>NC_069675.1:64131762-66631762 GCF_023699985.2 Odocoileus virginianus | reverse complement strand
GTGCCCCCAGTAAAGAAACCACCGAGCTTGTCCTCTGGTTCCACACATCAGGTAGAGGGGAATGTTTGTGAAACAGCTCGCCCTCTGTGGATGAGAGTCACTCTTTCGACAAAAAACAGACTTCTGGATGGGGTGAACAGTCTCTTCCCTTGGGTTCCAGTAATGATTTCAGAAGTTTAGAATGACTTTAAATAGGAGGCAATGAGAATACAATGTATATTTAGTATCTAATTTAGACGGTTCATTTAAAAATCAGAAAGCATTCACCTCTACTCAAAAATGGCCCATTCTAGGTTAAATTCTTAATTATTCTGGAAAATGCAAATGAGAAGCTATAAATATAGAGTCAGGGAATAATCACGGTCTGCACAGTGTAAATTCAAGCCAATTCGGTAAAGGGGGAAAGAAAATCATTTGCCTTTGACATTAAATCCAGCTGTTCTTTTAAAGTTGGCTTTCCCTAACTGAGGATTTTACATTTGCTATGACCAAACCAGCTCCAAAACCTTCTAAGTTTAGACAATACTTAATCTGGACGTCTAATAGTTCATTCTTTTCTAACATCATTGAACACTTCCATTAAACCAAAGTTATTATTATCAACATTATGAGGCCTGACAGAAGCAAGCCCATTGTTCAAACAAATTGACCTCCTCTACAATTGACCTTAACATTGCTCAACTGCTTGACAGTCAATTATCTCATGATCTCCCTTCAAATGGGCCTCATTGCTGAAATAACTAATCCATTACAGAGGGAAGGTTATTTTAATAGCTGAGTAGAGGGTTGCTTTTTGCAGTCGCCCCTCGAGTATATATTGTGGAGCAACTTGCAGCCCTTGATCTACCTGACAAGAGAAAGCACCGTGCCAAATCCATGTTGCAGGAGAGAGAGAGTAAAGGATTGGTTAGGACTCAGTTATGACTGAGATGATGTCAGCGCTTAAAATATAGCGGCTCTTGCAGACATAACCTATTGTGTCTCTAAACTGTGAAGCAGAAGAGGACACGGGAATACAGGGAGGCTTAAGCAACTAGCTGAAGGAATCCAGCCACACAGAGAGACTGGGTAGGGGAGCTCTAAGGCCCTTCCTATGTCCAGGAATCTATGGCAGTGCCTCAACAATGTCTTCTGGAGTCAGGTGACTTGGGTATAGGTTGCTGCCACCACTATCAGGATGCATGACACTGAGCAAGTTGTATAACTTTGCTAAACCTCGGTTTCTTCATCTGTATAACAGGGGTAATGATATCCGTTATTTAGGGGTGCTCTGAGGATTGGATGACATATAAAGCATCAGTCTAGGATCAGACCCATAGTAGGCACCAAACTAGTATTATTACATTGATTATAAACGCTATTATCTCTTTCTAGTCACTTTGAAAGTCAGTTTTTCCCCCAGAGGTGTGACCCTTGAGCATTTCTATGTTTGTATGGCAATCTTGGCATTGATAGCTTCAAGGATAGGTATTTTCCCAGACCATGAATGAGACCTAATGAAATAGGAGAGTTAATAAATAGGAGTGCTTCATGAACCAGGAAATTGAGTGTTTCCCCATCAAACCAAGCTCAGCCCCCACGTTTATTGGATATTGGAGACCCAGCTGCCTCAGAAGGCGCTCACAGCACCTCTGCTTCAGGAGACCAGTTGGCCTGCCTGACAGGTCACAGGCTGTAGCAGAAGGGTCAAGTATTCTTGCTTGGAGAATTCCATGGACAGAGGAGCCTGGTGGGTTACAGTCTATAGGGTTGCAAAGAGTTTGACACGACTGAGCAACTAACACTAATATCAGGCTTAGAGATGGAGCTTAATAATTGTTAAATAAAATCCTTTATATACCTAACCTGCAAGACCTCAACTTAACCCTCCTTTTGAATAAGAAGCATGCAAGTGTCCTTGACAGAACTGGAACACATGTCCAGGGGAAGAGGAAGAGATCTTTACTTCCAGCTTCCTGGGTGTAGCCCAGCTTCCAGAAGGCTTTTCTGGGAGCCACTGTACACTCTCAGACTTCTGGCTCTTGGATGAGGGCAATACAGCCCAAAAAGGGCAGAAGAGACTTCCCTAAATTCAAGGGGTTTTTCCAGCAATAATGACATCAGTTTAGTCTACTTTTGACAATGGTCTACATGCATTAATAATGACAACCATGGCTAACATATAATAGGGTCTACTATGTGTCAAGCACTGTGATCAGAAATCTTCATATAATTTTCATTTTTCATTTGATTCTCAGAATAATCTATGAGGTATTCACTAGTGTTACTCTAACTGTAGAGATAAGGAAATAAAATCTAGTTTAAAGGTTAAGTAACCTGATCAAGGTCACCCAACTTAATGTTGCTCTGCTTCCCAATACCTTGGTGATTCTTATTTCAACTTTTTAATGGCAGAGCAGGGATAGATATCAGGAGACAGTGGCTCAGTAGGATAAATGACATGGCCGAGGCCACATAGCTAGTTTAGCTGACCAACCATTCCAGTGTGCCCAGAACAACTGTAATTTTAAAATGAAGCATCCTGTGTCCTGGGCCAACCATCAGTCCCAGGCAAACCAGCACAGTTGGTTATCCTATGAGGGGGTAGAACACAGGACCTGTGATTACTAGTACAGTGCTCTTTCCATCACAAACTGTACTTTCTCTCTTAATAATGAAAGATGAAGTCATTAGGATGCATGTATTCATTTTTCTGGGCCCTCAGTGAAACAGGCATTTCAGAATCTGTTTATAACATCAATCACTTTAGCTCTCAAGAAGAGACAGACCCCAGCTGGAACTGTTCTTTCTCGTACACTCTAGTGATGAAATGCCCAGTCTCTCCCCTGCCTCCTCCCCTCTGCTCAGCACACCTGGACTCCTGCCACTCATGTGTATAATGCTCGTAGAGACATCTGGCCCAGCATTTCGTGTCCTGTCAACACAGATGTCAAGCAGGTAAGATGAAAGGACGTAACTCCAAGGAACACTGCTCATCTTCTAGCCCCAGTCTGGGGGAGGTTCTAACGATTACTCATTAGATAGCTACAAAGAGAGAAAAATGACTGACTATCGTCCCGCTGTCAGTTGGTGCCTGGAGCAGCCTTTGCTATTTCTTGTTTAAGCAAGTCTTCTGGGGAGGGTACCAAGACTTTCAAATTAAGGTATAGACTGCATATCTTAAGGAGCTATCCAGGGAATTTTCATGGTTTAGAGAACTGATGATAGTTGTGGCAATGTTTGTGGTTCTGCCAGCAGCCAGCACATCTTCTCTGTGAAAGTGGCAGAAGGAACAATGGACATATTTAGCAAAGGGAGCCAAAGCCCTAAAGAGCCTAATTTTCACAACAACTATCTGAGCCAGCCTGTAGATTCCAAGCAAATGTGAGTCCCATAAATGGTAATTGAGCAACTGCAGGAAAGTTTGATGGCTTTTTGAGAAATAAACCTATTCACATCCTTTTTAGGACATCTACTCAGAATACTTTTCTAATATAAAGCAAGTAGAAATTGCATAGAGAGAGAGTCAGCTTTGATTACATAAAAATCTACTAATTGGTATACATCAGAAGGTGTCAAAAGTAAAAACAGAAACAAGAAACCAAAGGAAAAGATACAGCAAAAGGTTGATTATATTGACATATAAAGTTCTTGATCATCAATTAAAAATTATAAACCTGAGAATAATAAAATGGGCAAAAATAAAATAGTGATTTGAAAATAGATACCTAACATAAGTAAATAAGTAACACAAAAAAATAAGAAGGGGAAAGTTTAATACGGAGATGCAAACCTAAAAATTGAAATTTGCTTCTTAAATACACACACACACACACACACACACACACACACAGTGTGTGGGACTATAGAAACAGTCACTTTATCCTCGGGTGGTAGTACTAAGTATGAGAGCAACTTTTATGCTTAGCAGCTTGAAAATAGGCATTATGGTCTTTTAAAAAATCCATTCTCTGTAGCCAGTAAATCATTTGCATAAATTCTAAACTCATAATTAGAAATGGGTAAAATGATATTGTAAATGATTATCAATTAAAGCATTATTTATAATAATGAAAAATTTAAAGAGCATAAATAGTAAAATATACACTTATAAACTACATCTACAAAGTAGAATTTTACAATCATTAAGAATCATGCTTTCAAAGGAAATTTAGTGGTGTGAGAAAAGCTCACAATGTAATACTTAGTATAAAAGCTGTATATATACTGTAGTCAATATGACTCTAAATTATGTGTGTGCATATTTGTATATATGGGGCTTCCCTGGTGGCTCAGTGGTAAAGAATCCACTTGCCAAAGCAGGAGCCATGGGTTCAATACCTGGGTCCAGAAGATCCCCTGGAGAAGGAAATGGCAATCCATTCCAGTATTCTTGCCTGAAAGATCTCAGGGACAGAGGAGACTAGTGGGCTACAGTCCAAGGGGTTGCAAAAGAGTTGGGCATGACTCAGTGACTAAACAACAACAGTTATCAAATATGGAATGACCTTGCATTACTGCATAATCAGAAAACACTCATATAAAAAAAGGCAAAGAAGAGTATGGAAAGGGGCTGGGGGTCTCTTGATTTTCACTCTCACACTAGCCCTTCCTCTTTTTTTTTAACCATCCACAGACATTGTGTCTGTTTCTAGGCTCTCTTCACATCCATCCATGTTTCTTTTCCTATAAGGAGAGAGCAAGGAAAGCTTGTGGTTAGAATCATGTCTTCTTTCTTTAGCCACTGAGAGGCCAACAGTCAGAACCAGACCGCCTATGGTTGGAAGGAGGAAAACAGCACCCAACCATAAACTCCCTGAAGGCAGAGACTGGGCCTCAGCAGCTAAGCCTGTGTTGGCCAGGCCACTGAAGTGACCTCAGCGTAGGTATACTTCAGCACACACTGTCTCTCACTGCTAAGTACTGAAGGCTACTGAATATGTGGGATGCATCTCTTCCTTCAAAAAAGCTCCCTCTTCAGAGGAGAGATTAAACAGATTTACAGTGAACTATAACACACAAAAAGAGGTACCAAGAAATGAACATGCACTGAAATGCCATGGCAAGAAAGAGTGGGGGGTATAAATTTGCAAGGACAAAGAGAATGAGAGAGCGGACAACAGCAGCAACAACCAGGAAACTGGGCAGCAAATGGGCGACTAGACTAATATCTAACTGACCTACCAGAACTGAGACAGTAGTATCCTCAGCTGACATTATGGGGGCCTAGAAGCAGCCCCATTTTCCCAGCAGAACTCCTCAAAAGAATGAGAAATTGACTCTACTGCCTCTGCAGGTATGGGACAGAAGGCAAGCTAAGCCAAGAAGCTTGGTCAAAGTCCAGGGGCTCTGTATCAACCCAGAGGGGTGGGATGGGGAGGGAGATGGGAGGGAGGTTCAAAAGACAGGGGATATATGTATCCCTATACATATCCCTATGGCTGATTCATGTTGAGGCTTGACAGAAAGCAACAAAATTCTGTAAAGCAATTATCCTTCAATTAAAAAATTAATTAATTAAAATAAAAGAAGAAGCAGTGGAATCCACAGCATGATTGAGAGGTGCATTTGCTCTCTGGACTGGGAAAGGTGGAGACCCACTGGGTCCAGGGGATACAAGGCACAACTAGAGATAGAGAGCAGAGTACTGGACATGCAGGAAAGAGTAGGTATTTACATCTTAAACACTGCAACCTCCAACCTTCTTCCTCACTGGGTTTCCCAAATGTAGCTACCCAGCCTGTACCTGTAAGCAGGAGACTGACAGGGCTTTCCCAGGGGGATATGAACAGGGTAAAAGGAAAGACCTAAAAACACTGACATTGAGTTTCTCCAACAAAATAGCCCAGCCACACTCTTCAGTGAAGCCCACAGGTGACAAGCCTCAATGGCAAGCTCAGAGCCTCCAGACAGCATTTGAGTACTCTGTTCTTAGCAAGAGCAGAAATTAGAGTTCCAGACATGTGAGAAAAATTTCTAATGTGAAAGATGGAAATCAAACAAACATGCAAGACAAAAACAACCTAATAGGAATTATTCAAAGAAAACATTTTATATTCAGAATTTATTTAATGTCCTACAAGATACAAAAGAAGATACACTGCATTTACGCAAACAAGAAATGGATAATTTACAAAAAGAGCACTAAGAGAGCAAAAAAAAGAATTATTGGAATTAAAAATAGTATGGTAAAAATGGGAAAAGTCAACAGAGGGTTACAAGATAAAGAGACAGAACATAGAACAGAAAAGTGGAAAAAAGTAATGACAAATCATGTTGGACGCCCAACATGCAAATAATAAGCATTCCTGAAAGGAAGAACACAGAGAGTAAGAGAAAGAAATTAACCACAAAATAATTCAAGGAAATGTGTCTCAGTTGAGACTTGACTTTCCAGATTAAAGGGTGTCCATACAGCAATATTAAAATAAACTCGAAAGGCACAGTGTCATGAAATTTTAAAACACAGAGGACAAAGACACAATCAAATAACTTGCAGAGGGAGAAAAATAAAACAAATCCCATTCCAAAGACTGTGAATTTGAATGGCTTTGAACTTCTAGATAGAAATGCTGGAAGATAGAAAACAATGGTGTGATGCCTTCAAAAATCTGAAGATAAATGACTCTCAACCTAGAATTCTATACTAAGAGAAACTACCAATCAGACCTGAAGATAAATTAATGGCTCTGTCAGATATACAAAGTCTCAAGTGTCTCACCTTCTGGTACTGTTTCTCAGGACGCTACACAGGGATGGCTCCACCCGATGCAGCAGCACACTGGCAGAGAAGGGTGGGACAAAGGGCCGACAAAGGATGCGGCAGGACGGAGGGCCCAGGACGCCAGAGGGTAAGACCCCCAGCTGAGATCAGGGGAGAGGGTTCCAGAAGAGATTTCTTAAAGAAGATGTGATTGGCAGGTGAATGAACACATCTGATATGTGGAGAAGACATTTGGACAACTGGCAGAGTTTGGGGTTGAAGCAGTGATAAATTCACAGGAAACTAAGGGAATATAAAAGTATATAATGTAATCTAAACGTAAATATAAAGCAAAACAAAATCCCTAGGGAAAACAAAAGCTTGTGCATGAAAGGAAAAGTAAAGGTTTTGCCATGAATCTAATTTGCATTGCCATATACAATAAACACTGAATATCGATTTGAACAAAACTAAAATGTAACATGATAGGGAGAGTGGAGGAAAAGAAAGGCATGGCTTGGCTTGCCTAGTAAACAAATGATCAGGGCAGAGGACTGCTGTGTTCACTGACAAGTCTTATACACTATTTGCTATTTTAAACTACAGGCAGGCACAAATTTTGATAAAATAATAAAATGTAAGGAAAGAGTGAATCTCAATTCTCCAAGTGCCCTTTCCTCTCCCAGATCATAATAGTGTTTTCCTATCTGTTTTATCGTTCAAAGCAGAGGACTAGCTTAACAAGAAACATGAGGGCTTTGGACTAGACATGGGGAAAAGGGACTCACATAACAATGTACTGGAGTTCCAATCTATATCTTTGCTGTTTCATGTTTATCTTATTTGTTAACATAAATAAAAATATCAACCAACATTGATGCAGGAAATCCACACATTTGTTAATTACAACCATATGTTGACTACAAATTTTTTTTAAATGGGTGAAAATCAACAGAAGCATTCTGTGAGAATCAAGTTTAATTTACAAAGAAAAACTACTGATTATTATCTGTAAATTGTGCACTACATATCTTTTTTATCAGTAAAATGTATATTAAATGAGTCTGTGCATCTGTATGTGCGCATATGTCTATACACACAAGTTTTTCTTTACAGAGTGTCAACAAACACTATTGGCACACCACTGGACCTACAGCTTTGCTCAGGGATGAGTTAGGAACGAGGAAGTCCGACCAGAGAAATTTGGCCAAGTGACCCCTCAGGAGCCTGCATTCTTAGAGTGCCTGCTGCCCTCCCCTCTGTTCTCTACCACCCGGGAAAGGAAGGCTCTGCCTTTTGCAAGGGTCAGCTCTGACTTCACAGACTAATAAATACCCTGGTGCTCATGTGCTCTTTGCTCAGTCATGTCCAACTCTGTGATACTATGGACTGTAGCCAAGCAGGCTCCTCTGTCCATGGAATTCTCCAGGCAAGAATACTGAAGCGGATTGAAATTTCCTCCTCCCGGGGATCTTCCCAACCCAGGGATTGAAACTGTGTCTCTTATATCTCTTGCATTGGCAGGCAGATTCTTTACCACTAGCACCACCTATAGATTTCCCCAAAGGGCACTGACATTGATGCCCACAGAAGGCAAAACTTACTACATAAGGATGGATTTCTTTGAAATAAAATTAAGAATTATTGATAACTTAAAGATATTATTTTTCAAAGAAATACAAGTAAAACATTTATCCATTGGGATGGATGATAGAAATGACAGTTGAACTATTTATTGCATTAAGCATTACATGCATTTTGGGCTGAATTTTGTTTCATGAATTTCCTCAGAAAATTATATTATTTTCAAAAAGCATCATAAAAAAAGAACTTAAAGGAGAAAGAAATTAATTTATAATCCTGAAAGGAACAGGAGAAGGAATAGATTCTGTGAAGATACCTTTAATGTGAAGACTTCTTTAAAGAGAAGGTCTTGGAACTAGAATGGCATCAGAGTTTAAAAATATTGGGAAAAATACAAGTTGGCAGGACAATATTCAACTGAGAGCTAATCTTGTTGAGGAAAATGTCTAAAAGATATAAATATGGTGCCTGACAGTGCTCAGAACCATTGGAGCAATGCACAGTGGTGGCGGGAGCAACCACTCTGCTTAATGCCGCCTCCTGAAATGGTACAAATACGGTTTGTGTTATGCTATTTTCATTGCTATTTACAAACAGGATATTTAACTAGTGTTCATTAAATTGGTACAAGGGGCCGTCAGCTCATTCTCTCAGAGCTACTTTGAAACACTGTGACTGACACATTACTTACTGAAAGGAATGCTCAGCTCTGAGCCAATTTAATCTCAACCCCTCCCTAACATCTGCAGACACATGCTCCAGACAGATAAGAATCAACTGTAAAGTTGAGAGTTTGAGGTTCTCATGTTCTCTGGTTCCACTTCTCCATACTTATCCATTTCATAATCACTCTATGAACCCAGGGCTTTGGCCATGTATTTTCCATTCTGTATTACCATTTACTGAGTGCTCTTACATAGATTCCCTGTTTTGAGCCTTTCAATAATCCTATGACAAAAGCAGAGCTGGCAGAATGCCCATTTTCCTGGGGATTCCCAAAGGTTAATGCCTTGACCGAGGTCTCAGGGCAGAATCCAACCTAGGACTCACTCAGTTGTTTTGGCTTCTAGCCCAGTGCTTTTTCCATAAAATGCTGACATTTGGACTCTGAGCTGAACCTGAGATAAAAATAGAATGCCACATGTCTGATAAATTTCTTCCGATAAAATACAAAAGGTACAGTTCCTTAAGCCAGAAGAGAAATATAAAAACTGGAGACAACAATTAAATGACTTTGGTTGTGTATATATGGCCTCTCTCTGAAAATGGATGGTATTAATTACACTGTCAAGAAAAATCATTAGATGAAACAAGCTTCACCAAAGAGTTGACAAAAAGATGATTTCAATATACTGACTTTTGGATGGGTTAATTTAAATTTACATAGTTAATCATTTTATGATTGAAATAGGGATTTCTTTCCGGATGTAATCAACCTGGATATTCATGTTAAGCAGACAAATAGGTTCTAAGAAAAGATGGAGACAAGAAAAGAAAGCCAGACTGAAAATTCAGAAAAGGGCAAAAGAAAAGATTTTTATTTTAATCACTGGAAGTGTCAACAAGCACAAGGCAACTTTTGACTGATTAAAAGATAAACCAAATTACAACATGATGCTTGGTGGAAGGTTATAAAGGGGAGTCATAAATTAGATGGGAATTTGGACAAAAGGGCCTTTAAAATCCCTTCTAACACTCAGGTCTTGATTAACTCTGAGTAAAACCATTCTCTAACTTCGGCATCAGGGTCATGTTTCACTGAAACTATTTCTGTTACCCAAATACTTTACCTAAAGGAAAGTGACACCATCTTACACTATGCTAACTAAAGAAACTGAACATAGTTACCAGCCGGAGAGAAGGAAACCTCTCCCAAGTAGCTGAATACTGGAAGAATGAGATATAGGACCAAGATGTTATATCCCAAACCTCTTATTCATAGTTGGAAACCAGTTCCACCATGTAGGATATGAGTAGTCTCCCCTGCAAAAAAGTCAAAGCAGAGATGAAAAATCAAAAGAGAAAAAAAGGGGGGCTCCATATACCTTTAACAGATGATAACACAGTGGTTAATCTCTTGGGCTCAACTAGATAAAATTCTGTGTTCAAATCTCTGTGTCCCTACCTATTAACTGGGTGACTTTGAGACATTTACTTAATCTATAAAATGGGGATAATAAAATTATCCCAATTAAATTAATTTAATTAGAGCTGCTTAGCCTCCTGGCTAAAATATAGTAACAATCCAATGGACATGAGAATGAGCACTTGCTGTAATTGAAAGTTTTGGTGAGAAAGTACTGCCTTGAAGGAGACCATAACATTTATGGCAAGAAAAGTCTTGGTATCATGGGGTGCTTCACAAATTCTTGATCATTTTGAAAAAGTCACATGACTTTTCAAAGAATAGAGAACATCCAGGTCCACTAGAGTAACAGCTGTAAGGCAGTGGAGAAAGACATTTTCTAATTTCCACTTTTGAAGCAGTGAACCATGTGATTGATGGTGTAACAAACCCTTCTCTGAATTAGACATATGTTGACCATCTTCCTGCCAGGCATGGTGCTAGGCACACACAAAGCTTAATTATACTCAGTGCCTCTTTGAAGAAGCATGCATGCAGATAGATAGATAGGCGATAGCTTTCTTGCTGAGAAAACAAAAACACAATAGAATTCAGGAAAAGGGAGTTTATTGCCAGTAAGACTTTGTGACAAGTAAGCTGGCCCTTTAAGCATGAGCAAGAAGGAAGTTCATCAAAACTGACAAGTCACAAGCAGCCATGACTCTTAACCACTTCCACAGTCCTTCCAATCCCAACCTAGAGTCAGTGTTGAGAGAGAAGTGACTAACTAGAGGTTAAAGATGGCCTTTGGTAGGGCAGCTACCCCTTTCTCTCCTGATTATGCTGACCTGAATGGATCTGGCAGGGAGTCAGTGTGTTCCTCTGATCCTTCTCAAGCATACAGTGAAATGCTGGTTGTTGAATGACTAGTTGCCTTATTTCAAGTCTGAGTCAGTTCTGCTTCTCATCAGCATCCAGATACCAAGTTATGGCTGAAGTCAAAACAGGTCCTAGTGTGTGTCAAGCCCTGGAAACCAATGTTATTTTCATGATCCATAAAGGTTCCAGCTGCGCCAAGGTGGACAGGATTATCGTTGACCTGAGTAGAAGTGCCTCAACAAGGGGAACCCAGAAACTAGGTTCAGGCCCCCAGTGTCCTGGTAAGTGGCTGTGTCAGTGGGAGGGAGTCATGGAGCTGAGACTTTAGTCCCTCATCTAGCGTCAGGAATGAGTCTCCTCAAACCACAGCAAGGCCAAGACAAGAGTGCACTGGGCAGGGGTCTGACTCCCCAGTGACGTGCCTGGGGCACCAGCAAAACTGGGGCTCACACATGAAGCTCCAAATTGCTATTTGAAAGCAAAGATCAAATTATTTATTAATGGGAGAACCAGAACTTCATTAGATTTTTTATACCTGTTTTCAGCTTACTGTTATTTTTAGTTCTATGGCAGGAGTTAGGAAATAAGCACACCGTAACACTCTTAGAGACCGAGGTCTCATAAAATCATCATCCGGCCGAGAAGTGGGCACCCATGAGGTTAGCTGCAGAGGGTTTATGCGGAGTGAGAAGAGGAGAAAGGGATGTCAGGGAAGTCTGTGTCCACGCAGACCTTCCCACTGTGTCCTTTCATGCCACCACCTTTCCCTTAGCCTACCTCTGGGTTCTTTGATCCTTCTGCCACCTAGAGACCCCAGAATCAGAGATCCGTGCTACAAATTTTGGCTGGCTTGCTTCTTTCCCATTCCCCATGTAGACATTTTCTCAATACAATATATCTCAGAGGGACTGTTATTAGAATAGCCCTAAGAAGAGGGAGCTGACTGGCCATTTTCTCTTACATGTCTACAGATCACCCGGGGCTCCTGTGAAAATGCAGATTCTAATTCAGCATGTCTAGGTTGCAGGCTGCGATTCTGCAGGCTACCAAGCTCCTGGATGGTGTTCATTTCTCTAGTCCTTTGGCCATACTTTGAGTATGGAGGTGCTAGAGACCCTTCCAGCTCTGACTGCCCTAAGCTTGTGAACTCACCCAAAACCATCCCATCCAGAAGTTCTCAGAACAAGAGAATCTCAGGGGTCATTCCCACAGGCCCCTTGATTTCTGTGCCATCCACGCACCAGCCCTGTCTTCCACCTCGTGAAAACGGGGAACTCAGATGCAGAAGGGCTCCAGCAGTTGGAGGAGACCTCAGCCCAGGCACAGAGGTGTTGCAGAGGAAGCTTACAAACATGCCAGAATGACTACAGCAGGTCTTCAATAGTTCCAGTTATCTTCCCCAGGGGAGTCCTCAGAAAAGGATAAAAAGTCCAGAAGAAATCCCCTAAATCATTTGCATTCATGGTATAGGAAATATAAAGGCATTAGGATGCATCCCACAGTCCTTGGTGTCAGGTGGCAAAGCTAATCACCTCATGGTGCATCAGATCAGTTTGGTGGCAGAAATTTAGCCTCCCTTAAGTTTTAAGCATCATTGTGGACACACATATGAGGATTAAGACACTCTCAAACAAATAAAGAATGCCTTTTGTGGTTGACCAGGATCCCAGGAAGGGCCACTGTCACTGAAAAAACTTCAGTTTTTTGCTAGCCATTGTGAGAACAGGCCAGAAGGACAGTGCCTGTGCATTTCTGGATGGCTCAGATTCGCTGGTTTTGAAGATGCAAGGCTGTAAGTCTGTGCATGTGTGCCTGCATGTGTGTGTGAGTGCACGTGTGTGTGTGTGTGTGTGTGTGTGTGTGTCTGTTGAAAGGGCAGCAGGAGCAAGGCTGGGAGGAAGAGGTAAACACACTGATCCTTTTTCTATAAAACGGATGTCATCTCCTTAACATCTTCCTCTTAAAGATGACATTAAAACTCTGTCCTTCAAAAATCTATCAAACATGAATAGGAAATAGAGTGTACTCTTGTGAGGTGAGAGGAGAGGTTATGATGATGACCTTGATCCCCGCCCCCTCCCCCAACTCCCTGCCTGTCCTGTCACAGGTCTTCCTATCTGAAAGGACATGGAATAAAGGAAAGCCTTGTGGTGGTCTGACTGCGCTCTCAGGAAGGGCCAAGTGGAGTTGATTTGCCAGCATCCTGAGGTAGGCTAGCTTTCCTTCCAGCACCCACTGAGCTTCTCTGGCTATGACTCATAGACATGGATAAAAGCACACCTTCAAAGACATTGAGAAAGCTCTAGAAAAGTGGTCTCAGTGGGGATTAAATCAGGTCTCCCAATCCCTAATTCAAGTCAAGGATCTCCCCACACCTGCTGCATGGACGCCTGAGTTGAATCCATAAAATTCTGTCTGCAGATTCTTCAGTGGGCATTCACAGTGGCCACCAAAACATTAAATTGTGCAAAAGAAGTTCTCCAAGAAGCCAGTTCTTCATTTAGCAGATAATACATCATGTGCTAAATCACTCAGGTAAGTGCCACCCAGTTGTTAAAATAAAGATGGTTTAATTGCTAAATATTGGGCTTTAAAAACCAATCAAGTGTAGATGGTAACTTTAATTAGACAGAAGAATCAGATAAACAGAGTGTAAAAAGCTTAGTGTTTGAACAGCATGTATCTCACTGTGCCTTTATTCTCTAAAGACATGGAGTCAAAACAGAGATTAGGCCTCTGCTACCCACTCTGAGACAACTAAGAAGTAAAGGGGACAAGTATATTAACTTCACTCACACCCAGAAACACTCTTATTCATGGGGCTTTTGGACAAAACTCCTTGATCTTGGGAATGCTGAGAAACAAATAACCAGCATCAATTATGGATAAAGCATCCCAGCCCTGAAGACAATGGATATTGACTCCTGATCCCCACATACACACTCAAAAACACAGAAGATTATCAATCCACTTGCAGTCAATACTGTCTAAACACTGCATCTATCTTGGAAAAATATATTTGAGACATGTGATGGCCCTCTTCGACTAAGGCATCTCAACAACTTTCAGGATCTTATCCTGTGCCCTCCTGTCTTCAACTGAGTTGAGACTGCCAAGTGACAGAATGCCCACCTTCCTACTCTGTTGTTCACAAAGCTCATTTTCTGAAGCCATGAAAGTGATGGATTCATCTCAATGAGTGCAACGTCAAGCCCTCCAGACTCTTACCTACAGGAACAGCTTTGAACTGCATTGCTTGGGCCTCCTACTCACTTGGATATTTTTAGAACTGAACATAGAACAAAAATGAACTTTTCAAACAGGGAAGGAATGCAAAGTGCTTGGGGCTGGTTTTCAAAGGGCAAAGCTTACTTTAAATGACTATTGATTGGACCTAACTGCAACATGACAGGCTCACATGGGGTCAGGAGCTTGCAGAGGAAGCCAGGTGTGGAAAGCTAATCTCTGGATACCCAGGGGAGGGCTGAGCTCCACTCTTGGCTGAAATGAATGGTTCAGTTAGCAAAACCCAAGGATTCTAAGGGGAACAGATGCCACAAGCAAGAGTCCATGTTACTTGAAATGTGATGTTGGTGAGAAGTTCTCCAGATACATCCAACATTCTTTCTGTTGACTAAGCTTTAACCTTATCATCACACGGAAGCTTAAGTTCTAATTTTTAAAGATCTGTTTCTTGCCTACTCAGTAAAATGTTTTTGATGACTTTCCAGACACTTAAGTGTAGTATGAAGAGGAGGCCAGGTAGGAACTGACTAAATATACACCAAGGTAGTCAAGCATCATCTTCAGAAAAGACAGAACTACCTCATGCTCTGCTCTCCCCCTTTATGCACTCTTTTAACAAGAGTAATTTCTATGTATCTGCTATGTGTCTGGCAGGTGCCAGGGATGAAGGAGACAGAGGTGATTCTGATACCACCCCAGGGAGTTCAAGGTATAATGAAGGAGAAACATACACACAAACACTTAAAGCATAACCACCCCCTTCTGGGACTAGGCACAAGGGTAGCAGCTTGATCTGAAAAACACGGACCTCGTTTTCTATCTTACCCTCTGCCTTGGCAGGGTCAGCCCCTCAAAGAAATATATCCCATCATGTAAGCTTGTATGCAAATTCTGTGTTCTAGAGACACATGGAAACTACTCTCTGGGCTTCTTCCATGCTTACCACTAGCCCTAGCACACCAGTTTCCCATGGGCCTTCCAGGTCAGAAACCAGGATCCCCACCTCCAGGAAGGAGAGAGAATGTGCCCAAGATCACACAATTGACAGGTTTGGCACACTTTTCAGAAACAGATCATCTGCAAAGTGACATGAAATCATTACAATATACAAAGCAAACAAATAAATTTTCTCATCTATATAAAAATGACACTGCCTACTTATTATGACGGGTTCAGTTCAGTTCAGTCACTCAGTCATGTCCAACCCTTTGCGACCCCATGAACCACAGCACGCCAGGCCTCCCTGTCCATCACCAACTCCTGGAGTTTACCTAAACTCATGTCCATTGAGTCAGTGCTGCCATCTAATCATTTCATCCTCTGTCATCCCCTTCTCCTGCCTTCAAACCTTCCCAGCATCAGGATCTTTTCAAATGAGTCAGCTCTTTGCATCAGGTGGCCAAAATAATGGAGTTTCAGCTTCAACATCAGTCCTTCCAATGAACACCCAGGACTGATTTCCTTTAGGATGGACTGGTTGGATCTCCTTGTAGTCCAAAGGACTCTCAAGAGTCTTCTCCAACACCACACTTCAAAAGCATCAATTCTTCAGTGCTCAGCTTTCTTTACAGTCCAACTCTCACATCCATACATGACTACTGGAAAAACCATAGCCTTGACTAGACGGACCTTTGTTGACAAAGTAATGTCTCTGCTTTTTAATATGCTGTCTAGGGTGGTCATAAATTTTCTCCCAAGGAGTAAGCATCTTTTAATTTCATGGCTGCAATCACCATCTGCACTGATTTTGGAGCTCAGAAAAATAAAGTCAGCCACTGTTTTCACTGTTTCCCCATCTATTTCCCAAGAAGTGATGGGACCAGATGCCATGATCTTAGTTTTCTGAATGTTGAGCTTTAAGCCAACTTTTTCACTCTCCTCTTTCACTTTCATCAAGAGGCTCTTTAGTTCCTCTTCACTTTCTGCCATTAGGGTGGTGTCATCTGCATATCTGAGGTTATTGATATTTCTCCCCACAATCTTGATTCCAGCTTGTGCTTCATCCAGCCCAGCGTTTCTCATGATGTACTCTGCATAGAAGTTAAATAAGCAGGGTGACAATATACAGCCTTGACATACTCCTTTTCCTATTTGGAACCATTCTGTTGTTCCATGTCCAGTTCTAACTGTTGCTTCCTGACCTGCATACATTATGATGGGTAATGAGTTGCATTTTTTCCCTCTCATCTCCCATCATATGACCAAAATGCTGTAAACCATAGAATATTAGATTCAGCCAGGTTTCTCATGGGTCCTTTCCTCTGTACCCTATCTCACTCTACAAAATAGACCATGGCAAGACTTTTGGATGTGTGAACTGTCCACAGGGAGAATTTCTCCTTGATGAGAAGCTGATGAACCCATGTGCAAGTCCACTGGCTGAGCTGGGTGCAGGCTTCAAAAGCCCAGGAATAGGGTTATTGTTGAAAGAAATGCATATGAAGTGGAGCAGGGTGACAGTTCAAGATAATAACTGATGGGCTTTTTATTCCATATATTTCTGCTTACCTATTAACACCCGCCTCTCCCCATTTACTGCATCAGGAAAGGAGTAGAAAAACCAAGAAAAAGAGCTGAAATCCAAGAGCCCAAGCTTTAGCTTTGCAAGAGCCTAGGCTTTACAATAGCCTAAATCTGAAAGGCTGGAGGCTTACACAAGGGATTCAGAAGCTGGCTCACAAGTTACACTCTCAAGCCCTGAAATTAGATTAGGACTTTCTGGAATTGTGCTAGAGATGAATTAGAGAGTGAGAAAGAGGCCGGTGGATCAGACATGAGTTTCTTCATGGGACTCAGTCCAACTTTCTGCCCAGTGTTCACAAGCTGGTCTGTCTACAGGTTGGCCTCAGAATCCCAGCAACCCTTGCACACTCAGGGGCCAGAGGAGTAAAGCATATTCCTTCCTCCACTGCACAGCCTTTCATCTCTGTGCCCGCCCATCATGTATTCCCTACCCATCCCGGCAGAATCTCCCTTGGCCTCAGGACAGTTCTGCACCTGTCGCCCTTCCCAGCCTTCAACAGTCTTCCAGGAAAGGAGACCAATTACAGAGACTACTTTTAGGAAGCTGACTGAAAGTCAGGACTTGATTTCCCATCAGCCATCAAGCCGTAACAATTCCAGCAGTTTGGGTTTGAACTGAACCAGTGACCCGCACTGAACTGAAAGGCTCCAAACACCATTATTGCTCCCCAGGGCAGACTTCCCTGTGCCTTTGCCTCTCACCTCATCCATCTGAGAGCACAGATAAATGAGCCTTCTTGGCTTGTTTATGCCAGTTCTCCACCCCCTCCCCTGTTCTTACTCTCAGACCCCTTTGCAGAGTGCCCTCTGACTGCATTCTAGACAGATGTGCTGTTGTGTAAGCCATTCTCCTCAACATTAACATTACTCAAAACAGCTTTAACATCATCACTCCTGCTGCCTTTGATGGTAGAGGCATTGGGCTCGACTTCCTGTCTGAGTCAAAGAAATCCGAGCCAATGCAAGACATATGTCATTACTCAAGGACATTGATTTAAAGATAGCTGCTACGTTATAGGCTCCCCATTTTTCCTGCTTTTTTCCCTTTTCTCTTTTCAGCATCATAATCAATAGTTCATCTCTCCTTTGTAATGGATCATATCAGGCACCACTATGCTAAACTGTCACCTGACATCTAGTGTGGATGCTATTCTCTCAGATGGAACACAATTTTCTCCGTCTTCAATGCCTGGAATACTGAAAGGACCTAAGCAACAATGTCCAATTAGGTGTCAAGTCACAGTCTTGCTATAGGACTAAGAAAAGAGAACACAGCCTCAGCTGCTTCCAACTCACCATGGACCGATGAAAAGCAAACTCAATAAGTGTCAACCTGTCTCATAACAAAAGCCGATTTATTACTGAGAAAGCAGACACACACAAAAATTAGATCAAAGGCCCTCTACTCTTCATTCATGATGTACTACCCCTGCTGAGCAACTGTGGATTTTTTTAATGACAAAAATTTTTAAATACCCCAAGTTCAACAACAAGAAAATTTCAAGAGAAATCTCAGCTGAGCTTTGCTGCCCCAGGAGATGAGCTGGTTTAGCTGTTTTATCAAAGAGCTTTGAAATATAAAATGCTCCTGAGGGGTTCGAAAGGAAAGGAGAAAAACACTACCCTTAAGGGAGACCGAGCTCTGTAACACCACTGTCCTAGCAAGACTCCTTGGGGACAGACGTCCCTCACGTGTTCACCCCCAGAGACAGACTCATAAAGGAGCAGAGAGGCTGAGTGCCACCTGAGTTCTCCAGGATTCCACGGTCTGGCGACCCCGTGTAAATGTCCCTTCCTTTGGGCTTCAGTTGTCCCATACGACACGCAGGAGCTGGATCCAAGAATACCCAAGAGATGATTCAGATTTCAAATTTTATGACCCTCACATGGAAGACAGAATAGGAATACCATAATATTAGATGTAAGGAAGAGGAAGAAATTAGGAAGTTAGGAGACAAAAAATAAAAAACCAAAAGAGTAGTATAACAGGAAACAGAAGGGTAGACAAAGTGGGCAGGTGAGGATAGAATAAAGATGAGGTCAAAACAACTTTAATTATTCAGTTCTAGTAAACACTAATGATAGTGATGGTTTCTATTCATTCAACATCTACCAAGGTATATATACATTTTCTCTAATATTCACAACTTTCTGATGTTGTATTAATAAATCCATCTTACCGATGAGGAATCTAAGGTTCAGAGTGGTTTAAAGATCACACTGCTAATAATTAATTAATCAGACCATGACTGAACCCAAGAACCCAAGCCAGCCTTTCCCCTATGTTATACTACCTCCTAAACCATTCTCTCAATTGTTTAGCAAGAGATCCAGTGCTCTCTTCTGCTTTAGTTCATAAAGCGTAGTTCAAGTAGACAATTCATGAAGAATCCAAGAAGGCAGCATCTGCAACCAAGAGCAGTTCTGAATGTGCCTCTGACAGAGAAAGGGAGAATCAAGGGAGGATCAATTCTGGAAATTGACAAAAAGTACTACATCGTGGGATGAATCCTATTATAGGGAGATGATATAGCAAAGAGAGAGACAAGCACTTGTTTAGAAATCAGGAGAACAAGGTCTGGATTCTTGCTACAAGTTTCTTGAAGCACTGTGCATGAACCCTACCTGCCCTATGTACTCCAAGCACTGCAGAATATCTGGGTGCATGTGCTATTAGGTACAAGGGGCTGGATACAAGCAAGGGGAGTAGGTGAGGGGAGTGGGGAGATCAGAGCTCTTTCAGCAGAGCACACGGAGGTCCTACAAACTGCAGACACCTATTCATTGCTTCAGTAAAGTCAGGCTCAGCTTTTAAAAAAAAATAGTGATTTTTAAAAAAAAAAAACTACTTTTCAGTGAAGACAAACTGGTATGTGAGTGGGATTGCTAAAGTCTTTTTCATTTTGTGCAAGACTCAAGCCTGACTCCTGTTAAATGGAATGCTCCTGAGTACATCTGAAAGATGATTAGGTTTACAAAAGTTCCATTTGTCCACAACCTTTCACACAGCCTTGTGTTAATAAAGAAGAGTTGCACGGGTATGAGTCCATGTGATACGGAAACACGTGTAAAACAAGAAGCAAGGCAAGTGAATTTGTGCAGGCCATGAGGCTAAGACCCAGAAAGAAAGCAGATGAGACTGAAAACAAATCCTGTAGCAGGAAAAAGAATTTACTGTGAACCACAGCCTTGAACCTCCACTGGCCCCTACTCTGATTTCTCCATCAGCTTTTCCTTATGGGTTCTGACTACTTCCATTGCCTTGCGATCAGGAAGCACAGGAAAGATTCAGAGGAATTTCATCTATCTGGGGAACATTTTAGAGTTGATAGATTTCTTCTTTACCCTATCTGCAAGGTTGGAACTAAATATCCTTCTTATTCACTGTTCCTGGATAAAGTGGCTTTTAAATGTTATTCACCATTGTCATTTCCACTTGCGCCTTCACTCACACACACAATGAAAATAAAATGAGACTGAGAATTATTGATGCTCCTCTTTTTAATGATGAATGCCACCAATTTTTGTGTCCTTTGGGAAGTTTTTTCATATTCCTTTTCCTTACCTAACTTAGTTTTTCCCCTTCTTCTATCCAATATTTTCTTTCCCTTGAATCATCTGAAACTTCCATAGAGCCCTAAAAGGACAGGTGCTGCTTCCCTGGCCCTCACCATAACCCATGTGTCAACACAAGTGGCAGTTAAAATATTATGAAAATAGAAGCACCGCATTCCATTTAATTAAACATCAGTACAACCATCAGAGATTCTTTTTTGAGCACAATTCAAATGCAAGCAAGTCGCACTTGAATACATAACTTTGCATAGAGAGGCATTCATAATGACTAATGTTAAACCAAAATAAATGTATGTTAGGAGAGATGGTGCTAAAGGGTTTGCTGAATAATGTAGAGATCACCATGTGGCTATTCATTCAATAAATATTTATAAAGCACTGATTGTGTATCAGGCACTAGGTTAGGAAATTAGAGTTCAAGGGAAAATAATACACAGTCCCCAGACTGGAGTTTAGGTGGTGGGAGCCCAAAATCCAGGCGAAAAGTAAATGCAAATGAAAAGTTTCCTATTCTTCCCTCTATTTCTTGAGTTTGCAGAAACAGATGTCCCTAGGATTGCTCTGCAAGCCTTTGAAAGGGGACTGAAACTGACTCAACAGAAAAAGTTTCCTGAAGTCCAGCTTCCTGCATATTCTATGCCAGTTCAATCTAACCCAAACAATGCCATTTTTAGATAGAGCATATTGGCATAACAGAGAGCCACTTGGTAACAGTTTATTCATGTAGAAAATATATATTATATACTTGTATGTACTAGACATAGTGCTAGGTGCTGGGTGAAAGATACAAACATGAATTAATCAGGGCTTCATTCCTTAAGCCACTTACGGATTGATCAAGAAGTAACAGATGGCAATCTAAGGCTCCATGTTTGTTACTTTGCATTCAAATTTACTCACTTGTGCCCAAACAATTATTTCACTCATGCTGTATACATCGTGTAAGGTACTCAAACATGGAGAAGGATAGTTCAGGGAAGGCTCTACAAAGTCGTTGATATTAGGGTTGAGGTTTGAAGGATGAGTAAGAATTGCCAGGAAGAGAATGGAAAAAGGACATTCAAGAGTGAGGAAGCAACAAGTGTAAAGATATGGAGCTTTGAGAGAATAGGGGGAATTCCATAAGGGGGAACATTTCAGTAGTTCTCTGAAGAAGAGAGGGACTTCCCAGATGGTGCTAGTGGTAAAGAACCAACCTGCCAATGCAGGAGATGTAAAAGATGTGGGTTCGATCCCTGGGTTAGGAAGATCCCCTGGAAGAGGAAATGACAACCCACTCCAGTATTCTTGCCTGTAGAATCCCATGGACAGAAGAGCCTGGTGGGTCACAAAGAGTTGGACAGTCCATAAGGTCGCAAAGAGTTGGACAGGACCAAAGCAACTTACATGCATGCATGAAGAAGAAGAGGCAGGAAATGATGCTAATAAGGTGTCTGGGACTACATAACCAATTCTGCTCTATACCAAAGAATGGGATCAAAGTCACCAAAAATCTGTGGTACTCTCCTGCAAACATTGATTCCACTAAAGTGAGACAAGAGTCCATGCCTTTACTGAAAGAATTGGTATGTGAAAATACTGGTTAGTCAAGGCATGTAAGCATAGTTATAGAAATGGAAACACATCATCAGTTGCTGCAGACATTAAGGACTTCTATGAAGGTAAGAGAGTTTCTTGAAAGCAAGCAGTGATTACAGTTAATAAGATGTGCTCCAGAGCCTCTGTCTGGTCTTTAGGCTGTGACCTATCTTTATGGACAGCTAGTTTAGTTGTTTAGCTCATCCAACCATCTGATGGTGAAACAGCTGTTTAGTTTAAGGAGCCTAGTGTGATAACTTGCTGAGTGCCTCAGTGATGTGGCTCATGACCTGGCCACATAGCCACAGCATCTGTCAAGACAGGTTTTGAGACAAGAAGAGCTAGTGGGCTGTGAGAGGCAGATAGTGAGGGGATGTTTCAATGGACCTGTGTGTGTGTATGTGTGTATATGTGTGTGTGCCTATAACACATGTGCATCCATGCTTGTCTGGACCTGGGTTTAGGTCACTACAATACCTCAGGGCAATGTGAGCATAAAAATTGCTACCATTTATCAGCACTTACTATGAGCACTGTGAGGAACTCCTGAATCTCTAATCCCTATAGTGCCAGAGGACAGGATTTCATCTATTCCTTTATAAGGCTAATGGTGAACCTCTCCAGTGCTCCCCAGAACTGAGCTTACTATAGAAAATAATATATGAATATAATATCACTACACCTCCCTGTAAAAGGCAAGGTCTAGGAAAATAATGTCTACTAGTCAGACAACTAGCCAGACCATTCTACCTGAAATGGATAAGTCAACCACCAACTGATTTGACTGAGTTTGTCCAGTGAACTGACTGGTTGCTTGACTGGCTTGGTGGAATAACACAGTTACTTCAGCATCATGTTGCCACAGCTTTGCAATGTGTCTCTGCTTATGAAGTGAAAAGCAATGAAATTACTACAAATACTTCCCATTTCAAAGATGCCAGCCTAGATTGTCATAGCTGAAGAACTTTTGCCAAAAACTAACCTGTGTGGCATAGAATGACAAAGGGGCGTTATCGATAGATCCCTAGGCTGGAGTGTATAGCACTGCTTCTCTCCCTAGGTTTGCTTTTATCCACCTAAATCTCAACTGGCTATTCATTAGAATCATCTACAAAGTTTTTAAAACCATTCATGGAAGGAGGTCCCAAAGACACTGATTAAACTGATCTGGAGTGGAACCTGGAGAAGAGTACATATTTTTAAGGCTTCCCAGGTAATGACATCACCGACTCAATGGACATGAGTTCGAGTAAACTTCGGGAGTTGGTGATGGACAGGGAGGTCTGGAGTGCTACAGTCCATGGGGTCGCAAAGAGACAGACACGACTGAGTCTGAGGTGATGATAATAAATAGCCATGATTGATTTTAGTGATATGGCCCCTCTGGGCCTCAGTTTCCTATTTATTTAATGAGGATATTAGACCAGGTGATATCTGGGGCCCTCTACAATTCTAAGATTCCTTGTTAATTTTGATCCCATCCCAGCTGGCAGGCAGGTCTGAAAAGCCCACTTTCTCTCTGCATAATTCAATTCCCAAATGCCGCCAAGATGGTTGACCTACCATAGAGGGCTGGCATGTGGGTTAATGAGATCATATTTGCAAAGCGTTTGGGGCTCTAGGGGAGGAATCTCTAATATATGCAGCTAAAGAATGATTACAGCAACATTAATGTCATTTCTTTTTTAAGGGAGAGTAAACCACAGTTCACAACCCCGCATCTGCCATAATTAGACTATCTTGCCTGGATGGAGAGAGGCAGAGTGGAAAGTAGATTTAAGAAGGTCTGCTCTTGTTAAGACTAGATGCCAAGTAAAGGCTTCATGAGACATGTCTATGCAATCACAATTGATATGGACTGGACTTTAATCCATGCAAAGTCCCCTGGTCCCCAGGCACATCCCGAGTAGACTTCTTTCTGACCTGCATCTTTGTAGAACTACTTCCATGTAATAAGGACAAAAGATTAATCTTGTGGGTCTTGTCCAAGAATAAATAATCATCAGTGGGACTCTATATCTAAGATGTTATATTATCTGCTGTTTTTGACACATTAAAATTAGAAGAGATGAAGTAATCTTAAAAAACTGATTCATTTAACCTGCTCATACATAGACTACAGGAACAGAAACAGACCGAAAAGACTCTAGAGACCAAGAGATATAAATTTATATTTGGCTCTACCTCTTACAAACTCCATGATTTCTGGCAAGTCTCTTACTTTCTTCTACCTTATTTTCTTCTCTTAGATAACACATGAAAAGCACCTAGAAAATTGCCTAGCATAGCTCAATAAAAACTTAGTTTCCAACCTCTGCATCATACATGGGGAACCACTGGTGGATACTATCAGACTTGAAATCAGGGATTTCCAAGTAATAGTCACTCTGCCCAGCTGGCACCGAAGGCCTCTGGTAAGCCAGATCTTATGTTTTTCACAGCCCATCTACAATCTCGAATTCATCCATGCATTAACTTACATTCAATTAGTTTCTATGTTTTGTCTAATATAGACCCAGAGACAGACTTTATCATTAACGATCAATTAATAGTTGAAATTTTAGGAAATTTGAAACACACCATTTTAGAGTTCTTTCCAAATAATTGGGATGCATCAAGTGATCTGAAAATTTGTATTACTGCTTTATTTATGAATTAGTAATTCTGATCATAACATGAACTGATGAAATAAAAATGGAATCTTGAAGAAGGCTGGATTCATGTATAGGTTTAACCATTTCAATAAAACACCAATAGATTTTCTTTGGAACTTGGAAAAATTATTCTAAAATCCCTCTGTTACAACAAATAATTTAAAAGGGTTTTAAGCTTGTTTGAAAAAGAAAATTGAAAAGTGTGATGCTGACAACAAAAATAGACCAGTGGAACTGAATGGAGATCCCAGGAAGAGACTCAGGTCTATGTAAGAATTGAACACATGATAAACAGAGTATCTCAGTTTATTTGGGAGGGCAGGATTAGTTAATAAATACTGCTGGAGCCATTGGTTAACTATTTGGGGAAAAGTTCATTTGGCATCTCAATCCAAATCATTTCACCATAATAAATGGCAAATAGAATGAAATATGTTTAGAAAATGAATCTAAAGCAAAAAAATGGAACTACAAAGTAGTATTTCATGGATCTCTAGAAAAAAAAGGACTTTCTAAGATTAAAAGCAATTTAAAAAATTAAAAGAAAAAGGAAAAAACTTTGACAACATGAAATTTTAAAACTGCATAAAAAATTATGTAAAAGGCTTTCACACTGGGAAATTTTACAACAAACAATGGTTACTCCTGACACCCTTTGAATAATTTAGAAAAATACAGACTAGCAGGTTTAAAGTCTGTGGACATTAACAAAAAGCACACACGCACACATACAAATTACTAACAAACATGAAAAATAGTTCAAACTCGCAAGTAAGTTAAGAATTGCAATTTAATATAAGATTGCATTTTTCTTTACCTATTAAATTAAACATATTTTTAAAGTAATATTCAGTTCTGGCAAGTGTTCAGTGAGATAAGCATTCTTATATACTGCTAGTGGGAGTATAAATTGTTCTGGTAGAGCATTTTTTAAAACTCTTTGAAGGTAAATATAGATAGTCTTACAATGTTCTCACTTTTTGACCCAGTAATTTAACTTATTGAAATCCATCCCAAGAAAATGATCTGATATACACATAAAAGCTTTTTTGCATAAGAATATTCATTGCTCAATCTTTATAGAAAACACAAATCAGAACAATGAGGGAGCAAACTAGCTGCCTAAAATAAAAGATGACAAAGTAAATTATGGACATCCACAAGGTATGCTATTATATAACCTCTAAAAAAGATGTTTATGAAGAGTTTATGTAATGTTAAATGAAAATATAATTTTTAAAATGTTACATGTGATATATTTTCACTCCTATGTTTAAAATTCACAAAGTAAAGACTGACAGGAAATATTAAGCTGTTAAAATAATTATATTTAGTTGGTAGAATTATGGACTATTATTTTATTCTGTATTTTCCATCATTCAAAAATAATACATATTATTTTTACAAAGAGTTTTATAAACAGAGATGCACATTCCAATTATTACTTTGCAACACTTAAAAAATGGGATGGGTCTTCAAATTCAGTCGATCTTTCTTTCTACCATTCTGTTGTGTCTTAATCTCTCTCTATTAAGCCCACACACATGGCCCTGAAGGAGGAATAAAAGGATCGCTTGCTGCAGTCCTGATTTTTCTTTTATCCCAGCTGCCAAATGGGAAAACTGCCTCTAAACGGGAGGTCTAAGGCATTGTACAGGAAGAAAAATAGATAAACGCTTGACAAAGGCTCTCTCTGCTGGGGAAGAGCTCCCGGAATGACCAGAGGTTTTGTGATAAAGGGTTCAGTCTCCAAGGCTGTCTTCCAAATAAACCAGAAGCACATTTACTATACAGCCTGGTAGATGATGATCAGCAAAACTTACCAAAAAATACAGTGTGGATTTCCTCCAAGTGTTAGCAGCCAATTTCACTCTGGGAGGTAAAATTACTGGAACTGATAAGCCAATATTAAGGGACCAAAAAAAGCTCCTTAAATATTCCAAAGACCAATTTGAGCCATCAGACTTACATCTGAACAAACGGAAAGATGGCAATTGGAAATTATAATAAGAATGAATTGATTTTGTACCTCCTCTTCAATTTCATTATGATCTATGACAGCGGAATGGATTCATTTTATGTCATTTTCTCCTAAGCCTCAGAATACTTTCTTTCAGGTCCTGAGGTATGAGCAGAAAGCACAGATGGCCCTGTCTGCTCCAACCCAGCAGAGACTGCAAACGACTTTGGAGTTGTTTAAACTTTTTCCTTTTTCCAAGCAACCTGGCTACTGGGCAGCTGTTCATTTCAAGGCTCAAAAAGATGCAGGGGGACATGAAACTACCCTAAAGGAAACTTGGGGCTGGTGGGGGTGGCTTGTGAAATGTGCATGACAAATGTCATGGGGTGGGGGCAGTTGAGCTACTTTTTAATAAGTTATTTTTGTTAATATCAAAAAATAAGTAAAAATAAAATCCTATTTGTTTGGTTTTAGGAGACAGATGTAGGGCCATGGTATCTACAACTTGCAGTTCAATGACAGCAATAATAACAAAAAATTATATATAGAGGTACACAAATATGTATTTTGCCTCTTCCCCCAGTTCCTGGCACAGAACTCCTAAAACCCTTGTAACTTCCTGATTGAAAGGAACGCTAGGAGCATCCTTTGTTCTAACGAGGTGACTCTGAGTGGACTCCTGTATGGCTCCTGAATGGTGGGTGGCTGGTCACCAGAAAGACCAAGCCATAATTAAAAGTTTAGAATTTACAGCTTCACCATCTCCATCATTCCTCCAGAGAGAAGAAAGGGGCTGGAAATGAGAGTTATTGACTGTGCCTATGTGAGGAAGCCTCTACAAAATTCCAATAGCAGTGGGTTTGGGGGACCTGTGGGTTGGTGAGCACATGGAGGTGTGAGGGGAGTGGCACACTCACGGAGAGTATGGAAGCGCCCAACTCTTCACACATACCTTGCATATGCATCTCTTCCATGGGGATGTTCATCTATATCCTTTATCATACCCTTATAACAAACTGGCAAATGTTACCTAATGTTTCCCTGAGTTCTTCGAGTCACTGTAGCAAACTGATTGAACCCAAGCGGGGAGTCACTGAAACCTATCTATCACTGGTGGAACAGAAACTCAGATGATAACCTGGGCTTGCAACTGGTGGTCTTAACTATGTGTGGGGGCACTGAACGGCCAGGCTTGTGGGACTGAGCCCTTAACATGTCAGATCTGATGCTGTCTTAGAGCAGACAGTATCAGAATCAGATTAAATTATGTTGCGGGAAAAATCTTCCATATGTATTCTGAGAAGTGAAGTGTTCTCTGTGAAGGTAAAAGAGACACACAGGATGATGAAAGGCACAGTAGGTAAGAACTGTGTTTTTTCTTAAATAGAAAGGGGAAAAGCTGAGTTTTCCTTTTCAAATATATAAGTATATACATATATATACATATCTTTATACACACATAAACACACACAGAATGTAGCAAAATACCAAGAATTGGAAAAATCTAATGGAAGTGTATGTGGAGGTTTATAATACTACTCTAGCCACTTTTCTTTAGATTTTAATCAGTTTTTAAAGATTTATAAAATAAATTAAATTTACAAACTATTTGTTCTGTAACCCTCTTAACTGGGGGTATGCACTGACTTCTAAGGCTTCCCTGTGGCTCCGTGGTAAAGAATCTGCCTGCAAGCAGGAGCTGTGGATTCCATCCCTGGGTCAAGAAGATCCCCCGGAGAAGGAAATGGCAAACCATTCCAGTATTCTTGCCTGGTAAATCCCATGGGCAGAGGAGCCTGGTGGGCTACAGTCTATGGGGTCACAGAGTCAGACACAACTTAGCAACTAAACAAGAATAACAACAACTGTATTCTAACAAGTCCAGATAACTCTATTTATTGAGCACATTCTTGCCTCCCCACCTCCATGCCTTTGCTCATGCTATCCCCCTCTTCCTGCTATGATTCACCAATCTTTCATAGATTTCTTTTTTTTCAAATACTCCTTTGTTTCTTTCGTTTGAATCTCCCTTAAGACCCAGTTGATTATAATAGCCTTCTTGGCTTGAAGGTCCCAGAGCACCCCATCCTCTGCCCCTATCAAATCACTTATTACTCCTTACTGTCACTGCTTGTTTAATTGTCTCTTTGCCTTTCTGGACTGTAGGTTTCCTGAATGCAGGGACCTTGTCTGTCTTATTTATCAATATATCCCAAACACTGACACAGGGCCTGGCATAGAAGTATCACCAAATACTCATTAAATGAATGATCTTACGCACTGGTTAGCAATTTGTCTACTCTTAGAATTTTAAATCTCCTTAAGATCTTTCTTACTCATGTCCAAACCATGCACAAGGTAGGTATTCAATAAATATTTGTTGAATTGAGGATTTAAAAAGAGAGGGAAAAGAAGTTAAAGGAATCCAGATAGGAAAAGAAGAAGTGAAACTCTCACTGTTTGCAGATGACATGATCCTCTACATAGAAAACCCTAAAGACTCTACCAGAAAATTACTAGAGCTAATCAGTGAATATAGTAAAGTTGCAGGATATAAAATTAACACACAGAAATCCCTTGCATTCCTATACACTAACAATGAGAAAACAGAAAGAGAAATTAAGGAAACAATACCATTCACCATTGCAACAAAAAGAATAAAATACTTAGGAGTATATCTACCTAAAGAAACAAAAGACCTATACATAGAAAACTATAAAACACTGATGAAAGAAATCAAAGAGGACACAAACAGATGGAGAAACATACCATGTTCATGGATTGGAAGAATCAATATTGTCAAAATGGCTATACCCAAAGCAATCTATAGATTCAATGCAATCCCTATCAAGCTACCAACGATATTCTTCACAGAACTAGAACAAATAATTTCACAATTTGTATGGAAATACAAAAAACCTCGAATAGCCAAAGTAATCTTGAGAAAGAAGAATGGAACTGGAGGAATCAACCTGCCTGACTTCAGACTATACTACAAAGCCACAGTCATCAAGACAGTATGGTACTGGCACAAAGACAGAAATATAGATCAATGGAACAGAATAGAAAGCCCAGAGATAAATCCTCGAACCTATGGACACCTTATCTTTGACAAAGGAGGCAAGGATATACAATGGAAAAAAGACAACCACTTTAACAAGTGGCACTGGGAAAACTGGTCAGCCACTTGTAAAAGAATGAAACTAGAACACTTTCTAACACCACACACAAAAACAAACTCAAAATGGATTAAAGATCTAAATGTAAGACCAGAAACTATAAAACTCCTAGAGGAGAACATAGGCAAAACACTCTCCGACATAAATCACAGCAAGATCCTCTATGACCCACCTCCCAGAATATAGGAAATAAAAGCAAAAATAAACAAATGGGACATAATGAAACATAAAAGCTTTTGCACAACAAAGGAAACTATAAGCAAGGTGAAAAGACAGCCCTCAGATTGGGAGAAAATAATAGCAAATGAAGCAACAGACAAAGGATTAATCTCAAAAATATACAAGCAACTCCTGCAGCTCAATTCCAGAAAAATAAATGACTCAGTCAATAAATGGGCCAAAGATCTAAACAGACGTTTCTCCAAAGAAGACATACAGATGGCTAACAAACACATGAAAAGATGCTCAACATCACTCATTATCAGAGAAATGTAAATCAAAACCACAATGAGGTACCATTATACGCCAGTCAGGATGGCTGCTATCCAGAAGTCTACAAGCAATAAATGCTGGAGAGGGTGTGGAGAAAAGGGAACCCTCTTACACTGTTGGTGAGAATGCAAACTAGTACAGCCACTATGGAGAACAATGTGGAGATTTCTTAAAAAACTGGAAACAGAACAGCCATGTGACCCAGCAATCCCACTTCTGGGCATACACACTGAGGAAACCAGATCTGAAAGAGACACATACACCCCAATGTTCATCACAGCACTGTTTATAATAGCCAGGACATGGAAGCAACCTAGACGCCCATCAGCAGAGGAATGGATAAGGAAGCTGTGGTATATATACACCATGGAATATTACTCAGCCATTAAAAAGAATTCATTTGAATCAGTTCTAATGAGGTGGATGAAACTGGAGCCCATTATACAGAGTGAAGTAAGCCAGAAAGATAAAGACCATTACAGTATACTAACACATACATATGAAATTTAGAAGGATAGTAATGATAACCCTATATGAAAAACAGAAAAAGAGACACAGATGTACAGAACAGACTTTTGGACTCTGTGGGAGAAGGCGAGGGTGGGCTGTTTCGAGAGAACACCATCGAAACATGTATATTATCTATGGTGAAACAGATCACCAGCCCAGGTTGGGTGCATGAGACAAGTGCTCAGGCCTGGTGCACTGGGAAGACCCAGAGGGATCGGGTAGAGAGGGAGGTGGGAGGGGGGATCGGGATGGGGAATACATGTAAAACCATGACTGATTCATGCCAATGTATGACAAAAACCACTACAATATTGTAAAGTAATTAGCCTCCAACTAATAAAAATAAATGAAAAAATAAAAAAAGAGGGAAATGTGGAATTTTTCACTTTCACCAAAGGAGTAGACTTGTATATCCATGCAGCTACTGATCCAAGAGCTTGAGTCAAGTAAGGTTTAGCTCTGGCCATCCAAAGGACACAAGAGGAAGGCAAAAATGAGTGGGTGGATCCATGTGTAAGTGAGAGTGGGTGGTGAACTTTAGATCTCCCTCGTCAGTAAGCAAGTTGGTGGGTGGGAGGGGTGAGACTGCTTGATAAAGACCAAGGAGAGTACTGCATTGGAACTGTCACCAAGCACTCATTTGGGAAGGTGAGAGGAGTACACTGCCAGTATCCTTTACTACATTAGCTAGTCAGGAAATGAGCTCAGAAATCTAAATCCAGAAGGGGAATAACTGCCACCATTTTGGTAATTATAAGGCAGCCAAGTCCTCCTCTTCTGTGTGCATGAAAGTATTTGGGGTGTTTTATTATGAAATCAGGACTTTAACCAGATTGTATCCACTTTGATATAGCCAAGTACTCTCATCCATAGGTTCATGCACAGGGACTAAATTATCCACATTTGTCCCCTGAAAGGAAATCTAAGAAACCAAGAATTATTTTTATTGCAGCTGGAAAATTATGGTTTCAAATGCTTTTGGAATGTGAATCATCAATCAGAAATTAGAAATAATACATTATATAGGTTTTGTGTTGGATAGAAAATATATAGAATTTGGTCTTCCCATGACAAACTACAAATTCTCTGCTCCTAGTGTCTAGGTTTTTTTAGCAAAGGTAGTTTCATGTGCACTTAAGAAATAGTGAAGCTCTCAAGAAGTAGAGGATGGAAATTTTCCTGGAGGACTAGTGGTTAATACTTCACACTTTCAATGTATGGGGCATGGGTTCCAACCCCTGGATAGGGAACTAAGATCCCAGATGCCACACAGTGCAATCAAGAAAAGAAAAGCAGCAGAGCATGATCCTTGACCATGTTCTATAAACTGCCACCACATCTAGAACCTGCCATGTCTCCACGAATATCCAAAGGTAGGATGATAATAACCCAAACAGTTCTATTCATCCTTCAAATCCCACTTAGTTAGCAAAGATTTTATCCTGCCCCTGAGGTAAATGTGCACAGAAAGTTTGCTCTTAAAGGGGGAGAAATACTGATCTTGTTATAAAATTTTTCCTAAAAAAAAGGGTGGGGGGAGGAGGAGAGCACTGGAGAATGCAGTGACGAGAACACTGCATTCCTTCATGGGGCCTGGCTCCAGTCATGCCTCTGTGCTCACAATCTGTGAGAAGCGAAGACACTGAGCATTTCTGAGTATCTGCTTTACCAACTTGAAAATGGGAATATCAAGATTTGCTCACCTATGTCACAGAGCTACTGTAAGGAATCAGTGAGATGCCACTCCAAAGAAGTTGAAGTTGAAGAGCTCTAGGTAGACCTACAAGACCTTCTAGAGTGTTAGTTGCCCAGTCGTGCCCAACTCTTTGTGACACCATGGGCTGCAGCCCACCAGGCTCCCCTGTCCATGAGATTTTCCAGGCAAGGATACTGGAATGGGTTGCCATTTCCTTCTCCAGGGGATCTTCCCAACCCAGGGATCGAACTCGGGTCTCCTGCACTACAGGCAGATTCTTTACCAACTGAGCTACAAGGGAAGCCCTACAAGACCTTCTAGAACTAACACTAAAGAAAGATGTCCTTTTCATCATAGGGGATTGGAATGCAAAAGTAGGAAGTCAAGAAACACCTGGAGTAACAGGCAAGTTTGGCCTTGAAGTATAAAATGAAGCAAGGCAAAAGCTAACACAGTTTTGCCAAGACAACACACTGGTCATAGCAATCACCCTCTTCCAACAACACAAGAGAAGACTATACACATGGGCATCACCAGATGTTCAATACCAAAATCAGATTGATTATATTCTTTGCAGCTGAAGATGGAGAAGCTCTATACAGTCAGCAAAAACAAAATCCAGAACTGACTGTGGCTCAGATCATGAACTCCTTATTGCAAAATTCAGATTTAAATTGAAGAAAGTAGGGAAAACCACTAGACCATTCAGGTATGACTTAAATCAAATCCTTATGATTATACAGAGGAAGTGACAAATAGATTCAAGGGATTAGATCTGATAGACAAAGTGCCTTAAGAAATATGGACTGAGGTTCATGATATTATACAGAAGGTGGTGATCAAGACTATCCTCAAGAAAAAGAAAGGCAAAAAGGCAAAATGGTTGTCTGAGCAGGCCTTACAAATAGCTGAGAAAAGAAGAGAAGTGAAAGACAAAGGATAAAAGGAAAGATATATCCACCTGAATGTCAGTTCCAAAGAATAACAAGGAGAGATAAGAAAGCCTTCTCAAGTGAACAATGCAAAGAAATGGAGGAAAACAATAGAATGGGAAAGACTAGAGGTCTCTTCATGAAAATTAGAGATAGCAAGGGAACATTTCATGCAAAGATGGGCACAATAAAGGACAGAAATGATATGGACATAACAAAAGCAGAAGAGATTGAGAAGAGGTGACAAGAATACACAGAACTATACAAAAAAGATCTTAATGACCCAGATAACCACGATGGTGTGATCACTCACCTAAAGCCAGACATCTTGGAGTGAGAAGTCAAGTTGGCCTTAGGAAGCATCACTACGAACAAAGCTAGTGAATGTGATGGAATTCCAGCTGAGCTATTTCAAGTCCTAAAAGATGATGCAGTGAAAGTGCTACACTCAATATGCCAGCAAATTTGGAAAACTCAGCAGTAGCCACAGGACTGGAAAAGGTCAGTTTTCATTCCAATCCCAAAGAAGGGCAATGCCAAAGAATGTTCAAACTACTGCACAATTATATTCATTTTACATGCTAGCAAAGTAAAGATCAATATTCTCCAAGTCAGGCTTCAACAGTACATGAACTGCAAACTTCCAGATGTTCAAGCTGGATTTAGAAAAGGCAGAGGAACCAGAGATCAAATTGTCAACATCTGCTGGATCATAGAAAAAGCAAGAGAATTCCAGAAAAAAACATCTACTTCTGCTTCATTAACTATGCCAAAGACACTGACTGTGTGGATCACAACAAACTATGGAAAATTCTTAAGGAGGTGGGAATAGCAGACCACCTTACCTGCCTCCTGAGAAATTGTATGCAGGTCAAGAAGCAACAGTTAGACCAGACATGGAATAGCAGACTGGTTCCAAATCGGGAAAGGAGTACATCAAGGCTGTTTACTGTCACCCTGATTATTTAACTTCTATGCAGAGTACATCATGCGAAATGCCAGATTGGATGAAGCACAAGCTGGAATCCAGGTTGCCAGGAGAAATATCAATAACCTCAGATATGCCGATGGCATCACCCTCATGGCAGAAAATGAAAAGGAACTAAAGAACCTCTTGATGAAAGTGAAAGAGGAGAGCAAAATAGCTGGCTTAAAACTCAACATTCAAAAAACAAAGATCCTGGCACCCAGTCCCATCATTTCATGACAAATAGATGGGGGAAAAAGTGGAAATAGTGACAGACTTTATTTTATTGGGCTCCAAAGTCACTGCAGATGGTGACTGCAGCCACAAAATGAAAAGACGGTTGTTCCTTGGAAGAAAAGCTATGACAAACCTAGACAGCATATTAAAAAGCAGAAACATTATTTTGCTGACAAAGGTCTGTACAGTTAAAGCTATGGTTGTTCCATTAGTCATGAGTAGATGTGAGAGTTGGACCATAAAGAAGGCTGAATGCTGAAGAATTGATGCTTTTGAACTGTGAAGTTGGAGAAGTCTCTTGAGAGTCCTTTGGACTACAAGGAGATCAAAGCAGTCAATCCTAAAGGAAATCAGTCCTGAATATTCATTGGAAGGACTGATGCTGAAGCTAAAGCTCCAATACTTTGGCCACCTGATATGAAAAGCCGACTCATTTGAAAAGACCCTCTTGCTGGGAAAGATTGAAGGCAGGAAGAGAAGGGGACGACAGAGGATGAGATGGCTGAATGGTATCACTGACAACGGATTATGAGTTTGAGCAAGCTTCAGGAGATGGTAAAAGACAGGGAAGTCTGGCGTGATGCAGTCCACAGGGTCACAAAGAGTCGGATATGACTCAGCAACTGAACAAGTGGGATGTGAGGAAGTGAAAATACCTGAAATCTAAAACCTTGGCTGCACCAGCTAGCTTTTTGGGTTTTTTGGCTGTTCTGGGTCTTCATTGCTACATGTGGGCTTTCTCTAGTTGTGGTGCTCAGGCTTCTCATTGTGGTGGCTTCTCTTCTTGCAGAGCATGGGTTCTAGGGCCCACGGTTCAGTAGTTGCAGTCCATGGGGGCTCTGGAGCACAGGTTCAGTGATTGTGGCACACAAGCTTAGCTGCCCTGAAGCATGTGGAATCTTCCCTGGTCCAGGGATCAAACCTGTGTTCCCTTCATTAACAGGTGGATTCTTTACCACTGGACCACCAGGGAAGTCCCAGCTAGTTATTTTTAACATGGCCTTTCTTACCAGATAGATAACAATAGAATCAATAAAACTTCCAGAGATCTTCTTTCCTTTTTTTTTTTTTTAACTTCCTTTTTATTTTGACCAAAGAAGAAACATTTTCAGGAACCTCTAGTATAACTGAAAAAACAAACAAAAACTCTCCTGAATGATCCACTGAGATCCAGCCAGGGAAGCAAGAAGGAGGCTGAACTGGTTCTGAATGGAGCTGTGGGGAAGAAATGGGTTGGAGAGAATAACTAAGCATCACTTTAAGAACCTTAGAATTTGGCATTTTTTTTAAGTTAGAGAATAATTGGCCCCAAAGAAAAATGGATTAAAAAATCATGATAAAAGGTTTCAAAATGAGAGACATACTATTGTACTATCATTAACAAATCAAATTTGACTGAACAAAGGGCATAAAAATGGATCTCCAAGAGGCATGACGCCAACAGTCATATATTCAGATATTCAGTCAGTGCATCTGTGCTCAGAATTTTCTCTGTACCAGGCACTGTGCATCTTCTAGGGCGCAGAGCAGGACAAAAGGCCCTGTCTCCAAATAGCGGAGGCAAATATGAAGAGTAACAACTGTAATTCACTGTGGTACATTAGAAACTTTAAGAATGATGGCCCACAAAAGGGACATCTGTAGTGCTTAGAAGTGAGTGGTGAGGAGAAAAACAGGAGAGGGACGAAATCCTTGGAGGAGGTGATGCCTGAATTGAGTCTAAAAAGGGAGAAAGGTAGGGCAGGAAATTCATGGCCAAGAGACAGCAGGATCAATCTCTCAGAGAGGAAAGACCTAAGGTAGGTGCAGCCACCACCATGCGGGCTAGTGGAAAGGCTATGGGTCAGACCTCAGCTTTCCTTTGGGCAGACCAATAAATCCTTGCATATACCTTCATCATTCCAGCAATTCTTAAGCCATTCATTCATTTAACTTATTTATTTATACCCTGCCTTGTTTTAAAAGCAATATAACATGTTTATATAAAAGTGAGTTGGAAATAAAAGTTTAGGTCTACACAGAGAATAAATTGCTATGGAACAGGATTCCTTTAGGAGCAGCTGTTCAGTGGGGACAGACAGCTCACAACCCCTTAAAACAACCAACTGCCCATGCAAAAAAAAAAAAAAAGAAAACACAAAACACCGAGATTAAGTACCCTCAAGTTTCTAGCTGGCAACTTGAGATCTTTCAGAAGGACTATGGCTCTGAGGCATTCAAATTTCCCCCACATTGGATTTAATAGCCAATTTTTCTCTTTGAGATCCAAGAAAAGTCCTTTGGCGCAAATTTATCCCACTAAGAAATGCAGGCAGAAAGGAAGAACTGACTTCCTTTCCAAGGCTTGGGGCCTCCAGGTCCTAAGCAAGACAATTTGGGGAGCACTCACAGCCTACTCACTTCACAACTCTGATAGATGATAACAGAACAGAGTTTTCCAGCTGAGGGTATCCATGCTGTTGATTCCTATGTGCGCTCTCTTTCTCTCTCATCTAGATTCCAGTGGGTCCTACTTAGAGAAAATAACAGCCCTAAGAACATGCACAGACTACTCCTTCCCCAGAGAGGAACAGATGTTGAAGCAGTCAACCCAGGCTCCTAGGAACTCACAGATAGCAAGAACAGTTCAGTTCAGTAGCTCAGTCGTGTCCGACTCTGCGACCCCATGAACCGCAGTATGCCAGGCCTCCCTGTGCATCACCAGCTCCCAGAGTTTACCCAAACCCATGTCCATCGAGTTGGTGATGCCATCCAGCCATCTCATCCTCTGTCGTCCCCTTCTCCTCCTGCCCTCAGTCCTTCCCAGCATTAGGGTATTTTCCAATGCGTCAACTCTTCGCTTGAGGTGGTCAAAATATTGGAGTTTCAGCTTCAACATCAGTCCTTCCAATGAACACCCAGGACTGATCTCCTTTAGGATGGACTAGTTGGATCTCCTTGCAGTCCAAGGGACTCTCAAGAGTCTTCTCCAACACCACAGTTCAAAAGCATCAATTCTTTGGTGCTCAGCTTTCTTCACCGTCCAACTTTCACATCCATACATGACTACTGGAAAAACCATAGCCTTGAGTAGACGGACCTTTGTTGGCAAAGTAATGTCTCTGCTTTTAAATATGCTATCCAAGTTGGTCATAACTTTCCTTCCAAGGAGTAAGCGTCTTTTAATTTCATGGCTGCAATCACCATCTGCAGTGATTTTGGAGCCCCCCAAAAGTAAAGTCTGACACTGCTTCCACTGTTTCCCCACCTATTTCCCTTGATAGCAAGATAGGTACAACATTTAACTTAGGAAAGACCATGGAGCAGAAGGAGACGGCCCCCCTTCCACACACCTACTTAATGGAGGGCAAGAAAAACTATATGTAATAACCAGTGGGTGGTGTGAGAAATGTCTACCACCAAGAGAAAGCAAAGAAAACAGGTAACACAGGAAACAATAACCCATTTGCTTTGCCAATTTGCAGTTCCCCTTCATTGAACCTAATTTGAAAAATGCATAGAATTTTTTAAGCTCAATGACTAGTCAGCTATCGCTCAGTTCCAGAGACTGTTTTGTTTAAAATGAGAGAGAGAGAGAGAACGAGATCATTCTAGTTGCTACCTGTACTGAGCAACAGTTCGGTTTTCTCATTTACTTTTAATGATTGTGAATTCATCTCCAAGACATATAAGTTTTTCCTGCATTGTGCATTGTGTATGCCGTTGTGGTGCTACCCTCAGTCTTCAAGGATCAGAGAAATGACACAGCTACTTCAATAGAAACTGGTCTCTATTGTCTGTTTTTGCTTCCTTTTCTCTCCCTTTGCTTTCTTTCCTTCTGCTCAATCTCTGACTTCTTTCTTTTTCCAGGAGGAAAGAAATGTATCTCTCTATTTGCCATGAGTACACAGACCATTAAAGTTAAAAGAGGCTCTAGAAATCTTCCAGGAACCCATCATTTCATGTTGAGGAAATTCAGGCTGAGAAATCACAGCCTGAGTCACAGTCGTTGACTAAAGAGTCAGCTCTAGGCTAGGATCCCAGGTCATTTAACTCCTATGTTAAGATTCTTTCTCCCACTGCACTGCTATGCAGTTTCAGGGCAAGTCAGTTTGGGACATGATACAATTAACAATTTCTTAACCCCTAGGTCTAGAAGGGCATAAAATCATAATGATGACAATAATAATAATAAAGTCCAAATCAAAACCTACCTCTAGTTCTATAAGGTAAACTGTACTATCAAAATAGTTCTGTTTCAAATGTTGACTTGGTTTAAACAACAAAACTAAACAAAATTATATCTCCCAAACCTAATTAAGTACAAATATGTTTTGCTCAGTCACAAAAGAAACCCATTCATGTCTCCCAAAATAGTCATGCACTTAAGTTCAGTCAAGTATGGAGATTGAATGAGAGGAGAAACAACAGTTGACTGCAATGGGCAATGCCATGGTCTAGCCTATCACTAAAGGGAAGGGGGATGGGCCCTCTATAGCCAATTCTGCATTCAGGGTCTGGTTATCAAGTTGGCAGATTATTCAGGATCTTTGTTTTTCCCATTACTCTCTGCCAACATGATTTTCAGATCTTTATTCCATTTCTTTGTACCTATACTAGAAAGGGGAAAAGAAACAAAACACTGAAACTAATCTGGTTATCAGTTGGGTTTATAACAACAGTGACAAAAGAGAAGGTTGAAAATCAAAATTAAAGTCCAACACATATTCTAGACAATTATAGCCAACTCCTCTATACTAATCCCTAAACCTGCATTTTGGCTTAAGTCCAGTTTCTCTGTTTCCCTTTGAATGTGCAAATAACCTAAATGGGGTGTTTAAAAATAAGTGAATTTTTTTAAATAGTTAAGATATATTCAAAGAAATGCTTTCTTAATTATCTAAATGGCTTAAACTGTAATACAAGTAAGGAATTGCTTTTATTAAATGCAAAATCTTTTTTTAAAGCAAGCTCAATGAGCTGCTCTCAATGAGCTGTGTCGTTGCCAGCAAAACAAAGTGGTAATTTGGGCAAATGTCCACATAATTCAGATCAAAGAAATATGCCACTGTCACAACTCCATTAACCTGAGGTTCTGAACAACTTAGCTCATTAGGCAGTAGACTTGGGGCAGGGAGTGGGCCAGAGACGATCCAGTTCACTCAAGATATTATTGAAAAGCAGCGTACGGACAAGCAAACCCTTGTTTGTTGAATTCAATTAGTTGTTTAACCACCATTAAATGACTAGCAACTTCATTAACTTCTTAAAATAGCAACTGGTTGTTTGCAAGGGTCTACCACCACTACTATTGTGTTTAGAGTATCCTTCATAGTCAAGTGTGGAAAATTGAATAGAGAGTTTTAACTGTTTAGAGATAAAAATAGCACTGGGCCATCAGGGTGCTAGTCTTCACCTTCTTAACCATTAATTCAGATGGCTGTATATTTGTTCAGATCCATCATGTGGAAATTGTCTTTTTATCCTAAGAGAGATAAATTGGCTGCACCAGCATTGACTCATTCATAGAGGAAAAAAACATTGTTTCAGGTTGTCTATAGTGAAATGTAGATTTAAGACAGTTAGGCAGATAGATAAAGAGATCCCAAGCTTGGAGGTTGGGCAGGGATAAGGGGAGGGGGCCCAAACCATTGCGAGGATCTGTGCCTCAGTAAATCACACAGCTCTCCATTTCCCTGTTCATCTCCACGGGCTCAGTCTCAGTGTCCCTTGAAGGTAGCATTTTCAGGGAACAAACAACTTAGACTGAGAAAATTAACCTTCCCCAAGCAACAGCGGTAAATAGATAAGTAAGCTGGGAGACATAATATATGTATGCTGAGTATTAGAAGCTGAGTAAGAAACACCAAGTCAATTGTTTTTGAAGACAATTAGACAATACTCAGAGGCAAACCAGGAAAACGAAATCTCTTTTATTTTCTCATTACTGTATTGCAAATGTAAAAGACTGCCTATGTGTGAAGCTAGCAGTTAGAATATTTTCAGAACAAAAACCTCATCCTCCAAGAGCTAACTACTGTATTTACAGATGAATTTTTTAAATGAACATTAAGAGTGCATGCCTGCTGCCCTGGCCCCACAGACAGGTGAGTGAGCGTCACAAGCAGCCAGTGCTGTGGCCCCCTTGATGCCATTTCATTCCACCTGGAACTAATGAGATTTTAGGAACTAGAGAGGGTCTGGTGGGTATAGGGTATGTATTGGTCCTTGAAGCCCTACATTTTGCCCAGCATTCTTTAGGTCACAAAGAACTTTCATACCCTCACTTCATATGCAGCTTGTGACCATGACTATGAGGTGAGGCAAGTAAAGCCTAGAAGACAGTCTGTATTTGACAGATAAGGCAATAGAAGTTCAGAGAGGTCCTCAAGTTAACAATATTAATAACTTCCTTACCTGGAGGTAGGGCTCATGGCTCCCACCAGACCTCTGGTGCTTCCCATTTTCTGGAGGAAGGCCAGCATTGGGTTTAGGGTGCTCACCAGGAGTGGGGGTGCCACTTTAGTCCTACTTTTGATCTTTCAGAATATGCCTACCCTCTCTGTTCCTGAGATCCATTACCTATAAAATAAGTCAACAATTGTGCCAAAATAACTAATTCACAACAACTTTCCCACCACAGAAGGAACATCCAGGCTTGGACAGGGAGCAAGGATGCTTCAGTTGTGTCCGACTCTTTGCAACCCTATGGACTATAGCCTGCCAGGCTACTCTGTCCATGGGGTTCTCCAGGAAAGAATACTGGAGTGGGTTGCCATGAAGCAAAATGAGGGAAACACATAGGAAGGTCTCAAGTTAGAAGGCGGTAAAAACAACAAGCAGGGGTCTTGAAGGAAAAGACCTTAGGTCCACATTAGATAATTTTCAGGGAAAACATAAGACACACACAATCCCCTTCATTAAAGAGATCTCAGACAATTCAATCACCTAAAGCACTTTCAGACTTTAAACTTCACTCGGGAGCAATCCTCAGCAAAGATTACAATCTGTGCAGACTGAAGATGACAATTAAAACATTAATTTTCTTAAAAAACCACAAATAGCACTTTGGGTCTTTATGGTGAGTTGTCAGGTGCGACAAAGGGCTCATCTTTCTTATCTCTCCCTTGACAACCTAGAAATATCTGTCACTCTCCTCATGTGGTTACAACAGTGATACAATAAGAAACAAGGGAGGAGATGAATCTCTCCCCAGACTCTCCTCTAGGGAAGCCAAAGGAGGTTGAATGAAAAAGAATGGAAGATAACTGGAGCAGTGTGAGTCTAGTGCTATCGATTTTGCATCTGTCTCAAAACATTACTCACTGGAATGGCAGCAGCCCTCAGGAAGGGAGCGGAGGCTTCCTTCCGCTAGGGAGGACTCCGCACTCAAGTGCCTAAGGCATGCTGGGAGCAGGAACAGTGTGCAGGGGGGGTTCTCAGGGGCTCCATCCTTGGCCTACTTCCAGGTTCCAGTAATTTGCTATTTAAGTGTCAATAGTTTTTAATTAGCACGTGGGAGTTTTTTTGAAGGTGCAAAGTGCTGGGTTCAAACAAATATCAGTTTAGTACAGCCAGTAAGCAAGTGAAAGTGGAAGTAGAAACAGTAGATTAGGTGCTCATTATGGATAATAGATGGCAGTAATAAAAATCTGAAGTTGAAAGGGAACTAAAGGTTTCTAGCACAGTTTTCCCCAAAGTATAGGACTCATACCACTGTTAGTATCTTAGGATTTTAGATGGGCCAGAAAATGCTGTAGGTGACACAAGGACAAATTATTACATATCATTAACTTACATTGTGAGAAAACCACTCCTGCTTCAGTTCTCTTTATCCCTTCTGAGTACCTCAGAAACAAAGTCTCAATTGGGTGCTATGATGTCTTTAACACTTCTCTAACACTTGCCAAGCTTTTTTTTTTTTTTTAAGGGTTTTATTTATATATTTGGCTACACTGGGTCTTAGTTGCAGCAGGCAGGGTCTTTGATCTTCATTGCAGCATGCAGGGTGTTTTTCAGTTCATCATGTGGGATCTATTTGTTGTGACATGCAAACTCCTAGCTAGTTCCCTGACCAGGGATCAAACGCGGGCCCCCTGCATTAGGTGTGCAGAGTCCTAGCCACTGGACCACCAGGGAAGCCCTACCACACTCCCTTTTTAACAAAAAGTGAGCAAGATTCAGGTGTAGAAACTTTGATTTGGTCAAAGCATCTAGACAGAAATCAATCTCATTGCTTGGTTTTCATTTTATCTATTCTTTCAAATATTTTCTGTATACTTTACTACAAAGACATAAAGTTTCTTCTTTAAACACAAATTTATTAAAGTAAAAAATTAGTCCATTAAAAAAATATTAAGTACATGTTACACAGACAGGATATGGATGATGTGGCACTGATGTGACTTGGAGCTTGGAGAAAAAGGATGTTGGGACCAGAGCAGGAATGACTTGCCCACAATGGCACATGTGGTTGATGTCATTCAATCCTGCTGCTCGGCCTTTATGAAGGAGAGAGAAGATGAAAATCACCTTCGTCCAAAAAGCATGTGGAGCTCAGAGAAGCCACATGACCTTTCTAAAGTTCTGGGTCCCAGGTGTCTCAGCAGGAGTCAGTCTTTCCTTTTTAGGCATACAACCAATAGTCAACTGAGGCACTGGGTGCATCACATGGTAGTGACAGAGTTAATCACTTTGCCTCATTTTCTTTTCCTTTTCCATCAATCTCTTAGATCACTGAGAGATAAGAAGTGAGCTCAAGCCAGGACATCTATCAGATGGAAAAACAGACACACCATTATCTTACACTCCCTGGTCCATTCTCCAAAACCCCTGCTGTCCTGAATGTGCCACCATAGGAGGTAGTAGCTGCAAAGAATGGTGTAAGTACAGCACCATGAGACTCTGGAGAGCTAATTGCCCCCGACTTTCTATGTGGCAGCCCAGCGTGGCCATAATACAAAGTGGAAAGCAGAAGTCCAGCCTCACGCTGCCTGCCATGCATCACATCCATACACAACTGCGTCTTGATGGATGCAGCAAACACAGCTTTATATAACTGCCACGGCCCCAGTGACCTTTGAGATCCCTGAGTTAAAGGATCCATTTTTCATCTTTATGTACAGCTTCCTATGACAGGTCTGCATGATAAAGCCCAGAGATACTTTGATGAAGTAAATAATTTAGCCCCATCCATAATCACCTGTCGTTCTCAAATCCTAAAGCCTTTCCAGGGGTTACTTTACCAAACCAACGAGTCCCTTATTGATGATGCCAGGGAAGCATAAACTTTATGCAGAAGCTTAACTGCATCCAAGAGCATATGAGTTTTAGAGAAGAATATGGATGAGGGGCATGTTCTTATAAAAGGATTTGCAAACATAAGCCTAACACACACATCCATTTCTTAAATAATTGATACTGTTTTCTGGGCGCCTACTATGTGCCACATGTTGTACTTGGAACTTTTACACATTATTTTGTTTAATCTTCCAAATAGCCTTGTAAAGTGACTGTTAGTATCTCCATTATACAGAGAGTCAGAATCAGTTAAGTATCTTACAAATGTCACCCCCCTGGCAAGTAGCAAGGCAGCAAGACTTTAAAAATTTTCCCTGGAATGAGAAAGGGTGTGAAAGAATGAATGTCTGCGTGGCAGAACATGAACAATACTTGGTCTGACTCCGCCCATATTCATAGGCTTCATGGGCTTTCAGTGTGTCTTCTGCTGCCCTGTCCTGAATTCAAACGATTACTTCCCAGAGATACACAAAAGGCCAGAAAATTCCTGAGAGCAACCAGTATTGGCCAGCTGGTTTCTGAAGAGAGAAACAAGGAACTGCTGGATAGTCCAGCCTGAAGGGAAAGGACCAGTCTATCTGTAACCAGTTTCTACTACTTGGACTTGTATCTTCCTGTGGCTTTGGAATCCTCCCAAGTCATTGATTGGAAGAGCTTGACAAGCCCATGGATTTCCTGTTCCAGTTTATTCATTACAACCGAGTCTAAAGAATATAAATGGACAAAACTTGAAAGGTAATACAGACGAAGAAGAGCAATGGTGTCAAGATGGTGGTGTTTTGAGTACAGTTTCTCCTTTTACGATTTAAAAAAGATTCATCATTTAAAAAATAATGGGCATGTAGCTGTATTGTTTGATGGTGTCAAGGATATCAAGACTGAGAAAAGACCACTGGGTTGTGTAGTTGGGGATAACTTGTGTTGAAGGACTTCAGAGAACAATGGGAAGAGTGAGAAAACAGGTTCTCTCCTCAGTTTTGACACTGACCAGCCTGGCAAGGCAACCTGTGCAAGTCACTTGATAACACTGTGAGCTTTCTGAGCCTCAGATTCTATGCTGATAAAATGGCAGTCACAATGCCTGTCCTACTACTCAGGCCTTATATTAAGGGTCTGTTATGGACTAAATTTTATTCCTCCAGAAGGTACAGGTTGAAGCCCTAATAGAAATTAATACAGGAATAGGGCCTGTAGGGTGAGTACCATACAGATAATAAAGATGGGGTCAAATTGGTCCTGACTTGAAGACATCTGCTGTCCTGCCAGGGAACCAAGACTTATTTGTGACAAAAGCAAAGTGTGATACTCTCTTAAGAGGTAATAAACTTCATGTGATTTTTAGGTTTGAAGACATCATTTCTAGATGAAGATGCAACCAGGAAAGACTTCCCAGGGGAGGTGATGAAGGACTGACCGCATCCCAGGAAATGTGGCTGATTCTGAGCACAGCAAGTTCAGGCCTTCCTCCAGCCAGCATGTGCTGAGCACCGACTACGTTTCCACACTGCCAGATGTGAAAGGAGATACCAAGATGTCTCTTCTGGGGGCCCCCACCCTCTGATTGGTGTGCTCCTTCTTATATTTGGGTAAAGGTGCCATCATCCCTTAAAGTCTGGCCAGCAAGCTTCAAAAAAAGGCACAGCAGAGATGTCACAAGCTAGAATCTCTGGCACTAAAGACAGAAGTGTAAGAGGAATTAGGGAGTAAACGGAGGAGGAGGAAAGCAGGCTAAGGAAATAAACCTATCGAGAACTCAAGGTTGAATACACATTCTTGTTACATCACAAATGGGAGGAAAGGTCTCCCTCAAGACAGTGTATTGAATTCATTACTTAGATTTAAAAAAAAAAAAGCATAAAAATCAACCTCCTAGAACTTGCAGAGCTATGATTGTATGTCTCCCCCAAAACTGGGAGGCCCCGTTTAATGCTCCACTGTAGTCTGACAACCTGTTACCTAGACCAATGCTGAACTCTACAGCACACCCTTGTAAGCCACACCTGCCCTGCCAGCCCTGAGCTCTCTTCTAAACTACCTGAGCATGTTCTCTCTGAGGAATCGTTTAATCCATAATTGTGTGGCAAAGAGCTGTTACCCTGCCAGTCCCATAAACAGCTGCCTGGGAAACCTCCTTCTATAACTCATACCAAGTGCTAATAGAACTTCAGTGAACTGAAATTCTATTAAGTCTGTGGCTGTCATGGCTGAAAGAAACTTAAGGAGAGGAAGAAAGGATAAGTTAATGCTTCTGTAACATCTTTTAAGCCTCTCTTCAGAAGTCTGAGCTGAATCTCCCCTCCCAGTGGTGTGAGGGAGGAACAGACATGCAGCTGACCTCCTCGGGAAAGGGAGCAAGGTTCTGGGCCATGGAAAAAGAAAATGAAACAACATGGAACACTTCAGTATTTGTCCAGCATGGCTCTGAACACCCTAGACAGGCGAACTAAACAGTAAAAGGTAGGTGTGCTACTATCACCTCATTTTACAGAAGAGGCACTGGGGCTTAGTAAGGCTAAGTAATTTGCCCATGTCACACTGTACTTAATGTAAGTGCTGGAACTGTGGTTCAGTAGTGCTCTTCCCGGGCCCTTGGGAAGATAGACCACACCCGTTCTCCAACCCTGCACCTCACCTTTGCTCAGGGGTTAAGAGTCAGACATACCTTAGCCCCAATCCTGGGTCTGCCGTATTAACTGTATGAACTTGAGCAGGTTATTTAACTTCTCTGAACCTCAGTTTCCTCCTCTGGGAAATGGGACTAATACATATGTCATAGGGCTGGTGTGAGAATTACATGCAATTAAGCGCACATAACAGAGCCTGGCAACTAGTAGGCTGTCAATGCAGGGAAATATTAGTGGCAGTGGTTAGTGGTGGTGGTTATGTCCCAGAACCACAGAATTTCAAGTCTTAGAGACTCTCTGATCCAACCTGGAATAAGTGAAAGGATAATACTGAGCAGATCCAGCTGTACTATAACATACTTTCTGGCATGTTGCAGGCTATAAGCAGAGAACCATAAAAATCTAGAGTACTTTGTAAACTGTGTCTGAAACCACAGATATTTTTGGCATAGCAGTTCTCTGTCACAATAATTAGGTGACTTTGAATAAGTAAATTAGGCTTCTTTAGCCTTTATTTTCTTCTCTATCAAATGTGGATGATAATAGCCAATCTTCAGTGCCATGAGGATGTCAAACTTTGCACATTATTTAACATAGTACCTACATTTCTTTATAAAGCCACCACTAAACCCCACTTAAATGTGTACTTTAAAAAAAGAAGTGCAAAGCAAAAACTTTCTGACCTCCAAAACATGTTCAAAAGTTTCTCTCCCTCCTAAGGCTAGGGCCTTTGGTATCAGTCACATGAATGTGGTCACCCCATGCAATATCTCAAACTGGTAGTCAAGGTTGCATCCTGCCCCCAAAGTCTTGCTTATCCTACAGTCTTTTGTGTCATTTTAATTTGTTTTTATTTACATCACTTGCCAACACTTGAAAGCAGAGTCCTCATTTATGGCTCCAGATTCCCATAGGGCAAGAGTCTACCTAAGCCTGATCTCTTTAATTGAAGTCAGCTTGTCCTATTTTATCTGGCTGAGCTTTTTTCATTCTTTCATTGCATAATCACCCACACCTATAGGCATTTAAATTTGTGACCCCATTGGATTCAATTAAAATTTTCTATGTTACTACAGATCTTAATTTGTTTAAAAAGAAGGGGGTTGGGGCTGTTCATTCAAGTCTTTGAGTGACCCTAGTACCCTCGGTTCACCATCCATATAATGTAAGCAGATCTCTTTGTGGGGACCACGAAGGCGAGGGAGGAACCTGGATGCTGCACTGGCCCCTTCCTGGGCTGGTCGTGCTCTGAGAGAGGAGAGGTTTGTTCTCAGAAGCTCTCTGCTGTTAGACTGTGGAGGAGTCTCTCTTGTGGGATTCAGAGAGGAGGCAATGCCAACTTGCATGGAATCAACAGCTTTAATGAATAATATTAAGGTGGCAATGTCATCATTAATTCATGAAACAAGGATGTAATTAAAGACTGAGGGAACAGGGTGTGGGAGGGGGTTAGTCCTGTGCCTCCCTCCCACCTCTTACCCATGCCCCCTCCCAACTTCTGTTTCCTGACACAGTCCTGAAAGACTATTCAAAGACCGAGCCTCTGAGGCTCCCACACACACTCTTTCTTCTGGGGTTATGCTGAAACAGCCTGAGGTGTCTACAAAAGTTTAGCTGTCAGCCTGATCTTAAAGCATGATCAAAAGTTTGAAAGAAGACAAACAGCTTTAACCACACTGTACAGAAGAATAGAGAGATCACAGATTGGGAAGTACAGAAAGTGAATTAACACTGCACAGCCAACAATATGTGTGCATCTGGACAGACCCTACCTCTTTAGGGATGGAAGCAGCAGTGAAAACTGTTACTTATTTCTTCAACAAATACATATTGTGAGTCTGTTGTGATTACTGTAGACTCTCTGAAAATATAAATAATTCTTAACACATGGCCCAGGTCTACTAGTGAAGGAAACAAGACAAATCCACATGAAATGTTAAGTAACAGATTCCTTTATTTGAAAACAGGCAAAGTAGGGCCATTTGCAGATAGACAAGTTCCCCTGTGTTGGCTGGGTGGCTCTGAGCAATCCTATTCCTTTCTCTAAACCTGCTTCCTTTTCTCTGGAGAAGATAAAAATTAATCCCTGCCTCTTAGCATTGTTACATCATGATAGCAACATTATCAGGAAGTACTTTATAAATAACAGTGTCCTAATCCAATTTTTCCAGTAGTTATGTATGGATGTGAGAGTTGGACTATAAAGAAAGCTGAGTACTGAAAAATTGATGCTTTTGAACTATGGTGTTGGAGAAGACTCTTGAGAGTCCCTTGGACTGCAAGGAGATCCAACCAGTCCATCCTAAAGGAGATCAGTCCTGGGTGTTCACTGGAAGGACTGATGCTGAAGCTGAAACTGCAATACTTTGGCCACGTGATGCAAAGAACTGACTCACTGGAAAAGACCCTGATGCTGGGAAAGATTGAAGGCGGGAGGAGAAAGGGACGACAGAGGATGAGATAGTTGGATGGCATCACTGACTCAATGGACATGAGTTTGAGTAAACTCAGGGAGTTGGTGATGGACAGGGAAGGCTGGCATGCTGCAGTCCATGGGGTCGCAAAGAGTCGGACACAACTGAGCAACTGAACTGAACTGAACTGAATCCAATATAGCTTATTCTTATTATTAGTGATACCAACTATGGACCAAAACAACCTGCTTAATACATGAGCATGTAATATTAAGCAAGAAAGTGTATTCTAAAAGTGATTACTAATCACATCCTACTAAAAAAGATGTCACAAGAGAACAAGCAGAAGGAAAGACACCAAAATGAAGAGCCCTGAGTTCCAAAGAAGGAGGCTGCCTGGTGTCAGAAGAAAAACCAGGGCTGCAGGGTTGGTCCCTGGGGTTTGGGGCTGGTGCTTTACCAGCCAACTCTGAGACCTTGAGCAACTGGCTGAGCCCCTCTGTGCCTCTGATTTCTCATCTGTAAAATGAGGTTATTTGGATTTAATTATCTGCATGGCTCCTCCCAGCTTGACAGGCTGTGATCTATGGTCTATGAGGGGCTGGGCCTTGAAAGCTGAATTGGATTTCAGTAGAGGAGTGGGAGCTCATGAATAAAGACTCAGGGACAGAGACAGGAATATACAAGAGAAAGAGAGAGAGGAAAAAAAAAAAGGCTGATATTTATTGACTGCCTATTCTGTTGCTGTTGTTCAGTCACTAAGTTGGGTCCAACTCTTTGCAACTCCAAGGACTGCAGCATGCCAGGCTTTCCTGTCCTTCACTATTTCCTGGAGTTTGTTCAAATTCATGTCCATTGAGTCAGTGATGTCATCCAACCATCTCATCCTCTGTTGCCCTGTTCTCCCCCTCCTCAGTCTTGCCCAGCATGAGGGTCTTTTCCAATGAGTTGGCTCTTTGAATCAGGTGGCCAAAGTATTGGAACTTCAGTTTCAGCACTAGTCCTTTCAATGAAAATTTAGGGCTGATTTCCTTTAGGATTGACTGGTTTGATCTTGCAGTCCAAGGGACTCTCAAGCATCATCTGTGCATGCATGCTAAGTTGCTTTAGTCATGTCCAACTCTGTGCAACCCTATGGACTGTAGTCTAACAGGCTGCTCTGTCCATAGGATTCTCCAAGCAAGAATACTGGGGTGGGTTGCCATGGCCTCTTTCAGGGGATCTTCCTGACCCAGAATCGAACTTACATCTCTTATGTCTCCTACACTGGCAGGTGGATTCTTTACCACTAGCACAACCTGGGAAGCCCCCAAGAGTATTCTCCAGTGCCACAATTCAAAAACAACCATTCTTTAGTGCTCAGCTTTCTTTATGATCTAATTCTCACATCAATACATGACTACCGGAAAAATCATAGCTTTGACTGTACAGACCTTTGTCAGCAAAGTAATGTCTCTGTTTTTTAATACGCTGTCTAGGTTGGTCATAGCTTTTCTTCCAAGAAATAAGTGTCTTAATTTTATGGCTGCAGTCACCATCTACAGTGATTCTTGAGTCCAAGAAAGTAAAGTCTGTCACTTGTTTCCATTTTCTCCCATTCTATTTGCCATGAAGTGATGGGACTGGATGCTATGACCTTAGTTTTTTGAATGTTGAGTTTTAAGCCAGCTTTTTCACTCCCCTCTTTCACCCTCATCAAGAGGTTCTTTAGTTCCTCTTCACTTTTTACCATTAGGGTGGTATCATCTACATATCTGAAGTTGCTGATATTTCTCCTGGAAATCTTGATTCCAGCTTGTGATTCATCCAGCCCAGCATTTTGCATAATGTACTCTGCATATAAGTTAAATAAGCAGGATGACAACATACAGCCTTGACATACCCCCTTCCCAATTTTGAACCAGTCTGCTGTTCCATGGCTAGTTTTAAACTGTTGCTTCTGGTCTTGCATACAGGTTTCTCAGGAGGCACGTAAGGTGGTCTGGTAGTCCCACCTCTTTAAGAATTTTCCACAGTTTATTATGATCCACACAGTCAAAGGCTTTAGTGTAGTCAACGAGGCAGAAGTAGATGTTTTTCTGGAATTCTTTTGCTTTTTCTATGATCCAATGAATGTTGGCAATTTGATCTCTGGTTCCTCTGTCTTTTCTGAATCCATCTTGCACATTTAGAAGTTCTTGGTTCATGTACTGTTGACGCTTACCTTGAAGGATTTTGAGCATTACCTTGCTTGCATGTGAAATGAACATAATTTTATGGCAGTTTGAACATGCTTTGGCATTGTCTTTCTTTGGGATTGGAATGAAAATGGAATTTTTCCAGTCTTATGGCCACTGCTGTCTTTTCCAAATTTGCTGGCATATTGAGTGAAGCACTTTTACAGCATCATCATTTAGGATTTGAAATAACTCAGCTGGAATTCCATTACCGCCACTAGCTTTGTTCATAGTGGTGCTTCCTAAGGCACACTTGAATTCACACTCCAGGATGTCTGACTCTAGGTGAGTGACCACACCATTGTGGTTATCTGGGTCACTAAGACCTTTTTCATACAGTTCTGTGTATTCTTGCCACCTCTTCTTAATCGCTTCTGCTTCTGTTAGGTTGTTGCTATTTCTGTCCTTTATTATGCCCATCTTTATATGAAAGGTTCCCTTGGTATCTCCAGTTTTCTTGCAGAGATCTCTCGTCTTTACCACTATATTCTTTGCATCATTTTAAGTGCTTTCTGTGTATTAACTCATTGAATCCTCATAAGAACCTTAAAAAGTGGAAAAATTATCCTACCTCTTTTACAGGGAACAAGATGGAGCCACAGAGAGGTAAGCAGTAATTTGCCCAAGGTCATACACCTTGGCAGAGTAAGACCTAGGATTTGAACCAGTATAAGACCCTATTTGAATGCAGAATTTCAAAGAATAGCAAGGAGAAGTAAGAAAGTTTTCCTCAGTAATCAATGCAAAGATATAAAGGAAAACAACAGAATGGGAAAGACTAGAGATCTCTTCAAGAAAATTAGAGATGCCAAGGGAAAATTTCATGAAAAGATGAGCACAATGAAGGACAGAAATGCTATGGACCTAACAGAAGCAGAAGATATTAAGAAGAGGTGGCAAGAATACTCAGAAGAACTATACAAAAAAGATCTTCATGACCCAGATAACCACTATTGTGTGATCACTTGCCTAGAGCCAGACATCCTCGAATGCAAAGTCAAGTGTGCCTTAGGAAGCATCACTACAAACAAAACTAGTGGAGGTGACAGAATTCCAGTTGAGCTATTTCAAACCCTAAACAATGATGCTGTTCAAGTGTTGCACTCAATATGCCAGCAAATTTGGAAAATTCAGCAGTGGCCACAGGACTGAAAAATATCAGTTTTCATTCCAATCCCAAAGAAGGGCAATGCCAAAGAATGTTCAAACTACCACACAATTGCACTCATCTCACATGCTAGCAAAGTAATGCTCAAAATTCTCCAAGCCAGGCTTCAATAGTATGTGAACTGCGAACTTACAGATATTCAAGCTGGATTTAGAAAAGGCAGAGGAACCAGAGATCAAATTGCCAACATCCGCTTGGATTATAGAAAAAGCAAGAGAATTACAGAAAAACATCTATTACTGCTTTATTGATTAAGCCAAAGCCTTGGAATGTGTAGACCTCAATAAACTGTGGAAAATACTTCAGGAGATGGGAATACCAGACCTCCTGACCTGCCTCCTGAGAAATCTGCATTCAGGTCAAGAAGCAATCGTCAGAACCAGACATGCAACAATAGACTGGTTCCAAATTGGGAAAGGAGTACACCAAGGCTATATACTGTCACCCTACTTATTTATTTTATACGCAGAGTACATCATGCAAAATGCTAGGCTGGATGAAACACAAGCTGGAATCAAGATTGCTGGGAGAAATATCAATAACCTCAGATACGCAGATGACACCACCCTTATGGCAGAAAGCGAAGAGGAACTGAAGAGCCTCTTGATGAAAGTGAATGAAGAGAGTTAAAAAGTTGTCTTAAAACTCAACATTCAGAAAACTAAGATCATGGCATCCAGTCCCATCACTTCATAGCAAATAGATGGGGAAACAAAAATGGAAATAGTGAGAGACTTTATTTTCTTGGTCTCCAAAATCACTGCAGATGGTGACTGCAGCCATGAAATGAAAAGACACTTTCTCCTTGGAAGAAAAGCTATGACCAACCTAGACAGCATATTAAAAACCAGAGACATTACTTTGCTGACAAAGGTCCATCTAGTCAGAGCTATGGTTTTTCCAGTAGTCATGTATGGATATGAGAGTTGGACTATAAAGAAAGCTGAGCACTGAAGAACTGGTGCTTTTGAACTGTGGTGTTGGAGAAGACTCTTGAGAGTCACTTGGACTGCAATCCAAGGGATTCCATCTTAAAGGAACTCATTCCTGAATATTCACTGGAAGGACTGACGCTGAAGCTGAAACTCCATACTTTGGCCACCTGATGTGAAGAACTCATTGGAAAAGACCCTGATGCTGGGAAAGATTGAAGGCAGGAGAAGAAGGGGATAACAGAGGATGAGGTGGTGGTTGGATGGCATCACCAACTCAATGGAGATGAGTTTTAGCAAGCTCTGGGAGTTGGTGATGGTCAGGGAAGCCTGGCATGCTGCAGTCCATGGGGTCACAAAGAGTCGGACATGACTGAGTGACTGAACTGAACCTAACTGATGACCCCAGAGCCTATACACTCAACAACAAGCCCCTAGAATAAATCTCAGGTCACACAGCATGAATCTGGTGAGGGGACAAGTTGTGAGATGAATACACAATGTGACTGCAAGATAGTATCTTTTCTAGGGATCTTTTCTGCTCCTCTTAGTAACAAGGCCAGATCATGCATTCTGCCACTACTCTGTCCAGGCAACCATTCTGTCCCTGCAGAGTGAACTATGAGGCCAGAAAAAGTAAAGCCTTTTAAATGAAGAAAGAGCATTTCTTCCTTTTTCAGAAGAAAAAGAGCGTTTTGAAGTCATCTGCCCAAACTCAGTTCATCTACTGTGGAAGCCTAGCTTGAAGATTTTGAGCATCATCTTGCTAGCATGTGAAATGAGCACAATTGTACTGTAGTTCAAACATTCTTTAACATTACCTTTCTTTGGGGTTGGAATGAAAACTGACCTTATTTTACTGACTTGAACACAGAGGCTCAGGGAACTTAAATGTCTTTCTCAGGACTTCACTCATTCATTCATACTAAGCATCTAATAAGTGTCTTGTATTGTACAAGGCCATGAAGGTGTAGGGCTGAGCTAAACACAGATTAAACAAGAAAAAAGTCTCTTAATGGGAAAATGGAGGGGATGTTGGGAACTTGGAGCTAGGGAACTTAACTCAAGCCAGGGGACACCTTCTACAGAGAGTTAAATTTAAGCTGAGCTCTTAAGAGTGAGTTATTTAATTATACACAGAAAGCAAGGAATGAACCTAGAAATGAGGTGCCCATGGACAGTTTTCCTCAGGCTTTGTGTTAGAAAGATAAGGACTTGTTTCTTCCCAACATCCAGTATTTCTCTGCAGAGAACCAAAGTGTATCACAGGCACCCGCGTGGCACACAAAACTCCACTGTGCAAAGAAGCAGGGAGTAAGATTTATTATTCCTCTTATTATCTCCTATTACTGTTTGCTCCCATTTGTCCAGGGCTTTGAGTTTGTAAAACAGATAGGAGTTCGGATATGACCTGGATTATACAAACACCTGCATGGATGTCACCACTCTTTTGTCTCTTCAAGAAAAATTACTGCAAGTGTGTGTATTTGAACCCACTTGGCCATTATACCATTTGAGCTTACCACTTTTCCATGGCCTATTTTTAGATTCCTTCTCCCGTTTTCTGAGCCCTATTAGAATAAGGTTTTCATTTTAATCACGCACTCTGGGCAGGCCAAATTTAGGCATAATGAAAACAAAAAGTGTTATGCAAAATGAGGCGTTAGAGAAAGCCCAGCCTGGCACGTGCACTGCATCTCCAATGTGTGCTGGCCAGAACAGTGCACAGGCTTTCCAACCTGGGACCTGCTGTTCTCCCCCAAAGCAAGGCAGCCCATTAGCGCTCTACTCCAAGAATATTCTGTTGCATAAGAAATGCAGCTCTGAGCCACTCTGTTCCTAACCCCTTCAGCAGCTCCAGAGCAGATAAAGGGTTTAATAATGCCTGGCCCAGCATAGGGCAGCCCTCATCTTAGCGACCCTGTGCCACAGCTTCTGACGAAAGAAATAAGTCTATTCTTGTCCCGGACTGCAGATTTATCCCTAAGGTAATGGTTCTACATCCTAGCTGCACATGACAGTCACCTGAAGTGCTTCTAAAAATATTGTTTCCCCAGGAAGACACCCCAGACTAAGTGAATCAGAACCTCTAAAGGTGGAACATTGGCAGAATTGTTTTCATTTCTGCTTTCTTTAATATCTCCCTTCTCCACTCCACCCCTGTGATTCTAAAGTCCAGATGTGGTGAAGAACCTTTATCCCAAAGGAACTGAGAAAGGGAAGGGACATCTTGTCACTCAAAATGTTCCCACCCTCTCTAGCCCCTATCAGCATCGCCTGGGAATCTGTTAAAAACACAGAATCTCAGCTCCCAACTGACTGACTACTTCAGAATCTACATTTTAACAGATTTCACAGGACTCTAAGATGCATGCTGCTGCTGCTGCTAAGTCGCTTCAGTCGTGTCCGACTCTGTGCAACTCCACAGATTGCAGCCCACCAGGCTCCCCCATCCCTGGGATTCTCCAGGCAAGATGCATACTCACATTACAAATCCAGAAACATTGCCTTATTCCCCTGTTTTGTTTTTTTTCATTCAAGACTATGTGTAAAACCACTAGGACTTATATGTAAGAGCCCAGATTCAGCAACCAAATGCTGTTGGGCTTAAAACCATTCTGCTGCTTACTTGACTTTGGATATGTTATACACCCTCTTTTTGTTTGTTTCCTCATCTGTAAATGAATTACAGCATTTATTTCAGAGAATTACTGAGTAAAGAAAATCAGTTAACACTTTAAAACAGTGCCTGGTTCATTTTAAGTGTTCTCTTGAAGAACGCAATGACACCCCACTCCAGTACTCTTGCCTGGAGAATCCTATGGGCGGAGGAGCCTGGTGGGCTGCAGTCCATGGGGTCATGAAGAGTCGGACATGACTGAGCGACTTCACTTTCACTTTTCACTTTCATGCACTGGAGAAGGAAATGGCAACCCTCTCCAGTGTTCTTGCCTGGAGAATCCCAGGGACGGAGGAGCCTGGTGGGCTGACATCTATGGGATCGCACAGAGTCAGACACGACTAAAGTGACTTAGCAGCAGCAGCAGCAGAGAGCATTATCAATTATTACCATGAGAGGGATGACTGGGTGATGTCCTAGATTCCCACCCCCCGCTGATGTTTTCACATCCCCCTATTGTATACAGGAAAATTCACTGTCATGCCACATTAATGTTACCACTTGATTGGCAGCACTTATGTCAAGGTATTAGGAAAGGGTTAAAACAAGTCAATGCAGCATGAGGATGTATGTACCTTTGTTCTTTTTTAATAATTATTATCATTTTTATTATAGTATAGCTGATTTACAACACTGTATATCTTTGTTCTCTTTTACTAAAAGAACGTTCACTCTGAGAGGTAGACTCTCCACAGTCAGCTGGGCACAGAAAGATGTTACCAGAAGTGACGGCTTGCTCTACATCATCCATGTCCCTGGTCCATGATGTAACCTCAGTGGGCCACAACACAATGTGTCTTTCTCGGGGTTGGTGAAGAACAAAAAAGTCCATACTGCAGGTAAGGAACAGAAAATTCCAATGCCCACATTCACTTGGCATGAAGATGGAAAACATCTGTCCCTAAGATTGAGATGCCTTGCATAACAGGCTGTTCACAAGTTCTGTAACACTTCTCTTTTTAAGAGATGGACTTTAATTCCTCTCTCCTTGAAAGTGAGCAGGAATTAGCAACTCACTTCTTTCTTTTCCTTTTTCTTTTTTAGCAACTCATTTCGAATGAATAGAATGTGGTGGAAGTGATAGCATATACTCACAAATTAGGTTATAGACCACTTTGTCTAGGTGGTCTATAGCTACCATGTCATGAGCTACCATGTCATGAGCTCAGTCAAGTAGCCCACTCAGAGGTATGCATATGCAGTGACTGAAGCCAAAAATGAGCCATCATAGAAGCAGATCCCCCAGCCCCAGTCAAACTTATGGATAACTGTAGCCTTGACAAACAACCTCAGGAGAGACCCTCAGCCTGAACCATCCAGCTAAGCCATTTCTGGACAACTGACCCACAAAAAACTGTGATATAATAAACATCTGTGGCACCAGGTAGAGACCACCTTATGTCTTTCCACCCAGTGGTGCCAGATCATGAGAGTAATGGAAGGTACTCACCCTGGCCTCATTTTCTGCCCTCTCTCACCCCATTTGGTTTTCATTTACTCTGTTACTGCACCCCTCTGCCTAAGAATCTACCTCCTGGGAAGACAGGGAGGACTAGCAATAATCTGGATAAATTTATCTTGCATAGGAGATAAAAGTAAAGAAACTCTGAACTTAGGACCCTGGGGCTTCTCAATAAGAAATTTTGATCCCTGAATTTCCTCAGTCCTCTTTCCCTGATAGGGCCAAGACTAGTCCCTAGAAATGAGAATGAAAAGGAAGTAATCATCACCCCCAGTCTTGGCCACCCAATCCTGATAAAGTACAACTGGAGGAGTCCAGGGGAGTTAAGTTACTCCAGACCACTGAGGTCTTGACATCTTCCCAGCACTAAGGGGAAGACCTCTGGAATGCATCTCACAAACTGAACTGTCCTGACCTCCCTCTGTTGTTATCATTCCTCAGACCTTGGGGAACAGAGGGAAACTCAGTCTCCTGTTGCCTGCCAGATTAAGTTCTAGCAAAGGAAAATTAATCTTGTCTGAACTGCCCCTGCCCCAAAGATGAGCACAGGCAGGGAATGTGAGGGCTAATGGGTCACTCCAAAGTGACTATCCTCCATGTTCTCCTGACATTCCTCATGGTCTATTAGTAAGCAAAAGAATCTCAGAAAGCTTTTCAGTCCCTATTTGCTGAGCTTATAAACCTTAAATCGCCTCTTCTTCTTTATACTGTCCTTTTCCCTAATGAGCCCAAAGGCTCTTATGCACATTTTCACAGTAATCCAGTAAAGTCACCTCCCAGACCCCGGATGCCTCCTGATTCAAGGGAGGAATCAAAACACAGGAAGGTGAGTGGTTGCAAGGCTCCCACTGCCCAAGCAGTAGATTCGGAATTCCACCTGAATTCTGAGTTCTGAATTCTGAAATCCACCGGAATTCTGAACCACTACCCAGAATCTATTGGCACTTTACAGGAGCTGCCAAGGGTACCACAGTGCCCCAGCAGTTAGGCAGACGGAAGACAAAGGCAAAAGCAGCTCTCAGCCAGGGGAGGGCAGAGGAAATGAGAAACCAGCATAGCTGGATCTGAACTCTATTTGCCAGGGGTACCATCCTGGCCTAATGAGTAGTCAAAAGTCACGTGCTGTTGGCTCAAGAACTGGCTCATTCCTGCTTGACTGGCGTCTAGCCTGTTCTCTAGGACTTGGGCAATTTGCAAAAACTGGCCTGGGGGCAGTCCCTTTTCCTCTCTGATCCTCAGCAATGTTCCTCACCCATAAAATGACAAATTCCTCCCAGCTCTAAAGTTCTAAGAGTTGACAAATACGAAAATTTTAGAGATATATCAAGGGATATAGGATTATCAGAACAGGTAGCAGAAGACATTGATTCTAGTCTTGGCCCACTAGCAGTTGTCTGATGTTGAGTGAATCATCTGACTTGGTTTCCTTACCTATATAGTGAGATGGTTAGCTATATTCTCCCTGAGGTTCCTCCCAGTTTGGCATCTATCTCTAAATTCAATGACTGTATGTGGAAGAAGCTATAGTAGAAAAAGTTTTCTCCAGACATTGACTCTTCTTTGTTTCATCTCTTCATCTGCCCATCCATTAATTCACCACATATGTACTGAGTGACTATCATATGGCCACATTCTCTGTTAGTCACTGGTAACAACAATAAGAAAGATGGGCATGGTTCAGTCCATCTGCTAATTACATTTGAGAAGGAGAAGCAGAGAACTAAATATCATAATGTGTGTGTGAAGAGCCAGAGGAATAAGGGACCTTGGTACTTCAAGGAATGTAAAGCAATAGGATTGTACACTGAAGTGCAAGGCAGGGAATGGTGGCAGTTGAAACTGAAGAGTTGGCAGGAGCCAGATCTGAAGGATCATATACTCCAGCTTAAAGATTATTTTTGTGTAAAGGAATTCTAGTAGAGATCACTGGGTGATTCTAATCATGATTGTAATGGAAATAGGTTTTTATCTTGAAAAGATAATTTTATGTTTAAATTTTTTAAGATCACTATTGTGTACCAAGGATTGAGTAGATGAAAATGAGGCCAATGAATGGTTCAGGCAGGAGATGATTTGAACTTGGACTAGGAAGGAGATAAAGAAACATGGAAGCATCCCACAAATAGTTACAAGCTAGAAATCAAAACAACAAAAAAGAGCAGTTAGATGTGGAGGTGGTGGAGCTTGAAAGACAGTGATTAAAAGGAAGATGTTTGGGAGGCTGAGAAATCATTTCTAAGGATGCCTGGTGATCGATGGCTTGCTTTTGTGACTCAGTGAATGCTAAATCAAACAAAATAGGTTTTCCTCACACAGCTGCCCTCCCTGAGGCCCTTTTAGGTGACAGATACACACCTGCGACTGGCCTGCCCTGTGCTGCCTTATCACATCCTCCCCAGAAGCTCTGTCATGGCCCTATAGTTTTGTACGAAGGACAAGCACACCACAGTCTATAGTTCTATAGGAAGGACAAACACATCACAGTTCTACCATCTATATGAAGCCTGCTTCTCCATCTAGGGCAGTAGAAATTCAACTATAAACCTCCAAACTCTTGAAGGAAAAGGAAGACAGAGTGGTTGGGATTTTATAAGATCTTTTCTGGATGTGAAAAAGTTAAGCAAAAACAGAAACATCTCTAGTTTGTGACATTCGGGGCTTGATTTATCATGGGCTTCAATATATCACCATAACAAATTCTACAATAAGAATCATCAAAACGTTCTGAGTTACTACAGACCGTCTCTCCAGTTGATAAAAAAGGCAATCTTAGGTCTTTACCAGGCTCGCTCTCTCTTTCTCTCTCTCTTTCTCTGTCTCTTTATGTGTCAGAGTTTAACATTCACATACTCAGTCAGTCTTATACAAGCCTCATGCAATATTAAAATGTTTACGCAACCCTGTCTGTGCTTGAAGCAGCAGCAAATGTCCCTGGTGTTCAAGGAATGAGGTGTTCAAGAATAATGTTCTCACACTCTTGGGAGAAAACTCAATGCCAGAGCAATGCCTGCCTTGCCCTCCATGATTCATCAGTGCCATAAGTCAGATCTCCTTCTCCCCGGCCACCTGCCACCTCTTGGGGACCCCAAGCATTGACTGAGCACTGAGGAGAGGGTACTGACTGGTTACTTTGCTGTAAGAAACAGAGAACTGGACTGCAACTCAGAATGCTTTTAACTGAGTTCACAGCTTCAAGTCTACAGGCACATGCTATGCTGATATTAATCAGATGTCAAACTTTAAACCGTCTAAGGGGTCATGTTAATGGTGTGACATTTCAGAAAGTTTTGCCTTCAGCTGCTATTTTCTTACAGATATTGATTTCCAAATAAATGAACTCAAATTCAAGTGCTGGAGACTAACAGAGCAATTGGTCTCAATCCAGTATCTTTCAACCAATGAGCATGAGATATGTGATGGGGGAAATACTGCTATAATGAAAAGAGGGACGTAAGAGATGTCAGGTAACAGTCTCAGAACAGCACACAGTTCAGAAGCAGCTTTTATTTTATATTTTTTGTCCAGCACAGGAAAATTAAAATATCAGAGCTGAAAAAGTAGGCTTCTAAGATTATTTTATATGTAAGGAGTCAAGATCCAGAGAGGCTAAGTAATTTGTTCAAAATCCCTAATTTGTGATTCACTGTCTAAAGTAAAACACACTGACCTTCTAAGAAGGAGCAAGCCAAACATTTCCAATAGAAAACACATTTTCTCCAGAGTTCGCTGTAATGATGTGATGTTCTCTAATGTACAGGTCTTCTCTGCCTATGAACTGCTATCAAATGATGAGTGCTTTGCAGAGTTTATATATTAGAGATGATTTTAGTTATTATTTCCAGTCTAATTTGTTTAATGAGCTCTCTTGGCTGAGGTCAGGGTCAGGGACTTAATTGCTAGACTCAAATTCCATCTGAGATGATTCAATGTCCCTTCTAAGAAGCTAGCTCCACAGCCTGAGAAAGCTTCCCACCACTGGCTTTGCAAAGAGCCCTGGGATGAAGGATGTATGTGGCTAAACTAACCTGCTCTACCCTTAGTGCCTATTGGAGCTGAGTTTATAAATTCTGGTGTTCCTCGCAAGACCAGAGAGCTAGGTAAGAAGCAGACCAGATGTCTGTTTCTAAGATCAGAGAGCAAGAACATCCCTTACCCTCAGTCTTATTGCATAGACCCTGAGATCATTACCAACCAAGGCTGTACATGCCTGAGGCTCGTCACAGTTGTTCTGGGTACAGTTTATTTAAAGTCAGTTTATAGATCTACACTTCCATGAAGAAGGTGAGTCCACTACTAAAGATCATTTCCACCTACAGAAGGAAATATATTATTCATTAGATTAATTCTCAGTGAATAGTGAATCCAACCTACTACTACTGAGTTCTCATGTTAGGAAAATCCCAGGGTGCCAGTGCAAAGCTTATCTAGATTATCTGAAGTCTGTTGCTGCAAGCTATGGGTATATATACCTATTGCTCAGCCTGGTATGGCCCTGATCTGTGAGGCTCTTTCCTGTTCCTGGATTTGATCTCTCTTCTCTGTAGCTACAAGTCTCAGAAAATACTCTGGGCTGATGGGAGCATAGAAGCTGTCAGCCTGTGGGTGAAGATTTGAGATTTCCATTAAATTGATGCCATAATCTGCTGTCTCTCCCAAGGCTCTGCTTTCCAACCTGGGCATCCTTCATCACTCCCTTGGCAAACGGAAGTGGCATGGAGCCACTGGCTGCTGAGAAGTTTAACACTGACTTGGCTCTGATTTGCTGAGACAGAATGTTTGTGTAGCCTATCACCCCCTCTATTGAATGTGTAGTGGATGTTTTAGTGGGACTCTTGGCTGTAAATACCTTCAGGAAAACTTTTTTTCAGTCATTTCTTTCAACTCTGTGAACAAATATACACTTTGTCCTTCACAAAGACACTGACAGTAAAAACTTCTCTCTCCTTTCAACTGAATTAATAACTGCAGTGGTGGGGGGAAATTCACAGTCTTCAAACAGTAGGGTTGCTGCTAATGCAGTCTAAGAGAAAAATCACTGGCCAATTCTCAGGATGTGGCATAAGCTAATATGCCCCATTGACAGCCACTACTTTCCAGCCCTAGAACCAGGTCTGGGGCTTTCAACAGGAGTCCTACTGGACTTCTTCAAACAAGGTCTTCTCCAGTCCCAAGCCCAGGGACTGAGACTCTGGCTGTTCAAGGTGATCCAGTAACTGACAGCATCAATATCACCTGGAAGCTTGTTATAAATGCAGAGTCCCAGGCCTTAACACTGACTTCCTGAATCAGAATCTGCATTTTAACAAGATCCCCAGAGATCAATCAGATATATTAAACTTTGAGAAGCATGCTTTAGATCTCCTTTCCTCTGTGCCCTTAAGGATGACAACTCCACTATAAGTTTAACCCTAGTTCCTAATCAGCTCCTCTTCTGTTTTGACCATATGCATTGTGTCCCAACACTGTTAACCTAACTCAATTTACATTTTTGACTTCTCATCCCACACTCACTCTAACTTACAGCTTTTGTAGCACAAGTCTACCAAACACAATGCCTTCCCAAGGTTCAAGACCTAATGGTTAATATTGGTGGTTGATAAAAATCATTTAACCTGTCTACGTTGCGGCTTCCCCAGATGCTAAGTGGCCCTATATATATGTGTCACTTTCTATGGGATACACATGCCAGGAGGACAAATGGGGTCATTCATATTTAATAGTACTCATTATTATAGGGCAAGTGCAAGGCAGTTTGTGGGAGCCTCTGTCTGGGTTAACGGCCACTATCTCCTGAAAAAGCTAACCATTTTCACTGCATGCCTAATTTTGAGACTGCTGGAAAAGTTGTGGTTTCACATTGCTTCTCAACTGGGTAATGTCTTATCATTCAGATATCTCAATGTACTTAACAGGCTATTTGAAGAACCTCTAGCAACAGGAAAGGAACCTTGAGTAAGGGTGAATCTTCACTATTATACTGAGAGGTGAGATCCTTTGTCTGCCTTGTCATCTCTGTGGGAATGGACAAGCAAGGGACTGTTATGTAAGACACCTTGCTCAACATCATGAAAAGACTGGGTTAGAATTCTGGATGCTCGGAAGTCAGTTCCATAGGACTCTGGACAAATGACAGCAAGGGAGAGGGCAAAGCAAGATTATGGGGCACTTTCTGGCAGGAGGTTTCACAAGGATGAGCATGTCCAAAAAGCAGAGACAGAGCTCAATGTATCAGAACTAGGGAATGGAGGTGAAGAGAAAGGGGTGGATCTCTCAAAGGGGTACACAAAAGAATAACAACCAAGAAACCCAAAATCAGTTGTCTGGGGAGGGGTGGAATATATAAAATGCACATGAGAGAGAGGTATGTGCATTCTAGGACCTACACAAATGCCCTAGCCCAGTTAAAAGCACTTTGTAAACTGCAAAAGGCCATGCAAATGTTTGATATATTATTTAAAGTGTTCTAATATACACATCAGGAATGTGAGATTCCAAAATGCTAGTAAAATTAGATAATGTGTCCAGTAAGGTCACACATCTGGTAAGGTCAAACCCACTGACTTCTCAGCTAATTGTCCGGGGACAATATGAGAAGAATGCCTCTTGCCGACTGAGAGTTCTAATTCCACGGCAGGTCTATCGTCTATACGGTACCCACCCAGTGAGTGAGACAGTGAAAAGATAGGCTGAGTGAGCCAGGGTTTGAGGACTTGACACAACGCCAAATAGTCAGTCTCATCAATTTTCTCAACTGGTTTGATAGGTTATCTTAATAAATGGGTTGACAGAGCTGGAGGCAGAAAATTCTAGAGTAAGGATCAACTCTAAACAATTAGGGCAACACTAACATGTAGAAACTAGACAGAATGGGAAGGGATAGTAAAGATTTGCCAAAGGTAATAGTGAAGTTGGTTTAGATATGAGCTATAATGCCAACATAATAAACATTCTATCAGGTTAAAGATTAAGATGAAGAACTGAGATTGCAACAGGAAATGTTCTGTCCAGATATGTCAACAAATAAAAGGGGTGTGAGTATGGGAAGGGGAGATCGCAGAAAAAGGAGTGAAAGAAAAAGAGGGGTATGATTCTACACTCCAGAATTGGCAATTGATTCCAAATCACTTTATTGCACCTAATTTGAGAAGTCTTTCCACATCACTCACACCAAAACCACAAAGATCAGAGTTCCTCAATCTGCCTTGAGCACTAACTATACCATCAACTACAGCAATAAAAGCACACACATTTTTGTGTGCCCTACCTTTCAAAAGAGCAGAAAAAGCATTGTAACTAATTCAGCTCTCTTAGTTAAGAAAAATTTCCCCTTAAGACAAGCTCCCCCGAATCATGATCTAAGCCAAATAAGAAGGCAGCCATCACTCAGGCTGTGTAGTGAGGGGGTAAATCAAGTGTTGACAAGGAAACAAGCAATTGTGACCATGTCTTTTTGTATAGGAAAAAGGTCTAAGTACCCTGCTGGCAGTCAGCAAATAATAAATAACATGAGCTGAAGGCAAATCTTGAACTCTATTTTATTCTAAATTGATTCAGAAGCTGAGAAAGTAGGAGAAATTCAAAATATTTGGGAGGATAATTCAGTGACTCTACTATGGAATATATATTGACAGTCAAAACATACTGACATAAGGAAGAAATGGCCTTTCCATCTGAGAATTCTGCAACCACTAGCATTTCTATCCTCAAATAGTGTTACAATGCATTTATTCCATGCCACATTCCTAGAAGATAAGTTATGAGTCTTCTTGTATAAAACTGGAAGGGAAGGTTCACAGCCTTTTCTTCCTCCCTTGTGATCACAGTATGGACCACACCAGTGCTGCTTCACCTAGATACCTTTCTACTGAATCCACATGCAGCAACCTCCCCTCCTCAACTTTGGCTGTGTGTAGGCATAATAAAGTCTAACTCCCTTGCTCTGAGTTGGGAAAACACCAAGCCATAACTTAAGTTCCAGGATTCCCCTCTAAAATCAGGCTGCAGTACCACCCGAGGGAATTTTGCCTGAGATCACACCTTTCTTCCCTTCCCTATCCCACTTTCCCTACTCCTTTAGAAGTCTCCTCTGGGAGCACTTCTTAAATAACAAGTGACTTGCATGCTAATTTTCACCTCGGGATGCTTCAGGGGAACCAACACAAGACAATCAAGTTTTATCAAAGTTTCCTCTAACATTCAAGATAGTTATATCATGAAAACACACAACACCCCAAATTTCAGTAGTTTAAAAAATGGATTATTTCAAGTTCATGCCACCTGTCCACTGAGAGTTAAGAAGCTGTCTCTGCTCATCTTTATCACTCAAAGACACTGGTTTACAGAAGAATCATCTTGAACATTGCCAGTTACCATAACACAATGAAAAGAGAAACTGGGAGACTCAGAAAGCAGTGAGTGTTCACTCAGAATTAACACACATTGCTGCTGCTAACAACTCATTGTCCTGAACTAGTTTCATGGCCCCACCTGACCAAAAGCATCCAGGGATGAACTTTACTACTTACTACTACAGTAAATCAAAGCTTAGAACCCTGATATCTGTTGCCTGTTTATGAAATATGCTTTGGTGTCAATGAGTAGCAATTAATCACCATAATCTGCTTATATATACTTTCTACATTAAGACTTTGTGGTAGGTTTACAGAAATCCAGAGATGAAAAATGTTGCTATTATTCCAGCTTTCCCTGGTAATATAGTGATAATATAGTAACATGGTGATCTCTGACAATCCATGGTGAGTGTCTTGCAAAAGTGAAAAGCGCAAGTGTTAGTTTCTCAGTTGTGTCCAACATCCCACGGACTGCAGCTTTCCAGGCTCATCTATGGAATTCTCCAGGCAAGAATACTGGAGTGGGTAGCCATATCCTCCTCCAGGGGATCTTCCTGACCCAATGATCAAAGCCAGGTCTCCTGCACTGCAGGCAGATTCTTTATTTCATGATATTCAAAATGAACTACTTTGTGTGGTCTTTTACTTGGTCAGGATAGAATAACTAGTATGGAGCTATATGGTTAATGAAAACATCTACAAAACCAGAAAAATACATATGAAATCACTATTACAGAAATTGGATAGGGAGCAGCAAAAGACTGTGATCTCTGGGAAGAGGACAGAGATGAGATACGCCTGCAACAGACTCAGTTTTCTAACTAAAGGCACTTGTCACAGGGAAACTCAAACATGATCCTGCTGAGCCCGAGACAGATATTAAAGTTCAGGGGTACTGAAGTCATTGGAAATTATGGGATATGGTATCAGAAAAGAGGAAGCTATACGAAGAAGGTGATCCACAAATCTTCAGAGAAGTCTCCTTTAGTCTTTGGCTGAACACTACACTGCACATGTGCAAGAAAGACTTCACAGGGCCAGGAAAATAACATCTACCAGAGAAACAAAAAGTACAAGAGGATAACTCTTCCCTTGTATCTTAGAGATTGTATTTCAGTCTAATGAAGGTTGCACAGGACTGAGAGACTTAGAGTCCTCACCAAACACGCTGGAAAATCCTCAGTTAATTCAGTATAGACCTCAGAAAGTTCATGCCTTAACAGTGGACCTAAGCTTGCCTTAGGTTAAAGGTCCTTACTAAGAAAGTTTAAAAATAAGCCTCAAAAAGATTGAACTGATTGCCTACCTACCAGAACAAAATAAAACTATCAAGGAAGACAACAAAATCCTGGCAGTCAATGATGTAGCAACAATAATGCCCAGCATAAAATTAAAAAAAAAATAAGTAGATAGGCAAAAAAAGCAAGAAAATGTGATACATCTTCAGGAGACAAGTCAGTCAGTAGAAACACACTGGAAATGATACAGAAGAATAAGTTAGCAGTCAATGACTCTAAAATAGATATTATAAATTTGTTCAAAGATTAAAAGGAAAAGATAAATTTAATGAGAAAACAAAGAAGAAATCACAATAGAGGAATGGTAAGTGAAAAAAATAACCAAATGGCAATTCTAGAATAGAGAAATACAATATCCAAAATGAAAATTTCACTGGATGGGCTTAACAACAGATGACACTGCAAAAGAAAAGATCATCGAATTTGAAACGAAGCAATAGGAACTAACCAAACTAAAGAGTAGAGAGAAAAACATGACAAGAAAAAAATGAACATAGTCTCAGTGATCTATGGGAAAATATTAAGTGTTGTAACATATATGCAACAGGTCTAACAGAAAGAAAGGCTGGATCAGAAAAAAATATTTGAAGAAATAATAAAAAAAATTTACAAGTTTTATGGAAAATATTGACTCATAAATCTAAGAAGTTCAATGAATCCAAAGCAAAATAAACACAGAGACAGCTACACCAGGATACACCATAATCAAGTTGCTAAAAATTAATGATAGATAAAGGATTTGTATACAAATGTGCATAAGAACTTTATAATAACTCTAAATAACTGAATTAACTGTAAATAACTCAAATGTCTGTCAACAGAAAAATGTACAAATAATTTTTGATATAGTTATATAATGGAATATTACTAATCAAAAGAAATAAACTGATATACATAATTTATGAATTTCACAGATATTATGCTAAATGAAAGAAGCCAGACACAAAAAAACACATATTGTATCATTTCATTTATATTAAGTTTTGGAACAGGCAAAATGAGTCTATATGAAAGAAATATGACTGGTTGCCTATGAAGGAGGGGTTACAGGTAAGGGGAAAGAAGGGTTGTTCTGTGGTCATGGTAATGTACATCTTGATAAGAATAAGGGTTCTACAGGTGTATGCAATTGTCAAAACTAATTTGTACACTAAAGAAATGTGTATATCATGGAATATATATTATTTTTCAATAAAAATATTAAAAGTAAAAATAAAATCAATGTCTGCATATAAGTGGTCAACAATATACTTTTATTTTTTAAGTATCTGGTACCATTTTTACCACCCAAAATGACTTCCATATGTGCCTATGGATGCCTGAAATTCCAAGTAATTTACTTTGAAGCCCTATGCCTCTTCAAAAATCAAATGGCCTTTAAATGAGAGTCACATTGAAAACCATTTGCACCTATAATATAAGAATGTGTTTTTGTGGGGATGGCTAAGACAAATACCATGGGGGTTATAAAAGACAGCTTTTCTCTGTGTTCTAATTTCTCCTCAATAAACATATATTATATATGTATTAAGAAAGATGAATGAAGTTTTTTTAAATAAATAAAGATCCTGGATGACTGGGTAGGGTGGGTGGCCCAGCAAGATGGAAAACTGGCAGAGGAAAAAGTAGCTCAGAATTTCAGAAGAAAAATGTCATCATCTTCAAGATTTCAAGTAACTGCCTTCCAATTCAGACCAGCAAAACATTAGGATAATTGAGGCAATTTCCTACACAGAGAAACATGACAAGCTATCTTTATGGAAATTTCAAAGTCAGAATGAATACATTAAGTAGATCATAACATGAGCTTTTTGTTCATGGCAAAATGAATGTCTCACCATTCCCAGCACTTGCCGCGTTCTCTCCTGCTTCCCTACTTTGCTCATATCCCTCTCAAAGGGATGGGCTTTTGCTCCTCTGGAATGACCTTTTCCTTATCTGCCAATGGAAAATCCTTTTACCCTTTAAGTGTCCCAAGGATCATTCCCCAAAAGACCTTCACTGAATGCTCCCTTCTCTGAACTTCCAAGGCTCCCAGGGTCTGTCTTATGAAAACTAGCATGGCTTGGTATTCTGACTCTCTACAACAACAATAATGATTCTGATAATAACTACCATGTATTGGGAGTTTATTATATGCTACTCACTGTGCTTTACATACATAAGGTCATGCAATTTCTACAGCCATTCTTCAAGAGATTAACTTGATTTACACGTTACAAGCATTAACTTGATTTACACAAGAGGAAACAAAGACTTAGAAAAACCAAATAATTTGCTCAAGGACAAAGTCAGTCTACTTAGCAGATTTAGGATTACAACCAGGGCTGTCTGACTCCATAGTTTTGTTCTTAATCACTGTATTACCTCCTTGGCATCCATGTCTCATTTAATCCTAAAACAACAAAAACAAAATCTATCTCTATTTCTATATCATTTACTAAGTAACAGAGTGTTATGCTTTCCGTGAATGGAGGAATCATGGTTAGGACATCTTTGTATTGCTTCTTGCATATGACATGGTGTCTGGCAAATAGGTAGATCTCAACATGTGTTTGAAGGGATGGATAGGTAAACAAGCCCATTGCAAGACTCTAGCTCTTTCCCTAATTTCAGAAATTATAATCCTAGAGTGTCAAACAACTGAAATGAACGAATATATGAATAAATAACCATTTATTTTATTTATCCCCAAAAATTTTATTTCCTACTTCAAACCCAGTCTCAAGACTGGGTATAAATCACATGATTTTGCTTGGTCTCTTGGCCAGTTCTAAGATCTACAAATCTAGTTCCTGTTCCTCCACACTTCAAAAATATTTCTTTCCTAATTTATTTTCTATTGAAAGAATATTACAAAGAAAAACTATGGCTATAGTGTAGTTCATATGAGATCTTCAGTTTAGGAAAGAAAGTACTCAAGGCACTCATACATACTATGTCACTAAATCAGTACCATGAAAGTTAGTGCATCTAGTAATAAATGAACACTTGTGTGACACTGCAATAGGCAAAGTACTTCTGCTGCACCATCTTATCTCATCTTTATACTTTGGAGTAGGCAAGGAAATTAACCCAACTTCAGAGGTGAAGGAACCGAGATTCAGAGAAATAAAGTGATTAGCTACTAAATAAAGTCAACAATCCAGCCTTCCCTTCTCCAGGGGATCTTCCCAACCCTGGGATCAAATCCAGGTCTCTTGCATTGTAGGTGGATTCTTCACCATCTGAGCAACCAGGGAAGCTCTCATTTGGCTATAATTAACATCATCTTTCACTCTCACCACTCACCATATTGTCTCTAGCTCATTACTGCACTCAACTATTAATCTAAATGTATAATAGGACCATTTCGTTAGGCCTGTTTTGGGGGTCAGCATTAACCCCCTTCCTTTAACAAAACTTTGTTAGATTGTTGCTGAATGTGGCTTCCATCCATTATAACATTAAGGTTACAACTGCAAAAGTCTTAGAAAGCCAGGCTCTATCTCAGTAGCACACTATCATTTTCTTGAAGTAAAGCCTAGAGGAATTAAGTGATTTTCTTCCCCCAAGACAACAGTTCACTTCTGGCATACTATATACATTCTGTATACAAGCTAATCTAATCTGAACTCCCCCCAATGTAGCAACTTACTCTATTGCATTCATGACAGGTTCTGCTTCACTGCATCTCTACCATCTGAATCCAGTTCTATCCATTAGTGTGTTAGGTAAGCATAATAATTACTGCCCTTATAGATGAACCTCTCTGGGTGATGACTTCCACCCGATTTTGCTCAGTATTCTTGAGAGCCCTCTATTGGCTTTCTGGGGAATAGCAGGCAGCCTCTGTTGGGGACTGTGCTTGATGAGTCTCTGCTTTACTGAGCAACCCGCCCAGTCAGTACAGCCTAACCAGCGCTGCTCATTTCAGCACCATCTGAAACACAAAACACGGTGGAGAAATCTGTTTGCCAATTGAAACAGACAGACTTGGCAGTGAAATAGACTTCCTTTTTCTCAACTCCAAAAATATCCATCACAACTAATTTCTCCAAAAATAAAACTCTGCTCTGAATCAAGGGCTTGTCGAGCCTTTCTTCAGCCAATAACTGTTCTTCACCCTCATCAAACCTCCTCCTCACTCTTACCCAACCCTGGAGTACAGTATGATGACATGCAGGTTGTAAACGTCACGTAGTTCCTAAAACCACTTCTCCCCACTTGCTCCCTCCATCCTTCTTTTTCCTCTTCCTTTCTTCTTACTCTTCTTCCTTTCTTCTCTCTTCTTTCCCTCTCTCCCTCCCTCCTTCTCTCCACTCCTCTCTTCTCTCCACCTCTTTCTCTCTTTAAGCTAACAAATTTGAATCAGAAGCTAGAAAGATGACTATGAATTGAAACCTGCCTCTTGAAGTTTACAGTCTAAAAGGAAAAACATGATAGTTATATTTATGACAAAGACTATACTAAGAACGGAGAAGGCAATGGTACCCCACTCCAGTACTCTTGCCTGGAAAATCCCACGGACGGAGGACCCTGGTGGGCTGCAGTCCATGGGGTCGCGAAGAGTTGGACACGACTGAGTGACTTCACTTTCACTTTTCACTTTCACGCATTGGAGAAGGAAATGGCAACCCACTCCAATGTTCTTGCCTGGAGAATCCCAGGGGCGGCGGAGCCTGGTGGGCTGCTGTCTATGGGGTTGCACAGAGTCGGACACGACTGAAGTGACTTAGCATATTAAGAATCCTAGGACAGGTTCTGGGGCTTCCCAGGTGGCACAGTGGTAAAGAATCTACCCTCCAATGCAGGAGACACAAGGGACAAAGGTTTGATTACTGAGTTGAGAAGATCCCCTGGAGTTGGAAATGGCAACCCAGTCCAGTACTCTTACCTGGAAAGTTCCATGGACAGAGGAGCTTGGTGGGCTGCAGTCCATGGGGTCTCAAAGAGTCAGGCATGACTGACTAACTGAGAATGTGCACAGGAAAGGTTCTATCTAGACAGACTCTTGTGGTTGCAATGAGTTACCTCAGGTAACAAGGGATTTATCATAAGGAATGGAAGGAAACTTGAGTACAGGAACTCAAAAGAGCCTTAAAATCACACAAAAGAGCCCTAATATCAGAAAAAGCAGAAACTGGAGGGTGAATTTGAACTGGGCAGGGCCGGGGTGGGGGGGGGGGGGGCGCGGTTAGGAGTTAACCACCAGGGTGCACAGCTACATCCTCTGTGTCAGGTTTTTGTTTTTGTTTTCTCACTTAACAATGGATTTTCTCATGCACTACACAATTACCATTCAACTCTCCAAGGATAGACACTCATGCTTCTGGGTTAGGGGCAGCTGCAGGTAAGGGGCAGTAAGGGCTCTAGACATTTCCAACAGCAATAGGGCAGGCTCTGACTACCACCATCCTCCAGGCCTCCACAGCATGGGCCAATCACTGGGGAGAGAAGAAGCTGAGGCAGTATTGAGCAAGCAGGGCTCATTTCCATGACAGCAGCTCTGCCAAGTGCCATATTTGACTGGGTAGACTCAACAACAACAACAGTGTGCCCTGAGCAGCTGGCGCTGTGGAAACATCCCTTTTCACATTGAGTTGCAAGCAAACTCCTCTCTTGAAAGTGGGGAAGAAAGTTATATCTGGGGAACTTTGGGCTCAAAATCCATAGATATTTGGGTAGTGGGATGAGGAGGGGAATGGAAACTTTTAGCAAATGTTCTAACATTAAAGGTGGAGAAAATGATAAAAGGGAAGTCCTCTGACTTCTCACCTCTTGGGAGGCTAGGTTTACAATCTCTCCTCTGCACTGTGTGAAATACCAAGGACATAGATTGACCAAATGGCCAGGGAAGGGTGAACAGGTAAGGATGACTAGGCTTTAAAGAAAGCAGGACTTGAGATTTGAAATACTGACATTAGGTGGAGAGAAGAGGAATGCAACTGAGGGTGGAGGGCAAGGGGCTTGTCCTTGAGAAGGATTTTAGTGCCCCACCATCACACAGAGTTGGTTTCAACTATGAATTGGAATTACTGGTAGTGAAATTGCACCCTACTCTGCACCTAGTTCCATTCAACAGGTACACACATACACATACAATTTCCTCCAAGAATTGTGTGTATGAGTATACAACTTCGTAACTCCTGAAGGTGGCTATGCAAGTGCTATAAGAAAGGAGAGAGACAGATAGAAAGAAAGAGGAGGGGAAATAAGGAAAGAAAAAAGGGAGGAAGAAAGGAAGGAACAAACTGCAAATGGGATTGCCTGGATGGCTGCTGATGGATGTGGTTATCACACACTCTTACAGCAAAGGATAGGTAAAGTGAAGTTTAAGTTCGGCCTTTAGATTTAATTACTGAGGGAAATTCACATTGTAGAGATCTGGCCAACAGCTTTGTATAAACTAAAGTGCTCATTGATTTACCTAGAGAAGAACAAAACTTCTCACAATTTGTCAATACAATGGACACAAGCAATAGTCACTAACCAAAACCAGAAGTCAACAGAAACCTTGAGACCATGGATTGTGTTGTCTAGAGATATAATACACACTGGGAACCAAACAGCATTCTCTCATCCCACACACACTACCATGAAGCACCAACTGTGTGCCAAGCACATCATTAGGCACCAAAGACTCAGTCCCTGCTCTCATGAAGCTTACTATCTAGTGGGGAGCCAGACATCAAGCAATTAATCTCACAAAGAAAGGTAAAACTCAAATGTGACAGGCACTTAAAAAAAAAAATCCACAAGTGCTGTGAGAACACAGAATGGATAATCTAATATATAGGACCTGGTAAAGGTCAAGGAAACCTTCTAGAGAAAGTAACCCCTGAACTGCTATCTGAAGGATAAGATGGATTTATCGGGGTTTGCATGGGCCTGAGGGATCAGTAGTTCTTCCTCTAGATGGAGAAGAAAGAACATATTAAGTAGTGGGAACAGCATATGCAAAGGCTCTATGGAAAAAAGAAGCATGATGAACTTAGCCTCAAAGTATAACAAAGAACACACTCATCTTCACACTGATTTCTGCCTCCATGTCTGTGTCTCTGTCTATCTGCCCCTCTGTCTCTCTCTCTCTCTCTCTCTCTCACACACACACACACACACACACATGCTGCCCCTCCCAAGGAAAGGCCTCTCAAAGGCTATAGATATCGGCCCCTTCAGAACATTGGCACTGGAGGTTCCCAGGGCTGTTGTCTAAGGCCCAAAAGCATTTTCATAACCAGCTCAGTCACAGCTAGGCTGGTGTGTGTGTGTGGCAGGGGCGGGGGGTAGGGTGGATTATGAATGCATGTCTACTCATTTCCTCTCTCCAGACTCTCCCTTGATCTGCTAACAAAGTGAAATCAAGTGGATCAAGGCCAAAAAAGGCACAGTTGACACTCAGTGAGTTGAGTCACTGGAGAGGATCATCAGGGTTAGCCATCGTGGGCACAAGTGGTGAATCATCCACCTTGGGATCCCAGGGCTGAGGCTACTGATCACTCTGGCCCATGAAAACCTGAGTTTTTATTTCAGGAATGATTCCCAAAGAGTGGTCCTTGGTACCTTAATTCTAGGGGATGTTAATAGGAGTTCTGAAAATAAATTCGATTGTATGGTCAAGTTGAACGGTTCCATGAAGACCTATAGGACCTTCTAAAACTAACATCAAAAAAAGATGTCCTTTACATTATAGGGAACTGGAATGCAAAAGTAGTAAGTCAAGACATACCTGAAGTAACAGGCAAATTTGGCTTTGGAGTACAAAATGAAGCAGGGCAAAGGCTAACAGAACTTTGCTAAGAGAACACACTGGACATAGCAAACACCCTCTTCCAAAAACACAAGAGACGACTCTATACATGGACATCACCAGATGGTCAATACCGAAATCAAATTGATTATATTCTTTGCAGACAAAGACGGAGAAGCTCTATACAGTCAGCAAAAACAAGATCGGGAGCTGGCTCAGATCATGAACTCCTTATTGCAAAATTCAGATTTAAACTGAAGAAAACCAATAGATCATTCAGGTATGACCTAAATCAAATACCTTATGAATATACAGTGGAAGTGACAAAGAGACTCAAAGGATCAGATCTGGTAGAGTGCCTGAAGAACTATAGATAGAGGTTTGTGACATTGTACAAAAAGGAGTGATAAACCATCCCCAAGAAAAAGAAATGAAAAAGGCAAAATGGTTGTCTGAGGAGGAGTTTGCTAAAGGCAAAGGAGAAAAGGAAAAGATAGACCCATTTGAATGCAGAGTTCCAAAGAATAGCAAGGAGAGAGATAAGAAAGTCTACCTCAGTGATCAATGCAAAAAAAATAGAGGAAAACAATAGAATGGGAAAGACTAGAGATCTCTTCAAGAAAATTAGATACACCAAGGGAACATTTCATGCAAAGATGGGCACAATAAAGGACAGAAATGGTATGTACTTACCAGAGCAGATGATATTAAGAAAAGGTGGCAAGAATACACAGAACTATACAAAAAAGATCTTCACGACCTAGATAACCACGATCGTATGATCATTCACCTAGAGCCAGACATCCTGGAACGCAAAGCCAAGTGGGCCTTAGGAAGCATCACTATGAACAAAGCTAGTGGAGGTGATGGAATTCCAGTTGAGCTATTTCAAACCCTAAAAGATGATGCTGTGAAAGTGCTGCACTCAATGTGTCAATAAATTTGGAAAACTCAACAGTGTCCACAGGACTGGAAAAGGTCAGTTTTCATTCCAATCCCAAAGAAGGGCAATGCTGAAGAATGTTTCTACCGCACAATTGAACTCATCTCACACACTAGCAAAGTAATGCTCAAAATTCTCCAAGCCAGGCTTCAACAGTACATGAACCGAGAACTTCCAGATATTCAACCTGGATTCAGAAAAGGCAGAGGAACCAGAGATCAAATTGCTAATATCCGTTGGCTCATCAAAAAAGCAATAGAGTTCCAGAAAAACATCTGTTTCTGCTTTATTGACTATGCCAAAGCCTTCGACTGTGTGAATCACAACAAACTGTGGAAAATTCTCAGAGATGGGAATACCAGACCACCTTACCTGCCTTCTGAGAAACCTGTATTCAGGTCAAGAAGCAACAGTTAGAACTGGACATGGAACAACAGACTAGTTCCAAATTGGGAAAGAAGTATGTCAAAGCTGCATATTGTCACCCTGCTTATTTAACTTATATGCAGAGTACATCATGCAAAATGTTGGGTTGGATGAAGCACAAGCTGGAATCAAGATTTCTAGGAGAAATATCAATAACCTCAGATACACAGATGACACCACCCTTATGGCAGAAAGTAAAGAGGAACTGAAGAGCCTCTTGATCAAAGTGAAAGAGGAGAGTGAAACATTTGGCTTAAAACTCAACATTCAGAAAATGAAGATCATGGCATCTGGTGCCATCACTTCATGGCAAATAGACAGGGAAACAGTGGAAACAGGGAGAGATTTTATTTTTTTGGGCTCCAAAGTCACTGCAGATGGTGAATGCAGCCATGAAATTAAAAGACACTTACCCCTTGGAAGAGAAACTATGACTAACCTAGACAGCATATTAAAAAGCAGAGATATTACTTTGCCAACAAAGGTCCATCTAGTCAAAGTGGTGATTTTTCCAGTAGTCATGTATGGATGTGATAGTTGGACTTTAAAGAAAGCTGAGTGCTGAAGAATTGATGCTTTTGAACTATGGTGTTGGAGAAGATTCTTGAGAGTCCCTTGGACTACAAGGAGATCCAACGAGTCCATTGTAAAGGAAATCAGTCCTGAATATTCATTGGAAGGACTGATGCTGAAGTTGAAACTCCAATACTTTGGCCACCTGATGCAAAGAACTGACTCATTGAAAAAGACACTGATGCTGGTAAATATTGAAGGCAGGAGGAGAAGGGTATGACAGAGGATGAAATGGTTGGATGGCCTCATGGACTCGATGCACGTAAGTTTGAGCAAGTTCCGGGAGTTGGTCATGGACAGAAAAGTCTGGCATGCTGCAGTCCAAGAGGTCTCAAGGAGTCAGACAGGACTGAGCGACTGAACTGAAGGTCAAGTAAGTTTGGGACACTTTGGACTATAAAAAGTGAGACAGTTGTCTGTTTTGCAAGAGTTCCCCAGCTGTTCATGGCATCTCTTGAACCCTGGAGAAGGAATTCTAGTTTTGATTTCCTAAAACTGTTAGAATACTTTCCCAGAAGCCTTTGATTAAGGAGCATCTCACACATGTGCTCCAAGACAGATTTGGGGAAATTTGGCTCCCCAAATTCTCTTAAGACCTTTCCCCTGGCTTTCTTTACCATGTCAGGACTCTCTTTAACACAATGGATCGCCCCTATTTCCCATTCAAGACTTGTATGAAATGCTACCTCATGAAGGAAACCTTCGCCACTGCTCTAGTCTACATTTAGTGTTTGTATACTGGATCATATATTTTGGGCTATGTTTGTAAGAAATTCAGGACTTGGGAAATGTAATGTCTTATTCTATGGTCTGGTCCTGTTAGTCTCATGTGTTTTATTTTTTCCACAATATTTACTACTATGAAAAATTGCCTTGCACATATATACATATGCTTGTTGGTTACCTGTTTTCCCCTCTAGAATATAAGCTCCATGAAAACAAGAACTTGTCTCATCCATCACCTACAATCTGGCACATAGTAGGGATATAAATATTTGTTGAATGAATGAATGATTGCTTTCAATGATCTGTGGCTTATATCTTTTGTCCCATAAGAAGTATTACAATCCTCTTGAAAACGGGGACATATCAGTACACTACAGCAGAAAGGGATCCAAGGTAAGTTACAGGAAGCCTGAAATGAATCATATCCTGCCACTGTGTCCCCTGAGGGAAGGCTCCTGAGCTCTCCGTGCCTCAGTTCCTCCTTCTGCACAGCAACTCACCATTGTACACCTACACTCAAATCAGAGGAAGCACACAGTAGGTCGTTGAGTGACTGAAAAAGTATTTATCACATCTACTAAATACTCAGTGAGTGTCTGATAAATACTTATTGAATAAAACAGTTATATGGTAAAGTGAAAGTGAAGTCACTTAGTCATGTCTGACTCTTTGCGACCCATGGACTTGTAGCCTATAAGGCTCCTCTGTCCATGGAATTTTCCAGGCAAGAGTACTGGAGTGGGTTCCCATTTCCTTCTCCAGAGGATCTTCCTGACCCAGGGATCAAACCAGGGTATCCCGCATTGCAGGCAGACGCTTTACATCTGAGTTTATATTGTAAGGGAGACATAATCCTTTGGCAAAAAGAAATAGGCATATACTTTAAGTATTAGTGAATTTTACTGGCACATATGTTGGTGTCCAAAGGTCGACATTATTCCATATTTAGACTTTCTCAGGCTCCACAGCCTGTTCCGTCTACCCTGATGAATGGCTTCCTTTTCCAGTCATATTCTTCTGAGTGGCCCAACGGCCACCTCCTCTCCCTGGCATTAAAGAACATTCAACACTGCAAGAAAGGGATGCCATGTTCCTCTGAAGACTGCCAAAAGTTGGGCAACCTCTTTACTGGGTAGAAGTACTACTTCTGCTACTACTGGTAGTGGTTGTAGTGATGGCAGTAGTAGTCATTTGTCATGACAGTCACAGACACCACTTAGTGAGAGTATATTATTATATGCCAGCAACTATGTGATGCTCTTTTTGTATATATCATTTACTCACCACAAGAATTCCAAGAGATTGATTCTATTATTTCCATTTTACAGGTGAGGAAATGAAGTTTGGAAAACATCATTTGCTCTAGGATTTATAAGCAGGTCAACCTACCTCTAGAACTACTCTTGCTGAGCTATACAATCTATAAACACATATGAAGGGAATAGGAGTAGAAACAGCTCTGACATCCTTGTCATTTCCCCTGCACGGGATATAGGAAGAAAAGCCAAGTGGCCCCACCAGCTAAGCCACAGGGGAGAATCTCACTCAGGTTGGATGCTGTTCAGGAATTTCCCAGAAAAGTTCCGGTTCCAAGGGTCCCCTCCCATTCTCTGGGGGACCTCAGAACTCCCTTATGAATAGTTACCCTCTTCTGGAGGTAAACAGAGCTGCTCACCATAGCAGGCAATGTACTAAAGCTGGAAGTGGGGGGAATATGTTGACCAGGACCTCTGGGTGTCTACTGCTTTCCCCCTTGAAGCTGAAACTTTGCCAGCAGCCCAAGGAGCTGAACGAATGTTCCAGGAGCCCTGAGGTGCTAGGAAACCAACAGGGGATTTTAATTAAAAGCAACTTGCTGATCAGGTACATACTTAATGTTATAATTACCCAGTGATGACAGCCCCATGAAGTACAAGCGAGCAGGAAGTACTGACCAAGCAATTTTAAAAGGTTGGTCTAATGCTCTCCATTTTTCACTAAAGCCTAAATTGAGTTTGTGCTTTCAGGGAATAATGAAAAACAGACAGAAAGGTGAATGACAATCCAGTTCCAAACATCCCAGACTGAAAAAAATGAGTGAACTTTCCTCTGAAGCCAAATAATGACATCCATTCATTCATTTATCAGACTTTATACAATAACTGTTTTGTGCCAGGCTGTGTGCTCCATGGTGGAAATATGGATTGTGGGGGGTAGGGGTGTAAGGAGAAGGAAGAGGAGAAGGGGGAAGAAAAGGAGCCGAGAAGAAGAAACAGTCTTGCCTTCAGATGAGCACATTATCTAGTGGGAGACAGACTCCTGGCTCCAAAACTATAGGCTCAGCTCAGGAGCCAACTGGATTTAAATCCCTCCATAAGAGGCAAGAATTTCCAAGTCTCCAAGAAGTGTCCTCTTAGCCGCTGGCAAGACTAGGTATGCAGCTGCCAGGGTGCCGAGGGACTCAGAGACAGTGAGCATGAGTGTGCCTTAGTTCCCCTGGGAGGGGGCAGAAGGGAGCTTTTCTTCCCAGCCAAGTCGGCAGTACACTGGGACTTCAATTCTGAAGTCAGCGCAAAAGGTACAAATTGCATAAAGAAAAAACTATACTTGAAAATCCCTTAAATTGTCTATAAAGTGCAGCATACATGCTCTGCTTCATATTTACCACCTGGTTCAGAAAGGCTTTTTCACAAGGTGGTTTAAGAACCACTGAGCTACATATACAATGAAGAAGGAGAGGAACATCTCTATGCCGATGATGGACTTTCAAACCATATGGTCTTCAAATTGCTAGTGGTGAAAGGGGAATGAGCAGAGAATTTTCAAGCGTTTCTGCTAGCCTGCAGGGCTTTCTGCACAGTGTTTTAGTACCCAGCCTCCAAAATCTCAATAAGTGTTAATGGATTTGTTTGTTGTCCAAAGGGTTTCCCAGGATGGGGAGAAGGTTAAGCTCTTAGGTCTTTGGGGATGAAAAGGTTCAGGCAGGTCTGGGCTTTGAGCTGCCTGAAGATGGGATCCTACAACAAGTGCAGGAAGACAAGATGGTACAGCCTCTCCAAAGGGAGGCTGGTCCTGGGGGTGGTGGGCCGCAGCTGAACTCATAGGAAGGGCAGAAGTCAGGGCCACAGAGATTTGGCCACCAAGTAGTGGCCAAGTAGTGGCCAAGTGGCAGAGACCTGGACTGGGCAATATCAACTTGGCAGCACTTGGGTTGACTGATCTGCCACAATATCCTCCTAGGGTTTTTATTCCAAGTACAACCAGGATATGCCTACTTTCCCCAGGGTCTCACCTCCTCTGGCAGACTCCCCAGACCCCCATCAATCCCTGCTTCTTGCCCACTCTAGGAGGGCACTCAAGTTGGTCACCCGTATCCCATGACCAGATTGCTCTCTTCCACCTGCGTAAGTATCACTCCTTCTTCAAGGTCCCACCCAAACTCCACCTCCCCCTCCACAGCCCACCTGGGAATGGTTCCCAGTCTGCCCATCCTTCCATAGCCCTTACCACTGGCTGTGCTCATATGATGCCAGCTGTGTGGTAGCAAAGAGCACAGCTCAGAGCCCGGCCTCCTGGCTTCCCATGTTGCCCATGACACACTCATGAATCATGAGCATGGACCTGGAGGTGGCTTGGTCCAGTCACATCTCAGTTTCCCATCTGCACATGGGGGCAAGAAGAGTGCCTATCTCCACAAAGCTATGAAAGAATTACAGGAGACAAAGGATGTAAAACACCTTGTAAGTGCCTGGCACAAGATGAAGTTCTCCATAAACATTTTTGTTTTCTTCAAAACTGAAGTATAGTTGATAGCTCTGATATGAGGTATTATTTTGTTGCATTTTAACCTCACAACAGAAACTACCTAAATGTTCACCAATGGTATAATGAATGAATGAATGAATAGCTATGTATTCACACAACAGACAGCACACAGCAATGAGAAGGAATAATCTATGACTACACGCAATGGTCTGGATGGATCTTACAAGTATGACATTAGGGAAGCCAGAAACAAACAGTACATAAGATACAAAAAGAGGACAGTGATTCTCTAGGACAGAGACACACCCGGAAGGGAAATGACGGGAACAGCAAATTTCAGGGTGCTGCTATGTCCTGCTTTTGATCATGGTGGGTGTAACAGAGATATGTTCATTTGGTAAAATTCTTTATGCTGTTAACGTCTGTGACTTTTTCTATCACTAATTTATTGCAATAAAAGAATTTAAAAACAAGTGTGAAGCAGTCAACTATCAAGGATGTCCAAGAGCCTGGGAAAGAGAGAGAGAAAAGATATTCTCTCTCTGCAATCTGGTGATTGCAGAAAATGGCCACGATTCCCTGCTTGAGGTCTCCCAGCAGGGCCCTTGCCCACAACCCCAAGGATGGCTTCATCTGAGGTCAGGATGGTCAGGGGCTTCCCCTCTCTGGGCCTGGCAGCACAATCTGGTCTCAGCCTGCTCCTTCAAGCATATTTTCCAGTACTTCCCAACGTGAACCGTAAACTGTCAAGGCTGTTTCCTCAGGATACGGAAAGACTCCTTGCCAATCCCTGACCCTACACTTTCTCCCAATTCCTCCTCCTCTGCCCTGCCAAGCTTTATACCCACCTTCTCCAGGAAGCTTTGTCTTACTGCCCCAGCACTTCCTTAACTACCTAGTCTCTGGAATACTGCCACAGCCAACCCAGGCCATTAGCGATTTAATGTGAAGAGATTCACTAGGAGTTGTGTGTGTACTTTCATCTGTCTTCTCACCCAGGTTCTCCATCCTTTGAAAGGAGATATCTTTTTCTGCATCCTTTCTGTCATGCCTAGCACAGTGCCAAACACACAATTAGAGGTGAATATATTTCCATTTGTTGGCCCAGTAGTTACATTGTGTCTTTTCCTGAATTAGAGTGGTAATTCTAATTAAGACAATTAACTGCCTTATTGGATTGTAAGGAAATGTTTTAAAATTACAATAGCACTTATTGACCAGAAAAAGCCCTTCCCTGCTCAAACCCTATTAATGGCTCCCCATTGACCTGAACATAAACTGCAAAATCTTCCCCAAGGTTTACAAGGGCCTTTCCACCTGGCTGCTCCATTCATGTCCTTCTCCACTTGCTCTTCCTTTGCTTCTACCACACTGGACTGACTTCAGTTTTTCAAAAAGACCACATTCTCACTTGTTCCAGGACCTTCCTCTGGAACAGTATTCTTAACCCCACACTGCCCTCTCCTTTGACCAAATTTAATTCTCTGTCAGGTTTCACTGAGCTCATTTTCTCAGGAAGAGCTTCCCTAAATGCCTGGATCAGTCGTTCTCAGTCTTTGGCAAGGGTCAGAATCTCCTGGAAGGGCTTGCTAAAACACAAGCCCTTAGTCTTTCTGATTCCTTAGGTTCGGAATGGGACCTGGAAATCTGCATGTTTAACCAGTTCCCAGGTGATTCTTGCCCAGATACCACACTTTGAGAACCACCAGTCAAGACAAAGCGCCCCACCTCCTTGTTACAGTCTCCAAGGACATCTCCTTGCCCCTTTTATGTCTGTGCTTGCTAGTGTTTGTTCAGTGTTTAGCCTCCTCAACGACTATCACTTCCATGAGGACAAGGGAGTGCCTGAATAAATGAAAACAGAACTCGCATATTTCTGTGGCACTCTAACAAAGCACTTTCACCTGTTGCCTCGTTTTACCTTTAAGACAGTTCTGGGAGAAGGGAAGATCAGGAAATCACTCCTGTTCCTCAGATGGACCAGCTGAGGTTCAGGATGCTCAGGGCACATGAAGTAAACAGGCAGAGAGGAAATAAGAGAGAGAATATGAACTAAAACCTGCTTTGTCTTGTGTTTCAGACCTGGAGAATTTTTTCACTTTATTACTCTAGTCTGGCCATATCTGCCTGTGGGGGAAGATAGAGAACAGAGCAAAAACTATTATCGATTTTTCTCTCCTGTTCCCCTAGGTGCTTCTACCACAGAAAGAACACCAGCCCATTATGTAGCATTTATCCCATGACCTGTGGCACATAGTTTGATTCCATGGAGGGGCATATGCTAAGCTAGCTAAGACAGTAATGCATTAATAACTCACAAACCTTCTTACCTTTCCTTGAGCATCACAGCATTCCACCCAGGTGACAATAAGACAGGCAGATGGAGTGTGTCAGTGGCGAGACTGAGAACCTTCTCTGCAGTGAGATCTATGTGGTCTCCTAGTCTCTGGCTGTAAATCAGGCTGTAATCAGGCTGGCAGCTTCACTGACCATCACCCAGGTTCGCCAAGACTGGCCACCCAAGGTGGGTCAAGGAGTGTGACAGTGCCTGTTGATTCATTCTGAAACGTGGAGAAGGTCTCTCACACCATGGGACAGATCTCTCAAATCCAAGGTGTAGAAGTCAGGACTGGGGAAGCAGCCTCCCAGCAGAGATTTCCAACAGTTCTGGAACCTTCCTCCATAAATACTCTCCCTGTCCTAAGTCACTCAGTTACAGTTTCTAATGGTACACAATCTAATGGGTATATTTGACAGCTGGAACTGAGAACATAATAGAGAAAACGCATAAACTTGTGGCTGCTATTATTAAGTGGGAATGTAAAGCAACTTTTACTGATGTAGACTATAAGTACCGTCAATATGGCTGAGGACTTCCAAACTTACACCTCCAATCCTAATGCTTCCACAGTCTGTCTGATCTCTCCACTTAGATATTTCATAGAAATCCAACATATTCAGACTGAATTTTTTGTTTCTCCTCACAAACCAGTCTTCCCCATCTTTGTAAATGACACCTTGGTTCTTCCTATTATTTAAACCAAAAATTCAGGCTTCACCCTTAATTCTTTACCTGCTCTCACCGGATGCCCAGTCTATTACAGGTCCTGTTGGTTCTGACTCCAAACAATATCTCAGAGCTACCCATTCACTCTTTGCACTTGGACCACGTCAGCCCAGCTGCCATCACGTCTCACTTATGCTAGTCCAGTAGCCTCTCAACTGGCCTCCTAGCCACATCCCTACCCTCCTCCCCATTCATCCTCCATGCAACCATCTATGCAGTTTTCTTAACATGTACATCAGATTGTGCCATCCTCCTACTTAAAAGCTTTTCAAAGGCTTTTCATCCATCCTGTGTGGAATAAACTCATTTAAATAACTCATTCCTACAGCCTGAAGATCAGACAATATCAGATCCTGCCTGGCTCCCCAGCCTCTTCTGTGTTCTCTTTGCTTGGGGGTCATCTTTCAAACTTGTCTGGCTTCTCCCCACCTCTCAGCCTTTGTATTTACTGTTCCCTCGACCAGAAAGTTCTCCTCTTATCCCAAGCCCCCCCCCCCAACCTGAACAGGATGGGTCTTTCTCAGCCTTCATCTATCAGTTTTCACATCCTCAGAGCCTTCTCTATGTGCAAAATCTATATTAACACTCCCTGGGTTCTCATTTCACAAATTAATACCATTTACTTAGTCTTTCCCCTCAATCTTTCCCAGCATACAGGTCTTTTCCAATGAGAAAGATTGAAGGCAAAAGGAAAAGAGAGTGGCAGAGGATTAGATGGTTAAACAGCAGCACCAACTCAATGAACATGAAATTGACCAAACTTCAAGAGATAGTGGAGGACAGAGAAGCCTGGTGTGCTATAGTCCATGAGATCGCAAACAGTCAGACATGACTTAGTGACTGAACAACAAATAACAACAACTTAGTCATCTACTGTTTGACATTTAGGTTGTTTACAACTTCAGATTAGTAACCCTGGGTTAAATATCCTTGCAATTAAATCTTTTCACATCCCATGATTATTTTCTTAGAATAAATCCCTATATTCATACACATTTATTTTACTTGACACCCACTGATTACCACTTTCTCTGTACCAGGCAATATTCGAAATGTTTTACTAATATGAGCTCCTTCATAAGTGGTGTGTGCGCACTTCTTTTATAGTTAAATATACGAGTTTAGAACCCCATGAACAGTATAAAAAGGCAAAAAAAAAAAAGGCAAAAAGAAATGACGCTGGAAGATAAACTCCTCAGATCTGTAGGTGTCCAATAGCCTATTGGAGAAGAGTGGAGAAATAACACCAAAAAGAATGACAAGACAGAGCCAAAATGAAAACAACACCCAGTTGTGGATGTGACTGGTGATAGAAGTAAAGTCCGATGCTGTAAAGAACAATATTGCATAGGAACCTGGAATGTTAGGTCCATGAATCAAGGTAAATTGGAAGTGGTCAAACAGGAGATGGTAAGAGTGAACATTGACATTTTAGGAATCAGTGAACTAAAATGGACTGAAATGGGCAAATTTAACTCAGATGACCATTATATCTACTACTGTGGGCAAGAATCCCTTAGAAGAAATGGAGTAGCCCTTGTAGTCAACAAGAGTGCAAAATGGAGTACTTGAGTGCAATCTCAAAAATGACAGAATGATCTGTTTGTTTCCAAGGCACACCATTCACTATCACAGTAATCCAAGTCTATGCTCAACCAGTAATGCCAAAGAAGCTGAAGCTGAATGGTTCTATGATGACCTACAAGACCTTCTAAAACTAACACCAAAAAAAGATGTCCTTTTCATTATAAGGGACTGGAATGTAAAAGCAGGAAGTCAAGAGATACCTGGAGTAACAGACAAGTTTGACCTTGGAGTACAAAATGAAGCAGGGCAGAGGCTAACAGAGTTTTGCCAAGACATCACACTGATTATAGCAAACACCCTCTTCCAACAACACAAGAGACGACTCTACACATGGACATCACCAGATGGTCAATACCAAAATCAGATTGATTGTATCCTTTGTAGCCAACGATGGAGAAGCTCTATACAGTCAGCAAAAAACAAGATCGGGAGCTGACTATGGCTCAGATCATGAACTTTTTATTGCAAAATTCAGACTTAAATTGAAGAAAGTAGGGAAAACCACTAGACCATTCAGGTATGATGTAAATCAAATCCCTTATGATTATAAGGTAGAAGTGACAAATGTATTTAATGCCAAAGAATATTCAAACTACCACACAATTGCACTCATCTCACACACTAGCAAAGTAATGCTCAAAATTCTCCAAGCCAGGCTTCAACAGTATGCAAAATGAGAACTTACAGATGTTTAAGCTGAATTTAGAAAAGGCAGAGATCAAATTGCCAACATCCATTGGATCACAGAAAAAGCAAGAGTTCCAGAAAAACGCCTGCTTCTAACTTTATTGACTATGCCAAAGCCTCTGACTGTGTGGATCACAACAAACTGTGGAAAATTCTCAAAGAGATGGAAATAGCAGACCACCTTACCTGCCTCCTGAGAAACCTGTATTCAGGTCAAGAAGCAACAGAGAACTGGACATGGAACAACAGACTGGTTCCAAATTGGGAAAGGAGTATATCAAGGCTGTATACTGTCACCGATCTTATTTAACTTCTATGCAAAGTACACTATGTGAAATGCCAGGCTGGATGAAGCACAAGCTGGAATCAAGATTTCTGGGAGAAATATCAATAACCTCAGATACACAGATGACACCACCCTCATGGCAGAAAGTGAAGAGGAACTAAAGAGCCTTTTAATGAAAGTCAAAGAGGAGAGTGAAAAATCTAGCTTAAAACTCAACATTCAAAAAACGAAGCTCATGGCATCCAGTCACATCACTTCATAGCAAGTAGATGGGGAAACAATGGAAACAGTGAGACTTTATTTTCTTGGTCTCCAAAATCACTGCAGATGGTGAATGCAGCCATGAATGAAAAGATGCTTGCTTCTTGGAAGAAAAGTTACGACCAACCTAGACAGCATATTAAAGATCAGAGATTACCTTGCCAACAAGGGTCTGTCTAGTCAAAGCTACGGTTTTTCCAGTAGTCATGTATGGCTGTGAGAGTTGGACCATAAAGAAAGCTGAGCACTGAAGAATTGATGCTTTTGATTTCTGGTGTTGGAGAAGACTCTTGAGAGTCCCTTCGACTGCAAGGAGGTCAAACCAGTCAATCCTAAAGGAAATCAGTCCTGAATATTCATTGGAAGGACTGATGCTGAAGCTGAAGCTCCAATACATTGGCCACCTGATGCAAAGAGCTGACTCATTGGAAAAGACCCTGATGCTGGGCAAGATTGAAAGCAGGAGAAGGGAACAACAGAGGATGAGATGGTTGGATGACATCACCAACTCGATGGACATGAGTTTGAACAAGTTCCAGGAGTTGGTGATGGACAGGGAAGTCTGGCGTGCTGCAGTCCATGGGGTCTCAAAGAGTCACACATGACTGAGCGACTGAACTGAACTGACATTAGTTTATATATGTATATATATGTACATATACATGTACTGACATATATATATATATATATATATATATATATATATATAGTGAACTGACACTAGTTTATATATATATATATATATATATACACACACACACATATCATATACATATATATGTATAGTGACATATATATGTGTAGTGAACTGACATTAGTTTATATATATATACACACACACATATCATATACATATATATATGTACATATATATGTGCATATATATATGCATACATATATATATATATATCTCCTGGAGAAGGGCATGGCAACCCACTTCAATATTCTTGCTGGGAGAATACCCATGGGTGGAAGTGCCTGGCAGGCTATAGTCCATACGGTTGCAAAGAGTTGGGCACGACTGAGCGACTAAGCATATACATATATATAATTCTACTGTTCTAAGAACACTTAACATGAACTCTACTCTCTTAACAAAATTTAACAGTCCTGCACAATACATGATTGCTAGCTACTGGAACAGTGCTGTCCAGCAGCTCTCCAGAATTTATTTATCATCTATAACTAAAAATTTATACCCATTGAAAAACAACTACCCATTTCCCTTTCCCTCTAGCCCCTGGCATATTCATTTTTATAGCTATTTTTCTTTTCCATGCCCTTTATCATATTTTGTAATTATATATTTTATCTGTGACTTTTTTTTTATTAGTTGGAGGCTAATTACTTTACAATATTGTAGTAGTTTTTGTCATACATTGACATGAATCAGCCATGGATATACATGTATTCCCCATCCCAATTCCCCCTCCCACCTCCCTCTCCACCCGATCCCTCTGGGTCTTCCCAGTGCACCAGGTCCTAGCACTTGTCTCATGCATCCAACCTGGGCTGGTAATCTGTTTCACCCTAGATAATATACATGTTTCGATGCTGTTCTGTTGAAACATCCCACCCTCGCCTTCTCCCACAGAGTCCAAAAGTCTGTTCTATACATCTGTGTCTCTTTTTCTGTTTTGCATATAGGGTTATCGTTACCATCTTTCTAAATTCCATATATATGTGTTAGTATACTGTAATGGACTTTTTTTTGGTCTGTCTTCTTCATTGTACTGGAGGTCATTGAGAGGACAGGAACAACCTATCTTATTTTCCCTGTAAACAATGTAACCCACTGTAATTCTGGCACATGTCATGGGCCTGGCATACAAGGGGGCTCAATAAATATTAATTAAATGAACCAATGAAGGAGCAGGCACCGTGGCCCTTAACATACATCATGACATTTAATCTTCACAGTCACCCTACAGTAAGGTATCATCATTTCCTCTCCACTTGTGAACACAGCAAGGCCCACAGGTAAAGAGACTTATGCCTAAGTTAGTCTGAATCTTGGGCTCATGTCACACAAGCTGCACCTAGATGCCCAAGTGACCTATCTGTTTATGCAGTGCCATCCTGATTTCTCGAGAACAATGGAAGATTTACCCTCTTATTCCTGCTGTGAAGAGACTGCTGCCTCATGCTGCTGGGAAAAAGGAAATGTAAAGATAAGAATCTTGATTAATTAGGCTCATATATAACCTTTAATTAATTGGTCAATATTCAAGGATCACATCCTTGAACTTTTGAAAAAATTAACAGAAGAGCTCCTAAAAATTAATTAGTAGAAATCAACACACTGACAGAAGTCTCCCTGCTTCCCTTAAATAAGTGGTTGCAGGAGTTTACAAGTTCTGGTTCTCGCTCTAAGTGGACTGGAGAGAATGGAGGCCCCACCTACTTGGCATGTACTTGACTCCACAGGTTCTAGGCCAATCCTCATCAAAACTGTTTAGTCTTTCCAACTCTTCAATTATTTAGTTGTTTACTTCCCCATAATTTTCTATGTGTGTAGGACCATCAAATTTTAAAATCAAAAGTACCCTAAAGATCATGTTTTGTTTCTTTAATGTGTGACCCCATTAATTCAGATGACATTAATTTAAATTCATGATTACATAGACATCAAGTGAGAGGTATTGTGACTCCTTCCAGTTAAAATATGCATATTCTCTTTACTGATATGCCGTCTCATCCCAAGAAAGATGTGAAGAGACTGCCTGATTAATATATTGAGCTTCTCTGATGGAGGAAGGGTGAAAATGGATGACATGGAGCAGTAGGTCAGGACTCTTTCCTCTAGCGTCAGGAAAATCTGAGGTTGAATTTTGACTCTACCACCTTCCAGCTATGCGGCCTTGGGTAAGTGACTTAACCCAGCCCCAGATCTCTCATCTGTAAAGTAGGAAATTATATTAGAGCTGGAGAAGACTCTTGAGAGTCCCTTGGACTGCAAGGAGATCAAACCAGTTAATCCTAAAGGAAATCAGTCCTGAATATTCACTTGAAGGACTGATGCTGAAGCTGAAACTCCAATACTTTGGCCCCCTGATGTGAAGAACCGACTTATTAGAAAAGACCCTTATGCTGGTAAACACTGAAGGCAAGAGGAGAAGGGAATGACAGAGGATGACATGGTTGGATGGCGTCACCGACTCGATGGACAGGAGTTTCAGCAAGCTCTGGGAGTTGGTGATGGACGGGGAAGCCTGGTGTGCTGCAGTCCATGGGGTCACAGAGTCGGACACGACTGAGTGACTAAACTGAACTGATCATTGGATTGTTGTGAGGAATAAAATAAATACTGCATGTAAAGTGCTCGGTACAGCATCTAGCTCATAGTTAACATTCAGAAAACTAAGATCATGGCATCCAGTCCCATCACTTCATGGCAAATAGATGGGGAAACAGGGGAAACAGTGGCTGACTTAATTTTTCTGGGCTCCAAAATCACTGCAGATGGTGACTGCAGCCTTGAAATTAAAAGACGCTTACTCTTTGGAAGGAAAGTTGTGACCAACCTAGACAGCATATTAAAAAGCAGAGACATTACTTTGCCAACAAAGGTCCATCCAGTCAAGGCTATGGTTTTTCCAGTAATCATGTATGGATGTGAGAGTTGGACTTTAAAGAAAGCTGAGCGCTGAAGAATTGATGCTTTTGAACTGTGGTGTTGGAGAAGACTCTTGAGAGTCCCTTGGACTGCAAGGAGATCCAACCAGTCCATCCTAAAGGCGATCAGTCCTGGGTGTTCATTGGAAGGACTGATTTTGATGCTGAAACTCCAATACTTTAGCCACCTGATGCGAAGAACTGACTATTGGAAAAGACCCTGATGCTGACAAAGACTGAGGGCAGGAGGAGAAGGGTATGATAGAGGATGAGATGGTTGGATGGCATCATCAACTCGATGGACATGGGTTTGGGTGGACTCCGGGAGTTGGTGATGGACAGGGAGGCCTGGCATGCTGCAGTTCATGCAGTTGCAAAGAGTCGGACATGACTGAGCGACTGAACTGAACTGAAGTGTTCAGTAAATTACTACAGCTACTGCTAGTAATGTAAGTTGTCATACTGAAAGCACCTACTGTGTGCCAGGCATTTTACATACAGGTCCTCACTTACTTCTCCCCTATCCATTGAGATGGATTTTACATGTGAAGAAGCAGTCTGAGGGTGAGTTAGTAATTTGCTCAAGGTCACCAGCTAGTAGGTATAGGAACAGATATTGAACCCAGATGGATGTTAATCCACCATCAGGCTGCTTCACCAAATCACACCTCCCATTTAAGTGGGTAAAGAAGGACTGGTGATGTTGTCTGTCTCCCTTTGACATGCACAAAAGGCTGAAGGTGTGTGTAGGTGTTACACAGAGGGGGCAAGGGTTTCAATTTGCAGAGACGCATCATAGGTAGAAGGACCTGTGTCCCTCCTGAGGGCACACAGCCGAGAACTCAGTATAAGAAAGAATATCTAACAAATGAAGTTCATGAGTTGGAAGGAATGCCTGATTGGAAATAAGGTGACCTCATGTCTTTTCTGCCTCTAGGATTCTATAGTAAGTTAGACTGCATTTCTTAGTTTTACCTTTCAGCCAAGTAATCTTAACTGTTCTTATGTAACTGCACATGCTGGGCAGAGAACTGTGCAGATAGGATCTAGCAAACTCAGGACCTTGACCTGAGGTAGGAAACATCTAGAAGGAGAAAATGTGCATCTCTGTGGGGTTAGAACTGGGTTCAAGATTATTTATTTGTTTATAAATTACTGAAAGTGTGGATGTGCAATACATGTTCACATACTGCAGATGACAAGTTTTTTGGGTACTAAATCAGCAGATTGATGAGAAGAAATCACAGGATCCTCTGAGACTATGTGATTAGGTGGGAAACACAGAAGAGGAGTTTTCTCCCAACTTCAAGAATTCAGAGTTCTCAGTTAAAACCCATGCAGCTCATCTTGCAGTCTTTCCATGATTAGACCCCAAAGCCAAAAACATAGAAAAGAAAAAAAGGAAAATGGAAAATTAAAACCAAACAGAAGATCTCATTCTGACTGTACCAAATCATGGTACAAACACCATTGGGCTGTAACTGAGTGTGATCTGACCCTGACACTTTAGAAAGCAAAAAATTCACAGGTGGGAAACCAGAGACAAGCAGTTTTAACAGTAAAAGGAACACGGGGGTTGCTCTAAATTATTGGGATTCTTCAGTTCATGTGCAAGAGCACTAGCGGAGGTATAAGTGATGTCTACAAAATTACAAATTATAAAAACAAGAACACTGAAGAAACTAAAGGCAGAGGTATATTTTGGAAAGTAACTGGAAACATTCTCTAATTAAGTGAACAAAACCCCATGAAACCTATTACTCCCACGAGGCAGAACTGGCTGAAAGAATAAATGGTTCAGTTCAACAAATACCATTGAGAATTAGAATTAGGAGTGCTAACATTTTTTTTAATTAAACTTTTTATCTCGAGGTAAATGTAGATTCACATGTAGTTGTAAGAAATAATGAGTGATCCTGTTGGGTACCTTTTACCCTGTTACCCTCATGGTAATATCCTGTACAACTAAAGTGCAACCAGGATACTGACAATGATACAATCCAGCAGTCTTAGTCAGATTCTACCAGTTTTACTTGTACTCATGTGTGCTTACATGTACATGTATGTGTGGTTAGTTCTACGCAATTTTATCACATCCACCACCACCAGTCAATGTACAGAACATTTCCATCACCACAAGGATCTCTCGTGTTATAAAAATGACAATACCCATCTATCTTTTGCTCCCATCCCCAACACCCAGCAATCGCTAATTGGTTCTCCAACTCTATAATTTTTTCATTTTTAATACTGTTACATAAGTGGAATCATAGAAGCGCTAACATTTTATGGATAACAGCATATAATTAAAGATGAGGAACATCCCTTGAGGTAATAATTCAAAACCAAAGTTGAACTATCCTTTTCACAAAGTATCTCTCATGTCTTAACAGGGGGTTACATAGAAATAGTCGGTCTTATGGAGTTGAAGTTTCTGACATTCACAGGAAATGCCCACTTTGCTTTATTTAACAACTTGAGTGGCAGGATGCAGAGCATCCATGTCCCACTAGAGGGGCCATGTACTGGAGACAGGGCACCCCTATAGATGATAACAGAAGTGGCAAGAAGATGCAAGGTCTGGAGGGTCCAATAGACAAGAGGTTGTTCATCAAGTGGTCAGGTCTGAGTAGGATCCAGGCTGGGACTGCAAGAAAGACCATGGAGATGAAATTGGCCTCTGCTAACTCAAGAGTCAGACCTATGCATTAGAGATGTGTGTAAAGAAGGCTGAAAGAAGCTGAAGTTGTTGAAAACAAACCATTTCAAGAACTTTAAAAACATGACTTCACTGTATGTATTAAATAAATAACAGATGGTTCCAAATAAATGCAGGAGAAGCAGACAGCAAAAAGACCAGGGAGGAGGCCACAGCAGTAAGAAGAGAATGTGAATTAAGATAATGGCAGAGAAGCTGGCAAGAAGGGAATAATCACTTGTGAAAAAAATAAATAGAAGATTCAAGAGTGACTAGAAATGTAGGGGAAAGGGAGGGGAAAGTCATATATGACTTACCCCAAATTTCAAGCCCAAGTGAACAAGAAGATGGAAGTGACCAATGTTTCAGCCTGAGTGAACAGGAAATCCAGAAGTGGGAAAAGACTAAGGGGAGGACAAGATGGTTTGGTCATGTTAAGACTGAGTTAGTAGGAGGACTTCTTTTAGGAGAAATGACCAGAAGAAGTTGAAAGATGTGATATGAAGTTTGAAAGAGATAAAAGAGATACTGATTTTGACAATCGTGTTCCCAGTTCAGACACCATGATCAAGTGGGAATTCATTCCAGTGATACAATGTGGGTTCACCATCCACAAATTAATCAGTATGATATACCACATTAACAAAATGAAGGATAAAATCATATGGTCATCTCAATAGATGCAGAAAAAGCATTTGACAAAATTCAACATTCTTTTATGATAAAAACTCTCAACAAGTGGGTATAGAGGGAAGATACCGCCATACAATAAAGACCATATGTGACAAGCCCACAGCAAACATCATACTCACCAGTTAAAAGCGAAAACTTTTCCTCTGAGATCAGGAATAAGACAAGATACTCACCCTCACTTTTATTCAACATAGTATTGGAAGTCCTAACCAGAGCAATTAGGCAAGAAAAAGAAATAAAAGGCATCCAAATCAGAAAGGAAGAAGCAAAACTATAACTAGTTGAAGTCAGGGAAGATTTCTGAGAGAAAGTGTGTTAAGAGAGCCCTAAGGTCCTTTTGAGAAGGATGAGACAAAGAAGACAGCAGAGAATATAGATATGGACTAAAAGATGGGAAGAAGGGCTAACAAAGGGCTCAAAACAACAAGGACTCATGAAAGGGTAGGTGAGAATTTCAAGCAGAGGTTAAGCAATATCCCAAATAGGTGTTTTTTTTGTTTGTTTTTTGTTTTACAGCAAATGATTTATTATCATCATTAGTTGCAAAGGAAAAAAGAGTGAAAGAATGATAAGGATAAGCCTTTGAAATCTTCCCCTTTGGGAGCTGTGGTCTGAGGCTTATCCAAAGGAAGAAATTTTTAATGATGGAAATTCTGGTCATGTGATAGGGGCTTTTTGTTGTTGTTGCTAAGAAAAGGTAATTTTGTTGGAGGGCTTTCCTGGTTGCTCAGTGTTAAAAAAAAATCCACCTGCCAATGCAGGAGACCTGGGTTCGATCCCTGTGTTGGGAAGATCTCCTGGAGAAGGAAATGGCAACCCACTCCAGTATTCTTCCTGGGAAATCCCATAGACAGAGGAGCCCAGTGGGCTACAGTCCAAGGGCTTGGAAAAGAGTCAGACAGGACTTAGTGACTAAATAACAACAAACAATTTTATCGATGTTTCTCAAATCCCATCATATGGCAACTACCTGCTCTCTCTTATTACGAACGCCTTTGCTCATCCATGAGGATGGATAATGTCCAGAAGTTCTACCAGATGGCTAAGGGAAAATCAAGGCACGGGAGAAGAAAAAAAATCAATAAAACAAGATAACAACAGATATTATTGAGATTTCTTGGTAGTAATAATTTATCAGCAAAATCTACACTTAATTTTAACATCTATTATGCACCAGAGGGTCTACTAAGGCATATACTGTTCACAGCCATGAAAATGCACTGCTCGGACCTCCTGTTACAGGAGTGCAACTGACCAAAAGTTTCAGCAGCCATTCCTCTGGCCCCATAGCAAGATCATGCTTCAGCCAGACAATGACTGAGAAAAGCAGTGATATAAAAATATTACTATCATCAGCCCTGTCCTTTGAGGGGTGAGAGTCTGCCAACAAGTAGCTTTGGCTCAAGGGCTCCCTTCTGGACTGGCCAAATCTTTATTGGAATGCCTTCCTTCCACTTGCGTGCCTTTGTAGATGTCAGACCTGCATCAAGATCTGAAAACCAACCACTTTTTCTGGCTTCCTTTACTTTTTCTTTCAAGGCATTTCTCCCAATAAATCTGTTATACACCTAATCTTGTCTTGGCATCTGCTTCTCAGAAGACTTGGACAGAAACAATGCTTTATCCCTTTTTGCAATTATGATAACCCAAGATATACATACTATTGTTCCCATTTTCGAGATAAGAAAACTGAGGCACAGAATAGCTAAGTGCTTGCCGAAGATCATTTAGCTAATTCATTGGCAAAGCTTAGATTCAAACAAAACCATGTGTGTCTGACAAGAGTCTGAGCTCATCTCCCTGGCTACCCACACTTGCCAGTCTTTCCATCATCTGTCACACTGCAGGTACACAGGCCATATTTCATGTCTTGAACATACCTGGTTAGTTCACCTTGGGCTTTGGCCACACTGTTTCTTCTATCTGAAATGTTCCTCTTCTTTAGAAGACAGGCTACTTCTCCTCTTTGGGGTTTTGGCAAAGGAGTACTCCCTGACCTCCTGAATTAAGCATTGATCTTTTTTGTTTTTCTCTACCTCTGCCCCTGGTTTATTTCCTCCACAACACTCACTTCAACATAAAATTATTTCCATTGCTTTTCTGCATAGTGTTTTTCTCTGTTTTTGCCCTTAGAATGCAAGTTTCATGATACCAAGTATCATGTCTTTCTCTTTCTAGTGCATTGATAAATCCTAACACAGAGCTTGGCACACAGTCTATCAATATATATGTGTGCTGAATAAAGCAGTGTATTTGCATGGCACTTTACCACATATATTCTCTCACATTAAAAAGCAAAGAGAACATGAAGAGAAGAGTTTAAATTCATTGGACTGGGAGAAAAAAAATCATGTTTCACATTTCTCTAATGGTCCCAGGTACCAGGGTGTCTCTAATAATGGGAGAATCTGTAGCTTGAGAGGGCAAGTCCACCTTGGGAGAAATTACAGTGTTTTTCCTGGAAGGAATGTGTATAAAGCCAGCAGTTCATGCAAGTCACGTTGTGCCAACAAACACCTCCTATCCTCAACCCTGAAGGACACTGGAGTTGTCAAGCAGGGCTGATATCCATCCAAAGTGTCGGAGACGTCAGTTGAGTCCTCTCGGCCACACTCCGGCTTAATGCTACTAAGTTCAATGGGTTTGCCCCTGACAGTCCAGGACAGAACTCTGCTGTTGACAATTAAATTGGCAGAGTCAGTGGCTAATTCAGTGACATCTACCCAACATGACTGTGACCTCTCTGACACTTTACAGTGAACTTCTCAGGGCATGTGCACTCAGTGGGACTGCTACTTAGCCCCCACTCTTACTGAGCAGCTGGTGAGAGCCGTTTCAAGGCAGCGGGGTTAGAGTTAGGGTTGCCAGAAGTGGAAGGAGTAAACACACACTGCCTTTCCTAGGTGGGAGGGAGACCCTTTCTGGTAGATCTACCACAACATTTCCTGAGACTTTCAAGAGGAAATGCAGCTGCTTCCCTGGAGCAAGCTTCTTCCTCACTGAACTCAAACACCTAGATCAGCTCCTATGTCATCCTGGAAGCCACTGGGTCCAGCACCAAATCCTGATCTATTCCACCCAACATCAAGTAATACCAGCATCATTTGACCTCTATTGGAAAACTGTCATCTTACACCTTACAGAGAACTTCACTTGTCTATCATTGTATGATAGTAATCATCACCATCCTCATTACTGCCTTCATCATGGTCATCCTCATCATTCAATAATCCCATGCATTTCAAACATACCTTTAAAGTGTCTTCAGGCACATGGTCTCATTTAACTCTGACAACAATTCTCCTTTCATGAAAGAAATGCACTATTTAGGACTTTTTGTTACAATGGCTAGAGTGCTAGTTCTTCCTAGCTCCACCTAAAAATGGAAGATGTTGTTAGGACTCAGACTATCTCAGAGAGCTCACAAACAGGCAAAGAGGTGGGCACACTGGTACCTGGGCCTGGGAAACTCCCACAACCCTTCTCACCTTCTTTCATCTCCACCTTTCTGCCAATCTGTTTTATTTGTTTTTCATCTGTGAACTGACTTCCTCTGCTCCTCAGCGACTCCTCATTTTGATATGTAACAATTCACATACCTAGACACTCATTGATTCACATTTTTTTTCTCTCCTGACACAACTCACTCCTACCCCGGGATAAGAAACTGTTGGCCTATCTTTGTTCAGATATCCATCCCTAGATCACATGACCATGGCCATGGGAGCATGAGGGTAGGGAATGTGGTGAAGGAAAACCTAGGCTGGCAAAAAGTCTGTCTAGTAAAAAGAAATTGAGAGTTGAAGAGACAAATTTACTTAAATAGATAATGTGTGTGAAATCACCTATTATTCCTCCTAGTATATGCCACTGCTCCAAAATAGAAGTTAAAATTGTTATTGATATAGTTATCATTGCCCAAAGTGATATTGCCAGTAAGAGAGAACTCAGAACTTGAAACCAGGTCTCTGGATGATCAAAGTGTCTCTCCCCAGGGCCCAAAGTTCTCCTGGGGCAGGGACCAATCTATTCAGCATCATATCCTTAGCATCTAGCCTGGTGCTTGGTAGTAAACTAGCTCTTTGCTTTTTGAAAAATAAACAATTGTTTCCACTACTGTTGGAAACACAGCAACATCAAAGTCCTTCCCAGGGCACAGAAAGACAAGGATGTGGGGGAAAATGCAGCCTAACTCTGAGCAGCCTGGATGCTGTAGAGGGGTGTTCTCCCACTCCTGCTCCTCAGAAGTGGAAAGAGGTCACCCGGAGCCTCAGGAGATGGGGTCTTCCTTCTCCACGTCATCTCCCATCTCTATCTCAGCTCCAGGAACTGAACTCATTCCAACTCTCTGGTAACTGGAGTGAAAGGAAGGGCAACAAAACCTATTCATGTCTACAGAGCGGCTTTTGACAATCTGATGAGCAATACACTGGGGGTGTGGAGCAGGGGGAGCTGGCAGCATCTCCACCTTTCAGAGAAGGTGCCAGCTCAGTGTGTGGCATGCACAAAGCTTTCACAGCCCGCTAGGAGTTGGCGGGTTTAGCGGACCTTGTCTAAGGACCAAAACAACATGGGAGTGGGAGAATTTTTAATTTCTATGGTAATAAAGAGCTTAACTCCAGTTCTATTTACAGGCTAAACTTATGAGCTACATCCCTATGCCCCAGGCTGATCACTATGATATGCAGATTTACCAGGGACTAGGGAGAACCTACATGCAGAGGAATTAGAGTTTGCAGGTGAAAAGAACTACTTGATTAAAGGAGCCAACAAAGATGGAAACAAAGAAGGGGCTGAAGAAAAAAGTCCTTAAAGACCTATCGAAAACATGCCATGTGGAGCACAAGTCACCTGTCTGAAAATCTGAAACTCTTGCAACAGCTCTGTGGGCAAAACAAGGGCACCAGGCATCCCGGTGGGGTTCCTGGGAGCTCCCTGCTTCTGCTCTCCGTGATCTGTGGTCCGTAGGAAGCAGTGTGTAATAGAGACCCGGGGTGCCTGTCACAACTATGCATTCCTAGGCACTTTTGCCACTTACAAACAAGCCAGTTTCTACCTTTTGGCAAAAATATATACACTGGCTCAATATTTGAAAGGCAAAATTCATTATCTGGCTGGCACTAGATGACAGTTTCCAGGGCGGTTGAAAGATTAATATATTTACATAAAGAAAGCCTGCAGCCCACTCTACATTCTGCAGGACACTCCACTGAACAACAGCAGAATAATAGGTTGAAGGGGAACCGTCTAGAAAATAGTCTCCATTTCAGTGAGGCCCAGAACTCAAATGAGCACATCAAAGAAGGCAATATAAAGTTATTTTCTTGTGTCCTTACATCCCTTCAGAGAAGTTTAGTCCTTTAAAAAAAAACAAGAGATTGTAAGGAAATGTTCTCCAGACTGAAGGTTGCTGGAGTAGAAGTACCATAACCAAAACAGTCATTTGCCTGGTATGTAACTTCTGTATTAAGTACAGTCAAAATGATACTTCTGCAAGGTGATCTGATCAAATTACAAGGTTCACTTGTCCTAAAGATATATTCAACCATTTTGTTGTTCTGCTCATGCTATTCAGCTGATCGATGAATTGCAACAATGCTGTTTTGTCCCTGACAACTTGAGGGCTTACAATTGTCTTATGACTTAGGATGTTCTGTAATTCCCTTTGAAGGTGAAAGAGTGTTAAGATGCTCAGTTGTGTCCCACTCTTTGCGATCCCATGGACTGAAGCCTGCCAGACTCCTCTGTCCATGGAGTTCTCCAGGCAAGAATATTGGAGTAGGGTAGTCATTCCCTCCTCCAGGGGATTTTCCCGACCCAGGGATCAAACCTGGGTCTCCTGTATTGCAGGCAGCTTCTTCACTGGCTGAGCTACCAGGGAAGCCCTAAGTGAAACACAAAGAGACTGAGAAGTGGCCCAGAGTCACAAAGTAAAACCATTACCACACCAAAGGGAAGTGGAGACACAAGGACTCTGAGCTCTAGCCACTGTTGTTACCTCGGCAAGCTCTTTTACTACACTGGCTCATCAATTCCCTCGTTTACAAATGAAGGCTTCCAGACTTGGCCTTCCTGCCTCCCAGGGTTGTCCTGAGGACAAATTGTCCTTGTGCTGCTTGAGTGGAGAGTGTGGGGGAAGGAGGTGACAGTCACAGTTGGTGAGGATGGAGGAATAGGCAGTTACCCAGACAGCAGCGCCTTTTAGTTCCCATTGGGGGGTGAGGACAGAGAAGGCATGGGCCCTGAGGTGAAGAGCAGGTGAAGAGCAACCAAGTGAAGAGCAAGGGTGGCAGAAGCAGGTATGACAGACCTGGGAGGCCCAGAGCCTGGAGAGTATTCCTCATGCTTCAGCTGGAACAGACTGAGGACTACTCATCAAGGAGGGAGCAGTGAACAGAAAGGTTAAACAGTTAGAGCAGGAAGGTGGGAGTATGTATTCCAGAAGCCAGGAAAAGGAACGAAAACAGATTGTCTCCTTTGGCTTCAAAAGGAGCCCCAAGAAGTAAGGTGGCCAGGAGAAAGGAAGGGATGAGGAACCCCTGCCCTTCATTCATCTATTAATTCATTCAATAATTTGGAGCACCTACTAAGTACCAGTCACTATTCTAAGCACTTATGAGACACCCATAAACATCAACAGACGAAGAGTCTGCCTTTGTCAAGGCAATATTCTATGCAGAGGAGATAACTAATAAATAATAACATAATAACTTAGTTAATGAGATTGCATGTTAAATGATGATAAGCATTACTGAGGAAAAGATAGCAAGGAAGGGTGAAAGAGCTCCAAGATGTGGGTGAGGTCAAATTTAAATAGGGTGATAAGGAGAGACTTCATTAAGAAAGTGGCTTTGAGCAAATATTTAAAGTTATTGAGGCAATGAACCATGTGGGTATCTGAGAGAAGAGAATATCAAGCAGGAGAGATATCCTAAGTCTCACGTTCTAGGCCAGCTTGTCAAAGTCTCCTGCTCTGGCAATGTACCTCATTCATAAGTGGCCACAACAGGATCTCCTATCCCACATGCTCTCTTTATAATGCAACTTTGGCACTCCTTCCATCACCTTGAATCTGGACAGGTTTGAGACTATGGTAGAAATGACAATAACTTCTGAGGCGAAGCCATAAAAGGTAGTAAAGCATCTGCCTGGTTCTCCAGGGACACTCACTCCTGAAATTCAGCCACCACACTGTGAGGAAGCCCACATAGGCACCTGGAGGGACCACAAGTATGTATTCTAACTGGCTGCCCCAGCTGAGATCCCAGTTGACAGCCATATTCAACCAGTAGGCAGGTAAGTGAACAAATCACTCAGAAGATTCCATCACCAGCCATCAGTCTCTCCCAGACTGTGAGTCTTCTGAGCTGAAGCTGAAGCTGAGCTAAAGTCTCCATATCATGGAAGAAAAACAAGAGATCCTTCAAGTGCCCTTTCTAATTCCTGACTCATAAAATCCATGGGCATAATAAAGTAGCTGTTTCATGCCTCTAAGTCTGAGTGGTTTTTATGCAGCATGAGACAACTGGAGCATCCACATGAGAGTGCAGAGTATGTTACCCCAGCTAATAATAAAATATTAATTTGCTTGTCCTCTGTGCCTATACCTTCCTTAGGCACCCCACAAGGGAGGAGAAGTAGTTAAGCTAAAAGCTGAGATTAATCTGTTTCTTTGTCCCTTGACCTCCTAACTGCATACTAATCCCAACATTACCCCTAAGAGAGATTAGCAACAACAAAAACAAAAACAAATAGGCCAAAAACAAACCTTATTAAAAAGTTAAAAAGAAGTATCACAAATCAGTAGAGAAGATTATTTAAAAATTGATACTGGAAGAACTGGTTAACTACTCAGAGGAAAATCAATTTAGATCCTACACTTAAAGAAATTCAATATGATCAAAGAGCTTAATGTTGAAAATAAAATAATAAAGAAGAAAATCTGGATAAAGCAATACTTTATTTCTTGAGGGGAAAGACTTTCTAAATTTAAAAGCAAAAAAATTACAAAGCCAAATACTGTTAGACTGAATTGTATGCCAAAAATTATAAGCAATATTAAAAGACAATGAATAAAGAATAATATATGCAACAAAGATTATAAGCAAAGAACAAATACCAAAAAACAAACAAATGAAAGAAAAACACTAAGATCTCAATTGATTAATGGGCAAAGAATGCAAACAGAAAAATTCTAAATGAGAAAATCCAAATGGTAAATACCCTACTTGATGGGTTATCAAAGAATTTCAAATTAAAATAATAATGAGGTAATAATGATCTTCATCTGCAATAACAGCAAAATGACAATAATGGTGTACTCTGAGCTGAGTATTCTCATATATTGCTGGTGGAAATGTACATTTAAAAAATCTTTGGTGAAGTAAACTGGCAATATGTATACCAGCAAATGAAACAAGAATAACTTGAAAACAATTTAGGGTAAATATCCACATTAGAGAAATAGTTAAGCAAATTGTGATGTATCTATGTCATAAAATATTATGCATTTATTAAAATCATGTTTACAAAAATATTTTAAAGATGTGGAAAATGTAATAAAATTTTTAATAAATAAAATATGCAAATATATGTATGCTTCTGAAAAGAAACAAGCCTAAGATGTGCCTCAAACTTATAGTTCTGGTTAGCTCTAAGGATTATTAATGAATTTTCTTTATCTATTTTTTTAATTTCCTTTATCTATTTCTTAAGTTTCTGTTTTGGTAGAATATTAGGGGAAAAAAAATCAAGGCAAAATTGATTAAGATTTGTTTCCCAATTCCCCTGTAAGAGGAGTTAAGTGCTAGAGGTCTGTGATGAAGAGCAACCCTCATTGCTCACAAGAACTACAAGGCCATGCCAAATCATAAGGCAGTTCAAATAACCACTGTTGAAGTAAAGGGGATCAACTATAATGACTCCAGGACTGTCTTGCTCCTCAGCCTTCAGTAAAAAACTGAATAGGTGTATTTCATGTTCCTTTTCCAGTCCACAGCAGGAAGAGAGAGGTGTGGCTAGTCAGCACACGTGAACCTTGGTACAGACCTCATTAGGCTCCCCTGGTTGCTCAGTCAGTAAAGAGCTCATTGGTTTGTAGAAGCCAAGAAGTGAGGAATAGGAGACCTGACTACGGAAGAGAGATACCAGCGAAACCAAGCCTACAGCCAACCACCACTACAGGCCTCCTCTGGTCTAGCAGAAATTTGTATCTAGACTAATCCAGGCTCCCCTGGTGTTAATTCCAAATAGAATGAAGACCATAATATATCCATGCAGCTCTCCTGCACTGACCCCTTAAATTCTACTGGACAGATTCCTGGACAGGCTTCATGGGATCAGCCACTACATTCCCTTATGGGGATCCTCCCACTGTTGCCTAGTTAGTCCTCCAAAGATAGAAGTCCGAGACTAGTTTTATGCTAAGCACATGGCAGTGAGAAGCTTAGGTCCATTAGAGACAGGCAACAAGAAAAGGGAAAAGTAAAATCAGAGTAGGTCTAGCATCTAAGAGCAATAAAACCTCTGATTCTGGAATTAACTCTCAACCAATGGTTCCAATTACATTCCTGGCCATAAAAAGGCTGTGAGACATGTAGAAATTGAAGATGTGCTTAAAAAGAGGTTTGAGATCACTCTACAGTAAATGCTATTGATATTGCATGGGTCATGAAATCATGGACTCCTAAAAATCATGGACCCCTAAACAAGCAATTCTCCTTGTTTTGTGGAGGAGAAAAACTGAAGCCCAAAGAGGGAAACAACTTGTCCAAGGTCACACAACTTGTTCACAGCACAAAAAGTGAAAGTCACTCAGTTGTGTCTGACTCTTTGTGACCTCATGGTCTGTAGCCCACCAAGTTCTTTTGTCTGTGGAATTCTCCATGCAAGAATACTTGAGTGGGTAGCCATTCCCTTCTCCAGGGCATCTTTCAGACCCATGGATCAAACCTGGGTTTCCTGCACTGCAGGCAGATTCTTTACCATATGAGCCACCAGGGAAGCCCTGGTTCACAAAATATGCTAGACCAACCCTGACAGAAGTTTGGCATTAGTTTTAAAGAAAGCAATCACAGTGTGAGAATAATGATAGTACCTGCCTCAGTAGATTGGAGAAAAACCATGCATATCTGGTAGAGAGGCCTGCCTTGTAACACCCACTCCTTGCCAAAGAAATCATGCAGCCTGTGGCCCTCCAAGCCCCAGGTTTTATATCACTACATACAAGGCTGATAACAATATTATGACTGTCAGACTCAAGCTTCAGGAAACCTGACACTCTCTAGCTGCCTCTCTTATATATAAAGTTCTAGATACTTTCATAGAAGAGCCTCTAAAATATTTAACTAATGACAGGAGGTTGACTGAACTGGTCTCTCCAGAACATCCCTAATTCAGAAGAGCTGAGGACCTTAAAAGTCCAAAGAATTTAAGAACAGAACCAGTCAGGGGAAAAAGCTGACTGGTAAAAAGTTGTATGACACTAAGGATATCCTGTGATCTGTCTAGGCCTGTTTTCTCATCTGGTGAGGAGACAACACAGTTGGACAAACTAGATAATCAGTAAGGTCTCTTATAACTATGTAGTTTCAAAATTTTCTTCTTCCTCATCTCTGCTATGCTGCTGCTGCTTCTGCTAAGTCGCTTCAGTTGTGTCCAACTCTGTGCGATCTCATGGACTGCAGCCTACCAGGCTCCTCTGTCCATGGGATGTTCCAGGCAAGAGTACTGGAGTGGGTTGCCATTGCCTTCTCCGCGTCTCTGCTATATGTTTGTTGAAAACCAGCACTTCTCCTCACTTTCAAGTTGGCTAGTGCATTTAAATGTCAAAAGTATGTTTTCCCATGGACTGTAGCCCCCCAGGTTCCTCTGTCCATGGGATTTTCCAGGCAAGAGTGTTGGAGTAGGTTGCCATTTCCTTCTCCAGGGATCTTCCCAACACAGGGATTGAACCTAGGTCTCCTGCACTGCCAACTGAGCTACCAGGGAATTCCCTTACATATCTTCAATAGAAAAAATAACGTGCAACACAGATGATCCATGTATAAATGGTCAACAATGCAACACACTGAAATTCTACTATTTAATGCCAGCAAATATCCACTCTTCAAGACTTTGAATATGATTGAAGGTAATAAAGAAATAAAATTATTCTACATTTTTTTTAAAAGTAAGTCATTTAAGAGATACACAATATCTCTCCTTGGAAGAGCTCCAGAGGATTTCCAGTCTACTTTGGAAGTGACTTAGACTGTGTGGGCTCCTCAACTTGCTGTGTCCCCATCCATACACACTCCAGGAATCTGGGGCATGGCTGGGGTCCACTCTAGGTTGCAGCCCTTGCCACTGACTCTGAGGTTTTACCAAAACAACAGGCCAGCATATGCCAAGGGAGCAACAGAAGCTGAAGGGCAACCAGAACTCTGACAGTTAACACATACAGGCCCTCAGAAAGGAAAACCTAGTGGTGATGATGGGGAGACAGAAATAACAACAGTGTTCACGTGGTGGTTCCAGCTCAAGTAGGAAGTAGAGGGGCAACTAAAATCAGTGGAGCAAGCCAAGAAGCTAGAAATCTGCCCAGAGGCAGAAACCAGATGATGCCTAGAGCCAAATTCTAGGAAGAGATTTGAGCATCAGGAGTCAAAGCAGTATCTTAATGGAAGCCAGACAGGAAGAAGCAGATGCCTCCCAGGGGCTGCGTCTTAAGCAGAGCAGCAGCCAACTGACTAGAGTTGCCCTTCTCAGGTGCCTGTGACATGGAAACATCACCAGAATAATTCAGAACCCCTATTGTTTCCTCACCACCCAGATAACAGTTGCCTGGGAAGCACTTCCACTCTGCATTGGGCCTCAAAAGCTGGACTCTTTAAATGTTCCCAACAAAGTGATGGCCTCTGGCCAATAAAGCAGCTATCTGCTCATGTGTCATGGAAACCTGGGTTGTTCTAGAAGCTCTTTCTCTGCATGGCCCAAATTTAGCAGTAGAGAACCATAGGATCCAAAAAGGGCCATTCCACAATGACCTCCTCAACTGTGAATAGAAATTGCTCTGTTCTCAAAGCACCCACTAACCACTGACCAAATTTATGAGGCAAAGAAATGTATGTACAAATCCTCCTGTCTCACTGCCCCAAGATTTGGGCATTCCAAAACACTTGGTGTGATTGCTTTTGTGGTTTTAAAAATTGTAAGATTATTTCTTCATCTGGAAAACTCATATGGTTTCCTTCACTGGTCCCTACCCCTACCACCCAGAACCTAGCATCACTTGACATCTGTCAACTGAAGTCCAGAACAACAACAACAAAAAATTCTCTGTTGGTATGACAAAGGCTGACATACTTGAAAGAAAACTTGGCAATGACAAGTTGAATCCAAAAGGACTAAGTGAAACATCAGACATACCAGATCAGACATTTCCCTCCCTCTTGAGAGGAACTCAAAAATTGATGAGAAAACTCAGATGTGTACAGTAAGGAACACTGCTGGAGCACTTACCTAAAGCAGTTACCACATCATGGTCAGGAACTCATGGCCCACACACATCTGGAGAAAACTGTTTATACTGCTCAAGCAGCTTCAGAGAGTGTGTCTTCAAATTACCAATGTCATTTTTCAACATGCCAGGAAGAGAGAAGGAAAGCAGGCATGACAATGGGTTCTTACATGAGGAAGCTGAGACACATATGGGGAAATCATTCCAGAAAGTTCTGCAAGAAGCCAAGGGCAGAAGCCAAGAGTGGATTATGGACTTGCAATACAGGTATTCTAATATCGGGGGCAACTTCATAAGTGATATTGGAGGTGAGTTTGCCCAGATACAAACACCATGGACTTAACTACCAAGAGCTGCCTTGACTCTTAGTTCTGTCCTTCCCCTCCCATCAGATGAACTTCCTTAGAAGTCCTCACTTATAACTAGTCTTTATCACTCTCGCTGCACATCAGGATTTCCTGAGGAGCTTTTGAAAACACACAACAGTTTCTCAAAGTTAAACATGGAATTATTATATGATCCAGCAATTTCACTTCTGGCTTTACATCCCCAAAAACTGAAAGTAAGGGCTCAGATACTTGTACACCAATGTGCATAGAAGCCAAATGGTGGAAACAACCCAAATGTTTATCAACAGATTAGTGAACAAAATGCGGTATATGCATACGATGTAATATTATTCAGCCTTGAAAGTACTGAAATTATAGCACATGCTACAACACGGATGAACCTTGAAAACATTTGCTAAGACATAATCTAGACACAAAATGACAAATGTCACATGATTCCACAGATATGAAGCAAGGAGATAAAGTGAATCCTTTGAGACATAAAATAGAACAGATCTTACCAGGGATGAAAGCAGGGAAGAACGAGGAGCTATTGTTAAATGAGCACAGAATTTGTTTGAGGTAATGAACAATTTCTAGAAATGGATAGTGGTGTTGGTTACACAATGTTACAAAATGCATTAAATGTCAATGGACACTTAAAACTGATTAAAATGTTAAATTTTATGTTATTTATATTTTATCACAATAAGAAACACATTTTTTAAAAAATTGTATCTGTGCTCCAATCTCACCTAATATCAACTGAATTATGATTTCTTGGGTGAGGTTCATGTGTTTAAACATCTGACCACCCACTCAGCCTTTTGTTCACCCAGTCTAGCCTTTTCCCCTAGATAAACAAAGAAGCACTAACTGAATGCCTTGCATACGTTGAACAGTATGCTAAGAGCTAAAAATGAGCACTCCAAGGATGGAAAGGTAACAACCTGATGAGGCTCCTATGTCTGAAAGGTGGATGTAGTAATTTTTGAAAGTCCACAAACCTTTACACACTCTCTTTTTAGAGTGTGAGCTGGACCTAAGGACTGGCCTTCAACTGACATAATAAAGTGCTGCTGCCTCCAGCTGGCTCTTTCCCTTTTGAGTCACTCATGCTGGGGGAAGCTAGCTGCCATTATGAGGGGCAGAACCAGAGCTTGTCTCGCCCTAGTCCCGATCCTCATTTTGGTCTTTGTTCCAGGAAGGACACTTCAGCAGACCTATGGAGAGGCCCTCATGATGAGGAACTGAAGGCTCCGCTAACAGTCACACAAGGGATCCATCTTGGAAGCAGGTCTTCCAGCCCTTCTCCAGCTTTGAAGTGACTTCAGCCCTGACTGACAGCTGACTACAACTTCAGGGGAGTCTGAGCCACTGCTAATTCATTTCTGGATTCTTGACCCTTAAAAACTCTGTGAGTTGATAAATGTTTGCTGCTTTAAGCTGCTGCTAAATGTTGAGATAATTTGATAACCATCAAAACCTGTATCAAACAAGCCCTGGAGCTGAACTAAATTCTCAGGACTGAGAGTGACCTGAAACGTCATCAAATCTAACCACCCAGCCCTTTCCTTCCCAAGTGCCCGCTTCATTCTTGAGTTTAGCTTTTATTCCCATCCCTCATCTGTCTTCCTGACTTTGAGGTCATTCAGCAAATATTATTGAGTGTCCCTTTACCAGATATGAAGATTAAAGGGTTGAAGCCAACAAAGATACCACCCCTATGTATAATGCCTTGATCGCAGATTTTCTCTGCTTTTATAGCCTCCCGGTACCCATAACAAAAAGCAGTCTCTAAACTCCATCTTATAGAAGGAGCAAACCTAACCTAGCACATTTATCAATATATCGTAAGTGAGTAAAATAAGGTCCAATGAAGTAATTTGCTCAAAGATCAGTGCCTCCTTTGACCCATGTAGGGTCATACTTACATGTTGGAAATAAATATGTAATTTTTTGCTTCTTTTAAAGCTGAAGTTAGAGGCTGATATGGACTAAAATACACTCCCACCTCAGACTTTCATGCTTGCTCTTCCTTCTACCCAGAGATCTTTCCTCCAGGCATGCTCATGGCTCCATATTTCTCGTTGTTCCCATTCCTACTCTAACATCACTGGTCACAGAGCCTGCCCTGCCCATCCTATGTAAATGAGCACTACCATCACTATCCACCCTCTTCCCAGGTTTCACTTTCTCCCAAACTTTTACTGCCCCTTGATATACTATGCATTTCTTGGTCTCTTGCCTGCTCTCCCCTCTGGAATGTAAACACCACGAGAGCAGTAACTTCTCCCCATTTTGTTCACCACTGTATTCTTGGTGCCTAGACTGGTGTCTCACGCACAGTAGACATTAAATAAGTAATTCTTCATTTGTTCATTCATTCATTAAGCTATCCAGTTGATTCCTGAGGCCCTAGTCCACCATTAATTTAATTGGTCAAAAATCTCACAGAATGCAGAGGCAAATTATGGGCACTTCAGCACTCTTTCAACACAGAGGCTACTCCAGGTTGCCCCTGGCTCAGTGGTGGGAGGATGTGCCAGACTTGTCCAGGAGGCTGCCATTCCCTGAGGCATGACCAGATGGGGCTCCCAGTGAAGCAGAGGCAAGGAAGCCCCTCTTCTTCCTACCCAGCACCAAGACACTGGCCTCCTTCCAAGGCCCAGAGGAGAAACATGACCACTGGATCAGAGGGCAGGGCTCGGGGGGCAACCTGCTTACTGCAGTCTGTATGGGCAATTATCCCATCCACCTCAACTTGGGAGACAAATTGAGGAGAGTATTGTTTGGTGAGAACGGTTTTTCTGCTATTGTACAGAATAAAAAGCCGCCTCTTTCATTTTGTTGGATTGCAGGATGAATCAAGTACACAGCTTTTTGTTTACCAGGAAACCACCTGTTTACCATTTGTAAAGGGACTTGATTGCCTCTGAGAAATATTAGCATGGAGCTTCAGTTTTCTACCCACTGAGGCATATAGAAGGTGCAGAAACTAGAGAGAAAAAACAGAGAAGAAAGTTGTGAGTCTTTAGGGAAATCAGATCTTTGGGAGGTTGAATGATGATAACGGAAACTATAATAAGCCAAGCCTTGTGTTAAGTGTGTGTTCACTGCATCTATTGTCCTAACACATCCCTGTGATTGTCCATTGTTTACAGATTGAGAAACTGAGGTTTGGTTGTTTCATGACTTGACTAAGCTCCAAAAGCTGGTAAGCCATTAACCTCAGATTTAATCCCAAGCCTCAGTTTTGTTCTCTGGCAAGTCTGATGCACTGTCCTGCTGGGGCATTTTCTAACACAACTTTGCCCAGTTCACTATCCTGCTGGGGCATTTTCTAACACAACTTTGCCCAGCTCACTGTCCTGCTGGAGCATTTTCTAACACATCTTTGCCCAGCTCAGATCTAGATGTTGCCAGCAGACCCAGGTCTTAACAGGGGTCTTGGAATTTCCAGGCCACTCTGGAGAATGAAGCAGTTGCTAATAACTATGATGAATGAACTCTTTGGCCATAGGATTAGGGAGTAAAGAGAATTTCCAAGTAGGGGAGCTCAGCCAACACAGGGCACCAAGCCCAGTGGAGAGCTGGGCTGAGAGACTGGGAACCATTACAGGTGGCAAGGGTATGGGGCACCAGGTCACTGGTCGATGAGAAAAATGGCAGCAGGAGACATCAGCCAGGAATCCAGAGTCAAGAAGACAAGGTTGGTAGATGGAGCAGGAAGAGAGGGTAGAGCGAGGAGCGCCACAAGAGCACAGCAGGCTGGCTGGGCAGAGCCTAGGCAGAGGGGCTAAGCAGAGAATAGGCAAGAAACAGGACTGATGCTAAGTAGTGTCACCCTAGCGGGCCCCAGTGCCCCCTAAGAAGGTAATTCTACTCAACATCCTTTGCCAAAAACGACTCCAGGACTAAGAGGTCCTTTGCACTCGATGATTAGGCACTCAGCTTTCCCGTGTATGGTTCTGAAGGGCTACTATTCACAGGCAGCTCAGGCCTGCATGGTAGCACCAGGACACACAGACCTGACCCAGTGGCCAAGAAGCCCTCCTCCAATCAATTCTCCTGGATCCTGAGAGCAACTGGCCTGGAAAACTTCCAACCTCTAGATAAAGCAGTTGGAGGAAATACTTTTACTTTCAACCAGTGCTTCTCAAAGTGCCAGTCCATGATGGAATAAGAAGTATATACCAAGCAAGCAGCAACACACTGCATCCTCCTTTAAGAAGGTCTTGCAATGAAAAAAAAAATATATATATATATATCAGCTGAACTAACCTGCAAACTCAGTGATGAAGGTGATTTATACTCTGCTGCAAGATCCTTACCTCATCAATGACTGGTAATGGTCTGTGACTGGACAGCCGGTTTTAAACTCTTCTGCTCCAGCTCTTCGGTCTAATGCCTTCCCTCCACTCCCCTCCCAAACCAGGTCCCAGGATACTGACAACATAGAAAGTTGGGGTTTTGAGGACAATGGTGTATTCATTCAGTTCAAAAGATGGGGTGGCTCTAATGCCCCAGCTTATTCTGTCCTGTCGCTCTCAAAAGCAACAGAGTTATCATTCCTTGCAAACAACACAGGCCCACTTATCAATCAGAGGAGGAAGGAAGATTGCCAGACCAAAGTCTTAGGGAGAAATTTCTCTTCCCTTTGGTAAGAAGCAGCCAGTACGTTTCCTGTAAATCTGGTAACTAACAAGACTGAAACTTCATGTCTGAATTTGTCAGGGAAGAAAGCCCACCTGAATCACCTCAGAGGTACAGTTTATTACTTCATAGTCATCTGATGCTAATCAACTCTCTATCACCTGTGATAATTTTCTCTGACCGTCCACACGCCATGGCAGTTTCAAAGCAGATCCAACAAACCCCATCCTATAGATTTCTTCAGCATCTGTTAAAGACTGGATCTTGTCATAAGAGATTGGGGAAGTACTGTCTTTTCTGCAGATCCACCCTTGGAGAGGTGGATTGTCATTAATGACAATGACAATGTCATTAATGACAAGGCCACTTTGTCATCTCTCAGAGCCAACTCCCCCCTGGCTGCCTTGGGGAAGAATCTGCTCCTCTCTATTCTGCTCCACGCCTTTGCTGCCTGTCAGGTTCTTCTACCTCAACTGGATTGTGGTCACTTGGAATTAGTTGTGAAGTAGGAAAAACCAACTCAGAAGGCTGATATGGCCCAGGGCAGGAGGGTGTGCCAATATGATATATAAAGGAAGCAGCAGCTTGGGTTTGGGGTTTTTTGTGTGATTTTTTTTTTAAGTTGAGGCATGCAAACTCCTAGTTGCAGCATGTGAAATCTAGTTCCCTGACCAGGGACCAAACCTGGAGTCCCTGCTTTGGGAGTGCAGAGTCTGAGCCACTGGACAATCAGAGAAGTTCCAGCAGCTTGGGTTTTGTCAGAGCCCTTCACTGACTTGCAGAGAAATCTCAAGCAGTAGTTCTTAAATACTGGGGGTCATCAATCTTACTGAAATCTGATGAAAACTATAGACCTCTCAACAAATCAAAAAAGGCACCCATAAGTGCCTTATCATACACATAAAATGATCCTCCAATCTGCTTGTGAAACACAGCTTAAAAGTCACTGACTTATGGGCTCTCTCCACCATAAGACCTACCTTTGCTCCTTCTTTCCTTTATTATAGGTCCTTGGGGATCTATGGATCTATGGATCTATGGATTTGGATTTTCAGCACTGAAAGAATAACTTAGATAGGTTTATTATAATAGCACATGCCTGACAGGGAGGAGATCTGCATTTTAATTCTTCCTGAATCTAATTGCTTAGATGTAGGAAAGCTGTGGGGCTTCCCCGGTGGCTCAGTGTGAAAAATAAATAAATAAAAATTTGCTTGCAATGCAGGAGACACAGGAAATGCACGTTTGATCCCTGTATCAGGAAGATTCCTTGGAGGAGGAAATGGCAACCCACTGCAGTATTCTTGCCTGGGAAATCCCATAAATAGAGGAGCCTATGGACTATAGTCTGTGGGGTCTCAGAGTCTAACATGACTGAGCACACACACAAAGGAAAGCTGTATTTCCTCTAGTCCCGCAATTTTAAAAAATGAAGATAATGAACACCTTCTTCAAGGAGTCTTAAGTGTTCCATGGAGCAACCAGGGGCTATAATGAGAGGCAAGATGGAGGTGAGGTGAGCAGGGTTTTGTTGGCACTCTTACCCCTCCCCTTCAAATAGAGCAGCTCTTTTGGTCTTAAGAAATTTGAAAGTCTCTTGATTGGAGGTGCTCTAAGGTCCCTTCCAGGGCTACCTTTCTAGGAGTCTCAGTCTGGCCAGGACAGAGAGCTGAGCCAAGAATAGATGATTTAAAAGGGGGCTCACTGGGATCTACATACAATATCTCTTGCCTCTACCCCGAAGAGAATGTGGGTCTGTCTTCAACCTTGCAGCCTCAGAGGCCACTGACTCGCCAGATGCACCCGGCATAAGATGCAAGTAGTCTGGAAGAGAGCAAGGAAGAACGACCTCACTGGGTTAAAGAAAGCTGCGGGCTGCTTAGTCTTCTCTTGCAGTCCCTCCAGTTACAGGGAGCTGAGCCTTGCAAGTTTCAGGGGCACCGCATGAATGTTGAGAGGAACAGCAGGCTGCTCCCGACCCATTCAGTGTCGAGCTGTGTTACTGGTATTGTTCTGCTAACTTGTTAAATAGCTATAATTAAAACAGGGCTATTATCATTAATTATGATCTTCCGTCTTTGGATTGGCAGGTCGGTGCTTTTATCAAGTTTCAAAGAGCAGCATTTCTGTATGTTATAGGAAGCAAGGGAGATACATGGGGCTGAACCGTTCTGACCCTGGAGCAAAGGCCACGGTGGCATTGTTGGGCACAGCAAACTTTCGTGTCCATGGGGTGGGCTCCCCTGCCAGCTCATCCAGACACAACAGGCTGATGGCTGTCTCCCTGACTCCTCCATGTGCTGTTACAAGTTGGGCCAAATTACAATCTTTACAAGAGTAACACAATGGAATTGGGAGAGTGGATGAGATTCCACAGGCAAGGGATAGGGTAAAACTTCTGCTTAACTTCTTAATGCTCAGCTGAAATGTCATTTCTTCCAAGAAACTTTTCCTATTTCCTCACCCTCCCTCTTCCCCTTTACCTCCTCCAGTTCAAAATGTATCACTCTCATCATTATCGTCATTGCATGTCCTCCTCCCCTTTCCCTGGTCTCAAACCTCAAATTCTCTATAATTTCTAAGCCATCAAATTGGAGGGGGAAACTAGAGGCTCCTCAGTCCTGTGAGTCCTGGGATGGCGTGTGCCCTTTTGTGCTACCTGATCTGGAGCCTGATGAAGACCCCCCCACCACACCAGAGCTCCTACTCAATGTCTCCATCTGCACACAGGGACACTTTTTGAGGCTGTCTAAATACATAAACATTTCCAGGAAATGCAAAAGACAATGAAGGATTATCAACATGAGAGCCTTGGTGTCCCTCACAGCAAACCTTAGCTTGAAGGAGAACACCTTCTGAAAGTAACTGTCACATTTGAAAGTCTTAAAATCAAGATAATAAAGGCAGACATAAGGAAACTAAGTGACAGGTTGCAAATAGGTCATTTTTAAAAAAGAAATAAAAAATCATGTATAAAGAAAACAATGTCTTGATATAAACTATTATACTAGGTTAAACAGAAATTTATTTATAAAAATTAGGTAATTTTAAAAATTTATTAGAAAAATTAAATTAAACCAAGTAGATTTCACCTCCTTTGTGGAACAGACATAAGGCATCCAAGAGGCTATTTATGTTTACCTAATACTAAAGTTGTCTGATACAGGATACTCAATTACATCTGAACTTCAGATAAAGAAAGAATACATTTTTAGCATATTTGTATCCCAAATTTGTCCTTGGACTACAAAACGTACTCCAAGTTTGTCCGTGGAGTACAAAATGAAGCAGGGCAAAGGCTAACAGAGTTTTGCCAAGAGAACACATTGGTCATAGGAAACAACCTTTTCCAACAACACAAGAGACAACTCTACACATGGACATCACCAGATGGTCAAAACTAAAATCAGACTGATTATATTCTTTGCAGCCAAAGATGGAGAGGCTCTATACAGTCAGCAAAAACAAGATCGGGAGCTGACTGTGGCTCAGATCATGAACTCCTTATTGCAAAATTCAGACTTAAGAAAGTAGGGAAAACCACTAGACCATTCAATTATAACCTAAATTAAATCTCTTATGATTATACAGTGGAAGTGACAAATAGATTCAAGGGATTAGATCTGTTAGACAGAGTGCTTGAGGACACTGTACAGGAAGCAGTGATCAAGACAATCCCCAAGAAAAAGAAATGCAAAAAGGCAAAATGGTTCTCTGAGGAGGTTTTACAAATTGCTGAGAAAAGAAGGTAAGTGAATGGCAAAGCAGAAAAGGAAAGATATGCCCATTTGAATGCAGAGTTACAAAGAAAAGCAAGGAGAGATAATAAAGCCTTCCTCAGTGATCAATCAGAGAAGGCAATGGCAACCCACTCCAGTACTCTTGCCTGGCAAATCTTATAGACAGAGGAGCCTGGTAGGCTGCGGTCCATGGGGTAGCTATGAGTCGGATACAACTCAGTGACTTCACTTTCACTCTTCATTTTCATGCATTGGAGAAGGAAATGGCAACCCACTCCAGTATTCTTGCCTGGAGAATCCCAGGGACGGGGGAATCTGGTGGCCTGTGGTCTATGGGTTGGTCGCACAGAGTTGGACACGACTGAAGCGACTCAGCAGCAGCAGCAGCAGTGGTGATCAATACAAAAAAACAGAGGAAAACAATAGAATGGGAAAGACTAGAGACCTCTTCAAGAAAATCAGAGATACCAAGGGAACATTTCAAGCAAAGATGGCCACAATAAAGGACAGAAATGGTATGAACATAGCAGAAGCAGAAGATATTAAGAATAGGTGGCAAAGAATACACAGAACTATACAAAAAAATCTTCATGACCCAGATAACCACGATCGTGTGATCACTCACCTAGAGCCAGATATCCTGGAATGTGAAGTCAAGTGGGCCTTAGGAAGCATCACTATGAACAAAGCTAGTGGAGGGGGTGGAATTCCAGCTGAGCTATTTCAAGTCCTGAAAGATGATGCTGTGAAAGTGCTGCACTCAATGCGTAAATTTCCAAATTTGGAAAACTCAGCAGTGGCCACAGGACTGGAAAAGGTCAGTTTTCATTCCAATCCCAAAGAAAGACAATGCCACAGAATGCGCAAATTACCACACAACTGCACTCGTCTCACACACTAGCAAAGTAATGCTCAAAATTCTCCTAGCCAGACTTCAACAGTTCATGAACCGTGAACTTCCAGATATTCAACCTGGATTCAGAAAAGGCAGAGGAACCAGAGATCAAATTGCCAACATTCGTTGGCTCATCAAAAAAGCAAGAGAGTTCCAGAAAGACATCTACTTCTGCTTTATCAACTAAGTCAAAGCCCTTGACTGTGTGGATCACAACAAACTGTGAAAATTTCTCAAAGAGATGGGAATACCAGACCACCTTATCTGCCTCCTGAGAAATCTGTATGCAGGTCAAGAAGCAACAGTTAGAACTGGACATGGAACAACAGACTGGTTCCAAATTGGGAAAGGAGTACACAAGGCTGTATATTGTCACCCTGCTTATTTAACATGTATGCAGAGTCCATCATGCAAAATGCCAGGCTGGATGAAACACAAGCTGTAATCAAGATTTCCAGGAGAAATATCAATAACCTCAGATACGCAGATGACACAATTCTTATGGCAGAAAGTGAAGAAGAACTAAAGAGCCTCTTGATGAAAGTGAAAGAGGAGAGTGAAAAAGTTGTCTTAAAACTCAACATTCAGAAAACTAAGATCATAGCATCTGGTCCTATCACGTCATGGCAAATAGATGAGGAAACAATGGAAAGAGTGGCAGACGTTATTTTGGGGGGCTCCAAAGTCACTGCAGATGGTGACTGCAGCCACGAAATTAAAAAACCCTTGCTCCTTGGAAGAAAAGTTATGATCAACCTAGACAGCATATTAAAAAGCAGAGATAATACTTTGCTGACAAAGATCCATTTAGTAAAAGCAACTGTTTTTCCAGTAGTCATGTATGGACATGAAAGTTGGACTGTAATGAAAGCTGAGTGCCAAAGAATTGATGCTTTTGAACTGTGGTGTTGGAGAAGACTCTTTGAGAGTCCTTTGGACTACAAGGAGATCCAACCAGTCCATCCTAAAGGAAATCAGTTCTCAATATTCACTGGAAGGACTGATGCTGAAGCTAAAACTCCCATACTTTGGCCATGTGATGTGAAGAACTGACTCACTTGAAAATGACCCTGATGCTGGGCAAAACTGAAGGCAGGAGGAGAAGGGACAACAGAGGATGAAATGGTTGGATGGCATCACAGACTCAGTGGACATAAGTTTGAGCAAGCTCTGGGAGTTGATGATGGACAGAAACATCTGGAGTGCTGAAGCCCATGGGTTCGCAAATGCTTGGACACGACTGAGTGACTAAACTGAACTATCCCAAATATCATATGGAGCATGTTTATCTGAAATTCAAATGTAACTGGGCATCCTGTATTTTTTTTATTTGCTGAATCTTGCAGTTCCAGCTAATATCCAAACATTATAAAAAGTTTTAAAGAATCCCTAATTTCCCTGTTAGGAAGGTTAACAGGATGGGGAGTTCCCCATCCTAGACACCCCACCCCCATCCATACACACAATGCAAAGCCTGAAGCTAACTCTAGCCACTGAAGTCTCTGTGCCATTTCCCCATCCTTCTGGCCTTTTCCTCATTTGAGGGCTTTGCTTTAAGTGACCCCTCCTTGGATGCTCTTAACCTCATCTCTGTCTGGTGAAATCTGTAAAGGCCCATCTGAGGCCAACTTCTCTAGAAAACCTTCCTTGCTGTTTCCACACTGTCCATCCTCTGGTCTCTGCCCAGTGATATTCATTAGTGCCTAACAAGAAATTCCTGACAGAGGTGTTGAATTTCTTTCATCACCACAGTGTTACCTCCAACAGTGCAAGAATTCCACCAAGCACACAGTGGCACTCAAGAGAAGATGCTGAACTAAAATACTTTTCTCTCCCCAGAGATGAATACAGAGAAGCTCCAACTCAACAGAGTTAAACTCTAGGCTCAGATCTACTACTCCCCCAAGATTAATTAATAGAATTAATAGAATTTATAATATATATATCTATTAATTAATAAAATTAATAGAATTTTCTCTTAAGCCAATTAAGTACATTTGAACCTGTTGCCTAAGAACAATTCAATACATGTTTGCAGCACCCTAGTCCTATATCTCTCTAGTTACCTGCATCTTGATCTTTGTTTAGTCCTTCCATCAGATATTGGATTTTAAAAAAGATAAAACTCAGGCTATTTAGAGCCATGTCTGTTTCCTCCAAGGAGGGAAAAAGAGTGCCCTTAGCTCACAGTACATTGTCTGGCCTGAGGGAAAATACATCTCAACCACGGCCATGAAGAGAAAACCATGTACCATCAAGGGAAATTCAAATCAGAGAGACCTACATTTAACTTACGATAGTTTACCTTGAATGAATTATATAACCTTTTTTGCTTTAGTTCCATCATTTATGACATAGGAATAATCAGACTTCACTCATAGGGTTGCATGAAAAATAGCTGGTACAACACAGTAAAGCACTTAGCTCAATGCATGGCAGTGTAGACACTTGATAGATGTCAGTTTTCAAATTCTTCTCATAAGACTTTCTGTGGTTTATACAGTAAAGACAAGAAAAATTGAAAAAGCAGCATTCCCACTTGAAATCAGGAACATCTTAACCCATCCTAGCATTTGACATGTCTTTTAATGCCTCTCTGAGTGATTTGTTGTTTGTCTTTTGTCTAGTGAGTCTCAAAATTTTATTAGGCATATAGTACATCTGACACAGATACATTTTAGATAACAAATTGCCACCAAGAAATGTAGTGGCTTAAAACAACAACCATTTTATTACATCTCGCGAATTCAATGGCTCAGAAATTTAGGCAGGACTTGGTTTAGGTGACTCTTCCAATCCCTACGACACCAACTAGAGTCACTAGGTGGTTTTTCAGCTGGTGGATGTGTTAGTCTGGAGGGTTCCACGGTGGCTTCACTCATACATCTAGCATTTTGGCAAGGGTGGCTGGAAGACTAGGCTTAGCAGGGACAGATTACCAAAGTACCTTACCGAATTTCTGAGGGTGCTCAGATTTCTTACATGATCACTAGTTTCTCTCACAGTGAACATCTCAGGAGAAAACTACATGGCCGTTTCTGACCTACTCTCAGAAGATCACACAGGGTCACTTCTGCAATAACTAACTACTGGTGAAAACAGCCACAAATCTGCCTAGATTCAAGGAGACAGAACATAGGCTCCTCACCTCTCAATGAAAGTGTCAAAGATTTGGGGCCCAATTCTTAATCTGCCACTCTGAGAATCTTATAAAAATGCAGATTCTGGTTTAGCAGAGGTGGGGTGGGGCCTAGGATTCTGCATTTTAAACAGTTTCCCGAGTTAGGAGATACTGCTCTTCATATATTACACTCTCGAGTAGAAACGGTTTTGACATCCCATTATGTTGCATCTTCCATTATACCGAAATCCTTCCTGTCTGTTACTGTTTCTATTGTCTCATTCTTTGGTGCTATCCTGTGCTCAGTTGCGTCCGACTCTTTGTGACCTCATGGACTGTAGCCCATCAGGCTCCTCTGTCCATGGAATTTTCCAGACAAGAATACTGGAATGGGTTACCATTTCCTATTCCGGGAATCTTTCTGACCCAGGGATTGAACCTGTCTCTCTTGTGTCTCCTACATTGGCAGGCAGATTCTTTACCACTGAGCCACCGGGGAGGCCCCATGCTCTGGTAGCTTCTTTTAATTTAGAACTCATCCAGCCAATCTTTTCTCAGACTTACTGAAAGGGCAACTATGTTCAAAGACCTTTATCTTAAAAGAAACAAACATCCTTATGTTTAGATTTCACAGGGAGCTTAAAATGGCTAACGGGAAAACCTCTGGCAAATGAGGATGTCAGGTCAGGTAATCATAAAGAATTTGGGGTATGTTTTTCTCCAGCACTTGAATACAGACACATCCAAAAAGATGACTATGAGAAGAGGACTCATTGGTGGTTTACCACCTCTTGGAGACTCAGACAATATCTGTGACTCAGCTAGCTGCTGATCAAGAAGTATTGATGCCTTGGGTTCTGGTCACACAAGACAAAGTCCCAATTATCATGGTTATTCTGGGTGTGAAGAGTTGGGCCTGGAGGCATTAAGCACACAGTTCAATCAATTTTGTTTCTATAAAAAAGGAACCTTAGCTAATCATCAGTGTTAACACAACTATATTAACCTTTTCTTACTTAAGGAATGATAAATTCAAAGCAGGATTCAAAGAAATACAAACCTTTAGATACAATATGGCAATTTCTGGACTAATTCTCGACTGTTACAAATTAACATCTTGTAACACCTATTGTGAAATAGACTTTGCCCTTTGTTCAACCAAAATAAACACAGGTTTTTATCCTGTGTTAGAACTTCCAGGAGCTGTGCTGCTCTAGTTACTGAACTTGGAGTAATTCAGAACTCAGAAGCATAGGGCTCTGGCTGTCTTGAAACAGGTTGCAATTTACCCAAAAGGAATCATGAATGCTTATTTCAGTTTGCCATAGTAGCTCTGGAGCACTAATTTCACAGAAGTCAAATTCAAAACTTCCTATTAATTTCCCAAAAAGGATTTCCTCTTACTATACCCACAATCTTTACATCTTTTATTTGAAAAGCACTTGGAAAAAATACCAAGTTACATGTCAATTTCTAAAATGGTTTCATTACCATTAGAAAAATTTTAATGCTAACCTCCTATTCTAGTATTTCCTACTGATTCCTGGGAAACTAACTGTTGGTATAAAAGAGGGATTTGCATGCAGTCTGTCTGTTTGTTGGTACACATTTTGTCAAATAACTCCTAAGAGAATCTCGATGTACAAAACTAATGAAAATCAGTAGCTATAATGGAATCAAAAGAGGGGGCATTTCAATTTCCGAACACGGTTTGAAAACCACTCGGTAAAAGTTAATTTAAATCAAAAAGTGACTTTGAATAAACACTAATCTGGCAGCCTCTTTTTGAAAAGTTCTGTCTTTTTACTTTGTTAACACAAAAAAGCACATTTGAATAGAACGAAAGGTTGCAGAGCTGTACAATGGTTTCTCTGTGGAAGGGAGAGCGAAGAAAAGGAAGGAAATCAAGACCTATCAAGAAAGACAGAATAAAAGAGAGGGAAGGAGAGAACACATTGGGTAGATGGTCAGGCAAGGTAAAGACTCTCCGATGAAGATGGACTCAAGCACTCCTAGGCATAGATGACCAAGCAGTCATTTCATCTCTTTGTGATCCAGCTTCTTAAGGGAAGAGAACAACCACCAGCTAATCAGCTCTTACTGGATTCTATTGTGCAAATAAGCTGATAAAAGAAGACAACAGGGTGCTTTACAAATATTTTAGAGCAATGTTTCCAAAAACATATACATCCTGAGGTTTTCAGTCCTCTAAACAACTATTTCTAGGCCATTACACTTTGAGGTAGGATACAGAGTACCTACCTACAGTAGGAGGAAAAGCAAGCTCCACTCCGTCTTAACTAGACATTCACTCTGCTGACAGACCCGATACCCCATACCATTCTCTATTGTGATTGAACTGTGTTGTGTAAGTGTGCCTTTTCCCAGGACCAATCAGACTGTATGTCACTAGAATCAAGGGACCATGTCATCTTTGGTAACCTCTGTTAATTCCTAGCCTAAGCACTGTTTTAGGATGAAAAAGTGGGAGTTTCTAAGCCAAAAAAGCCTGGGCCTGAATTCCTGAATGCCTTTGGTGAAAAATCTGGATTTCGGTGCATTAGATTTTCTACAAGTGAGTCTGAAATTCTACCTTTTGTTCTCTCAAAAATAGTTACAGACTTCATACTCCTTCTCTTGCCTCCTAGAAACTTCAAAACAAACATTTCGCAGGGCAGGATTTCCTTTTCAGGCAGAACCTTCTTTAAGAGGGGAAGTGGTAGTCAGCTTTGTTCTCATTTCCTTCTAAGAACTACTATCAATGCCTATATTTGAATAATATTAAACAGTTTACAAAGTGTCTTCACATTTATTATTTCCTCAGACTCTCCCAGAATCTCAGTGGGGTAGGCAGAACTGGTATCATAAATCCTGTTATATAAATGTAACAAATCTAAAGTCACTGAATTAGTAAACTATGAACTGGATTTGAAAACAAAAGTCTCCCAGTAGGTAAATGTTTCCTTGCCTCAATTCTATAGTATCAGAGTTCTGCCTCAGGCCACACGGGCAAGAAGTAGACTCAAGTCTTAGAAAGAGACCCCCAACTTTAGCTCAGTGTCACATCTCATCAAAATGTAATAAAAGGGAATGGAAACTGCAATCAAATAGACCTAAGTTTGCAGCCTAGATCTGCCATTCCTGACTGTATGACTGCGAAGTTCCTTTCTTTGGAACTAGGTTTCTCATCTGTAAGATGGTGATACTTCCTTTAGAAGGTGTTTTTGAGGGTTAAATAAGTGAACATAAATGTAAGCATGGGGCTTGGTGCTCTATAAATATTTATCAAATTGGGGAAACGAAGAAGAGGGGCTTTCCTGCCTTAAGTGTCTTCCTTTTCAAGCTTGTCACATTATGGTATTCAAAAGTCATTCTTTGGGAGGTAAAGAGGAAATAATGATCAATCATGCACACTTTCGTGACACCCTGAAGCCTTTCAGCAGATTTGAAAGAGGACGTAAGAGAAACCAGCACCCCAGGGTAACAGGAGACCTGGAAAGGGTGCTGGGTGACAATTACTCTTTATAGTAATGTGGGTAGTACAGCACAGCTTTAGTGAGCATAACGTTGCCATTAACACTTATCAATACTAAGAAGTTTCAGATCAAGTATTTCATACATGCCTCCTAAAAACTTGTCAAATCATCATGGTCAAAAACCACAGAAACTAGAAATGGCCTTAGAGATCACTCTGCCATTTCTCATCTAAAAATGACAAGTCTGAGGCCCAAAAAGAAGAATATTTTATGATTCTGGGGAAAACTGTAAGAAATCACTGGATTCCGATGCTGTAACACTTAATCCAACTTCTCAGAAGACACTGATTCACCATCAACTCACACAGACCAGGAACTGCCATCAGAAAGCTGAGAACTGAAGGGTAAGTTAGGGAAGTCACTGCCGCGTCACAGGTGGAGCCACAGATGCAGTAAGACCTAAGGGCAACAGCGGTGGGGAGAAGCAGGCACAGCCCTCCTGACATCTAGCCTCTCTCCACACAATGCCAAAGCCAAGAGCAAGATTCCACAAAAGCCCATTCTCTGAATGCACATCCACTGTTTACCTTCCCAGGTAAACAGTGGCTTGACTGAGTTCAGTCAATCTCCTCCTGATCCAGTCAGGTGACTTTATACAGATAGGCATGGTCTCAAGCATACCCCTTGAGGTGGACTCTATTACTGTCCTGTGAATATTTAGTCTCCCCTTCCCATCCACTAGGGGAGGATATACTTGCCTGCCCCATCAGTGTTGGCCTTGGCCTAGTATTTCCTTTGGCAATTGGGATGTATGGAGAAGTGGCGAGGTACCAGCTCCAAGCAGAAGCTCTCAGAGCTCTCTTCCATTTGTTTCCTCTGCCATGAGAATATGAAGGCTCAGATAAGAGGTGCCCTTCATCATGAATTCCAGAATGAGAATATGCATGAAGTATATCTGAACCTACTGACAGCCTGGAGCAGACAGTAGCCACCCATGGCACCAAGAGGCAGTATGATTGAGAAATACAGCATTCTTGTAAAGCAACAAGACTCCGAGGTTATTCATGCAGCATAACTCAGAGAAAGATTTCTGCTACACTCTTCATTTGTTAATTGTGATTCCTGAATGGAGAGATATACCTACTTTCCTCTCCAATGATGGCTTCTAGTAATGTACTATGCACTAGACCCTATATCAAGTGCTTTATAATCCTTAGTTCATTTGATCCTCATGATGAACTATAATTGAGATATTATTATCACCATTTTACAGATGATGAATTTGAGGTTTGGAAAACTTGAGAGCTGAGAGCTGAAGGGAATTGTCATATAACTGGTGGCCTATCTGGGACTTGGAACAAACATCATCCCTGCCACCAGCACCATTCCAGACTGCTTCTATGGGCACTGATGGAATTCAAACATACACAAGCCTAAATACCCAGAACCTCTCCTCTGCTCCCACACACATTATTTCCCAACAGAATATAATCTTTTTATTTTAAATAGGCTCTTTGGTGAGAGAAAAACTGACTTGTGCATCTTCAGAATAATCTAAGCAACCCCTCAGGTCCATTTTTAAAACTGAGTTGAATTTCAAACCTTCCCAAGGTTGACACGGTCAATTCCATCATGCCCCAGAGCCAAGGAGACCCAGCTTTTATAAAGTCCTCTAGCCCATCCCCCATTAAGGCACCTCAGTGCCTTATAATGGCTGTAACTCTTCTCCTTGATTTATAGCTCCATCTATTCTGGGCCACTCCTGATGGGCCTTCTCATTCCCTGCTGTCTGACAGCTTTAGGGATTCCTCTCAGGCCATAACTTCTGAATGTTTCCACCCCTCCCCTTCCCTGGCTCTGGAATTTCAGCTGCCTTTCATTCAGAAAAAGATTGCTCCATTTATTCTCAGCTTCATGGTCTTTTTACATTTATCTACTGCTCAGCCACCATCCTGATCAGGTATTTAAAGATAAGCCTGTCTACTTCTGACAAGTGACCCTGCTCCTTTTTCTCACTGCTCTGAGTTTCTCAATATCATTTTATATATTTGCAGGCTTCCAACTTATTCCATTCTTTTCTTCTTCTTATCAAATAATATAATGGATGCGGAAAGGCCTGGGAACCTATAAGGAGGTGTATAAATATTAGTCCTTTGATATTGTTGTTGTTGTTTTTATAACTAACAACTTCCCAAATTCAATTGAATTTGGGAAGTTGTTAGTTTCCAGATTCATTCTCAGCTTCAAACAAACCAAACCCCACATTTGAGGCTGTTTAGGCCTGAATTCTCTGGTGTATAGTGCTGCCTATAATAAGCAGGCTGTGGCCCAGGCTTCCAGCTTGCTTAGTTACCTAGAATTTTGTTTTCATGATATCTGTAGTCATAAGAATGCAGCTTATTAAATTTCCAGAACAGTAGCTCAAGAAGTTGCTTACATGGAACAGATCATGGAGCTAATAGAGCTGGGTTCAAATTCTGCTCTGCCATTATAAATGAAATTACCTTGGCTGAAGTAACTTCTCTGAGTCACCATTTCCTCATCCGCAGTCTCTCCCTAGACTCGGTATGAGGACTAAATTCAGTAATCCTATAAAAATCCTTAGCAGAATGCCTGGCATATGACAACCCTCCAATAAAAGTACAATGTTATTAATATTAATAAAGGAATGGAAGACTTGAAGTCATTGCAAGTAGTTTGAATGCTCAGAAGCTTTCAGGTTACAGGGGATATCAAGGACCAGAACTCTTTTCTTATGAGGGAAGATCAAGAAACCCAGAGAGAATTTAACTGTCTTGACTGTATTGATCTGCAAGCTCTGAGAACAGGGGCCACCCCGTCTCCATCCCATCCCCGTGCCTGGCTCACAGGAGGCACTCGGTGAGTAGGGCGCTATGGACGGTGTTGTCAGACTCAAGACGGAAGCACAGCATAGTGGCTGATGGTAGGCGTCGAGGGCCCGAGAGCCTGAGCAAGGGTCTAGTTCTACCACGTCAGCGAGTGACTTAATCTCTCTGGAGAAGGCAATGGCACCCCACTCCAGTACTCTTGCCTGGAAAATCCCATGGATGGAGGAGCCTGGTAGGCTGGGGTCCATGGGGTCGTTAAGAGTCGGACACAACTGAGCGACTTCACTTTCACTTTTCACTTTCACACATTGGAGAAGGAAATGGCAACCCACTCCAGTGTTCTTGCCTGGAGAATCCCAGGGACGGGGGAGCCTGGTGGGCTGCGGTCTATGGGATCGCACAGAGTCAGACATGACTGAAGTGACTTAACCTCTCTAAGCCTCTGTGAAATGGGAAAAGCATCCATCTTTCCCTCATAGGGCTGCTTAGGAGGGTGATATAAGAAATGGAAACAAAACTCAACTCAAAACACAACACAACAAAAAAATAACCAACAAAGTGTTAGCGCTTAAACTCTCAATACCTTATCCAAGATCACCTAATTAAGCAGTGAGAGACCAGTGAGAACCCAAGCAGCATGACTTCTAGTCAAGATATTTTCTTCTAAAATTTAAAAAAATCAGGGTGCTCTAATGTTATCTAATGTTTCATTCTTATTCCTAAGTGTTTTTTTAATGCAGTATGTTCTTTGACTTTCAACTTTTTAAAATTCTCAAGTATTTTGCTTTTCCCTTTGTAGGAAGACAGGGAAAATGCCAGTATCTAAGTATGACAATATTTCAAACACACACAGATATACACACACCAAAACACACACACCATTTACACATACTCCTCTTAAAATGCACTTTTGAGAAAATATTTCTATAGAAAGATACAGTATTTGCTTAATAATCAATGGAACATATAAAAACTAACATTTCTATCAGTGGTAAAACCTCAACATGTCAAATCATATGCCCAGACTCCTTTCTGAAAACTTAATATCAAGGAGCCATCATTATCCATAATGCGTTTTTGAATCAGGTCTTAAACCTTAGTGTGGCTTTTATGCCTAGAGATAAGGCAGGATTTGGGGTTGGCAAGTTACAGTAGCACACATGAGGACTGTTGGTTGATCCTAATTCTCTAGGATGATTTAAAACCTCAATTAGCCCTGAAAGTATTACTCAGGATAGCCTCCTCCTTGCCATCTTGTTCTGTGAATGAGTGACAACCTGGGGAGGCAGACCACACTGGAGTGAATCAGGATTCCATTAGGAGATCTTTATTTCATTTTGAAAGACACAATGTGAACAAGGGTTAAAAGACAAAGCTTTGCTCTAAAAGAGAATGGGCTAGGAGTTAAAAGTTATATGACTGAAAGTCTTGGCAGAGAGACAAAAACTGAAAATGAAGCTGCAGCTCCAAGAAAGCCTGTGCTGTGGCTGTTGACCTTGCTAAACCGCGGTCCGGCTCCTGTTCCATTCCTTTGGGAACCAATTGCGTGACTGATTAAATAATGTGGGAAAGAAACCATGGACTCTGTAAAGGAGTACTGCATGACTGGCCATAGTTTCTCCTTCTAGATAATATCTGAAGCTTACCAGTATTTCAAGAGGCTTAATTCAGTAGGTCCTTCACCATCTCAATTCAACAGTTAATTGTGAGCCTCAATCCGGTTAATTACTGGTTTATCAGCCAAGTTACTGGCTCTCCTAGGACTTTCTTTGGGGCTTCCCTGGTGGCTCAAATGGTAAAGAATCTACTTCCAATGCAGGAGATGCAGGTTCAATCCCTGGATCAGGAAGATCCCCTGGAGAAGGGAATGGCAACCGACTCCAATATTCTTGCCTGTAGATTATCATGGACAGAGGAGTCTGGTGGGCTGCAATCCATGGGGTCGCAAAGAGTTGGACATGACTGAGTGACTAACACACAGGATGTTCTTTATGATCAATGGGTATCTGAGAGGAGGACCACAGGAGTGAGCCAGTAGCCTTCCAGGATTGTCAATGGCAGGAGTGAAAAGAGGGGCTAGCTGTAGGTTACAGACCTGTGGCTTTTCCTGGCCTTCCATGCATTTCACAGGCATTGTGTTTGGTGCCAGAAGATTCTGGCATATGCCTCTCCATTCTGAAGACAGGCACATATACTATACTAAATGTCCCATGGAGGGCAGCGGGGGCACAAACTATTCCCTGCAATGGGATTATGTGAATGGCAGAGGGGATGCAAGCAGACACTGCCATAGAAATGACCAGGCAAGGCATGCATTCACAGCTCTGAAGTAGTAAATCTCTCTTGAAGGAGGCAGGGAGGGGGCTATAGAGACTACATGTCTTGGAAGAGCTGAAATTTACATAGAGACTTGAGGTATGAAGAGCATTTCCCCAGTTGGAGCGGAATGAAAAGGCACCTAAAAGAGGAAATAGTTTAACAAAAGCAAAGGGCTGTGATGGCGAATTGAGTGTCAACATGAATCCAAATGTGTTGTCCCCAAATTCACATGCTGAAGGCTGAAACCCCATATAAAAAGATGTGGAAGAGAGAAGGAAAGTAAGGGAAAAGAATAACAAGACCTCATTTCTATCTGCTGATTCCCAACAACAGACCCACAGAGACACACTATCTCCTGCACCCTCCCTTGGCCCCAGACACACCCAGAGTTGTCCAACTCCTACTGACACCAGGAGCAGAATAGGTCCATTTTATTCAGTGAGACCATTTCATTCCTTCTTCAAGGTTTAGGCTTAAAAGCACGGAGAAAGGCCACGTTTCTAACCAAAGATGGAAGAGAAAAGAGTTTCTTTGAAACTGATCAAATGTAATTAAGGCAGAATAGCCAATTCATACACCTTTGATTAACCTTTATCTGGAGAGAAATGATTGGTGATTAAGAATTAGATGAGGTGAATAATTATATCAGGAATCTGCCTTCGAAGAAATCTCTTTCAGCGCTAGAGAAAAAGCTGATAAAAAACAATCATGGCTGTTAATAGTGTCTTTTAAGGAGAATAATTAACCTGTAATAACAATTTTGGCCTCAACTTAAGCTCTATAAAATAATCCTTTTTCATTAACTTCAAGTTCAATTAGCATCAATAATGAGCATTCATTTAGAAGTAACCACAGCATCAAGCTCCCTGATGACTGAGCCTGTGACTGCTCAGATACCAGCTGTAAAACCCTTAGCCTTTGCTGCCGCACAGCCCCAAAGTGGGAAGCTTGGAGTGGACACTTTCAGGACAAGGAAGAATTTGGTCCTCTGAAATATAGACGTTTCATATGATGCCGAAGTTTGTAGAGACAAAGAAGAGGAAGATGACGAGGATGAGGAAGGGGAAGAGGAGCAGCCACCACCATCTCCAGGGGTCTGCTAATCTTAATATTTGCTATCCAAGAGCTTATGTAACAACATGACAGTTAATTTTATCCCATCTTCAATTGAGTTGAACTGGTAATTCAGACACTACATGGGATTTTTCTAAATGAAAGGAAAGCCCCCTATAAGATATGACCCAGAGGGAAACAAAAGCTTTATATGAAACCTCCTGCCCTTTCTGTAACTCCAAAAATTAAAAATGATGATTTGACTACCCATCAGGCATTTTCCCCCTTCATTATTGCTAACACGGTCTCAACTCTGATCAGGTTTGAAACATCTATGTACTTCAAGAGCACTATTTTAGACCTGAGACATGACTGCTGAACAGTTTAAGGCAATGGTTATTAAGTAAGGCCCCTACACTAATACACTAACAGGGGCTTCCCAGGTGGCGTGAGTGCTAAAGAATCCACCTGCCAATGTAGGAGACATAAGAGACACGGGTTCAATCACTGGGTCAGGAAGATCCCGTGGAGGAGGACATGGCAACCCACTCCAGTATTCTTGCCTGGAGAATCCCAGGGACAATGGAGCCTGGCAGACTATGGTCCATAGGGTTGCAAAGAGTCAGACACAACTGAAGCAACTTAGCCTGCATGCATGCATGATACACTAACAGAGTACTTATTAGTAATTCAAGTTCACAGGCCCACCCTAGACATACTGACCCAGGAGCTCTGAGGATGCAGGCCAGCAGTGTCTATTTTAACAAGCCCTTCCAGTGATTCTGACACAAGGTCAAGTTTGAGACTATGTGAATTGTGTTATTTCCTCTAGATTTCTTTTTGATTTCGGCAATCTTTGGAAAAGTTTTCCTTTTTCTTGTGAAGGAACAAAAGACAAATGCTTGCCCTTTTTCAGCTGCATGTGAAGGTGCCTAGAGCTTCTGCAACCACACACCCTGAGGAAGGCAGAGTGGAAAGACAGAAAGGATCTGGGTCCTTTAGATTATCAAGTGCTCTCGAATTAACCAACCCTAGAGACACACCACCTCTTGAATTCTCATTATATAAGACTGTTCAGCTACTTTTAGTTGGGTCTTTGTTATTTGCAGACAAAAGTGTTTTAGTTGATCTCAATGAGAACAAGCATAATCATGATACAAATAACATCTAGGATGCACTTATCATGTGCCAAGTCTGCCTCATGTGCATCATCTCAATTCATCTTCACAGCTAGCCTTGCTTCCTCCTTGACAATTAGCAACACTTCTCTGGAAGGCTGTAGTCAACATGCACTGACTAATTTGGGAATCCTTTGAGGGAGCCCTGGCCCAGTCCAATTTCCCTGTCTTGCCCAGATAACAGGTCCTCTGCACCTCCATCTACCCTAAGGATAGGTCAGTTCATTCACTGATTCATGTATTAGATTTCAGAGGAAAGGAAAAGAGGAAGGGGAGTAAAGCATCTGCATGAAATGCCACCTGAGGGATGTCAGTGGAAATGGGCTTCCTAATAGACAGTCCTGAACACGTGATGACTGTGGACCAAAAAGTGACTATATAGTGGACCAGGGTAGGTGGACAGGGCCATACATCAACCTGCCCTTGCCTTCTATCTCCAGGAACTTGTTAGCTTCTAAGAAGAACTGCTATCTGCTCCTCTCTCTTCCCCACTCCTTTCTCCTTGGGCCATGGTTCTTAAACATGCAGTATTTCAGTTCATTTCAGTTCAGTTCAGTCACTCAGTTGTGTTCAACTCTTTGCAACCCCATGGACTGCAGCACACCAGGCCTCCCTGTCCATCACCAATTCCCGAGTTTGCTCAAACTCATGTCCATCGAGTCGGTGATGCTATCCAATCATCTCATCCTCTGTCGTCCCTTTCTCCTCCTGCCTTCAATCTTTCCCACCATCAGGGTCTTTTTCAATGAGTCAGTTCTTCACATCAGGTGGCCAAAATATTGGAGTTTTAGCTTCAACATCAATCCGTTCAATGAATATTCAGGACTGATTTCCTTTAAGATTGACTAGTGTGATCTCCTTGCAATCCAACGGACACTCAAGAGTCTTCTCCAACACCACAGTTCAAAGCATCAGTTCTTCAGCACTCAGCTTTCTTTATAGTCCAATTCTCACATCCATACATGATTACTGGAAAAACCATAGCTTTGACCAGATGGACCTTTGTTGGCAATGTCTCTACTTTTTAATATGCTGTCTAGGTTGGTCATAGTTCTTCTTCCAAGGAGCAACGTCTTTTCATTTCATGGCTGCAGTCACCATTTACAGTGATTTTGGAGCCCAAGAAAATAAACTCTCTCACTCTTTCTTCAGTCTTTCCTTATCTATTTGCCATGAAGCAATGGGACTAGATGCCATGATCTCAGTTTTCTGAATGCTGAGTTTTAAGCCAACTTTTTCACTCTTCTCTTTCACTTTCATCAAGAGGCTCTTTAGTTCTTCCTCGCTCTCTGCCATAAGGGTGGTGTCATCTGGCTATCTGAGGTTATTGATATTTCTCCTAGCAATCTTGATTCCATCTTGTGTTTCATCCAGCCTAGCATTTTGCATGATGTACTCTGCATATAAGCTACATAAGAAGGGTGATAATATACAGCTTTGACATACTCCTTTCCTGATTTGGAACCAGTCTGTTGTTCCATGTCCAGTTCTAACTGTTGCTTCCTGACCTGCATACAGATTTCTCAGGAGGTCTGATATTCCCATCTGTTTAAAAATTTTCCACAGTTTGTTGTGATCCACACAGTCAAAGGCTTTGGCATAGTCAGTAAAGCAATACTCTAGTACTCTCTTGCATTTTCAATGAGCCAACAAATGCTGGTAATTTGATCTCTGGTTCCTCTGCCTTTTCTAAATCCAGCTTGAACATCTGGAAGCTCATGGTACATGTACTGTTGAAGCATGACTTGGAGAAGTTTGAGCATTGAATACAGGAAGTTTGAAGCCTGGATACAGGAATTTTCAGAAGACAATGGTACTGTGCAAGATGGCTGCTTGGCTTGACAGACAGACCCCTGAGTTACAAAAGTAGAGATGACACAAGATGGCAGAGTAGAAGGATGTATGCTCATTTCTCCTGCGAGAACTCAAAAATTACAACACACTGCTGAACAACCATTGACAAGAGAATGTTGGATCCCACCCAAAAAAGATACCCCATGTCCAAGGGCAAAAGAGAAGCCCCAGAAAGATGGCAGGATGGGCAAAATCATGTTTAGAATCAAACCCCATACCTGCCAAAGACTCTTGGAGGGTACAAGCAAAACCTTGTGCACATCAGGAGACCCCACTGAGCCAGACCTGCTTTTGAGTGTTTGAGTGACTCCTGTGGAGGTATGGGTCAGCAGTGGCCTGCCGCAGAAGCAGTGTCTCTGAGTGAAGCAGACCTGGGTATGGCATAAGCCCTCTTGGAGGAGGTCACCATTAACCCCACCATAGAGCCGCCAGAACTTACACAGGAATGGGGAAACAGACTCCTGGAGGGCACAAACAAAACCTTGTATGCACCAGAACCCAGAGGAAATGAGCAGTGACCCCACAAGAGACAGACCCAGATTTGCCTATGAGTGTCCAGGAGTCTCCAGCAGAGGAGTGGGTTGGTGGTGGTCTGCTGCAGGGTTGGGGGCATTGAGTGCAACAATGCATGCATGGGACCTTTTGAAGAAAGTCACCATTATCTTCATTACCTCCATCATAGTTTGGTCTCAGGTCAAACAATCAAGTTCCCTCAGGTCATGGGAGGGAACACAGTCCTGCCCATCAACAGAAAATTGGATTAAAGATGTACTGAACATGGCCCTGCCCATAAGAACGAGATCCAGTCTCCCCCCCCCCCCCCCGTCAGTCTCTCCCATCAGGAAGCTTCCATAAGCCTCTTATCCTTATCCCTCAGAAGGCAGACAGAATGAAAACCACAATCACAGAAAGCTAATTAAACTGGTCACATAGACCACAGTCTGGTCTAACTCAATGAAACTATGAGCCATGCCATGTAGGGCCACCCAAGATGGACAGGTCATGATGGAGAGTTCTGATAAAACACGGACCACTGGAGAAGGGAACAGCAAACCACTTCAGTATTCTTTCCTTGAGAACCCCACGAACAGTATGAAAAGGCAAAAAGATAGGACACTGAAAGATGAACTCCCCAGGTTGGTAGGTGCCCAATATGTTCCTGGAGAAGAATGGAGAAATAACTCCAGAAAGAAGTAAGTGAAGGGGCCAAAGCAAAAACAATGATCAGCTGTGAATGTGACTGGTAATAGAAGTAAAGTCTGATGCTGTAAAGAACAATATTGTATAGGAACCTGGAATGTCAGGTCCATGAATCAAGGTAAATTTGAATGGTCAAACAGGAGATGGCAAGAGTGAACACCGACATTTTAGGAATCAGTGAAATAAAATGGACTGGAATGGGAGAATTTAACTCAGATGACCATTATATCTACTAATACAGATACATTCTTATGGGCAAGAATCCCTTAGGAGAAATGGAGTAGCCATCATAGTCAACAAAAGAGTCCAAAATGCAGTACTTGGATGCAATTTCAAAAATGACAGAATGATCTCTGTTCATTTCCAAGGCAAACCATTCAATATCACAGTAATACAAGTCTATGCCCCAACCAGTAATGCTGAAGAAGCTGAAGTTAAACAGTTCTATTAAGACCTAAAAGACCTTCTAGAACTAACATCCAAGAAAGATGTCCTTTTCATTATACGGAACTGGGATGCAAAAGTACAAAGTCAAGAGATACCTGGAGTAACAGGAAAGTATGGCCTTGGAGTACAAAATGAAGCAGGGCAAAGGCTAACAGAGTTTTGCCGAGAGAATGCACTCGTCATAGCAAACACCCTCTTCTAACAACACAAGAGAAGACTACACATGGACATCATCAGATCATCAATACTGAAATCAGACTGATTATATTCTTTGCAGCCAAAGATGGAGAAGTTCTATACAATGAGGAAAAACAAGACCCAGAGCTGACTGTGGCTCAGATCATGAATTCCTTATTGCCAAATTCAGACTACAATTGAAGAAAGCAGGGAGAACCACTAGACCATTCATTCAGGTATGACCTAAATCAAATCCTTTATGATTATACAGTGGAAGTGACAAATAGATTCAAGGGATTGGATCTGATAGACAGAGTGCCTTAAGAAATATGGACTGAGATTCGTGGTATTTTACAGGAGGCACTGATCAAGACTACCTGCAAGAAAAAGAAATGCAAAAAGGCGAAATGGTTGTCAGAGGAGGCCTTACAAATAGCTGAAAAGAGAGGAGAAGCAAAAGACAAAGGAGAAAAGGAAGATACACCCATTTGAATGCAGAGTTCCAAAGAATAGCAAGAAGAGATAAGAAAGGCTTCCTCAGTGATCAATGCAAAGAAATAGAGGAAAACAACAGAATGGGAAAGACTAGAGATTTCTTCAAGAAAATTAGAGATACCAAGGGAACATTTCATGCAAAAATGGCCACAATAAAGGACAGAAATGGCATGAACCTAACAGAAGCAGAAGATATTAAGAAAAGGTGACAAGAATACATAGAAGAACTATACAGAAAAGATCTTCATGACCCAGATAACCAAGAATGTGTGATCACTCACCTAGAGCCAGACATTCTGGAATGTGGTCAAATGTGTCTTAGAAAGCATCACTACGAACAAAGCTAGTGAAGGTGATGGAATTCCAATTGAGCTATTTCAAATTCTGAAAGATGATGCTGTGAAAGGACTGCACTCAATATGGCAGCAAATTTGGAAAACTCAGCAGTGGCCACAGGAGTGGAAAAGGTCAGTTTTCATTCCAATCCTAAAGAAAGGCATTAGGATTCTAAAGAATGCTCAAACTACCACACAATTGCACTCATCTCACATGCTGGTAAAGTAATGCTAAAAATTCTCCAAGCCAGAGTTCAGCAATACGTGAACTGTGAACTTCCAGATGTTCAAGCTGGTTTTAGAAAAGGCAGAGGAACCAGAGATCAAATTGCCAACATCCGCTGGATCATCGAAAAAGCAAGAGAGTTCCAAAAAACATCTATTTCTGCTTTATTGACTATGCCAAAGCCTTTGACTGTGGGGATCACAATAAGCTGTGGAAAATTCTGAAACAGATGGGAATACCAGACCACCTGACTTGCCTCTTGAGAAACCTATATGCAGGTCAGGAAGCAACAGTTAGAACAGGACATAGAACAACACACTGGTTCCAAATAGGAAAAGGAGTACGTCAAGGCTATATATTGTCACCCTGCTTATTTAACTTATATGCCGAGTACATCATGAGAAACTCTGGGCCAGATGAAGCACAAGCTGGAATCAAGATTGCCGGGAAAAATATCAATAACCTCAGATATGCAGATGACACCACCCTTATGGCAGAGAGTGAAGAGGAACTGAAAAACCTCTTGATGAAAGTGAAAGAGGAGAGTGAAAAAGTTGGCTTAAAGCTCAACATTCAGAAAACTAAGATCACGGCACCTGGTCCCATCACTTCATGGGAAATAGATGGGGAAACAGTGGAAACAGTATCAGACTTTATTTTGGGGGGGGTCCAAAATTACTGCAGATGGTGATTGCAGCCATGAAATTAAAAGACTCTTACTCCTTGGAAGGAAAGTTATGACCAACCTAGATAGCATATTAAAAAGCAGAGACATTATTCTGCCAACAAAGGTCTGTCTAGTCAAGGCTATGGTTTTTCCAGTGGTCATGTATGGATGTGAGAGTTGGACTGTGAAGAAAGCTGAGTGCCGAAGAATTGATGCTTTTGAACTGTGGTGTTGGAGAAGACTCTTAAGAGTCCCTTGGACTGCAAGGAGATCCAACCAGTCCATCCTAAAGGAAATCAGTCCTGGGTGTTCATTGGAGGGACTGATGCTGAAGCTGAAATTCCAATACTTTGGCCACCTCATGCAAAGAGTTGACTCATTGGAAAAGACTCTGATGCTGGGAGGGATTGGGGGCAGGAGAAGGGGATGACAGAGGATGAGATGGTTGGATGGCATCACTGACTCAATAGACATGAGTTTGAGTAAACTCCAGGATTTGGTGATGGACAGGGAGGTCTGGCGTGCTGCGATTCATGGGGTCGCAAAGAGTCAGACATGACTGAGCGACTGAACCGAACTGAACTGAAAAGATGATGCTGTGAAAGTGCTGCACTCAATATGCCAGCAAATTTGGAAAACTAGCAGTGGCCACAGGACTGGAAAAGGTCAGTTTTCATTCCAATCCCAAAGAATGCAATACTTAAACACATTTTATTTTAATTTTAAGGAAATTTCAATTTAGTCACTGAAAAGTAATTTTTCTAGTACCCACTATGGTACCTTGTATACGGTAGGTCCTTCTATCAATGTCTGTCCACAGTCAACATGAAAATCAGAAACTATAATACAGCCAAATTATAGTAGCCACATGCCCTTGATCAGGCTCCACAGAAGGTTAATAAAGAATACACAGGATATCCTGAGAAATGAAGAACTTGGTGCTGTATTTCCTTACTGCTCTGCTTCATCCTTCAGCCTATTCATCTCAAGATGGATAATTATAAGGAGGGAAGAGGGCATCCCATTATGATAGGTGGAGAAGAAACAAAAGAGAAAACAGGAAGGAAAGAGGGATAAGGGAATTGAGTAAACTGGCTGAGGAGTATGTGGATCTGAGCACTACTGGATTTTCATCCTACCCTACAGGCCTCTATAAAATTATAATCAAGTGTCCTTTAAAAAATAACTTTTCCTTGTAATAGGGATAGAAAGGAAGTACAAGCTTGGAACAAGAAAGAAACATTCAGGTTTAGAAACCTAATTCCAGTTCAGTCTCTCAGTAGTGTCCGACTCTTTTCAATCCCATGGACTGCAGCATACTAGGCTTCCTTGTCCATCACCAAATCCCCTGAGCTTCCTCAAACTGTGATGCCATCATCCAACCATCTCATCCTCTCTTGTCCCCTTCTCCTCCTGCCTTCAATCTTTCCCAGCATCAGGGTCTTTTCCAATGAGTCAGTTCTTCCCATCAGGTGGCCAAAGTATTGGAATTTCAGCTTCAGCATCAGTCCTTCCAATGAATACTCATGACTGATTTCCTTTAGGATGGACTGATTTGATCTCCTTGCAGTCCAAGGGACTCTCAAGAGTCTTCTCCAACACCACAGTTCAAAAGCATCAATTCTTTAGCATTCAGCCTTCTCTATGGTACAACTCTCACATCCATACATGACTACTGGAAAAACCATAGCTTTGACCACACAGACCTTTGTTGACAAAGTAATGTCTCTGTTTTTTAATATACTAAGTTGGTCATAGCTTTTCTTCCAAGGAGCAAGCATCTTTTCATTTCATGGCTGTAGTCACCATCTGCAATGATTTTGGAGCCCTGAAAAATAACATCTGTCACTGTTTCCATTGTTTCCCCATCTATTTGCCATGAAGTGATGGGACTGGATGCGATGATCTTCATTTTTTTTTAATATTGAGTTTTAAGCCAGCTTTTTCACTCTCCTCTTTCACTTTCATCAAGAGGCTTTTTAGTTCTTCCTCACTTTCTGCCAAAAGGGTGGTGTCATCTGTGTATCTGAGGTTATTGATATTTCTCCTAGCAATCTTGATTCTGACTTGTGCTTCATGCAGCCCAGCATTTTGCATGATGTACTCTGCATACAAGTTAAATAAGCAGGGTGATAATATACAGCCTTGACGTACTCCTTTCCTGATTTGGAACCAGTCTGTTGTTCCATGTCCAGTTCTAACTGTTGCTTCTTGACCTGCATACAAATCTCTCAGGAGGCAGATAAGGTGGTCTGGTATTCCCATCTCTTTAACAATTTTCCACAGTTTGCTGTGATCCACACAGTCAAAGTCTTTGGCGTAGTCAATAAAGCAGAAGTAGACGTTTTTCTGGAATTCTCTTGCTTTTTCTATGATCCAAAGGATGCTGGCAATTTGATCTATGGTTCCTCTGCTTTTTCTAATCCCAGTTACAGGATCCAAATCCTAGTTCAGTTACTTACTAGTTGCATGACTGAGGCAAATTATATAACCTCTCAGAGCCTCATTTGTGAAACTGAGGTTGAAATGTCCATCTTTTGCAGTTCTGAAGATTAAATGAGAGAATGACTATAAAATGTCTGGCATATAATAAATGTTCAATAAATGTTAGCATCATGTGTCTTATTTCTTCAACTTCTTCCTCCTCAATACCTTCTCTAAAGTCAAGTCTGATACTCTTTGTGTCAGGTAATGTTTGAGAACATTTAAGCAAATTATTGAAAAATGTTTTTCTTTGAAGGGGATGTTGATGAGGATAAACTAAATTCAACTTCTGAGTTCTATACATGATATTTGTGCAAAGTCAGTTCAAACCACAGATGAAATCTGGATGCCAGGAGAGGAGTCCCAACTTCAAGTACATCCACCAGGTCTGAAAACCCTACTTCATCTTATTAAATTATCTGCCAAGCAGCTCTGTCTCTGCTGAGAATCACTGCTTTACTTATGAAAGGCTGCAAATCAAACAACAGGACTGCCCAGGGAACTGAAAATTTAGCTCTTTAAACATTTCCTCCTATAAATATAAATGGTTGCTTTCCTCTAGAGAAAATTTGTATCTCTCTGATCTCTGAAGGATTGGAGAAGGTGCCAAGAGGATCGCACATTTTCTGGTGAACATTCCCAATCACCTTAATCTCTTCACTGACAATCTTCTGATCTGACAGAAATAGAGGTTATTGTGTCCCTCAGTTTATAAAGTATTAGGGGAAGGGTGAGTGGATCAGAGAGAAAAACAGAACACAAAAATCATCAGGGAGATGGAGGAGCAGGGAGAATTACTTTTAATACAGTTGCATAATCCATAATTCAGCAAGCTTTTCATTTCTCTTATCTTCTAAAAAAACATGAAATTAAGTTCTAAGCAAAGTGCATAATTTATAAGTCTCTGTGCTGATGATTCCCAAATCCCCATGCCTAGCCCTGACTTCTTACATGAGTTCTAGTCTCATATTTCCAATTTCCTACAGAATGTTGCTGCCCTGAGTGAGTTCTCATCTCAGCTCCCCATGTGCCAAAAGAACTCACTCTTATTCCCAAATTTCTTTTCTTTCCCAATTCTTTCCTATCAAATGAACCATTGTTATTCTAATCTTACTGGCAAAAAGCTCTAAAAAAAATTGGAATTCGCCTCCCTCTTGCCTCTGACAGCTAAATCTGCTAAGTTTTCTGGACTCATCCTTTTCTCCACCATCCCACTTTCAAAATATTTCCCCACCCTCCACTCCAGAACACTAACTCCAGCCTTTGCAATACTAATACAGACTGAAAATTCTTAACAATTTCATTTTCCTAAAATGCTATTCATATCAGACCTATTGATGGCAGCCTATTTCTTGCTATGAGGAAGTTAAACACTCTTGCTTGCTCTCCAGGGCTCTCCTATCATGACCTGATCCCATTTGTTCATCCAACTATTCTTTCCAACACATCTCTTCTCCAAACAGAAAGGTTCCAGCAGAGCATGATGTTCATACCAGGTAATCCAGGAGAGCTGGCTGAGTTAACCAAACTGAACTGAGCAGCCCTCACTCCAAGCTCCATATTCTATTCTTCCCACCTAGAATGGTCTCCTTCTTTCATCCTGTCTATCCAGAACCCACTCATCCCAGGAGCCATCAAGCCTCAGCTCCATCAAGCCTCAACTCCCTAACTCCCTACTCATTGTTCTTTGCCCCAAGACCCTTAGCTTTTACAATACATTCAAGCATTGAATCTCCAACTTTTGACTCCAAGTCCCATATTTTGGTCTTTCTTATTAGACTATAAGTTATTTAAAGTCAGGGATCACATTTTATAATTACCATCTTTTACCCTATAGAACTTTACAAAGTTCTAAACACACAAATTTCTATTAATAATTGTTGAATGGAGAACAAAGTCAAGGAAAGAGTCAATAAGCCATTAAGAAATATATACCATGTTAATGGACTGGAAGAATTAATATTGATAAAATGACCATACTACCCAAGGTAATACACCTATAAAAATATCAATGGCATTTTTCACACAGCTAAAAAGATAATTTTAAAATATGCATGGAAAAACAAAAGAACTCTAATTACTAAAATTATCTTGAGAAAGATCAGAGTTGGAGGTATCACGCTCCCCAACTACAAAGCTATAGTACTATGGTACTAGCATAAAATAGACACATCGACCAATGGTACAGAATAGAGAACCTAGAAACAAATCCACACATTTAACAGTCAACTAATCTAAGACAAAGGAGGCAAAAATATACAATAAATGAAGTGTTATCTGTAAAGGTTTTGAGTCACTATGTTGTACCCCTTAAACTAGTAAAATACTGTAAATCAACTATGCCTCAGTTAAAAAAAATTAAATGTGAGTGAATAAACTTGTAAGACACACACTGTGTTCATTGGGGTATGAGTAAGTAAAGATGGAAAGGATCTGTTTAAGTAATCCTCTTAATATACCATATTAAATGTACCATACCTCCTGTCCTTCACACTGAGATAGATGAATCAAATATTCCCTTATTTCTCAATTTTGCCCCTAACATAAACCCTATCTAAATAAGGAAGAAGTTCAGCTTTTAATACATGAAGGTATGTAAATAATAAGTATTGATCAATCTAGTTATCTATCTATCTGTTTGTCTATCTATCTAGCTTCTTATCTATCACCTCTGTCCACACAGCTGGTCCCTAATAGAACAGAAAACCAGAACAGAGTATCTTGGATATGTTCTGCATATTCAGAAAAGCACCCAAAAAACTTGGGGTTTTTTTGGGGGTAGAAATGAAAATAAATTTATTTAATTTTATAGTTTCTAGGCATATTAGTTAGCAGTAAACAGCACTTATCATAATCTGCTAGTTACCAAACACATAGGAATCAGAGAAGGTTATCCTTTCCTACCACTGCTCTGTGAAATTCTAATTAAGCCTGCAACTGTTTATAGAAATAGGATCTTCCCAGTATCACTTCAAAACCAGCCCTGGAAATAGGTTAGAATCACATAATTTTAACAGGAAAGGGATAGTAAAAATTAGAATTCATTTATTTCACATGACTGAAACTAAGACTGAGAAAGTTTAGGTGATTTGCCTAGGTTCAAATAGGACAAGTCAGCACATCCTAAGATGAAAACCTAATCCCATTACCCCTGGTCCAAAACTCTTCCTTCCTTCTACTGCTTCAACCTAAAAAGGTTTTCAAACTTCATAGTTAAATATAGAAATAAGAACTTTTTCTGCTATGAAAGTAAAAGATCTTACAATGAATATCGTAAAGAGTTTAGAAACAATCTTCATGACTTAATTAAAATCATTTGACATTAAACATAAATAAAGAAAAGACTTGCTGGGTCCATATGCAACTCTTCGGAAATGCACAATGCGATGGCCCTGATTTTCTGACGACTTTAGTTCTTTGAGCAAACAGACTGCTTTAGTCTACAACATTTCAAGATTTCTTTTGGGTCCTTCGCTTAATTGTATTTTATACAGGATGAATTCTAATTTTGAATATAGGTAAATTTCAGCAAAGGTGATATAGAAAGAAAGGTACAAAAATGTTAGGGGATGCTTTTACTAATAAAACAACAATAATTCTAAAATAGAAGATAACAAATAATATTTTCAACACTTTAACCATGTGGCAGGTGCTACAATAAACTTTTTTTAATTATCTCATTTACCTCCCATAAGAACCCTATAAAGCAAGTGTTATTATAATCTCTATTATTTCATAATCTCTATTTCATAGATAAGACTTCCAAGAGCAGAAAAGTAAGTAGCTGTCTCATTATTTTATGAACTTTTAAATAATAAGTTCTGGACTTGAGTACCAGATCCAGAATTAAGTTCAGATTCCATTTTCTTAACACACTGATACTGTGTCATTTCAGAAGTGAATGGGTTAACTAACATTCTTTAAAAAAAAGAAAAAAAACACCTTTCAGAGCCTACACTTTGAAAGAGATACTGCTGCTTCTGAGAGTATGAGGTAGACTACAGAATGACACTCCAGGCTGAACGATTATACTTCTATAAGGAATTACACAGCTGGAGCAAGAAAATTCTCCCTGCTTCTGTTTTAACAATAAAATGTCTTTAGTAAAATGAGGGTAAGTGATTCAAGTAAAAATGCATATATACAATATTTTTCATTTAATCAAAGAACAGGCCATGTGGATTGTAGATCTTTCCCTGGAATGCTACCAAACCACACCAAGCAGATATAAAAAACCCAAACACAATTTCGGGTCACAAAATACTTTCTTGATGTTATCAAGCATTCTCATTACCTACCAGGAATCACTTCCTATTTCATTCTCTCCTGATTTTTCAGAATGCTTTTTCAAAACATTTTCTGTTTTCTGAAAAGTAAACAACACAGCTTATATGCTGCTACCTTAAAAATGTTTATGATTCTCATAGGCCAGAATCTTCATGTAAATTAGACGTAAATCTAAACTATGTTTCTAAATATTTAAGGACATAAAAAATCCCTATCCATCCTGATGTCATTTTAAGCTATTTGACATTTATTGTTCTGAAGAGAAGAAAGGTCAGATATATCAAATCTGCATTTGTACTTCTTGACATTTTTCTTCAACTACAGTTTTCCAAACTATGGTATTAAGACTAATATTATGAAAGAAAGAAAAAAAGGAAGGAAGAAAGAAGGAAGGGGAGAGGGATGGAGGGGATGGGTAGGGAGAGCTGAAGGAGGGGACTAGAAGGGAAGGAAAGAAAGAGGGAAGGGGAAGGGGAAAAAACTTTCCTCACAGCACATTTCCAACCTTAGCTGCCCACTGTGACACATGTGTGTTCAGTGCTTTCCTCCTCAGCTGCATTTGTCAAGCAGATGTGTGGGTACAGAGAGGCTGGAGCATGAAGGGAAAGGCAGGATCTGTGGAATGGAAGGGGACGCGTGGTTTCATGATCTATTCAGCATGACCTTTGCTCATACTTCACGGAATGGATTGAGACCATCTGGCCCCACTCCAGGGCTCTCCATCCTTTATCTCTGCATAGCCCTCTGCACATCTGTCTTCTCTCCAGTCACCCTGGCCTGCGGTTCTGCCCATTCCTACCTTTAAGCTGCAGTAACACAAGGATTCCTAGTTAATTGCCTCAACATGACCACAATGGTCAGATCACAGCAGAAGTTGTCCTCCTTTGAGGGATACCCCTTAAAAGCAGATGTCAGGAGTAAATAAGCAAACACAGTGAGCACTCCAAAACCCAGAGTTTATGAATAAGGCTGACAAGGGGAGCTAGGATGTATGGTTCCTTCATAGCACTCATCATCATTTCTTATTTTATGTATTTGTTACTTTGCATACTTAAAATGCTTCCCTCTAGTCTACAAACCCCATGAGGCCAAAGCCCTGGTGTGTTTTATTCATTGCTATCTGTGCAGCACCTAGCATAGTGTTTGATATTCTGAAGCTGCTCAATAATTATTTATTGAATTAACCATTGTTTAAAAAAAAAGAAACAGAAGGTGAGAAAAAGGAAAAGAAAGAAAAGAAGGAGATGACAAAGGAAATTATCCAGCATGTGTAGGATAACTGACTTATGTAAAGGGCCCTCATACTGGGGAAAGAATGACAGTCATCAAGTAGAATAACAGACAAGAGTTAAACTGGCTAGGATTTAGATACCAGATCCTTCTCTCCTTAGCTATGTGATCTTTGCCAGTAACTTTAATCTCTCTGAGTCTTAGTTCAGTTCAGTTCAGTTCAGTCACTCAGTCGTGTCCGACTCTTTCCGACCCCATGAATCGCAGCACGCCAGGCCTCCCTGTCCATCACCAAATCCTGGAGTTTACTCAAACTCATGTCTACTGAGTCGGTGATGCCATCCAACCATCTCATCCTCTGTCATCCCCTTCTCCTCCTGCCCCCAATCCCTCCCAGCATCAGAGTCTTTTCCAATGAGTCAACTCTTTGCATGAGGTGGCCAAAGTATTGGAATTTCAGCTTCAGCATCAGTCCCTCCAATGAACACCCAGGACTGATTTCCTTTAGGATGGACTGGTTGGATCTCCTTGCAGTCCAAGGGACTCTTAAGAGTCTTCTCCAACACCACAGTTCAAAAGCATCAATTCTTCGGCACTCAGCTTTCTTCACAGTCCAACTCTCACATCCATACATGACCACTGGAAAAACCATAGCCTTGACTAGACAGACCTTTGTTGGCAAAGTAATGTCTCTGCTTTTTAATATGCTATCTAGGTTGGTCATAACTTTCCTTCCAAGGAGTAAGAGTCTTTTAATTTCATGGCTGCAATCACCATCTGCAGTGATTTTGGAGCCCAAAGAAATAAACGTCTGACACTGTTTCCACTCTCTCCCCAGCTATTTCCCATGAGGTGATGGGACCAGGTGCCGTGATCTTAGTTTTCTGAATGTTGAGCTTTAAGCCAACTTTTTCACTCTCCTCTTTCACTTTCATCAAGAGGTTTTTCAGTTCCTCTTCACTCTCTGCCATAAGGGTGGTGTCATCTGCATATCTGAGGTTATTGATATTTCTCCTGGCAATCTTGATTCCAGCTTGTACTTCATCCAGCCCAGAGTTTCTCATGATGTACTCTGCACATAAGTTAAATAAGCAGGGTGACAATATATAGCCTTGATGTACTCCTTTTCCTATTTGGAACCATTCTGTTGTTCCATGTCCAGTTCTAATTGTTGCTTCCTGACCTGCATACAGGTTTCTCAAGAGGCAGGTCAGATGGTCTGGTATTCCCATCTCTTTCAGAATTTTCCACAGTTTATTGTGATCCACACAGTTGAAGGCTTTGGCATAGTCAATAAAGCAGAAATAGATGTTTTTCTGGAACTCTCTTGCTTTTTCGATGATCCAGCGGATATTGGCAATTTGACCTCTGGTTCCTCTGCCTTTTCTAAAACCAGCTTGAACATCTGGAAGTTCTTGGTTCACGTATTGCTGAAGCCTGGCTTGGAGAATTTTGAGTCTTAGTTATCTGAAAATAGGAATAATAGTATAATCAACCTTGTAATAGTGAGGACTAAATATTTTAATCTGTGAAAACTGTTCAATGGTAGCTATTACCATTAGTAATAGGAGTAGAATTTAGCCATTATTAAGTATTTTTTCAACATATCTGTCCAGCAAAAATAGGGCAGCCTCATAAAACAGTGATTCCCCATCTTCCAGAAATATTTTAAAAGATGAAATTCCAGGAACACTATCAAAGAACAGACTGCAGGAGCAGACAAAGCCTGAGTGGAGTGGTATCTGAGGCCTGTATAAGAATCTGAAATGCCTAGGTTGAGTGGTCTTGCTACTAAATTATTCCTTGTTTATGGTACCTGAAATCTTCTTTCTCTTTTAGCTTTTCCCCTTCTGATTTTCAACATTAAGAAGGTTCATCCATCTTTAATACACTTTTTCTTCATTCTGCTCAACCTTTTAGCATCACTGACATCCCAGTCTCTCTCTCTTCCCTTTTTCCTTTCACAGATGACAGACTTCTTGAACTACTATGTAAGCACATTTTGCTTTGATTTCTTTAACACTGCCCTTAAACTTCCTTGTGCATATGCCTGCTCTCCAGAAAGCTCTTGGCCAAACCCAAAGACATTTCCAGTCCATCTGTGGAAAATCTTCCTCCTTCAGTTTCCATCACACCACTCAATCCAGTAGCCTCTCCTCCTTCTTGTAAGAAAGTTCTCTAGGATGACATCTTTGACTCCATCCCACCTCCTAATTATGAACTTTCTTAAGTCTTAGGTGTGATCTTCCTTACATATAAATAGCTCCCATATCCATATCTTCTCCTAGACCTCTCACCTGTTCCTGCTTCTACTCTGTATCTTCATGTGCATACAAGATAACCTGATCCTCAGATGGACGCCCACTACAACTATTATCATGCCAGTCACTCTCTCCTAGACCAGATCCTCATTCCAATTGACTGCTTTATCAGCAACACTACCAGTCAGACAGGGTCCCTGGCCCAAAACCTTAGACCTTTGACTTCTTCCTTTTTGTTCCCCTTATATCTAGGCATCTCTGAGTCCCCCACTCCTGAGCCAGGGTACAGTCTCCAAAGGCTCAAATCCAAATACCAGCTCTCCCTGTGGTCTAGGCCTGAAACACATGACCAAACTACATTTCCTAAAGAATCTGTAGTCAACAGGCAATCAACATGCGTGACCCCAACTCACTAATTAAACACTTTCTGATTCTTCAACATCAAATGCAAATTCCTGACTCATAAGCCAGCCCCACCTCTAATTAAGAGTATCTGACTCAGCACCCATCCTCTCAGCTCCTAATATTCCTTAGACTTTTCTGTTCTGGCTTGTCCTACTTTCATACACACACACACACACACACACACACAGAATCAGTCTGTCTCTCTTTCTCTCTCTACCCAACTGTTCTTCCTCTAGGCATTATTTTGTGTTAAGGCCCCATCTTCCCAACTCAAAAGTCCTTTGCCATTCTTTTTTCCAAGTCTAATTATGTACTGACTCTGCTGAGTGCTTAGTTGCTAAGTCATGTCTGACTATTTGAGACCCCATGGACTGTAACCTGCCAGGCTCTTCCGTGGGATTATACTGGGAAGACTACTGGAGAGGGTTGCCACTTCCTCCTCCAGGGGCTCTACCCAACTCAGGGATCCAACCCACGTCTCCTGCAGCTTCTGCATTAGCAAGCAGATTATCACTGAGCACTGTATTCACTGGGAAGCCCTGGGAAGCCCTGTATTCACTCTAAGACCTCTCAAATCACCTCCTTCTGGACTATTTTCTAACTCACTTCTATTGTAGTCCCAAAAGAAAACCATCATTCTCAGCAGATATCCTTTGACTTGACTTCCTGCCAAAAGGTAATAAGCTTATTCTTTCTAAAATTTCAGAGATATAATTTCCTGTCTCAGAGGAACTTCACCACTCCCATCATACACTGAACAGCTGGAGCTCATCTGACTTTAAAGGAATGGTTTTTGAGATCTGGAGGTTCGGAATGAACATGCTCCCAATCACCCCAGCAGGAACTGACCTCTCCAAGCCTCCACTAAACCACTGCATCATTTGTTCACCATTCAAGTGCTACCTTTCACTGGAGTTATTTATTAGAATGTCTTGTCTGCCTTTTCCCCCCAACTCATTGTGAAGTCCCCTGGAGAAAGAGACTTTATTTCGTTCAACTCGGTAAGTGCTCAATAAAAACTAAACCAATAAATAACATTTCCTCAGGCAAAACTCCAAATTTACAGATATCCAAAAAAGAATCCCTCTGCTGATTTTTCTTTGGTGAGCTCTCTCATAAATACCTATATGGTGTCTCTAGAGACAAGCCATTATGATTCTGATCTCCAAATTCATCACACAGACTCCCAGCCACGATGGAGTACTAAACAAGCACTGGACTGGCCTTTCTGTCACAAAAAGCAATAAAATTAGACAAAATATATGAAAAAACTATTTTTCCTGGATACTCAGTAGCAAAGAATTATAATCTTTGAGAGAAGGAAAAGAAAATGTGGGAGGTCTTAGCATTTCCCTGATTTTCTTCCTGGAGGAAGAAACAGGAAGTGAACTAAAGTGTTAGTCACTCAGTCATGTCTGACTCTTTGCAACCTCATGGACTAACTATACCCCACCAGGCTCCTCTGTCCATGGAATTTTCCAGGCAACAATACTAGAATAGGTAGCCATTCCCTTCTCCAGGGGAACTTCCCAACACAGGGATCGAACTTGGGTCTCCTGCACTGCAGGCAGATTCTTCACCATCCGTCACCAAGAAGCCCTTGATACAGGAAGGAAGAATCCAAGTAGAGCACGGTGGTCTCACAGGCCTGAGGTAATAGCAGAGTTCGGGACAGCTAAATGCAGCTTGAATTATCGGGGCGCAAACCAGAGAAGAGACATCTAGAGAAAGACATAAAACACTCCACAAAACTGCACAGGAGTCCCCTTATTAAGATGCATTCATAGCACGAGATTACACAAAGCTGGGTAAACAATAGCTAAAGGGAAAAGAACATATGAGGGAACTGCAATCTGAACAACTTCCGCAGCTCACACTGAATTAGAAAATGCTTTGTTGTTGTTGTTCAGCCATATAGTCCTGTCCAACTCTTTGTGACCCCATGAACTGCAGTATGCCAGGCTTCACTGTCCTTCACTATCTCCCAGAGTTTGCTCAAACTCGTGTCCTTTTGAGTCTACAATGCTCTCCAACCAGCTCATCCTCTCACATCCTTCTCCTGCCCTCAATCTTTCCCAGCTCAGGGTCTTTTCTAATGAGCCAGCTCTTCTCATCAGGTGGTCAAAGTACTGGAGCTTCAGCTTCAGCATCAGTCCTTTCAATGAATATTCAGGACTAGATTTCCTTTAAAATTGACTGGTTTGATCTCCATGCTGTCCAAGGGACTCTCAAGAGTTTTAACCAGCACCACAGTTCAAAAGCATCAATTCTTTTGGCACTCAGCCTTCTTTGCAGTCCATCTACCACATGGACTGCTGGAAAAACCACAGCTTTGCCTTTGTTGGCAAAGTAATGTCTCTGCTTTTTAACGTTATCTAGGTTTGTCATAGCTTTTCTTCCAAGAACAACTCTCTTTTCATTTCATGGCTGCAGTCACCGTCTGCAGTGATTTGGGAATTCAAGAAAATAAAATCTCTCACTTTCCATTTTTTTCCCATCTATTTGCCATGAAGTGATGGGACCAGATGCCATCATCTTGATTTTTTGAATGTTGAGTTTAGAGCCAGCTTTTTCACTCTCCTTTTTCACTTTCATCAAGAAGCTCCTTAGAAGCTGTGGTACATACACACCATGGAATATTACTCAGCTGTTATAAAGAATTCATTTGAATCAGTTCTAATGAGATGGATGAAACTGGAGCCCATTATACAGAGTGAAGTAAGCCAGAAAGATAAAGAACATTACAGCATACTAACACATATATATGGAATTTAGAAAGATGGTAATGATAACCCTATATGCAAAACAGAAAAAGAGACACAGATGTACAGAACAGACTTTTGGACTCTGTGGGAGAAGGCGAGGGTGGGACGTTTCGAGAGAACAGCATCGAAACATGTATATTATCTATAGTGAAACAGATCAACAGCCCAGGTTGGATGCATGAGACAAGTGCTCGGGCCTGGTGCACTGGGAAGACTCAGGGATTGGGTAGAGAGGGAGGTGGGGGGGGGGGGGATCGGGATGGGGAATACATGTAAATCCATGGCTAATTCATGTCAATGTATGACAAAACCCACTACAATACTGTAAAGTAATTAGCCTCAAACTAATAAAAATTAATTAATTAATTAATTAATTAAACAAAAAAAGAAGCTCCTTAGTTCCTCTTTGCTTTCTGCCATTAGGGTAGTGTCATCTGCATCTCTGAGGTCACTGATATTTCTCCCAGCAATTTCGATTTCAGCTTGTGCTTCATCCAGTGCAGCATTTCACATGATGTACTCTGCATATAACTTAAATAATCAGGGTGACAATATACAGCTTTGACATATCCCTTTCCCAATTTTGAACCAGTTCACTGTTCCATGTCTGGTTCTAACTGTGGCTTCTTGACCAGCATACAGGCTTCTTAGGACACAGGTAAAGGAGTCTGGTATTCCCATCTCTTCAAGAATTTTCCACAGTTTGCTGTGATCCACGTAGTCAAAGGCTTTCGTGTAGGCAATGAGGCAGAAGTAGATGTTTTTCTGGAATTCCTTTGCTTTTTCTATTATCCAACAGACATTGGCAATTTTATCTCTGGTTCCTCTGCCTTTTCTAAATCCAGCTTGTACATCTGGTGCATCTGCAAGTTCTCGGTTCACATAGTTTAAAGCCTAGCCTGAAGGATTTTTCGCATTACCTTGCTAGCATGTGAAATGAGTGCAATCGTGCAGTAGTCTGAACATTCTTTTGCATTGCCTTTCTTTGAGATTGGAATGAAAACTGACCTTTTCCAATTCAGTGGCCACTGCCAAGTTTTTCAAATGTGCTGGCACATTGAATGCAGCACTTTAACAGCATTATCTTTTAGGATTTGAAAGCTCAGCTAGAATTCCATCACCTCCACTAGCTTTGTTCATAGTTGTTCCTCAGGCCCACTTGACTTCACACCCCAGGATGTCTGGCTCTAAGTGAGTAATCACACCATCGTGGTTATCCGAGTCATTAAGATCTTTTTTGTACTGTTCTGTGTATTTTTGCCACCTCTTCTTAGCATCTTCAGCTTCTGTTAGGTCCATACCATTTCTATCCTTTATTGTGCCCATTTTTGCATGAAATGTTCCCTTTGTAACTCTAATTTTTTGAAGAGATCTATAGTCTTTCCCATTCTATTGTCTTCCTCTCTATCTTTGCATTGTTCACTTAAGGTTTTCTTATCTCTCCTTGCTATTCTTTGGAACTCTGCATTCAGATGGGTATGTGTGCCAAGTCACTTCAGTTGTGTCGGACTCTTTGTGACCCCATGGAATGTAGCCTGCCAGGCTCCTCTGTCCATGGGATTCTCCAGGCAGGAATACTGGAATGGGTTGCTATTTCTTACTCATATGGGTGTATCCTTCCTTTAACCAGAGAGAAGAACCTCACTGAACACTTCAGGCTTTCAGTGGAGACCCTAGAAAGATCAAACCTTAAGATGAGAACTAACTTAACAGAAGAATAAACGCTCCTCTAAACTCCTTTAGCAAAGCTTGACAATAATCCTTGAAAGTATCAAATTAACTGCCAGGCAAACAAAAGTTAACAGTCTTTAAGTGAAGACAACAAAATCTATGCAGTCAACAATGTAATATTTATAATATGCACCATCAGATAAAAAATTATTAGGTATACCAAATAGAAAGAAAATGTGACATTTAACTAAGAGAAAAACTGGTCAACAGAAACAGACACAGAAATGACAGAATAATTTAAGTAGCAGAAAGAAACTTTAAAAAATCATAAGAGTCAATGTTTATTGAGTGCTTATTATGTTCAAGGTACTATTGTTTTAACATTAGGTATTATCTCATTTATTTTCAAAATAGTCCTCTAAGGGAGATAATCTCTTTGTACCATTTTGAGGAAGCAAAACCCAGTAAGGTTCGTAAGCAACTTATGTATGATCAATCCAGCTTTCAGACATTAAGGCTAAGATCTGAACCCAGGAAATCTGATTCTAATGGCTATGCTCTTTTCCATAGTACCAGACTGCCTCAGAAAAAAATTTAAAGCAGCTATTATAAGTACATTCAAGGACTTTTTAAAAACATAATGAGGAAAGAAACACAAATGGAAGTAGACATTCTAGAGATAAAAAATATAATATCTAAACTAAAAATATATAGACATTGTACAAGAAAAGAGAACAAACTCTAAGACAAGCAAAAAAACTATCCAGACAGAAGTAGGGAGAGAAACAGGGCTGGAAAAAAGTGAACAGACCCTTAATGAAATGTGAGAATACATTAATTGTATAACATAATTATAATTAGATTTTTAAGAAGAGGGAACAGAAAAAAATACTTGAAAAATTTCCAAATATGATGAAAAATATAAACCTGCAGAACTGAGAGTCTCTCAGCAAATCCAAAGCAAGAAAAACACAAAGAAACCATAAGATACATTATAATCAAACTGTGAAAATTCCATGATAAGCAAAAAATCCTACAGCAACCATGGGATGATGGGAAGGGAAACAAAAGGGGAAACAGAGATTAAAATTTCTCTGACTTCTGATCAGAAACAAGACAAACCATGTAACAATAGGACAATACTAAAGCGCTGTCAACCTAAAAGTGTATCCAGTGAAAATCTTCAGAAATAAAAGCAAAATAAAGATACTTTCAGCAAACAGAATCTGGGCAAATTTAAATACAGAAGAATGGCACATAAAAAATTAATGAATGAAAGAAAAATATTGTAGATGGAAAATGATTCAAAAAAGAACAAGGAACTTCTCCTGCAGCCAAGACAGAGTAAGTCCACTAAATCCTATTACCCTGTGGCTGACAACCAAAAACTCTGGACAAAATACAAAAACAACTATCAAAGGACTCTGAAAAGTAAATAAAACCAGGAATATTGAGGAAGAAAGTAAAAGGAAACACTTGGAAAAGCAACTCTTAAGGATTCTTAGAGAAATCCTTTCTTTCTGGCCAAATGGCCAGGTAAAGGGCATTGTGATCCAGAGAACATGTATCTTTGACATTCTTTTTTTTCTCTCTCAATTCATAAGTCCTCAGGAGAGTTAGCTGGGCTGGTGATGTCAACAGCCAAACTCTAACAGAAATCCTATAACAAACGTTCAAACGTTATCATTCAGACCAGAAGACTGGAGGTGATGGTGGGGGTGGTGCGGCGGCTAGGGCTTAAGAAGAGACCCTTTCAGGCCTAAGAGTGTGGAGAGAATCCCTGTTTTGTTTATCTTTATTAGCTCTCTGTTTTGCCTAAAGGCAACCTTAATTAAAGGAGTTGTGCTGCAGTAGTACAAGTGGGTAAAACTGTGAGTTTAAGGAAAATCTAAAAGGAGAGAGAGATGGAGAAGGAAATATGCTAATTCTGTAAAGAAACTGGCTGCAGGTTCCAGCTCACCTGTGAGCAGCACACATGTGGACAGACTTAAAGCAACACAACAAAGTCTTTAAGGACAAAACTAAGGTTTAAACCACACTCAAGTCTCAGACCAAAGAACATTTAGTCAAATTTTCCTGAAAACAACCTGAAATTACTCAACATATAAAGAACAACAACAACAAAAAAGGACAAAGTCTTAACAAGAAAGATGATCAACAGATGGCAATAACAAGATGATAAGATGCTAAAACTATCAAAGACCTTAAAGAAGCTATAACTATGTTCCATTAGCTTAACATAAATACCTGAAAAACAGATGGAAAGGTAGTTCTCACTAAGTAAACAGAAAAATTTTAATGGAAAATTTAAACTAAAAAATATATCTAAAATAAAAAATTATCATAAAATGGAGATAACAGAGTAAAGATTCAGTAAACTTGAAGACAGATCATAGAAACTGTCCAATCTGCAGAACTAAAAGAAAAAAAATTAAAAATGAACTAAGCAGAGCCTCAGGAGCATGTGAGACAGTATCAAAAGGTCAAATAGCTGTTCAATTACAGTATCAGAGAGGAGGAGAAAGATAATGGTGCAAGGGAAAAAATAAGGAAATAATGGCTGAAAACTCCTCAAATATCATGAAAGACATAAACTTACATATCAAGAATCTCAACAAATTGCAGAGAGGACAGAATCAAATAAAATTTCATGCATAGATTCATCATAATCAAACTTCTGAAAACCAAAGACCAAAGAAAAATCTTAAAAATAGCTACATATAAGGGAGAACAATTTAATGACAGAATTCTCACCAGAAACTGTGAAGGAGAAGAACATCATTCTTGAAGAGCAAAAAAAAAACCAAAAAACTGTCCACCCAGAATTTTGTGCCCAGTAAAAATACTCTTTATTCGTGAAGATGGAATAAGGACACTCAGATAAGGAAAAAGCTAAGAGAATTTGTCACCAGAAGACCTGCTCTAAAAGAAACGCAAAAGGGAGCTTTTTAGATTGATAGAAAATTATAAAATAGGGAAAACTGGAATTTTAATAAAGATGGGAAAACAAGAGAAATATTACATATCTGAGTAAATATAAAGGACTAGTTTTCTCCTCTTATTTAAAATAACTGCTGAGATGTACAGAACAGACTTCGGGACTCTGTGGGAGAAGGCAAGGGTGGGATGTTCTGAGAGAACAGCATTGAAACAAGTATACTATCAAGGGTGAAACAGACCACCAGCCCAGGTTGGATGCATGAGACAAGTGCTCAGGGCTGGTGCACTGGGAAGACCCAGAGGGATGGGATGGGGAAGGAGGTGGGAGGGGGGATTGGGATGGGGAATACATGTAAATCCATGGCTGATTCATGTCAATGTAAAAACCACTACAATATTGTAAAGTAATTAGCCTCCAACTAATAAAAATTAATGAAAAAAATAAAATTAAATAAAATAACTGCTGAAAGAAAAAATTAAAACTGCTGTCTAGCAGGATTCTAAGTTATGTAGATAAAACATAGATGACAACTGTAACACTAAAGGGGGAGGATAAAAGGACATACATAGTTGTAGAAAGTGAAAGTCACTCAGTCATATCTGACTCTTTGTGACAGTCCATGAAATTCTCCGGGCCAGAATACTGGAGTGGGTAGCCTTTCCTTTCTCCAGGGGATCTTGATCTTCCCCACCCAGGGATCAAACCCAGGTTACCCACATTTGCAGGCAGATTCTTTACCAGTTGAGCCACAAGGGAAGCCCAAGAATACTGGAGTGGGTAGCCTATTCCTTCTCCAGCTGATCTTCTCCACCCAGGAATCAAACTGGGGTCTCCTGCATTGCAGGTGGATTCTTTACCAACTGAGCTATCAGGGAAGCCTTACACATAGTTGTAAGCCATCTATATTTTACTTGAAGTACTAAAATGTCAACTCAAAATAAACTGTGAAAGCCCATACATAAATAAAATCCCAAGAGCAAACACTAAAACAATAATATAAAAAGATGTAATGAAGACAAAAATTAAAACTAAAAAATATTCAAATAACTCAAAAGGTGCCAGGAAAGGGATAACAGAAGAACAAAACATAGAAAGAGAAAATAATAATAACAAGTGGTAGACCAAATCCAACCATATCAAACATAACACACCAAGTAAATGATAGACATTGTGAGACTAAATTTTAAAAAGACACATAAAATCCAATAATATGTCTTCTACAAGAAATTCACTTTAGATAAATACATAGATTAAAAGAAAAAGGACAAAAAAAAAGTAAAAAGACAAACATTGCTCATTATTAGAGAAATGAAAATCAAAACTACAATGAGATATCACCTCACACCAGTCAGAATGGCCCTCATCAAAAAGTCTATAAACAATAAATGCTGGAAAGGGTGTGGAGAAAAGGGAACACTCTTGCAATATTGGTGGGATGTAAATTGATACAGCCACTATGGAAGATGTTATGGAGATTCCTTAAAAAACTAGGAATAAAACCACCATATGACCCAGCAATCCCACTCCTAGGCATATACCCTGAGGAAACCAAAATTGAAAGAGACACATGTATCCCATTTTTCATTGAAGCACTATTTACAATAAGCTAGAACACAGAAGCAACCTAGATGTCCATCAACAGATGAATGGATAAAGAAGTTGTGGTCTATATACACAATGGAATATTACTCACCCGAAAAAAGGAACACATTTGAGTCAGTTCTAATGAGGTGGATGAACCTAGAACCTATTATACAGAGTGTAGTGAGTCAGAAGGAGAAAGATAAATACCATATTTTAACACATATATACAGAATCTAGAAAATTGGTACTGAAGAATTTACTGACAGGGCAACAATGGAGAAACAGACATAGAGAATAGACTTATGGACATGAGGAGAGGGGAGGAGAGGGTGAGATGTATGGAAAGAGTAACATGGAAACTTAATTACCATATGTAAAATAGATAGCCAGTGGGAATCTGCTGTATGGCTCAGGAATCTCAAACAGGGGCTCTGTATCAACCTAGAGGGGTAGGATGGGAGGGAGATGGGAGGGAGGTTCAAAAGGAAGGGGACATATGTATACCTATGGCTGATTAAAAAAAAAAAAAAGTAAAAGGACAGAACAGATATACCATGCAAACACTAATCAAAAGAAAGCTGATGGCTATATTAAAATCAAAGTAAAATTCAAAATATGAATACCATCAGAGATAAAAAGAGACATTACATAAAATCAAAGAATCAAATTATCATGAATATATACCAATCCTAAATATGCAGGCACCTAATAATAAGAGCATCAGATAGAGAAGCAAAACATGATAGAACTGAAAGGAGAAAGAGGCAAACAAAAACCTGGAGACTTTAGCACTCCTCTATTGGCAATATATATAACAGAGAGAAAATCAAGGATATAAAAAACCAAACAACACTATTAACCAAATTGACCTAACTGATGTTGATTGAACATTCCATCTAACAATAACAGAAAATACGTTTTTGCAAGTATACATGGAACATTCAGCAAGATAGGAGCTATAAAACAAACCTTAACAAACTTTAAATAAAATCAAATTAAGTATGTTCTCAGACCATTTCAGAATTGAACTAGAATCAGTGAAAGATATCTTGAAAATCCTCCAAGTATTCAGAAATAAACATAACTACAGGTTAAAGAACTAGAAAATATTTTAATTGAATGTAAATGAAGTTTCATTGCAATAGAATGAAATTTGTACAATGCAGCTTAAGTAATTATTAGGGGGAAATTTTAACATTACATGATTATATTTGAAATAGAGGGCAAAAAATCTCTAATCAATGATCTTAAGAAACTAGAAACAATTAGAGCAAATTAAACCCAAGGCAAACAAAATGAAAGAAAGACAATAAAATGAGAGCAGAAATCAGTGAAATTTAAATAAGAAAAATAACAGAAGAAATCAATATCACAGGGTCATTTCTTTAGAATTCAATGAAATTGGTAAATTGGTATTCTCTACCCAGAATGATGAAAAAGAAAAAAGAAAGATGATGCAAATTACCAGCATCAAGAATAAAAGAAAGGGCATCACTGCTGAGCCTACAAACATTAAAAATAAATAAGGGAATATTATGAACAACCTAAGTTGTATTAATTCAACAAATTAAATGAACCAATTTCTTTAAGTATACAAATGCCTAAAATTCACTAAAAAGTAAACAGATAATCTGAATAATCCTCTAATTAGTATTAAATAAATATATTTAGTATTTAAAAACCCTCCAGCAAAGACTACACCACGCTAAGATGGCATCAGTACCGAATTCTACCAAAAATAATTCAAGGAAGAAAAACCTACAATTCTCTTCCAGGAAAAACAGAAGAAGAGGGAGCACTTCCCAACTCATTTTATGATCCCAGGATTACCTAGACCCTAAAACCTGTCAAAGATAGTGAAAGAAAACTATACCAATAACCTTCATGAACATGAAGAAATTCTCACCAGGTATTAGGAAGCAGATCCAACAATATGTAAAAAGTATGATAAGTCATACCCATGTGGGATTTATCCAGGGAACTTAAAACAAATCAACATTTGGAAGTTAAATAGTGTAGTTCACATTTATCAAAGAAGAAGAAGAAGAAAAATATGATCATCTCAGTAGACGATCAGTCTGAGGGAAGCCAGACACCAGGACACAAGGATGTTCCAATAGTCCTGTGGAGAGGACCACCTGGCGAAGAACAGAGACCCCACCAGTAGCCAGCATCAGATAGCCGGTCATGTGAGTAAAGCACCTTGTAAGTAAATCCTGCAGCCACAGTCAAGCTTTAGGATGCCTGCAGTTTTGGCTGATAGCTCATGAGAGATTTCACGCAAAAATCACCAAGCCAACTGTTCCCAAATTCCTAACTCATAGGAACTATAGAGGATACTTATTTATCATTATTTTGAACCACTAACTTTGGGGGTGATTTCCTATGCAATGTTAGATAGCCAACACCTAGAAATACAAATTAAAACCACAATGAGATGCCACCACACACTGGCAGTGCCAAATATTTTGAGGGATGTGGATGGAGCAAGTAGAACTCTCATACATTACTGACGGGAGCAAAATACGGTACATATACCTTGGGAAAACGTTTTCTCAATTTCTAATAATGCTAAACATGCATTCACCACACAATCCAACAATTCTATCAGGGATTTAAGAGAATTAATAACATATGTCCACAAAGTGAATTATACACACAATGTTCATAACAGCTTTAGTCATGAGAGACCCAAATTGGAAACAGTCTAAATGTCCATGAACAGATGAATGGATAAAAAAAATTGTTGACCCTTAAACAATACAGAAGTTAGGGACACCTATCCTCCTTGCAGTTGATAATTTGCATATAATCTATATTTGGCCCTTTCAATACAGGGTTTAATTCCTCCATACCGGCTGTTCAACACCAGTGGATTCAACCACCTGTGGACTGTGTAGTATTTATTGTTGAACAAATCCACACATAAGTGGGCCCCCTCTAAGTTCAAACTCAAGTTGTTCAAGAATCAACTGTATGTTCATACAATGAGATGAATAAAAAGAAACAAATTACTATTATAATACACACCAACTACACAAAAAAATCTTAAAAGCATTAGAATTCTAAGTGAAAGAAGTCAGATACAAAAGACTATACTGTATGTTTTCATCCACAGAACAGACAAATCTACTGCAATAGAAATCACATCAGATATTGCCTAGAGCAGGAGGCATAGGGTTCATTGCAACGAGTCACGGAAGACGCTCAGGGGTTGACAGGAGTGTTCTGTATACTAATCAGGAAGGTGGTTACACAGTGTACACATTTACCAAACTAAACACTTAAAGCAGGTGCATTTTATTGTGTGTGAATTATACTTCAATAAAATTGAAGATAACCATTATATAACGCTGGTCATAAGTTCAGACACCAGGTCAAAAATAATCCTTCCAGGCCAAAAATAATCAAGTGTTCCTGCTCACCTCCTTTCCTCCTCCTACCCCATTCTCTTTCTGTCACTCTTTCGGTTTCTTTTACTGTATCTATGCATCTCCATATCTAGAAAATAACCCCTACCTTCTATTTTCCTGGGTTACCTCTTCTTATACATTCCTCTGTTTTCCCACTTATATCTCTGTCATTCTCATCTTTATCTCTCTTGATATAAACATAGTTGTGCTTCTGCCCACTTTTTTCTGTCCCCTCTAAACTTTCTCTCTTCTTTAACTGACTTGAATATAAGACCAAAGAGTTTTGAAATTTTGATTTATTACTTGAATATTTTGTTAAATTTAAGACTGAGTGCAACACATCTTTATGTTTTATTTAACTTATTTTATTTAAAATGAAATGATGAAGAGGTATTACATGTAATTTATTACATAGTCCTTGGTTGCTACTTTTCCCTCTGAGTTAATGACCTCACTTGTAACAGGGCTCGCTTTCCCTGCTTTAGGAAGCGTTTGAAGCATCCATTCTGGCCACCAATGGAAGAAATGCAATCAAGAACTGGGGAAAAAAAACTAATACTTGTTGAATACCAACTGTGTGTCAGGACTTATTATATGCCTTATCCTATTTTCACTGTAACTCAGGAGATGGGTATTATTTTTCTCACTTTACAAATAAGAAAAGCCGAAATTCAAAGAAGAAAATAAGTAGCTTTGGGCCAATAAATGGTATAGGAGGGCTTCAATCCCAGATCTTTTACTTATTCTACTATGGTTTATCCAAAGTCATGTTTGGATGACAGCTGAACCATAAAGAAGGCTGAGCACTGAAGAATTAATACTTTCGAACTGTGGTTCTGGCAAAGACTCTTGAGAGTCCCTTGGACTGCAAGGAGATCAAATCAGTCAATCCTAAAGGAAATCAACTCTGAATATTCACTGGAAGGACTGATGCTAAGCTGAAGCTCCAATACTATGGCCACCTGATGCAAAGACCCAACACATTGGAAAAGACCTTGGTGCCTGGAAAGATTGAGGGCATGAGGAGAAGGGGATCAACTCAATGGACATGAGTTTGAGCAAACTCTGGGAAATAGTGAAGGACAGGGAAGCCTGGTATGCTGCAGTCCATGGTGTCACAAAGAGTTGGACTCAACTGAGCAACTGAACAACAACCACCACCCACTATTTAGAATAGGACCTTTTACTTTTGAATTTATAGAAGTCCAGTTCCTCAATAAGAAAATGTATAAATGAATGATGTTATATTCATATAAAGGAATACAGCACAGCAAATTAAGAAAAAGAAAGAATGAATGTTGGTGCACAAAATGACTGATGAATCCTACACAAATAACGCTGAGTAAGAAAAGTCAGACACAAAATATTATATACTATATGATTCCATCTACATGAAATCCAAAAATAGGCAAAACTAATTGATGATATGGATTATAAGGATGGTTATCTTGGTTAGGGGTTGAATACAGACTGCCAAAGGACAGGAGGGAACTTTCTGGGGATGCTAGAAATGTTTTGTATCTTCATCTGGGTGACGATAATATGGATGCTGTACATGTGAATTATCATCAAGCTGTACACAAGATCAATATACTCAATGCACCTTATTTGTCATCCTTCAATTAAAAAACAAATCATTTTCTGATGCTAAAACACAGGACCTATGTCCCACTACCAGAGATACATTTCCAGAAAAGTCTGAAATTGAGCAAACTGATTTCAATGAAACAACCTCACTTTAGGAACCTTAGGGAGGGGCTTTACAAACACTTTTCAATGTTTCTGAGCTGTTAACTGAAACTTACTGCCTGCCTCAAAGTCTGGGATGTTGCATAGCTGCTCTGAATGCCAAAGGCTGGGGAAACTATGCATGGATGAAGCAGAATCTTAGCACCTGTCATGATTCTTACATATTTATTTTTCTACTGCCTTACATATTTATTTCTGAATAATCCAGAGTAAGGCTTCCACATAGGTTATCTCATACAATGCTCACAGCAACTCTGTGAGGTAGTCAAGACAAGATCTGTGTTATCTCCTTTAGGAAAACAAAACCCAGAGGCTCAAGGTGTTTAAGGGATTGCACAAGATTTCAAATCCAATGAAGGCTAATATCATAAAAGAATCTAGGCCTCCTAGCTCCTAATCCAGTGTTCTGTTCACCAAAAAAATATTTAACTATGTGGGCTGAGAATGTAAAAAAGATCTACAAAGAAGTTCCACCCATGCCCAAGCTCACAAATCCATATTCTGATGAAAACTGAATAAAATATAAGTGAGAGAAAAAACCATAACCAATGGTTTAAATTTTCCTTCTGATTTCCTTTGGTTATCTGCTTGATTTCCTTTAAGCTTGCCTAGATTTCCTTTGTTTTACTTTCACACTTTTTTTCATACCTACCCTTTAGCCTTTCCTTACTCAAGGGAATTCAGACCGCCTACCTCTTCATGCACCTGCTGTCACTTAGCCAGAAAGGGATGATTCAAGGAACAAAGTCTCTTAATTAACTATGTGGTTAGGTGTATCTGCCCCAAAGAAGCTTTCTTTCTGACATGTTCTTGGGCTTCCCACTTTCTGGAATGTCTATGTTATATCACCAGATGGATTTGATAAAAGTTGCCTGGGAAAGGACCTAAGCTAAGAACAGTCCTGCTGGAAAATTAATCATAATATTTCCTGAAGGAAAAATAAAGCTATTCTGGGAAATCTTGCTCACCCAAAAATATATGGGATACCTCCCACCCCCTTACTATCTTCACCATCAGGCCAACACTTGCTTTGAACTGCTTCAATCTCACACCCTGACTGTGTGAAAGAACCCAGGTAATCACTAGGTTAAGAAACACTGGCCATACCCTAGATTGGAGGATAAAGCAATGGCTCTAAGAAAGAAGGTATTCACAGGGTTCCTTACTAGCTATTTGCTATTCTCTCTACATGACCCCTGGACCTATAACCATCCTCACCAATACTCATGTTCATCTACTCTCAAGCAGAGATGATATCCATGTGCATCTTTTGGAGGCAGCAGCTCATCTATGACTCACAAAAAACGCCATCTATAAGATGCAGTGTGGATGCTTAACAACTTATTTTAGGTTAAGGTACTTTCCTAAGACAGCCTCCCATTCAAGTCCCTGGGCTATGTGTCTCCATGGAATTTCAAAGATTTAATTGCTTTTCACGGGCTCAGGTCTATTAACCACTTAGGACTTTGCATCTCTCCATCTCCATCTTAGGACTTTGCACCAGGGGGGCTTCCCTGGTGGCTCAGATGGTAAAGAATCCATCTGCAATGTGGGAGACCTGGGCTTGATCCCTGCGTTGGAAAATCCCCTGGAGGAAGGCATAGAAACCCACTCCAGTATTCTTGCCCGGAGAATCCCCATGGACAGAGGTGCCTGGCGGGCTACAGCCCTTGGGGTCAAAAAGAGTCGGACATGACTGAGCGACTAAGCACAGTACAAATCTGACAATGAATGATGAGGCTAGAAATGTATGGGAAGGGCACAGCTCTGGCTAATTACAATAAAGGAGTTGCCAGAGGTCAGTGGTCCAGCATGTCTATGGACATGGCAAGGTCTGGACTACACAGATCATTCTGAGGGAAGATCCACCATCTGAAAACTACTGCTCTGTAATGCCTCCATCTTTTTCTTTCTCAGCATTAGTTTCCTTACTTTCACAAAGTTAAGACTTTGTTTATTTCTATAGAAAAAAAAAGAATTGGATTGTAAATATGCCACTTGATTCTCTGGACTGAATCCAAGGTCAAAAGGCCTATAAAATAAAAATAGTTGATAGGAATAAAGTAAATGCCACACCTCAACACCTCTTTTCATCTACATTTCTGGCAAAGACAGGTCTTCTGTGATGGAACAATAGAAACTGTCATCCTGGTCACTCCTCATTTCCTCTGGATCTTACCTCTCATCTCTTAGGAGTTAGTTATATGGGGAACACACAGTATCACAATTGTTGCCAGGGCTGCCACATATTTTCACACATGAGGACTGCACAACTCCAGATGGCACCATTCAAATAGGCTAAAATGTATATGGAACCCTTGTAATTGCAGAGTGCACAACCTGCGCAACCAGATGCTGGAGTGTTGCTGCTTCTAGGAAAAAATATAGCTGTTTATATTGATGGAGCAGTTTACGATGTTTCAGGTTTGGGGTTAAGGGTTACATGTGCTGTTACATGTGCTGTGCTTAGTCACTCAGTCATGTCTGATTCTTTAAGACCCCATGGACTGCAGCCCACTTGTTCATGGGGATTCTTCAGGTAAGAATACTGGAGTGGGCTGCCATGCCCTCCTCCAGGGGATCTTCCCAATCCAGGGATTGAACCCAGGTCTCCCACACTGAAGGCAGATTCTTTACCAACTGAGCCATCAGGAAAGCCCTAAGATTTACATGCATCACCTAATTTAATATTTGGGACACAATCTTGAGATAGGAACTATTTACTATAACCATTTTCAAATGATCAAACCAGGCCTTAAAGATTTTAAGAAATGTTTCCAAGTCATGGCTATTGCCCACCAAATATTTATTATATGACCTTCTGAAAAAGATAATGTAAAGCTTTTTGTCTATTTACATGTCTTGGTTATTTATAGTATGCACCTGAGATGATTCCCTTAGTGGAAAGAGCTCTGATTTGAAGGCAGGATATGTGGTCCCAGTCAGTATTCTAACACATCCTCTAGCAAGTCATAACCTTTCAACATATAAATGAAAGTTTCCAGGTCTAAAACTTTCTACCTAAATGACCTTGAAACAATGTTATCAAACTTCTGGATTCCAATTACTCTACTTACAAAATAAAGCAAATATTTGCCCTTCCTACTGTATGATTGGTAAAAATAATAAATGTTAAAATGATTTATAAATTATAAAGTCCCATACAACTGTAATAGGACATTAATAATGATTATTTTAAAAAGCAAAATGTCCTTTCCAAATCAGGCTGGGCAAATTTCTATGGAGTGTTGTCAGGCAGTAATCCTGAGAGTGGCAATAGGCTGCAACTTTTGCTCACACAACTCTCCTTTTCCCCTACCCGCAGGCCAGTCCCTCTTCACCTTCTGCAGACAAACTGCCTTATAAATGCTTTCATTTTTATTAATGATACTACTCTCCTCCCACCTTCCACATAAAACCTTTCACGAACCTTCTTTCTCTTTTGTAAATTTGTGAAAGGATCAATAGGATTTAGAAGAAGCTCATTTTTCAAATAGCTGTACATATTCTCAGCATTTCAAAGGGTTTTCAGTAGCCAGTAAGAGTTCACCAAACCTAGAACTGATCTCATCTTCTCAAGATCCAAGTACCTTTTGTCTTGCCCAATGACTTGATGCCACACATTAATAAATATATCTTCAATGCATAGTGCTGGGTGAGTGTGGCTCCCCCTACTGAATATACAAAAACCCCAGAGAACACTCTGTTTAATCTAGGGACAAAGAAGAATAAACTCATTAATTTCACAATAGTGTTTTCAAGATACCAACAATGTTCTTGTAAGCACTTCCCACAAACTTCAAAGATACATATGCAATTATTTTCTCTTCCCCCTGGTAACATCAAAATCCAGAGGCTCTCCAGAACTGCATCCCAAAAAACCCAACTCCTGATGCTGTTCTCCATCCCAGCTGTCCCGTCTTCTGCAGCTTCTCAACATTTGAAAATATAGAACTGATTAATTATGAATGCTGTGGCTTGTCTGACCCACATCTCACCTTACTCTTTTGCTCCTTTGGAATTCCATTCCATAGTCAGAGGAATATCAATTTCAGAAAATAAGGTTTCCCTGATATCTAACCTGAAGTTTCCTTCTGCGAGTCTCATCCTATTACTTCTGTGGGCCACGCTAAATAACTCTTCCCCTTCACTGCCACTCTCCCTCTTCAGGGATTTGTGGATTGTTACCATGGCTTTCCCTTCATCACCACTTAGCCCAGCCATATATATTTAATTTTTTTTCGTCTTTTGTCACAAATCAGTCCCTTCAACTCTTAAATCAGCTCTTGGCTCTTCTCTGGACTAACTCCAATTCTCCCAATTTACCTCCAATAACTGATATCCCTTCTGGGAGCTCCAATTTACTCTCTATCTTCCTTCCCTCTCTCTGCCCTTTCCAGAAATGAAATAGGAAGGACTAATAGATATGTGAGTTCAAGGGTCAGGAATATTGCATTGTATATACCTACTCTAAATTGCTTAGGCTCTTCCACAGTACATATAAAGTCCCAAGTCATATATCCCCTTTCCTGGAATGAGAAGACAGGTATTAACAGTGAAACAATTCATCCTATCCCACAGATCACCATCCTCTAGGCTTCTGCCTGGAGGATGGCAGAAGCAAGATGTCAAGACGTTTACACAACAGGTTACAAAGTAGAGCTATGGGCAATGTGGTAGCCTCCAGGCAGACATCATTTTTGAGGTTTGGGCTGACCCAAGAGAGTGTACACCATTTGTATAGCCCCAGTAACTCTCTGTACCTCTTTTCAATGAATGGGTGTTCTGGGGAACTACTTCAGACTTTTCACATGTTGATCCCATTTATGAATTCACAATAACCCTCAAAGAAACACCATTAATACGTCATGCATTATAAAGTCTCTCAGACATCCTTTTGTTCTCTCAGATAGCCCAAACTGCAAGTGATATGGAGGTATTGCTTTGTTCTAACTAGGTGCTTTTCCATTTTTTACCAGATTCCTAGTCATGGTCTGCTCAGGTTTAGTACACTACCTTTAGTCTGAGACAAATGGGCTATCCCAGGCCCCTCAAAACAAGGGTTGGCAGAAGACCCAACCTCTCCACTTCCTTCCCCACAGACAGCCCCACCAGCAAGACCATTCCCCTCTAGATTAGACCATCAGTTACTCGGGCAGAAACAAGAAGGAGAAATTTACTGAGCTATGCCTATTTTCCCTTCACTTAATTGAAGATCCTATGACACAGAAGAGTTAAACACCTTTTCTGTAAGTCAGGGTCTATATAAAAACAATAAATTCATTTCCTCAAACAAGATGAGTAGCAAAATTAGTCCAAGTGTGACTAACTGTTCCAAGTGTGAGAACCTAAACTTCAATTTTGATATAAGAAAATGAATGAAACTACAATAATATATGTTGCCCCAAACATAAAACATGATACAGAAGGGTGTGCCCAGTCCCTCCACAGGAAGTCTGCAGTAGAGACTGTCAAAATGAGGCTGGGGAAGCAGTGATAAGGCGAGAAGCTAGTCCTGCATGGCCAGCTGCCTAACTGCAGACAGCATATGTCTCAGAGCAGGAGAGTCCAGCCTGTTCCAAGTGTGATCACCACAAGGCCTGAAGTGCTTTTCAATAAGCTGTCTGTCTCTCTGGAGGTCATGGGGAGCTCATTCAGTTACACTTAGTGTCTTATTTGATCCCATCAATAATCATTTGATTCCAATACTGCTGAAAAATGCTTGGCTAAAATTTCTAGCCTTTTAATGGCAGAATCCTGGCTCTTTCTAAAACTAGCATTGCTAGATGTGTCAAATGATGCATAAGGGCTTCATCCTGCTGCCAAATGGACTGTGTTGCCGAGGGAGGATTTGGGATGTTCACTGTGCTTCCCTACAGCCAGTAGCAGAGCAGCTCCCAGAGCACACTAGTCTCTACATGAGACTCCCTCACTCAGCAGCTCCAACTCCTCAGCTAATGCTTGACTGGAGTCTATTCTTCAAAAGCATCAAGCGTGTGACTCTCCAGAGGCACCAGTGATAACTTCAAGCAACCTGCTTGTTTATAGTAGGTAAGTTCAGAACTGTAGAAAGGACCCCTTTGCCTATATCAACAGCATCTAGACTGCTAGGGCCTGCCTATATAACAAGAAATGATAGGAAAGTTTCAGAGATGCTCAGAGACTTTTAAGTCAGAGAAAATCTGCATTCCCAGAGAAGTAATTTTTATATCCATTACACAAACATTAGGCACTAAAAGAGAATGTTGCATGTATAAACCATGGAAGCCAAGACAACATTAAAGCACAGCTGTTCTTTACAAAAGTATCTGTGGTGAGACAACAGTATTGGTCTCTATCTCAGTTCACAGAAAGCACTATCAAATTCATCAGATCCTGTCTCTTGCCACAGGCTAGTATAATTCCAACACTGAACATAAACGGCTCATTTTAGGTGCCAATACCACTAGCACTAATGCTGAAATATGCATCCAGACTCTGTTTTCCAAGGGGACCACATAGCGGTATATTTTTTCTACAATGACTGAGAAACCTCAGCTTCAGAATATCCCTGCATGAGACTACTGGGTATATGTGGGAGTGTGTGCGTGCGTGTGTGTGTGTGTGTGTGTGTGTGTTGGGACAAACATGGGAGATACTTGTAGCTCTATAATAGGCTTTTTTTTCAATGCTTTCCATCCAATTAATACAGAGACATTAGTAACCAGTGAAGCATGAGAATTTCATTTATTTCTGACAACGGGAATGATAGAAAAGACGCCGGGTTTTACTCAATGAAATTAGTGTAGGCATTTAAAAGGCATGCTTTCTCTTCTGTGCTTTCTCATTCATTTACATTTTATATTTTATTCACAAGTCTTTCCCCAATGGTCTTACAAAAGAAACATCCATTCAAAACCATCTGGTTCTCCCAGTCAAAAGATATTATGGGAAGAGTTAGAAGTAAGTGCCTAAATACATAACCCCAACTCAGTGAATGTGAGAAGAAAATGAGAGTAAATGAAATATAAACCTCATTTCAGGAGTCTCCAGCAGCGAGATCTGCAGAGAAATGGGCCTTTCAGAAATAGGCATTCAGATCTGCTACCACAGATACTCAAGCTAAGAACTGGAGGGAAGGAACTGGGGGCAGGGAGAGAAAGGGAAATCAACTACTGCCTCTTCCTGGCTTCAGAGTGACTCCCCTAAAGGAAAACAATCTTGGCTACTTTGCTCCCTCTCTCCACATCTCCCTCCATTACCCTGTTGCCTGTCCCTTAGTTCCTCTGGGTCTCTCCCAATACATCTGAGAGGAAGAACAAGAGTCTGTGAGTGGACAGGAACTGGGGTTAGGTGGGGAGCAGAATGAATTAATGAAGAAGAGGCCATTCTTAGGTAAGTCAACATTTGAAGAGGATAGCTGGGTGGGATTCAATAATAAGGAGTTCTATATTCCCTGAGAAAGTGTATCACATTCCCCAAATTTGTGGAGGCCAGGAAGAGTAACAAAGGGAAAGGAAGAAAGGTAACAGTTGAGATCTAGAACTAAGCTCTCAGAATGCAGAAGTAATAGAGGGATTTCAACTGTCTTAGGAGCCCCAAATAAAGGATATCCGATCTTGGCTGCAACCTGTGTCTGTCAGTAGAAACGGTCATTCTACCAAGAACAGGAAACTCGCCCCACCCCACCCCCACCCCCGACTTGGTCGCTGAGAAAGAAGGGACAGTCCCTTGAGGAGTGACTGCGTTCATGGAGAAAATATAGTATAACTGGGGAAGAAGGTTTGAGGGAGGAAAAAGGGCTGAGGTTTTGGAAATCGGGGTTAGTTGACAGTGGTTGCAAATTGATGTGTGTATAAAAAAAAAAAAAAAAAAATCCCGAACCACTCAGGCGGGAGCTGCTCACCGGTCCCAAAGATCTGGAAGAGAAGGCGGGGCTGGGAGGCGCGGATCGCGGCGGACAGTCTTCCCTCTCTGCCCACTTCCGACCCCTTCTTCTCCGGCATCAAGCGGATCCTCAGCCGCCCTTCGCCGTGTTGAATCCACCAACTGAACAGCTCAGTGAGATTGAACTGAAGCAGCCCCGCAGTCGCCTCCTCTGGAGGCCCGACACAGCCCTCAAGGATCGCCTCCTCTCCAAGCTCCAGCACCAGCTGCTTGGCTCGCCGAAGCTTGCGAATCGAGCCTCCCTTCAGCACCCTGGACAGCGTCTGTGCTTGAGCCGGGGTGGGAGAGCTGGAGCCTGCTGTCCACGAGACCCCGGGTGGTGGCCCCACCAGCTTAAGCAGTGGGGCGCAGTCGAGAGCCAGCGAGCCGCGCGCCTCCAGCCGGCCAGCCCTCGGCTCCGAGGGGTACGGCGGTGGCAGCAGCAGGTCCCGAGCGTAGACGCGAAAAAGCGAGGGCACCACAAAGTCCACCGCCAGGCTCTTCCTCTGCAGGCGCGAGTAGCTAAGCGGCTCCCGGGGCTGCAGGGCCGGCCCCGTGGCCGGAGAGCCCACGCGCTGGCCGGTCTCGATCCCAGTCCCGGAGCCTGAAGCTGCCGGTGAAAGCAGCAGCAATAGCAGCAGCCACAGAAGCCCTATGGCTCCCATCCCGCCAAAGGGTGACTGTTTATGCTAGAGCTTCGATTCCCCGGGATCCAGCCTCACCCTCCGCTCCCCCTCAGATGAGAAGGGGTTCCTAACAGTCGTTGGTCCTTACAGGCTCCTTCCACCAAATCTCGGGGGACTGTCCGTGCACTGGATTTCCTTCCCTCCAACTGAAAGGAGAGCAGGAATCTCAATAAAACGGGGCTGGAAGCTCAGGGGCGTGTCAAGAGACCCTGAAGCGCGAAGGGCTCAGCAGCTGGGACCCTATGCCTCTCGCGCGCCGTGCAGAATGCCGCGCCCCCGCCCGTTGATCGCCGAGCTTTGGAATGAGAGAGACTACTATGGTTGATGGGAGACCGCAATTAGGTACCGTCCTCTCCTGCCCCTCGCGGCCTGAGCTGTGGTCTGTCCACTCTTGAGCGGCCTCCAACCCTCTGCAACTTTTGTGCCGGGAACGGTGGCTCCGAGCTGGTATTTGGTGTCCTGGCTGCCTCCTGAGCTGCTTTTGGCTCTTCTGAGCTCCTCTTCCGCGTCTAGCAGGGAAACGAGGGCACCAGCTGTTTCCTCGCGCACCCTCCCGCGATCCTCCGCAGCGGGAGGTCTTCGGACTGCACTACTAGCTGAACTTCTGGACCTAAATCGAGCCGTTGCGCTGCGGAGCGGAGGCTCAGGCCGCCGCCGCGCAAGTTTACATCGTCCTTGCTCTCCTCTCCCGTCTGGTCTCAGAGTTCTCAGGCACCAAAGCGGCCCCAGCGGCAGAAGCGGAGTGAAAGCATTCAGGGACCAAAAGCCCGAAATCTTGCTGCCCTCTCCTCACTCATCGGCAGCTCCTGCGGCTTCAGTGGCTGGGCAGAAGGTGGCCGGAAGTCGCCTCTGTGCCCCGCGACCCTCTGGGCCGCGGCTGCCAGGGTGCCAGCTGCTACTGCCGCTGCAGCCCCGGGAGCCGCTCTATCGCATCTGCCGGGTGGCCCGCCACTTGCAGCTGGCGGAGCCGCGAGCGCGCGCCGAGAGGGGCCTGGCCGAGGCGGGGGCGGGGTTCGAATGCCAGCTCCTCAACGCGGCTGGGCCCACGCAGCCCCGCCCCGCCCCGCTCTCCCGCCAGCCAATGGTGCGGCGAGGTCGACTTCTTATGCAAATCTGCAGAGGACCACCCCCCACCCCGCTTTCATTGAGAAAAGCACAGAGCCCGCCCTACCCTCCCTCCACCCCTCTTCCCTCCCTCGCTCCACCTCTGCCAGATTTCCTGCCCTATGTCGCTTCTGTGTGAACAGGAGCGTGTATTAGATAAATAGTAGGACTGGAAGAGGCCTTTGTAATCAAGTATTCTAATTTCGCACTTAAGGGAAGTAAACGAATCTGACTTCGGAAAAGCAGTTCTGGAATAAAACTGGAGGCCAGGGGAGGGGAGAAGGGAGGGGCAGCGTGACACTGCCAACTCTGGTCTTGGATTAGGGCCCTTAGACAGTCTTCTCTGACCCTTCCATTATTTGAACGCATTCCTGGAGAACCTGGTGATCCCACCATCCACATAGGATAAAATGGTGCGGAGGTCGGGGGGAGCTTTTGGGGGGTTCCAGGGGAGGGTGGAAGTGGCTCGCAATCTTGCAGAGTTGCGATTCAGCTACAACAAATATTTCAGACGGCAGTCACTCCGTGTTTTCTTCCTTTACTCCCTGCAAGGTAAATATTTTAAACTCTAGTTTTAGAGGAAACTGAGTCGCAGAGATCTTAACTGATTTTCCTAGGATCACATAGTCCTACGTGCCTCCCAAGCTCTTACTCATGCCTCTTAACCACTGCTCTTAACCATACCCCTCTATGAGTAACAGGCTAAGAAGTCTAGAAGTGACTTAGCTAGAAAGAATGATCTGGCATTCCTGTTCACAGTCCTGGGAGTGACAGTTCAAAACTGGAGACCATTTCTATAGCCCTGTGAAGTCAGGGCTGTATCTCCAGTCTCTCTTCATCTCTCTTGAGCAGCTATCACAGAACCTGGATAATGGCTGTTTACAACAAATGGTTCACTAGAATCGTAGACAAAACTACAATCTTTGGTGCACACAGTGGAGCTGATTCTCCCTCACTGAGCAACAAAGAATGACCTGATTCATAGAAGAAATGATGCTCCTACCTTGGTGAAGCAAGGGAAGGAGGAAGAAAAGGGAAGAGGAAGGAAAGGGTATGAAGGTTAATAGTTTCCTAGTATGTGAGCAAATATGTTTTGATTTTCATCATATTTCATTGGCATGCACACTAGTGAGAGAATAATTTTCTATGTGACATATTAAAAAGACTAAAACACAGGTCCTTTCATTCCCCACCGCAGCCCTTCCTTATTTCTCAATTTAATTTTTGTCCAAAGTCAAACTGACCCCAGGCATTTGGCTATACCACTCCAGTGTTCTTGCCTGGAGAATCCCAGGGACGGCGGAGCCTGGTGGGTTGCCGTCTATGGGGTCGCATAGAGTGGGACACGACTGAAACGACTTAGCAGCAGCATGAATCCGCTACAATCAACAGCCACTAGGGGGCTGCAGAGACTTTCAACTTAAGATATCCACCAGGGTTGAACATTTTCCCAGGTAAATCACCAGGATCACTGCCTTTTTTGCACCTAGTGAACACAAGGGTCTCAATTCTCATGCTTTTATAAATTTTCTCCAATATCCCCAAAAGAAGGACAAGTGCTTCTCTCTATAGATTAAATCACAATGAATCCAAAACATTTTCCCTTTTTGTTAAATAATTTAGAAAAAGAGGCAGAAATGAATACTGATAGTCTATCAGTCACATATAAGTCATATATGTATATACATACACATATGCATCTGTGGGTGTGTATCACATCACACAGTGGCCTTTTGAGAAAAGGTATATATTATTATTTCCATTACAGAGACAAAACAACTAAGGCTCAGAGAGGCAAAATAATTTGCCCAAGGTCAAACAGCTAATAAGTAAGAGTTGGAATTCAAACCTGTGATTTTTTTCCCTCCAAAATTAACACGTCTCACTGAGACAAATTTGGCCTCTTGCTCATGACTTACAGCTATAATTTTGCCACTTCTCCCTTATGTCATTAGCTTCCCCAGTGGCACAGTGGTAAAGAATCCATCTGCCAAAGCAGGAGATGCAGGAGACGCAGGAGACATGGGTTCAATCCCTGGGTCAGGAAGATCCCCTGGAGGAGGAAATGGCAAACCATTCCAGTATTCTCACCTGGGAAATCCCATGGACAAAGGAGACTGGTGGGCTACAGTCCATGGGTCGCAAAGAGTTGGACACAACTAATCAAGCACGTCTATTCTATCTTATATCATTTCCATCTAGAGCACAGCAGATGGAAAAGAGCAATTAAGAACAACTGGGGGAAAACAGAGATAGAAAGATTTAAAATGTGTCAGCAATGATAACTAACATGGCCTGATGCACATATTATGGACCAGCATATTTCAAAATAATTTTCATGTATTATCTCATTTAAGATTCACACTAACACTATGAGGGGAAGTAACAATATCTCTATTTTACAAATGGAAGCTCAGAGAGAGTAAATTCCCAACAATAGACTATAAAAGGTAACAAAACTGGTTACGGAATTTGAACCTGAATATCTGACTAAGAAGTCCATGGTATCAAATCCTGGATGACCTCACAAGACAGAAAATGGAGTATGGTGGAATAGACTGAGATGGGCAGAGGTGAACAAGGAAAAAACTGAAAGCTCAACTCAAAAAGAGAGATATAGGGTGTGGAAGTTATAGTGAGAGTGGACAGGAGATAATGGAAGCCATGAAGACACATTTGATAAGATGGGCTGCTCTGGGTCACCTTGCTGATAACTTCAGCACTTAAGTTGAAGAGGGAGGAAAGTGAGATCATGAAGGAAGAAAGCAAAGGGCCAAGATGGACACTGAAAGCACCAAGACCCTCCTCTGGAAATTCCCAGTTTCTGGTAATGGCAAAGTGAGTAAGACTGATACGGAGGGGTTTGAGTTCTCTGTAAGAAAAGCAGTAATAAAAACAGCAGTTCAAATCCAGGCAGTGTGACACACCTCAAAACTGGAAAACCTGATTGCGACCTACAGAGTTAAGTCAGGCATTCAGGTGGTCAAAAAGAAGGGGGGAAAAGAAGGAGAAGAGAGAGGGAAGGAAAAGAGCAGGAGGACCAAGAGAAGGAAAAGAAGGTAGGAGAAAAATCATAAGTTCAGCTAAAGCTAGTCATTGAAAGATGCTTTCTGCTAAGACATTTGGAAACTCACAGCCAGAGTATCTTACCCTGGGACAAGAGCAGGGAGTGTGCTCTAGAAAAAACATTCAAATGACTGTGGATTTGTATTCAGGAAACTGGATTTTAATCACCATCTTGCTTCTCGGAGGCTCTGTGAATCTTGGGGAACTCCTTGATTTCTCTTGGCTCATACATCAAACTAGAAGAACCAGGTATAGCTTTAAGATACTGGCTACTCTGAATTCTGTGTGAGATTCTCCAAGTGGCCAAAAGTTCTCATCCAAGACTGAGGGCCAGAGCTGAGGTGGCTCAGATGGTAAAGAATTCGCCTGTAATGCAGGAGACCTGGGTTTGATCCTTGGGTTGGGAAGATCCCCTGTAGAAAAGAATGGCAATTCATATCAGTATTCTTGCCTGGAGAATTGCATGGACAGAGGAGCTTGGCAGGCTACAGTCCACGGGGTCATAAAGAGTTGGACACAACTGAGCAACTAACACACCCAAAAGAAGAAAATGAACTTCCAAGGGAACCAGGGAAAGAGTCTGAAACTAATGCTGAAAAGAGGAAAAATAAAGATTTCTTTCCAAAAAGAAAGAAATGTATCTCTACTAGAAAACAGACTTCAGTTCTGAAACTATATCTGCAATTACTGACCAGTCATACATAAGATATCTTCTAAAAATCATCATCATAAGAGAAAAGTAGCTAGAATAATTAATTCAACCATTATTTATTAAGCACCTACTATTTGCTTGGCTTTACATGGGGTGCCAAGGAGAGGTACTGTGATGAATAAAACAGACAAGGTTCCTATTAGCATGAGGTCTTGATAAAAATCAAATGAAAAAATCCAGAATGCAAAATTGAATTCAGGCCTATGCTATAACTAAGCAAAAATTACAAATACAAAACAAACAAAAAAAATGGAGGAAAACATAGATTTATTTATAAATAGACTTATTGGGCATGGCAAATTATAGGTGATTTTCTTTTTACAGCTAACTTTTAACAGTTTTGTAAAATAAATAATAATAGAATTTGATTCCCATAAAGAAAATATATCAGTCAGGATAGCTAGGTTATGCTGTTATAACAACAACAACAAATTTCACTAACAATGACATATAATCTCATAATCCATATCTATTTCAGGTCAGCAGAGAGCTCTGATTGCCATAATAATTCAGGGATCCAGGCTACGGAGGGGGCTACTATTGTGAACTTAGAGGGTTTTGAACAAAAAAGTTCCAACCTGGAAATGTCACATCCTTTTTACTCATGACTCTGGCTGGAAACAGCCATATGGACCTCTTCTATCATGAGAAAGTCCACAAGGTGGAGAGTCAGAAATATCCAGCAAACAGCCTCAGCAATGTCCAAGGAAAACCTGTTGAAGGGTTGCCTTAGATGACTCAGACCAGGTAGGGTCTAGAAGACTGGTGTTACCCAGTGAAAATATGATCTTAATTTGCTTGAGATCCACAGCCAATGGGAGAGCCCAGCCACATGAGGCCGCACGGCCTCTCACTGTGTCCATGTGTCATTGTGGAACAACAGAAAAGCTTGGTCTGCTCTCATCCCTCACAAGGCATGATATAAGAGGCTGCACAGACACAATAAAAGCCCTTCTCAAACACCAAAGAGTGACAGCTCTCTCCCAGAAACTATAAACAATCTTACATTTACTGAAAAGAGAAGAAACAACAAGAGAGATCAAAGCAAACAGTTCTCCACTATGTATTTCACAGCAATCCCCATGTTTGCTGAAGCACAGTACATTAGGGAAAAAGGCTGTGAGCAGTACTACAAGTAGCATGTGTTGGTCTTAACCCCTGCTGCTAGCCTAATATTTTCTTGTCTTTTTAAATATCCTTTTTGGCCAGAGAAGATGAAAGTAAAACTTTTTGGGTAATCTGATTATCAATGCAATCCTTTTAAGACCTTTCAGGGGCTCCAGACCAACACAGTATCCATTTCATTTAGTTCTTTCTGACTTTCAGCCAACCCAGGTTAGTGTCCTGGCCTGTGACTTTTAGCGACATCAAGAAGAAGCCTTTGGTATCTTACAGCCTAATCACATATCTGTGACAGATCAGATCAATCATAGGCAGATCAATCTCTGAGCAATAGATTGCATATAACTGACCTGCTCCAGTTGTCCTAATGATGGAAATAACAGGCAATTCCCACTTGCCAGTCCTATCTGATTCATTATTTCACATCTGCATTGTCTTGCTTGGTCTTCTCTCCCTAACTTTCTTCCTTATTCAGACCCGGGATGACTAAACACCTTTGACTGAGCCCTACCCAGATAGAGAGACACATTTTAGTTCTACTTAGGAGGAAGGGGGGCGACAAAGGATGAGATGGTTGGAAGGCATCACCGGCTCAATGGACCTAAGTTTGAGCAAACTCCGGGAGATAGTGAAGGACAGGGAAGCCTGTTGTGTTACTGTCCATGGGTGGTAGTGTCTGACACGACTTAGCGACTGAACAACAACAAGAGGATCTTAATGGCTTAGCTCAGATGGCTTATCATCAATTGCCTTTCATGCTAATCACTTTGAATCCTATTCAAATAACTGCTTTTTTTGTCTTGGACTCAGTGACCAAGCCACACCTTATTCCTAATTTCTTAATGGGCTAAGCTTAGCCTTGTTGTTACAGGATTCTCCCCCTAGTCAATACCCTTCCTCTGAAATCTGCTCTCCACTGACTGGCTTCTCTGAGCCAGTCTCCTGCCAGCCCAACTGTGTGTATACTAGTTCTCAGTCTTCTCTCCCATGGATGTGAACTAGAGATGCTATCTTCCTCTATTTCCCCCTTCCTCTGATTGGGCCCACAACCAAGAGTAAGCGTTACTTATTACTATGGAACACAGGTCACGACCATGGTTGATTAGATAAGAAGTGAACACTTGACTCCAGAGAGGCCCATCCTCAGGCTGGGCTGAGCCAATCAGCTTCCCTCTCCAACTAGGAAGCAGACTGTGTGGAACTGACATGTGAGTCATTAATAGTGGGGCATCAGAATGCCCCCTAAAAACTGATGGTTTCCATCAGGCCTTTAATGAACATCTCACTTTTTGAGAAAATTTGGGATGGACTCTGCTCCTGGCAAATCAAACTAAGACAAGCTGGGGACACTGCCCTTTCTCTCCCACTAGTGCTTCCTGGCACTAACTCCTTACAGAGGTCCTACCTAGAGACTGCTCTCTAAGCATAGGTGTACCTGACCCCAACACTACTCACCCTGCTATCCATAACTGACCTAGGTCTGCCCTCTTCCTGCTTCCTCTATTTCCCCAAAGCCTGCTGAAGCTGGGAAAGTCTCACCAGCAGCCCACCTGAGTTATCGTCACAGGTAAAGACAAGAAGCCCTGAAGATGAACAGGCACATCTACAAACTGTCTACTGCTCTCATGTACCAAGTCAGGGCCACTTTGAAAAATGGTCTTTGAACACCCAGGAGACCCAGAGGCAACTCCTGTGGTTAGAGTCAAAGGTGGTGAGAAGCGGCAGCACTACTGAACTGCTTTTAAATTGGTCTTTAAGCAAAAGAGTAAAGCAGCTCAGCCCATTAAGGAACCCTCACTCAGAAGCTGTCCCACTGACATGCTTCCCAGGGCCTTCGGGGACTCCACTAACAAACCTCCAGCAGCTACGCCAGTTACTTCCCTGCAAGTCACACCATATCAAAGTGAATTTGCAGGGACATGAATGCATGCCTGACCCACTGAGGGAGCCCATCTGGTAAGTTTAGCTTCTATCTTCAGCAGCATGACATAATGAAGGAAGCTCCTTTGAGGGAAGCAGAGCGTTTTCCCAACTTGTCTCTCCACTTCTTTACAGCAGTGAGTTTCAAAGCCTGATGAATGCAAGAGGTCTCCCTTCCTTCAGGGAATGATGAGCTGTTTTGTAGACTTTCATCATGACATGGGACTCAGGGGTACCTAGTAACAAGCTGAGTTATCGAGGTTATTAAATGTTGGCGCTCATAAACTAAAAATGGTTCATTATTAGAGTTTGCAGGGGAGTTTAATTCAGTATCCACTAAAAAGTGAGTACACTTTGCAAAGCCTGGCTGCATTTCCCAACTCCAGCTAACTATGAGAATGCCTTAGAGGAAACTGTACTCCAATAATCTTCAGGAAGTCAGCTTTCTTATCAACCACGTACTCGGTGCCATTGTGAATTGCACTCAATGCAAATAATACTCCAGGTGATTCTACTAGCATTAAGATTACCACACTACTGTGAGCTGGTGAGGTTTTCAAGAGCTGCTACTTTTAATTTTTCAAAATATGAATTGTTGCTCATTTAGCTTCATTAATATTGTTATTGTTGTTTAGTCACTAAGTCCTGTCTGTCTCTTTTGCAACCCCACATACTGTAGCCCATCAGGCTCCTCCATCCATGGGATTTCTCAAGCAAAAATACTGGAGCCATTTCCTTCTCCAGCAGATCTTCCCAACCCAGGGATCAAACCCATTTCTCCTGCCTTGCATGCATATTCTTTACCAGTGAGTCACCTGGAAAGCTCTTCATTAATATTAGAATATTATCAATTATTCGGTTAACCCTACGGTGTGCAGTAATACATGGCTGCATTAACAGTATTTGGGGCCTATCATTTTCCCAACAATTAGAGTTTAACATTAATCATCCACACCCCTGGGCTAATGTGCTTTTACAAGGACACAGCCTGTGAATTTGTGCCACTGGAATAACTTGAACTTCTGTCAAAGAGAATGTGATAAAATCACCGAGTTGTTTTAAAATCACAATGCACTGTTTAAGCATATATAGACTTTATATCCTCACTTTCTTCTTTTATAATGTGAATAATATGTAATAAGTATTTTTCACTAGCAACATATTTATCACAATTTGTTCTCCAATTCATTTTTATCCTCTCCAACTCCTATCCATCACCAAAAGAGGGGTTGGGTGAGCCATGGAGTCTTTTGCCTCATACAAGTGGACTATGATCAAAAACACTTAAGGACTATGGAAGCTGGAAGGCCCACGGATGGAAGTCAAGACCCCCACCACTTCACTAAAGCACCACCAGCTTGCCTCGAATCTAAGCACACACTTACTTTCTATGTTTGCAGAAAGAATCCTGCTGCCAAAAAAATGTTTGAAATCTCTGCACTACACATTTCTATTTATGCAATATCACAGTCATTTAAAACAAAGCGAGAAAAATCCAGAAAGAAAACACTACCTTGTCAGTTGTGGGAGTTGCTTTAAGAAAAGGAATGTGTAAATGAATAGTCAAAGCAATGAAAAAAACAAAGGTGGAACTAGATAAAGAAGAAGGTTTCACTCAGCTCAATTTACCCTACTAGCAAAGGACTCAGCTGGGTGTTGGGAGAGAATGGAGTGGGAATGATGCCAAGATGAATGAGATAAGATCCTAGATAGTTTTGGTCCAAGAGAACAATGAGAGAAGTTCAAAACTGACTATGATACAGAAAAGAGAGATGCAAAGTGCCTGGGGAAAGGGATGAGGGGGAGGGATGAGGGAGGAAGCTTCTCCCCCAACCCTGGGTTGGCATGACTTAGTCAATCATTCTGCAGAAATTTACCACTGAGAAGGCACTTGGCAAGGCCAAGGAAAGGATACCCACAGCAGGGATGCCCTTGTTCATCTCAACACCAAGGAAAGTGATTTAAGACAAGGCTTCTCAAACTTGATTGTGCATACAAATTACTGGTTGGTGGGAGAAGTCTTGTTAAAAAGCAGATTCTGATACAGCAGGTCCAGGATTGGCCTCAGATCCTGCATTTCTAACAAGCTCCTAAGTGATTCCAACACTGCTAGTCAGATACTTTGAGCTGTGGGATCTAAAAAACCGTGCCACAGTCAGATGCTAATGACATGTTATAAGGCATTAAGTTCTGTGACAAATACTGCTCCTTGCCTACCCAACATCTCCTTTTATTTTACATTGAAAGTCCCAGTTTTGTTTGGTAGGCTCATATGCTCAGCTAACTGTTTAGTTCCCCAGTACTCACTGTAGTGAGGGATTTGGAGGGGGTCACACAATTTGGACAAAAAAAGTGTAAACAGAACATTCTGGAGAAGGTATCCATTCCTGTTTAAAATGGCAAAACCTCTGATAGAGAAGGTCTTCATTTCTGTCTTGGGTTTCCATCTCCTTTTTCGTGCCTGAAACACGGACCTAATGCCTGAAGGGGCAGCAGCTTTCTTGCCACCATGACACTGAAAACCACAGTCATGATGATGGAACTAGAAGAAGCAGCCTGGATCCTTCATGCCTTGTGGACTGTGCCTTTCTGCCGTTTCTTGGTGTCTAGGTTTGGGTTTCCCCAGAAGCAGCCCTGAGACAAGAACTGAACTGTTGTTTATTTAGGAAGTAATCCCAGGAAATGCCAGTAGGGGGATGAGAAGCGACACAAAGAAGAGAAGGAAGCCAAAAATGGTATGTGATCTATTCAGTGGGGAACTGGATCTTAGTCCCACTGGGGAAGTCCAGGACACCATGCAGAACACACCAGAAAGGTCCCACCATGGGGGTAGGGAGTTAGAGTATGCACCCAAGCAGTCCCATCCTCTTGGGGGTGGGGGAGAACTAAGCCCTGTAGAGCATTAATTCTCCAGCACACTGGCCTGCCCTACATACAGGCCAAACATACTCCCACAGCCTGAAAGATTGGGACCAAGATTGGGGTATTTTCAGTAGCAGTGAGAAGCATACAGACTGACATGGGTGTGGTACCAGCGGGATCTGCTACACTTGGTAAAACTCAATCCAGACTCTATTACTCAAACACAATTCAAGCTGAAATCACCTTAGGAGTATTCTGATTTTTAAAAAGGTTCTCACCCCCATCACAAGAGGGCAAAATTATTTAATACTAAATCATGTATCTGTAATGGCAGTGTCCAAGGCAACATACTTAGAGGCAGGAAGCTTTTTCTAGCAAACTTCAAAACACACTATATAGGTAACCACATGCTCTGCCAGTGGAAGCAGGCAGCAGGCTTTTCCACAATGTGGAGATTTTGATATAACACCCAGAGCTTATAAATACGTTATTCACACAGAATATTTTCCCACTTAGTCTAGATTTTATTTTCTTGCTTCTTTGGCAAATCAAAGAGACTTTCAATGAGTTTAGGAAAAAGCATTCTCCAGGTAGGTAAAGCTCCCATCCTTCTAAATGATTAACATCATTTTGAATGACCTAGAAGATGAAATAATAAGAAAGTCACTCAGAAAAGCACATGGTAGCAAGCTGAGACAAAGCAGAAATGTGAAGAAAGATGAAAAGAATGAGTTCATAAAGTTCCTGAATGTAGAAACTGGAAGCAAGCACAGTGAGATCATCCTTTATTCTTGCCTGAGCCCTCTGGCTGACCTCCGGGGGAATGAAAGCAGTGTGGTGAGAAGAAGAGCCCCAGCCTCAACTTCATTCCACTGCCCATCACCCAACTCTGCACAGCACCTAGGTTAAGGGTTGGCTGTAGCCAAGGCAAGACAGACTAGAGATTAAGCAGGCCCAAAAACTCCGAGGTCATGATTTCAAAGAAAAACTCAGTAGAAAAAGCAGCAATCACCAAGGGGTAAAGAGCAGCAGTATCTGCAATCATACTACAAACCCCATTCTGCCGACCCAAAGGATTTGGGCAGGCAGGGCCAGAGTCCCACAAGGGAAAAAAACAAACAAACAAACAAAAACAACCAACAAGCCCATGGTCATGGAAGACATGGGGAACTGCTTTCTTTCTTTTTAAATATTTTTATTTCTTTCTTTATTTGGCTGCACTGGGTCTTACTTGCAACACACAGGATCTTCCATCTTTGTTGTGGCATGTGGAATCTTTAGTTGCTGAATGTGGGATCTTTAGTTGCAGCATGTGAACTCTTACTTAAGACAGGTGGGATCAAGTTCCCTGACTAGGGATTGAACCTGGGCCCCTGGCGTTGGGAGCATGGAGTCTTAGCCACTGGTCCACCAGGGAAGTCCCTGGAACTGCTTTCTTTTTCTGCTTTCTTTTAAAAGAATTTTAAGAACTTTTCAGAGTCTCAGATATTTTCAAATCAGGTTTCAACATAGCCAAAGGACATGCAATTAAGCAACTGCTTTTGCCACATAACAGTGAACACTTTATTTTCTTTGCTGTTGTGCAAATCACAATGATGGAATTGTCCTTGTTGAATCACCAATGCAGTCCCCTGAAGTGATTTTATCATTTCTTTCTGAGGAGCTTGCTGACCTGTTACTTTACCTTTGCGAATCTCAGCTTACAAGCTTATACATAACATAAGATACATTTACCCTCTCCATGTCTTAGAGTTGTTGCAAAAGTCAAACCAGAAATGGTATCATCTATTTGCAATGGTTTATGAACTGACAGTAAATGTAAAATACTGTTATTATTCACATAGTGTTGTCCCCTAAGCAGATCTGGATTTTTTGTTTATACAATATTAGTGTAACCTTAAATAATACAATATGACTGAGGATTACATGAGTTCCTATGTATATAGACTTAGCACAGGACCTAGCATACAATGTACGTGCTAGATATTGTATGCTCTGTATATGATGAATACTATTATCATTATCATCACCACCACCACCATCCTCATCATTATCAACATGTTGCATTTATTTTAAATTATAAATGCTCCCAATTAGTGAACATTTTCTTGCTTTGATTCACGAGAATTTGGCTGCTTGAGTTTGCTTTTGAGCCAACCTCTAAACCACCAAACAGCATTAGAAAAGTGATAAGTAAGGCTTTTACTGACACCCTGAGAGGCTTTTCTCTTTCAAAAGACAACGAATGAATGTGAGGTTACTTTGAAAACCAAATAATGTACTCTCCATATTGTTATTGCTTTTGCCCAATTTTTATTTTTGTCAACAGCATTCTCACTGGTATCGTCACCATCAAGCCTAGGAAATGTGGAAAAGGAGGGTGGACCTTTTCAACCAGTCATGGAGCAGATTTTTCATTAGCCCTGGAGCTAGTCAAAGGTAGTTTTGCCACCTGTGGACAAATCAGGTTCATCCTACCCATCTCTCTTCCAAAAACCTCATAGCATCATAGAATGTGAATGCTGGAAAAGCCCTCAGCAATCTGGTCAATCCTTTCATTTTATAGATGGGGAAACTGGGGCAAAGGAAAATAAAGGACTTGCACAATACTGAGATAATGAGAGGTGGGAACAGGGCCAGAACTCAGGTCTGTTTAACTCTCAATCCAGTGTTCTTTCACTACCCGGTGCCCCCTCTTCTTGCAGTCAGATGGCATGGTCAGAGTCTTGGCAGGAAGGGTGGCAGAAAGGAAGCCTGTGCAGGTGGGAGAAGCCAGGAGCAGCTGGAAAATAGCTGGCTATTCTGAAGATGAAACAAACACAAAACAAGCCCCAGGAACAGATACAGGCAGGCATGAAACAAGGCAAGAATGGGGCAGGCCTGTCCGAAGAGTAGGCAGAACAGATGGAAGCCCAAACCCAGCTGGCAGGGACATTTAGCCAAGCTGCTCAGAGGCAATTACCTGGGATCCAGATTCATGGGACTCAGTGTGATACAGATTCCAAAACACTCTTGGAAGTCCAGCTCTGACCTGGAGTGACCAAGACTGAGGGCTGGACTATCATTCTGACATATAAAGGATTGACTTTGACTTCTGATGCTATTTTGATTATGCCTGTTCCAACCGTACCATCCTAAAAGGTCTCAAGTGAAAAAAGCTCAGGTAAAGGGTGGAAACCACAGGCTGAGAGTAAGAGTTCCCCAAATCTTGAGTATAAAAGCCAGGAAAAATGAAGCAGAAATTTCCTTCCAACCCCTGATACTGAGCACATGCACAGGACTGAGGTTCTGAGACAGCAGATGATTAGGAGAATCAGAAGAAACTGGCCCTTAATGAAAGGAAATTTTCATGTGTCTGTCCCATGATTTACATATGACTTTAAAAATATAAGTAAAAAAGTCAAATGCTTTTATTCTGAGGCAAATATACAGAATGTGTGAAGGCCACATTTCCTACCTGTCAACCTCCCTTGAGTAGAATAATGGTTTACCTCTGTGGAGACAAAGAGGGCATTTTAGACAGAAAACTGTGTGTGCAATGGCATAGAAGCAAGAAACAGCCTTCCATGACTAGAGAACAGCAAGGATGACTGAAAAACTGGGGGTGTGTCAGACAGCATCCACAGAAAGGACTGGAAAAGCAGACAGAAGATAGAACTTGGAGGGCTTTGCACGCTAGATGGGGTCCTTTGGATGTTATCACAATAGATCCTCATGATAAATCTCAAGTACAGTCAGTCACCATTATTCATACATTTGATATTTGCAAACTGTCCTTTTTAAAATTTATTTGTATAACACCCAAAACAATACTTGCAGTACTTTCTCAGTCACTCACAGACCTGCAGAGCAGCAGACATTTTTATGTACATTTCCAGATGAGGTGAAACAAGAAGATGTTCTTTTGGTTTCAGCTCTCATACCATAAACCAGTGCCCTTTCTGCTATCTATTTAGAGTCACCTTTTTTCATGTTTTGGGCTCTGTATTAGTGATTTCAACTGTTTAAAACAGTTCCCAAGTGTACTGCTGCAGTGCTGCGCAGCAAGAAGGCAGAGAAATGTGTTAGATAGGCTGCACTCTGGCATGAGTTACAGTACAACTGTCATGAGTTTAATGTTAATGCATCAACAATATATATTAAATGTTTTGAAATAGAAACACAAATGAAACAAGGTTATGTATTGATACATTAATTAAACTATTGTGGCCAGAGGCTCACTGGAACCTAACTCTGCATTTCCCCTAGGAGTACTAGTTCAATATTCACTAATTCAGAGTTTGCTGTGACTTTACAGAACATAACTACCACAAATAAAAAGAATCCACTATACTTGGCTCAGTTTTGTTTCATTTCACTTTTAAATTTGCATTTCTCAAATGGTTAACCAAAATGGCTTCCCAGGTGGCTCAGTGGTAAAGAATTCGCCTGCCAATATAGGAGACACAGGTTTAATCCTTGGGTCAGGAAGATCTCCTGGAAGAAGAAATGGCAACATACCCCAGTATTCCTGCCTGGGAAATTCCCATGGTCAGAGGAGTCTAGGCTACAGTCCATGGGGCCGCAACGAGTTGGACACGACTTAGCTATTGAACATGCATGCAGGAACCTAAAGTCTCACAAGGCTCCCTTGCCCAAGGCTCATATTTACTAAGTGATGGAGCCAGAATTTGAACCCAAATGGCATGACCCCCAATCTCCATGTATTTCTACTCTGAAACACTGTAGATGCTAAAATAACAGAAATGCCAGTATCCAGCAGGCCAGGTGTTAGAAATGTGTAGTCAGCCATGCCACAAGATTGAAAGATAATTCAGTGCAACTCTGTAAGGATGCCTGGCTGACTCCTGATTAGAGGGAAAGCCATGTAAAGTGCTAGAATCCGTGTGGCTCCACCTGAGCAGGGCTTTACAAAGACTAGGATTATCAGTGGCTTGTTAAAGGGTCCACAGTGAGCTGCTGTATCTTAACATTCCACACACAGTAGAGCCTGGTGGCCTGTAATCAGATAATAACAGCCTGGTGTACGTACCCTTAATAGTCCCTCCAGCAACCCCCAAACCCTCCTTCTGCTTCCAAGGCATTATATATATATATATATATATATATATATATATATATACACACACATATATATATTTTTTGGCATGATATATTTTTTAAGGAAGATCAAACAGATTATGAAGGAAATCAGTGAAGGGCATGGTATTCTGGAGGAGCAAAATATGAAAAGGAGGCCATGGGGTAAAGTAGAACTACAGTTTCTGCTCAGGCTATGCTCCTTTTGGGTTCTTAGATGCCTGTTCTATATCCAACTGGTCTGCATGAAAATGTGAATACAACTAGTGAGTGGTGAAGGGTTTCTGTGTGTGTGTGTGCATGCACATGTGTTTGTATTGGGCAAATGGAGTGAGGGAAGAACCAAAACATCAGAAGACAGAAAGAGGAATTTTTTTCTCATCTGCAATATCAGTAATTGAACATTTCTACAAGATCCCCTTCAAATCTGCCAAAATCATAAGAACATAAAATTCTTCCCAATGTTCTTTCAAAGAGAAAAAAATCAAAACTGAAGTGTCAAAACCTAAACTGCATCAGCTCCAGGTTAATCGTGGAGTTTACCTTATGAGCTCCAGCTTCTCCTTCCAAGATTTTCCGCCTCCTCTCAGACACTCAGGACCCCATGGTCTCACCTTATGTCTAACCTCGAAGAAGCACAGGATTTATTGTTAAAAGGGACCCTGTGGGTCAGCTAATCAGGATACACACCTTGGCACTATTAAGGCAGTCTTTCAACCTCTACTGGAATACTGTCCTCCCTGAGAGGTTGTAGGGGAAAGTGAAAGAGAAGTCGTTCAGTCACGTCCGACTCTCTGCGACCCCATGGACTATATATGTAGCCCACCAGGCTCCTCCATTCATGGGATTCTCCCATGGAGAATACTGGAGTGGGGTTGCCATGTCCTTCTCCAGGGGATCTTCCCAACCCAGGGATCAAACCCGGGTCTCCCGCATTGCAGGCAGACACTTTACCCTCTGAGCCACCAGGGAAGCCCAAGAGGTGGTAGGGGAACGGTTCCTCTAATGTCCAGGGTCAGCCCATGGACCCAATCTGACCTGCCACCTGCTTTTGTAAATAGTAGTTTATTGTCATACAGTCATACTTACTATGTATTGTCTATGGCTGCTTTAACACTACAGTTGCAAAGTTGAGTAACTATGACAAAGACTGTATGGCCCATAAAGCCTAGAATATCTATTAATACTGTCTGTCCCTTTACTGACAAGTTTTCCAAATCCTGCTTTTAATGAAATGGATGGGTTTTCTTACATTACCCTGAAGTCTGCAATCTGCCCTGTTGGCCGTCATTCTCCCCTGGAGTGCCACGGGAGGCTAGGTCCTCCTCCATCAGATAGCTCACTCCTGTCCTCCATCAGACAACCCTTTGGTATGTATAATCAATATTGTGGTTTGCTCTTGGTTCTCTCTTCCCTGAGATGGAAACCCCTGTCCTATTCACTCACTGCTTATATTTTAGAAGGGAGCCAGTACACACCCCTGCCTGATCAAGCTCCGCATTCTAAGGAAGCTCTGTATTTCTCATGCCCACTCCCACCTCTCAGCTACCTCTGCCCCAGAAATCTTTGGGTTCTTAGACTTAAGTACTTAAACATATAGTGTTAGATATAACTTGTACTTATTCAGTCATCAGTTCCCTTTACAAACAGCCTGTCTGGTGAGGTTGCTTTGTCTATTAATCAATTTGTAGCCCCCAGCCAAGTGGATAGGGTAACAAGCAAATGTAGAAAAGAAGGGAAAAAATGCTTCAGCTCAGTTTGGCTGAATATGAGAGTCAATGACTGCTTTAGAAAAAAAGGCCTTACAGACCAATTCTTTTCTTTGCAGATGAGTGGGCTGAGACCCAGACAGCTTATGAACTTGCCAAGATCACAAAACTGAGCGGTCGTGGGATTTAGATGAAAACACAGGTGTTCTGACTCCAGGACCATTCTTTCCACTGCCATTTTTATTTCTGTCTCTCCATATGACTAATTTCCTTAGATCCATAGTAAAAAATGCTTTGGGTAACTCAATGAACATAACCTGGGACAGGAGAAGATCTGTTCTAGGCCATATTACCCTATATCCAAAGATTCCCCTTCATCCCTCTTTCCCCCAACTCTCTGAGTCAGGCCTGGGACATTCAGAAAAAAAAGAAAAATCAACATTTACATAATTGATATAATTTACTGAGCACTTATTATGTACCAAGAAGTTTGACAACTTCTTTTACACTCATCATCTCATTTAATCCTTACAACAAAAAGAAATTATTATTATCCACACTGTATGACTCAGAAAACTGGCTTTTAAAATAACTAGCTGAGTGGCCATTTGCTGGAACTGGGAGCCCATAATCAGAAAATCTGACTCCAGAGCTGGAGCCCTGCAGCCCCCATACTCTCCTCCTCCCATTGTTGAAGCCTCGCTGGGGCTTGTTTACTGCATGGCACAGAGCCAAGTCTTTTCACAGAGGTAGACATGAGCCTAAGAGGCACTGCTTGATTGTCCTTTCCCTAATACTCTTCTTTACTTTCTCTTCTTCTATTTTCATATTCAATCAAGCGATGATTTTTTGGTTCAATCAGCAAAGATCTATAATGGGCCCATTACAAATCTACATTTCTTATTTCTGTTTCTCCTCTTATTTTTCTCTTGTTTAATTTTTTCTTCTCCCTTTAATGGCTTACATCTACCTAAAGCACCCAAAGGTATTCTCAGCTCAGACAAAGCTTGACAGAATAAGTATTTGCTTTCCTTTGGATCCTATTCTGTTAAAGGCACAGATGATGCAATTGACTCTACCTCCTCCAGCAGGCACCTGACCCTGACTTAGAAAGGGACAAACTCATACCCTGAATTCAGTTCTGCTCATATTGAACCTTCCTACATCACACACTATAAGTGATGCTAGAATGCAAAAAGAAAAATATAGTCCATGCCCTCCTGGAGTTTATTGCCTGGTAGGGGTCAGGGAAAATTCCAGGCAAAGAAAAATGCTTAATCTGAGTAGTTTAGGATCATTAAGACACATCCAAACCCAAGAAGAGAAAGAAGGTGCGGGTTCATGTAGAAGAACCACATGATGCTTAGTCTGGGGTCCACTGAAGATAGAGGAATCCCTTGAGTCTATTCTTAGAGTAAGACTGAGTCCTTTACTCAAATAACAGCCAAGATTCAACAAGTGCTTGCACTGTATTTTATGCCTTTTAAATGTTATCTCATTAATTCTTTACAACAAACTGCTAGATAGGTAGTTTTAGCCCCGTCAGCAGTATTCTTGTTGGAAAATCCCATGGACAGAGGAGCTTGATGGGCTACCACCCATGGGGTCGCAAAGAGTCAGATACGAGTAAGCATACACATGCAGGCACAGATCACTGGGGCTTAGAGAAACTTAAGTTCCTTGCCCAAGCTTGGGCCAATAATAAGTGACTCAGGTGAAACTGGGAAAGTGCTTATTCTGATTTTCAAGTTCATGATCCTGATCTCTACATACACTTCTGCTCTTCCTGGAACAGTGTGAGCTTCTCTCTTCCAACCTGAGATATGCTCACCCATCATTCACTGGGAGCTTTTACAAGAGGTGAAGTTGGGGGTTGAATATCCTCAAAAGGGTTACATGAACCCCAAAGGCAAACAGTCAGGAACAGCATGGGCAATTGTGCCTTCCCACTGGCATCCTCCCTCCAGAGGTACTTGGTGGCACAGTAAGAAAGGCACATGGTTTTAAAGGGCAAGGTACCAGGTTTGTGTGCTCTCTCTGTCACACTTTGAAAAGTTAGCATTTTTGCAGGGCCCCTCAGGCTGACTGTGTCTCTCACCCTGCCACTGCTAGGCCCCTGCCTTTCGCCTCAACGTCTGAATGCTTGCTAAAGCAACAGGTAGCTCTGCAGTCCCTCAGGGCTCCTGGGACCCCTGGGCTCCAGACTTCACTGAAGACCCGCTCCAGCACAATCCTGGCTTGGAAATTATCAACTGCTTTTGTACTGACATGGGCAGTGATGGATAAAAGTTTTACTTCTTCTTCCAGATTCTTTACTGAACTTTAAGTATCCAGTACTTAAAAAAAATTTTTAAAAGTCAGCAGGTTTGCAGTAATTAAACAAAGCCCTGCAGGCAGAGCTGATTCAAAGCCAATGTCCAGAGCATGGGTAAGCTGCAAGTTGGAGCCTGTGTTTGCACCTCCCTTTGGGGCCAGCTGCTGGAGCCTGGCTGTGTGGGGCTGAGAACTAGGTGCAAGATGGGGAAACCAGGCTTCCTCAGAACAGAAGCTAGCTTCTAAGGCTATAAGAGTCATGTGAGGCCGATAAACACTAGCTTGTTTTCCTCTAAAGGTCCCCAGGGTATTAGTTATAATCGGAACAATCTTTTAAAATCAAACTGTTGACCAATCTTACATATGAGCACAGTTAAGCTCTAGGAGACAGTTACCTGTGGCAGGAATCCGACACTTGAGAAAGCAGAAGAATCTAAAGTCAGAAGAATTGGATGAAGTGATGCCTCAGTCACTTGCTGGTTGTGGATCCCAGGCACACCTGTAAGGTGAACAAAAGATTCTGAGAATACACTGAGTTAATCTATGAAGGGGGCAGACAAATAGTAGGTGTTTAATCCCCTTTGATGAAGACTTATTTGTTTATATGTCAGATTCTCTCTTACGTTCAGAAAACTTCAGAACACATTTATTATATTGTAATTATTACTTCATAACTCCTTTTCCCCATTTGATTTAGAACCCCTTAAGAAGAAATACTCACGAAATGTTTGCTGAATCTGTGAATAAAAAGATGGAATTTAGAAAGATGGTAATGATAATCCTACATGCAAGGCAGCAAAAGAGACACAGATACCGAGAACAGACTTTTGGACTATGTGGAAGAAGGCAAGGCTGGAATGATATGAGAGAAGAGCAGTGAAATATGAATGTTACCATATGTAAAATAGACAACCAGTACAAGGAGGTGGGAGGGGGGATTCAGGATGGGGGGACACATGTGCACTCATGACTGATTCATGTCGGTGTATGGCAAAAACCACAATATTGTAATTATCCTCCAATTAAAATAAATAATTTTAAAAAAATTGTCTATTACTCCTTCCAATTCTGCCACTTTTAGGTATTTTGGAGCTCTGTTGTTAGGTGTTTATAATTGCAATATGTTCCTAATGTATTCACCCTTGTATAATTATGAAATTTCCCTCTTGTCTTCAAGCCTAATTTGTTTCATATTATTCATAGCCACTCCAGTTCTCTTTGGTTATAGTTTGCATGATACATTCTTTACATCTTATTTGTGTTTTTGAATCTAAGGTGGCTCTCTTGTAAGTGTCATAGAGTTGAATCTTACTCTTTAAATTCAATCTGATATCCTCTGCCTTTTAAGTGGAGTTTTTCATCTAGTTATATCTAATGCAATTATTGATCATTTGTATTTATATCTACCACTCTGCTATTTTTATCTTTACATCTTTTGTCTTCATTTCTCTATTCCACCTTTAGTGGATTTTATATTAAACAAAAAATTTTTGTGTACCATTTTAGTTGGTCTATTTGTTTTTCAGCTATACTTTTTTCAGTTATGTTCTTTGTGGTCACTTTAACGGTAGTATTATATTTAATCTAGTTCAAGTTAATACTATCTTAACTCCAGGAAAATGTAGCAAATTTGCTTCAATATAGTTTAATTTTCTATACTCTTCTTTACACTTTATACACACAGTTACCATTTCTGGCACTCTTCATTTCTTCCTATATATTCAATTAACATCAAGTATCATTGTCTTTCAGTCCTAAGAGCTTTCCTCTGAATTCCTTGCAGGAAAGGTGTGCTAGCAATAAATTCTCTTGTTTTTGCTTATCTGGGAAAATCTTCATTTTTGTCTTCATATTGAAAGGATAGTACTTCTGGATAGATTATTCTTGGTTTATATTTATTTCTTCTCTTAGCACTTTTGTGTTATGTCATTATACCTTATGACCTTCATTTTTATGTTAGACATTAATTAGATTATTATTCCCTTGCATATGATGAGCAATTTTTCCCTTATTGCTTACAAGATGGTCTTTGTCTTTGAATTTTATCACTGAATATGTTGTGTTGAGATATGACTCGCTTTGTGTTTATTCTACTTGGGAATAGTTTGGCCTCTTGGATCTGTAAATTCATCACTAAAATCCAATTTGGGAAGTTTTCAGTTATTATTTCATAAATGTTTGTTCCACTCTTTCCTCTTTTCTTATTGTGGGACTCTCTTTATAGATAAATTGGTATATTTCATATTGTCACAGAGGTATCTGAGGCTCCATTAATTTCTCTTCAGCTTAGATAACTTCATTAAATGATTTACTTCATTGATCCATTCTTCTGCTATTTCTTCTCTGCCCATGAGCAAACCTGGTGATTTTTAAAAATTACTGTATTTTGCAATCCCAAAAATTCCATTTGATTCTTTTTATAGTTTTCTCTATTTGAAATTTTTACTTACTGAGTCACTGTCATCATATTTTCCTTTAATTCTTTGAATGTATTTATAATAGCTCTTTAAGATTCTCTTTGCTAAACTAACATTCTCGGCCCACTCAGAATCCATTTCTATTGGCTTCTTCTTTTCTTGAGTATGGATCATCCTTTCCTGTTTCTTTGCATGCCTCATTTAAAACAAAATGTAGATAGTATTTTATAAAACTCTCAATTCTTATTTTTATGATTTTCTTTTGTTTTTAGCGAAAGCAGTTAACATGCCTTGAGTTGAACTGCAAAATTCCTCTTTGCCATGGTGAACAAACACTAATATCTCTCATCAGTTTTTTATTCCTCATTTTTTAACCTGGCTTTCTATGGCTTATATAGATTGAGGGCAACCAACAATTTGAGTAGAGGTTGCTCTCAAACATTCTGATCTCTGAAAGTGTCCACCCACCCCTCTTCCAATTTATCTATCTATGGGCTAGGAAAAGTTCAACATTCAGCCAGCTCACAAGCCCACCTTGACCTTCACTCTCCACTGGACTCTGCTGAGACTCTGCCTAGTCTACAACTAGTTTCACAGTGAGTCAAGGGTAGGTGGAGAGCTTACGAAGCCCTGCGAACGTGGACTCTCATTTCCAGAATTTCCTTCAAAATATCTGATGATCCACCATTTGTTGACTATCTCTGCAACCACAACATATCTAAGTTAGTAGAGTTATAGGTTTCCACAGTTCATTTTATACTGAATTCTGTACTTTTACTGAAAACACCCAGATTTCCTGCCCTCTGCTCCTTATTAAGTTCAATCTCCCCAGCAGCAAAACTGCTTGTTCTTACTGGCCAATTCTCCAACGGCAAAACCACAATTCTTGCCAACAGATCTATGTGGGGAGGTGGGGATGATGGTAGAAAGATGATAGCAATCCTTGAATGCAGGTTGCAGACTCATGTTTTCATCCAAAGCTCTTGTGGTTTTTCACAAATAAATGCATCTCAATTTCTGTCTGCCTTTGGTCAATCTCTAGATTCCTGAAATTATTTTTCTTAAACTTTTTTCCAGTTTTATACTTATTTTGAGGGGGAAAAGATATGTTGATTTCTTGATGCTACCATAGCCAGAAGTTCTGCTCTCCCTTTGAACCATCTTTAGTTTATTAATACATACTGTATGAATCTAATTTTATCTTTCACTATGTGGCTATCCAATTGCCTAATATTACTCATTAAAATAGCTATCTTTTCCCCAGTGACTTTAGATGCCACATTTATCATGTATATTAAATTTCTGTATGTACTTGGTCTGCTTCTGGATTTTCTATTTTATTCCACTGGTCTATATATGTTCCAGTACTATTCTATTTTAATTATAGAGACTTTGTAGTGTGTTTATATCTAATAAGCCTGATTCCTTCTCTCTTCTCACTACACACACACACGGGTATTCATGTTTATTTTTTACATAAACTTTCAGTATTAGCTTGTCTAGCTACAGAAAAAAAAAGTATGTTAGCATTTTTGTTGTAGTTGCGTCAGATTTATATGTTAACTTAAAGAGAACCAACATATTATCCTGATGATATTGAGATATTCATCCAAGAACAAAGGATGTGTTTCTACTTGTTCAAGTCTACCTTTTTGTCCCTCAAAAGTGTTTCATGTTTTTCTTCATATAGCATTTGCACATATCTTTTTTAAGTTTATTCCAAAAGAATATGTATCATTTTTTGTTGTCCTAATCACATTTAAAATTCTAATAGCATTGATCTTTACCCTCAAATCAAAACTCATCCATGATGTGATAAAAAAAATATATATGGACCTCAGAGTCAGCTAAACTGGAATTCAAATTCTGACCCTTTCTCTTCTTTACCACGTGACCATAAATAAGTTATAACCTCTGTGAGCCTCAGATTCTTTACCTATAAAATGGAGATGATGAAATCTACCCTCTAAAGGATATTGTGAGGGTGAAATAAAATAGTCCATATAAACTGCACATAAACTTGTCACCACCATCCCCCTTTTCTTGGACTTTGAGCTTTCATTTCTTTGTTGCTTATCCTCACAGCAACATCTGCTGGATCTCTTATCGATGCTTTATCAATAAATTGGTGGGGTTAGAACTGGTACATAAACAATGAAGCATGTTTATTTTTTAATATTTTGTATCAGAAACTATTCAAAGAGTGCAATGTTTGCTTTTCAGTTTTCCTAGTAATTATCTAACACCCACTTTAGGATTATTTCATTGGCCATATTTTGAGGAATAAGAAATAAAATTCAGATCCAAAAACATAATCTCCCTTGTCTTAGTTTCAAGCTCTACAAGGAGGTAGGGAAGAAAAGGGAAGGAATCCTATCAAATTTCCAACAACATTTCAAGGTGTCCTGTAGCCCAAGATTTATTCATGACTCTCCATTCCCTCACTATTTCATCCCTCAAGCTCTGTCCATTCTTGTCTCTATTTTCACTCTGCACAGCTGAAGTAATCACACTTAATGCCAGGTGAGGTGCTTTGAGATCCTAAGACAAAAGGCTTAGACCCCCAAATACGGAGTTTAGGACCACTTGACAGTATATATCTCTGAACCTTTATTCAGCTCTGAACATCTCTGTAATCTTGCTCCCTTTCAAAGTGGGGAGCTGGGGTATACAGCCTTAAAGACAACAAATGTCCTATTTTCAGAAAACAGCCTGCTCATTTCTGAGGCAGCCCCTAGCTGCTGCTCTGGATTCCTTGAGCCAAACAGAGCCTCCCAGAGCAGCTGGGAGAGGCAGGTGCTTCCTGACTTCTCTAGATTCACACCTGGAGTGAAAATATTTGCAGTCCCATTTGAGACCTCTTCTCCCTACTCTCAACTGGAAGCAACAGCTACTGCCACCTATTCACTATTCACTACTACCTTTGACCCCCCCAAGCCCCAGAACTGGCAATAAAAGGGTTTCCCCTCAGTGGTGGTTTACATATTTTTCTTTTTTGGCAGTGGAATCCTCGTTTTAAATTCAAATTTTTTCTGATATCCAGGCTAGATGACAAATAGTAGTGGAACAGTTCTAGATACGGCAGAAAGCTAAGAGGAACTAAAGAGCTCCTTAATGAAGTTTAAAGAAAAGAGCGAAAAAGCTGGCTTAGAACTCAACATTCAAAAAACTAAGATCATGGCATCCGGTCCCATCACTTCAAAGCAAATAGATGGGGAAACAGGGACAGACTTTATTTTCTTGGGCTCCAAAATCACTGCAGATGGTGACTGCAGCCATGAAATTAAAAGATGCCTGCTCCTTAGAAGAAAAGCTATGGCCAACCAAAACAGTATATTAAAAAGCAGAGACATTACTTTGCCAACAAAGGTCTGTCAGTCAAAGCTATGGTTTTTCCGGTAGTCACATATGGATGTGAGAGTTGGACTATAAGGAAGGCTGAGTGTCAAAGAATTGATGTTTTTGAACTGTGGTGTTGGAGAAGACTCTTGAGAGTCCCTTGGGCTGCAAGATCAAACCAGTCAATCCTAAAGAAAATCAGTCGTGAATATTCATTGGAAGGACTGATACTAACCTGAAGCTCCAATACTTTGGCCACCTGATGCAAAGAACTGACTCATTAGAAAAGACCCTGATGCTGGTAAATACTGAAGGCAGGAGGAGAAGGGGATGACAGAGGATGAGATGACTGGATGGCATCACCAACTCAGTGAACATGAGTTTGAGGATGTTCCAGGAGATGGTGAAGGACAAGGAGGCCTGGCGTACTGTAGTCCATGGGGTCGCAAAAAGTCAGACACAACTGAGTGACTGAACAAAGACAACAAAGTTCTAGATAAAGGGGGATTGCAGATGAAGGACCCTGCTGATTTACCACCACTCCCTGCCCCCAGTCCTTTCTATGCTCACATTCCAAGGAAAAGTCAGTCACAGAACCCTGGGTTTCCTTGCAACATAATATGAAACTAATTGGACAGGAGGAAATATTTACCTCTACAAATGAGATTTAAAAAGAAAAAAGGGGGATTGTAGCAACAGATGACATTCCTAAAAAAACAAATAGTGAAAAGTAGCATTTAAACTTGAGGATTCCCAGGTGGTGCTGATGATAAAGAACCCACCGGCCAATGCAGGAGAGGCAAGAGACTCGGGTTTGATCCCTGGGTCAGGAAGATTCCCCTGGAGGAGGGCATGCCAACCCACTCCAGTATTCTGGCCTGGAGAATTGTATGGACAGAGGAGCCTGGCAGGCTACAGTCCATGGGGTCACACAGAGTTGGACACAACTGAGTTGGACTTACCAAGCACACACAGCCAGTGCATAAACTGGGAAGTCAGGGCACTTGGACTACACAATCCCCCTGCTAGTGAATGACAGTGGCAGGTTACTTAAGTTCTTCAGGCTTCAGTTCCTCCTTCAGGTAACGGTTAATGATATTGGCCCATTCCCTTATATCTTTCTAAGCAGTCACTGCAAAAGTCTTTCCTCCTCCAATAGTATTCTGAGTATTAACGAGTATTCATTTTGATGACAGAATGTCTTTGCTGTTTTACAACATTTTGTATAAGCCAAAGGGAATCCCAATTATATGTATATTTAAAATAATTATTCACCACATAGTTACTCTCCTTTATTGGAGTCTAAACTTGCATTTGCAATTGATTAAGGTGTCTGTATTTTACAGCTTTCTATATGATGCATTTATTTCCTCTGCTTTGCAATATATTCCCACTAAAACTTGTTCAAGGTAAGTCTGACATTTTTAAGGCATGATTTTTAAGGGGTATCTGTGTGCAAATTATATTAGCACTTCCAAAATTAAATTGTTTTTATTTTAATGCATAGTGTCAAACAGATAAATACCTAATTTGTATTCTTGGGAGTAGAAAGAGTGGTATTAAAATTATCAATATAATAACATGCTTAAAATCTGAAGTTCAAGGAAAGTTATGAATATATGTTGGGGTTTTATCTCATAAAACCATTTTCATCTTTAAGTTAGTCTTGGAATATCTGGATCAAATAAAATAATGTCAGCACCCCCCCCACACATAAAGAGTAGACAGCCTACAGGTAGAAGATAGAAGGAGATAAGGAAAGAAAACCAGCCCTATTTTAACATTCTCCTTTCTTCTTACCTTGTTGTTTTTCTTCTGTAAGTTTTGCCAACTTGGTTCCTTGACTCTGCATTAATTATGACATTCATTTTTATGCCTGTTTACAATTTACAAAACACTTTTGCACTCATCTCACTTAATTTTAGTCTCACAAGAATCCCAGAATATCTGGAGGACATTTCTTTTTCTACCCATTCTTCAGAAGATGAAACAAGCTCCATGGAGTAACTGATTACCCAAGCTGCCAGGCTGCTTTTCTTGCTCCCCAACCAGTCTTCCTAGCACTCATTTCGTATCAGGTGCTGACATCCCAGCCTAGCTACCTTCTAAGGTCTCCCTGAGGACCTTCCCCAGGAGCAGATGAGACCTCTGGTGAAGGTGCCTGGAGCAGGTGACTCCCTTAGAAAAAGCACCGATTACAGTCCGAAGACCTAAATTCTGGTTCTAGTCTTCGCCCTGCCTGACTCACTTAGCAATATCAGGCCCTTCACTCATCTTGTCTCAGTTTCCCCATCTATAAATTAGGGATGTAAATGTGCTCTGAGCACCTCATAGGCATATACTATGAAAGTCCACATGATACATATATAGTGTATATGAAAATTATTTCCAAGGCAGTGGCTTCATTTCACTGTGTCTTACAGGCCCCTGGAGATGCCCTCTTTTAAAACCTATGTCTTGCTTGGGACCTCATCATCCTTCAGAATCACTGCAAGCCACCAGCCAGGGGAAAGAAAGTGCATGGCTGGTGCCCTGACCTTCCCCCAGGGGTGGTCAAGGAAGCTGCTCCTGGAGGCCCTTCCTGCCCTGTATGTACAGCCTTGCCAGTGGCTCCCCAAATACATCATGGATCTGGTCTCCCCTGCTATCACGTGCTCCCGCCTCAACCACTGGTGGGAGGGCAGAGGGGAGCTCAGGACCTGATTTAATGAGAGCCACAGCCACAACCACTGCTCTGAGATGCTAGAAGCTGGCCCAGTACACGCCCCCATGGAGCCTGCTGGAGCAGCTAAGACTGAGAGGAGGGGCGGTGTGCAGTGAGCACAGATGTGAGGAGCAGCTGTTCCTCCAGGTCCTGTTCCCAGCCCCAAGGGTCTGTTCTCCCCTCCTCCTGACCTCTCAGGATGGAGTCCACTGCATTCTATGCTCATTAAATGTTTATCTGGGTAAAGCTTCAAGCCCTGGATTAGGCAGTTCCTGGCTGGCAAAACTGCACCACTAACAAGGGACAGCCAAGTCGGGGCTGGGGTGGGGTGGATTAAGAAGTCATCCTGGATCCAGTGTTAGAGCAGCAGCCCTAGGAGAATAAAGAGGAGACTGAGGACTGGGGACACCCTGAGTTAAGAAAGGGAGCAGGAGAGGGTCTCTACACGTGGTATGTTTTCAAATGTGCTTCTGAGGCTTTATGGAAGTGAGGTTCACCACATCCAGGGAGGGAAAGGAACCTGCCAGGAGGCCCCCTCCATTTTCATAATGGCTAGAAGATCAAGCCCGGAGACAGGAGTCTGCAGGGTTCAGTAGGCCTGGTGATAGAGCTGGAGGAGTTGCCAGTCTGCTGTAGGGGCCCGAGTCTTTGGAAGATTCTCACTGTCAACTGTCTACAGTGTTTTAATAGGGTAATAATACTGCTGGTGATAGTTGGCATTGATGAATACTAAGCACTGCACTGCTAAACCATGTGCATGCAATATTTCATTTAATCTTCAAAATGGTTCTATAAAGGAAGGACAGTGAGAAAACTGAGGCTCACCTATGCAAGTTGACATAGCCTATAATTATGTGACAACAAAACTTTAACTAGGGCTGGGGTCTGACTTTAGAGTCTATACTCCGAAGTAGCCTGCTGTTCTGAACTGACTCCCAGACATGAACAGACTACTAAATTATATCTGAGGGCTCTTTTAAGGAGAATGACAAAAATGCATTTATTAAGCCCTGACTTTGTGCTAGGCATTTTACATTTATTACCTTGTATTCCTCATGACAGTCCTATGAGGTAGGTACTCTTACCTCCAGTTTACAGATTAGAAAACTGTGACTCCTGGATGGTAAATGATTGACTCAAATTATGAAACTGGGATTCAAATCCACATCTGTCTGACTCCAGAGTCTACCCCCTTTCCATGAGGCTCATCTGGATGTTTTTATTCGTGATTCTCACTCAACTTCAGGGGCTCCTCATTAGAAAGAGAAGCCTCCCCTGGAGAAGCTATAGGATTACAGGGAGAAAGGACTGGAAGTTTAGGCTGGGAAGTATCATTCCAGAGAAGTGTCTACAAATCCCCAGATCCTGGGAGTTACTGACACGCATTTTGAAAATCTGGTTTCAGAGCCATTAATACAGAGCACATGAGATATAAAGTCACATATTTTTGAAGTCTTTCACGGGAAAACATCAGGCGAAGAGTCAAAAGAATTTTGTCCAGGTTCTCTCCTGAACTCTCTGAGGGACTTCCAGTAAGTCAATTATCCTCTCTGGGTCTCAGTTTCCTAATAAGACTTCCTAATGATCCTTCCAGCTCTAGTGCCTGATCCTGCAGTCAAATCTATCTTAGTCCATGAAAATGGCTCCCAGTAGAGATGAGACAGAAAGAGGGAAGGGCACAACCTTTAAAAGAATGACACAGCCATTGAGCATATAGCATAAACAGGTTAGAACCAACTAGGTCCAAGATGGCAGATAAGTCAACTTCCCCTAGCCCTTGAGCCTCAGTATATGCTCACTATAACACATCAGCAAGCTAAATGACACACCCACAGGTGCCATGACAGTTTGGCACCTATAGTTTGGCCAACTATAAAAGGCCAAAAAGTGGGAGGTGGCCTAATTCCTGGAATTCCCTGCCCCTAATTTTTCCACTCATTAGCCTATGAAATTAACCACTCCTATAAAAATTGACAACCCCATACCCTGGGCCTCTTGCCTTCTGAGACAGCCCACACTCTGTCCATGGGGTGTATCTCCCTGAATAAACCTTCTTTCACTTCACTATGGTTCACTCTTGAATTCTTTCCTACAAGAAGCCAAGAACCCACACTTGGAAGCCTTCACAGGGACTAGACTGAGACCTGGGACATGATCAGGCCTCACACTCCACTTTATTTCCTGCAATAGAGGTGTCCTAACATATTGATTGTGAAGCATAATACAAATCAGTTTGTTACTAAGCGTGCCAAATTAGAGATCATTTGTATAACATCACTTTCACTCCATTATGATGAACAAACAAGAAAGAAAGGATGAATTTCAACCAATACTAGTAATGACACAGATACATCAACCATCAATATTGGTTGACGTAGGTAAAGGGTTAGCAAATTACAGAGCTGAAGCATCAGGAAGGTGGCACAGAGAGAACGCCATTTACCTTGGGTCTTGAAGGACAAGGACTTTTCCAGGGAAGAAGGGCCTTCCACGGACAGGACATATTAGATTCAGATTGTCTTTCCCAACAACAACGATACTATTCATTCAGAGCATGACAATCCAGCCAGTATCCTTAGGGGAGACCTCAGGGAGATCTACCCTTACTAGGGATCAACAATCCATATTGTAAACAAGGCAAGCAGTCTCCCTCCTGTGGGGAGGATGAGTTCTGTGGCTGCAGCTTCTAGAGACCACTGGGAACAGAGGACATTTTCCTCCTTTTAGCAATTCCTTCCAGAGTTTGAGACCCTGTCCTCTTATATTTTTGTCCCCTGCCCAGACCTGCTCAGGCTTGTTCTGTTCTGCCCAACCTTGCCTGACTCTGCCCTGCTCCATTCAGCTCTAGAAGTCCTGTCCAGGTCTGCCCTGAACTGCCCAGCGTAGGCATCCTTGCTCGAACCTGCTGAGCACAGCACAGCCAGTACTGTGTGGTCCTGTCCAATCTGTCTTGCTCAGCTAAGCCTTGCCCAAACCAGTTCACGTTCTGCTCAATCCTGCCCAGCCAGCCCTGTTTGGCCTAGCCCTGCCCAGGCTTGCCTTGGTCTAGTTCAGGACTATCCATGGCCACCCACCCCCTCGCCCCCGACTCAAAGGAAGTTCCCCAAAATACCCTCCTCCCTTTCTAAGGCTACATTTGGGCCATGATAAAATATAACCCTAAGAAACCCACTACTGAATCTATTTTAAGAACTCTGTTGAGGACATTGCTTACTATAGGGATTCTCTTTATGGAAATCCTCGGGAGATGTTTCTCTCTGGATTCAGTAACAACAGTTGTTCTTCACAGTTGACTGTATTATTTTGACTTCAGGGAACTGTGACCCTGTGACAGTTCCAATCTGTTGTGTCCTGAAAGAAAGCAAGAAGCAAATAAATGACCTGCCCTTACAAGTGTATGGAATCACAGTGTACATTTCTGCACTAATGTCTTTTTCAGCTTACATTTTTTTCTTTGCCTCTTTTACTTCTCATGATTAACCTATTTTTCTTTGTAAACTATCCTGACTTCTTCCTAGAAAGAAATTGGGCACAAATAATAAGGATTATCTGTTAAACTCCCATTCTGTGAGTGTTGCATGGATGAGGCTCCCCTGCTTTTTCACAGACCTGGAAGAGGCACAAGGAAAAGCCCCCATTTTGTGATGTTCCATTTCATACAAAGCCCCTCCAGGCAGAAGGAAGAACTCACTCAGCAACATGATTGCTCTCATGCAGGAGAAAAACCTTGTAAATGCTTAAGAACTGGTTGTACTTGCTTTAGGGACTTTAGGACAATCAGGTTTGAAAAAAAGATCTGAAAAAGATAAGTCATTTGCAGCTTTAGAGCCCTAGAAGCGGAGCTCACAAATAAGTAAACTTTGTCAGCTCATTGATTATCTTAAGGCAGAAGGAGGGAGGGGCTGAGTGGATACAGGAAGAAAACAAACCCCAAGAGACATCAATTTGCATGCAATGGGCACAATGTACACTTCAGTGTCACCTTCACTGTCATTAAAAAGGACCTGAACTGGGGACTTCCCTTGTGGCCCAGATCGTAAGGAATCCACCTGCAGTGCAGGAGACCTGGGTTCAATCCCTGGGTTGGGAAGATCCCCTGGAGGAGGGCATGGCAACCTACTCCAGTATTCTTGCCTGGAGAATCCCTATGGACAGAGGAGCCTGGCAGGCTACAGTCCATGGGGTCACAAAGAGTCGGACACAACTGAGCGACCAAGCACGGCACTGGTGGTCTGGTGGTTAAGAATCCACCTGTGAATGCAGGGGACATGGGTTCCATCCCTGGTTCAGGAAGATCCCACATGCCTCCGGACAACTAAACCCATGCATCATAACTGCTGAGCCAGTGCTTTTGAGCTCATGCTCTGCAAGGAGAGAAGCCCACACATCCCACCTAGAGAGTAGTTCTGGCTTGCTGAAACTAGAGAAAACCTGTGCAGCAACGAAAACCCAGTTGCAGCCAAAACAAAGACCAGAATTCATGGAGGCACCACTATGTAGAGACTCGGAGGATACAGAGAGGAAAAGAGGTGTTTTCACCCTCAAAGACCTCACATTCTCAGTGTGAGGTCAGAGACAGAAAAGAGAAGACAAAAGAGAAAAAATTACATGGTACAAAGCTGCCTGTGTTGAGCGTTCAGCTGATAACAGGGTGCCATATAGTATCATATAAAGCAGAGAATGAATGGAAGCATTCAGGAGGCTGACCATCCAGGACCCTAACAGCAAATCAGCAGTCCAGAGCAGAGTGGTGACAGAGGTGGCAGAAAGGAATGATAAAAGCCAATATAACCAGAGACAAAACAGAAGGTTGCCTGTGGAGAAGTATGCATTTGGAGCTGCTGCCTGCTAGCTGGTGTGACCTTTGAGCTCTGCTGTGGCCTGACTGATAAACTTACACTCTGAGCTAAGCTAGCTGGTGCTGCACGGGCTGAGTTCTACCAAGACTCTGTTATAAGATTTAACTGGCCTAAATCAAAAACTTTGATAATTGGCAGTTAGGTACAGGAAACCCTAAATGGGACTAGTGCCTTCTTCAAAGTTACTCTGGGTGGTGTGTCACGGCTCAGATCTATCCTTGTGTCTCAGAGTTAACCGTGTGTCTTGATATTACCATAAGCTGAGTCTAACCAACTCTTGGCTCAGAGAACGACTCTCGAAAGAACACTCAGGGATTAACATGCAACTGTGCCATCGGTGATTACTCGTGTAGAAAGAACAAATAAGTATGTGGTGCACTGAGGTATAAGCCCCAGAGGGCACCTGGATCACCAGGTCTCTGTGTGGCTGAAAGCGCCTCTGTTGCTGCTTTGCTTCTGGCAGAAAAAAGGATCCTGAATCTCAGCACTGGAGAGGGAAAATGTGTGATGCTCTGTGATACTAATGAAAGCATATCGGAATATGTCATCCCAACTCCCCAAAGGGGCCAGAGGAAACTATACATTATTGGAAAATTGAAAAAGTGATCACCAAAGACTCCAGGTACCACCATCTTTCTGCATGCTCAGCAGCCATTCCAACCCCACCCTGGAGCACAGCCTTGTAAGTCAACAAATCAAGTGGTATTTGTGGGTAAGATTATGTGTGCAGGTGAAATTCCTGACACTAGCTGGAATTCCCCGGATGGAAAAACTTAAAGACAGGACAGAGCAAGACCTCCCCAAAAGAGTTCCATATAACTACTCAAAAATCTTTTATTCAGGTGGAGGAAAGGGAAACTAAAACAGAAGTCTGTGATTTGTCCTTTTGGAAATTCAAAAGTAACTCTAAGAATTTATTCAAAGGGAAGATGAAAAGTTGGCTATTGCACCTCTATAACACAGTTAATTGTTATATCAAACACAGAATTGATGCTTTTGAACTATGATGTTGGAGAAGACTCCTCAGAATCCCTTGGACTGCAAGGAGATCAAACCAGTCAATCCTAAAGGAAATCAGTCCCGAATATTCATGGGAAGGACTTACACTGAAGCTGAAATGCCAATATTTTGGCCACGTGATGCAAAGAACTGACTCATTGGAAAAGACCCTGATGCTGGGAAAGATTGACGGCAGGAGGAAAAGGAGACAACAGAGGATAAGATGGTTGGATGGCATCACCAACTCAATGGACATGAGTCTGAGCAAGTTCCGGTTGTTGGTGATGGACAGGGAAGCCTGGCGTGCTGCCAGGGGTCACAGAGTCAGACACTACTGAGCAACTGAACTGAGACTCAACACAGCTAAGAGTTAATGTTAACATTTGCTGAGATTTGTTAATTGGCAGGCATACTTCATGACCCCCAAATTAATAATTTATTGAGCAACCCACTGATCTATTGAAAAGGGACCATAATATGCACCCTCCCACAGCACACTAGAACTTATCTCCCTGTCTTTCCTCTCATCTACTGGATCTTCACACCAGGGAAATGACTCCATCCCCCTGCCACCACTGTAAATTCTCTTGCCTTCAATAGCTGGAAAAACTTGAAAGAAGAATAATAGCTATTATGGAAAACTGGCATGGTGCAATGTATTTATTATTATTTTGTGAAACATCCCAATTAACCAGAAGCACTTACTACTCGCAAGCAGGGCCTCTTGATTCTGTATCAGACATTTTTTTTTTCAAATAGCACCCCAAAGAATCAAGAAGACTTACTTGGGCCTTTTAAACAGGCTGCCACTATTTTTTATAAAAAGAATGAAAGCAATAGATGGCCTAGAATTATTTGTTGCCTCACAAAGGACCTCCAGGCAATCAGCCTTCCCCAAAACAACAACCTCATCAAAAGGCCTAATACTGGAGATTCTGAAGTCTAGATCTCCTTAATCATTTAATCTTGGGCACAACCCCTGTGGAGATACAAGTTTCGTTATAGTGAACTATGCAAAAGCTACAGGGTATCCAATGCCAGGCCACACAGATATACAGAAAGTTGCCTCCAGATCTCCATGACTCTCATGCCCTTGACACCCCAAGAGCCCACTACCCAATGTCTTGATTTTAGGCAGTGGCAACTCCCACAAACCTGCTAGGTACTCAGCATCTCCCAGAGGTATAAGCCACCACCTGGGGACAATTTGCCACTATATCTCTCTAGTGGTTCATTGGTATCCCCACAATTGGCAAATCTTCATGGCTTTAGTCAATACTGGGCTCAAGTAACAATGATACCAGGGGTCCCAAGAAATTTAAACAAGGTCTCACCTATGCACTTAAGTTACAGGACATTAAAATACAGGGCAAACAGCAATGTCTCATCTTAACCATCAGTATTATTTGTCTTACCTAACTTCCCCAAGGTCATAGCACTCATTTCCCTAAAATATCCCATAGTGGGCAAGGATACTTGACTCAATAAGCAATAAGTTTGAATAAAACAAAGTCTTTGGCACTTAAAGTTGGTTTCACAAAAAAGGATCCCATAGGCCTCTCCACACCTCCACTGAACCTGGTTAAAGTGGTTAACATAGAGTAATGTGTTTTGAAACAAGATCTACTGGAATCAAAAGCCATTACACAAGACTTACTGAAGGAAGGGGTCATTGTTTCCACTGTCTCCCTTTTTAATCAGCCAATTTGGCCAGTACTCAAACCTGATGAAAATAAATGATACTCAGCAGTGCTTTACCCTAACCTTAATATCATAATTCCTTCAATTAAGGTTCCCATATCAAATACCATTGATATTACTGACTCTACTCAATCAGAAATTGCAAAGTATTATGCTGTTATAGACTTGGCTAATATGCTCTCTTCACTGCTCATTTTGACAGCCTTTCAATGGAAATATGCCCTCCTCTTTGAAGGAACACAAAATACTTTTGCTTGCCTCCCCATAGGATGTTTCAACAGCCCTGCCATCACACTCATTCTTTGCAGGCAAGATCTTAACTGCATTCCATTTTCTTCAGAACTCAAGTATGACACCACACTGACTACTTCCTCCTTTGAAGAGATTCAAAGGATACATTCACACAGGAGATATAAACATACATCATAGACTTTTCCAATTACGGCTGAGTCATTGTTTCACAAAAGAGTCAAAGCTCTACAACTTCAACAACATTTCTGAGCATTATTTGGTCAAGGAATCAACTCCTCACTTATCCGTACCCACTGATTTAAGGCAGACCCAAGAGTTGCTGGATCTATTCAAATTTGGAGGCAACATATTCCTCACTTACAAATTTTACTGAATCCCACTTCTGTTGTTACTCACAAATCAGCCCACTTTGAATGAGACTCTTTACAACAAAAGTCTCTCAAATCTATTCAAATTGCAATGCAACAGGCAATCCCTTTAGTGCTCTCTGGAGACTCCTCCACTACACAGGCATTAGCAACCCCTTCCTGAAGTTTTTGAACCACCCAAGATGGCCATAAATTGCTTATGGGCTTCCAGTGCAAGAAACTCTTCAGCTTCATACTATACAATATTAAAACAGCAAATGTTGGCCACATAATGGATTCCTCTTGGGATGCGTGGAAGCTCTCATAGGCCCTGAGCCCAGATTTTACTCAGCTTTACCAGACCAAGTTTTACCCAGCTGCCCATTATGTCTTGGGTCACCAAAGCAGCATCTTACAGGTTCAGCATAGCCACAGAGATCTCCTTATTGAGATGGAAATAGTACTTAAAGGTTAGGGCCAAACCTGGGCCCTCTGGAATATCCTATCTACAAGAGGAGATAGTCTCTCCTTTCCTCAATACCTTGCTAGATGCAATGGCACCAGAGGTGATAATCCCTCTCCCACACCCCCAGGCCACATGGAGGGTCCCTTGAAATCAACTGAGTGACCAACAAGGGGAGTCTACACACTTATGGGTGGCAGTAGCACCATCACACAAGATAGAGCCTGTATCCCCATCCAGGACATCCCTAGTCAAAGTCATCCCCAAAGTCAGCACAACTGGCTAACTGTCATGTGGCCACCTTAGCACTAGAGAATGCCCTGGCCAGTAATCTGTCCCACCTGCATGTTCATACAGCACTGCGATCTCACTCAGTCTCTGCAGGCAAGATCTTAACTGCCACAGCTCAATGTCAGGAGTAGCGCTGTGGTTGTCATGACAGCCTTGTGGGCACTGGAGCCAAAAGAAGAGGAAATACAGCCATTTCTGGAGACTGCATCTGAGGTGGGGTGGTTGGAGAGTAGAAATAACTCTGCTCACCCCTCATCCCTCACCAGTGTCTTTGGTTGGTGAAACTGAGGTAAAATCCAGCCAAAATGAGAGCTGGATTCTGTCAGCCCCATTATAATGCAGAGAGAGGAAGGAACAGATCAGAAGGCAAACAGAAAAAAGACTAACACAGTAAAAGTAAAATTGAAAACAGAAGGTAAGTTCAGATCACCTATAGTCTTGTAAGTGCTTTATCCTAAACACAATGGGGGGCTAGTGAAGGGTTTTAAACAGAAAGTATATGATTGAATTTGTCTTAAAAGTTTACTAAATCTTTTATTAAAGTTTTTTAGCTATAGTACCTGGGCATAAAAAACAAAAAGAGGTTTCATTGTAGTAGATGTGAACATAAAACACCTGAAAGTATGATCTCCCCATTTAAAAGCTACAGTGTTAAGTTACATGTATCTAAAGACTGGAAACAAGAATACTGAGGCATCTGGGAACCATGTCATCAAAGAGCCAGTTTGAGGGTATCAGTTAATTTCTCCTGGAGAGTTGAGCTCTGACAGAAGACATGACACCTGTCATATTGTATGAAGAGCAGCCATGTAGAAGGAGGTGTAGGTTTCTCTGTTATGGTCCGGAGGGAAGAGTGAGGAGTCAGGGGGGAATACGGGAAAGAAGATTTCATTTCAATTTTGATAGAAGAGCTTCCCAACACTTAGAAATTTTAGCAATGGAATGGACTCTCTCTGAGATGCTAAATTGTTCCCACAAGAGAGTAAGTTCACAGTGAGGAAAAATGATCAGATGAAACCTTGTGTTAGTTGGGGCCAGGTTAGGAGGCAGTTATAACACTGAAATTCAGTGGTTTAATATGACAAAAGTTTAGTTTCTCGCTCACATTACCCATTCAATGTGGGGCACAAGGGATCTTTCTTCACTATGGTTCCTTAATCAGCCAGTGATGGGAACACAGGCACCCTGATCACCACAAAAGTGGGAAGGGAAAGGCCCCCTTAAAACCTCTCCATTGATGACATGACCTTTCCTCATATTTCACTGGCCAGAGCATGTCACACCAGCACAACTACTTAAAAGGGTTGTGCTCAGAAAACAGAAAGCCAGAAATATTTAGGGAATAGCACTAAGGATAGTCATAAACTTCACATCTTGATTATACTTGTCCAGCCTACTTTGCAGGATGATTTAGAAGATAAAATCATGTGTGAAAATTCTTCATAAGGATAAAGTGCTATGAAAATTAACAGTGTGCTGATGTCCTGCACGTTGTTCACTGTTTCCTCCTCAATGCCTAGTGCATAAAAGAGGCTATCAGCTGAAAGACTGTAAGGATTAACAGATATTTTGAGTTGATTTGACTTCTTCCTGGTGAAATACAAGTAGAGTCTAGATGTATTTAGGAAAAGGTGACAAGTCTGCTATCATTTATGAGGTTGTTGAAAAAGAGAATCCTTTATCTAGATGGAAGATGAATTAAATAATTGTAAAAATCCTTTTTAACAACAATGGTAACAACAAATGCTAACTGCAGTTTTCCTCTGGAGACATAAAATACAGTAGTTATCCTGAAATAAAGGCCCAGATTTCATGACTTGTGAAAGAGATTTTATTCTTCCTAATAAACCCCTCCTCCACCTACTCTTAACTTTGTGGCTTGGCTTTATTACCTTGATAGCAAAAACACTTTCTGAACTTTATTAACTGTGTCCTTACCATGTGTAGTAGCAACATGAAACAGGAACATAGTTTTGCTCTCTCTTGAAACCCCAAGGTCAAGAGTGCGGGCCACATAGTAGACATCCAGTATTTGTTAAATGGGTGCTGTTAAATAGAGGCCCCAATCTCCAAACACCAAGGCAAGGTGTCCTAAACAAGGAATCTTGCTGCTCAAACCCACCCATTTCAGTTGCCAAGAAGAAGAACCTCACTGGTAAACACAACCCTTTTGGGGAAAGAACCCTGGCCCACACAATAGCGGCTTTCTGCCGAGGTGGCACTTTTCCCAACACATTATGCTAAAACCAGTTGGAGAAGATGCTGAGGACTGTTATTTCCTAATTTGATTCTGCCATTTCCAGTAATGGAAAGCTGCACTCCAGCCATCCATCTTAATAAGTGACAGATGCATTTCATTAAAACTTCCTTAAATAATTTCTTGTAGTTTAGGAAGGAGGGAAAAACAAGAAAGAGTGCTATTTTGTGCTCCCATGCATGTCAATGTTTTGAGAGCCATTAAACAAAGCAAGAGCTTGTCTTCAGTTGAGAATTAAGTGGTCAACTGATGCCAACCCAAGTGCGTTTCTCAAATGCATTTGCCCATTGGACAAAGGCAAGAAAGGCTGTTAGAGTGTGTTGGCAAAAGAGTAATAATAGTAATTACACACGATTTGACAGTTTGTATTGCACTGTCTGTCCCTAAACACACTGCAGAGTGGAGACAGGACATTCTGTAAATGGGCTCTTCTCAACTTCGCAACTTCTGTGGCTAAATAGGTATATAAAAATCCAGTATAGTGAAAATAACATTATATTGGATTCAGAAGATTTCAATTCAAGTCTTGTTTCTACTGCTTAGGAGCTCTGTGACCTTGGCCAAATTAACAAATTAATCTCTCTTTGGCTCTATCTTTCCCTTTGTATGGTGAAGATATAAAACTTGTCAAAACAACCTCACAGGATTATTATGAGGACTAAATGAGACAATAAAGAGAAAGAACTTGCTAAACTATGAAGAAACTTTCACCAAAAAAAGCCCACCTTCATAAGGCTAGGGATTTCCTTCCTTTCTGCATTTCTGCTTCTCTCCCTCCTTTCTCTCCTTCCTTCCTTCCCTTCTTCCTCTCTCTCTTCTCTTCTCTCTCTCCGTCCTTTCTTTCTTCCTTACTCTCACTCCCTCTCACCCTTCTATTCCCATATTCCTGGTGCCCAGAACAACATCTAACATATATTCAATAAACATTTTTGGATTACATGATTGTTACTTTTATGTATAACTTGACTGCACAAGGTACCAAGATATTTGGTCAAACACTATTCTGGGTGTGTCTGTGAGGGTGTTTCTGGATGAGATTAAAATATTTGAAATGATATATTAAGTAAAACAGGTTGCCTTCCCTAATGTGGGCAGACCTCATCCAACCAGTTGAAGGTCTGAATAGAACAAAAAAGCTAAGAGGGAATTTCAGCTTCCTGCTGGCTTGAACTGAGACATCAATTTTCTCCTGACCTTGGACTAGAAGATAAATCATCAGCAATTAGGGTTCTTTGGCCTTCAGCCTAGACTGGAACTAACACTACCAGCTTTCCTGGGACTCCAGCTTGCTTACCGCATATCTTGGGACTTTTCAGCATCCATAATTGTGTTATCCAATTCTTTATAATAAATAAATAAACAGAGAGAGAGAGATCCCCATGTCTCTACTCCATTCACTGGTTCTGTTAACTAACTTCAATGCCTAACTTAAAAAGCACAATAAGATGGACCGTGTTGTTATTAATTAACCATTTGAGTTGACTTGACCTTCTAAGAGGTAGACACAAAAAACTTTAGGTGAGTGAACCTAAGAGAAGTGTGACAAAGAAGTTCAATTATAACTCAGGACATGTCATTTAAACTCAAAATCCCAGGTAGGATCCTTCAAAGTGGTGCAATTTATATCCGTATTATTATGCTACTTTATTCTGAACTATATGCTTAGCAGTGATATGCATTATCTCGTTTACTCCTAGCAAGCTTATTATCCTTACCCTATTCTATATATGAGAAATACTGAGTCTCAGAAAATGCAAATAACTTCTCCAGTATCAGAGCTGGTGATGGAGTGGTGGAGCCAGACCCAAATTCCTAACCACCATGCCACTGCCACTCAGCTTCCAACTTTGATGGCAGGATTACAGCTGCATCACTGAGCATGCACTATGTTATGAATATTAATAAAAATTCAAATCAAATTGACTTAAGCGTGAAGGAAATGTATTGATTTGTACAGAGAATCACAATGTAAAGCTGTCTTCAGGGTCGTCTGATTCAGAATTGTGTTCCATTTCTTAGGTTTCACCCTTATTCATGTACTTGCTTCATCTCTGACTGAAGCAAAGTGATTATGGTGATTCCAATACAATATTCATGCTCTACATCATCCAGAGGGAAAAGACAGACTTGAAACATTTCTTCTCCAAAACCTGGAGCAGACTCATAATCTTCACTCTGATTTAGACAAACCTGGAAGAATCAAAGTAGCCAAGGTACATCATGCACTGATTATTAGCTTAGGCCTGGGTTATCACCTGGTCTTCCCTGGTAGCTCAGCTGGTAAACAATCTGCCTGCAATGCAGGAGACCCCAGTTCAATTGCTGGGTTCGGGAGATCCCCTGGAGAAGAGATAGGCTACCCACACCAGTATTCTTGGACTTCCCTTGTGGCTCAGCTGGTAAAGAATCCACCTGCTGTGCAGAGACCTGGGTTTGATCTCTGGGTTGGGAAGATCCCCTGGAGAAGGGAACGGCTACCCACTCCAGTATTCTGGCCTGGAGAATTCCACAGACTGTATGGTCCATGGGGTCACAAAGAGTCTGACACAACTGAGCGACTTTCACTTAGATCAACACCCAAGCAAGGAAGATGGGATTAAACTAACTGGCTAAAGGTGAGGTAATCCCCACCTCAGCACAGAAATAAACTGCTATCAGAGAGGTGGGGAAGGCAGTAGCATGTGTTACATGAGCAACCAATGTTCTTTTCATTCCTCTAAGCAAGCTGTGAGCCTCACCACTCTATATTCACCCTCCCTTATAATAACTCACTAGTCCAATAACATGCACTAGAAACCTTACTCTGTACAAGCGCCTGAGGATTGACATTCAAAGACAAACACGATTTTTGTCCTCAGAGGACTTGAAGTCTGGTAAAACTGGAAACTGACCACAACAGGGGCAGAGGGGTAGAGAAGGAAATATTTGAGAGTTGGATGAATGTATATGTGTACAACAGACAGCCAGAGTCTCATTAACCTTTTCTTCTGCATCTGAATCAACCCAAAGTATTTAACCTTCCTTCAAAGCTCATTTTATCATTTTCACTGCTTTCTTTTGGATCAGTGCCCCCCTCTCTTTTCTGAGACATTGAGTCCCATGGCATATGCAATGTTCAGAAGAAACTCTGATTTGCACTGAGTCTAATCCCACACCCCTTCTCCCCTTAGTACATTTCTCATTTATGCATGCTTGTCTTGTTTTTTAATCTCCTTTAATAGTAGGGGAAGGGGCTATGTTTAAATACTCTTATTTGTAGCCTGTCTAGAGCATGGCTGTGGTTCAGTACTTGTCTATTAATGAGTAACTAAGTCGATAAGAGATTTCAGTTCCTGGAGCTATTCAGCAAATGCTTTTTGACCAATTTTAAATTTGTTTTAGTCAAAATATTCACAGTTTTTAGTCACTAGCAAGCTGCTCTGATTGCTTATTTTTTACACACTGCAATAGAGATATTAGAAGCCGAGCCTCCTGTTGCTTTTTCTTTTTTAATCATTCTACATATTTTTCAGTCCAAGGAGCTCAACACATTTACCAAACCTCATGAGGTTAGGAGGAACAGGCTTGACTACTCACATTTTTAAGGATGTAAATATATATATATATATATATATACACAGAATAAGGCTGCATCTTATCCAGGCCAACAGCAGAACCAATACTATAATTTCAGTTACCAGTTATGCCTGACCTACCCTCAGGGTTTTCCTCCTCAGGGACAGGGCTGAGGAGTAGCTGAATGCACTGCAGACAGCAAGAAGGGAAGAAGCAGGTATTTACTGAGTTCTTAATATGTATCACATACTTTTCATGTTTACATGTGAACCATATCATTATTCCTCACAACTGTGTTAGAAAGACAGTTATCTTATTCTCACTAGACAAAGAAGAGAGTAAGATTCAGAATTATTTAATTTACTTGCACACAGCTAATATCTGGTAGAGCTGGGATTCAAACCCCAATATCACCCCAACTTTTGTCTTTTGCTCTGTACCTTAGGATCTCTCAAAGTAAACAAATGCCTGAATTTGAAAGTGTTTAGAAAATGGCTTCTGAAGACTGATGGAGATGAGCAGCTCTCACAGCCTGACCACACCATCCTGGAACAATGTTCTGTTAATGGTCTGGTGATGGTGCTGAGTACAACTAGGAAAGATGACTGTGTTCTAATTCCATCTCTTTTTTGGTCTTAATTCCATCTCTGCTGCTAACTGGCTGAATAACTGTAAACAATTCTACTTCTCCAAATATGTTCAATAAATATTTTTAAATAGTTAAATGGATGGATATACTAGTACATACTCAAATGAGGGGGTTGTTGGTAACTTTGTTTTTCTCTGCCCCTTGACAATCCTAAAAGACAACTAGAAGTTTGATCATGACTTAAGAATAAGTTCAGACTTCATCTAAGCCAGTCCAAACACAATGGAATAAAAGCATAAAATTTAAAGCATCTGCTAGTAATAGTGGAAAGATAAGAAACACACAGCCGCTCTGTGCTGACTTTTCTTGGCAGGTCCCTGACAACACCCCAAACTTACAAGCTTCATATGAAGAACAGGCTGGAAATTAAATCATAGAACAGAGTGGGGAAATAGAAATCCCTTAGACCACAAAAGGATGAAAAGGGGAAAACAAAAGCAAATATAAGATTTTGACACATGCAGGGAATCCTTCTTCATAGGACGAGACCAAGGGGATCCCTGGGCATCAGAGTGTATAGAAGAAAAGCATTAGATTTGGAAACATGAGACAGAATTCAAGGATAGCTCTATAGTGACCCCTGGGTGACTGCAGAGAGGTCATTCACCTTCCCTGCAACTTCCTTTCCCACTTGTAAAATATGGATAACAGAGCCATCCCACCTCCTTCACAAAGTTACTCTAGAGTTCACTGAGAAAAACAAGAACAAGAAGGGCAGGTTTCTGCATCCCACAAGGGTTTCAGATTGCACTGCATGTCATTTTAATTATTCTTTCTCCACAGAACAATATAATTTATACGGGAATATGCTTGCTTTTGCACTTTTTTTGGAGGGGGAGGCAATCAACATTTATTGGGAACCTATCACAGGGAGAGTCTGTAGATGGACACAAAAGTGTGTGAAAACACTCTCAACCACCTTAGGGAATGGAAATACCTACCCATCCACCAATTATAAAGCTAGTTTGAAACTTTGGGCCAAGTCTGCCCAAAGGCAGAATAATGGCCCCCAATAACGTCTGTTTTGATCTCCAGAAACTGTGATATGTAAAGATATAGAGCAAAAGAGAATTAAGGTTGCAGATGGAATTGTTTGCTAATTAGTTGACCTTGAAATGGGAAGATCTTCCTGGATTTTACAGGTGGTGGTGTAGTCGCTAAGTCGTGTCCAACTCTTGAGACCCCTTAGACTGTAGCCCGCCAGGCTCACCTGACCATGAGAGTCTCCTGGCAAGAATACTGGAGTGGGTTGCATTTCCTTCTCCAGGGGATCTTCCCAACTCAGGAATCTAACCCGGGTCTCCTGCATTGCAGGCAGATTCTTTACCGACTGAGGTACGAGGGAAACCCTGATTTCATGAGTGGTTCCAGTTAAATCACAAGAGCCCTTATAACAATGGAAGTGGAAAGCATAAAAGGGAGACCCAAAGAGACAGCAGCGTGTGAAAGACTTGGCCCAATATTGCTGCTGCCTTTGAAGGTGGAAAATGTATCCATGCCAAGGAATGTGAGCTGTCTTGGGAAACAAGCAAAAGACAAGAAAATAGATTCTCCTCCAGAGCCTTCAGAAGGTATGCAGCCTTGTTTAGACCTTAATGTTAGCCTACTGAGACTGAGACCCATTTTGAACTTCTGATCTCCAGAACTCAAGATAATACATTGATGTTGTTTTAAGTTACTAAGTTCTTGATAATTTGTTATGGCAGCCATAGGAAACAAACAGAAAATTTAGTTTGTTCGTTTCTTATAATTTGGAGAGACAGTCCTTCTTATCATCTTGTACTTCTCTGCCAGTAAATTTCTTTTCTAAATATTTTTATTTCTGAGTCTTCCTTCATAGCCACCATCTAAGAATTAATGAAATGGTAGCCAGAATACAAGAGATATGAGTTCCAGTCATTCATTACAGATTAGTCTACCATTTAGTGGTATGAAACAGGCATTTATTATGCTCATGGATTATGTGGGTCAGCATTTCAGACAAGGCAATGCGGGGATGGTTTTGCCTCTGCTCACAGTATGTGGGTCCTCAGTTATAAGATAAGAAAGCTGAGAATGCCTTGACATCAAGGGCTAAAATTACCTGAAGAATTACTCATGTGTCGAGTAGTTGATGCTCACCTGGGTCATTAGCTGGCACTATTGTCTGGAACACCATTATATAACATCTCCATGGACTTGGGATTGCCTTCCAACATGGTGACTTTTCCAGAATGTCGTACAGTAGGAATCATATGTAGCAACTTCAGACTGGTTTCTTTCACTAAGAAAAATACATTTAAATTTCTTCCATGTCTTTTCTTGGCCTTCCTGATAGCTCATATCATTTTATCACCAAACAATATTTCATTGTACAAATGTACTATGAATTATTTATCCATTCACCTGCTGAAGGATACCTTGGTTGCTTCCAGTTTGGAATAATTATGAATAAAGCTGCTATAAATAATCACTTGTAGGTTTTCATGTGAACATAAGATTTCAACTCATTTGGGTCAATATCTAGGAGCACAAGTGTTGAATCACATGGTAAGACTATGCTTAGCTTTGTAAGAAACTGCCAAACTGCCTTCCAATGTACCTGTACTGTACCATTTTGCCTTTTCATTAGCAATAACTGGGAGTTCTTATTGTCCCACATTCTCATCAGTATTCAGTGTTGTCAGGTTTTTGGATTTTATCCATTCTAATAGGTGTGTAGTGATATCGCATTATAGTTTTCATTTGTAACCCCCAATGATATCTGAGGTTGAGCATTTTTCACATATTTGCCATATACAGATCAAGTTGGGAAGAAATGCTATCTTAACAACACTGAGTCACTTTTGGAAAATACAATTTGCCACACTTCATGAAGGCAGGGACATTTTGCCTCTTTTGTAATACATCCCCAAAATCTAGACAAGCATTTAAGAAGAAATAAGTGCTCAACAGATATTTTTATTCATTAATAAGACTTTCCTTTTTAAAATATTTATTTATTTTTATTTGGTTGTGCCAGGTCTTAGCTGAAGCACGCAGATCTATCTTTGTTGCAGGATGTGGGATTTATGGCATGTGGGATCTAGTTTCCTGACCAGGGACTGAACTCAGGCCCCCTGTGTTTAGAGCATGGAATCTTAGCCAGTGAACCACAAGGCACATCCCAATAGAATGTCCAACCATTCATTCTACTTCTTTTAAGTCATTACCCTGCTCTAGGCTCTGGGCCAAACCTGGGTGTGGTGGTCCCTTTACTCATCTGGACTTCTCCGGACTCATCTGATGGAACTTGGAGCCTGAGGCTATAACCTCTTCCATTAAGGAGTACAGCATGGGGTAGCCTGTCATATACGCACTCAGCCCACCTCTTGTTAGCAGCCTCATCAAATAAGGTGCAGGCCTCTTCCTCTCTCTGGCAGTCTACCTTCTGTTTTAAGACCCCGTGTGTCCTGGCTGGAAAGACTACCAGTAAAATCAACCCCAGACATCTTTTCTCTGCCCATTATAACCCTTGGGAGATAGTTTTCTTATTAAGGACTCTGGTGATACCAGTCTCTGACGTCTTTTTATCCCAGAAAGAGATTAAATTTTGTTTTTAAAACTAAAATCAGAGATAGGGCCTAAAATTTCTTCTTCTGTGGGTTTCAAATGTCTCTGTATCCTCCAGGGAATTTCAGAGAAATTAATATTGTCAGTGTAATTTAACAAAGCTACACTTGTATTATCTTCCTTCCAAACACTGAATAAGCTACCTTATATCAACCTGAAGGTTTAAAGCATTCTATGGCACCCTTTAAAACACAGTTTCATCACTAGTGAATGGTGTTCCCCAAATCAGCAGTGACTTCTAATAGTTCACACTCAGAAATGTGAACATCTCTGCCTACCAGTTTTCCAATAGAGAAACAACAATTTCCTCAAAACCAACCGGTCTCACTGCTACGGCAGTAAACAATCTGTGGTATAGATATGTTTTACCTGGGATTCTTAGTAGTCCTAGATGAGGATCCCATGTCAGGTATAAATTTATCCCACAAATAGAACATAAGAAATTTCACATTATTTTTATCTCCTGAAATAAAATTAATCTTTTCTGAGCCCCATCCCATTGAATTGGTATGAAATTCAACATAGTTTCAACTGTGGCACAGTTTCAAATTCAACTGTGGCCCAGTTTCCTCACTCAGGGTTGGCAGAGTTCCTGGGGACCTGGCACAGTGTGCATCATTGAGAAATGTTCTATGGTCCATAGTCAATTTCCAAGCCCATGAAATCTCACAAAGGTGAGCATCTTCTCTTTCCTGGGCTCATGGCCAAGGCTGAGTATCCAGAGTGCCACATCCTGCCTGTTTTGGTGCCCCAAAGAGTCACTCTTCTGAGATCCTCCCTCCTCCCTGAAGTACCTTCCAGGGCCACGCACTGCTGCCTACTATCCTATAAACCCAAGAACTTTTCTTTCTCTCCTGGCCTTAGGGGGTATTTTAAAATCTTCTCTCTCCTCTGGCAGTTTCAACATCGAGAGCCTCTTGAACACCAAGCACTTGCTTCTACTATGTCTTCCCTTCACTTGAAGCTCAACACATTCCCCTCTGAAGCACAGCTTTTGGCAAAACAAAAGCCAGGAGACTTACTGTCTTCTGAGGGGAGTAGGAAGCTCCTGGAATGAGGAAACAGAGGCCTTGGTGGGTTACAGAAAATGTCCACTGTATAGCTTTAACAATAAAGCCCCAATTACCACTGCTGGTACTAATGGTACCAAAAATCATGTTGTCACAAATAAGTGCAATTATAAGAAATAATATCTTTTCCAACAGTTTTTTTAATCACCTGTACATTCCATAGTAAATTTGAAAAGGTCCTCCAGCTACCTATAATCTGAATCATCATGTCTTCTTCAGCCATTAGCATGTTGCCTTCAGTTTGTCTTTGATTAAGAATGGTTTTGTCTGGAACTCTCTCTCCTACTAAACTGAGAGTTCTTAAGAGCAGGGTCTGAGTTTTTGTAACAGGTCCCAAAAGACAACAGATGGCATGTTGAAACTGGATAATTCAAAGAGGGTTTATTTACCATGATGTAGGAAAGACACAGGAAACCTAAAGGACAGTGTGGAAATCCAGAGCTAGCAGAAAGCCAGAGGAAAGAGAGAAGATCAGGTAAATGGATTCCAGAAGGAAACAGTGAGAAAGAGTCAGTAGCTGAACCAAGATAACCACAGAAAAGGAGCCATGGTATGCCAATACCCTGGCCTCTCTCTCCTCCCACCAACAGGGTTCTCCATTGGTCAAAGCCAAATATAAACCAGAGAGCATCAGCACCATTAATGGAATCCATACACATCAGCCTTGGGGCAGAGAATGAGGTGGTTTCTGTGGGCTCCAAATCTGAGTAGTTCTTCTCCCAGGATCAGCTTTAGTCTGTGCCCTCAAGAGTCTTAGACCCTAGTAATAGAGAAGGAACCCAATCCCAGGTCTCTTCATCACAAGTTTAGAGCTTGCTCCACTCCCCTGTATGTAGTGAATTCCCCAGAAGATTCTGAACCCTACAACTACTTAATTCTTAGCCTGAGATATGCAATCCATCTCTTGATTATAAGGTGTTCTATAATTCACATTGGTTATATTATTACCCCTAACTCAACTGTAAGCTCTTCTGTAAGAACAAGACTTGTATCCTGTACCTTTCTTGTAAATGTTATAGCTCTGAATATGGTATATTATCCTTAGTGGGTGCTTGATACTTGTCAAATGAGTGAGCTATTGAAGGGATCTTAGAATCTCCCTACAGATTTTAACTGGATGCAGCCATGGCAACCCACTCCAATATTCTCGGCTGGAGAATCCCCGTGGCTAGAGGAGCCTGGTAGGCTAAAGTTCACGGGGTCACAAAGATCAGACATGACTGAGTGACTAAGTACAGATTTACTGTACAAGAGTGGGGAAGGCACATCTTTTTAATGACAGCAATGCCCAACTCCCATAGAGATTTTCAGGAAAAAACTACCTAAAAGGAGGTAGGTATAGCTTCAAACCTCGCTCCTCCCTTGCTCCAGTAGTTAAAAACCCAGAGGTAGTCCCAGACACGCCCCAAGAACAGAAAGCTAAGACAGAGGCATGGACTCATTCATTAATTTAGTCTTTGAATTAACAAATAGCTACTGAGGATCTACCAGGTTCCACACACTGAGCTAAGTACTGGGTATACCGTAGCAAATAAGACAAGTATTAGACATGAACTAACCGATTAATATAAAATTGAGAAGTGCAATAAGTGCAGTAAATATTATTAAATGAAAGAAAGGATGGATTAAGAGATTAGCAAAGACAAGGCCTCGGTGGTCACGGCCTTGCCCGCATTCCCAGCTTACCCCAGACGTCACCATACAGTTCTTCCCATGTGGATGGCTTTCTGCACCATTTCTCTGCTTCAAAGCATTTTCTGGCCTCCAGTCTGCTCTGTCAGTTGGTGCCCCAGGGGCAATCTTTATCAAGCAAGGGCTGAGAGCTGTGGATAAATATGCTGACTTCCTCAGCCTTCGGAGATAACTCTGAGGCACACTGCACACAGGCTTTCTCAGGGTCTGGGAACAGAGCCCCAAGTTCCACAGCAGTGACTTACTCATTATCCCATACTTGGTTGGCTCAGTTCCCTTCCCAATATTGCTTTCTCACTCCCCTACTGGTACTTCCTGAAGCTCCCCCCCCTCCCAAATAAATAACTTGAATTTATATTTTTATCTCAGAGTTTCCTTTTAGGGGAGGCAAAAATAAGAACAAAGAAAACTCACTTATATTAAGGTCAACACACATAACAGTGAGACAACTCCAAAATGAGGTGTCTGTGACATTAGTTGTATATACTCTAAGAAAGAGACAAGTCATTGAAATTTTGGAAGAGAGGTGAGTCAAAGGCTGGTGGTCCTTCTTTACAGGGTGGAGAGTGATGAGAAGAGAAGCTTTGTACTGGAAGAGGAGTACGAGGGGAGATGGATGGAACAGGGAATAATGTCATGACTGCATAACAGAAGCAGCTGGCAGTCACAGGGAAGACGGAAACAATTGTTTCACTCTCATCACAGAAAGACAGAACTCAGTTCCTTTTTCACCACCTCATGGTGACTTGGATTACGCAAAGCTGAGATGAGGGCATTATAATAGCAAGTGATGCCCCATGTGGATTTCTTTTCCAAACTCAAACGACAGAAGAAGGCACTGTGGGAACCACTGATTGAGTTGCTTAGAATTTATGTTTAATAACCCCTCCTCTCCCAATGTTAGATTTCAAAGAAAATACTACTTATTACTAAGGTCATGATTTCTCTAGTAGCCAAGATAACATCATTAAATCCTTGTCACATATCATGGAGAAAGAGAAGATGCTTAAAAATATTTGATGGACAAATGAATTGAGTATGGAAGGTGAGTTTAAGGAGAGTATTTCTTCCTTTTTTCTGTGTTTCTTCCTTCTTCCCATTAACATAGCACTCCTGGTTCCTCCTGTCCTATCACTCACTGTGTCCTGGGAGGTATATTGGGTGGCCCATCCAATTGCTGCATTTGGAAGACAAACCTGCTGCATTTGGAAGACAAACCTGGGGAGGGTAGCCTAGCCCTTTTCTCTCCTCCTTCTCTTCAAAGTGAGGCATCCACGGATGCATGCATTCTCTCAGCTCCAGTACCTCTAGGACAGGGTGGACAGCTCTGCCTAGTAATGGAGTTCAGCCTCCACCTAAACGACAATTATCATTTCTAATGTCAATTATGTGATTAATAGCAATACTGTGTCTCCATCAACTCTTTCATCTGATGTCTTAAAATTCAGTTGGCTCAACACCCAGCATTAAGGAAAGAGAATCACACAACTTTAATGGAACAAAAGCTGTTCAGCTCAGTCATTCAGTCGTGTCCAACTTTTTGCAACCCCATGAACTACAGCATGCCAGGCTTCCCTGTCCATCACCAACTCCCAGAGTTTACTCAAACTCATGTCCATCGAGTCAGTGATGCCATCCAACCATTTCATCCTCTGTCGTCCCCTTCTCCTCCTGTCTTCACTCTTTCCCAGCCTTGAGGTCTTTTCCAATGAGTCAGTTTTTCGCATCACATGGACAAATTATTGGAGCTTCAGCTTCAGCATCAGTCCTTCCAATGAATATTTAGGACTGATTCCCTTTAGGATTGACAGGTTTGATCTCCTTGTAGTCCAAGGGACTCTTAAGGGTCTTCTCCAACACCACAGTTCAAAAGCATTAATTCTCTGGTGCTCAGACTTCTTTATAATCCAACTCTCACATCCATACATGACTACCAGAAAAACCATAGCTTTGAATAGACAGGGCTTTGTCAGCAAAGTAATGTCTCTGCTTTTTAATATGCTGTCTAGGTTGGTCATAGCTTTTCTTCCAAATAACAAGCATCTTTTAGTTTCATGGCTGCAGTCACCATCTGCAGTAATTTTGGAGCACAAGAAAATACAGTCTCTCACTGTTTCCATTGTTTCCCATCAATTTGCCATGAAATGATGGGACTGGATGCCATGATCTTAGTTTTTTGAACGTTGAGCTTTACACCAGCTTTATCATTCTCCTCTTTCATTTTCATCAAGAAGCTCTTCAGTTTCTCTTCACTTTCTGCCATAAGGTGGTGTTATCTGTGTATCTGAGGTTACTAATATTTCTCCCAGCAATCTTGATTCCAACTTGTGCTTTATCCAGACTGGCATTTTGCATGATGTACTCTGCATATAAGTTAAATAAGAAGGGTGACAATATACAGCCTTGACATACTCCTTTCCCAATTTGGAACCAGTCTGTTGTTCCATGTCTGGTTCTAACTGTTGCTTCTTGATCTGCATACAGATTTCTAAGGGGGCAGGTAAGGTGGCCTGGTATTCCCATCTCTTTAAGGATTTTCCACAGTTTGATGTGACCTACACAGTCAAAGGCTTTGGCGTAATCAAGAGTCAAATTGCCAACATCCTTTGGATCGTAGAAAAAAACAAGAGAATTCCAGAAGAACATCTACATCTGGAACAGAATAACAGGGTGAAAAAAAGAAGCTTGAGTTTGGTTAGTCTTCCCCTTACCAGTTTTTATAAGCTTGAGGTTTTACTTCACTTCTCTGGGACTCAATTTCTTCATTGTTGCAAGAATCGGACAAGATGAATTCTAAAGTTTCTTTCATGTTTCTAATAATGTAGGATTTGCAGGGTCTCCTGCCTCTGGGAAGGCTTCCCTGTGCCACCTGCTCTGGGTGAGATACCCCTTCTCTGTGCAGCCCTGGAACCCTATTCTGTCCTTCATGGCAGCGCTTACTACCCCGCAACTGCCTGCATCCTGGGCAAGCGGATGAGCACCAGGCAGGCTTCATGACTGCCTTGTTCCCTGCAGCACCCCCAGCACTTGATACATCTCATGCTGCTACTGCTTAGTCACTTCAGTCATGTCTGGTTCTTTGCGATCCTGTGGACAGTAGCCTGCCAGGCTCTTCTGTCCATAGGATTCTCCAGTCAAGAATACTGGAATGGGTTGCCTTGTCCTTCTCCAGGGGAATCTTCTCAACCCAGGGATTGAACCTACGTCTCTTACACTGCCTGGGGAGCCCCGTGATACATCTCATGGCAGGTGAGATAAATATTAACTGAATCCATAAATGTGATATAATCTAAGGGGGCAGAGTGCCCCTGTGACAGGGTGATCCCTGCCAGCCAACTTCTCCTGGGTGAAAGGAGAAGAAAAGCATCACAGTGCTGGATATAGCCACATCTCTCATGCCACACACCCCCAAGGAATCTGGGAAGTAGACTGAACACTGGAGAGCAAGCTTGGATTTTGTATCTATTCTGAAAAAAAAAATCTTCTTATATTGTTTTGCAGATAAATCTGCTAATGCTGGGGAAACAATATGTCATCTTTAGGGGACAGGCAACTCTTCCCTAGATTCATCCATATTTATGGGCCTCTGCATTGGGGCTATTGCTGCGTGTGCTCAGATTCTCAGTGAGGTTTCAGCCAGTTGGAAAGTACAATAAACTCCTCTCTATTCCCATCTGCACAGGCCAAACTACAATCTTTTCCCTCTGCAAGTCCTACCTGACATCATGAGACTTCTCCTCCCAGGGATTGGAGGAAATGAGCAAATCAACCCTGAGCACACTTCAGGTGGCTCTGTGACCTTGCATTCCTCCCGTGACCTTTTCCACGTTACTCTTTGCATGGGCAACTTCAGCCATTACATTAGCAACACACAATTACACCTTCAAGGTAGATTCAAGTTCAGCCTCTGCCAGGACATAAATACCTTAATGAGGTGACAGCCATGCAAAACTTCTGAGTGGTGTAAATCTAGGCTCTGATAGATTGCAAAGATACGTTGGCAGGTTCATGTCCCAGAACAAAGAAAGGAAAAGAGGAGAAAGGATGGAGGAAGGGAGGGAGGGAAGGAAACAGGAATAGAAGAAGGAAGAGAGCAAAAAGAAGGAAGGAAGAATGGGCCTTTCTATGGTTATGCTGGTGGTAGTATGCAGCACAGTGTTTTTAAAAGTGATTTCTACTGTTTTTAATCCACACTTGCACCCTAATCCCTACTAGTTTAATTCCTCTGCTGGTTAAAATTCCTGCTGTCATACTCAGGGTTCCACACTCATGTTGAGCACATACTCCCAGAGGATAGAATACCCTTCAGTGCTAGGCTTTTCTTGCCTCTCTTGATATCCTCCCAATACTCCTTGGCCCATGAGGTACAGTGAACAGACTCTTAACTTCTGTCAGGTGTCCAAGGGAATATAAATCTCTCAACCAGAGGCAGAGTGCATGGGGGCCACTAGCCAGCCTCCAACACCAGCCAGGAAAGTAGAAACCAGTGCTGGTGCTCTGGCCATAAAGTGATAGAAGGATCCTCTCATTCCTGAACCTGTTCGTCCACACTAAGTGTTTGGCTCAGTTCTATGTCAACTGCAGGGAAAAAAAAAAAAAAAAAAAGGCTGTTATTCAAAATGTTCCTCAAGTCCTCAAGCCCAAATATGAGCCAGATCCTGAGAAAGTAATGAAAGGTAGAACCCAGGGTCAGAGGTCAAATAAAAGGAAATAACAATGGATCTGTGAAATGCAGTCAGCCTGTATCTATCCCTGAGACTGATTTTCCTTTAATGGTACAGTGACCACTCCACAGGCATGTATTTGCCTATCTTAAAGGCATAACTGTCTGAAGTGATATGACATTTATTGTCCTGGCTATTTCCCTCACAACAGTCCCATCATCTCCTATGAGTTTTACAGTGGTTGTCCCCATGATAATGAGAATAGTAACCATCTTTCCTCAATTTACCTTGGGAATGGGAGGGACCCTGTGTAGTGCTGTTCATAGAAATATAATGTCACCTAAATACACAATTTTAGAGATCATTATTTGAAAAATTAATAATAGCAAGTGTTGGTGAAGATACAGAGAAACTGGAACCCTATACTGCCAGTGGGAAAATAAAATGGTACACAGCTACTCTGGAAAACAGTTTGGCATTTCCTCAAAGAGTTCAACATCATATGACAAAGCAATTCCATTCCTAGATATTTGTGCAACACAAAACTTATATACAAATGTTCCTAAGAGTATTATCACAGTACCCCAGGAATGAAACAAATCAGACATCTATCACTGATGAATGGATAAACAAAATGTGGAGAATCTATCAATGAATGATTATTCAGCAATAAAGAGGAATAAAGCATGCTACAACAAGGATGAGCCTTGAAAACTTTACACTAAGTTAAAGAAGTTGGTGACAAAGAGGACCACATATTGCATGATTCCATTTACATGAAATGTCCACAAAAAGCAAATCTATAGAAAGAGATTAGACCAACAGTTACCAGGGAATCAGGGGATGGGGGAATAGATAGTGACTGCTAGCTGGCATAGGTTTATTGTGGGGGTAATTAAAATGTTCTAGAATTTGACAGTTGTGGTGATAGCTGCACAACTGTGAATGGACTAAAAACACTTTTAAAAGGTAAATTTTATGTCAAGTAAATTATATCTCAAGAATAGGAAAACGTAAGGCCTTTGGGCCATGTGGCATTCAGCAACTCATCCTTTTTGCCATAGTCTATTCCTGACCAACTAGAAATAACTGGCCACATGAGAAAAAATAGTTATCTAGTATTATGTCCTCAACTTTCCAACCTTGCCCCTGCCCTTTCCTACTTCTGTGAAACCAAGTATAATAAGTATTTTTCCCAAAGATTTCCCAATTCAATTATTAAAATTCATACCCCTCTTAAAAATTTTCTTCCCATTATCATACATAATATGTCCTCCTTTCTAAGGCCAATCTATCCATGGTGCCAGTGGCCATACCCCCTCCAGGCTTTAAAGTCTTGCTGTATCCCCAAACCTTCTCAGTTTATATCTCCAACCTTCCTTCCCGGTATATCTCTCGTTCTTATTATACTGAAAATATGCTCAGATGGCTCAGGTCCTTAAGAGGAAGTCTTCCTTGCTACTGGATCCATTTCCACTTACGATCTCATCTTTTCCCTCTCTTTTTAGGTAAACTTCTCAAAGAATTGTCACAGTTATTCTATGAATTTCAACTTACTCCTCTCTGTTTCCCACTCCCATCCCCACTCCCATCCTTCCTCTACTGAACCAACCCTATGACCACTAGATGACTCACACACCATAGGCAGTTCAGAATATTTTTTTTCCCCTGTATGCTACTGCATGTGATACTGATGATCACCCTCTCCATCTTGAAGTGCTATTCCTTGATTTCTAGGAGACCACACACTCCTGGTTTGTCTCCTATCTTTCCAACCATTCTTTCAGGGCCTCTTTTGACAGCTCTTTTAACTCCAGCACAATGCTTCAGTATCGGTGTACTCAGGGTTTTTCTCGAACATGATATCCTTTGTACCCCACTTTTCTCCTTAGATAATTATTTTAATTATATGATGATGATTGCTGAATGTCTCTCTCCAACCCAGACCTCCCTATCAAGCCACAAATTCATATATCCATTTGCCTGATGGGTTTATCTATCCAGTCATCCCTCATGTACCTTAAATTTAGCATGTCCAAAACAAAGCTCCAATACTTTAATGTGAAGAACCAACTCATTGGAAAAGACCCTGATACTGGGAAAGATTAAGGGCAGGAGGAGAAGCGGGCAACAGAGGATGAGATGGTTGGATGGCATCATCAACTCAATGGACATGAGTTTGAGCAAACTCTGGGAGACAGTGAAGGACAGGGAAGCCTGGCATGCTGCCATTCATGGGGTCGCAAAGAGTTGGACATGACTGAGTGAACAACAACAAAGGACAATGCTTGTCCTTCCTCTGTAGTTACCTACAGATTGTTGCAAGCTGCTGCATGCACAATGGCCACCAACGCCAGGCTGTTGACTGTCTGAGGGGTGGTCATTATAGACAGCACTAGCAGCAAATGAGTCTGTCCACATGTGCCAGGCAAGTGTCACAGAGCAGGTAGAGGCTCTGATTGGGAAACCCTTTGCCTTACAGAGTGTTGAGTATTTATTTAGATTCATGGCTTTCAGGGTGGCAAGATTTCAAATGTAAACCAAATATTTACTGGTGATAGATGGCAAGAAGAAAGAGTATAATTTGAGGGTAATCATTCATGTATTTCCTCTCCTCTGTCATTGAATTTTAAACCCATAAACCAGGGACCCAAGTGGTAATAATCGTATTTGTAATTCCTTGCACTCATACAGTGCTTTAGCACTTGCAGCCTTCCCGTAAGTTATTCATTTTGGCTTTAAGTCATATAACTGTGCAAGTAAGATCTGTTATTCCCATTTTACTGACGAGAAATATGAGACTCTAGGTGTTGAGTGATTTACCTATAGGTCAAGGATCAGAACCCACACTGCCTGATACCAAAGTCACAGCTCTCACCAAAATACCACACTGCCGCCTCACCTCCTTTCCTTGAGAGTCCCCACAAAGCACAGCAATGGTATTAGTTGAGGGTTTTTCAGGTTGCCACGCCCTTTCATACACATACATATTTTATATACATTTTATTTTTACAACAACCTGTGAGATGGATATTACCATAGTTTTTGATAAGGGCTTCCAGATCAAGAATTGTGACTATGACTAGACTAGAGAGGTGAGTCAGAGATAGAAGGTACTGCTTGACCAGACACTATTTTCCTCAAAATCCTTTACTGTATCTGGCTTCCCTTGAGAGATCCAGATGAATGTCACGTCCTGGCTATTTTTGATCATTAATCAAATGCACAGCACAATCATCATAGAAACTTTCCTCCTTGAGCATTCTCTCAAAATGAATCTGTTATATCATCTTAGTTTAAGTCCACAACCATCATTCTTACAGATAATTGTCTGTTTGTACAAACCAAACTTCCGACCTTTTAAAATTTTTATCAGTCTTGCAGATGATGAGCCCTCACTTCCCAGGTGTATCTGACCTTTCTGGACTCTTCAGTGTCAGCCAACAGCTCTTTTCTTGACCCACTTAAGCTTCCTTTTACATTTGTTTAACCTCACAGAGAATTTGATGAGTTCTTTGTTCCTGATAATGGCCAATCATCTCCTACAATCATGAAATGAAGTACTTCTTTTCACTGTGGCTCCAAGGCCAGGCCAACTCAAAGACCTTGGATACACTACAGCAATAAGATCAGTAGTGTTGCTACATGACTCTATCATTCCTGAGACACCATGTAAAAAGGAAGGCATTTTCCATACTTCATATTATGTGTTTTGTTAACTTTTTATATCACAGAATGCTGTGATCATAATCCAACCTTTCCTGTCTTTAGATAAACTAAAATCCTCAAAGTACCTGATATAAAATTTGGCTGAAAAGTATGGACAATTCTTCCTATACCAAGCTAACAGACAAGATCCTTCTTCCTTAGGTTCTCTTAGAAAATAAAATTTAATGATATCTTGATCTATTTTAAACTCTAGATTCCCCTGTCTTGTACATTCTCACACTAATTTCTTCTTTACTGGAGTCATAATCTATTTTAACAAGATGTATGTTCGTGATGTTGTCTTCCACATTAATGTGGTAGAAAGAATTCTAGGCCTCAACTCACTAGATCTGAATTCTAGTCCTAGCTCTACCTGACTGGGGGTACCAGAAAGCCTCTATGAGTTTCCTCTTCCTAATATACAAAACGAGGTAATACACCAGTCATCAGGGAGTGTTGTGGCATGAGAGCAGCTCATATGTGTAGGTGAAACATTACTGCTACCACCACCACAATCACTTCCAGGTGACTGCTACAGATGGAGGGAGGAAGACACTCTAATAATTCATTCAGGTCAAACGATTATTTTAAAAGATTATTAAATGATTATTACATCATTATCAAATCACTAATATTATAATTTGATATTATTATTAAAAAAGAAAATATCCAAGGTCTTTGACCACCTTTCTCTTTAGAGCAATGGACCTGGGACACATGGAAGGATGAAGAAAGAACAATTGATACAGCACTCTCTGTGCCTGATAGCATAATTTATGCAGATGATATTGCAGAAAAGATAATGTTTATTCTTCCTTTATATCACTGCTTCAGAGAAATACTGTGTGTCTCTGTGAGATGTCTCTGTGTGTGTGTGCATGCACGCTCATGTGCAGGTTTGAAGACAAGGAATAAAGAAGGGACCTACAGTCACAATGGTGGCTCTCCAGTGGACATCAGACCTTGGAGTGCCAAACTCCACCCTGGACTATCCCATCCAAGTATCTCTTTCCCATCCTATTTACGCTGTTACAGATCAAGTCCCTGATTTGAGGTATACTGAAACAAGTAGATTCTGGGATGAGATCAATTTCTGTGATACAGGGTATGAGTTTTATGTTTTCAAAAGGTGGAAGTTTTATGTTGAATAATGGAAAAAGTCTTTCAGAAAGGAGGTGAAGAGGAATACTGAAGCACAGGAGGCAAGGCTAGGTATCAGGGTGGTTCCAGTGAAAAGTTGAATTACCTGGTTGAGCTTTTCCCCCTTGGTCTATGGAAAAAGTCAAAGCAAGCATTGGTTCATCACCATTTTACCTCTAACTCTGTAATTACCTTAATTTATTGCTACCAGCCATTCAGCTTTGTATGGAGGTGGGATGGAGGATGGAAGATGCAGGCAAGTGTGTGGCCTTCCCCCAATCTCCCTTCTGCTGAGGTCCACAGGACTGTCCCAGCATCACACTGTGTGTGATAGCAGTCCTTGAGTTACAGGTGATGACAGCAGTGAGGTGAAGGGACTAGTGATGTAACTCTGAGGGATGAAGGCCCTTGCCTCACAGAGAAGTGAATACCAGTGTAAAATTCAGTGATAGCTATGACCCTTAAATGGACAGAGCTTGACAGGTGACAGGCATGTGACAACAGTCTGAACTACTAAGACCACCCCAGTAAGAAAGATTATCAGAGCTGTGAGACTGTCCTCTCTGTGGTTCCTACTCCTCCCCAGGTCTCCTGTGGCACAATCTAATTGTCAGAGAGCAGCCACCTCTCCCACTTCCCATCCACAGTCCCTGTGTCCAAATGTTCCAAAGTATGCTCTCCTGGTCCCCAGCAGGAAGGAGGAAACTCGACCTACTGTGATGGCATAGGTCAAGAATTTTCCCGTACCAGTCACTGGGCATAGCCAGAGAACTTTCTGACACTCAGCTATTGCTGTCTCAGATAACCTTGCTGTTTCCCACTGCTTGGAACAAGAGCATGAATGTAGTAAAGAAGCTCCTATTCCTTGGCTCCCCAGTGCCACAAGGCCCTCTTGAGAGCAATAAACTGTATACTGCTCTGAGACAATCACTATACTTCCTCTTGATTAACTTCTTTAAAAATCAAGCCAGTATTCCCCAGGGTAGAAAGCACCTCCTCAGTCATAAGCTGCCTCCAGTGCCTCGCTGTGGTAACATTTTCATCTTTGCAAACCTGAATAAGGTACCCACATTGCCTCAGCAGTCAAACGTGGGGAATTTCCCATCTTGCAGAGGCACCACCTCTGGGACTTAGCTGAGATCAGAGAGCTGATTCTCACCTCATAGGGGAAGTACATCCTTCTCTTTCAAAGTAGGGCCCAATAGATTACTTCTGGAGCTCATAAATCAAGTAAAGGGAATATGTACATTATTAAGAGATATGGAAATAACCTCCAGGAACTCTTAAAACCAGAGACAGTCAGGCATGGTTATCTTCAGGGAGTAATATTTGGGAGGATAAAAGGTGGAAAGCCAGACACTTTTTTCATTGTAAGAACTTATATATTATTCAAAAATTTAATGTATTGATTGAATTTTTAGACTGATTCATACAAAAAGATAAGCAAATAAAGGGAGATTAAAACACATCAAAACACAGACTTCCCTAGTGGCACAGTAGATAACAATCTGCCTGTAAATGCAGGGGACATGGGTTTGATCCTTGGTCTGCAAAGATCCCACATGCTGCGGAGCAACTAAGCCTGTGTGCCACAACTACTGAGCCTGTGCTCTAGAGCCCAGGAGCCGCAACTACTGAGGTCACATGCCACAGTTACTTAAGCCCACGCACCTAGAGCCTGTGCTTGGCAGCAAGTGAAGCCACCACAATGAGAAGCCTGCTCACCCCAATGAGAGAGTAGCCCCTGCTTGCCTCAACAAGAGGAAGCCCATGCAAAGCAGTGAAGACCCAGCCTAGCCAAAAATTAATTAATTAATTAATTAATTTTTAAAAACATCAAAACACAATGTAAAAAATGAGTATTTATGAATTATAGAGTCAGAGAATCCTTAGAGCTAGAGAAGAAAAAAAATCTTAAAATTCCCTCTTCCATCCCAGGTGGCGCAACTGGTAAAGAATCTGCCTGCCAATGCAGGAGATGCAAGAGACATGGGTTCGATCACTGATCAGGAAGATCCCCTGGAGTAGGAAATGGCAACCCCACTCCAGTAATCTGGCGGGCTACAGTCCATGGGGTCTCAAAGAGTCGGACACAACTGAGCACACACTATGCATTTCACCCTCAATCCTCTACTTATTTACAAAAGATGAGAAAAACAGGCTTAGAGGAGGAAAAATTACTTCCCTAAGGTCTCAAAGGAATTGACTCCTACAATAATCTTATTTCAACAACACAGTCCTAGAGCAGTAGTTGAAGCAGGGAAGCAGAGCCAGGAAGAAAAAGGTCCAAAATCCAATATGTCATTCCTGAGGGTCATGTGGGTTATATTAGCAGAACTAATTGCAGCTCTTAAAATTCCACCCTCTATGATTATAGGGTTTAAGTGAGTGGTAGAATGATGCCTTGGGACATTCAGGCTATAGAAGCTGCTGGACCCACTGGCTGATAAGGAAAGAAGTGCAAGAGGAAGCTTTCTATCTGATTTAAAGACCTGAGTTTGACAGTATTCTGGTTCTGTGATCTTGGGGAAGCCACTTAGTATCTCTGTGCTTCATTCTCCTGATCTATAAAATGTAGATAAAGAATACCCACTTCACAGAAATGTTGCAAGAAATAAATAAGCTAGTGCATGTTAAGTAAGTACATAGCATACATTCAGTTCAGTTCAGTCACTCAGTCATACACAACTCTTGGCAACCTCATGGACTGCAAAAGCTTCAATTTTTCGGCGCTCAGCTTTCTTTACGGTCCAACTCTCACATTCATACATGACTACTGGAAAAACTATAGCTTTGACTAGACAGACCTTTGTCGGCAAAGTAAGTGTTATGTGTGTTAACTTTCCTATCATTCTACCTTAAATCCCTAAAAGTTTATTTTTAAAAATACATGCAAAAAGAGAAAATTTGGTATATCTGAAGTTGAGAGGCATACTGGGGGGAAAAAGTAGAAAGGAAGGCATGTTATAAGCTAATATTCCACAGGGTATCCTAATACTCCTTGGGAAGACAATGCAAGACTAACATGGGAAAATGATGGGTCACCACAACAGGAAGCACAGGAGGTTATCTTACCTGCCATGCCAAGAAATACCTGATGACACCAGCTGAGAGGGCATCTAGATACTTGGAAAGAAATCAGCATGTCCCAGGGTCACAGGGAAGAATGCTGTCACTAAAAATGAATGAGAACCAAGAACTACTAAATAGCAGATGAAGGTGAACAAAAAAGGTAACTCTCCAATAATGCAAAGAAGTTCCATGTAGGGGAAATATTAATAGAAAAAATTTAAAAGACTTTTCAAAGATGCAGCTAAAATCCTCATAAAAATTAAATATACATTTTTTCAAAAAATAGGAATAAAAGGTTTTCAAATGAGTAATATCTTCAAAGAGGCAATAAGAGATTTTAAAATTAAAAATACAGTAAGTGTTTAGTAGTAAAGTAGACATAACTGAAGAGAAAATTAGAGAACTTGAAGATAAATCTGTAACAATATCCAGAATTCAATGAAAGACAAAGAGCAGAAAATATAAAAGAGTATGGTAGATTAAAAAGTATGATGAGAAACAGGACAGTATCTCCCCCATGAGACTGTAATTAATTACAAATTAATAAATTAGTTAATTCTTATTAATTATGAGAGGAAAAGAATGACTTCTATGTTGGATAATTCTGGCAGGGAGCATCCTAATTATATGGTTGAAGTTAACATTACCAGTAATAAGAAAAACCAATAACATGTCCCCAGATATGATGCACTAAAAAGGGCACATTACCTCTGTGGTATTCTTGACAAAGATGATTAACATCAATCTACTCAAAAGAAAACATCAGACAAACCTAAAATGAAATATATTTTACAAAATAATTGGCATGGATGTTTTAAAAGTGCCAAGGTCATGAAAGGCAAAGAAAATCCAAGAAACCATCAGACTGAAAGAGTCAGAGACATATGTCAATTCAGTGTGAAATCCTGGATTAGATCCTGGACCAGAAAAAGAACATTAGTGGGAAAACTGATGAAATTCAAATGAGGTCTATAGATTAGTTATTAGTCTTGCATCAGTGTCAATTTTCTGGTTTTGAGAACTGTGGTATGGTTACAGTAAAGATGTCAACATTTACAAAAAGCTTGATGAAGAGTATATTAATATTCTATATTCTATGTATTATTTTTTGCAACTTTTCTACACACCGAAAACTATATCAACATTAAAAGTTTTTCTTTAATCACTTAGAACAGTTCCTAATACAGAGTAAGCACTCACTATATGGTTGTTGCTATTATGGGTTTTTCTTGGAAGTCACATTTGAGAGCATTTCCAACTACATGGTTCCTAACCTGTTTTCTGAAAATCCACTTCAAATACTGTCTTTAAATAGAACATCTCTTCTACTATTATGTACTAAACTTTTCAAAAGTATATAAAGTGAACTTGTGGACTAATAAAAAGCACACTGATTTAAAAAACAGCAGCTAATACAAGTCACCAGCTGTTTATTATTCTGAAAACTTGTAGCAAATGAGAAATAGATGGTAAAGTTCTTAATTAGGTGAAGAGACTTATCAATATCATGTAAGAAAAGAATGCTTATTGTCACTGACAGTATTCAACACAGTGCCAAAGAAGAAAAACTGTCAAAGAAATAAAGTTATTTAAAAATAGTAAAGAAAATAAAACTTCTATTATTCACAGATTAGATTGTATACCTAGAAAATTGAAGAAAATAAACTGGAAAATAATTGGAATTCATGAGGGAGTTTAGCAAAGTACTTAGATCACTACACAAAAATCAATGATTTTTCTATAAACTAGGATTTATCAATTTAAAATATTTTAGAATAAAAATCTTACTCATGACAGAAAAAGCTACCTAAAAATAAACCTAACAAAAATAATGCAAAGCATTTTTTATTAAAAAAAAAAAGCCTTACTGAAAAGTTTTTAAAGGCATGAGTAGAGACCAATCATGTTTATGTAGAGATTTAATATTATATTTCACCTCTCCCCAAAACAATCTATGTACTCAATTCAATCCCAATCAGAATCTCAAAGTAACTGTATTATACAGGGTCCCAGTAAGAGACTAAGAGCACACTCAGATTAGGATGATTCTGGGGAGAGAAGGGGGATGTTGATAAAGGGACTATTTACACATCTGCTATTCACACAATATAGATAAGGTCTAGGGAAATCACAAAGAAGAATGCCATCCCTATGCCAGAACATGCAACAATGGGGCCATTACCCCATAGGAAGATAATCCCTAATCCAAATTCTAGAAGAAAGGAGTCGTGAGGATGTGTGCCCTTTCATAGCAGGGGATACAGTCAGGCCAAGGAGCAGCCCTGCAAGAAGAGAGCCAGGAGAATAAGTGCCCCAACCTCATCTTGCTCACTCCCTCCATCTGTTACTGGAGGCCCCTTATTGGCCAAACCCACCTAGAAGTCCAAATGTAGTAGTGTCTCTTAATATAGTCCATGTATTCCATACAGCTTCCCAGGGCAGTTATGCATGTGCATGCTAAGTCACTTCAGTCATGTCCGACTCTCTGCAACCCCATGGACTGTAGCTTGCAAGGCCCCTCTGTCCATGGGATTCTCCAGGAAAGAATACTGAAGTGGGTTGCGATTTCCTTCTCCAGAGGATTTTCCGGACCCAGGGATAGAATCAGCATCTCTTACATCTCCTGCACTGGCAGATGGGTTCTCTACCACGAGCACCACCTGGGAAGCAGGGCAATTGGCAGGGTGAAAAAGGGTAGAGAATGGATTTGAAGAGGTAAACATAGCCATCTATCACTGTAAGGAATAGATCAATGGAACACACAGAGAATCAGAAACAGACCTTCGTAGGTATGGAAACTTGATAAATTATATAGCATTTCTTTTAAGCAGAGGAAAGATGAATTACTGAAAAAGTGGTGTTATAGCAGGAGGCTCTCTCTTTGAGGAGGGAGAACAGTTATATACCTATGTCATATGGTAATAAAAATAACTTCTGAATGGAATAAAATGTAAAACAGAAAGCCATAAAAGAAGTAGAAGAAAATATAAGATAATATTTTTATGTCCTTGGGAATAAGGATGCCAAAAGTAAAAATCATATAGATAAATAAATCTTACTTTTTCAAATGTTATATGCTAAAATACAGCACTAAATAATTATTTAAAAACTTCAATAAAGCATTTGTAAATATAGAAAAGGACGAGCATCCAGAGTATTCAAACACCCTGGAGAATCAACAAGAAAAAAACAGCCTAGTTAAAAAGTACTGTCTGGGGATATGAGCAAACAGTTCATAGATGATTTACAAATGAGAAATAAATAATTAGAAAATGCACAATCTTGCTAATAGACATGAAAATATAAACTTACAGATGATCTAAATGTTAAGTAGTACAATATCATGTGGGAGAAGAATATAGGAAAACAGGTACTCTGCTGCATCACTAGTAGGAGACAAAAATCAATACAACACTGAAGGTCAATTGACAGCATCTATTAAAACTAAAAACATGCCTATCTGCTGTATTCCATTTGTCTCAGGCATCATTGGTAATTTTTCTTACAAAAACAATCTAACAAAATTCCATTTGTCTCAAGCATTATTTGTTAGATTGTTTTTTCAAGAAACATTTACAAAGCTCTTAGAAAACAGAGGCAAGTACAAAGATGCCCTCATGACACTGGCTGTATAAGCAAAACCTGGAAACAAACAAACCCAACTCTACATACATCTATTAATGGGAGAATGATCAGATGACCAATAATACATTCATACTGGAATACCATGCACCTCTTAAAAAGAATGATCAAGGTCTGTATGTGACAATATGGATAGATTCTAAGACATATTGTTGAGTAAAAAAAAAAAAAAAGAGCAAGTTACAGCATAACAAAAGTAACATATCACACAAGAAAAATGTTTGTGGAGAATACAAACCAAACCTAAGATGACATACAACACTGTTCAAGCCAGTGAGTGAAAAGTTGAAATCTGCTGGAGAATTCAGAACAAGTTTGCATTTTCATATATCACTGGCACCATCACTTCCTCTTGACATTTCCCCTTTCCTGAGCTATAAGAAAAGTGGTAGAGTGTAATTTTTAGCTGGGCGCACTGCTGTTGTTAGAAGGAATATCAATATTTCTCAGGTACCTGGAAACCCAAACGGCCAAAACATATTCCTCACGTGCCTCCCTTACAACGCTCCTTTCCTATCTATGTTCTCCATCAACACCAGCCACCTAACTCTGGGCTTTATCATTGACTCCTTATCCTCAAATTTCACATAAGAACTTGTCACATCATTCTAAACACACTTCACATTTATCCACTTCCCTCTGTGCCCTCATGCCCAGAATTCTTTTCCTGGACTTCTGCCAGACTTAAGTCTCCTTGCCTCACTAACCTTGTCTTTGCAATTAGTCAGCATGATTTTTCTAAAATGCAAAAGCAGATCATGAAATGGTCTTTCATTATCTTTAGGAGAAAAGTGCCAATTTCTTATCAAGAAATTTACAAGGCACTTCACGTGGCCCCAACTCTCTCTCCAATGTACTTATTTCCACTCTCCCTTTCTCGTTCTTCAGCCATTCTCAACCTCTTTTCCATTTCTCTAATCTTCAGGGCTCAACCTAGAAATACTTTTCTCCAAAAAACCTTCCTTAATTCTCCTCTCCTATGAAAGGATGATAATATTATCAGTCATCTTTGCTACAATAACAACTGCAAAATCTAATGACTTATGACTAGCTCTTAACTTTTTCCCATGTTACATGACAGTGGCTTCATGCTCTTCCCTGAGTCTTCTCATTTCAAGACCCAGACTGTTGGAGCAGTCCCAATGTATAACAAGACATTCTTTGGAAATATACAATGCTTCTAATAAACTTCTCCTCAGACATGGTACACATGACATTCTGCTAATACCTGTTGACCAAACTATGTCACACAGACAAGTTCACCGCCATTGGACTGAGATGTATACTCTTCCCATGAAGAGACACTGTAAGCAACAAGGAAATGGGAAATGACACTGAATTCTCTCGCTTGGAAGTGAGGAAAAAACATTGAGGTTAATTATATAATTTACTACAATGATAATAATGACAGTGACAGTTATCATTTATTGTTTACTATGTGCTGGCTTCATGTTAAATGCATTAATATAAAATTTTCACTGTAACCTCACAACAACAGTAGGTGTTTATCACTGCCCCCATTGTACAGATAAGAAACCTGAAGTGAAGGGACTTTAGGTAACTTGCTCATGTCACATAGTCAATGGTAAAAGCCTAGATTTAAACCAATTTCACTTCTGTCTGACCAGAATCCATGCTTTAAGTCACTACACTATGCTTCTCGCATAATTCCTGTTCCCCACCCCTCAAGCTTAGTAATTAGACATTCAATTGTTTCCTGGGTAGTTTCAGAAAGAAGGAGATACTATCACAGTGCCTGGCAAAGAGTTGGGCTCAATCAATAATTATAGAGTGAATAAATATACTTCTGCACTTCCTTCCCCTATTCTCCATTTAGCTAACTTCTCCTCAAAGTTTCAATTTCAGTATTAATTCCTTCCAGAAGCTTCCTCTGACCATACAGGCTGAGTTAGGACTCCTCTTCTGTGTTCACACAGGACTTAAGAATACAGCTATGCTTGTTCTTACCATAATGACTGTAATGAGTTTTGTGACTCTCAAGAGCAGGAATTGTATCCAATTTATCTTTGTCTCCACGGTGCCTAGTAAAGTGCCAATCACAAGTGCTCAATAAATATTTGATGAAGGAATGAATGACTACAGGAATATAGGAATGAATAAATGATAAGCAGACACCAAGACACCTTGTGGTGCTCATACCCAGGCTCAGACCTAGCTAAGAAGCTGACATGTCATGTTCAAAGCAGAACTCTGCATCTTCAATCTTCTCTTACTCCCTCACAGTCAGAACCTACTGCTTCCTCCTGTGCTGTGTGCTGTGCTGAGTCGCTCAGTCGTGTCCAACTCTTTGCAACCCCATGGACTGGAGCCCATCAGGCTCCTCTGCCAACGGAATTTTCCAGGCAAGAATACTGGAGTGGGTTGTCATGCTCTCCTCTAGATCTTCCCAACTCAGGGATCAAACCCAAGTCTCCCACATTGCAGGTGGATTCTTTGCCATCTGAACCACCAGGGAAGCCCACTGCTTCCTCCTATTGCTCCTCAAATGCACAATACTAACTTTCATATCTCTTGTCCTCTCTGCTGCTGCTGCTGCTGCTGCTGCTGCTGCTGCTAAGTCGCTTCAGTCGTCTGACTGTGCAACCCCACTAGTTATTGAGATATGGGACTTTTTCTTGGCTGAGTATTCCAGGCACAAGAGAGGCAGACAGTCAAGGAGAGACAGAAACTGTATGCCCACTCTGCATGAGCACTTCTCCAGCACAAGCAAGGTCTTCCTTTCTTTAAACTCATTCCAGAAGGCACAGATCTGTGATGGACTAAAATACTGCCACCGCATGTAGGACCACAAGAGAAACCACTGAGATGCTCAGGAATAAGAATAAGAATAAGACCCCCAGTAAGAAGGTCTGTGAAATGTTCCCAAGCAGGCTCATGACTAGACCTTGTGCTCCAGGCAAGTTGAGAAACCTGAAGCCATGCCAGTCTAAAGCAAAATTCAGAGGCCCCGTTATTTGCTGGCAATGCTCATGACTCCTCAAGTCTGAAACCGTCTATCTCTTCCTCCATTCTTATTTCCTTCTTGCCCATGGTTGGTACCCCTGAACAGAGCTATTATGCTCTCCAGATGGAATCTGATACATTCGTTCACTTTCTTAAGGGCCTGCTCTGGGCACCAGGCAGTAAAGCCAGCTTCTTTCCCACTGTCAACTCCCTGCCCTTACACAGTCCACAGCCCAATTAGGAAGCAAGATAAGACACATGTAATCAGACCAAAAGCATGCAATAAGTACAGATTGTAAGGTCAAAGACAGATGTAAACAAGAAGCTGAAACAGAAAATGATAAGTCATGGAACACCTGCTTACAAAGGTATGGTCAGAGAAGGATGTTTGAAGATCATGATGTTTTAAGCTAAAACCTGCAAGATGAAAAGCCAGTCACACCAAGACAGTGGAAGAACATACATTCAAATAGAACAATATATCCAACAACACATCTAAAGGTATAACAAAGTTTGTTGTGTTCCAGAAACCAAAAGAAAGTATACAGCTGGAGCATGTGGTCTTCAGAGAAACACAGCATGAGATGGGGATAGAAGGTTGGCACAGCCTGCTCCTGCAGGGCCTTGTGGGCCACTGTGAGGAATATGAATGCATGCGTGCTAAGTCGCTTCAGTCGTGTCAGACTTTTTGTGACCCTACCAACCATAACCTGCCAGGCATCTCTGTCCATGTGATTCTCCAGGCAAGAATACTGGAATGGGTTGCCATGCCCTCCTCCAGGGGCTCTTCCCAAACCTGGGATCAAACTCGCATCTCTTACATCTCCTGCACTGGCAGGCGGTTTCTTTACTACTAGTGCCACCTGGGAAGAGGCGCTCCTGGAATAGGGAGTCTCTAAAAGGGTTTCAGTATGGGAAAGACTGTCTGCTTTTCATTTTAAGAGTATCATCTGGTTGCAGAAGAATAAAGTAGAAGGAGATCAGTGTATTTCTTAGAAGACAGATGATGGTGGGAGCACAGACTGGAGAACAGACCATGGAGATAGAGAAGTAGATTTTATATATAATATGGTTTTAGGCATGTTTCATATGTGCTGTCTGCAGACATCTAAAGCTGTCAGGTAAGCAGATGGAGCTTAGAAGAGAGGTCCACACTGAAGGTATAATTTGGAGTCACTAGCATACTAACGTGATTTTAAACTGAGGAGACTGATGATATTCCCCAGGGCTGCTGCTGCTGCTAAGTCGCTTTAGTCATGTCCGACTCTGTGTGACCCCACAGACGGCAGCCCACCAGGCTCCCCCGTCCCTGGGATTCTCCAGGCAAGAATACTGGAGTGGGTTGCCATTTCCTTCTCCAATGCATGAAAGTGAAAAGTGAAAGTGAAGTCGCTCAGTCATGTCCGACTCTTCGTGACCCCATGGACTGCAGCCTACCAGGCTCCTCTGTCCATGGGATTTTCCAGGCAAGAGTACTGGAGTGGGGTGCCACTGCCTTCTCCTATTCCCCAGGAAGAGAGAGCCTAAGTCCAAGCTTTGAGCATACCAATCCTAAGAAGTCAGGAAGAGCAGGAGCTAGTAAAGGGGGTTGAGAAGGGTGGCCAGGGAGGTAAGAAGGATATCAGGAGACTCTGGCACCACACATCAAGATTAAGAGGCTTCAAGTACAAAAGGCTCAATATTTCTGTTCTTGTGATAGCTGAAACAAGAGGTTCTGAATAGATATTAGTTTTCTTTCTTCCCCGAGACTTACATGCTAAACCTTTACATCAAAAGAACTGTTCTCTATTTGTGAGATTTAAATAATAGCCTACATACCGGGTGCTGAGGGGAAGAGGCAATAGTGATAATGAAAGCACATCACATATCAAGACATATATTCTTTGTCCATAAGTAAAAATTTCTGCTAACAGGAGACTCCTTAGAAATCATCTAGTGCCCTACCTTATATAGTTAAGACCAAGCTGGTGATATCAATAATGAATATCACATGATAAAGTCACTTAGAAATACTAATAATGTACCAATCACCAGTCACTCTGGAGGTGGGGTCTGGCAGCAGGGCTTTAACAAGCCATCCAGGTTGAGTCTGCCACATGCTCCAGTCTGAAAACCACTGTATCACAAGAGCCTGCTGGACTGTTACTCCATTCCCAGCTAACTGGCAATGTAGTGGGCACTCTGGAATAAACAAATCAAAACTGGCGTTGATAATCAGGCACAGCCTGTCATGACAAGACAAACGGGGTAATCTAGGATTTATCCCAGGGCCTCTGGGGGGACCCTACAGGTAGCAGAGCAGTCAAGGACCCTGACTCGGTTGGACCAAAGCCCCTGGGTTATAATCCCTTCTCAAGGATTCTCCATCTCAGTAACGCTGATATGCCAGGGATTATGGTCAAATGAAAATGCATTAAACTGTAAATCACCTTCTCCACCTGAGCCAAGAGAAGCCCTGGAAGAATTCATTAAAGTCTGATAGCACCTGAACCTGTCACAGTTGCACACCTCACTCTAGTCAGGCCACAGAATAGAGATTATTCACCCTGAACATGGCCACTCCATAATGAGCCCCTCCAGGGTTAGCTCCTAGCAGAAAGTAGGAAATAGTGAGACAGAAACTTACAGCAAAGTGTTTCTAAGAATAGCAAGGATGCTGGCCTGGAGGCCTTGTCCCATCTCTTCCACTAGCTCATTGCATGTCCATGAGCAAACTGCTTCCATTCTGGCCACCATCTCCTCAACTGGGAAATAAATTTTGCTTCCAGTGCTGCTCAAACTTTAGCATGCACAAAAGTCACCTCATGAAGAAACCAACCATCTGGTGTTGCCATGACTGACGGAGGTCCTGGGACATCGGAGTTTTAGTGTTAAAATCAGGGAAGTTCTAGGCAAACCAGGATAACCTGGTCACCTCTACACCTGGAGAGCTTGTTAAAACAGTGCTAGGCCTCACCCTTAGATTTGTGTTTCTAATTAGCTTTCTGAATGCACTGTTACAGACTAGACGGTATGGAGGCTTTTAAATGCCTTTCTATAGACCAGCTACATTAGACAGACATGAGGAGCTTATTAAAAAATATAGATTCCAGGCTTCCAACACCAGAGATCCTTATTCAGTGAGGCTGGAGCTACTTATCTTTAAAAAGCTTCCTGAGTGATGCCCAGCAGACTGAACTAGATCATCTCACATGACCCTTGCAATATAAACATTCCACTGTATTTTCACTGTCTATATCCATCCCCATTTAGTAAAAGCTCCCCTATGAGTTGAGGGAGCTCACCAAGTCACTTTCTCTGTGCTTGGATCAGTCATGCCAGGCATCAGGCAGTTCCATTTCTGCCTTGAGCAAATGCATCTATCTGTTAGGAACAGCACAGGGGTCCCTGGGAGATAGAAGCATAAATTCAGTGTGGGTGAACACAGGCGCTTACTCATGGATGCTGCTCTCACTTGCCCTGGGGAGATCCTAGTCTGCGTCAAAGAGCTCCAGAGAGCTGCCCGGATATGAGCCCGTCACCGGGGCCTCACTGGGGATGAGTGTGCCCTGGTTTGTGTGTGTCATGCCAGGTGAAGTCAGACACAAGCAGAGAGGGAGCAATTGGTGCTTCCTGTACTCGGGGCCTGGCAGTCTGCTGGCAGTCAAGACCCAGGAAACTACAAGCAACCTGCGGTGGGACGTAAGTGAAGAGTCCAATCAGAAGTGCAGCGTGATGTCCACCCCAGCTCTACAGCAGTAACAGCCCAGAACCCAAGGCTGCAGCTGGAGGCTATGGGCTCTGAACAGGGCAGATGCTGCCACCTCCTGGCCCTGGCTCAGTCTGAGCCAGCCATGGCAGTCTTTTCTTGGATCTGGAAATCTCAAATCATGAATTCTGAAGAGTTTGATCTAAAGGAGACCCCAGAGATTATCCAATCCCTTCTCCCACTGTGCAGAAGGGGGAACTAAACCCCTTAGATGCTGCCAGGCAAAGCCACAGTCAAGTCCAACCTAATGCTTTCCCTAAGCACCTTGCTGGTTTCCTGCTTCTTTAAGCCAAACCACTATATCCAGTAACCCTGACTGCTGAGGGAGGTGAGGTTTGTAGAATGATCTCTGTAAGAAAAGTGGCTTGGCTGCTATTCAGTGCTGTAACCATCTGCCTCCTCCATGCTTAACATTCTACTGGAGGGAAACAAACACTGGCCAACAAAGAGTGCTTGCTGCTTTCCAGAGGAGAGTAGAGAACGCTCCACAAATGCACATTCTACTCTCCAAAGCAAACAGGCATCCTATAGGAAAAGGTCCTATCTTCCTGATACCAGACCTTGTTGACTTGACAGTTTCTTTATTCTTCTGCTTTAAAATCTGTTTGTAGTGTGGACAAGATGGCAGAGTAGGAAGACACTGAGCTCATCTCCTCCCAAAGTCATACCAAAATTACAACTATTTACAAAGCAACTATTAATGAGAATAGACCTGGAGACAAGCAAAAAAAGTTCCACAACTAATGATATAAAGAAGGAACCATAATGACATGGGTTGGAGGGGCAGAGACAGTATAGTCAAGACCCACACTCCCAGGTAAGCAACCCACAAAAAGGAAAACAATCACAATTGCAGAGGTTCTCCCTAGCCTGGCAGTCCTGCACTGGAAGATAACCCCCTCAAAACATGTGGCTTTGAAGGGCACAGGATTTAAATATAGGACAGTCAAAGGGCTGTAGGAAACACAGACTCCACTCTTAAAGGGTGCACACAAAACCTCACATGCTCTAAGACCCAGCACAAAGGCAGTGACTTGAAAGAAGCCTAAATCAAACTCACTTGTTGATCTTGCAGAGGCTCCCAGAGAAGCAGGAAGCAACTAGGCCTTCTCCAGGAGACATAAACCAGGGGCCAGTCACTGGAGGGAGACCATCCTAACACAAGTGTACTACTGCTCACACACACTATTTTGGAGTCCTACCTGTAGCCTAAAAGTACCAAGGATTACCTGCCTACCTGTAAGTAAGCATCAATCCCAAGATGCCCCAGGTTGATTAGCCAGCCACTTGGGGACCCAGCCCCTACCAGCAGGGATACACCAGCCCAAGGACCCCACAATGGGCCCTATAGCTGGATATCTTAGGACAGGGCCCCTCCCACCAGCATGCCTAGGGCCCAACCCACCCACCAGTGGGCCTTCACCAGTCCTAGCCTTTCCCCAAAGCTCCATATACAGCCACACAAGAACCTGGCCCTGCTTAGCAGCAGCCCAGCAACCTCCACATGAGGCAGGCCTGGCAGCTAACTGGGCCAGGAACCAGTCTCACCTAGCAGTGCACCCACAGTAGTCCCCACCAGGACAAAAGGGCCCATGCAGGCCACATATAGGTGCCCCTAGAGCATACAGCTCTCACCAGAGAGGAATATACTGTTGGGCCCCAAAGGACATCTCCTACATAAGGCCATTTCTCCACAATAGGGAAACATAACTGATCTACCTACCACATAGAAATAAAAACAGCAAATTGGGCAAAATGAGGAAACAGAGGAGTGTATTTCAAACAAAAGAACAAGATAAAACCCCAAAAGAATTAAGCAAAGGGGAGATAATCTACCTAATAAAGAGTTCATGGTAATAATCATAAAGATATTCAACAAACTCAAAAGAATGGATGAACACAGTGAGAAGTTTAACGAAGAGTTAGAAAATATATAAAGGAACCAAATGAAACTGAATAATACAATAACTGAAACAAATAAATATACTTTTTTTTTATTTATAAGGAATCAAGAGTAGATTTGAGGATACAGAAGAATGAATCAGCAAACTGTAAGAAGGTATAGTAGAAATCACCTAATCTGAAAAGAAAAAGAAAAAAATTTTTAAATGAGGATGAGACCTTTGAGACAATATCAAGCATACCAACATTCACACTATAGATATTCCAGAAAGACAAAAGGGAAGAGAACTTAATAGAAGACATAATAGGTGAAAACGTTCCTAAACTGGAAAGGACTAGACTTGTAGATCTAGGAAGCACAGAGAGTCTCTCAAATAAGATGAACCCAGAGATCCATGCAAAGAAACACGGCGGTTACAGTGGCAAAACTTAAAGAGAAAATCTTAAAAGCAAAAGTCAAATGCAACTAGTTAGTTATGTATAAGGCAACTCTTATATAATATATTTAAAGAGATGAAAGGGAAAGACCCTAAAACCAAGAATACTCTGTTGAACCAGACTATCATTCAGATTTGAAGGAGAAATATAGAGTTTTAAGACAAGCAAAAGCTGAAACAGCTCAGTAGCACTAAAGTGGCTTTAAAAGAAATATTAAAGGGATTTTTCTAAGTGGAAAAGAAAAGACCATAAATACAAATACAAAATTTATGAAAGGAAAAACCCCACTGGTTAATACAAACATACAGTAAAACACACACACAGAAGATCAACCACTTATAAAGCTAACAGAGAGGTTAAAAGACAAAAGTAATAAAATCATCTATATCTATAATATAGTTAAGAGATATAGTTAAGTAGTTAAAGGATACACAAAACAAAAATATGTAAAGTATAACATAAAAAACATGAAACATCACTCAGGGGGAGTAAAAATGCAGGGTTGTTAGAATGCATTCATATTTAAGAGATTAACTTGAAATAACCATATAGATAGACAAACAAAATAGACTTTACAACAAAGACTATATAAAGAAACAAAGAGGACATTATAATAATGATAACTAGGTCAATCCTACAAGAATATATAACAATACAGTAAGTCCCTTACATACAAGTCTTCAAGTTGCAAACTTTCAAAGATGCAAACATGCATTCATATGTCCAATCACGTAAGTGAGTTCACTTGTCTGGGCATTCATTATCATATGCATGCATCTTCTAGAAGTGGTTGTGTTTCTGTGTACTTTACCATACAGTACTATATAGAGTACAATAGTATAGTATCTTTACTTCAAGTCCAGGACGTCTGGAAGCAAGTGTAAAAGCAGTGGTGATGCAGCTGGTTCTGCTAAGAAGCACCAAACAATAATGATGGAAACAAAAGTGAAAATAACTGATAGAGTGGAGCAAGGCAAAAAAGATGGTAGATATCGCTCATTCTTATAACATGAATTATTACAACCATGGGCACTAATTCTGAAGAATAAGGATAATATCATGTAACATGTAAAGTCTGCTGTGCTGATCATGTCAACAATAATATCAAAAAAGCATGGAAAAGTGATAGAGAAAATGGAGAAATTTATCATTGTGTGGATACAGGATCAGCATTAGTGTCAAGTTCTGCTCAGCTTAATGTTGATTCAAGACACAGCTAAAAACCTTTATGATGACTTAAAAAAAAAATACAGGGAGGAATCAGAGGGCATTTCTTTTAATGGCAGCCATGGCTAGTTTCATCAGTTCAAGGCTAGAGCCAACTTTCATGATGTAAAAGCAAGCAGTGAGGCAGTGAGTGCAGATACAGTAGCTACCTAGGAATTTCCTAAAATGCTTCAGGAAATTATTGATGAAGGCGCAAATTTACCCAAGCAGGATTTTAATGTGGATGAGACAGGACTGTACTAGAAGAGGATACTAGACTGAAGTTATATCACTAAGGTGGAAAAATTGATGCCAGACCATAAAGCAGCAAAGGATAGTCTAACTCAGCTGTTTGGTGGCAATATTTCTTGTGAAATGAAGCTGAGTCTCTTTTAGTTTATCATTCAGAGAACCTAAGAGCCCTTAAAAACAGCGAAGGGCTCCCTTCACATTTTGTGGAAGAGTAACCCCAAAGCCTGGGTAACACAGGTTACTTTCGAAGACTGGTTTTTCCTGGAGGAAAAACTTTATCCTGCAGGTAGAGATACATTGTTTGGAGAAGGACAACCCATTCAACATTCTTTTCTGGGCCACCCCTATTCATGGACAGCTTTCATCTCATTGTCAAAATAGTGCATCTGCTACCAAATAACAGTATCACTCATCCAACCTATAGCAACTTTCAAGAAATATTACTTATATCACACTTTTCATCAGGTAGTAAGGGCAGTGATGAATCAGGAACAAACAATCTTGTGACAATTCTGGAAGGACTATAACATCCACAAGGCCATAAAAAAGAACACTGACTTTGCTTGATGTGAGGTTAAAGCCGTCACCATGAATGGGGCTTGGAAGGATCTTTGCTGCAGTTTGTTCATGATTTTTGTGGATCTGAGAAAGTCAATGAGAAGTCTAAAGAGGCCTTCAGCAACTTAGTGACCTCCAGCAAGAAGCTGGAGCTAGATCTGCAAGAGGACAACTTAACTGAACTCCCTGCTGTAAAACACAGGCAGATTACTAATACAGACCTGATGGAATTGGAGGCCCAGAGAAAGGACGAAAAGAAACAAAAAGAAGAAGGAACTGAAGAACCAAAGAGATTCACAACACAGGAAATGACAAGAAGATGTTTATTTTAGGAGACACTGTTAGTTTTTGAGGCACAAGACCTGAAGGTAAAATGGTACATGAAGGTTAAAGCAGCCATTCAGAATGCAATCCAGTATGACCCTGTCATTTATGATGAGAAAAAAAAAAGCCACTATCCAGACACCACTGAATTGATTTTTGAAGAGGGTAGATAGAATCAAATCCATCAAGGAACCAGAAACTGTGCCATCAGTGTCAGGTGTGGGTGAGACTGTGGCTTGCCTCCATCTCCTAATTGCTGATGATCCTTCAGCTCTACCATCCCCCACCTCCTCTCCATCCTACAGTCAGTAAACTCTTCTCGACTGTTCACTTGATGTCAGCCCCTGTAGGCCAGCTGTTGTACAGTACTGTACTTTGCAGGTACAAAACTGTAAAATTAAAGATGTTTTATTTTTTGTGTTTGTTTTTTATGTATTATATGTGTGAAAAGTATTATAAACCTATTATTGTATAGTACTACATAGCCAATTGTGTTAGTTGGGTACCTAAGCCAAATCTGTTGGACTTATGAACAAACTGGACTTACAAATGCACTCTTGGAATAGAACTTTTTCATGTGTAGGAGACATACTGTAGTAAATATATATGCACACTCAACAAAGGAGCACCTAAATATATAAAGCAAACACAAACATAAAGGGAGAAACTAACATAACAAAATAATAGGAAGGGACTTAAATATCCCTTTATATCAAACCCACACATATTAATAAGGAAACATAGACCTTAAAAAGAAGCACATTATACCAGATGGAGTTAAGATAGATAGTTAGAGAACATTCAATTCAAAAACAGCAGAATATTCATTCCTTTCATGTACAGAAAAAGTGTACAAAATAGATCACAAGTATGCCACAAAATAAGTCTCAATAAATTTAAGAAGACTGAAATCATACCAAGCATATCACACCAAGTATCTTTTCTGACCACAATAGCATGAGACTAGAAATCAACTACAAGAAAAAACTGCAAAAATCCACAAATATATGGAAACTAAAAAATACGTCACTGAAAAAACTAACAGGTCACTGAAAAAAATCACAGAAATGTTTTTAAAATCTAGAGACAAATGGAAATGGAAACATAACAAGCCAAAATTCTCTGGGACACAAGAAAAGCAGTGCTAAAAGGAAAGCTTATAGCAATACAGCCTATCTCAAGAAACAAGAAAAATCTCAAATAAACCATCTAATCTTACACCTAAAAAACTAGAAAAAAGGAATAAAACCAAAAGTTAGTAGAAGGAAGGAAGTAATGAAGATCACAGCAGAAGTACAGACTCTAAAAATATAGAAAAATGAAACTAAGAGCTGGTTCTTTGAAAAGATAAGATTGATAAACCTTTGGCCAGAAAAATGTAAAAAGAGACAGGGACCATATAACAAAAATCAGAAATGAAAGAGGAGATATTATAACTGATACCACAGAAATGCAAAACATTAAAGACATTACTACAAAAAGAAAATAACAAACACTGTATATCAATAAAATGGACAACCAAGAGGAAACAGATAAATTCTTAGAAACATACAATATTCCAAGACAGATTAGGGAAGAAAAAGAAAATATGAATGGACAGATTGCCAGTAACAAAACTGAATTTGAAAAAAATCAAACTCAGGTTTGATTCCTAGTCAGAGAATTAAGATACCACATGCTGCAGGACCTGCAATGCAGGAGACCCGGGTTTGATCCCTGGGTCAGGAAGATCTCCTGAAGAAGGAAATGACAATCCACTCCAGCATTCTTGCCTGGAGAAGCCCAGGGACAGAGGAGCCTGGCAGGCTACCGTCCATGGGGTCACAAACAGTTGGACATGACTAAGTGACTAACACACACACAAGCTGCAGGGCAACTACTGAGCCCATGTGCTCCGGAGCCTGCTCATGGACAGCTAGAGCGTACACACACAACAAAAGATCTGGTGTCCCAAGGCAACCAAATAAATAGATAAATATTTTTTTTAAATCCTTAGACCAAAAGTAATGAATTTTAAAATTCCATTTAAAAAGAGGATCACAAACAATAAGTGCTGGTGAGGAGATGGAGAAAAGTAAACATTTATGCATTGTTGGTAGAATATAAATTGGTACAGCCACTGTGGAAAACAGTATGGAAGTTCCTCAAAAAATTAATGATATAACTACCATATAATCCAGCAATTCCACTTGTGAGCATTTTTCTGGAAAAAATGTAAACACTAATTCTGAAAGATACATGCACTCCTATGTTCACTGCAACATTATCTACAATAGTCAAGATATGGAAGCAGCCTAGGTGTCCATCAGCAAATGAATGGGTAAAGAAAATTCTGTGTGTGTATACACACACATATATGTATATACAATGGAGTACTGTGGCTGTTGTTCAGTCACTCAGTTGTGTCTGACTCTTTGACACCCCATGGACTGCAGCACACCAGGCTTCGCTGTTCTTCACCATCTCCCGGAGATACAGACAGGTTTCAAAAGAGGCAGGTAAGGTGGTCTGGTATTCCCATCTCTTTCAGAGCTTTCCACAGTTTGTTGTGATCCACACAGTCGAAGGTTTTTGCATAGTCAATGAAGCAAAAACAGATGTTTTTCTGGAATTCTCTTGCTTTTTATATGATCCAACAGATGTTGGCAATTTGATCTCTGGTTCCTCTGTCTTTTCTAAATTCAGTTTGAACATCTGGAAGTTCTCAGTTCATGTACTGTTGAAGCCTTGCTTTGAGCATTATTTTGCTAGCATGTGAGATGAGTGCAATTGTGCGGCAGTTTGAACATTCTTTGGCATTGCCTTTCTTTGAGATTAGAATGAAAATTGACCTTTTCCAGTCCTGTGGCCACTGCTGAGTTTTCCAAATTTGCTGGCATAGTGAGTGCAGCACTTTAACAGCATCATCTTTTAGGATCTGAAATAGCTCAGCTGGAATTCCATCACCTACACTAGCTTTGTTCATAGTGATGCTTCCTAAGACCAGCCTGACTTCGCACTCCAGGATGTCTGACTCCAGGAATATTACTAAGTCATAAAAAAGAATGAAAACTTTGCCATTTGCAACAACATGGACTGACCTAGAGGATACTATGCTAAATTTAACAAGTCAGAAACAGAAAGATAAATATCATATGATTTCATTTAGATATAGAATCTAAAAAAACAAATGAACATACATAACAAACAGAAACAGACTCATAGATACAGAAAACAAACAAGTGGTTGTCAGAGGGGAGTATAGTGGAGAAATGAGTAAAATAAGTGAGAGAGATTAAGAAGTACAAACTTCCAGGTACAAATATGAGTTGTATGAATGAAATATACATGGGGAATATACCCAATAATATTTCAGTAACTTCATATGGTGACAGATGGTAACTAGACTTATCACAGTGATCATTTTGCAATGTATAGAAATATTGAATCACTACATATGTCCCAGGAATTAACACAGTGATACGGGTCAGTTATACTTCAATATTTAAAACTCCAAAAATGTATTGTTAGAACCATCAAAAACTCCCCATGTAGAAGGAATCACCACTTGGAGAAATCAGGTATGCCCAGCAGAACTATTTAGAGACTAAGGCTTAGGAGCAAGTGACAGAAAGAAAAAAAAAAAAAAGAGGAAAAAGAGAAGGTAAAGAAAGAAGAGGGAAAAGTAAGAGAGGGAAATAGAGAAGGTAGGGAGAGACAGACAGAAGCAACCACTGGGTGCCAATATGGGCCAAAGACTGCTAACCCTTGCCTCAATAAACCTCTCATTCATTTATCAAACATTTTAGGAGGACCACTCAGTCCAAGACATCCTGCCTGACCCTAGAGTAGACACGAGGAATCATTGTACTCCTGCCTTCAAAGAATATATGAGGTAAAGACATGCAGGAAAGAAACCCTACCAAGCAACGATAATACAAATTGGAAGGTGATGAGTATAATGGTAAGAAAAACACAGTACTGTGGGAGCCCAGAGGAGGAAGAAGGGGTGTCTAGTTTGAGGAGAGGAATTAAAGAAGGAAATATCACTTCACCAGTGTTCTAAAATCATGAGGAAAATGGCAGTATGCAAAGATGAGACTGGGGGCATTTGGGGAAGAAAAAAAAGACATGAACTAAAAAAGCATGGAAAGAAGTTATAGGGAAAACAGTGGCTGAAATGCAGGGTGCAAAAAGGGAAGCATGGGTGACATGTGGAAAGGCAGAAGTGGAAAAATCAAGGAGAGGAAGGTAAACTTGAGTGCCAAATTCACTCTATTCTATAGAGAACCCCTCCAGGTTCTTAAACAAGAGAAGGATGTGACCAGAACTGTACCTGAGGAAAATTAATCAGCAGCAGAGGAATAGAGAATCTTGTAAACACAGAAGCTTGAGGAAGGAAAGGGCATGAGTTCATGGGAAGAGGGGTCTTCCATCCACCCGGATTTCACTTTGCAATTCAACTGCAAGTGCTGAACAATATGTCCCAGAGTTCATATTGCCAGAATTATATCCGCCAGTTACTGCTTCCTATGCATTCATTGCCAGGCTTTCTCTTCTATGAGCTGCCCTAGAGAACAATAATAATATCCACAGCTTCCTATGGCCTCCATTCTGTTTCACTGTCTCAATGAAGCATTAATCTTTGCTCCCAGCTGGATAAGGCCTGTTTCTGAGGGATACTCACCATCAAAAGGCAAAAGCTAATGTGCTGGCACATTTGGGTGCTGGGAGGAAGGTGGTCTGATGGTCACTCCTGCAGATAGACACCCAGGACTCCCTTGTTCGAATGATATCATTTCACCAATGCTCTAAAATTATGAGGTTAGACATGTTCAAACCTGTAGGATAGACATGGAGGGCTTCTCTGACACATCCCTACCCTGGCCCTGTGAAAAAGTGACATCAAACAAATAAAACAATTAAGCATCTCAGAATGTACAGAGAGAAGATGAAGGAAACCTGACTATCCTGGGGCCCCACCCAGACCAACTGACTGATCAAACAAACTCACCAAATATCTAAACTTTAATTTTAAATGACTAAGTCCCCTTGTTCACAGCCAGATAATCAAATCCATATATTGGAAACACAGTTCAGTCTTTTTTGAGTTGGTTTTCCCCCCAATTTAAATAAATAAGAACTTTTTTCCATGGCATTTTTTAAAAATTTCCTATGCTTCACAGCCTGATTAATGACAGACTCAGCTTCACAAAAAGCCAAGGAAAGGGAAGAAAATTATTGTGAAAGTCCAGCCATTTCAGGTCTCCTCTGGCCTTCTCAAGGTTCAACACACACTGCTACTCCTGTGATAACACAGCTTCAGACCTGAGCTGGGCCCTGGGGTCAGGTGTAGGATAAACCCACATGTGTGACTTAGCCAATTATCCTTTCTGTCCTAGCCTAAACACTATCTTGAAAAACCAAGCAGAAATCAGCAGTATTCTACAAACTTCTAACCCATTGGTTTCTGCCAAGGGGAGTATAGGAAGCAGTGGACTTGAAGTTAAAGGACCAGGATTTAGACTTAAATATGCTCTTTACCAGTAGTGGGACTTTAGCCAAGTCATTTTCCTCTCCAACTTCAGCTTCCTCTTTTAAAAAGGAGCTAACCTCTTTAAAAAGGGATTACTCACAGGCTTTAATAAAACAAAGTGACTTAAGGTACAACAATATGGTATGAAGGCTAAGTGCACCCTCTTCCTACCTGATAATGGGAGAGGTCATGTAGGTAAAGGGCTTTGAAATCCTTATGAGGACCTTAAAAGCAGCATGAAATAGTGAAAAGAGCATAGGATTTGGGATCAAGCAACCTTATTTAGGATCATGGCCCTGTGGTGTTAAGCAATTCATGAACTCATTCCAAGCCTCAGTCTCCTCAAGCATAAAAGTGGATAATGATGCCCACTTCAAAGGGTTTAAAAGGTGCTGGTTCCAAATCTCTTAGGGAGAAACTCCTTTGTAGGAAAGCTTCCCTGAGAAGCTCACCTGGGTTATACATAACCCGTAAAGCATGTATATCGCTGGTACCAAGAGCTCAGAGAAGGGAATGAAACTTCTCTGCATGTGACAAGAAAAAGGATTTCTAATAGAAAAGGCACAGAAAAGCATGAGGGAGTGACACAGGAAAGCTAGGAAGATGGCTAGTGGCTTTGACAGGCAGAACACAGACTCCTGCTCCCTCTTCCTACCCCACTCCATCGTGCCTCAAATCTGTAGCAAAATTACTAATAAAAAACCTTGGTACAAGTGAGGGATGTGTCACAAGGCTGCATTTTACATCTGGCCAATGCAATGCAATTTAAGACCATGAATCTGCATAAACCGAGGGGAGAGGTTTAGGCCTTCCTTGGGCTCCAGAGGCCCCAGGTGACATCACTGGTGTATTATTGTTGTTTCAGTAAGAAAGGAGTATAGAACATCAGGAACATTTCATTCAAATAATTAAACTTTCAAAGAATGGGCTTAAACCAGCTTAAACCAGGCAGAATTTTAATACCTTGCCATTCTACTCTGCACATTTCCTAGGGGACACAGAATGGCTGCAACACCTGACCTGGACATGTAACAATCAGGAGCCTCCTTTCCATTTTCAACCTACTATTAAAATTTGAGTAGGGAGAGAATGGGGACTATCTGTTCCTGGGTCTTAAATGGTAAAGAGGACGGAGCTTCCAAACAGGAGGAAAAAAAAAAAAGATTAAATTCATTTCAAGAGGAAACAGAACTAAAACTTCATTGGCAGGTTAGTTTTCTGTTGCACCTGTTCTACAGGCCTCCTTCCTTTTGCCTCCATGGAATTTTGCATATTTTATAGACAGTGCCTTGCAATAGTTTAGCTTTTAATAGGTTGCTTTTGGGCATTTCTCCCAACCTAATTAGGGAACTGCCTAGGAAGTGACACTTTCTCTGGCTGGAGTTCTTTCCAGGATCATGAGCATGCCCAGCACATCCAAGTTCAACACTTACAGTAGACATTGTTTATGCAGCTTGACTAGGAAGGCCCCTGATCTTTCATCTTCACCTGATATCTATATTCTATTGGACTTCATTTGAAGAACATTATCCATGGTATTACCTGCCAAATTATTCATCCTTTGGGTTACGGTAGTAAACTTGTAAGCAGACGGGTTTTAGATTTTTCCATCCTGTCTCAAAGAAAAATGGACAAGGAACACAAAACACCTACAATCCCTCATCCATCATTGCCCACTGGCAGGTGATCTGCTTCAGTTATTCATACTGCACACAACTCCTGCATCTCTCTTCTATTCTGTTACCAGGGAGAGATGTGAATCAATAACAACTCTGATGTCAGTGATAGCCAGATGTTGGACCCTCCCTCTTCCTATGTATGTCTCATGTTCTGCCTCTCCTGGTACCTTACCGCTATTTATTCATAACCCTATCTGGCTTCCATTCACTTTTCGCCTCACGTCCCTAATCCCAGCCTCATCTTCAAAGCTTCTTAGTGCTCCGCTCTAACAGACCAAAATTCCCTTATTTTCATCAGGGTCTATCTACACTGGGTCACTAATTAACTTCTGGCTCTCCAAGTTACAGAGCTCATTTGCTTACTCACAAGAGACTACCAAAGGAAACCCTTCATTATCATTCCTGAGCTGCTCATTAGCCACTAGGAGAATCACACCATCCAAACTGTCAAATCCACCAGTCTGCAGGAAGGAAAAATGACTGACTCTACTTGGATTAATGGCCCTTTACCTCCACAACAGCTCACTGGACATCCAGCACTATTGGGAGAGGGCTATCAAATCTGTGCAAGGCAAACCCCTCTTCTCAAAACATCAGGGGCAAGACCCACATTTATGCAACAATTAAAATACAATATACAAGAAGAATATAAGACATCAAGACAAAGGCAGTTTTATTCCAAAAAGTAAAACTGATTTAACATTTTGAAAATGTATCAATGTAATTTTCCAATTTAATAGAAAAATAATTTTTAAAAATCAGTTTAACAAGGGAAAAAATCATCTGATGAAAGTCAACACATGATTTAAAAGAAAAAACTAACTTAGCCAACAAGAATTAGAAGGGAACTTTCTTCATCCAATAAAGGATGTTGCTCAGTCATGTCTGATTCTTCGCGGCCCCATGGACTATAGCCAGCCAGGCTCCTCTGTCCATGAGATTTCCCAGGCAAGAACACTAGAGTGAGTTGCCATTTCCTACTACAAAAGAATGGCTACCAAAAATCCTACAGCAAACACTGCATTTAACTGTGAACCATTGAAAGTTTTTCCTCTGAGACTAGGAGCAAAACCAAGATGATTACTCTTATCACTTTATAATTACTGGGTAAACTGGATATTCACCTGGGGAAAAAACTGACCCCCCTCTCGCATTACACATAAAAATCAATTCCAGGTGGATTACAGATGGAAATATAAAAAGCAAAATAATTTAGCTTCTAGACAATAACATAAACCTTAGTGGTAGGCAAAGATTTCTTAAACAAGATACAATAGCACAAAACAAAATTTAAAAATTGATAGTTGATATACATTAAAATTAAGAACTGCTGTGCTTCAAATCACAACATTGACAGAGGAAAATACATTACATATAACTTGAAAAAAAAAAAACTTATCCAAACTATATAAATAGCTTCTGCTAATCAATTACACAGACAACTCAAATAAAACTGAAACAAAAGACTTGAACAGGCAATTTGCAAAGGAAGTATCCAAATGGCCAATAACCATAAAGGTTTCTTAAACTCATTAGGGATCAAAAAGTGCACATTAAAACCACAATACAATACCAGTACACTTCTTTCAGAATGGTTAAAATTTGGGGAGTTGACTACATGAAGTGTTGATGAACATGTGGAATACCTGAGCTTCTCAGACATTGCTGGTGGGGGTAAAAATAGGTCTAATCATTTTAAGAAAGTGATATCTACTAAAGTTGAACATCTGTAGACTCTATAAGCAATTCCACTTCTCTGTATATGCTTGATAAAAATGCCTACATATGTGCAGCAAAAGACATGCACAATAACATTCTGAGCAGCAGCATCCAGAATAGTTCAAAAATAGAATCAACCGAAATGTTAATCAACTGAAGACTAGATAAATACAGTACACTTGCACAATGAAATATTAACAACAACAGAAATGAACAAACTACTGCAACACACAATATGGATGAGTCTCATAAACATGATACTGGGCAAAAGAAGCCAAACTTGAAAGAGTAGATACTGCATTATTCCATTTATATAAGATTTAAATATAGGCAAAACAAATCTGTAGTATTACAGGTAAGGCTTCCAGGGTGCTGATGGGTGGTGGTTCATGAGTGTGCTCACTGTGTGATATTTATCAACCTAAAGAGGTATCCCAAGGAAGTGGGACCATGAGGGTGGTCTATAACAGCAAAGATGAGTATTTTATCACTGACATTGTTTAGAACGGCAAACACACAGTGATAATAAAAAGCAAACTGATTGCTTTTCTCTTGTTTTCAAACTTTCTGTGGACGCGAACCCCTTTATCACCTAAAGCTGCAATGAACTGCTCCCACCAACCCCCTACACTACTATTAATCAAGCTGTACACTTACAATTTGCACAACTTCTATAATACATTTCAAGAAAATTTTATTTAAAATTTTAAAGGCAACGATTAAAAGGACATAAACATAATCTATCACTTCTAAATCAGAAAACATTAATATAAAATATAAATCCAAATTCATGACAGTGGTTGGCTTTAAGAAGGGAAAAAAATGGAACTTCAATTTTATCTGTACATGTGTATGTATAACAAAAAAAAAATTTGGATCAAAGGGACATCTACACTAAAGTCATTTCTTTGGGATGGATAAGTGAAGGCAGACACCATCAATCATGCAGTACTGGCCCAAAGGAAAGGATTCATCCAAAAACATACAGGAAAATAGCATCAATGAAAAATGCCCATGGTGCCCCATTCTTTCATTCTCCTTCAATCCTGAGGACCAGGGCACATGCAGAGGGATGAGCTCAGGGAAAGGAATGTGATAAAGAGGAGGGGCTGGTGTCTGCTGCCCCTATCTGGCAGGGTCTGAATTCACGCAGGAGGCAAAAAGACCTTAGGGCCTGAAGCTGTGGAAGGTGCTTCTGGAAATCCCTTAGGACACCCCAAGGGAAAGGGCAACCTGAGGGGTAGGTGGCAGGTATCACAGCAAAAGTGAAACAGAGCATCAGGGTCTCTGCCAACCTCTAATACAAGCATCCCTCATTTTATTGCACTCTGCTTTTTTGCACTATAAAAATAGTGTGGTTTTTTTTTTTTTTTTTTTTTTACAAATTTAAGGTTTATGGCAACTCTGTGTCAAGCAGGTCTATTAATGTTCTATTTTCAACAGCATTTGCTCACTTTGTGTCTCTGTGTCACATTTTGGTAATTCTCACAATATTTCAAACCTTTTCATTATTACTGTATTTATTATGTTGATCTGTGATCAGGGATCTTTGATGTTACTACTGTAATTGTTTTGGGGGTACCATAAACCATGCCCATTTAAGGTAATCAACTTAATGATAAATGTGTGTGTTCTGACTGTGACTATGACTGGCTGCCCACTTCCCTCTTCAGGTCTCCTTATTTCTTGAGATAAAACAATATGAAAATAGGCCAGTCAATACCCCCTACAATGGTCTCTAATAAGTGTTCAAGTGAAAAGAAGAGTCATATATTTCTTATTTTAAATCAAAAGTTAAAAATGGTTAAATTTAGTGAGGAAGGAACACCAAAAGCTGAGACAGGTCAAAAGCTAAGCCGAAAGCTAGGCCTCTTACACCAAACCGTTAGCCATATAGCAAATGTAAAGGAAAAGTTCTTCAGTTAACACACAATGATAAGAAACAACTTTCTTGATGCTACAGAGAAAGTTTTAGTGGTCTGAGTAGATCAAACCAGCCATAACATTCCCTAATCCAGAGCAAGGCCCTAAAGGCTAAGAGAGGTAATTGATGCTTTTGAATGTGGTGTTGGAGAACTGAAGCTCTTGAACTGTGGTGTTAGAGAAGACTCTTGAGAGTCCCCTGGACAACAAGGAGATCCAACCAGTCCGTCCTAAAGGAGATCAGTCCTGGGTGTTCATTGGAAGGACTGATGCTGAAGCTGAAATTCCAATACTCTGGCCACCTCATGCGAAGAGCTGACTCATTGGAAAAGACCCTGATGCTGGGAGGGGTTGGGGGCAAGAGGAGAAGGGGGTGACAGGATGAGATGGCTGGATGGCATCACTGACTCGATGGACATGAGTTTGGGTAAACTCCAGGAGTTAGTGATGGACAGGGAGGCCTGGCGTGCTGTGATTCATGGGGTCACAAAGAGTCGGACATGACTGCGTGACTGAACTGAACTGAACTGAAGAGAGGTAAGGAAGCTGCAGAAGAAGTTTGAAGCTAGCAGAGGTTGGTTCACGAGGTTTAAGGAAAAAAGCTATTTCCATAACATAAATATACAAGGTAAAGCAGCAGGTGCTGATGTAGAAGCTGCAACAACTTATCCAGATCTAATTAAGGTCATTAAATGAAGATGGCTACACTAAACAATAGACTTTCAATGTAGACAAAACAGCCTTATATTGGAGAAGATACCATCTAGGACTTTCACAGCTAGAGAGAAGTCAATGTCAGGCTTCAAGCAGAGGTGGGGACTTTCCTGTTAGTGACTAGGGCAGCTGGTGACTTTAAGTTGAAGCTAATGATAATTTACCATTCTGAAAATTCTAGGGCCCATAAGAATGATACTAAATCTACTTTACCTGTGCTCTGTAAGTGGCACAACAAAGACTGAATGACAGCACATCTGACAATATGGTTTACCAAATATTTTAAGCCCATTGTTGAGACCTAGTGCTCAGGAAATAGATTCCTTTCAAAATATTACTCCTCACTGGCAATGCACCTGATGACCCTGATGGAGATGTACAATAATATTAATGTTGTTTTCATGCCTGCTAACACAAACATCCATTCTGCAGCCCATGGATCAAGGAGCAATTTTGACGTCCAAGTCTTATTTAATAAATGTATTTTGTAAAGTTATAGATGCCATACACAGTGATTCCCCTGATGAATATGGTCAAAGTCAACTTCTAAACTTTCTAGAATGGATTTATCATTCTAGATGCCATTAAGAACATCTGTGATTTATGGGAAGAGGTCGAAATATCAACATTAATGAAAGTGTGGAAGAAGTTGATTCCAACCCTCATGGATGACTTTGAGGGGTTCAAGACTTCAGTGGAGGGAGTAACTGCAGATGGGGTGGAAACAGTAAAAGAACTAAAATTAGAAGTGGAGCCTGAAGATATAGCTGAATTGCTACAATCTCGTGACCAAAGTTTCACAGATGAGGAGTTGCTTACTATGGATGAACAAAGAAAGTAGCTTCTTGAGATGAAATCTACTTCTGGTGAATAAGTTGTGAAGACTGGAAATGTCAATAAAGGATTTAAGGATATTACATAAACTTAGCTGAGGAAGCTGAGTAGGATGTAAGAGGATTGACTCCAATTTTAAAAGTTCTGCGAATAAAATGCTATCAAACGGCATTGCATGCTACAGAAGTAATTTGTGAAAGAGTCAACTGATGTGGCAAACTTTAATGTTGTCTTATTTTGAGCAATAAGCCATCCCAACCTTCAGTAACCATCACCTGGATCAGTCAGTCAATTAGCAGCCATCGACAGCAAGGCAAGACCCTTCACCAGCAAAAATATCACTACCTGCTGAAGTTTCAGATGATGGTGAGCAATTTTTAGCAATAAAGTACTTTTTGATTAAGATATAGTTTTTTTAGACATAATGCTACTTCACACTTAATAGGCTACAATATAGTATAACATAGCTTTTATACATGCTGAAAAAACCAAACAATTCATATAACTTGCTTTATGGCAATATTCACTTTATTATAATATTTGCTTTATTGAAATGATCTGAAACCAAACCCACAATATTGCCAAGATGTGCCTTTAACATCTCCTTGAGTTTTGAGGACCAAAGGGTAAAGGGCCTAGCAAAAGGAGCACCCCTTCAACAAGCAAAGGGAGACCCACTGAATCTTAGTGCTTCAAACCCACAAGAGTAACCCTCATGACACTTTACAGTTTTCAAAGTACATCTAAATATATTTTGTTTCATTTACTGAGCAATTCTGTATAGTTGATAGAGACTATGTTTTTTTCTTTTTTTCTAAACAAAAATAATACTTATTCATGAAATTGGGAAAATATAGGAAAGGGAAAAACTACCCATAGATTTTCATGCTTAACATTTTTTAATAGTATACCACATTCAAAGAGTTCATTGTGTTGAGTTTTTCATTAACCTTTAATCATAGTAAATACACAAATATGTATATCAGGAATTATTACACCCATTTTGAGGATAAGTAACCTGAGGCTCAAAGGAGTTAAATAACTGGTCCAAAGAGGCAGGGCTACTAAGTGAAAAGTCTGCGTCTAGAACTAAAAAATTCAGATAGTCTGTCCTAGTTTTTGATGAATTTGAGAACTAAGTAGAATCTCTCACTTGTCAATCTACCACCTCAGGCAAGTCATTTCCTCTTTTATCTACCTTTGCTGACAGGAAAAGAAGAGAAAACACAAAGTCTCTATAAAAAAAAAGTTCTGAAGCTGACGCAAGAGAGTTGGGATCACCTGCAGTTATGGATAGGGAATTAGGGAGGCTGTAGCTGGCTCCCACTATGTGTTTCTTCCTTTGGACAGTACATGAGTTGGGGCTGGCAGAAAACAGGCAGCTCCTTCTAAAGTGGGTAAGAAAAGCAAGTTTAATAAAGGCACAGGTTACACAAAAGTATGAAAAGAGCTAAGAGAGCACACCAAAGAAAAACGACAGTTCTGAGTCAAGAAATAGTGGGATTGGAAGCTGCAAAGATTTGGGACTATAGGAAAGGAACTGTTTCCCCAGTCCACTGTAGCAGAGAGGGAACTGAGAAACAAGCACCCTGAACCCCCACCTCCCCTTCTCATGCTCTGAATACCTGCAAGTGCTTCTAAGATACTGAAATCAACCAGAGGCAAGAGGGCAAAGAGAGTTGATAAAGCTACTGAGGGTTAGCCTGCTAGGACAAGGGCAGTAGGGAGAAGTGAGGAGAGTGCATCTGGAGGGCAAGCAGAAAATATCCAAGATGGGCTTTCCTACCACAGGAGGCCAAATGTGGCTGTTCCTGAGTTAACGACTTACAGGAAAGACATCAGAATTCAGAACCACTCAATGAGTCTATAGTAGGGATAGGCAAACTATAGCCTACAGACTAAATCCAGTTCAAGTCCTATTTTTTTTTTGCAAATAAAATTTTATAGGAACATAGCCACATTCACTTGTTTATATATTGTCTATGGGGCTGCTTTCAGGCTACATAACCAAGTTAAGTCTCAGAGACTGTACTGCCTGCAGAGTTTAAAATATTTACTATCTGGTCCTTTGCAGAAAAAGTCTGATTTTCTTTTTTTTTTCTACAAGAATCACATTCATTTAACATTCATTCTACAAGTATTTATGGAATGCTTATTTTTTTGGTTTGGGGGATATAGCAGTGAACAAAACAAACAAAAAACTCTATCCTTGTGGAGTTAGAGGGTGGAGATATATACTAAACAAACTAAGTAAATGATGTAGAATCTAAAAAATTGATGAATGCTATGCAAAAAATAAAGGTGAACAAAGGGCAGGATGTACTGGGGAGCTGAGGAAAGGTCACAGTAAAATGCATATCATGCTTTATCTAAATCACTCCACTGAATCACAACATTTATTCAATGAGGTAATCCTCTCCCTACTTCCTAATTCAATGAAGCTATGAGCCATGCTACGTGAGGCCACCCAAGATAGTGAAGAGTTCTGATAAAACGTGGTCCACTGGAGGAGGGAATGGCAAACCACTCCAATATTCTTGCTGCAAGAACACCATGAATAGTGCAAAAAGGAAAAAAGTTATGACACTGGAAGATGACACCCACCCCCAGGTCAGAAGGTGTCCAATATGATACTGTGGAAGAGCAGAGGGCAACTACTAATAGCTTCAGAAATAATGAAGCAGCTGGGCCAAAGCGGAAATAATGCTCAGTTGTGGGTGTGTCTAGTGATAAAAGTAAAGTCTGATGCTGTAAAGAACAATATTGCATAGGAACCTGGAATGCTAGGTCCATGAATCAAGATAAATGGGAGGTAGTGAAGCAGGAAACAGCAAGAGTGAACACTGGTATCTTAGGAATCAGTGAATTAAAAAGGACAGGGATGGGCGAATTTAATTCAGATGACCATTATATCAACTACTATGGACAAGAATCCCTTAGAAGAAATAGGGTACTCCCATAGCCAACAAAAGAGTCCAAAATGCAGTACTTGAGTACAATCTCAAAAACAACAGAATGATTTTGATTCGTTTCCAAGGCAAACCATGTAACATCACAGTAATCCAAGTCTATGCCCCAACCACTAATGCCAAAGAAGCTGAAATTGACCAGTTCTATGAAGACCTACAAAATCTTCTAGAACTAACACCACAAAAAGATGTCCTTTTCATCATAGGGGATTGGAATGCAAAGTAGAAACTCAAGAGATACCTGGAGTAACAGGCAAGTTTGGCCTTGGAGTACAAAATGAAGCAGGGCAAAGGCTAACAGAGTTTTGCTAAGAGAATGCACTGGTCATAGCAAACACCTTCTTCCAACAACACAAGAGAGGACTCTACACATCAGTTCAGTTCAGTTCAGTCGCTCAGTCGTGTCCAACTCTTTGTGACCCCATGAACCACAGTACGCCAGGCCTCCCTGTCCATCACCAACTCCCAGAGTCCACCCAAACCCATGTCCATCGAGTTGGTGATGCCATTCAACCATCTCATCCTCTGTCGTCCCCTTCTTCTCCTGCCCTCAATCCCTCCCAGCATCAGGGTCTTTTCAAATGAGTCAACTCTTCGCATCAGGTGGCCAAAGTACTGGAGTTTCAGCTTCAACATCAGTCCTTCCAATGAACACCCAGGACTGATCTCCTTTAGGGTGGACTGGTTGGATCTCCTTGCAGTCCAAGGGGTTCTCAAGAGTCTTCTCCAACACCACACTTCAAAAGCATCAATTTTTTGGCACTCAGCTTTCTTCACAGTCCAACTCTCACATCCATACATGACCACTGGAAAAACCATAGCCTTGACTAGATGGACCTTTGTTGGCAAAGAAATGTCTCTGCTTTTTAATATGCTATCTAGGTTGGTCATAACTTTCCTTCCAAGGAGTAAGCGTCTTTTAATTTCATGACTGCAGTCACCATCCGCAGTGATTTTGGAACCCAAAAAAATAAAGTCTGACACTGCTTCCACTGTTTCCCCATCTATTTGCCATGAAGTGATGGGACCAGATGCCATGACCTTAGTTTTCTGAATGTTGAGCTTTAAGCCAACTTTTTCACTCTCCTCTTTCACTTTCATCAAGAGGCTCTTTAGTTCTTCTTCACTTTCTGCCATAAGGGCAGATGGTCAATACTGAAATCAGATTGATTATATTCTTTGCAGCAGAAGATGAAGAAGCTCTATGCAGTCAGCAAAAACAAGACCAAGAACTGATAGTGGCTCAGATCATGAGCATCTTAATTCAAAATTCAGGCTTACGTTGAAGGAAGTAAGGAAAACCACAAGGTCATTCAGCTATGATGTAAATCAAATTTCTTATGATTATAAAGTAGAGGTAATGAATAGATTCAACGGATTAGACCTTGTAGACAGAGTGCCTGAAGAACTATGGACAGGTTTGTAACACTGTACAGGAGTCAGTGACCAAAATTATCTCCAAGAAAAATGCAAGAAGGTAAAGTGGTTGTCTGAGGAGGCTTTACAAATAGCTGAGCAAAGAAGAGAAGCAAAAGGCAAGGGATAAAAGGAAAGATAACCCAACTGAATGCAGAGTTTCAGAGAACACAAAGGAAAGATAAGAAGGCCTTCTTAAATGAACAATGAGGAATGGGATGGGGAGGGAGGTGGGAGGGGGGGTTCAGGATGGGAAACACATGTATACCCATGACTGATTCACGTCAATGTATGGCAAAAACCACTACAATAGTGTAAAGTAATTAGCCTCCAATTAAAATAAATAAATTTTTTTAAAAAAGAAATAGACGAAAACAATAAAGTGGAAAAAACTAGAGATCTCTTCAAGAAAATTGGAGGTATCAAAGCAACATTTCACCCAAGGATGGACAGGATAACGGACAGAAACAGTAAAGACCTAAAAGAAGCAGAAAAGATTAAGAAGAGATAGCAAGACTGCACAGAAGAGCTATACAAGAAAGGTCTTAACAACCCGAATAACCACGATGGTGTTGTCACACACCTAGAGCCAGGTATCCCAGAGTGCAAAGTCAAGGGGGCCTTAGGAAGCATTACTATGAACAAAGCTAGTGGAGGTGATGGAATTCCAGCTGAGCTACTTCAAATCCTAAAAGATGATGCTAAGAAAGTGCTGCACTCAATATGCCAGCAAATTTGGAAAACTCAGCAGTGGCCACAGGACTAGAAAAAGTCAGTTTTCATTCCAATCACAAAGAAGGGCAACGCCAAAGAATGTCCAAACTACCATACAATTGTGCTCATTTCATATGTTAGTAAGGTAATGCTCAATATCCTTCAAGCTAGGCCTCAGTAGTACATGAACTGAGAATTTCCAGATGTACAAGCTGGATTTAGAAAAGGCAGCAGAATCAGAGATCAAATTGCCAACATTCACTGAATCATAGAGAAAGCAAGGGAATTCCAGAAAAACATCTACTTCTGTTTCATTGACTATGCTAAAGCCTTTGACTGTGTTGATCACAACAAACTGGAAAATTCTTGAAGAGATGGAATACCAGACCACCTTACTTGTCTCCTGAGAAACCAGTATGTGGGTCAAGAAGAAACAGTTAGAACTGTATATAGAACAACAGACAGTTCAAAATTGGGAAAGGAGTATGACAAGACTATATATTGTCACCCTGCTTGTTAAACTTCTATGAAGAGTACATCATGCAAAATGCCAGGTCAGATGAATCACAACCTGGAATCAAGATTGTCAGGAAAAATATATGTAAAGAGAAACTACAGAGCCCCTTGATGAGGTTGAAAGAGGAAAGTGAAAATATCTGGTTTAAAACTTAACATTCAAAAAGCTAAAATCATGGTATCCAGTCCTATCACTTCATGGCAAATAGAAAGGGGAAAAGTGGAAGCAGTGACAGATTTTATTTTCTTAGACTCCAAAATCAGTTTGGCTGGTGACTGTAGCCATGAAATTAAAAGACACTTGCTCCTTGGAAGTAAAGCTGTGACAAACCTAGACAGCATATTAAACAGAGACATCACTTTGCCAACAAAGATCCATATAGTTAAAGCCATGATTTTTCCAATAGTCATGTATGGATATGAGAGTTGGACCATAAGAAAGATTGAGTGCCAAAGAATTGATGCTTTCGAACTGTGGTGCTCAAGAAGACTCGTGAGAGTCCCTTGACTGTAAGGAGATCAAACCAGTCAATCCTAAAGGAAATCAACCCTGAATATTCACTGGAAGGACTTATGTTGAAGCTGAAGTTCCAGTACATTGGCCACCTTACGCGAAGAGCTCCTTCACTAGAAAAGACCCTGATTCTGGGAAAGACTAAACATAAAAGGAGTAAGGGGCAGCAGAGGATGAGATGGCTAGATAGCATCACCGACTCTGTGGACATGAATTTGAGCAAACTCCAGGATATAGTTAAGGACAGAGGCCTGGTCTGCTGTAGTCCATGGAGTCATAAAGAGTCAGACAGGACTTAGTGACTAAACAACAGCAACACTTCCAAGATGAAAAGAAAAATGAGACTCACAAGCTGACCCAAGAGGACATGGCTAATCGATGCTTTTGTTGGGATTTGAACCCACATCTGGCTGCTCCAAAGCTCTTGTTTGCATAACAACTCCTGAAAATGAGTACACTGGCTCAGAAAAATAAAGTGACTTCCAATAAGTTTTCTCTTTTAATGCCAAGAGAGCCAAAGCAATTTATCTTTAACCTCCTCAGGGGGACTAGCCCAAGCTCACTCTGAGTTACCAGACAAGCAAGACTTAGAATCCATATCTTCTGAAGCCAAACACAGACATTTAATCTACAGCAATCCAACAGAATTCTTAGCAAAAAATGTTTCGAGGAGTTGATGGGAATTGAGAAAAGTTAAAAATGAGTGTGGAACAGACTCAAAGGAAGCAAAAGAGCAGTTTTAACACCATAAATGGAGTCGCATGTGTGCTAAGTCACTTCATTGTGTCGCACTCTAGGCAAGAATACTGAAGTGGGTTGCCATGCTCTCCTCCAGGGGATCATCCAGACTTAGGGATCGAACTGGTGTCTCTTATGTCTCCTGCATTGGCAGGCAGGTTCTTTACCACGAGTGCCACCTGGGAAGCCCCAAACTGGGTTGCATAAAGATGCAATTAAGCAAGCAAACATAGAATGACAATGCTACAAAACACATACTTACCCAAAGACAGAATGAGGAGTCAAACAACATCATAGCTACTAGCCTGCCAAGGTTAGACATTCCCAAACATCTATAATCAATTGCTTTCCCAATTTCCAAAGGCCAGATGATAATCAGTTTGATATATAGGATGTATGTTTGGGTTGAAAAGAATAGGAATAAATATTTTGGATTTCGTTGTTGTTGTTCAGTTGCCAAGTCGTGTCTGACTGTTCTCTAACCTATGAACTGAAACATGTCAGGCTTCTCTGTCCCTCACCATCTCTTGAGTTTGCCCAAGCTTATGTCCACTGAATTAGTGATGCCATCCAACCACCTCATTCTCTGTCACCCTCTTCTCTTTCTGCCTTCAATCTTTCCCAGCATCAGGGTTTTTTCCAATGAGTCCGATGTTTGAATTAAGTGGCCAAAGGATTGGAGCTTCAGCTTCAGCATCAGTCCACCCAATGAGCATTCAGGGTTGATTTCCTTTAGGATTGACTGGTTTGATCTCCTTGCTGTTCAAGGGACTCTCAAGAGTCTTCGCCAGCACCACAGTTCAAAAGCATCAATTCTTCGGCACTCTACCTTCTTTATGGTCCAGCTCTCACATCTGTACATGACTACTGGAAAGACCATAACCTTGACTACATGGACCTTTGTCAGCAAAATTATGTCTCTGCTTTTTAACACATTGTCTAGATTTGTCATAGCTTTCCTGCCAAGAAGCAGGATTAGAAGCTTCGTCTTCTAATCTCATTTTAGAGTCCCAGAAGAGGAAATCCTGTCACTGCTTCCACCTTTTCCCCTTCTATTTGCCATGAAGTGATGGGATCGGATGACATTATCTTAAGTTTTTTTATTGAGTTTTAAGCCAGCTTTTTTCACTCTCCTCCTTCACCCTCATCAAGAAGTTCTTTACTCTTCCAATATAAAACCACAAAAAAGAAATTTTTCTCTCTCAAACACCCATTCTAAGATGACACAGTTCCTATTCTTGGATGGAATGGCCTAGGGAGCACTAAGTAGGAAGCCCTGGGTTTTAAAGAGCCTGTCATTGATTTTCCCTCCAGTTAATGAAGTCCCTAGGCTGGCAGAGCTACTAAATTTCAGTGCCAAGTATTAGCACCTTTTCATGATTATGGTGATTCAACAACCCCCAGTGAGGGTGAGTCACACAGTCACACAGACTGGAGTCCACACAGTCGTCATGTTCATGGACATCACCTGGCATTAACATCAGCCAAGCAGATGGGCCTATGGAACATATATCACCAGAGTTAATCCATCTGGTCATCATCATTCCAGCCATGGCTGTTCAGTCCTTGCCCTCAAAGCCAGGACACATTGAGGCTGGGACTGCTCTTAAAACAGATACAGAAAGGGAAGTTTCCAAGAACCATGTGGGATCATAAAATATATGCCCCTAAAGGCCCTCCACATAGTCTAATCAAAGGAGAGACAAAAGCATCAATGAGAAAAAACTGAATTAAAGATTAAGTGATAAAGGAAATGACATAAATGATCTCTGAATAACAGGGTTCATAGAGAATAGAAGGGAAGAAAATGGAATCTTTATACTATGGTGTGTCTTGCCAGGACAGAGGCAGTTTCTTAAAAGAGCTGCACAAAACCGGGCGACAGCCACCCTCATTTGGCACCTACACTAGCAATCTCCATAATGGGCTTCTTCAAGATTGCCCCATCCACGGGCAAAAGTGGACACCTGATCCCAGATGCCTCAATTTCTGCCCCCAGATGACCAGCAATACCAAATAAGGACAATCAGAAACTGAGCCAGTCAACCATGAGGAGTCAAGCTGGGCAGTGTTTAGGTTCAGGGGCTCCACTCTGTAGAAATCAGGATGGACTCTGAGCAAACAGATGTAGAAACAGATGCTCAGAAGGGCAGAGAAACAGTAGGCTGACAACATTAGGTTCCTCTGACTCCACTGAGAAGCCAAGTTCTGTTATCAGGAGCGCCCCCTACAATTTTAGTTTGTTTGAATGCGTTTCTCTTCTTTGAAATGGACCAATTCTGGACTAAAGGGTTTTTTCCAGTTAAACTAGCCAGATTAGGCCCAAGATGGAGTTCTTCACACTAAGCCCCAAGTCAGCAAATCAAAACTTAACCAAGTTTCTACCCTTGGCTCTCTCAGAAAAGGCAGGCCTAGTCAACCAGTCGTTGTTTGTCTGATCAGCACAAGTTACTTGACCAGGCTCCAAGACTCCCTTTGCTCCATAAAAGGAAAGTGACTCAGCTTTAAACACTCAGCGAATGCCCAATGTAACTCATTGTTCCCGCTCACTTTGGTCTCACTTTGGTGAGAATCTCTCACCTTGTATAGCTTTTCAGAGTTCCTTTCTATCTGCTAGATTGGATGCTGCCCAATTCATGAATTGCTGAAGAAAAGCCTATTAAATCAGCACACTGTCTATGGAAATTTTTAACAGTCCTCTGCTGTCCTTTGCAGAGCTTTGCAGATAAAGGGGAAGAAATGGCATCTTTTTAAGGAAAAGAAGGGAAGTACAGCAGAAGAAACACTATCCTAGAGTCAGGGAGTCAGAGATCATAAACAGGTTCAGAACTATTCCACAGTGTGATGTTGGACAAGTCATAACCCTTCTCCTGGTATCAGTTTCCTCATCAATAAAAGGAACAATGGTTCCCAGACTAATATCCATGAACTCATCCCAGAGGTCTTTGCAGGTAATAATAGGGTTTCATTATAAATCACCAAAATCCTAGTAAAAAGTAAACATTTTTCCACCAAAGGACTGCAGAGGCCATCCTCTCCTTCCTATGCATAGCTCTGTGTGGCTTTCTATATATACCAGCTCAGCGCACTGAACTATTCTCCTCATCAGACTTATGAGCTCTTTGAAGGGAGGGGCTGTGTTTAACGCATACCATATGAGAATGGAAAGCACTCTGCTAGATGAGTTCCCAGGAGAGAGAGAGGTGAATGTTAAAAAGTTATCACACCTATGGCTAATTAGCACATGAAAAAATGTTCAATAATGCTAATTATTAGCGAAATGCAAATCAGAACTATAATGAGGTACCACCTCACACAGGTCAGAATGGCCATCATTAAAAACTCTACAAATAACAAATGCTGGAGAGGATGTGGAGTAAACATCTTGTTGGTAGGAAGGTAAACTGGTGTAGCCACTATGGAAAACAGTATGAGGGTTCCTCAGAAAACTCAGAGTTGCTATAGAATCCAGCAATCCTACTCCTGGACATATACCAGACAAAACTATCATTCAAAAAGATACATGCACTCCTATGTTCACAGAAGCACTATTCACAGCAGTCAAGACATGAAAACTACCTAAATGTCCACCAACAGATGAATGGATAAAGATGTGGTGCATATACACATGTAATATTATTCAGCTATTAAAATAAACAAAATAATGCCATTTGCAGCAATGTGGATGGAACTAGAGATTATCACATGAAGTGAAGTAAGTCGAGGAATTTCCTGGCAGTTGAGTGGTTAAGACTTCCACTGTTAGGGCCCGGGTTCAATCCTTGGTTGGAGAACTAAGATCCAACATGCCACATGGTACAGCCAATTTTTTTAAATTTTTTAAAAAATAAGTGTAGTAAGTCAGAAAGAGAAAGATAAATACCACATATCACTTATATGTACAAGCTAAAATATGACATAAATGAACTTAACTACTATAAAACAGAAACAGACTCACAGACACAGAGAAGAGACTTGTGGCTGCCAAGGGGGCGGGGTGGGGAGGAGTGGAATGAGAGTTTGGGATTAGCAGATGCAAACTATTATACACAGAATGGATAAACAACAAGTCCTACTGTATAGCACAGGAAATTATGTTCAATATCCTGTGATCAACCATAATGGAAAACAGTATGAAAAAGAATGTGTATATATGTGTGTGTGTACACACACACAGGTATAACTGAATCATTTGCTGTATAGCAACACAACACTATAGTTAACTATACTTCAGTAAAATAGATTGAAAACAAAACTACTGCATCTTAAGTTTGAAGTGACCGCCAGAGGTAACCACAAAGACCCTCTAAGACACTCACATCAGGGAAACCACTTCAGTTCCACAGGTTTCATTCAGTTCCTTCATTTATTGTTCATGGTCACTTTCTAGCTCTGTGCTTTGCTTTTCTACTGCCATGGGACAAATTTCTACAAACTTAGCAGTTTAAAACAAGACCCACAGTTCCAGGCCAGTATGACTGGATTCTCTGCTCAGGATATCACAGGCTGAAATCAATGTATCAGCCTGAGAAAGCTCTTGCCTTTAAAATCAGGGCTCATGTGATTAGGTGAGACCCACCAGATAATCTTTTATCTTAAGGTAAACTGACTAGTTTTGTTAATTACATATGCAAAATCCCTTTTGCCATGTAAGATATGTTATCACAGGAGTAGCATGAGAAGTGAAGGTTATGGGGATCATCTTAGAATTCTGGCTGTCACACTCTACTACAGTTGTTATTATCCCAATACTTTTTTCTCCTTTCACCGTTTCTCATCTATTACATGTGGGTAAGGATACCAGTCTCTCTCACTTCATTTGCCCTTAACATCATTATGGAATAATGTCAGCAGGTTTTAAGCATCAGTGGAGTTAGTTGTTAAATAAAGTAAAGTATCATTACTTGAAGGTGAAGGAGAGAAGAAATAAGTATCTCCGAATTTTATGAAAAAATAGATTTCTACCCTACTGAACTCCTGAATAACAATAACAACTATGAGAAATACTCTCATTCTTAAGATTTGGGAATTACATTTGTCAAAGTGTTTTCTGCAAAACATGAATCCTGCCAGGATCCCCTTAATAAAGAAGCTCCAGTCAAATCAGTTTTTAAGATGCTACATAGAATATTTTCAACCTCTGCCCACCCTACTGCCTCCACCCCCTATTAGAAATATACAGTAGTATATTAAAAGCATGTGAGAAACTTCAGTTAATATATATGGCCACAAATCCCTCTTATCTCCTATTTTTTAACTTGTTCATACTAAATCAACTATAACATAAACCCCGTGAGAGCACAGATTTTGTTTGGTTCCCTACTGTAACCCCAGTGCCTATAATAGAGCTGCATTTAATAAATGGTTATGAGAAAATGAATGAACCAATGTCTCAGTGAACACAGTTTAGGAACTAGAATCATTTTAGGATCTAGAATCATATATACGAGCCAGTAAGTCCAGATGACAAAGGCTGATCTCGTTCAAAGATAGGCGAGAACAGGGTCTTGAACTCCACTGATGTTGTTTCCACTGAGACTGACTTTCAAACCAGCAAATCATGCAGTGCAGTTACTCACAAGACTAACGGCACAATAAGTTAGTGCAGCTCTCCACGGACACCCAAAGACTGATGACCTGTGCAGCCCTTACAGAATCAGGCTAGTGCAAGGCTTCTCAAACTTTAATGTGCACAGGAATTACCTAGGACTTTTGTTACAATGCAGATTCTGATTCATTAGGTCTGGTGGGGGGTGGGGGTGGGGGTGGGGCTGAGATTTTTGTATGCCTAACGAAACTCAGGTGTAAGGATGCCGTTAGTCCACAGATACTACTTTAAGAAGCAAGTGTTAGAGGATTTCTGACATCGGGGGCTACCAGCACTCACAGGCTCATTCTAAAACTATGGAAGGAAATTCCTGCTGCACCACAGTGGTATGTTTTCTCTTCTGTTTCTTACAGTTACTGGTCCTGCAACAGTCACTGACCATGACCCACCAGTCACTGACCTTATGCATATTAGCAAAATAACATTTACCCATGTAGTAGAATAAATATTCTTCTATAAACATGGTTTTTAATGGCTGCGTGCTATCCCATTGTATAAAATCACATTAGTTTTTTTTAATAAAATCCCTATATGACATTTAGAGTGATTAACACTAGAAAATATTAGATTGGTTTTTCACTATTACATACAAAATGAAATGAAAAACTTGTAACTTAAACTTTGTTTACGTACTTAATTTTTTCTTAGGATAAAATCATGGAAGTAGAAATATTTCATTTAATGTTATGCTTTTGACTTCTATTTTGTCCTCTTCATTTCTAGCTCCAAATGTCACAGCTGTTATAAAGGGATGTGTGTGTGTGTGTAAAGAGATAGAAGGTAAGATAGTGAGAGAAAGAAAAAAAGAAAGACACAGAAATCAAGAAATATATTATTTCTCATAAGCATTAATCCCATTCTGTTCCAACTTTTATTTGCCCAGCATAGGAAAAGTTTGCTATTTCTTCTCAATGTGGAGCCCTAGACCTCTAGAAGATTCCCTAAAAATAATCATCAACCACAGAGTAAGCAAAATATTGTCCTTCAATAAGGAACATTTACATTCTCCAGAAGCATAAGATGTTGCCATTTGTGGAAACAGATGGAAAAATCATTTTCCTCACCAACATATTAAACAAAGGCAAGGTGGGGAGTGGCAGGGGGCGTGTAAAATGGGGTTCTATAGCATCTTCAAAAATGCAAATAAACAAGCATGCAAATTTTTGCTGAAAAGAATGCTAGTCAAAAATTTCAGATAAATTTTTTGTGACCTAAACTAAAGTTGTTTTTTAAATGTTTTTCAAAATAATAAAATCTGATCTGGATTTAGGTTTTTATCCCACTTTACCTCCAATACTTCCAGGAAAGGTGTGCTCAACTACATCTAAGAGTTCACATGCAGAACTACTGAAAGCCCTGTAAACTAGCCACAAAAATTCATGCCACCACTTGCTGCCACCATGAAGGAAGAAAAACAATTACAGCTAAAACAAAACATTTTTTAAGAATCCTGAAATAAAAGCCAACTACTTGTGTGTTTTCTGCAGAAAACCAGCATTTTTCTATATTTTATTGAAGTATAAATTACTTATAATTCATTTCTTTCTGTCTCTTCACTTGTTTTTTTTTTTGTTTTGTTTTGTTTTTGGCTGTGAATTACGGTGAGGCATACAGAATCTTAGTTCCCTGACCAGGGATGGAACCCTGGCCCCCGAAGTGGGAGTGCAGGGTCTTAACCACTGGACTGCCAGGGAAGTCCTGTAATTCATCCATTTAGAGGGTGTAGTTTAAAATGTTCCCTTATACCTATCTGCAGCCAATCCCTGGCCCTGGGACACTAGGCAATCACTTATCTACTTTCTCCAATGATAGCTTTGCCTTTGGCTGCCAGAGTGGAATTACGTGATATGGAGTCTTCTGTGACTGACATCTTCAATTTAGCATGATGGTTTTAAGATTCATCCATGTTGTGTGTATCAGTAGTTCTTTCCTTTTTATTGCTGAGTTATACTCCATTGTATGGATATTCCATATTTTGGATATTCCATATTTTGTTTTCCCATTCACCAGTTGGTTGACATCAGGTTGTTTCTAATTTTAGATTATTATGAATAATGCCTCCATATATGATCATGTGTTTTGTTTTTTTCCTTGGATAGACAGCAAGCAGAAATTCTGGGTCATACGGAAAGTGTATATTTAGCTTGATTTAAAAAAAAAAAACTGCCTAACTTGTTTTGAAGAAGGCTGTATCATTTTTCATTTCCACTAGCAATATGAGAATTCCAGTTGTTCCATGTTATTTTCAATACTTCACTATTGTCAATCTTTTCAGCCACTCTTGGGAATATAAAAACTATCTCATGGAGGTTTTATTTGCAGTTCCCAAATAACTAATGATGTCAAGCATCTTTTCATGTGCTTGCTAACGATTTCTGTACTTTCTTTTGTAAAATATGTTTTAATCTTTTGTTTAAATTGTTTGTCTTCTATTATTGAGTTGTATAAAAGTTCCTTGCACTTTTGCATGTGCCTTATCAAATATATATTTTGCAAATATCTTTCCCCATGCATGGCTTTTCATTCCCTTTCTTACTAGTTTCCATATGAACAAAAGTTCTACATTTTCATGAAATCTAATTTATAATTTCTTTCTTTTATGATTTAAGCTTTTTTGTCCTATTAAAGATATCTTTGCCTAACCCAAGTTTTAAAAAATTTTCCTTTTTTGTTGTTTTGCTTTTTATTTTTATTGAAGTATGGTTGAAGTACAATTCTGTGTTAATTACTGCTGTATAGCAAAGTGATTCAGTTACACATACATACATTCTTTTTCAGACTCTTTTCCACTATGGTTTATCACAGGATATTGAATATACTTCCTGTGCTACACAGTAGAACTTTGTTGTTTATCCATCCTATATATAATAGATTGCATCTGCTAATCCCAAACTCCCACTACTATTTTCCCATCCCCCTCCCCCCTGGCAACCACCAGCGTGTTCTCTGTCTCCGATTTTGTTTCTGTTTCACAGATAGCTTCATTTGTGTCATATGTTATATCACACATAAAAATGATATCACATGGTATTTTGTCTTTATCTTTCTGACTCAATTCACTTAGTATGATAATCTCTAGCTGCACCCATGTTACTTAAAAGATTTTATGTTAAAAAATAAATAGATTTTATGTTTGCTTATAAATTTGTTATGATTTTTACACTTAATTCATTTTTAATTAATACCTGTGTATGACATGAAGGCTCAAAGTTCATTTTTCCATATACACAACCATTTGTTCCAGCACCATCCACTGATAAAATTATTCTTTCACTACTGAATTATCTTGACCCCTTTACTGAAAATCAACTAATCACATAAAAGTGATATGTCCCAGGACTCTTATTTCTGTGCCAGTGATATGCAAGTCTATCTTTATGCCAGTAACATACTGGCTTGATCACTGTAACTTGAGAGTAATTCCTGAAATCAGAAATGTAAATCCTTCAACTTATTTTTAACTATTTTGATTGTTCTGGGCTCTCCGTATTTCCACATAAATTTTAGAATCAGCTTGTCAACTTCATTTTAAAAAAAAAAGCTTACAGGAATACTGAATTAGAATACATTGAAATTATAGATCTATTTTGGGAGAGTAGTCACCTTCATAATATTGGGTATTCCAATCAATAAACTTGACATAGCTCTCTACATATTTAGCTGTTCTTTAGTTTCTTTCAGCAATGTTTTTATATTTTTTCAGTGTAGAGGTCTTGCAAAGCTTTTGTTAAGACTTATTTCTGGGTATTTTGTGTAATGTGTGCAAAATTCTAAAATTTTATTTCTGCCTTGTTATTCGCTAGTATACAAAAATGCAGTTAATATTGGCTTATTGATTTTATATCATACAATCTTACTAAATTCACTTACTTCCAGTTTCTTTTTTTGTAATTCCTTAGAACATTCTATATACATGCTAACTTTATTATCAAATAACATTTTATTTCTTCCTCTCAAATCTCTATGCCTTTTTTTTCCTTGCTATATTGCACTAAGACCTCCATTACAATGTTGAATTGAAGTCGTGACGGCAGATTCTTCCTTTATTCTTGATCTCTGGTGAAACACACTCACCATTAAGTGCAAGGTTAGCTGCAGGTTTTTCTTAGATGCCCTTTCTTAAATTAAGGATATTCCCTTTTAGCCCTAGCTTGCTGAGAGTTTTTATCATAAATGTTTGCTGAATTTTCTCAAAGGTATTTTCTCCATTTATTTAGATGATTAAATGGTTTTTACCTTTTATCTTAATAACATGGTGTATGCATTGATTGATTGGATAATGGTAAACCAAACCTTCAATTCTAGAAAAAATTCCACTTGATCATGATATACAGACATTTTTACATATTGCTGGATTTAGTCTGTTTATTTTGTAAAGATTTTTAAATCTGTGTCCATGATGGATATTAATCTGTGGTTTTCTTTCTTGATATCTTATCTAGGGTTGGTAATACTGGCCTCATAAAATGAGTTGCATAGTAGTCCTTCCTCCCCAGTTTTCTGCAAGAGTTTACAAAGGATTGTGACAACTTATTCATTAAATGCTTGAACAAATTCACCAATAACGTTATCTGGGCTTGGAAGGTTTGTGTTTTTAACTATGAATTCAACATATTCAAATACCAAGTTTTGGTAATTTATGTCTTCCAAGAAATTTATCCATTTTATCTAAGTTGTAAAGTTAACTGGCATAAAATTTTTCATACTATTACTTCATTATCCTTCAATGCTTGTAAAATCTATTGTGACATCCATTTCACTTCTGATACTAACAACTGGAATTTTTGTTCTCTCCCTTTCAATCTCTCATTAATCTCCCTCTCCCTCTCTCTGTCTTTCTCTCTCTCTGTGCTATCAGTCTAACAAAAGCTTTATCAACTTTACTAATCTTTTCATAGATAAGCTTCTGAATTCATTGATTTTCACAAATACTTGTCTGCTAAAAAATTCATTGATTCCTTCTCTGATCTTTGTTCTTTTCTTCCTTCTACTTTCTTTGGGCTTAATTTGCCCTTTATTTCTTATGGTAGAAGATTAGTTTATTGATTTGAGTCCTTTCTGCTTTTCTAAGGCAAGCTTTTAAAACTATCAATTTCCCTCTTATCATTTCTTTAGATGGATTTTACAAATTTTTATATATTGTATTTTCATTTCACATTTAAGCTCAAAATATTCCCTAATTTCCTAAGTAGTTTCTTTTTGATCTACATATCATTTAGAAGTCTATTGTTTAAATGTTCATATATTTGGGAATTTTTCAAATATGCAAAGTGTTGATTTCTAATTTAATTCCATTGTGGTCCAGTAATTTTAAGTTTCTAAGTAGAAAGTCATTTCTCTTATGCAAATCAAGAATAGCTTTATTATATGCAATAAGAAAAGGGAGGAGTGCCAACAAGAATAACCAATTGTTCCCACACCATATATTGAAAAGGCTCTCCTTTTACCACTGAATTACCTGACACTTTTACTGAACAACAATTGATTATATAAGGATGATCTGTTCCAGGACTGTCAATTCTATGCCGATGATCTACAAGTCTATCTTAACGCCAATTCCATACTGATGTTATCACTGTAACTTTACAATCCAGTGAGTCTTAAGTTTCCAATTAGAGTCATTTCTCACATGGAAAAGAAGAATATCTTTACAAGGAATAGGACAAGTACTAGCAAGTCCTTTACTTCCTACAATCATATATTTCCTCTAAAACTCACAAAGGCTTGAGACCACCCTGCCCATATAAGCAGAGAAGTGTATTACTTTGTTTAGAAGCCATTAAAAAGAATTCATTTGAATCAGTTCTAATGAGATGGATGAAACTGGAGCCCATTATACAGAGTGAAGTAAACCAGAAAGATAAAGACCAATACAGTATACTAACACATATATATGGAATTTAGAAAGATGGTAACGATAACCCTATATGCAAAACAGAAAAAGAGACACAGATGTACAGAACAGACTTTTGGACTCTGTGGGAGAAGGTGAGAGTGGGATGTTTCGAGAGAACAGCATCGAAACATGTATATTATCTAGGGCGAAACAGATCACCAGCCCAGGTTGGATGCATGAGACAAGTGCTCAGGCCTGGTGCACTGGAAAGACCCAGAGGGATGGGGTGGAGAGGGAGGTGGGAGGGGGGATCGGGATGGGGAATACATGTAAATCCATGGCTGATTCATGTCAATGTATGACAAAAACCACTACAATATTATGAAGTAATTAGTCTCCAACTAATAAAAATAAATGGAAAAAAAAAGAAGTCCTTTTCTTGATAAAGCTTCTCCCAAACATCCCAGGCAGAATGACACCTTCTGACTTCTCATCTTTGTTCCAAAGAACTTAGTTCCTATGTTAAGAGCAGTGGTTAAAACCAAGATGGAACTATAGAGGTCAAAAATTTGGCCTTGACTCTCCTCTGCTCTGGGTTTTTTAGTGTGTTACTACAGCTGATACAACTGCCTTTATGCCTTTCACTCTTGGACTCAAGACAACTACAGCAGATAAAAGCAAACTACTTTTCATGCCTTAACTTTACTCTCTTCAGTACTTTTTGAATACCTATTCAGTCATTCTGTAGCTAGTACATAGTTAGAGTCCAAAAGACATCATCATACAAAATACTATTTTTCATTGCAAGGCCTGATAAATTTTTGTTCAAATTGAGTAAAAATCTTTTTTCACATCCCAAAAGCCATTTTAAACTGGCATAAAATGGCCTAAAAAAGTTTCTCCTCAGAACTTTAAACAACTCAAAATGGGAATGAAATAATGGACCTTTCAATCCTAACCATAAACTGATCTTCTGGTATAGTGTTAATTTTTTAACAACTATGGTAAATGACTAACTTGTTTGACGTGTCCTTGTATTAATCATGGATACTTAAATTTAATATATATGTATGTTCATGTACATATATATATGCACATATAATACTATTAATATGTATTTTAAAGCATGTGGCATGAAAAGTAAAATCATCTCCCTTCACATTACCTAAATTGTTATTTCCTGGAGGAAACTACTGATTAAAATTTGACTGCAGACTTCCCTGGTGGTCCAGTGGTAAAGAATCCAACTGCCAATGTAGGAGACACAGATTCGATCCCTGGTCCAAGAAGATTCCACATGCCACAGGAAAACTACTGAGTCAGAGCTCTAGAATCAGAGCTCTAAAGGCAGCGAGCTGCAAACTACTAAGCCCTCATGCCACAATTACTGAAGCCCACGTGTCCTAGAGTCTGTGCTCCACAACAAGAGAAGCCACCTCAAGAAGAAGTCCACATACCCAAAGAGAAGACCCTGCTCACTGGAACTAGAGAAAGCCATAAGCAGCAACGAACACCCAGCACAGCCAAAACAAACAAACAAACAAAAAATTGATTGCTATTTGTAATATATAAAAGTTGTTATTTATAGCCTCTTAAAGTCTACTAACAAGTTCAGTTCAATCGCTCAGTCATGTCTGACTCTTTGTGACCCCATGGACTGCAGCACGCCAGGCTTCCCTGTCTATCACCAACTCCCAGAGCTTGCTTAAATTCATGTGCATCGAGTTGATGATGCCATACAATCATTTCGTCCTCTGTCGTCCCCTTCTCCTCCTGCCTTCAATCTTGCCCACAATCAAGATCTTTTCCAATGAGTCAGTTCTTCACATCAGGTGGCCAAAGTTTTGGAGCTTCAGCTTCAGCATCAGTCCTTCCAATGAATATTCAGGACTGATTTCCTTTGGGATGGACTGGTTGGATCTCCTTGCAGTCCAAGGGACTCTCAAGAGCGTTCTCCAACACCACAGTTCAAAAGCATCAGTTCTTTGGCACTCAGCTTTCTTTATGGTGCAACTCTCACAACCAAACATGACTACTGGAAAAACCATAGCTTTGATTATATGGACCTTTGTTGGGAAAGTAATGTCTCTGCTTTTTAACATGCTGTTTAGGTTTGCTACAGAGCTTTTCTTCCAAGGAGCAAGTGTCTTTTGACTTCATGGCTGCAGTCACCATCTGAAGTGATTTTGGAGCCCAAAAAAATAAAGTCTGTCACTGTTTCACCATCTATTTACCATGAAGTCATGGGACCAGATGCCATGATCTTCACTTTTTGAATGCTGAGTTTTACATCAGTTTTCACTCTCCTCTTTCACTTTCATCAAGAGGCTCGTCAGTTCCTCTTCACTTTCTGCCATAAGGGTGGTGTCATTGGCATTTCTGAGGTTACTGATATTTCTCAAGGCAATTTTGATTCCAGCCTGTGCTTCATGCAGCACAGCATTTCACATGATGTACTCTGCATAGAAGTTAAGTAAGCAGGGTGGACAACATACAGCCTTGACGTACTTCTTCCCCAGTTTTGAACCAGTCCGTTGTTCCATGTCTGGTTCTAACTGTTGCTTCTTGGTCTGCATACATGTTTCTCAGGAGGCAGGTAAGATGATCTGGTATTCCCATCTCTTGAAGAATTTTCCACAGTTTGTTGTGATCCACACAGTCAAAGGCTTTGGTGCAGTCAATAAATCAGGTGTTTTTCTGGAACTCTCTTGCTTTTTCTATGATCCAATGGATGTTGGCAATTTGATATCTGGTTCTTCTGCCTTTTCTAAATCCAGTTTGAACACTTGGAAGTTCTCAGTTCACATACTGCTGAAGCCTCGCTTGGAGAATTTTGAGCATGATTTCTCCAGGTAGGTGGGAGTCCTAGCATTTATTTCTGATTTCATCTCAAACCTCACTAAAATGAATAAAAGGACACTGGACTAAAGGAATAAAAAGGACACTGGCCCACAAAGACAAAGAAAACAAAATCAACAAAGTTCTCTGAAGATGAAAAGCAAGTCGACCAGTGTCTTTAAATCCTAAACTGGATTTCAGATTTGTCTATTTCCCCTAATTGAGAGGTATATAAAATTTGCTTTCTAGGACCTCATTCAACACAAATGATTGGGCAAAAATCTCCAGTCACCTGAGGAAATGAAAGTCAACAGATAACATATAAAACTGAAAACACACTAAGAGCCATAAATTGTGTTAATAGAAACAGAAGAGAAATAGAAGACAATCAAAATTAAAGAATTGGAAGTTTTTACCAACAGTGAAAACTGTATAAAGTGAGTGGGGTAAACAAAGAACTACAGTTTTTCAACATAAACGTTGCAGTATTAGTTGATTTTTTAAATTATATATATTAATTTGACAAAAATCAAAAATATGTTTCTAAGAAGCCACTAAGTTATTTGTTTGTTTAAAAGAACTTTTAATTTCTAGTTTACCCAATGTTTTTGCTCTTACTTTAGGAAGACAGCTTCAAGTGGTTAACTAGTAGTTTTACATGTTTGTATCGCTCTTTGTGCACCTATATATCACTTGGAGAATTCCCAACTTCATTTCATAAAGAAATATTTAAATCAGATGAATACCATGTTGCAGTCACACAAAAATATTTATTATAACCTCCCATCCAGCTATAGACATAATGGTACTTATTTTATTGGTTCAAAAAGCAAATTCTCTAGGCTCACTATTTTTAGATCTTCAGTAGGATCTGACTCACCTGTGTCAAGTGCTCACCATGCACCACACCCTGAGCTAAAGCCTCTTCCTATGCATTATTACACTTAATCCTAACAACAACTCTATGAGGTAGATGCTGTTATCCTCCATTTTACGGCTAAGGAAACTCAGGCCTTAAGAGGTTAAATACTGCATCCAAAATCATCCAACTAGTAAATGAGGAGGTCAGTTTTATCAGACTTCAAAATTTATGGTGCTATCCACTACATTATTCTGCTTCTGTTTCATAGCAAAATTGTTCTGCTGTGTATGTTTCCTGTTTCAGTGCTTTTGCACCAGACTAGGTGGGGTACTGTCAGCAGAGCAATAATTCCTTTCCCCACATATCGTCCATCTATATGCGTAAGTGTTCTAAGATAAAAAGCATTACTGTTTCTCCTTTGCTCCAATGCCATTTCCCTCTCAGTAAGACTGTGAAGACATTCACTCAAAAAAAGCCTTCAGCAAAAATGAGACCGTCTTCATAATTTAAACATTCCTTCTAAGGATGCTTTTAAGGCTATTCAGTGTAGCATTCAAGAATAGAGAACTCTTGGATCAGCACGACCAAGGTAAATCATCCTACGTACAATGACAACAGAAATGTAGGAATTTCACTCCCTGGAATATTTTATTTCTTCAGGATTTCAAGGTGACAATACTGGCATCATAAAAGCACTATAGGAAAACATCTAGGTGGAAAATATGGGTGAAATTCCTGGCACACTCATCACCACGGTCCTCTCATTCATAGCCCCAAGACAACCCTCACACACCAATACACTTTGTTCTGCTTGTAGTCTTTGGAAAGAAACATTTCCTTGACAGCATTTGCAAGTCAGGTTTTGTTTTTCTCCTCCAGAATAATTTGTACTACAGAAATTCTTCCATATGTCAAAGTTGGTCTCATCATTTTGGTTGGAGGAAGGAGGCAGTGAAGAAGACTATAGTTACGGAGATAGTTTAAACCAGAGCATAAATAAATATTGCAATGCCATCCTCTTGGCATAATGCTCAAGAACTTCCTGTTCCTGCAGCCATCACCTCATTTCTAAAGTGTAAGTGATTCTGCACTAAACATCAGGTTCTGACATGAAAAATATGGCAGTACAGCTGAAATATAGCTTAATCTTCTGAATTTTGATAATACTAATATCTTAACTGTTACTGCACATTATACTTATGTTAGCTAATGGATTCTCATAACACCATGAGGATGCAGGCAGATGTATTACCCAGTTGTTTAAACTTGCATTGTCCACTTAACCTGATTGTGGGCTCCTTGAAGGGAGGATCTGGAATCCAGTAAGGGGCATCCATTGAGCAATGATCTGGTGATGGGAGCAGACACCACATTATGAAATGACAATGGGCCCCGCCTTCGCCCCTTTGGGCCTTGGATCTGGAAGATTCCAAGCACAACAAGAACTTGAATGGCCAGTCTCCACTCACGTGCAGAATGCAGAACAGGCTGAGCCACAGCTCTGCACTCAATTCCAGCTCCTTTGCAACTGCTTGAATAAGCAGGATTCCACAAGACACACATAGCAGCCAACACAGCAGGTCAACCTTTTTTTTCTGTGTATAGCTCCCTGGCAGTCTAGTGGCTAGGATTTCACTGCTGCAGCCTGGGTTCAATTCCTGGTTAGGGAAGACCTTCTTTCTTCCAGTGTCTGCACTCACAGGAGTCTTCCTCTTCCTGCTCAGATCAGAATTTTTTTTGATCCCCTGGTGGCTCAGACAGTGAAGAGTCTGCCTGCAATGCGGCAGACCCGGGTTTGATCCCTCGGTTGGGAAGATCCCATGGAAAAGGAAATGGCAACCCACTCCAGTATTCTTGCCTGGAAAATCCCACAGATGGAGGAGCCTGGCAGGCTACAGTCCACAGGGTCGCAAAGAGTCGAACACAACTAAGCTACTTCACTGTCACTTTCATAAGACACAGGTCTAGGTTCTGGGATGGAGGCTTTTCTTCCCTCCTATTTTGCCTTTAGGAGTCTCCAAACCTCTGACATCTTGTAGGCTTAAATTCTGGGTTAATTACAACGTACTGTTATTTGTGTTGAGGATGGGGAGGTGAGAGAGTCAAACACAGAGTTGCACACAAATAATGAAGAGTACTTAGCAAACAAACAATTTTAATATAACATTCTCTACTAGGTCCTCACTTCACTAACACTGTATAAACTTGTACACGCACAATTTTAAATGTCCCTAAGAGATTCTTTTCTAAAGTAAGTCATATCATTAAATGTCAGAAGGCAGCATCCAACAGGGATTCCAGTAGGACAGCAATCTTTGAAGCTGTCTGACCAGCCTGGAAACCTGTGAGGCCTGGGCTTCCTGATCCTTCCTAGATCCCTGTCCACTGTTTCTGGTCTGAGGCTGCTGCCACTGCCCTAAATGGCTCCAAGGCCTGCAATCTTGTTCCATAACGCTGCCATAATTCCAACAGCTGCTACACCCTTATGTACCTGCACCCTTACACCCCAAATCTTCACTCAATAATACCACCAAAAGCACCACCTGGCTAGAACTATAGCTAGCTGACTCCATCTCCTGCATAATCTTAGCCAGTTTCTCCACCAGAGCTCAAAGCTGCTGTGGCACTGTCTGCCAGACAATCATTTTATCCCTCACACCCTACTCTTCCCTTACCTCACTTCCACAAAGCTATCACTGCGGGCAACTCCACTGCCATCACCAAGACCTTTTCCTGGCTAGACAATTGATTGCACACTAATCCTCAGATTCCCACATGTATCATACTTTACTCAGGACAAGGTTTATTAACACAGTTTCACTGTTGACTTTCCTCTAGTGGTTCTCAGCCCTGGATACATTAGAATCACTTGGAGAGCTTTGAAAACATATTGATGCTTGGACCTCATGCCCAGAGAGGCTTTAATTGGTCTCAGGTAGGGCCCATGTATGGCTATGCTTTACAAGTGACTCTAATGTGCAGCCAGGGTTGAGAACTACTGCTTTATTACCTTTATGTCTCTAGCTATATGAGAGGCATGGTTGGCACTTATCAACTTAACAGGCCACATCAAACACAAGTTAATAGGATACTGATTCATCTTAACGGAGTATGTCGGTAACATCTTAATATGTTTATAGCATTGAAGAACTGCTCTTATGGTGCTCATAGTCTGAGTGCCCAGGGGATGCAAAGCTGGGTACATCTTTCAACACTACTTCCAGAGTCTCTACCACTCCCAGAACTCTGAGGTCTTAGCAGCTACAATTAAAAATCTGTTCACATAGTTTGGGTCAACATGAAGCAAGAGGTAACCCATGCATTCAATAACGTAATGAATTGTCTTCTTTCTATCATGATGATGAAGTGCTCTTTGCAGGCCAATATACGTTTAAGAATGGTCTTTTACTACCTGTCCTCAATGAATGGGGCATGTCATGTGGGGTAGTATAAACAGTCAGAAATGAACTCACAGCACCTCTGTGGGGTTGCCTGGCTCTGATCACTGTGGTAGCCCCACAATAAGACCTTGGCTGGAATGGAGGTGTCACTATACCATGAAGCCAGGCCCCCAGAGCAGGCTCACTGATTAGCTATGTCTTCACTTTCAGTGAAATGGAATGTGGTACCATTTTATGGTAAAGAGCATAGGCCCTGAACTCTCAGGTAATATGCCTCTGTCAGAATTCCAGCTTCAACACTTTCTGCCTATGTAAACTAGAGGTGGCTATAGTAACCTAGTTCATAGAGTTCTTTAGAGGATTAATGAAGCAATGCATGTAATGCATGCATCTACTTCAGTTCAGTTCAGTAACTCAGTCATGTCCCCATGGACTGCAGCACGCCAGGCCTCCCTGTCCATCACCAACTCCTGGAGCTTACCCAAACTCATGTCCATTGAGTCGGTGATGCCATCCAACCATATTATCCTCTGTCACCCCCTTCTCCTCCTGCCTTCAATCTTTCCCAGCATCAGGGTCTTTTCAAAGGACTCAGTTCTTTGCATCAGGTGGCCAAAGTATTGGAGTTTCACCTTCAACACTAATCCTTCCAATGAACACCCAGGACTGATCTCCTTTAGAATGGATTGGCTGGATCTCCTTGCAGTCCAAGGGACTCTCAAGAGTCTTCTCCAACACCACACTTCAAAAGCATCAATTATTCGGCACTCAGCTTTCTTCACAGTCCAACTCTCACATCCATACATGACCACTGGAAAAACCATAGCCTTAACTAGACAGACCTCTGTTGGCAAAGTAATGTCTGTACTTTTTAATATACTGTCTAGGTTGGTCACAGCTTTTCTTCCAAGGAGCAAGAGACTTTTAATTTCTTGGCTGCAGTCACCATCTGCAGTCTGCCACTGTTTCCACTGTCTCCCCATCTATTTGCCATGAAGTGATAGGACCAGATGCCATTATCTTAGTTTTCTGAATGTTGAGTTTTAAGACAACTTTTTCACTCTCCTCTTTCATCAAGAGGCTCTTTAGTTCTTCTTCACTTCCTTCCATAAGGGTGGTGTCATCTGCATGTCTGAAGTTATTGATATTTCTCCCAGCAATCTTGATTTCAGCTTGTGCTTCATCTAGCCCAGCATTTCTAATGATGTACATATAAATTAAGTAAGCAGGGTGACAGTATACAGCCTTGACATGATCCTTTTCCTATTTGGAACCAGTCTGTTGTTCCATGTCCAATTCTAACTGCTGCTTCCTGACCTGCATACAGATTTCTCAGGAGGCAGGTCAGGTGGTCTGGTATTCCCATCTCTTTCAGAATTTTCCACAGTTTATTGTGATCCACACAGTCAAAGGCTTTGGCATAGTCAATAAAGCAGAAATAGATGTCTTTCTGGAACTCTTGTGTTTTCAATGATACAGTGGACGTTGGCAATTTGATCTCTGGTTCCTCTGCCTTTTCTAAAACCAGCCTGAATATGTGAAATTTCACAGTTCACATATTGTTGAAGCCTGGCTTGGAGAATTTTGAGCATTACTTTACTAGTTTGTGAGATGAGAACAATTGTGTGGTAGCTTGAACATTCTTTGGGATTGCCTTTCTTAGGGACTGGAATGAAAACTGACCTTTTCCAGTCCTGTGGCCACTGCTGAGTTTTCCAAATTTGCTGCCATATTGAGTGTAGCACTTTCACAGCATCATCTACGTGGCACAGTGCTACATAAATAAGTACGCCAAGGCTGTATATTATCACCCTTCTTATTTAACTTATATGCAGAGTACATAATGTGAAATGCTGGGCTGGATGAAGCATAAGCTGGAATCAAGATTGCCTTGAGAAATATCAATAACCTCAGATATGCAGATGGCACCACCCTTATGGCAGAAAGAGAAGAGGAACTGAGGAGGCTTTGATGAAAGTGAAAGAGGAGAGTGAAAAAGTTGGCTTAAAACTCAACATTCAAAAAACTAAGATCATGGCATCTGGTCCCATAACTTCATGGCAAACAGATGGGGAAGCAATGGAAATAGTAACAAACTTTATTTTCTTGGGCTCCAAAATTGCTGTGGATGGTGACTGCACCCATGAAATCAAGAGACTCTTGCTCCTTGGAAGAAAAGCTATGACCAACCTAGACAGCATATTAAAAAGCAGAGACATTACTTTGCCAACAAAGGTCCATCTAGTCAAGGCTATGGTTTTTCCAGTAGTCATGTATGGATGTGAGAGCTGGACCATAAGGAAAGCTGAGTGCTTAAGAACAGATGTTTTTGAACTGTGGTATTGGAGAAGACTCCTCAGAGGCCCCGTGGACTGCAAGGAGATCCAACCAGCCCATCCTAAAGGAAATCAGTCTTGAATATTTACTGGAAGGACTGATGCTGAAGCTGAAGCTCCGAAACTTTGGCCACCTGATGTGAAGAACTGACTCATTGAAAGATCCTAATTCTGGGCAAGATTGAAGGCAGGAGGAGAAGGGGATGACAGAGGGTGAGATGTTTGGCGGGCATCACCGACTCAACAGACATGAGTTTGAGCAGGTTCTGGGAGTTGGTGATGGACAGGGATCCCTGGCGTGCTGCAGTCCATGGGGTCGCAAAGAGTCGGACACAACTGAATGACTAAACTGAACTGAACTGATGTACGTTATTACTGTTTGCTAATAGTGCACATAAAAATTTTCACTTTGCATAATTTTAGAAATCATTTAGGAGAACAAAAAACAGAGGACAGTCTAATGACATCCTAAACATGATTTTTTATTGTTAATTGTTTAAACAATTTAGAAGTAGAAATGCGGAGAGTCCTTGAGAAAGAAAAAATTGAAAGGAAATAATGTTTTCTTGTTCCTCACCCAATGCCTCCTTCTTGTAAATAGTGAAAAAAAACTCGTGCTCCTGGATCCAACAGAAATAAACTCTTCTCATTCTCCCTCCTGATAAAAGATTGGAGGCCAGGGCAGAAAGGAAGAACCTGAATCAGACAATTCCCAAAGGATCTGAGCCAAGAGAATGGCCTTTGCTGTCCCACGTTATGATCTCAAGGGCTTGGCAAAGCTCTGAGACCTCTGCTGAGCACTGCTTACACAGGCCATTGAGTTCTCCCAATGGCTACTGCAGTCAGGGCCGTTAAGAAAAGTTGACTTTGCCCTTTACACAGCAGAGTGAAGTTCTCTTTTGCTCCACAATGCACTTCCATGAGTGTTTATGTACCAGGGCAGCTAAGTCAGGCTGTAACAGTTCCAAACTGACTGTACCCAAACCTCCTAACATCCTTTGCTTTACTCAGAGCTGAGTAACACTGAGGCAAGAGAAATTCACTTTCATCTTTGGTAAATGAAAAAAATTAAAAAATCAATAAAATAATTTCCAATCTGTTCCCCCTACAATTCAATGCCCCACTAATCAGAATGAGTCAGGACATATTAGCTCAAAAAAAAAAAAAAAAGCTTTAGAAATATGATTTGATCTAGTTGGATAAGCAATCATTATGCTTGAAATTCTCTGTGTCATAGTTGCCATTATGCTTGAAATTCTCTGTGTCATATTTGCCAGTCAATAGAGCACACAGGGATATAGACCACAGGGAAAGCTTCCAAACTGGCACCAGCTTCCAAATTGCATCTTTAATTGCTATGAAGATCATCAAGCCATCCAGTGACTTCAGGGAAAAGCTTAATTCTCACCAAAATGAAGCAACAACTAGTTTGTAACAAAATAATACAGTTCCCTCTGGGACACAGCTCCTCATCTGAGCTTCTTAAATTGGAAATTTAAGGATTCTTTATTTTACTAAAGACTTGAATCAAAGTATAGTTCTTGTTAGTCCCTGCCTTACCAAGCCCTGTTCAACAAAGTCTTTGAGGATCAGCCCCACATAGTCCCCAAGCTAACCATGACAAAGATGAGGGCATCACCTTCAGGGGACAGAATAGCTATGTTGACACAGGTTTGGGGGGATGCTTGGGCCCTTCATGACCCATTTCAGAATTTCTCTGTTACCCACCTGACTGTAAGAATGCCATTTTATAGAGACCCCAATGCTGTGTCCAACTCACTGGATTAGAGACTTTTGAATGTTACAGGCTACTCTCCTCCCTAGACTATGCTGTAACTAGTCAATTCCAGTAGGGCCTCACCACCAAGCCTGTCCTAATTATAAGAAATGTTTGGGGGGTGGAGGGGTTGCTGTTGTTGTTTCTATAGCTCCACCCCAAGAAACAATCTCCAATGAAGCATTTTAACTACAAGATATATGGCCTTGGGAAAAATCACTAAATACCACAGATGCTAGGCTAAACTTTAAGGAATGCAGGCTGTATCTGCAAAGCACTAGATGTGTGCTCCTAAGCAAGTCAATTTACCAGGTATCAGCATCAAATCTGCGTTTTAAGATTACCTAGTGTCATGTGCCCAGCTCCTGCCCAGCCAGATCATCTTTTCTAGCACATCACCCATGTCCCACTGTTGTGAGTACTGGCTGCTAATGCTCAAGGCTGCCCCTCCTCTTTGAAGAACTGTCCGTGGCCCATCTCCACTAGCCACAGAATGGTTGACATGGGGTGCAAAGGACTGGCCCCTTTGCCTCAAGATGGGACCACCTTTGTGGTGCCATTTCTACTCCAGAACATCCCACAGGATCAAGCTGAAGCAGAGCTCTAGCTGAGACCACATCCTTAAATTTTTTCCTCCTCCTATGTCCTGCTTCCCTTATTCTCCTTCTCAAGAGAGCATTCTCTCAACAAAGCTCATACACGAGCATCCCCAAACCCCAGCTCAGGCTTTGCTTCTAGGGAACCTGACACACATAGTTGAGCTGTGAGGAAAATGGACTGGAGCAGATGAAGAGTGATGACAGGGAAACAAGATAAGAGGCTGCTGCAACGATTCAGTTCATCAATGCTGGTTCTTTTCTGTTCTGTTTAGAAATTCCATTACCCTCTGGGTCGGATCCTGCTGGTAATCATAACAAGCTCATTAACTCTGTTCCATATGTTAGAACAAACATAGGTCAAACTGGCACAGTGAGTTGTTAAATCCATTGGGGCTGATGATCAGAGAAATAACAAACAGAGTAAAACCTGAAACATCTACTTTAACAAGTAACCAGACTGCAAAAACAGATCATCTCCCAGTTCTTCGACGGAAATTTAAAATAAAATCTGCTGGGGATCAAATAACAGGTCTCTTGACTTAGTTTGCTACTGATTACTCATAGATTATCCAGGAACAATTTGCAACCCTGAGTCATCCACCCTCTGCACTGAGCAGTTTCCCCTGGAGTCAACATGTTATTGTATAGCACAGGGAATTCTACTCACTATTCTGTAATAATCTATATGGCTAAAGAATCTGAAAAAGAATGAATATACATATAACTGAATCACTTTGCTATGCACGTGAAACTAACACAACATTGTAAATCAACTATATGCCAATAAAATTTTTTTAAAGAGTTACAAGAATGAAACTTAAACACAACCAGATAGCGGATCTACTTTGAAGATATCAAGGTGCAGAAGCAGACTGGTTATGGGTTCATCCGTAATTCCAATCAACATAGGAGTTCATGGCTTTTCATTAACAAAGTATAACAGTTTCTCAAACTGGGGCTTGTAGAGACAGCCTCAGGAATTCAAAGCTCTAAGAATTTTTTTTCTATTTCCATTTTTTATGACAACCTTTACATATCAATCTAAGTTTATTCTGTATCTCATGGATGGCCACTGATAACTGAATACTGTCATGAAATTTCAACGTTAGTTGTCATAATTGGGTGTTGACATACTGATACCACGTGATTATCCAGAACTACAAGTGCTTAACTTTTAGTGAAGGATCTCTCAAACTGGAAATATGCAGATGTATTCTCAAGAGGCTATGAATTTTCATATTTGAGAAACACTGTGAAATAAATTTATCTCTAAAGATTCCAATTGCCAACATGATAGAAGTGGTCAAAATGAGGAGCTGGTGTTCTGACTGGCCTGCCATCAATCACAGAACAGAGAAGGATAACCTAGCCAAGTGAGGTGAAGGCACACCTGTGAAAAGTCAAGTAACATCAAGTATTCATAACCCAGAGTTGTGGGTTACTGTTCCTGTTATTATCTATCTCTAATTAAAAACCAAACCAATTATTAAAGCAGTGACAGTAAAGTTGTTCCAACCTGAACACAGGGCCTACTTTTATTTCAGAACCAACTTCTGGGCTCTTAGGAGATGCTCACTAAACATTTAACAAAAGAATAATTATGCATTAAGCCACAGAAGTGGTCCCTCTATTACAAGCTAATGAAAACATGCCCAGATTATAAATGCTTATTTGACTGATCTAAAAACAGTCTGCATTCATAGATGCTATAACTAGAAAGAAAAGCAACAAAGTTATTACTGTACCAGTCAGGAGAGTGATTACCTCTAGAGGGAGGAAGGAAGGTGGCTGAGACCAGAATAGAGGACATAAAAAACTTCTGGGATGGTGGGTAATGTTTCTATTGCTAGATGACACATAGTGTTTTATACTATTCAGTATACTATAAATTTGCATTTCTGCAACAACAACAGTGAAGCACTATGCTCTCCAAAGAAATGCAAATCAATGCAACCACTGTTACAGGAGAGGAAGAAAGAGTACTGGGCCTAAAGTCCAAAGCCCTAATTTGAATCTCAGTTATGCAACTATCAGTTGAGTAACCTTGAAAGTGAAAGTGAAAAGTGAAAGTCGCTCAGTTGTGTCCAACTCTTTGCGACCCCATGGACTGTATAGTCCGTGGAATTCTCCAGGCCAGAATACTGGAGTGGGTAGCCTTTCCTTTCTCCAGGGAGTCTTCCCAACCTAGGGATCAAACCCAGGTCTCCCGCATTGCAGGTGGATTCTTTACCAGCTGAGCCACAAGGGAAGCCCAAGAACACCGGAGCGGGAGTAATCTTAGTAAATCCCATAACCTCTCTAACCCTCAGTTTTCCAATATTTAAAATGTAGATATCACAAGGTACAATGATTCTTGAGATAATACAAGTGAAAATGCTTTGTTCATTGTAGAGTGGATAGCATTATAAAAGTGTAAACTTAAAGCTCAGTTGGTAAAGAATCCACCTGCAATGAAGGAGACCCCGGTTCGATTCCTGGGTTGGGAAGATCCACTAGAGAAGGGATAGGCTACCCACTCCAGTATTCTTGGGCTTCCCCTGTGGCTCAGCTGGTAAAGAATCCACCTGCAATGCAGGAGACCTGGGTTCGATCCCTGGGTTGGGAAGATCCCCTGGAGAAGGGAAAGGCTACCCACTCCAGTATTCTGGTCTAGAGAATTCTATGGACTGTATAGTCTATGGGGTCACAAAGAGTCAGACATGACTGAGTGACTTAAAAAAACTTGGCTGATATTATTTGGAATTATTCTTACAACTGTGTGAGACACTGCCTAAGAAAATGAGGGTCTGGGCCCACATGCCACTAAATGAGTTCACTGGTTTTGTGTCCTGTGAAAAGCACTTCCACATTCTCACTGGTCCTGGGCCTGCCTCCTCTCTGGCTTCCTCCCTCTGACAGAGACCTTGAGCTCATGCTCTACTGTGCCCTTACACTCCCCTCAACTGTGTGTCATGCACTCTCTGAACCCTGTGCCTTCCCATATACTGCTTCTCCTGTATGGAATTCTTTATTCCCCTGGCCCACTCTTGCAGCTTATCACTCATCCATTCATTCAACAAATATTTACTGAGTACCTACTATGGGGCAGGTACCAAGGATAAGTTGCTGCCCTCATGAAACTTACATCTGATGATGGCTAACTCCTACTCTCCCCTCTGTGGCTCAATTCAAGTATCGCCACTAGCTCTAGGATTCTTTCCCAAATGTCCTCTACACATTAACTTTCCACAACCACCAGTCAGCAATCCCCACTGACTTGTAACTATCCTTCTTTGCCCTCATAGAATTCTCTGCATGCAAATACTAATCTGTCTTGCCTATTCATGTAGACCATGATCTCTTGAGTATAGAGAAAAGCACATAATAATAATAAACAGCTGTGCACCGAGTGCTTAATACATGGCTGGCATAATTCTAAGTACTTTTACATATTAATATATTTAATTCTCACAAAAACTATATGAGGTGAGCATTATTACTGATCCAGTTTGAAGGTGAAGAAACTGAGGCACACGCTATGGAAAACAGTGTGGAGATTTCTTAAAAAACTGGAAATAGAACTGCCATATGACCCAGCAATCCCACTTCTGGGCATACACACCGAGGAAACCAGATCTGAAAGAGACACGTGCACCCCAACGTTCATCGAAGCACTGTTTATCATAGCCAGGACATGGAAGCAACCTAGATGCCCATCAGCAGACGAATGGATAAGGAAGCTGTGGTACATATACACCATGGAATATTACTCAGCCATTAAAAAGAATTCATTTGAATCAGTTCTAATGAGATAGATGAAACTGGAGCCCATCATACAGAGTGAAGTAAGCCAGAAAGATAAAGACCATTACAGTATACTAACACATATATATGGAATTTAGAAAGATGGTAACAATAACCCTATATGCAAAACAGAAAAAGAGACACAGATGTATAGAACAGACTTTCGGACTCTGTGGGAGAAGGCGAGGGTGGGAAGTTTCAAGAGAACAGCATCAAAACATGTATATTATCTAGGGTGAAACAGATCACCAGCCCAGTTTGGATGCATGAGACAAGTGCTTGGACCTGGTGCACTGGGAAGACCCAGAGGGATCGGGTGGAGAGGGAGGTGGGAAGGGGGATCAGGGTGGAGAATACATGTATATCTGTGGCTGATTCACGTCAATGTATGACAAAAACCACTACAATATTGTAAAGTAGTTAGCCACCAACTAATAAAAAAAAATAGAAAAAAAAAAGAAACTGAGGCACAAGGAGGTAAAGTGACTTGCCCAAAGCCACAGAGCTGGTAAGCAGTGGAAGCATAACTAGAATTGCTGACATTCCCACACCTGGTCACTGTACTCCTACAGCCTCACAGTTAGGAGACACTATAGACGTTTGGGGGCAGAGGAAGGGCAAAGAGAGGGTAGAAAGGAAAGCCATTCATTCAGCAAATAATAGGATAAGGAGACCTTTTTTATCAGGTACTTGTAGCTGAAATAAGCCTAAGAGAAGAAGGAGAGGTTTCTCTCTAAATTTCCACATCTATTCCTATTTCTTCTACCCCTTCACTCCCTTAAACTTAAGCTACCTTGGGATTACCCAATCAATTAGAATACCCTTTAATTAATGGCATTGTTCAAGCTGGTCTGTGTTCTTTCAAGCCCCAAAAGACATCTTCATGAACCAGGGGATTGAGGACTCAGGGACTGCAGTCCTTTCTGTCAGTCAACCCCAGATCCTCATGGTGTGAAACACAGCTGGGGATGCAATGTGAAGACAGGTTTTCAAGGCTGAATTGGGCCCCAGAGATCACCTGATCCAGCAGCAACAAATTCAAAGGCCTGTGAAGGAGAGCAGCTAAGAGAACTGTGGAAGCAGGCAGGGTATGGGACAGCAGGTGTGAAGTGGCCTGTACAGGAATCAAGCACAACAAAGTGATTTTGCTTTCTATAACTTTGTGTAGAACTTCTGGTTAAACATAACACATTGAAACCATGCGTTTATTTCTACTTCCTCTTCCAACACTAGTAACATGACAATGAAAGAATTTAAGTGTGACTCTGAAAGGACAAAGAGGGAAAACAGGACGACGGCAGTCAAAAGATACTGCAAGGCTCTGGAAAATGGAAGTGATAGTGACAATAATACAGAGAAAGCTGAAATGAAGCAAAGCTGAGAATTAAGCATGAAGAGAGTGAAGTCATTAAGAAGCAAACCAATCTGTACCTCAGAACCACACAAAAGCTCTGAATTTGCAGGAAACAGAAAACTCACAGGACTGGGGCAAGAGATGGGGCTGAAAACAAGATTAAAAGCAGCAGAGAGGCCCACTCTCAAGTACCCAAGTGATTACAATTCTCTACTTTGGTAGAAGACTGGAGGTTTTTCCAGTTCTCTCTTGAGCACATAAGACTTATCAGAAAATAAAAATTAGGTACCTCAGTGAAAACAGTAGCATTAAGTGAAATTATATATACAGAGGAGGGAGACCCAACATAGAAGTTTTACATGTCTTTCCTTAAACTTATTCCTAATACAGGGTGTATTGAAAGCAGTATTTTTTTAACCTCCATTTTCTAATCACTTGTTGCTATTCACCACTGACCTTGTATCCAGTGACCTTGCCAATTTTATCTAATAATTCAAATTCCACATCTGTGGAATCTTCTGAACTTTGTGTACACAATCATATCATCTACAAATAATGAGAGTTTTATTTCTTCCTTTCCATTCATTTTGCTTTTCTCCTTATTTCCCTGGCTAGTACTTTCAGTACAATGTAAGACAGAAGTGGCACTGGGGACATCACTGTCTCCTGCCTGATCCTTCAGGAAAATTTTCAAAATTTCACATTATGTTTACTGTAGCCTTTACTATTTTTTTGCAAATTCTTCTTAATAAGGAAGTTTCCCTTCACTCCTCATTAGCTAAGAGTTTGGGGGGATTTTTTATCATGAATGAATGCTGAATTTTATCAAATGTACTTAATCTACTGAACTCATCATATGACTTTTCTCCATTATTGTGTTAATTTGGTAAATTGCATTGACTAATTTTTTAATGTCAAACCAACTTTGACTTCCTACATAAATCCAACTTGGTCATGATGTATTATTGTCTTTTCTTTATGTTGTTGAACCGGTTTGCTAATATTTTGTCAGAATTTTTGTATCATTATCCAAGAGTGATTTACCTATAGTTTTCCTTTCGTGCAATGGACCTTAACAACTTTGTAAAATGGAGACAACTTGCCATAATGTACAGTGGTGTTCTGAGAATTGAATGAGAAACCAATGTGAAATCCTTTAGCCCATATCCTGGTACACAGTAGATACTCAACAAATATTTATTGAAAGACCAGAATAAACTCCAGCTCTAATCAGTTAAAACTTGAGAATAAAATGTATACAAAACACTTTGAAGAATAAATCAATAAAAATAACAAAGGCTTCATACATAGAACCAGTAAATAGGGTTTGATACATAACAATCTAATTTGCAGAGCCTCAGTTGATGTTCAGACCCTTACTCAAAATCTGGAGCCCAGTGAAGACAAACTCCAAACCAGGAAGAATAGGAGAGAAGGACTAAAATACCTACCATACCCACTTTTTCACTCCCCAGCAGTAATTTCCAATTCCACCATCTTTATAAAAAAATGGACTAAAGAGAAGCAGCCTAAGTTGGCATCCAGAAGACTTGTCCTTTATTAGTACTATGGAGTTTCACAAATCACCTAACCTCTTTGGACTGCAATTTCCTCCTCTGTCAAGAAAGCAACAACAACCCCCATCCTGCCTATTTCATAGGGTTTTTATAAGAATGAAATAAAAAGGATTTTAAAAAGTTTAAGAATGTTAAGTGCTTTCTACTGATATCAGTTTATACTTAAATAAGCCTATGAGGTAGGAACAGATCTTAGGATCAGAAGGACAAAGCATATTGCCCAAGATCTTACAGCTAGTAAGTGTTGCAGCCAAGATTCAAACCCAAGCAGTCTGAGGCCAGAGTCTGTGCTCTCAATCTTTCTATCATTACATAGACTAAGAAAAATGCTGATCTTCCACTCAAAACAAAACTTTCATGTTGTGATGAGACTGATATATAGTATTGAGATTCAACATTATTTAACACAAGAAAAGAAAGTAAAAGTGTTAGTCAGTCACTCAGTCATGTCCGACTCTTTGTGACTCCATGGACTATAGCCCACCAGTCTTCTCTGTCCATGGGGATTCTGCAGCAAGAATACTGACATGAGTTGCCATTTCCTTCTCCAGGGGATCGTCCCAACCCAGGGACTGAACCCAGGTATCCCCCACTGCAGGCAGACTCTTTACCAACTGGTGGCTCAGACGGTAAATAATTCACCTGCAGTGGAGGAGACCTAGGTTCGGTCCCTGGGCTGGGAAGACCCCCAGAGGAGGGCATGGCAAACCACTCTAGTATTCTTCCCTGGAGAATCCCGATGGACAGAGAAGCCTGGTGGGCTACAGTCCATGGGGTCGCAAAGAGTTGGACACGACTGAGCAACTAAGCACAGCACAGCAACACAAGAACATCTATTAAAGAGGGGCAAGAAAAATGCTTCCTTTTATAACTATTCCTTTTCACTTTTGAGAATCATTTATTTCCTCTTTCATGAAAAAAAAAAAGTCATAGGAAATGTTTCATCCCACAAAACTCCAGTTAATCAAAAGTCTCCTTGACCAATTGCCCCAGTTGGGCAACTAGAAGACATTAAGACTTCAGAGAGCTCACAGTTCTAATATTCAACACAAATCTGATATTAAATTGCTCTAACATTTCACTGACTCCAGAGGATTGCTCTCTAACAGTAGGTCCTGACTCTGGGTGTCTCTCTTGCCTCACTGTAGACAAGTCGATGACGTGATCACTCACCTAGAGCCAGACATCTTGGAGTGCAAAGTCAACTGGGCCTTAAGAAGCATCATTATGAACAAAGTTAATGGAGGTGATGGAATTCCAGCTGAGTGATTTCAACTCCTAAAAGACAATGGTGTGAAAGTGTTGCACTCAATCTGCCAGCAAATTTGGAAAACTCAGCAGTGGCCACAGAACTGTAGAAAAGGTCAGTGTTCATTCCAATCCCAAAGAAAGGCAGTACCAAAGAATGTTCAAACTACCACACAATTGCATTCATTTCACACGCTAGCAAAGTAATGCTCAAAATTCTCCAAGTTAGGCTTCAAAAGTACAGAAACCGAGAACTTCTAGATATTCAAGCTGTATTTAGAAAAGGCAGATGAACCAGAGATCAAATTGCCAACATCTGTTGGACCACAGAAAATGCAAGATAATTCCAGAAACACATCTACTTCAGCTTCACTGACTATACCAGTGAATATATTTGTTGTGTGGATCACAACAAATGGTGGAAAATTGTTAAAGAAATGAGAATACCAGCCCACCTTATCTGCCTCCTGAGAAACCTGTTTGTAGGTCAAGAAACAACAGTCAGAAACAGATGTGCAACAATGGACTGGTTCAAAATTGGGAAAGGAATACGTCAAGGCTGTATATTGTCACGCTACTTATTTAACTTATATGCAGAGTACATCATGTGAAATGCTAGGCTAAATGAAGCACAAGCTGGAATCAAGATCACTGGGAGAAATATCAATAACCTCAGATAGGGAGATGACACCACCATTATGGCAGAAAGTGAAGAGAAACTAAAGAGCCTCTTGATGAAGGTGAAATAATAGAGTGAAAAAGCTGGCTTAAAATTCAACATTCAAAAAACTAAAACCATGGCAGTGAGTCCCATCTCTTCATGGCAAACAGACGGGGAAACAGTGACAGACTTTATTTTCTTGGGCTCCAAAATCACTGTAGATGGTGACTGCAGCCATGAAATTAAGAGATGCTTGTTCCCTGGAAGAAAAGCTATGACCAACCGCAGTTCAGTTCAGTCGCTCAGTCGTGTCTGACTCTTGGTGACCCCATGAACCGCAGCACATCAGGCCTCCCTGTCCATCACCAACTCCCAGAATCCACCCAAACCCATACCCACTGAAGCGGTGATGCCATCCAGTCATCTCATCCTCTGTCGTCCCCTTCTCCTCCTGCCTCCAATCCCTCCCAGCATCAGGGTCTTTCCAAATGAGCCAACTCTTCGCATCAGGCAACCAAAGTATTCGAGTTTCAGCTTCAACATCAGTCCTTCCAATGAACACCCAGGACTGATCTCCTTTAGGATGGACTGGTTGGATCTCCTTGCAGTCCAAGGGACTCTCAAGAGTCTTCTCCAACACCACACTTCAGAAGCATCAATTAGTCAGTGCTCAGCTTTCTTTATAGTCCAACTCTCACATCCATACATGACCACTGGAAAAACCATAGCCTTGACTAGACAGACCTTTGTTGGCAAAGTAATGTCTCTGCTTTTTAATATGCTGTCTAGGTTGGTCATAACTTTTCTTCAAAGGAGTAAGTGTCTTTTAATTTCATGGCTGCAATCACCATCTGCAGCGATTTTGGAGCCCAGAAAAATAAAGTCAGCCACTGTTTCCCCATCTATTTGCCATGAAGTGATGGGACCAGATGCCATGATCTTAGTTTTCTGAATGTTGAGCTTTAAGCCAAGTTTTTCACTCTCCTCTTTCACTTTCATCAAGAGGCTCTTTAGTTCTTCTTAACTTTCTGCCATAAGGGTGGGTAATCTGCATATCTGAGGTTATTGATATTTCTCCCAGCAATCTTGATTCCAGCTTGTGCTTCCTCCAGCCCAGCATTTCTCATAATGTACTTTGTATATAAGTTAAATAAGCAGAGTGACAATATACGGCCTTGACGTACTCCTTTTCCTATGACCCACCTAGACAGCATATTAAAAAGCAGAGACATTACTTTGCCAACAAAGGTCTGTCTAGTCAAAGCTATATGGTTTTTCCAGTGGTCATGTATGGATGTGAGAGTTGGACCATAAAGAAGGCTGAGTGCTGAAGAATTGATGCTTTTGAACTGTGGTGTTGGAGAAGACTCTTAAGAGTCCCTTGGACTACAAGGAAATCCAACCAGTCAATCCTAAAGGAAATCAACCCTGAATATTCATTGGAAGGACTGATGTGAAGCTGAAACTCCAATACTTTGGCCACCTGATGCGAAGAGCCAACTCATTAGAAAAGACCCTGATGCTAGGAAAGATTGAATGCAGGAGGAGAAGGGGACAACAGAGGACAAGATAGTTGAATGGCATCACCAACTCGATGGATATGAGTTTGAGAAAGCCCAAGGAGGTGGTGAGGACAGGGAAGCCTGGTGTGCTGCAGCCATGAGGTCACAAAGAGTCAGACACTGAGCGACTGAACAACAAGAAGTCAATCAGAATTGCACAGATATCCCCTCAAAAGTGAAAGTGAAGTTGCTCAGTCTTGTTCGACTCTTTGCTACCCCATGGACTGTAGTCTACCAGGCTCCGCCATCCATGGGATTTTCCAGGCAAGAATACTGGAGTGGGTTGCCACTGCCTTCTCCAGGAGATCTTCCCAACCCAGGGACTGAACCCTGGTCTCCCGCATTGTAGGCAGATGTTTTACTGTCTGGGCCACCTAAAAGTAAAGCCTGAAACATGTGCTGGATGATGGCTCCAAGTGTTGCTGCCAGGAATTTTAAAACCATAAGAACACATACTCAAAATATATGGGATATATAAGACCTGCCATGCTCAATACCCAGAACAGAAGCTGACCAGAAGAGGAAAATTTATAGGGTGGGGAATAATACATTATTTTAAGGCCAAGAGTGACACCCAGTGGCCATGGCGATCACTCCTGGCTCTCTACCTTCCCTTTTGTTCAGGGCACAAGAGCGTTTACTCCCAGACATTAAGCCACGCTGCCCTCCAGTTTCCCAGGTGACACGTGCGTGTCAGGCTGAGGGGTGGTTAGAATTAGGTGACAGTGGGTAAATTACCTAAACTCTGAAACACACAGATCGTCTTCCATGATGAAAGCTGAAAAGAGAGCTTCACAATCTCTAAAGAACTTTCACATTTGTGACCGCATTTGATCCTTATTACACACTCACAAGGCAGGCAAAGCAAGCCATCACCACCCCATTTTAAGGGAAGACTAAGCCACAGAGAAATTAACATATTTACGTACAAACCCAGGTTCCCTGGTCCTAAGGCAGGTGGTCATTCCTTAACATCACATCATCAGGACTTGGCCAGGGAAACTCCTTAGATGTGGGGGTGGCTATCTACAGTCCCACATCTGGAGCTCTAAATGCTAAGACATAGCCTCTGAGTGATACCAAAATCATTTAGTAAACAAATACTTATGGTGCACACACTATGTGTCAGGCATTATATGTACAAAAACAAAAGACAGTTCTGTCCTGAAGACATTTTTAATCTAGCCAAGGAAGCAGACAAGCACAATGGGATGGGATGAAATGGGATGGGGCTCAGGGTACAGCAAGAACACAGCTTTCCGAGCAGGACTAAGGGCTGGAAGGGTGAACATCTGTTCCAGAAACACAGGAGGCCTTAACCACCACAAGCTTAACAAGGGCTCTCTCTGGTGCATCAAACCACCTCTTTCCAAAAAGTATGGAAACTGAAGAAAATTTGCCTTCAACAAAATTAGGAGAAGCCAAAATCCCAAAGCCTAGTGGAGGGGAGTAACTGTCATCTGGGCCAAGTCAAGGGAGGAGAAAGAGAATGTCCTTGGGTGGTACACAGTTCTGGTAAAATCTGCAAACATCACAAAAGGCCAAACCAGCAACCATTAACTTGAGTAAAGAAGGAGAGGCATCTCAGAACTCTGCTCAACACCACGAAGCGAGAGGGGAAGCAGGAAACTAGATCAATTCAAAAATCTTCACAAAAACTAGCACTCCATGGGGCCAGGTAGCAAACAGCTATGCTATTTCTGATTGAAGAAAGATGAAAAGAATTAAGTGTTAAAATGCTATCCCAAAAATCCTGTGATGATGCAGGATTTTATGATGAGTAAGCAGGTCTGCTGCTTACTCTAAAAACAGGAATACTGGAAATGGAAAACATGAAGCAGAGATATACTCCAGGGCAGGGAACAGGCAGTAAAGGAGAGGAGCTTGTCCTACAAATATGTAAAAGTATGGGATAGGTATAACAAACATCTTTTGATTGCATAGCTAAGCTTACAGGAAAATAAGGGGGAAATCACAAGGTCTAAAATGGAAGTATGGGCTTCCCCAGTGGCTCAGTGGTAAAGAATCTGCCTGCCAATGTAGGAGATAGAGGTTTAATCCCTGGTTCAAGAAGATCCCACATGCTGCGGGGCAACTAAGCCCTTGCACCAAAACTACTGATCCTATGCTCTGGAGCCCAGAAGACAACTACTGAGCCCGTGTGCTTAGAAGCTGTGTTTCACAACAGAAGCCACCACAATGAGAAGCCCGCACACCGAAGCTCAGAGTAGTGCCCCCACTCTCACAACTAGAGAAAACTCCACATAGCAATGAAGACCCAGCACAGCCAAAATAAATAAAATTATTTTTTAATAAATAAAATTATTTTTAAAAGGAAGTAAAATTATTTTTTTAAATAAATAAATAAAAATGGAAGGCTAACGGAAAAGAGATTGATGAGAGAAACCTAGGCTGCCCTGGATTCTCTGCACAGAACTCAGAAGCCCTGTTTTAACAGTCCCATGGAAGATACAAGACTAGGCAATGAGAAACCCAAGATGGAGGCTGGAAATGAGACTTCGTACGCATCCAGGATCTCTGAAGAGCTACACCCTTGCAGAGGGGTAAGTTAGGGGGAAATGTTAATGTGGGAGCTGAAAGGGAAACCTGTCTGTCTCAGGCCATAGCACAGAGTTGGAAAAAAAGGAGTTTCCCTGGGAATTTATAAGCAGAAGTCTTGCCTCCCAGAGGAGGGACCTGAAAATATACTATTTATATGCAGGGGACCCCAAAAGGAAAATAAATTTTAAGTGCTTCTTTGTAAAAGATCACTCTGGGTGGGTCCCTGACAGATGCAAATACAAAACTGCTCAAATCTCTCAGGATTCCCAGAGTCAGCAAAATATGATTAAATCAAAATTACCAAAAACACATAAACAAACCACCAGGAAAAGATGAACCAAAAAAGCAAAGATTTAGATCCCAAGTGACTCAAATATTTAAATTATCAGAAAGAAAATATAAAATAAGTGAAAACAGAAGAGGACATACGTTAACAAAAACACTTACCTAGTGATGTTCATGACAGTTTTATTAATAATGGCCAAACCTGGAAACAACCCGAATGTTCATCCACAGGAGAATGGGTAAACAAACTGGTGCACTCATCCAGAAGTACCACTCAACAATAACAAGGAAACGAATTAAAGGAATTAGCTACAACATGGATAAACCTCAAAAAGTTATGCTGGGAAAAAGAAGGCAGATGTAAAAGCCACATGTAGATACTATATGATTCTACTTATATAAAGTTCAAAAAAGGTCAAAACTAATCTATGGGCGATAAAAATCAGAAGATCTGGGGGAGAGGAGGAAAATTAAGTGGAAAGATACACAAGGAAACTTTCTGGAACTATGACAATATTGTACATGTTGACAATATTCTATTTGTTTATTAGAACATAGTAGGAGAGAGGTTAGGATATACAATTGTAAAAATTCACTAAATTGTACTGTTAAGATTTATGCATTTTATTGTGTATTAATTATATTGTGATAAAATATACATTTAATGAAAAGGGAAATGGGAATCATGTTCTAGCCTATTAAAAATGATGTAGAATATTTTTTAAAGATCCAGAAAGAAATTAGAAATAAAAATATAATCACTGAACTCAAAAATTGAACAGGTTCTGCTTAAAGCTGTGGCTTATATCAAACCAAGTGTTCTATCAGGAATATTCAAAAAGCAGGAGAACACATCCATCTGTTATTTAAAAGGATGTTTCCAAACATCAAAGAGCTACCAAAACAGTCAGAACTTGAACCTAGACCTCAGAGAGAAAAGAAGTGTAGAGATGGGAATCGGAAAAACAGGTGCTTTTTCCTCTTACACTGTTTACTGGAAGTGACAACAAAGATGCTGAGAAACTAAGCAAAGCTTCTGGTACTCTTGAGAGTTAGTGAAATCAATAGTGGAGACAGGGACTCTGTAAAGTATTCCCAGGAGGGCACCTAGCAGAGGTATATCCTCAGAGTAAGAGTAATAGCCCTCACAAAGATCAAGTGAATTTCAAAATGGATTAAATCTTCACCTAGCACAATCACCTGACTGAAGCAAAAGGAAATCACCTTTGGAGGAAAATACTATCCACAGCCTCAAATTATTTTCACAATTTTTCAAATACAACATCTCTCATTCTTTGAAAAACTGGGCAAAGGTCCCAGAGGGCATCCAAGACAGTTGACTACCACTTCAATGCTTACTTTGCTCCTCAAGCACCTTCACTGTGCTCAATAAGGTTAGGAAATTTACAATTCAAAAGTAGAAAGGTAGACTCTAAGTATAACAGGAATCATCTCATAAGATGGAGATGTTATTCAGGAGAGAAAACTTTTCTCAGGGGAGAAAAATTTGACCCCTCATTTGGTTTTGTGGTAGTATCTCCCAAAATTCCAGATGACTGGATCAGCTTCATGGACTGGGAGAGTGCCATTCCAAGAAAGAGGGGAAAGAAAGATTTCAGTGGAAAGATTCCACTGAAAAGAGACTTGTTCCAACTACATTTCTCAGGGATAATTTTTTTCATTCTCACTACCATAAGATAAATTTGTACAATCATTATTTCACACAATGCTCTCCTTCAGGCATAAAGTGTCTGCTTATCTTAGAGGGAGGTAGGATTATAGTCCAGCAGTCACAACTAAACAAATCATATTAGGAATACAGAAATTGCTAAATGAACCAAATTGTTGTTATTGTTTAGTTGCTAAGCTGTGTCTGACTCTTTGTGACCCCATGGACTATAAGCCACCAGGCTCCTCTGTCCATGGGATTTCCCAAGCAAGAATACTGGAGTGGGTTGCCACTTCCTTCTCCGGGGGATCTTCCTGACCCAGGGATCAACCTGCATCTCCTGCAGTGGCAGGAGGATTCTTTAGCACTGAGCCACATATTCAAGATCAAAATTGTATAAAAGGTTTAAAAATTCACTGCCAAAACAAAGTTATTTTTTTTAAAGTCTGCATACAAACCAAGAGTTTTGTACTCTTATACATATCAACAAATGATATCTTTCTTAAAAATGGATATTCAGGTAGAAACTTGCCTAGGAAATGTTTGCAAAATCTAATTTTACTATCTAAAGCTACTATTAACTTAGCCAAAGGCTTGTACTTATGACATGTCTGCATTTTTGTGATTTATATATATTTCTAAATTTGCTGAATTGCACTTAATTTTCTCATGCATAGTTCCTCCCTTGAGTTTTTTTGTTACTACATAAAACTTGCTTTTATTTAATATTGATGTCATTATCTCAACTGCTCCAAAATCATGTATTTTTATATTATAAATACTCTAGTACCTGGTTTCCTTTGCTGATTATTCCAGTTATTAAAATAAGCCTTCTATATTTTGCTCTTTGATGCTGCAGCTAAGACTCTGTAAATCACACTTCTGCCTTACCAGCTGGCTGCCTGTTCAGCTCTACTAATAGGAGGTGCCAGAGGCAGAGTACAAGGATGCAGGAGAAAGAAGGGACTTTCTCCTGTTGGCTTTTTGTCTGTTTCCTGTTCCTGTGAGCATCACCTTAGCAACACATCTTCATTCAGGCAGCAGGAGTTCTTTCTCACAGCAGCAGCTGCATTAGGTTTGCAGTTTCTCAGCTGCAGCAGAACAAGACTCACTGGATACCCTCAAAGACACCAGCATGAGCCAGCTGGGCCCCCTCCTCAGAGGTCTAGATCCCAGACTCATGAGGGCCTACCTCTCTGGTCCACTAGGAGATGAGCAGTACTCTCTCTCTCCAATGGCCTACACTTTAGCTTCAGGAGACCCCTCCTCCAAGTGTGCAAATTTTAGTAATTTTAGCTTCTTACCTTTGCTCCCCCAGCTTTAGGGATGGTATCTGTACTTGCTACCTCTCTAAGGTTTGACAGCCCTCATTTTTGGTTTCTTTTCAGAAAGCTAGGCAACAAATTTATACCTGATTAACAATTCTCCAGTTACAATTCTCCATGTTAAAATAACTGGTATATCTCTCCAATCAATTAGGTCTTCTCTGACTTTCTCTTTACTGTTTTATAATTGAAGGAATGCAACTTTGCACATAATTTGATAGACCTGGACCACATACTTCATTTTGGAGTGCTATATTAAATGGTACTTTTAAAATGAAGGATTCATTATTGTTAAGATGTCAGTTCTCCCCAGACTCACCTACAGGTTCAATACAATCCAGACCAAAATCCTAGTAGGCTTTTTTCTAGCAAGCTGATCCTAAAATTTATACAGAAAGGCACAAGGAATCAAATTAACCAAAACAATTTTGAAAAGAAGAACAAAATTAGAGAGCCCACACTACCTGTTTCCAAAACAATATAAAGTTATAGTGATCAAATAGTTTCGTATTAGATAAAGAAAAGACATACAGATGAGTGGAACAGAACAGGTAACAGACCCACACATAAATGATTAATTGATTTTCAACAAAGTATCAATGCAATTCAACCAAGAAAAGACAATGTTTTCAACAAATGGTGCTGGAGCAATTAGACAACCATATTAAAAAGTAATGCCAAAAAGTCCAATGCATATCTGACACTATATATAATTTCAGATAAATAAACATTAAGAATTTTTATCATCAACTATTTTCACTAGAAGAATCTCTAAGAATATTTCAGAAGAAGAAATCATTGCAAAAAGAAAAAGTGAGAATAGGAATTGATAAATGTGTGTAAATCTATAAAAATATGCAATATCTATATAAAAAACAGTAACATCTAGTTTGTGGAGTTTTAAAATGATTTTCTAAAATATTACATAAAACATCTAACATAGGAAAGGGCAATTGGGGTTGAGGTGAAATAATGTATCTTTGCATATTTCAGGAAAATCATTAACATACTTAATCATTTTCAATTTTAAGTTAAATATATATTAAAATATGAAGAACAACAATTAAAAAAACTAAATGAGCAAAAACAAAAATAAAAATGTATAACTTTCAAAACAGTACAGACAAAATTGAATCTAACAAAAAGTAAATAAATCCTAAGATTGCTAAGAAATGCACTGAAAATATGGGCAAACAGCAAGGCCAAAAGTTATATATAAATATAGTATAAAAAAATAGTGACTATAAAAAAGAAAAACTGATTACACTCAGAACTTGTCACTTGGGATAAGAAACAAAATCCAACTATGTGCCACTTACAAGAGATATAACCTAAAAGATGACACACAGTATTTCAAAGTAAAAGACTGAGAAAGATATACCATGCATACATTAACTGATAGAAGTGATAGATAGCTCTCTAGTAATATCAGACAAAATATAATTGGACAAAAGACACTGTTAAAGAGAAAGAAAGCCACTACCTAGTGGTAAAAGTTTCAATTCTCAAGAAGATATAACTATCTACACTTCTATGCAACTAATAACCTATCTACAAAATATATCAAGCAAAAATTGACTGAATTAATAAATTCAACATCACAATAAAAATCTTTTAATGTACCTTTCTCAGTTACTGAAAAGACCAAAAACTCAAATATTAATAAAGCTATAGAAGATTTTGAACAATACATTAAGAAGCTTGACCTAATGGACCATTGTAGGACCCTTCCCCCAACAATTAAAGAATATGCATTTTTCTCAATCTCTTGTTGAACTATTACAAAAAACTGACCATGAATCAACAGTAGGGAGACCATAAAGCATGTCTCTATAAAGTTCAAGGAATATATATATGAAATAGTTCACATTTTCTGATTACAATGCAATTAATTCAGAAACACCAAAAATGAACAAAAACACTTTTATTTTCACATTAAAAAAGCACATTACCAAATAGAGTAGTTGATATCTCCAGTGGTGATCAAACTTAGAGGCAAAAATATCTAGACACCTGAGAGTTAAAACAGCCTCAGAAGAAAATCAACAAACTGAAGAAACATATACCCATCTAAAACAGAGCAGAGCAGATGAACCAAGGTTTTTTTTCAAAAAAAAAAAAAAAAAAGCATTAAAAGTATAACTAATAAACAAAATATTAATAGTGCAAAACAAATTATTTTTAGAAAACAAAGCAGAACTATTATATTTGGTGACTGCAATTGTTGAAATAAAAAAATCACAATAAACAAATAAATAGAAGGATGGATTCAACTAAAAAAATGAATCAGTGAATTTGAAAATTAGATTGATAAGCTGTCCCAAAATCAAGCACCAAAAAAAATTAAATATATAGAAGACTTTAAAAATATATATATATACCATGGGAATTGTCTGGTGGTCCAGTGGTTAGGACTCTGCGTCCACTGCAGGGGACCAAGGTTTTGATCACTGGTCAGAGAATTAAGATCCTGCAAGCCTGGTGGCACAGCCCAAAATAAATAAATAAATTATCTACCAAATAGTGGTAGAAGCGAAACATCAAGAAAGTAGGGGCTCCAGAAGAAAAAAAAATGAGAAAATTGAAGAAAAAAGCAAAAATAAATTTCCTATAATGAAAGAAAATGAACAAGTTTGAAAGGGTTCAAGGAGCAGCAAACATGATAGTGATACATAATGATGTCAAAATAGGGAGAAACAGATAAATTAACATTTGTTATTAGAGATTTTAATATATGCCTCTCAGAAGCTCATAACCAAGCCAGGCAAAAATAAACAAAGATATTGAAGATTAGGACAACACAATTAATAAACCTGAACTATCAACAGAATGACTCTATGCCCCAATTTGTCCCCAGACAGTACTGGGTTAATGCCTACTACCCTGGATAATTATTAACAGTATCTCTCTCCAATGTGTCATAGTTCGGACAACAAATTATAGACCATACTGGCTAGTTGATGTATTTGGAACCTTACACTCAACACAGAAAATATAGTATATTTTAGCATACATGTAACATTTATAAAAACAGATTTTGTATTAGGCCATAAAAGAAACCTCTATAAATTAATTCATTTAATCATTCTTTCATTCAATATTTGTTGAGCACCTAACACGTGTCTTGGCATTTTTCTAGCCCTGGGAATACAGCCACGGTGCTAGCTACATGGCACAAGTTCTCAGGTGACCATTCACATCATGATCTAACAGAAATACAGCCAGGAATGCCATATAGAAACACTCCAATGCTTGGTGATCTATCAGAATGGCCACCTAGGAGTTTTACAATGCACAGACCACATGCCATAAGTGACAGTCTTGGGTATAACAGTGAACAAAACAAAAATCCTGTCCTACTGGAGTTTATACTCTAATAGAGACAGAAAAAGAACAAAATACAGAAAGTGTTTAGTATTAAAGAAGGTGTAAGTGATATAAAAAAGAATAGACAATGAAGATAAGGGTACCAGAAGTCAGGGCTGAAGGAGTAGTCATTTTAAATAGAGTGCTCAGGTCTACTAAGAAGGTGACATTATAGCAAAGATTTAAATGAGGAAAAAAAGTGAACCACAGGGACATCTGGGGAAAAGCATATTAGGCAGAAGGAACAGCCACTGCAAAGGCTCAGTCATAGGAACTTCCCTGGCACATTTCAGGGAAAGCAAAGAAGCCAGTGTGGATGAGTTCAGAGAAGAAGGAAAGCTGTAGGTAACAAAGTAAGGAAGGTAAAATTGGCCAAAAGGTATTGAGTCTTATTGGCCACTGTATGGACACTGGCCTCTACAGTGAAAGAAACTGGCGGGGGCGGGGGGCTCTAGAGAATTCTAAATAAAGGAATGACATCATCTGACCCACGTTTTAAAGGATCACTTAGGCTGCTCTGCTGAGAACAGACTGTAAGAACACAAGGTTACCCAAACAGAAACCTGCTCAGGGGCTGTTACAATAATCTAGATGACAAATGAAGGAGGTTTAGATCAGAGTGGTTGTAGTAAAGATGGTAAGAACGGTCAAATTCTGAATTTATTTTGAAAGTAGAGCCAATATAACTTCCTGACAATTAATATGCAATGTGAGAGACACAATCAAAGGTGACTCCCCCCAAGGACTTTGATCTGGGAACTGAAAGACTGAAGCTGTCTTTAACTATGATGCAGAAGACCGAAAATAAAGCAGTTTTAGGACAGAAGAATTGTTTGAGGCATGTTAAACTTAAAATGTCTGTTAGACATCCAAGTAGGGATATTTCTGACAGCACCTGGATATATAACTATGTAATTAAAGGGACAGTTCTAGGCTGTAAATTAAAACTTGTAAATCACCAGCAAATAGATTTTAATACATGGGACTGGAAAACCATGAAGATTGAATATGGAAAGAGGACTGAGCTGTGGGGTGTACCAACACTGAGACTGATGAGAGAAGACACTGAAGAACAGGCAGTGAGGCTGAAGGCAAATTAGAGTGTGAGTTTCTGGAAACCAGGTGGGGGAAAAAATCATTCCAAGGGGGATGCTGATAGTAGATTAAGTAAGATGAGGAAGACTGATCCTAAGATTCAGAAAATAGCTTATACTCTTCTCTTGGTAATTGGTTGAGGGGAGAATGGAAAGAGAAATGGAGAAAGTGAGTATAGAAAAATCTTCTCAAGGAGTTTTGCTGTTAAGGGAATCAGAGAAATGGGGCAGTATCAGAAGTGAGAACTGTGATCAAAAGAAGGTTTTTAAAAAGCAGTAAGGAGGGTGGGGTGGGAAAGAGCAGGCTGGTAATGCTAACGAGAAGTGGAAAACCCAGTGAAGAGGAAAATGATGCAGGAACTGGACTGGAAATGAAGGCGACTGCAGAAGCAATGCCCCCCAGTAGGATGAGAGGTGGCCAAATTTAGGAGCCTGAGGATTAAGTTGAGAATAACAGGAAGGCAGAGAGAGCAGAAGGGGACAGATAGGGTGGAAGGTCGGAGGCAGGGGTGGGTGGGGTTGCAGGTTCTCTCCTGGTGGCTTCCACTGCCTCATAGAAATAGGCCAGGAGCTCTCAAGGGTCACAGGTTAGAGGGAAGCGCCAAGTAGCCAAGGCTAGGTCCACTGCCAGGCCTTGCAGAGCGGGAGCTGAAGCTTTGGGAAGCTGCTTGTACAGCTGACACCACTTATTCAAGAGGAACACTGGTCCATAAAAGCAAAAGAGAGAGTTCCGGAGCCCCCACAAACCAGAGTTGCCCCCGCAAACTGCAGAGGCCCACCGGGCCCAACGCCCCGCGCGGACCGCCTCTCCTCAGACATGCCTGGCCAGACAGAGGAAGATACTCGGGTCCTCTGGCCAGATACAGAGAAGCTACGTGGGCCCGCGCAACAGCTTTGTGTTCTATAACGTTCCTTTCAAGCAACCAGCACGCCTCAGAAGATGAGGGTTCCCTCTGAGGCAAGCAGGGGACCTCACCTCCACTCAGTCCCTGGGCTGTTGTAACGTTGTTCGGGATCCATCCATCACTGGGGGGCCACATCTCCTCCCTGGGGTCTTGCCCTCAGCTGACCGCCACCCGCCATGAGTCACGAGACACCCCTCTCCCCCTCAAAGACCCATGAGACACCCAAAACCCGCGAGACTGCTGAGACCCGCGAGACCGGCGCCCACCCCTCCCCCACCTTGAGATGTAACCTCCGTCTAGTTTCACTGAGGGGCCATCCTGGGCGGGCAGCAGGACATCGTGAAAACCCAGGCTTCTGTCTCCTCTGGAAACAGCAAGAGGTCCTTCCTCTCTTAGGTACAATGAACCTCACTCCAGTGTCCGCGCTTGAGCCAGCCTGGGCCAGGAATCCCCAGAACCCTTCGATGCGAACAAGCGAGGGCAGTGAGGGCGGCAGAAGTTATTTCACTGAGCCTCATGTGGAGAAATGATCAGAAATAGATGGGGAACTGGTCAAATGGGGAGCAAGGAGAGGAGCGGGGAGGAAACCAGTAACTTTAACTTGGATGCACGAGGACTTTGGACCTACATACAACATAACAGGAAAATGAGAAATCTTGGGAAGTTTGTTTATGTGGACTTAGTAGGGCTGGTTGAGGAGGTCTTAGTGTGAGTGCACACCCTCCCCACCCAACACAGCAGCCCCCTGCACACTCCTTGCTCAATGGCGAAATGGGTAGATCAGTTGTCACGTGGTTTTTGACGGGCAGGTCCCAAGATACCATGATTTTCACAATGTCCTCCATTTACCCTTTCCTTTTGAAACAATTTCCAGTGTCTTTTATCAAAATCATGTGAAGTTTCCTTTCTAGTGTACCTAATTTAAGTTGTAGAAAATTCTAGAGGACCTCAGATCCAAGACTTAAGTGTGTTTTGATACTTAAACAGTAAGTCAAGTTTTATAGCTCCTTGTTCATATGCAGAAGGAAAATAGAGTCAATATAAAGCAGGCTTTACTTCGGTCAGTTTTTTTTGTGTGTGTTTTGTTTTTTTATTTATAGTTTTTAAAATTTAAGAGTTTGGGGACTTCCTGGTGGTTCAGTTGGTTAAGACTTCACCTTTCAGGGCAGGGAATGCCAGTTATATCCCTGGTCAGGGAGCTAAGATCAGACATGCCTCATAGCCAAAATACCAAAGCATAAAAAAAAAAACCCCAGAAGCAATATTGTAACAAATTCAATAAAGACTTTAAAAAGTGTTTAGTTGAGGTATAATTGACATGTAGTCACTTACATCTGTGAAACTATCCCTACAATGGAAAGAGTGAGTATATCCAGCCCTTCTAAAAGTTTTGTTGTGTGCCTTTGTAACACCTCCATTCTGCCTTTTTTGGCTTCCCCCTGCCAGTCAGGTTTACTTTCTGACACTACAGATTAGCTTGTATTTTCTAGAATTTTCTAGAAATAGAATCCTATATTATTATTTTTATCTGGTTTCTGCCATTCTGCATATTGATTTTAGACTCTTTCATGTCCTTGCATGTATCAGCAGTTCATACTTTTTATTGGTGTGTAGTATTTCTTATATGAATGCACCACAGTTTATTTTTTTACTTATTGATGACTATTCTGATGGTTTCCATTTTGGGCTATTACAATAAAGCTGCTGTGAATATTCTCTTATAATTATAATAGAAAATATGAGCAAAATATCGGCTGTGAAGAGGGGAGACAGCAAATGGACTATGAGACTATGATAGGACTGCTGAACAGGTGGAAAGGCTCCATTGAAGTTTGTAGTATGAACTTAGAGTAAGGCCAATCAGCATGATTTTGTGTATCTTTCCAGCCATCTTCGGCTGCATGAGTATAGGCATAAAGACAGAGTTACATTTAACCAGGGTTAAAGTTTTTCTCTGAGAATACTTCAAAGTAGAAGGGGGGCAAGATATTTGAGAGTGCATCCAACAGAGGAAGGATGCTGGTTGGCCTTCAAGTTTGGAGAAGGACTTGACTGTGTTTGTGTTCAAGTATATATGCGTGTGTGTGTGTGTGTGTATACACACATATATAGATAATTTTGTAATTATATCTCAGTATGTACATGTATATATATATATATATATATATGCATGTATATATACACCAAATGTATATATTTCAATCTTTTTCTGTACCACACTGTCAGCTTAATAAGCTCTTAGTTCATGCCAAGAGACATGAAAAAGAGAGAATGGATAGTTTATTTGTAAGACTCTGGGACATTCCAGAAAGGCTATTCAAACATATTTGAAGGGAATTCAGCAAATAAATAAGATGGACTCATCCATATCCACCTTTTTCTCTGCCACTCTCCACTGCTCATCAAGCTGTAAGAGGATGGATTTGTGTGTTAATACACACTGCAGGAGGTTTGTGGTGGTTTGAACCACTTTGTGGTGGCCTGAACTAAGTATATTTCCACAACGAAAAGTCACAACATACACAAATGTTGACAGAGTCTACATAGAACACTAGAATGAGCACTCGTCCCCTGAACAAGTAAACCTAGGCTCAGGTTCCGGTGTATTGTACCGTAACAGGCAAGTCTCCTAACCTTGCTGAGCCACTGTTTCCACATCTGGAAAACGGATCATTCTTGATCTGCCCACCTAACAGAATTATAACGACAATTCTTTGGGAGAGCAGAGGGAATGTCTATCTCATTACTTATTCGAACTCTTGTATCTTGGACAGTGCTAGGCTCATAGTAAACTCAACCAACATTGATAGTTAAATGATAGAGCAAATGGTGAATGTGAAAGAACATTTTTCAACTAGCAAGTATGACACAAATGTTAAAGAATCTGCATTCGTTTTCTGACTTATACATTCTTCTTTCCTCATACTGGTATTGCTCCAGACAGTCCCCCTGTAACAGGCCCATACTTCAACCTAAAAGTTTTCCCCAGGCCTCCCTGGCCAATGTGATATCCTCAAATCCAATCAGCCAACCAATAATCAAGAACAACATGCCCCAACACAGCTGAGCTCTCCTAGGTCACCTAAGTCACAGTGCTCCCAACATCTTGAACATACCAGTCTCCCTGGGCCACCCCCTGCACAGAACCCTCCCCTCTGCAGACATCCAGAGATATCTAATAGACTTGGTCCACCAAGAGCCCTCCCTAGTCAAACAAATTTCACTCAAGACCTCACCTTCTCCATCTCAGCCTAGCTCCTTGGCCCCCTTTAATCCCCATTTCAGCCCAGGACTTCAGTCTCTTTATACAACCCTCCTGGCAGCTGGTAGAGGAAGAAGTAGAATCTAGTGGCAGCAACCAAATTATTAGCCCCTTCACCTTTACTTTTTAGCAACTCTAAAAGCAATGTCATGGGTAACCTTAGAGTAATCCAGGACAAATTCAACAGAATACTATCCTTGCCAACACTTCTCAGGTGAATGTGACAAAGGGAAAAAAAAAAGTTTCAAAAGCTGATGCCACCATTTAGACCACTTATTAGCCAAGTGATATGATGCTTAATGTCTCCAAGCTTCCATTTACCACCTAAAAAGTAAAGATTATAGTATCTTTTGAACAGGATTGTTGGATGGATAACAGAAATCATTTAAGTACCTAGCACAGCACCTGGCACTTTATACCTTAGTCAGTGCCAGTTTCTGTCCTCCCCTGACTCAAGACATCCAATTGCAGCCACAAACCAGACCCAGATGGAAGCCTTTCCCATAATGCTTTACTTGTGGACCCTTCTTCCTTCATCACTGCAGGAAGGAAATTAACATTTCCTGGCACTCTCCTCTTACTTGGCCCTTCTCAGAATCACCCTGGGATGACTCTCTTTTTCAGAGAGGCTCAGAAATGTCAGATGACTTTCTTAAGGTCACATAGCTCCTGCAAGGCTTAGCTGAGATTCAACCCTGCTTCTCTGGAACTTGAGTCTACTTTTATGCTTCCCACAGCTCTTCCCTTCAAAAGGATGCATATGAATCAGAATCACAAATTGGTTTAAATGATTATACAACATCAAGGAAAGAAATACCATCCAGGAAGGGTAGTTTACTCAAGGGAATTCTTTTTCATATTTTCGAATATCCAGCTGTCCTTGAGTCTCCTTCTCTCGTCTGAATTTTCCACTCACTCCACAAGGTGGCAGTATTCAACAAAGTTAGGTGTAAAGTTAGGTGTATTTACCAGGGATCCTTGAGGGTATCAACCCCTCATCTTTATCAAGGCCCTGCAAGGGAAAGCCCCTCACTGATAAGTACCATGGAATATGCTGGGGAGAACAAAGATGAATATCACAACAGAAAAGTGCCCTTCAATACCCCTACCCCGTGAAGACAAAAAGTGTACTTTCAGGGGCTGACCTGCTGCTTGGTTCCTACATTACAAGTCAAGGCAGAAAAACAAGAAAAAAAGAAATGAAGGAAGGGAGAGAGGGATAGAGGGAGGAAAGAAGGAAAAGAAAGAAGGGTAAAGGCAAAAGAGGCTGGCAAACAATAAAAGAACATGGCCATGGTTAAATAGTCAAGGAAAGCAAGAAGGAAGGAAAAACAAAAATGTTTTGATAGAGAGGACTTTACATTTCTAGCAATCCAGGTCAGTACATGTAGGAAATTCGAGAGAGATGACCACTTAGGCAGAGTCATACAGCAATCAGGGTAGAATCACCATTTGTGCAAAGCTAACTTTCAGCCATGAGGCACCAGAAGGGCACTGAATCCAAGCAAACTCCATAGGGCTCCAGGGTCAAAGACCCATAGATTGCTAGAGTTAAAACTGATCTCGGGGTACTACTTCCAGAAAGAGGAGTAGGCATATTTTCCCCTATTTTTTCTGCTAAGTACAAATAAAAACCCTAGACTCAGAAAAGACAAGCAGATTGGAGACCTCATAACACAAGGAGATACACAATGGTGCGTTCTCTAAGTTTTCTTTTTTACAAAATCCAGTTTGTAATATTTTCTTTTTTTTATTGTTTTTCTTTTCTTTTTTCTACTTTCTACAATAGACATTTATTTTTCACAGTTCTGAAGGCTGGAAGTCCAAGATCAGGGTGCCAGCATGGTCTGGTTCTGGTGAGAACTCTCTTCTTGGCCTGCAGAGAGCCACCTCCTTGTTGTGTCTTCACATGACAGAGAGAGAAATAGATCCTTTTTTTAAAATATTTTATTATTTATTTATTCGGCTGTGCTGGCAGCACACAGGATCTTTGATCTCCGTTTCAACATGCTGGATCTTTTTGGTTGCAGCATGCAGGTCTTTAGTTGTAGCATGTGGAATCTTCAGTTGTGGCATGTGGGATCTTCAGTTGTGTCATGTGGGATCTTTAGTTGTAGCGTGCAAATTCTTAGTTGTGGCATGCAAACTCTTAGTTGTGGCATGTGGGATCTAGTTCCTTGACCAGGGAGAAAACCCAGACCCTCTGCATTGGGAGTGTGAAGCCTTAGCTGCTGGACCACCAGGAAAGTCCCCTTCCTCTTTTATAAGACTACAGTCCTATTGGTTTAGGGCCCCACCCTTATGACCTCACTTAAACTTAATTGCCTCCTAATGACTATCTCTACATATAGTCATATTAAGGAATATGACCAGACATTTGACTGGTGGGGGGCATAATTCAGCTCCTAGTAGTGAGGGAATTGATGGGTTGGGTTATCTCAGCCTAATATTATTAAGTATTCAGGAGACAACTATTTGTCTATGTCTAGAGTCCTTGCCCCCCAAGCCACCTTCTAGTGTTCTTACTTTCAGCGGTCTTTAAGGAAGTGCACTGGTCTGGCCAGCACAAAAGCTTAGTAGACTTGGTGCTCATTAAATATTATGACATGATCAGTGTGGGTCAGAATGCTCAAGACTGAAAACTTTTGGCTGCACCTACAAAATGGAGACCCAGATTCTGGACTTTGGTGAATTCATCACAGTACATACTGCTGCAAGAGGCTTCTTAATGGTCAGCCAGACTTGCTCAGGAAATATTCTTCTGCACCAACAGCTTCTATCTTGCCTAGACAGGGGAGCCTGGTGGGCTGCTGTCTGTGGGGTCGCATAGAGTCAGACATGACTAAAGCAACTTAGCAGCTCATGTAGACAGAGGAAACAGCAAAGAGAAAGGGCTGTGGAGCAGGCCCTTGCAGTCCATGTGAGTAAGAGCCCCTGGAGTTTTGCAGTGCCCAGACTGTGCAGGGGCCCTGTTTGTGGTCACTAAAGCGATGTTCAAGTGCCAATGCTTCTACTTACCTGCTATAGGATTCTAGGTAAGTCATTAACTTATCTACCTTGGAAAGAGTATATTGAGAAAAAAATAATGCACCTCAGAAAAGTGAATTGAGTGGAAAATGGTATGTGAACCTTTAGCCCAGTACCTTGCATTGGTAGGCAATCAAAAATTATGACTTTTTATTTTTAGTGAAGACAAAAAAGAAGGAATAATAAAAGCCATTGGGGAGGCATTGTGCATTTTGTTTCAACATATGATTTCCACTGCTGCCAACCCAATATTGCAATGAAATGGTTATTCAGAACCATTCCATAAAATCTGCAGGGGCTGTGGGGCATAAGAGAATAGTAGATGGAATTGCCCATGAAATGGCATGGAATCCACATTTCTGCCCAGAGGGGATCCATTTTCAATTTTGATCATCACTCCCCCATCAGTAAGATATTCTTCCTGCAAAAAGCAGCTAAAAATTCCCCCTAATTGGCATGAGGAAACTTCCAGGAATCATGTATATGTCCATTATCTTGATTCTATATGTATCTATGTCAAAACATCAAATTATATGCTTTAAATAGGCACAGTCTATTGTATATCAATTAACACTGATCCAGGTAAAGAATGCCACATATGGGGTAGGGGTGTAAGGGAAGGGGTGGTAGGAGATTAAATGCAGGATAAAATGTGCATAGATTAGAAGTTGTCAGAATTTTGAAGGACATGGTAAAAGGAATAAATCTCCTGGGAATATGACTGATCAGGGCTGCTGTTAAAATAAACCTGGAACTATTTTTATATGGGATTAAAGGCCTAAAAAGAAAGTGCCATCCCCCCAGAGAATGGGACAGAAATGACATGAAACACAGCAAATCCGTAAGAGGAGTCTTTTCACAGTCTCTTCTAACCCATGCTGTGTACTGCTGTCAGAATCATTTTTCTCAGAGATCACTTTCACCATGAGCTCTCCCATTTCCTGCGGTCCTGCATGTCTTATGTGGACGAGTACAATACCTGCCTTGCCTGTCTCCAACTTTTCTCCTCTACTACCCAGTCTAACAGGCCCACTGGCTTTCCCTAGCACGCCCTCAGAAATCCCGAGGTTACATGGTTCCTTTCCACTCCATGGCTGTCCTTCCCCTTTCTCCTTTAGAATCCAAGCTGCCCATCCTTTTAGACCCAACTTAATTTCACATCCTCTGCAAATCCATTCTTGGCTTCACCACTAGATGATAAATTATCTTTCCTTTCATTAAAAACCTATCTATAGAGACTATATTTCTGAACCCAAAATGGGGACATGTGGATGTGGAATTTTCTACTGTTGACAGATGTGAAAGACAGTCTGGGAAATGTTGCTTGAATGCTCAAAAATTGGACTCTGGAGAACGTTTGGATAGTTAACGTGGCCAGCAAACAGAATATTTGAAATGGTGATAGGATAGGGCATTCAGGATGCATGGCTGTATCTGTCCTGCAGCTTTTGGCATGAGCTACATACAGTGCATTATTAAATGCTTTTCAGTGCAGTTCAGTTCAGTCGCTCAGTCGTGTTGTCCGACTCATTGCGACCCCATGAATCCCAGCATGCCAGCCCTCCCTGTCCATCACAAACTCCCAGAGTTTACCCAAACTCATGTCCATTGAGTTGGTGATGCCATCCAGCCATCTCATCCTCTGTCATCCCCTTCTCCTCCTGCCCCCAATCCCTCCCAGCATCAGAGTCTTTTCCAATGAGTCAACTCTTCGCGTGAGGTGGTATTGGAGTTTCAGCTTCAGCATCAGTCCTTCTAATGAACACCCAGGACTGATCTCCTTCAGGATGGACTGGTTGGATCTCCTTGCAGTCCAAGGGACTATCAAGAGTCTTCTCCAACACCACAGTTCAAAAGCATCAATTCTTTGGTGCTCAGCTTTCTTCACAGTCCAACTCTCACATTCATACATGACCACTGGAAAAACCATAGCCTTGACTAGACAGACCTTCGCTGGCAAAGTAATGTCTCTGCTTTTTAATATGCTATCTAGGTTGGTCATAACTTTCCTTCCAAGGAGTAAGTGTCTTTTAACTTTATGGCTGCAGTCACCATCTGCAGTGATTTTGGAGCCCAGAAAAATAAAATCTGACAGTTTCCACTGTCTCCCCATCCATTTGCCATGAAGTGATGGGATCAGATGCCATGATCTTAGTTTTCTGAATGTTAAGCTTTAAGCCAACTTTTTACTGTCCTCTTTCACTTTCATCAAGAGGCTTTTTAGTTCCTCTTCACTTTCTGCCATAAGGGTGGTATCATCTGCATATCTGAGGTTATTGACAATGCTTTTATCCATATTATTTTTCCCAAACTAAGCTTTATTTTCATTGGGAAGAGGAACTATATCAATACCTAGATTTACTCCCAACACCTAGGTAGAGCTATAGAGCAAAAAACTAGTTATGAATAAATAACTCCAAATGCATAATCTCTGTGGAAAAATAATTCCCATATAGTATCACCATCATCCACACATCCTTATCCATTCTTCTGTGAACAACACCTCACACCTGGGATACAGCTCATATGAGTGATACAGAGGAGAAGTAGAGTCAGGAATTGACCTTCAAAATCCTGTCATTTGTGGGAATTCCCTGGTGATCCAGTAGTTAGGACTCCATGCTTCCATTGCAGCAGGCATGGATTCAATCCCTGGTTAGAGAACTAACACCCCACAAACCACTCAGCATGGGAAAAAACAACAATAAATAATAAATAAATAAAATCCTGTCATTTGCACCATCCAATAACCCATTCTTACAGTTCAGTTCAGTTCAGTCGCTCAGTCCTGTCCAACTCTTTACAACCCCATGGTCTCCAGGCCTCCCTGTTCATCACCAACTCCCGGAGTCTACCCAAACTCAGCTCCACTGAGTCGGTGATGCCATCCAACCATCTCAACTTCTGTTGGCCCCTTCTCCTCCTGCCTTCAATACTTCCTAGCTTCAGGGTCTTTTCCATTGAGTCAGTTCTTCACATCAGGTGGCCAAAGTATTGGAGTTTCAGCTTCAACATCAGTCCTTCCAATGAACACCCAGGACTGATCTCCTTTAGGATGAACAGGTTGGATCTCCTTGCAGTCCAAGTGACTTTCAAAAGTCTTCTCCAACATCACAGTTCAAAAGCATCAATTCTTCAGCACTCAACTTTCTTTATAGTCCAACTCTCACATCCATACAAGACTACTGGAAAAACCATATCCCTGACTAGACAGACCTTTGTTAGAAAAGTAATGTCTCTGCTTTTTAATATGCTGTCTAGTTTGGTCATAACTTTCCTTCCAAGGAGTAAGCATCTTTTAATTTCTTGGCTGCAGTCACTATCTGCAGTGATTTTGGAGCCCCCCAAAATACAGTCTGCCATTGTTTCCTCTGTTTCCCCATCTATTTGCCATGAAGTGATGGGACCAGATGCCATGATCTTAAGTTTTCTGAATGTTGAGCTTTAAACCAACTTTTTACTGTCCTCTTTCACTTTCATCAAGAGCTTTAGTTCTTAACTTTCTGCCATAAGGGTGGCATCATCTGCATATCTGAGGTTATTGATATTTCTCCCGGCAATCTTGATTCCAGCTTGTTCTTCATCCAGCCCAGCGTTTCTCATGATGTACTCTGCATATAAGTTAAATAAGCAGGGTGACAATGTACAGTCTTGACGTACTCCTTTTCCTATTTGGAACCAGTCTGTTGTTCCATGTCCAGTTCTAACTGTTGCTTCCTGAACTGCATACAGATTTCTCAAGAGGCAGGTCAGGTGGTCTGGTATTCCCATCTCTCTAAGAATTTTCCACAGTTTCTTGTGATCCACACAGTCAAAGGCTTTGGCATAGTCAATAAAGCAAAAGTAGATGTTTTTCTGGAACTCTCTTGCTTTTTCAATGATACAGCAGATGTTGGCAATTTGATCTCTGGTCCCTCTGCTTTTTCTAAAGCCAGCTTGAACATCTGGAAGTTCATGATTCACATATTGCTGAAGCCCGGCTTGGAGAATTTTGAGCATTACTTTACCAGCGAGTGAAATGAGTGCAATTGTGTGGTAGTTGAACATTCTTTGGCATTGCCTTTCTTTGGGATTGGAATGAAAAATGACCTTTTCCAGTCCTGTGGCCACTGCTGAGCTTTCCAGATTTGCTGGTATATTGAGTGCAGCACTTTCACAGCATCATCTTTTAGGACTTGAAATAGCTCAAGTTCATAATAGCTTTGTTCATAATGATGCTTCCTAAAGCCCACTTGACTTCACATTCCAAGATGTCTGGCTCTAGGTGAGTGATCACACCATCATGGTTATCTGGGTCATGAAGATCTCTTCTGTATAGTTCTTCTGTGTATTCTTGCCACCTCTTCTTAATATTTTCTGTTTCTGTTAGGTCCATACCATTTCTGTCCTTCATTGAGCCCATGTTTGCATGAAATATTCCCTTGGTGTCTCCAATTTTCTTGAAGAGATCTCTAGTCTTTCCCATTCTATTGTTTTCCTCTATTTCTTTGCACTGATCATTGAGGAAGGCTTTCTTATCTCTCCTTGCTATTCTTTGGGACTTAGCATTCAAATGGGTATATATTTCCTTTTCTCCTTTATTTTTCACTTCTCTTCTTTTCACAGCTATTTGTAAGGCTTCCTCAGAGAGCCATTTTGCTTTTTTGCATTTTTTTTTGGGGGGGGGGGATGGTCTTGATCCCTGTCTCCTGTACAATGTCATGAACCTCCATCCATAGTTCATCAGGCACTCTGTCATCAGACCTAGTCCATACTTTAGGGAAGGTAAAAAGCAATAATATAATAAGTCACTGCTAAAATGTAGAGTGAGTTTATGAAACTTTAATATTTGTAAGAATCCCCTGAAGAGCTCATTAAGATATGATTCCCAGACCCAGTCTCCACAGATTCAGTATTGAGATGGTGCCTGGAAATTTGCTTTCCTCACGGTCTCTCAGTTGAAGCTAGTGCTGCTGATCTTTGCACCACGCCTTGAGGAGAAGTGATACAGAATGCATGCTGAAGGAAACAAATGTTATTACTAAGACCTTTTTGCAAAAGTGGTGGTAGAAATCCAAGTCAGGCCATCTTAAGAAAATGGATTTGTTGGAAGGAAACTGGAATAGGTAATTCACAGTGTGAGTGGAAAAGTTGCAGAAGTGAGTGAAATTCTGATGACCTCAGGGATCCATGTTTCAATTATTCATTGCTATATTACAAGCCATCCTAAACTTTGCGGCTTAATACAACAATAATTGATTTTGCTCATGAATCCAAAATAATTATTGTTGTTGTTTTAGTCACTAAATACATCCAACTCTTTGTGACCCCATGGACTGCAGTCTGCCAGGCTCCTCTGTTTTATAGGCAAGAATACTGAAGAGGGTTGCAATTTCCCTCTGGGGTTTTTCCCGACCCATGGATCAAACCCGTGTTTCCTGCATTGGCAAGCAGATTGTTTACCACTGAGCCACCAGGGAAGCCTGTAATAATTATTACTATTACCTACTATTTGGGAAGGGTTCTCATCTTTAGTCTTTGTGGTATCAGCTGGGGTTCAAAGACTAGGAGTGACTTGACAGCTAAGATCTCGAACCATCTAAGGGATCCCTCACCCACTTGTCTGGTGATTGATGTTAGCTGCTGATTGAGACTTCATTGAGGCTATCAGCCAGAACACCTATTCATGGCCTCTCCATGTGGCTGCAGGCTTCCTCATAGCATGGTGACTGGGTTCCCAGTGTAAGTGTTCCAAAAGAATCAGAGGGAAAGCATGTTATCTTTTACTACATATCCTCAGATATATATATTTTTAAAAAGCCATTTCTACCATAGTCCTGAGCTTACCTAGATTCAAGAAGCAACCTAAACCCCATTTCTCAGTAAGAGGAATGAAAAATCACACTGTTAAAAGAGCTAAAGTCTGGGAGACATTGTTGTGAGCATTTTGAAAAATACAGTCTACCACAGTTCGTCCCCTGAGATATCAGATTTTCTCAATTATTGTATGAAAAATCCCAGGGAAGAATTTTGACTGACCTGACTTTGGTCAGTGCTCACTCCATTGACCAATTACTGTGGCCAGGAGAATGAAATGCAATGAAGAGCCTAGCCTGCTCAATGCTCATTCTGCACCTGGTTAGGGAAACAGCCAAATGACAAGTATTCACTATAAAATAGAACTTCCCATGTTTTGGTCATTCTGGACACCAGAGTCTTAGCTATACTGATCAAGAAGGGTTCACTGAACTGACTGAATAATCACAACAAGAAAGACCAGTGAAGGAGGAACTATGACTAGGTGTTGAGTCAGTGAGGAGAGTTCTGACAGACCTGTAAGTCAGGTATGTCAGACCAAGTCCTGGAAGAGGCTACAGGACCAGAAAGAGTCAGCCAAGATGGACAGGGCAGACCCACACTTAGGGATGGCAGGTGAGATGCAGAGTCCAGAGAAGCAGGAAGGGAAAATTGGTGGGTTCTGTGGTGGGAAAAGCGAGGCCCATGACAAGTGGGCACAGCCCAGCATACTTCTGCTTATATTACCTCATTAATTCTCATAGCAACCCTGTGATACAGATATGATTTCTATTTTCAAATTAGGAGATGGATGTTCTGAGAGACTGAGAAATTCTCCCAAGTTCATCCACGAGGTAAGCAGTAGGGTTGTTTGAATAGAGACAAGTCAAAGTTCCAGGAACAAATGGAAGTCACACCAGTAAGCAGGAGACCTGGGTGAGCATACTCTGGTCCTAGGGCAGCCCTTGACCACTCTCATTCCAGCACTGCCCACAGTGTGTGGTCCCCAGACCCACATGCTAACCCATGGGTCCCAACCCAGACCTCTCTTGGAATGAAGTCTTTGGGCTTTTCAACAACCTTCCAGCTGGTCTTGAGCACACTCAATTCTGAGCAGCTCTACTCTCAGTTCAGTTCAGTCCCTCAGTCGTGTCCAACTGTTTGCAACCCCATGGACTTCAGCAGGCCAGTCGTCCTTTCCATCACCAGCTCCTGGAGCCTACCCAAACTCATGTCCATCGAGTCAGTGATGCCATCCAGCCATCTCAACTTCTGTCACCCCCTTCTCCTTCTGCCTTCAATCTTTCCCAGCATCAGAGTCTTTTCCAATGAGTCAGTTCTTTGCATCAGGTGGCCAAAGTATTGGAGTTTCGGCTTCAGCATCAGTCCTTCCACCAAATATTCAGGACTGATTTCCTTTAGAATTGACAGGTTGGATCTCCTTGCAGTCCAGGGGACTCTCAAGAGTCTTCTCCAACACCACAGTTCAAAAGCATCAATTCTTCAGCACTCAGCTTTGTTTATAGTCCAACTCTCACATCCACACATGACTACTGGAAAAACTATAGATTTGACTAGACAAACCTTTGTTGGCAAAGTAATGTCTCTGCTTTATAATACGCTGTCTAGGTTAGTCATAGCTTTTTGTCCAAAGAGCAAGTGTCTTTTAATTTCATGGCTGCAGTCACCATCTACAGTGATTTTGGAGTCCAAAAAAATAAAGTATCTCACTGTTTTCATTGTTTCCCCATCTACTAGCCAAGAAATAATGGAACTGGATGCCATGATCTTAGTTTTCTGAATGTTAAGCTTTAAGCCAACTTTTTCACTTTCCTCTTTCACTTTCATCAAGAGGCTCTTTAGTTCTTCTTCACTTTCTGCATAATGGTGGTGTCATCTGCATATCTGAGGCTATCCATATTTCTCAAGGCAATCTTGATTCCAGCTTGTGCTTCATCCAACCTGGCATTTCTCATGATGTACTCTGCATAGAAGTTAAATAAGCAGGGTGACAATATACAGCCTTGATGTACTCCCTTCCCGATTTGGAACCAGTCTGATGTTCCATGTTGAGTTCTAACTGCTGCTTCTTGACCTGCATATAGATTTCTTGGGAGGCAGATAAGGTGGTCTGGTATTCCCATCTCTCTAAGAATTTTCCAGTTTGTTGTGGTCCACACAGTCAAAGGCTTTGGCATAGTCAATAAAGCAAAAGTAGATGTTTTTCTGGAACTCTCTTGCTTTTTCAATGATACAGCAGATGTTGGCAATTTGATCTCTGGTTCCTCTGCTTTTTCTAAAGCCAGCTTGAACATCTGGAAGTTCATGATTCACATATTGCTAAAGCCCGGCTTGGAGAATTTTGAGCATTACTTTACCAGCGAGTGAAATGAGTGCAATTGTGTGGTAGTTGAACATTCTTTGGCATTGCCTTTCTTTGGGATTGGAATGAAAAATGACCTTTTCCAGTCCTGTGGCCACTGCTGAGCTTTCCAGATTTGCTGGCATATTGAGTGCAGCACTTTCACAGCATCATCTTTTAGGACTTGAAATAGCTCAAGTTCATAATAGCTTTGTTCATAATGATGCTTCCTAAGGCCCACTTGACTTCACATTCCAAGATGTCTGGCTCTAGGTGAGTGATCACACCATCATGGTTATCTGGGTCATGAAGATCTCTTCTGTATAGTTCTTCTGTGTATTCTTGCCACCTCTTCTTAATATTTTCTGTTTCTGTTAGGTCCATACCATTTCTGTCCTTCAGTCCATGTTTGCATGAAATATTCCCTTGGTGTCTCCAATTTTCTTGAAGAGATCTCTAGTCTTTCCCATTCTATTGTTTTCCTCTATTTCTTTGCACTGATCACTAAGGAAGGCTTTCTTATCTCTTCTTGCTATTCTTTGGAACTTAGCACTCAAATGGGTATATCTTTCCTTTTCTCCTTTGCCTTTAGCTTCTCTTCTTTTCACAGCTATTTGTAAGGCTTCCTCAGACAACCGTTTTGCATTTTTGCATTTCTTTTTCTTGGGGATGGTCTTGATCCCTGCCTCGTATACAATGTCATGAACCTCTGTCCATAGTTCTTCAGGCATTCTGTATATCAGATCTAATCCTTTGAAGCTATATGTCACTTCCACTGTATAATTGTAAGGGATTTGATTTAGGTCATACCTGAATGGTCTAGTGGTTTTCCCTAGTTTCAATTTAAATCTGAATTTGGCAATAAGGAGTTAATGATCTGAGCCACTGTCAGCTCCTGGTCTTGTTTTTGCCTACTGTATAGAGCTTCTCCATCTTTGGCTGCAAAGAATATAATCAATCTGATTTTGGTATTGACCGTCTGATGATGTCCATGTGTAGAGTCTTCTCTTGTGTTGTTGAAAGAGGGTGTTTGCTGTGACTGAGAGAGTCAATTCCTAGGCAGGTTGATAAGAAGTCTGGGGGGTCCCCAAGGAGAGACAGGCCTGGGGTTCTCAGGGAGGAAGAAAGAACAAACTTTTTTTTTTTTCTACATTCCTTAGGATTATATAACAATAATGTATCCTGCTTGAGGACAGTTTCTGGAAAAAACCTTCTGGCAACCTTTTTGGTAATCTTAAAATGTAAGTTATGGGAGTGGGTCTAGTAAGGTCTTTACAACCTCCAGACATTCTTTTGATTCACTGTAATAACTAATTAAAAAGTATTTAACTCCATTGCTAACACTAGTGAGGGGGCACTCTTTCTGCCCCTTTCTGATGTCTACGTCAGAAGCTTTCTCTATCTCTTTTATACTTTAATAAAACTACATTATACAAAAGCTCTGAGTAATCAAGCCTTGTCTCTGGCCCCGGATTGAATTCTTCTCCTCCAGAGGCCAAGGATCCCAGCATCTTTCATGATTCAACAACGACCTTTTATGTCCAGTGTGTTCTCTTGGCAAAACTCTGTTAGCCTTTGACCTGCTTCATTTTGTACTACAAGGCAAAACTTGCATGTTACTCCAGGTATCTCTTGACTTCTTACTTTTGCATTCCAGTTCCCTATAATGAAAAGGACATCTTTTGGGGTGTTGGTTCTAGAAGGTCTTGTAGGTCTTCATAGAACCGTTCAACTTCAGCTTCTTCAGCATTACTGGTCAGGGCATAGACTTGGATTACTATGATATTGAATGGTTTGCCTTGGAACAAACCAAGATCATTCTGTCATTTTTGAGATTGCATCCAAGTACTGCATTTCAGAATCTTTTGTTGACTATGATGGCTACTCCATTTCTTCTAAGGGATTCTTGCCCACAGTAGTAGATATAATGGTCATCTAAGTTAAATTCACCCATTCCAGTTCATTTTAGTTCTCTGATTCCTAAAATGTCTATGTTCACTCTTACCATCTCCTGTTTGACCACTTCCCATTTGCCTTGATTCATGGACCTAACATTCCAGGTTCCTAAGCAATATTGCTCTTTACAGCATCCAACTTTAACTTCCACTAGCAGTCACATCTGCAACTTGGTGTTGTTTTAGCTTTGGCTCCATCTCTTCATTCTTTCTGGAGGCTTCAAGATGGTGGAGGAATAGAACAGGGAGACTACTTTCTCCCCCACAAATTCATCAAAAGATTATTTGGATGCTGAGAATCTTCCACAAAACAACTTCTGAACACTGGTGGAGGACACCAGGCACCCAGAAAGGCAGTCCATTCTCTTCGAAAGGAGGTAGGGCAAAATATAAGAGACAAAAAGAGAGACAAAAGAGTTAGGGACAGAGACCTGTCCTGGGAAGGGAGTCGTGAAGGAGGAGGAGTTTCCACACAGTAGTAAACCTTCTCACAGGCAGGTCTTTGAGGACTTTTGGAATCTCAGAAGGCAACATAACTGGGAGAAAAAAATACCCATAGAATACACGCCTAACCACAACTGCAGAGAAGTGAAGTGAAGTCGCTCAGTCGTGTCCAACTCTTTGCGACCCCATGGACTGTACCCTACCAGGATCCTCAGTCCACGGGATTTTCCAGGCAAGAATACTGGAGTGGGTTGCCATACTTTCCTGCAAAAGCCTCTCACCTAACAACCTAATGCATAACCTGGCCTGCTCACAGAACAAAGGGTTGAGTGAGTACCAGTGGAGAGCTAGCTGGCTGCTTACTGGCTAACTAGCTGCACACTGGCCCTCCCCACCCAGAGGCAGAGAGGCAGGCTAGCAACAGCCAGAGCTGGAAGGCAAGGGGCTGCTACAATCTCAGCCCAGAGACAGCATCTTCCACCCAATTGTGAGCAGGCTCCCAGCTGCTAACCACATCTTCCTGAGATCCTGGATGATTGACATCCACCGGAGGGTTGCAACCTGAGATCAGCTCTCCAGAAGAGACATACGGTACACCTGAGACCGTACTCTCACAGCACACCTGGGAAACTGAGCGGCAGGGAGGTGATTAAGATGCATGGCCCACCTGGGACAGTGCACTCGCCAAGCACCTGGTTGCCTGACCTGGGAAGGGCACGAAATGCACACCCCACCCACAGAGACTGAGCCAGAACTGTGTCTGAGTGTCTCCCGTGGAGGTACAGGTCAGCAGCAGCCTGCCGCAGGGGCTCTGGGTGCAGCAGACCTGGGTATGGCATAAGCCCTCTTGGAAGAGGTCGCCATTAACCCCACCATAGAACCACCAGAACTTACACAGGACTGGGGAAACAGATTCTTGGAGGGCACAAATAAAACCTTGTGCACACCAGGACCCAGGTGAAATGAGCAGTGACCCCACAGGAAACTGACCCAGACATGCCTGTGAGTGTCCAGGAGTCTCCGGCAGAGGTGTGGACCAGCAGTGGCCTGCTGCAGGGTTGGAGGCACTGAGTGCAGCAGTGCATGAATGGGACCTCTTGAAGGAGGTCGCCATTATCTTCATTACCAGAGTTTGACCGCAGGTCAAGCAACAGGGAGGGAACACAGCCCCTCCCATCAACAGAAAATTGGATTAAAGATTTACTGAGCATAGCCCTGCCCATCAGAATAAGACCCAGTTTCCCCCTCAGTCAGTCTCTCCCATCAGGAAGCTTCCATAAGCCTCTTATCCTTATCAATCAGAGGGCAGACAGAATGAAAACCACAATCACAGAAAACTAACGAAACTGATCACATGGACCACAGCCTTGTCTAGCTCAAAGAAACTATCAGCCATGCTGTGTAGGACCACCCAAGATGGATGGGTCATGGCAGAGAGTTCTGACAAAACGTGGTCCACTGCAGAAGGGAATGGCAAACCACTTCAGTATTCTTGCCTTGAGAACCCCATGAACAGTATGAAAAGGCTCTGCTTTACTCCATCTTATACCTACTGTTTACTCCAAATAGTCTGGGCCCACCCATGTCAACTGTATCCACAACAGACAGACCTGCAGGAAACCTGATTAAACAAGGACAAGATGTTTTGGATTACCTATGACTTACCTTATATGGTTGCTTTGAGGGTGACAAGAGGTCAAATATATGGACATATAATTGGCTTTGCAAAAAGTCTTCCTACCCTGACTCCTTGAAGTTACTACTCCCTTACTCTATGTTCCTCTAAATATATAAAGTGTGAATCACTTGTTTGTTTTATTTTACCAGTTGCCTTACATGTTAGTGATCTGCCCATGTTTATGTCTTACTTCCCAATTAGGTTGTAAACACTTCCAGGCAGATGTAGGCACAATGCTCTATTAATGTTAACATACCCCTGGTGACTAGGACAGAAGCTCAACAGAAGCTCATATAAAAGTAGCATGTTTAAGCCAGTATTTGTAGGTACTTGAACAAAGCTAATGGAGGTGATGGAATTCCAGCTGAGCTATTTCAAATCCTGAAAGATGATGCTGTGAAAGTGCTGCACTCAATATGCCAGCAAATTTGGAAAACTCAGCAGTGGCCACAGGACTGGAAAAGGTCAATTTTCATTCCAATCCCAAAGAAAGGCAATCCCAAAGAATGCTCAAACTAATACACAATTGCACTCATCTCACACGCTGGTAAAGTAATGTTCAAAATTCTCCAAGCCGGGCTTCAGCAATATGTGAACCGTGAAATTCCAGATGTTCAAGCTGGTTTTAGAAAAGGCAGAGGAACCAGAGATCAAATTGCCCACATCCACTGGATCATCAAAAATGCAAGAGAGTTCCAGAAAAACATCTATTTCTGCTTTATTGACTATGCCAAAACCTTTGACTGTATGGATCACAATAAACTGTGGAAAATTCTGAAAGAGATGGGAATACCAGACCACCTGACCTGCCTCTTGAGAAATCTGTATGCAGTTCAGGAAGCAACAGTTAGAACTGGACATGGAACAACAGACTGGTTCCAAATAGGAAAAGGAGTACATCAAGGCTATATATTGTCACCCTGCTTATTTAACTTATATACAGAGTACATTATGAGAAATGCTGGGCTGGAGGAGGAAGCACAAGCTGGAATCAAGATTGCCGGGAGAAATATCAATAACCTCAGATATGCAGATGACACAATTCTTATGGCAGAAAGTGAAGAAGAACTAAAGAGCCTCTTGATGAAAGTGAAAGAGGAGAGTGAAAAACTTGGCTTAAAGCTCAACATTCAGAAAACTAAGATCATGGCATCTGGTCCCATCACTTCATGGCAAATAGATGGGGAAACAGTGGAAACAGTGGCTGACTTTGTTTTTCTGCGCTCCAAAATCATTGCAGATGGTGATTGCAGCCATGAAATTAAAAGACGCTTACTCCTTGGAAGGAAAGTTATGACCAACCTAGATAGCATATTAAAAAGCAGAGACATTATGTTGCAACAAGGGTCCTTCTAATCAAAGCTATGGTTTTTCCAGTAGTCATATATGGATGTCAGAGTTGGACTATAAAGAAAGCTGAGTGCCAAAGAACTGATGCTTTTGAACTGTGGTGTTGGAGAAGACTCTTGAGAGTCCCTTGGAGTGCAGGGAGATCCAGCCAATCCATCCTAAAGGAAAACAGTCCTGAATATTCATTGGAAGGACTGATGTTGAAGCTGAAACTCCAATACTTTGGCCACCTGATGTGAAGAACTGACTCATTGGAAAATACCCTGATGCTGGGAAGGATTGGGGGCAGGAGGAGAAGGGGATGACAGAGGATGAGATGGCTGGATGGCATCACTGACTCGATGGACATGAGTTTGAGTAAACTCCAGGAGCTGGTGATGGACAGGGAGGCCTGGCGTGCTGCAATTCATGGGGTCGCAAAGAGTCAGACACGACTGAGCGACTGAGCGACTGGACTGAACTGATAAACATTTTGCTAAATGTTTTATATGCATTATCTCATTTGATCCATATAACCACAATCCTATAGGCTGGGTATTACCTTGAGGAAACTGAAATTCAGCCTCACATATATGGGAACAGAAACAAACCCAGGCCTTGGTGTGATACCAAAATCCCTGCTCTCAGCTAATATGATACAGTGTAGAGCATCTACATTCATTTTATCAAAGTGGCATTGCTTCTTACAAGCCTTTCTATGAGTACTGGCTGTGTCAAGTGTTTAATATAGTAAGTACTCAAAAGCTACCAGCTACTTTCAGTATTCAAGGTTATGTTTCAAAACACCTGGTCATATATATTATTTGATTTGTTTGTTTCTCAAAACAACCTTTGGGGTATAGAACCCCCATTATTATCCTTAATGTTACAGGTGAAGAAACTGAGGCTTAGGGGTGTGAAGGAGCCCAGGTGTCTCCTCCTGTTCATCCTTCTTTCTGCTCTGCTACTCCCTCACTTATGTCACACTTCATCCAGTCTGGAACAATCTCAGTTCAGTTCAGTTGCTCAGTCATATCCAACTCTTTGTGACCCCATGGACTTCAGCACACCAGGCTTTCCTGTCCATCACTAACTCCCAGAGCTTGCTCAAACTCATGTCCATCGAGTCAGTGATGCCATCCAACCATCTCATCTTCTGTCATCCCCTTCTCCTCCTGCCTTCAATCTTTCCCAGCATCAGGGTCTCTTCCAGTGAGTCAGTTCTTCGCATTAGGTGGCCAAAGTATTGCAGTTTCAGCTTCAGCATCAGTCCTTCCAATGAATATTCAGGGCTGATTTCCCTTAGGATTGACTTGTTGGATCTCCTTGCAGTCCAAGTGATGATCAAGAGTCTTCTCCAACACCACAGTTCAAAAGCATCAATTCTTCAGCCCTACAATTCTGGGCTGTTTCCACGTCATGAGCTACCAGATTCCCACCTCCAAAGCACAAGAGCAAAGACCTACCTCCAGCTACAACAGGTCTAAGAAAAAGCGGGTACAACTTCTTCAGGCATCAAATTCCCAATCTCTACAGGATAGAGAGCAGTTCTGGTGTCTGAGCTGAGGCACCTTCCCTGATGCCTCTCCAGAGCTTTCTCCTCACAGCTGTTTCATCTTCAACTCCTCTAACTCCACTCCAGGCTCACACTCTGGAGACTTCTTTTGACTTGCTCCCCTGAGTTCAAAGGACTTGGGATCCAGTATGGGGAAAGAGTGTCTTCTGATTGGGCTCTGCCAGGAGCAAACCTGTCCACTTGGGTTTGTCAAGGTTTCCTGGTTAGGGAAGCTTGTGTCAGCGTTCTGGTGCATGGAATTGGATTTCTTCTCTCTGGAGTGCAATGGAGTGTCCAGTAATGAGTTTTGCAATAGGTCTCTGTGTTAGGTGTGACTTTGGAGAGCCTGTATGTTGACACTCAGGTCTATGTTCCTGCGTTGCTAAAGAATTTGCATGGTATGTCTTGTACTGGAGCTTATTGGCTCTTGGGTGGTGGTTGGTTTTGGTGTAGGTATGGAAGCTTTTGGATGGTCTCTTATTCCTAATGTTCCGTGTAGTCAGGAGTTTTCTGGTTTTCTCAGGATTTGGGCTCAAGTCTCCTGCCTCTGGATTTCAGTTTTATTCTTCCAATAGTCTCAAGGCTTCTCCAACTATACAGCACTGATAATAAAACTTCTAGATTAATGGTGAAAAGATTCTCCACCATGAGAGACAACCAGAGAGGTTCACAGAGTTACATGAAGAATAGGAGAGGGACGAAGGAGATAGAGGTGAGCAGGAGGAGAAAAAGGGGACTCAAGAGGAGAGAGACAGATCTACGCAGTTATCTGTTCCCAAAGTGTTCTCCGTAGCCCAGACACCCACAAAGATTCACAGAGTTGGATTGGGAAGAGAAGGGGAATGGAGGAAATAGAGGTGTTCTGAGGTAGAAAACAGAGAGTCAAAAGTGGGAGAGTATCACCACACTCCTGAATAGAAATGGGAACTGAATATTGGATTCTTAAATGACCAAAATTTATATCACATACTACTGAAAAACAAAGATTGAAAATCTAGTGTAGAGGTTAGACTCTTTGAAATACAATATTTAAAAACAAAAAAAACACAAAAAAAATTTAGAACTGTATATGAAGTTCAGTTTAAAAATAGGGTTTCTCTCTCTTTTTTTTTTCTTTGGCAAGGTTATAGTGAAATGAAAATGAAAGTTAAGGAATAATAGAGGAGTATTAGAGGACTGTAAAAGGAAATAGGAGAGAAAAACAAGAAAAAGAAAAAAAAAAAGAAAAAAAAATTTTTTTTCCCTAATTAAAAAAAATCATAAAAATATATGAAAATGAAAGTTGAGGAGTAATGGGGGAGTAATAGGGAATTATAAAAGAAAAGAGAAAAAATAAAAAATAAAAAAAAAGGAAAGAAAAAAAAATTTTTTTTTAAGTTAAAAAAAAAAAATATGTACATATATATCTAGGAATTCCTCTGGGGTTGTTGCGGTCAGCGTAGGTTCAGTTCAATTTCAGATAGCTCCTCTTTCCAGCTTACACTTCTCGATATCTGTAGGCCCCTTCCCGTGTAGTCGGTGTTACCTTCAGGGATTTTAATCTGTTGCACCGGTCCTTTCTGGAGCGGTTCCCTTTGTTTATTTGGCTTCTGTTTGCCGTCTCTTTGGTGTCTAATTTCCGCCCTGACACAGGCGGGCGGAGGTGATCTCTTATTTAGGTTCGCTAGTTCAGTTCAGTCCTGCTACGGGGAGGGCGGGGCGCTGCAGACAGATACCGCTCTGTGTGGATAGCGCTCACCGTGTTCCGGCCACACTGGGTTTGCCCCGCTCACGGGTGTCTGTGCTTTCGCCGTCTACACTGCTCAGGCTCCCGGCTGCTCTATATGGAGCGGGCCCTGCATTGAGTGCGGTTCCAGTTTTCGGGTACTCCACAAAAGCGCAGATTCGGTTGCTCCTGCGTTTTGTGCCTTCCCCGGCCTGAGTGGTTCAGGCAGCCAGAGGCTTGGGCGTACTCTCCCGGGTGCAGCACGCCTTTTCCCTCCGCGGCGAGCGGCCCAGGCAGCCAGAGGCTTGGGCGCAATCTCCCCGGGTATGGCGCGCCTTTTCCCTCCGCGGCCCCAGCATGCACCGCCAGTCGGGTCTCAGGAAGTGTTCAGATAGGAACCGGGGGCCTGTTTGCAGTGTGGGAGGGGGTGGCTTCTCAGGGGCTGAGTTTGCCCTTTTCCCCTCCCCCCTGCCTCCTACCTCCAGCGGGGATGGGCCGGCTCTTCTCTGGAGATTCTCAGTCCCTTTGTTTTGCTAACCACCGGCAGTGTGTTCGGGCCAGTTAATTTTGTCCCTTGCTATCCCACAGTTTAAAAAAGCTCCCTCCGATTGCTCTCAGGGTCTTCGGGCCGGTCCTCACCCTAAGCAATGCCGCCCGCTCCTCTCCGTTCCGCCCTGCTTGTTGCTGGCGGGTACGGGCGTCTGGGGTACTTTTCTGCTGGGAGTTGCTTTTAGGCACGTAATCTGTGGGCCTTGTTTAATTTTTTCCTCCCAGTTAGAATGCAGAAAACTTCCCCCAGTCCCGCCAGTGAGAGGGTTTCCTGGTGATTGGAAACTCCCTCTATCAAGACTCCCCGGGACGGGTCTCCGTCCGTAGCTCTTTTGACTCCCTTATCGTTTATATTTTGTCCTACCTCCCTTCGAAGACAATGGGCTGCTTTTCTGGGCGCCTGATGTCCTCTGCTAGCGATCAGAAGTTGTTCTGTGAAATTTGCTCAGCATTCAAATGTTCTTTCGATGAATTTGTAGGAAAGAAAGTGGTCTCTCCGTCCTATTCCTCCGCCATCTTGGCTCCTCCCTCTCCACTTGGGTTTAATCCCCCTGCATGATCAGCTCTAGGGAAAGGCTGCTGTTTGAATTAATCACTCTGGGTCTGAAAAATTGATCCACATGCTTCAACTTTTATTTTTAATAGGATTTTTTTCCAAGCCAAATTTTTCCAGAGCCCATAATAAAAGTGATAAAAGTGGTAACAGTTTCTTTAGACAGTTTAAAGTTATTCCATGTGCAGAATCAAATGTATCACTTTTTAGGGAAACTGGAGAGCTAGGGCTCTCTAACAGTTTGAAAAACCCCTGGATCACTGGGCCACTGGGCATCTGCCCAGCTCCACCATACTCTGGGTTAACGAGTATGACTTGTGAAGAGCAGTGTGTTAATGCTTAACTCAAATAAGGTTTTTAAGGCAAGGGGGATGGGCAGTGTCAGTAGCATAATTTATGGGCCTCATGTATTCATTATTAATATTTACTGAGATTTAAGGGGAGGGGGCAGATGCTTAACAAGAAAACCAGAGTTACTCATATACTACTTTCTCCATCAAAAAAAAAATTCCTTGGACTCACAAAACCCTTGTCTACTTAAAAAAAATATATTCACAACCTAAAGGTTGAGAGTTATGTTTTACTTGGTGGGAATTTTTAGGACTTCAAGCCCAGGAGACAGCATCTGAAATAACCCTGAGAGAACTGCTCCAAGGAAGGGGTGGAGGCATGAGTAGCCAGGTTATATAGAAGTTTGCAACAAAGGGCAGGTAGTCTGAACATCAAAAAATTATTGTTAATTAAAGGAAACCAGATATCCCAAGTTAAGGCATTTACTGCTTTTTTATGTATGAGAAGATGCAAGAGTCTGGGCTCACTGAAATCACTCCTTTCACATGCATCTCAGTTATCTGGGGCCAGTATCCTCTGTTTTTCTCATCATAGGCTCCCTTGGAGCTCACCATAGGGAGTGACTGCAGTCTGATGGCTGCTAGATCACAGGTATTCTTCTCCTTCCTGAGTGCCCTTAGGGCTCACCAGCTCATATTGGAGGGCTGCAATCACTGATAACTGTGACATCCGTGTTACAGGAAGGATTGGCAGGGAAGATTCCATTTCTTACCTTTACATTATGAATCCACTTAAATTCAGTTGTAACCCACCCCAAGATGATGCCATTCTCCCCTCCCATCCCTTCCCCTGCTCCCCCCTGCCAGCTTCAGCACTACTGTGTTCTTTTCTCAGAATACAAATTGAGCTTGGAGGAGGATGAGCAAGGCTCATGGCAAGTGTGATCTCTGCAGGTGGGATGAGTCATCCAGCCTCCAGAGGGGCCTCTCCCCCAGCTTGCCAGCCTGTCTTCAACCAGTCACCAGGGCCTGCTTACACATACTGTGGCTCTCAACCAGAGAACCAGTAACTGTAGTTAAATCAACCCAGAAGGTGCTCTGTTCCCTACATTTATTTTCTCTAACTCCAGTTAGCTTTTTTCCTCCTTTTTATACAGTCTATTCACAATGGGCATGTTATTCAGATGAGATGGTGAAAGTAGACCCACTCTGCAGTAGAACAGCAAGCCTTTCTTCCCATCCTGAATTCTAAATACTTGAAGGATTTTGAGCTGAACCTGATTATTTTTGCTTTTTTTACCACATGCCGTTTCACACTGATCTGTTTATTCCAGTCTGTCTTGCAAACAATTTCACTTCTCTCTCTCTTAATCCTCTGGCCCTTAGTTTCCCCACATGATTTTCCCCAACACTTTCCAAAGGCCTATTAATGATAGTCACAGTCTTTCTTTAGACAAGGAGGAGAGGCTGCCATCTAGTGTCCAAAAGGGGACATGCGGACATGAAAAGTTAGCCAACTTCTTTTGCAAAAGTACTGAGCTCTGCCAATTTCCGGGAACAAGGATAAAATTTTGTCACAGAGACAGGCTGTATTCATTAAGAGCTATAGAAATGCTATGTATTTGAGAAAAAAACATTCTTCTGCCCTCTCCTGTTATAGAGTTATCAAACATCCCAGTTTACTCAGAGGCCTAAGACACAGGACTTTCTGTGCTAAAATCAGGAAAATCCTGGGCAAATGGACCACCTGGAGAGATGAAATGGCTCTTGAGTCAGAAACTGGAAAAGAGAAGAGACCTTGGGCATTTGACTGAGGAGAGAAGACTCAGCTTGAGAAAGAGAATTTTTGTGTTTGTAGAAGAGATTTTTGTGGATGTCACAGGGGAGAGGTTCAACCAGAGAGCAGAAAAATTACCTGACGCACTAGCGAGAAATATCTGGGATCAGAAGACTAGACTGAACTCAGGGGATTCTCTGGGGTCCTCCAGATTGAAGAATCTCAGTTAAAATCATCAGTCTCCAACCTGGACAAACGGTGGTGGTTTAGTCGCTAAGTCGTGTCTTGCCCTTGCGACCCCATGGACAGAGGAACCTGGCAGGCTCCAGGCAAGAATACTGGAGTGGGTTGCCATTTCCTTCTCCAGGGAATCTTCCCAACCCAGGAATCGAACCTGGATCTCCAGCATTGCAGGCAGAGCTTTACCAACTGAGCTACTAGGGAAACCTGGACAAAGGTGGGTCCTATATTGCCCTTACACACTTGGACTTGCTGATCTGAGCTGTATATTGTTTGTATAAATCCCTATATGTGGTGTGTGTGTGTGTGTGTGTGTGTGTGTGTGTATGCTCAGTTGTGTCTGACTCTTTGTGACCCCATGGACTGTAGCTCCCCAGGCTCCTCCGTTCAGGGAATTTTCCAGGCAAGAATACTGGAGTGGGTTGCCATTTCCTCCGATCTTCCTGATCCAGGGATCAAAGCTGTATCTCCCACGTTTCCTTCATTGGTAGGCAGATTCTTCACCACTGCGCCACCTTGGAAGCCCATAAACTCCTAATATAGCTTTAATGCATCAAGTAAATGCACTCGACTAATTCAAGAAGTAAACCAGAACTGGTGCTTTAGTGACCATTTGGGAATCCCCCAGTAAGCATGTGGACTTCAGGATAGTCATGGACCAAATGTTTGCATCCTCCCAAGATTCATATGTGGATTCATTCTCAATGGGATGGTATTTAGAGGTGAGACCTTTAGAAGATGATTGTTTCAATGAGATTATGAAAATAGAGTTCCCTTAATGAGATTAGTGTCCTTAAAGAAAAGAAAGAGATTCTTTTCCACCCCAAAGGAAGAGCTCTGTCTATCCACCCCCACCCCCAAGGCCATGTGAGGACACAGCAAGAAGTCAAGGCAGTTGTCTGCAAACCAGGAAAAAGAACTCTCACCAGAACCTGACCATACTAGCTAGCATCCTGACCTCAAACTTTCCAGCTGCCAGAACTGTGAGAAACAAATGTCTGTTGTTTAAGCCACCCAACCTATGGTATTTTGTTATACCAGCCAGAGGTGACCGAGACAGAAGTCAATCTGGGCTCAAACTATGATTCTGCCATTAACCAGCAGTATGACACTGAGGAGGTCATAACTGTTCTGAAGCTCGTCTCCTCAATGGGCTGTTGTGCAGATTGGATGAAGCATGCATATATAGCACTCAGCCAGCATTTGGTCAGCACCGAGTAAACCCTATTGTCAACCAAGCATCCCAGAGTCACTTCCCAGACCTGAAACCAGAGTCTGAGGTTTTTTCCATTTTTTTCCAGCAAATCTCAGATTAAGCCTGCATTTCTTTCTACTTGAAATTTTCAGCACCTTCTTTACATCTTGATTTCCTTCCCAAATAGTATCTCTCACCACCACCCCCCTCCCCCCATGAACTGGCTGCAGAGTGGAGATAATAATAGCAATTATGGGGATTAAATGAGATAATTCTTAAAAAGAGCCTAGAGTGCCTGAGGTTCAGTCGGTTCAGTTCAGTCGCTCAGTCATGTCTGACTCTTTGCGACCCCATAAATCGCAGCACACCAGGTCTCCCTGTCCATCATAAACTCCCGGAGTTTACTCAAACTCATGCCCATCGAGTCGGTGATGCCATCCAGCCATCTCATCCTCTGTCGCCCCCTTCTCCTCCTGCCCCCAATCCCTCCCAGCATCAGGATCTTTTCCAATGAGTCAACTCTTCGCATCAGTTGGCCAAAGTATTGGAGTTTCAGCTTCAGCATCAGTCCTTCCAATGAACACCCAGGACTGATCTCCTTCAGGATGGACTGGTTGGATCTCCTTGCAGTCCAAGGGACTCTCAAGAGTCTTCTCCAACACTACAGTTCAAAAGCATCAATTTTTCAGCACTAGGCTTTCTTCACAGTCCAACTCTCACATCCATACATGAGCTTAAAAATACTCCTGTCATTGTTACTGTATCTGGCCTTTCCCCTTCCCAGCCATAGGCCCTGTTCATTTCAGCAATTGCCAGAAATAAAGAAAACAAAGTTCAAGAGATCCCCTAAGTTTCAGCTTCAAAGGCCTTCCTGGTTCACCTGTTCATCCATTTCATTCAGCAAAGATTTGTATCCCTTGTGCCAGACAATGGGCGTGACAGGAAGACCACAGGACAAACACAACCCCTGCCTTCAGGAAGGCTGAGCATTAAAGGCAAATTACTATATGATGCGAGAGACAGGGGGACTTGGAGAGAACTTGGAGCACAAGAACCTGTGTCCCAGGTAGGATCTCCTATGGCAGTCATACTCAAACTGACACATGAAAGTTGAGGATAAGAATAAGAAAGGGGCAGTGGGAAAGGTGAAAAGAATTCCCAGCCTTGAGAGAGAAGTCAGGATAGCCGATACCAGGACTCAGAGGAGAGAAGACAGAATAGGATGGTGTGGGGTGACACTGCACAGGGAAGAGGTAGGAGCTAGAAGGCACAAGACCTTAAAAAGGACATTGGACTTCCTTCTGAGGTGATGGGGAGCCCTAGAAGAGCTGGAAGTAAATGATCAGCTTTTAATTTGGGACATTTGCTTTTATTCCTAAGGATAAAACTGAGCAAATATCATCTACCCCTTCTGTTCACTAAATTTTTCAGAGATGCATAGTTAGGGTGGGGCCATTGGTAAGAAACACATGCCATTCAGACAAATAAATCTCATCCCAGAAGACTTCCAGACTAGGAAACCAGACTCTCATAGAGCCTATCAGGCAAGGTTGCACATTTCTTCCCAGCAACTCATGCAAGTGAGCAAGAGCATCAATGTGGAGCTCTGCCCCCAGGCCCCAGATGGTGAGGGCTGGTGGGGAGGTATCAGTGAGCCAGCTGCAGGTCCTACACATGCCTCCTTTTTCTTTTTATAGCTAATCTTACTGCTAGTTTTTACAGTTAGTTGACAACCCAGCTTATTCTAATCCCTATGTGTTTCTGAAACCCCTACCTTCTGTATCAGTTGATCTGTCATGATTTAACAAAAATAGCCTCAGTGCTTTTGAATGTGGGTGGATGGATGGGTTGGGAGTATAGAGAAGTTGTATATAAAAAAGAGAGAGAGAGAGACCTCTTTTCGGTCTTCACAGAACTTACAATCTTGTTTTGGTGCAGAGGGAGGTGAATTCAGTAGGAGAGTAGCACAGTGATAATGATAGAGACAAAGTAGGTGATTCAACTGAGTTAATCCCACTAAGGGATCATAAGTAAAGAAAACAAATGGGAGATTCCTTAAAGTTAATGGTCACTCAAGAAAGCAGGTTTGCTTAACCACAAAACCAGACAGGCTTGCTTAGCAACAAAACTGTGCCACAGAAACATGGGACAGACCCCAAGCAATAATGGAATGAGACCCACATCCTGCCCAGTGGGGTCAGTAAGTTAATGATTCCTAGGACACGCTGCATTTGATACACTAAATATATATATAAGAGAGAGAGAGAAAAGGTGACATTATACTGAAACCTGAGATGATTTATCATTCTTTAGTATCTATTACCACCTTTTTACTCATTTCCATTTTGTCATGACAATCCTAGTATGACCAAGTAGGGACAAGAAAACTACCCCACTTGACATGGAAGAGGAACTGATGATAGAAGCTTGATCTCTACTCAAGAATGAGGAAGAAAGTGGTCTTCTCCCCTTCTCCACTCTTCCTTTGATGATAAATATAGCCCACTAAGTTCTTGGGGATGGCATCCTTTTGCCCACCTGCTTGTAAACCTCACATCCTATTCTAATAAATTACTTATTGGGCCTTCTGTGGCAGTTCAGTGGTTAAGACACCAGACTTCCATTGCAGACGGCATGGGTTTGAGATCTGGTTGGGGCACTAAGATCCCACATGTCTTGCTGCCAGAAAACCAAAACATAAAACAGAAGCAATATTGTAACAAATTCAATAAAGACTTTAAAAATGGTTCACATCAAAAAAAACTCTCCAAAAAGAAAGATTAAATTAAAGAATTTAATTTCTGTTAATTAAAGAAAAACCAGACATCTCAAGTTAATGAATTCAGTGTTTTTCTATGTATTGGAAGATGCAAGAGTCTGGACTCAGAAATCATCCCTTTGATATGCACCTTAACTATCTAGGGCCAGTATCCTGCTTCTCTGTGTTCTAAATCCACTCAGGATACACATTAGCAGATGGGAATGGGGCACCAGGGGCTGATGGCTTGATGACTGCAACACCCTCTGTTACTGATTTGGCAGATACCACTTTCCATCCGCACTTTACAAAAGGAATTACTACAATATTTACTTATATAAGTACTTTCCCTAAACCACTTAAAATCGGCTTCAACTTGAAAAACACTGATTTAGAATCAACATTTCAGAAACTCATCTAGTACATAAATGAAATCATTTCTACAAAAGAGGGTAGAGTATATTTGTGTCTATTCTTGGACCCAGTTGTTTTTCTTTAACACTTTGCCCACTGACAGCTGGCTTCACTTTTGAACAATCTTTTTCTCCTATTTCTCTTTTTAAAAGGATTTCTCAGCCTTTGACAAAATTCAACATCCATTTATGATAAAAAAAAAAAACCCTCCAGAAAGCAGGAATAGAAGGAACATACCCCAACATAATAAAAGCTATATATGACCAACCCACAGCAAACATTACCCTCAATGATGAAAAATTGAAAGCATTTCCCCTAAAGTCAGGAACAAGACAAGGGTGCCCACTCTCACCACTACTATTCAACATAGTTTTGGAAGTTTTGGCCACAGCAATCAGAGCAAAAAAGAAATAAAAGGAATCCAGATAAGAAAAGAAGAAGTGAAACTCTCACTGTTTGCAGATGACATGATCCTCTACATAGAAAACCCTAAAGACTCCACCAGAAAATTACTAGAGCTAATCAATGAATATAGTAAAGTTTCAGGATATAAAATTAACACAGAGAAATCCCTTGCATTCCTATACACTTACAATGAGAAAAAAGAAAGAGAAATTAAGGAAACAATACCATTCACCATTGCAATAAAAAGAATAAAATACTGAGGAGTATATCTACCTAAAGAAACAAAAGACCTATATATAGAAAACTATAAAACACTGGTAAAAGAAATCAAAGAGGACACAAACAGATGGAGAAATATACCGGGTTCATGGATTGGAAGAATCAGTATTGTCAAAATGACTATATTACCCAAAGTAATCTATAGATTCAATGCAATCCCTATCAAGCTACCAACAGTATTCTTCACAGAACTAGAACAAATAATTTCACAATTTGTATGGAAATACAAAACACCTCGAATAGCCAAAGCAATTTTTGAGAAAGAAGAATGGAACTGGAGGAATCAACCTGCCTGACTTCAGGCTCTACTACAAAGTCACAGTCCTCAAGACAGTATGGTACTGGCACAAAGACAGAAATATAGATCAATCAATGGAACAAAATAGAAATCCCAGAGATAAATCCACGTACCTATGGACACCTTATCTTCAACAAAGGAGGCAAGGATATACAATGGAAAGAAGACAACCTCTTTAACAAGTGGTGCTGGGAAAACTGGTCAACCACTTGCAAAAGAATGAAACTAGAACATTTTCTAACACCATACACAAAAATAAATTCAAAATGGATTAAAGATCTAAATGTTAGACCAGAAACTATAAAACTCCTAGAGGAGAACATAGGCAAAACACTCTCTGACATAAATCACAGCAAGATCCTCTATGACCCACCTCCCAGAATATTGGAAATAAAAGCAAAAATAAACAAATGGGACCTAATGAAACTTAGAAGCTTTTGCACAACAAAGGAAACTATAAGCAAGATGAAAAGACAGCCTTCAGAGTGGGAGAAAATAATAGCAAATGAAGCAACAGACAAAGGATTGATCTCAGAAATATACAAGCAACCCCTGCAGCTCAACTGCAGAAAAATAAACGACCCAATCAAAAAGTGGGCCAAAGAACCAAACAGACATTTCTCCAAAGAAGACATACAGATGGCTAAAAAACACATGAAAAGATGCTCAAAATCACTCATTATCAGAGAAATGCAAATCAAAACCACAACGAGGTACCATTTCACACCAGTCAGAATGGCTGCTATCGAAATGTCTACAAGCAATAAATGCTGGAGAGGGTGTGGAGAAAAGGGAACCCTCTTACACTGTTGGTGGGAATGCAAACTAGTATAGCCACTACGGAGAACAGTGTGGAGATTCCTTAAAAAACTGGAAATAGAACTGCCATATGACCCAGCAATCCCACTGTGGACATACACACTGAGGAAACCAGAATTGAAAGAGACACGTGTACCCTAATGTTCATTGCAGCACTGTTTATAATAGCCAGGACATGGAAACATACTAGATGTCCATCAGCAGACAAATGGGTAAGAAAGCTGTGGTACATATACACCATGGAATATTACTCAGCCATTAAAAAGAATACATTTGAATCAGTTCTAATGAGGCGGATGAAACTGGAGCCCATTATACAGAGTGAAGTAAGCCAGAAAGAAAAACACCAATACAGTATACTAACGCATATATATGGAATTTAGAAAGATGGTAACGATAACCCTGTATGCAAGACACAAAAGAGACACAGATATAAAGAACAGTTTTTTGGACTCTGTGGGAGAGGGCGAGGGCAGGATGATATGGGAGAATGACATTGAAACATGTACATTATCATATGTAAAACGAATCGCCAGTCCAGGTTCAATGCATGATACAGGGTGCTCGGGGCTGGTGCACTGGGATGACCCAGAGGGATGGGATGGGGAAGGAGGTGGGAGGGGGGTCCAGGATGGGGAACATATGTACACCCATGGTGGATTCATGTCAATGTATGGCAAAATCAATAAAAGATTGTAAAGAAAATAAATACATAAATAAAACTGAAAAATAATAATAATAAAGTAAAAAAATAAAAGAGGCTTTCTCCTACTTATGCCTGCATGTTTTTGCAAAATTTTTTAGAAAATGCCGAAAAGTATAAAAGAAAACAAAATCACCTATACCCCTAGCATTCTGGAGATAACCAAAGTAAATATTTCTAAATATTTTCCTCCAAATTCTTTTTTAAAATTGAAAGTGCACTTGACAGTCTCGTTTTGTACAAAGCATATAGAGTGAATGTGCTACATAATAATGGCTCTGTTGAGCTGAATGAGACCCTAGTGAACAGGAGGCGGATGGCACAGAATGGTGGAAAAAGCACAAGAGTTCAATTCTGACTTTGCTTTCTAGTAGTTTGTAGATTTGGGGCAAGATATTTAGCAGTATAGTAATTCTTACCACATTGAGTGGTTGTGAACATTCAATAAAATAAAATATGTAAAATAACAGAAAAGTGGTGATGCTCAATAAATTATAGTCATATCATTAATACTATCAGCAATAATGTCTTTACTGGTGGCAGCTCAGTCTTAAAGCAAGAGAGTTTAAATTGAGCAAGTTGGCTGGAGCCAGACACAATGGGATAGGACAGGGTGAGAACTCTGCACTTCTTGTTGGAATCTTGCCTTGTGTGTTCAGAGAAGACTCCCCATATTCAATCTTACCCTTGAATATGTTGATCTAAAAAACAGAAAATCAACGGGAGCAACAAACCCTATGTCCAGCCACAAACTTAAGGATAGTGATCAGAGCTCTCTATCACTGGCCCAATGCAGAAAATAACATGTAGCAACAGCTACCATGTGTCACCCAGAGTTTCCTTTGGGATACAGGACTAGTTTCCCAGCTGCTGGAGTGCTGTTAGCAGATCACCCTTAGCTGTCAGCCCTCTCCAGGGGTGACCTCAATGAAGAAAACTGTCTTGCGAAATCTTTTTGGAATGAGTCTCATCCTGTGACTGATGATATAAGGGTATAAAGGCCTGAGAAAAGCAAAGAAATAGAAGCTGTAAAGAGGAAACAATGGAAATTTTAGAACCGAAAATCATAGTAACTGAATTGAAATAAATTCTAATGATGGGATTACAGCAGAATATAGAAGACAATAAAAAAAAATCAGTGAACCTGGAGATAGGACAATAGAAGTTACTCAACCTGGACAACAGAGAGATAATATATTGAAAAATAAAAATAAGCAGGGTGTTAGTGATTTATGGGACAAAAACAAAATATCTAACATTAGTGTTCTGGAAGAAAAGGAGAAAGAGGACTGAACTAAAAGAGTCTCCTAATATATATTGACTGAAAAGTTGCCCCGAGTTAGTAAAAGACATAAACCTACAGATTTAAAAAGGTGAGCAAACCCCAAACAGTTAAAATAGAAATTCACACTAAGGCATGTCATGATAAAACTTCTGAAAACTAAAGACAAAGAGAAAATCCTAATATAAAATGGCATTCCCTTATAGGAGAAAACAATTTGAAATGACAGCAGATTTCAGAAGATAATACAGAGAATCCTAAAGGAAAGTAACACGACATTGTTCAAGTGTTAAAAGACTTGTCCTCCCAGAGAAAATGTCCTTCAGCAATGAAGGAGAGATCAAGTTATTTGATTTCTCAGACATTCTCAGATGAAAGAAAACTAAGAATTTTTTGCTTATAGACAGAACTACACTAAAAGAATGGCTAAGAAAATTTTCTAACAGTAAGAAAATGGTTTTCAAAGGAATCTTGGAATATTAGGAAAGAAAACAAGAGCACATAAGCAAAAATATGAATAAATGTAATAGCTTTTCCCTCTCGAGTTTTCTAAATTATTTGATTACTAAAGCAAAAATTATAACACCATCTGATATGGCTCTTTATGTAGAGGAAAAGTTTAAGACATTTGTATTACAATGGGGAGGGCAAAGAATTTAAATTTCTATATTTCATTTGAAAGGGTAAAATGTTGACAATAATAGATTGTAATGAGTTAGGTATATATAATGTACTACCTAGAGAAACCACTTAAAGAGCTAACCAGGACAAATACTCAAAAGTGCTATAGAAGAAAAGGAATTCTAAAAGAAACATTCATGCAACCCACAGGAATAAAGCTGGGGCGGGGTGGGGTGGGGCGGGAGCGGGGGGGGGGGGGGGACACAAAAAACAAATACAGAGAGAACAAAAGGTAAACCACAGACTTCAGTCCTAACATACCAATGATTACACTAAATGCAAATGATCTAAGTACACCAACTTAAAAATGGAGATTGACAAAGGGAGTTAAACATATTACCAAACTATATGCTGAAATCAACTATGTGAAATTTTAAATGATAAACCTACATCCTAACACAAGATAGCATATCATATTTGTACCATAATTTATTGAACCATTTCCCTACTAATAGACATTTATATCTTTTCCTGAATGGTATTTTTTCTTTTTCTTTTTTTTTTTTTTTTGGTATTACAAATAGTGCTTGAAAGAACTCTCTTTTACATATATTCTTACACCCTTGGATAAATGTTTTCACAGACTAAGTTCCAAAAGTGGAATTGTCGGTTTAGAGTCTTACCTAAAATCAAACTTTAAAGAAAGAATTGTGGGCTGGGAGAATGAGTGTAGGTTTCATTTCAGAAGGTCTGTATTTGAATCTAGCCTTTGCCATGTGCCTAGCACTCTGTGACATTCGGGGTTTATACATAAGAGATAATGAAAGTGTAAATATCTTCTAGAATACAAAATTCAGTACAAATGGAAAAATTATTCATCAAGTTGTATGGCATAGGGGGGTTTCCCTGGTAGCTTAGCTGGTAAAGAATCCACCAGCAATGCAGAAGACCCAGTTTCAATTCCTGGGTTGGGAAGTCCCCTAAAGAAGGGTAAGCTACCCACTCCAGTATTCTCAGGCTACCCTGGCGGCTCAGATGGTAAAGAATCCACCTGCAATGTGGGAGACCTGGGTTGGGAACATCCCCTAGAGAGGAGCATAGCAACCCACTCCAGTATTCTTGCCTAGAGAATCCCAATAGACAAAGGAGCCTGGCAGGCTATAGTTCATGGGGTCGCAAAGAGTAAGACATGACTGAGTGACAAGGCACAGTACAGCACACAGCATAGTTAAGAGCACAGGATCTGAAGCCATACTGCCTGAGTGCTCATGTAAGCTCCACTGTTTACTCTATGCCCTGGGAAGATAGCTTAACCTTGCTATGTCTCAGTATTGTCACATTTTTATAAGATGGGGATAACAATAGTAGCCATCCCACAGAGTTGTTATGAATATTAAGTAAATTAAAATATGGGTAAAATATCTAGAATATTGAATAACACATAGTAAGAACAATTTAAATACTATCATTCTTATTATTACTGATTTATTGGAGACCATACAAAGCATTACTTCATGAAGAGCAGAGCTAACCAAATACTTCTTGATACTTCTTTTGGTTTAAAAGAAGTCCTTACATCTTCTTAAATTATGAAAATCTCTTTCACCATTCCTTCCTCTTACTTGAGCTTTCTCACCCTTTATTAAATTTATTAAATTTGTTGTCCTTTTCAACTTTACCTACCTTCTATATATTTAACTCAAAAATTTAGAGACAAGCTAACACCTATTTTACTCAAACACTTCCAGAAAATTGCAGAAGAAGGTAAACTTCCAAACTCATTCTATGAGGCCACCATCACCCTAATTCCAAAACCAGACAAAGATGCCACAAAAAAAGAAAACTACAGGCCAATATCACTGATGAACATAGACGCAAATATCCTTAACAAAATTCTGGCAAACAGAATTCAACAACATATTAAAAAAAATCATACATCATGACCAAGTGGGCTTTATCCCAAGAATGCAAGGATTCTTTAATATCCGCAAATCAATCAATGTAGTACACATTAACAAATTGAAAGATAAAAACCATATGATTATCTCAATAGATGCAGAAAAAGCCTTTGACAAAATTCAACATCCATTTATGATTAAAACTCTCCATAAATCAGGAATAGAAGGAACATACCCCAACATAATAAACAGCTATATATGACAAACCCACAGCAAACATTACCCTCAATGGTGAAAAATTGAAAGCATTTCCCCTAAAGTCAGGAACAAGACAAGGGTGCCCACTCTCACCACTACTATTCAACATAGTTTTGGAAGTTTTGGCCACAGCAATCAGAGCAGAAAAAGAAATAAAAGGAATCCAGATAAGAAAAGAAGAAGTGAAACTCTCACTGTTTGCAGATGACATGATCCTCTACATAGAAAACCCTAAAGACTCCACCAGAAAATTACTAGAGCTAATCAATGAATATAGTAAAGTTTCAGGATATAAAATTAACACAGAGAAATCCCTTGCATTCCTATACACTTACAATGAGAAAAAAGAAAGAGAAATTAAGGAAACAATCCATTCACCATTGCAATGAAAAGAATAAAATACTTAGAAATATATCTACCTAAAGAAACAAAAGACCTATATATAGAAAACTATAAAACACTGGTAAAAGAAATCAAAGAGGACACAAACAGATGGAGAAATATACCGGGTTCATGGATTGGAAGAATCAGTATTGTCAAAATGACTATATTACTCAAAGTAATCTATAGATTCAATGCAATCCCTATCAAGCTACCAACAGTATTCTTCACAGAACTAGAACAAATAATTTCACAATTTGTATGGAAATACAAAACACCTCGAATAGCCAAAGCAATTTTTGAGAAAGAAGAATGGAACTGGAGGAATCAACCTGCCTGACTTCAGGCTCTACTACAAAGCCACAGTCCTCAAGACAGTATGGTACTGGCACAAAAACAGAAATATAGATCAATGGAACAAAATAGAAATCCCAGAGATAAATCCACGAACCTATGGTCACCTTATCTTCAACAAAGGAGGCAAGGATATACAATGGAAAAAAAGACAACCTCTTTAACAAGTGGTGCTGGGAAAACTGGTCAACCACTTGCAAAAGAATGAAAGAACACTTTCTAACACCATACACAAAAATAAATTCAAAATGGATTAAAGATCTAAATGTAAGACCAGAAACTATCAAACTCCTAGAGGAGAACATAGGCAAAACACTCTCCGACATAAATCACAGCAGGATCCTCTATGACCCACCTCCCAGAATATTGGAAATAAAAGCAAAAATAAACAAATGGGACCTAATGAAACTTAGAAGCTTTTGCACAACAAAGGAAACTATAAGCAAGATGAAAAGACAGCCTTCAGAATGGGAGAAAATAATAGCAAACGAAGCAACAGACAAAGGATTAATCTCAAAAATATACAAGCAACTCCTGCAGCCCAATTCCAGAGAAATAAATGACCCAATCAAAAAATGGGCCAAAGAACTAAACAGACATTTCTCCAAAGAAGACATACAGATGGCTAAAAAACACATGAAAAGATGCTCAAAATCACTCATGATCAGAGAAATGCAAATCAAAACCACAATGAGATACCATTACACACCAGTCAGGATGGCTGCTATCCAAAAGTCTACAAGCAATAAATGCTGGGGAGGGTGTGGAGAAAAGGGAACCCTCTTACACTGTTGGTGGGGATGCGAACTAGTATAGCCACTATGGAGAACAGTGTGGAGATTCCTTAAAAAACTGGAAATAGAACTGCCATATGACCCAGCAATCCCACTCCTGGGCATACACACCAAGGAAACCAGATTGGAAAGAGACACGTGCACCCCAATGTTCATTGCAGCACTGTTTATAATAGCCAGGACATGGAAACATACTAGATGTCCATCAGCAGACGAATGGATAAGGAAGCTGTGGTACATATACACAATGGAATATTACTCAGCCATTAAAAAGCATACATTTGAACCAGTTCTAATGAGGTGGATGAAACTGGAGCCCATTATACAGTGAAGTAAGCCAGAAAGATAAAGACCAATACAGTATACTAATGCATATATATGGAATTTAGAAAGATGGTAATGATAACCCTATATGCAAAACAGAAAAAGAGACACAGATGTACAGAACAGACTTTTGGACTCTGTGGGAGAAGGCAAGGGTGGGATGTTTTGAGAGAACAGCATCAAAACGTATATTATTATATGTGAAACAGATCACCAGCCCAGGTTGGATGCATGAGACAAGTGCTCGGGGCTGGTGCACTGGGAAGACCCAGAGGGATGGGGTGGGGAGGGAGGTGGGAGAGGGGATCGGGATGGGGAATACATGTAAATCCATGGCTGATTCATGTCAATGTATGGCAAAAACCACTACAATATTGTAAAGTAATTAGCCTCCAACTAATAAAAATAAATGGGGAAAAAAAGGAAAGGACAAAAAAAACTGGGTTAAAAAAAGGAAAACACTAATACTTCTCAATGATTTATAGGGGAAGAAACCACAATGACATAGTGCTGCTCTGAGAAAATTTTTTTAAAAAAATTTGCCAGTGTATTGTATTGCCATCTACCATCACCAAAATGCACTGATTGTTATTCACGGTGTGTTCTTCTTGAAATACAGATGGCACATCCATGAAAGACAAAGCTCAGCCCTGCTTGAAGTCTTTCTGCGGAATTCCCACTGAGCTCAGCTGCAGTAGTGAAACAGCCATCACAATAGGTACAGTTAACCCTATTTGCCTGGAACATGTTAAGTGACATGAGGTTTCCCAGGAACACAATGGCCATGGCACTGGGGAAAGACAAGACTATTTATAATCTGATAAACAAGCACTGATTTATGTTTCTATCTACTATGTGGTCATTACCTTTTTATCTTTGAAACCCTCTTTCTCTCCAGTGCATGCCTCTCTTTTCTTTCCTTTTCTTTTGTTTTTCCAAGAAGTGATAAGTTTGCCCATTCTCCAAAGTCCATTTTGGAGCCAGGGAATATATCTGCAGAGGTCAAAAGTGTGCTAGCCAAAAGCCACTTCCAAGATTACTGATAAAATTACAACCTTTGTCAAAACAAAAGAACTTCTATGAACTCTGTAGAATGAAATATTTTCCAACTAAAGGTTATTCAGCTGGCACAGGTTAAAGTTCAGAATTTTAGTAAGGATGTAAAGGTATCATGATCATTAATTTATGTGTCCACTTGACTAGATCATGGGATGTCCAGATATCTGGCTATACATTATTTCTGGATGTGTCTGAGGTGTTTCTGGAAGAGATTAGCATTTGAATCTGTAGACTGAGTAAAGCAGATTGTCCTTCCCAAAGTGGCTGAGCCTCATTCAGTTCACTGAGCGCCTGAATAGAATAAAAATGCAGAAGAAGACTGGATTCAACCTTTAAGCTGGGATATCAGTCTTCTGCTCTTGGCATTTCTGGATCTCATGCCTTCAGACTCAGACTGCAATCTATATCATCAGCAATCTGGCTTTCAAAACTTTGAACTACACCACATTCCTAGATATCCACTTGCAGATTGCAAACGTGGTACTTCTCAGCCTCCATTAATTGCATGAGCTAATACCTTATGATAAATTCATCTATCTGTCTATCTATCTATCTATCTATCCACCTACATTCTGTTGGTTCTGATTCTCTGGACTAATGCAGGCTTCTTAATAGAACTCCTTGATAGAATAGTCCTGTCACCAATACATGTTTACTCATTTTCAAATTTGCACATTCTATTCCCTTTCCAATGGACCTCCCAGGTGGCACTATTGGTAAAGAACCCATCTGCCAATATAGGAGACATAAGAGACCTGGGTTTGATCCCTGGAAGATCCTCTGGAGGAGGGCATGGCAACCCACTCTAGTATTCCTGCCTGGAGAATCCCATGGACAGAGGAGCCTGGCGGGCTACAGTTCATGGGGTCACGAAGAGTTGGACACAAATGAAGTGACTTAGCACACACACACATATTCCCTTTCAAATAGTGTGGCTTCTGTTCCTAAAAACCTAGGTTTTAAAAATTTTGAAATTGAGGATCTCAAGACCTTAAAGACCTTGGTATTAAAAACATATGTACCTCTAATTATCTCTAAAATAAATGTATTGATCCAGACAAATTTTTTAGGCTGGCCCTTATGGTTTGTTTACTAAATATATTGTCAGTTTAGGTTTCCAACCTTATACTTGGCTACTGCTCATTACAGATGCTATTCTGTAAAACTGAGTCCCTCAGTCTTCCATTTTCCCCAAGCATACTGACAATTCCTGTCTCTGAGCCATAGTTTAAGGGCAAATTGATCACCAAAGAACTTTTACAACAGATGCTGGAATGCAACCTGGCAATATCTTCAGCAATAAAAATATGTGGCTCCATCTGCCCAGAACAGGACCACCCTTCTTTGGGGAAAGGCCATTGTTATGGACTGAATGCTTGTGTCCTCCTATTAAAATTCATTTGTTGAAGCCCTAATCCCAATGTGATGATATTTGAATATGAGACCTTTGGGTGGTAATTAGGTCACGAGGGTGGGTCCTTATGAATGAGATTCACGCCCTTAAAAAAAGAGGCCAGAGAGCTAGCTCACTGTCTTTCCATCATGTGAGGATACAAGATGTTCACAGTCTGCAACTTGGAGGAGTGCTGTCACCAGAACCTGACCATGTGCCAGCACCCTAATACAGGACTTCCAACCTCCAGGACTGTGAGGAACAACTTTCTGTTGTTTATAAGCCGTCTAGTCTATGGGACTTTGTTATGTGCTTAAACAGCCATTTCCCAACTGCAACCCCATGGGCCTACGGAGGTATGGGAGCTGCCAATCAGAAGGCCTCACACGTTTGACTACAGCGACTGGTCCCCAATCCAGGCAGGCTAGTCAGAATCCTCTCTAGGACTTTCCTAAATGGAGATTGCAAGGAAAAGACTTTCCTCTCCTGTCAGGAAGCCATAATAATGTAGGCATGGAGTGCCATGAGGCCATGTCAGGGAAGAGAAAGGAGGAATGAAAGTAGAGACAGAATTAATCATTCTCGGCCATATCTAAGTTCTCTCAGACCAGATAAGGCCACCCTTCCTGTTCTTTGGTGATGTGGGTATTCCCTCTGTATGCGTAAGTTACTTCAGGTTGGATTCCTGGACTACTGGTGTGACCTGGTACTGACAGTTTTGCAGAAGATGTAAATTCTTCACATGATCATTTAAATTCTTCACATGATACAAAAATCAATCCTCAGTAAAAGTTGAGGGCACACTAAACTTAAAAGTGCTTGTGGCAATAAAATTTATCTTTATCAGTTTTCTGGTTGCTAAACATACATATTATAAAAGAAGTTTATGAAAACTAGACAGTGTACAAAGTGACTGTTTCAGATTTTTGTCTGTATGTATATAAATTGTCTTCCCTAAAATTAGATCAGATTTCCCGTCAATCCTATAGCTTATGTCTTCCACTTAATAATGTATTTTGGATATCATGATACCTTAGTTTATATAAATCTGCTTGGTGGTATTTTAAATGTTCAGGTTCGAAATGCGTCATCCGAAATGACTATCATTGGTAATGGTGGTGACTAAGGGTATGTGTTCTTCCACTGATGGAATTCTAGATTGGAGCCAGGAGACCTGTGCAATTGACTTGTTGTGTGCAGACAGGTTTTGTAAGAAGTTGAATAGTTGATTTCTCATTTCCATGTCAGGCTGTTGGCAGTATTTCAAGTACTCTTTTGATTCAGAGTTGAATCATGGGACAAAGCTATAAGACATTTGCCTGGCAATTTGCAAGATGATCTTATAATGTGAACAATACAGGGAAAACAACAAAACCTGTGCACTCTGGACTCACATTCATAATCAGGAGTTATGAAAATAATAACAACTAACACAACAGCAACTTTTATCAAGTACTTAATAGGTACCAGGGACACTGGCTAAGCACTTGACATCAGATGCATTATTTAATGCTCACAGTAACTCTAAAATTATCACTGCTGCTGCTGCTGCTAAGTCGCTTCAGTTGTGTCTGACTCTATGCGACCCCATAGACGGCAGCCGGCCAGGCTCCCCCATCCCTGGGATTCTCCCGGCAAGAACACTGGAGTGGGTTGCCATTTCCTTCTCCAATGCATGAAAGTGAAAAGTGAAAGTGAAGTCTCTCAGTCAAGTCCGACTCTTCACGACCCCATGGACTGCAGCCTACCAGGCTCCTCTGTCCATGGGATTTTCCAGGCTAGAGTACTGGAGTAGGTTGCCATTGCCTTCTCTGAAAATTATCACTATTTTCAGTAATTAATTTGAAGCTCTTGCCTATAGTCAGACAGATCGGAAGTGTCAGCGCTGGTATTTGACCTTGAACTAAATAACCCTAAAGCCTGTGTTCCTCATCACCAGTTATTCTGCTCTCCAGTTTGCTCCCCAGCACCACCTGACTTGGGACATTTACCTATTGTTACCTCAAAACTCAGATTTTGAAATGTAAACACTTTTATTGTTAGGAAAGTTTGTGGAAATTTTACTAATGCTTTTGTGCTAGTTTTAAGATAAATTTAGAGGAGGATATTACAATATCCTCTTTGTTGACACAACCTGACGCAAGCAAGGGTTGGAGGTTTATTGGTTGAGGTTCTGTTTCCTGACCACTTCAACCTTCGCTAAGTCAGATTTCTGGAAATAATATATGAAGTAAGAAAATTAAAACTAATTATGAACAGCACCAACTAATTGATAAGGAAATCAATATAAAATACAACTTTAGGAAAATCAGATGAAGTATTAGTTTCCTATGGCTGCTGTAACAAATTATCACAAACCTGGTGGCTTAAAGGGGCTCCCCAAGTGGTGCTAGTGGTAAAGAACCTGCCTGCCAATGCCAGTGCAGGAGATATAAGAGACACAGGTTTGATTCCTGGGTCGGGAAGATCCCCTGGGGGAGGAAATGACAACCCACTCCAGTATTCTTCCTTGGGAAATCCCACAGACAGAGGAGCCTGGTGGTTTACCATCCATAGGGTCACAAAGAGTCAGACACAACTGAAGCAACTTAGCACGTACAGTGGTTTAAAACAACACACATGTATTATCTCATATTTTAAAAATTAATTAATTACTTCTGGGCTGCACTGGGTCTTCGTTGCTGTGCACCAGTTTTCCCTAGTTGTGGTGTTCAATCTTCTCTTTGTGGTGACTTCTCTTGTTGCTGAGTGTGGGCTCTAGAGTGCACAGGCTTCAGTAGTTGCCACACCCAGGCTCCGTAGTTGTAACACACAGTGTAACACACAGGCTTAGCTGTCCTGTGGCATGTGGAATCTTCCCAGACCAGGGATCGAACCCCTGTTCCCTGCATTGGCAGGCAGATTCTTAACCACTGGACCACCAGGGAAGTCCAATTATCTCACGTTTTGAAAAATACAAATCCAAAACAGGGCTGACGTGACTAAAATGAAGGTGTTGGCAGAGCTGTGTTCCTTTGGGAGGCTCTAAGGGAGAATCTTTCCTTTGCCTTTTCTAGTTTCTAGAGACTGCATTCATGATTCGTGGTCCACCTTCACTCCAATCTTTGCTTCCATCCTCGAATCCCCTTCTCTGACTCTGACTCTCCTACCTCCTCTTTCTTTCTCTTGTTAGAAAACTTTATTTTTTTAATGATGGTGAAAAACACACAACATAAAATTTATCATCTTAAACCCTTTTTAAAGGTACAGTTCAGTATTATTAAATACATTCACATTGATGTACAGCTGATTTCCAGAACTTTTTCATCTTGCAAAACTGAAACTCTACTCCACTTCAACAACTCCTCATATCCCCTCCCCATAACCTTGGCCACCACAATGCTACTTTCTGTTACTATGAATTTGATGACTCTAGATACTGCATATAAATGGACTCATACAAAGTTTGTCCTTCTGTGTCTCCTTTATTTCACTTGGCATAATGTCTTAAAGATTCACTCATGTCATAGCATATGTCAGAATGTCTTTCCTTGTTAAAACTTAATAATATTCCACTGTATGGATAGGTCATGTTTTGTTTAAACATTCAATTGTTGGACACTCAGGTTACTTCTACCTTTTGGCTATTGCGAATAATGCTGCTATGAACACAGGTATACAAACATCTCTTCAAGACTTTGCTTTCAATTCCTTGGGGAATATATGTAGAAGTGGAATTGTTGGACCACATGTGGTACTTCTATTTTTTTTATTTTTTGAGGAAACTCCATACTTATCTCCATAGCAGCCTGTACCATTTTGCATTCCCTAAAACAGAGCACCAGGCTTCCAATTTCTCCACATTCTTGGCAACACTTTTTGTTTTCTGTTTTATTTTTAGGAATAGCAATCCTGATGGGTGTGAAGTGACATCTCATTGTTGTTTTAATTTATATTTCTCTAATGATTAGTGATATTGAGCATCTTTTCATATGCTTGTTGGTCATCCTACCTCCCTTTCATAAAGACCCTTGTCATTATATTGGGTTTACCAGGATAATCCAGAATAATCTCCCCATTTTAAGATCCTTAACATAATCCCACCTGCAAAATCCCATTTGCTATGTAAGGTAACATACACAGATCCCAGAGATTAGAACATAGACAACTTTGTGGGGCAGAAGGTGTCATCATTCTACTGCCAAAGCCAAGAGAATAAGAAGTCTGAAGAAGGATGTTTGGCTGATGACTTCAGGTACAAAAAAAGAAGAATTTTATGATCGGTGACCTTTGAGACAGCTTTTAGTAAGTGGAAGGATTGTAACTCAGAATAAGTTATTAATATTTTTATGTTAACTACTAATCTGAAATTATATTTACATATATCTGTTTCTTCCCAAAGGAGCTATTCTGTTTAAATTACCCAGAGTTCTCATAAGTTTAGGTTAAAGTAAAAACTCTATAATTCCAGGCTAGTCTGACAGCTCTACTCTATGCAGCATTCAGGATCTGATTTCATTTCCCTAGGATGGAGTCCTGGTCCCTGTGGTCTAGGCAACATCCACTTTGTGGGAAGCAGGATGGATGTGGGGAAATGAATGTGATGTCAGTATCAGTTCAGTTCAGTCACTCAGTCATGTCCGACTCTTTGCAACCCCATGGACTGCAGCATGCCAGGACTCCGTCTATCATCAACTCCTGGAGCCTACTCAAACTGATGTCCATCATGTCAGTGATGCCATCCAACCATCTCATCCTCTGTCGTCCCCTTGTCTTCCTGCTTTCAATCTTTCCTAGCATCAGGGTCTTTTCAAATGAGTTGGTTCTTTGCATCAGGCAGCCAAAGTATTGGAGATTCAGCTTTAGCATCAGTCCTTCCAATGAATATTCAGGACTGATTTCCTTTAGGATTGACAGACTGGATCTCCTTGCAATCCAAGGGACTCTCAAGAGTCTTCTCCAACACCACTGTTCAAAAGCATCAATTCTTTGGCTCTCAGATATCAAAATAAAGCAAGGGAAAAGATAAAGAGCTTATAAGAAGCTATGTATTTCTAAACTATAGTGTTAGATGTGAGGACAAGGCACTTGTATGTATGTATATGAGTCCAATGAATACTTAGAGCAATTGAAGAAGTTGTGCGTGTTGGGGGTTGGTGTGGACTGTGCTCCATTAACAGACATGAGAAGGGAGTGACCATCCTAGTCCTAAGCAAATTGTTTTTTGTCTCTGCTCTTGAGAGAGGAAATATAGATTCAATTTAGGACAAGCTGAGATTTCAAGCTTCAGACCTTTATCCAGGTATAGATGTCCATCAGACTTTGGAAAAGAAGAAAAACTGTTTTCATCCAATACAGGAGAAAGTACCAAGAAAACAGGTGATGTAGGAAGAAACACTGAGTGGAGTAACTTTGATGTAGCTTACTTCCAAGTCTTCATCTGCCTTATTATGAAGCATAACTATCTGCAGAGAATAAGACAGGTGGGTGGAGGCCCACACGTTTCAGGCTTGCGGAGCAAGGAGGTTTACTAGGCCATGGGAAGTGTGAGGAGGCAATAGGAAACTGCTCATGAAGCACACACTTGAAAGGTGATCATACGTATAAAGCAGCAGCTCCAGTGTGGGAAGCTCCAGTCAGGGAAGTCACAGCAAGGGAAGGCACATTAGGGCAAAGGAGAGGTCCAAGGAAACAGCAACAGAAGGGCATTCTGAAAGCCTGAACCAGGGTTTGCAGTTTTATTGACTCACCCATTTGGGAGAATATCAGACAGTTTAGGCCAGAAAGTATAATCAGCAACCAGAATAAAGCACCATGGTATGTTGGTGTATGTTGGAATATTCCTGTTTCTTGTTTTCTGGACTTGAAGAATGTCAGAGTTAGCATATGTCAAGTGATGAATTTTCTTCAAGAAATGTACATCTGGTGTAACGTTGGGTTACAACGTTGGTAACTGTAATATATCATATAAAGACATATAATAAAGGGGGAAATGTCTATCCCAAAATACACTAAAAAGGTATTTGATAAAATTGCATACCCATCCTTTATTTAAAATAAGAAACTTTACAAAATAGCAATAACTTCTAGGAATTTGTTTGACAGAAATATTCAAATTTCTATACAGAAAATTCAGGAAAGAAAATAAACTACAAAATCGTTATCTTTACTATAAAAATAACAATGACCCATTAGAGTTATAATAGCAAATAGGAGAAGTTTCTACTCACAGTAACTGCCTATACTAGTTTGCTAGAGCTGCCACAACAAAATACCACAGACTGGGTGGCTTAAATAACAGAAATTGATTTCTCATGGTTCTGGGGACCAGAAGTCCAAGATCAAGGAGCCAGCAGGTTTGGTTTCTAGTGGAAACCTCTCTCTTTGGTTTGCAAGTGGCCATCTTCTCTCTGTGCCCACACACCCTGGTGTCTCTTTGTATATCCCAATCTCTTTTTTTACACGGATACCAGTCAGACTATTCTTGGGCCCTAACAACCTCATTTGAATTTAATCAACTCTTTAAAGGCCAAGGTCTTATCTCAATATCCAGTCATATTCTGAGATACTAAGGATTAGGACTACAACATAAGAATCAGGGGAGCATAATTCAGTCCATAATATCCCCAGAAATATATACAATATCTAAATTTAAATCTAAGAAGATAAGAGCAACCTAAAGGAAGACAGCTATATCATGACGCTTCACTGGAAGACATAAAAGAACATTTGAATAAATGGGGAGACATACTATGTCTTTGGTGGGAAAGTTTTGATATTATAAACTGCCAATTTATTCAAGTTAATAGATATAACACAAATCAAAAGAGGAAATATCAAATCTCTCAAATTTTCTTTTTATTTCTCTTCCATATTCGTTATATTATCTTCAGTGATAAATTCTTTATTTCTAAAGGGCAGGCCACCATCAGCTCAGACCCATCAAGTTTTACCCTAAATCAACTTTCTAAACCTGGGATTTCCCTGGTTGTCTAGTGGTTAAGAATCTGCCTTGCAATGCAGGGGATGCAAGTTCAATCCCTAGTCGGGAAACTAAGATCCCACACGCCACAGGGCAACTGAGACCATGCATACTCTAGAGCCTGTGCACCACAACTAGAAGCTCTGCACACTGCAACAAAAATCCTGAATGATGCAACAAAGATCCTGTGTGCCATAACTAAGACCATATGCAACCAAATAAATAAATCTTCTCAACCACCCTATACCTAGCAATAGAAAATCATCACTCTACCAATTACCTAGAATAAAACTTCTGGTTTATCTTTGAAAATACTCTCCTTAGAATGCCTACATACAATCATTTCGTTCTGTGGAACCATTCTTGTTCAAGTTAAAACCTGCTCCTTCAGTTCTATTCCTATCTGCCCTCCTTTTCTCATATTTGGATTCTAACTCCAAATACCACACCAACACCAACACCACAACACCAACACCTAATCTTTCTAAAATTGGTTTTAATCATTCTTTCGCAAGTTTATAAATATTGTATCCAATATGTCTACTTGGGGACCTTGGATAAGTTGGTTAATATGCCTCAGTTTATTTAGCTGTAAAATGGGGATGATAGCAGTACCTACCTCTTTGGGTTGTTATGAAAAGTGAGCTAATTTTAAAGTATTTGAAATAGGAGGTGTTTTATATGTATTTGTTAAATTAGTAATTACCTTTCCCACTGTTTTACCTGGTACTTACATTGCTCACTTTGAGAAAAACTCATTCCTTGGGGTTTAGGCATTATATGTATATCCTTTTCAAATAATTCTATTCAGAAATATTTGAGCAATATTTTATCAATGAATTCAGGTTCTAAAAAATGTTTTTAATAGCAAAAGATTGAAGGGAACCTACTTGTCTACAAGTAGAAAACATAATGTTTAATAAAAGATGAAGTCCTACTATGAAAAACTATGGAGACAAATTTGTAGATGAAAGATACATTTGACATGGAAGGATGGCCATAACATAGTGAGTGAAAAAGGCAAGTTAAGGAATAAGAGATGCAATGTACTTTTCTGCACATTCTTTTCAGGAAGAATACACAGCTACATATGAAGCTTTAAGCAGAGGACAGAAGTCTGGTATGAAATGAGATAGTATGACCTTCTTACAATGAACATGTGTTGATTTTGTAATTAATACTAAGTAAAAGCAAATTAATGAGAAAAAAACTTTAGAAGTTTAAATTTTCCTCATCTCATGAAAAGCTCACTTATCAAAAGACAGTCTTTTTGCCTTTAATTTTCAGGTTTTTATCTGAACTGAAGGAAAATACTGATGAGTTTTGGGGCTTGGTGAAGAATCAGATGCTAGGATTTGCTAAAACCTCTGTCCCACTATAGATAGCTTTAAGCACCTCGGAGATTAGTTTCAGATGTTACTGTTTGTTACCTAAGAAAGAGGAACGTCAAACATTTCTGCTTTATCCTGAAGGTCACCCAAAGACCATTAAAGTAACTACCCTGGAAATTCTAATTTAATGAGAGACAAAACTTTCCATCTTAAGCATTGACGAGTATTAAGGGAATTCAATCCTTTTCAACAAATCTCCAACCTCTCTGAAGCAGAAACTCTTCAAGTAGAAGAGTCTGAATTTTCTCATCTTCTGCATAATCGCTTCCACCACCAAGAAAGAACTCAGGTAGTTATGAATAAAGTTCAGCCACACTTAGAAAAATCCTTTCTTCAGGAGTTCCCGTATGCCCACACTTAAAGGTTTGGGCTTTATAAGTAAAACGTGGCCTACTATAAGGGCAAGAAAGAGGAAACAATCTCAAAAAAATTAATTACATGGTGCATTTAAGCTATCTGGGTACCTGCTTTGCTAGAAAAACAGTCTGTTTTCATTTGTCATCACTAGGCCTCAGGAAACTAGGCCCTAGCCACCACCTGGTGACGCTGATGACGCGGGATGTCGCACAGCTGCCTCTGTTAGAAAGGCTGGGCAGTCTCCTTTAAGAAGCTGACTCACGTGGACGCTATGTTGTGTGCTCTCAGCTGGGAAGCGGGTGGATCTTAGGTCTCTCCACATTGGCTGCCTCTGGAGAGGGGGCAGAGTTAGCCTCTTTGATTGGCTCTCCGGGTCCTGGGTGTTGGATCGGGGCGGGGCGAGCTGCAGGGAGATTGCCCCGGGTCTTGCGGCTTCTCGGAGGGGTGGGTATAGACGCAGACTGGAGAGGGAGTGGGGGAGGGTGCGCCAGAGAAGGGGCGGGGCCCAGCGGAAGGGGCAGGATACCCGGGAGAGGGCGGGGCCTAGAAATGAAAGGCGTTCTGGACCAACCGGGAGAGCCGACTGTTCGAGGGGCGGAGCTACACCGGGTGATTGACGCCGAGGCCCAACCAGGGAGAGGCGGGGCCAAGGCCAGGGCCTGACTAAACCTGAAGGCTCTGGTGGCTAAGGGGCTTCATCCCAGCTGAGAAGCGAAAAGCCGCAGGCGGCCGCCGACTTCACAGCCGCTCGGGGTGAGTGCGGCGGGCGGGGGCTGGGTTCAGGGCCGGGTAGGGGCTCAGGCGCCTCTCCGGATCGGAGGCTTCGAAACACTCTGGATCAGCCCAGGGCGGGGGGCCCAGGCAGGAAGTGCCTCTCCCTCTCCGCCCTCCCTCGGAGGTCTTAGCGCGGCCGACCCTCGCCCCTCTGGGCGGGCCCTGGTGCCGGGGCTGCGGACTGACGAGCTGGCCTGTTTCCTCTTTGTGAGGCCCAGGCGCGGCGGCCGCCGTCGGCCCGCCCCCGCCGCGCCACCCCGGCGACTGGCGCGATCGCAACAGCCGCGACCCCCACCTCGGCGCCCGCGCCCTCCAGCCCCAGCGCAACCTCGGAGGCCCTGCACGTCGCGGCCGGGGCCTCAGGCAGCCGATCCGCGGGCTGTTTGGCCGGCGACCCCACAGCCTCGGCTGCCCCGCCCCCACGGGCCGCGTCCCCGCCGCAGCGTCGGGGGCGCGCCCCGGGCTCCGCGCCGCGGAGGTCGCCGCGGGAGCCACGAAGTGAAGTCTAAACTCGACTCTGAAATATGCGGCCGTAATAACGCCACGGTGTGGCCCGTCCTTCAAAAGGGCCACATCCTCACTCGGCTGGCACTTGCCACCGGCGGGTTGGCTGTGGTGGCTTTTGTTTGCTGTCCCGCAAAGGCTGGATGCCCGCCACCCTGCCCTCCTGCGCCCCAGGAGACCCCGGGCCGAGGGAGGGGTCCCCGCCCACTTGACTGGAGGGCGTGGCGCGACTGTTGGGCGGCCGTCGGGCGACCCGGGCCGCGGGGCGGCCCGCTCAGCTGTTTCCGGCCTCTGTTTGTTGTGCCGGAGGAGGCCGGGCCGCGCCGCGCTCGGGCCCCGTCCGCTCCCGATTGGTCCGCGGCGTCACGTGCCGGCAATCAGCTGGGGCCAGCCGGGGCTTCGGGGCCTGGGCGGCTGCGGCTGTTCACACCCGGCGAGGGGGTCGCCTGCAGTCCCCACGGCGAGCTGCATCCTTCCTCTCCTGGTTGGTAGGGCGGTAGGCACGCTCTGGCCTCTCGTTTAATCTGCACTTGTAGGTAGGACAATGAGTATTGAGGACAGCGGAAGCTGGAAAACTGAAATACTAAAAAGATCTGTTTTATCCCGACATCTATTAGTCTTCTCTTTCAAGGAGGGTCTGGGAAGGTGGACAGCTCATTTATTTTTAAATTTTTTTCTGTTTACAGAGCCCTGTTGGTAGTCTGAGGATTTTTATTGCAGATCTCCTTGACAGATGGAAACAAAGTAATCTCAGGCTGACCTTGTGTTTTCGGAAAGTTAGACTTGCTGGTGAAATAGCTGAGGATAATAAGGTATTAGCTAACTTTGCACAGTCGCACATACGCACATAGTGTAGCTGCTGTGTTCCAACAAAGATGACCCAAAATGTATGCAGTGTATCCAGGGTACATATTTGTGCCAGATGCGAAGGGTCTTGGTGTAATCTTTTTCTAAAGGTTTATTGCATACTTGTACTGTGTGTTAGATGAGAAGGAAATTGCAAGGAAATTGCCAACTTTTCTCTAGAAACTAATGATTTTTAGTAAAAAGGCATAGGGAAATGAAGGGTAACAGTTAAATATTAGTAATTTATAAAATGAGTAGTATGAGAGTTCAAAAATGGGACAATGAGAAATAAGAATGAAATAGGAAGCGTTCTATAAAGTGGATTGGTATTGATTAGACCTAGAAAATGAAGAGGCTTTGGATTGCTATTGGGCAAACAGAGGCTTAGGAGAGAAAAAAAGGCCTGGAGGCTTAGAAGGTGGAGCTAAAGGAATTTGGTACTTTGTACTAGAAAGGGAAAGTCGCTCTGAAGTGTCTGGCTCTTTGCGACCCCATGGACTGTATTTGGAATTCTCCAGGCCAGAATACTGGAGCGGGTAGCCTTTCCCTTCTCCAGGGTTTCTTCCCAACTCAGGAATAGAACCCAAGTCTCCCTCATTGCAGGTGGATTCTTTCCAGCAGAGCTACAAGGGAATCCTGAGAATACTGGAGCCTATCGCTTCTCCAGGGGATCTTCCCAACCCAGGAATCGAACTGGGGTCTCCTGCATTGTAGGTGGGTTCCTTACCAACTGAGCTATCAGGGAAGCCCTCTGGTGAGGGGAAAGGCTACCCACTCCAGTATTCTGGCCTGGAGAATTTCATGGACTGTATAGTCCATGGGGTTACAAAGAGTGGGGCACAACTAAGCAACTTTCACTTTTGTACTAGAATACCAGGCAAATGTCATGCTCTTTGGAAGTGACCAGTGTCTTCCTTTAGCACATTCTCACCCAGCTCAAGGCCCAATACAGGCCTGCTCCTTTGATGGGGCATGTTTTGTTTTAAGTTTATATCTGGCAGCCATCTTATCTATACGAGAGCATGTTAATGAAATGTGCTTAAGAAAGTTGTTTAACTCTATACAGGAACCTAAATTGGATTTTAACAACATAAAAAATACATGTTGCTACATCTGAAATATCTGTTTGGATCCTTGAGGACCTTTGCCTAGGTTTAGTTGCCTTTGCTTTATTTAAGTGGTAGGAGAGGATGAAAAAAGGTTTAGAAAATAAAAAAGGAAGGGAATTAAGGCCAAAATTAAGTCTAAATGTGAGATTAAACTAGCTACTACCCTCCAAAAAACAGTCCATGAGATGTGAAGCTAGTTCTAAATATTCAGATGTGAAGATAGTCCTACTAAGTATAATCCTGCTGAGAGTATCATTTTAGGTTTCATAGTGCCTAACTGGTTGTATAAACTAGTATCAGTTTCTCTGGTAATCCTGTGTAGTAATGGTGGTGGTGTAGGAACTGAATGTTAGCTGTGACATGAAACTTGCTACTTCACACATGAATCAGGAAACCAGACAGTTGAATTATACTCCAGTCCATCTAGTTAGAGACTTTTTTGACTCATGGTATTGCATCACGACAAAGTAGAGAGATCTTGAGTTTGCCTTGCCAAAAACTGTTTTGGTGAGATTACCAACTCAGATTGTTTAGCTGACTCCCCGAGTTACATGACTAGTCTTATTTTCAAGTGATGACTAAACAGAATTATAGAAACATAATAAACTTGGAAAACATTTAGCAACAAGACATTATTTGGAGAGCAAAAAGAAAAATATAAGTTACTGTCAAATGAAGACCTGAGGCCACAACTAGAACGTCATTTGAAACAGCAAAGTAAACTGGTCACATTTTATAAGAGAACTAGAGGAAAGCACAACTTGTTTCACCAAAACCTTGACTTGGTGAATATTTTGTACAAAAATTGGAGAATTGGTTTTATGGATCAAAGTCAATTTATTATTTTCTCTTGTAGATTTTCAATAGAACTTACCATAAATCAGTATGAAATAGTTGATGAGATTACAGTAGAGATTAAGTGTTAATTATAGTAATCAGCCAAGGGCTGTCTTTGGGTTTTGTTCCTTTTGTTTTGGAGAGTGAAGAGACTGAAAACTAGATATACCAGCTTGTTTTCGCATGTTTCCCTTTCAGCCAGACTTCTGCAACACAGAGGCTCTCCTGGAGGGGCAGATTCCTTTAACCCTTTCTGCACTAGGCTCCTGCACACTTAGGTCCCTGCAGGAGAGAGTCTTTGCATCTTGCATTTGCCCACAAACTCCTAGAGTAATGGAAAAGCCCCTCTTATCTGTCCAGTGATAGAGTTGGGTGGAGTGTGTGTTCTGTTGTCTGTGGCAATGCCCTGAGGAAATAATTTAAAAAACAAAACACAGTCTGTGAACTGGGTGTTTTCCTACCAGAGGGTTCTTAGAGATGCCTCCCTGGTATTTTTAGGGCTGGGGAGTGTGATTCCTCCTGTGAATTCTGCTTGCCAGGATTGAATCTGAACTGGATTATTAGTTACAGGGAGGGTAAGTGCCTATTTTAAGACCTAGAATTATTATACTAAGAATTTGAGATGCTTCAAAAGTTTCTAGCTCTCCTTCTGCATGTCATTTCTGTCACTTGGTCACTTAGCTTTGCCATGGTTAACAAGAAATGAAGCTAGTTAATTAAATTGTTGATTTTATTTTCTTTCTGAACCTTGCTTTCTTCATCTGTAATTAGAGGGAGGTTAGGGTGGAGAATGTTGAAGAAGGTAATCTAGTTTTATTAGATTTACCTTTATTTAGTATTTATTGTGTGCCAGGCACTGTTCTCAGTGTAGTTCCATGTAATTTCCACAGCTCAGAGATGAATACTGATACCACATTTTATTGATGAAGAAACAGGTGAGGATACCTTATCCAAAGTTTACACAACTTTTAAGCAGCAGAGCTAAAATTTGAACCCAGAGTTCCAGTATTTGGGATACGTTGTTTAAATCCTGGGGGTGGAGAGAGGAGGAGGCAGCAGCTAGTTATACTTTCTATTTTTATAATCTATGTATTGTTGATCTTCAACATGCTGAACTTGCTACAGAAAGTTGAAGACTTAAGTTAGAAAACCCATGAAGAAAATGGAAGTGGGATTAAATTGATTGTGTCAGATATTCCTGTTGATCCTTAAACCTGAATGCCAACCAAGTTTACTTTTTTCCTGAGAAAGATTGCCTACTTTCTAAATGAAGAGCTCTTTTGCTATCTGAACAAGTTTTTCAGCAAGGGTCAGTGCACTTTGTTTCAAGGGCCAGATGGTGAATATTGTGAACTTTGTGGGCCATAAGGTTTCAGTAGCAACTACTCAAACTCTGCCATTATACTGAAAAAGGAGCCAAGTATCAACAAATGGGTCTGGCTGTGTTCCAATAAAATTTATGTATGGTCACTGAAATGTGGATTTCATGTAATTTTCATGTGTCACAAAAATGTTCTTTTGGTGTTTCTTCCCCAACCATCTTAAGATATAAAAAGCTTTCTTATGTTGTAAGCCATACAAAAACAGGTGGTGAGCTTGATTATTGCCTGTAGGCCTTAGTTTTCTGACCCTTGCTTTTAAAGAAAATATTCAGCAATAAGCCAGACTAATGAACAAGGTATCCTATTTGTTAGTGTGTATGTGTGTGTGTGATGTGTAAATCAGCACCAGTGGTGAACAAGTGAAATTTGAAATTAATGCAATACCATTTACATTAGCATTCCCCCCCCCAAGATGAAATATTTAGGTATAAATCTAACAGTGTGTACAAGATCTATGTGAGGAAGAATATAAAACTAATGAATGAAATCAAGAACAACTAAATGAATGGAAAGAATTTGTGTGTTCATGGATAGGAAGACTCAATGTTGTCAAGATGTCATTTCTTCCAATTTGTTCTGTAGATTTGGTGCAATCTCAGTCAAAATTCAAGCAAGTTACTTTGTGAATATCTCAACAAATTGATTCTAAAGTTTCTATAGAGAGCAGAAGACCTGGGAGAGGCAACACAATATTGAAGGAGAAGAATTAAGTCAGAAGACTGACAGTACCCAACTTAAAGGCTTAGTATAGAAAGAAAGTGAAAGTTGCTCAGTTGTGTCTTACTGTTTGTGATCCCATGGATTATACAGTCCACAGTACTGGAGTGGGAGCCTTTCCCTTCTCCAGAGGATCTTCCCAACCCAAGGATCGAGCCAAGGTCTCTCACTTAGCAGGCGGATTCTTTACCAGCTGAGCCACACGGGAAGCCAACTTCAAGACTTAGTATATATCTACAGTAATCAAGACAGTATGGTGTTGGTGAAGGAATAGACAAATAGATCAGTGGAACAGAATAGAGAGCTCAGAAACAGGCCCACATAAATATGGTCAACTGGTCTTTAACAGAGGACCAAAGGTTTGGCAGAATTTTGGTTATAAACTTGAACTTCAACACTGATTCCAAAACACGCATTCCTTAAGGACACAGTAAGTGCCCTCAGAATCAACACAGAGAACGTTAGTCGTCTGTGAAAGCAGCTCACACTTAAGATATTTTACAAATGTGTGACTGAAAATACTGTTACTCTTTTAAGTCCAAGCAAGGTGATTAGCATACCTGGGAAATAATTTAGTTTTTTTTTTTTAATTAATTTATTTTTAAACATTTTGTATTGGGGTATAGCCAGTTAACAATGCTGTGGTCGTTTCAGGTGTACAGCAGAGGAACTCAGCAATACATATACATGTATCTATTCTCCCCACAACCCACCTTCAATTCAGGCTGGCACGTAACACTGAGCAGAGTTCCATGTGCTATATAACAAGTCTTTGTTATCCATTTTAAACATAGCAGTGTGTACATGTACACACTGGGAAAATAATTTGGATGTAAAAACAGTTAGGAGGAGATTGATTGTGGAAGGGTTTGTGGGGATTTGGGGAGATGATGAAAATATTCTAAAAAGCTGGTTTGTGGTGACGGTAGCACAATTTTGTAAATTTACTAAAAATCATTCATTTGTACACTTAACAGTGGCCAAATTTTATGTCAATTATTCCTTTAAGAAAATTGATTTTAAAGAATAAGCTATATACTATCCTATCAGGTAAAAAGTTTCTGACAGGATAAGCTCTTAGAAAGGGGTGTCTGAAGTACATGCCTTTTATAAGTACATAAGGCTGAAGTACCTTACTTTTGTAGCTCTAGAAGTGATGAGAATGTGAACTAAGTTATTGATGAAGAATGAGGAAGAAAGACCTTTAAAAGTGATTTAGGAGGTCTTCTCAATTTTGCAGTTTCTTAGAGAAGTTGCCAGGGTTTCTAGTTTAGGAGAGGGATTAGAGTTGCCACCAGCAAAGTTAGGGAATGTAGGTGGCTCAGCATGGAGGCAGGAGAGGTGTGTGAGAAATCTGAGGGAGAATGACTGAAGTTGGCTGTCTTTTCTGGTCACTAGAGAGTAAGTGGGGTTAAAAGAGCTGGAGCAGAATTTAGTTCAGATCCCAGTTTGGCCAGTTTCATAAAGTTACAGCCTTTATGTCTTCCTCTACAAAAGTAGGATAATACATACCTACTAAGAAATTATTAAGGTTGAATGTGATAAGTGAAGTACTGAATGCAGTGTCCCATATGATGTTGATACTAAATGTCAAGTCTAAGGCAGAGTTCAATATATTGCCTAGGTCCAGAGAAACCTAATTCAGGTGTTGGGCCATAGCTTTTAAATGACCTTCCCCTTCTGTGGTGAAGTGCCGGTATGCTTGCCATCAGTCTCCTGAGTGTGCACAGGGGAGATGAGCGCTGGTTGCACTCCTAGCCTGGTGAGGTGAAGGCCTAACACGTGAAATTCAATGGTCTGTGAAGGGTTTTCTGTGTTCCAGAGACCTTTGACAGTAAGCAGTGTTTTGCTCACTTCTGATTGATTATCTGGCATTGTAGCTTATCTCTTTTGGCAAATGAGAACTACATTTTACAGTTCTATATATACATATATAGAACTCTATACATGGCAACCACAACTAGGAATAGTGAGTCTGTATAGATATTTTTGGTCTGTAATGAATCATGTAACTGAATTCAGTAAAAATAGTTGGGTAAAAGTTAAAAATAGTCTGAATTTGAAGCAAGAAAGAGAAAGCATGATGTTAAATCTATTTACCCCATTTAGAAATAGTCTTCCTGTATCCAGTAGTGAGCAAATGGTCACAGCTATTAATACTGAACCAAAGATAGAATGACATAGGCAGAAGGTATAGGAAGAGTTTGTTTTGAAGTCCAGAATATTTTCCTCAGTAGTATTGCATCTGCTATCAGTCAAGTAAAAAATATCTGGTTATTCCTGAATTATTGTTGAAGTAAGTTAGATGAGTATTGTATTTAACAGTTTGAAGAAACGTTGGCTTGAAAATAACAGTTCCTCGGAGCCCAAGCTGGAGGATAAATGACCACACAAATACTAGTTTTCAGAGAAATAAAAACTGAGGAGTACATCTTCAAAGGTGTTACCATAAAACCCTGCTGGTGATTCCTTTCTGTAAATGACTGGTAGTAAGAAACATGACCAAAATCAACTATTCACAGGATCACTGAATGCTTAATTTGGATCAGGGGTCATAAACTCAGATGTCTTACAGGTAAAGTAATTATGTGGCACAAAATAGATAAAAAGCAAATGAAATGGCCTTGTGGGGAGAGTTGAAGGCACCTCTCAACTTTATCCAGTTATTGCCATATGAGAATATATGTCCTGTGTTGCCAGCTCTCCCCATTGTTTAAAAAGAATGGCTCAAAACAGGCTGTTAATGAAATCTCTCAAATTTTAAATGATTCTCAACTTTTTTATTAAAAACTAAAACCCCTGGGCCTAATTGAACACTAATGTTTTGGTGTGGGAAGGGTTGTTTTGTTCACTGCTGTGTTCCTATGCCATCAAATGAATTCAGCCAGCAGGCCTTAGATTTGCACCCTTTGAGCTTTGTGTAACAAATACTGTTCTTAGGCATCTGGGAAAAGTAATTCTATCCTAAAGACTGAAACAATAGGCAACAAGTCCTTTATTGTTGTTTTGCAGAAATATAATCAAGAAAGCTAAATGTCATTTTTTAAGTTTTATGTTTTTACCCAGGGTTTATTTGTTGACACTCTTGTTTACTAGCTATAAATTGTATATTTACTATTTGTTTTTCATTACTTATTGAACTTTCATATCATAGTATTTAGTGGGAGTCATAATTATCTTGGTGACAGAAATGTCACATTTCTGATGATATTAAAACTGCCTCATGGCTGAAGTTGACAGATGTTAGAAGGAATGGAATTTTCTTTTTAATTTGTAATGGAATTTCCCCAAGTTTAAGATGACACTGGATTGCACATGGATTCTACATTTTTCTTTTCCATAGCAGTAGCTGTATCAGCTCTGTATGGTGTTTTAAAGACAAATAATATTAAGTATTTGAAACACAGGAGCTGATCACTACACAAAGGAATACATTCTTTTTAAAATGAAAAGCTACGGTGTATTCTTGATTATACCTAGATCTCGAAAAATGTGCTGTTTTGGGAGAGTAATTGCAATGAATTTAAGAAGTTGCATGTATTAACTTTTAAAATATTGGAGTGTGATTATCCTTGTTTCAAAAGTTGGATTCAGAGCTTTTTCCCCAATGTTTCAGCACTTCTGTGATTTATTGAATCAAAAGACTTTCTTAGATATAGTAAGTTATATAATAACGGCTCATCTTTCTCTTCTCTTTTCTTATTTTCTTAGCCTTATGCCAGCCTAGACCATCTTGTATGTCCTCTTCTTAGAGGAGTCATTGTTAGAGTAATGGAAAAATTTTGGCTTTGACTTGAGTGAGCCATATTCTGGTCATGATTTTCTGTACTTGAAAGCTGTGTGACTTTTGACCAGTTAGTAACCTTGAATAATCTGTGAACTGGAGGTGACAACCTCACAGAGTTGTTGTGATGATTCTGAAATAAGTAAAGCTTCTCTGGTGGCTTGGTGATAAAGAATCCGCCTGCCAATGAAGGAGATGAAGGTTCAATCCCTGGATCAGGAAGATCCTCTGGAGAAGGAAATGACAATCCACTCCAGTATTCTTGCCTGGGAAATCCCATGGACAGAGGAGTCTGGTGGCCTACAGCCCATGGGGTTACAAAACAGTTGGACACGACTTAGCGACTAAACAGCAACAACAAGGCACCTAGTACAGTGCTCCCCAGACTCAAACTTACTAATTTAGTGCCATCACCTACATGGTTGTTGATGCACCTGATGACCAGAGAAACCAGGCACCGCGTGCTCTCAAACCAGGTTACACACTCTTGTCCCATAAGTCTTTTCTCAAATTACAGATACTCAGAATATATACTTGTTAGCTGCTTGGTCATGTCTGACTCTTCGCGATCCCATGCACTATAGCCCACCAGACTCCTCTGTCCATGGGATTCTCCAGGCAAGAATACTGGAGTGGGTTGCCATTTCCTTCTCCAGAATGGAGAACCCTGTGCTTAACCGTTTTTCTCACCTTTCTGCTGGTGTTTCTCATCATTTGGTTTGATATTGCACACTGTCTTCTTGCGTTTTTCATACCAATCAAAAGAGAAGGGATATTCTTTGGCCTTCCTAATGAGAATATTTACTCCCTTGACTCGTTGCTTCTGAAGTGTTCTTAGCTTGAGTTTGCCTATTTGTTTGGTCCATGTGTGGACTTTGGATCCTTTCATTCAGAGTCAGCTATTTCATGTATTAAGTACTATGAAGAGATCATATATGTGTATATAAATGGTTCTCTGTGACACCTAAGTAGATCCAAACAAGTTAAAAAATCATAATGCATTTCTTGTCCTTTTTCATCTGTTCACAGGTTTTTAGAGCTTCAGCTATAAAAATGGGCAGGATTTTCCTTGATCATATCGGTGGTACCCGTCTGTTTTCCTGTGCAAACTGCGATACGATCCTGACCAACCGTTCGGAACTCATCTCCACTCGATTCACAGGCGCCACTGGCAGAGCATTTCTTTTTAACAAGGTTTGTGGGGAAAACTGGTTTCATTTTCTCAGTGGGTTCAGTGGATATATTTGATAGCAGTATCAGAATACCCCTTAGAGCATGGAGATACCAAGAAGATTCAGAATGAAAGCTGCACTCCATAGAAATTGCCTGCTAGTTTGTCTTTGGGACTTCAGGAAAGCATTACTAGACTTGTGATTTTTAAGCTTGAGGGTTTTAAGGATTGTGTTATGATAAGGGTGATCTCCATTACTTCAGGAGACACTCAGGGTAAGAATGTGGTAGTGACCTCACAGACTATTGAAGGGGCTGAAACACCCCCATAGCACTAATTTACCTTTAAAGGGAGATAGCTGCATTAAGCTGTTGTAGTTTGACAGTGCAAGTGAATAAGGATCATCTAACCCACTTCCTGCTCTAATTTACCAATTATCTTTCTGATTATGATTTGGCTAATAGGTTTGCTAACTGAAGTGTTTCCTGACTTACAGATTAATGTATAGTCTGCCTCCTTCTCTCATTTCTGGCTTGCTTTCAAATTGGTTGATGTGATTCTGCCTCCTGGAGTCTAATGTGTACTAGCAAAGTTGAATTTCTAGATATTCCAAATATCCTTGAACTACAGAACTAGTCCAAGGTACTGTTCTTAGATATTCAACTTAAACTTCCCCAGGGGCCACCCCTCTCTACCATTTAAAAACAAGTATTTTCTCTGAAAGAATTGATAGTGTATAAACATCTTGGTCTTTATTTAGTTATAGAGCAGGGGTTGGCACACCATGGCAGGCTAACTGCCTGTTTTTGTAAGTAAAATTTAATGAACCACAGCCATGTTTATTCATCTGTGTATTATCTACAGCTGCTTTTGTGCTACCACAGCAGAGCTTAATAGCTATAACAAAGGCCAGATAGCCCTTTTCAAAGTCAAAAATATCTGGCTCTTTACAGAAAAATTAAGCATGGAGGGTTATTAGGTGTTCAGAGTCATTGGAAATTCTTCCATAGATTCTTTGAACCCACTTGAAAACCATATATTACAACCTATCCCCAGTCTGTTAGTAGATAAAATTGTTTCAGAAACAAATTTTACAAACTTCTTTTTATGGAATACCTGCTGTATACTAGGCTGTTCTATATTGGTAGCCTTGTCTACACTCATCATTGAAGGGTTAATTATAACGGTTGGACCCAGACCTACATTTTATGACCCCAAGTTAAAGACTCTTCACTATAACACAGAAGCATAATTAATGTCTATAAATAGGGTGGCTTAGGGTAATACAATACATGATTGCATTACATATCCAGTTCAGTACAGGTGTTTACCTGTCCTAGCAGTTTGTCAAAAATAACTCTTGGAAAGTGCGTTGCAGGTTTGACAAACAACTGCTATCTGCTTTTCTGAAGTTGCTGTTCTTTCACCAACAAAAATATTGTGTACTGTTTTTGGCAGATAATTTACATGCCTTTGCAATTTTGTTTTCATGTGTTTCTTAGGTAGTTAACCTACAGTATAGTGAAGTTCAAGATCGGGTCATGCTCACTGGCCGCCACATGGTTCGAGACGTGAGCTGCAAAAACTGCAATAGCAAACTGGGATGGATCTATGAGTTTGCCACTGAAGACAGCCAGCGTTATAAGGAAGGTCGTGTGATCCTGGAACGCGCTCTAGTTCGAGAAAGTGAGGGCTTTGAGGAGCATGTACCATCTGATAACTCTTGAAGAAAAAGAAAGAAATCCATCTTTTCCCAGGTCTCCTTCACTGAAAACAAAAATCTACTTACATACACTGTCACCTTAGCATCAGAGTCGGATTCATGAACTGCGGAACAAGAGGTTGTGAGAATCTATGATGGAACCTTCCTTTCTTTCCTTTTTTTTTTTTTAAATTTTCTATTTTCCATCCAACAGCAGTGTGTAGAGAGAATATTATGCAGATGCCTTTTTTTTCCCCCTGTGTTTACATCTTGAGGCAGAATAGTCTATCTGCAGCTACATGGTGGGCTATGTGAGGAAAAAAATCTGGGCTGTTAAGAGTGAAAAAGTACTTTATGTAAATTTCGAAAGGAAAATGTGTCAAGAGCATGGTTTTTAAATTTATTTGGGCTTCATTTTAAGACTTTTTTTTAAACCCAGTTATTTCACTTGATTTGCTAGCTTCAGAGAAGAGATCCGAATTTGTGACCAGCGCTAAAGGTTCAGTGTTAGTATTGCTTGTGCTGGCCATTGTGCCATATTCTTGTTGGAGATGAACCGTAGCATCAGAGCCCATTCTTCCTTGTCAGTCTTGACCCAAAGATGTCACCATTCCTAGTTATTTGTCACCACATGATTGGTGTTGATTGGAAACTTTTCCTGATGTGGGGCAGAACTGCTTGGTTGTCTTTTCCATGTAACTTAAGCATAGTAATATAAATAAAGTAATAGTTGGATGTTTTTGGTCCTGTGTTGCTTTTAAAATCACCTTTCAAAAGAGCAGAGTATTTGATAAGTAATTTTCATAGTAGTGTTTCTTTTCATCTCTTAAACTAAATTGACTGTATATAAGATACTTGTTTGTTTAAATTAAAGCATACTGTTTAAAACCACAGTATTGCATTTAGAAAACAACTGAACAGAATGTCCGTGTGCATTCATGCAGAAAGCATTTCTTCTGCATGTGTTTTAAATGGAAGTGAAGCAGCCTATCTAAAAATGCTTTGCAAAGCATTTCAGCATATCCTCTTCAGTTTTGCATTGATTTTGACAAGTCTATAGAGCCTGATAGTTACATCAAAGGATTTAGATCTCCTAGCATTATTTTCTCAGATTTTCCCTCAGAAGTTTAGGTGTTGAAATCGAAACTGTACTTGGTCCCTTCGAGTTGATGGGGATCAAATTTGACTCAGGGGGTTATTTGAGCCCAAAATTTACAGCATTAAGAAGTATTAAAGTGTAAATGTTTCTTTATCCAAACCATTTCTAGATATTTTAGTATTTGTTTCTGGTGGAATAAATGGCATTAAAATTGACTAAATACTTCAATCAATGAATGAATGGCTGTTTGCTCAATTTCTAGGTTCTATAGCGGTAAATGTTTTGATTAAAAAATATAGTCTTTGTCTGGAGATGAAATTTGTCCTAAATTAATTGGCAAAATCATCCTGTCATTGATATTAAAAGTGACTTCTGAGTACAGTTAGGATTTTCTCTTATTTACCTTTGGGCTCTTGGTTAGAGGCATATGTCTCTTGATTTGGTAGGTGTATAATACTGCATTTGAGGTATGTGGACACAAATTCTTCTCTTTCCTTCACCATGGACTAAATCTTCAAGCATTAAGAAACAGCATTGATTCCCATTCATTTCCATACTGGCCTTTGATTATATGCAGACTGCTAGTAGCATGCCTTACCTATAGCACTATGTGCATTTGCTGTCACAATAAAGTATATTTTGTCTTGCATTGGTACAAAACTGCTACTTATTTTCCACTGACCCTTGTCTAGTGATCATCTTAATTTTTAATCTATGAACACATACATCATACCTTTGAGTAGCTATTGCTTTTTTCAGTAGGCAGTGATAAGGTGACATTATGGTTTAGTTAATTCTACCTAATTTACAACTGGAAATACTGAATTTACCAATATTAACTTCTCTGAGATGATTTTTGCCTCAGACACTAAAAACTATAGTTTTAGCATATATGAGCAAATAAAAATGTCATAGCACCAGGTTAACTTTTAGGTGACTGCACCAGGTACCATAGCATGTTTCTCTCTGCCCTTCCTTTCCTTTGGTGAAAAAAACAAAGCAAAAACAAATAGCAATGTGGAGGATCCAATCAGATAGGATTGTTTACAGAAAAGTAAACACACTTGACTTGAGATGGGAAACCGCTAATGGGAATGATTTTGTCGTGGAAAGGGGGAAGGTTAACCAGATACAGGTGAGTATACTATATAATGAGTGGCTTACTGAAGTGTGTACAGAGACCATCCTGAAGTGAGTATTCCAGGTTTAAAATTTTTAGTAATTATGTAGTGATTTAAGTTATAATTGTGAGTGGCTACTTTAATACTGGAAGAGAAAATAGCTATACTGTAACTTTTCTAAACTTACATATTCATAAAGGTCGTATGGGATGTTTAAATGCAGAGTCCGGGCCGTAGCCTAGGCCTATATCAGTTCACAGGTAATTTTTGATCAGGCAGGAAATGAAAACTACCAATTGTAAAATATTCAGAGACATTATGGGGTTCATATTTACAACAGTTAAAAATATCTCACAGTTGAAACAGATCTAGTAATTAATTGCATGTCTATTTTTAACACTGGCTTTCCAGGAGCCATATAAAACCAAAACTCTTACTTATGATCTTGGAAAGGTGTGGATTGAGAACAGAGCAAGATTAAAGGGAAAGACTCCTGTTAGGGTAGCAAATTACAATGATATGACGGTATCTGTTATAGAAATGAAGTAGAACGAAGAGAAGTTAGCATGGATACTTATTGTAAATTGGATATGAATTGTATGGCTTCTTTATTTTAAAATATTGGTATCTCCCAAATTGAAACTTCCATATTAAGGCAAAAAATACATACATTTCAAAGCACTATTAAGGGTTCTGTGATCCTGGGCATTGGTTTACATATTTGTTTTTTAAAATCATCTGCATTTTGACCTTTTGGGGGCTTGTTCACAGTGAATTATGTCTTCATTCCCTCCCATCAAACTGGATTGGTCTCTGAACTGGAGCCAAAAAATCAGATATTTTGCCAAACCTCAAAGATAGCGTATCTCCTATTACATGAGAATCACTAATCTCAAAGGGTTATCCAAACAAAATAGTCTATAGTTGTGTTACCACCTGGTAAAAGTAGATGTTTATCACAGGGGGCCCACAGACTTAGAAGTATGACTAAGAAAAAAATTACTACAGTTTCCACCTGCTTTTTGAAAACAGTGGCTTTTTAAAATGGTTAAGTACAATAGATAAACTGATGTGTAAGGAGAGAAAAAGTCTCTGGGAAAGAGTTTCTAGAAAGATCACTGGACTTTAAGGACAGGTCATCAGTGCTGTGATTTATCAACTATGTGACTTTGGGAAGTATGTGACTTAACCTCTGAACCTTAGTTTTCTCAAGTATGGATTATGAAAACAAACCTGATCTTAAGTGATTCTGGTTAGAAAATGGTGAAATCCATGGCCTAAAAACCTGTTAAGTATCACGCATATGTTTGGAATAACTGCTACTTGTTTGTTTTCAATAATCCTGAACACTTCAGAACCTTTACCCTAAGTTAAAGAATGACTGGAATGCTTTCAAAGCTTTATGACTCCTTCCTGGTCTTGATATGTACTGCTAAACCTTTAAGCAAATTAGGGCATGAAATTACTACTTATCAAATGTTACTGTCTTGACCTTTCACCATAAGAAATCTTTTATAATCTGCTACAATAGACACTTTACTTTCAAAAACCGTCAAGGTATTTTTCTTCTACCATGGAACAGAAGGAAGAAAAGGTAAAAACAGTTCATTAAATACCTCAATGATCAAAATTTTAAAACCTTCATTTCCCACTTCCACCCTTGACCCCTGTCAGACAACAATACTTTTTGAAGAGTCCTACAAGAATATTCACTAAAATTCACTAGTTACTTTTTAAATCCAACTTACTTTCTCCAGTATTTGCCTCAGCCTATCCCTCACTACTGCTATAATAAGATTGTGAGAAACCGTTTATATACCAAATCATCTCATTTCAATCCTACTCTGGCAATATGCCCTAAAGATGAACAAGTCATCTTTCATCCCGATTTCCAGCAAAGGAGACAAATTTTGTCTAATTTCAAAAACTTGTATCCAGAGCAAAGCCCGGCTTTGAAAAAGGTATTGACCAGAGGTTTTTACGAATTGGTGCAGTTTGAGAAACCCCACTGGGGTGCCCATGAGTCAGGAAGTTGGCTTCAGCTGTCCCCAGAATTTCATTCCTCTTCCACAAACTGTTGAGGCGCCATGGAGTAAGCTGTCAACAACTGGCACACCAACTTTCTCAGCTAATCTGCTGACTACCTGTAGCCCGTCCCAGAAAGTGCCGGGCAAGTGGAGGCAACACTATGAAAGCATGAAAATCCATGAGTGTTCTCTGTCCCTAACTAAACCCCCTCCCTTCCCCAGCTTCCAAGCCAACTGGAAGGAGCTCAGAGGCGTTTCTGAAAGCTGTCAGTATGCCAAAAAAGAGTCACAAGTATTTCCATCCCTTTCCTAAGAAAGTCTTCGGTCCTGTTTCAGAGTAGGCTCCTTAGAAAATGAGTTTCAAAGATGGGGGGTGGGGTGGGGTATATTTAAGAACTTGAGTAATAAGGTGTAAAATAGTCCAGTGGTCCCGTTGAATAAAAGACGTTAATATAAAATCAACTGAAATCCCTGCTACCAGAAAAGCACCAGTAGGTGGCAGGAGTACACAGGATATTCAGTATTTAAGTGCCAGCCTGACATGCCTTGGGGAAGAGCAACAGGAGGCGGTCTGTTACTGTTGTTAATCATCAGCTGAACTGAAGCAAGAAGAGATTTTACTCAGGTGGAGCTGAATTATTGTGTGCGTGTGGGGTGGGGGTGGGGGGGAATCAAATGAAATTATATGTGAGAAAATACCCTAGAAACTATGAATTACTATACAAACAATAATATGGTTTCCTGTTTTTGTGTTGATAAGTGATTTTTTTTCTGCCATGTTTCTTTTAGTATCTAAAATTTTAGCTTACACAACTTCAAATTTTTTTGAACAACTTTCTTTATAATGGCTTTTATTTTGGTGTTGACAACCTGAAGTCATAGGAACATCACAGTGTGACTTTGAAGTTAGTTAACTTCTTGAAGCTTCATTTCCTCAACTTTATGGAAACTAATTTCCAAAGAACATGTGTGAAAACTGTAAGCCACACGGTATTCTAAAAATAAAATATATTCCTATCAACTGAATGAGGTTCAATGGGTTATTTAACTAGTGTAGGCTCCAGTTACTAGAAAGTATTTGCTCATTCATTTCTCCATATTCAGCAGTATTTGCCTGTTACATGTGTCAGGCAGTATGCTAGTTGTTAGTCAGCAACACCTGGCACCCACTTGCCAGAAGCCTTATGAAGGATGTTTGCAAAGCCCAGTAAAAAGCCTCAAAGCCACTCTATCAGTACGGGATATGTTCTGCTGCAGGAAATGAAGGCATTCAACATAGGGACGCACAAGCTCATAAAGCAGAATAAAAGGCCTTCATTCTTCCAATTGATTAAGTTCTAAGTTTGAAAAGAGAAAACCTCCCATATTAAATGTGAATAACAGAAACCATCCTTGCATGTGCAATGGATTCTCAAATTGGATTAATCTTACATTCTAAAGCTTCGTGTCTCCCTTCCAGAAGCAAATGTAAATCAGCATTTTCAGGGCACATGGAGAAAAGAAGGAACACCAGCTTACCTCTGAACCACGCCAAGTAGAGGACTTCCATCATAGTGAAAGGCAGGACCAAGGCTCAGAGCCTTCGCACAAGAAGCATTGCAGGTAAACTTAAACTGCTCTTCAAATTGGACTGAGGGAGAAGAAAGGTGAAGGTGAAAGAATTGTAAACTCATAGGAACTCCGATTTAGGTGTTATCTGATTAGTGATCTCAAACATAGATGCCTCTGGATCCCAGATAGCTCATTAAAATAAGGAAAGTGGGCCAGGTATTAGACTACCGAAGGGAGTGACGAACAGGTGCATACCCCACTTACAGACAGATGTTTGGTTTAAGTCACCTTAGACGGAGTAGCTGGCCAAACACAGCTTATCCTTTGTACCTGCAGAGCTTCTGCTTACATCCTTCAACCTAGTCCATCCTCTCATTTTAAACATTTGGAAACTAGGGCCAGGAGAGGTGAAGTGACTAAGGCACGTTCTCAATGTCAGTAGCAGAGAGATTATGTTTAAGGTGAGGCATATCAGCACAACAGAGCACCATGGAATGAGCTAGAAGTTGGGTATATTATTAATAGGAGGAGCCTTGGGAGGCAGGACTGCCTAAGAGCCAGGACTCCGTGGCCAGAGGGCCTGTGCTAGAATCCCAGTTCTAACACTGGGTGCCCTGAGCAAGTTTCTTAACCTCTTTATGCCTTGGCTTCTTTGTCTCTAAAAAGGGGGTAGTAATGATACTGATTCCATAGAGCTGTGCTGAGGATAAAGTGAGGTAATATGTGGAAAACACACCTGTGACTGGTGTATCATCACCTCCATTTGTATGGAGGTGATTAAGTATCATCAGCTCCATTTGCAGGTGAGGAAACACCTGCTAACAGGTCAAAGTCACACAGCTTTACTAGAGGTCAAAAATTGCATGCACACAAATGGGCATACACATGAAGCTGGCATGGATCTCCCTCTCAGGCATACTGATTTCAGAACCTGACCTCCTGAGTCTCACATCTGCAATGACCAAAGAGAAGGAGAGCAAAAGGCGGGGCCAGAGCAGAGGCCAGAGCTCAGTGGCCAGTTGGATTGTTCTATTTTCAGGAGTAATGTAGGCTTCCAGAAAAGCAAGCACAGGGATGATGCAGTTAACACACATCAGTGTTTCTTAGACTTCAGCACATGTTAATATTAGAACTAACTGCAGGGTGTGTGAAGACACAGAGCTCTGACATCGTGCACAGAGTTTCCGAGTCAGCAGGTCTGGGATGGGGCCCAAGAATTTGCACTTCTAACAAGTTCCCAGTAATGCTGAAGAAGCTGAAGTTGAATGGTTCTATGAAGATCTACAAGACCTTTTAGAACTAACATCCAAAACGGATGTCCTTTTCATTATAGGGGACTGGAATGCAAAAGTAGGAAATCTACTCCAGGAAGAACTACCTGGAGTAATAGGCAAGTTTGGCCTTGGAGTACAAAATGAAGCAGGGCAAAGGCAAACAGAGTTTTGCCAAGAGAACACACTGGTCACAGCAAACACCCTCTTCCAAAAACACGAGAGAAGACGCTACACATGGACATCACCAAATGGTCAACACCAAAATCAGATTGATTATATTCTTTGTAGCCAAAGATGGAGAAGCTCTATACAGTCAGGAAAAACAAGACCCAGAGCTGACTGTGGTTCAGATCGTGAACTCCTTATTGCCAAATTCAGACTTAAATTGAAGAAAGTAGGGAAAACCACTTGGAGAAGGAATGGCAACCCACTCCAGTACTCTTGCCTGGAAAATTCCATGGACGGAGGAGCCTGGTAGGCTACATAGTCCATGGGGTCGCAAAGAGTCCCACACGACTGAGTGACTTCACTTTCACTTTTCACTTTCATGTATGGAGAAGGAAATGGCAACCCACTCCAGTGTTCTTGCCTGGAGAATCCCAGGGACGGGGGAGCCTGGTGGGCTGCCATCTATGGGGTTGCACAGAGTTGGACACGACTGAAGCGACTTAGCAGCAGCAGCAGCAGGGAAAACTACTAGACCATTCAGGTATGACCTAAATCAAATCTCTTACAATTATACAGTGGAAGTGATAAATAAATTAAAGGGATTAGATCTGATACAGTGCCTGAAGAACTACAGACGGAAGTTTGTGACATTGTACAGGAAGCAGGGATCAAGACCATCCTCAAGAAAAAGAAATGCAAAAATGCAAAATGGTTGTCTGAGGAGGCCTTACAAATAGCTGAGAAAAGCAGAGACACTAAAGGTAAAGGAGAAAAGGAAAGATATAACCATCTGAAGGCAGAGTTCCAAAAAATAGCAAGGAGAGATAAGAAAGTCTTCCTCAATGATCAGTGCAAAGAAATAGAGGAAAACAGAATGGGAAAGACTAGAGATCTCTTCAAGAAAATTGGAGACACCAAGGGAACATTTCATGAAAAATGGGCACAATAAAGGACAAAAATGGTATGGACCTGACAGAAGCAGAAGATATTAAGAAGAGTTGGCAAGAATACACAGAAGAACTATACAGAAAAGATCTTCATGACCCAGATAACCACAATGGTGTGATCACTCACCTAGAGCCAGATATCCTGAAATGTGAAGTCAAGTGCGCCTTAGGAAGAATCACTATGAACAAAGCTTGTGGAGGTGATGGAATTTCAGTTGAGCTATTTCAAATCCTAAAAGACGGTGCTGTTAAAGTGCTGCACTCGATGTATCAGCAAATTTGGAAAACTCACCTGTGGCCACAGGACTGGAAAAGATCAGTGTTCATTTCAATTCAAAAGAAGGGTAATGCCAAGAATGTTCAAACTACTGTACAAGTGCACACATCTCACTTGCTAGCAAAGTAATGCTCAAAATTCTCCAAGCCAAACTTCAACAGTATGTGAACTGTGAACTTCCAGATGTTCAAGCTGGATTTAGAAAAAGCAGAGGAACCAGAGATCAAATTGCCAGTGTCTGCTGGATCATAGAAAAAGCAAGAGCATTCCAGGAAAAAACATCTACTTCAAAGGCCAAAGCCTTTGACTGTGTGGATCACAACAAATTGTGGAAAATTCTTAAAGAGATGGGAATACCAGACCACCTGACCTGCCTCCTGAAAAATCTGTATACAGGTCAAGAAGCAACAGTTAGAACTGGACATGGAACAATGGACTGGTTCCAAATTGGGAAAGGAGTACGTCAAGGCTGTATATTGTCACCCTGCTTATTTAACTTCTATGCAGGTACATCATGTGAAATGACAGGCCGGATGAAGCACAAGCCGGAATCAAGATTGCCGGGAGAAATATCAATAATCTCAGATATGCAGATGGCACCACCCTTATGGGAGAAAGTGAAGAAGTACTAAAGAGCCTCTTTTTTTTTTTTTTTTTCGGAATAAAGAGCCTCTTGATAAAAGTGAAAGAGGAGAGTGAAAAACTTGGCTTAAAGCTCAACATTCAGAAAACTAAGGTCATGGCATCTGGTCCCATCACTTCATGGCAAATAGATGGGGAAACGATGGAAACAGTGAGAGACTATTTTAGGGGGCCCTAAAATCACTGCAGATGCTGACTATAGCCATGAAATTAAAAGAAATTAAAAGATGCATGCAGTAATTGCAGTGCGTATGCTCTGGTTGTTATGTATTATTTGCATACACCCTAGCACATGGTGGGTGTTTGTTGTCTCCAAGATGACACCAGGGATCCTCACCTTCTGGAATTCATACCTTCATGTAGTTTACTCCCATACTGAATCACAGTGAGTTGATGTGAATATTGTGCAAGTGACAGTGTTTGACTTCCAGGGCCAAGTCATAAAAGTCATCTGAGCTTCCACTTCAGCTTCTTGAATCACTCGCTCTGGGGTAAGTCAGTCTCCTTGTTGTGAGATCAGGCAAGCAGCTCTGGAGAGGTCCCAGCAGAGAGGTGCTGAGGCTCCCTGCCAACAACCAGCGCTAACTTGCCAGGCATGTGAATGTACCACCTCAGAAGTGAGTCCCTGAGTTGCTTGCTGACATCTCATGACAGCCTCTTGGGAGACCCAGAGCTAGAAGTGCCCAGCCAAACAAAATTCCTGACTCATAGAAATAGCATTGTTGTTTTAAACCACTCATTAGTTCTGCAGCAATAGTTACCTAATACAGGGCTTTAAAGGAAAAAAAAAAAAAAAGTCAGTCCCCTCTCCCTAGTGAGAAACTCGTTGGTGCTTCTGGCTGTAAATCCTTTCAGTCTACCACAGGACCAGCAGGGGGCACCACTAGACCATCTTCTTATCTGGCTATGTGGGCATTTTTTTTTTTTTCCTCCTCAAGCAGCGGGCACACCAAAGTGGGCCAGAGGAAATGCCAGACCTCCCAGGAAGCGTGCCAGCTATCTCAGGCCCCTGCTCCTTGTGGGATGGAGCTGATGGTGGTCCCTGGGGAACAGCCAGCCCCAAGAATCAGCTCAGAGCAGGCCCCCTGCCCCTGTAGCTAGGAAGCCCAGAGAAGAGCTCAGAATCCTGCTCCCTAGCTTTAAAGCAAGTCCTTGGCAGGCTTTAATACAGCTCCTCAGTGGCCAGAGAAGCTCCAGCTCTTGGACTTGAGCAAAGACCCTGATCAGGGTTGCTCTGACCATGAGGCCTCTTTTGGGGAAATGTTTGTAGTCTTATCCAAGTGACTCATTTGCCCGTGAGAAGAAAGGACCAAAGAGAGCCTGCCCTAAGTGATAGGCCTCACTCCCTCTACTGTGCTGGTGCACCCCAGCCCCCCCACCCTGCCAGTGAGCACCCTTGTAGTGGCCTCATGGTTAGCCAGTGAGAAAGTCCTGCTGCAGGAAGGCAGTTAACACTGTCCTTGTGCCAGAGGCTTTGGGACCCCTCAGCACATACTAGCAACTAAACCACCACATCACATACTTGCAGACCCAGGCCCAGCCTCAGGAAGTAAGGAACTGTCAACTGGGTCTGCCCCAGCCATAGAAGAGCTGGGAAGCCAAGGACCACACAGCCAGCTAACCCAAGAGAGAGCCACCCAGCAAGCTGGAGACAGCTGGGGTCACAATGCAGGTCCCTAGTTCCTTCTGGGAGGTGAGAGGTGGGTGAGACAGCTAAGCCCACCTCCCTGCTCTCTTCTGTCCTCAAGAAAGAGCAGAGAGCCCTGCTGGCCCTCTTCTCCTCTGAGGCTGAGACCCAGGGTATCAAAGGTCTTCCCACATCTTCTGCTATATCTTCCCAGCCCTGGAGAGGCAGAGCTTTGTAGGGGAGGGTAGAAAGGGCTAGAACATATCCTAGATGCTTCACCTCATTCCTTGTTAGTGGTGGGGTCAAAGTTGGGGCTGGGGATGGGAAGTCATCTATCTGAGGGGGTGAGAGAGTGAAGATTCGTGTACTAGGAGTTGGCTGATCCCTGATACCTACTTCACTTGCCCTTAGAACTGGCTAGGAGGCAGAACTACCCTCCTGGGGGCTTATGAAAATATAGGGAAGGCATTTTTTTCCTCTGATGTAGTGTGCTTAAGCATCTACACATTGAACTACATACATACAAGTAATATTACATGTTGCTTTTTATTTCTTTTTATTGCAGAGTATTATTTTGAATTCTTTGAAATTATGCACATAGATAGGTTTTAATAATTACGAGTTTCAACACTGTAAAGAGGCACATAATCGTTTATGTGTCAGCTTGACAGGGCTAAGGGATGCCTAGGATAGCTGGTAGTTAGCAGGTTTCTGGTGGTGTCTGTGAGAGTGTTTCTGGAAGAGATTCGCATTTGAATCAGTAGATCAGTAGACTGAGCAAAGAAGATCTACCCTCACCAGTGCGGACAGGCACCGTGCAATCTCTTGTGGGCTTGAATAGAACAAAAAAAGTGAAGGAAGGGCAATTTCCTCTCTCTCCTTGAGCTGGGACATGCATCTTCTCCTGTCCCCAGACATCAGTGCTCCCGGTTCTCAGGCCTTCAGACCTGGACGGTTATCCCACCAGCTGCTCTGGCTCTCCAGATCAACCTCCATAATCACATGAGCCAGTTCCCATAATAAAGAGGAGTCTTGTATATCTATATATATCCTGTTGGTTCTGTTTCTCTGGAGAACCTTGGCTAATACAAAGCATTAAAATGGTTATTATAAATGGGTATGGTTGTGTAGAGAAGCACTGCTACAGAGGGATCAATTATTGCCTTAGCTCATCCCTTGACTGTTTGGTTCTATAATAGGCACTCATTTCTTAGACTCCAAAACGATGCTCTCATTTAGCCTTATGAAGTTCTGATTAGAAAAAGTAGAGATAGGGAACTTCCCTGGAGGCCCAGTAGTTAAGACTCCATGCTCCCAATGAAGGGGCCACAGATTCCATCCCTGGTCTGGGAACTAAGATCCAGCATGGCACAGCCTAATAAATAAAAATAAAACAACAACAAAATGTCATAAAAGGGGGAGAGCAGAAAATGCAAGTCGATACTTAAATGTTAAAAGAAAGAAAAGGTAGAGATAGTATTTTAACCTTTAGCCACATTTTGAGCGTATCCTTGTGTCAACCCCATTGTCAAGACGTTGTGATAGCTATTCCTTATTAGTTGTCTACTAGGTTTAGGAGGGCTTCCCTGGTGGCTCAGCGGTGAAGAATCAATCCGCCTGCCAAGCAGGAGATGTAGGTTCGATCCCTGGGGCAGGAAGAACTCCTGGAAAAGGAAATGGCAACCCACTTCAGTATTCTTGCCTGGACAATCCCATAGACAGAGGAGCCTGGCAGGCTACAATCCATGGTGTCACAAGAGAGTCGGACATGATTTATCAACTAAACACTAACAAAATGTATGGAGGGTCTTCCTTAGTAGCTCAGATGGTTAAAAATCTGCCTGCAATGCAGAAGACCCAGGTTTGATTTCTGGGTCAGGAAAACCCCCTGGAGGAGGAAATGGCAACCCACTCCACTATTCTTGCCTGGAGAATTCCATGGACAGGAGCCTGGCAGGCTACAGTCCATGGGGTCACAAAGTGTCAGACACGACTAAGTGACTAACAAACACACAGGTTTGCTGCAGGTGCCTTCATTCTGCAGGTCAGAGAGGTAAAATGACTTGCCCCAGGAAGCTCAGATAGTAAGTAATAGAAGAGACCATCCTGCTTGATCTGAAGGCCATGTTTTTCACAGCATGCCCTGGTGCTTCTGAGAGCAAAGTTGCACTTGACAGGTGCTATAGGCTGCATGTTTGCACCCCTACAAAATTCATATGTGAAACCTAATCCCCAACATGATGGTATTAGGAGGCGAGGCCTTTGGGATGAACACAGGTCATGAGAGAGGAGCCCACATGAATGGGATTAGTGTCCTTTAACAGAGACCCCAGAGAGCTCCCTTGCCCCTTGCCCCTTCTCCCTTGCCCCTTGCCCCTTCCCCCTTGTGAAGACACAGCAAGAAGGCAGCCACCTATGAGCCAGAGGCAAGCTCTCTCTTAGACACCAAATCTGCTGGCTCCTTGATTTTGGTCTTTCCAGGTTCCAGAACTCTGAGAAATAAATTTTTATTGTTTAAGCTACAAACTCCATGATATTCTTGTTATAGCAACCCAAATGGACTAAGACACCAGGTTCCCACTTGTTTGGGGCAGCCCACAGTTGACAAGAAGTCCGATTCTGTAGTTATTGTCACAAAGTGTCCCAAATCTGATCTCCATCCTGTATGTTGCACTGGGACCCTCACCCTTCCTAGACCTCAGGCCCAGTGGTGAGAGAAACTCCAGTCCCTGGACAGATCTGTGATTAGACGACTGAACTCACTCTCTACCCAGTGAGTCACTTTCCCTCTCAAGGTATACCATGTTATTATTGTGCAAAAGCATATGTTTTAATATTTAATAGAGTTAATCATGTTCATTGCTTTTGTTTTTCAGAATTTTCCTGTCACATAGCTGGCACTCAGTAAATTTTTAAAAATGTTTACTTTATATTGGAATATAGTTGATTTACGATGTGTTAGTTTCAGGTGTACAACAAAGTAATTCAATTATACACATACTTATATCTATTCTCTTTCAGATTCTTGCCCCATATGTGTTATTACAGAGTATTGAGTAGAGTTCCTTGTGCTATACAATAGGCTCTTGTTCATTATCTCTCGCTCTCTCTTTTTTTTTTTTCATTATCTCTTTTACATGTAGGAGTGTGTTGATGTTAATCCCAACCTCCTAATTTATCCCTCCACCACAACTTTCTCCTTTGGTAGCCATGAAATTGTTTTCTAAGTCTGTGAGTCTGTTTCTGTTTTGTAAAAAGTTAATTTGTATGATTTTTTACATTCCACATATAAGTGATACCATATGATATTTGTCTTTCTCTGACTTACTTCATTTAGTACAATAATCCCTAGGTCCATCCATGTTGCAAAGGCATTATTTCATTCTTTTTATGGCTGGGTAATATTCCATTGTCTATATGTACCACATCTTTATCCATCCACCAGTCAGTGGACTTTTAGGTTGCTCTCATGTCTTGGCCTTTGTACATACTGCTGCAATGAGCATAGGGGTTCATGTTATCTCTTTTGAACTATAGTTTTCTCTGGATATATGCCCAGGAGAGGGGTTGTTGGATCGTATGGTAGTTCTATAGTTTTTTAAGGAATCTCCACACTATTCTCCCTAGTGGCTGTACCAGTTTACATTTCCACCAATAGTGTAGGAGGGCTCCCTTTTCTCCACATCCTCTCTAGCATTTATTATTTGTAGACTTTTTGATGATGGCCATTCTGACAGACGTGAAGAATAATACATCATTATAATTTTTATTTGCATCTCTAGTAATTAATGATGTTAAGCATCTTTTCATGTGAATAATTTTATAATTGAATGCCTCAAAGAGCTTATGGTCATGGTGGCATGATAAACTAAATAGAGAAAAAGAAATGGTGCCATAGGAATATATTCATTCAATAAATGATTAAACAGCTGTTACATGTAAGGCACTGTGCCAAGTGCAGTGGAAGATCCTAGAGTAAATAAACAACAGATAGCCCCCTCAGTTACGTACACAAAGTACTGGGCTTCATCTCCACTTTCAAGGTACACAGAATGAAGTGGAGACCTGGGTCATCCAGCTAGATGAGGTCTATAGAAACTGGAGCTCAATACAATTCTAGGTTGTTATTCAAATAGAAGTGCACAGAGGTGTGCAAAATGGACAGTGTCCTGAAACCATGGGGAAGTTGAGGTGGCACCTTCTGGCCTAAGGGAAAAAGTGGGAAGCTGTGAGAATCAGAGTGGTAGACTCTGAGGAGAAGCTGAACACATGTTTTTAGAAAAAATGATCCAAAAAGGAACTCCTGAGGTTATCTACATCAGGTCAATGACTGCCTTGACCCCAGGGACACCCACCTTTCCAATCCCTAGTTTCATCAGGGTACTCTTACCGGCAATAGGTTAAGAGCAAAGACAATCAGCAGAGGCTCCATCAACCTGTGCTGAAAGGGATCCCCAAAGAAAAGTGCTTAGAAAACCATATGTGTCCCCGCTATGTGAACAGTCTATCAGAAATGCATGCCTCCTTACAAAGAAACAAGCTACTCCCAACAGATCGGAATAGCTTCGTGAACTTCTGTGCAGTCAGGAAATTGATTTTCTGTTCTCTCTTGACTCCCTCTGGACAGTGGAACTCAGTTATTGAACTTTACTTCCTGGTCTCCCAGTAACCCTATTTGGTGACATTAGAATTAGGAGTTTAATTCAATGTAGTACAAAGCCCAATGAGATTAACTTTATGGTTTCAAGACCTCTGCTTGGAAACAGAATCCTACGTTCTCTTATTTCTCTTCCAAAAATTGCCAAAAAGGTGGTGGGGGGTGGGGGGAGGTGGAGTAGGGGTAGGTAGAGTCAGGGGATGGAGGGTTGGATAGGGGTGGGCGGAGTGGGGAGGTGGGGGAACCAGCCTGGGGTGCGGCATGGCTCTCCTGGGTGCTATGCCCCACTACACCCTGGACCTTTGAACCTTTTCAGAGCTAGATAGCTACAAGCCTATTCTGTGAAGCTTGACTGGCACCTGTCTTTCAAAAAATAGAGTGACCACTAGATTTCTTTTCCATGGTATATAAAAATAAAGCGACAAACTGAGCCAAAAGATAAATAGCTGACATCTTCAGGCACCCAAGTGGGATGCAATCTACAAGGGCATTTAATATACTCCTTACCCTCGGCCCTCTTCGTGGGGACCCACATGGTCCACAGGGCCCCACTCTTAGGAGGGCCCCTGCACTTGGCTTAGTGCTCTGCTGCGGTTGCTATCACGAGAGTCTTAATAACTTCTGAGCAAGGGATTTTCCCTTAGCACAGGACCCTGCAAATTATATAACCAGTTCTATCTTCACCATAACTCAGTTTGGTAGGCATTATTGATCTCAGGGAAACAAATGTTCAGAGTGGGCTCAGTAACTCACCCAAGGTCAGATGGGAAATGGAAGAGCGGGGATTTGAAGTCAGGTCCCTGCTACCAACACCAAATCATTGCTCTGTTGATTCAGTGATGGACTTGGTTGTCTGATTCAAGTCGGCCCATCTCTCTGAATTAGGATGTTAATTCTGGACCCTACAGGTTAAAGTGCGTTGTCAGGTGGGTTTCCCCCTTAATCATCAAGATAATGACTTTAGAACTCTTATTAGTTCTGTACTTAGGGTTTATTTTCTAACAAAATGTTTTCCAGCATAGTGTGACACATTTTGTCTTTGAAGCCTAGGCAGTCTTTTTATCCTCATACACTTTTAAAATGGCATTACAGATGTCGACAGGAAGAACATTTGCTGTATAACAAAATTACATTTCTTTCTAAGATGTAGTGATTTAATAATTAAAACAATATCCATGAAATATAAATACAAGGTATTCATAAATAAATTAAATTAGATTATGGCTGCTAAGAGCCAATTATCATGTGAAATATCTCTGATGGTTGAAATAATAAGAGAGCAGAATATTAATTCTGACAGTCTCTATAGGCCATGGTTATAAATGGCTAGAATGGTCTAATAGGTTATGGAGTTTTATTGAGATTTGAGACAGCTCTTAAAATATTCACTGTGTGTTAGAAATTAGTTGTCTTGATTGATTTTAGTTATAATTCCATTATATGTTTACAGCATGGGAGAAGGAGGGATGCTGTAGGACTAAGAAAAATCTGTTCTACTTATGAAATAATTGGAACTAAGATAGTGGTACCATGATTAAGAAGTTCCAACAAACCTAGATTTGAATACTTTCTAGCTGTATGACCTTGAACAATTTACTTAAGTTCTCAAATGTCTTCATCTATAGAAAAGGGTTGTAATGAGGAATAAATTAGATAATGCATAAAGCACAGAGCCTGGCACTTAGCAAGCCCAGAAGTAAATGTTAGCTTTTATGATTTCTGTTGCCACAGAGGGAGAACTTGAACGTTTGTGGAATATAGGCCTTTCCTACCGCACTGCGGTCTTAAGGGTCATAAAAATTTCTTCATCAATAGCTTGATAAATTAGTGGGATAGCTCAGTGGTGTGCTGGTAAACATTTACTAACCAGTTCTGGGTGGCCAGGGGAGTCAGGGGGCCCTGATCTGCAGTGCTTCCTGATTTCCATGGTGTAAATAACTCCCGCCATGACTGATCTCAAGCTACCAACATGATGTTGCTGAACATGGAGGTGGGAAAAGATGATACACTCATCTCTCAAAAACTGATGTGACCCAGTTCTGGGCCCACTGGGAAACCGTGGGTTCCAGTTCTGACCCTGCAGCAATCAAATGGCATGTGTGTGTTAGTCGCTCAGTCATGTCCGACTCTTTGCAATCAATCCCATGGACTAAAGCCCACCAGGCTTCTCTGTCCATGGAATTCTCCAGTCAAGAATACTGGAGCGGGTAGCCATTTTCTTCTCCAGAGGATTTTCCCAACCCAGGGATTGAAACCACATCTCTTTTGTCTCCTGCATTGCAGGCAGATGCTTTACCATCTGAGCCACCAGGAAAGCCCCTGGGCAATTCCCACCCTCCCTGGCCTCCGCTTCATCCGTAGCAGCACCTACCTGGCATGCCTCATAGGGTTGATGTGACAATGAAATAAACAGAGGATGTGAAAAACTATTGAGCCTGTGAAACAACAGAGAGTAAATTGGCAGGAGTGTGGATGCACAGACTCCTGCAGTTACAGAGGGAGCTTTGTCTGATTTTAAGGCCCCAAGACCTGTGTGTGTTCTTTTGTCTTTTGATCTACTGCTCAGCTGGGCCCTGGAGCTCTTGGTTTATTTACCCTAGTCTTTTTTTTTCCCTCTCTCCAACCATTTAGCTCATATGGTTATCTGCCCAATTAACATAATAAAGCAAGTCAGTTAGGCTCTTTCAAGCACTTAGGAACAGTGACTGGGCTCCTGTTTCTTGAGGCCTACTTGGACCTGAGAGGGAGTTTGAGAAACTGCAGAGCTGTGTGCCACCCCCCCCCCCCGGGAGCACAGGAACAAGGGTTCCTCATCCTCTGGGATCCGTGTCTGTCCTGGTGGCCTGGTCACTCTGTTTTCCCCTCAGACATGGGTGCCCTTAGTTCCTGAGTCTAGTCCCCCCACTTCCTGCCAACAGTCACAAAGTTCTCTCTGTGTGTTTTATTATCTACTCTTGATGGCCTGTCACTGTGGCCACTTCTGCTTCTACTACAACAAAAAACAGTGCATGTCACGGCAGGAACACGACTCAGACAGGGGCCCGGATCTCTGTGCCCCTGGGGACTTCCGTTGAGCTAGTTATGTAACATTTCTAAGCTTTGGGTCTCTTCAACTGCAGAATGGGGATCACAGCACCTACCTCATAGGGCTGGTATGACATTCCAATTGTTGGAACATGTCAGTGTTTAGAAGAGTATCTAACCCATAATTCCTTGTTGATAGCCGTTCTGCTTCTATACCACTGTCAACTTTAAAAAAGTTGCCCAATAGAAGGTTGTGAGTTAGGTTTTATTTGGGGCAAAATGAGGACTGCAGCCTGGGAAACAGCACCTCAGATAGATCTGAGACTCTGCTCCAAAGAGGTGGTGAGGGAAGATCAATATATGTGATTTTGCTGAAGAGGGAGTTCAACCCAATCAAATGCTTATTTTACAAAAGGTCTTCTGCTAGTCACGAGGAGCTGATATCACCATGAAGGGATTTAGTGCTTTTCTAAATATGAGAAGATGCAAGGATTCGGATCATGAAATCAGTTCCTGAAAATACCCAGCTATCTAAAGACCCGTTTCACCAGTTTTCCTGGCACATCAAATAGCTCATTCTCCACCCAGAGCTCGCTTCAGGGCGGGTCGAAGGTCAACAGCCGCAGCAGCACAGGATTCAGTCCCTGCAGAGGCAGAGGCAGATGCCCTTGGCAAGTGTCTGTAGTTGACACCATCTATCTGTGGTCTCCCTGCCAAGCCTGGGCTCTGATTGTGTCTCTCTGCCACAGTCCAGGGCAGTGTTTCTCCTGAATGGAGCGCTCTCACAGGCCTTCCCTCTCGTCTGCCTCAATGTGGCTGCTCTTGGCTGCAAAGCATTATTATAGGACGCAAAAGGGCACACTGCAGTGAGGAGCCCATCTTCAGCCCTGAGGAGGGCTGTGGCCGTCCACACACCATGAATCTCTCCACTTCTCTCCTTGACAGCAAGCAGTCCTTTCTGAACATCTGACAGGAAGTGACATCAGCTATATCCAAGAAGACGTACTGCATAACTGGGTAAAGGAAGCTGTTGAGGATTCTAATCAAAGGAAAGTACAAGGAAGTTTGGTGACTTTTTCATCGGTGGATCTTTTAGAACTTTGTCCTTCACTCTCCTTGATTTGAAATTTTAGTTTTCAGAGGCTGTGCTGGCTGTCAACCCTTTTCAGCCCCAACACCTGAGTGGCCCACTCCTGTCAGTAACAGCCTCTGAGGCTGCCAGTGTATAATAATCTCCAAGGGCTTGGTTGGGTTGATAAGAAACAGTCAGCTTTTTCATTTTCCTCAGAGGGAAAGCATTTAAGAGTGTGTTTCCAAGGTTCAGCTGCTCATCTAATAACAATAATAATTACCTTAATGTTCTTCAATAGGGAATTAGTTAAACAAATTATGGTACATCCACAGTACATGATGCAGCCATTAAATTAAATGGAGTAGAACAATACACTGTATTTCATTAATGGTTATACGGCTCTAAAACTGTACCATGTGGGTGGTTTCGTGAGTGTTGCAACTTGTGGGTGGGGGTTGTTGTTAAGAATTTTGGAATTAAGAAGTAGTCCAGCTGCATCTTGAATTAAAGTCAGACCCCTGGATGTGAGCCGAAATTGCATTTGCATCCTGGCCCTCCAAAAGGGAACGAGACAGGACCCGGCATGAACAAGTTTCCTGGAACACCATTGGAAAGCCAAAGGGACATTGTAGAGATGAGCCTGAGACTGGAATTACAATTTCTGGGAGATGGCATAGTTCAGAACTGGCTGTTCCAAGGGGAGAACGATTATGTGAGTCACTAAATGGAGGAAGTCTCTGAGACTCCCTTGTGGAATCAGCATCAGCTGGTCAGGCTGGTTCAAGGCCAGCAACCTGCTCGCCCACCAGCCGCTACCCCAGGGACTGAACATCTGGGAAGCACAGGGTCTAACTTCTTCCCACTGGGAAGATGCACAGGGAGCCCAGTGCTGGGGAGCAAAGAAAATGTTTGAGAAGGGGTTAGAACATGCTACAGAAAAAGGACAAGGATAAACAGACACGAGAGCAGGGAGATGCCACCGCCCACCCGTGGGAACATTTCCAAGGCCCCAGCCAGGAAAGTGTTGGCAGGAGGGCCTTTCTGGGCAGGCGGGTCACCCTTGCTTCTCGGAAATGGCCATATGGCAGGACAGATAGCAACTGGGATGGATACTTCAAATTCAAAACTTAACAGCCAGGACTCAGGGAATGTTGACCTCTCCCCAGATAATTGCCAGTGCTTTCTGCCTGGGACCCAAGGAGCTAGGCGTGGGGGTTCACGCATGCCCTCCCTGAGTTCCTAGGGCAATGATATGCAGCCAAAAAATGAGTAAACCACAGTGTTTTGGCCCTCATTGTTATTCCGTGCTGCTGCTGCTGCTGCTGCTAAGTCACTTCAGCCCTCGAGGCTCCCCTGTCCCTGGGATTCTCCAGTTAAGAACATTGGAGGGGGTTGCCATTTCCTTCTCCAATGCATGGAAGTGAAAAGTGAAAGTGAAGTCGCTCAGTCGTGTCCGACTCTTAGCAACCCCATGGACTGCAGCCCACCAGGCTCCTCCGTCCATGGGATTTTCTAGGCAAGAATACTGGAGTGGGTTGCCATTGCCTTCACCATTCTGAGGTGCCATTAAATGTGAGTGCCCATGAGCTGAGGAAGAAAGAGAAGCTGCTCTAGCAGCCAGCAAGAAGCAGGACTGAGATGTTCAGGCAGGCCTCTATCAGAGCCAGTCTGGGATGACTCCACCCTTTGAGGACAATCCCTGACATTTCAGGTCTCAAGGCGTGTGGACATGCAGGTTCCCCTGCCCAGAGCTCTCAAATACTGAGTATAAGTCTCGAATTTGCTTTCCATGTGGCAGAATAAGAAGTGGGAACACTATACTCCCGTCATTCACCTTCAGATGTTTCACCATGAGCTTGGAAGTGGCTTTGTAACTATTTGTCTATCGCTGTGTAACACTGTGGCCCAATACTTAGTAGCTTAAGACAGTAATAATTTGTTATCTTTCAAGGGTTCCATGGTTCAGAAATTCAAACTAAGCACTGCAGTGTGGGTTGGGGGGGAGCTTACCTCAGCTCCACTGTCTCTGGGGCCTTAGCTGGAAGGAGCCACAGCTGGGACTGGGATGACAGAAAGGCTCATCCACTCACACAGCTGACACCTGAGGCTGACTAGAGGCTGATGTCTTTACTGGGCTGTTGCTCAGAAAACCGACATGAAGCCTCTTCATGTGCTTTGGGCTTCCTCAGAATATGGCGTCTGCCATATCTTTATGTCCTAACCTTGGAAGTCACATAGTATCACTTCTGCCACATTTTTGTTGTTTTCAGAATTGAGTCACTAAGTCTAACCTGTATTTAAAGGGAGGATTAGATTCCATCTTCTGACAAGAGGCGGGTCAAGGAATGTGTGGATCTATTTAAAAACCAACCTTAGTTACATGGATTAGGACAAATAGGGATTGAAAGGCAGCTTGCTCCCCACAGCTCCTTTTCCTCACCGCAACTAAGGTGTTGAAGTGTATAGGGAATAGGAATTGAAAGGTATCATTAAGACTTTTGCCATGGAGATGGTGCCATTCCATCTCCAGCCTAGTATGTGAGGAGAAGGTGAGATAGATTCGCTCAGCTCCAGCCAGCAGTACCCAAAGAATCTCCAGAGAAGAATTAAATATGGTCCTAAGAAGGTTATGATGTAAGAAAGGGAGGTTCTAGCCTGTAAACAGAGGGCATTAATAGGAGGCATCGCTAGACGTGGGACACCCCCTTGGGAAGGTCCACGAAGAATCAACAGAAGGGAAGGAGAACTGGGCAAAACCTCTTAGCATGTGAGCAGGAATCTTTCTAGTATCACGGGTTTGACCCCGGCCTTGGCAACACATTAGCTATTTAAATTACAAGTGCCTTAACCTGGCTGCTTGGCTTTTAGGAGCTTTGGTTCCCTCAGCGGTAAAGTGTAAATGACAGCACCACCCACCTCACAGGGCTTGTGTGAGACTTAAACGCAGGTAACCCGCAGCGCCTGACACCTCACTGTTGTTTCTTGCTGTCCTCTCACCAGGCTGACCCCTCCCACCTCTAAAGAAGACTCAGTTTCTTCCTCTTTCTGAAGCTCTCAGGAGTCTTGTCTGGCCAGGGAGGTTTCTATGTGCTTTTCCTTCGTGAGAGGAAAGAAGGACCGTGAAAAAGAGAATAGGAACAAGGACTCACACTGAGGGAGAAATTTTTCATGGAATTTTGAGGAATGAAATTCAGGATAGTTCAGGTGTGTGAACCAAGATATAGGAGAAGAGAAAAAAAAAGTAGGTTTTCTAAGACAAATCCTTCACGTGGTTCAAAAAATACAATTATGAACTGGAGTTCGTTTTTAATTAGCTTTTGGTTGTTGGGGATATTTTTTTGATCAGGACACTGCTCAGAATTTGGACCATGTGGAAACAGTTTAGTGTGTGTTACATATTTTTAACTAAAACTAAGGCTCAGAACTGTTGGTATAACTTGATTCCATTTGCATATGCTTTTGCATAGAAAACTTCTGGAGGAAACACAAGCCACTATGAACAGTAGTTTCCTTTGGGCTGAAGGAGAGGCTGTTATTTTGTACTCTTTGATTCCATAAATTTTTCTTTAATAAGGGCATATATCACTTTCTGGATCTACTTAAGTTAGGTGTTTGTTTTTGTAAACAAGTTACCCATACACTGCAGAGAAGATGAGCCACTGCTTGCCCCAACTAGAGAAAGCCTGTGTGAAGCTTTGAAGACCCAGCACAGCCATAAATAAATAAATAAATAAAGAAGTAAATGATGGATATACCTGTGTTCAAAAAAAAACCAAACTGTTTACAAAAACACATGATGTTTTTGTAGTTTGCAACCCTTTCTCTAGACTACTTTCCTTGCAAATAGAAGAAAAACCAGCTCTAATTTGTTGGATATTAAAAAAAAAAAGTTTTCAACTGTCAACTCAGAAGCTGCTCTCTTGATGCAGCTTAAGATTTGGAGGCACTGGGAGGGAACATCCCCAGGCAGAATGACATCAACTCAGAGGGAGGGCCAGCTCCCAGGTCCCTTCCCGGCAAGGACCACCTCCTTCACCTGCATCTCAGCTCATTAAGGCCCCTGGAGATTGCTCCTCCCACATTTCAGGGCTCCTGATCAAGAGGAGACACATCTCACTGTGAAAAACTTGTTCTAGTTCATTCAAGGAACAGCATTTTCTTCCCTTGTCTGATGTATTGATTAGATTTCAGACAGGATAAGTGGGGTTGATGTCATTAAGTAAAAAGTCATCTCCTCTGGAAACAACCCAGACATTCTGGATTCCATGTTTAAAAGCCTTGGATCCCGTTAAGATGAAATATTGAGAACCACGTGGGTTCCGATTCAATAGGAAGTGAGAACTCCAAGTACCAGCAGGTTCGTGTGGACACCTAAGGGGCAGAGACGGGGAGGGTGGGAAATGAGGACAGCATAATTTGTCAGTAAGGTCAGAGAATTCTCAGCCACTTTTCCTCAAGAACAAGTGATCAATAAATCAAAAACAGCCCATTTGCCAGGGAATGGCTGAATAAATTACAGTACATCTCTTACTTCTTTCCGCCATAGTGTGAAGTCTTCAAGCAGAACTGAGAACAAACAACACCTGAGTGAAGCATTTGACATTTTAGTCATATTTCAGATGAGGCAGCTGATATAGTGGGGACAACATGGTGCTATAGGTTGAACTTTGTCCCCTCAAAAGATATGTTCAAGTCTTAACCTCTGAAACCTGTGAATGTGACCTTATTGGGGAACAGAATCTTTGCAGCTGTAATCAAGTTAAAATGAAGCCATACAAGATTAGGGTGGTCCCTAAGTCCAAAGTGATTGGTATCCTTATGAGCAGAGGGAGAAGTTATGAAGGAAACCTATTAGCATTACTGAGTAAAAGAAGTCAATCCGGAAAGGCTACATACTGTATGACATTCTGAAAAAGACAAAATGATGAAGATAGTAAAAAGATCAGTGGTTGCCAGGGGTTAGAGGGGAGGGAAGGCTGAATAATCTGAGTACAGAGGACTTTAAAGGCAGTGAAGATGCTGTGTGATATCACAATGATGGTTACATGTCATTATACACTTTTCCAAACCTACAGAGTGTACAGAACCAAGAGTGATCCCTAATGCAAACTAAGGACTCTGAGTGAACATGAGGTGTCAATGTAGGTTCATCGATTGTAACAAACATATCTCACTAGGGGTGGGGGCAGGTAGGCTGCTGTGGAGGAATTTTGAGCATATGGGGGCCACAGGGGATATGGGAATTCACTGTACTTTTCACTCAATTTTGCCGTGAACCTAAAACTGCTCTAAAACATATAGTCTATTTGAAAAAAAGAGAGAGAGAGGGAGAAGCCAGTGCTCATCTCTTGACGAATAGAAAAATGCCTCTCCCAGTTCTCTTGTCTCTAGTCACTAAAGTGTTTCCTGTTAGCAGTGGCCAGTGGATGGGATAACACTGAGTCCAGGTATAGGAAAAGAAACATGTGGCTGCCTTCCTCACTTGTTAGCTTGAAAACACAAAGGTGAGGGACTTTCCTGGTGGTCAGTGGCTAAGACTCCACGCTCCCAATGCAGGAAGCTGGGGTTTGATCCCTGCTCAGGGAACTAGATCCCACATGTCACATCAAAGAGTTAGCATGCCTCAATTAAAGATCTCACTTGCTAAGTCCTGGCACAGTCAAATAAATATTTTAAGAAAGAAAGATCCGGAAATGTGCTTTCTCTGTGTTGTTTGATGAGGGGCCAGCAGGGGGCGCTCTTTAGCAGGAGCACACACCACTGCACTGTTCCCACTGAAATAGAAGCATGATATTTTTAGCAGAGCTGGTGTCACCTTCACCCTGAAGTGAAAGTGCCTGGATGGTGGCAGAACATCCTGCTGGGGGTTAAGGGGTCAGTCATTCCAGGGCTGTGGCCGTGGGCCTGGATGACAAAGCATGACCCAGAGTTGAGGGAGGGGAAATGTCACAGTATCCCTCCCCACCAATGATACCCTGTGTCTTAAAGGTGGTGAAACCAGAGGGAGGGAGGCAGCTGTGACAGAGGGGTGTTGCCTACTCCCCTCCGCCCACCTTTCCTGCCTCCTCCTCCTCATTTTGGAGCTGTGCTAAGCATTTCACATGCATTTCTTTCTTTTTTTTGTCTTGCTACTTTCTTTTAGTTGATCTACAATGTTATGTTAATTTCTATTGTACAGCAAACTAATTCAGTTATTTATATAGTGAATACATTTATATATATATATATATATACACACACACACATATTCTTTTTCATATTCTCTTCCATTGTGGTTTATGACAGGATATTAAATATAGTTTTCTATGCTCTACAATAGGACCTTGTTTATCCATTCTATATATAATAATTTGTCTCTGCTAATCCTAAACTCCCAATCCATCCATCCTTCCCCTTCTCTCTCCCCTTTGGCAACCAAAAGTCTGTTCTCAATGTCTGTTTCACATGCATTTCCTAGTCTCTGACAGAGTCTAAAGATGACCCCTTCCCCTGTATGTATAAGGGATAGGGCCCCTGAGCCTATCACTTAGACTCTCTGAAGCTCAGTTCCCACATCTGAAATGGGGACATCAGCACCTGCTGGGGTTACTGAGGGTGTGGAGTAGTGGAGACAACTCAGGCTTTGAGTGGGACAGCTCTTGATGTTCTGCTACCAGGTCCCTTCCTCTCCTTGCACTCACAGAGATAATCATACCTCCTGCATAGGATTTAGGGGAGAATTTAAAGAACTTAATGGAGAGCTGCCATTTGAACAACCATCACACCATGGTTCCAACACACACCCATCTAGCATAGTGCCCAATGATAGCATATGTGAGATTAAGCTGTTCCCATTTCACAGATTAAGACACCAAGGGCAGATAGGTTAAGTCCCAAAACTTGAACCTAAAGCCAAGCTGGGGTGCACTTTCTAGGATAAGCATCCACAGTACAGCAGGCACTCGGAGCCGTTAGCGCCCTGACACTTAACTCACAGGGCTGACACAAGAATCACATAACAAGGCATTTGTAAACAACACAAGGAAAACAGTGCTTTGTAAATATAGGCAGCTTAAAGAAAGAGAATTATTTTTTAACTTGACGTTTAAAACCAAGAGAACATCACAAATGTTGTATTCTTGTGGATAGCCTTATTTAGACTAAGATTACCAAAAAATGTTCACCAGTGGAAAATATTTTTACAGCTCCCCCAAACTGTTTACTAACAAGCATCCACAGATTAATTTTTATGGTGCTGATGTAGTTTTGAATGTCAAATGACAGTCTGCTGGGACAGAAAATCAAAATAGAGCTTTTTGTTAAAACAACAACGACAGGACATCATTTAGCCTGTGTGAAAGATATGCAGTGAAAAAAATACACCTCTTTTTTTCCCTTGGTGGCTGTCACATGTAGTCTTATCTCTACCTCCCTCTCTCCCTGTCTGCGCTGACTTCCCTCAGCTTCACCTCCTCTATGAGCATCTGCACTGATTTCCGGCTTCACGTCTTCTGTTCCCTCTTCACTGGGCATTGACCGTTGTTAATGACTGGTTGGTGGGGATGGAGCTCTCTAGGATGGAAGTGAGGGCTACAGGCAAGGTGCCCTGGGCAGGGCCAGCATGACGGACATGTGGCCTGTGCAGCCACACAGGGTTCCACACATTCAAGGCGACTCCCCCACTCTTGGCTTAGAGCTCTGCAGTTGCTGTCATGAAATTCTTAATAATTCTGTCTCTGGATTTGCGTTTTTGAGTGAAGTGTGACGGGACAGTGGATCCTGGTTTCCTTTATGGTCCTTCCCCTTTCTGCCTCCCAAGGATGCTCTTCTCTGGCCCCTGGGGCCCCAGGCCTTGCCTGCCTGCCCCTCCCCACCGCTGTCCGGCAACCACTGTCATCTTCTGCCCAGGGGGTCTCATTGGAGGTACAGTCCCGTGGACCTGATTAAAGGTTTGGGGAGGGTCATGGTCAGACACATACTCCCCTCCTGCCCCAGAAGATCTCAGGGTGCAGCTGCCACCAGCTGTCCTCCGTCAGGGCTGGCATGGGTGGCCTGCCCAGAATCTCAACACTTGATGGAGGCACAAGTGTGTCCCATTGTGGAGATTGCAATCCCTTGAGGTCACCTGGCCCCTGTGGCTTGGGGTGGTAGACAGTGACCTGCTGAAAGGGGAGAATGACCTTCCTAAACCATCAGGGGCCCTGCATTTTTATTTTGCATGGGGTCCCCAAATTATGCTGCCAACTCTTCCTCAGGGGTCTCTCTTCCAGTACTTAAGAGGACCCCAGGGTCTCAGGTTTTGTTTCATTCTTTCCTTGCCTCCTGGCTTCCCTCTCCCCATTGTCCTTGCCTGCTTCCTCCTGTTCATTCAGAGCTCAATTTTGATGCCATCTTGGTACCACCCCCCCCATCGCCAGCCTTCACTGGTGTCTCCTTCCTATCTCTGCCTACAGCACTCGATGCAGCCTGTGCTACCAACTCTGGCTCTTGTCCTTGTACTCTTGACCTCTTTGGGCCTCAGTTTCCTCTTTATAATGGGTGCAGGGTTGATGAGGCCCCTTCCAGCTCTGCCTTCCAGTCTGTGATTCCACACGTGTGGGTCTCGACTCCCAGCAAAAGTGTAGCAGCTTGCAGGATGAGACCTCGACTTTCCGTTCTCTGTGCCTTAGTTCCTGCCTCTGTGCTCAGCCCATCACCAACACCTGACAAATGTGAATTGAACTGTGGATTGTGAGTCTGTAAAAGGCTCAATTTTGAACAAAGGCACAGCAGCCCTTTCAGACTCTCCTGTGAAGGGATCTCTTTAGGTGTGTGACTCAGTGAGGCTTCAGCCTCTCAGATCCATCTTGTGTCCATCCAGCTGTTCCCAGTGGTCTGAGGGCATCAGAGTGCAAAGCCTGGGTCAACCTAGAGGTGGCCTTTCCTGGCTGTGTGTTCAGTGGAGTCCACTGCTCTTCCGATGTGGTCACCCTCTGTGAGCTTCCCTGATACGCTGGCAGGCCTGTATTCAAGCAGAATACACTCCTGACCTTTCTCCCCAGCCTGAGTCAGTTGCCCTTTGCCCCTGGCAGCCAAGTGGCAGCAGCCTGGCCAGAGGCTAAGGGGGATGATCTCTGGAAGGCAGGCAACCGGCCTGGAAGTCCAACCTTCAGATGTCAGCCCATTCCAGGGGAAGGAGCCCAGGTGATGAGAAAAAGCAAGAGATAAGCACCTCCTCCAAAGGGCGTTGATGTCAGAGATACAGAACAGATTTGAACAAGTAGTGAGGGGAAAAGAAGGCCAACTCTTCTCTGTTGGGCTTCTTAAACTTTAGAGTGCAGAGGAAACATTTGGGCAGAGTATAAAATTCAGGTTTCTAACCTCACAGATGAGAGAGTCTGACTCAGGAGGTCTGGGGTAGGCCCTGGAACCTGCATTTGTAACTTCCTGTCTGGACATGATAGAGAAATCCTGCCTTCTACAGCCTCCATTGCCTTGGACCCTGATGATGTCAATGGCAGAATGTAACTGTGCACCCCTAATCTCTCATTCCTCAGGATAGTTTCCTGGAAGCGGGGTCATTGAATCTGAGGGTGTTTCTTCTTTTTCTTTTAAAAATATGAATTTATTTAGCTGCTTCGGGTCTTAATTGCAGCATGCAGGCTCTCTAATTCTTCTTGGCATGTGGGATCTTAGTTCCTCGACCATGGATCAAACCTGCGTCTTCTGTGTTGAATGGCAGATTCTTAACCACCAGACCACCAAGGAAGATCCCTGAGGATGCTTCTTTACCAGAAACCCTGATCTCATGCCTCCTCTGTGGTTACACACTGGGCAAGAAAATTCCCTTTCCAGCTGGAATGACTCAAGATTTTGGGAGCCAAACAGGTCTGCAAGATACTGGATGGGAAAGACTCTCTTTACTGTTGAGCTCAATCTCTGTAGGTCCTGTTTTCTTCAAAGAAAGCATATTCCAACTCTACCAAGCTAAAACACTTTCAAGTGACTGTGCCAATCAGAGGTTTCTGTTGTAAACAATTGAAACTGTTCTTGGTTTTCTGTAACAGAGTGAGAATTATTGGAGAGAAAGATCAGCAGAATAATCATACTCAGAGATGCTCATGTCCTAATCTCTTGGTCCTGTGAATATGTTGTCTTACCTGGTAGAAGGAACTTTGCAGATGTGAGTAAATCCTTGAGATGGGAGCGTACCCCTCAATTATTTGGGTAGGCCTGATGCAATCGCAAGAGTTCTTACAGGAGAGAAGCAGGAAAGTCAGTCAGAGGAAGAGATGTGACATTGGAAGGGGAAGTCAGAGAGAGATTTGAGGATACTCGTCTGCTGGCTTTGAAGATGGATAGAGAGAGGACATGAATCAAGGTATGCAGGAAAAGGCATCATCCAGAAGCGGGAAATGGATTTTACCTGAGAGCCTCAGAAGGAACCAGCCCGGGACTTCCCTGCTTGTGGTCCAGTAGTTAAGACTCTGCGCTTCCAAAGCAGGGGATGAGGGTTCAAGGCCTGGTAGGGAAACAGGCCCCACATGCCATGCAAGGTGGCCAAAAAGTTAAAAAAAAAAAAAAAGCCTAATGCAGAAGGAAAGAGCCTTGCCAACACTTTGATTTTATTCCCAGTAGACCTGTTGGCTCAAGTGGTAAAGAATCGGCCTACAATGCAGGAGACTCAGGAGTCACAGGTTCAATCCCCGAGTCAGGAAGATTCCCCTAGAGTAGGAAATGGCAACCCACTCCAGTATCCTTGCCTGGGAAATCTCATGGATAGAGAAGCCTGGTTGGCTACAGTCCATGTGGTTGCAAAGAGTCGGACATGACTGAACACACATACATACACATAGAACTGTTTTAGACTTCTGACCTCCAGAATTATAACAAGTTTATGTTGTTTTTAAGTCACTAAGGTGGTGATTTGTTAAAGCAGAGTTAAGAGACTTCAACAGCAGGAAGAAGGCAGCTCAGAGAACCAATGGGGAGCTAGAGAATCTGACCCAGGTGGGCAAGGTGCAGGTGACATCTGCCCCAGGAACGGCCTGCTCAGGACACTATCCCTGATGGACACTCACCACTAACTCGGTGGGCCCCATGGCCCAGGGACTGTGCTGCTGCTGCCTGGGCCAGCCTCATCTCACACCTCTCAGCCACAAAGCAGCAACACCAGAGTAATCTCCATGGGTGATGAGCCCGTCTCCCACCTGCCAGGGCTGAGATAGGGATTATCTGTCCTCCTGAAGTTTCCATTCTCCAAGGTGCAGGGGGTCCCTGCCTCCAAGCTATCTCAGGAATTCCCCACTTAGGGAAGTATTCAATTGGCAGCTGGCTAAAATGACAAATTCCCACCCACGTGGCTTTGGGCAGGTCCCTGCAACTCTCTGGGTCTGTTCCCTTGTCTGTGAGATGAAGAGTTACTATTTTTCTAAGGTCACTTCCAACCCTTACATTCAATAAACATTTGTAAATGGTGGGGTGAGGGGGTAGAATGGAGCTGTTCACTTGATGGGACTCTGAGAAAAGCCTCTCATAGCTCTGGCACAGGGCACCCACCTCACTGCCATGGCTTTAAGCACAGCAGGTATAGATTTCAGACTCCTGGTTTGCAGAAACCTAGGCCTTTCTGCATTTAAACCCACACCAAGATGGATTTGTACATCAAGATTCTCAGCGGCTGCTCTTGGAATGGGTGAAGGGAAAACTGCGGCTCTACATAGATCACAGAGAATCCTGGACACTAGGCCCCACTCGTGCAGCCAGCAGCAGCTCGCTCAGCCTCCTCTTCTTGGAGCCCCTGGGGCAACAGGAGTCAGAGACCTCAAACTGCCCTGACCCATGAGCATTTGGGCAAAGGACACAGGAGGCAATGTGCAACAGGGAAAAGCCATCCAGGGTGGCAGGAGCCAAGTGTTTCTCCATCAGTTCTCAGGCAGGGAGTCAACTGGAGAAGGAAATAAACAAACAAATAAGAAAGTGAAAGTGTTAGTCGCTCAGCCCTGTCCTACTCTTTGCAACTCCATGGGCTGTAGCCCACCAGGCTCCTATGTCCACAGGATTTTGGGCAAGAATACTGGAGTGGATTGCCATTTTCTTCTCCAGAGGATCTTCCCAACCCAGGGATTGAACCAGGGTTTCCTGCATTACAGGCAGAGTCTTTCTGAGCCACCAGGGAAGCCCAAATAAAGCCATAAATAATCCACAGAAGATACTGTTATCATTTAGGATTTTGTCTTTTACATGTTTTTCTGTTACATATTATATACACATACATCTATGTTTTTAATTTCATAATTATAGTTAACTTGTTTATACAGTTCTGAATCCCACTTGTTTTTCTCTTAGCATGTTTCTTCTATAAAATTCTTGGAAAACATCACTTTTAATAGGTATCTGTGTCCATCATAAAGCTGTAGCATAATTTATTTAACCTTTTCCCTATTGCTGAACATTTATGCTACTTTCAGCTTTTCACTATCTTTAGTGATAATGAAATGTCTTGAACATCTATATACATCTTAGTTCCTATCCCGGAATATGTCTTCAGGAACCTGGAATTATTGGTTAAAGAGCACCAATATCTATCCCCCAAAGAAACGATAACCCAAATATTTAGAAAAAATATCCCAAGAAGGAGTTTCTTCCTACTTTCAGCCCCCAAGTCAGGAATGCTTCCTAGTTACATTGTTTGCCTGGGACTTTTTGGTAAGGAATGAAGAGTGGCTCAGTGATACCCACCTCTGATTCTTGAGTAATTAAGGCACGATCCCAGGCAACGGAGAGCACCCTGTTCAGGATGCCAAGGGACTCTGGCTCGGGGTCCCTTGGTACTGAATTGCTGGGCTGATATGTGTTCTCCTGACGGTGGGGACGGGATGCAGGGTGGAGAGGAGATGCAGAGGACAGGAACCGTTCTAGCTCTGCTCCTCGGCACCCTCCTCATGGCAGCCCTCCAGGCTGGGAGTGCCAGCAGAAGCTGAGGAATCAATGACCTCAAGGCCAGCTGTACCTGAGGTTTGCTCTTGGCCAGAACTGCGAACGGGGTAAAGGGAACTGCCACTGGGTCAAGGTGAGCCCGTCTGGTTGGAGGTCCCAGGGCTACTGCAGAAGAAACGAGCAAGCAGAACATCAGGCTAGGTGTGCTGGTAAAGGGGAACAAAGATGCTGGTCCACGCGGGAACCCAGCCAGAGGGGCCCTTCCATCTGAGATAGCGGCCCTGCCTGTGGGTCAGTCTTAAACCTCCATGACTTATGGCTCAGTGCTAAAGCCATCCCTTCATTTTAAAAGGAAGAAAACTAGTATCCACTGGGGAGGCACTTTACAACACAAGGGAGGCCTGTTAATCCCCATTTTTACAAAGGAGCGCACCAAGGCCAAGAGAAACAGAAGGCCTTGCTTAAGGTTACAGGGCTAATTATTAAAGGGCTGGGACTAGAACTGGATACAGAGGCAGGTACAGTAGGGAGAAGACTAGAGACCTTGGGGTCTCATCAAGCTCTGCTGTGTGTTAATTCTTTGAACATAAGGACGGTACTCCTGCCCTCTGAGCTTCAGCTCTCCTCGTCTGTACAACAGGGGACTGCCTGCTTGTAGAGTTCCTGTTCAGAGCAACAGGGATAATGCTTGCAAAGGACCTGGTATCATGCTTGGCCCACAGGGCAGCTCACTAGAGACAGTTGTAACATTCATCAGGTTTGCCTCTGTCATCTCTCCTGGGAACCCTGATGGGGAAGCCATCCAGGTATGGATCACGGGGATTTCTGGGAGACTTAAATTGAGAGCAAATCCCCTCACTCCTTGACCACCTCCCACCCTGCATCATGTTTTACCCCTGCCGTGCTTGCTGGCTGCTTGATTATAATGTTCTGGTTTTTCGCTCAGAGAAACAACTTGACCAGAATGCTAGAAAGCAAGCTCAAAATTCTACATCCCTTTCCTGCTTCCCAGATAGATTTGGTCCCGATAGAGGGGGGCTCCCCAATGACCCAGCAGTAAAGAGTCCTTCTGGAATGCAGGAGCTGCAGGAGACAGGGCATGGGTTCAATCCCTCGGCCTGGAAGATCCCCTGAAGGAGGGCATGGCAACCCACTCCAGTATTCTTTCCTGGAGAATCCCATGGACAGAGGAGCCTGGTGGGCTACAGTCCATGGGGTCGCAAAAGACTTGGACATGACTGAGCAACTAAAACAGCAAACATCAGATGAGGTCTGAGGGGAGCACTCTTAAAGGCAGTGTTTTTAACTCTCCGTATATTTGTACACCATCCAGGAATCTTGTTACGATGTAGATTCAGATTCAGGAGGTCTAACGAGCACTTGAATGAGGGAAGTCCATACTGCTGGTTCCAGGACCACGCTCAGAGAAAGACATTGATGTTCTGCCTCTCTCTTACCTTGTTTCAGTCCTGAAGTTATGTGACCTTATAAAAACCTCCTTGCCATCTTCATGCAGATGGAGCTGTATGGGCAAGTGCTGACCAAGTGAGCAGACACGTTAATGTAGTTAAAACCCACGCTAGATTCTTATCAGTTCTGCTCTGTATAAACAGGGTATTCAGATATACACATTTCCAAAAAAGGTGTCTTTGGACCAGAATCTGTCCCCATAGGTCACACAAAGACTATTATGGGGGAGCGGGGGCTTCCTTCTCTCACTCCTTTCTAACCTTTGAGTTATTCACCTTTTGAAAAATGAAATTCTGCTCAACCATTATATTACGCTGAAACTTTTGCTATTCCATGAATGGGCAAGTCTCTGAATACCCAGTGAAAATTACCTTTCTCCTTCTGTATTTGCTAGTTGCTTATATAAAGATTCATGTTCTATGTATTTAGAGCACATAGGCTCACCTTTCAGAAAATGCATTATATGGTAAAACAAACATAATACAATGGATATTCATTGTGCATTAGAAAGTGATCTTGGTTTCATAGAATCACTACAGCATGCCATCAGGTGATAAGCTCTTTTCTGGTCATTTAACTGTGAAAATCTTGCTCTCGCAGATTCTAGTTTAATTGGTCTAAGGAGGAAGTAGGGTCCTAATTATTTTTAAAGCTCAGAGAGTGATTGTAATGCACATCCAGGTTTGAGACCTACTAGCCTAAACGATGTCAAGCTTCCACCTTTAAACTCTTCAGGTGACTTGCTGTTCATTTAAATTCAGCACACATTTCTGTACAGCAGCCGAGTTCCAGGCACTGTGTGAGGCTTCAGATATATGAGTAAATCAGTCCTAGTTCCTACTTTCAAAGCACCCACAGTCTAGCAAGGGAAATAAAGCATACAGAATTAGTTTTATCTGGAGGCCCCACAAACAATGAAATAGGGAAATAAAGCATACAGAATTAGTTTTATCTGGAGGCCCCACAAACAATGAAATAGGGAAATGTTGTCTGTAACATATAAATAAAAGATGAAGAAGAAATGGGCAAGCCTCTATGTTTCTCTTCCTTCGTCGTTACTCTGCCTCTCCCTTCCCCCCAGAAGGAATGGAAGATGGATTAAGTAGGAACACAATGAGCTACAGGGCAGCTGCTTGGCACTCATATCTGAGTTCTGGGGTGAGTTAGCAGGGCTCTGGGAGGCTGAGGTGTGTAGTCGTCCAAACTGGATGATTTCTTAATGCAGGAATGCAAAACCTGCCCACAAATGGCAAACAGTGTGAGATGCGTTATCAGCAGAAACTGTCAAGAAATTCAAGTTGCTTTCTCTACCTCTTTTCCTGAATAGTGCCCAACCGCCAGGTTTGAGTGCCCTTCTTCCCAGATGGTCTCCCCTGATCCCCTCACTGCTCTGTATTCCTCACCCCATCCAGGCTTACCTACCCCCAGATAACCTTTCACCAATGGTGGTTCTGACTCCTATGCTGCAGGTGTTAATGAGCTGGGCTGGCTTCTGTATGGTGCTATGAATGGCCAAAAAGCCCACTCAAAAACTCTTGTGTTGTAAAATAGGGAGTCTCTTCTTCCAAGAGTCACTCCAATATGGAGGAATTCAAGAATGGGATGTTTTAATAAATGCAAAACTGGGCAACCCCTAGCTTAAATTAATCCACTGAAGAGTAAACCAAATGAATTTTGGCAGAAAGTAGCATATGCCCCAAGCATTCCCCTTGACTTCACTACTGGGCCTTAGCAAGTATGATCAGTATGGTCTCGTGGGGTCCTCTCCCTAAAGCGAAAGAGAGTTTGCTTTCAGGCAGAGTTGGCCAAAGAGGAAATGGGCTGCTTCTTAAGATGCTGAGTTTCTGCACTGGAAAACTTGTGTGAGGATATGCGGTGAGGTTTGGGGGCAGGACTATTTGAACAATGAATAGGGTGTTGGCTACTTTTAATGTGCTTTTCAGGGAGCCTCTAAAAACCACTTCATAACCTGTGTTTAGCTTCCTTCCAGATCTATGCAAGCAGAGGAGCAGGGAAAATCTTGCCAGGCAATGAGTATGAACAAATATAACCTGAGACTTTCCTTGAATCTCATTCTGTGACCCTCAAGTATTTCCTATACCTCAGCCGTCACAGCCTCTCCAGGGGGCAAATGTTATACCCGTTTTTTGTTGTTCTTGTTCAGTTGCTAAGTAATGTCCAACTCTTTGCCACCCCATGGACTGCAGCACGCCAGGCTTCCCTGTCCCTTACTATCTCCCAGAGTTTGCTCAAACTCACGTCCATGAGTCAAAGATGCCATCAAACCATCTCATCCTCTGTCGTCCCCTTTTTCCTCCTGCTCTCAATCTTTCCCAGCATCAGGGTCTTTTCCAGTGAGTCGGCTCTTTGCATCAGGTGGCCAAAGTATTGGAGTTTCAGCTTCAGCATCAGCCCTTCCAGTGAATATTCAGGACTGGTTTCCTTTAGGATTGACTCGTTTGATCTCCTTGCTGTCCAAAGGGCTCTCAAGAGTCTTCTGCAGCACCAGAGTTTACAAATAAGGAAACCGAGGCTCAAAAAAACTGAAAGATTTGCCCAATATCCCACAAAAGACAAGCACTTCAAGCCCATGTTTCCTAATTTTTAGTCTGATGTTCATAGTATGATATCATGATCTCTATTCTATTCAGACACGGTAAGAGCTAGAAAAATCCCAGGGTATTTATTCAAGAAAGAAAAGGATAAAGAAACAGATTTGGTGGAATGGAATGGTGGTTAGCTCAAGGCAATGTCATGAGTCGCCAGCAGAGGGCAGAAGCCTGCCATTCTAGATACTCACATCCTTGAAAGCCCACGGGCTCCTGGGAAGGAGGGTACGAAGAATTTTTCACTGAGAGGGCACCCAAAAGAAGAGCAGGAAAGCGCCAGTGTGGACTGCTGCAATTTCAGACGGCATCTGGGAGCCAGGGGCACTGAAAGAAAATCCCTCCCTACTCTGGTCCCCTACACCCAGAAGGCAAGAGGCCTACAGCAGCAAAAGACATTGGAACAAAAGCAGGATTCAAATGCGAACAATCCAAGATTTGGGTCTGTGTCTAGCTAGTGTCACTTTCCTTCTGGATGCCTGCCTATGCATCCATGAAAAGAAGATGACAACTGCCTTGTAGGAGTATTAGGACAATCTGCTAAAGCGTTAAGGAAACTGTAAAATGTGCTGACAGGTTAGTGGAGGTGGGTTTGAAGGAAGGTTGCTCCCTCTAGTCTCTCACTGGCACGTGACCTGTTGGCCAGTAGGCCAGGTTGACACCTATGGTGGGAGGTGGGGGAGGGACGCGGGACTGGCATGGTGGTAGGCAGAGGAGGGGTGCCGCTGCCCCTATTCTCTGGTTCGCGTCACTCTGACCTCAGGACACTGCTCTCCAGTTGGCACGCTTCGCGCGGGCTGCCTGTCCCCTGGGGTCCTGTGTCCTCAGAGGAGAGCCCCAAACCTCCCAGGCAGCAGCTGGTTTCAATGACGTGGCCCAACTCCCTCAGCCCCAGGGGTGCTGGGCAGAGTCCCCTCCCAGCCAGACAGCTCAGAACTGAAATGCTGCTGGTAAGGCTGAGTACAGGAGACCAAGGGCCCATAACTGCTCACTCCCAATCTGGCACTTGTCACAGTAACACTTTACAGTTCTTCCCAGGAGCACAACTTCCTGTCTCATTCGTGATTTCGTTCATCAGGCCAACAGTCCTGAGAAGACAATAGGACATATATGGTTTAATTCCCATTTTTTAAGATAAAGAGATTCTCAGCCAGTTTAACAATTTGCCCAAAGTAATGCGGTGGTTAAACAACAACCAAAAAATGCCAAACTCAGAATCTGGTCTTCTGGCCCTAGAGATACCACCTTGTGCCAATGATTCTAACAACAGAGATCTTCCATCTCTCTCCGTCTGCTCCCCCTGTTTTTAAACTCCTGGTGTTCCCAGATGGCTCAGTGGTAAAGAATCCTCCTGCCAGTGCAGGAGACACAGTACAATCCCTGAGTTGGGAGTATCCTCTAGAGAAGGAAACTGGCAACCCACCCCAGTATTTTTGCCTGGGAAATCCCACAAACAGAGGAGCCTGGAAGGCTACAAAGGAGTTGTAAAGGAGTTGCAAAGGAGTCTGACACAACTTAGTGACTGAACAACAAAAACAACACAGACATAAAAGATCATCATTCTCAACTTGTGTACATTATCATTGTCAAGCTAGGCAAAGACCTTCTCTTGTTTTGTTTGATTTAATTTTATTTAATTTTCTCATCATCCCCAATTTGTGTTCCCATTCAACACTTCTTCTTACCCCCTAAATGGGCAACACATCCAATTTGGTTGATTGGTTCTTTCATTGATTGATTGATTCATTCATTCATTCATTTGTAGGCTTGAGTCAGAAACATTTCTAATACTGTGTTTATGATGTTATTAAAACAAGCATTTTTTGTTAGTGTTGTTCACAACTCATGGACTCTAACTATGGGTGTTTTTTTTTTTTTTAACATTCCTAGTCATTTCCCATTTCTATGTATATGCTTTACTCATTCCCAGACTCTGCCATCCCTAATTGTATTACCTGCTACTTGTGCCTACTTAATTTGCTTTATTTTTACCGGCTTCTGATTTGTTTTATATTATTCTCAACTTTATCACCTCGGAGGTATTTCCCTGCTCGTTTTATATTATCTGCTTATTTGCTATATATGCTTATGAGTCCTGCATCCACACTGGTGATGGTGATATCCACAGTCAACCACATTAGTCAGTCCTCACCCTCACCTAAAGTCCGAGTGAACTCCTTAAAAGGTTGACAGTAAATCACTGAACTCTTGCTTTGATCTTGATCCTTTTATAAGGTTCACATACCACTTAATAGTTGAATGCTGGAACAGTGGTGTCAGGTAGGTCTTTCCATGATAATGGAAATGTTTTATACTGTTGTGCTGCCCAATATGGTAGCCACTAGCAATATGTGGCTATTTAAGCAGCTGCAATGTGGCTTCTGTGATTGAGGAGCTAAAAGTTAACTTTAATTAATTTAAATTAAAATTTAAATAGCCTCATGTGACTACCTAATGGAATACATAGACCTATCACATTACTACTCAAAATGTGGTCCCCAGACCAGAAGCATTGTCATCTGGAAGTTGGGAGCTTATTAGAAATGCAGAATCTCAAGCATACCTAGGTCTGCTGAATTAGCTCTGCATTTTAACAAGATTCCCTATATGATTTCTATGCACATGCAATTTTCTGCCCTTCCTCCAGAACTATTGAGATATAACTGGTATATAATTGTCTAGGTTTTTAAGGTATACAATGGTGTTGATTTGATATACTTGTATATTGAGAATGATCACCATAGTACTAACACCTGCATCATGTCACATAATTACCATCTCTTTATTTTGGTGAGAACATTCAAGTTCTACCCTCTTGGCAACTTTCAAGTACATAATACAGTATTCTTAACCATAGTCACCATACTGTATATTAGATTCACAGAACTGTTTCATATTATTACCAGAAGTTTGTACTCTTCAAGCAACATTTCCCCATTTCCCCCACCTCCAGCCCTGGTAACCACCACTATAGTCTATTTCCATGAGTTCAGCTTTTTAGATTCCACATATAAGTGATATACAGTATCTTTCTCTATCTGACTTGTTAGTCACTTAGCATAATGTCCCCAAGTCCTATCCATATTGTCACAAATGACAGGATGTCCGTCTTTCTCATGGCCAAGTAGCATTTCTAGATATGTATTTCACGTACAAATGGATAGAGAAGCTGTGAGATTATATCTGTATCACATCTTTTCTATCCATTCATCTGTTGATAGACACTTAGATGGTTTTCAAATAAAATACTAAAAGAAACATGAGAATGCAGATTTCTTTTTGAAAATCTATTTCCATTTCCTCTGGATATATACCTAGAAGTGGGGTTGTTGGACCACATGGTAGTTCAATTTTTAATTTTTCTGAGGAATTTCCATAGTGGCTGTACCAATTAACAAGCTTACCAATAGTACAAAATAATATCTTTTTCTTTACATCTTTGTCAGTACTTGCTATCTTTTGCCTTTTGGAGGATAGTCATTCTAACAAGAGTGAGGCAATATCTTACTGTTGTTTTGATATGAATTTTCCTTGATGATTGGGGCTTCCCTCATAGCTCAGTCAGTAAAGAGTCTGCCTGCAATGCAGGAGACCAGGTTCGATCCCTGGGTTGGGAAGATCCCCTGGAGAAGGAAATGGCAACTCACTCCAGTATTCTTGCCTGGGGAAATCCCATGGACAGAGGAGCCTGGCGGGCTATAGTCCATGGGGTCGCAAAAGTTGGACACAACTTAGTGTCTAAACCACCACCTTTCCTTGATGATTAGTGATGTTGAATGCCTTTTCATCTGTTGGCCATTTATGTGTCTTCTTTAGAAAGAAATCTTTTTTTTTAAATTAAAAAGAGGGGCCTTTCTGTTTGTTTTTGCCATTGAGCTGTATGAACTCTTCACACTTTGGGATTCTAGCCCCTTATCAAATCTATGATTTGCAAATATTTTCTCCCATTCTGTAGGTTCAAATTTTTTTGTTTAATTCTTTTTTCTCTTTAAAGGTGTGATGCTTTTTTGTAAGAATGATACTCAAATACTTCATCATTTATTTTTGCTATTCTGAAGAAAACAGAAAACAGCTTCTCATGTATTTTCTATTTTAATATAATTTTTGGTGATGTAGAAAAAAGATATTTGTGATAGCTCTATTGAGCAAACTTGCTGAGCTGTCTTATTAGTTCTGAAAATATGGTGGATTTTCAATGTGATTGGTCATCATTCTCTCTCTTTCTTTCCTATAGCTCTTATTTATTCTTCTGATAAATGCTTTGGCTAAGTCTCTAGTACTCGGCTGAACCATAATAGTTATAATAGCCACCCTTGGTTGTAGGGATGAATCTAACTTTCTTCATGTAACATCTATAGCCTGGGTCTCCTGCATTGCAGGTAGATTCTTTACCATCTGAGCCACCAGGGAAGCCCCAGATACTTAATATATAGTCTTCATCAAGTTGAGAAAATATACATTTATTCTAACTTTGTGAGAGACTTTAAAAAATTCAAAAGTGTTTATTTGATATAAATGCTTTTCAAATTAAAAGTTCAAATATTTTAAAAAACATTTATTGAGATAATCATGGGAATTTTCTTCTTCAGCACATTAATGGTAAAAATTACATTAATAGTTTTTTTCTCACACCATACTTTCCCATATTCTAAAAATAAACCATACTTTGGACATAACTTTATAAATATACTGTTGGATAAAGTTAGCTAATATTTTATTTAGAATTTCATATCTATATTCCAACATAAAATAGCTGTATAGTTTTTTGTTTGTTTTTACCATCTTTGTCTGACTTTGCTATGAAGGTTAGACCTACGTTATAGCAAAGGAGAAACTGACTTCTATTTTCTGGAACAATTTGTATATATCAGTATTATCTCATTCTTACAAGTAGATAGAGCTTATCTATAAAATCATTGGAGCCTAGGGCTTTTCAGGAATAGGGAACATCTTTGATTATATTGTTATTCTTAATTAACCCGTGACAATTCAGTTTGCTATTTATTGTTGTTGCAATTTTAGAATTTCATATTTTTCCAAAATTGTATCAATTTTAATGTCTCCAACTTATAATTCTTCATGACATTGTTAATCCAAAATTTTTCCTGTTCATGCTTCTTTCAGTATTAATTGCATATTTACATCTTCTCTTTCTTTCCTTCACTAATTTTATTACATATTATTTGTATATTTTGTAACCTTTTAAAGAAACCAGCTTGTTTTATGTCTTGTTTCTGCACTCTGTTTATCATATTTCTGACATTGTATGTATGTTTTCCTTTCCTCTCCTCCTCCTTCTTCTTCTAGGTTTATTTTGGAGCTTTTTTCTAGTTTACTGCATTGAAAAATTAGCTTTAAGAATGTTTCAAAAATGGTTTGGATATAAACTATCTTAATAATTATATACTTGATACTATTTTATTTTAATTGCATCTTTTAAACTTGCATCTAAATGATAGCTTCATTGGATATAAAGCTCTAGGTTTGAAATCTTTTTCCATTAACATTTAAAATATCACTTCATTGCTTTCTTATATCCATTTTCATTACTGAGGCTTCATGTTATTCTGATTCTTTTTCCTTTTTATTTCATCTATTTTCTATTTATAAGTACTTTGAGCATTTTCCTTGTTGCTAATATTCTTAAATTTCATTACAATATTTCTAGGTGTGACTTCCTATTTCATCTATCTTGTTTAGATGCACTGAATCCTTTCAACAGGACCTTTTCATTTATACAAAATTCTCAGTTATTATACTTCCAAATTTATCCTCTCTCCTGAGTTCTTTTTCCCATTCTGGCTGCAAAGCCTGTGATACTAACCACTACAGTATCCTCCCTCTCTGAAAATTAAGTCAACATTTTGTTGTCCTTGTCTGTTTAGGCACTGCTTCCCTCCCCGACACCGTGAAAGGCAGTGGCAGGGGCCTGTTTTGCCTCAGTATTCTTTTTGCACCTGGGCTCACTGTGTGTTGAATGAATGAATGAATTTAGAGAATAGAGGAGTGGCAGTGGATTGGCGTAGGAGCTGCTGTGGGGCCAGAGCAGCAACCAAGCTTGGTGACACTGTGTGCCCACACCCCGTCACCTCTACAGGCTGGCAGCCCCTTTAGCAGACCCCTCCCTAGGGGAGCAAACACCAGGAGCACCCAGCACAGCCCAGTCATGCTCTGAGATAAAGACCTGGGGTAAGTGTCTGCCATATCTCCAAGCAGCTCTCCACTTGACCCAAAGCTCCTTTCTGACACCCATGAGGATCCCGATGGGTTGCTGGTCTGAGTCCCTTCCTGTCCAGCTGTGGGACCTATGGCATACTGCCCTCCTCATTGATCCTCAGTTTTCTTTTTCGTAATTTGGGGATAATGTCACTATCCTATCCAGCTTCCCGGGGAGTAAGGAGCAGCAAAAGAGATGTTTAAGTGTCTGTAAAGAGGGTGCTGCTGTCCTCAAGGACATAGGATAGTGCACGTAAAAATCTCTGACCCTGCAGCCTGTGTTCTGAAGGGAGCGCCCACATGGTGCTCCATAGTTCTTGATATAACCCTGATTCCTTGGAGGGGAGCAAGATTACCCGCAGGTCTATGGCTTTTCAGATCATTTGAAACTTCTGAGAGCTAGAGCCAACTCCAAGTGGATGATTCGAATCACTCTTCACCCTCCCCTTCCACACCTTCACTCATACCCCTAACCCTAACTCCATCCCCTCACCATCTCCTGCTCTGGTTTCATTGAGTTTCCATTCTGGCCTTCCCTCCTTGTAAGAGCGTCCCACATTCTGAGCATTTTATTTTCCCTCTGCCCAGAAGAACTGCGTTTGCTATGTACATACGTTATGACCTGCTCTCAGGTAGGCCTAAGCTGAGGAATTCAATCTAAGAGTTCCTTGATAATATGGGTTTACTCCTCATAAATTACATATATTTTATTTCGATAGGAGATCCAAAGCCTTAACACAAAAGGTAGAAATGCCAGGTCTCTCGGCAGCCTGGTAGCAGGAAGAGAGGAGAGGGTTGTTTCAAGTCCTTCAAATAACCCAGTTAGGCAATAATGTGGACTCTTCAGAATATGCCCTTGGTTTCCCAGGCACAGACATTTTTCTGAATGAGATTCTTTCTTTCGGACCAAGGCTATCAGCTCCCTAGAACCATGCCCTTACTTTCAACTTCTCTTAGCGGCCAACCTCAGAAAACATTTTCCTTTTTTTTTTGGCTACACTGGGTCTTCACTGCTGCATGCAGGCTTTCTGTAGTTGCGAAATTCAGGCTTCTCATTGCAGAGGCTTCTCTTGTTGCAGAGCACTGGCCGTAGGCGTGGACTTCAGTAACTGTGGCACATGGATTCAGTTGCTCCAAGGCATGTAGGATCTTCCCGGACCAGGGATAGAATCCATGTCCCCTGCATTGGCAGGAGGATTCTTAACCATTGGACCACAAGGAAAGTCCTCTTCAGTTTTAGTTTTTAAGTAGATCTGATGCCCTTTTAGTATCCCTGTTTTTCTAATCTTCTTTCATAAATGTCTTCCTTTTCTATAGCTTTATTTTAAGAGGTTTCAAGCATGAGGTAAGAAATTGGATTTGATTTTCTTGGGCACCATCCAACCCTGAATTCAATGACTCCATGAAATTTGCAACATGGTTAACACTAAACCAGCACTACTGAGTACCACTAGTGATTAAACCTGTAGCGATATGGATGGGAACCATCTACTTAATGAGAAGAAACAAGCCTAACCAGCAAATTATTTATCTGAATTAAGATTATTGAGTTTTTCTGACATTATCTAGGTTGAATATTCAAACTGACTACATTCCCAGTGTGCCATGGAAATTCTGTCTTAGTAATGACAACCATAGATAACACACCATAAACCAGGCACCGTCTCAAGTACTTTACATTCATTAACTTATTTATTTCTTGTAATAATGCTGTGAGATAATTAATACTTTCACCCCTACATGACAGAAGGGAAAACAGGCCAAGTAAGGTTAAGTCATTTGCCCAAAATTGAAGTTGGTAAACAATAGACTTGGGATTCAAACTCAGCTCAGCAGAATGGCTTCTTTCCCACTACACATACTACCTCCTGAAGCTCAGAAGAGATTATTGTGCATCCCTCTGTATATAATTATGCTCTTATATTTCCTCATACGAGACTATTGGAACACTTTTCTTTGCCTCTTGTCATTTTGTGTATGGGTTTTACCTTTTGCACACCAGGAAAAGCTGGAAGAATTAGGAGACCTTTGAAGGAGATAAGAACTACAAGTGAAAATACTGAAGCTGCAATAAGAAATAGGAAGTAAACAATGTTTGAATCTAAGTGAGAAAGGTTAGAGAGGGGAGGAAAGGAGGAAATGAGGGGTCTTATGGAGAGTCTGAAATCATTATCACATATCATACAAAATGAAATGAATATATAGGAACATTCAAAATCATAAGGATGTCAAATTCATCTGTGGGATTTTAATCAAAGTCCAACAGGATGTTTTGTCTCATTTGAAAGTAGACAATCTGATCCCAAAAGTGATTTGGAAGAGGAAAGAGCCAAGAATAGTGGAGAAGCAATTTTGAAAAAGTACAGGGTAAAACTTGCCCTACCAGATATCAAGACTTATTATCAAAATATTTAGTAATGAAGACACTATTGTTTAGGCAAAAAGATACACCAGTGGAGCAGAATAGACAGCCCCGCCACTGGCTCACCCATACTTGGAGACAATGCAAGGCAGAAATGTCACAAATCAGTGTGCATCTATTTAATCAATGAGTCTAAGGAGCAACTGTTACCCATATGGAAAATATAAAATTAGATTTCTACCCTAGATCAACTCCAGGTACATTAAGGAACTAAAAACAAAAAGCATAAGTTTAAAATACAAGATGAAAGTATAGAAAAATTCTTCATGACTTTAAGATAAAGATTTCTTTCAGAAACACACACACACAAATAGAAACCATAAAAAAATGGATAATCTTGGCTGCTACATTAAAATTAACTTCTATACAACAAAAGGCCACTATAACAAAGGGGAAAACAAACCATAGTCTGGGAGAAGATATTCACAGTGACTATAACATGTAAAGAAATCTCTTAAGATTAAGTAGAAAAAGATAAACAACACATGGAGGGAAATGGGCAAAGAATATAAACTATCGATTTGCAGAAAGGAACTTTAGAAGATCAATAAAAATACAGAAAGATGCTTGCTCTCACTATTAATCAAAGAAATACCAATTAAAATAGTAATGTAATACCATACACACCCACCAGATCAGCAAAAATTTATGTTAGCCAATGCCAGGTGCTGGCAAAGATGTTAAGTCATGGAGCCTCATTCACTGCCAGTGGGGTTGTAAATTGATACAAGTACTTTAGAGAGCAATTTGGCAGTTGCTAGTAAAGTTGTAGGTGGTCACGTCCAGAAATTCCACTCCTAGGTGTATTGTCTTGTATGTGTGCACAAGGAGACATTTATTAAGATGTTGCTGCAGCATGCCCATCAAGAGAATGGATGACTAAATTGTATTATAGTTATACAATGGAATACAATACAGTGTGTGTCAGCATAGATAAAAATCTCATAATTGCAATACTAGGGGAGACATACACATTGTAGAAGATTATGATAATGTTTATGTACACACACATACATATATTAAAAGCTAGCTCAGCATAATAGTAGTTTATAATGTTTATGGATACATAAAAATGCAATAAATACAGTAAAAAATATAAAATCATGCAGGAAGATGATTTAACACTGAATTCAAAATGGTGCTTCAGCCTGGGAAATGCGGGAGGAGAACAGGGTGGGTAGGAGTATGGAGGGAAACTCAGTTGTGTCTCTAATATTTACTTTCTTTGAAGTAAAAAGACCTGAAGCAAATAAGACAATATGCTAATATTTGCTAAAGCTGATGTGGCCATCATTAATGCTGTCTACCAAATACTCTGGCTCTCTGCCTTCCAGGCCCATGTTAAGATTGCATTTTCCATTCACTTTGAAGTTAGGGGTGGCCTGGAGCCTTTGGCCAATGAGTTGGAGTGGAAGTGACTTACATTTCTGGTCTCACGAGCCCACACACAAAAGTGTTGCCCAACATGGTCGGCTAGGGGCAAAGCCTCAGGCCCTAGGCAGACATGATATCTCCAGGTAGCCTGTGAAGGACAGGTAGGTGAGTGAGAAATGAACTTTTGTTCCTTTCAGTCACTGAGATTTGAGGATGTTTGCTATCACAGCACAACAAACTCTGTCCTGACTGATATAGCTGGAAAGTATGTCCACAGGGGTTCATTGTATTAGTCTCTGATTTTATCTATATGTTGAAATATTACAAAGACATTTTAAAAACAGCTTTAAAATTGGACTGGATTAATCACATTTCTCAGTTCATGGCACATTATCTTTATTGGTCTGCATAGGTCTCCTCTCTTATTTTATCAATGCTTGTTTTCTTAGTATCTCAGACTGCAGATGGAAGCAACATTGAATGACAGAAGATCTAGATCCCTTGATAGGGGGAATGAATGATGGGCTTGCATTCCTAGCCTGAGTCCAGATTTCCTACAATTCTGTCTGGTAGCCTCCAGCATCTCTCATCAGCTTGTGGGAGTCAGAAATTCAATTAGAAAGTCTCAGCTCTTCTCCAGAGAAATGTAAGCAAGAATTACGATGAATGCAATGGTCCCAACTGTTGCTGACTCTTTGTCTGGTTTTAGAAAAAATCATTTCACCCTTTGTTCCTAATTCCCTGATGTGTCAGAAAATGCTAACCTTGCCCCCAGGGAGTCCTTCCCCTACCCCCTCAGAGCCCAACACCTGCCCTCCATCCCCACCAATCAGCAACTGTTTCCCCAGATGCAGGTCATATCTGCAAGAAAGGCTAAGAGAACTTTCCTACACTTTGTGGCTCCCAGGTCGCTTTTCAGGGCTGCCTCCAAAACTCTCAGGGAGTGAAAACCCCAGGCAGAGGTGGGGGCAGGGGACAGAATGCTGGCAGAAGGAAGAGAAACTTGTGCTTCTGGACAATTCTGTCCTGTACCATGCAGCGAAACCCAAGTGGTGCCTGGAAGTCACCGTGAAATGCGATGCCTTTGAGAAGTTCCGTGGAAAGAATGACATCATGACCAACCACTCCCCCCACCCCACCTTTTTTCCAGTGGGAGTGAGAAATAAATAGACTGACACATTTTCCAGTCAGGGAGCGATTCTGGAGAGCAAGTTTACCTTGGCACAGGAGCTCAGGTGGGGCTGTGAGAAACCTTATCTGTGCTTGCCCTGTAAACAAGGAGCCTTCCAGCTCCCCGGAGCCTTGGCCACTGGGCAGGTGACCGCGGCAGGCAGGTGAGCAAGGTGAGCCATGGGCTGGCTGGAGTCAATGCAGAGTCAGCTTGGCCCCGAGCAGGCCATGTTAGGTAAATATTGTAAATAGGTAGATTTGACTGACGGACTCATTTACTGACTGTCAGTTGGTTGCCAAGAGAAATGCCATCAACTCCGCCAGATTCAAAGGTAAAACTGATGTCCTTTTATTTGATGTTTTTCCACCTGTAAAGTGCACATGGTCCCCCAGGGATCTCGTTAAACTGCAGCTTCTGATGCAGCAGGTAAGGGCAGGGCTGAGAAACTGCATGTCTAACAAGCTGCTGGGTGATGCTGATGGTGCTGGTCCGTGGACCACATGGTGAGCTAGCAAAGCCTGAATGTTTCAATGACTGTGTACATTTTATAGTCGAAATAGTTACCATTTAAGGAGCTCTGTCTGACTCTGTAGCAGGTGCTATGCTAGGTGTTTTCTGTCATCAGGCTCTTTTAATCTTCTTACCAGTTCTGCAAGGTGGGCGTTGTTATCCCTACCCCTTCCTTGGCAGGCAAGGAAGTTGAGATCTAAGAGAGGTTAATTCCTGCTTATGTAAGTGTCATTTCTAAGAGCTTTCATTGCTGCCTTCCCTCCCCTTCACAGCCATCTGAAATAACCCAAAGACAAAGGATAACAAACACCCCATGGCAGGGCCGGGCGTTGTCTGCTTGTGGTGATCGGCCCTCTTGAAAACTAGAGAATGAGTAATACCTTTTGTTCAGTGTCAACAGGGCCAAGTACGGGAATTCAGGAATCCTGGAATGAATGTTTGGCTCATAATCCCTGGTCTCAGTAGAGACAGTCGCTCAGAAAGGTGGACATGTCTGGATTTCAGATCCCTCTGGTACTGATGTGTTCACCCCTAGGACATGCAGTTTGAGATTCTTAATACCAGGAGGAGACGCTTTGATGTGTCAGCTTGGAAAGAATGCCTTTTAAGGGCCATTCAGGACTGCAGGAGGGGAAAACAAACGCCCCAGCTTGTGGAAACACCAGAGTGAAGGCAATTATAACTGACTGACCCACCTGGAGACATTTAGATACCTCGAAGAACTGTGATGTGCCGTTGCAAAACCTAGACAGCTTCCTGATAGGCACTTGCATCACGTCTGCCTCTCAAGAAGCAAGGCAGTCTGACTCGTCCCCATCACACACACAGGCAAAGCAGGAAAAACATGAAACTCTCTCCCAGACCCTTGGAAGACCTATATTCTGGTGACCATTCGGGAAACTGGACTGCTGTAGGACTCCATTAGTATCTGAACCTCACCCACGGTGGTTCTAAGAAGCAACCATGATCTGTACTGCAGGGTGGGGAAGGCCAGGTTTGGGCCCTCTGGGAGGCTATTATAACTCCATCACTGTTACACAGAAGAAAATACTCAGAGAAACAAGTCCCAAGACAAACTGAAGCCCTCCAAACCACAAACAAAGCTAGTGGAGGGGATGGAATTCCAGTTGAGCTATTTCAAGTCCTAAAAGATGATGCTGTGAAAGTGCTGCACTCAATATGCCAGCAAATTTGGAAAACTCAGCAGTGGCCACAGGACTGGAAAAGGTCAGTGTGCATTCCAATCCCAAAGAAAGGCAATGCCAAAGAATGTTCAAACTACCAAACAAGTGCACTCATCTCACACGCTAGGAAAGTAATGCTCAAAATTCTCCAAGCCAGGCTTCAACAATACATGAACCATGAACTTCCAGATGTTCAAACTGGATTTAGAAAAGGCAGAGGAACCAGAGATCAAATTGCCAACATCCGTTGGATCATCCAAAAAGCAAAAGAGTTCCAGAGAAACATCTACTTCTGCTTTATTGACTATGCCAAAGCCTTTGACTGTGTGGACCACAACAAACTGTGGAAAATTCTTAAAGAGATGTGATTACCAGACCACCTTACCTGCCTCCTGAGAAATCTGTATGCAGGTCAAGAAGCAACAGTTAGAACTAGACATGAAACACCAGACTGGTTTCAATTTGGGAAAGGAATACATCAAGTCTGTATATTGTCACCTGTCTTATTTAACTTATATGCAGAGTACATCATGTGACATGCCAGGGCGGATGAAGCACAAGCTGGAATCAAGATTGCCGGGAGAAATATCAATAATCTCAGATATGCAGATGGCACCGCCCTTCTGGCAGAAAGCAAAGAAGAACTAGAGAGCCTCTTGATAAAAGTGAAAGAGGAGAGTGAAAAAGCTGGCTTAAACTCAACATTCAGAAAACTAAGATCATGGCATCTGGTCCCATCACTTTCATGGCGAATAGATGGGAAACAATGGAAAAAGTGAGAAAATCTTTTTGGGCTTCGAAATCACTGCAGATGGTGACTGCAGCCATGAAATTAAAAAATGCTTGCTCCTTGGAAGAACTTATGACCAATCTAGACAGCATATTAAAAAACAGAGACATTACTTTGCTGACAAAGGTCCATCTAGTGAAAGCTATGACTTTTCCAGTAGTCATGTATGGATGTGAGAGTTGGACTATAAAAAATGCTGAGTGTCAAAGAATTGATGCTTTTGAACTGTGGTGTTGGATAAGACTCTTGAGAGTCCCTTGGACTGCAAGGAGATCAAACCAGTCCATCCTAAAGGAGATCAGTCATGGGTGTTCATTGGAAGGACTGATGCTGAAACTGAAGCTCCAATACTTTGGCCACCTGATGCAAAGAAATGACTCATTGGAAAAGACCCTGATGCTGGGAAAGATTGAAGGCAGGAGGAGAGGGGGATGACAGAGGATGAGATGGTTGGATGACATCATGGACTTGATGGACATGAGTTAGAGCAAGCTCTGGGAGTTGGTGATGGACAGGGAAGCTGGCATGCTGAAGTCCATGGGGTCACAAGGAGTCAGACACGACTGAGTGACTGAACTGAAAAATTCATACTTAATTTGGCTCTTTACATATTACATCATCCCAGAAAGAACTGATATTTGAAGGAGTTTTCAGAAACCATATAGAATAGAGCAAAATCTGAAGAAAAAAAAAAGTAGTGCAATTATGAGAGGAAGAAAAAATAAAAAGTAAAAGAGAATTAAGTCTAGTGTTGTCAATAACTCAACAGATGTTTTAAGGTCCCATGCACAAGACTAAGGTATCTTAAATCCAGCTGTGACATCCTAACCTACAAAGCAAAAAAGAAAAACATGGACAGTATTTACTATACCTATGCTATAAAAGGCAAAAAGATAGGACACTGAAAGATGAACTCCCCAGGTCGGTAGGTGCCCAATATGCTACTGGAGATCAGTGGAGAAATAACTCCAGAAAGAGTGAAGGGATGGAGCCAAAGCAAAAACAACACCCAGTTGTGAATGGGACTGGTGATAGAAGCAAGGTTCGATGCTGTAAAGAACTGTGGTGTTGGAGAAGACTCTTGAGAGTCCCTTGCACTGCAAGGAGATCCAATAAGTCCATCCTAAAGGAGATCAGTCCTGGGTGTTCATTGGAAGGACTGATGTTGAAGCTGAAACTCCAATACTTGGCCACCTGATGTGAAGAGCTGACTCATTGGAAAAGACCCTGATGCTGGGAAAGATTGAGGGCAGGAGGAGAAGGGTACAACAGAGAATGAGATGGTTGGATGGCATCACCAACTCAACGGACATGGGTTTGGGTGGACTCCGGCAGTTGGTGATGGACAGGGAGGCCTGGTATTCTGTGGTTCACGGGGTCGCAAAGATTCGGACACGACTGAGCGACTGAACTGAATTGAACGCTGTAATAATGAAGCAGTGGCTGCTCCTGGTGTTGGGGCTCCCCCGTGGGGCTTCAGGATGGAGAATCAAGACACAGCAGAATGTCATCGACAGTGTCCTCAACACCAGCTCTATGGGGGATCCCCAGGCTGTTTCCTGGGGACGTTTCCTCTACTGCGGCCAGTGTGGGCTGATGGCTGTGCCAGTGCCTAATCCATTGACAGCAATTGTGAAAGATTCCAGAGTGACCCCTTCAGAGCTGGCTTAGTCCCAGGATAAAAATCAGAGGCAAAGAACTGCTTTGGGAATCTGACAGTGTGATTTCTAAGTGCTCCCCGGGCCTGACTCTCTGGGAAAATGAATTCTGTCTGCTCTCCAGGTCTCGTGCCCACCTCACTCAATGCTTTGGCATGTGAGTCCTCAGCACTCCCAGCAAATCTGCGGACAATGAAGGCAATGTAGCCCTTCCCTGAACTGGGAGTGGTCTGCCCACCATGGCTCGCTGGGCACGGAGCAGTCTCTTTTCCTGGGCAAGCATAGGCCAAGGAGCCGAGGGTCAGGGCTGGTCCTGAGTTCACGCTGTCAGAACTGAGGAAAGTCAGCTCCTCTCTCTGGGCCTTAGCTCTGCTGCCTGCAAAACGGAGAAGGTGGGCTGGCATCTAATCTGTCCCTTCCCGGAGGATTCCACCAGCTGCTGTTCTATGTGATGCATGGCAGATCGAAGAGTGGTCAGAAGGCAGGGCTGCCAGCTTCGGGGTCTGTGGTGGAAATGGAAATGTGCCACCTGGATCGCCTTCAGGAAAGGACCTGCTGCCAGCTGCTGCAAGTGGGGTGAGCAGACTCTTGCCAGCTGCTGACTTCTTCAAGGTCAGTCCCAAGCCTCCTCTCCCAAGATCAGGCCCTCCTCAGGACAACTTACACTGCAGATGCAGGAGGAAAAAGGCCTGGGTAAGATTTGTCCCAATATAGGACACTCTAAAGGCTTCCCTGATGTCTCAGCAGGTAAAGAATCCGCCTGCAATGCACAAGAAGCAAGAGATGCTGGTTTGATCCCTGGGTCAAGAAGATCCTCTGGAGGAGGGCATGGCAACCCACTTCAGTATTCTTGTCTGGAGAATTCCATGGACAGAGGAGTCTGGAAGACTGCAGTCCATGAGGTCACAAAGAGTCGGATGGGACTGAAGTGACTAAGCGCAGCACAGCACAGGATACTCTAACAGGTTATATTTGCCCCAAAGCTCCCCATAGGCTTGGCTGAGATTTGTTGAGCCTGCATCAGTGTTAGACTTCTTTCTCAGCCCAAGTCGGCTTCTTCTCCCTCCTTTCATCAGTGTTGGTCCCAAGCCCTCTCTCCACAGCTGCCTCTGAAGAACCTAATCAGAAACATGTTCAAAGCACTCACGGCATAGAGACTTGCCAGGCACTTGACCTTCAGAACAGAAGCCTTAGTCACCAAGGACCAGAGGGAGAGAAATAGCTAGCGTTGATGGTATGACAGCACTTGCAGCCACAGCTGCATCTCAACGGGCAGTCATCACAGGGACGCCCCACCCATCTAAAAACCAACATGACCCTCTTCTCCCCAGACCAGCCCCTTCTGGGCTTTGCGTTTCCAGCAGATGGTGACAGTTTTCCAGTCATGCAAGCTCAAGGACTCCAAGACTCTTCCAATTCCCTCTGCCTTCTGCTCCCACGTCCAAACAATCACTGAATTCTAAAGCCTTCATCTTTGCATGGCCTCTCACCTTGTCGTTTGCAGCTGCCCATGTACACGGCCTCCCTCTTGGGCCATCACAGCAGATCCCCTTCTGACCTCCCTTTCTCCAACTTGCCCCTCCTTTCTTACTTTTGGATGGTTATCCCCATGCGGGCTCCTGTCAAGAAGACAGCCCCAGCTGCTCCCCGTCATCTCCCTACAGAAGGGAGAGAACGTTAGAGAGAGCGGAGTCAGGCCAGTCCTTCACACCTGTTTCCCCTGAAGTCACTGGGAGATATTTGTTGCTGCTTGTAACAAAGACTCAGACACAAACAAAGGTGGTTAAACAACATGAATTGGATAAGAAGTTTCTGTTTCTATTGAACGGAGGTCAGGGTTATTTCCCTACCTTAGACCCAGAAAATACAGCACTTGTTCCACGGCCGAGGTGCCCCTGGCACATAAGTGTATGTGCCTGTATGGACATGTGGATGTCCCAAGAACAAAAGAAGAGCTGGGTGACTTGCTGGCATTCGATACCAGGGCATTTCTTAATGTTCTTTGTTGAATAAATAGATTTCATCTGCCCATGTCCCTTTGTGCCAAAGGGCAGTCTGGCTATGAAGGTAGGAGGCCATTTGCCTGCCAATGAAGGCCAGTGGAACCTCCCTGGGCTTTGATAGAAATGCAGCAGTTTATATGCCATGTGCTTCTAGCTAAGGCACTGGCAAGAGTGAGACCAATGCAAACATTCCATGAAATGTGCTGGGAAGAAGGAGAGATGGGTTATCAACAATTACATTTTATAATTTTGTATTATATCAAAGTCATTCTCTTCTAAGACAACTGGCTTGGCCTCTCTGTCTCAGGAAATAAGAAAGGTTTGCTGCCTTTACTATGTTTTCCTGTTAGCAAGCACCAGAATGAAATAATTGATGCAGGTTTTACTTTCCCTTCTTTTTCCTGTTCATCTTTAGGCAGATCCAGTAGAGGGTAATTGAACACCACCCCGCCAAGGAAGCGAGTGTCTGCCCCTGCATGCGTGCTCTGTCGCTTCAGTCATGTCTGGTGTTTTGCAACCCCATGGATCTGTCAGGCTCCTCTATCCACTGGATTCTCCAGGCAATACCACTGGAGTGGGCTGCCATGCCCTCTTCCAGGGGATCTTCCTGACCCAGGGATCGAACCCACATCTCCTGTGTCTCCTGCACAGCAGGTGGATTCTTTATCGCTGAGCCATCAAGGAAACCTATGTCTGCCACTACTGTACCCTTATGTGTGAGGAGCTGATGACAGGGAATATCAGGCCTATTTTACAGAGGGGCAAACTGAGGCCAGACTAGTGAAAAGACCTATTTGTTCTCTTGTTAAGAATGTCAGACAACATCATATCTGGTGTGTAATTCATTAGTCTTTATATTTCCTTCTTTTTAAATGAGGAAATTAGTAAGAACTGTGGAAGATTAGGGTCCCACAGACAGAGGCAATAATGTGAGAATAACCCTGGGGAGTGGGTGTGGAGGGGACCCCTCTAGTGAGGAGAGGGATGTGACGTGGATCAGGGCTCTCACTGCTGGGCTCTCCACCTACTCCTAAACAAAAAGAGCACGTGGCGAGGGGCAGGGAACCCCACTCCCACGTCCTCCCCCAGGCTCCAGAATGGTTCAAACACATCTCCTGCCCCAGCTGTAGTAACATCGGGGGCGTTAAGTTTAGAAAACAGCCTCCGAAGGATGTCTTTCCCTCTTTCCGGTTTTCCTTTCCTCAGAAAAGGCTGGGGTAACAAGGAACAGACAGCCAGGTGCTTTCAGAGGGCAAGTGGAGATGCAAGGCAAGACTCCTGCAGGAGTTTAGGCTTCACATGTCAGGACTGGGGTCATGGAGGCCAACTGCCCCCTGTACTCAGTAGCTGGTGAGCAGCACTGTTCCCTGCTTTGCCTGAGCTCATGTGCCACACTGTCCGCTGGCGAGGCTTCTGGTGGGCAGAAGCCTCTGCCCCACCCCCCACCCGCCCAGGGCCTCAGCAAGCAGGTGAAAGGGCACTTGTCTTTCTCACCATCACAGTCTGTCATCGGCTTTGCTCAGGCTGGTGCAGGATTTCAGCAGTGACATCAGGGCCACCTCTATCCTGGTGCACACCTGAGCTGCTTGGCCTGGCCTGGGCCTGAGCAGAGGCACTGGGTACCTGGGGTCCACTTGGAGAAATTCCCTTTGGTCTGAAGTTACCCCTTCTTAGTAAAAAGGAAGGAGGAAAATGATCTGCCCAGACATTTTGTTGACCCCTCCTCGCTGGTGTTAATCTGCTATAATGCTGTCGGCAGGTTAGAGCTGGGGACTAGAATTCCCATCAGATCCTTCCAGAAGGGCTGTGACCAACTATGGAAATCATTTTCCATGTGTGCCTGTGGTTGCACGCACCCAGACTTTCTGAGGGGTGCACTTCCTTCTCTGTCCCCAGCCTTCAACCAGCAACCATCATCCAGCGTTCAAGCCCATGAGATCTTCCTTCTCACTCACTCAGCCCGCCTGAAATGACACTATTAGACGGAGACCCTGGAGGTACTTGGAGCATGTCATTCTCACAACAGTGTGAATTTATTTGGCAGATCAAGTTTGCTTGCCTGGCAGCTGCCTAAGATTAGAGAGGTGAAGGACAGACATTTCAATGGAAAAGAAAAAGATGCTTTTGGCGTTTGGAGGCTGTTATGAAGGAGGGAGCATGGGTTTCTTAAGATCAACGGGTGCCCAAGGCGGGTCATAAAAAGGTGAGAAACAAGAGGAGATGGAAAGGGGAAGTCTCAGAAGACACAATTTCACATAAACTCAATCTGACCTACTTAACACTTCTGCTTAGGCCCCACCCAGCTGGAGGAGAAATGCTGATATTAACTCAAATAACAGAAAGGCGAGGAAAACGGGACTGGTTTGGCTAATAGAAGTGACAGACTTTTTCCTACCAGAAATTCCGTGCACAGTCCACTCTGCAGAGCACACGGCCCTTTCCTAACAAATAAGCATCCGATTAGCATGCAGACTTGGGGTCCCAGGGGCCTCCAATGCCCCTTCCCAAGATCTCAACTCTTTGGCTTATTCCTGGTTCCAGGCACACGCTGTCACTTTCTCACCCCTAGTCTTTGCTTATGCCATTCTTTTGCTAGGATTTCCCTTCTCTGACTTTTCCCCACCCTTTGAGGCCAGCTCAGTTCAGTTCAGTTCAGTTGCTCAGCCATGTCTGACTCAGTAGCATGCTTTCCCTTTAGCTTCTCCAGATAACATTCAGTCGATCATTCAACCACTATTTCTTGAGTGCCTACTATGTGCCAGGTACCTTTCCAGGTGGTGAAAGTACAGCAGGAAATGAAACACTCAATCCTTTACCTTATAGAGCTTATATTCTGGGGGTCAGCATCCATCTTACCAAGACAAGAGCAATCACAACAACCCCCTTGCTCACATCTCTATCACTCTATCAGATGGTTCTAGAAGGGGTTGGCCTTGCCCCTCCTCCCCAGGGACAGACACCATGCCAAGCACCAGAGGCAGCCCCTGATTTCTTTATATAAGGAACACAGGGACAGAATATCTGGTAGGAAGGGTAGAGGCTAGGGGTCTTATATGCAAACTGTACTTGCGTAGCTTGTGTGCTGTTTTTATTCAGTTTTATCCTTGTTTAGAGGATCACTAAAGCAATTTAGAATTGATGTTTTTGAAATGTGTTGGAGAAGACTCTTGAGAGTCCCTTGAACTGCAAGGAAACCAATCCTGAATACTCATTGGAAAGACTGATGCTGAATCTGAAGCTCCAATACTTTGGCCACCTGATGCAAAGAAATGACTCACTGGAAAAGACCCTGATGCTGGGAAAGATAGAAAGCAAGAGGAGAAGGGGGTGGCAGAGGATGAGATGGTTGGATGGCATCACCAACTCAATGGACATGAGTTTGAGCAAGCTGCAGGAGTTGGTGATGGACAGGGCAGCCTGGTGTGCTGCAGTCCATGGGGTCGCAAAGAGTCAGACACGATTGAGTGACCAAACTGAACTGAAAGCAATTTAGTGATTTGTCTTAGAGCTGTGTTGGCCTGTCAGATCCCTTGTTATCACATAGTTTGTGTGTCTATTTGGGGTGGTTTTCAAGGGTGATGGAGGTGGGAGAGAACTGAAGATCTCCAAAAGTAATTCCTTAGAACTCCACCATCTGGTACATAGTAAGTGCTTAAAACTTGCTCATTCTACCTGTTGGTAGAATTGTTGTTGAAAGGTTAGGAAGGTGTAATATGGACCCAGCTATCTGATCCTGAGACTGGGCACCATGTGGGTGTGAAACATACCAGGGACTCCAGCGTTCTGGTGTTAGCTCAGGTTACTGAGTTGGCAGGGGCCTTCCGAAGGAGCTGTGCCTCGTGCATAATTCACTGCTTGTTCCTCCAAGGAGGAGCAGTGGGTGTGAAATCAACAGGGACGCCACTGCCCCTGGAGGAAGCTGGCTGACATCCTGTATATTTGAAAAGAAAACTGAAAGCGCTTTTCTTCACAAGAAACCATTGTAAGTGTTTTCCTCTTTTTTTCCTAACCCCTCAGGTACCATGGAGTTTCTGGGGTCCAGAGTTGTGGGTGAAACAGTGAGGGGTGGGGGGTGGAGTGTAGGGTGGTACGAAGGGAATTTGGGTTGTTCTGTGGTCAGTGCTCTTTGTCTGATTTGAGGAAGGTGTCAGCCTACCGGAGCCCACCCCGAGGAGCCCTCAGCTATATGATCTGTGATCTGCATCCTGATGATAGTAACCTCTTTTCTGGCTGTTAAAGTGCATTCCTGTGTAGATGGGGAAAGAGAGAAAGCAAGCTAGGGCCAGAGCCGGGACAGGAATGTGACTATTTCCTTAATTGGACATAAGAGCCTTGAGCTGTTCCAGTTTCAGGGTTTTCTTTTAAGAGCCTGGACCCTAAAGATTCCATAGAGTTTTCTTTCTCTGAAAAACCCCTTTGGTTCAAAGGCCCCTCGATAGAAATAAAGAATAAGCCAGGGTTGAATGTCTTTGATATTTAGGAAGGCAAGAGTTCACAGGCTGCCAGATCCCAGGCTTCTCTGGGGTGGGGGGTGGGGGTGATGAGAGCAATCTGGGCAGAATAATGAAGGCTCCTCGCATGATGGCACATGGCAAGAGCATCCACGGGCTTTATACTGGGCTGCAGAGCTCTGAAGAGAGGATGCAAAGCACTTCCCTCTTGAGCATTTATAGAAGCAATTTCTCTCGGCCTTATTAGCACCCTGAGAGCCAAAAAGAGACGCTATTGCCTGCTTTATTGCTTTAAGAGCCTGAGACCGAGAGTTCACACAACGTGCTGCAAAGTCAGAGGAAAGCTAGAGGGTTCTGTCTGGTGGGTTAGGGTTGCTATGCATGGTGGGCTGCTAAGTCCCTAACGGCTGAGGTGGGAAACTGTGCCCACACTCTCAGGCCTGCTCATTCATCGTGTGCCCAGAACCCAGCTGAACGCTTGCTGGGAGGCACCAAAAACTCCAGGGGATGAGAGGCGAGCTGCCGTGTTCCTGGGGCCACAGCAATGCCCACCAGGCAGAGCTGCTCCGCTTGCCTCTGATGTCTGCCCTCCCCCACCGCCCCCAAAGCTGGAAATTTCAGTCAAGGGGCTCCAGGGGAAAATGGGGCAGTCTGTGGTTGTGAGAAACTGAAGCATATGCAATCATGTCTGCTGAACACCCCTTTCCTCCCCCCACCCCACACCTTAAAAACAAGCTGCGCGTCTGCTCAGTGCTTTCCAACTTACCAAGTGTTTTCATAACATTATCTCATTTCATCCTCACATCAACCCACACACATTCTTGCCTTTCAGATTTCTTATACACTCAAATGAGTTTCACTGAAAAAGGCTAGAAACTCCCCATCTCCCACTCACTTTTTTTTTTTTTTTTTTTTTAAGCCCCAAGCCTTGGACGGATACCTTGAGAAGTTCCTAGATCCCCAGGGTAGGAAATTTGTTTATTTTACCCCACTGGATGGACACAAACTAGTCCTGATCTTTGCTACTGGAATCAACACTTTTGTATTCAGTTTATAGATTAGTAGTTAAAACAAGTTAAACTACAGAGACCAGAATAAACGTATTGTGGGGAAAACATAGGCTTTAGAACCAACAGCCCCAAAGTCAAATTTTAGTTGAGCCATTTGAGAGTCATGTTACTTAACCTCTCAGATCCTCTCTTTTTTAGCTATAAAATGAAGCAATAGTGCCACTGTCTTCAAGTTGTTTGTGAGGCATAAGGGTTTTAACAGATATGAGTGTACCTCAGCATGCTTACATTGTGAAGTTCCTTCTAACTCCACCACTAAGGACCAGCTCCACCATTGCTAGCACATGACAAGCAATACTGCCTTTTGGCAAAGCCAGAGGGAGATAATGTGTGGAAATATATTGCTAAATGAATGTGAATGGAGACTTTTTCTCATCGATGAATAATCAGCTACATGTCCTGCATACATGGCACAGTGCTGCCTGAGATAGCTCTAATGAAAAATAAAGCTCAGTGCTTTTATCCTTTTTAAAAAATTATTATTTTAGGTGAGAGGAGAAAGAGCTGGGAAACTAGATTCATGTAATGTGGGAAAGCAAGGCAGTTCTGATTATGCTTTATCGAAGCATAATTGCAATGCAACTCTCTAGTTCCTGGGGATAAAGACAGGAGAAGGGAATACAGAGGAGTATTTAGTTCCCTGTTCTGCACATAGTAAATGCTTGGTAAATGTTGGTGGTAGACTGAGAGGGTTTTGAGAGACCAGGTCATGTGTTTGATTTCTGCTGCTGACTTCCTGGCAAGTGCAATGCAAGGTGTGGTGTTGTAGTGGAAAGAACATTTGACCAGCAGTCTGAAGGCCTGCGTTCAGTTTCCATCTATACCCCTTTAACAGCCTGGCGACCTAGGACATGCCACTTAATCTTTGATGTCTTCTTACCTGTAAAATGAGGAGACTGGACTCGGTGATTTGGAAAGTCTCTTTCAGCTTTAAAGTTTTGGGCCTCCATGCAACTTCATGCATTTGTGTTCCTGTTTCTTCATTTATTCAAAGGCAGTAGGTAGTAGGGATAGAAACCTATCACATGGGATATTGGGAAGAAATGGTCAGCCTGTAGGTTAAAATAACCTATATCTCTACCCACAGCAGTGTACCTGAGTGGCTGTGTAATCCTTGGAAAACCCCTTCATTTGTTTCAGATTCAGCTGGAATATTTGTAAAGTTGTGCTATAGTAATCTTTCTATTGATATGTTCTTTTGAGAGTTGAGATCATGGAAATACTTTGAAAACCTGCAAGGTACTATATAGAGTATTCTAATTGAGAAACGGTATAGCTGTTATGGGCTTCCCAGTTGGCACTAGTGGTAAAGAACTCACCTGCCAATGCAGGAGACATTAGAGATGCTGGTTCAATCCCTGGGTCAGAAAGATCCCCTGCAGGAGGACATGGCAACCCACTGCAGTATTCTTGCCTGGAGAATCCTATGGACAGAGAAGCCTGATGGGCTATGGTCTATAAGGTTGCAAAGAGTCAGACACTGACTGAAGCAACTTAGCATGCACATGCATGCATGTGTAGCTGTTATACTTGTATCAAAGTTTAGCCCCCTGCTTCCCTTGTTTTCAAATGAATGAATGTGTTACAAGGACCCAGAGGAAAAATGGAAAGTATAGATTTGGGGTCCCAACCCAAAGATTACTTTCAACTCCATCCTAAGAAATGGAGGTGAAATTTAGCTAAAACTGGCATTAATACAAAGTTTCCCCAAGAGGAGCATAAGATAAATACCTCAATGTTCTCCAATGTAGGAAATTTTTCCAGAGACCAGATAGGCCAGATATCTGCTGGTGGGGGCCTTACTTCCCACCCTCTTCTCCAAATGAGGCCATTTTGACACTAAGGGGTGCCTAAGTGTGTGTGGGGGGGGCGGGGGTAGCTTTCTGAGTTTTGAGAGTTTCACAAAGCAATAATCACAAAGATGCAACACAGGGCTGTTGGGTGTATAAGTGGTAAGACAGCCCTTCATGCCAGGCCTTGCCAAGGATTGTTACTGGGGAGAGATGGCAGAGAGCACCCAGGCCCTGGCTCAGGAACCTCGTCTAGGTGCCCAGAAAGTCCAGGCTGGAAATCAGGTCTTCAATCACTGGCTTCTATTTGGGTGGAGTAGACGACTTGTCACACTCACAGGCATCCTTGGAGAAGCTTCCCTACCCTGCAGACAAGGCGCAAACAGCGCCCCATATCGGCAGTAAACGCACACTTGGAATCCAACCCCCACCCACCCCCATGACACCTGTCCGTAGAAGCATCACCGCCCTCAGCAGGATACTACCGTCAAAGGAGCAGAATGAAGGTGGTAATCGGCAGCTGAAATCAATTTCTGATAGATCTTGTGGGGTAGGAGTGGAGGACAAGTTGGTGAGAAGCTCCTGAATTTCTCTGGTTGGAAGGAGCAACTAGGGATCTGGCCTGGAGGCACATTTTCACAGGAAGTCCTTTGTTTTTATTCAGATTATATATATGAATGACTAAAAAGAGCGAAATTGGTTTTCATGTAATTATTCTTGTACATTCTTATCGATTATTTTTATTTGGGTTGGCTTGAGAGGGTTGATCAAATTATGAGGGCCCCCCTCATGACTCTGCTACTGTTAAAACCTCGCCATTAATCCTATCCTCCTTTACCCGAGATAAACCTGATGTTTCTACTTTTAAGCACAAACATATGGGCCCAATACATTCACTATCTTTCAAAGAGCTGAGTTCAACGCACACTTCATTTTGCCTAGTTTGGGATACCTCCCTCCCCCACCTCCCCCACCTCCCCCTACCGCCCCACAGACATCCTCCGCACGCTTAAGTCAGGGTTATGAAGCTATTTTACAGGAGTCTTTGAGGCAGAGGTGTGAAGCAACGCACTCCAGCCACAGCGGGGCAGACTCCACCCCTGCTATGGGGGCTGCTCGGCAGCCTGAGCGCCCCAGAGACTCCTGGTGGCAGCACCGCAATTCCTGGGCAGGGTGGGAGGGTTCGGAACCCTTTGTTTCTTCTTTTGTTTCTTCTTGAGCAGATCTGCGAGCCCAGGCTGGTGGGTGGTGTGTGCTTGCGCGGCGCCAGTCCCAGCACCCCCGGTCTCCCGCCGCCGGCCGAGTGTGTATGTGTCCAATGGAAAAAACCCTACAACGACACCACATCTTTTCTCACCCAGATCAAAGCTTCCACAGCTCCCAGCGCTGCAGACCAGCCCCTTGCAAGCTAACCCGAGCCCCCGTGGGCACTCGGTCGCCCCAGCTCCGCGTCCCCTCCCACCTTCCCACCGCCTCTTTTGGAGTTGTGCTCTCATTTCCACGCAGCTCCCGGGGGACAGAAGAGACGCGCCTCGCTTCGGGCGCAGCGATCCAGGTGCTGCGGACAAGGATGCCAGGGAAAGGCCTAATCTGGGGGAGCGACGGTGAACCCCAGGTGTGGGCTGGGGACGGCACGTGGGTGCAAAAGAGGGCGCTGGTTGAGGGATGGCGCCCTCCCCCAGCGCAGGGCGGCCACGGAGCGGTCGTGTCCAGAGCGGGCCCCGGCGCCCTCCTCACGCCACAGTCCTCAGCCCAGAAGTCCCCGGGGTGTGTGCTGGGAGAGGGGTGCGGACGCCGGCGAGATTGTAAGCGGGTAGCGGCGTTGACATTGAACTCAGGTTCTAGTGCGTGCGTGCGGGTGCGCGCGCGCCCGTATCCACGCGCGTGTTTGAGTGTGTGAGTGGTGGGGTGGCGGCCGGGCTAGAAAGCTGCAGCAAACCACGGCCCTCGGGGAGCGGAGCCGAGCGCGCCCCCCAGCCGCCGCCAGCCGGAGCTGCGAGCGCTGAAGCCATTCATGATTTTGGTGACGTTATTCCAAGAGTGGGCGAGGGAGGGCGTGGCCTCCTGGAGCCGAGCCCCGCCCCCGCCCCTATAAATACCGCTTCCCCGGCTCTTTGTGGGGCCGTGAGCTCGTCTGCCCTGCCGACTTCGCAGGTAGTGGGGCTGTCTCCCGGAGGCGGACCAGCGAACGCCGAGTGCCCGCATCCGGCAGCCTGCCGCCCCTCTCTGCGCCGCTGACATCCTTACACGGGACGCAGTGACCGTGTTTAAATCACAAGGGCGTGGGTCAGGCTCCCCTAGGAATTCATGTCTGTTTATTTCCCCATTCACTGGTGAGTATCTTCTGCGCTCTCGGCGGGCATCCGTCTCGCGGCCGTGGCTGCTGGGCCCCGGGGCGCCTGCTTGTACCGGCTGGATTGCGAAGGCAGCGGGCGGCGCGCGGGCACCGGGCACTAACCAGCCGCCCAAGCCCGGGAAGGCGTCAACGTCAAGGTTGCCTAGGTGGGGGTGGGGGGTGGTAGTGCTGAGAGCATCCAGACAAAGGAAGTGAACTCGCAGCCTTCACTTAAGTGACGGCTGGGAGGGTGTGTGTACAGTCATGTTGGGGTGGAAGAAGAACCAGAGGTCAGGGCTGAACCCGGCTAATAAAACCCTCTCTCTGCGGAGGGCTGCAGGAGGCGCGCGCCCGGCCTGGCGCAGGGGGCTCCAGCTCTCCCCGGCCCCTCCCCTTTTCCTTTTTGTTTGCATGCAAGTCTTGGCGTCGAGGCCCGCGGCCACCAGGCTGAGCTGGTGCAGCGGCCGCGTTTGCAGAGCTCCGAGTGGTGGGGAAAACGCCCTCCCCACACGGAACTCGACTGAAGCCACAAGCAGCCGCACAATCACTCGCTACACCTCTCGATCCCTTTCCTCTCCACAGCCCCTAAACCCGACGCGCCTTTCTGGGGGCCGAGGCTGGGGAGGAGCCGCCCTCCCCCCCGGGCTCGCCTGGAGGAGCCCAGGCCGGGCAGCGGGAGGCGGAGGTTTGCACCCGACCTGAGAGTGGGCCTGGGAGGGATGTGTCCTGGGCGCTCGGCAGGTTGAAGAGCGAGCCCCTGGCCGCTGGGACTTGCGTGCCGGCTGCTGCTTCCTTCCTGCGCTGAGGAGAGGAAGAGCGGTCGTGGGGAGAGCGCTGGCGGCCCGGAGCGCGCTCAGGTGCGGGCGCAGAGAGCCCCGCGGCGCAGGCTCCAGCTCCGCGCAGTCCTGCTCAGCTCAGAAACCGGAAAGTTCATGCTTCTTGCTTCAACTTTTCGGCCCCGCGCCGAGAGAGGAGTGAAAGCCGGGACATCAGGCTGAGAGCCCGGCCAGAGTCGGGTGGGCGCTCTTCGGTCTCGTTTCTTCGAGGGTGGGCAATAGCCTTTCCCGAACCCAGGAGGAAACTGACTTTGCAGTCCTAGTCCTTGACCCCAAACTTGCCCGGAAGCCTAGCATCCTCTCTTAGTCTCCCCTCGCCCAACCCAGCCTGCCCGATTAGAAAAGAGAGGGCATTCTCAAAGCAGAGTAAGAATTCCCTCACCCCTTCCCTCCTACTTCCAGGTACCATATGGGTGAGACTTGCAAGGCCATTGGAGGCTGTGTGCCCCTGACCACTCAGAACTCACCAAGATGTGTGTCAAGGCCCATCAGGGTTATTGTCCCCTGAGAGATTAAGGTTGGGTCTCACTTTATAGTTGATGAGCATGTCATAGTTTGTAGTGCTCCACCCCTCACCCTGTGGAGCATTGTGAGCATAACTGTGAAACTGTAGGCCCTGCATTATTAGTATCATGGTAACTAACAGGGCACCTGTGGCTCAGAGAGGCTGTGTGATCACACAGCACTTGAGTGGCTTAGCTTGGACCAGAACCTATTGCTTTTGTTTCCTAATCTAGTGCCATTTCTACACTATGTAGAAACTGTAAAATGTAAAATGAAGATGAGTTTGGTACCCCTGTTTCCTCAGCTGTGGTCTTTCTAAGGCCTACCTTACTATTTATTTTTAACCATTTATAAAGGCATGATGGTGAAAATGTTGAGTGTTATGTAGCAAGTATGTTGACTTTGGTATGTGCTATTTGGCATTACACATTCGGGACCCTGTACGTGCCCATGGCTTGTGTGAGGATAATGGAACACTTGTCTCCTGCTTACAGAGTACAAAGCACTTTCACATGTCAGCCATTGGTGGGCCAACTTGGCCCCTCTGGAAATTTCCTTTTCAATCAGAGTCCGGGCATCCTTAAGGCTTTTAATCCAGGGGATGTTCTTCGAGCTGTGAGCTTTCAGCTGCTGTGGCAAGGGCTAGAGAAGGGGCTTGGATGGCAGATGTGAAGTTTGGGGAAAGCTGACCCCTTGGGGCTTTATATGGGACATTTTGCAAAAAGGAACACCAGAGAGATATAGAAATTTAGGAAGGCAGCAGTACTGGACTTGGTTTACCTGAGGTTGGCCTGTTATCATTATGTAATAGCAATATTCATTTTCCCTAGAGAAGGGTTGAATTGGTTTTAATATAGACAGATGGCCTCAGCTACTTACTGTTTTGGGTTTTTTTCTAGTTCTGTCACTTAAAAGAAAATTCAGAGTCATTTTGTGCCAGTGGGGACTAGTACAAGAGAGGAGGAAAGAGGAGGTTTGCCAGAGTGGTTTTCAGACAATGGGCTTTTTTGAGAGCCCTGATGCTTTGGGCTCGTAAGGCGCTTCCTCGGGGTATGAGCTTGTTTTTCTGTGAGTTCTGTTTTGAACACCTCTCATCCTCCTTCCAGACAGTTTCCTGATTTAACAGCAGAAGGCACGAGAGTAGGAATGTGAAAGTATGTATGTTTGTTGACTTTTGTTCTGGGTTTCTTGGCAGCCCTGACTATCTGAGCTCGGCCGAGATGACTGAAGTGATGATGAACACCCCATCCATGGAAGAAATTGGTCTCAACCCCCGAAAGGATGGTCTTTCCTACCAGGTGAGTTCAGTACAGGCTCCATTCTGGCTTCTTAGAGCCTAGTGGCTTTTGCTGGGGTTGGTGGTAGACTTGTTTCTGTATCTGAGTGCTGTTTGTAAGATCTTTGTGCCCTTGAGAAAGTTCCTGAATGCCAATAAGCCTTAGTTTCTTCATCTGTAAAGTGGGACAACAGTCATTCTTACCTCATAGAATTGTGAAGATTCAACATGATGAAATAACATGGGTAAGGCAGTCATAGTGCCTGGGACACAGTAAGCATTCAGAAAGCGTGAGCCAGTTCTTAATTAGTCATGCTGGCTGCTACAAACTCTTCCCTTTATGGTGGCAAAGGGGGAGGTGATTTGTGCAGTCAGTTCAGACCAGAACTTCCCTCCCCAGGCAAGCCTTGGGCAGTAGGAACGTTGCTGTGAGGGGCGTCTTATGAAGAAGGGTGGTCTGGTGAAGGAATTGCTGTGTCCAATGCTGCTCTCTTCCTTTGATTGATGGTTGACCAGCTGATTCCAACAGGGTTAGTGTTCAAACTACTTAGAACTGAAGAGACCTTTCCCCAGAGGGTAGCTCTCTCAAGGATGTGATCACCAGGATCCAGCACAGAGATTATCCTGTGTGGTGGATCCAGAATATATAAGGACCAAAAAAGTGGTCTGAGTAATGCCTTCAGATTCTCAGCCCCATGCTCTTTCTGGCCTACCATATGCTTTCCACTGCACCTGGCCCACTAGAGAGACCTTCAGATACCTTCAGGGCAGTGAACTGTTTTCAAATTTCTGAGGAGAGTGCCTAGGTCGTTACATATGGGGAAGGAAAGAGTCTGTTTTTAAGGGAAGATCTTGGAAACTGTGTAGCATGGCTGAATGGGGAAAATGAATGGGGTGCTGTGGGCTCATTCAGCAGATATACCTGAATGCCGCTATGGGCCATGCACTTTACAAACAGTACTTGTTCAGTCTTGACCGTCGCTCTGAGGTGGGAGTTATTGTTCTGTCTCACAGATGAGGAAACAGGCTCAGACTGAGTGGCTGACTTGGGTCTCGAATTCCAAAGCCTTGGTCTTCTGGTGCGTCCTGTGACTATGCCTTAGGGTTGGCTCTTGGCTCGAATTGAGACTTTGCGCTGGCTAGTCTCTCCTTAGAACCATTCTAGGTTTGTTTTTGTGAAGAAAGAGAAAACAGAAATCTGGGTGGGTGTGATGGAGGGAGGGTGATCAAAGAGAGCTGAGATGAAAGCTGAGCTTGGCTAAGGTAATTTGGCAGGTGACAGCAAGAGTCACCTCAGACACACTTGGGACGTTCAAGAAGGCCACTTTGTTGTGTGTCGATACGGCCAAGCCTCTTCTGTTGGCTGGAAAGAAGCCTTTAGGTGGCTTGCGGGGGTTCGGGGGGGGGGGGGGATACCCTTTCCTGGTTGGTTTTCTCCCTTACACTCTCAGAGTGGGTCTGAGAGAGACAACTGAAGGCCCCACAGCCTGTGGGAGGGCAGAAGTTTCCTGACCCACTGGCTGGGGTGTTTTTGGATACCAGTTTCCAAGTCACTGAATCAGACTGAATCTCTTTGTGGTTACAGGTGAGAGGTTTTTTTTTGGTTTGTTTCGTTCTGGGTTTCAGATTTCCATCACAGAACCTTTCCAGACACAGTCGTCGGTATATCTTGTGTGTGCTTTCTATATTCTCCTTTTGAACACATCCCAGGATAAAGGGCCAGGTCCTACAGGGCAGTTTTCTTGACCTTCAGGTTACTCTGTTGAATCTGAGGGATAGAGCAGATAATGGCAGAGGAAGGTGCTGTGGTGCTGAGTGAGGACAGCTCAACTGGGGCTGCCGCGGGCCGGAGGACAATAAAATTGCCTCTGGGCTCCTGACATAACTTGATGCTGCCTGAGCAAAGGACCGTCAGATCTTCCCTTGTGGTGCTAGACTGAGGGCCCAGTTTTCACAGCCTCTCAGGAGATTTGTTCCTGCTACCTTCAAGCAGACTACTGCCCAGTTCCAAAATATCTTACCTTGAGCTCCAGTGCAGTCCATCACAAGATTTCAGAAAGGTCTTCCTGGAGAAGAGAGAGGGGAGCAGTAGTTATTTTCAACCAATCAGCATTTATTGGACACTTGCTGTATGTCACATGCTATGCTGGGCATTGTGAGGAGGGTCCAGGGCTTATGGGGGAGACCAGCATGCACATAACTGGAATACAGGCCATCTGGTGGAGCAATTGGAAAGCTATGGTCAATCTGGGGATGTGTGGCAATGGGAAGGCTTGGGAGGCGAAAGTCAGACTGGGGCCTTGAAAGAAAATTAGGACTTTGAGAGGACACTTCCATCTCTAATTTTGTAGCACCTTTGGCTTGCCTCCATTTGGGCCAGGCTCAGGTCTCTGCAGCAAGTTGGTCTGACAATTGTCATATAACCGGTATTCTCTGGGCCCACTCAAAGCCACTGCCATCCCATTAAACATATTCCCACCAGAGCTCTGGGGACTGGCCAGGTCTGTCCATTGTACATGTTCAGGCTGGGCTTGGATCTGGGGGCAGCAGAGCTTTGAGCTCTGTTCTTGGCATTCCTCCTGAGGGTAATAATAGTACATGGCTTTTACTGCGACCTGCTTTTCCCAGGAACTAAAAGTGGGATGGAGACATCAATCCCGACTTAGCAGTTGAAACAGAATCTCAGACTTGTGGTTTGACCTTGAAATAAGGTCATAAAATAAATAGGCACACTGGAATTTGTCAGTTGTTCCCCCCACCTTCCAGACCTCCCCAGAACGAAGCTTTGCTGCTTTCTTTGCCCCAGATGTGACATCTTTCTTCTCCAGCGCCTGTGGCCTTTGAGCTTAAATGATGCTGCCATGGTCCTGCCTGACCTTTCCTTGCCCAGGTCTCCAAGGGCAGAGGATGCCTTATTCCCTCTTTGTGCCTATCAGCCATCACCCTTCCAGTAGCCCTCCCCAACCTGAGGTGCCTGCTGGCTTGGGGCCTTGACAAACCAGGTCCTAAGTGAATGGTGGTAGTTTCAGTAAAGTTGAGTCTCTTGATTCTAAAGCTGCTCACCTGCACTTCTGCTTTAGAATTTTTAAAGGGCCTCCTCAGCATCACACCTCTCTCTGCTCAGTCATGTCTGATGCTTTGTGACCCCCTGGACTGTAGCCCACCAGGCTCCTCTGTCCATGCGGCTTCTCCAGGCAAGAATACTGAAGTGGGTTGCTATTTCCTCCTCCAGGGGACCTTCCCCATCCAGGGATCAAACTTGCATCCCCTACACAGGCTCAGATAGATGTCTTTTTATCCCCTGAGAGATTTGGGGAAGCCCTATCTCTTGTGCTTAGAGAGTTAGTGCTGTTTTATGAGCACGTATAAAAATTGGCAGAGCCAGTACCCTGTTTTATCTCAGCATTTACTTAGAGAGTCAATTCAATATGTGCAGCCCACATCTGCTGTCTCACTTGGCATGAATTACGACACCCTCCCAGGTGGGTGAATAAATGGTTAATAGAAAGTAGAGTACATTTTGGGCAGGGATGTAAGTGGTGGCCAGCACACAGGGGGCTGAGTGGGAGGGTCTTCAGAAGGAGGATGAGGTTCTGTCCCTGCTGGGCTGCAGCTCCCTCCTCACACTGCATCTGTCAGCTTCTTGTTCTCTGGCCCGATGGATAGGGATGTTTGCCTAATGCCTTCCTACTTTCTCTAATTCAAGGAAGCAGGTCAGTGGCTGCCTTGCAGGCTCCCCGCAACACCATTAGATTGTGACATTTTGGAATGCCTCTCTGACTGGGTCTTCTGTGCTGCGCCTGAGTTGGTCTGGGCCCTGAAAAGGGCAGGGTCCTGGGCATTCGCCTCTGGTCATGGATGTTGCTGCAACCCAAAGGCTGTGCCTTTCGGCCTGGCCGCCCAGCTTCCCCAGCACAGCTTGCTGAGGCTTCTGCAGTTTTTAATCCCCCCTTGCTGAGTTCTAGATAGAGATTTGGCTCTTCGGTCTTCACTTAAATCTGTCCCTTCTCAAGCATCTGGACCAAGATCTGATAAATTTTATCCTTCCAAGGCTCTTGAAATTCCTCTCTGATCAGCACACTGTCCTTCCATGGCCGCCCGTATTCCTCCTGCTGTTCTTTGTCTCATGCTCCTACCATTTGATGTCCACCCACCAGTCAGAGGAGCAGCGGACTCCCCTCCTTCTCAGGGAAGCCAGGGAGGATGCGCCGTGAACTAGAGCACTAATTCTATATGCACCACAGTGCCTCGTGTTCTGGGCTTTCCCTTTGATCCTCAGTGCTGAGAGCTTTCCTGCATCTTCCCCTGCGTTTCCCAAGACGGGAGGGAGGGATGTCCTGGCTTTTGTAGGACAGGGAGGAGGGACAGTAGTGGGTGACCTTTTCTGCCACAGTCCTGTCATTTGCTTCTTGCAGTCTGAGCCTCTCTTTCAGCTCTGCATTAGGACAGGTCTGAAGCACTAGGCTGGCTGAGACCTGGCCCCTCCTGGGACAGACTTTCTCTGTCTCTTCCATCTCCAAGACCAGCATTAGCCAACTCCCTTTTCTCCCCCTCCTCACTCTTTATCAGAAGCAGCAACTCCTGTCTCAAAGAGTAGGCTCAGCCGAACCTCTCCAATCAGACGGTAGCTCAGAAACGCTTGCTCTTCACTCACCTGTCCACTGAGCCTTTCTTGATGAGACCCCCGAGCCTGGCTCTCCTGTTCCCTCCTGTGTAAGTGCAGGTGTGGAAATCCGTGACGGGCTGGGGTTCCTGCATGTGTCTCTGTTCTGTTTTCCTCGAGCCCCTGCTCACAAAGCCACTCCAGGCGTGTCATCAGCCCCTTGTCTCCTCTTCCTGGTGCCCCTGTCTCATTGGTTACCCCCAGCTGCATACCCCCGCATGGTTCTCAGGAGTTTGGGAGTCCTGGCTGAGCAGGCACACAGAAGTCCATTGGTCACCAGGAAATCATCTTTCACATCAGACTTAAAAAGCCTCAGTTGTCCCTGGAGGGACATAAAGCTAAAATTCCAAAGCACTTGGCAAGAGTCGTCCAGCCATGAACATGACATATTCCTGGAATCCCAGCATGTTTTCTCTCTCCTGTCCCTACCCCGTCCACTGCACTCCCTGCTTGGTACAATTCAGAAGAACATGAGGCAGAACACGGCAGCTAGAGCCACAAGATTCAGAAGCACAGGGAGTCTGTTTCTTTGAGTGGCACTGGGCCTGCGTCTGCACGTGCTGCCTCCTTTTGAGCCAGCGCCCAGGTCACATCAGTGTTCAGGTCACGTCTACTTTGTGTAGGGGATCCAGCACCTTCCTTCCATGCCCAAGGCCTTGACACGCACGTACACACGGCATTCACTGTTTTGGAATGCCCCTGGGTGAGAGCCTGCAGAGGGCTGGACTTATTCCCACGGGGGCTCCCCCCACAATGCACACACCGTGGTCACAACAGTGAGTCTGTAGCACCGCCAGGGAGAAAACAAGCTTGCTTCACTTCCCCAGCCAACGTGATACACACTGGAGCCATACAACCCGGCCTTCTCTCAAAGGGCCTGTGTTAGGCCTGAGGCCTCTCAAGCGGTGGTGTGTTCATCACTCTCCAGGCCTAGGGTCTGTGTCTTAGACTGCTCTTTGTTCCCACCGTGCCGGGCGCAGAGTCTGGCAAATAGTTGTTTACTGGATGCTGTGTGATTGATTGGCCCCTTCTTCTCTCCCTTTCCTGAGCTGAGAATGCTCTCTCCACCTTGGCCACCCCATGGCGTGGGTTCTCATAGGATCAGCATTTTTCTCTATGCTGACCTAGTCTCCCAGATTGGATAGAGAGGAGGATTGTACCATGAGGAAAAGGAATGAGTTTGGGTGGCGAATCTTGTGACTGGAGCCAAGAGCTATTCCTGGGTGTCTAGTGAATGTCCTGAAATGATCTCTCAGCCCAAGTCCTGAAATAATCCTCTCAGGATGAAGACAGGCCCTCATTCACATGGGGATTGGAGCGGCCCGGGCTCTGTGCCTTTGCAGTTTCATAGCCATGGGGTCCCCTTGGCCACCTCTCATCTTGCCACCTGCCTTCCCTTGTCCCTGAGCCCAGCTCAGGAGGATCTTTATCAGTCAATCAAATCCTGTGTCTACGCCTCACTCCTTGACTGAAGGAGAGCCCTTTGTTGCACAGACCTGTCTTAGAAAAAGAATTAAAATTTGCCAAAAGTTGCTCCAGACTGTTTTGACCTCAAGGGAAGTTTGGGAGCTCCCTCAGCCCCCTCTCTGCTAGAATTAATTGTCTTGCACTATGAGAAGCTGCTTTTACATAAACTGTAGAGAAGAAACACTCAAACGTTTAGCTGAAGTGACACTGTCTATAACTCAGCCAGGGATTGTATTGGAGCCAATAGGAAGGAAGGTTCTAGATCTCTCACCATCAGGAGCATTGCCCTGATCAAGGAGAGCAGTCACAAACCTCAGTCCAGTGTGTGTGGCGGGGTGTCTCTAGGTCTGACTTTCTCCTAACTTGAACCTGAAGGTGGTTCCCAGGCAGAATTAATTAGTGTGCCTTGAATTCATCTTCTGTCTTTACTTTGTAGAGCTTGAGACATCTCTGGATTTGAGAGGAATCCTTGGTTTTCCCAAATTTCTAAACATTTTCTCCAGATACAGCCCTATGTGTCAGCTCTAATTTTTCAGCAGGCGAATGTGTGTGGGCAGCACCAGGCTTAGCTGCTGATTCCTGGGGACTGAGCCTGAGATGCCTTCATGAGTGCATGTGTGCACGCGCGCACACACACACACACACTCACATCCACTTACATGAACTCACACACAGGAGCACACTTACACACTCACTTATGACCAAAATGGCAGATGGCAGAATGTTAATAGCGGTTATCTTAGATCAGAATTCTATAACTATAGGAAAACTTTCTTTTCCTTCCCTCCTTTTTGAATAATTTCACATTTTCACTGGTGAAGTATGTATTTTATTATTCTTATGCTTACTTTTCAAATTTTTAAAGTAACACATGCCCATTGTGGAATTTTTATTTTCTTCTTTAAAGTTTTTTTCCAAGTCACCACAATTTGACCATTCTTAAATTGCAACTGTTAGCATTTTAGCATCTTTTCCTTTCTTTTCCATGGCACTTGTATTTTTATGTGCCCAAGATACTGAGTTGTGTTCTGCTTTTTCACTTAATGGTATGTAAGTCATCAGCATCACATTATCATAACTTACCTTAAAAATGCCTCAAAGTCAGCATTTTAATAACTGTATGGTATTTTATCATAAAGTTACAGCATGGTTTTTTTTTTTACCATTCTCCAATTGTTTAGTTTTTTAGATTGTATACATTTTTATTTTATAAATAATATGATAGTTTATATATAATTTTAAATATAAATATATGTTTGTAGTTTATATTATAGTCTTAGAATAGGGTCTTAGAAGTAGAATTTCTGAGTCAAAAGGTGTAACAGTGTCTGTGTGTGTGTTATAATTTATAAAGGTGATACTAATTCCTTCTAGAAATTTAGATTAATATAGAGAAGTACAAAGGAAATTTTAAATGCCCGCATTCCTATCACTGAAACATTTTGGTATGTTTACTTCTAGTTTTATATTCATTTTTATTAAAAAATAAAATTGAGGAAATACTGTGTGTGCTAGAGTGAATCTCGTGAGTCTTTTTTCATTTCGTATAATATTGTGACTATGTTCCTGTCATTTGGTTTTCTTTGTAAAATGGCATTTCATTGTGCTGTGTACCACTTATCACTGAATGTTTAGGTTGTGGCACATTTTGTTCTTACAGAGAACACTACTTTGAACATCATTTTACACAAATCTCTGCAAGGTCTGATTCATTTCCAGAAATTCCTGGAGATAGAATTACTGAATCAAACATATTCAACATGATTAAGTTTCTTGATTATACATTACCTTAAAAACAGGAAAAAAAAAGAGTTTATCATAATATCCTAGCTCCCCGCATTGAGAGCTTTAGCAAATAGAATCTCTGGTGGTATAAAAGCTATACATGTAGGATGATGGAAGGGCTTTGTGGAGAGGGTCAGAAAGGTGTTTGATTATTTTAAAGTGTTGAGAGATGCTGTACATCTTCCTCTAGTTTATTAATTGCTTATTTTGAGCAGAGATGATAGCAGTTAATGGTGTTTAGACACCATTTAGCCAGCATTCTAAAATAGCCAGTGACATTCTTGTCCTATAGTGGATATGTTGACACACTTTATGGATTATGAGTATGTGTGAGTTGTCGATTCCCCTATTTATCTCCTTTATTAAGGACGTTGGAGCACTGTGTGACCTTGAGGAAGATTGGGGAAGTTGTCTTGGCTTGGAAACCAATGAAGGTTGAACAGATCCATGTTTAGTCCCCTGAACCCTCTGGGTTTTCCTGGGGTTTCAGGTCTGGCTCATGGAATGGTCATGGTTTAGAAATATTGCTTCCCCTACTCTGCTCAACATTATGTGTCAGCCTGGATGGGAGGGGAGTTTGGGGGAGAATGGATACATGTTTATGTGTGGCTGAGTCCATTCGCTGTCTACCTGTCACAGCATTGTTATTCAGCTATATTTAAATATAAAAGTCAAAAAAGAAAAAAGAAATATAGCTTCCCTGGAATCAAGGCTACATTGGGCTCTTAGAAGTCGATCTGAACATAATAAAAGTCTTGGGCCAGTGTTCAAGGGCCTTCCATCCAACAATACTGCAAGACTCCTGGTTCTTTGCAACAGGTAAATAGCTTAGGCCAACATTCCTATGGGCCCCCATATGCCGGTGGTTTACAGAGTTAATGTGAGTGTTACACAGACAAACTTCGGAAGTGTTAGTGTATTTTATGTTTACCATCTATGATAAGTAATACTAGTTTTCCATTTATGTAGTGATAGAACTTTTTTTTTAATATGTTTTAGACAAGCGAGTAAAGAAAAAAATATAACCGAGCCACAGTGTGTGTGTGGACAGGAAAGAGTAGCAATGGTGGTGCCTGACTTCCTGTGGCTGGTGTCACTTGTCACCATGAAGGAATTGTTTTCTTCCAGAGTTGAAGATATACTCTTAGATGGAAGCATTCTTAAAGATAAGTTAATACTAAATTATGATATCTGTGTATGTGTTTTTTTTCATTTGACTCCTTGGATACAACAGTTAAAGCCATATCAGAAATATTTTTGGCTGTTTTCCTTGGCACCCTAATATTGGAGATTTTAATGCCAAATTACTTCTTAATAAATGTTCTGTGTATACACCACGTCTTGTTTCAGCAAAGTGTTAAAACCAGAGGACAGCTGGCCCTGGGGTTCACAGAAACTTTCCAAGGGATGTGACAGCAGAGAGCATTTGGGGAAAAATCAGTTTCCACATCTTTGTCTTCCCTCTGTTGCTCTCTAAAACTGTATTTCCTGAAGACAGATCTCACCAGTTTTCTTTTCTTACCCTTCTGGTCAAGATTGCCCTCCATCCTCTTTGTAAGAGGACCTGCTTCTCACCAACTTGAATCTTTTAAGGTGCCTCCCCAATGTCTAGAAACTTTAGGGGCATCCAACAAATGGACCATTTAAAAATGTTACTGTCTAAAAAGCTTCATATGTCCCACTTGTCTATAGGAAACCAATGAAAAATTGCCTTTGTCTTTAATAATTATTTGTGGTATATTTATTGATCACTTATATACTAATAGCTGCAGTAAGACAATCCAGAATTTTGTTTTTTAAAAAACCTTAAGGTCACAGGACATAAAAACATTAAAAGTCACTTTATATGCAATAAAGACATATTATTCCTGAGAAGTATGAAAAAAACTAATGACTAAAAACTTTCAAACAGAAAATATATTAAGATAAACTTCTATGAAGCAGTAGAATGGACATATATTTTCAAGTAGAGAAAGGAATATGATTTGACTTAAGAGCTTGTTCATGAGGTTTTTTTAAATAGGTGATGGTTGCTATCAAATTGCTATGGTGTTTATAAGCCATTGAGTACACATTTAAAAGAGTAGCATAAAAGTTTTATTTTAAAATGGTGGTGTTTATAATATAGCAGAAGTTTTAGGTGTCAGTTTTAAAAGGTGTGAAAGGAGACAATTTTTCAAAATTCTTTCAAAGTGTATACTGTATTTGGAGATTGTGGATATAGATATTCTCCTTGGAATAAAAACTCTGGTACTGTAGCATCTCTGAGTGGGGTTGGGGGGAAGACTGGACCACCTTTGAGGCTTGGACCAGTCTCTGTCAGATGTGGGGATGCACTTAAATGCCAGTAGCATGACCTTGGGTCACCTATGTGTTCTTTGGACACTGTTAGTGATATGGAGCTCAGAACCTCTCAGCACAGCAGGGTTTTAGACTATGAATCTGGACAACTGGTTTCTAAGCTTGGCTTTGCGACTGTCTACGTCATCTCAGGTGACTCCCTGAGATGGGAGCATCTCTTTGGGCCTTGCGTTCCCCCATGTGTCATGGAGAGAGAGCTGATTCTATCATTTTTGTTAAAATGTTATATAATGAGGTGAGATCCTCCATCCTAATCTTAGTTGGCCCCTGGAGTTAAACAAATCTTCTCTCTCTTAGGTTTCATGTCAGCCTTTCAATTATTTGAAGGTACCTTTTATGTTCCCCTCAAGTCTTTTCCAGTTTTAAAACATATTATCCTTCAACCTTGACTTATAGTCATCTTTATGAAGGTGTTTTTTTTTCTCTAGGCCATTGGCTTTCAAACTTTTTAATCCTAGTCTCTTTTACATTCCTAAAAATTATTTAGGACCCCCAGAGATACATTTGTTTATGTGGGTTTTATCTTTTGACATTAAGAGAGTGTTTAACATTTTTATTATTTATTAACTCCTTTAAAATAACAATTAAAACCATTAATTAATATAACTAATGATTTTAATAAAAGTAAGTGTATTTTGTAAAACAAAGATAAGTGTTCACATTTTTTGCAAATATGTTTGCTATCTGGCTTAACAGAAAACAGCTAGAGCCTTCAATTTATTGTGATTTGATATGTGTTGATTGAAGTCAATGAAAGAAATCTAGCCTATACAGATATGTACTTAGAAAAGGAAGAAATATTTTAATAGCCTTATCATATATTTTTCTTTGATATTTTGGCAAAACTGAATAAGTGGTAGTTTCTTGAAGGTTAGTGGTAATGTGGAATCTGAAACCTTATCAGTGAACTTTCTGTACTTTTACATAAAATTCATTAGCCTATCTTGCACCTTGAATGACTCTTTTACCCATGCTTGGTTTCACAACCTGATGTACTGATCATTTGGAAAATATAGGTTCACCAAGTTATGCAGATCTTCCACATGTTAATACATTTTGTTATATAATATAAAAAAAAAAAATCACATTAGTTAATATCTCCACTGGTCTCATCAGAAATTCTTCAAGTGATAGGAAACTGTCAAGCTTATGATGGCTGATAAAAGTTTTCCAAAATTCTAATTTTTGCTTGAAACCTCAGTTTTTACCATTGGTAACAAACACCATTAGACATTTTCTTTGAAATACCAGTCTTATGTCTGCCAAATATCCAAGTCTGAATAACCATGGTTTGTTGGTCAATAATTCTTTCAACTGAAATGGTGTTCCATAGAAAAAAGTAGCTAGTTCAGCTTGCAACTCAATCCCATAAGTGTTTTTCTGCGAGACAACTGTTGTGCTCTGACACATACCAGAAATATTGTATTCCAACTTTGCAATGGCACCCCACTCCGGTGCTCTTGCCTGGAAGATCCCCTGGACGGAGGAGCCTGGTAGGCTGCAGTCCATGAGGTCGCCAAGAGTCAGATACGACTGAGTGACTTCACTTTGACTTTTGACTTTCATGCATTGGAGAAGAAAATGGCAACCCACTCCAGTGTTCTTGCCTGGAGAATCCCAGGGATGGGGGAGCCTGGTGGGCTGCAGTCTATGGGGTCGCACAGAGTTGAACACAACTGAAGCTACTTAGCAGCAGCAGCAACTTTGCATAGTGTATTAAAAAACATGTACTTAAAGAACCACCCTTATGGCAGAAAGTGAAGAGGAACTAAAAAGCCTCTTGATGAAAGTGAAAGAGGAGAGTGAAAAAGTTGGCTTAAAGCTCAACATTCAGAAAACTAAGGTCGTGGCATCTGGTCCCATCACTTCATGGCAAATAGATGGGGAAACAGTGGAAGCAGTGTCAGACTTTACTTTTTTGGGCTCCAAAATCACTGCAGATGGTGCTTGCAGCCATGAAATTAAAAGACGCTTACTCCTCAGAAGGAAAGTTATGACCAACCTAGATAGCATATTAAAAAGCAGAGACATTACTTTGCCAACAAAGGTCCATCTAGTCAAGGCTATGGTTTTTCCAATGGTCATGTATGGATGTGAGAGTTGGACTGTGAAGAAAGCTGAGTGCCAAAAAATTGATGCTTTTGAACTGTGGTGTTGGAGAAGACTCTTGAGAGTCCTTTGGACTGCAGGGAGATCCAAGCAGTCCATCCTAAAGGAGATCAGTCATGGGTGTTCATTGGAAGGACTGATGCTGAAGCTGAAACTACAATACTTTGGCCACCTCATGTGAAGAGTTGACTCATTGGAAAAGACCCTGATGCTGGGAGGGATTGGGGGCAGGAGGAGAAGGGGACGACAGAGGATGAGATGGCTGGATGGCATCACTGACTCGGTGGACGTGAGTTTGAGTAAACTCCAGGAGTTGGTGATGGACAGGGAGGCCTGGTGTGCTGTGATTCATGGGGTCGCAAAGAGTCGACTGAGTGACTGAATTGAACTGAACTGACTTAAAGAATCAATATTTAATAAAAATTAATCTTTACTGCTTCATCAAGGACATGGAGAATTTTATTTTCATTGTGAGTGGGGGGTGGTAAAGAATACTTTGACTGCCAGTTTGCTGCTACTCCCATCATTAATTCTTGCATCGTATTAGTATTAGTCACTCAGTTGTGTCCAACTCTTTGCAACTCCGTGGACTTATAGCCCACCAGGCTCCTCTGTCCAAGGATTTCTACAGGCTTAGAATACTGGAGTGGATAGCCATTTCCTTCTCCAAGGGATCTTCGTGACCCAGGGATTGAACCCGGGTCTCCACATTGCAGGCAGATTGTTTACCATTGAAGCCACCCATACCAGCAATTTCACCCACTTTTGTTTTTTCATACCATTAGTGCAGGTATCAACATGAGAAAAAAAGCAAATAACGTCTTAGTATTATGAAGAAAGTATTTTAACTCCAGGGACACTCTCTCCCTGAAAGGACCTGAGGAATTGATCTTTGAGAACCACTGCTTTAGACTGAACAGAGATCAGAAGGCCACAGCAGGGCATCTCAGTGCAGATGGTGTAGATCAGCTCCATGAGAGGAGCTGTTCCTCTAGGAACATAGCCCACACTGTACTTATGATCAACTAAAATCTCCACATCTCTTTTATTGGACCTACTGTCAAGCTTCCTGTTTGGGAGGGAGCAGGAAACTTTTAAAGACATACATTAGCTGATGACCTCACTTTGGGAAAAGGTGAGTGGGAGGTGATGGATGTCATCCAAGTGGAGACTTTTCACAGATGGTGGAAAGGGATGGATAGCCGTGAATTGGGGAATCCTCAGTCTAAGATAGACAGTTGAAGCCAGAAAGCTGCCTTGAGTTCAGAGAAAAACCTAGGGGGACACTGAGTCCAGAGAGGGCACAGGGAAGGAGAGGTTAGCAGGTCAGGCAAACCCGAGCAAGGTCATGAGAATCAGGAGAGAGTGTAAGTCCTGAAGCAGGCTGGCCTCGTAGTGTGCTGCAAAGGTGGTGATGACTGAAAGCCAAGCAGAGGCTCTGGAGCTGGGCTGTAAGCAAGTCCTTAGAGACCTGAAAGTTGCTTCCATACAGTGATGAGTTTGGAAGCCATGTAGTAGCAGAGCCCCAGACAAGAATGGGAAGGCTATGGAACCAGGCCAAATATTCAAGATTTTTGTCTCTAAAACAAAAAATGAGGAAATAGTTGGAAACAGCAGCCCTGTCAATCTGGGCTTTCTGAGAAAGGGGGTATGTGGCTGTGGGACACTTGGGTAGAACAAATGAGAGAGACAGAGAAGCCATTCCCCAAACCCTGAGATGACTGAGAAGCTTGTCTTCTTTTCAAAGGGCAATAACGATATATACAATAGGATGTGGATATGTGAAATTATCCTATGCCACAGATAGCTGCAGTGTTTTCTTATCACCCTGGAGAACTTTGATAGACATTCTTTAATATTCCAAAAGCCCCATCAGCTCACTGGACCCAGAATTATCAGCAGCAGAGAGTGCTAATTAATTGGAATTTGGAACTCTTGACTTGCAGGATGGGTGTGTGTTGGAGAGATGTTTGTGAGAGATGGTGTTTATCCAGAGGATTTCCTTTTCTTTTAAGTTTCAAGGCTAGAGGCTTAAGCATCTTTAATCCAAAGGAAGGAGATCCAACAGTTGTTATGAAATCCCAAATGTCTACTCAAGTCTCCTTTAGGATTAGAGACACCAAGGAAGGGTAGGAGAGGGTGAGGTGGATATTCCATAACCCTGTCCAGGGGAGATTCGAGTGAGGTGAGTCTCATGGATGGAGAATGAGGTCACTAGCATCCCAGTGGAGGTGGCAGATTGTTCCTGCTTGTCCCCTGCATCCATCAGTGGCCACTGTGCCCCTAAACTAATTCTTTCTGTTCTTAACCAGCCACGTTTCACTTTGAAAAGTCAGTAAAATGCAAGTGATGATGAAGCAGGGTGTACTTTTTTTTTAATTAGCTGCCTCTCATTCACTCAGCCTTTGGCAGAGCAGGATGCTGGTAGAGATCTGCCCATTGTTACAAAGCAGCCCCTCCTAGGGAGGGATAAACACACAAGGCCAATCCATTGTTGTTCTCCGGGAAAAATAAGAAACCTAGGCAGCAGGACCTGGGAGTAGGCTGGGGGAGGGAGGGAAGGATGCATAATCAGGAGACCTCTAGCTGCAGGGGCTTCCACTGAAAGGCCAGGATCTGGACCAGGCAGTGGCTTTCATTCCAGCTGGCCTAACTCATGCCCCGGGAAAAGAGAGGCACTGGGGAGGAAGTGATGAAGTCACAACCATTTCTCCAAAGAACCTGGCCTAGAATTTGTAAGCACAAGCCCAGGAGTGCTGCTGATTTCCTCCTGTCCCAAGCTACAGCCACAGACTTTCCAGTTCCTCAATCTAAATGTTCCCTGGGGACCCCAGCTTTACCTAATAAGAACCATCATTAGGAATTTAAAATTTACAGAACATGTTCGCACATACCTGTATTTATTTCTCTCCAAATCCCTGAAAGATGGGAATGAGCATTAATACCAATTTATAAGTGAGGAAAGGATGGGGGTGGGCCTCCATATCCTTCCAACAATACTGTTAGAGTGGGAACTACTTCCTCATTTTACTTGGGAGGCAGCTGAGGTTCAGGGAAATTAAAATGACTTGATCCCAGCCATAGAGATAATAAAACTCAGGGACTAGGGAAAAGCCAGATCTTTTAGACTCCTGGTCTACCTGCGGGAGTGGAGATTTTCCATCACAGGTTTAAGGTTGATATTTCCCCCCCCCCGCCCCACCCCCTTCAGGGAGGGAAGAGGCTCACTGTGTGGTTTTCGGTGCTCAGGCAGATCCCTCTCGGGGCCTTGGAGAACCACCTGGTTATTCATCTCCCACCTCGCCTCCTCCCCCTCCCACCCCAACATGCCTCTTCCCTCTATTCCTCTCCAGCAAAGAGGAACCGGATGGCCAGGCTCCTTGGATCTCAGCTTGCAGAACTGGTAATTAGCCCTTTGTGTCTAGTTAACCACCTTTCATCTCCTCTACTTGCTGGTGTCCACTTTCCCTTATTAGCATCTTTCAACTCTTTGCCAAGCCCTCCACCCTGTTTGTGGCCAGCTCTGGTTGTGGTTGTTTGTCGGGGTGATGGCTGAGGGATGAGTGTACATGGTGGGGTGGCAGAGGGAAGGGGGAGCTGCTCCAACCAGAATCACTCACATTTTCCATCCTAGGTGCCAGGCATCTCTCTCCTCTCCCATCCCAGAGGCAGCCAGGTTTAAGTCACCTGGCTTAGAGGCAGACAGTTGATAGCTAGGCTCCCAAATTTCGGGCCTTTGGAGCTCGGGTATTACCTTTCAGTTTCTTTGCGTGGGTGAAATGGGAGCCATCTGACCGGCAACTTTTATACTTTGAACAAAAGCCTGCTGACTAATTCCTCATCTCCAGGAGATCACCTTCAACCCCAGATTTCCCTGCTCTGAGGCAGCCCATGTGGGCCCATCAGCCAAACATCCTGAGCTTTCCCGGACAGTCCTACTTCCACTGTCCTCATATTTAACCATTTACTTGTGTAGCAATTTATATTTACTTGACTTTACATATTTCATATGTTTATATTAATAAAAATTGAAGGAAATTTTAAAAACTTAGCCTTAATTCAAGTGCTTAAGAGCCACATGTGGCTGGTGCTGTTGGACAGTGCGAGTAGAAAACATTTCCATTATTGTGGAAACATATTCCAATATACTGTTCTATTGGACAGCTCCGATATACACAGGCAGAAATTCCAGCATCCAAACTACAGGTCACAGATCGTTTGTTCCTCGAAGGTCCTAAAGCTTCTCTGACCTTTCGAGTGAACTCATTTGAGTTCCCAAGATGTCAGAGCCTGCTGGCATTGGAGGCCACCCGGCAAAGGATGCCTTTGAAGAAATGTCCCTTATGAAATTCACCATTATCAAGTTTGGAATGCCTGCTGTTCCTCCACAGTGAGACAGGTGGGGCCTGGGATGTTCTTGGTTCATGTGATCGCCAAGACTTCGTGTGCAAAGAAAGGAACTTGGTGTCTCTTGGTTTCATCCAAGCCATCGGCCTTGTCAGCCAAGGGGACAGCTGGTTGTAGAGTGCGGTCTTAGTGGACAGAGCAAGGGGCAGGGCTGAGAGAATTCCAGCTGTGAGGGCTGTGTCTTGACCTGTCCTGCCTGGAGGGTGAGGGTGGGAAGTACCTCTCAGAGCCTCCTCCTAGTCCTTTCCCAGCTTCTTAGAGGGCAGCCTTTGCTGCAGAGAGAAGAGAAAAGGAGTTTTTCCCCTTCCCCAGTCCAGGGAGAAGGGACGCTTTGGGGTAAGAGGTTTAGCCAGAAGCCTTTTCTTTCTGGAACAGGGGCAATTGGTTTATCCCTTGCCAGTTCCTGCAGGCAAACAGCATGCTGGCCTGGCCTGCTGCCCCAGCCCTACCTGTCATGTGCTTGGCAAGTCTGACTTGAGTCCTTTTTTCCACTGCCTTCCCCACCCCATCAAATTGCCATTGCAACCTCTCATTTTTCTGCTGCCTAGATGATTAAAAAGCATGACTTAGTGGAAAAATCTTGACCTCCTTGGGGTCAGCCTCTTAGGCAGCTGTCAGAGATAAGATTGTACTGGCAAAATACTCAGCTATGCTTTGCAAGGCTTTCTGTCTGGATGTGAGGAAATGAGAAGCTGGTTGGTTCTGGGTGCGTTCTGTTTGTCTTTGGAGAGAGCTACAATTTTCAGAGACATAAATTGGTATTATCTGATAATAAAATATAATCTCTGATGGGAAGGTTAGATTACTATAGTGATTTTTTTTTTAAAGTAATTAACAGGCTTTGTTAAAAAAATTTTTTTTTCCCATGGCGCCTGCTCTGAGCAATTCAGGGAGCAAAGTTCTCTGGCAACTAAGCAGTATCAGAAGTTCAATGCTCAGACTTCCCCCAAGGACTTAAAAGACTTAATTGTGCAGCTCCTGGTATGAAATTGTTTGGAGTTATTTTAATTATTGTGTTAGTATTGCTGCCTCTTGCTTAGAGGTTGAATACTTACCATAGTCCTGTTGAAACTGCTCCAAAGAGGACATTCCAATTTGAATTTAACATATGTCCTCAAAGCATTTTATCATCTTTGTGTTTGCCCAGGATTTGTATCCATCTAGTGAGACCAGAGGCTACTTCATTTCTTAAATGGAGAAACTCAGGCCCAGGCGGTTGAGAGGTCTTGGCTAGGTAGGGTTGGACAAGTGATGTCAAGGACATAGTGAGAACCTGGGGTCTGTGTCTGGACCCTTTGTGTTATCAAATGGGCGCCTCTTTTGAAGTCCTGTGGGTCTGAGTTTGGGTCCCCGCTCAGCCACTTCCTGACTCTGTGGCCATGAGTGAGTCAGTTGCCCTCTGTGTGCTTCAGTTTTCTCATCTATAAATAGTGATCACACCACTGCATACTTCAGAGGATTATTGTGATCTGCGATTCTGCTCAGCACATGTGCCTGCCGTAACTTCCATCATCAGCAGCATCATCCTACTTTTAATGAGAGACCCCCTCCCAGCTCAGAATGAAATCACATGCTCTCCACCACACGCCCTTTGCTTGTTATCCTCCTCTTCCTTTTGCTCGCCTTGCTGCTGCATGTCCCTTCGGCTTTTCCTCAGCATGGGCGACTGTAATTAGAAGTCGGTCACCACCTCTCTCAGCCAGGGAGTTGCAGCATAGGTACAGCCCCAGACTTGAGGTCAGAGGGTAGAGGCAGGGGTCCAGGGCTGTCCTGGGCCTGGTGTCCATCCCCTCCTGATATTTCACAGCTCTGTCCTTGAAGATGTAGAACAACTGTCCAGACTCGACAGTTCATCTTCTGGACTTGTCTGCCCAGATGGTCATCTCGGGGGCTGAACTGCCAGATGGGCCATTAAAGCCCAGGGTCTTACCACCATCCCTGATCAGCTTTCCAGGAAATGGGCGTGTTGGCCCAGTAGCATCTATTCATTGTTCAGAAGATGCAGATCTGGTTTGAATCCTGGCTCTTCCTTGTGGCCCTCAGAGTCCCAGGGTCTCTCTGCTCCTGCTGGAGGGGTGTGGTGTGGTAGCAGTAAGGCCTAAGGCAGGTGATGTCTGAAAGAGCTTTGTAAACTGTAGCATACTTTCCACTCGTGGGGTTCCCCTCACTCATGCCCAAGGCTTGTGCTCAGAAGGGCATCTGGTTCCCCCTCGCAGGGAGGGGCTCCAGCTCCACGTGAGAGAGTGAGGAGGGGCCCACGTAAGCCCCGTGACCTTCTCCCTGCTCGGCACTGGAGTCTAGTGCACGCAGCCCAGTCCAGGGGCAGACCTGCAGGGCTGGCTGCCTTGGGAAGAGGAAGCCTGTGGTGGGGGTCATCTTTCCCCACGCCTCCCTTCACCATCACCCCCAGCTGAGCCCCTTCCTGCCTTGTTTTCCTCCTGGCTGCCATTACGATACTTTTTATAAGCCTTGTTAAATCTTTAATGATGCCTGGTTGTGCAGCTGGCTTAAGACTTAATCCCCAGCAATAGGGCTTTATTGGATAAATGGTTAATAATCACTCATCTGCAGGGATTGGGGAGGTTGTATTGAGGCCCATGATTCCCAGAAGCCCCACGTGGCCTCTGACATGGTCAGGGACTTGATGGGGACCACACTTCATGGGGTCTGGTACAGTAAGACTGGGCACCCTCATCACACCCCAGAAGTTGGGAAGGCCTGAGGTTCTAGGAGAGCCCTTTTAGTACCTCCAAGGAACAGAGCAAGGCACAGGGAGCCCCCAGGTTCTCTTCAAATGTGTCTCCACCCTCCTCCTTGTTTCACTTTCCTTTCTTTTGCCATGAACAAGCTGTGTGACCCTGAGCAAGTCTCCTGACCCCTTTGGGCCTCAGCTTCTGTATCTGTTAAAAGGACAGGTTGGGAAGAGATGACCTTATAGGTGCTGTGTGATTCTGTAAGCCCCAGCAGCCCAGACAGTCTCTTCTCCCCAGCTCTCTGGTGAGTCCCCGAGGGCTGTGTGTGGCAGGGGACCAGCAGCCCTTGGGATTAAGCACTTAAGCTGCTGGGCAAAGAATTGGGTCATCTGTAGTCACAGGGCAGCATGTACAAAGGGAAGGCACAGAGCCTGGATTTTATAGCCTGGTTTAGGGTGTCCCCTGGCTCTGGGCAAGACACACAGTAGGCTTAGAAAAAGGAACCGTGTGGACAGGACTTTGGAAAGAGAATTAGACTCTTTCGGGTATAGAATTGTCAAGGTGGGTTTTTTTCAGTCGTTTAGCCTCGTCCGACTCTTTGAAACCTCATGGACTGCAGGATGCCAGGCTTCCCTGTCTTTCACTATCTCCTGGAGTTTGCTCAAATGCAAGTCCATTGAGTCAGTGATGCCATCCAACCATCTCATCCACTGTCACTCCCTCCTTCTCCTGCCCTCAATCTTTCTCAGCATCAAGGTCTTTTCCAATGAGTCAGTCCTTCACATCAGGTGCCAAAGTATTGGAGCTTCAGCTTCAGCATCAGTCCTTCCAATGAATATTCAGGGTTGATTTCCTTTAGGACTCACTGGTTTGATCTCCTTGCTGTCAGGGAGCCAGGGGTTGTTCGCAGGTGGAAAAGGAGCCTGGGATTGTGTTCCCACCTGCCCGTGTCTGGGGCCGTGCATTCAACTCTGATTTGACTTCAACTTCACAGCTGCAGTGAGATTAGAACCCATCTCCTTAAGGGGCAGGTGGTATTGGGCATGGACTTGGGAGTCAAACAGACTTGGGTTTGAATCCCATTCTACCACTGCACCTTTCCAGGCTGAATGATTTGGGCACCCTCCTTCTCCAGGTATCTCTTAAGTGGCATTAGCAGCACCTATATTTCAACATGACTGTGTTGGGTGCAAATGACCTACATAAAATACCTGGTATCTGGCTCACATCAAGTGCTGATAATTATCCTGGGAGTAATTTGCTGTTGTGGCACCTGTTGTATGCATTGTACTTGTAGTTAAAATGCTTGCCACAGTTGGAGATGTGATTTACTGTGGAGGACATGTTCTCAAGTTCTTTTATCTGAAAACAAAACCAAAAGGGACAAACACCAATTTGGTAGCACTGCCATGAAAGCCTTCAACTTCAGGATTAGTCGGCTGAGGGCTGATTTCCTCTGTTGCCCTGGAGTTTGCTCCCTGCTCCCTGCCCCCTGCCCCCTGCCTGATGCTCCCCAGGGGGCAGAGTAGCATGGTCCCTGGTGTGCAGTGGGGGCTCAGTCCTGCACGTGAATGTGACTGGGTTCTCTGCTTTTATTTCAGATCTTCCCTGACCCGTCAGACTTTGACCGCTGCTGCAAACTGAAGGACCGTCTGCCGTCCATTGTGGTGGAGCCCACAGAGGGGGAGGTGGAGAGTGGGGAGCTCCGGTGGCCCCCTGAGGAGTTCTTGGTCCAGGAGGACGCGCAGGACAACTGTGAAGAGACAGCGAGTGAAAGCAAGGAGCAGTAGAGTCCACGCCGGCTCCCTCGGGGTCACACCAGACAGCCTCTGTACCTGAACTGTGTCCTTTCCCACTACCATGGAAGGAGAGCGTGTGTGAGCCACTGCAGGTCTGCACACGTCAGATGATGGCTTCCTTTCTGCACCTGCAAATCACTGAGTTGGTTTTCTTTTCTTTTCTTTTCCTTTTTTGAGATGTCGGGCAGCGGAGCCCTCTGTGACTACGCGCTAGGCCTTTTGAGAAAGGAAGCTTCTTAGAGCAGGGGTGGGGTGCAGGGAGGCGGGCATCTTGGAGATCATTATCTGAACTCAGGAGGGCTGGGGGCAGCCCTATGACTCCAGTGGGCTCCAGGGGAGGGCGTCTGGGGCAAGAAAAACAAACAGGAGATGAAAGAGAAAAGAAAACTGAGCAGAGAAGTGCGGCCAGGAAAGATGGACCCAGCAGCACGCGCTCTGGCTACCGAGGCATCACCCTACAAAGTCTTCATCTCTCTCTCTAATTTTGCCCACTGCCCGTCTTTGTTTTTATTTCGGGTGTGTTGGTCTGTAATGGGAGGCAGGTGAAGGAGAGCTGTGGAGCCTGGCTTCCTGCAGAACCAGCCAGAGGTGATGCCAGAAAAGAGAAAAGTCTCCTGGTTCCTTCTCCAGACCCTCCCCTCGGGCCCTGGCAGATGTTCCTGCCTGCTGTGATCTGGAGGCTTTTTGAGAGGCTGCACTTTTGAGCGTTCCCCTGACTTATCCTCTTTGCCCCCCACCCTAGCCCTTTTGGAAATAGCGAGAGCCTCTCCCACCCTTGTTGGAGGGCCAAGATAGATGCTTGGACACCGAGGTCCATCCTCTGCTGCTCCCCCCAGACTCACTCTCCCTCTGGGTGGAGGCACAGCGTGGCGGGCCCTCCCTCCAGGGCTGGCCCTTCCTCCTCCTGACCCCTACCCTCCCAGCTCCAGCACAGCCGTTTGGGTGTGCTAGCCTGGCCGTGGGTTCAAGCCAGCCTGACCAACTGCAGTACCCACTCCTACGTGGGATCTTGGCTTCTTTTTCCGGTGGGGGCTGAGCAGCCAGCAGGGGAGAGTTTCTCTGTTTCTCATTGGGAAGTGAGCGTCAAGGCAGGTCCTGAGAGCTGGCAGAGCCTGGGAGTTGTGGATGGTGGTGACAGGCAGCCCAGGGATGGAATTTGAAACTCAAGGGTGTCATGAGATCCTGGGCTTCTTCCCTGGTGTTCCTGGATGCAGAGGGTGGGTGGCGTGGGGAGGGAGCCGCATCCCTTCCCACTTGACCCCTGCGAAGGCTATAGTTGCAGAGAAAGCTAACCTGGACTTAGAGCTCCTTATCACAGTTAAGAACCATCTGGAGCTGCAGAGATTGCAGGACGAAACCCTTCACACATCTCTATCTCAGAGCAGGACCGTGCAGCCAAGAAGTGAGCTCAAGTCCCTCCCTGGGGCTGAACGTAGCCAATTGAGGCACCCACCTCGTCCCCTCAGGGCCCCAGGCCATCCAGGCTGAGCCCCTTTGGTTGGGACATGTGTGTAGACTTGTACTTAATACCTCAAGGTTAGTGTGGCTCTTGGGAACGCTGGGGCGGGAGGACCAGCGTGGCTAGCTTGTATGAGCAGGACTTGGTTCTGGGCAGCCGATGCTCATCCCCCGCCCCTCCGCTCCTACCCTGTGTTGTCTGTCCATGTTGCATACACCGATGGCAATAACTTCTTCCAGCTCCTCGGGCAAGTGGGAGAGGCCTGCAGCCGGCCCTGCGAGAGAGCTTCTCTCTCTCTCTCTCTCTCTCTCTCTCTCTCTCTCTCTCGCTTGCTTGCTCTAGCTCTCGCTCTCCTCCTGTTTCAGCCGCAGGGAGCCTGTCCCCATTCCTCTCACCCCTCACAGCTGCAGTTCTCAGCCCATGCCTCCCTCCGTGGATGGGGTCTTGCCTTTGAAAATCCCGTGTTTCTGTGTCCCTGTCTCATGCTCCCCTGTATCATCTGTCCCAGTCTTGCCGTGTGATGGGAACATGCTTGTAAACTGCATAACAAATCTGCTTTGTGTATATGTGTGTTTATGGGGGTGGTTTATTATTTTTTGCTGGTCGCTAGATCCCTTTGTATGACCACGTGGAGTCTGAGCAGGCCAGGGGCTGACAGCTTAAGTCAGGACCCTCAGCGGTGAGCCTGCTGTGGGGACCCAGCTGCTCTTGAACAAGTGGCTGAGCTCCAGTCTGGCCTCCTCTTTTTTTTTTTAAAAGTAACTTGTGTGTATTTCTAACTGATCCTATTGGGGGAAAAAAAAAAACCAACCCTAGTATTTCAGTAAAAATGCCTGTTGTAAGATGAACCTCCTGTAACTTCTATCTGTTCTTTTTTGAGGCTCAGGGAGAAACTAGCATTTTTTTTTTCCAAACTACTTTTTGTCACTGTGACAGTTGTAAATAAAGTTTGAAAATGCTTTCCACTCTGGTCTGGGTTCTTTTTTTCTTGCTGCTCCATTGGAACTGACAAAGCGTAGGAGCTGCTCTCACAGGAGACTGAGTTCAGCACAGCCGCCCCTTGTGAGGGTCCTTAGGTACCTCACCTGGTGGCCCTTCTGGGATGAATCCGTTCATGGTTTTTATCAGCTGGTTGAATGAAAGCAGCTTTTTTCTTCTACACTGGTGGTTCTAACTCTGGATGCACATCAGAGTCACCAGCAGAGCTCTAAAAAGTCACAAATACCTGCATCTTATCCCCCACAGACTTGGATTTGAGTGGTCTGGGGTGAGGTTCAGGCATTAGGATTTTTTAGAATCACCTGGAGGAGATTTTAACACACAGCTATGGTTTTAAACTACCTTTCTAAGAGAAGAGAAAGTGTTAGTCACTCAGTCATGTCCGACTCTTTGTGACCCCATGGACTGTAGCCCACCAGGCTCCTCTGTCTGTGGGATTCTCCAGGCAAGAATACTGGAGTGGGTTGCCATTCCCTTCTCCAGGGAATCTTCCCGACCCAGGGAAAGAAACATCCCCAATTTATTGCAAAGTTTTTCACAAAGACTGGGAGTGAATGAATGAGTGTGTATGTAGCTCAAGAGAACTCCAGGAATCATTCAAACCGTTGACTGAGTGCCTAGGACTTATCAGTCATTGTTAAGAGGCTGGGTAAACAAAATAGCAGTGTCCCAGCCCTCTCTGCACTGCTTAGTATAGAAAATTAAAGGACAAATGTGGTGAGTGCAAGGCAGGAAAAACATAGCGAGCATCTGTTGGAAGGGTCAGGAGAGGCGTCTGAAGAAATGACAAGGAGCAGGTGAGGTGCTTGGAGAGAGTGCTTCCGGCAGAGAAGGTTTGAGATGAGCTTGACTGGAGGGGTGGGGAGGAGGAAATAGTGCAGGGAGGGCTTCTCAGACCTGGGTGAGAAGTTTGGGCTTTTATTTTAAGGGCAGGGCTTAGGATAGTAGCATTTACATTTTTACACAATCTGGCTCGATGGAGATGGAATTGGAGGGGGCAAGATGGAAGGCCCAGAGACCAGGAAGGGGGCTACGTGGAGATCAGAGTGAGAGACGGTGGTGCTTTTATGGAAAAGGGTTTTGGACACTTTGAATCTGGGGCTGGATATTTTTACCTTTACTCAGCCCATATCTGGGCTTTTAACCATGGAGAATATAGAACAATCAAGTGATCTGTGCTGAGATTAATTGATCCTAATGGAAGATTGATCCATTTTAACATTAGCCTGTCAGACCATTTGCTCTATGGATCTGCTGCCCTGATGATAAAGTCCAAGTCTTGACCATCCTCATCTTGGATTGTCCCTCCTTGACTCTCCAACAGTTGAGGATGGAGTTTATTAGGACACAGCCTCCTTAAATGTAGTATCACAGAAAACTATCTCTATTCACAGCTGACATCATTTATGTAGAAAAATCCTATGAAATCTACCCAAAAGATCTACTAGAGCTGACCTGTGAGTTCAGCATGGTTGCAGGATCTATGATCAATATACAAAAATTGAGTGTATTTCTATATACCAGCATTGAATAACTGGAAATTAAAATTTAAAATACCACTTACATTAGCATAAAAAACTACTTGGGGAGAAATCTGACAAAAGGGGTACAAAACCTGTTCAATAAAAACTATGAAACACTAGTGACAAAAATGAAATAAGACCTACATAATCAGAGGAACCTGGCAGGCTACAGTTGATGAGGTCACAAAGAGACACGACTGAGCAACTATCACTCACACTTAACCAGAGAGATATATCATATGGGCCTAAACACACAATGTTGTTCAGATGTCAGTTCTCTCCAAATTGACCTGTAGATTCAACACAAAATAACAGCAAGCTTTTTTTTGCCAGAAATTGACAATCTGATTCTAAAACTCATGTGAAAATGCAAAGAATCTAGAATTGCTAAAACAACAAGGAGCAAACTTAGCCCAAATCTCAACTTTAAACTCTATTACAAAGTTAAAGTATTCAAAACATTTAGTATTGTCATCGATAGACAAATAGATCCATGGAACAGAATAGAGTCCAGAAATGGGCCCAAACATAAATGGTCGATCGATTTCTTTTTAAGTAGTTGTGACATTTTTAAAAATTTATTTTTAATTGAAGGATAATTGCTTTACAGTATTGCATTGGTTTCTACCAAACATCAACATGAATCAGCCATAGGTTTACCCATGTTCAATTGATTTTTGACAAAGGTGCCAAGGCAACCCAGTGAAAAAAGGACGATCTTTTCAACAGTTGGTGCTAGAAAAATTGTATATCCTCATGCAAATATCCCCTGGGGGTGGAAATATGAGTCCTTACTTCTGCCTCCTGTTGTCTCCATGTGACTTTCTAAATAGAATAATTACTCATTTAGGAAAAAAAATTTGTTTTTCATGGTTGGTCATTGGCTTCAATGCTGTCCCACTCCACCACAGGTCACCTCCTCTCTCCCTAAAGGAGGAACATTCATGGAAACTGGTGAACATTGCTGTGTTATTCAGGATGACTTGTATTCCCATCCTGCTCAGTCCATATGTTATCTGGGGCCAGATTCTTAATGTCCAAGATCTTCAGGTTTCTTTTCTAGTACCTCTTGTGCAGGGATGTGAAGGTTGAACACTCAGTAGCCATTCCACAAGTCGAGGTTTTATCCCTCTTTCCCTTGAAAGTTGGGGTAGCTAAGGAACTAGCCCCTGACTTTCCCCTGCTTTTCACACTGAGTCCTGTGCATACCAAGTCAAGAAGAGCTTCAAGGTGAAGGCAATTGTCTATCCATAAATGCTGAAATTAACTGATCGGTGATGAGATTAATTGATCTTAATGGAAGATAAATGCATTTTAATAATTCAGAGTTGCTTTCTTTTTTAAAGCAAATTTAAACAGAAAAAAAATTCCTCCCTTAGTTTGCCCCTTTCATTTATCATCATGATGGGGGAGAAAGCAGAAAGACAAAAAAGGGACTATTAATGCCTCTGTCCACCAAAATATTGGAGAGGGGAGAGGGAGACATCTCCCATCAAGCTAGGCCTGATGTCTGGCTCCTTTTTAAATAAGAGGAGATCCTTGGGCAGAGACCTGTTGGAAGTGATGGTTCTATGTGAAATGGAGAGAGATTCAAGGTGTGGGTGACAGCAAGTGCAAAGGCCCTGTGGTGGGCATTGACTTGACTTTTTTGGAGAAATGTCTGTGAAACCAGCAGGGCTAGAGCAGAGGAAAAGAGAAGTAGCTGAGGTCAGATACCACAGAGTGGAGTTTAGAATCACTATTGTCCATTGTGAGAAGCCTGCTGGGGAAGGAAACAGGCTCATCAGGCATCCCAGCCCCTAGAAATCCACCTCTCAGTCCATTCAAAGATGTCTCACCGCTGCAAATGGCAGTCAGGGTTGATGGACCTGAGGCAGTGTCATAGGCTGAAGGGGTTTCTGGGTCATCAAAGGAGGATTAGACCAGGCAGAAGTCTGTTTGTACAGCTGTCCTCCAGTTACTGAAAAGTGGTTATGGCTAAGAGAATGGGCACTGAGCTCGGGCCACTGGATCTGTATGTAGCTCAGCCCTGCCTTTTACTGTAATGTGACCTTAGGCAAGTTACTTTCCTTCTCTGGGCCTCACTTTCCTCCTCTGTAAAGTGGGTACCTACCTCACAGAGTTGAGGTGAGGCTTAAATGCACTGTTATAAGTAGTAACAAGCTTAGAACTGTACCAGGCACAAAGTAAGTGCTCAAATGTTAATCATTGCAGAAGGGAGAATAATACCCTCCCCCCCACTCCCCAAAGTTGTCCACATTCTGATCTCAGCAACCTGTGACTCTGTGATGTTACATTGCAAGTGGGAATTAAAATTGCAGGTGAAATTAATGTTGTTAATCAGCTGACTGACTTGAGAGAGCCTGTATTATCCAGGTGAGCCCAATCTAATTACACGGGTCTTTATAAGGGGTCGGGGAAAGCAGATGAGCCAGTGTGGGAGTTAAAGAGAGGTTTAAACATGGCAGAAGGGGCCTCAACGAGTATAGGTACCTCTCTCTAGAAGTTGGAAAAGGTAAGGAAACAATTCCTAAAGCCCCCAGAAGGTTGACAGCCCTACCAACATGTTGATTGCAGCCCAGTGATACCCATTTTGGACTTCTGACTTCCAAAATGGTAAGATAATAAATTTGGGTTAAGCCACTAAATTTGTGGTAATTTGTTTGAGCCACAGTAAGAAACCAAAACAGCCATTGTTATAATATGATGGTGGTGATGATGATATAGACGAAGAGGTCCCCAACCTCCAGGCCATGGACTGGTACCACAGGAGCCAGATCAGCAGCCACGTTAGATTAGAAATAAAGTGCACAATAAATGTAAAGCACTTGAATCACCCTGAAATCATCCCCTCTCCCCCATAACCCTGGTCCATGGAAAAATTGTCTTCCATGAAATTGGTCCCCAGTGATGAAAAGGTTGGGTACTGCTGAGACAGACTTCTGCGTGGCCTCGGAGAACAGGGTGGCATTGGATGGGAGGGGCTCTAAGCAGGGGTTCCACTCTCCAGCACTAGAGCCCATGCTGTCTTAAGGCTAAGTGTTCTCTAAGTGTCTCCAGGCAGAGGTGTCTGTCAGCTGGAGGGGGCACCACTGCTCTGGACTGGATAAATCTGAGGCTGTAAAGTGCTTATTCTAGAAAATTAGTGATTGAAATGTTTTAACTAATTTTCAAATTTCTAGAAAGGGTAAGAATTAACGACATGTGGGTGCTTCCCTGGTGGCTCAGCTGGTAAAGAATCTGCCTGCAATGTGGGAGACCTGGGTTCAGTCCCTGGGTTGGCGAGATCCCCTGGAGAAGGGAAAGGCTACCCATTCCAGTATTTGGACCTGCAGGATTCCATGGACAGAGGAGCCTTGCGGGTTCCAGTTTGTGGGGTCGCAAAGAGTTGGACACGACTGAGCGACTTTCACTCTTCATGTTGGTCATTATAGCCTGCATATCAGAATATTCATTACAATACTCCCCTCTCCCCATTTATCTGCAAAGAAGGTCCTGTTTGAAATACAATTCGTTTGCACTACTTCCTTTGCCATTTCAAATCGGGAAAACATGAATTCACTCTTTCCTAGTATTGGCTAGCATTTGTAGAGCACTGAGCTCTAGGTTTACCATCACTTCTAATTCTCACAACAGCTTTTTAAAATGTGGGTTTTTATATATAGGTTTTTTTTTTTTTTTCTGTATCAACTACAATTAGCAATGTAGAAGACAGCACAGTTTGGGACTTCATCTTTCAAATCCCATCCAGTGGCAAGTGACAGGATGATTTGCATTTTTGTTCCCTTCCAGTCATTGTCCCTCATATTTACCAGAAGGTACTCAATATATTTTTCCCATGAAGTAGACATTTTTAATGTTATTTTACAGATGAGGAAGCTGAGGTCAGAAGCTGAGGTCTGAAAGAGCGGGGTTAGAATCAGTGATGTGCTGGTAAATGTGTAAGAGCTGGCTCTCAAGAGAAGAAAAACAAAAACAAACCTGATTTAAAACTTTTGCCAATTTCCATGGGGTAAATGATCCCACTTTGGCTGATTCTATGCACAAACTACTCAGCCTGTCAGAGTCTCAGCTTTCTTTTCTAGAAAATGAATTTAATTCCAACACTGGGCAGTGCCTAGTTCAGAAGCCCTCTATAAACTCTAATGCGTGCCCTTCCTTCATTCAGAAAAGAGAAATAGCTCCAGAAGATGTATTTGGCACAGTATTTTTCCAACTGAATCATGAATCATTATTGGGTTGTGAAATTGATTTATCTGTGAGCTGCAACAAGAATTTTTTAAAAGAAAGACAACAGATAAAAAAGACTAAAATAAAACAGGAAAGAAAAATCATAGTGCAGCAGACATGGGAAGATTGTGTTATTTCCTGAAACTTTTCATTCCTACATGTGTGTGGCTGTGTGTACTGGATCATGAGAAGTTTTTCTTCTTGCTGTAGGTTGCCATTAAAATAGAGTCACTGAGTGAATCTGGCTTTCTAGAAAGCAGTGCTTTTGCCTTTAGAGTTGTAGAGTGAGAGAGGCAGCTAGAAATAGTGCCTTTTATACCCTTCTCTGTAGAGGAAATGGGGCTGAGGCACCCAAGGGCAGGGCCGGGGCGGCCCAGGGTTGCTGGGAGAAGCCAGAGAAGGCCACGATGCCCTTGGCCTCCTCCAAGGCCAGGGTTAGGCTCCAGGCAGCCCTCAGATTGTCTCCTGAGCACTGGAAGGTGGGCCCCTTTGCATGAGGGAGGAGAAGGAAACTGCACAGGAAATTCTGGCTGCAAGCTCACTGCTGCTGGGACCCACCACAGCAGCTACCACACAACAATAGTGCCCTTAGATAAAAATAACCCACAAGGTCTGCAGCCCTGCGGTGCGGGGGCAGGGGCATGCTGTCTCGAGGGCTGGAATGTCACCAGGCTACAGCCTGGGTCGTGCTCCTTGGCGCTGTGCTATACCTTCATTTCCTGATTGCTAATTAGAGGGCAGTTTGCCAGCTGGAGGTCGATTGGGCTGGTGCCAGGAATGGGGCCCCTTGACCCCAGGGTGTCTGCTCCCCTGCACTCTTACACAGGGTGATGTAAAAAAAAATCACTCATGCTGAGGTCTTGAAATCTCAATGCCCCACCCCTCCCAGGGAGACTTTCATCTTACAAGAGGGCCCCAGCCCAGGAGGGCTTACCTGAAGTTTGTCTCTGGACGCAGGTGGGGGTGAGGACGGAGACCTTCCTTGCAGCTCTCTCCCTTGGCTATAGGCGGGGCCTGACCCTGTAGCACCTCCTCCTGTGCCCCAAAAGTCCTCTCTCCAGGCTGAAGAGACAAGCTTCCTGTTCCCCTCAGTGCTTGAGCTTGGCCAGTGGCTAGTTTCCTACTAATTGAGGAATGGAAGGAGAGGGCAAGGGTCAGGCCAAATACTATTTTACTGCAGTAAAACCTGGTGAGGATCAGCAGCCAGCTTTGAAACACGGAGACTGGGCACCCCTGTTGGCTTCTGGCCTCACTGTTTGCTGGCTAATCATCTGCTTTTAGTCTGTTTCTCATCCTCTCCTGCCCATCCCAGAAATACCCACATCCCCCAAGGATAACAATATTATACAGGCACAGCACTCTACGGTTTTCCATACTTACTTCAGATCTTTCATTCACTTACACAGCACTTTTGGAACCTGGGCACATGGGTAGATTTCAGGGGAGCATCTGAATTTGGAGGGGACAAAAAGAACACCTATATTTTCATTGACTACTAAGTGAAAGGATTCCCTGATGGTTCAATGATAAAGAATCTGCCTGCTGATGCAGGAGACATGAGTTTGATACCTGGTCCAGGAAGATCCCCTGGGGAAGGAAATGGCAACCTACTCCAGTGTTCTTGCCTGGAAAATCCCATGGACAGAGGAACCTGGCAGGGTACAGTCTACTGGGTTGCAAAAGAGTTGGACATGGTTTACAACTGAACAGCAATTAAGTAAAAATTTAGCATGTCCTGCTATTAGAGATGTTGGCAACAAACCACAGGAGTGTCAGCAGCACCGTGACTGTCACCAACAGAAATCACCGGTATTTTCATTTTCACGGTACACTTGTTGCAGGGATCAGGAATTACCATTTGTAGTCATGGCTACCTCAAAGTCAACCCTGCTGCTGCATTTTTGTTAGGTAAAGCATTAATAAAGGACATTTATGACTTTGTCACAAGTGCGTAGCTGTATGTTAGCACAATTGATTTGGTGTGCAACTCTTTGCATTTTATGCATTTATAACAATATTCTGAAAAGAGGATTAAAATTTCTTCAGGGAGCCAGCGAGGAACCCCCTGAGGGGCTGGTGCTAGGGCCCTGAGCAGAGAGAGAGTTGAACTTGCATGGGCAAGGGAGCCTCGTCTGTAACCCACGGGGGTGCAAAGCCAAGAGAAATACAGCAAGTAAGTCACTGCAGACTAGCCTGATGGGTGCCATGACAGCAGCGATTGGACAGAAGCCGTGTGTAGGGCAGCCATGAAGTAGGTGGCCACCACCTCACATCAGACTCTGGAGTAATAGCCACCTCTGGCCTGAAAGGAAAGAACCCATCTACCTAACCCTCCTGGGCGCCCTCGCCCTGCTCCATTTCCCTGCCAGCCTCAGCCCAGGGTCCGGAAGCAGGGTGATGCAGTGTCCCCACTGCCCTGGCCTGAGATGTTTCCCAGAATACAGAACTTTCAGGGCCAAAACCAGGAGTTCTGGGCAAACCAGTACTGTTGTTCACCCTACTTGGAAGCCAAACCCTACCCTTCTTACCTAGAACTAATTCAACTGCCTGGAATTTGGATTAGCTTATTCCCCTAAGTGTATTCTCTGTCCGTACTCACCCTCACCCCACCTACCCAGTTTCTGCTTTAGCTCCCAAGCCAGTCTTCCCAGCCTCTAGCCATCAAGTGATTTGAACTTTTTATTCCCTTACAGGCCTGCTGAGCACTACTGGCTCTTTGTTTTCAATTGAGATATACTTTACATGAAGTCTTCAATTCCCAGGTGAATAGCTCAGTAAAGGTTTATACACCCATAAAACCACCACCCAGATCTAGATATAGAATACCATCCCTCCCCAGAAGTCTTCTGAGTACCGATTTGTTGTCAATTACTCCTCCAAAGGGTAAACCCCTCTTCTGACCCCCACAACCTTCCTATAAATGAAATCACGTTCTCTGCACCCCTCAGAAGCACACCTGTTCTGCCTGAAGCTGCTTCAGGTCCCAGTGTTGCCAGCCCAGCTGGGAGAAGCCCTCTTCAGCAGGACCATAAAGCAGGAGGGACAGAAAATGTAGGGGAAAACTTTACACCATATGGCTGGAGGGAATAAATAGCCTCCTTTTCCAGTTATGACACCAGGGCTCAGAGGGACAGGTCACTTACTCGTCCTTCTTTTGGCCAGCAGTAACTGGACTCAGGGATACAACCTACTGGGGAGGCAGAGTTGGAATTAAGACCCAAATCTCCTTCCTTTAAACCCTGCATCCTCCTTTAGGCAGAAGCCAGGGTGAATCCTGCTGTGGCAAGGAGGTTTTGTCTGAGAAAGCTGAGCAGGCAACCTGTTTCCTCCGTTTCACCCACTGCCCAGATGTACCAAGCACCTGAAACCCCAGGGATGCAGAGTGCTGGTTCCTAATGCTGGCTGCATGTTAGAAAAGACTCAGTGCCCAGACCAAAGAAATCAGTGTCTCTGGGAGTGAAACCTAGGTGCCAGTAGTTTATAATTTTGACACTCAGGCAAGTTTGTAAAGGAACTGAGGTTCTCAAAATTTACAATGCATGTGAGTCTTCTGGGGCTTTTGTTAAAACACAGATTCTGATTCAGCAGTCTGGGGTAAGGCCTGAGATTCTGCCTTTCTAACAAATGCAGGGTATGGTTGATGTTATAGTCCAGGAACTATGCCTGAGTAGCAAAGATTTAGAGGACCATTCTATTCCATTTTATCTTCATACAAATACACTTTGCAGTCATGCATTTTTCAGTTTGTCTTTTAAATATAAGGCTCACCTACTACCCACACCCTAATAATTACATGTTAATCCACCTTGACCAGGAAAGAGTACAATGATTTATCATGTGCCTTCTATGTGCCAAACACTGTCCCCCAATAAATTTGAGGATAGAGAAATAAAAAGGCTAATAACATGAAAACATGGAGTAGAAGCCTAGAGAACAGAGATAAAATATCTTATATACATCCAGTTGGAGCTTATGAAGGTGATGAGAAGGAAAACAAAAAGGGACACAATATTCAACAAGAAAATGGATAAGAAGGGAGTAGCCACGATGGTAGAGTACAAAGACCCTGAGCTCACCTTCTCCTCTTCCCAAAATTACAACTACTTACAGAGTAACTAAAGATGAGCACTAGCAGAAAAGATGTTCTAAAATTAAAGATATAAAGAAAGAACCACAACAAGATGCATAGGAGGATGGAGATGTGGCATGGTCAAGACCCACACTCCTGGATAGATGACTCACAAATTGGAGGATAATTACCATTGCCTTGAAGTTATCTCCAAGGAGCAAGGAGTCCAAGTCCCATACTAGGCTCCCCAGCCCAGGCCTCCTACACAAGGAAGACAAGACTTCAGAATATTTGTTTTTGAAAGCCAGGGGAGCTTACTTTCAGGAGACTCAGAGGGCTGTGGGAAATATACATTCCATTCTTCAAAGCACACACAAAATCTCATGTTCTCTGGCTCCCAGGGCAGAGGCAGTAATTTGAAAGGAGCATAGGTCAGACCCACTGGCTGATTTCAGAGAGCCGCCTAGAGAGGCACAGGGCACCTGGAACTTACCCTGAGGACAGAGACACTGGCGGTAGCCATTTGGGGGACATCATTTTACTGTGGGCACCATTGTGGACTCCTCCTTCTAGATTATTAGCATTGGGATGTGGCCCTGGCCACGAGTTGGTCATCCCCAGTCCTGGGGAACTCTAGGCCAAACAGATAGATGTGCAGAAGCATAGCCCCACCCATCAGCAGACCTGCTGTCATAGGACCACCCACCAGAGGGCTAAGGACTCAGCCTCACCCACCAGCGGGCCAGGACTAGCCCTAGGACTGCCAGGGCCCTGCAGCCAGCTAACCCAGGACCTGGTCACCCACTGGTGACTCCACAGGCTGTGCAGCCAGCTATGCCAGGACCTGGCGACACCCATCATTGGCCAGCAGCCTCCACACCAGGCGGGCCTGGCAACCAACCAGACCAGAGGTCAGCCACACCTTACAGCATGCCCACAGTAGTCAGTCAATACAATAGAAGGGCCCATGTGGCCCACACAGAGGGCCTTGCTAGAGTGTGTGGGTCTGGTGACCAGAGGATGCCTCCTTCATAAGATCACTTCTCCAAGATTGGAAAACATGACTGACCTACCTAATACATAGAGATAAAAACAGCAAATTGAGCAAAATGAGATGACAAAGGAATATGTTCCAAATATCTTTGAGAAACATGATAAAAACTCAGAAGAAGCAAAGTGGAGAAAAGCAATCTACCTTGTAAAGAGTTCAAGGTAATGATCATAAAGATGCTCAAAAAACTCAGCAGAAGAATGAATGAACACAGAAGTTTAACAAAAAGTCAGAAAATACAAAGAAGAGCCAAAAATGAAGAATATAACAACTGAAATAAACACACACGAAGGAATCAACAGTAAATTAGATGAAACAGAGGAATAAACCAACAAACTGGATAACAGAATATTGGAAATTACCCAAACTGAATGGAAAAAAGAATTTTTAAAATGAGGATAGTTTAAGAGACCTCTGGGACAATATTAAGCATACTAACATTCACATTGTAGTTGTTTCAGAAGGAGAAGAGAGAGAAAAGGGATCAGAGAACTTACTTGAAGATGCAATAGCTAAAAACTTACCTAACCTAGAAAAGGAAACAGACATGCAGGTTCAGGAAGTAGAGAGTTCCAAAGAAGACCACAGTAAAACACTGTATGCAGAAATAAACTCAAAATGGATTAAAGATTTAAATGTAAGACCTGAAACCATAAAACTCCTAGAAGAAAACATAGGCAGTACACTCTTTGATATTGGTTTTAGCAATATTTTTTTTGCATCTGTCTCCTCAGAAAATAGAAACAAAAGCAAAATAAACTAATGGGAGCTCATCAAACCAAAAAGATTTTACACAGTGAAGGAAAGTATCAACAAAACAAAAGGGCGGCCTACTGAATGGGAGAAGATATTTGCAAATGATATGTCTGAAAAGGGGCTAATATCCAAAATACACAAATGACTCATACAACTCACATTCAAAAAAAAAAAAAAAAGATTGAAAAAAGTGGGCAGAGAACCTGAATAAGCATCTCCCCAAAGAAGACAACAGAAGGCCAAGTGGCACATGAAAAGATGTTCAGCATCACTCATCATCAGGGAAATGCAGATCAAAACCACAATGAGATATCATTTCAGATCTGTCAGGATGGCTAGTATCCAAAAGACAACAAATAAGGAGTACTAGCAAGGATGTAGAGAAAAGGGAACCCTCATTCATTGCTGGTGGATTGTAAATTGGTGCATCCACTATGAAAAACAGTATGGAGATTCTTCAAAAAATTAAAAATAGAACTACCATATGTGATCCAGCAATATATACAATGGAATATTAATCAGTAATAAGAAAGAATGAAATCTTGGCATTTGCAACAACATGGACAAACCTAGAAGATATTTAGCCAAATGAAATAAGTCAAACAGAGAAAGACAAATAAGTTCACTTATATCTGCAATCTAAAAAAACAAGCATGAAAAAACAAAGCAGAGTCGCAGACACAGAGGACAACCAGGTGATTGCCAGCGAGGTGGGGACTGGGGGAGGAGAGAAATAGGTGAAAGAAGAGATCAGATTTGTGATTACCACAAGCACAGGGTAAGGGGAGGGGAAGTTGGATGAAGATGTCAAAATAAATAAACTTCCACTTATAAATAATAATGATGTAATGCACAGCAGGATAAATAAAACTAACGCTGCTATAGGTTATATGCAAAAATTGTTAAGAGTAAATCCTAAGAGTTCTCATTACAAGGAAAAAAATTTTCCATTTCTAATTTCTTATTTATATGAAATGATGCTTCCTAAGTTTATTGTGGTAATCATGAGCATATATAAGTCAATCATTATGCTTCCTACCTAAAACTTATACAGTGCTATATTTATCAATTATTTCAATAAAACTGGAAGAAAAAAATTTTTAATCAAATTTTAAAGAAAAAAGGAAAATGGATGAGAACAATGAAAATTTGTCATAAGTCATCAAATACAGTAATCTACAGATTCGAAAAGGCCATTGAATCCCCCTAGAAAAGATGAAGGGAAATACACACCTAGACACAACAAATTAAAATTTAGAAAACCTAATACATAAAGGAAATCTTAAAAGCAGCCAGGATAAAAAGATGATTAACTTCAGTGGAATTAGTAGCAAAGTGACTCCTCAACTCTTCCCAGCATCCTTGCCACCCCCAACATACTAACTTTGAAAAATGATAGCCTCAATTTTAATGATGAGAAACTATAACTCAGAAGCCCATAATATTAATGGCAGTTTAAATGCAAAGGCATTAATAGGCTCTTTTTGAGTAAACAACCTGCTCCTTCCTATCCTCCCCTTTTTAAAACTGTGAGTATTAAACTTTCCTATCTAAATAAAAATTTACCTTGGGGGTCCAAACCGTACCCCAGTCTTTAATGCAAACAATTAGAAAAAGGTCCTGCCATTTTTCTAATCTCTGTCTCAGATCTCTTGTTCACTTTTGATTCCCTGGCCAGCCTTCATCAAACTTCCTTCCCAAATGCCCCTTACATCTCTCATCAGTGTTTCTGCTCCACCCCAGCCTGGCCCTACCGCCATATCCCAGGGCTTCTCACCAAGAGAGGTGACCAGAGGTGATCACAGGTGTTCATTCTAGTCCAACTAGAATGACCTTATGAAACGTGAAGCGTGCGTGATCAGTTGTGCCTGACTCTTTGTAACCCATGGACTGTAGACCGCCAGACTCCTCTGTTCATGGAATTTCCTAGGCAAGATTACTGGAGTGGGTTGCCATTTCCTCCTCTTGCATGAAGGAGGATGGATGATGGCACATATCAGTGACAGTCGCAAGGACTCCCTAGCAAGTTGTGTCCATGGTCACTACCTGGCAGGCTGTTAACCAGTGACTAGTTAGTGAATAAAACGGGTCTTCCTTGGAAGCCTCTGTCTCTGCGGTTAGTGGGGAGAAAACCATGATCCGCTACTCTTCCTGAATTATCAGAGTCTCTACTACACTGTCATAGCTGGGCACTGTCATAGAGGTCACTGTGGTCCATCAAGCCCAGCTCTCTGATGGGAGGCAGCCTGTGTGTTGGTGAGCGATGGATTTTACTAATAGTTAGATCTGGGTTCAAACCCCCAATTCTGCTCCCTAACAGGCCATGTTACCTCATCCTCCATGCCTCAGTTTCTACATCTATAAATTAAATGGAGAAAATATCAATCAGTAATGATTGTAAAGATCAGATACCTATAGCATGTGGTGTTTAGCATGCATTAGGTTTGAACAACCCTCTACTGTTTGGAAGATTATGTGAAGTGATCCACGTGGAAGGGGTTGGTTAGTTCAGCTCCTGCCACAGAAGGGCCTCACCAAATATTATATGTCGCTTCTGCCTTTCTTGATGACAGTCTCTCTGATGCAGAACAAGCCATTTCTCTGTTCTGCCTTCGTCTTAAGTATAAAGGTGGGGTGGGTGGGGCCGAGGGTCAGGCCTGAGCTCACAGGCTTCTAGCCTACAGCTATGGCCACCCTTCCCAGACAGCCTCTGACCATTTGCAGCCTATAGCTTTGCTAAAATTCCTGGGACCAAGGAACCTCTGACCTTAGGCTTGGAGGGTGGTTACCTTAGGGGTTGGGGGTGGAAGAGAGAAAAATGTTGGCATGTGAACTGGTTCACAATGGCTCAACTCAAAAGCTGCCATGGATAATCACTGTTTATCAACTCATTGGAAAAAATGACTACAATCACATTTCACACATCAACCAAAAGGAAAAATAAAAGCCCCATTGGAATGTCTGAGTCACTCTTCAGAGCCTTTAAATTACCCAGTCATTATGACCCTTCTCCTCGCCGCCTCCCCTCCCAGTGCAGGGAGGGGCAGGGCCCTGCAAGTTGGCATTTGCCTGACGTGCCAGCCTGGCCAGAAGTCCTCGCAGGACACCTAAGACTCTGGGAGCTTAAACTAGACTATTGAAGGGATCAGTGGGGCTTGGAGGGTCATTCTTTTATGAGCTCAGGACTCTGGGCTGACTGGTGACGCAGGCGCGTTACTTATACACACACACACACACACGTGACACAGGCATGTTACACACACACATGACATGGGCCTGTTACACACACACGTGACACGGGCATATTACGTGACATGGGCCTGTTACTTACACACACACGTGACATGGGCCTGTTACTTACACACACACACACATACACACCAGGAGGAATGAGGAGGAATCATGGTCAGCAGGATCTGGGCTGCCACTTGGTGCCGATGTTCATGCATGGATGTAAAACTTGTTTAAAAACAAATGGATTCACTCCGGAGGAGAGGGTAGGAAGGACTGAGCACTGACCCCACTGAGGTGTTGCCCTCTTCTGTCGCCAGGAACGTGCAGGCCCACACATCATCTGAAGAAATCTGCCTGCACCCTTCTGAAAAGTGGGTGTCAGTTCAATACTGATCCTTAAGATCACATTTTAAATTCACAGTAACAGTGGCTTTAAAAACATTTTTGGGGGTCAAGAACTCCTTTGAGAATCTGATGGAAGCTATAGACTTTCTCCCCACAAATACTGACAAATTCCAGGGAATACACAGGCTCCCCTGAGAGGCAGGGTGTCTCTGGAACCAAAAGGACACAGCACAGACTTTTCTGTGGGGAATTCATTTGTGAAATGTTCTCTCTCCTGGGAAAACCTCAACCCACCTCACTTCTTACGTGTGTTTTGTAAGACTTCATTTCCTGGTGGCTCAGACTGTGATGAATCTGCCTGCCACACAGAAGACCCAAGTTCAATCCCTGGGTTGGGAAGATTCCTCTGGAGAAGAGAATAGCAAGCCACCCCAGTATTCCTGCCTGGAGAATCCCATGGACAGAGGAGCCTGGCAGGCTACAGTCCATAGGGTCGCAAAGAGTCAGACATGATTGAATAACTAACACACACACACACACACACACACACACCCCTTGGCAAGTAGCATCTGCTCACATAAAGAAAACTACCTCTGCTGCCAAGGCCTGTGGTCCCTGTCCCAGGTCGTAACACCCCAGAGATCCCCTTCAGCTCATGCAGACACCAGGACATTCCTTCCAAACCAGGAAATCAGTCAGGCTGACCTCAGCACAGAGTGCCCACTGTCGGGGCCTGGTGGGTCACCTGGTCCCTCATTGGTCCCTCCTAGCGCCAAGACCAGCATTGTCTTAGCTCTCTCAAGCCTATCTTAGTTCCCTCGCCCCCTGTAGGGAAAGCTGTCAGAAAGCATAGAATGACAGGACTCCAGGAGGAAAGTGTTGGCTCTGTCATCCCTGGTGCTTCAGGAATCCTGGCCATCGGCCATTCATTCTTCGACTTGGTCATTAAATCTGCAGGCTGCGTGGGTGGGGAGCTGCAGGTCCTAGCTGGAGAAGGTTGTGTTTACAGAGCAGTTTTATGCCTGCCTGTCTGTCTGTGAACTTTGGAACACTCCTCCTCTATAGCAATACAGTAACGGTTGATAATGGTAAACAATGATTTCTTAACCGTTGTATGACATTTTATCCCATGTAAAGTGCTTCTGCATGTATTCTTTTCTGTATTTTGGTAAAACGTACCATTTTAACCATTTTTAAGTGTCCGATTCAGTGACATTATATTCACAATATTGTGTAATCATCACCACCATCTGTTTTCAGAAGGTTGTCATCATCCCTAACAGAGTCTCTGAACTTCTGTCTCTATTAATTTGCCTGTTCTAGGTACTTTATATAAATGGAATTATACAGTATTTGTCCTTTTGAGATGGTTTAGGTCACTGAGCGTTATGTTTTCAGATTCATCCCTATTTCATTCTTTTTATGGCTGAGTAATTTCCCGTTGTATGGACGCACTGTGCTTTGTCTATCTAGTCACTCTCAGCGGACATTTGGGTTATTTCCATCTTTTGGCTAGTGTGAATAATGATGCCATGAACAGGGTTGTATAAAGTATCTGTCTGAGTCCTGCTTTCCATTCTTTGGGGCATATACCTAGGTGTGAAATTGCTGGATCATATGGTGATTTTATTATAGTCTCTATTGAGATTGGATATGCAATTCTTGATTATAACCATTTTAAACATGAGGATATTGAAGCTCAGAGAAGTGAAGGAAATGAAATCCCTCAATGTGGGTTGCTAATGTAGGGACTGTAAATATTCCTGTACCCAGGCTTGGGACGAGGGTGAGGCTAGGGAGGTATCTAGGGTACTAAATTTAGGAGGAGTCCCATGCTCTCAGGTTTGCATGACCCCCTTCACCAGGGCCAACTTAGCCATTAGAAACAGTAGGAACACTGCCTAGGACTCAGGATCCTCTCTGTTGTTGTTCATTCACTAAATCGTGTCTGACTCTTTGCAATCTCATGAACTGTAGCCCTCCAGGCTCCTCTGTCCATGGGATTTCCCAGGCAAGAATACTGCAGTGGGTTGCCATGCCCTCCTCCAGGGGATCTTTCTGACCCAGTGATCGAACCTGTGTCTCCTGCAATTAGCAGGCACATTCTTTACCACTTAGCCACCAGAGAAGCCCCAGGACCTTTTCAAGGCCATGAGAAGGTTTTAGTTTATTTTAAAGTTAGAAGAAAAAAATGAATATAATCCAGCTTGGATTATACTTGTCTTTACACACCAACACAGTTTGAAATATAATCTTTCGTATATATTTCTTAATGGAGGAAGAGATTGACAAAGGTTCTATGGCCCTGGGCCCCAGAAGTCATGGTTCTTCTGTTCTGCTCTTCTGTTCCTGCCCTGACAGTGAACATCCTATTAAGGATTTAAGGAGCCTCTCATTTTCAGGTTCTGATTAGAAAGAACCCTTCTCTCACAAGCCCCAGAGTGGGCGCCTCCTTGAATTTTGTGCCCTAGGCTTTCCTCTCTTGGGCCTGGCCCTGCCTGAGTCTTGACCAGGCTGGATTGTTCCTCCTTGTATGCAGGACAACAGTGTCTTGGGCCAGGATTATGTGCCCAAGGGAAGGAGTCAGGCCAAGGGAAGCCAGCTTTAGTGATAAAAGGCTAGTGTTTGCCCATGGGAAAGTTACTGGGGAGACTACAGTGAACCCCACTGTATAGCAGCCCTCACTAATAATAACAATAAGCCCTAGCCCCTTATTTCATTTCAGAGAGTTTGTCACATCTGTAATCTTTCTTACTTTACCTAGAAAGTCTGTCTTCATTCCCAAATGATTAGCTAACTCTGCCAACCCACAAGGACCAGAGAAGGAACAACTTCCTTTCTAAGGGACTTGTTCTGGGTTCATAATCTTTCTTATTTTTTCATCCATTCAGGGACCCCACTGGCCTCCACTTCGTGAGACACAGTTATTTCACATTCACTTCTGCAGAGAGAGGCCATTTGGGAAGATATGTATTTTGCTTATTAATTAGTTCATTCAGCAAATCTTCATCAAGCACCTATTGTATGCTTAAGCACTGGGAATGCACAAGTGAACAAAACAAAAGAAAATCCCTGACTTCGTGGAACTTACAATATAGGAGAGAAAACAGACAATAAATAACAAATAACTAACAAAAACATATGGTGGGCCTGACAGTGAAATGTAAAGGGGAAATTCAAACAAGCGGTAAGAAATGTGAACAGGGCTAGGAGTACAGTTTTAGGCTTTAGACTGGGAGGTTGGGGAAGTTCTCATGGAGGTTATATTTTAGTGAAAACCTGAAGAGCAGGAGGGAACAAGCCACAGGAGTATCTGGGAGGTACCTTCTGGAAAAGAACAACTTCAAGTGCAAAGGCCCTGAGGCTGGAGGGTGCTTGACCTAGGGGAGTCACTGCTGTGTCCCTGCAGGTGGACACCTCTGGTCAGCATCAGTCTCTTACACCCCTGCTGAGGATTCCAGTTCTCAGGTGCCAGCTCAAAGGGACCCCATCTTCGAAGAGTCACAGGTGCAATCATGCTTGCTCTCCCTCAGCCTACTGAATTCTGTCTTTCGGGAGATTCTGTTAGGAGTCTGTACGCAGGTACAGCTGTAGTGGGCTTCTAAAGCCATGGGGCTGCACTGTTTGCACACACACACACTCACACATGCACACACATCCCTACAGAAGCAGAGCAGCAGTTGGTGAAGAGATAGTTCAGCAGATGTGCAGATGGGAGATGGGTAAGACATGAGACAAAGACAGACAAATTGATAGACTAGGGGGTTGGGTGCTGGGAGAGAGGGAGAGAGTTGCCCTTGGGTTTCCTGACAGCTTTGGGCTCCTGATTCCCATCCCTCTCTGGAAGGGCTCACTGACCCCCACCCTTGGATGATCTACTCCACCCAGCAGATACCCCTGCATCTTCATAATGAACACCTCCCCACCCTTTGTTTCTCCTCAGTGAGCTTCCGAGCCCACCTTCTGGGATTCTTCCCCTCTAACTGCTCCTTTTTCACACCTGGAATCTGCCACTGCCCTTAGCCATCTGTGTCCCCGGAGGAGTGGGACCTTCCATGAAGGCAGCCAGCTGAATTTAGGTGGCCGCGAAGTGGGGAGCCCTGACTGGATTCAGTTGCTCCAGTTTCACCCTCGAGCTGGGCTTCAGATGAGCTCCGTAAACTAGAACAAGTCAGCTGAATTCCTTGAGTGTCTCTTCATCTCTACCGTGGAGGTTTAATCCCTGCCCTGCCTGCCACTCCTCACTGTTGTGAAATTACAATGGAACCTGTGTGGAAGGGTTCTGCCACGTGTCTGATGTGAGTGGTTGTGGCCCTGCCCCAGACCCGGTATCCACACCCCCACCCCCTCAGGCCCAGCTGTGACTTAGCCAGCTCCCCTGGCCCAGTGCCCTGTCACTCAGCTCTGCAGCTGAGCCTCCGCCTCAAGTCTGGGTTCCACCCGGCAGCTCTCTCCTTCCTGTTTCCGCCTTCTCTTACCCTTGAAGTTTCCCTATTGACTTGGTTACTCTGAATCAGGCCAACCTCCGTTGGCTTCTCAAAGATCTGCATTTTTTCCTAAAGCTCCTTTTGCTCTGTGAAAGTCCCCACCCTCCCTGAATGACTGGGCCCGTCTACCACCCTGCTCACCCTCTCAGAGCCTCACCCACCCCTGGGCACGCTCATGTTACAAAGAGAAAGCACCTCTTTCCAGCGTCTAAGACCTGAACCCCAGCTTGACTCATTGTGAGGAGCAGCCCTTTGGGCCACCAGCAGGAGGGCACGCTGAAAACCCTGTAAAACTGCTCAGCTGTCTCTTGAACCCATGTGTTTTCTCCCCATAACCATTCTCAGTCTTCAATTTAAGTCACCATCTCAAGACTACCGCCACTATCTCCTGGCTCTTCTATTAAAATCTCTTCTCTCTCCTGAGCCAAGCAATCATCAACACTATCCCCAGAATAAGCCTTTGAAAAACTGACCTACCCACCTCTCCCCGCTGCCTCAAAATCACGCATGACTCAAAATAGGCTATAGGATGAAACTTTTGGTACAACCCCTTAGTTTGGCCCCCATGGTCTTGCCCAAAGTCCTTTCCCAGCCTTCTCTCCTATACTGTATGCTCCAAAGAATAGGGTAGGCAGCCTCTGAGATGACCCCAAACATCCTCACCTCCTGGTATTCCCATCTTTGTATCAGTCCCTCCTCTTGAATGTTGCTAAGCCTGGTGATTTGCTTCTACCCTGAGTAAAGCAAAAACAATGGGATATGAGTTCTGAGTCCAGGACACAAAAAGGCTGTGGCTTCCGTCTTGCACACCCTCGCTCACTCTCACTTGCTCTGAGGGAGGCCAGCTGCCAGGCTGTGAGCTGGTCTGTGCAGTAGCCCTCATGGCAAGGGACTGAAGGAGGCCACAGGCCAAAAGCCAGTGAGAAGCTGAGGCCCTCAGCCCTATAGCCTGTGAGCATCTGAATCCTGCCAATAGCCACTTAATGAGCTTAGAAGCAAAGCTTCCCCTAATTGAGCCTTCAGATGAGACCCCATCCCTGGCCACCACCTTGAGTGTAGCCTGGTGACAGACTTTGAAGCAGAGGCACTCAGCTAAGCTGTGTTCAAATTCCTGACCCCGAACTGAGATAATACATATTTGTTGTTTTGACAAGTTTGGGAATAACTTGTTATAGAGCAATGAATAATTAATATAACACAACCTCACTAAGTCTCACTACATCTCAGGAAGTCACTCTAGAATTTAATACTACTGTAAATTCTTTTTTACTTTTATTTGTTTATTTTCCACTGCACTGGATCTTCATTGCTGCATGCAGTCTTTCTCTAGTGTGGTGAGTGGGGGCTACCTTCTGGTTACGGTGTGCAGGCTTCTCATTGCAGTGGCTTTTGTTGCAGAACATCGGCTCTAGGGTGCACAGACTTTCACAGGCTTAGTTGCCTCACAACATGTCAAATCTTCCCAGACCAGGGACTGAATCCATGTCCCCTGCATTGGCAGGCAGATTCTTAACCACCAGACCAACAGGGAAGTCCGCTACTATAAATACTTTATCAGAATTTCTACAGATCTGTCATACAGCTTCACATCCTCCTGTTTCTCTGGCCACTTCAGTCACCTTCCTCCACAACAAATACTGTTGACCATCCCTTGCATGCGTGCTCAGTTACTCAGTTGTGTCAACTGTTTGTGACCTCACGGACTGCAGTCCACCATGCTCCTCTGTCCATGGAATTTTCCAGGCAAGAATACTGGAGTGGGCTGCCATTTCCTACTTCAGGGGATCTATCTGACCCAGGGGTAGAACCCTTGTCACTTGCATCTCCTACTTGGTAGGCAGATTCTTTACCACAGAGACACCTGGGAAGTCTCACTAATTATCCCAACTCTCTTCAAATTTCCAACCCCTTCACCACCCACCCTCAAAGACTCCCTCCAATTATATACCCACCCCTTCCTCCCAGCAGATGATGTCATCAAGACTGTGAAAGCTATCAGATGAGAAGTCTCTTACCCTCCCACTCCAAAGGGGCAGTTTTCCACTTCAGCACCCCACCACTCATCCCTCTCTCCTCTTCTGATATGGGGTGACCCCTGTCCCTCCTCCAGGGCTCTGGACCCCATCTTTCTCCTGTATCTGCAGCCCCTCCCTCTCCTCTCCAGCATTTCAAGTCACTCTGTTCTCCCCCATCTGAACAAACATTCCCTTGATCCCATAACCCCCTCCAGCAACAACCCCCTGCCTCTCTTCTTTCTACAGCCAAACTCTTGGTATGTCCCTCCATTTCCTTCCCTTCATTCACTCCAGTCTGGCCTTTGCCCTACTTGCTGCACCAAAACATCTCTCTCTAAAGTCATCAAGGACCCAGAGGCTGCTAAATCCAATAAACATTTTTCATACCTCAATCTTTTTGACCTTCAGTAACACTGAAATGTTGATTCCTCTAGGCTTCAAGGCTGCCCCCAGCCTCTCATGTATAGATGCTGTTGCCAGCTTCTCTCCTCTCCCCAACCTCCAGAGCTGGGGGAACCTCAGGCTCAGTCCTGGGCCCTCTTCTTTCCCTGCATCCCACACACTTTCCTTTTGCTAGGAAATCCCAGACACATCTCAGATACTATCTTGCCATCAGTGACAATCAAGTTCATAGCCCAACCACCCAGATTTCTCTGAGCTTCAGGCCTATGTATTCAGCCATCTGCCATTGACACAGATGGCTTATAGGTACCTGACATTCAAGATGTCCAAACTCGTGTTCCTGTCACGAGCCTTACAATTGGTACTTTCACGTGATTTATTCCTCAGTGAATTGCCCAAGCCAAAAATCCTGCAGTCCTTGTGCTTAGTTGCTCATAGTGTCCACCTCTTTGCAACTGCATGGACTACAGCCTGCCAGGCTCCTCTGTTCATGGGGATTCTCCAGGCAAGAATACTGGAGTGGGTTGCCATTCCCTTCTCCAGGAGATCTTCCCAACCCAGAAATCAAACCAGTGTCTCCTGCACTGCAGGTGGATTCTTTACTAGCAGAGCTTCTGGGGCAGCTCAGGCCTTCTTAGTTACTACTATCTATTCTGCCTCCTAAAAGGATCCATTGCTTGCTCTCCATCTCCATCACCATCAGGCCAACCACCATCTTCTGTCACCTAAAGCAGAATGATGTCCTTTCTTTTCCCTTCTTTCTTGCTTTTAAAGACAAAAAGCTTTTAAAAAGCAAAAACTTGATGATTCTCAACCCTAGACATACATTAAAGTATCCTGCAGAACTTAAAAAAAAATCACTAATCCCCAAGCCTCATCCCAGAAGAAGTTTAAAAAAATAATTCTGGGTGTGGGCTCTAATCATCCTTACTAAAAACTTCCCAGTTAAGCCTAATTCACAGCTAGGATTGAGTCACTGGTCTAATCGATCGCCCCACATCCGTAGTGGCTCCACTCTGTCTTCCACACAGCAGCCAGAGAGGGGTCTTTTCCATCCTCAGATCTCATCATGCCACTCCCCTTGCTCTTAGAATAATGATCCAAGCCTTCTGGTCCTGCCTCATCTCATTCTGCCTGCCTTCTATAGCCTGCATGCTCTATCCACTCTGAATACTTTCAGATAGTCTGCACCATATGCTCTTTCTACTTCAGGATGTTCCATCCTCCTGGAAGGCCTTACCTGACTAATCCCCACTCATCTTACAGAAATCAGCCTAACTGTCTCTTTCCCAGAAAGGCCTTTCTTAATTCCCAGATCACATGGGCCCCTCTCCTCTTTTACCCCATTTATGCTCCCACAGCTCCTTTCTCTTCCCCTTCACAGACTTGGCACAATTGTGAAGATTGTTATCTATGTGGTTTTTGTTTGTTTAATTTCTGTTTTTTCCACTAGAAAGAGAAAAAGATCTTGTCTGCCTTGTTATTTTCTGCTCTGTTGGCATTTAACCCAATTACCTGGAACCTAGTAGGTTTTTAATAAAATTTTACAAAATGGTAATAAAGAAATACATGTTCCTCCAGGCCCCCTAGTTTGGTGTGTATTTTCCATCTGCATGAAATGTACCAACCGTGTTCACAGCCGCTTCAGTTTTTTTCCCTGGAAAACTCCCACTTATCCTTCAGGATCCCACTAGAAAAGTCCTTCTCCACAATTCCTTCCTTATTCCCTCTGGCAGGAATTCATTTCCTCCTCCTCTGTAAACCAATAGTCTTTTTATTCGTACAGTATTTTTGCTTATGGACCTTCTTCCTGTTGTAGCTAGACCTCATGATCATGTCTCTGTCTTCTGGTGTTGATAATTCATTTGCTGGATGAATGAACAAATCAATGCTGTAATGGTATCACTTTACTTAATTGTAACTTTAAGGTAGTAAACACATATATGAATTGCTCTACAACAAAGGTGCTGGTCATATGTAAAGTTCTTGTGTTGCATTGCTCTGGCCAGAGCTTTTGGGATTCTTCTCTTAGGCTTCTCCAGGTCTGGAGCAGTTCTCTGATGCAGGCTGCTGAAGTCTGGAATGGGGAAGGCCATAGTACTCTCGGCCTCTGGGAGTGGGAAGGGGAGACACAGTCTCAGCCCTGTTTCGCCACCCTCTTCCCATTATTGGTGAGCTGTATTCCTGGGGGAGCCAGACTCTGCTTTAGGCTCTGACTTGGAACACTGAAATTGTTCAAAGCCAGCAGACTGATTAGGGCTGTAGGTGGAGACCAAGGCCAGGATGGAGAGCAGGAGGGTCCATCCTGGACCAAGGATGAGAAATGAGGAAGAGATGCTTCATGGCCAGGCTCCAGTGGCCCTAGAATGGGGGGCTTCTGGTATTTTCCAGCAGCTGCTCCCTCTATTCCAAGGCCCTCAGCCTGAGGAAGGGCCTCCGCACCCGTAGAACTCCTCGTGTGTGTATGTGAGGCCTGGTCCCGGGCTGCCGGGCTAGAGGACAGCTGTGTTGGTTCACCTCTGCTGACCAAGTGGAGAGAAGCAGAAGCCGGGCAGGGCTGGGGCAGCCATCTGGGGAGAGGCAGCTGAGCCCCACCCTGGTGCCCTCAGGCCCTCTTTCTCTTCCCTTGACCAGGTCCACTGCCTGCGTTACAGAGATGACATGCAGGCAGGCAATGCCTTACCACCTGTCAGGTGTTACAAACAGTCCTGGGGATGGGCAAGAAGCACCTTTTCCAAGGCAGAGAGTTGGAGCAAGGTTGACATTGGCGATGATATTAACAGTAAGAGTTAGCTTTTGTTGGGCATTTCTAATGTTTCAGGCTAAAGTACTTGATACAAATTGTCCTATTTGAGAACCTATGCCTCCTCACATGCCTTCTGAAAACCCTCTGCCTGTGGTGAATGCAGGGCCAAAATGTACATGAGGCATTTCTTTGGACCACCTTGACCCTCTGAGCCTCTCCATTTCTGGGCCCTTGGCCATCGGTCATGCTCCAGCTGCTTCCAAGGTGACCAGCCCAGCAGCAGCTGGGCCAGCTTGCAGTGGACACGATCTTGTAAGACCCTAGACCAATGGAGACAGGAGACAGTGGACACATTCTCCCCCTTCTTCGCCCATGAATGGGCTATCCTGAGACTCAGGTTCATACAGACTCTGGAAGATGGACCTATAATATCAGCAATCAATCTATTCAGTCTAAGTGGGGCCAGTTCAAAAGCAAGCCCATGTTGGCTATCCTGGCTTCCCACCTCCCCACTCTTTCCACTTTTTCTTGCTTCCCAAGAACAATACCCCCTAATAAAGTGGTAGGATAGCATGCGCCTTGGGCTCTACTTTATGGGGTACCCAGGCTCAGCCAGGCTAGTGGTTAAACAGATGTGAATGCACATCCTTTATGCAAAAGTAAAGATTGCTGGAGAATTCCAGGCTGTAGAACCTGGGTTTTGTTCTGTGATAAGAGGGAGCTGAGATGTACAACAAGATAACTCTCACAGGTGGGAGGAGGTTAGAAGTGAGAAAACAGTTGCTCAGACAGCAGGTCAGGTTGATGGTGATGCCACTAGTCTGGGGAGAGCGACGCTTCTCAGGTGACTCTGGGGCACTTACTTGTTTGGCGGTCTGTGGTCTGCTCCTTTCTGGAAGAAACAGGGGGAGAGGGCAAGAAATGAGGCCCTGGCTGTAGAGTCTCATATATCCTTAACCCATACATCCTGCTATCTGAGAGCATCCCCCTGATTCTCTGGGGCCCCACTATCATTCACCAACATGGAGATTTCCATGCTTTGTCAAGTGTAGAGGGTTATAGGTAGGCATCTCTGGTATGACACCCTGAAATCCAATTCTGGTAAAACATTGCCTAAAATGACCAAACATTTCAGAGGTGCTTCTCTGAGTGCTGAGCTTTTTACCCCCCAGAACAGGATAATCTTAGCCCTCATGTTACCCAGGGCCCCAAAAGAAGGACTTCAGATAGGACTGCCAGTTGGCTTGCACCTGATAGAGCTTCCTTGGTTCAATCTTGCCCCATTGGCCTTGCCTCCATCCCTCAGGGCTTTGGCTGTCCTGCTTCCCCAACCTGACTCTATTCAGTGATCACCAACAGGCATCATGGAAGCTTCCCTCACCATCATGATGGTTCCTGTTGACACAAAGGTTTTAACCCACAGCCACAGCAGGAAGTCCCAGAATCTTAGATTCTGACTTTGCATGCATGGCCAAGCTTTGGTGGAGGAAGGGCTAATTCAGTTTGAACAAAGTAGGCAGAATTGCATGCAACTGGGCCTGCACTCACACTCAGGATCTGGGGAAAGCCTCTACCCTCTGGATGGCCCAGAACTCCCAACTTGCTTACATTCTTCACCCAATGGCATAAAGAAAACAGCTTGATTAATAGGAAATAATGCAGAGAACAAGATGGTGGAGGAGCAGGTGGATGTGGAGTGTCTCTCTCTCCACGGACACATCAGGAATACACCTTCAGACCCAGAAGTGCATTCAGAACACCAGCTGAGAATGGACAGGAATACCTGACCAGTGGAAAAGAATATATAGATCCATGCAAAACTAGGTAGGATGAAGGAACTAGGGGGGAAAACAGAAGTGTTAGTAGGATTGGACCTGCCCTCAGCGGGTGGGGGAATTGAAGCAGGGGCCTGATTACCACATCAGGGCAATTGTCTGAGTCAGAGGAGAAGCATTTAAGGCTGGGAGTGAAACAGCTGATCTGTGGCAGCCTAAATAGAATGAGAATCAGACAGTCCTTGCTGCAGCCATACATACCCTGGACAGGGATGTGGGTCCTCTGGAAGGCGCAGAGGCTAGGAGCTGGAATTGGTGAGGGCTGCTGTTGACTGCAGAGAGATGGATCGAGGGGGTGTGAGGGAGGAGACGGTGGTGGGAAATGCCTGCCCAGCTTGTGGAGGAAAGCTGGGCAGCCATGGAAGCAAGGCGATACTGCTGAGTCACATGTAGGAGGCGGAGCCATCACCATAGCCTCTCTCTCCCCACAGGCCAGCATCGGCAGCTGAACAATAGAGAGGCTGGCCCATCAAATGCCTGGCATACTGAACTTCAGAGTAGGACCCCACCCAGGGCACTCCTTTAAGTGCCTGAGGCACCGATCTACAGAGTAGGACCCCAGTTAGGGGGGCCCCTCTATGTGCCTGAATGGGCGGAGCTACGGAGAAAGACTGGCCAAAGAGACCTTCTGACTGCCAGCTACAAGAGGCTCAAAAAAAGACTCAGATAGGGCCATAACTCCTGGGGTGGTGGCAGTCCATGTCCCTGCACACTTTGAGCCACCAGGGTCCCCACAAGCCAAGCAGCTGCGCCACCTTCACGCTCAACTCTCACTGGGGCAGAGCTGCCTCAGGCAAAAAGGAAAATCTTGCATCTATACACACAGGGTCGCTTTGGTCATGTTCATCTCTTTGCGACCCTGTAGACTGTGGGCTACCAGGCTTCTCTGTCAGAGGGGTTCTCCAGGCAAGAACACTGGAGTGTATTGGCCAATACTGGTTGCTATACCCTTCTAGAGCACTATATTTCCTGCTGCCCTAGCTGCCAACTCCCCTGAGTACCTGGTGCTGCCAATCCCTGCAACCCAAGCAGCTGCACCATCTCCACACCTGGCCCTCACAGGGACAAACCCAAGTCCTCCAAGGCAGCCTCAGGAGCAAACCCCAGTGGACGACCCACATACAGAGGTGGAGATAAAACCACAATTGAAACCCGGGGGCAGCGTGGCTAAGGAAGAAGACCCAAAACCTTCCCACCAGCTGCACAAGCTGCAGGTTAAATCCACACGATCTACTAGGCAGACTCTGTGTCTATGGAATATATAAAAGGTCATTGAGAGCTCCCACAAAAGAAAATGCAGTAGTTCTGATAGCTGTGGACATTGGAGGCAAGAACACGCAGGAACAGGACCAGATTAGAATCTGAGCTGCCCTCACAACAGGTCCAGAGATCAGCGCAGTGTTGGAGGGCATCCTAGGCAGGTGAGGTGGACTGTGACTCACAGCAAGCGAAAGGATGCTGACAGCAGTGAATCAAGAAAAACATTTATAATTCTTGTGTTTTCACTTGTTCTATAGATTCTTTTGGATTTTTCTTTTCTTTTTTTTCCTTTTCCCCTCCTCTGCTGTAGTTCTTGATTTTATTGGCACAATGAAATCTAATTAAGCTTTTGAGCTTTTCTTCTCCCACCTCAGTCACATTTTTTATTGTTGTCATAAACCTCTGCCTCTGTGTTGGGCTTTTGCAGTTCTGTGGAGTTTCTTTTTTTTCTTTCTCTTTCCTTTATTTTAATAATTTTATTTTTTAATTTTTTTAAACCTATTTTATTTTTTCTACACTTATTCCTTTGTTTGCCTTTCCTACTATTCTTTTCCCCTTGCAGTTAATCTTTAATGTATATAAATCTTCTTCATCTACCTCTATTTAACTTTGCATATCTATTCCTGCTTTCTTTTCTTTCCTTCCTTTCCTCTCAACATATTTGTTAGTTTTGGTTTCATTGCTTTATTCCCCCACTTGGCACCTTGCTCTAGTTTTGTTTTCCTGTTTGTGTGTTAGTTAGTTTTGTTCTTAACTGGTAAATATAATTTTTTATTTCCTTTGTTTGCTGGGTCAATCTACTATATTTTTGTTGGACTGTTTTGACTTTGCTTATGGGTATATATGTATATGTGTATATTCCATTATTTTAGTTATTATTTGCCTGATTTTGTAACTGCCATTTGTCTGGGGTTCATCTTTGGTTGCTTTTTTTTGGGTATTTGCTTAATCTCATTTAATGCCGTAACAAACCACTTGTGGAATCTTTGCTCCTGACCAGAGATCAAGACCTGAACCTTTGGAGCGGGAGCACTGACTCCAAGACCCTAGACGACCAGAGAACTAATCCTAGGGAGTATCAAATAGTGAGAATGCACACAGAGGAAACCACTTGAATACAAGACCCGGCATCACCCAAACACCAGTAGCAACCCTGTGCAGGATGCCTCATCTAAACAACTAGCAAAACAAGTATAGACCCAGTCATCAGCAGACAGGATTACCACCTCACTCAGCCTTGCCCATCAGAGGAAAAACAAACAAACAAAAAACTCAGCACAAATCTCACCCTATATGAAACTTACACAAACCACTGGACCAGCCATAGGAAGGCAGAAACCAAAAGAAAGAAATAATTCAATCTTGAAGCCTGGGAAAAGGAGACATCAAACACAGTAAGTTAAAAAGAAAAAAAAAGAAAAGGCAGAGAAATACTACACAAATGAAGGAATAGATTAGAAACACAGAACTCCAAATAAATGCAGAGGAAATAGGCAAACTACCTGGAAAAGAATTCAGAATAATGATAGTAAAGATGATAAAAAACCTTGAAAACAAAATGGAGAAAATGCAAGAATCAATTAACAAAGATCTAGAAGAATTAAAGAATAAACATACAGAGAAAAGCAACACAATTACTGAAATAAAAAATGCTCTGGAATCAATCAATAGAAGAATATCTGAGGCAGAAGAATGAATCAGTGAGCTGGAAGATAAAATGGTGGAAATAACTTCTGAAGAGCGGAATAAAGTAAAAAGAATAAAAAGAACTGAGGATAGTCTCAGAGACCTCTGGGACCATATCAAACGCACCAACATTTGAATTATAGGGGTCCCAGAAGAAGAGAAAAAGAAAGGGTATGAGAAAATTTTTGAAGAGATTATAGTTGAAAATTTCCCCAACATGGAAAAGGAAATAGTCAATCAAGTTCAAGAGGCACAAAGAGTCCCATACAGGATAAACCCAAGGAGAAACACACCAAGGCACATACTAATCAAACAAATACTAAACATACACACAAAAAGAATATTAAAAGCAACAAGGGAGAAACAACAAGTAACATACAAGGGAAACCCCAAATGTTTAACAGCCGATCTTTCAGCAGAAACTCTGCAGGCCAGAAGGGAACGGCAGGATATATTTAAAATACTGAAAGGGAAAAATCTACAACCAAAATTATTGTACCCAGCAAGGATCTCATTCAAAATTGATGGCGAAATAGCTTTTCAGACAAGCAAAATTAAGAGAACTCAGAACAACCAAACTAGCTTTACAACAGATGTTAAAGGGACTTATGTAGTCAAGAAATACAAGAGAAGGAAAAAGATCTACAAAATCAACCCCAAACAATTATGAAAATGGCAGTAGGAACATATATATCAATAATTACTTTAAATGTAAATGGGATTAAATGCTCCAACCAAAAGACACAAACTGGCTGAATGAATGCAAAGTCAAGACCCATATATATTCTGTCTACAAGAAACCCACTGCATACCTAAAGACACATGTAGACTGAAAGTGAGAGGATGGAAAAATATACTCCGTGCAAATGGGAAGCAAAAAAAAGCTGGAGTAGCAATTCTCATATCAGACAAAATAGACCTTAAAGAAGATTACAAGAAGTAAGAAGGACACTATGTAATGATCAAGGGATCAATCCAAGATGAAGACATAACAATTGTAAATATCTATGCACCCAACACAGGAGCACCTCAATACATATGACAAACACTAACAGACATAAAAGGAGAAATTGACAGTAACACAATAAAAGTAGACTTTAACACCCCACTCACACCACTGGACAGATCATCCAAACAGGAAATTAATAAGGAAACATAAGTCTTAAATGATACATTAGATGAGATGGATCTCATTGATATCTTCAGGACATTCCATCCAAATGCAGAATACACCTTCTTCTCAAGTGCACATGGAACATTCTCCAGGATAGACCACATCTTGGGTCACAAATCAAACCTCAGTAAATTTAAGAAAATTGAAATCATATCAAGCATCTTCTCTGACTACAATGCTATGAGACTAGATATCAATTACAAGAAAAAAGCTGTAAGAAAGACAAACACATGGAGATTAAACAGCACATTTCTAAATAACCAACAGGTTACTGAAGAAATCGAAAGGGAAATAAAAAAATTTCTAGAAACAAATGACAATGAAAACATGACAACACAAAACCTATGGGATGCAGCAAAAGCAGTTCTAAGAGGGAAGTTTATAGCAATACAATCCTACCTCAAGAAATAAGAAAACCATCAAATAGACAACCTAACTTTACACCTAAAACAACTGGAAAAAATAAGAACAAAAAACCCCGAAATTAGTAGAAGGAAAGAAATCATAAAGATCCGAGCAGAAAGAAGTGAAAGAAACAATAGTAAAGATTAATAAAACTAAAAGTTGGTTCTTTGAGAAGATAAAATTGATGAAGCTTTGGCCAGACTCATCAAGAGAAAAAGAAGAATCAAATCAGCAAAATTAGAAATGAAAAAGGAGAGGTTACAACAGTCAATGCAGAAATACAAAGGATTATAAGAGACTATAATCAACTATATGGCAATAAAATGGATAGCCTGGAAGAAATAGATCCTTAGAAAAGTTCAGTCTTCCAAGACTGAATCAGGAAGAAATAGAAATTAGAAATAGAACAACCCAATTACAAGCACTGAAATTGAAGCTGTGTTAAAAAATCTCCCAGAAAACAAAAGCCCAGGAACAGATGGCTTCACAGGAGAATTCTATCAAACATTTCAGTTCAGTTCAGTTGCTCAGGCGTGTCCGACTCTTTGCGACCCCATGAATCGCAGCACACCAGGCCTCCCTGTCCATCACCAACTCCCAGAGTCTTACTCAAACTCATGTCCATCGAGTCAGTGATGCCATCCAACCATCTCATCCTCTGTTGTACCCTTCTCCTCCTGCCCTCAATCTTTCCCAGCATCAGGGTTTTTCCAATGAGTCAACTCTTCACATGAGGTGGCCAAAGTATTGGAGTTTCAGCTTCAGCATCAGTCCTTCCAGTGAACACCCAGGACTGATCTCCTTTAGGATGGACTGGTTGGATCTCCTTGCAGTCCAAGGGACTCTCAAGAGTCTTCTCCAACACCATTAGAGAAGCGCTAATGCCTATCCTTCTAAAACTCTTTCAAAAAATTGCAGAGGAACACTTCCAAACTCATTCTATGAGGCCACCATCATCCTGATACCAAAACCAGACAAAGATAACACAAAAGAAGAAAATGACAGGCCAATATCACTGATGAACATAGATGCAAAAATCCTCAACAAAATTTTAGGAAACAGAATTCAGCAAAACATCAAAAAGCTCATACACCATGATCAAGTTGGGTATATTACAGGGATGCAAGGATTCTTCAATATAGGCATATCAATCAATGTGATACACCATATTAGCAAATTGAAAGACAAAAGTCATATGATAATCTTAATAGATGCAGAAAAAACCTTTGACAAAATTCAGTACACATTTATGATTAAAACTCTTCACAAAATGGGCATAGAAGGAACCTACCTCAACATCAGTTCAGTTCAGTTGCTCAGTCATGTCCAACTCTTTGCAACCCCATGAAGCACAGCATGCCAGGCCTCCCTGTCTTTCATCAACTCCTGGAGTCTACCCAAACTCATGTCCATTGAGTTGGTGATGCCATCCAACCATCTCATCCTCTGTCATCCCCTACTCCTCCTGCCTTCAATCTTTCCCAGCATCAGGGTCTTTTCAGATGAGTCAGCCCTTCTCGTCAGGTGGCCAAAGTATTGGAGTTTCAGCTTCAACATCTGTCCTTCCAATGAACACCCAGGACTGATCTCCTTTAGGGTGGACTGGTTGGATCTCCTTGCAGTCCAAGGGACTCTCAAGAGTCTTCTCCTACACCACAGTTCAAAAGCATCAATTCTTCGGTGCTCAGCTTTCTTTATAGTCCAACTCTCACATCCATACATGACTACTGGAAAAACCATAGCCTTGACTAGACGGACCTTTGTTGGCAAAGTGATGTCTCTGCTTTTTAATATGCTGTCTAGGTTGGTCATAACTTTTTTCCAAGAAGTAAGCATCTTTTAATTTCATGGCTTGCAACCTCAGCATAGCAAAGGCCATATATGATAAACCCACAACAAACATTATTCTCAATGGTGAAAAACTGAAAGCATCCCCCCTAAGATCAGGAACAAGGCAAGTGTGTCCACTTTCGTCACTATTATTCAACATACTTCTGGAAATCCTAGCTACAGCAATCAGAGAAGAAAAAGAAATAAAAGGAATCCAGATTGGAAAAGCAGAAGTAAAACTCTCACTGTTTGCAGATGACATGATACTGTACATAGAAAACCCTAAAGATAGTATCAGAAAATTACTAGAGCTAATCAGCGAATTTAGCAAAGTTTCAGGATACAAAATCAATACACAGAAATCACTTACATTTCTACACACTAACAATGAAAAGTCAGAAAGAGAGATTAAGGAATCAATCCCATTCACCTTTGCAACAAAATAAATATCTAGGAATAAACTTACCTAAGGAAACAAAAGAAAATTATAAGACACTATTGAAAGAAATCAAAGATGATATAAACAGATGGAGAGATATTTTATGTTCTTGGGTAAGAAGAATCAATATTGTGAAAATGACTATACTACCAAACACATCTACAGATTCAATGCAATCTCTATCAAATTACCAATGGCATTTTTCACAGAACTAGAACAAAAAATTTCACAGTTCATATAGAAACACAAAAGACCCCGAATAGCCAAAGCAGTCTTGAGAAAAAAGAATGGAGCTATAAGAATCAACCTTCCTGACTTCAGTTCATATTACAAAGCTACGGTCATCAAGACAGTATGGTACTAGCACAAAAACAGAAATATAGACTAATGGAACAAGACAAAAAGCCCAGAAATAAACCCATGCACCTGTGGGTACCTTATTTTTGACAAAGGAGGCAAGAATATACAGTGGGGCAAAGACAGCCTCTTCAATAAATGGTGCAGGGAAAACTGAACAGCTACATGTAAAAGAATGAAATTAGAACACTTCCTAATACCATGAGAAAGATAAACTCAAAATGGATTAAAGACTGAAATGTAAGACCAGAAACTATAAAACTCTTAGAGGAAAACAGGCAGAACACTCAATGACATAAATCAAAGCAAGATCTTCTACGATCCATCTCCTAGAGTAATAGAGATAAAAACAAAAGTAAACAAGTGGGACCTGATTAAACTTAAAAGATTTTGTACAGCAAAGGAAACACTAAGCAAGGTGAAAAAACAACCCTCAGAATGGGAGAAGATAATAGCAAATGACACAACTGACAAAGGATTAATTTCCAAAATATACAAACAGCTCATTCAACTCAATACCAGAAAAACAAACAACCCAATCAAAAAGTGGGAAAAAGACCTAAACAGACATTTCTCCAAAGAAGACATACAGATGGCCAATAAACACATGAAAAGATGCTTAACGTCACTCATTATTAGAGAAATGCAAATCAAAACTACAATGAGATATCACGTCACATCAGTCAGAATGGCCACCATCAAAAAGTCTACAAACAAACAATGCTGGAGTGGGTGTGGAGAAAAGGGAACACTCTTGCACTGTTGGTAGGAATGTAAATTGATACAGCCACTATGGAAGATGGTATGGAGACTCCTTAAAAAACTAGGAATAAAACCACCATATGACCCAGAAATCCCACTCCTAGGCATATACCCCGAGGAAACCAAAATTGAAAGAGACGCATGTATTCCATTGTTCATTATAGCACTATTTACAATAGCTATAACATGGAAGCAACCTAGATGTCCATCAACAGATGAATGGATAAAGAACTTGTGGTACATATACACAATGGAATATTACTCAGCCATAAAAAGGAATGCCTTTGAGTCACTTCTAATGGGGTGGATGAACCCAAAACCTTTTATACAGAGTGAAGTAAGTCAGAAAGAAAGATAAATGTCATATTCTAATGCATATACATGGAATCTAGAAAAATGGTACTGAAGAATTTACTTAAAGGACAGCAATGGAGAAACAGACATAGAGAATAGACTTGTGGGCATGGGGAAAGGGGAGGAGAGAGTGAGATGTATGAAAAGAGTAACATGGAAACTTAATTACCATATGTAAAATAGATTGCCAGTGGGAATTTGCTGTATGGCTAAGGAAACTCAAACAGGGGCTTTATATCAACCTAAACAGGTGGGACAGGGAGGGAGATGGGAGGGAAGTACAAAAGGGAGGGGATATATGTATATCTATGGCCGATTCATGTTGAGGTCTGACAGAAAACAAGAAAATTCTGTAAAGCAATTATCCTTCAATAAAAAATAAATAAAATTTTTTTAAAAAGGAAATAATGCCTACACTGTAGTCACTCAAGGGAGCCGTGAGTTATTCTAAGCTCTTAGATTTCCTCCTGGCTTGGGAGACTTACTGACCAGACACCTCTTCCAGTCACTCCATCCACAGCTCTCCCCGTGCGTACTTTTCTAGAAGCCAGTCCTGCCCTGACATGGAGACAAAATCACTTTCATCCTGATGCCTTCTCTTCTCCACTTTCCCCACTGGCTTCCCTTAAAAGGCTGGGTCACAGTGAGCGCTGGGGACTTCAGGTTCCTCAATCTACAGCATTTCGTGGAGGGAGGAGATCTAAGCTCCCCAGCAAGGCAAAGTATGAGAACACTGCTGACCCCTTTCTCTGTTCATCACTTTCAACCACCTGCCTTCTTACTGCTCCCATGGCCATAGAGAGGGCTTCTCTCAGTAGTGTGATGATGGTCTATTTTTTCCACCCATTTTCCCCCCAACCTATGTATGTCCATATTTTCATTTGATTTCCAATAGACAGAATATAATTAGAGACTGCCTTTTAAAAATCCAGTCTGACAGTCTCTGTTTTTTAAATGAGACTGTATACAGAATATATTAACACATTTAATGTCATCGTGATCATGGTTAGTTTTGTTTATTTGCTTGCTTGCTTGTTTTTCGGACACACCACACTGCATGCAGGATCTTAGTTCCCTGACCAGGGAACAGACATACACCCCTTGTGTTGGAAGAGCAGGGTCTTAACCACTGGGCTGCCAGGGAAGTCCTTGCTATGGTTGGTTTTAAATACATCATCTTTCCCTTTGTTTGCCACTCGTCCTCTGTATTTCCTATTTTCATCTTTTGGGTAGACTGGTTTCCATACTTCTGTTTTCTCTCTTATGCTGGTTTATGACTGATATCTTTTTGTTTTGTTTTTTACAGCTTCTTCGGGGTTTATAATGTACATCTTTAATTTATCACAACCTACCTTCAAATAATATCATGTCAATTCACATAAAACCCAAGAACATTGCATTTTATTTGCATCAGCCCCAGTCCCAGTCTTTTGTGCTACTCATGTCAAACATTTACTCGTATGTATGATACAAGCCCCATAATACATTATTAGTTTTACTTTAAACAGCCAAGTGTCTTTTAAAGATGTTTAGAATCTAAAGCACTCTTTTTGTGTTTTGTTTTTTAGTGTTTACCCAAATATTTTACCCTTACCATCTCTTCATTCCTTTATATGGAACCAGATTTCTATTTTATTTTACTTTTCTTCTGCACAAAGTTCCTTCTTCAACATTCTTGTGGGATTGATGATCAATTCTTTCAACTTCTGTTTGTCTAAAAAAAATCTTTATTTCACTTCATTTTTGCAAAGATATTTGTACTATGTGAAGTATTCACAGTGTTTTCTTTGGTTCTTGAAAGAAGTTCCTCAACTGTCCTCTGGCTTGCATTGTCTCCAAAAATAAGTCTGCTATTACCCTTCTCTTTGTTCTTCATGGTTGTTCTCTGGCTCTTTTAAAATTTTCTCTTTATTTCTATTTTTAAGCAATATGATTATATAATCACATGCATCAGTGTTTTTTTTTTTTTCCCATGTTTCTTTTGCTTGTGGTCCATTGAGCTTCCTGGATCCTTTTATCAAACTAGGAAAAGTTTTTTTTATAACTATTTCTATCCTCTAATTCTCTACTTCTGTTTTGGGGCTACAATTATTCCAGTATTAAGCTGCTTGAGGTTTTACTATAGCTCATTGACACTGTATGTTTTTTTTCCTCTAGCCATAGTATCTAGGCTATTATTTTTCCCATCCAGTATGTTTCTTGTCTTAGGCATTGCAGTTTTTTTCGTTTTGTTATTTGTCTCCAGGAGTTTGATTTGGGTCTTAAAAAAAAAGTTTCATGTTTCTCTTAACATGCTTATGTTTCCCTTGCTCTTCCAGAACATATGGAGGATCCTTCAGTTCATTTCAGTCTCTCAGTCATGTCCGACTCTTTGTGACCCCATGGACTGCAGCATGCCAGGCTTCCCTGTCCTTCACCAACTCCCGGAGCATGCTCAAACTCATGTCCTTTGAGTCTGTGATGCCATCCAACCATCTCACCCTCTGTCGTCCCCTTCTCCTCCTGCCTTCAATCTTTCCCAGCATCAGGGTCTTTTCCAATGAGTCAGTTCTTCACATTAGGTGGCCACAGTATTGGAGTTTCAGCTTCAACATCAGTCCTTCCAATGAATGTTCAGGACTGATTTCTTTTAGTATAGACTGCTTGGATCTCCTTGCAGTCCAAGGGATTCTCAAGAGTCTTCTCCAACACCACAATTCAAAAGAATCAATTCTTCAGTGCTCAGCATTCTTTGTAATCCAGCTCTCTTTATAGTCCAACTCTCACACTTTAGATAACTTTAAAAATATTCCTATTATTTCCACCATCTATTCCATTTTTTCTTTCAGTTTTATTGAGATATAACTGGCATATATTCATGCCTGGAGAATCCCATGGACAGAGAAGCCTGGCAGGCTAATGGTCCAGAGGGTGGCAAAGAATTGTACACAGCTGAAGTGATTTAGCATGCACACACTATATATGGGTTTCCCAGGTGGCTCAGTGGTAGAGTCTGCCTGCTGATGCAAGAGATGTGGGTTCGATCCCTGGGTCAGGACAATTCCCCTGGAGGAAGAGAAGGCAACCCACTCCAGTATTCTCGCCTGGAAAATCCCAAGAACAGAGTAGCCTGGCGGGCTACAGTCCATAGGTTTGCACAGAGTCAGACACAACTGAGCATGCACTGTGTAAGTTTAAGGTGTACAACATAGTGATTGGCTTTCTTACTTCATGAAGCATTTACCAGGCTAAGTTTACTGAACATCCATCATCTCTTACAGATAGAAAAATGAAACAAAAAGAAAAAAATTTTTCCTTGTGATGAGAAGTCTTAGGATTTACTCTCCTAACAACTTTCATATGTCACCTACTGCAATGTTAGTTATATTTATCATGTTGCACATTAGGTCCCTAGCATTTATTAATCTTTTAACAGTGAGTTGATACCTTTTGACTACCTTCATCTAATTCCCTGCTCTCCTGACTCTTGGAGTCTGGTAATCACAATCTGATCTCTCTTCCCCTGCATTTGTTTGTTTTTGCAGTGTAATTGACCTACAACACTGTGTTAGCTCTAGGTGCGCAGCAGTCAGTGGATGTTTCTATACATTACAAATGCTCCCAATGGTAAGTCTAGCTACCATCTGTCACCATACAAAGATATTACATTATTATTGACTATATGCCCCATGCTTTACAGTTCATCCCAGGGACTTATTTATTTTGAACCTGGAAGATTGTACTTCTTAATCTCCCTTATCTATTCCTTTCTTCCCCCAACCCCTTTCTCCTCTTGCAATCACCTGTTTGTTCTCTGTATCTGTGATTCTTTCTGTTTCGTTATGTCTGTTCATTTGTTTTGTATTTTAGATTTCACATATAAGTGAAATCATACAGTATTTGTCTTTCTCCATCTGACTTAACTCATTTAGCATAATACCCTCTAGGTCCATCCATATAATCACAAACAGCCAGATATCATTTGTTTTTAGGGCTCAGTAATACACCAGTGTGTAGGTATATGTTTATGTGTGCTCACACATGTATGTGTGTATCTCACATCTTTATCCATTCATCTATTAATGGACACTTAGATTGTTTCTGCATCTTGGTTATTGTAAATAACACTGAAATGAACATATGTATGCATGTAGCTTTTCAAACTAGTGTTTTTTCTTTCTTTGGATAAATCCAAAAATGGAGTTGTGGCATCATATGGTAGTCCTATTTTTAATTTTCTGAGGAATCTCCATAGTGTTTTCCACAGTGGCTGCACCAATTTATGATCTCACTGACGGTGCCCAAGAATTACCTTTTCTCCACATTCTCTCCAACATTTATTTGTTGTCTTCTTTATAATAGACACTCTGACAGGTGTACAGTGATGTCTCATTGTGGTTTTGATTTGCATTTCCCTGATGATTCAAGATGCTGAGCATCTTTTCATGTGTCTGTTGGCCATCTGTATGTCTTTTGGAAAAACGTCGATTCGGGTCCTTTGCCCATTTTAAATTGGGTTGTTTGTCTTTTTTTGATATTGACTTGTAGGAGTTCTTTGTATATTTTGAATATTAACCCCTTATGGATATATTATTTGCAAGTATCTTTTCCCATTCAGTAAGCAGTATTTTTGTTTTGTTGAAGGTTTCCTTGGCTATGCACAAGCTTTTTGGTTGGATGTAGTGCCATTTGATTGCTTTTGCTATTCTTCCCCTTGCCTGAGGAGACAGAGCCAGAAAAATTATGGCTAAGACCAATGTCAAAAACCACACTGCCCATGTTTTCTCCTAGGAGTTTTTTGGTTTCTTTTAGGTCTTATATTTAAGTCTTTAATCCATTTTGAGTTTATTTTTGTATATGGTGTGATAAGGCAGTCCAGTTTGAATCTCACATGTAGCTGCCCAGTTTTCCCAGCATCACTTATTAAAGAGGCTGTCTTTTCCCCATTGTATATTTTTGCCTCTTTTATTATAAATTAATTAACCATATAAGCATGGGTTCAATCTGTGTCATTTCTGTATCTGTTTGTTGATTAGTTTTTCTCATTATGGATTTTATAGTCCTAGTTCTTTGATGCCTGATAATTTTTATTGGATGCCAGATAATGTGAATTTTATCTCATTGAATCTTGGATTTGCTTTTTCTTTAAATATTTTTGAACTATATCCTGGGACTCAGTTAAGTTACTTGGAAGGAATTGATCTTCTGAGACTTGCTTTCAAGTTTTTTAGGTGGGACCAGAACAACGTTTAGCCTAGGGCCAATTTTTCCCATTACTGGGGCAGGCAGTGAGGTGCCACCAGTGATTTTTAAGCAAGAGAGGGACATGATAGGATTTGCATTTAAAAACTTCTTCAGGAGCATGTCGAAGATAGCAAGGGAAGGCTGGGGAGGGCAGGGAGAGACCTAAGGCAGAGGCCACTGCCTGTCTGGACAAGGCAGTAAAGAAGATGGAGCTCTGGAAGCAGCCAGCAGAGAGATCAGAAAAGTCAGGGCTGGGATTGATGGTGCTTCATGTGAGCACAGTAAGCCGGAGAAGGGCAAGTTTGAAATGACGGAAGGTTTCCTATTTGGGCTTCTGGTGGGGTCAAAGGAAATGAGATCCATGTGAAACCATCAGAGGGGTTGTCAGAGGCCGGGAGTTTCCAGTCACCCCTTCTGAGACTCTCTGTCAGAACCAGATGGCTAATTCCAGGACCCATGCAACCTGATGCTTTTCCTCTGGGCATCTGTCTGTGGGATGTTTCCTTTGCTGGCTCAAAAGAACATCAGTATCAAATCAAGATGCTGAACATCCACCATTTCTCCTGCCTATGACATGACTTTCTCCTGCTCAAGGGGAAGATTTTTCTGTAGAAGGGTCCATCTTGTGCCCAGCAGAGCTTGGCGAATTAAAGTGTTTTATATAGCATGGCATTTTTATATGTTACGATGCCCCAAATTACATTAATGTCTCTGGTCTAGTCTAGGATTAGTCTAGGATTGTCTCTCTCTCTCTCTATTGGGAAAAATGTTAATGAGGAATTCATAAAATATTTAAATGCCTCCAGTTCTTGTTAAGCTATCCAGAGAAATGTCCTCCAGGCCCCCACCGGAGTCTATGTTTAGCCCCAATCTGTGATTCATCCTCTATTCTGGTTTTCAGAAGAAAACATTTCGTCATAAACTACCTACCACACATTTGCCCCCTTCCTTTGATGCAGCAGCATGTTTTCTGGCAGGAGATCTGAGACCATTAATCACGTGTACTGTTAGAACCATGATTCCAACAATTTGCAGATTGCAAAGTACTTTATCCCAACCCAGGAATCGAACCAGGGTCTCCTGCATTGCAGGTGGATTCTTTACCAGCTGAGCTACCAGGGAAGCCTATACCAGGGTAAAGAAAGAGTTAAAAGTTCAGCAAGTAAGACTCTCACTTCCTTTCCCTCCCACCTTCCTGGGCTGTGGATTTCACCAAGGGTAAACCAAGTGTCTTTAATTAGCTTGCCCAAATAACAAAGTATTTCCCACCCTATCAGGGGCCCAGGAAAGCTATGAACTTGGGCTGCCTGCAAGGGCTCTTGTTCCCACCCCATTCCCCACACCCCAGGATAAGAAATGTTTGGGGCTTAAACCTGACAGCTGAAGAAAACGGAAATTATAAAAAAGAAAATCTTCGCAGCTCATACACTTTGCAAATTGTTGGAGCATTCTCTCATTTCCTCTATTTTCTGTGTATGTTTCAAAACATACGTACATACCCAAATAAGCCAGCTAAATATATTAGCAAAGTCACATTCAGGGTTTGTTGTAGTTCTTAATAGAAGTTATTAGTAAACAACAACAAAAACATTAACTGAAGATAACAGAGATCCACCTCAATATTAAACCCTCTCTATCATAATGTGCAGAATTCTTAAACAAAGGATTAAACTCTTGTGCACGATTGATGTCACACAAATGATCTGAAAAGATGCAGGCCCTAACTCTGACTCCTAAAGCTAGGAAAATGCTAACTATGGTCTTTGTCTCCAAGAACTAAATAGGCAGTTCTTAAATGATCCCAAATACCAAAACATGCTCAGGCTGTATTTCTTCAGCACTGCAGCTGAAATTCCAAAATAACAAACCCCCAAACATTTGATTTCCAGCAGTTCTTGGATATGTTCAAGTCTGATTCTGTACAAGTCTACGGTAAAAGAACAGACGAATCTAGAAGGAGCAATAAATGGGGTGGGGTAGAGAGGTAGGAGAAGAGTAATTATGAGGATAGGAGAGTATTGAACTAGAACAAAATTCAAATGATGGGGTAAAAATAGAAACTGTCTCCCAAAAGGTTAGCAAGAGACAATATCTTATTAAAAGATAATTTTCAGAGAAAGGTAAGACCATGGCTTGTACACAGATATGAAAAATGTACATGTTCAGGAATTTACTTTCCTCATGATATGAGAGAAGCAGGCAGATGTTCAAGGGGAAAGTCAAAAGTACACACATTTATATTGAGTAAAGGAATGTTGAGGTGAATTGAAGATCAATGGAGATAAAACTGGCCTTAGGAAAATTAAACCCCTAGCAAGACAGGATTTACATAGAGTTAGCCCTCCTACCTGTGAGGTCCATATCCGCCAGTTTGACCAACTGCAGATTGAAAATACTTTTTATTTTTATTTTTCTTTCATTTATTTTTATTAGTTGGAGGCTAATTACTTCATAACATTTCAGTGGGTTTTGTCATACATTGACATGAATCAGCCATGGAGTTACATGTATTCCCCATCCCGATCCCCCCTCCCACCTCCCTCTCCACCCGATTCCTCTGGGTCTTCCCAGTGCACCAGGCCCGAGCACTTGTCTCATGCATCCCACCTGGGCTGGTGATCTGTTTCACCCTAGATAATATACATGCTGTTCTTTCGAAACATTCCACCCTCACCTTCTCCCACAGAGTCCAAAAGTCTGTTCTGTACATCTGTGTCTCTTTTTCTGTTTTGCATATAGGGTTATCATTACCATCTTTCTAAATTCCATATATATGTGTTAGTATGCTGAAAATACTTTTTAAATTCCAGAAAATTCCAAAAAGCAAAACTTGAATTGCTAAACACCAGCAACTATTAACATAGCATTTACATTGTATTTACAATGAATTATATAACATTTTCATTGTATTAGGTATTATAAGTCATCTAGAGAGAATTTAAAGTATTTGGGAGGATGTGCATAAGTTATATGCAAACACTGTTCATTTTATAAGAGACTTGAGCATCCATAGATTTTGGTATCTGCCGGGGTCCTGGAATCAGTCCCTGGGAGTACCTACTGACAGGGACAACTGTTATCTATCAGTTATTTAGAATTTACGGAGTCTTGCATAATAGCTCAGAGACAATACACACAGTAATCTGATAACCTGATAGGGTGTGCTCTAGTTTTCCACTGAAACCAAAAAAAAAAAAAAGTTTCTACAATATTCATAAAAGTTCGTTAAGGGGAAGTTGGGTTCTTTGAGGGGAACGCCCCTTCCCGGAGCAGATGATGCCAAGGAGCGGTTAAGCCTATAAGGAGGGAGGGTAGGGGTATTGGTGGGAACTTCTCAGGCAGGGGTTGAGTCAGAAAACAATAGACACAATCTAGTAATTTTATTATTTATCAGCTTGGTTGCTTCACACATACATATGCATGCACACACAATGTGGAATTAGAATGTGAAAGCTAGGACAGCCCTTCTTGACCTGCCAGTCTGGGCTCTACGTTTCACACATAAGAAACCTGAGACCACGGACTGGGATTTGCTCTAGATCATCTAGCTTCTAAGTGGCTATGAGCTTGGTTCTTTTTTTTTTTTTTTTTTTTTAATTTTTATTAGTTGGAGGCTAATTACTTTACATCATTACAGTAGTTTTTGTTATACATTGATATGAATTAGCCATGGATTTACATGTATTCCCCATCCCAGTCCCCCCTCCCACCTCCCTCTCCACCCGATCCCTCTGGGTCTTCCCAGTGCACCAGGCCCGAGCACTTGTCTCATGTACCCAACCTGAGCTGGTTATCCGTTTCATCCTAGATAATATACATGTTTCAATGCTGTTCTCCTGAAACATCCCACCCTTGCCTTCTCCCAGAGTCCACAAGTCTGTTCCATACATCTGAGTCTCTTTTTCTGTTTTGCATATAGGGTTATCGTTACCATCTTTCTAAAGTCCATATATATGTGTTAGTATACTGTAATGGTCTTTATCTTTCTGGCTTACTTCGCTCTGTATAATGGGCTCCAGTTTCATCCATCTCATTAGAACTGATTCAAATGAATTCTTTTTAATGGCTGAGTAGTATTCCATGGTGTATATGTACCACAGCTTCCTCATCCATTCGTCTGCTGATGGGCATCTGGGTTGCTTCCATGTCCTGGCTATTATAAACAGTGCTGCGATGAACATTGGGGTGCATGTGTCTCTTTCAGATCTGGTTTCCTTGGTGTGTATGCCCAGAAGTGGGATTGCTGGGTCATATGGCAGTTCTATTTCCAGCTTTTTAAGAAATCTCCACACTGTTTTCCATAGTGGCTGTACTAATTTGCATTCCCACCAACAGTGTAAGAGGGTTCCCTTTTCTCCACACCCTCTCCAGCATTTAGTGCTTGTAGACTTTTGGATAGCAGCCATCCTGACTGGCGTGTAATGGTACCTCATTGTGGTTTTGATTTGCATTTCTCTGATAATGAGTGATGTTGAGCATCTTTTCATGTGTTTGTTAGCCATCTGTATGTCTTCCTTGGAGAAATGTCTGTTGAGTTCTTTGGCCCATTTTTTGATTGGGTCATTTATTTTTCTGGAGTTGAGCTGGAGGAGTTGCTTGTATATTTTTGAGATTAATCCTTTGTCTGTTGCTTCATTTGCTATTATTTTCTCCCAATCTGAGGGCTGTCTTTTTACCTTGCTTATAGTTTCCTTTGTTGTGCAAAAGCTTTTAAGTTTCATTAGGTCCCATTTGTTTATTTTTGCTTTTATTTCTGAAATTCTGGGATGTGGGTCATAGAGGATCCTGCTGTGATTTATGTCGGAGAGTGTTTTGCCTATGTTCTCCTCTAGGAGTCTTATAGTTTCTGGTCTTACATTTAGATCTTTAATCCATTTTGAGTTTATTTTTGTGTATGGTGTTAGAAAGTGTTCTAGTTTCATTCTTTTACAGGTGGTTGACCAGTTTTCCCAGCACCACTTGTTAAAGAGGTTATCTTTTTTCCATTGTATATCCTTGCCTCCTTTGTTGAAGATAAGGTGACCATAGGTTCGTGGACTTATCTCTGGGCTTTCTATTCTGTTCCATTGATCTATATTTCTGTCTTTGTGCCAGTACCATACTGTCTTGATGACTGTGGCTTTGTAGTAGAGTCTGAAGTCAGGCAGATTGATTCCTCCAGTTCCATTCTTCTTTCTCAGGATTACTTTGGCTATTCGAGGTTTTTTGTATTTCCATACAAATTGTGAAATTATTTGTTCTAGTTCTGTGAAAAATACTGTTGGTAGTTTGATAGGGATTGCATTGAATCTATAGATTACTTTGGGTAGTATAGCCATTTTGACAATATTGATTCTTCCAATCCATGAACACGGTATATTTCTCCATCTGTTTGTGTCCTCTTTGATTTCTTTCATCAGTGTTTTATAGTTTTCTATGTATAGGTCTTTTGTTTCTTTAGGTAGATATACTCCTAAGTATTTTATTCTTTTTGTTGCAATGGTGAATGGTATTGTTTCCTTAATTTCTCTTTCTGTTTTCTCATTGTTAATGTATATGAGCTTGGTTCTTAAAGCTTGTGAGCCTAGTGGCCATGACTGGTTGAGGATCTAAGACCCCTCACCCCACCTCACCCTATATAGGCAAAGTTGACTTTGAAGGGTATTTTTCTGGGCATGAGTGGAGAATGTTCATCACATAGGTGATTCTGGCTTTACATTTTACCCAGCTGTACACAAAATGCTCGTCTAAATCCATTAATAGTTACAATAAACATAAATGAAGTGTGACCACCTTCATAGAATTTTCAAAAGACCTTTTTTTTTGAGGAAACATTTTAATAGCTCACATCTTTTAAATTAAAAAAAAAGGCTAAGAAATTTGAACAGTGCATTCCTTCTCCCAGTAACCAGTGGAAGCATTTCAAATCATTCCATTGTCCTTCTAATGTTAACTGTTTCACGCATCTAAGCCTTGAAAGACTGACAGAAGTCTTCAGTTGTGAGAATAAGAAGAGCAGGAATATGGTTTAATTCCTCGATTTCTTGTGTATTTTCTCTTTCAGACCCTTCCCATCTCTCACCCTATCCATTCACACTGTAGAAAAGAGGCACTCCTTTCCTTTAGCACACCTGCAAGGGAGACTAACAGGATCCAATGGGCATTAGACTGAAAGGGCTTTTTTTTTAGGATTCTAGTTGTCAGCAATCCCCTCTGCCTCTCTACTTTTTGTTCCCTCCCTGAATCCAGGGCTGTGATGGAGAGCCGGCTGTAGAAACTAAGTCAATGAGTAGAAGAAATTGACAAGGAACAAAATGACAATGAATTGTAGGTATTGTGGTCAAGAAGGACTTGTAGTAAATCTAATGTATCTATTCTACCTCAGCGATTATTAGAGCATCCCAAATCTTCTGTGAGCTGATTCCTCCAGCTCAGTATTTAAGATAAGGCTTAATCTACAAACCACAGACTGCTCCCCTCAGAAAAATGCAGATCAGGGCTGAGAACCACTGAGAAGCGCCCAGAGGCAAGTAGACATTACCGGGGCAAGGGGGCAAGGATAGGACGGAGGCTTCCAAGGATGTTCCAAGTGCTCTTCACTTGGGGGACAGACAATATACCCCATTTTGTGTTACTATCTGCTGTAGGTGAACTTTGCATTAAAATGTGCTACCCTGGCTCCTCTCTGAGCCTCTGGCTTGGGTGCTTGGTGGATTCTGTCACCCCCTGAGATAAGAAAGGCAGGAGAAAGAGCAAACTTTGAGGGAAGAAGATATTGAGAGGAGGTTTGGACACAGAGAATCCAGGAAACCTAGGAGACTCCCAAGGAGATGTATCTTCTAGACCAGGGAACAGAAGAGTCTGGAATCCAGAAACCGTCTATTTGTAAACCCATTGAGTGCCAGTCCTGGGTCAGAGTTTCCCCTTAGGCAGATGAGCAGTTGGGCTGACCCTGCCTCCACTGCTGCCCATGAGCATTTGGTACAAGGCAACCGACTGCAAGACCGCCACAAGTACCACAGAATAACTTGCTGTTGTTGATTCTTAGGACATTGTGTTCCATGTGGGTGAGTGGGATGCTCTGATTCATCCCATGAAGGCTTGCTGCATTTGCTGTAGTCCAGTAGCTGGAGTTTCTGTCCGTATTAGGCTGGGAGTGGCTGTGTAAACCATCAGTGGGTGATCTGTTTTCACCTGCCACATCATTCACTGATGAATTTCCATCAGTTACACAGCCAAGGGAAAAGAGGGAACGTGTGGGCAGGACGTTGAGTCACGCCATATATCTGCCCTCTGAAGACACAAAAATGCCCACTTTGTGCATCCTGAGTGGTTCTGTGCCAGGTTCCCAGACAAATATCCTCCCAGAGCCTCCTCCTTCCCATTTCCCTTCTCTTGCACTCAGCCTCAAGGGCCCAATCATTCACTCCCAGAGCTTGGTGTTTAAAGAAAGGGGACCAGACCACAGGAAGCAGTGAAACTGAATATGTAACCCTAATATGAAGCTGAAAGACCTGGGTTCAGATCCTTGCTCAGGTTCTGATGGGTTGCATGGTGTCCATCTTGTCTTTCTGACCCTGCGTCTCCCCATCTGAAAATGGAAATGATGCTCTTAACTGCTAACGGTCTTTTGACAACTAAATGACATGATGTATTTTAAGAACCTGGTACATATCGTGAGCTGACCTTTTGGGGTATTCACATTTTATCTGGTTCTCTTCTAAACTTTTTACCTATTTATGAACTCATTTCATTTTTACAACACCCCATCACCATCCTAAGGTACAACTACCTTTCTAGGGGAAGAAAGTTGATATTCAATGAAGTTAAATAAGTTGTTTAAGATCCAAGAGCTAGGAACTGGCAGAACCAGAATTTTCCATCACTCAAAAGTATGTGGCTCAAAAGTCCACATTCCTGATGTTGATATCAATGGTTCTCAAAGTGTGATTTCCAGGCAGCAGTAGCAACAACATCTGGGAACTTGACCAAAATGCAAATTCTCAGAACCCACCCCAGAGCCTATAGACTCAGAAATTCCAGGGCTGAGAAGCAGTGAACTGGTTTGACAAGCACCCTGGGTGATTCTGATGTTTGGTAAAGTTTGAGAACCACTGCTTTATGCTATTCATTCTACCTCCTTAGCAGATAACTGAACCAATTAGATCCCTGCTTGTCCCCTGGTCTATACTGTGTATTAATATTAGGCACATTGTGTGCTATTGTCATTTAAGGCTCATAAGAATCTTTCAAGTCTGGTTTTCCCATCCTCATTCTACAGACAAGGAGACCTGGACCTGGGGAGCAGCAGTGTCCTGCCTTGTGCACCCCGTTAGTAACATCTGACTCCACAGTCATGCTCCCCACTACTCCCAACACATGTGTTCCTCACAGCTGGCTGTCATGTCACCCTCAGCTCCCTGCCCCTGTCCCATACTCCAGTGCTTCAGAAGGACCTCTTGACCCAGACGAGAAGGCCTAGCACCACCTCTCCAGGCTTTGGGAATTGTCCTAGCTCTAGCTCCCAATGCACAAGCTCCTAACTAGCTTTTCTGGAATCACTCTGTGACCTATTTGCTTTGGGGTAAGCAGCAAAGATGAAAATTCCCATGACCAATCATCCATCTCTTACTCACCTCCTGATGCAGGAGCGCTGTCTGGTTGCCCCCTGGTTTGGACCATCTGATGAGTTCCCCAGCTTCTTAGTGCCTTGGGCTTATCTTTTGGAGATCAGTTCCTCTGGGGTGTGGAGAGCTGCCCTCGAGCTCCAAAGCCCAGCAGAGTCCCCCCCTTGCCTTGCCAACCTCTGAGTTTTAACACACACATTCTTATAACCATCACCACCGACAAGATAAAGAACAATGCCAACAGCATAAAAATTTCCTCCTGCCATCCCTTTGCATTCTGACTTTTCCTCCATCCCAAACTCCTAGCCACCTCTGATCTATTCTCTGTCCCTATATTTTTGCCTTTTCCAGAATATCGTGCCATGGAATTATATAGTATGATAGTATGTAATGAAGGGTAGCAGAATATGCCACCCCAAAGTAAACAAATCATTTTGAACTGATTATGTTAAGAAACAGCAGATATAGGAGCTCTGAAAACATTTACGTTGATAAAAGAAGTCTGCATTTGTAAAGGTATCATCTGCTCAGTACCAGCAAGATCAGAAACAGTCATCAATGGAGAAGGCAAGACTTATATCATTATAATAAACCTTACCCTTTTTATCCATGCTTTTCCTGGTAACCTCCCTCCACCAGTCTTCATATACCCTCCCCCTCAGACTTCTTTCTTTTGTTTTTGATCTTTGATCATGGTATTTCAGAGCTTCCCTGGTGACTCAGTAAAGAATCTGCCTGCAGTGCAGGAGAACTGGGTTCAATCCTTGGGTTGGGAAGATCCCCTGGAGGAAGGCATGGCAACTCACTCCAGTATTCTTGCCTGGAGAATCCCCATGGACAGAGGAGCCTGGTGGGCTACAGTTCATGGGATCACAAAGAATCAGACACAACTGGGTGATTAAGCACAGCACACCACATGGTATTTAAGGTGGTAACTTGGGCTAACTCACAGAATTACTCAGTTATCCTGGGTGTTTCTCATGTACACAGAAGGTATGCATGCTAATAAACTTCTGTTTGTTTTTCTCTTGTTAATATGTCTTTTATTATAGGAGATGGAGGGGAAATTATTTTTCTTCCACTGTGGTAACCTTTTGAGACTGGCTTTTTTTCACCTAGCATCATGCATTTGAGATTTTGCCAACTGTTGCAGGTACTGATGGTGTGTTCTTCTTTAGTGCCTAGTGGCATCATATCTCATTGCATGGATGTACCACAGTCTGTTTATCCATTCACCTAATGAGGGATATTTGGGTTGTTTTCAGATTTGGGCAATTGTGAATAATTCATGAATGGGTTTTTATGTAAATATACATTTTCATTTCTCTAGTACAAATACTTAGAAGTGAAGTTGCTGGGTCACACAGTAAATAAATGTTTAGCTCCATAAGAAATAGCTAAATTATTTTCCAAAGTGGTTATGCCATTTCACATTCCCATCAGTAATGTCTGAGAGTTCTAGTTCCTTCATATCCATAATAGCATTTGGTGACGTCAATATTTTTTAACCGTTCTAATAGGTATGTGATGGTATTTCATTCTGGTTTTAATTTGCATTTCCTTTGGACTGCAAAGAGATCCAACCAGTCCATCCTAAAGGAGATCAGTTGTGGGTATTCATTGGAAGGACTGATGTTGAAGCTGAAACTCCAATACTTCAGCCACCTGATGCAAAGAGTTGACTCATTGGAAAAGACCCTGGTGCTGAGAGGGATTGGGGGCAGGAGGAGAAGGGGATGGCAGAGGATGAGATGGCATCACCGACTTGATGGACATGAGTTTGAGTAAACTCCAGGAGTTTGTGATGGATAGGGAGGCCTGGCATGCTTAGATTCATGGGGTCACAAGGAGTTGGACACGACTGAACGACTGAACTGAACTGAACTGAATGACAAATGATATTGAGCATCATTTCATGTACTTACTTGCCATCTGTATATCCTATTCTTCAGTGAGGTGTCTATTCACATCTTTGACCTGTTCAATACATTTGGTTTTTTCTTATTAAATTTTGAGTTCTCTTTATATTCTGGGTATAAGTCTGTTGTTTGATATGTGATCTGTAATATTTTCTCCTAATATTGTGGGTTTTTTCCCTCATTTTCTTTAAGGTTTCTTTCATAAAAGTGTTTAATTTGATCAAGTCTAATTTATTGATTTTTTTCTTTTATGGACCATACATGTGTTGTTGTTGTATTTAAGAACTCTGACTTATCCAAGATCACAGAGATTTTCTCCTATGTTTTCTTCTAGTTTTTAAATTTTACATTTAGGTCTATGATTGACTTTTAGTTCATTTTTGTGTAAGGTGGGAGGTGTGGGTCAAGCTTCATTGTTTCTTATAGGCCGCCTAATGTTTTAGCACCATTTGTTGAAAAGACTTTCCTTTCTCCACTGAACTGCCTTGCATCTTTTTAAAAAATCAATTGACCATTCTTGTGTGGGTTCATTTCTAGTTTCTCTATTCTGCCCATCCTTTCATCACCACCAGCCTGTCTTGATTGCTATAGCTTTACAGTACATTTTAATGTCAGGTAGCATGAGTCTCCAATTTCTTTCTTTTTCAAAATTGCTTTGGCTTTTCCTTCCCATGTACATTTTAGAATTTCCTTGCCTTTATCTTTAAACAGTTGATTTTGATTGAGGATGTGTTATATCTATAAATCAGTTTGCGGAGAACTGACATCTTACCTATGCAGAGTATTATAATCCATAAACATGCTCTAGCCAAGAGGCTGGAGGATGCTGAGGCCCAGTCTGGATGTAGAGACTCCTATGCCTGTGCCCAATTTGGACATAACAGCTGAGTGATTGTGGAAAATCACTTACCCTCTCTGGTTCTCAGTTTCCTCAGCCGTAAGATGGAAAAGTTGGATTTGATAAACAGAAACTTTTCTCTTCAGCTCGGACATACTGTGATTCTTTCAGTGAAACCTTGAACTAACCTGCCAGAACGTAAGAGATAATATGAAGTCTCCCTTTAGGGACTGTCTAATGAGATGGTTCAGAAGCTACTGTACCGGAAAGGCCAGCTCCAAAGCAAAGAGTTTAAAGTGGGAACCCTGCTGATTCAAGAGCCCAGAGGCTTCAGCCAGTTGAGTGCCCTTTCTCATTCCTGGGTCACTACCGGACAGCTAAGTCTCCCAATGACAGCCTGAGACCCTAGCTCGGCTGTGACAGAGCAGCAGACCTGGGCCTCTGTTACCCAGTCCAGGGAGGTAACGTGAAGAATAGGCCTTTCTGGCAATGAAAGCAGGCGAGAAGAGGTCCCTGCCCCCATTCCACCCGCTCCTCATGTCCAGGCGAGGGGGAGAAAAACCAGGTGGCCCTGCAGCATTATTTATAGTGTTCAAACATTGGAGGCGACCCAAATGCCTGGCAGTCAGGGAATGCTTAAACAAAGTGGGACATCGGGACCCTGCAATCCGGTGTAGCCATTAACAATGACAAGTATGCAGATTATGCACTGAAGTGTGCAGTAGATAACATAACCTCAAATCAAAAATTTTGAGAATCAAGTAGCACTTGCATACCATTACAGTAATGCTAACATGTTCAAAAATTACATGGACAAGGCTTGGGAAGAAATCAGTAGTAATACACACAGTCTGTGGTTGATAATATGCAAATAATTGAGCAGCTGCTCTGCTGAAGTACTGTGTTAAGTGCTTTGCAAGATGAAGAAGGGACTGGGGCTTGAGCCTGGTCTCAGGAGAACCTTGCAGCATAGCTGGGGATTCATCACCAAACCTAAGACTGTGAGGCAAATTCCAACTAGAGGCTGCTCCATGGTTATTCCATCTCAGGAGGCCAAGTTGAAGTATGGTGAGTCTGGTATGGGAAGGTGGTACAGGACAGCCATCCCACACATCCTGTGGACATGGGAGGAACGTGATGAAACAAAGCTGTGGGCCAGCTGGACCCTCACTGCAGCTCAAGCCCCAGCCTTGGTTCAGTGGCCATGTGATAGGGGCTGAGGCCCCTTTACCTGTGCCTTCTGGAATTTCCCAGAATCCTTCTGGGGTAAATGGGCCTCCAGCTCTCTGCCCTCTGGAGCTCCTGGCCTACAATCTTCGACAGCTGCCTCTTGGATGGGTCTGCTGTCCAGGGTGCACTGGCGAGCCAGTGTGGGCAAGCTGCAGTGGGTAGAGTTGGCTGGCACAAGGTCCTGGATTGTGGTCCAGCCTCCACTTGCCTACTGGTGGTTTAGACATTTGCTTAATGCCTTGGGCCTTAGTTTGCATGTTCAGTATGGGAAGCATGAGAAGCAGGGCTTCCCTGCTGGCTCAGATGGTAAAGAATCTGCCTGCAATGCAAGAGACCCAGGTTCTGTCCCTGGGTTGAGAAGATCCCCTGGAGAAGGGAATGGCTACCCACTCCAGTATTTTTGCCTGGAGAAACTCATGGACAGAGGAACCTGGCAGGCTACAGTCCATGGGGTCATAAAGAGCAGGACACAACTGAGCTACTAATGCTATGAGAAGTAATTATATAGTAAGTTACAAAGCACTTCTACATTCCTAAAATAACAGCTTTTGTTGTATATCTGTTTACTGATGAGGGCTAGAAGCTCAGGGAACCTCAGTGACTAACCTTGGACTGTGGCACTCAGCTTTCCTAAGGGCACCCAGTGGTTGATGGCTAAGAGTCCAGTGTTCACCCTCAGAGCAGCGCTGGTCCCTTCCTGGCCTCTGGGGCCAAGGAAGGGAGTGGTCTGGAACACTGGCTGAGTGATTAACGCTGGGGCAGAGGAAATCTTGTTGAACTCAGGCCGGCCTCTTGTGATTCTAGAGGTTTCAGTGGTTGTTGATGGGGAAATGAGGATCCAGGCTCACTGTGTCATAATTGCATCACCCCCTTGTTGATAGTTAATTAGTTAATTACAGTGGGAGAGGCCGAACCAGAGCAGAAATGCCAACTCTGGGCTGAAAACAGCACTTAAACCGTGAGTAATTCTCATTAACTCTGATAACAGGCCTACTCTGCTGGGAGCCATGGGGGAGGGTGCTGAGCTCCCAGGAGGCCTTTGATTACCAAGGCCTCAGAGCCCTGGCCAGTTTCTAGAGTGAGGAGGCAGGAGAACAGGGCTGCATGTCCCTCAGAGTGCCAGCCCCCAACCCACAAAAGCCAGGGACTGGGGAAGTGCTAGGTCTGGTGACTTCAGACTCTCATTCCTCCCCAACCTGGGTTGAAGGAAGGTCTCGCCTGCTTCTGCTTCTCTTCGGGAGGAAGGGCTTCCCTGTGCTCTTGGCTTCGCCTGGCTCTGGAGGGGCTTCCTAACCAACCCTTTGGAGGCAAAATATGCCACCTTCAAGCTTCTTTGGGCTTCCCTGGTGGCTTAGATGCTAAAGAGTCTGCCTGCAACGCAGGGGACCCGGGTTTGACCCCTGGGTCAGGAAGATCCCCCAAGGAAGGGAATGGCAACCCACTCCAGTATTCTGGCCTGGAGAATCCCAAGGACAGAGGAGCCTGGTGGGCTACAGTCCACGAGGTTGCAAAGAGTTGAAGACAACTGCAGGATTAACACTTTCACTTACACAAGCTTCTTTGGCTGACTAGCATCATTATTGGCAGTCACGGAGAATCCATAAGACTGAAAAAGAACTCGATCACTTCTTTGGGTATTTGAGAAATAGTTATCTGAAAGGTAGAAACTATCCCATTCTCTAGTTTTGGACATGTCCATCTGTGCTGGACATGGAACAACAGACTGGTTCCAAACAGGAAAAGGACTACATCAAGGCTGTATATTGTCACCCTGCTTATTTAACTTATATGCAGAGTACATCAAGAGAAACGCTGGGCTGGATGAAGCACGAGCTGGACTCAAGATTGCCAGGAGAAATATCAATAACCTCAGATATGCAGATGATACCACCCTTATGACAGAAACTGAAGAAGAACTAAAGAGCCTCTTGATAAAAGTGAAAGAAGAGAGTGAAAAGTTGGCTTGAAGTGCAACATTCAGAAAACAAAGATCATGGCATCTGGTCCCATCACTTCATGGAAAATAGATGGAGAAACAGTGGAAACAGTGGCATACTTAATTTTTGGGGGCTCCAAAATCACTACAGATGGTGACTGCAGCCATAAAATTAAAACACTTACTCCTGGGAAGAAAAGTTATGACTAACCTAGACAGCATATTAAAAAGCAGAGACATTACTTTGCCAACAAAGATCCATCTAGTCAAGGCTATGGTTTTTCCAGTGGCCATGTATGGATGTGAGAGTTGCACTATAAAGAAAGATGAGCACCAAAGAATTGATGCTTTTGAACTGTGGTGTTGGAGAAGACTCTTGAGAGTCTCTTGGGCTGCAAGGAGATCCAACCAATCCATCCTAAAGGAAATCGGTCCTGAATGTTCTTTGGAAGGACTGATGTTGAACCTGAAACTCCAATACTTTGGCCACCTGATGTGAAGAGCTGACTCCTTTGAAAAGACCCTGATGCTGGGAAAGATTGAAGGCAGGAAGAGAAGGGGACAACAGAGGATGAGATAGTTGGATGGCATCACTGACTTGATGGATATGAGTTTGAGTAAACTCCGGGAGTTGGTGATGGACAGGGAGGCCTGGCGTGCTGCAGTCCATGGGGTCTCAAAGAGTTGGACATGGCTGAGTGACTGAACTGGACTGAACTGATCTATGCTCACATACCCCAGCATCATGGACAGGAGGCCAGGTCCCTTTCTCCCCACACCTCCCACCCACTGCCTGGCTCCCAACCTCCCCACTGCCCTAAGGAGGGGTGACCATATCATTAATCATCCAACCCAGGCAGCTTTGAAGAGTGAAAAGGAAATGGTGCTATTCATCATTCCCCTGAGGCCACAGGCATAAACCATGACTGTCCCTGGCAGACTGGTCACCTTTCCTAGGAAGGACGTCCAAACTGGTTTCCGAAGCACAGGGAATCCACCATCGGCCCCCGGCTGGCAGTGCAGCCTCTTCTTTAGACCCCCTGCCCTTGCCCGCCTCCCTCTTGGCTCCAGGTTTGTTTTTTGTTTTTTTTTTTAAGTTCCTGCCTACTCTCTCCCCTCTGCACCTTTGCATATGCTGTTCCCTCTGCCAGGAGCAACTCCCCTTCACAGTTTATTCCAGCCACCCTCTAGCTACCAACTTAAATAGCACTTCTTCCCCCAACAATTTCCCAACCGCCTCTCCCAATTCCCAGTCTGGTTGAGATGCTCCTGATTGGTGCCTCCATGTGCCTATGACCTTTCCTATCACTGCACTTATTCCTGCTATTGCTAGTTCAGTGTCCCAAGCCTCCACTGGACATAGCTCCATGAACACTATAGATGTATCTGTCTTGACCACCTTTGTCTCCCCAGATAGGGTGTCTTCCCCTGCAGAGTGGATGCTGGTTGAGTGAACGAATTACATTGTCCAAACTTGTAGCCAAGAATACAACTTTATTCTCAGCTGACAGGTAACAAAACCCCATCTAACTAACTTAAGCTAAAGGGTTAACATTCCAATTATAGGTTTCAAATGTCAGTAACCTGTTTAGAAATCACCCTCATATCATATCAGTGATGGAAAATTCCACTTAAAACTCACCGTGGTCTGGTGGAAGGTCATGGATGGAGAGTCACCCCAATATTTTTCAGATGGAAGCACTTGGTATGGCTATGCTCCTCACTGAACTTTCTAGTCCTTGGGTATCCGAAGAGAGCTAGCATCACATTTGGAATATTTTATTTTTGAAAATACTGACCTTTTGTCTCAAGAATAATAACTGCATCTTGCTGCTCTTTCTAGTTTGCATGCAGCTTACATATATAACTTGCCTATGTCACAACAAACCACTAAGGAAGTAAGGCAGACCCTTTAACAGATGAGTCTACGACTCAGGAAGGTTAAGTCATTTGCTCAAGATCTCACAGTCAGCAGATGACGGAGCCTGGAAGCCCATCTGGGTGGGCTCAGTCCAGACCAGGACTCTCTCCACCATGCATCCTTGTCAACATAATGGAACTAGAAGGCATTGTTCTTACCGGCAGCTAATGGTTGACTGGCTGAACATTGTCTGTGGCTTTTAGATAAAATACTGTTGATCAATCACCATGTTTTATTTTCCCTATTCAATGATAACTCCTTAAGGACAAGAAAGTTGTTCTTGTCATAATTACATATTTCCATCTCCTTCCCTAGTTTCACATGCCCCTGGAAGGTAAGCTTGAAGAGGGCAAGGCCTTGCCTCTGGGTACAGCCTTATTCTCTGCAACAGGGAAAGCTCATGATGAATGTTTATTGAAGGAAATTACTTGCATGTTGCAGAGAGACCTCCTGCAGAGTGGAGGGCACAGCAGATGCTCAGGAAATGTTTAAGAATCACACAAGGGTAAACACTGGCTCCTTCCCCAGGAGGGTGGTTCTGCAAGGCAGATGTCCTGGGAAGAAGGATGGCTACTGAGTCAGATGGAGGAGCCTAGCTATTTGGGAGATGGCTGTGCCCACATCTGTATATTTCGTCTGTTGAGAGAAAAGGTATTTATCATAGCAAATGGCAGGAACACAAAGGAAGCAAAGTCCAGGGCTCAGGCTCAGGTGCATTTAAGATGCTATCTTCTGGAGCAGAATAATTCATTTCACACCAAGATCCCAGCTCAAATTCCTCCTTGGCTATGCAAGTCTGCTATGAAAGGGATGGTAGGTCTTTCCATATTTGAACAGTACTCCTGGAGTTTGGGATGAGAGGGCAAACCAAGACTGTAAATAGAGATAAAGGACTTTGGGTCTGAAGACATGGGTGTCTGATCAGGGCCAGGCCTGCTGTTGACTAAATTACCTGCGCTATGTCACTTTCCATCTGCAAGTCTCAGTATCCTATGGTTACGCTATCCTGGCTCTGTCACGATAAGTCGCTGAGCTGGTGGCATTAGCATGGCACTAGGTTCCTACCTGGGCTTCCCAGATAGCTCAGGGATAAAGAATCCGCCTGCCAACACAGGAGATAACCTGGATTGAGAAGATCCCCTGGAGAAGGAAATGGCAACCCACTCCAATATTCTTGCCTGGGAAATCCCATGGACAGAGGAGCCCGGTGGGCTACAGTCCTTAGGGTCACAAAGAGACAGACATGACTGAGTGACTAAACAGAAACAACAAGGTTCCTGCCCATGGCTGATCTAGGGGAGGAGGGAAGAAAGAACAGCCTGAATTATAAACTTTCACACTGGACATGCTTTTGTGTAAAGAATGTGCCCACAGGGCCCATTCCCAGGGTGCTACTCTCAAATTGTAAACTCTGGGCCTTGACCAAGGGTGAGTGTTGGTCTAGTGTTAGCCAGCGAGCCTCTCCCCTGTGTCCTGTTATTGCCTGTTGGCAAGGAAGGAAGTCTTGGCAGCCAGCTCACCCAAGTGGATATGAGCCTTGGTCAAGCACTCAGAATCCTGGATTTCCTTTCCTTCCACAGGTGACTCACGGTCTGACCTGTCATTTGGACCCCAAGTGTGGGCGAAGCAACCTTGAAAAGCATTCAAGGACAGGGATTGGTAGATTAAAACCCAGGATGGAACCAGGGACCTGTGCAAGCCTATTGAGGGGTTGACTGATAGAAAGGAGAGGCATGTTAGGGAAGTTGGGTAGGCTTTCCAGGAGTGAGGACTAGGCGAGGGATGAAAAGAGATGGGCTTACTGGAAAGTTTAGGGCAATGACACCATGATGCCACGTTGGAAAGTTAGACTATGTTCATAAAATACCAGAAGTTAAGTGACCTCAAAGAACATCTAATCCTACCCTTTCTTCTACAAAAACTGATGAATGAGGCTCCCTAAGATTAAGTGACTTGTTCAAGGACTTGCTGAGAGTCAGAGGCAGAGTCATGAGAAGAATTGTCTCCCCAGGCTGGACTCAGGCCCCCTCCTTTACTCCCTCTGCCCTGACAGGATGTTGTGGTCAGTCCTGAATGGAGCTGGAGGGCTGCCAAGTCTAGGAGAACAAGAAAAAGCATGTCAAAGAGTATGAGGTGAAGTCACAAACACCAACATCATGGAAGATGACAGAAGATTGTGGAAACAGATTGGGGTTGGACAAGGAGAAGCAACCCACAAGAGTTTGTTACATATCAAGGACAACACGAAAAACTTACATAGGCCCCTACTGTGGAGCTCACCGGGATACAGCATGAATATTTGCTTATGTGGGTATTTCTGTCACTAGCCTGTGAGCTCTTTAGGGGCAGGATGTATGTATTATTTATCTTTAAATCCTTGGCATAATTCAGTAAATGTCTGAATTATGAATGAATGAATGAATGCATGCTTGAATGACTGAATGTCAGTAGGGCTTCTGGGAAAGGACCCTTGGAGTTCTATCCTCAGTTCTGCCACTTACCAGCTATAAACTTAAGGCAGGGGAACAGGAAGATGGGAGTAATGACAGTGCTCACTTCTGGGGCCATGTGAGGATTAAATGAGATCAGGCAACTGAAGTGCTCGATAAATATTAGCTATTTTTATGATGACTATTTTCAGGAAGCAGAACCAAAGGGATAGTTAAATTTGATGAGCCTGGAGGCTGGCATAGAGTCAGTGAGAAGTTTAGGCTTAGGTGCTCTGTGTGGTCTTGTCTCCTTCATTGTCCTTCTTTCCTCTCCCTTGACCACCATAATTTCTGGAATTTACCTGATGTTTATTTGAGAAGATCTTTATTTTAATCTTCCTTATATTTATTTAGGAAGATGTTTACTTGAGAATCAGGACAATCTTGCCCGTCTTCAGCCTATACTGTCATATAAATTCTTACTTTCGAGGACGACACAGACAATAAGCACCCCAGCTTTTATGATTCTGCAAACAGTGGCATTTCAGACTCCACAGTGCCTGGGAGGAGTGGCTCATTTGGGGCCTTGGCCTTCATGAATCAGATCACACAGTGGTAATGGGCAGCCATGCCATGTACCTGCTCCTAAGGCCATCTTGAACAGGGTAACAGAACAGGTCAGTGAAGGTCAGTCTCCTTTTTCTGAACCACCTGTTCCTCTAAACTCTGGAAAACCTGAACTAATACACAGGGAAAACATTTATCCCCTTTTGGCCAGGCATAGTGTATGAAAGCAAATCTCAGGGCAGAAAATAAGAAAGATATGTTAGAACTAAATCTTGGAAGGCCTTACATGCCAGACAAAAGGTTTTTAGACTTTCTCTAGCATCTGATGGGGGAGTTGTTGAGAGCAGGAATAGAACCTGATCAAAACTGTTTTCTAGAGATGATTTGGCAGATGTGTTCAGGAGATAACTGGCATGAAAGCGTGGCAGGGGCCGGGGGGTGGCGGGGTGGGGGGAGGAGGGAATTAAGAACAGCAAGAAGAGCCACTAGTGGCAGAAGGCAAGTGAGGAGAGGGAGGAAAATCAATTCAGAACCTTCCCAGAAAGCCTCCTCTGAGATCATATTGGCCAGAACTGGGTCACATGGCCATGCCTCACTGCAAAGGAGGCTGGGAAAGGAAGCATCTGGATTTTCTGTCCCTATCGTGGTAAGTGGGGTCTGCTGGTAGAGAAGGAAGGGTGGGGAATTGACTGGGAGCTAGGCAGCCAGCAATGTCTACTGCTTGGTCACAAATAGACCAAGAGGAGAGCCAGGGTCATAGAGGCAAGGAGGAAGAGGAAGAAAAGAATTCAAGAGGTAGAATTGGCAGGACTCAGTAACTAATGCACTATAAGAGATTATGGAAAGGGAGGAGTTGCAGATCACTACAGGATTTTGAGCCTGGGTGACTAAGAGTGATAATGTATTAGCAAAAACAGGAAAGTCAAGGGGAGAAGGGAGATCATGGGGGACAAGGGGTGATGAACTTTCTGGAGTCATCTTGAGTCTGAGGTGCCTGTGGAACATTCAGATGGAGACATCCAGCTTGGAAACTTGGAGGGCTCAGAATAAGGTGCTCATGTCACAATCCATCTATTTAAGGGCTAAAGGGCTATGAAGGGGAGACTGGCTGGATGCACACGAGAGGGCTTCCTGGAAGGGACTAGAAAGAGACCTTTGAAAAAGGAAATGCCATAGGATCACAGGAGAAAAACCAGGAGGAGGGTCATGTGAAATGCAATGTGGTTTGTACAAAACCAGGAAAGGGACAGAGGACAGACTCTTAGCTGCTGGGGAGAACTACCATTGCTGAGATGAAGACAAACTGATGAAGCTGGCTAAGGTGGGAACGTACAGGTTACTGCTATTGGGTTCAGACATAGAATGAGGAGTGTGGATCTTGTAAAATAACTAAGAGAGAGACACTGACTTTTCTTAAACTGGAGAGGATGACAAGGTGATGTTCAAGAAAAATCAATAAGGCCTATTACCTAACATAAGCAGTTCCTCACTTTGGAGAAATAGAATCTTCTTACATTCATTCATTTTCAGAGTTTAAAAAATTTTCATATTTGTTATCATCACCTTTTTGAAGAGGATTAGGAAGATTAATCCCCATTGCAGATGAGAAAACTGAGGGTCAAAAAAGTTTAATTTTCTTGATATATGAATGACCAAAGAAGCTCATGAAGGGATAACATCATTAGTTATATGGAAATGGTAATCACAGTGAGATACCACTACACTCCCTATAATGGCTAAAATAGTAAAGACCGACCACACCAAGGGTTGACAAGTTAAACAACTCAAATCTCTTATTAATGGTGTAGTATGAAATGGTATGATCACTTTAGAGTTTGGCAGAGTTTTTTTTTCCTTTTTTAAATAGTTAAACATACTCTTACAGTGTGCCTTAGGAATTCTACTCCTATTTACCCAGGAGAAGTGAGAACATATGTCCACACAAAGACGTATACACATATATTCATCACAACTGTATACATAATAGCCCCCAAAGTAGAAAAAAATGCCCATCAACAAGTGAACAGATAACAATTTTTGGCCTATCCATACCATGAAATAGTACTCGTGAGTGAAAGGGAAGAACCTGATAGATGCAAAAATATGGATGAATTTCAAAAACTTGTTGTGAGGAAGAAGCCTTTAGGGACTAAAGAGAACATATTGTATGACTCCTTTTATATGAAATTCTAGAACAGGTCAAACTAATTTGCAGTGATAGAAAGCAGATCAGCTATTTCCTGAGGCGGTAGGGGAAGGAACTATTTGAGGTGGTAGAAATGCTCTATTTCTTGATGGGGTGGGATTTCCATGGGTGTGTATACACTTGTCAAAACTCATTGAGCTGAACATTTTAAATGAGTGCACTTTTTATTCAGAAGTTTGATTTCCCTGGAGGCTCAGATGGTAAAGCATCTGCCTACAATGCGGGAGACCCAGGTTCAATCCCTGGGTCGAGAAGATCCCCTGGAGAAGGAAATAGCAGCCCACTCCAGTACTCTTGCCTGGAAAATCCCATGGATGGAGGAGCCCAGTAGGCTACAGTCTATGGGGTCTCAAAGAGTCTGACACGACTGAGCAACTTCACTTTCACTTTTCTATTACAATAAAATTGATTTAAAAAAAGAAAGGATGGTAACCAGCTTGCAGTTACCCCTACTAGAGAGTGGAAGAGTTAGGACAAACTTCCTGACACTGCTGCTCCCGACTGGCAGGGTGGGCTTTGAGAGACCTTGGGAGTGCAGAAGCCAGTGTGCTTCAGCTTAGGTGGGCTGGTGGGGGCAGCAGGGAGAATAGGAAAGATGGGTGGGCTCTTAGCACAGGCATCTGGGGCCAAATCAGCCACTGGAGAGCAGAAACAAACCAGCCAGAGAGTAAATGCTTCTAGAACCAGATAGACTGCGATGGAGGGTAGGAAGTTGCAGGTCAGCAGGTGGTGAATAGAAGTCTCTGCCAGTTCCCGAGAGGGGAATAGCCTTCAAGGGTGCCCCAAACTGAGGCAGTAGCTTCTCTTTCCAGATGCGAAATCCAAAATACTGCCCAGTTTCCTCTTAGAGGAAAGACCAAGTTTCCTGTGACCTGGATTTAGAACAAGGATAGGGGTCAGGGTGTGCTTTCCACCCAGGGAGGTGGGGTGGGCCAGCCCATGCAACCTTGCCTGATTCCACTGAGTTCCAGGGCAGCAGCTGGTATTGCCTTCATTTTCTCCCCATAAAAGGGACCTACACGGGAGGATGTCATCCCCAAAGCTAAGCTAGTCAGTCCAATTTTGTAAAAGAGTAAAACCATGACAGCTTCACACTCTGTGTTTCTAAGTGGCATAATTGTTATGGGGGAATCAGTGATTCCCTTCTTTGGTTAATACACAGATCTTTTTTCCATTGAAATGGACCTTAATAATCTCAGCCTTATTAACTTTGCTGCCAGGGCTCTGCCCCTCTAGGGGAATAGGGAGCAGAGAGACAGCAATCTGGTGACACGTTTATTTGTTTGTTCCTTTGTAACATATAATTTACTAGCAAGTTCTTGACCTTCTGAGTCTCTTTCTGTAAACCAAGGGCACTGGGCTAGATTGAAGCCCAGATGGTCTCCAAAGGTCCCCTGGCTCTGAGTATAATCTCCACTGCAGCCATTTGACTTTGAAGACTGATACAATAACAAAGTGCCAATGATTTAGCACTGGCCAGTTACCGTGCACTTATTAGGCACCAATAGTATGCAATTCAGCATATTAGGGGTGTTCTAAAAGAAACATCAACAGCATGATTCCTTCCCTTGAAGGCCTTATGATCCACCTAAGATACAATATTCTTGGGCAAATATTTGAGAATAATTTTATGAGAGAGAAAAGTATGGATTAGTGAATATGTAGCCAAGATTTTTGATAAGGATCTGTGCCACTCATATGAATGCTGTTATTATTAATGAGAGGTAGACTACAAAATTAGGTATGCATAATTATGTTTGAGATTTCAGCCTTTAAGTGGTTGGCAATTCTGCATGTAATATAGGAACACTGGCTCAAGGTAGGCCCTGGATATAGCAAGGCATTTTTTTTTTCAGCTTTGTTATCCTTTAAAGAAATTTTAAGTAGATTCATTACTAATACAGCTGATGACATTGAAAGGGAACACCTGCATATGACCATCCCCTTAGCACCAGCATATATGAGCCTGTGCAAAGGCTGACCCCGCCTCTGTAAGTCACCCCTTGCTGTTCTGAGGGGCTCAGCTTCAGGCTCAAGGCTTTGCCAACTTGGGCAGGGGTCCAAGCCTCAGGGTCAGGGACATTGAGGCTAGAATCCAAAATGCCGTGCGTGTCTGCTCTGTCAATGCGGGGAAGCCCTCGGTTAGCTTTTCCAAATTTTTTCTGCAGCTGCTCCTGAGGACAGGGCTAAGCTGAGAAGAGGGAAAAGATACATGGAAGAGCAATGCTGGATTTTCTTACCCTTTACTCATCTATTTTCTACCGTTCAGTGACCTCAATCCAAGCAACCACTACTTTTACAACCACATCTGGTACAAAACATGCAGTTACAAAAATCTCAGCTTCCACCAGAAACAACTATCATATGAGTCAGTACAGAAATAAAAAATCTATTTAAAGCTCAGCACATAGCAAGGATATGTGCTGGCCCTCGCCAAAAACTGTATGCTCAATTGATTTGTTCCTCACTTTGAATTTCTGTCCCACATTTTCCTCCTCATAAAAATGCCACGAAAACATTGTTACCTCATTTAGAGAAACAGAAAATGATATTTATTTTAAGTTACGATTTTACTTGATTTCAATTTTTTAATGAACTTTTTTATGCACAGCAGTATAAATGTAAGCTTCCTCATCATATACATTGTTTTCCCTTATGGTGAATTTTTAGATTTTTTAAATAAAAGGGCTAAATTTTTTTAATGAACTGGGCAGGTGGGGTTATTTTTTTTTTTCCAAAATGAAAATTGCTTTATTTTCTTTCAGGATATAAAAATAAAGTATGGACTCGCTGTAATAAAATACACATTCACATACATAGAAGTTCAAGTTCTCATTCACATCCCATCATCTGGGAGCTTTAAAAAGTCCTAAAGCCTGGGGCCCACCCTATCCCCAGAGGTTCTGATCTAATTAGCCTCATTTTAGGTCTAGGTAGTAATGATGACTTAAAAACTGCTCAGGTGATTTTTTAAATGTACAGTCAGGGCTGAGAACTCCCGATCTATAAAAAGGAATAAAGAAAAGAATGAGCATTACCTCAACTCCCATTGCCTGGAGCTGACTACCTTTGATTTCCAATGAAGTAAGCCAGAGGAGTCACTAGTGTGGGCTGCAGGGACCAGGTCAAGGAGTGAGAACACGGGTGTTTATACCTGTCAAGGGGCATCATCTGGGGTGTTCCAGGTGTCGTATCAGAAGAGACCCTCACCCCGTCCTGCCTCAGGAACCAGGTGTTTTAGATATGTGTGGCACTGCTTGTCCATACCTCCTACTGTCACAAAGATGCTGAAAAGCAAACCTCTAGGCAGTGTTTAAAGTCTGTAAGATAAGACTCCAGGAGAACTGAAACGAAGGATGTGAAAGTGGTGGTGGATGAAGAGATGGGGGAAACTCTGCTATAACTCCAGGGCACACAGGTATGTTGTCCTCAATTCACCCAACCACCAGCAAAGAATGCTTAGGCAAACCCAGAACTTCTCCTGAGCAGAGAACCTTGGTCAGTGTGACTAAAAGTAGAGGTAAGGACTTGGAAACACCGTCTAGTAAATGAAGAGAAAGATAACCGTAGAGGAAAAAGTAGGGGGAGGATTTGAGATGGAGTCTAGGTATGGAAGAATGCAAGAAGCCCCTTGTGTCTCTGAATTTCTCACAGTGCCTGGAGTTAACCAACTGTCCCAAAAGACTGGTTCCCTCAACTTTTCGTTCACTGAGCACTGGTGGACTTCCCTGGTGGCTCAGAGGTTAAAGCGTCCGCCTACAATGCGTGAGACCCGGCTTCAATCCCTGGGTCGGGAAGATCTCCTGGAGAAGGAAATGGCAACCCACTCCAGTATTCTTGCCTGGAAAATCCCAAGGACGGAGGAACCTGATAGGCTACAGTCCATGGGGTCACAAAGAGTCAGACGAAGCTTTCATTTTCACTTTGACTTCCCCAAAGATTGGTTCCCTCAACTTTTTGCTCATTGAACACAGTGGTCTGGGTTCACTGGAGTAGGGTGGTGGTTCTAGAGCCCCAGCCAGGCTTCCTCTAGTTGGAGCCACAGAGAGAGATAGGAAGAGGGGAAGAAAAAACTGAATCATTTAACACAGTCATTCACCACACAGCCAAACTTCATAAAACTCTTTAAAATGGCTCTGCTGTTTCTCCTAAGTCCCTTGGCAATTCTCATTATTGTCCCCAGAAATTCAGCTCTGGCCCTCAACTGACATACTCAGCTCAATCAATGGAGTTAACCAGCCCTGCTCATCTTTAAAAACAAGTCAGTGGTTACATATCATAACTAAAAGGTGCCCTTGAAGTTTCACACCTACACACATACCTTCCAAGTATTCACCCCACGGAGCACATTTCTTTCTAGGCAGGATGTGGCAAACACTGTCTGTGCCTACTTGGCCATAATTCCCCAGACTTCCTGGCCAAAAGAAGTGTTCCTAGGCTCTGGCAATGAACTGAGATTGGGCCAGGTCAGTGGCTCCCAACCATTTTTTTTAAAAAAGACTTTGCTTTTTTAGAGCAGTCTTAGGTTCAAAGCAAAATTGGAGGGAAAGTACAGAGATTTCCTATATACCCCTGCTACCTACCCCTCCTCACACACACACAGCCTCCCCTGTTATCCAACATCTTCCACATCTCAGTCCCAGCCCTGAATTTGTAGAGCAGGTATTCTGAGCACTGAAGCATACCTGGAGAACACACTGTGTTTATAGAATGAGAAGATAGGGGGTGCAGAGGACCAAACACAGGGGCTTAGGGGTCCAGGCCAAATACTTTCCAAGAGGTCAAGAATTACTCGGGTAACAGAGTAAGATGTTGGTAGTCCTGGGAACAGACCCCTCATCTCCTGATCACCCACCCTCCACCCCCTAGCAGCCCTGCCTGTCACCCTGGGGCTGTAGCTTATTTGTCCTCACCCTGAGCCATGCTGGGATGCCTTGAACTGCTGTCAGTGAACTATTCACCTGTTTGTATCTTATCTTCCCAACAACAAACAAAAGTGCAAGTTTCTCAAAAGCTGAGGTCTTGACACCTCTGACTTGGGACCCCAATGTGGCACCCATAGCCCGCTCAACCCAACAATCAGTCAGTCTGATTTCTAAGCAGCTGATGTAGTGAAGACACTAGAGTGCTATCATGGGCTAATGAGATGTTTGGGGAACTTTGGCACCTTGTTCTGTATTCTTTTATGTGATGGTCAGTCAGGTGTGGTCTTGAGAGGAGGAAAGGGAGAGACTCAGGAAAAGACAAAGTGTGTATTATGCTCACAGGTGCCGGAGACAGGAGGCTGATGCTTTACTCAGAGTCACGTGGGAAAGACACTGGAGTGGTCAGGTGACAGAGACAAGAGTGAGTGGAAGGTTTAAACCATGGCTTCACTGGGGGTTTTGTGGGAAAAGCAAGGCAGGACCAGGAGAACAGTTTAGGATTGACTAGCTGGAATAACTTCAGCAGGCTTTGGGCTATAGCAGTGGTCTCTAGTTGCCTGATACCTGGTCCCAGAACGACTAAGGCCGAGGAAAGTTGCCTTCCAGATGGATGGGCCAGATAGAGGCTATGCGGCTCTCAACTGGGTAGTTTGTATATCAAATGCAGTCATCTTATAAGTACTTTGCTATTCCTAAGTATTGGCCAGTCCTGGGAGAAGCATTCTCCTCAGACAGGAAGTTTTTTAAGATGTCAGAACATAATGATATATAAACATATTATATGTAAAATATTATATATATATATGTATATTTAGGCTATTCCTAAATCATCCAGGTCAATAAGTGGAAATGTCCACAATACCCTGAAACTTGGGTCTGCTACCTCTTTATCCACTAGTTGGAAATGATGTTATGTGTTTATATAAATGAATAGTGAAATCATAGGATCCTAGGGCTAGAAAGTACCCTATATATTCTGACATATTCAAATCTCCTCTTGTAAATACTTCCTTTGAAGCAATCTCCTATTCAGTTAAAGGAGAAGTAGAGGAAGAAGGAGGCCCTGAGATGTTGCCTTGAATCTGAGTAGAGAGCCCAGTCCTGCTGCTCTGGGTCTGCTTTATGGCATCCCCACTCTTGGAGTCTCTCTTCTAAGTAGTTTTCCTTGGGCTTCTATCTGTATGGCTGCTGTGATGGGCACTGAGCAAAATAAGCCACATGTGTGGTTTCCATTCTCTGGATGTTAGCAAAGTGAGAGAGACCCTGATGATGAGATGGAGTTGAGACATGTATGTAAACAGTGCAAGTATGGAACACTTGAATGCAAGCATGTGGCAGGCTGAGAAGACAGGAGTAGGGGTGGCTTTAGCAATAGTGGCAGGGAAAGGCCATTGGGCCCTGGTTCTGACTCAACTAACCAGCAGCTTCAATAAAACCTCTCCCATTTAATTTTCTCATCTTCAAATTATGTGATTGGATAAGTTGATCTCAAGGTCTAGTTTTTAGCTCCTCTATTCTGAGACTCTCCAAATTTGGGGATAGGAATCGAGAGCAATGAGGCAATAGCAATACTAGTAATAGTAGCAACAATAATAACAATGGACAACGTGTACTGAATGTCTCCTGTGAACCCGGATGCTGTCCCACATGCTTTACATGTTCACTTAATCTTACAGTGATGTGAAGATGTGGATAATGTTCTCTAACCCCATTTTACAGATGAGGAAGATGAGACCTAGAAAAATAAAGCACTCAAACTTACATGTCTAGTAAGTGCTGCAGCCAGGATTTGAGCCCAGATGGACTGACCGTGTCATTAAGATGAGTGGTACTGGTGTCCTAGTCTCTATGGAGGAGCTGGAGTGCTTTTATGTCTAAGAGTCTCCCTGGACAGTGGAGGCCTGGCTCCTGGGTTCCCAAGGTTGGGGTACAGCTCAAGTGCCAGCAACAGCAGAAAGAGGTGGGGGGAAGGAAGAGGAGGAGGAGGCTGGCTATGCTTCTGTTTAGGGCACACACATACCTTGCTGATTAGCAACGATGGGAAAGGAAACACACACTGAGGGCCCTTGACAGCTTAATGGGGTTTTAGAAAAATACACATCTATATTTTTAAACTTTTTTTTTTTCCATTGGAACATTTTTAGCTTCAAGTTCTGGACTGAAATAGCAGCTGTCTTAGATAACTCTTCATCCTTAGGCTCCCACGTTTGGAAAAGGTCTTAGCCCAGCCTGGGGTGGGGTGGGGTGGGGCAGGGGAGAAACAGAGGAAGGGGGGGAGGTGACAAGGTTAACATAATGTCTAACACATACATAGTAGACGCTTAATTGGATACTGGATGGATGGACGGATGGGAAGATAGGAGAAAGAAGGGATATGATGGGAGAAAAAGAAAATGATATTCTCCTGAGAATTAAAAGTAGACTCCCTGTAGAGATCTACTCACCCTGCTTAGGGTCACAAGTGAAAAACTGACACTTCAGCAGAGCCTGGCCTTTTGGAAGCAGTTTAAACCAAGCCTGGAGAAAGGACACTCACAATTCAGTTCCCATCTTACAGCCTAATCTCCAGTCACTGCTCACATCTTCTGACCACTCTGAACCACTCACACCTCTCTTAAACACAGTATGGCAGATTCTAGAGTTTGGCTTGATTAACACTGATTCCAGTACCCTTCTGCCTTGCCTCCTCTACTTATAGAAAGTGGAAAAAGAAATACTCAAATCCCTCCTGGTCTTGCAAGTAAGAACCAAGTTGATTATACCATTCTAGCTGGTTCAAGTTAAGCAGAAGTCCTGGAGAAAGGTTTTCTATTGACATAAACGGGCAAAGATTTGTCTATCATTTCCCTCTTTTTCCTGCCTAGAATTCTGATGCAATGTTTGGCAGTTTGGCAACCATTTCATGATGAAGAGGACAAAAACTTTGAGCTAAGAATGGCAGAGCAGGAGGACAGAAGGAATTGGATCCCCAGTGGCCTCATTAAACTGCCACATCAATCCTCAATTCTCTCCCTCTAGTCTTCCAGTTATCTGAGAAAGATGAACCCCTTACTTAAGCCACTCCCTGCCAAACACAATCTGAACTGATAAGTGATAAAATTAAAACCTCCATATCTTTGTCCATGGAACTCCCCCTGACTAAACTGCCTTTTCTTCTAATGAACTCTTATTTAAATCTCTGCAGACTTCCCTGAGCCCCTCCCTTCCTCTCTAGCCTCCTCTCCTTTTGAATGCCTACTACATCACCTGTGGAGACTTCTAGCATTTGCACTGTGGTTATTTATGTATACATTTTCTCAGTAGAGAGGAGGCCTTATATAAATATCTGAAATGTAGAATTAGAGATGCCATGAGGTAGGGACTGAGCAACGTGTTCTCTTACATGCTGCTACCCACCCACCCAGAATCTTTCATTTCTCCCTCTCTTGGGGCTCCATCCACCTTATCAAAAGAAATACTCCAGTTTTCCCAGTCTTGAAAACACTTTGGTTTGCTCTTACTTCCCCTGTGAGTTATCAATTCTCTCTACTCTTGACTCTGTATTTGATTTTTCATGTACAGGAGATATGGTAAAGTAAAAGTCACTCAGTCATGTCTGACTCTTTGCAACCCCAAGGACTATATAGTCCATGGAATTCTCAAGGTGAGAATACTGGAGTGGATATCCTTTCCCTTCTCCAGGGGATCTTCCCAACCCAGGGATCGAATCCAGGTCTCCCGCATTGCAGGTGGATTCTTTACCAGCTGAGCCCAGGAAATACAGTAAGTGGGTGTCAAACAGGCTGGGATCACATCTAATCTCAACCACTTACTCCTGTGTATCTTTGGGCACCTGTCTCTGAACTGCTGCTGGACCTTCATCTCTAACACAAGAATAATCATCTTCATTTTACAGAGTTGTGGGGAAAGCTGAGTGTAGTGATGTATTCAAAGTGCATGGCACAGAGTAGCTACTAGATAAATTCAAGTTCCCTTGCCATTCTAACTCTCCTCCCTCCCTCCCCTCTTCCCTCACATTCTAGGCACTGCACTACTTTAAGACACAACATTGCATTAGGCATCACTTCCCTCCTCCCTTCACTCCTTAATGTGATCTACTTCAGGCTTTAATCCTTAGAGGAATTTGCAGTTCCAATACACTATTTTTCAAAGATTTATTTCCACTTTTACAACTTCAAGTTTCAACTCACAGTGAATCAATCACTCCCAAATCTACAAATCAAGTCTAGGGCTGACTTTCCTTCTAACTGTCCTGTCCCCCCACCCCCAACTCCCTGGGGGCATCTCCCTCTTGGAAGTCCTACAGTCCAGCTGCACTCCTCTTCCTTCCAAAGCAGGAAACACTGGATAAACATAGTGATCTGTCCAGTATCCCTGAGGGGTAGTAAGGAATAGCCAGAAGGAAAAGCCCACCCTTGTCAAATAATGGCAGTTTTAAGCCACAAGATGCTTGTCCTTAAAAAGTTGACTTCAGTTGATAAGGTGTTGAGTTATGATGCTGTGTATAAACCAGCACAATGGAGTCTCTTGTCAATATTACAAACCTTGGCCCTAGAGACCAAGAAGACAGCAACCAGGCAAGAGAGCATACGTTTGCAGGCTTGGCGTCTGTTCAGGAAATTCTGGGCAGCAACCTTGCAAGCACTCCCTCTTTCTGCACCAGGGAACACACATATTTCTCCCCTTAGGGTGAGCCTTAAGCCCAGAGGTCCTCAGAAGCATCTCCCCCACAGGTCCACATATATTTGTTTCTAACTGCCCAGTTTGCTCCCAGTCCATCCCAGTTCTCTGCAGCAGTAACCCTGCAGTCCCCACGATGCACTTGAGGGAGGCTTTCTGTAGAAGGCCCCACCCCAGCCCCATGGCCCTTCTCTCTTTCTTGGAGAAGGGGACCACGTGCCACCAGTCAGGCCCTGTGATCCTCTCCCTCAGCGGACCCAACGCAGAAGGGCAGAGGGCAGAGGGCAGAAAATAACTCATGAGAACCAAAACAAAACCCCATTGGAACTACAAATGGAAATGGCTTAGGGGAAAAGGGTCCTGAGATGCTCGGGCTATTAATAAAATCACATGGGCCTCAGCCCTCTTCTCCCAGGGAGCAGGCCTGGCCAGTTTATGGCCAGGCAAGTTCACTCTTGGAAAGGCCCCGATTCACCAGATAAAATGTGCCCCAGACCTGTTATTCTGAAGCCCCTCCCAGTCTACGTGTACACCTCCACACCCCTGCACCGCTCCCCCACCCCCACCCCCACCACACACACACAAATGCAACTTCTTGTCTATCAAGTCTTCCTCTTTCTGGATGCACCAATTAGGGAAGAAGGCACTGAACCAATGGTGGTGTATAAGGGCTTGGAGACTCCCAGGAATTTGGTCAGAGGTAACTACAGCCTTGCCTTTATCCTCTGTAAGCTTTGGGAAGTTGAACCACCAGGACTTTAACTATAATCCCATCAGGGACAGACAGACAGGCACCTATACTTGCACACAGATTGGTGGGAAAAGAGTCCCTAGAACTTCCTTCCCCAAATGCTGCTGTCTTCAGTTTGAGTAATTCTCATAGTTAGTGGATTTATCATTTCCACTCTGTGGTCACATTCTCTACCACTTCTTTCCTCTCACTGCACTCCTCGTTGTCCTGCCCCAGGATCATGGACAGTCCTAGGAAATACTCTAGAATGGGCTGCATCAGAAGAGCCCATCCCGGCTCACATCTTAGAAAATAGCGTGTGAACCAATTAGCACCTCTCAGCCATGAAGAAGCTCTGAGTCATCATCGGCTCATGACCAAGGTTCTGAGAGTGAGATGGGACCACACAGGCCCATCGTGCCCAGCCTGCTACCTTCCGGCAGAGATGCTGTCAAGCTGGGTGCACAGATGAGGCTACAGATACAGCAAAAGCCCCAGCTGGGGAAATGCTAAATTTCTCTGCATGTCTGCTGGGTCCACTTGCTTCCTGAGTGTCACAGCCTTGGGCTTTGTCCAGGCTCCTCACCTCCTAATACCCTCTGCACCAACTTAGTGCAGGGAATGCAGGCACAGCACCCCAACCATCCCACCATCCCACCACCCCAATGACATTTAGCTTGAACTTGGACCCCTGAGTAAGTCACTCACAATTTGATTCAGGAACAAGTAGAGGCTTGTTCTTCCCACCTTTGGATGCCCTGCCGGAGCTCCAAGCACATGGTAGGCATAGAAAATTATTTGTTAGATGAATGAACAATGAGCTCATATCGACCTATTATTTCCAAAGCCAGATGGCTTCTTTCTTTTTAAAGATAGTAATTTGTCTTGGTGTTGGGTGAGCTTCTGTGATCTGGAGTATAAGAAGGTTTTAGCTTTGTTTCAGGGCTATTTAGACCAGAAATATGAGACTAGGCCACTTGCACAGGTAGCCTGCACACACTATAGAGTGTGTCGGTGTGGGCACCTCTCCTGCCCCATCACAACAGACGTCCTAAGAGAACAACCTTGCCAGGAAACCAGGAGCCTCTGGTGGTAGGCAGGGCCCCTGTAACAATGCCCATTTAGTAGGTACCAGGAGCACTACTCCCCTTGTCTTGTTCATTGCATACCAGCCCACTATGGGGTGGGTGCTTTTTTGATCCTCACATTACAGGCAAGGACACTGAGCTTCAGAGAGGTTAAGTCACTTGTTGAGGGTCACCCAGTTCTTAAGTGAAGGAGTCAAGATTTGGAGTCCAGACCCTGACTTTAAAACACCTGCTCTTTAGCTGAGCTGCCTGCTCTGAACCACACTGCAGAACCACAAGTCACAGAGTCACAGATTGCCAGCATTGGATGGACCCAGCCCAGACACCTCATTTTGTGCATTAGACCCAAAGCCACTTACAAGTTAGTGGTCACACAAGGCCCACAGCCCAGGCTTCTATCATCAAAGTCTGCTTTTTCCTCAGACCACCTCCCTGCTTTCCTTCTTCACTGTGGCTGCCTGTAGCTAGGCTCCCACCACCCACCCCTCCCACTGCCCCACGGTCCTTCCCAAGGCAGGAGAAACACTTCCTAAGTGTTTTACTTAGGAAGGACTGAGATTCGACACAGACCCAAGCACACCATCATTTCTGCTGTAAACCAAACAGGTGATTCACATCATGGGGACTCGCAGCATTAATAATTGGGTTGCTGTAGTGGGTAGGAACCAACTCTTAATCTTGAAAACCTTAAAATTTCAATAGGGTGCCTCTAGCAGGGACAGCTGAAACCAAAGCTGAAAGGATAAACTAACTCCAGGGTTCTTAACCTCATCAGACCCCATGTAACATTTGTTCTTTTGTTGTTGTAACAATTATTTTGTAACTCCCCCTATATTATCCTGAGATGAAATCCATAAAGATATAGGCTACCTACATACATAATTTAAAAAATTCAATTTAATGCCTTAATAATGACACAAAAGGAGAAATAAAAGCATATGTTATATATATGTTGTTGTTGTTGTTGTTGTTCAGTAGCTAAGTTGTCTCCCACTCTTTGTGACCCCATGGACTGAAGCATGCCAGGCTTCCCTCTCCTTCACTATCTCTTGGAGTTTGCTCAAATTCATGTCCATTGGGCTGGTGATGCTATATAACTGTCTCATCCTCTGTTGCCCTCTTCTCCTTTTGCCTTCAATCTTTCCCAGCATAAGAGTCTTTTCCAATAAATAATTATATACTCATGTTATATATATATATATTCAATTACATATTCAATGCTCACCATTACACTAAGAGATGTAATGAGAAAAATCTGGATCTCTATATAGAATCACCATGAAACAATAGCTACATAAACAGACTGAGATCCATGCATTGACTTCTTAGGGACTCTAATCTAGGAGCAGAGTTGCATTGGTATTGTGATTTTCCAAAGCAGTGAACACCTCTTAGTAAAGTGCTGATTGAAATCAAGTGTGATTTTCCCTCAGTGTTCATAGGAATTTGGGGAATATTTAATACATATTAAAACCACACAAAAATAGTTTGTGTTTATATGTAATATGAAGTTAGAGGTTTCAAGCTCAGAGGACCAGGATTTTCAACACATGAATGTCTGGACAAACACAGGAAAGACACTGGTGAGATAGAGAGCCATTTTTCTTTATACAGGACCGTCCCATGGTTTGCAGGACGTCTAGTATCTGTGGCCCCCACAAACAAACAAAAGTGGCCCCCAATTTTTCAAAACACTCCTGGAGGTAGGCATTGTCCCTTTTAGAACTATTGGGTTAGCCTTTCAGTTACCTCCTTCCAGCCCCTGCATCAGCAAATACTCATGGAGAGTCCACGACAGGTAGAGCTTTGGGCTGGGCAGCAATGCCATTGTGAGACTGGTGGGGCGGGGGGGGTTCCAGAGAGGGATAAAATACTATCCCTGCCCCCTAGCGTGGTGGGGGACAGGAGAAGAATAGAGGAAGACAGTGAAGCCTGTAGGAACCACCTGACTTTGAGCATCCTGGGGATGGGAGCTGTGAATTTTACTCACCATTTAACCTAGCAGAGGCCCTGGAGCAGGGGGGCTTGATAAGCCTTTGTTGCATACTGGATGAAGGGAAGGCAGTAGGCTAGAGACTGCTGAGGCTGAATCTCCATCTGTATTATGTTGCAGAGATAGCTGAAAGAAAACATGTTTTGGGGGGGAAACATTCTCTACAGCCTACATCCCAAGAGAGAAAGGGAGGCCAGAAGTCATGCCAGTGACTAGGAGAGCTTGTGGGTCACATATACACCATGGAATATTACTCAGCCATTAAAAAGAATTCATTTGAATCAGTTCTAATGAGATGGATGAAACTGGAGCCCATTATACAGAGCGAAGTAAGCCAGAAAGATAAAGACCATTACAGTATACTAACACATATATATGGAATTTAGAAAGATGGTAACGATAACCCTATATGCAAAACAGAAAAAGAGACTCAGGTGTATAGAACAGACTTGTGGACTCTGGGAGAAGGCGAGGGTGGGATGTTTCAAGAGAACAGCATTGAAACATGTATATTATCTAGGGTGAAACAGATCACCAGCCCAGGTTGGGTGCATGAAACAAGTGCTCGGGCCTGGTGCACTGGGAAGACCCAGAGGGACCGGGTGGAGAGGGAGGTGGGAGGGGGGACCGGGATGGGGAATACATGTAAATCCATGGCTAATTCATTTCAATGTATGACAAAAACCACTGCAATGATGTAAAGTAATTAGCCTCCAACTAATAAAAATAAATGGAAAAAAAATAAATAAATAAAGAATGTCTTTGGGACCAAAAAAAAAAGAAACCAGAAAGACACACACAGGGCAGCCTCCTTCATCTCCAAGGATCACACTTCTCAATTCACACCAGGTTGTCCTCTGGGATGGCGGTCCTTCTGCCATTTACAGATTGGGTCCAAATTCACTTCCATTCTAGCCAAGAAGCAAGCACTTTCCATGCCTCCCAAGGGGTAGCAACCAATCCCAGGCTTAACTGACCTTGAATTTTTAAGGTAGAGGCTGCTCTGGCCAGAGGAAGGAGAAAGCAGAGCCTGGATATTATCTGTGACACTGAGCAGCCCATGCTTAGGGCACCAGTCAAGCAGGAGAGTAAAGCTATGTTTGGAAAGATTAAAAAAAAAAAAAAGCACTAAAGTAATCATCAGGGGAAACAACCAGAACTCTTGCTGCACCTTCTCACATTCTTTTATGATTTAGTCCTAATTTTATTTTTGAACTACATATGTGGGGTGGGGGCGGGGGATGCTATAAACCTTTTCAGGCTTAGGATGAAGTAACCAGCAGTTAATGGTTCATCCAGTAGAGCCAGACTGGCTGCCTCTTACTAACTATGTGACCTTGGGCAAGCTACCACTTCTTTGTGTTTCAGTTTCTTGCTCTGTAAAATGGGATAATAATTATAGTGCTCACCTCACAAGATTTTGAGAGGATTAAAGAAAGTTAATACACAAAATGCATACAGAACCACACTAGGCATGTTGTAAGTAGTATATGAGTACTGCAGTTAGTAATCATATTTGTCCTACTATTATTTTTACTAAGGTCTTATTCTGGCCCTAGGAGAGACGGTGGGAGCAAGGTTGGGTGATATGCTCCTAGACCTCAAAGGAATCAACAGCAGTTGGATTTCTGAAATCTGTTAAGAGGATTCAGGAGAAAAAGCAAGCAGGTTCACAGGTGAGAGCAGTTTAAGAACGCTAGTTTATACCAAATGCCTTCTCTCCCTCTTCTAGGCGGGGTCTTGATCTTGAACACTGAGGGAATGGAAATAGTTTGTAGGCTAAGAAAAGTGACTGGGGGAATTGCATTCCTGGAAGGGAACATGGCAGGTGGCTTAGGATATATAAGGAAGGTGCTCGTGTCAGTGGCTAGGCTGCCTGAGGTTGGCCTCCTAGGCATGTGTGCATATGCACACGCACCCATGGGCCTGTCACAGGTTCCTGAGTTGGCAGACTCTAGGGGCCATTGACCAATCTAGCCCTTTGGTTAAGGAATGAACATTAACTTTAGGCCCATCCAGACTGTGATGACTTTGCTTCTCCTACGTTTCTGTTTGCATTCAGGAATTCCCTGAGGAACTGGGTCATTTCTTCAACAAACCCAACCTTCTGTCAGGTGCTGCACAGAGGAACTAACATGTCACTGACATGTATTAAGGTCCTACTCTGTTCCAGGCCCCATTCTGAGCACATTATATTTATAACGGGTAATCTTACAAGGTAGCCATCCCTATTTTTATCAATCCAGGGGAGGAAACTGAGGCAGTCACTTAATAACTTGCCCAAATATATGCAGTTTGTGACAGAGCTGGAATTTGGAAGCAGGAAATCTGGCTCCAGAGTTCATGGTCTCAACTCCTAACCTCTGCTCATGGCTTCGACCCTCCAGGCACCTGTGGGGTGGTGAAAGGGAGGGAAGGACAATTCATTGGGTGACTCAGAGAAGAGCCACAGTGAGGCTCAACAGTGAGGCAGGGGACCTCCAAGAAAACAAATGGTTTTGCACCCAGGGTCCTCGTCTTTGCAGCTCCAAGAGAAGATGCTCTTACAGGTCCAGCTGTAGCTTCTTCTGATTCCTGTCCTGTCGGGGTTTTACCTTTTGCCATTTCCTGCTGAAGGATAAAGGGAGGGTATAATAATCACCTCCACTGCAAAGAGGAGTCTCCCCACCCACAGACTCCATCAAATAACCTTAGAGCTTCTTTCACTGTGTCTTGGTTGATCAAGGAGGATGGAAAGACCCAGGCACTGGTGTGGTTGCTTTTCTAAGTTCAAACACTTGTTATCTTCTGGAGCTGGCAATGGCAAGTGTGGAGTCACTGGCACAATTAGCCTGTGTGGCAGAGAAAAGGGCACCAGAGGTGAGGAGGACAATATAGATTTGTCCCATCTGCCACTGTCTTTGCTCTTGGGACCTGAGCTTAGCAAAGAGGTGGATCTTGAGAAGAAGAGGGTCAGGAACTAGTCACAAAGAGCCAAGCCTTAAATATATGTGAGTCTGCCCCTGTGCAAATGAATTTCCAGTCTTCAATGAGGTTGCTGCATAGTCACCATCAAGGAAAATGGCCTTGGTGGCTTTGAGTTCTGTTGGCTTTTGACTCCAAATTGCCTCTCCCAAGCCCCCTGAGACTTCAGAGCATCCCACTTGCTTTCTGGTTCTCCATCCTACCCAAACACTCCACTCCAATTAGTGAAAGTTTTGGTTGCAAACAACAGAAACAAACTATGGTTAACTTAAGAGGGAAAACCATTTCTTGGAAGGGTATTGGGTCACTTACAGAATCAACTGGAAGGCTGAAGAACAGGGTAGAGGCAGGAACCAAGGATGACACAGGCCCAGCTACTTCCATTGTAGGAACAGTCAGCTGGGGCTGCTGCCGCAACCTCCACTGCCGCAGGGCCCCCTGCTGCCCCGCAGGTGCCCATCACCTCAGACACTTAGCAGCCCCCAACTCTCAATTTCAACACCACTGCCAGGAATTATCCCTCATAGGCCCTGGAGACTTTGCGTGGGCTCTCTAGATTCCAACTCTCATACTCTAGCTGTCAGGGGTGAGGAGAGAGGCTGTCTCTCCCCCATGCAGCTTCCAGAGTTGGAAAGGCCTTGTTGCTCATTGGTTTTGTTATTTCCCTGCAAATAGAAAGGAGTGAGGGGGGGCAAACATATGGAAAACCTGCCTTACTGCAGATTCCCCTGAGAGGCAGACATCGTCTCTGTTGGATGGAGAAAGGTGGCTCAGCCCTCTGCCAGGGTTTCTCAATCACATAACCACATAATTCCCACTTTAGCCAAGCTAATTTAAGTGTAGTCTCTGTCATGTGCAGCCAAAAGAATCCTGACTCTTACTTCCATCTTCCTACCCCTAGTTCTCAACCAAGGACAATCTTGGCCCCTCAGGGGACCTTTGGGAATGAGTGGTGTTGTTTGCCACTCAGCGAATGTTGACTAAGGATGTTGAGCATCCTGAAAGGCGCGGCACAGTAAGACACGGTAAGAACTGTCCTTACCCAAATACCAACAGTGCACTGTCCGGAAACACGGCACCCACATCAGCCCTGACTGGCATCACTGGTCTGTCTCTTCAACTCCGTCTACCCACTGAGGTTGGCGGTGGCTTCATTATTTTCTCAAGTCAGAGCAGAACTGTGGCCGGTTCCTCACAGTTGGCATCAGGAATTTGCCATCCCCGATTACAGACTTACTCCTTTTTTTGTGTGTGAATAGTTAAGGAAACTGAGATAAGGAGAGGAAGCAGAGTTTATCCAAGTTCACGCAACTCAGCGTAGATTCAGTTCTCTGGCCCCAGCTGAGAGCTCTTTCCACACCACCCTGCAGCCCTTGCTTGCTCTTTTCTTTGAAGCAGACTTAGATAATCTGGACTGGCTTTGAAGTGTTTCCAGGAACCTCTCTGAGAGCTTCCTGGTAATGGCTTACACGCTGGAGGCAGGGCCCTGGGCCCCAGAGTGCCACCTGCAGATGCCGGCAGTAAGAGAGAGAGAGACTGTCTGCAGAAGGGGCTGAACTTTGCGGGCAGTGCTGGCAGTCAGCAAAAGGGATCAACAGAGAGCTGGAGTCTCACTCTAGAGAGGGTGAGGGCTGAGAATGATTTGCAGAGACTTGAAGCAGTTGCTTCAACCAGATAATCACACAGGAACTAATTAGCACCTTCCTTCCCAGCACAGCCCTCTGGGGGCAGGAGAATGTTCAGTGGAGAAGAGAAATCCATTAATTACTTTATCAGGAAGCACTGATAAGCACCTGAGAAAGGTATTGCTCCAAGGCTCCCAGCTAATTAAAGAGGTCTGCAGGGTGAAGGGCTGTCTGTCTCACCCCAGAGAGTAGAGCTTTCACTCTGAGCCTGAGCCTGGCCCGCGGCCCCAGCCTGCCAGTGACTCAGGGCTCTGCCCCCGCCCCCCCCCCACGCCCACCGCCAGGGAGACTCTGCCCTTGCAGTTTTGCAACCCCAGTCTGTTTCAGGGAGTCTGCTGGCTGCAGGGCCCACCCCAGCTCACTGGAGAGTGACGGGTCCTGAGGTCTGGGTTATTTCCCAAGACGTCACAAAGAGTATCACGAGCGCTTGAAGTAGTGCATGCGTCCTCTCACTGGCATTGTCATCATTCCATTTTGTGGAGGAGGAAAATGAGGCTCAGAACACGTCTAGTCAGGGACCTCTCGGGTAGGAGGATGCCAAAGCCCACCTTGAGCTCAGATCTCTAGCACAAAGTCCCGTGTTATTCCCCTTGTGCTCTGACATGAGTCTGCAGGGTCCAGAGAAAAGGCTTGCAGCCAGGCAGCCCTGGGTTCCAGTCTTGGGCTCCTTCCTTCTTTGGTGCTTAGGGCCAATTCCTTCATTTCTTAGAGCCTTGGTATCCTCGTCAGTGAAATGGGATTAACCACAGCTACTGAAATGGTTGTGAGGAAAAGCATATGTCACAGATATGACCCAGAGATCACCTAGAACAAAGGCTGGTGGTGCATTATTTAACACACCAGGGTCTTCCTAAGTGGCTCAGATGGTAAAGTATCTGCTGGCTATGCAGGAAACCTGGGTTCAATTCCTGGGTCATGAAGATCCCCTGGAGGAGGGCATGGCAGTATTCTGGAGGGCATACTCCAGTATTCTTGCCTGGAGAATCCCATGGACAGAGGAGCCTGGTGGGCTACAGCCCAGGGGATCACAAAGAATCAGACATGACTGAGTGACTAACACTTTCACTTAATGCACCAGTTTTCAACATGATTTTTAACGGCAAAAGTTTCCATTCAAATGCAATCTTACAGAGATGCCCAGTGTACAAATAGCTAAAAGTAGAACTTCTCTGGAGGGAGGGTGGTGGGTGGCTCAACCCTACTCCCCACTGCATTCTCCTCTACACTGGGAATCCCCCAGAGCACAGCTGGACAACCTGGATCTGAGATGAGCAGGACACTCTGAGGTCTAAAGGGTCTCTGCATAAACACATTAAAAAAAAAATAAATAGTGTCCTTTTAGCTCACAGAGGACAATAATAGCCAGCCATTCTCGGCCCATATGTTGGGGCTTTTCTCCCAGAAAGGGCTAATGGATTTACACAAGCCTCTTCTGCCTTGTTCCCAGATGGTTACCTGGCTAGGGAAGAGGGAGGAAAAGTTATCTGCATAAATGAGACCAAACCTGTGACCTTGGCAGCAATTGCTTAGCCCCCAGGCTAGGCAGCCCCGCATCCACTAAGGTGGTAGATGTCTACATTTTGTGTACATTTTGTGTAGACACATTTCTTTCTGGCCTTCTTAGGAAGCAGATCATTACAATAATAATAGCATATTGCACTAGATAATGATAAAATGGCCTAGAGAGGGTGGAATGCCTTTCCTAGGGACATATTCAAAGAAAAGAGCAGGGATGAGAACTACTGAGGCCTGGATCCCAGATGGTAAAATGTTAGGAGAACACACCCTGATTTCTCAGAAGACACATGGAGTAGAGACCATCACCCTTGCAAAACCCGATCGTGGAAATTTCCTGGATCCAGAGTTAAATGTTCAATTCTGTTATTTACCAAAGGTGGCCCAGAATCAGTAGCAGTATTGACCTTCTTGGAGGTGGGGATGGAGGGAATGGGATTGGAAAAGGGCACATGTAATGGATTCTTCCTGCTGGGGATTCAGTTGTGATTATTACAGAGGCCATTATAACCCACGGATATTTGAACATCTTCCTCTGACATCTTGGTTGCTCAAAATTCATCAATCGAATGCCCACATGTTGATTGGGTGTCTGGTACTTGCTGGGCACATCTTAGGTATTACTTCATTTAATCCTCAAAACTTTCCAGCAATTCAGGGACTCTTTTTCCAATTTATGGATGTGAACGTGAGGCTCAGAGAGGCATGGGGCCATAGCTTTGGCCTCACAGCTATTGGGTGCCCAGGATTTGAGCCCAGGTCTGTTGAGGTTAAATCCAGTGCTCTTTCAAGCCTTCTCCATGAAAGTTTTCCGGAAAAATCCCACCTGTGTTCTGCTCTTCTAGATACTGTCCAGAAAAACAGCCTAGAAGATTCAGCCTAGAGAAGCAGAACTGGAAATGGGGAGACTTGAGTTCTAGTTGGTTCTAATTTTAACCAGCCACCCCCTTTCTCTAGGTCTCCGTGTTCTCATCTGTGAAGCAGAGGGAGTGGTTCTCTAAGCCACTTCCTGCTCTGCCCGCTCCACCCCATGGCTGCCTGTGCGTATCTGAAGCCACTGTGCTTGTTCTGCATCTCAGGCTGATGTGTTAATGTGTCCATGGGCTCCCACGGAGGGATGCCAGGCCTGCTTCCTCCATCCCCTTGAGCTGTTGCTACTCGCCTGGATTCCCACCTCAGCAGAGACCAGTCAAGCTGCATTCTGGGGAAGATAGGAAGGAGTTGCCCTGGAAGGTGGCACGGCCCCCTGGTGGCTGTGAAGGAGGCAACCGCAGGTGCCTCTGCGGAAGGCTTGCTCCAACAGCCATCTGCAGTGGGTGCTCCCATACCCGGAGGCTAGGGGATGTTTTCATGAGCTCAGTACACCTGTCCCTGAGAGCATCAACACCCCCACCCTGTTCTCAGCAGTAGAAGAGTCGCTGGACTGAGGCACAGACAAGGGCAGTGGTGAGGCAGAAGGGAACCACTTCGAAAAGTCAAGTCAGTTCCAGGAGTTTATTAGTAAAAGCAGGCACTTGGAGCTGCCAGGGGCACAACACAAGCAAAACAGCCATGGTCCCTGCCCTCGTGGAGCTTCGTGTGATAAGGGGAGGAAACAGACAATAAACAGGTAACTAACTAAATAAATAAATATGTGATATCAAGTTGAGAAAGTGCTAGAAAAGTGAGAAGCAGAGTGAATGGAGGATAGAGGGATGGGAGTGTATACTGTGGGAATTGAGGGGAAAGCGTCTTTTGAAGCAAGGTTATCAAGGAAGCTCTATTTGAATTCAAAGTCAAAGAACCAGCTGGGTCAAATGGTGGGGAAAAACCTGAGGCAGTCAGAAGCCCAATACAGGGTCAGCAGACTTTCTCTGTCAAGGCCAGATAGTAAACACATGAGGTTTCATAGTCCCTGATGGTGTTCTAATAAAGCTTCATTGACAAAATAGAAACAGTCCTTATTCTGTCAGCTGGTGCCCTAAAACAAGAAAGCACTGGGCCTGTGTCAGGAAAGAATGAGGCTGGTGTTAGCCAGCCTCAGTTCCCTGTTAGTGTTGAGCAGGTGAGGGTCTCAAGAGGAAGAAGAGATAGAGGGGAGGAAGATTGTGGAGAACCTTGTCCATCAAGATAAGCAGTCTGACTTTGTTTCTAAAGGCACGGGAATGCCATGGTAAGGTTTCAAAGCAGCAAAGAGACATGATTTGGTTTTTATACTTTTAAAAAGATTACTCTGGCTGCTGTGTGGAAAAAGAATTGGAGAGAGGAAAGAAGGGATACAGGGAGATCCTTAACCCTGTACAGTAGTTGAGGGAGAGACACCTGAGGCCTGGCCCTTTGGGTGGGATCAGGAACAAAGGCAGGGACATGGGCTGCTTTGGAAGTGACTTCGAGTCATGTCTCACAGGGGTCAATGTTAAGACCTCACTCTAGCTGACTTTGTTTTTTCTAAACGATAGGGAGTACACAGTGATAGTCTATAAGCTACAGTCAAAGCTATGGTCTTTCCAGCAATCATGTACAGATGTGAGTGTTGGACCATAAAGAAGGCTGAACACTGAAGGATTGATGCTTTCAAACTTCGGTGCTGGAGAAGACTCTTGAGAGTCCCTTGACAGCAAGGAAATTGAAACAGTCAATCCTAAAGGAAATCAACCTTGAATATTCACTGGAAGGACTGATGCTGAAGCTCCAAAACTTTGGCCACCTGATGCAAAGAGCCAACTCATTGTAAAAGACCTTGATGCTGGGAAATATTGAGGGCAGTAGGAGAAAGGGGCAATGGAAGATGAGATGGTTGGATGGCATCATCAACTCAGGGATGTGAGTTTGAGCAAACTTCAGGATATAGTGAAGGACAGGGGAACCTGGAGTGCTGCAGTCCATGGGGTCGCAAAGAGTCAGACACGATTAGCGACTGAAGAACAACAACACAGTATTATCTCCCAAGCTGAGGAAGTCAATAGCTCCTTTGGACAATGAACTGCCAAACTGATCAAAGAAAATTGCGGGAAAAATTTTCCCAAAGCTATGGAGGAAAAACCAAACATCAAATGAAATGTAGAGGTACTCACAGTTCAGGTGGATGAAAAGAGCAACAAAAATTACAGGCTGATGAGCTCCAAGCCATTACCACCACCCAGGAAAAGCATCCAGGAGATGTCACATGCCATCACTGCAGAATTGGCCCCCAAGCCAGTGAGGCCTGTTCAGAGTATGATTAGGCAAACCTAAGCAACATTCAACCCTGACAACCCAAAAGAAGCTAGACTGAGGACAAGCCAGATGGATGGAGGCTGCCCCATATCTCTAATTCCATGTGATCATCGACTGCAAGACATACCATAAGTAACTGATTTGGGGCAGAAAATTCTACCCCATCGAATATACACCCTGATAATAATAAGATACATCCTAATTTCATCTATATTACATAATGAAAAATGTGTTCCTGAGAATCCATGTTATTTAACTGAGAGCCTGCTTTGCAGCAGAATATCTTATAACTTCTCTTTATTCTAAAAACAATCCTCTGTGGAAACCCACAACTTTGATAATTTGCTGGGGTTACCTAACACCCTAGCAAGCGGCAAAGCTGGAGTTCAAATACGAACTCAGCTGTCCTCTAACTGGGATAACAGAGGACATTCCAGAGGGTAATCAGGAAAAAATAGTAATCAGGAAACTCCTTTCTAGATCTTCAACATCCATAGACTGTCTTCCCTAAAATCGAATTACCTGAGAACAAGACTGAAGTCGCTTGCTTCGACTCCCCACTTTGCAAAAGAAGAGGGGGACACAAATTAGGGAACAATTCTCTGGAAGATTCCATAGCCACAGAGCCTGAGGTACTCCTGCAATGATGGTGGGAGCAATAACAATTTTCGCTTAATGATTTTGCTTTTCTTTCCTACTACTTCATCAAAGAATGCATACTCAAGGGAGATTCCTATGAGAGCAAAGAGAAAACGTATTGAATGTTAAAAATATCTTTCTCCATTTATTTAAATGTGATCAATAACATACTCTGAAGCGTCAAAAATAATATGTCGAGATAGAAATCTGTGGAAGAAGTGGGAATAGTAACACATGTTCAAAGAGATAAAAAGATGCAAAATTTCTGAACGTTAAATGAGACTTTTCATACATTTTAAAGTGGATAACAGTTGGGTATTAAATCATAGATGGTATATTTCATGGGATAAATTTAAAAGTGTGAGGTAACATCTAGTTTTAAATGTCAATATTTATAATATGCCAGAAATCAAACTCTTTACAGCTATTTAAGCTTAGATAAACAATTTCTAGACTTCATTTTTAATTTGTGCTGGAGGCGAGAGTGGATAGTTTTAGAAACATACATAATGTATGTTCAGGGTACCTACATAAGCAAGCAAAACTAGAGACTGCTGCCCCTGCCTGTCAGATGAAATTCTATGCTTTCTTTCACTTCTCTTCAGTGGCCTGCAGGACCTTCCCAACACTTGGATAATTATGACACCAAAGGCAATGAAGCTTGGGGATGGAGAAATGGGGAAATGTTAGTAAAATGTTTAGTTATCAGTTCTGGGGATCTAATGAACAGCATGGTGACTATAATTAATAATACTGTGTTGTATACTTGAAATTTGCTAAGATCATATATATTCTCACTACCAAAAACTGGTTTCTAGAAACACAATGGAAAAACAACTTTTAAAAAACAATTTTTAATTTATGTTTGGCTGTGCTGGAGTGTTCTTTGCCATGCAGGCTTTCCTCTAGCTGCAGAGAGTGGGGGCTGCTCTCTAGTTGCGGTGCACAGTCTTCTCTTGCTGCAAAGCATAGGCTCAATATTTGTGTCAATATTTGTGTCACTCAGACCTAGTTGCTCCAAAGCATATGAGATCTTCCTGGACCTGGGATCGAACTCGTGTTTCCTGCAAATGGCAGGCAGATTCTTTACCACTGAACCACCAGAAAAGTCCAAGCAACTTTTTCTTCTGAACACTAAGAATTAGGTAGGAAACTAACTAACCTATGTTGATTGAGTACACTATTGTCCCCATTTTACTGATGACGAATCAGAGGCTCAGAGTGGTAAATGAGTTGCTAAGCAGACTTAACAGCTGCCGCATGGCTGGGTATCACTAGGGCCAGGATTCAGCACAGCTCTGTTTTCAACCAGAGACAGCATTTCTCCATTGCACCAAGCCACTTCCAAAAGTCAGAGAAGAATCTGGGTTCACACTATTTTATTTCGTTCTCTGATCAAAATGATGTAAGCCACAAGAACATGCCCAGTCCTTTCCTCCGGTCCTCATAACATTCCCCACGGCCAGGGACACAGCTGCCCTCTAGCGCTGGGGCAGACAATTGGAGGTCAGTTGGCTGGCTTCCAAGGGAGCCAAGCCTCCTTCTCGCCGCCTCCCACTTCCCTCTCTTTCTGGGCTCCACCGTGAGCCTGTCCCACTCTCCCACCCCTCCCAAGCCCTAGTAATCAAAGGAAGGTAGGAAAACAGTGCCGAGCCGGAACCCCTCGGGCTGAATGGGGATTTTGGTCGGATGTTGAGTTTACCTGGAATGCCCCGGTGCTATTTTGGGAAGGCAGACATCCTAGGGAAACAATGAAATGGAAAAGAAAACAGCTAAAGCAGAATCCAGAGCTCAGTTTTGGCGAGACCAGCCCCACACAACCTGGGTAGGCCTCACAGGCCCGTGAGGGGCTGGGACTACAAGTGTCTGAGTTACCAGCAGGGAAGGGGGATGTAAGAGCTGAGGTCCCTGTTTATTTACCCACTTTCCACTAGCTATTTTACACATGGTAGTGTATATATGTCAGAGATTGGGAGTGAAAATGGAAAAGACAGGCAGAACTAGTGCTGGGAAGGATGCAGAGAAATCAGAACTGTCATACATGGCTGGTGGGGATGTAAAATGCTACAGCCACTTTGGAAAACAATTTGACAGTTTCTCAAAATGGTAAACATGGAGTTATCATGTGACTCAGCAATTCTACTCCTAGGCATCTACCCAAGAGAAATAAATATGTGTGATCACACACAAAATTTTCCATGAGTATCCATGGCAACAGGATTCCTGGTAGTTAAAAAAAAAAAATGAACCAACCCAAATGTCCATCAACTAATGCATGAATACACCAAAGCGGGATGTCCATACAATAGAATATTATTCAACAACAACAAACGGAATAAAGACGGATGCATGATACAACATGGATAAACTGTAAAAGCATTGTGCTAAGTGGGAAAAAAAAAACATATACAAAAAACAGCCACATATTATATGATTCCATTTATATCAAGTGTCCAGAATAAGCAAACCCATAGAGACAGAAAGGAAGAGGAAATCAGGAGTGACTTCCTTTTGGAGTGATGAAAATGTCTGGGATTTATAAAGTGGTCATGGTTGCACAACTCTGAATAGGCTAAAAACCACTGAACTGTGCATTTTAAAAGGATAAATATTATAATAGGTAAATTGTATCTTAATAAAGGAGAGAGGGAGCAAAAGGTTGGGAGATCTCAAGCCTGACATAAAAAGTAATAGAATTTGCTTTAAAGAAACAGGACTTCCCTGGTGGTCCAGTGGTTAAGAATTCGCCTTGCAATGCAAGGGACAATGGTTCCATCTCTGGTCTGGGAAGATCCCGCATGCTGCAAAGCAACTAAGCCTCTGTACCACAACTACTGAGCCTGTGCTCTAGAGCCCATACTCTGCAACAAGAGAAGTGACTGCAATAAGAAACTCTCCCACCACAACTAGAGAGTAGCCCCCACTTGGCACAACTAGAGAAAGCCTGTGTGCAGTAACAAAGACCCACCACAGCCAAAATAAATTAATTAACTAATCTTTAAAAAAAAAAAAAAACAGGAGAGGGACTTCCCTAGTAATCTAGTGGCTAAGACTCAATACTCCCAATGCAGGGAGCCTGAGTTTGATCCCTGGTTGGGGAACTAGACCCTACAAGCCAACTAGGAGTTCACATGCTGTGACTAAAGATCCTGCATGCCACAACTAAGACCTGGTGCAGCCAAATGAATTTTAAAAAAAGGAAATGGCAGAAATAAAAGACAGCTTGCACTAATGAGAATTCTAGTTGTAGGGAACAATTATCTGATTTTAAAAAAGTTTACAAGTTGGGATCAGTCAGTGGGGAGAATTAGTTTAGAAGAAAACTCAGGAAAGGGACACTGCATCCCTTATAAGCTCTCTATGTATAGTTTGGATTGTAGCCTGGCATCTTCCTGTGCATATTATATAGTATTTTGGTTCCAAATGGACCCTGCAAGACATAATTTATTTATTACAGATTTATGCAGAATGTACTGTATGGTACACATCATCCTAGCGTGGTGGAGAAAGAACGACTGAGACAAATCCAAGAACTGTCAGGCTGTCCCTGAGCCCTCCAGCCTCTGAGCTCACATTTCCCTTTAAATCCAGGTTACCTGCCTAGCTCTCCCACCCCACTAGCAGTTATCTGCCTTGCCTAATCCCTGGGACTTTGGCAGCACATTGCTCTCAATTCACTGCCTTGTTTACAGTGAATTCTTTTTTTTTTTTTTAATTTCCAGTGAATTCTTGATCAACACACTCATAGATCTGCCACCTGGAGCTACCACCTGCTCTCCATGTGGCTTCACCCGGCACATGGCACGTCCCTCTCCCCCCATTCCCGGAAGTAGTACTAGCACAAGACTACTGGTCTATCAACCTTTATCATTTAGTAGAAATAGGGGGATAAGGTAGACCAGAGGAAGGGGAGCCAGCAGGCGCCACGTTTCCTTTGTGATCCTGCTCTCGGACCTTCTCATCAGTTCGCTGTTCCAATCCTCACGGCCCTAACCCGCTGCTGATATTTAGAGAGAGAACTGCCTCCTCTCTTCCTCCTCTGCTCCCCTCTTCTTGACTCTGCCACCCCTCGAGAGAGAAGACCCCAGGCCTCTTTCCTTTTGAGCTTCCAAGGAGCCTTCACTAATCTAGGTTGCTGTATTGGATGGGGCAATTTAACTCTCCTTTTCCCCAGATCCTCTCCCATCCAGCCAGGGTGCAGTCTGTGCGTAGTCTAGGGGATAAGAGGAAGGGGAAAGCACAGTTGCCAAACAGACCACTGTTTTCCAAACCACTTTTGACAGTGGTCACTGCCCAGCCGTTCACTACAGTATCTGTCTTCAAAGGTGCAGGAACCAGACGAGTAAATGCTGCTAGGTGGCCAACTGTGGGCCAAGTATGGTTCCTTGGCCAGGCTCAAATTCCCAAGTGGAACTTCTGTGTCATGCACTCTACTGTTGCCTCCCAGGGCCTAGGTGATGAGAGAAAGTTTGGTTTTGGTGTGTTGGTTTCCTAAGGCTGCCATAACAAATTGCCACAAACTGGCTGCCTTAAAACAACAGAGACGTATTCTCTTAGGGTTCTAGAGACTAGAAGTCTGCAATCAGTGTGCTCCTCAGGGCCATGTACCATCTAAAGTTTCTAGAAGAAAATTGTTTCTTGCCTCTTCCAGCTCCTGAAGGCTCCTGGCATTCTGTGGCCAGTGGTGATATAACTCTAGTCTCTTGGTCTTTACATGGCCTTCCTCTCTGTGTCTCTGTGTCTCAAGTCTTCTCCTTCATTTTGTAGGAAACTGTCATTGGGTTAAGGGTCCACCCTTGAGATCCTAACTAAATCTGCAAAGACCCTATTTCCAAATAAGGTTGCATGCATAGGTTCTAGGAGTAGGACTTGGTCATATCATTTTCATGCTAAGTCACTTCAGTTGTGTCTGACTCTTTGCAACCCTATGGACTGTAGCCCGCCAGGCTCCTCTGTCCACAGGATTCTCCAGGCAAGAATGCTGGAGTGGGCTGCCATGCCCTCCTTCAGGGGATCTTCCTGACCCAGGGATAGAACTTAGGTCACTTGCATCTCCTGCATTGGAAGGAATGTTCTTTACCACAAGCACCACCTGGGAAGCACTTAATTCAATCCCACTGCACCTGCTCTGGGGCTACTTTAAAATTCTGGCTTGTTAATTTTATGACTTTAAAAATGCTAGAGTGGGAACTTCCCTGGTGACCTAGTGATTAAGACTGCACTCCCAATGCAGAGGGTCTGGATTTGATCCCTGGTCAGGGAACTAGATCCCATATGCCAAAAATAAGAGTTTGCCACAACAAAGACTAAAGATCCCATGTGCCACAGCTAAGGCTTGGTGCAGCCAAAAAAATACATAAAATGAATATTCTAAATATGCCAGATATTTAAAAAAAATTTTAATGCTAGAGAGGATGTAAAGTAGAGGCAAGTGAAGTAGAAGGATTGCAGGCCTAGGATCAGGGCAGTGGGAAAACAATAAATATAATAGCAGAAGGCAGGAAAGTTTGCCAATGGGAGTATCTTGCTCCTCCTCCTTCCTTCCGCTTGTTGCCCCTCCCCTCTTTGCATGCTTCCTGGCTCTTCTCTTCTGGATGAAAAAAGAGTAAGCCATCTCCTTCTTAAGACATCCAGTGGAGCTGACTAGAGAACATGACAGAAACTGTAAGCTCAGGAGCTTAGCCCTCCCATCCTGAAAACATCTATCTTCCCATGCCTTCATCTGCTGAGCCCTGGCCCTCACCCCTCACTGGGATGGGGGGAATGTGGCACCTTGACCCTCCCCAGTCCTGTTGTTGAGTGGATGAGCACAGTGGATGGAGTGGGTGAAAGTTATAAGCCAGAAATTTGGGGTGTTTTCCCAATACCTGCTCCCAGGTCCATAGAACTGAACATATACCCAATTCTAAAGGGGGTGGGAAGAAAGGGGTGATGGCTAAAGGGTAGACTCTGAGTCCAATTGCCTGGGCTTGAATCCCAGCACCATTTTCTTGCCACTTTTGGGCAGGGGAAAGGGAGTTCCTCTCTCTGAGCCTCTCATCTGTGAAGTGGGGGATCCCTGCCACACACAGTTTTGAGGCTTGAATGAGGCTGTGCATGTAAGACACATGGTCTGGCACTGAGTAGTTGCTCAATAAACACCTACTGCCATAATTAAAGGAACATTAATCCTAATGGTGTTGGTTCAGAAATTAATGAAAGATCCCAGTTGCCTTGTTCAATGAGGCACTCCCAGAAACCAAGTTTTCCAAGTTTACAAAGAGGTTGGGATTGAGAAGCAGGTCAGTTCTGCAGCCATGGAAGTGCTGATAAAGCAGCAAGAACCCACTCCCTCCTGGTTTGCCGGGGAAGCTCCTTTCTGTCGGAGGGCCGGCGGCCCAGCCCAAAGATAAACACAATGGGCTCAAGGTGGACATTGTTCTCCAACAGGCCTGGCCCCAGCCCAGCTGGGATGAACGTTCCCTTTCCAGTGTTCCAAGAGGCCACAGTCCTGAAAGATAATTAAAAATCAGCTCCCAGTGGCAGAGAGAGGAAGGTGCTGAGTGTGGAGCAGACAGGGCAGCCGGCTATTCATTAAGCACGGTCCCCACTGCATGGTGCAGGGCACCGTTGGCAGGCTGATGGCTGTCAGCTTTGCACAGAGTCTGTGCCTCTCGATGACTTGCTGGCGACAGGGGCCAGAGGGGCTCTCCAAGGTCAGTTTTTAGAAGTCAGTGGAATGCTTGACAAACACCTTGCACTTCACCTTGTTTTACTCTGAAACTCTGGAGATTCCAGAAAGTCTTGGTTTAATGGTTTCTCACAAGGGCCCACGACCCAGATCCTATGCTCACTCTCCTTCCATAAATGGAAAAATAGAGGGGCAGAGGAACTAAGCTGGCGACAGGGTTCAGCATGGCAGGGATCTAGGGGTCTGGAACCTCCCACCTTCGTGTGCTCATCCCAGTGAACCTCACCATGAACCTCACAACCTCTGTGACCAGATGGAGGGATGACTTAGGTCTATGCCAGAGGCAAGGAATGAGGATATGATTTGCTTCCATTTCTAGGACCCTCTAGGAGCAAGGCTGCCAGAGATGACCAAGGCTGCTGCAGTCAGGGCGCTGGCTCTGCTGACCAGAGTAAAGGTCAGAAGGTGGCCAGCATCATGCCTGCATCTGGTCAAGGTGAAGTTTTCCTTCTCATCTGACTTTCAGATGTCATTGTTTCCAGTTATTTCCCCGAATAAGGGGTATTCCACAGACTGGCAGGCAGAATGGACCCCGCCCAGCACCCTGTCCTCGGCCTTGACTCTTTCTCCTCCGCCCCCACTCACATTACACATCGGAACAAAAGCTGCCATCTTTTCACAATGGGGCAATGTTCAGATTTGATTGGTCCAAATGCCTTATTTAACTTATATGCAGAGAACATCATGAGAAACGCTGGGCTGGAGGAAGCACAAGCTGGAGTCAAGGTTGCTGGGAGAAATATCAATAACCCCAGATATGCAGATGATACCACCCTTATGGCAGAAAGTGAAGAACTAAAGAGCCTCTTGATGAAAGTGAAAGAGGGAGAGTGAAAAAGTTGGCTTAAAGCTCAACATTCAGAAAACTAAGATCATGTCATCCTGTCCCATTACTTCATGGCAGATAGATGGGAAAATGGTGGAAACAGTGGCTGACTTTATTTTTCTGGGCTCCAAAATCACTGCAGACGGTGATTGCAGCCTTGAGATTAAAAGACACTTACTCCTTGGAAGGAAAGTTATGACCAACCTGGTTAGCATATTAAAAGCAGAGACATTAATTTGCCAACAAAGGTCCATCTAGTCAAGGCTATGGTTTTTCCAGTAGTCATGTATGGATGTGAGAGTTGGACTATAAAGAAAGCTGAGTGCCGAAGAATTGATGCTTTTGAACTATTGTGTAGGAGAAGACTCTTGAGAGGCCCTTGGACTGCAAGGAGATCCAACCAGTCCATCCTAAAGGAGATCAGTCCTGGGTGTTCATTGGAAGGACTGATGTTGAAGCTGAAACTCCAATACTTTGGTCACCTCATGCGAAGAGCTGACTCATTGGAAAAGACCCTGATGTTGGGAAAGATTGAGGGCAGGAGGAGAAGGGGACAACAGAGGATGAGATGGTTGGATGGCATCATCGACTCGATGGACATGGGTTTGGGTGGACTCCGGGAGTTGGTGATGGAAAGGCAGGCCTGGAATGCTGCGGTTCATGGGGTTGCAAAGAGTTGGACATGACTGAGTGACTGAACTGAACTGAACTGAACTGAATGCAGAACTTGACCTAAGACAGGGAACAAGTTGAGAAAGGACTTGTTTCCTCTCCAGGTATTTCAATCACAGGGAAAACTTGGAAGGTGTAGACAGTCATTGTCTGCCATGTATTTTGGGAACAGAGAAGAATATAGTGAGATTAAAATCAAATCAACCTAAATTCTAACACTAGGTCTACTACTTGCTAGCTGTGTGTCTTTAGGCAAATTAATTAGACTCTCTAAGTTTGATAAATAAGTGTACAGATGCCCATCACAGAGGATTGCCGAGAGGCTTAATTAATAATGTTGCTTATCGGGAGTCAAACACTGAGAGGTGACCAATAGTGATCCTCCTTCTTGCTTACTGCCTTAGCTTCCAAGATGAGGAGAGATTGGGGCAACAGGGTAATGTGGTCCTAATCCAATGTCTACATACAAGCAGGGAGCTTAATAGAACCCAAATACAGACAGGCTTTGAGGACTCAGGATTTTTCTCCTACCATGTGACTATATTTATTTGAGGATTTTCATGCAATTCAGTTGCAGAAAAAGTAAGGAATACAAGGGGAATTAAGTGAGAGTTATACTCTCATGTGACACACACGAATTCTACAATAGTCACAGGGCCTGTGACCTGGATAATGTGATGGGATGATGCTATGCTTCCCCAGGTCTACAAAGATACTTTAAGTCAGGAAGGACTCCTGTCACTCATTCTGCTGCAAGGGATTATTAGAAGCCACTAGCAGGATTTGTCTGTAATCATCAGAGAAGAGCCATTGTCTCTTTGCTCCTCTGATCCCTTGAAAGCAAGAAAGGATGATAGAATGTGCTAGAGAAGAAAGGTCACGTGGAGTCTCATAAACAGAGATAGCAGCGCTGGCACGCAGGGAGGACAGAGGTCTGTGGGCAGCAGAGCAGGTGAAGGAGGGGCAGGCGAAGAGGTGGTGGAGCTGGGCCAGCATTGTGCTCTCTTATTATTAATGATGTGGTGGAGGGTTAGTCCCCCAGTCCTGACTGACTCTTTGCAACCTCATGGACTATAACCCACCAGGTTTCTTATCCCATGGGATTTTCCAGGCAAGAATACTGAAGTGGGTTGCCATTTCCTTCTCCAGGGGATCTTCCCAAGCCAGGAATTGAAGTTAGGTCTCCTGCATTGCAGGAGGATTTTTTACCGACTGAGCCAAGATATGAAGATTAATGATGACTGGTGTATATTTTGCTCCTGTCAGGCTCTAGGCCCAGCACCACGTGTTTTCTTTCTATAGCTTATTTAATCCTTGGACCATCCTATGGAGTAGTTACTATTTATATCTAAACCCTGTAGATGACAACACGGAAGTTAAGGGAAGTGGAGTCTTGTTCAAGGTCATACCGCTGCTACATGGTGGAGCCTGGCACCTAACACAGGTCTCTTGAAGTCCAGAGCCCCTGAGTCACCATTTCTATACTGCTGCTGCTATTATATTGGTTCTACTATCAGGCTTCCCTGATAACTCAGTTGGTAAAGAACCTGCCTGCAATGCAAGAAACCCCAGTTCGATTTCTGGGTCTAAAAGATCCCTTGGAGAAAGAATAGGCTACCCACTCCAGTATTCTTGGGCTTCCCTTGTAGCTCAGCTGATAAAGAATCTGCCTGCAATGTGGGAGACCTGGATTCAATCCATGGGTTGGGAAGATCCCCTGGAGAAGGGAAAAGCTACCCACTCCAGTATTCTGGCCTGGAGAAATCCATGGACTGTATGGTTCAGGGTCACAAAGAGCTGGACATGACTGAGCGACTTTCACAGAACATATTAGTGATTCTCCTGTTGAAGCTGAAAAGAGCCATTAGAACCAACCCTCTGGGACCAAATATGTGGTCGCTGGGCCAGTAGCTTCACCTGGGCTCTTGATGCTGTGTTGTGTTAAGTTGCTTTAGTCGTGTCCAACTCTTGTCAACCCCATGGACTGTAGCCAGCCAGGCTCCTCTGTCCATGGGATTCTCCAGGCAAGAATACTGGAGTGGGTTGCCATTTCCTTCTCCAGGGGATCATCCCGACCCAGGGATCAAACCCATGTCTCTCACATCTCCTGCATTGGTAAGCAGGTTCTTTACCACTAGCGCCATATGAATAGACTCTCAAACCCCACCCCAGACCTGCTGAATTAGGATCTGCATTGTAACAAGCGCCCCTGGCGTTTTTCACACACCTCCAGTTTGAGAAGCCCAGTTCCGGATTTCTCACGTGCTTTTCTCCAATCACTAGTGTTCCAGGATGCTAATAGGAATGAAAGGGTTTCATGGTCAAATGAGTTTAGGAAAAAGTGAGTTAAACAAAGCCAAATTGGCCTCTTTGTTCCTGGATCTCTCGGTGCCTTTAACAGGTTGATGTATATATTACGATGTGCTAATTGGGGGTGGGGTTTACAGTACTCCTCAAACTTATTTGACCCTTGAGACTTTTTTTTTTTAATTTAAGAGAAACAGCTTGCCAAACTAGTGTACCACTTTTGGGAATGACTGACTTAGACCAACTGCCTTGGGCACAGCTGTGTAAATGAGGTCCAGAGAAGTTGTGGGTTTGCCGGAGGTGGCAGTCAGCTGGTGGCTGAGCCAGGGCTGTATGTGAGGCTTGAAGGCTCTGTGGACCTCGCTCTTTCCAAGGTTCTGGGCTGAGAGGCCCGGAAATTTCATTCTGATCCTGACCATCTGCCTCCTCAGCTCTTTTTCTCCGTTGTGAGGCAGTAATCTTGTCCTGTGATCAAGCTGGGTAGGAGGATGGAGTTAAATAGTTAACCTGTGTCTTGAGCTCCTCTCACGAGGCAAACCCTCAGCCCAAGATCCCAGAGCACACAAATGGACCGCAAAGGAGGGAACCCAGGTGTGTTTGATTCCCCGGCTCGGGGCTCCCGCCTTACTGGAGGTGGAGATCCTTCTAAGCTGGGTCCACACCAAGCAGAGCTGGGCCTGGAGACTCTGCGAAGAGTGAGTCCTGAAGATGGAGCCCGGTCTCCTGAGGACAAGCAGTGGAAAGATCAGCCCCAGGGCCCCCAAAACGTGAGTCACAACCCAACCCTTGGGAGGAAAAAGGGACTGTGTGTATGTATGGGGCCAGGCAGGAAAGCTTCTCTGGACATCTAGAAGGGGCCAGGGATGGAGGAGGCATCCACCACCTGGCTGAGGGACTCTGGATCTCAGAGAGGCTTCTCCTCTAGCTTCAGCCAAAGGTCGAGTGGCTGGCAAAGGTTTACAAGCTGTGCATCTGTGGGCATCTCAGGGAGAGGTCTGGTGAGAATGATAAGGTCATGTAGGCAATCCTCTTATCAACCAAAAAAATAAGTTTATCTCTCCTCGGTGCTTCTGCCTGGACCTTCTCCTGGTTCCCCTTTATTGAGACACCTAAGACTCTTCTGTGTGATCCTTTGAATTCAGACCTAAGCATTACAGAGTGAGTGGAAGCCATTCTGCTCAACCAGTCACTGATGGAGCTTTTCTGTGGCAAGTAGGAGAGGAGACAGAGAAAGCATCCAACCCGCTGCCAGGCTCTGTGCTTGGTGCTCTGAACCTTCTGTTTCCTTCTCCCAACAGGTGGATGAGGACAACTCCCCATCTTATAGGTCAGGAAATAAAGGCACAGAGATTAGGCAGCCAGCCTGAAGTTACCGAGTAAGAGGACCAAGGTGTGAACCCATAGTTTGGGCTCTAACACCCTCTTAGGAGAATGTTTAGTCTGGGGGGGACCAGACCTGGGAGAGGAAGCAAAGAGGGGGATGGCAATATCATCCTCCCAGGAGGGGCAGTCCAGGTCTGGCCCCCAACACCTGGGCCCCTCAGACCCCAGCTCAGCAGCAGGCAGATGCTCGGATCATATGCTTCCCTGATTAAATCTGAATCCCCAGATGAAAAACCATGTATCCACTCACTAAAGCCTCACAGGGGATTCCAACACAGTCAGGCTTCAGAACCAACTTCCTGGCTCTATAGGTGAGGTCGCTAAGGCCAGGGAGGGGAGGCAGCTTTCCAGGGACATACAACCCACCCTCACAGTAAGGACCCCAGCCTAGGTCTTCTAATTGTTCATCAGCCAGGCTGACTTTCAGGACCACCTCTCCCACTGACTAGCTGTGTAACCTTGAGTCAGTTAACCTCGTGATGAAAGCTGTAAATGTATTTAACCTCTTTCAATGGCATATATGTTCCAGAAACCCTACCCCATCCCAATGATAAACAGAGAAGATTTTGAATAAGAGTGGGATTGAGAATCCGACCATCCCTGCTCATTAAGGACAGGGCAGGAACTCAAGGTGCCCTGGGAGTGTTACCTGCCTGGAGGAGTCCTGGGGAAGGACCCACCTATGAGAGGTGACTGGGGAGTGGGAGGCAGGATACAGGGCTGAGATCCACCACTGAACTGGAAAGGCATCCTGGGGTGGACAACTCCATCCCACGAGGAAATGGAGGTGGTACCACCAGGTGGATAGTGCATCTTGGTCCATTAGAGTCCTGGCAGGTGCTCTACAGAGAGGGACAGCAGAAAGACAATTAGACATGTGCTTCCCCTCCTGCTCGTGGCTTTCCTATATAAATAAACAATTGATTAAAACCCTAGGATACATATCCTAAGCTGTTTAATAGTGTTTTTTTCCAGCACAGTGGGATTACGGGGGAACTTTCACTTTCTTGATCCTCCATATCTTAGAGACTTAGGTTTTTCACAACAACCACCATACTGCTTTTGTCATAAAAGAATGAATTTCAAAATGCTGGTATAAATATTTGCGGAACACCAGTCACCTATGCTTTCAAATGGACTTTCAGGGGAAATCAGTCATTTGGAGAAAGATCTTCAAATGACTGCAACCCGGGCACAATTCAGCGCCCTCCCCCTTTTCTTGGCTGTTTTCAACAACAGCTGCCTTAGTCCTGGGGCTGCCCTTCACTCTGCCAGCTGGGGCATCTCAGCCCCAGTCAACTCTTCTCTCCCTACTGTTGCTTGGCCATCATAAAGCACGCTTCCATCCATCCATCTCTTCCATCCCCACCCAGTCACAACATCCTTTCTCAACAGCTGGATGGCCTCCAATCTGCAGGATCAATTAACCCCTAAACAACTGATAACTCTCAGTGCAGAAGGGAGCAGAGGGAAGCAGCTCTAAGAGTATCATTCCGCTAGAGAAACTTCACTGTTTTGTGCCAGAAAGTGACCCAAAGACTGGCTCCTCCAGATATAATGTAAGGAGACAGCTATTAAGAAGCTGTTCAAAATGAGAAACTTTCTGAAAAGCAGAGCAAAAGTGGTCTGGGTGCACAGGGTTCCAGTCTTAGCCGCAACCCCCCAACTCTTTGGTGTTATTCACCCCCATCCTCCTGATTTGCCCAGCCAGACACCCCAAGCCTGGGAGTGCTGGGCAGAATTGTATCATCTGATGTTTAACTTTGGCATAGTCGTGGGGGCACAGGTCAGCCGTCTGTTTAGTGCCTATGCACCCTGGGCGCCTGAGTTGTGGGTGACTGCAAGTCCAGTGCTTAAACTACACACTTTTCATACGACGTGGTCCCTTAATATGTCAGCCACCTTGACTCATGCTCCCCAAGTCACAGCACTGTTCCTCTGCTTCTGGGAACACCGGCTGGTGGGCCCAAGTTGAGACAGTTGGCAGTCTCCAACATGGTACCTTCTGAAGGAGGAGTCAGGAGACTGGCACAACCCCTCTTTCTGCGCTGATTCGAGTGTAACCCCATAGGTGACGTGGCTCCCTCAGATAGCATCCCCAGCTCCTGCTTCACCTGCTGCCAACATTCCTCTGTTCTCTTCTCATCCAGCTCCAGATCCTTGTCCTCAGGCCTTTGCCAAGGATGGAAATCCAACTGCTCTATCATCAGGGATACCTGCGGTGTCTGGGTTAGATCAGAGGTCACCAGAATTGGGGGTGGGGGGTGGTCAGGGGCTTCTAATTCTGTAATGGCCCAAAGCACTCCAGGGCCTGGTGTTTTATGGAAAAGGCATCACCTTTCTCATGGGACTCGGCTGGAAGGCTCATGCTCACGGGTGCCAACCCCTTTCATAGCTACAGGAATCTGAACTATGAAGACACTGGATGGGGGACAAGGCCCTGGGCTCGGAGACAGACCAAGTGCTTCTCTGGAAGGAATCTTGGCCTCTTGCAGACCTGGGAAGTGCCAAGGCTTAGCTCCTGAGTGAGGAGTACTGGTGCTGACAGCTGGGAGTCCGGGCTATGGGGCCACCGGTTGTGCAGGAGCCAGGGAGGCTGGGGCAGGAGGCGCCCTTCCAAAGGTGGGGGTGGAGGGGAGCTCTGGATTCTGCAGACACCCCCAGACTGGCCCCTCTGAGGGCTCCCGTGGTGTCAGAGCCATTTCACAAGCACCTGCCACGGTTATCGGCTCAGGCTGAGTGCTTCTGGAGTGTGGAGAGAGAGTGGGTGAGAGAAGCAGCCATGGACTTCCTTCCAGGAAGCTCTGTGGCCCAGAGGAGCTGAAGAGTCACAGGACACTGTGTGTTCACCTCCCGAGTTCTCCCCATGCTGCTGGCTCAGAGCAAACACTGGGGGTCCAGACGGCTGAGGTTCCAATCCCCATCCTGCTAGGTACCAGCTGAGTGCTGCAGACAAGGCCCTTGACTTCTAAGTCTCAGTCTTCTCAGCTGTAAAGTGGGGATAATGAAGCATCCTCACAAGGTTGTTGCAAGGCCACATGAGAAAAGGGACAAAGGTGAAAGTGTATGGTGGAGTGTGAGCCTGCTGGAATAGGTGGGGCCACATGGGGGGCGGGACAGGGCAGATGGGGACCCCAGACAATGACAGGAATCTCTGTATCCTTGATGATGTCTTCTGTCTGTGGGTATCTAGTAACAACTTCGAGGAAAGGAGAGAGCTCCTTGGGAGGAGAGGAAGGGTTCTCGACCACATAACAGGCAGGGAGGCCAGCATGAGCAGGGGCCCTTCCTCCTGGGTGGCCATGGGGTCTGCCTACATATTTTTGACATCCCGTGTGTCAGGGAAAGACTCCTATTGACTAAAATAAGCTGTCTCTCTATAAAATGGAGTCCCTGGTGGCTCAGAAGGTAAAGAATTCTCCTGCAATGCAGGAGACCTGGGTTTGATCCCTGGGTCAGGCAGATGCCCTGCAAAAGGGAACAGCTACCCACTCCAGCATTCTTGCCTGGAGATTTCCAAGGACTGAGGAGCCTGGTGGACTACAGTACATGGATTCTCAAAGAGTTGGGCACAACTGAGAGAGTAACACACTTTCTATAAAATGGAGGGGTTGGTTGGGTTGAACTTCAGATTCTGTCCAAGCATAATCTATTACCCTGAGCTATATAACCTATATATTACCTGGTTATATAAGCTATATAAGCTATATATTACCTAGCTATATAAGCACATGTGTACACACACATGTGCACATACACACTCACAGGGATGCACAATCATACTGATACACAAGTTCAAGTCAAAAGCTGATATTTGTGGAAAGCTATGGATTGTGTTCCAGACTCAGGCACATCCTTGCTTCTACTGTTAGGGTTAGAAAAGGACTAAGACAGGGACTCCTCTCTGCTCTGGCTGCCCTGTATTATTTCAGCAGCAAGTGGACAGTTGGACCAAGAAGAATGTAACCCAGCGGAGGCTGGGGACCCAACCTGAACCAAGCCAGGAGGCAGGGGTTTCCATCCTTGTCTTTTCTGCATCCCTAGATATACCCCAGAGAGGACAAGATGCTGGGCCCAGCCCAGGAAGGCCCTAGAAGTGTAACCAGTGCTGAGTTACACTTTCATGCTTGGGGTAAAACCAGGGGGATTCAGGGGCAGTACTTCATCATCTTTCCATGACTCTCCTCCCGCAGGACCAAGCAGGGAGGCTTCTGAGTGTAGCAGCATTGAATTATTAGTGATTCATCTGTTCACCTCCCAATCATTTCTGAAGCAGACCTATATCCTGTTTTGAGGAAGCTCAGAGCTTCTATCCCCCAGGGCTCCCTGCACTGCTGATGTCCCAAAAGGATGAAGGAGAGCTTCTCCTGGAATCTGAGTGTGATGTTGGGAGGCCCCCAAGCAGTAGAGTCCTGTGGAGGGCTAGGTCTACAGTCTCTGGGTTTTGAGTGTCCCCCCAAGTCTTGGAGCAGAGGAGACTCTCCTGGGCCCTGTACCCCCCCCCCCCCAACAACCTTGTCTCAGCCTTCTCAGCTGAGGCCAGCTTGGACCAGAATATCCCAGCCTCTTTAAGTGTCACACACACGCCCAGCAACCAGGCCACAAGCCAGACCCTCAGAGATGCTTCTGCAAGTGTTAGTTAAAAGACCCACTGATGGAACACAGAAGGAAGTGGTTATAACTGTGGCTTTGGGAATCAAGGGAAACTTTGTGAAGGAGGGAAGAGGTGACTAGACCTAAGAAATAGCTAGGATATCAACAAGAGATTGAGGGAATGCTGTCAGCACAGGCTCAGAGGCAAGAACAAATGAAAGCAGGATTCATTTCGATAGAAGGCTCAAATGCCTCCTTGACTCAGATCAAATAACTCCCTGTACATGGTTGAAGGCACATGGGTTTTGGAATCCAAAAAACTCTGGCCACATACTAAATATGTGACTTTAGATAACTCACTTAACCCCTCTGAGCTTCAGTTTTCTCATCTGTAAAACAGAGATATAACTGCCTACAATACCCATCTCACAGGGTTGTCTGAGCTTCAAATACATCATCCCATAAAGCAACTCCCTAGTGCCTGCTCAGTACATGGTAGGCAGTAACTATTGTGTCTCCTCCCATAACTTCCCCTTCCTACTTTGGCCTCCATTTTCCTTCCCTAAAATGACGAGAAGCTGCTCTGCCCCAACCCCACTCCATTCTTCTCAGAAGCTTGGTGGGTTCCCTGAGAGATCCCCATTCCTCAAAAGCAAGTGGGATGGGGTGGGGAGAACAGGACATGAGCATCAAGACTACACGTGATTTCCCCAATGAGAGATGTCTTTAAACCACATTGGGAGGTGAGGCTTTAGCGGAGAACTAAGGACAGAACCAGCGGGAACCAGCAGGCGAAGGGAGAGAAGAGAGCCAAGTTGTTTTTCTTTTGCAGAACTTCCAGCTCCGGCCAAATAACATTTTTAAATACTATTGACATGACAAAACTAAACTTCTTGGCTTGGGCTTGAGTTTTTTTCTGTTCTTTTTTTAAATCCCAAATTGAAGAATGTATCTCCTTTAGAAGTATGTCTGTCAGCCCAGTCCTTTCTGCCCACAGAGCTAGTCCAATTTGCCAAGGTCAAAGAGTGATTAGCCTGGCTCCAGCGATGCACACCTGGTGGGTAGGAAGAGTGAATGCGGCCAAAGGCCAGGCAAGCAGGTTCTCCTGGTGGAAAGCAAGGCTCCTGGAACCCTCTCCTGTCACTCTCCCACTCCTGTTCTCCCTCGCTCCTGTGTGCGCATGCATGTCTGTGTGCTGTATCTGTATTCCTCCAGATGGGGAAGCATTTCCATGTCTGTCTGCAGCTAGGACTGCAAGAATCAAGTGAAATGGAGAGAGTAGGCAATCATTCCAGTTCTTTGGGTTTTAAACTGCTTCCACCTAAAACAACCAGACAATTGATGTTGGAGTGGGTCGTTCATTCTGCCAGATTTATCCACATAATCGCCTCCATTCCCCATTCACTTTGTGTGGATAATACATGGCATCATCCAGGCCAAGGAGGAGCACAGGTATTAAATGAGACACATAAATAAATATAGTTTCCCAACCCAGTCTCTCCACAGGTGGTGTGCTTCTTCATTTCATCAAAACAAGTATTTCTCATGCAACAAGTATTTCCTGTGCCAAACCCCATGCTAGGTGTTGGGGATACAATCATGACTAAGCAAATACAGTCTTTGCCCGGAGAGAGCATAGATCTTGGTAAGTGAAACAGTTAAAAATAAGGAACAAATATGATGATTGGAGATTATAGTAAAGATCAGAATGAGTCAAAATTTTTGTGCTTGCTGTAAACAATGTTTGGCAACTGTTCACAAAAATAACACCTATATGTGAAGTCAGATATGCCTGTGATAAGGCCTGGTTACCTGTCTGATCACCATCAGCAGACCCTTCCCAGGTCAAAGGCTCCCCTTAAAACTGTATTAAGTTAACAGATTTGCAGGCAAAACCAGTGACTCTGGCATAAGAAGCTCTGAGCCTATGGCCTCTAACAACTTCATGAGCTTGAGCTAGTTGCTTTAGTCCCCTTTTTCTATTCTACAAAATGGGCATCATAGCTTGTGCACCAAACCCCAGGTTTTTGTGAGGACTAAGGTGAATGTGCTCGGCAAACTAACTCTAGATAGAGGAGGTAGTGTTGAGACGGTTCCCCCACAAAGAAGTTGAGTAAATCTAAGAGGAAAAGAGAGAGGAAGGGAGAAGAAAGAAGTGGGGAGAGAAGGGAAGTAGGGGTCAGGGTTGCACTGCCAGTGAACTACTTACACCCGTCCCCCCACCAGCAACGTATGGAACACAATCGTCCTCATCTGAGTCACAGAAAGGTCAAGGAATCCATACAGCTCAACTTGGGAAGCTGGGATTTGATCTGCCCATATCCAAAGCTTAGCTTTGTTTTAAAATTGAAGTTTAGTTAATTTTCCTGTGTTGTGTCAGTTTCAAGTGTTCAGCAAAGTGATTCAGTTATACATATATTCTTCTTTTTCAGATTCTTTACCCATTTAGGCTATTACAAGATATTGGCTATAGTTCCCTGTGCTATACAGTAGGTCCTTGTTGTTTATTTTATATATATAGTAGTATATATGCTAATCCCAAACTCCTAATTTATTTCCCCCACCTCCCTGCCATCCCCTTGGGTAACCATGTTTGTTTTCTATGTCTGTGAGTCTATTTCTGTTTTGTCAATAAGTTCATCTGTATCATTTTTTTTTAGATTCCACAAATAAGTGATGTCATGGTATTTGTCTTTCCCTGTCTGACTTACTTCACTTAGTGTGATAATCTCCAGATCCATCCATGTTGCTGTAAATGGCATTATTTCATTCTTTTTTTACAGCTGAATAATATTCCATTGTATATATGTACCACATCTTTTCTTATCTATTCACCTGTCATTTAAGTTGCTTCCATGTGTTGGTTATCATAAATATTGCTGCCGTGAACATTAGGGTCAAAGTTCAACTCTTTGTCATAAAGCCACAGCCAGAGAAGGGGAGGGAAGACACCAATCCCTTTTTTATTTGAACTTGACACTTTTGACTCCCAAATGGGGCCTTCCCGAGAAAAGCCACAGGGGATTCTTTTTAAAGGAAGAACGTGACCAAACCAAACAACTGCAGGAAATTGAGGATATATTGGAGCTACTAAAGGAGATCAGTCCTGAGTGTTCATTGGAAGGACTGATGTTGAAGCTGAAACTCCAATACTTTGGCCGCCTGATGCGAAGAGCTGACTCATTGGAAAAGAACCTGATTCTGGGAAAGATTGAGGGCGGGAGGAGAAGGGGATGACGGAGGATGAGATGGCTGGATGGCATCACTGACTCAATGGACGTGGGTTTGGGTGGACTCCAGGAGCTGGTGATGGACAGGGAGGCCTGGCATGCTGCGGTTCATGGGGTCACAAAGAGTCGGACAGGACTGAGTGACTGAACTGAACTGAACTGGAGCTACTAAGTTACTCTTTTTATGGATGAAAGAAAAAAAAAAGGCCCTAGGAAGTTTAGGTGTCTTGGCCAAAACCATGAGACTGATTAGTGAGGGCATCAGAGAAAAGAAAAAAGGAAGACTAGACAGATTGCTGGTTTTTTTTTTTAAACTCTGAGTGCTACTCATTAGTGGGTCATTAAATTCATGATTGGATCATAACCAGAGATTTTAAAGAATGAATTAGCATAGGATAGAAAATAGAGTGTGTTGTACTTGGTAAAGGGGATCTCTATTTGAGATACTTTTCAGTTCTGTGTGTTTGCTTGTGTATAGGCAGAACCTGAATGGAAAATGACTGTGGGTCCTAGTTAGAAACCTCTGCACATTTCCAGACCGGAGGAAAAGCATGAGGAGGAAGAGACCCATGGGACTGGCAGGAAGTTTGAACAAAACCCAAGAGTTGCTCCTCCGATTCAAGCGAAACAGCTCTAAAATAACCACAGGCCTATTTTTACCATGTGCCAAATTTACCTTTCCTTTGCTCTCTGACCTGGACCTGGAGAGCCTGACCACAGCAAGCTCTGCTCCTGGGGAAGCCGAAGGGGCTCAGGAAAGCTGTCCCACAGGCAGAAGTTCAGGGCCAGGCTCTTATATAAACCTCAAGACTCTTTCCCATTCCTTACTTCCTCTGCCTGCTTGGGGATTACAGCAGATCCTCGGAAACAAGGAAAAGCATCCTTCACAACAGGATGTCGCAGGGGAGACCACACACTGCTACTCTCTGAGTCAGGCCACCAGGGAACCAGGCTCTGGACCCCTTAGTCACTGCAGGACACCTTAACCCTTCAGGGAGCAAGAGACACACAGCTCACAGCTGAGGCCCTGGAGAGAGAATGTAGGCAATCTTTCCAACCTGTGACCTTACAGATGGAGCTTCCACAGCACCAGGGCCCAAGTTCTTGTACCTGAAGGCCATCTAGTTCCTAAAGCTTGGGGTGGAGGAGAATAATTGGCATTTGAAAGATTCCTCACATGCTCAGGCATGTGTATGTGCGTGAGTCTGTGTAGTGGAGGGACGTATTTGGCAGAAGAAGCTAGCATTATCAATAGACCTAAGAGGAAGCACCAGGAACCTCATCCCTGGATGATGGGAGGGGTTGGCAAGGGCTCTACTACCAGACAGCAGAAGTGCCAACCTCTTCCTTTGAATGTGTGCTTGAGGGGGTTATGACAAGTGGGAGTAGAGTAGGGATGAAACTATTCACAGCCCCAAGGAAAACTGTCAACCTCAAGCATCGATTACAACCAGAGAGCCAATCAAGTGATAATAGAAAAAGTAAACCTTTGGCTGAGCTGTAGAAAAGGAACACAGAGTCAGCTTCAGAAACTGTTCACCACTTGGGTCTCACTTCCATGTCGATTGATAACAATGATGCTTACCATTCAGTCCTGTGTAGGTGTAGTCTGTACTTGATGACATTAAGCTCTGTTCATTGGTAATCAACGTTCACCGACTGTCATGCCTGCGATAGAGCTGCTGTGCTCATCACTTACAACATCCCTAATGTGAGCGACCCAGGGAACCGGTTCCAGTCACTGCCCAGCCTCTGGAAAACAACTCCTTGGGAGGGCAGCGCATAGGTGGGGGACCTGGCCCCTGAGAGCTGAAGCCCAGCAGCGCATAGGTGGGGAACCTGGCCCCTGAGAGGTGAAGCCCAGCGCCAGCGTGTCCTGCCTCACTACCCTGAATCCACAATGCTGGGCTGTTCATAACGCCCCTCGCTAAGGCCCAGTTCCAGTGGGAAGGACTCCTAGGAAAGAGATTCTTGTGAGAGAGACTCGGACTCCCTGAAGTGTTGCCAAGGCTGCCTTTCGGCTAAAGACATACAAGGATGTGTCTTAAAGGCCACTCTCTACTGAGTAAGACACATCTATTTGTAATCCCAGATCCTCTCCTTAAAAACTTGACCAACTCACCTCATCTTTCTGAACTTCATTTTTCTCATCTCTAAGCACGAGGTAGTAATAACTGTCCACTGTACTATGAAGATGAAGTGAGAAGAGTGAGCAAAAGCTCCTCCCAGGGCTGGCAGAGAGAACCCAGCACCGGCCTTCTCCCCTTTTGTAAGGTGGGCATTGGTTTTAGAGCTGACCCTTGGGGCAGGGAGGCCCAACGGCTTGCTGCCCTGATTTCTCAAGGTTCAGGGTGGTCTCCTGGCGGTCAGAGCTCCCTACTCAGTGAGGTCTGAGACTTCCTCTCCCTCCAGCACGGCCTGCGGGGAGCCCAGAGGCCCCAGCAGGCAGATCCTGGCTGTGGTTCCAGAGCAGTTGTGGCTTGGAAGGAATCTCTGGCATGTGTCACGTCGGCCCCCACAAGCCATGATCCATGGCGTGTTGGAGAAGTGCTTTGTTCTGGGGCCAAGGGGTCAGTTTGTAGGAGGGTCGCCCATGGATCTCCATCTAGGCAGCTCCTCTCGCTCCTCATGCCTGTCCCCGCACCAGCTGCTCTGGATCACCCGTCCAGCCAGGGAGACCAGGCAGCTTGTGCTGTGGCTCAGAGAGGGCTGTGTGCAAGGCCGAAGCACGGGGAGCAGGGTCTGCCCGCCTGGGAGACCCGTAGGGACAGGAGCTGGTGTGGAGAGGTGGCAGAAAACCTCCAGCACCGATCTCAAGTTTGCTCAGCTCATCACTCGACTGCATGAGAAGCCCGTGCAAGTCAGATCCTTTCCTGGGGCCCCAGTTTCCTTGCTGGCAAATTGACGGGGTTGAACAAAACAATCTCTAAGGTCCTGTCCAGCTTTACTATTTGGGACCATAAATGCCTATTTTCTTACAAGGCCCACAGTTCTCCCACCAACAGTTTAGCATGTTTTTCTTTTTTTTTAATATTTATTCATTTGGCTCAGCTGGTTAAAGAAATTGCCTGCCTGCCAATGCAGGAGAAACAGGAGACTCAGGTTCAATCCCTAGGTCTGGAAGATTCCCTGGAGAGGAAAATGGCAACCCACTTCAGTATTCTTGTCAGGGAAATCCCATGGACAGATGAGCACACACACACAAATGCACACACACACAAACACACACATTCACAAACACACACACACACACACACATACTTTATTTATTTGACTATGCTGGGTCTTACCCTGACCAGGGATTGAACCTGGGTCCCCTTCATTAGGAGCCACTGGACCACCACAGAGGTCTCTGGTCAGCATGTTGAAGCAGACGGGAGGGTGGGAAGGGCAGGATGGAAAGAACTATGGATGAGAGGTAAATGCAGATGGTTTGGTTCTCCCAGGCAGAAGACTGGTGTGTACAATGTAATTGTCTTTATTTTTCTGTAAGTGGATGTATTTTCCATCTCAAGCCTCCGTTCTGGTTGATGTTGAACAACTAGTGTAGTTACTTCGAGGTAACTCAGTCAAGGGAGTCATATTCTCCTTCATTTAGATGCTTAGTTCTGTTAAATTCAGGATTTTAGTCCTCATTCCCTCCCTGGAGCTGATGCTAAGGGAGGATCCACTGCATCTGGAGACAGGGAGGCTCTCCGTTCAGTCTGCCCCAGGTCCTCCTGTGAGATGGAATGTGCTTCTGTCTGGTCATAAAACATGCCCCCCAGCACCCCTGTGACCTGGGGCACACACCTTGCCCACCCCGCCAGGCGCTCTGTGCGGCCACACAGTCTCTGCAGCACCCCCTGTTCCTGCTAAATGGCCCTTGCAGACCGGCTACTTCCTCGTGGTCACTATCCGGGCTCATTTCCCCTCCCCCTGCAAGAGCCTGCAGAACCTGTGAGGGGGTTGGGGGCAGGGGGTGTTCAGACAGGCCCCACTGCCACTTCTTCATAGCTCTGTAGTTCACCATGGTGACTGAGAGGACTCTCTGAGGCTCCACACCCTCCCTGGAGAAGTGAGGCACAGGTGCTGACCTGCCTGGACTCCATCCTTATAGGATGGAGTCTGTCGTTTCCTCACCGCAGGACCTGGGAGAGGACTGGACCTTGGAGGCACATCTAACTCTCCAAACCATCTTCCTCTTCTCCAGGTTAGAGGGCATTGGCCTCAAGGTGCAGTGGAGTGGGGAGAGGGTAGGGAGGAGTATTTAAAAAACAAAAGATTTTTCGTATCTCCTATCACATCTGCTTTTCGTGCTTTCCTCTCTCATGCCTGGATCAAGGCCTTGGGCCTCTAAAGCCAAGCATTGTATGTCTTGGCTGTCTGGTTCCTCTCACTTTCAAGTAGGAAGAAATCTCAGAGTTCATGCAGTGAAGCCCCTGGAAGGGCAGGGCAAGGGGTCAGAGCTGTTCCTAGACTCTGAGATGCCTTTGATGATCTATGGAATTATTGCTGTCCTTTTAAAAAAAAAAAAATCAAATAATCCAAAACCTTTAAGTCAGTACAAAGAACAAACCTTTCACCTAGATTTTCAGGTCTTCCTCTGTATGGTCCACCCCCACTCTCCTCTCCCTTCACTCCTAACTGTAACTTCATGGGCCTTTAAGCACTTTTTCTTCATCCCTCTGAGTCTCAGCTTCTTCATCTCTAAAAAAGTGTTAATCAATCATTTCTCACTGTGTTACGGGACGAATGCTAAGTACTATTAGCAAATTAGTTGTAATAAAAACTAGAAGTGAATTCTTGCACAGGATCTGGCATGGAGCAGGTTTAACAGGTCTTGGTCCCCGCCCAGCCCAGTCTCCAGCCAACTGGAGCACAGTCTTGCATTCACGGCTTAGCTCTGCTAACGCACCCCCCTCCCCCCACCCGAGCACCCTTGTGTCACCTCCACTGCTGAGGCTTCTCTAAAATGCTGCCACCTCCAAAAAGCTCCCCCAAACCAGAAGGGTGGCTCCTACTCTTCTCATATAATTATTTATGCCCATGACTCCTCTTCCACCTACGACGACGTTGAAGCTCATTGAGGGCATGAACTTCAGCCTGTTTTATACGCCTTGCTGGGAACCATTGAGACCAGCCTGATCCACCCAGGGCTACACCTCCGCTGGCTCACCAAGCGCTACTCAGTGTTCTAGGCAGCTGCCCAGGCTGCTCCCTCACGCCCAACCTGCTTTCGCCTCGATCCCATTTCTACCTGACTCCCACTCTTGGATCTATGATTCTGGCCTTCCAAGTGGGGGTTATTTGTTCTCTCTAGCTTAGCCCAAACCTTTGGCTGCTAGATGTCCCCACTGCTAGCCTATATTCCAAAGACCCCAGTCCGTGCCCTGGTGTCCCATGGCCCTACTGTCCAGGCCTTTGCCAAAACCATAGTGAACATTCATAAATGTGTGTGTGTGTGTGTGTGTGTGTGTGTGTGTGTGTGTGAATATAGATTCCAAGGTGGCTGAGATGTCCCCAAGTGACTATCTGGCAGAGAAATGAGAGTCAGTCAAAGCCAACTTCTGGCTTAGCGTCACAATTTCCTGCCAGATAAAGGTGACTGCCCACTTGCTGGGAGTTCTACATTTGATTCTAACAGGTCTAAGATGAGATTCTATGTGAGGCATGGTAATGGGTTTGCCTGTGTTTTGCGGAGAGAGATGCCAGTGGTGTCCCCAGATTCAACAGGCCTCAACTGGCCCCAAATCCAAAGATTCATGAATAACTCTGAAAACTCTCCCAGAGAGCTGGTCACTCCGTATTTAAGCCAATGACTGGGCTGTGAGATCCCCAAAGACTTGATGTATGCTAGAAGACCTGTCTAGGACTCCTGAAGCCATGGGAGGTGAAGGGAGAAATGTGCTGTCGCCATCCTGAGTTCAGAGCACGTGAAATAAAGTAGGACAGGTCATGAGGTAAGTGGTAAAAGAGCCTCCCTCAATGCACCTTGGCGTTTCTTCACTCCTTGGTGCACTTTTATTAGGTCCCTTCTATGACAACCCCTGGAGAAGGAAATGGCAACCCACTCCAGTATTCTTGCCTGGAGAATCCCGTGGACAAAGGAGCCTGATGGGCTTCAGTCCATGGGGTCGCACAGAGTCGGACATGACTAAAACAACTTAGCATACATGAACATGAGAACTGGGCACTGTGCTGGGCCCTGGAGCTACAGTGATGAGGGAGACAGACACAGGCCCCACCCTCACAGAGTCTGCAAGAGTCACAGACAGGGAAACAAGAACAATGGAGTAAGAGGGATGTGGTGACCTGGGGAGCATGTGGGCATGTAGGAGCACCTGGCAGGGTGAGGGGGTTGGGAGAAAGGTAGTTAGGGTTAGTCAGGGAGGACTTCCTGGGAAAGGTGAGGGGACTAAAATTTTAAGCCAGGAAATCTGCACGCCAAGTTGCTTCAGTCGTGTTCAACTCTTTGTGATCCCATGGACTGCAGCCTGCCAGCTTTCTCTGTCCATGGGATTCTCCAGGCAAGGATAGTGGAGTGGGTTGCCATGCCCTCCTCCAGGGAAACAGCAAGGATGAATGACCAGAGAGATGACATCCCCTGCTGGCTGAGAGCAGTGGCTGGTAGGAACACGCAGGGCAGAGGGGAGGAGGAAGATGAGGCTTCAGAAGTGACAGGGTGCTAGTCAGCAGTGGGTGGGCACATGCGGTTTGATGGAGTCTCTGCTTAGTACCCATCTCTTCCTCCCTTTCTCATCTTAAATCCTTAAAGGAGGCTCCAGGCTTCTTCACCCTTCTATAGTGTCTAGCATGGGACTTTGCATGCAGTAAGTGCTCAGTGAATACTTGTGAAGTTGTTGACCAAGCAGAGGGGAAAATGAAAGGTTAGGAACTTTGTTCTACCCAGAGACCCTTAGAAAATTAAAGCCAGCCTTTCCAATCATGCGATCTGCACATTCATGGCCCTGAAGTTGCGATTTTATAGCTAAGACAAAATACTCGTTAAAGACTAATAGGAATGTGTAAAATCAGCACTGGCAAACCTCAATTGGCAGGCAGGAAAACCTGGCTTCTTGACGCCTGCTTGGCTCCATGGTTGATACATGCCTTGGGTAGAGAGCCAAAGGTGAAAAGTCATTCACTTCTGGGAGCAAAAAACTGACTCAAACCCCAAATAACAGGCTTCAGCTCTCTAGGGCAAAAGGACATTGTATGCCTCAACTCATTACAGATTGCCAGATTAAATGATTTCATAGACATGTTCATTGCAATAGGGGTTCAGAAGAGTCTGTCAGTCCTCACTGGAGTCTTTATGGGAGAGGTGTAGACCATCAGGCTTGTGCTATGATTGGACCTCAGCCAGGTCAGAGGAAACCGAGGCTTCCCAGAGCCTGTCTGTCCTTCAGAAATCCACTGACTTCCCAACTCTCCATCCCTCCAGCCTCCCTCTTCTGCCCAGGCCACCCCCACTTAACTGGCCATGCCTCCTCAGTACACATGTGCTCTTCCCCTACACACAAGCCAGACACTTGCTCTGGCACCAAACACCTTTGTCAATTGTTTTCTCAGTAGTCTAGACATGCTGCATGCAGAAAAGCTTGTTTTCTGGTTAAGCAACACATCCTCAGATATTTTGTCCTCTCACCATAGATCGCCTCTCTAGACCCTTCTCCCCAGCCCTCATGCTCTCCTTCCCTCCACTGTTTAATTTAGGAGTTGAATGAGTTCTCTAGAAACACGCCATAGAAATAAGTTCCTCAGAGGCAAGGCAATAAATGATCTGAGATATGCATGAGTGATGGAGCCTTTTGGTAGAAGGCAGTGAGGAATGTTGATCGTGGGAAAACAAAATCCAAGAGGCCAAATTTTAGAGGGAGCAATTTGTTGTAAATGGGAGCACGTCAGAGCCACTGGAAACTGGTTTCGTCTGCCTCCTTCTGTAAGTTGAATGTGCTCAGCGGGGGCGACAGAGGATGAGATGATTGGATGGCATCACTGATTCAATGGACATGAACTTGGAGCAAACTCTGGGAGATGGTGAGGGACAGGGAAGCCTGGTGTCCATGGGGTCTCAAAGAGTCAGACATGACTTGGTGACTGAACAACAACAAAAATGGAACATAACAGTATGAAACCAAAATACTGAAAGATCATTTCTTTGCTCCATAACCCAGCCAGCAGAGTGGAAAAATAGGAAACATATCTTTCACTCTGGGAGTTTTTGTTTTGGGGGATTTTTTAAACATTTTGTTTTGTTTTGTTTTATGGGGGGAGATAGTACTTTTATTTTTAAATCTTCCCTGGTTGTTAGAACAGGTTATAGCACTTTGGAAAGGACTTTCAAGGGCTGGTAGGACATTTGTTGAAATATTCAGTGGGAAAAGTTCTTTGACTCTCCTGAGCTGGGTGAAGATAAAAATGTAATCATTAGAAAAAGAAAGCCAGTCATTATTTGGTTAAAGGTTTGTATTTGCGAACCTTCTGTCCTGGGCTAAGATGGGGATTTTTTTTTAATTTTTAGTACGAATATGTGTCATCTGAATGATTGGCTGGCTTGTGCCCTCATAGGGAGCCTACAGAGTAAAACTATTTGGGGTTACAAAATGGGAAAAATTAGTCACCAGAGATTCACAGAGATTATAAATATGTAGCTATATTGTTCTCTTATTTATGATCCAGCTGGGATGAGCTATTTGGGAGGAAGCAGGAAGACACACAAGCAGTGCCAAAGTGGAGCGGACTCTCTGCTCCAGGCTTCGAGGGGTGAGCACATCCCCCATCTGCCAGGCAGAGCCACCTTGGTCTCAGTACTTGCTGAGCAGTGCCAGCCCCTGGAGGGCTGTCATGGCCAGGAGTGAGAACAGGCTAGCACCACCCGGTGTCCTTCCTGAGGTTCTGAGCTGCCAGGGGTTAAGGTTTAAGGTTAGTGACAAGAGAAAGGGGTGCCTCCTGCAGAGAGAGCTTTCCTACATAGAGCTTTTGCCTGCCAAAAGCTGCTTACACCCAGGAAGAAAAATAAAGACAGGGATGAGAGGAACCATCGACTGGCAGAGTTCCACTCAGAATTCCAGAAACTCACACCCTAAGTCCTCCTTACACACACAAACACACATGCAATTCATTCATCTACCAAAGTGTACTGAGCCCCCATGTATGGAGTGCTGGGGAAACGATGGCGAGAAAGACATCCAGGCCCTGCCCTAGAGCAGCTTTCAGCCTGGTAGAAGAGAAGGACCTCTGCCCAGGGGTTACAATGGAGACTGATAAATGAGAGGATGGAGAAGTTCCACTCTCTGGAAAGCACACAGTAGGTGCATCCAATCCTGTCATAGGTCAGGAGTGGTTTTGCGGAGCAAGGAATGTTTGAGCTGACCCGTGTGAGGGAAAGCCAAGATCCAGGCAGCGCAAACCTAGAAGCACAGCAGGTTTGCAGAGCATGTAGGCCAGACGCAGGAAATGTGGCCTCACCTGGGTATATGAACCAGCCCAGAGATGCTCAGAAAGGGAGGGAGGGTGGCCCCAAATTGAGGGAAATGAGGCGTCAGTGGTAACCTTCCTTCCCAGGGTCTCATCATGGTGCTCTCCAAAGAGACAGTGTCCAATCTATATGCTCATATATCATTGTCTAGGTCTATTTTTTCTAAACCTTTCACTCTGAGACACTCATACAGCCTCAGGGAGCCTCCATTCTGCACTCAGGTGACACTCAGGGCCAGAGCAGGAAAACTTGTACCCACAAGTTAAAGTAGATGGTGGCCAGCAGGTGGGAACAAGTCCAGGTCTGAACTAGGAGACCAAATTGAGAATTACTTCAGTCACTGTTACCATTTGCTGACCCTGAAACTGCTCCCATACCTACAGAGGGCTGGAGTCAACCTGAATCCAGCAAGTAGGGGGACCAGGTCGGAGGGACACCAGGACTAAGAGGTCCCAAAGATGAGTCTGAGAACTACTGGGTTCTATGGGTAGGGCTTCAGCTAGGGATGGACTTGACTTATCCTCAGAGCTGAGAGGACTGTGGAGGAAGAAATATGGAAGATCATGACCCCCTCAGCTGACCTCTGACTACAGTCTTCCTCTTTGCCCCAATTCCTGCCCCATCCTGGCTGATCTCTGCATCCATGTTGTTGGCTTTCCTAATTCCCTGCGGTCCCAGTTGACAGACACCTGCATCTCCACCTTGGGCCTCTGAGTCTACCTCCACACTCGGCACTGTGGTTCACAGTGCACACCCAGGAGCCAGTCTGCCTTAATTTGAAGCCTGGTTCTACCATTTGCCAGTTGTATAACCCTGAGCAAGTCAAAGCACCATTATGTGCCTCCATATAAGATGATATTAGAACCTGTACCAGTGGGTGCTGTGGGATTAAAGAATTACTACAACTCATGGCATATAGTTGGGACTCCATAAATAGTAATAGAATGGACTATGAGCTGCAAGAAAGCATTGCTATGTCCCCAAACTAAATGCAATGTCTGGCACAGAATATATACTTAATTTTTGTTGAATGAATGAATTTTGTCCTCATTCTGAGCTGCTCGACCCCTGGTATTAAAATGAAAACATCCATCTCTTTAACCACACCTTTTATTCTTCCCACTAGACCTGGTCTTTTAATCTCCCCTACCTCCATCTTATTCTATCCTGATCCAGCCTGGACCGTGGGAACTAGCCTCTCACTAGCCATTCCCACAAACCTCCTCCTCCACACCCTGTACAGGGCCACTTCTTAGATAGACCCCGACAGCAGCCTTCCTCTTCCCCTGCTCTGCCGTGCCACTCAGAGCCACCTTCTTTCTACTGTGCCTTCTTCTCCCCACCTTTGTTCTCAGGAGAGTATCTCTCCCCCTCTTTTTACTGAGAAAAGAAACAGCACCAAACACAAAATCCTTCTAATGTCTAAAATGACCCCATTTTCCCTTGCTATGCCTTCTTTGATAGGTGACTTTCTCCATCATGCACCCTTTTCTCTCAATTGCAACTTTTACCCTCCCATCTCTTTGAGGTCCTGCTCCTCAGTATATACACAAGTTTAATACTCCCCACTCCCCTCAGGGAGAGGGAGTGGGGTATTTGGGTTGATGGGGGAGTGACAGTTCTCTGAGAAATCCTTTTTATATGGTTCTGACTCTTAAAACCATTGCAATGTTTCACATGCCCACCAGTAATACAGAAAGAGTATCAACCAAGAGGGTGTTGATAGAACCCCAAATGGGATACTGACAGTAATGAATGAAACTAACTCTAGTAAAAATGGATATATAACCATGTGGAAAGGGTGGGGAAGAAAATAACCATCCTAAGTAATTTGAAAACCAATATTCAGCTATATATTCTAAGGCCGAACCATAAAGAACTATATACAAATATCATCCTCTAACAACTAGATTCATTTCTCACAAGAGTATGAGTAGCAACTCTGAGATCCCTTTACAGGTTTACTCAAAGTGAGCAAATGTAAATATACTGCAGATAAGAAGAGTGATGTTCCTCACTGTTGGAGAAAAGAGTTACAAATAAGGGAAGGGGGAAAGCCAGAATGAACCGTGTGGCATTGGATTGGAACTGAAGGTATTAGCATAAACTTACAGATTGGAATATACAAATGGCAGAAACAGAATTTCACAACTACTTCAACATCAAGACTTTCCCATCCTTTAAAAATCAAAAACTTTCCTTCACCCCACGAGGATGCTGTCCTCATCATCTTTGTGGCCCTCAAGTCTAGAGCAGCACTTGGGACAGGGAAGGTTCTGAGTGTTTGATGAATGAGTGAGTGAATGAATAAATTAATGAATCTCTAACATCTCCCCTCCTCTTTGTTATATAGCCAATAAGATAGTTAACACTTTAGCTACCCTACCCCTCAGTGGTTTTTGTCACTGAGGGATTTGCTTATGTAAAAGCAAAAGGGAGAGAGTTTACGGTCCCAGATCAGAAGGCTATCCAGGGGGATGGTGTGACTATACCTGCTGTGCTCAGACTGTCCCCGTTTACACCTGTTGTCTCAGCATCAAGTTTAATAGTGTCCCTTTTCCCTGTGTAAGCATCCTAGCTGGGACAGTGAATTACATGGCTACCTACAGAGAGGACAAGCAACTTTTACTGACCCCTGATAGAAGGTGGCAGCCTCAACCCAAGGGCAGCGGAGCCCACCCCTTGGCCTTACCATGTCAGTGTGCTCCTCCAAATCGCCAACTGTCAGTAGCTGTGATTCATGTGAGTTTTTCAGAAGCCACAGAAAGCTGCCCTGGCCACGCACACCAGGCTGGTCGTGGCAGGGAATCAACGTGCCCCAGGAGCAGCCCTCAAGCCGCAGCAGAAGGGGCCTGTGTGTGATGGCCCGGGATTCTCACCCCTCAGGCAGGACAGAGGCAGGCGTGTGCTCCGCACCGTTTCCCAGAATTCCCCACAAGATTATGCTCTGATCGACCACAGTAGTAACTGCTTATTATGACACCTTGGTTGGCTGCCCCTGCCCCTGTCCCTGCCCCACTTCCTCGGCTCCGGTCAGTGTTTCCCACACTTGCTAGATGAGCTCCTTGCCCTTGAATTCTTGCTTCAGGGTTTGCTTCTGGAGGAACCCAAACTGGGACACTCAGCTCCCTATTTCCTCTCTGGGGTCTGAGGAGTCTTGTTAGTGCTAAACTCCTTGGCACTGCTTTCCAAGGACCCCATCCTCAGGCAATCCCTTCCCCCACAGACCTGAGCCCTTCCCCCCATACACGGTTCTTGCTTTCCAGGCCCGTTCCTCCCTCCTCAGCTGTCTGCCCAGCGCTGTCACCAGGGGACTGGAGTGGACCTGGATCTGGGTGGCCAAGGCCTTCTGTTGACCATGGCCTTAACCTAGACCCTAATGTCTTTCTGGGTTCTTTTTCTTACCTGTTTTTAAAGGAAAAGATTATTAAATTTTCTGTTTTATATTGATTCCTTTCTTATTGAAGTATAGTTGATTTACAATGTTTTAGGTATATAGCAAAGTGATTCAATTGTATATATATCTATAAACACACATATTCTTTTTCAGATTCTTTTCCATTATAGGTTATTACAAAATACTGAATATAGTTCCTTGTGCTGTACAGTATGTCTGTGCTGTTATCTAGGTTATACATAGTAGTTTGTATCTGTTAATCTCAAATTGCCAATTTATTTATTGCCCACTTTCCCCTTTTGTAACCATAAATTGGTTTTCTATGTCTATAAGTCTATATCTGTTTTGCAAATAAGTTCATTTCTATCATTTTTTTACAGATGCCACATATAAGTGATGTCATATGATATTTATCTTTCTCTTTCTGACTTACTGATAATCTCTAGTTACATCCATGTTGCTGCAAATGGCATCATTTCATTCTTTTTGTGGCTGAGTAATATTCCATTGTGTATATATACCGTATCTTGTTTGTCCATTCATCTATTGATGGACATTTAGGTTGCTTCCATGTCTTGGCTATTGTAAATAGTGCTGCTGTGAACATTGGGAGGATGTATCTATTCAAATTAGCATTTTTGTATTTTCTGAATATAGTCCAGGAACGGGTTGCTAGATGATATGGTAGTTGTAGTTTAGTGGTAGTGCCAGTTTAGTTTTTTAAGGAACCTCCATACTATTCTCCACAGTGGCTGTACCTATTTACATTCCCACCATTAGTGTAAGAGGGCTCCCTTTTCTTTCTGTTGAGGCTTTCTGATTAGATACTTCTGTGTCAAATTCCGATATCAGTTCAGTAGCATTCTAATGATCCACTCCTGGATCTGACTACAAGTGTCCACCTCTTCATCCATTTCACAAGGATCAAAGGCCAAAGAAATGGTCAGAGGAAGGGAAACTACCATTTCTAGGATCCCCAGTTAATATGCAACAGACTCCATGTGCGTATGGCCTTATAACAATTGTAAGAAGTAAATTGGATTTTTATCTTTTTAGAACTAAAGATTTTTATCTGCAATTTTTTTAAAGGAATGATCATTATAGAAATTTCAGAAAATATGAAAAAAAAAGAAAAACATTACTCATAATTCTCACATCCAGAAACTAACTACCTTCAATATTACAGTGGTTATTTTCCTCTGGTCCCTTTATCCGTGTATGCCTAATTGGAACCACAGTAAGGGAAATCCTTTTTCACTCAATATTAAAATAGAAACTTATCTCCCTTGTTACTTCATACTTTGCAAACACTAGGACAGAAATGCTTGCCTCTTACTTGCACATTTTATATGATGGGATGGAAACACATAACGCCATTCCTGAGGGATGGGCACTTTGGGAAGAAATCACTCCAGCAAAGTGAAATTGAGAAAGAGGCAGAGGGAGACTTTGTCTCTTTCTGGCCTCTTTTTTTTAGTTTAAAAAATCAAGAAAGAACAGTAAAATATTACTATTTAGACGTTAAAAAAAAAAACCAAATAATCAGCTCAAGGAGTTGAAAACAGTTACCTCTGGAAACAGGAATGAATGGGGCCACTGTTGTTTTCCCAGCAAGGCTTGTCAACCTGATTCCCTCTCTAATCTTTGTGTTACTTTGATGAAAATGAAACAACACGAGGCATGATTTATTGACCTAACAGTAAATACAGTTTTGTCATAAACTTTGCAAACATTGCTTTTAATGGCTGAATATTATCCCATCCTGTGGATATACTACAATTTATTTATCTATTTCCCTGTTATTGAATTCATCATTTGCTTTCAAATTATATTTAGACAGTGATGTTGTGATGAACAGCCCTGTGCATAGAGCTATTTCCTGTACTAGAGATTTTCTTTGTAGGAAAACAAGAGAGCTCTTAGTATACAGGAGAGTGCTCATTTTCCCCTGCCTGAACCAGTTTTTATTCAATTCTTTTTAAAAAGTCTCAAGCCATGAGGGAAAAAATTATTTTCCCCTTTTCGACAGTTGATAAAATGGAAGCTTAGTGATCTCCAACCTGCCACAGCATGTACAGGGTTAAGAAGTGGTGGAGCTGGCTTTTAAGCCTGGTCTGTCTGACTGCCAAGTCCTCATCTATGCTACATCTGGCCTGGGAGAAAGAGCTAGTTGTCATGAGAGCTGGATCCTAGTCCAGCCCTTTTCATTGACTAGCTGGTGCTCTTTTAGTCTCAATTTCCTTGTCTGTGAAACACAGGTGCCCCACCTACCCATCCACTTTCTCAGAGCTATCAGGACCAAATAAGACAGTGAATAGGGAGACTCTGGAGATTCTCGAAAGCTCCATCTGATTATAGGCTTCAAAAAGATGTGGGTCCTGCATTGTTTTTCCTCTCCAATATAAATCTAGATCTCATGTTTATTTGACATTTACATATGGCAATTACTTGGAGGTTAAGTGCTTTATACGATTTATCTCATTGAATCCTCCTAATAGCCCAACAGGTTAGATATTATTGTTGCTCCTGTAGAGAGGGAAAGTTGAGGCTGTGTCCCACAGCCAGTAACTGTTGGCAATGAGATTGAATCCAGGAGACTGACTCCAGAATTTGAGCTCTTATTGTTTTAAAACATGGTTTTTATTATTATTCGGGTATGATGGGGCCAACAGACTGGGAGACGATTGCTAATGAAAAGATAGTTTGTTACAGTTCTCAAGAGGGAGGGGCACTCCATGCCATGCAGGACCACACAGGGAAGTCCCAGAGTTGGTCAAGATGCAGAAGGAGTGAGGGGAAAGCATGGGAAAGAGCCTTTATTGCAATTTTCCTGGGAAGGAATGGGTGAGACAGGGTCAGCTGGCCAGACAGGTCTAGGATGGACTCGTTTGAATAATTTCAGGGGGCTCATGGGTGTAGGGACTGTCCCAAGTTGCCTGGTAACTCACCCTCGAGGTACTGTGGCAGAGGATAGTGGTCAACCTGTGAGAGCTCCGTAAAGGAGGCAGTGGGCAGCTCTGGGCTCTGGAGAGGTAGGTTTTCATAGGAAAGGCACTCACAGGAGAGTCATTTCCTGTCTCTGGGAAGGGCAGATCCTGTCTCTCCAGGATCAGCTGGGGCCCACATGCCAGAGCATCAAGAATAGAGAAAATAGTAAAACACAGTTAATATACTTATGCACTAAACAGGCTGCCTTGTGCAGTGCTCTTGCCATAGCTGGGGTGATTATCATTACCATCAGGAGCCATCATCAGAATAATAGTGATGTCCCATCATTTTCCTAACCCAAGGTCCATGAGGACAGGGGCCATGTAGCACCCAGCACACATTAGCTCTCAAGAGGGATTAGTTGAATGAGCGAGTAAATGAATGAATTGTCCCATGCCTGCCGAGCCTGGACCTTCATGCACTGCAGGAGACACACAGGTGTAGGTACTCAAAAAATATCATATTTTCATCATCAGGTAGGAAATAGGGCAAGGCAGAGAATACCAGGGAAAGAAACTCTCAGCAGCCTTATTAGCCAGGGTCTAGACCTATGTGCCTATGGAGAGTTCTTCCTAGAGGAATCTAGATGACAGTTTGCAGATTTTGTCCAGTGAAGATCTCATGCATGCCACAGCAACTCCTGCATGTCCTCAGAAAACATATGCTCCTCACCTGATTAGTAATCTGATTTTAATCCTCTCTGCAATGACTAAATGTCTGCCTTATTTAAGCAGTCACCTGGGAACATGCTCAGGGAGTTCTGGCTCTTTTTCATCCTTACATTTCTACCCTCATCACCAGGTTCATCCCAAGCTTCTTTAGTCATTTATATTTATTCACACACTTAAGAGCGTTTATTGTGAACAATGACTTGGAGTGGTCTCATTTATCATTTACCATTGTCTTCAAGGAGGATCTGTACAACAGAGTCCTGCTTACCACATTTCCTCCATTTGTCAGAACTGGGGATTCTAGAGTTGACAGGTGGAGAGCTACCTACAGTTATGTGGTAACACTCTGAGTCCTAAGAGAATATTCTGCTGCTGTATAGTACAAGCAACATGGATAGATTGGAGGAGTGTTTTCATGCTATGCATGGAATTAGAAAAAGGACTCCTTGCCCTCAAGGAGTTGACAAAGGATACAAAGCAAAAGAAACAAGCAGACCTTTGGCACTTCTTATAGTCAACATGAAGTGACAAATATATTTTATGGGGATTGTTGACAAAGGAAATACGCAAACAGCCAAACAATATAGTACATGAGATTCTGAGCCCAAGCAGCTTGGCCTCCCATCCCATCTCTTCATGCCAGTGGGATGTCTGACCCTTCTTTGCATCTCCTCTCCCTGTCCAGCCCACTGGACAGGCACTAACTGTAGAAAGTATTTCTTCAGAGAAAAACCAAGGGCTGTGCAAAATTAGAAGGGCTAGGAAGTAGGAAAGCAAGAAGAGGCTTCAACGCAGGAGGGAACAGAAAAACTCACCTCTTATCCAGAGGCTGTCCTGTCCACTCCCTTTCCCAGCCCCACTCCAAAAACATCTCTCCACATTTATTCAGGGATGTCTGTTGCCATGACTACTGGGAGACAGATGCTTTTTTAATATGTTATGTGAAGAGCTCTTCCAATTTGGAATCAGACCTGGAACAGGTGACTATTTTTAGCCACATGCTAATACATGCTTTAGAAAAGTCAGCTCTTTGCCTTGTACTTAAGCATCACCTTTCTCCACACTCATCAGAAAGCCGACACCTGCCCTGGCAGCTTGTGTCACTTCTGTCTTTGAAAGGGAGGGCCTGCCGTCTCCAGGGCTGCTCTTAGAGTGTTGATTCCCCGCTTGATGCTCAGAATGGTGGCCACCACCTTGCTCAGGCACATTTGTCTCATCCTCCACTGTGGGTCTCTATTTCCTGTGCCTAAGTCTGTGTTATTATTTATAAAATGATACTTTGAATTCCATGTCTGTCCCATGTATGTGTGTAGTCAGCCTGGTCTCATGGTAAGAGTTGAAGACTTCCCCCACCCATCTGCAAGTTAGTTTGACATTGAAGTCCTTCAATGATGTGGCCTCAGTTATGTTCCTAAACTTACTTCTCAAATCTCTCAACTCCAAGCTTGAAATCCCTAGGGCATTCTTCAGTTGTGCAAAGGGTTCTCCTACTGGAAATTCTCACATGGCTTTTAATCCCCATATGAAACTTGATATGCTCAAGAATTCCTCCGTGTGCCATCTCTCCTTCCCTCCTAGTTAAAAGAATACAAGCCTTTCCTCATTCCTGCAGGTTCTCACATTTCACAAGTAAATGTATAAGAGCTTAAAGCACTGCACACACCTCCTGGTGCTGTGTTATTTGGGCATTTCTTAGCTTCTTTATGACCACTGGAAGGTTCATGAAACCAGAGAGGGAAGTTTTTCTCCATGTTTACATCTCTAGTGGCTGATTCAATGTTTTGCCCATAGCAGAGATTCAGGAAGTATTTGTGGAATGAAATTGTTATAGAAAAGTCTTCAGACCATGTTTCTAGTATTACTTCTGCCACTGATCTTGAACATAAAATTTTCTAGGTCTCAGTTTCCATGCAACAAAAGAATGATAATGTATATTTCACTTCTCTCAAAACTTCATCATCAGAACCAAACAAGCTTTGTCTTATAAATGGTATCTTCTCACATAAAGACATATATCCCCCAGAAATAATAAAACAGAGGAGTGAGGAAATACCGTAGTAATACTGGAACTCTTTAAACACTAGAGCTATAGAAAGCACCAGAGCAGTTTGAGTAGACTACCCAAGAAGAGGAATAAGGAAAAGTAGGGGTGAGGTGGAGGACAAAGAGGAGGGAGGATGAGAGGGAAGGAGGAGCAGGAAGGAGTAGATAGGAGAACATAGTGTGGTCACAAGCCATACATAGTCCTCCAGGGACAGAGGCTGGCAGAGCAGAAACAGCTACAGGTAGGAAAGACTGCGTGGTCTTGAGAGGCAGCACTCAGATCCACTTTCTTGTTTGCTGGTTAGGACTTTGGAGATGGGGTTTCTCAGTCGATAAGAAAGGAAATCAGAAGGGCCCCCAGCCAAAGGAGAGAATCAGGCAGAGAGAAAGCCCAGAAATCTAAATGCTAGTGATAACCACAAATAATTTTGATTCAGAAATACTCTAGCCATTCTTTGAGAAACACTGAGCCAGATAAGACAAAGTAAATTTAAGAAGCATGTTGGTTAACTATTGATGGAACCAAGAACCCAGAAGTAGGAACTGGCAATAGAAATTAAAACATTGCATAAAGCCTGAGAAGCAAGGATGAGACAGACAAAGCAAATTTAAGAGGAAAAGAAAAAAATACCTGAAGGAGAAAAGACCTTAAATGCAAGTTTTGGTAAAGCAAGGGTGAAAGCAGATACATGGGGAACAAATGGCATAAGTATGAGGAAGGGTAAAGAGAAATTTTTCCTGCAGGTTGATTTTCATTTTTTAAGGGTTGAAGATGAATAGAGAAATTTATTATTTATCAAGTATGCTCCTGGATTCAAGGATGGCAATCACGCAGGGAAAGGTTTTCATTGAACCCTGGACTAGTAGACACTGCTGACCCTGAGGCCTACAGAAATGATAACCAAGGAGAGAAATACAGGAAATGTGAGACAGAATAGTCAATGAGATTTAAATGAGTAAGTGATGCCATGAGGATAAGTAATGAACAAATCAGATGGGCTAGACCCCAAGAGGTCATCATGAACTCAGGGCAGTGATCTCAGGACCATGGATAGCTCTGTGCCCGCCCTGTGTCTGGAATAAGAGGGGCCTTTTAACCCATTGCTACCTTGACTGGCTTCACTGTCTGGGTCTCATTTTGGATGTTAAAAAGATCTGCTCACCGGGTTAAGGTTTAAGACTTCAGATCTAGGGAATAGTTGCTATCTAGCTGGTAGCCCAGAGAAGGCAATGGCAACCCACTCCAGTACTCTAGCCTGGAAAATCTCATGGACGGAGGAGCCTGGTAGGCTGTAGTCCATGGGGTGGCAAAGAGTTGGACACGACTGAGCAACATCACTTTCATTTTCACTTTCATGCATTGGAGAAGGAAATGGCAACCCACTCCAGTGTTATTGCCTGGAGAATCCCAGGGACTGTGGACTCTGGTGGGCTGCTGTCTATGGGGTCAGCATATGCTGCTGAAGTGACTTAGCAGCAGCAGCATCTGGTAGCCATTGATAGCTCCATTCAGAGATAGTATAGGATGTAGAAAGAAAGAGTACCTTGGAACCAAAGACTAGGTTTTACTTCCAGCATTACTACTTGCTAGATGTGTGACTTCAGTGAAATCAAACTTGATAAAGCTCAGTTTTCTGTTCTGCAAAATAGGGTTCATAAGGTTTTCCCTACTTCCTATAAAGACCTATGTGCTCATCTGCTCAATCATGTCCAGCTCTTTGCAGCCCCATACCTCCCAAACTCTTCTGCTCATGGAATTTTCCAGGCAAGAATACTGGAATGGAGTGCCATTTCTTACTCCAGGGAATCTTCCCGACCCAGGGATTGAACCTGCATCTCTTGCATTGGTGGGTAGATTCTTTACCTCTGGCACCACTTGGGAAACCATAAGGACCTACAGGGAAAAGCAAATAAGATTATGATGCAAAACACTCTTAAACTGTAAAACCCTAGTTAAATATGTATAGTTGTTGTGATTAGCTTCCTACAGAATGAATACAGAGGTTCCCTAGGAGCTCTACAGGGTCAGGAGACAGGGGTGTTAAGCTAAAGGTGTATTAGAGCCCAGCATCTCCAAAGGTAGAGATAAAGCTGTGAGAGGAATGTGGATTTTCAAAAGCTATGGGAGCTGGTTGGAAAAATGAATGAATGTGAAAGGAAGTAAAAGAGTGAAAGGGAAAGTAAAAGGACAGACTTGCAAATATTCATGACTTTCTCAAAATGAGCAAAGTTGATTATTTTATATCAATTTACAAGTAATACCTGAAACAAGCTAAAATATCAAACAGGTGAAATAGATTTATTAGAAATTCAAACCCATTTCAACAATATCTCTGCAATATGTGAACACAAAAACACCTCTATAGCAAAACTGAGTCTTTTTTTTTGTTATTTTAAAGCCTTTATTTTAACCATATTACAAAAGTAATATATGATCATTATAGAAAAAAATCAGAAGAAATAAATAAATCCAAATGATTATATTAAAAATACTCTCAATCCTATCAACCCAAAGACAATCTTGCATTCTTCAAACTCTTCTGTACATTTTGAAGGAACTAAATTCACTCACCTTTTAAAAAAAAAAATATGGGCTCATCTTCATGCTGTTTCACAATGTGTCTTATTAAGTAACCATGTCAGGAATATATTATCATATAGGTAACAGTAAATAAATTTGAGCAGCAATTAAAATGGCTACATATAATATTTATTGTGTAAACATTCATACTTATTTTACCATTCCTTTATTTTTGGATAGTCTATTCCCAACATTCCTTATTATATACTGTGATATAAGGAGTTCATGTTGAAACCTGTGGGTTCCATGACAAGTTAAGTTCTGCTCCCAGATTCCTTGAATGTTGACTGTGTATCTTTGGGAAAGTTAATCTCTTTAAGGCTCAGTTTCTTCACTTGTGGAATGAGTTTAATAATAGTATCAACACTAAAACCTCTCGTTAGAATTAAGTGAAATGATATATTTTAAATTCTTTGTACAATGCCTGGCATATAATAAGTACCTACTAATATGATGACTATTTTGTTCAAGTCCTTACAGCAGATCTCTGTGTTCATTCTCAAATAAACTTCCAGAAATAGAATTTTTATCAAAGGAAGGACATATCTATTTCAGGACAATGCCATATTTTAAATAGAGAATAATTCAGTTGTCATGAAGGAAAGGGACAATCAGATATTAAAAAAATAATATATGGATGTAAAGACTTTAGACTCATTGCTATTAAACTAAGAGTGAGCATATTCTAAAAGCAGTGATTCTATATCTTAGAAAATGTCTTACAGAAATAATTGCATGAATACATATGTACAAGTACGTTCATTGCAGTATATTTTATGATAGCAAAAAAGCTGAAAGCAACCTGATTATCTCATTTTTAGGAGATTGATTAGATTATATTATGGTATGTCCATACAGTTGAATATTATACAACCATTAAAAAGGACAAGGTAAAACTACATATCTAACTTTGTATTGAGTTCCTAATATAATCTTATGGGGGAATGTAGAGTGACAAAGGGGAAGCATAGCATGATCATAATCTATGCGATAATTTTTAGGGATGCAGAATTTAAGACTCATTAGTTACATGTACTACCAATGGAACAAAGATAGATAATAATAAAGGTATTTGAACACTTTAAGTGGTACAGTAGGTTCATTATCCTAGTAATCTGACATAAACTTACAAAAAGTGAGAAATAGCTCATAAAAAGGACAGGATAATCATGAAATAAAAATTATTACAAAACAAAAGCCATCTCTTTTCCAATCAATAGAAGTCTGGGTCTTAAAGCAGAAAAGATGCTTGAGGAGTTAGCTTATCCATCACTTTGCCTTTCAGTAAAGTATGTTTATCTCTTTATTAAAATGGAAAAGCAGAGATGCACAGAGCCAAGAGATTGACTCAAAGTCACACTGCTCAAGAAAGCAGAGTGATGACCAAAACTCTCTCTCCTGATCAAAATGGTATTCTCAAAATCTTGGAAACTTGGCAAGATCAAATAGAGCATATGCAAATTCCTACTGGAACAGGAAGAAAGTAGAACTATAAAAGGCATCATTAAGGGAAGAGGAGACTTGCTCACTTTTCAAGATGCCATGAAGAAGTAGGACATGTTAAAAATAAATTTTAAAAATGCTCAAAGGGAGGCACCAAGCCAAGTGCTTTAAATAACAGAACAGCTCTTCTCTTACTCAGGAATGATCGATGCAGAGGAATGATCAATGATCAATACAGGTTCCCCTGTAAAGGCGAAGAGGGAGAAACAGAAAGAGCAAAAATCAAAGAATGAATGAGGAAAGTTTCCATAAACATGGCCATGGAGATGAGTGACTATAGAGAAGGTTAGTCAAGAAAAAGGACACAGAGAAAGATGGAAAGTGATCCACCAGAAGGAGAGTTCCAGAAGGTAGCCTGCCTTCCAACAGCCACTCAAGGATCAGCCCTGCGAGTGGTCACAGCAGACATCAGTGCTCAGGAAATTAGTGACTATCAGACCGATGAGAGGGGCCATGCCCCAGAGTTCTGTAACCTCACTTCTTGGGACCACACAATTTCCCACAAATGTAGTGAAGTATGGGAAAATGGTAAAATGACCAACAGGTGCAGCCAAGTGGTGTTAATGTACAGCTGGTGGGAGGGAAATCAATGGTTCAAGGAAGGAACACTGGTGAAAACCTGAGATGAATGCAGAATCTCAGCAGCCTTCCTATCCTTAGAGTTTTCAAGTCTCTGCTCTAGCTTAGCAGGCTTCTCCCCACTTCTCTGCCTGGGAGGGCCATCGATAGCACTGTGCCTATCTTCAGTACATGGATTTTTCTCATTGTGCAAAGAGAAACAATGGATACCTTTCAAGTTAAAACCTATAAAGAAGACTATTTTGGAAAAGGTAACCCAAACCTCACTCCCCCAATACTCACAAATGCAGTAATCATCAACACAGGTAATTAAGGATTAGTTTAATGAGCATGCACGATCTTAGTATCTACAGCTCTCCATCATGTCATACCTTCCCTAAGTACAATCAGGATTGGTCAGCCTGAATGTTATTTTGTGAATCTATTGTTCTACACCGTACCTTGAGCCTAGCCTCAAAGGAGTCCCACTGGCCATCCTCCAAGGAGCCTCTAGTCCTCAAATTAACTCTTGCATGAGAGACAAACTTCTCATCCTCATCTAAAGCTCCCAGCCCCTGTGTGAACCAAATGCTCTCTGCTTCAGGTCCAGAATTACCTAAGTTCTTCATTGCACAAATAGACAACTCCTGCCACATCCCCAGGCACTTTAAGGGACCCTGTTCTCAGGGAATAGTTACTAAATTGTTTAAAAGTTTAGCACCCCTGCTCCTATATAAGGTAGTATTACAATGAATTTTTTAAATAAAGGAGAAAAAAAGAGAAAATCAACTATGGCCTAAACAAATAGGAAGTTCACATTTCATGTACTGGAAAGAAAGGGTCGGGGAAGCAGTTGCTCAATCATTCCACTGGGGACACTTGGGCACCTTCTTCCCTTACCTCCAACTTGGCTTCCTGGCTTTCATCTTCTTGCTTGTTGCCTGCAGCCATGAGGTTGTAGCCTTGCATCCATGTTTAAGGCAAGAAGAAGGAAAAAAAAGTATGAAGGGCTTTCTGCTTACAAGTCTTTGTGCTTTCATTCAGGAAGCTAAGACTCCTCCAGTGGGCTTACCTACATTTCTTTGACCAGACTGCATTATATGTCACCCTCAGTAGTTAGATAGCTCAGAAATGGAGAACTGTGTCTTTACACTGGGAAAACAACAAGAGAAGATAATTTAAAATGAATACTCTTAAGCTACTGAATGATATCTGTCATGATTACTTCTTTGGCTCTTCAGCACCCAAGGGTTCCTAATCTTTTACATGTTCTTACCCCCTCCCTCAACCCACCCATCACTAAGGAAGAAAACCCAAAGTTTTGTCCAGTTCAAAGTCCTTAGGATTTCTGGTTACTGTGCAGAGTTCCCTATCGGCCTGTGTATGCCTCTCAGGACCACAGTCTGTTAAGCTGAAAAGACAGTTCGTCTGCCTGCCTATACCTGATGTTCAGAGTTAAGGAAGAAAACAATAACCACAATAAAAACTCCAGCACAACTCACAGAAAGGGAAAGTACCAAATGCACGTTGCATCATAGAATATATCAAATCCTACTGATCAGAAAAAGAGAAAACTTCCTGGCCTGGCAGTAAAGTAAAACCAATCTGGCAGGTCCTAGATCTGCTTTCTGGGAGGAAATTCCTTTTCCATTATTCCCAATTGTAATATCCCTACAAAAACTCTCTGTGGCAAAGACTATTCCCATTCTAAAGATAAGAAAACTGAGACACAGAGAATAATTTGACCATGGTCATACAGAACCAGGATCCAAGCTCAGACAATCAGATTGCAGGGTCCCTGGCTCTTTACCATCAAAGTTTTTGTAACCTAACAGGAATTCTCCCCTAAGGGTCCAGGAAGAGTTCTGGAAACCGGTTCTACAATAGTGTGAAATATACTTAGCGCTACTAAACTGGACACTTAAAATGGTCAAGTGATAAATTTTATATTTGTATTCTATTGCTATTTTTGAAAGCTCCACAGAAAGTGACAGGAAATTTTAAAAAATTCAGAAAACTAAGATTATGGCATCTGGTCCCATCATTTCATGGTAAATAGATGGGGAAACAGTGGAAACAATGGCTGACTTTATTTTTCTGGGATCCAAAATCATAGCAGATGGTGATTGCAGCCATGAAATTAAAAGATGCTTACTTCTTGGAAGGAAAGTTATGACCAACCTAGACAGCATATTAAAAAGCAGAGACATTACTTTGTCCACAAATGTCCATCTAGTCAAGGCTATGGTTTTTCCAGTGGTCATGTATGGACATGAGAGTTGGACTATAAAGAAAGCTGAGTGCTGAAGAATTGATGCTTTTGAACTGTGGTGTTGGAGAAGACTCTTGAGAGTCCCTTGGACTGCAAGGAGATCCAACCAGTCCATCCTAAAGGAGATCAATTCTGGGTGTTCATTGGTAGGACTGATGTTGAAGCTGAAACTCCAATACTTTGGCCACCTGATGTGAAGAGCTGACTCATTGGAAAAGACCCTGATGCTGGGAAAGATTGAGGGCGGAGGAGAAGGGGACGACAGAGGATGAGATGGTTGGATGGCATCACCGACTCAATGGACATGGGTTTGGGTAAACTCCGGGAGTTGGTGATGGACAGGGAGGCCTGGTGTGCTGTGATTCATGGGGTCGCAAAGAGTCAGACACGACTGAATGACTGAACTGAACTGAACTGAAACGGTATTATGCTAGGAATGTCTTATCAGTAATAATTGTGCTGGCTGGTCACATTTTAGTTACAAAAGCATTTTTACACTCTTTCCATTTGATCCTTACAACCATGTCGATTAACGGATATAGAAGATTTTTAGTATCTTCATTTTATGCACATGCCAAATGATACCAGAAGGAACATCTGCCCAAGGAGGCAAAACCTGGAATTAAACATAGGTCTTGTGATTCCACAAGTAAGTGTTCCTCTCATGATACTGTGCTCCTAGTTAGTGAGGAAAGAGGGGGAAAGTGCAATGGTGGGCTTAGGAACTGACATTTATAGGCATTTATGGCTGGGACTTCCCTGGTGGCTCAGAGGGTAAAGTGTCTGCCTTCAATGCAGGAGACCTGGGTTCGATCCCTGGGTGGGGAAGATCCTGTGGAGAAGGAAATGGCAACCCACTCCAGTATTCTTGCCTGGAAAACCCCATGGATGGAGAAGCCTGGTGGGCTACAGTCCAGGGAGTCACAAAGAGTCGGACACGACTGAGCGACTTCACTCACTTCACTATGCTGTGCCAGGCATGAGGCGCTATGATACGCGAGCATCATAATATCTTTAAGCCTCAACCATGTGAAGTCAGGCCTCCTAGTATCCTGATTTACAGTTATGGGATTGAGACTCAGAGAAGTTAAATAACTTTCTCAAGGTCACCTGGCTAGTAATGGAAGTGCTGTATTCAAGACAATATGATGCTTAGGGGAAGAAGGTGGCCACAGGGAGAGGATGTTGGCAGGAGGTGATTCAGCAGCACCCATTTTTGTGTCTCTAATTGCCCTCTGGTCAAGAAAGCATTTGAAGACAGTTGGTTAAACAAGTGTGGGAGGAGGAGGAAAAGGGTAAGCCACAGGTACAAAGAACAAGCCTTTTCCAAAGGTAAGTGGAAAAAGGAACAAAAGGCTTACAATCTTGGAGATGTAGACAGGAAAGCAAAATTGTAAAAATCAGTAATTACAGTGTCAAGAGAACTGGCCAGAGAAGGAAAGACTGCTTTAGAAAAAAAACAGAGAAAAAGGTTAAAGGAAAAAATTTTTTTTTTTTTTTTTTTTTTTTTTGCGTGTGCTGCATTTATTAGAAAGTGAGAGACAATGTTTGTGGAAAATATGTGGGTTGTGTGGGGAGAATTATAAATACATCTGACATTAGCTAATTTTTAAACAATTTTAAATGCTAAGGGATCCAATGAGACAATGCATGGGAAATGCTTAAATTATAAAGTGTTATACAAAAGTAGAGTGGTACTTATTTTTATATGAGTGTATTTACAATACAACTGGAAAGTCGAAGAAAAGCCAGGCCAAGGGTCTGCACTGATGCTCCACCAGGCTCTGCCGGGCTCCCACTGTGCTTGTCTTGCCCGGGAGGTTCCTCTTTATCTGGCTGAATTACTGCTCTGCTTCACCTCTGGTGCTGAGTGCTGATGTGGTCCAGCTGTTCAACAGCTGGCCCTCATTTACCCCAGGTGGTGGTATCTGAGGAATCAGTTGAGCAACGTCTCCACTATGTATTGTTTGGGTTTTGCAAAATCCCATTGTGATCCTGAAAAACTGAGTCATCTTACAGGACTCCCCCAAATTGGCTGGAAGAAACAAGCATTGTGTGTTGGAGAAGTGGGTTCTAGGAATGAAGGGGGAGGGGGAGAGAAGTCCTGGGAAGGAGGAGGCATTGTGCATTTGTAGGGAAGGCACGTTCTCCTTTCCTGAGGGTTTGCCATAGCTCTCTCACTGACCTTATTGATTTTAGGTGGGACTGATCATACTCCCCTTTACCCTTTCCTCATCTAACTCTGTGTCTCTCTTCTATTTTCCTGCCCCACTTTTCTTCTTTGCTTTTCATTATCATGCTTTCTTACTCTTTGCTCCTCTCCTTTTCCTTCGCTTGCTCTTTTCTTCTGGCCAATGAACATTTCCAGAGTAGATTGTGTGGGGCTGAGAGGGAGGCTAGATTTGAGTTTTTTCAAAAGATGAACTATTCTTAAACCATATGCCACACTCAGACAGCCTCTCCTACCACCTGGAGAGTCAGGCTGTGTGAGCAGAGTCCAGGGTAACAGAAGGGGTTTTGCAGGAGCCATAACTTCCTTCAAATAAAACCCATCAGTCTCCCTCCAAGAGAGCCTTCTGAGAGCCCCACACTGGGAGAGACTGTCCCGCAGCGAGGGAGTGTGTCTTCTGCCCCATCTTACCTAACACGCTAAGAACTGCTTGCTCCTGGGTCTGGGATCCGTTCTGCCGGTGAAGAGGCTGATCGTTCCAGAGACGGAAGGTTTAAAGGAGTGATTCTCAATATTTTGTTTCTAAGAGCCTCTGCCTAAACATTTGCTTTGAAAAGATTTGGTCTCCAGGCAATTAAATGACTTTTTAAAATGATCCATTAAGATGACTTTGTTTCTCCATGTTCTGATTAATCATAGATGGATGTGTTTGCCAGGCAGGCTTCTGAGGAGTACGGCACTAAGCGTCCCCACAAGAGCAGGTACAATGCAGCCCTGGGAGGCTCCAGCTGACATTTCAGTTGACCTTTGAGGTCTGATGACTGATAATGTGCTTCTCCCTCTTGGCTTCCTGAAACATTTGAACACCCTTTGAAACCTAAAACACCCAGTCTACCCTCCTAGGGAACAGTGCTTTGAGGTGCAGAAGATGATGGTTAAGGTGACAAATAAGGGGTGGGTGCACTCAGGACCAAGAAACCTGGCATTTGAAGAAACACTTAGGAAAGAATAGATGCCCCACGAATAGGGAGGGAGGAGTTCTGCCTGCGAGAGAAGAAAGGAGCTCTGGATGGGGGTGGATCCAGCTTTGATGGAGTTTGAAGTTCATGTCACTTGGGGGATCCTCTCAGAAGTAAAGGCTATACAATCACAAATGCAACAGTAGCTACTGGACTTTAAAGGGTCCTGCAGGTTTAGGTTTACCAGCTTCCCAGAAAATCTGCTCTGGCCAGTAGATAGCTTCCCCATGGGGATCAGACTGCTCAGGTGACCCTGGGAGCAACTGTTACGTAATTCCTCTGAGGGGGTCCCTGAATAGTAGAAAAGTTCAGAAACTTTTCTAAAACAGCTCTCATACCATCCTTTGGCCTCAAAGGCTGTTGTGAGGCAGGAGAAGTGGCTGTGGACAGAATGCCCTTGGATTCATGTTGTTGTTTGTTGTTCAGTCATTCAGTTGTGTCCAACTCTGCAACCCCATGGGCTGAAGGTTTGGAAGTGTGATTTTGGAGCCCAGGAAAATAAAAGTCTGTCACTATTTCCATTGTTGCCCCACCCATTTGCTGTGAAATGATGGGATTGGATGCCATGATCTTAGTTTTTTAAATGTTGAGTTTTAAGCCAGCTTTTTCACTCTCCTCTTTCATCTTCATCAAGAGGCTCCTTAGTTCCTCTTTACTTTCTTCCTTTACCTGGTATCATCTGCATATCTGGGGTTGTTGATATTTCTCCCAGCAATCTTGATTCCAGCTTATGCTTCATACAGCATCGAATTTCTCATGATGCACTCTGCATATAAGTTAAATAAGCAGGGTGACAATATACAGCATTGTCATTGTTGTTCAATCACACAGCCATGTCCAATTCCTTGTGACCCCATGGACTGCAACACACCAGACTTCCCTATCCTTCACTATCTCTCAGAGTTTGCTCAAACTCATGTCCACTGAGTCAGTGATGCCATCCAACTATCTCATCCTCTGTTGCCCCCTTCTCCTCCTGTCCTCAGTCAGGGTCAACCAGGATCAGGGTCTTTTCCACTGAGTTGGCTCTTTCCATTAGGTGACCAAAGTACTGGAACTTCAGCTTCTGCATCAGTCCTTCCAATGAATATTCAGGACTGATTTCCTTTAGGATTGACTGGTTTGGTCTCTTTGCTATTCAAGGGACTCTCAGGAGTCTTCTCCAGCACCACAATTTGAAAGCATCAGTCCTTCAGTTCTTAGCCTTCTTTATAGCACAACTCTCACATCAGTAGATGACTACTGGAAAAACCACAGCTTTCACTGTACAGACCTTTGTCAGCAAAGTAATGTCTCTGCTTTCTAACATGCTATCGACATTTGTCATAGCTTTTCTTCCAAGGAGCCAAGAGTCTTTTAATTTGATGGCTGCAGTCAGTCTATAGTGCTTTTGGAGGCCAAGAAAATAAAGTCTACAAAAAGTAGACTTTCCATTTTTTCACCATCTATTTGCTGAAGTGATAGGACCAGATGCCTTGATCTTAGTTTTTTGAAGGCTGAGTTTCAAGCCAGCTTTTTCACTCTCCTCTTTCACCTTCATCAAGAGGCTCTTTAGCTCCTCTTCGCTTTCTCCGATTAGAGTGGTATCATCTGCATATCTGAGGTTATTGGTATTCCTCCCGGCAATCTTGATTCCAGCTTGTGCTTCATCCAGCCCAGCATTTCACATGATGTGCTCTGCATATAAGTTAAATAAAGCACGGTGACAGTATCAGCCTTGGTGTACTCCTCTCCCAATTTGGAACCAGTCTGTTGTTCCATGTCCAGTTCTAACTATTGCTTCTTGACCTGAATATAGGTTTTTCAGCAGGCAGGTAAGGTGGAATGGTATTTCCATCTCTTGAGGAATTTTCCAGTTTGTGGTGATCCACACAGTCAAAGGCTTTGGCATAGTCAATGAAGCAGAAGTAGTTGTTTTTCTGGAATTCTCTTGCTTTCTCTGTGATCCAACAGATGTTGGTAATTTGATCTCTGATTCCTCTGCCTTTTCTAAATCCAGCGTGCACATCTGGAAATTCTCAGTTCATGTATTGCTAAAGCCTAGCTTGACGGATTTTGAGCATTACCTTGCTAGCATGTGAAATGAGCGCTGTTGTATTGAACATTCTTTGGCACTGCCCTTCTTTGGGATTCATATAGACTTGCATTAAAATCTCCAACTCTGCCACTTACTAGCTAGCCATAAATGACTTCATTTTATTTCTTTATTTTTTTTTAGCTGAGTGGCTTTCAGTTCATTTGAAAAAGGGGATAATATCTTCAGCTAGAGGGAAAATCTTGTAAAGATACATACTAGAATCTGTGTCAGGGACTGGGCTCATTAAAGAGTGTGTATCCCCTCTTCCCCTAATCCTGAGTTTGTGTCTATGCCTGAAAATATACCTGGACTGGATTTTATTAATATGTGGGGCAGTTTAGTGTGTCCGAGTTGGACTTTATGTAGACTCTTAAAAAAAAATGTGTACCATTGCCCCAGTAGCTACTCTCCTAAAGCACTCTTTGTATTGAAAGATTACTTATGACAACTCTATGAATATGATAAAACAAAAACTTGTTGAATCACATACTTTAGATGAGTGAATTGTATCATATGTGACAAAGATCACAACAATATAGTTGTAAAAAAAAAAAGAGAGAGAGAGATTATTTGTGAAGGTTAGTTTTCTGCTACCAGATTATTTGGTTGCAAAGAACCAATGAGAGTGAAACATCAGTCATCATGCTTTTCTTGTCTTCATTTTCTCAGTCTTAATCCTCCTTGAGATATCTATGTCATTTGGGGGATAATTACGATTGCTCAAACAAGAATGCAAAGGGGGAAAAGACAATGTCTCTTTTTTAACTTACAAATTAAATAGTTTTGAAAACCAAATTGTTCTATTAATATTTATATGAGAGTTTGTTGAAAGAGGAAAGGATCATGGTATCAAAGAGGGTATCCTTGAAGGGAACAGGATGGAGAGTTTGTGCTCATCGTTGACTAGGAAGAAACTGACCACCCTACTTTAGCCCCTGCTCCCAGGGAAACTAGCGAAGTTCCCCAGGGTGGGGAGCTGCATGGGAGGGCGATGAGCAGAAGACCAGTGGCTAGGGTGGAGCAGGTGGTCCTGGCAGATTCAAGGAAACAGATGGAGTCAGCAGTGACCCAGTCAGTCTTTTCCACTGACGGGGGTGGAACACTTCCAAAGACCATGGCTGTAGGCCGCCATCAGCACTGAGATGTACACATCTATTGAGCGTGCTGATGAATAGCATGGATGCAAGTCATTGCCCTATAGCTGCCTGCTTGTCACCTGTGGACACGGTAAATGACACTTGTCCATACCCCAGGATTTTGCTGAGCCCTATCCCAACTGCCCCAATTGCCTGATGGTGCCACTTCCTTTTCTATGGCCCCAGGCCCAGAGAGGGCATTCTGTAGCATTGACCCAGCACACCCTGCAGGCAGAGCCCTGCCCCTCACTGTGTTCCAGCAGCAACTAAAGCTCCAAAGCCATGCATGGTCCCCCGCTGTGTGCTTCTTCTAAGTGTTCTGTGTGGGAGTCCTTGGTTATGGTTGAGTTCTTTTTATCTTTTTTTAAAGCTTAACTCCTTCTCTGTCCAATTCTTGCATCAGCCACTGCTCTGCTTCCTGGCACCAAATGTGAAGCATGAAGAACCCATTCAGCTCACTTTCTGAATCATTTGAGGTTTTCCAGACTCTCTAGCCTGGGGGTAGCCAAGAGTAGGAGGAGGCAGAGGAATGGACCCATATATGATTGTCACCTCTGAGTTTATTTCATCAGGAATGATTCCAGCTTGAATGAAAGAGTTGAAGTGGAGGGCAGGGAAGGATAAGATTCTTGCTTTCTAAAAAGAGGAAGGCGGCATTCCCAGAGGGGAAAGGGAGAAGAAATCACTCAGTTTCTCCTAGAAGCCCCCACTCTGAGCAGTGCCCCTCCCCCAGAAAGCCTATGGAGAGAGTGTTGAGATTGAGATCAGGAAGATAAACAACTCAGCAGGGTTCCAGGCTGAGCCGAGTTCCACGTTGGCATTGAGGTCCAAGTCAGGCCCTGGCTTACCAAACTGAGCCAAGTCTTGAATTTTAAAATTATGGTGAGGCTTTGTTGTGATTACTTCCAGAGAAAGAGAAAGATGAAGGGAGGCAGCCTTGCTTAAAATGTTCTTTATTCACCCCAGAAAATGTCCCCTGATGTCGGAAAGGGATTGAGTTAAAAGCAAAATCCCGAAGGTACAACACCCTGGCTAAGAAAGGGTAGAGATGGAATACCTTAATGACAATTCATGTGCAGAGGATTTAGGGATGTTACCTGAGTGTCCAGAAGGAGTGTTGAAGCTTCAGAAGGGCATGTGCAATTCAGACCTGGAATTTTGTTAAAGGACTTGGAATAAGGAGATGGTTCCCTTTGTGCCCCTCACTAGTTGGACCATGTCTGAAATGCTGAGTTGAGTTTTGATAAAGGAGGCCTTCCAGCTGCAGACATATTTAATCCATTGTCACTGCCAGCTGTTCCCATTGTCCCATCCTGGGCAGTATCCCCAGACCCAGAGCTAATCCAGAGTGGTAGACATCTGCCAGCTATGTTTCCCCAGAATTCTTCTGGGAAATCACCTCTCCATCATTCTCTGCCTTACATAGTTAGACATCTACCCCTTTCCAGAAATGTGCACATGACCCAGTTCTGGGATTTTGTGTTAGAATTCTTAGGAAATATAAGTTCATTTTCAGCTGAATTTGAAGCTGAGAGGAGGTGAATGAAAGCTGCTAGAAGCTACCATTTGGGAACATCTGCCTGAGAGGAACATCAACTTAGAGCTGAGAGGTGAAGTCACCTGGGTTCAATAGTCCCTGAAGCAGAAGCTGCCCTTAGCACCAGTACTTTGCAGTTATAGCAATCTTTGTGCTTAAGACAAGATTAGTTGGATGTCTGCCCTTCCAAGCAAAGGAATCCTTATAATACAGACAAGGGATAGGTCAGCAGCTTTAGCCCTATCTTCTGTTGAAGCTCAAAGTAAATAAGAATTCTTGACTCAGACAGCTCCTCCAGCTTCCCCCTCCCCAAGCCTCCCACGTGTCAATCATATCCAGGCTTAGGGACTAGAGTTACCTTCAGTTGCAGGTGACTACTTCCTCCTTCCACATTATCCCAGTGGGTATCACTAGACTCTTTTTTGATTTTGACCCTGTGGCCTAGACTTCCAGATTGTTCTGGATTCTCTGGTCTGGGACTCTGTTTATTTGGACTTTTCAGAGTTGGTCTTTAGTTGGCCAGGGTCTGAATTTAGTGTGAACCTTGAGAAATCTTTGGTCAACCCTAAACTGCCTCCATAGATCCAGGTCCATTCTTTATCTTGGGAAGAAGGATCTTGAGTCATGGAGACTTCAATATGCCTCAATGATAATTTTTAACTCCAGTGTGAATCAGACACACACCCAAAGGGAAACCCCAAAGAAGACTCACCAGCATGACGAGGAAACGGGAAACCAGGTCCTTAAAGTCAGATGCAAAGACCTTGTGGTATTTGGCCTGCAAAAGAGGTTAAAAGAGAGACATGATATCTTTCTGCAAATGTTTATAGGACTGTCATATAAGACTATAGCCAATGACTGAATGTCCCAGGGAGGTGAATCCAAAGGAATTACTTTGGATTATTTTTATGCACTTGAGAATTGCCCTTGACTTTAGCAAGAACATCTTTAACTTTCTTTTCATCTTTCAAATGCCAATCGCTGTGTCAGTGCATCAACACTAGTAGATGAATTCTTGGGAATGGCATCTGAGAATTGCCTGGAGAGGGTGGGGAAAGCTTGGTGACCTTCATGGAGAACATTCACTATCCAGAGCTGGAGCAAACTCCTGGACCTTAGGAGTCTGGGGGTAAGAATCATTGCCCATGAGCCAACCTTAGTTCTAGGGAGTTGAAATATTTCTCCACTGAGGGACAAAGCAGGAGAGCCCCCTATGCTAAATCAGAAGGCAGCTATCTTCATAAGGCTGGTGGGAAACGGGGGCCCAAGTTTAATAATGGTAAATCTATCAAAAATAAACGGACATAGCTCACATCCTGTGGGCAATAAACATCCACAGGTGAAATTTTATGAGGTTTTAAAGGGAACTTTATGAGTTTTGAGGGAGCCTTAGTATAAACTGAAACCAGCCATGGAAAAACAATATAATGTGAACTGTGGAAAGCAATATCTGAAAATTCTGTCACTGTTACCAAACCAAAGAAATTGTTCAGGAATGGGAGAAAGATATGCTAACCTTCACATCTCTCCCACAATTTCTGGTGAGGTAGACTATCTCACCAGCAACATTTTTAAGTCTTTGAGAGCAGAGGCTATTGAAGATCTCTCACTTCCCATATACCACTTCATACAACATAGGTGCACATATACATGAAATACTTCTAAGAGATGGGCAGTAACTTTTGTAAGTACTTCCATAGGAAGTCCCTACTATTCTGGGGACTTTGTATATCATAGGAAGGAAACTTGAACTCTGAGTGTTAAGAAGCTTTCCCAAGGTCACATAGTGAATAAATAGCTGAACCCTGATTCCAATCCATGTCGGTCTGTCCCTGGAGCCCATGTCCTTTCAGCCACAGCCATGGTTGCCAGACTTTTGGATTTCATCAACCAATGCAGTTTCAAAAACACTCAAGAGAACCCCGACTGGGTTGCCAACATTTTATTGAGAGGCTATTGTTAGGAAGTGAAAAAGTTGGATTAACAATGGGCAAAAAGACAGGACATGATCTCAGGAGAACAGATTGAACATTATGAAATGCTCCATGCCTTCATGTGCATCCATATGTGTGTGTGTATCTGTAAAAACGCTGTCATTAGTGAGCATAAGACAGGGTCTTGGAACCACTACTCTTTGCCACATTTCACCTTCTTTAATCTTGTGGTATCTGGCACAAAGTGTCCTACACAAAGTAGGTACTTAAGACTTGCTACTAAGTGAGTGACATTATTTGCTCTTTTCTATTTGGTCCTCTGGAAACACCTCCATGGTACAGGTTCTCAGCAGCAACCCAGACTAGCTTTACTTAGAACGTATGGTTTAGTAAAACCTGGGCTTTGCCACTACCTCCTCTCCCTCTCCTCCCTACGGCTGCAAGATTTCTCCTTTTGGCAGATTCTCTCAATACAATTTCATTTCTTTTCACTAAAGAGATTCCATCACTACCCTCTCTGGCCTAGACTCTCACCCTCAGAGATTCTTTAAGAAGTGGGGTCAAGGAGGTCTGTCCATCCCTCACAGGTGGACACCTCAGTCTAGGGGTTTCAAGAGTTCCATTCTCTTGTCTGGGTTCTTCCACTTAGGGAAATCTCTTCTCTTCTTTGGACCTCAGTTTTTTTCATGTACAAAATGAGGGGGACTGGGCCAAAACATCTTACAGGGTACTTCCAATCTTGGCAATCCACACCTCTCTTCCATCTGGCTGATTGCAGCTCCTTCCACACCAGGGCTCCTTTTGTTTGAGAAAATCTGGAATTTGGGGATGGATTCAATGACAAGTTGGCTCTTGAAGAAGGGTCTGTAATATGATCGTGCAGCTGTTTAGTGATTCTACATGAGTGTACGATCACTTCAGGGTGGAATGTCAAAGTTTACCAGACATTATCTTGGACCAGTTCTCCTTTTTCCATGAGGCCAAGTCATTATCCTCAAAAGCATTACTAATTGTGCACATCCACCAGATGCTGGAAGGCCCTCGCTGGAAGCAGAGGACCCTTGCCGGGGGTCAGCCACCTCATTCTGCTTTCTCCTTGGCTGGGCTTACGCTGGAGGGCCTGGCAGGAAGCCAGCCTGTGCCCTGGAATAAATGACTTGTCAAGTCACCAGCCATAGCCTGGGGAGGTGCTCTCTCACCCACTCGGCCTTTCATTTATCTTCATGGCAGTAAAACCAGCTCTCCTAGAAGTCTACCTCATGGAAGAAAAGGCTAAGTTACAGGACCTAAGTTTTATTAAAAAAAATTTTTTTTTTTTTTGCAAAAACTTCCATGTTTTTAATTTTAGCATAGTTACTTTCTGGCAGTCATCAGAACAGGGCTGTTTGGATGTCATCTAGAAGCAGAGAGGAAAAGGAGATGGCTAGCTGACTGGGCTGCCTGCTGGATTGACTTGGGTTGCTTTCTCACAGGCAGATCAAAAGTCTCCTGAGCAGTTAACCCTCAGCAAGGGAGTTACTCCTACAAATGGAGAGGATTTAGCAAAACCAAGCGAGTACTGCATGCAAATGCTTTGCATTTATCAGCACTGGAGATTTCCAGTGGCCTCTATAAATATCCTGAAGGTGAACTTTGGCTCCACTCTAAAAACATCCCTAAGGTCTATTAACCATCCTAACCCACAGGGGTAAGGTTCCCCAGATTCTTGGGATGGTGCAGAAACCTTTTCTCCATTGCAGTCACTATGTTGGGCAGGGCTGTTTAGGTCTGCTTGATCTCTTTTTCCTTGGTGATACCTCGGTGAGACATTATATTTTAATCTCTGATGATCACTGTAAGTGCTAGAATAAAAATAGAAAATGAAAGTCTTGGAGAAGAGGCAAGACCAAAAAGGAAGAGATACAATGAGTCATATGTCCAAACAAGAAATATTGGGAAGGTCACTTGTGAGAAGGAGTTGACTCAGGGAAGGTCTTTAGGGAGTGGTCATGAAAAAAGTTTGGAGAGCAAGCAAGGACATGAGCCTCAGAGAAGCTGACTTGGGGAAGAGATGCCACAAACTAAGAACACACCTGTAAGAAGTTCCTGTAGGGGGAGGGCAGGGTAGAGCACCCTTGAGGAGCCTGGCGACCTTCTGAAGTTGGATCCAAACTGACCTCTACTGAAGGCCCAGAGAACCCAAAGAGAAGGCTCCCTACTCACACAGAAGCCAAGGAGGTCAGGGGCAAAAAACAGTTTATGGGAAGCTAGGCAGAGAAGAGGGAGGGGGCCGGGGAAGGTGTTGGGTAGGTGTTAATGGGGCTCTAACCACCAAGATGGAGTCCATGTCCTCTAAGACTGAGTGCCTTTGACCCATTACAAAAAGTTACAGGGAAAGAGTCAAGAAATTGAAAAGGCAAAGGAATGCTTTCTATTTAGGAGCCTCCTGGGCCATTCCACCACCAACCAGGTGAGCCCCAGCAGCTTTCCTCTTCCTTTTGCTGAAAATTCCTCCCATATCTGTGAATACAAAAGTACGTCAGCATCACAGAATTGGAGAGCAATCCTGCCTTCTCATTTTACCGATGAAGATACCTAAAGTCAACTCAAGAGCTGGTGGTCGAGCCCAGTTCTGCTGGAGCCAAGTTCTGCTCCTTCCCATGCCCCAATTCCCTCCCTTTCCCCATCAATCTCTGGCCCCCAAAAGGTGTGTGTCTTTATACCCCCACTTTTAGGATCTGAGAGTCTCCTGTGACATCTGTCTCTCCCTCTGCCCTAGAGATCCTGCCATCTTGGCTTCTTGCTCACGTGAACCTCTGCTTTCTGGGTTCCCACCTGTTCGGCAGCATCTGCCAGTTGCTGTAGGCCTGTTGGCTGCCACCCTTCACTGCCAGCTCAGGAATCTCTCCCGGCCTCCTCAGGGATGTGGACTTACACTCTCATATCCACATGTTCCCTACCTCCTTCCAGGGTAGGCACATGTGTGATTCCAGGCAGCTGCTAAGACCTGTCCTCAGCACCCTGCACATATGCAGACACACAGATGGGAGAGATGAGCACGTGGGGGTCTGTGGGTAACATATGCCTGAGTGCTGGTTACATCCTGCCCTAGTCCAACAATGAACAGTGAAACTCTTGTGACTGAGAAATTTGGATTTCCTCGACTTCTGATTGTGGGTTTACTGCTTAAGTCCAAAGCTTCTGTCTTTTTGAGAACTGGTTAAAAGTTAAGGGGATCCATTCAATAGGGGGTCAAAAAGATCATTTAAAACAGGTTCCATTAACCAAGATCCCATACAAATCCATGCAGGAAAATAGAAGTGAGACTTAGGGGCCAGAAGAGCGGCTCTGCAGGAGGACTTGGTTTCTGTCTGGGGGGATGAGCTGTCAGATCCTTTGCTCTGGAGAATCCCTGGCTCCCAAGCAGCACTGAGCTAGGATGGAAGCATGGCTGAAGTTCAGCTGTAGGAAATGATCTTTCTCCTGGACCATCACGTGGGCTTCAGAGAATCTCTCCAGACCAGAGGCCCTGACTTTGTTCTTTCAAAGGTAAATGACTCAGGTTCTCCCACTGAGACCCTCTAGGTGTTATTTATTCCTTTGAAGCCAAAACAAACTTCTCAAACACCTGTTCTGAGCTGGGCACTGGGGTTGGGTTTCTGGGGAAGCAAAGATAAGCTGAGCAGGATCTGCGGCCTTGCAGAACTTAGAACAAGGTCAAGAGAGCTCAAACTGCCTTGAATTGGGGAAGTTTTAAAATAGATTTCCAAAAATGCTTTCCCTGCATGGCTGAGAAGTCAGGTCCCCAACAAGCCTGGGTGCAGGTGGCATCAGAGCCCCTCTCTGATGGAAGCAGGTGGCTAAGGGGTCATCTGTCTAGGCCCCTCTCACTTGCCTTTCTGTGGTCCTTACTGAGCGGCTGCCTCTGCCAGGGGCTGGGCTGAGGCAGCTCCTGACCCTGGGAGTGGGAGGTACTATGGACCTGAGCATCTGGTGCTCTGGTCCTCTTTTGAAGGAGTCAGGTAGGGACATGTCCGTACCTCAACGCATCCTGAGCATCCCCAGGGAGATACAGGATGCTTCTCTCCTTTTCTAGCCACAGCTTTCCTTAATGTCGGTGGATGAATCAGGGTCTTGAATGGAACCCCCAGGGAGGCTTTAAACATTGGAAGTCAGTCTCAGGCCAGGGCCCCCACCGGATGGGGAGAGAGCATGGGAGGAAGCAGAAGTGCTTGTGTTAACAGAATGTCATTTCCCAACATGATTCAGACCCCGGCGCAGAGGCAGGAAAAGGAGAGCAAGACTCCCCATCCATCACGTCGGACACAGCTATTTTTAGAGCACACACCACCAGCTTGGCGCTGGGCTCCAAGGGCCCTGCCGTGCAAGGATATGAGGCTGGGCTGATAGAGTCAGTCAAGAGTGGAGATCTTGCAGGTGTGTGTGTGTGTGTGTGTGTGTGTGCATATATGCGTCTGTAGAAAAAGAGGACTGGTGGGCACACAGCCTTCTTCCTAAAGTGCACCCCTGAGCCTGGCCCCTCCTGTGAGCATGAAGGCAAGACTGAGCAGGAGGTGATCTTGGGTGGGGGGTTGTCAAGGGAGCCGAAAGGCCCTCGGCTGTCTCAGAACTGCCCCCCTCCCCCGCCCAGCCCCATGGGGGTCTGACCGGCCCTTTCATATGTGTACAGGACTCTCCTACCCCCTCCCCTACCCAGGTAGAGGGCAAAGCAGCCTGAGCCCTAGGCTTGACAGGATGTTGGCAGCCTGTTGGTGCCCCCTGGCTTTGCTGTCACAGCCTTGAAAACATCTGGCCAACGTGAAGGCACCTGTGCCCAGATGAAGAAGACATCCATGCCCAGGGCATTGGGGCCCTCTGCAAAGGGCATCTAGGAAATAGGTTCTGCCCCAGTCAGCACCTCAGCACCCATGTTACCAAAATACAAACTCTCACCTGGGCGTAGAGAGAGAGCCTTTTGCGAAAGGAACAGAAAAGTGGCTTCCCTTCATTCCCCCTCCTCCCGCCCCCTCGTTCATTTCTGGTCCTCTCTCTCTAACTGAAGGGAAGAGGAGGCCCGCCCTGAACTCAGCCTCTAGGGAAGACCGGGCCCAGGAGTAGCCCCAGGCAGTCTTTCATCTCAGTTCCAATCAGTCTCCTCTCATCTTGTTAAATGTCCTGCCCTCCTGACTTCCACCTCTGCCCTAAAAGAGGTGCCTAACCTCGCCTGTCCTAATCCTGACCAACATGAACTGCCTAGGCGGGGGCTGTCTCTCTCTTCCTTCTCTCTGTGAGGCTCTTCAGATGCATCGTGCAGTCCACAAAAATGTCGTTTATCCTACATGGGCCTCACAAGGCCTCGGAGTGGATCCACTTACCCTTAATAGCTCAGATATCCCTGAGGTTCTGGCCAGTTTTGAACCTTCTTACTGGCAGAGAGAGTTTAGCTGACTTCCGGCACAGTCATGGGGTGGCTTTTCACAAGGCAGGGCTGCTGAAGAAAGCATCCCACCACAAGTCCTTGTGGCCATGTCCCAGGAAATCAGGTCAAGGCTTGAGGGAGCCACCAGCTTGGTGTGGGCAGGAGTCTGTCTGCTGCCTCCAAACAGCATCCAGGAGAGGGAGGGTTCTCTGCTTTGCACCATGACCTGGGGTGGTCAGAGGATGGGGAGGAATAAGGAGACAGACAGCTAGTTCATTTATTTTTAACCTGTATCTTTTCCTCTGAGGAGTTATCAGAAAGAAATACCATCCAGTTGGTAATATAGCAAGAGAAAATGCACTTGACTGTGTCTGAGGACAATTGAGATGGATCAGTTGCACAAACAGGCAGGCAGGTGGGGAGGAAGTAGTACTGCCTTGGAAGCCAGGTACCCATCCCAGCTCTGCCACCAGCTTACATCCATTGTGACCTGAAATTCATTTTTCCTGTCCATAAAATTATTTATTATTATAAAAGAACTGCAGTGCTACCCACCTCAAACTGTGCAAGGAAAAGCAAGGAATAATGTTAATAAAGCAGCCATCTCAATATGCCACCAAATCAACGTTTTTTACAAGTGATGCTCAGATGACCTCATCTGTATGTTCTGGGAGCTTGGAACAGAGTAGGATGAGTCACATGCCTGCCTACTCCTTTTCCAAGGACCTGAAACCAACTAACCTCTGCTCTTCCTTCCTTTGAAGCCCTAGGTATGATCATGCTTGGAAGTCCCTGGGAGGGTTAGGCTATTTGTCTGGCTCCATCACAAGCTTTGTGATGTGGGAGGCAGAGGTACCCCTCTATGCTCCATTCTTCCTGCTAAAGCTTTTCCCCATTTCCCTTTGGCTTGCCCTGGTACTTTCAAAGCCTATCACCTACCTCTCCATTATGTTCTTCTCCAGCTTTCTTTTCTTATCTTTCCAGTCCCTCTGCCTGGTGACTGTTTGACCTTTTCCCTCTGATCTCTCTGTCTTCCCATGCTTCCTTCTCTTTTATGAGCAGGTGGCTAACGAAACTGGGAGACACACAGAGTTATACACACTCCAGGTTGAGATCACCTTCCTACAAATGCAGAAATCTTCATGATACTGCGGTGCCAGATGTGGGGTTCCTGGGGTGCTGACAGAGGAGACATTCCATTTGACGCTCAGCAGGGTCTGGAGCTGAATGAATCACATCAAGACCCTGACGCATAGATTGCAGCTGCTGATGGAGCATTCAGTTGTGCAGGAGAGACCTCAGCCTGCAGATTCTCTAGAGCTCATACCTCTGCTCTTCTTTCCTCTTCACACACCTGACTTAGCCATGTGGCACTTTGGTCATAAGGATAGCAAAGGAGTCCCAGAGACACAGGACAGAGGCAGCCTTCCAGGATAATCTGGCACTCTTCTCTTCCGTTCATAATAAGGTTTACTTGAGAGGAAACTTGCAAATAAATTCCAGCCTCAAAGACTGGCACCACTTTTTTTCGGGTCCAAGAAACTCGCCAGGTTGAAAAACCAATGAAATTGGCATCCTTCACTGCAAGCTTAGCACAGATAACTTCTCATTCTTGGTAGGTGGGTGAATGCAATTGTACAGGACTGTTGCAATAAGTTGAGGCTGCATCTAGACACACTGATCAGCAGGTTCAAAGGTTGTCCTGTTATGCCTAGTTCCACCTCTGACTCTACATGACCCTAAACCTTGTTTTGTTTTTTGTGTGTCTCGGTTTGCCTAATTTATAAGACAGACTGGTAACAGGGAGAAACCAATACATAACTGGGGGGGAAAAAAGGAAAATGCTATGTAAATAATAGTAGAGATTCCCCTGCTGTTTGCTTGACAGCAGTTCACTTTAGAAGGTTCAAGATCCTTTTGATCTGAGATGAGAGGGACCAGCTGCTGAGAGATGGAGTCTGATTTAATCCAGAGTGAACTTTCCAGAAGACCTTTGTAGATAATTTGTGATGCTTCTTTGTAGTCTAAATGCAGGACAAAGGTGGAGACGATGGTTTGTAGCATTGCTAGCAACAGCAAACTAGGATTTCTGATAAAACCATTTTCTTCTTTCTGCCCCGTTTATGCTTCCAATGTAGGTCATTCTGTAAAGACTCAAGTGACCATTCCCTCTGAACAGGTACTTCTGACTCTACCAAGACCATTCAGGCTATATATTAATATTTAAGTAATTGTAGTTCAGTTGGTTAAGGATCCGCCTGCAATGCAGCAGTCCTCCTGCAAAGCAGGAGACCCAGGTTCAATTCCTGAGTCCGGAAGATCCCCGAAGAAAGAAATGGCAACCCACACCAGTATTCTTGCCTGGAAAATCACATGGACAGAGGAGCCTAGTGGGTTACAGTCCATAGGGTCACAAGAGTCAGACACAACTTAGCAATTAAACTACCAATAGTAAGAAATGATAACTCACTATTCAGCAGGTATGTAAAGTTTAGAATGGAAAGTATCTTCAGCATCTCTGACTCCCTACTTCAGGGATGTTAAGATCATGTGACTCAGGGAACCAGTATGGAAGAGGGCTAGTTGGGGGGGCGGGGGGGAAGGTCACAAAACGTACTTACTAGACCACATAGAGCTGTCTCCCGGCCGTCCTCCCTCACGTCTCCACGGCCAGATTGGAGCAGGCTGTGGAAAAAATTCCTGTCTATTTTCAGAAACAGATAAAAGCATTCAGATTATGCAGTGCAAATCTCAGCCTGAAAGCAGCTGGAAAAATCTGTTCCTTGCCACTGTCACTGACCCCCCTGACCCCTTCAAGTAATGACATTCAGGCCTGCTTCCCCTCATCTCCCCTCATCCCTACCAGCACGGTGACCCTTCCACCACAGACCTGCTCCTTGTCTGTACTGTCAGAGCGGTCATGCCTCTGAGAACTGGAGACAATGGGATTGAAGACGATAACACACACACACACACACACACACACACATATATATATATATATATAATATCCGCTCGTTCAAGGAGAAATCAGCATTAAGTCCATGTTTCTTTTTCCTAGGATTTTAGGGGAGCATTTTTACAGCACTGCCTGGCCCAGGACTCTCTCCCTGGGGCTCAGAGAGCAGGAACTCCAGTCTCAGGCAGGCACACCGGCCGCCTCTGCTAACAAGATCCCCTCTGGGAGAACAATATTCTATGCTGAGCAAAGCTGCCTGAGACCAGATGTCTCTGTGTCCTGATCTCCCCCAAGCATATGAGGCTTGGGAACACTGAATAGTTCATCAAGCTGGACCTCTGGTACAGGGAATTATTCCTGGCTTTAGGGTAAAGCCTATTCAGAGATGCCTCCACCGTCCAGTGCATTCTGGTTTGCAATGAATCAGTTATGCTCTGAAGATACGCAGTTGTAAACACAATAAAGCAGGCTTAGTACCTCAGGAAGCAAATAACAGGCATTCACAGTCCTGAGGACCATGCTGTGAGCTTTTTACCTGGGAAGCCCTGGGGGTCTCAGAGCTCCATATTGAAGTTTTCTTTCCTTCCAGAATGTCTTGTGCTTAGTCCTCTTCACTGAATAATTCATTAAGCACCAAACTCCTCCTATAAGAGCACGGGTCTGGACTGCTTGTTTTCCCACTTTCCACTCAAAGCAGTGGGTTCACAGCTCAAACAGAAGCCAAAGCAAGCAGCTGCTGAAGGAACCAGAAGGGATGACTCTCCCCTGAGGGAGTAGGATGGGCCTCTCATTTCCTCCTCCCTGGTTTCCTCCTCTGGATACACCAGAGAGAAGGCAGGGCTGGGATGAAGTAGCCACTATTCAAGCAAGAATCTATCTTTTCAAGACAGAACAAGGGCTAGCAGATGGACGGAGCCAGTCGTCACAGCTGACATGGGCTCTTGGACTGGAAAAATAGGCAGGAGACAGGTGCTCAGACAACCACAGGATGTGGGGAGAGCTGGGGAACTTGGGACCCTGCTAAACCCCACCAAGGCTCAAGCTTCACATTTCTGTTTCTTATTTTTACGCCGAAGTTCATATTCTGTGAGGCAAGAATCAAGGATCAAAGTGGACATGATTTTGATGTTTAATAAAAAGTGGCAGCAGACAACAAGCACATGAAAAGATGTTCAATGCTGCTCATCATTAGAGAGATGCAAATCGACATGACAATGAGGTGTCACCTCCCACACCAGTCAGAATGGCCATCATCACAAAACCTACAAACAATAAATGCTGGAGAGGGTGTGGAGAAACTGGAACCCTCCTGCACTGTTGGTGGGAATGTAAGTTGATATAGCCACTATGGAGAACAGTACGGAGATTCTTTAAAAAAAACTAGGACTAAAACTACCATAAGACCCAGTAATCCCACTCCTGAGCATATACTCTGAGAAAACAATAATTGAAAAAGCACATGTACCCCCATGTTCATTGTAGCACTATTGACTGTAGCTAGGACATGGAAGCAACCTAGATGTCCGTCAACAGATGAATGGATAAAGAAGCTGTGGGACATATATACGATGGAATATTGCTCAGCCATAAAAAGGGACACATTTGAGTCAGTTCTAGTGAGGTGGTTGAACCTAGAGCCTGTTACACAGGGTGAAGTAAGTCAGAAAGAGAAAACCAAATACATATTAATATATATGTATATGGAATCTGGAAAAATGGTATTGATGAGCCTATTTGCAGGACAGGAATAGACACAGAAACATAGAGAAAAGACTTCGGACACAGAAAGGGAAGGGCAGAGTGGGACGAATTGAGAGACTAACAGTGAAACACATACATTACCATGTGTAAATTAGATAGTTGATGGAAATTGCTGTGTACACAGGGAGCTCAGTTAGTGACTCTCTGACAACCTAGAGGGATGGGAGGGAGGCTCAAGAGGGAGGGGACATATGTCTACTTATGGCTGATTCATGTTGTTATATGGCAGAAGCCAACACAGCATTGTAAAGCAGTTATCCTCCAATTAAGCATAAATTTTAAAATCAGTGGCAGAGTACTAAGAAAAGCCATAGCTCAAATCATACCATCTGTATGTCTTTGAATGCTTCATATAGCTCCAGGTCTTTGCTCAGGTGGGTCCCTCCCTCTGTCTAGAATATACCACCTTCTCTGCTTGTCAAACTCCTACGTATCCTTAACAGCCCAGTTCAAATATCTCCTTTTTTGCAAAGCTTTCCAAATATCCCTTCAAGCAAAATAAATCACTTCTTCCTTTGTATTCCAGCAGAATCATTTCTTTCCCCTGATATGCTTATTGTCTTTTGATTTGTGGACTAGTTAGTAAAGTATGCATTGGTGTCCTCCATCTGTGAGCACCTTGAGGACAAAGCCTGTGTTTTATTCATATTTTTTTCCCACCCACTCCCAGAAGCTACCATAAAAAGTGCCTGTCAAATTGAATTATGTCACATATGGTCACCATGGAGTCCCAAATGCCAGCTTAAATCCAGAGCAGTGATGTGTAAAGGACCCTCCTCATTCTAATTATTTTTTTTTTTTGAGATAAAATTCACATGACACAAAAGTCACCATTTAAATCATTTTCAACTGTAAAATTCAGTGGTTTTTAGTATATTCACAGTGTTGGGAAACTATCAATTCCACTAATTCCAAATATCTTATCCTCGAAAGAGACCCCATAGCACTTACATAATCACTTCCTATCATCTCCCCCAGCACCAGGGAACCACACTAATCCACTTTCATCTCTATGAATTTGCCTATTCTGGACATTTCACATAAATGAAATTATATAGTATGTGGTCTTGTGTTTCTGGCTATTTTGTAAAACAATATTTGCAAGGTTCATCCACATTGTAGCATTTGTCAGTACATTTTGTTTATCCAGTCATCAGTTGATGAACATTTGAGTTGTTTCTACTTTTTAGCTATTATGAATAATGCTGTTATGAATATTAGTTTATGTGTTTCTATGTAGACATATGTTTCCTATGAGAGGAATTGGTGGGTCATATGGTAACTCTATATTTAATATTTTGAGGAACTGCCAAACTTTTCCAAAGCAGCTGCATTATTTTGCAACCCCACAAGCAATAGATGAAGATCCTTCACATCTTTGGCAGTGCTTTCTATTTTCTTTCTTTTTGTTGTTGTTGTTTTGTTTTTTAAATTAAAGCCATCCTGGGAATACCAGACCACCTTACCTGCCTCCTGAGAAATCTGTATGCAGGTCAAGAAGCAACAGTTAGAATTGGACACTGAACAACAGACTGGTTCCAAACCGGGAAAGGAGTACATCAAGGCTGTATATTGTCACCCTGCTTATTTAACTTACATGCAGAGTACATCAAGTGAAATGCTGGGCTAGTTGAAGCACAAGCTGGAATCAATATTGCTGGGAGAAATATCAATAACCTCAGATACACAGATGACACCACTCTTATGACAGAAAGCAAAGAAGAACTAAAGAGCCTCTTGATGAAACTTAAAGAGGAGAGTGAAAAAGTTGGCTTAAAACTCAACATTTGGAAAAATAGGATCATGGCATCTGGTCCCATCACTTCATGGCAAATAGATGTGGAAACAGTGAGAAACTTTATTTTTTTTGGGCTCCAAAATCACTGCAAATGGTGACTGCAGCCATGAAATTAACAGATGCTTGCTCCTTGAAAGAAAAGCTATGATCAACCTAGGCAGAATATTAAAAAGCAGAGACATTACTTTGCCGACAAAGGTTCATAGAGTAAAAGCTATGGTTTTTCCAGTAATCATGCATGGATGTGAGAGCTGGACTATAGAGAAACCTGAGCACTGAAGAATTGATGATTTTGAACTGTGGTGTTGGAGAAGACTCTTGAGAGTCCCTTGGACTGCAAGGAGATCCAACCAGTCCATCCTGAAGGAAATCAGTCCTGAATATTCACTGGAAGGACTGATGCTGAAGCTGAAACTCCAATACTTTGGCCACCTGATGAGAAGAACTGACTCATTTGAAAAGACCCTGATGCTGGGCAAGATTGAAGGCAGGATAAGGGGATGGTGTCGCCAAATGATGAGACGGTTGGATGGCATCACCAACTCAATGGACATGAGTTTGAATAAACTGTGAAAGTTGGTGATGGACAGGGAAGTTTGGCATGCTGCAGTTCATGAGGTTGCAAACAGTCAGATACGAATGAGTGACTGAACTGAACAGCCATCCTAGTGGGTATGGAATGGTATATCACTGTGGTTTTGAACTGTATTCTCTCTAATAACTAGCAAGGTTGAGCATCTTGTCAGGTGCTTACTGGCCATTTGTAGATCTCCTTTTGATGACATGTCTATGCGAGTCCTTTACTCATTTTAAAATTGTGTTGTCTCTTTTTTTTTTACTTAGTTTTAAGAGTTCTTTATATATTCCGGATACTCCTGTCAGCTGTGTGATTTAAAACTCTTTTCTCCCACTCTGTGGGCTATCTTTTCAGTGTCTTGATAGTGGCCTCTGATGCACAAAGTTTTTAATTTTGATTAAGTCCAATTTTTTTTTCTTTTGTTTTTTGTACTTTTGGTGTCATATCTGAGAAACTATTGCCTAATCCAAGGTCCTGAAGATTTATTCCCATAGTTCCTTCTAAGAGTTTTCTATTTTAGCTCTCATATTTGTCTTTGATTTATTTTCAATTAGGTTTTACATCTGGTAGGATATCCAAGTCCACTCTGTTGCATGTGGATAGCTATCTGTCCCAATACCATTTGTTCAAAAGATTATTCTTTCCCACTCAATAGCCCTCATACTCTTGGTGGAAATCAATTCCTCATTCACATTTTATACTGTTACTTTCTTGAATTCACCACTTGGAATAAGGTTATTTGTTCATTCCTGGGATACAAAAAATTTGACAATACCAAGATTTTTAAATATATGTACAGCAATTGCATCAATCTGACTTCCCCCTATACACCTCAGAATCCATTCCAGGAAAAGGTAACCGCATCCAAGCTTGCTACATGTTCACAAGCGGAAACCACATGGACTTTTAAACTAATAATGTAAAACAAAGGGAGTTAGAAAGTAAATCTCATGGGTTGTTTTTTGGTAAGCAGAGCACGTGAACCGATAGGAGGAGGTGAGCTGACTTTACAGCCCTCCACAAATATGTGTGTCTTGTTAGAATCTGTCATAAATTAAGCAAAAAGGGAGTCATTCCTTGCCTGTAAATGGTGACTCAACATTAACAGTGGAAGCAGCTCACAGAAAATTCTTCCCCTGCCTCAAACCAGGGTTAGACAGGGGGCTGAAGGATGGTGGGGTAGCTGCAGAAAATGTAAACATGGGGTTAGAGATGAAAGGCGAGGACTTCCATCAAGAATAAAGAAATAAAGCAGAGACAGAAGTAGTAGAAAGGAGGAGAACAGGAATGAAAGTGGATCGAAGACTGGGGTCCCCAAGTATTGAGTTGGCCAAAAAGTTCATTCCGGCTTTACTGTAACCTCTTACAGGAAATACCCAAACAAATTTTTGACCAACCTAATATAAAGTTCAAGAAAAGGGCTTCTCTAGCATACCTGAATGATTAAAAGGAGTTGATCTTGTCTCTGACACTAAAATAACTAGCTTTTTTAAAAAAGCAGCAGGGAGCTGAAAAGTAGTTCTCAGCATGCTCCCCATGCTTGCTGTCACTCAGACTGGTCCTTGCTGATGCTGTTACCTCTGTCTCAGCACTTTTACTTCCTCCCACCTCACCCTTCCCTGGTAGCTCAGCTGATAAAGAATCTGCCAGCAATGCAGGAGACCCCAGTTCGATTCCTGGGTCTGGAAGATCCCCTGGAGAAGGGATAGGCTACCCACTCCAGTATTCTTGGCTTCCGTGGTGGCTCAGCTGGTAAAGAATCTCCCTGCAATGGTGCTCCAGTGGTTAAGACCACACTTCCACTGCAGAGGGCACAGGTTCACCCCCTGGCTGGGGAAGTAAGATCCCACATGCCGTGTGGCCAAAAAATAAATAAATAAAATAATGATAATAATAGAAGTCACCCTCATATAAGTATTTTCACACTTTTGCATATTTTCTTCTTGTTAAAACAGATAATTCCTTCTACATAAATTGTAATTATTATCTTGACACAATATTAAATCTCATATTCTCATTTTTGTCATTTGGTCATAAACATTTTCTATACATTAACTATTTTTAAAAATTTACTTTTGGCTGTGCAGGGTCTTTGAAGCTGCAAGGGTTTTTCGCTAGTTTTGGTGAGCAGGGGCTACACTCTAGTTGGAGGGTGAAGGCTTCTCATTGTGATAGCTTCTCTTTCTGCAGAGCACATGCTTTAGGGCGTATGGACTTCAGTAGCTGCGGCATATGGGCTCAGTAATTGCGGCTCCCAGGCTCTCCAGCACAGGCTCAATGGTTGTGGGGCACAAAGTTGCTCTGTTGCATATGGGATCTTCCCCAAACAGGGATCGGACTGGTGTCTCTTATACTGAGAGGCGGATTCTTTATCACTGAGCCACCAGGGAAGCCCTACACATCAACTTTCTATTATCTTTAGTTTAGTATCAACATAGCATTCTTTTTTAATGGAATTTTAAAAATTGAAGTACAGTTGATGTATAACATTATATAAAATGACAAGTGTACAATACAATGATTACAATTTTTTAAATGTTGTACTCCATTTATAGCCCTGCATAGTATTCTTAAGTTTTCATAATCATCACATTTTTCTATATTGTGCTCTTTGGGGAAACACTCAGTTTATTCTTGATTATTATTATACAAAGCTGAAACAACATTGATCATATAGATTTTTCTTGTTGATTTCTTTCCTTGGGATAAATTGCCAGGAGAGCTCTACCTAGCTCACAGTGTGTGGCTATGTCTGTGGGTTGTGAGACGCATTGTCATATTACTTTCAGAATGGTTTACAATGATTCAGATCACCACCAGTAATGGAGGGCTCTCCCTTGTCGCTCATAACCTGACTAGCACTGTATGTCACACTATGTTTTAACCTCTCCGGTTTTACAGTGTAAACTGATGCTTCGATGTTGCTTTTATCTACATTTATTTTGTTGCTCAAAAATCCAAATGCACCTTTTGGTCAACCCAATATTTAATTATAAACTTTTTTTCCTTCAGTTTATAAGCAATCTATAGTTTTTATTGTTATAAATTAGTTCTCGGTTCCTTTTCTCATTTGCATATTGAGATCTTAATATTCTGTTCTTTCTAATGAGTAACTTATAAAATATCAGTATATACTCTTTTCCATGTTCAATAAAAATATTTCTCCAGTCTTCTCTTGGCATTTTATATTAGTTAACATTTTCCATCATTTAAAAACTCTTAAAATATTTATTTGAGCCTATCAGTTTTGATTATTTCCTTTATTGCTTCAAAACTGGCAAAACCTTTATGCTGATTTTTTTGGTAATTTTGCCCTATAATTCATCTGCTTATACATAATTTTTAGCCTATGTGGCATTTCCTTTATGATATGACTGAGAGTATTGATCTAAACAGATCATTTTCCAAATTTATGATGAGTGATACAATGGTTATTAAAGTAAGCTTTTTTTTTTACTCTCTTATTTATCACATATCAGATTTATACTTTTGTATAAGTAAGCCTGAGTTCTGGATTCTCTTTTCTTCTGTGTTGATTCATTTTCCCTATTTTGTGATTTTAAAAAATCAACCTGGTGTCAGCTATATTAACTGCCACGTGGTATGTGTTAAATGAATCTTTATTGACTTGTATTAAATTGATAGCACATACTAATACCATCCTAAGGTTTCAATTTGGAGTATTTTTTTATTTAAAAAAAAATCAATTTTTACCTCTTTGCTGGGTGATTAAATCATACAGAGGAGTCTTTTACTCTGTTATCTCCAAAACATCTCAATTTCTTCCTACATTCATTTCCTGTCAAGTAGTTTTGAGAAGCGAGAGAAACTGAAATAATAGAATATGAGGGTAGGGAAGTTTCCAGCCGACTTGCACTTGTGCATGGTATCATCTAGTCCTCAGAGCATCCCCAAGAGGCAGTCACTCTCTGAACAGAGGAAGGTAGAGCTCAGAGAGTTTCGCTCTGCCTAGGGTCATACAGCTTGGAACTGTGGCTCAGACCTGGGTCATCTGGTTCTAAGTCCAGTATTCTTTTTCTTTCTTTCTTTCTTTAATAGATTTTGTAGATCTAGGATTTTGTGCTTTAGTTATTTAGCCTGTACAGCTTATGAGCTGGTCAATATTTTCAGGCCAAAGGCTGACACGATGAGATATTTCGAAGCAACATTCTGGCAGATCACCCACAATATCAGAGAGACACAGCACAGCGCCCCACCCAGAACTAATTCTGACCACAGCACAAGCTACGGGTACAGACATGTGATGGGGGTGAAAGAAGCCACACACCCAATCTGATACATGGCATACCAGGGCAAGGGGAGGGCAGCTGGTGAGCCCTTATCACCAAGATGGCAGGCTGAAGGAAAGCTGTGGTGGTAGGCTTGAACTTGAGCACAGAACAGCTCTTTTTAAACACAAGCCTTGAGCCGACCACAGAGATCACAGGCAGAATGGCAAGCAGACAGGACTATAAATAGGAGCTATGACTGGAATGCACAAGACAGGCTTGACCTGTGCAGAGTATAGCAAGGACCCCGGGGCAAGCATCAGTCTCCCCCAATGCTCGCTCCCGCAATGTGAGCACCCCGCACCTCCAATAGGCATCCTGGTCTCCCACAGAGCCGTATCTCTGGGAGGCCAGTGCTCCTGGATCGATTTCTCCACTCCAGTCTTAAGAGTTAAAACTCAAAACGTCAAGTCAGCCTGGGATTTGGGGACAAGGCTCTTCTGGGTCTGTCCTGCAGGCGGCCGTGAGCTGATCCTTTATTTATGCTGGGTTGTCTGTCTTCGTTCAGTTCTGTCTGCTTCGCCAGATTGGAAATGGTTTGCTGGAAAAAATTATGGTGCTGTCTAACATGATGTAACAAGATGTCATCTTCTAACTCCAACGCATAAAATGGATTTACAGGAAGGAGGAGAGAGAAAAAAACAAAGCCCCAGGGAGCACTTGACTCAGATAAAAACCACTGGGTTTTGTTTGCGAATGTCAAAAAGCTGCATGTTATTTTACTTAGAAGAACATGAGAATATACTGGCGTTTCAGGGGGAAAGCAAAAGATATGTGCTCTTCAGCCCAGAGAAAAAGTTTGCTGAGAAAACTTAAATTAATACTCATTTCACATGGCACACATAGACAAACACACCACCAATCCTACATACAAATCACACAGATACACAAAGCATGTGCCACAAATACCATATGCACAAACAGATATTGCCCTCACTGTCTAAACCTCACCCAGACAAAACACACACTCACCACCCACACACATCAGCACACATCCTCCAGAATCACCCCAGTGATGTCACCACAAAGGCAAACACCCATTATTTTTAATCAAGAATTCAGTAATTCCTATACCATTGGGCCATGGGAGTGAGCCTAGATTCTGGGTCAAAGCTTTTCTAAGGAACATCCGCCAAGTCTTATAGAGCTCTCTTTTATGAGGAAGCATAATGGAAAACAAAGTGGAAAAAGGGTCAAAGGTTTTGTGGTTCTTTTTAAATATACAGTGCTTCTAGAAAGGCACAGTCCAACCCAATGTTAATATGGTGCAGGAAAGAAACATGAGTAGGAAAGGACATGATAGTGTTCCTCAGCCAGTAGTGTTTCTGAGAACACCAGTGCCTTATTTACACATTCAAAGCAAGTTCTTGGGTGGCCTCTAGGGATTGTCTACACAAACAAACACACATTGACATAGAAGGGAAGGCACTCCTAGGGTAACTGGTGGTCCTTTTTCCTTTTAGTCCTTCCTTACCCATCAATAGAGTGGAAGACAGTGTTGGTAAAATGTTGTGTATCAAGAAATTAAAACAATTGAATGAGTTGTATGCAGCATTTCCACTGTTCTGGAAACAAATGAGTGGATATGCAAGTATGAGCTATGAAATTCTCATTATGTAATGTCATGATCACATGGGAGAATTAAATGCTCTTGCACTTAAAAGTGGCATTGCATACTATAAAGTGAGTGAAGTGAAGTTGTTCAGTTGTGTCCGACTCTTTGCAACCCCATGGACTGTAGCCTAACAGGCTCCTCTATCCATGGGATTTTCCAGGCAAGAATACTGGAGTGGGTTGCCATTTCCTTCTCCAGCATACTATAAAGATGAATGGTAAAATTCATGCAGATACTTTTGAAATGATAGTTTTCTTGGAATGACAAAAGATAGGACATAAAAAGTGCTTTGACAAGTCAAGAGGGAGATCGCAGGGGGAATAAAAGGAAAAACTGTATAATTTTGTACTTCTCATGGCACTTTTTCCTGCTGTTTTGAACAAGAGGCCCCACAAACTACACAATCAGCCCTGATTGTAAGTCTCTATCACTAGAATGTAGAACTCTGGTACATCACAGTTGAAACCATCTGAGTACAATGAGAGGCACATGTGGGTCCCAGTCCCCAAAATCCTGCGACTAGAAAGGCCTCTAAGTCTGATACCCATGCCTGCAGGGAAAAACGTCAATCCTTCAGTTGGCCTAGACAGATGTGAGGTCCTCTTCTTCTGAGAGTCTAGGCCAGGCAGGATGGGACTGGCGCTGGGAGGTACAATGACCTGTGAGCACTACCTGAGAAATGTGAAAAGGGTGAATCCAGGCTCTGAGGCCCCTGTGTTCAAGCCACTGTGCCAAAATGGAATCATCTGATGCAGATGAAAAAGCTATTAATTAGCTAACCAAAAGCTGTTTCCACTCTGACTAGCCTGGTCAGATGTTCATTCTGGATTCAGCTTTTCCACGACCATAGCTAAGGGTGCCAAGACACCAAGTCAAGCTGGCAGCCTCCTAGCATCTGAGCCTCAGCATTCCCTCTCCAGCTGTGGGTGAAACCCTGAGTTGTCAATAATGAGAACTTATCCCGTGCATCTCCCTTCTCTGGGGCACAGTGGGCCAGGGCTTAAGGCTTGAAAAGTGTTACTTTACGAAACATAAGGTTGGCAGACTGATTGAAGGACCAGAGCTGATGAAGAAGTGATCAAGATAAAACCTCAAAAGCAGGACCTGTGGGGCCACTGGATTCTTAAGGCAACTGTGAACTCCAGAGAGCTCAGGGCTCTTTTGTTTCAAGTCAGTTGAACATTTATTGAGCTCCTATAATATACCTAGCCCACACCTGTAGGGAAATTCACGACACTTTTTGTTGTTGTTCAGTTGCTCAGTCATGTTCAGCTCTCTGCAACCCCATGGGCTGTAGCATGGCAGGCTTCCCTGTCCTTCACCATCTCCTGGAGCTTGCTCAAACTCATATCTGTTGTGTTGGTAATGCCATCCAACCATCTCGTCCTCTGTCGTCCCCTCCTCCTCCTGTCTTCAATCTTTCCCAGCATCAGGCTCTTGGCATCAGGTGGCCAAAGTATTCAAGCTTCAACTTCAGCATCAGTCCTCCCAATGAGTATTCAGGGTTGATAACACTTTTATTCACCAGGAAAAAATAGAGTGATAGGGAGAAGTAGAAGATTATGAGCAGTAGTGAGCTTAATGGGTAAGGTACAGGCTCTTGATGTGATTGTCAGACCTGCTATTCCCCAGATGCTTAAATTTGGGCAAACTGAACCTCTACTTCCTCATCTAAAAATGGGGATGATAATAGTGCTTTCTTCATAGTACTGAGATAAAGATTACATAATGTGTTAAATTTAAATCTCTAGGCCCAGTTGAACACCATAAGTGCTCAACATCTGTTTGGATGGCGATGGTGATGATGATTTATGATGCTGATGACAACAAAAGGAGGAAGGGGTCCTTGATTTTCTATGAAATGTGGGGGAAGTATCTGTTTGCAGATATGTTTTTCCCAACCTTTAGTCATTTTTCTTCAATCTCAGAGTGCAAAGAGGAAGGTCTTGAATCTTGTGACAACCTAGTAAATATTCATTGGTGATAGAGATGCTGAATTGATGATCTGGGAACGGGACACCAATGGGTTGACTGAGAGGAGAATCTGAAAGGCAGGATTAGAAGCATGGGGTCCAGGCCTTGTGTAGGAAAGCCATGTCCAGCATCCAGCCAGAGGGGCAACAAAGACCTACATGAAGAGGACTTGAAGGTCAGATATATACAGAACTCAAGTCTGTGTGCAATCTCGCGGGTTCACACAGAGGTTAAAAAGGCCAGTTTTAAAATTCTATACTAGTGAGGCTGACCAGGCAATTCCTTGGTGCCCTTGCATGGGAACTGCAAAGTTTTGGGATCTCAGAAGCTGAGGTCCTCTGTAGCATTTGGGAGAGCTGTCATTGATTCGTCTGAGTCACCCCTGGCTTATAGGCCCCCACGTGTGTCATGGACATAGTGATAAAGGACAATAGGGTTCTTTTCTGGGAAAAGACCAAGACTTCTAAATGCTTCCAATTATCCAGAGTCTTACAAAATATTCTTATCCCTTGTTCAAACTGCCAATTCTAACCCCTTGTCTTTCTTCATCCTGCTTTGTGTAATTGGATTTCCTATTTGGTTCACATATTTCCCCCTTTATTCCATCAAATTGGTTTCTATTTCCTTGCCTTGCACCACATCTGCCTTTGCCAACCATAGTAACTAAATAAAATAAATCTTTTTTTATTTGATTGTTTTGTCCTGTATTATTGCTTTGCCTTTGTTGTTACTCTACAACCAGGAAACTTGGATATGATACATTGGTTGTCAGCATCCAAAAGAAATAAAATGTTGCTCTCCCAAATCTCTTTCCGGCAGTTCATCACCAGCAATGTCTTCCTACCTTGAAACATTCGGTTTTATTGCTCCCCTTTATTTCCTGCCCTCAGGCCAATCCATGTTCTGCCGGTACCAGCTTTCCTCTTGCCCCTCACACCCCACCTTCAAAGCCATTGTCATTTCAGGCTCTGATATGTGAGTCACAAGGTTATTGCTTTTCTGAGTTCCTGTCTTTCTGGCAGAGACCCTCCATGAGCAGCAATATTTTGCTTGCAATTTCCCTGAGTCCCTACCAGCCTTTATCTCGACAGAAAAGGCAAGGCAATAACTCTTCTGCCTTCTTTATCTAGATCCAGAGCTGTCTGTCTGGTGCAGAGAACCCTCCTGCATGTGTTGTCTGAATCCTCTGTCTCTTCATCGCTTATAGAATTGCTCCTGTTTATGTTTAGCAGCATCCTGTGTTCAAATTCTCTCAGGATTTTTTTTTTTTTTTGCTTTTGTTTTTGTATGGTTCCAAGTCTGATGAATCAGGAGAGAACTGATTGGTTATTCGCATATCAGTTCAGATAATGGAGAAACTCCATAGCTTGTTTTCATTCACTTTTCTGATTTGATTTTCAGAAACAACACTTGAATGCTTTGGTTTTTCACACTTGAAATCTGCTAGAGTTCTACCCTGCCTCCTTCTATGTACTCTTTTCAATCTGATGCCATCTCCTGGGTTCCAAGAGCTGAGTACCAGATAATGTCTGTGAAGTAATTGTATCAATCGCAACAGAAGCAATGTTCAGATTTTATCTTCTTGTCCCCATGAAGGTGTTCTGTCACAGATTGGAACTCTCCACTTCTCTAAAGCAAACTGAAGTGGTGGTAAAGTTTTGCAGCCCCTAAACATGCTTCTCTCCTTCCTGGGTGTCTGTGTGCTGGTGGGGAGGTGCACCTCCTGATTTTGAGGAACAATAGTGGGCTGGCATGTTCAGACCTACTCCATAGAAAACTCCTTCTCAGTTTGCAAAGTCTCTATGTCCAGGACTCCCTGGAGGTCATTTTACTCAGTATGTCTCCTGGTCTTGCTTGGAGGAGAGACTGTAGAGTGTAGGAGGTAATTCATGGAGTTAAAATGAGAGTAGGAAGTGATCCCCAGCATTAGATGTTCTGAGGTTCCCATAGACTTCATTAGCAAGGATGGAGGTTTTTTTTCTTTTTCCCCCAGAATGAAAAATAGCATTATTAAGTCTGGCATTTCCAAAGAACCAAAAAGAAGAAGAAAAAGGAGAGGGGTAGGCAAAGAGGAAGAAAGAAAGAAGGCTGAAAGGGAAGAGGGAAGGAAGTAGGAGGGAGGGAGAAAGGAGGAAAAGAAAGAAAAAGTGGCCAAAGAAAGAAGCTATATCTCTATATTGCAGCCCCCCCCACCCCCCCCCCACGCCCAGTCTCAAACTATCATCTGCCTTGCAGGCAATACAGGCCTAGATGGGTTGATCTATAGATTCTTTTGAAGCTGCTTTTTGCTTCAATTCCTTGAACCTCCCTTCCACTGGTTATCTCATCTAAGGAAAGCTGGAGCTAGATGAAAGGATGGGTGTATTTGGTGACATTCTGCCCTAATAAAGCTTAAATTTGAATGTTTAGATGAGAGCTTTAAAGTCTGGCCTTAAAATTGTAAAAGTAATACAAAGTGAGTCTAGATTCACTATTTACTGGCTGTGCAATTTGGAGCAAAGTCACATAACCTCTCCGACTCTCAATTTCCTCCTCTGTGAAATGGCAATAATAACAGTACCAACTTGGTAAGGTTTTGTGAGATTTAAATTAAATAATCCACAGTCCTTGACCTATGGTAGTTCTTAGAAAACACTATCTATTGATCTAAATATATTTCAAAACTATTAGAGAATAAAAAAGAGATAAACAGTTCCAACAGAATATAATTGGTCAGAGTTTCACAGTATTTCCTGCTATGCATCTTTCTAGTGCCCCCCTCTCTTTTTTAAAACATAATTCTAATCATATAATTCTAATTATATAATCATAAATCTAATCATATAGTTTGGACTTCCTTGGTGGCACAGGTGGTAAAGAATCCGCCTGCAATGCAGGAGACCTGGGTTCAATCCCTGGGTTGGGAAGATCCCCTGGAGAAGGAAAAGGCTACCCACTCCAGTACTCTTGCCTGGAGAATCCCCATGGGCAGAGGAACCTGGTGTACTACAGTTCATGGGGTCACAAACAGTCAGACACAACTGAGCAACTAAGCACAATCATGTAATTTGGTACCCTCATCATTCCAATTAACATTACAATAAGAAATTTTCATGTAGCTACATAGACTTCATAACATATGGTTGGAGATTAGGACACAAACTGATTAAACACAAACCATGTTAACCTTGCAATGCCTCCCCATCAGATGAGGAAACCCCATTAGCCAGGAGGTGAGGGCATTGCAGCTGGCAGAGAGCAGTAATGTGGCTCAGCCCCAACTCCTCCCAAAAGAGCAGCCAGACCTTCTCCATTTGTCTATGCATCCCAGCATTCACAGAGAAGGCACTGTGTTAACTCTCAGGATAAAAAAGACTAAACAGACCCCAACCCCTGCCCTTGGGAGCACTTAGTCTCCTTGACAAGAAAGTAAGGGATAAAGTACAGAAGGCTTGCCACTCTACCAGAATTGTCACAGGAGGCTGTGAGTCAGGTGGGGAGGCTCACCTCTCTCAGAGTGGGGAGACCAGGGCAAGATTCCTGGAGGAAGTTTCTGACGTCTTACCCTTCATCTCTGACATCTTAATCCCCTCCTTGCTGTCTTTTGACCATTTGTTCATTGCCCTTCACTCCATTCTATTCATTTGACCCTCTGGCCCTGCTATCTGCATTGCTCTCCCCAACTTCTGTTTCCTTTACAGTCTCTCTGTCATTCCCTCCTCGTGGTTGGCCGGGCTCCCTCAAGTATAGACTTGGCAGGAGATGACCTGGATGAGAGAGCAGCCAATTCAGTTCATTCAACTAATGTTTTCAGAGCCCTTCTAGACGCAAGATGTGCAAGAGGCTTTTTGGGTATGGAGGGATACACAGATCAGGAAATGAAACGGTTCCCTGCTTGGGAAGATCATTTGGTTCAGGGGGTGGAGCTGTAGAAAGAGTTGAAAACTGTAACAGCTAGACCTGTGATGGTGCTTTGGTGAAGATACAAACAAGAGGTAATGGGAACACAATACAGAAACTCATGAATAAAACTCGTTGGTGGTGGGATAGAGTATCTGAATAATCTGATATTCAAAGTTAACTGGGCATCCCGTGTTTTTATTTGCTAAATCTGGCCAGCTTATTTTTATTGAAATTCTTAGTATCAGATATTAATGTCAGAATGCTATTCTCATTCAGCCAGACCTCCTGGCCGAAGTTCATTTTCTTCCTGCTTACATTTCATTATCTTAACTATTTGCTCAGTTTTCTAGAAGATCTCATTAACTTTATTTTCCAACCTTCTACTGCAATTTTTTTCTATTTGTTTTATTGTTGTTGTTGTTGTTGCTGTCTAGTCCCCGAGTCACATCCAACTCTTTGTGACCCCATGGACTATAGTCTGCAGGCTCCTCTGTCCGTGGAATTTCCCAGGAAAGAATTCTGGAGTGGGTTGCCATTTCCTTCTCCATGGGATCTCCCTGACCAAGGGATTGAACCCATATCTTTTGCATTTCCTGCATTGGCAGGCAGATTCTTTACCACTGAGTCACCAGGGAAGTTCTACCTTTTCAAAGAACTATTTTTTGTTCTATGGTTCTCATTTAATTGCATACTATTCTTGTTTTATAGATTAAACATATCTCTTTTTCATATCTCTTTTTATATCTCCCACCCTCTTATTCCCTAAATTATCTCTTTTGCTTCTGAGTTCCTTTTTTTCTGTTCATTGAGTTAGTTTTTTTACGTTGGGTCTTTTCTCAAATGTAAGGTGATTATTGGTTGTTTGTAGATATTTCAGAGCATGGTAAAAAGCTACTGGAAACTTTGAAGAATGGTAGAGGTTGAATAGTGGAGGAATTCCTTTTTATTGATGGGGTGAATCAGACATTTCGCTAGCACAATGGAATCTCATTGATCAATTTCTGGAGGTTCCTGGGGCTGTTCTTTGTGTCTAAAGAAGGATTCTTGTGTGGGTTACAGCCTAGAAGGTGAACATCTGGTTGCTAATTTGTGTCTCATCTCCTGTGATTAACAGATGTGTTTTATATTACAGTGGTACCAATGAGCTCCTCTCCACACAATTTCATTTACTTCTAATTCTTTATTTCTGGAATGTCTTTCCTCCATATTCTCCACTTTACAAAATCCTGCTCATTCTCCAAAACTCAGATATATAACACTCTCCCAAGGTGTTGATTCTTCCCAAATTGATGTGCAGATTCAATGTAATTCCAATCAAAATCACAACAGAATTGTTTGCAGAAACTGACAAGCTGATTTTGAAAGAAACGCAAAGGTCCTAAAAGAGCCCAAACCACCTTTTAAAAAAAGGACAGAGTTAGATGACTAATTTTGATTGTGGTAATGGTTTTGTCAACACAAATAATCAATAAACAAGCTATAATAGAAACAGAAATGAGTTTTATTTGAGCCAAACTGACTACAGTCCAGGAGACACAGATTCAAGAGGCACTTAATTGGGTTCTGCCAGACTACAAAAGTTATGTAAGTAGTTCATCAGGAATTAGGATTGGAGCTGGTAAGAAGTAAGGGTGCTTGTTAAGCAAGGATTATTTGGGATCTGAAATGGCTGCATAGTTATTAATACAAAGGGAGACTTTGGCACCAGAAGGTTGAAGCTGGAGCTATTAACACTAGCAGGTGTTGTCTTGAAAATGGATAGTGATGTCCTTGAGTTTGATACAGTTTGGAAAACTCAAGTTCTCAGTGATGAAGGAATGTGTCTGCAACCACATCCACTAGGGCTACCAGGCTCCATTGTGAATGCCTGAATCACTGTTACTCCATTTTGATTTTTAAATACATTCTTGTCTTTAATGGTTAAAGCAGATGTACAATGTATATTCAATAGGCTGTAAGACAGGCTGTTCTTAGCATAAAGTTCAAGCCAGATCATGTATAAGTCAGAATGACTTCCCCACACCTTAGTATGTAAAAATCTCTCCCATCAGTCTCATCATTGGACCTTTGTCAAAATTTATGGAATTGCACACTTTATGTGCAATTTACTATATGTCCATCATAGTTCAATAATATGTTTGCAAATTAAAAAAAAATCCTCACCTACATATAAAGGAGGTAGCCATAAAGTTTATTTTTTTAAATTTTTTGTATTTAAGTATTTTTGGCTGTACTGGGTCTTTGTTCGTGTGCATGGGCTTTCTCTGGTCGCAGTGTGAGGGTTTCTCATTGAGGTGGCTTTTCTTGCTGCAGAGCATGGGTTCTGGGGGCATGGGCTCAGTAATTGGGTTACACAGGCTTAGTTGCCCAGTGGCACGTGGAATCTTCCCAGACCAGAGATTGAACCCATGTTCTCTGCATTGGCAGGCAGATTCTTAACCACTGAAGCACCAGGCAAGTCCTGCTATAAAGCTTAAAATTGAGGGGTCGGGAAATAGCAATATAAGCAAACTATTTAGAAACATGGAGCTAAATACCAGAAGAACTGCCAAAAAATAAAGAAGTAGAAGCTGCCTCTGGTAGGCAGAGCTGGGGCAGGGATGGTAGGAAATCAGTGGGGAGTAGAAGCAAGTGAACGATGTTTTCCATTATGGGCCTTTTGTTTCAGTTTAATTTTTGAACAATGTTCAGGTAGTACTTGCTTTTCACAAATATCAGAAGAGAAAAAAATTTTTTTTTAAAATATTTATCTTCTTGTTTGCACCAGGTCTTAGTTGCAGCATGCAGGTCTTTGATCTTCATAGCAGATGTGAGTTCTTTTTAGTTGCCTGTTGCAGCATGTGGTATCTAGTTCCCGGTCAGGGATTGAACCTGAGTCCCTTTCACTGGGAGTACAGAATCTTAGCCACTGGACCACTAGGTAAGTCACAAGAAGAGAACATTTTAAACAAGAAAATACAGAGAGTATAAAAATTACTCAGGGTGGCATTTGGGGGAGTGAGTTGTGATGAATGGCATCTGGAAGCAAGGGAGCTCAGTCCCGAAGTTCCTGCCATAACCTTGGTGGAAGGATGAACCTAGAAGGCATCTGAACGTAACCTCTCTTTGTTTGATGTGTGTTGAGAGTGATACCTCCTGTCTTCTCTCTTAGTCTGACTCCTATCACTCTCCCTGCAAGCCTCCATGCCCTCCCTCCACCAGCCGTCATGCTTCTTATTCTGAGGCATAGCTTTTATAGGAGGTGCCCGAGGTGTGCACGTGTGTGCACTTGGCAGAAGAGCTCCATGAGATCAGGGGAGGAGACCAGGCCCCAAGGCAGTGGGGAGGGCCTTCTCAGCATACTGTGAGCCAGCTGCATGGTTGCCAGAACCTGACTCCTAGCCTGGATTCATTCTTTACACAAATACGTGTTATATGCCTGCTACCTTACCCACTCCGGGGAGGGCCAGGGCCTGTAATCTAATTTCTGAATGCTGATGCTGGAAGCCAGTACCTTCTGGTCATTTTCATCGAGTTTTTGCCAGTTACCCATAGTCTCTCTTAATCAAATTCTTCCCTTCCTTTGAATTCCTACATTCTTTTCTTGCCTGGGCTGTTGACATTGGCTGTAGCGATGGAATTTTCCAGTTTCATAGAAACTGTAGCAATTTTAAGGTTATGGCTGCTCAGTAAACTCTTTGTTTCTATTATAGCCTGAGCCCTGGAGCCCTTGATGAAACAAACATTTCAGGGGATGTAGGGCTTGTTTCTGAGCAGACACCACTGGTCAAAGCACAGATTACCACTGCATCAGTTAGTGAGAAATGCTGTCCCTGTTGCCGACTGATTCGGGTTGTTTGGACTTATGTTGCTCATTTTGTAAATAACTGTAAGCAATTGATGACCACAGAAGTGGGTCCTCGGGGGTGGGGATTAATAATAATTCAAGATGACCATTTAAGGCAGCGAGGCATTGTTATGTGAACAAAGCAGGTCACAAATCACTAAGTACAGGATGACCCCATTTTTCTAAATATGTCTCTGTGTTTGTGCGTGCACGTGTGTGTGTGTGTGCATGCATACACAAAACTAGGAACATTAAACAGTGATTCTCTAAGACTTAGGGATTTATGAAAGATTTGTGCTTTCTTAATTTTTGCTTGCCTGGTTTTTCCAAACAAACATGTGTTATTTTGTAATAATATGAAAAACAAATTATTTAAAAACATAAATAAAAACAGCAAGATCATGGGCAAACACCATATGTTTTGTCTGAATTCCAAATCCCCCTGAGAGAAGGGCCAAGGCCTGGCCTGGCTGGTGGGGGCCTAAAGAGCTGTGGGTGGTGGGGCAGATGAGTCTCCCATATGCCATCAGGGGACATCCAAACTGAGGAGGCAGCAGATTCATGCCCCTTTTAGGAAACCAAGTCCACAGCCATGAGATACGTGGCCAGAGAGTTGACAAAACAAGAGACAGAGGCACATATTAAAACTGTACTCAAAGGCAGAAATCCAGGTACATTCATTGATTCATCTACTGAGGATCCACTTTGGGTCAACACTGTGTTGAGAATCAGGGACTTGGGAGCAAAGGCAAGCAAGGATGGCCTGGGGAACATCTGACTGCTCAAGGCTTGCTGGGATGTGGGTCAGCCTGCATGAACTTCAAGATCCCCAAGAAGAGCCATGCTGGGCCCATACTCAGGGGGACAGAAACACCACCACTGCAGTGGGGGCTTCCTTCCCACTTGGACCCCTCCATCAAGCTTCCACACAAGCAGTTTCTGCATGTTTCCAAGTTTGATAGAAAAACTGGGCAGCAAGGATGACTGTTAGGTGTGATTTCTAAAAATGTCTTAAAGCTATACAATACAAATAGGCACTCTTCCAAACATTATTTTCACAATAATGCTGTGAATGAAGTAAAGTGGGCCCTATTATCACAAGAGAATAAACTGGGACTTAGAGAAAATAATTGCCCATATTTAAACAGTGGTTGGGTCAGGGCAGGCCCATAGTGATTGGGATCAATCTCCAGCTCCTCTCCCTTTCCCAGAGGTCAGGGGTAGGACAGAAAGTTCCAACCCTCTAGTCACAGGGTTGGTTCACCTGGCAAGCAGCCCCCATCCTTAGGTAACCTAGGAGCTTTCCAAAAGTCACCCCATAATACTACAACAGAGGACATGGTTTTTGGGCCTTCCATCCATACATTTTCTGCATACTATCTCATACTTATTTGTTCATTCATGTGTTTATCTGTCCACCAAATGTTTATCGCATATCTACCATGTGGGAGGCACCTTGTTAAGTACTGGGGATTCACTCAACTATGCTACTTCAGGCCTACCACTTGTGCTATTGCAGGTATGTTCAGAAACTCAGGTACGGGCCCCAACAATTACATTCCAGCCTCTGGCCTAGATCGATGCTCGTCAATCTTGAATGCACTTAGAATTGCCTGGGGAGCTTTTAAAAAATATCAGTGCCCAGGCCCCATCCCAAACCGATACAATTATCATTTCTGCTGGTTTAAAAGCTCCCTCGGTGATTCTAAAGTGTAGGCAAAATTTAGAACCGCAGTTCTTGGGAGCAAGCACAAAGCACGACCCTTTCACAGCTGCCTTAAAGGAAGCAGCAGATGCAAACACCTGTGAACCGACTGATTCTAACAGGACTCTTCTGAACCCTGGTCTTGAACCACCTTAGCTCAGAGAGTCCTCTTTTGTCATCAGCCACTCTCTGAGGGGTAAAGATTGAGTTGAGCGTGGTGGGTGATGACTTTGTAATAGACAGATCCAGGAGAACAAGTGTTCTGGCCTGACATCAGAGGCCCCAGTACATACCTCAACTTCATGCTGGAGAGAACTTGCTCTAAACATAAGGGCTTGGCTTAGCTCTCCATCACTATTACTAGTTTCTGTTTTGTTTTGTTTTTTTAAATTCAAGTAGATTTATAAGGAACAGGCTTCCCAGGTGGAACAAATGGTAAAGAACCCACCTGCCAATGCAAGAGACATAACAGACTCAGGTTTAATCCCGGGGTTGGGAAGATCCCCTCGAGGAGGGCATGGCAATCCACTCCAGTATTCTTGCCTGGAGAACGCCATGGACAGAAGAGCCTGACAGGCTCTAGTCCATACAATCGCAAAGAGTCGGACATAACTGAAACGACTTAGCACGCATGCAGAGGTAAATGGTAAAAGAAAGAACTGAGAAGAATTAGAACATAAAGAGGATCTTACCAGGCTCATGCTTTAACTAGCTGAGATACTGAATCCTAGAGATGGGAAATGACTTGAAACAATTAGTGAACAATGCAAAACAGGACATGATTCTGTGCCAAAACGTGGCTGCAGGCCAAAACTGCCTATTCTCAGAGCTTTTGAGGACTAATGGTTCGCCATGGGTCGTGGTATACTAGCACTTTCTTTCTAGGTTGATTGACGTTCACATTTTCATCTCGCCTGAGGCATTTAGCTGGAGCAAATTCATAACCCAAATTAGATAAAGGTGGATGGGAGAGGAAGAAAAGAAAAGCAACATCCATCTGCTAAGGATCTATTGCATGTGTCTACGCCTTGTAACAGCTCCATGAATCAGAAACGATTTATTACTCTTATTTGACAGATGAGGAAACCAAGGCACAGGGAGTTAAGCTACTTTGCCTCAAATCATGGAGTGGATCAGGAGCAGTGGAACTTAACTGTGTCAGACTCTCTTTGCTGCATTTACCACTCATGAAACCCATGACTATAAACCTTAAATTCACTTTACATACCAAATTCACTTTGGTAGATTGCCTGCAGGTCTATGAACTGGACAGGGCTTTATGGTGACAAATGAAGATTGTGACATCTGCTATTTCCCCTCCTCTTTTTTTTTCATCATACTTTTGATTTATTTATTCCTATTTTTCTCACTTGATTGATGTGACCAACATAAGCTTAATGTGATCATCTAACGCACAGGGCCTTGGGTGGGAGAAGTAGACAGAAAGGTCAAGAAATAGGAAATGAATCCAAGGTGAACCCTACAACCTGAATGAGAAGCTTAGGACAGCCCCACCAGGGATACAGTAACCAATGAAGAATTCCAGAGGAAATTGGAAATGTGAACCCTTTCTTCAAGACATTTTCAATTTATCTAGGAACAGAAGATGCTATCTTCTAAACACATGAATACATAAATGAGGGAAACATGGGTATATTTTCTTCTTTTGAGGAAACCATGGAACCAGTTTTGGGTTTCTGGGCCAACTGGAAGCATCATCTGTTTTATTTCACCACTTTGGATCAAGTGTGGTACATCAGTCAAAAGGGCTCTGTGATCTTGGGTACAGCAAGCATTATTTATAACCCTGTTTACAACAGTGGGGGGCTTCCACATGCTTGCCTCCTCTTGGCTTGTTCATGAGCATTATCTCTCATCATCAGGCAAACAATTGCACCGCTGAGAGACCCAAATAACACACTTAAGTCAGATCCTGTGTGTTGATTTGCATTCTAGAGTCTGAGATGTTTCTGGCTGAGGCAAGACCTATTTAGTAACCTGTTAGCTCCATTTGGCATTTTTCTTAGATACCTTTCTCTCTCTCTCATGGAGAACATGGTGATTTTCAAGCTCTGCAAACTAGAATCTGTTCCAGGATACTCAGAAATTTCGACTAAAAGGAGAAAGTGAAGGAACTGGCCATTTATGAAGCATCTAACCATGGACTCAACAGCCCTAAGGGGCAAGTATTATCATCCCAAACATGATAAGAGGATAAAGGAAAGGGAACTCTATCACAGGCATAGATTTTCAGCATCAGGTTAACAGACCTGGATGTATATCTTAGTTTCACCGCCTGACTAGTTATGTAAACTTGGCCAAAGTCCTTGAGCCTTGGGGGTTTTTCTCATTTAATTTCTTTTTACAGCTTTATTGAGGTATAATTGACATACAGCTTACTGCGTGTATTTAAAATTTGCAATCTGTTAAGTTTTGATATATGTGCGGTATACCCATGAAACCATCATCCAGTCAAGATAATCACACCCATCACCCCCAGAAGTCTTCTCCTGCTCCTCTGCAGGCCCCTCTTCCTACTCCCCTCCACCCTGGTCCCCAGCAACCACTAAGCTGCTTTCTGCCTGAGTGGAGTAGGCAAAAATAACATCCCCTCTCCCAAAGATGTCCATGTCCTAATCCCCTGAAAGTATGAATCTATTACATTAAAGGCAAAGGGAGTTTGCAGGTGAGATTTTTCCTGAGCCTAATATAATCACAAGGGAAAGAGGGAAGGAGGCATGAGGGTCAAAGAAGGAGATGTGATGATGGAAGCAGGGTCGGAGTCAGTGAGATATCTGAAGATGATACACTGCTGACTGTGAAAGTGAAAGTGGAAGTAGGAGCCACAGCCAAGGAATTCAGGTGGCCTTTTAAAAGCTGGAAGAGGCAAGGAAATGGATCCTCTCTTAGACCTTCCAGAAGAATGCAACATTCAGGAATGCTGACACTACCCAGTGTGTTAGGCTGAATGGTGACCCTCAAGAATACCCAGTGCTTATTCTTGTAACCTAAGAATGTTACCTTATATGGCAAAGGGACTTTGAAATTCTATTGGGAAAGGAATAAACACCTTTATCACATGAGCTAAGATAGGAGGGAAGAGGATTTAAGATGTTACAGGAAAACCCAAAGGAATTTTTTGGCCAACCCAATAACTGCATGTTCATCAGAAGGACTGAGGCTGAAGCTGAAGCTCCAATACCTGGCCACCTGACGTGAAGAGCCGACTCACTGGGAAAGACCCTGATGCTGGGAAAGAGTTAAGGCAGGAGGAGAAGGGGGAGACAGTTGACGATGGTATCACTGACTCAAAGTTCATGAGTTTGAGCAAACTCCAGGAGATAGTGAAAGAGAGGGAAGCCTGGCGTGCTGCAGTCCATGGGGTAACAAAGAGGCGGATACGACTTAGCAACTGAACAGCAACACAACAATAAATTAAATTGAGAATTTTGAGATGAGATTATCCTGGATTATTTGGGTGGGCTGTAAATGTCATCACAAGTGTCCTTAAAAGAGGAAGACAGAGGTTTCCCTTCATGGAAAAGAAGGTGATGAGATATTGGAAGCAGAGATTGGCATGATGTTTACGAAGGTGAAGGAAGGGGCACGAACTAAGACAGTCACTAGAAGCTGAAAAAGGTAAGGAAATGGATTCTCCCCTCAGAGCCTCCAGAGGGAAACAGCATGGCCAGTAAAATTGATTTTGGTCTCCTGACCTCTAGTAAGAGAATGAATTTGTGTTATTTCAGGCCACTGAGTTTGTGGAAATGTGTTACAGCAGCAATAGGAAATGAATACCCTGAGTCTTAGTTTTATATCTGTAAAGTGAGGTCAGTACGTCTTTTCTGGGGTTAGAGTAAAGTTAAATAATTTAACTCCATAAAGATGGAATTCTAGTCCTACTTTGCCTCTTATTCCTTTTTCCTCAACTCTGAGAGCATGTGGTCTTTTATGTAAGTTATCCTAACAGAGGTGGCCAGTATCAGCAAGGAAAGATTTATTTGTTGTAGGCACTATGCTAGGAGGACTAGGGGACAAATGAGCTGACTGTGGAGAAGGAGAGTAAGACCTGACCAGTTGGAGTCCAGGGCAAAAAATTCAGAGTTGGCCCCTGAGTAGAGAAGGCAAATAGGTAGAAAACTGCCAAGGGAAGTAGGTTATGGGGAAGGGTTTCATTTTAAAGGTGGGTTTTGTTATTATTCAGGACTGGTGAGACAACAGATCAGGGGATTGCCATTGAGAAAATAGGTTGTTATAGTTCCCAAGAGGAGGGGCGGCTACATGGGGAAGTACCTGATTCAGTCAGGAAGCGGAAGTGGTGGAAGAAAATGTGGGCAAAAGCCCTTATTGTGGTTTCCTTGGGAAGGAATGGGAGAGATAGGATAAGTGGTTTAGGATTGGTTGGTTTGAATAATTTCAGCAGGCTCTGGGGAATTTGGGCTCTCTCAACTAGTCTGGTACTTGGCCTTGGGGGATTAGGGCAAGGAAAATTGCCTAGAGTTGGATGTAAGGGTGTGTGTATGTGTGTATGTTTGTGTGTTGAGGCAGGTCAGGGTAAGCCCTCGATGGTTGGTTTACATATAAAAAGTATGTGTGTTCCCCACTCCTTCCAATCCTATGGACTGAAGCCTACCAGGGTCTGCTGTCCATGGGATTCTCCAGGCAAGAATATTTAAGTGGGTTGCCATGCCCACCTCCAAAGGATCTTCCCAACTCAGGGATAGAACCATGACTTCTGCAATTCCTGCATTGCAGGGGGATTCTTTACTGCTGAGCCACCATGGAAGCCCACATAAAAAGCACTCCTAGGCTAGTTGTTTGCTATCTCTAGGAATGAGGCCTCAGATGCCAGTGCATCAGAAATGCAGAAAATAAGAAAATGTATTTAGTACAGTTTTCTGGATGGCCTTCCCAAGCAGATTATGTGGACATCAGGGGTGTAATTCAATAAAGGTCATAAATAGATGTTGAAAGAACTTGAATTGGGTCTTAAAGTTTATTACTATTTAGAAAAACAACAGACAAGAGGTAACAGGCATTTCTTTTTGGAAGATAGCGTAAGTAATTTCTCAGAGAATGACACTGGGCTGAAAGTTTACCTGCAGCATAGGATGTGACAGACTCTTGGCTGGTTGCTCAATTTCTATTCCCAACCTCACCTTTCTTTTGATACCTCCCCATACAAAGACTAGGATGACAGATACTTGCATACTCTCCTTGTAGAGGTGGCCATGTGACTAAGTTCTGGCCAGTGAGACAATTGGAGACATTTGTTATGAAATTTCTGGGAAAGATATTTCTTCCAGGAGAAAAAGATAAAGCCTCACAAAGAGAACACCTTTCCCTCTGTTTACTGTTTCCTGCCCCTGGATATGACTGTGATGCCTGGAGTTATGGCAACCATCTTGCAGCTATGAGGCAGCAAGCATGAAAATGTAAATTCAACATACTTTACATTGGCAAAGCAGAAAGATGGGAAGAACCTAGGGCCTTGCTGTCATCCTTGAGTTACAGAACCAATTAGGAGACTGCTTACCTCTATAGTTCAAATTAAGTAACAATAAATGTCCTTGTGGCTTGCTGCTGCTGCTAAGTCACTTCAGTTGTGTCTGACTCTGTGTGGCCCCATCCCTGGGATTCTCCAGGCAAGAACACTGGAGTGGGTTGCCATTTCCTTCTTCAATGCATAAAAGTGAAAAGTGAAAGTGAAGTTGCTCAGTTATGTCCGACTCTTCACGACCCCATGGACTGCAGCCTACCAGGCTCCTCCGTCCAGGGGATCTTCCAGGCAAGAGCACCGGAGTGGTCTTTGTGGCTTAAGCCATTGCAAATTGAGTTTGATGATACTTTTGGCTGAAAGCAGTCTTTACAGGTATAGAAAGTTTGCTGTAAATAATAGAAAGGTGAGCTTCCCGGGTGGCTCAGTTGGTAAAGAATCTGCCTGCAATGCAGGAGACCTGGGTTCAGTTCCTGGGTTGGGAAGATCCCCTGGAGAAGGAAATGGCAACCCATTCCAGTATTCTTACCTGGGAAATTCCGTGGACAGAGGAAACTGGTGGGCTACAGTTCATGGGGTTATGAGAGTTGAACACAATTTAGTGACTAAACCACCCATCAGGAGAAAGGTCTGTGTTGGATAAGTGGCTAGATTTGCTTTCTTGCATTTTAATTTTTTTAGCCTAAGTGAGATTTCAGTTCATCAATATATCAGTTAGGGTTTTAGTAAGAAACAGAAGGAATGACTAGAGAGAGTTAAAGGGTTATTACAAAGGTATAATCAAGGTGATGAAGCATCCTGGGGCTGGATACAATAAATTAGGCTGCTACACAGTGGGCCTTGCCCAAGGGAAAAGGAGGGAGTGAGGCCCAGAACTCCTGAAAGCTGAGCTATAGGAGAGAAGAAGTGAAAGTGAAAGTCGCTCAGTTCTGTCCAGCTCTTTGCAACCCCATGGACTGTATAGTCCATGGAATTCTCTAGGCCAGAATACTGGAGTGGGGAGTCTTTCCCTTCTCCAGGGGATCTTCCCAACCCAGGGATTGAACCCAGGTCTCCCGCATTGCAGGTGGATTCTTTACCAGCTGAGCTACAATGGAAGCGACGGAGAAGAGAGGTGGCCTTCAGTTCAGTTCAGTTCAGTCTCTCAGTCATGTCTGACTCTTTGCCACCTGATGGACTGTAGCATGACAGGCCTTAAGTGGTGTATGAAGCCACCTCCGACCCTCTAATCCCACAGGGAGGGAGAGAGTCAAGAGAACAACACTCTTCTCTCTCTCAGTCCACCCTGCAGACTCCTTCCAGCCTCGCCTTGGCTTAACTCTGCTAGAGACAAAAGACCAGGGAGCCAGGAGATGCAAGCTGGTTAAGTCCTTGGTATAGAATGTGGGGGTGGGGATAGGGGAAGCAGTTAGAGGAGCAAAAAGAGAATAATCAGAACTCATTTCCACCACTGGTCTGTGTTAATGTAAAATTGTCACTTCTAAGCTACTCCTTCTAGCACCAAGGCTCCTCCCAAACTACCAAAGACTCGGCTGCCTCCTCAGGAAATCAAAACCTTGGATTTCAAATACCTTTTGAATCCCAGAATATCACTGGGTCACACAAGGATGCTAAGTCCCAGCCATAGGGAGACTGCGGGTAGAAGCGCTAAGCCTCCAGTTCAGTATCTGTGGCCTCTGCCAGCCCTGGGCTGCTTGTTCCCCCGACTCATCACCACTGAAGAGCCGTCCCACTGTTTTGGCTGCAGCTCACTGGGCTCTTTTCTGAGGTCTGTTATTGAGTGCATATTTTGCACCTTATTGCTCTCACGTTTTGAAGAGGAGGAAGCCGTTACAGAGGCATAGAGAGTACCCCAATAATAAAAGAGCAATAAGAACGAGGAACTGGGATTCCCAGCTTGTCACAGGGTCTCTCTGCAGAGAGACCTATTAAGTCTGATTGTTAAGTTGATGGCTTATAAGGCTGAGAAATCCATCAGTTATGATACTCTGTTGCAGGAGTCAGGGCGGATTCAGAAACTTCTGGGGAAAATGAACTTTCTGGGCAGCAGAGAAGGTTAACCCCATCTCTTAAGCTCATAGGCACCTCAAAGGGGGTTTTGACTTTTTCCTTCCCTAAATTAAAATGGTAACACATACATCTGGCTAACATGCTGTCAGTATGAAAGGATTATATGCCAATCATATCATGAAAATATGATGATGTGCCAATGTACTGTGTCCAGTTTCTCTTCCCAGCAGCAACTACAGCAGTGGTTCTTGCAGAGCCTTCCCAGATATTCTGGGCATATCTGATCATAGATGTATTCTTTTTTTTTTTTTTTTTGGCCTCTCTGCATTGCTTCTGGGATCTTACTTGCCCACCCAGGGATGGAAACCCCACTCCCTGCAGTGGTAGCACTGTCTTAGCCTTTGGAGTGCCAGCGAAGCTCTGAAAAAACTGACATTTACTTAGTATTTATATTGTGTCTGGATGGGATGTTGTTGGTGCTCTACTCAGATGGGGCCCTGGTCTCCCAGCTGCTGTGACCACTGGCAGCTGATGGCTCAGAGCTGCCCTCGGGCTCCAAGCATTCCTTGCAGCCAAAAAGAAGCTGCCTTACTCAGCTGGTTATGCACCCTACTCTCAGGCAGCCTGCAGTTGATAACTGACTGATACAGGAAAATAACAGCCTGGACCTCTGTCTCAAAGTTGAATAACCCTGTGGTATAATTCATGCTCCAGAACTTCTGTTAGATCAGGCTGAAGTTAGTCTCCTGCTGAGAGTAGATTCTTAATTTTTTCTGCTGCTTCTATTACTCCCCTGCTCTTGAGAGCAATACTTCAAAGAATAATCTGTACAAGGGTACTTGCTTTAGGTCCTGCTTCTAGGAAGTCTTCTTAAGAGAGCTGGTTCTAGAAAACAGACTCTAAAGATGGAATTCTGAAGATAAATCATTTGATGGCAGGATAGCGATGAGGATCCATCAGTCACTAGTTGTATGTGAAATATCGATTGTTTCTGATGTGCTGTGGTGTGGCACATTGCTTCTAGTGAGCCAGGAAAGGATGCAGGCGGAAAAGGATGCACTGGCTGGTGCAAAGTCCCTGGGGTTTGAGAGATATGGAGCAAATTAGGATCTACAAGGACTGTGGAAATGGGTGACAATTGCTAAGCAAGCAATGTGCTTGAGTCCGAAGCCTTTTTATAAAAAATTTATTTATTTGGCTGTGCGGCATGTGGGATCTTAGTTTCCTAACCAAGGATCAAACCCGCACTCTGTCCATTGGAAGCATGGGATCTTAACCACTGGACAACCAGAGAAAGTCCCCCCAAAGTCTTCTTCTAGAAGCATTTAAAGAGATTCTCATCATCTACAGCCAGAGGACAGCAGGACTGAAGATCAGACATAGGGCTTATCTGTAAGAACAACAGACGTTCAGAGAAGGCTGTCTTCTCTGCTTGATAAATCACCAATGTCAAGGTCACCACCTTGATAGGAAACAAGTAGAACCCTGAGAAGACAAGAGATAAGTACTGGCCAAGTTGTGAAGACAAGGGAGCCCTGGTGCGCTGTTGTGCTAATGCAAACTGATGCAGCTGTCATGGAAAACAGTACGGAGATTCCTCAAAAGATTAAGAATAGAATTACTACATGATCCAACAACCCACTTCTGGTTATATATCCAAAGGAAATGAAACTACTATCTGAAAGATATATCTATACCCCCATGTTCATTGCAGCATTATTTATAATAGCCAGGACATGGAAACAGCCTAAGGGTCCACACAGATGAATGGATAAAGAAACTGTTTTATATACATATAAAACATATATATGCTTTTTTAATACATACACACACACACATAAAAAATATAAAAAGAAGGGAATTCTGCCATTTGCAACAACATAAAAGAAGGCATTATGCTAAGTAAAAAAAAAGTAAGACAGAGAAAGACAAATACTGTATGATTTCACTTATATGTGAAATCTAAAAATAACTGAACTCATAAAAACAGAGTAGATTGGTGACTGCCAGAGATCAGGGGAGGAGTGTGCAGTGGGGAGAAGAGGTGAAGGTGGTAAAAGGGTATAAACTTCTAGTTATAAGATAAATAAGCTCTGGGGGTCTAATATACAGCCTGGTGACTATCGTTCACAATACTGTACTGTATTGTTGAAAGTTGCTAAGAGGGTAGATTTTTATTGATTTATTTATTTATATATGTTCATTTATTTTTATTAATTGGAGGCTAATCACTTTACAATATTATAGTGGTTTTTGCCATACATTGACATGAATCAGCCATGGATTTACATGTGGTCCCCATCCTGAACCCCCTCCCACCTCCCTCCCCATCCCATCCCTCTGGGTCATCCCAGAGCACCAGCCCTGAGCACTTGTCTCATGCATTCAACCTGGACTGGCGATCTGTTTCACACTTGATAATATACATGTTTCGATGCTATTCTCTCAGAGAGGGTAGAGTTTTGAAAAGTTCTTACCACACACACAAGATAACTGTGACGTGACAGATAAGTCAATTATTTCTTGTGGTCATCATTTCAGCAATATATGTGTATGGCAAATCATCACATTGTACACCTTAAATTTACATAGTGTTATATGTCAGTTATATCTAAGTAAAGCGAGAAAAAAAACCCTTGAAATTTGGGGATGGGATATCTGAGTAGATGTACTTGAGAATCCTAAAACTTCAGATTCTCTAAACTGTCTGGGCCTGCAGAAGCGGGTCTCTCTGCCTTGTTGGAAGAAAGAGGCAACTCTTACCTAAAATGGGTCAGATCTCACCTTGGCCTCACTAGGCAAGTTCTGGGGCTATAAGAAAGAGAAAGGATTCTATGCCACAGGGGCTGTAGGTCCTGACCCACCGGACTACATTCTGCCTACATGTAGAAACTGAGGTGTTGGATTAAGGGGATAGAGAACATAAAGCTAGTTTAGGGGAATTTGCCCATGAGGCCTATTCCCATGACATAGTATTTAAGAACATGGTAGGAGCTCTAGGACTCAGTTCTAATATACTGCTGGCATGGTACTTGGAAGCTGGGAAAAGCAATGACCACATTAAATAAAGCAGAGTTGCCAGAACAGTCATAGCAGAATACGGATGTGGGAATCAAAAAACTCCAAGAAGCAAGCATCCTAAAATTCATCAACCAAACAAGACCAGAAAGCTTTCAGTTGACTCTCTTCTTCAGGAGGGCCTGGACAACTGTCCAGGTGATAGCAAATGCTCTGGAAAGGGGACCAACATCATTGAGATGCTCAGTTGTGCTTGTCCTCTGCAGATCAGGGCTCATGCTTTTATAGAATAAGATCTAGTAGCAGTGGAGAGGACAGGATCCTAGAATAGTAGAGATAACTAAGAGAAGCAGTAGTGACCTGATTACCATAATGGACAGTAAGGATCAACCTGACCAATGGCAATGTCTAGAAGAACACAGTATTTCTGGGGACAAGACAGATGGGCAGACAGAAAGGATACTGATTAACACACAATCAGTTCAGTTCAGTTCAGTTTAATCACTCAGTTGTGTCTAACTCTGACCCCATCAACTGCAGCATGCCAGGCCTCCCTGTCGATCACCAACTCCCGGAGTTTACTCAAACTCATGTCCATTGAGTCAGTGATGCCATCCGACCATCTCATCCTCTGTTGTCCCCTTCTCCTCCTGCCCCCTCCCAGCATCAGGGTCTTTTCAAATGAGTCAGTTCTTTGCATCAGGTGGCCAAAGTACTGGAGTTTCAGCTTTAGCATCAGTCTTTCCGATCAATATTCAGGACTGATTTCCTTTAGAATAGACTGGTAACACATAATAAGAAGAGATTAATAGTAGAAGGCTGGGGTCAACATTACTCCAATGAAAAGTTATAATAACTTGCCTGATTTAAAGACCTGAGCCTGTACTCAAACCTAGAATGCATGAACCAAAGGAAAGACTACATGTCTATGAGAAAGAATCTGGAACACCAGGGCAAGTGTGTACAGACTTTTTTCAGTTCTTCTCCAAAGTGATTTATGGTTATTTCCTTGGATGGGAAAGAGGACTAATCTAATATTTTGAGGGATGTTGGATACACAGTCTAAGTTGATGAGGATACCCAAGAGTCCAAAGGACCATCAGGCCCTCCTGTCAGAGGAAGAGCATATTGGAATCAGATAATAAATGGAGACTTCACCCAGGCCTGTCTCAGAGTGGGCTCCTGGCTCCTTTTATCAAACTGGTGGTCGTTTCCTTGATTCCCAAATGTATGATTGGAATGGATGCACTTAGTAGTTTCCAGGATCCTCACATCAGTCCTTAGACCAATAGTCTGTAGAGTGAGAGCTATTGTAATAGGAAAAGCCAAGTAAAGCCCCTGGAACTGTGTCACCTCTGCCCCAACCAAGTAGTAAACCACAACAATGTTCAAAGGAAGATCACATCCACATGGGCAAGAACACAATTCTACTTTTATAGTCTTGCTCCAGGGCTATGTTTATTTTCCTGCTTTCTGTCATAATACATTCCAAAGGGACCCAGGCCATCTGGCCATTCCACAGAACATCACATTAGTCCATCATAGTGAAATACCATGTTGCTTGGACCTGACAAGCAAGAAATGCAAGTAACCTGGATGTCTTGATGAGATACAAGCTTTCCAGAGGGTGAATAAACCCCATAAAAATTCAGAAGACTGCTACACTGATGAAAAATTTAAGTGGCAATTTAAGTTAACTTCTTCCACCTGGTAGGGGTTTCAGTATCTATAATATTAGTTTTAAAATTTTGAGATAATTTTAGATTGATAGAAGAGATGCAAGAAGAACACGGATTTCTGCAAGCATTTTACCCAGCTTGCCTTTATATTAACATCTAATATAAGCATAGAACATATATCAGAACTAAGAAAATAACCTTGTTGCTGGGCCGTGCTTCAGTCATTTCTCATTCTTTGCGATCCTATGGACTGCAGCCCAGCAAGATCCTCTGTCCATGAAATTCTCCAGGCAAGAATACTGGAGTGGATTGCCATGCCTTCCAGGACATCTTTCTGACCCAGGGGTCAAACCCGCATCTCTTATATCTCCTGCATTGGCAGGTGGGTTCTTTACCACTAGCACCACTGGGGGAAGCCCAACCTTGGTACAGTACTATTCTCTAGAGCACAGACTTTATGTGGATGGTGAAGAGGTCCAATGGTCAAAGGCATGCCAGAGATTTTTCTCCACAGTAAAGGACAACTTATCTTCTACCACTAAGAAAGAGTGCTTGGTAGATCTCTTCAGGTTAAGGTGGAAGGTTTCTAGTTTTAAGAAGGGCTCAGATCCATAAAGGACTCAATAGCAGGTCCAGCCTCATTACAAGCAGTCCTGCGATTTGTGCTCTATCACTTGACACATCTCATGATACTAGAAGTATCTGTGGTAGAGAAAAGGCCAACTGGAGTGTCTGGCAAGACCCAAAAGAAGAGACACAGTGCAGCCCATTACAGTTCTGGAGAATGGCTGAACCAACTGGGAGAGAGAAACATACACATTTGAAAAGCATCTACTCTAGTGGTCCAACGATTAGACTTGGCGCTGGATGAGCTGGGACTGGGGGGTGGGGAAGGGCAGATGCCTGTCCAAAGGCCTACTCCCCCTCTGACAATTAGGGGCTAACAGTTTTACAGACAGGGAATTCCCTGGTAGCTCAGTGGATAAATAATCTGCCTGCAGTGCAGAAGCCTCAGATTCAATCCCTGGGTCGGGAAGATCCCCTGGAGAAGGAATTGGCAACCCACTCCAGTATTCTTGCCAGGAAAACCCTAAAGACAGAGGAGCCTGGTGGGCTACAGCCCATGGGGTCGCAAGAGTTGGACATGACTTAGCAACTAAATCACCACCAGTTTTATAGACCTACAGATGGGGAGTGAGGTGAGCGGGGTGTATATGCAGAAACAGCATAGTCAGCTCTGACAGCTATTTGAACTTGATCACTGGTGGTCTGACCAACATCACCTTGATTAAGTACAATTAATCTTTAGTTCCAGGGTTGGTTTGTTCCCAGTTCCTTGAGGCCAGTTCTCAGAATTGTGGCAGCTTATGTCATGGCTACAGCCTGGCCATCATGTAGTTAACTTCTTCCACCTGGTAGGGGTTTCAGTATCTATAAAACAGCTCATAGGATATGGCTCAGAATATTATCTATAGCCCTTAAGAAGGAAATAAATATCCTTGACTTTGCATAATGACTAACCTATTATTATTTGGTCTTCTTTGGTTGTTTTTCTTTGTTTCTGCATTTTCCTCACTTTTCTGATTAATCTTATTATTTGGCTAAAGTTTTTCCACAGACAAAAGGCAGGTGAAAGTTATGGTGAGGAAGGACCACAGAGTCCTGCTCCATTTCAAAGGGGGGATAGGAGGGTCTTTTGGTATTTATAACAAGCCTCTCTGAGCCTGTGTTTAAGCTAATGAATTGACTCTGGGAAGAGGGAAGCTGGTTGCCAGAGGAACAAACCCTGAGATTAGAGGCTTGAAACTTCAACTCCACCCTTCAACCTCAAGGGCAGGGACTGAGTTAATCATTACTGTCAGTGATTTTATTAATTATGCCAAGATTGAAAGCAGGAGAAGAAGGGGATGACAGAAGATGAGAAGGTTGGATGGATATGAATGTGAGTAAACTCCGGGAGTTGGTGATGGACAGGGAGGCCAGGCGTGCTGCAGTCCATGGGGTTGCAGAGTCAGACACGACTGAGTGACTGAACTGAACGGAATGAAATCTCCATTAAAAAAACACAACAGAGTTTCTGAGAGCTCCCTGGTTCGCGTGAACAGCGGGGTGCTGGGAGGGTGACACACCCAGAGGGGGAATGAAAGCTGAGTCCCCTCTCCACAACCCAGACCTTGCCCTATGCCTCTCTTCCATTTGACTGTTCCTGAGTTGTATCCTTTAGAATAAGCCAGTAGACAGATGTAAAGCATTCTCCTGAGTTCTGTGATCTGTTCTAGAAAACTGGACCCTGAGCAGGGTATTGTGGGATGCCCTGAATTACAGCCAGTTTGTCAGAAGTACCCAAGGTCTAGACTTCCCACTGGCATCTGAAGTAGGGAGCAGAGTTGCAGAACTAAGCCCTGAACCTCTGGGGTCTGCACTGCTTTGGAGTAGTGAGTGTCAAAACTGAATTATCTTGCAGGACACTCAGTGGGTGTCCACAGAGCATTGGAGAATATCTTGATGTGGAAAAGTCACACATGTGGTAAACAAGAGCTAATGCCTTTAGGCTCCACAGTTTTGACCCTTTCCTTCAGGTTCTACAGTTTCATTCCGCAAAAACTCCTAAGGCTAGGGAAGTGAGATAGGGAAGAAGCCAGGATGATTCATCTAGTCAGTTAATGTTCTGACTTGATGTCAGAAGTCAGTTCTTCATCAGTTGGCACTTTTTATTCTAGGATTTACAGAGATGCAAAGATAAACTATTATATAATCCCTTCTTTCAAAAATCCATCTCCAAGGCTTTCAGGATTGTCCCCCCCGGCCTCTGATAACAACAAATTTAAAAACTTGTAGGGATGAGGGGAGGAGGTAAGACTTTAGATAATTTTTTTTTTCTAGCAATCTTATATTTAAAAAAAATGAGGCTTAAGGTCACAGGGGTAATAGATAGAGTGGGCTTTTGTATTGGTGTTTCACTCTGTTGTTTAATCTTCATTTTCTAACACAATTTCAGCATTTGAAATATTTCAATATTTCTGAATAAAACTGGAGAGTTTGTGAAGCTGATTTTAGAAAACGAACATGGAAACTTGATTCACAGAGAGTTTGGAGTATAATTTTTTGTTTGTTTGGGGCATCCTGTGGCTTGTGGGATCTTAGTTCTCTGACCAGGGATCAAACCCAGGCCTCAGCAGTGAGAGAACAAAGTCCTGACCACTGGTCCACCAGGGAACTCCAATGGAGTATAATTTAGCTATATTGAAGCTACGCATCCCAAACTGAGATGTTCATTATTGTTACGCTAGACATTTTGTGAGGACAGGAATTCTGTATTTTGAAAAAAATTTCTTTCCCCTCTGTACCCTGATGAATAAATGAACAAAACACATAAACATAGGTAAAGTGGCTAAGTGTGTGATGGGTAGCTAAATTTATTCTTTTTAGGATTTTAAATCAGTGAATCTTTGTTGAAAACCAGCAGGAGGAAGGCACTGTGCAGGAAATGAAAAAAGGCCTAACTGCAGCCCCCCCACCATCATGGAGCTTTAGAGTTTAGTAGGTTAAAGAACATATGACCCAGGACAGAAAGTGGCAGTGAAAGCCTTCTGAGAGGGATGCTCAGAGGAGGTAAAGTTTTCCTCTGATTGGGAAAACTTCATGCTAGGGAGAGCTTGGTGCTGCGCGTCAAGAACCTGAATTCTAGGACTGGTTCTATTACTGATCTGCCTCTGTAGGTTAGGCTTTGTGGACAAAGAATATCACCAGCCATATCAGTGAAGACAGGATGTTGTGGCCATCAGCCACTCCCCCCGCCCCGCCCCAGATAGTTAAGGTGCCTGTCAGAGGAACTATTTCAGTGAACCCAGACTCTTGCTTCTTCCCATAGATAGAAAAGTGCTAACTTCATTAATTTAAGCTGTCTGGCTTTTAATTAACAGTCATCTTTTAATATTCCCACTACCTAGTTTTTGTTGCAAAAGTTCCTAAATATCCTGGCTTCTCCCTTATCTCTCTGAACAGCCCCTCAGAGCGATATGAGAGGCTGCCTCCTGGGCTTAAGCCCTCAGTATGTTCCTCCAGGAAAACTCAGTTCTCAATTTTTAGGTCATATATTTTCCCACAGTACACAGTTTATAAATAAAGCTCCCCAGATTTCTATTGTCACTCTGAAACTCTAGGGGTTAGAGGGACAATGACCTTCAGATTTCCTATTTCTTATTGCTACTCGCCCCTACACCCCCTCGCTCTCTATGTCCCTCTTCTTCTGGAGGCCAGATGGAGAAATGAAAGTGGTCCCTTTAAGGGAGCCCTCAGTGTCTGGCCCCGGGGAGCCCCAAGCCGGGGGCAGGGGAGGGGCTCCGGGGACCCGGGCTTCCCACGCAGCCGGGGACGCCGCTGCGTCATGGCGCTCACAGCCAATCAGGATGAAGCCTGCCTGGACGCATTACTAGGGCGACGGGCCCGACGCCTGCTTCGGGATGAATTAGCGGCGGGTTCTGCACCCAGGTTGTGACCCCCACGGATTCTGAAGCTCACCCACGCGGTCTCCACTGCGTCGCGCGTAGTCCTCTGCTGGCCACAGGTGAGAAGCTGGAACCGTCAGGTGGGGGTTCTGGCGCCGGGAAGATGGCGGCGGTGGCCGGGGGATCCCCGGTTGGCGGAGGGGGAGCGGTCCCATGGGCTCTTCCCTGGACAGCGGGCCTCCCGGGGATGCGGCCCCCTGTAACGGTCACTTAACGGGGAATTGGAGTCCGGATGCGGGTGGCGGTGCCACCGGCTTAGGTGAGAGGAGGTGTGGGGAAGCGATTCCTGGAGGCTAGCGGAGGCGTCGGGGGCCACGGAGTCGCTCGGCCGGCTCGATGGGCCGCTTTGCTCGGTGTTTACAGAGAGAGAGCTCCAACACGTCCCTGCTACAGACTTGGGCGGGTCCAGGAGCTGCACCGCTGCGAACACAGTCCAGCCTGTCACTGTTAAATCAGATGTGCAGAAGGTCCCAAGTGGCCGCCACGTGCGAGGCTTAGATGTGAGCTGGAGAGGGCAGGGGCTGGAACTGGTTTATCTGTGTATCCTCCAGGGGCCTGTCTGTAGGTGACAGAATGGCAGTGCCACGAAAAGGGTAGGCCCTAACAAGGGGCTGATGTCAAGTCCGATCGTTAAGGCTAGTGTCTGAGCTCCTGCTTCTCCATTGGAAGAGAAGAAGTAAAAAGTTCGGGGGCTTAGGTGTTGGGGAGACATTCTTCCTCCTTGTACTTTCTCGGTTCAGGTGGGTTCCCTGGGGCCATTGCCCCTGCCTTCGAAGTTCTTTAGCTCTATCCCACGTGCACGTGGATGCATGTACAATTGAGGATTTGTTGCCAAAATCTTGGCTGTCTGTGCACCAAAGCCAAACAGAAATAGGGAGACAGTTATGGAGAAGAAAGAAAGGATGGCTTTATTATTTTGCCAGGAGGCAAAGCAGGAGCACAGTAGGCTAGCAGGAGAGGTTATACAGTCAGGCAGCAATATGTGATAAGGATCAAGGCAGTAACAGTCCTGTATTTACTTCTGATAAGTTTCAGAAGGGCGGGTGGGGGATTTGCTAACAAGATGAGGGTGTGTACAGGGTCTCAGCAAGTCAGTCTCCTAATCTGGATGAGCCTCTCTGTTCCCTTTAATCTTTGCCTCAGGTGGTTTCCCTTGCTGTTCCTCCTGCCCTTTGGAACTCAGAGAAGGTCATGGGAGACCAGAGTCTTGCCTACAAGGAGTGGGAAACAAAAAGGCCTCCATGCCCAGGGAGCCCCACAGGGCCCTGCTCAGTGTCAGACTGACATTCAGTTTAAGCTCAGGAATGTAATAAAGATAGACTATCTGTGCAGGTCTTACAGAAATGAAATTTTGTCCATTCCTGTCAGTCCCTTATTTGAGCAAAGACTTGTCATGATATATGAGGAAGCACAAATAATTAATTGAAGAAGGTTTTAAGTTTTTATTAAACTCTTCAAAAGAATACTTTGCCAGATGACTTTTACAACATAATTTGTGTTAGGTATTAAGATTCATTGCTTTGATGTATTTTTCTAGTTTCTATTTATAATAAAAAGGTAACACTGGTTCTTTCATTAAGCCTGCTGTGGAACTGCCCTGCCAAGTCTTTGGGATATAAAGATTAATTGCTGATCCTGAGTGAGACAAAGAAGTTTGATTCACTAATGCAGGTGATAAGGACTCCAGTATAGTTGTGGTGGGTACAGAGAGCTGCAGGAATGCACACCAGGTAACCGTCACTTCTGTGGTCCTGTGCAAGAAAGAAAGGGAGCTGATTGCAAGGTAGAGGGGGAAAGAGCTTTAGGCAAAGGAGAAGGCAGTGCCAAGTTAGGTTGGGTTAGCTTTAAAAAAAACTGTCTTGATGAAAGTCCTTTTTACAAAACTGTTGTATCTTTTGAGAGTAAAAGAAAAATATTAATTTAATTTTTCCCCCTGTTTTTAAAAAAGCTTCTATTGTACATTGCATGAAATATACTTTCATGTGACAGAAAAGCAGGTTAAGTGATTTTTGGTTTTGGTAACAGTCTTGGTTTGGTGGAGTGCCTTGTTCCGTTATTGAGAGAGCACAGTGGCACTTTTTATTTGTTATCTTTGGAGTGCCTGCTGTGCATCAGGCACTGTGAAAATGAGGCGTCTTCCTTGTTCTAATTTGAGCAAATGATGGTCCATTTCTTCCCACCAGGTGCTTAGTCAGGCTGTTGATGTTGCTGAGGACCAAGGGTAAACAATGGGGAAAAACCCAAAAAAGACTTTCTTCCACACTGCATCTGTGGAGATTTGGTGTTGGGCTGGAGTTAGGCACAGTTTCTACTCTGCCACTGAAAATATCTTAGGGAAATCATTATTTCCTTATTACCTTATCTTTGACGTGGACAACGCGTTTCTCCTCTGAGCAATATCTCTGTGTTGTTGTCAGGAGAAAAAAAAAAGTATAGGTAAAAGGACTTAAAAAGGTTAAAAGCACTGTGATGACAGTTAACATAGAAACTGTTTCAGGAGCCTTATATGGGCTCACTCACTCAGCAACATTGTGAAGTGAGTACTTTATCATCTTTGTTTTACAGATGAGGAAACTGAGACACATTGAACTTTTAAGTTATTTTCCCCAAATTTCACTACTAGTGTCATGGTGCCAAGCTGTGTTCTTAGCCACTGGGCATACTATCTTCTGTAACATGCAGATGTTAATGTGTTAAGGGGATATATATGAACAGGCTTTCAATGAAGTAATTTTGTGTGTGGTCTTTTAGTTGTGTAAATAATGACTGATTCATTCCATTGGCATCCAGTAGTGATTTATATGGTGATGACATGACTACAGTTACTTTGGTTAAGTGATATAGTCATCCCACCTTTGATGTCCATTATAGTATTTTAAAACAGGATTGTTACTGATTTCTAAGAGGAAGCACAAATCAATAATTGAAGAAGGTTTTGGTTTTTATTAAACTCTTTTGAATACTTTGCCAGATGACTTTTACAACATAATTTGTGTTAGGTGTTAAGATTCATTGCTTGTATGACAAAAACTAATGTAATGATGTAATGTAATTAGCCTCCAACGAATAAAAATAAATGGAAAAAAAAAAGATTCATTGCTTTGATGTATTATTCTAGTCTCTGTTTATTAAAAAAAGGTAACATGAATAAAAGTGGCTGGGATATTCATTCTTTCATTGAGCCTTCATGGAATTGCCCTGCCAAGCCCTTGGGACATAAAGATTAATTGCTGATCCTGAGTGAGACAAAGAAGTTTGATTCACTAATGCAGGTGGTAAGGACTCCAGTATTGTTGTGGTGGGTACAGAGAGCTGCAGGAATGCACACCAGCTAACAGTCACTTCTGCTGTGGTCCTGTGCAAGAAAGAAGGGGAGCTGATTGCAAGGTAGAGGGGGAAAGAGCTTTAGGCAAAGGAGGAGGCAGTGTCAAATTGGGTTGAGAGGGCATGAGTGCCCAGTAGTCAGGCCAGAGTTTTGCAAAAGTTGGTGAGAAAGAAGCCAGGAAAGGTCAGAGCCAGATTATGAATTCTCAGCTGAGAGAGTGATTTTATCCTGTGGGCAGTGGGACCTATAGAAGGATGAGTAACATGACCAACTTTATGCTCTGTAAAGGGAACTTTGGTGATGCTAGGGTCAAAGACAGAATGTAAGGAAGAAACCAGTTAAGGGCAGGTTCCGTACTCCTGACCCAAGACGGTGAGGGAGTGAGGCAGGGCGTTAACTGTGACAGCAAAATTCAGAGTCCACCGCACACTTCGTGAGGGCAGAATGGAAGATGGCTGGGTGTGAAGAATAGTGGGGTGTGGAGGGGAGCACCTGCTGAGGGAGTGAAGGTGTTATATTTGGGGTGTTTGGGGTAACCATATGCTTAGAGCTCGGAAATACTGTTAAAAATTTTAGGGAAAAGGATGGAGCAAGGAGTTCTTTGTTACTGGGTTTTGGGAAGCCTGTAAACCCTCTGAGGTGCTGGGTTACATAAAGTGTAACAGAACCAGGTTTAACCGAAGCCTCTAGGCTTCTGATTTCTGAGATTACAGAACTTTTAATTATATCCTTGAAGACAGTAGGGTCTAGTGTAAAGTGACCCATTGAAGGAAAGCCACTCAAAGGGAATGGGAAGAAGGTATGGTTGAAGTAAAATATTAGAATAACAAGTGTTAGAGGATGTTCCCCCCCTTTTTTTAACATTATGTTTTAATATATTGGTACAGAAGTCATATTACGAATGTAGTCACAAATGAATTCTCTAGTTGTAAAACTGACAGCTGCTCAAACTTCCATGATACTAGAGTTGTCTTATCACCAACAACATAACATGAATGCATTTGAAATCAGCCACGTGGTGAAACTGTAAGCCTTGCAAAAGTGCAGGAATTCGTGAATTCAGAGCAAGGCCAAGAGCTGTTCAAACCGTAAGCAGAAATCAGGAATCAAAGAACTACTGAGTAGAGCAGGCATGCATTTCTTTAAAAAGACTTAAGTCAATGACTGTAACAATGATTGACACATTTGACTTCAGACTTTGTTAAAATTGAGAATTTTTCTCCATCTAAAGATAACATTAAGAGAATGAAGGGCAAACTACAGATTGGAAGAAGAAAATGGCAATCCATCTGACAGATGTATGTATATTATATAAACTTAATAAGAAAAAGACAGTTTTATTTAAAAATGTACAAAATTTTGAATAGGCACTTGGTAAAAGAGAATCTCTGTGTGGCCAGTATGCATATAGAGAAGTGTTCAACATCAGTCAGTGGAGAAATGCAAATTAATTAATACAATAATGAAAAAAAAAACAGTAAATCCATGGCTAATTCATTTCAATGTATGACAAAAACCACTGCAATGTTTAGCCTCCAACTAATAAAAATAAATGGAAAAAAAAATAATAATGAAAAAAACAACAGTGAGATACTACTGTCTGCCTTCTGGAATGGCTAAAATGAAAGACAGTGGCTTTCTTGGCAAGGATGTGGAGCCACAGAATCTCTTAAATGTTTTGGTAGGAATGTAAAATGGTACAGTAATCTTGGAAAACTGGCTGTATCTAATCCTACCCATGACCCATCATTTTCATTCTTAAGTATATACCCAAGGGAAATAGATGTATATTCTACCCCTCCCCCCAAAAGTAAAAGGATGTTCATAGCACCTTTATTCACAATAACCAAAAATTAGATGAAACCCAACTGGACATTGGCAGTAGAATGGATGAGTAAGTTGTGGTTTATTTATATATGAAAAATTACAGAAGCAGTAAAAGAGAAGGAACTACTGCTGATGTACACATCAACATTGATGGATCTCATGGACTTAATGAGCCAGATAATTCATTGAATGCTATGTGACTCCATTCAAATGAAGTTCAAAAATAGGTAACGACTGTTTCCAGGTCAGAATAGTGGTTCCTCCAAGGGGTGGTGTTGGTAATGACTAGAAGGGGCATGAGGGAACCTTCTGGGATGCTGGAAATGTTCTGTATCCTGAGATGGGCATGGGTGTGTGTATATGAAAAATTCAAGTTGCATACCTAAGATTTGTACAGTTTCTCTTATACTTTAATTTACAAAGAGGTGCTAGTGAGAATTTGGCAGTGTTAGACCAGTTAACTTTTGATGAGGAAAACCAGCAGGAATGACAATGAGAAAGGTGCTTTAAAGGAATATAAAAGGAGTATGAGAGGCTCCAGGGAAATGGTGAAATCTAGATTTTTCTTATTTTTTATTTTACAAAAATGTCTTTATATAATTGTCTTGTAAAAGGCAAATGTAAAATTAAGACTGTTATATCATGCTGTTTTACAGTTTGGTCTCAAAGTTATGTTCCAAGCTCTGTACCAATTGATTAGTTCCTTGTCCTAAGAATTAGTACATAGTTTCAAGTGTAACCTAGGTTTTGGTAAATACAAGATATGTTATGGGAAATAAATTGATGTGTATTTTGTTTAGTTTTGAGAGGAAAAATTCTAATCAAATCTCTTTTTCATCAATATGAAATGTGGTGCCTGTTTAAGAGAAGTCACTGTGTGACTTTTCTGCATCCCTGCTGATTGCTCTTGGAGAATGAGCCCTGAGTTGTGATTCTTTTGGCTGAAGAGTCTTGAATGTCTTAAATGTGATGGAGCTAAGAAAAGCCTTTGGTGAGTTACCTGTAGCAGCAAGGTAGAGCTAAAAAAAGGCCTTTGTGAGCTACCATCAGATTTGACAGTGTTTATCACACCTCTCCCTGGTGGTGGTGGTGGTGGTGGTTTTAGTCGCTAAGTCGTGTCCGGCCTTTGCGACCCCATGGAGTGTAGCCTGCCAGGTTCCTCTGTCCCTGGGATTCTCCAGACAAGAATTCTGGAATGGATTGCCACTTCCTTCTCCAGGGGATCTTCCCAACCCAGGGATCGAACCAGGATCTCCTGCATTGCTACTGAGCTACATGTCTCCCTAGGTCTCTCTAACTGACAGTGAGGACAAGGGGTGGGTGGATCCTACTGTGATGACCTGGGAGGCAGAAGCCTGAGGGGCAGCCACCAGTGAGAGCTGACTGGAAATGATTAACCACGTTATCAGCTATAACTCTGTTACAGTTGAGGTTCCTACACACGTACAATGCTCACTTCCTCCCAGGAAGGAGATTACTATTCTAGGGATGATGAGGAGCAGACTTAATGCTATCCTTAGTTTTCCATTTCAATTAGAGATCACCTTCTTTCTATATTTGTAAGTGAAAGTTAACCTCCTCCGGAGACCTTGTGGAGCAGGGAGATGGCTTATTTCTGTGGTGAGCTCGTGTCTACTGGTGTCACAAAACAAATGATGGATAAGAGACAGGAATAAAGATGCAATGAGGGAAGAGACGTGAGTGGTGGCAGCCATTCTTAGGCTCTATGTGGCCAGGAATATGGACTGAAAGGGTTTTTTTTTTTTTTTAAACTCTGACAGTGGCTCTTTCCACACATGAATGTTAAGTATCTTGGGGAAGACATCTTTGTCTGGGTTCTTATTATTTCTACCTTCCTTTTCAAATATGAATACTTTTATTAGATTTATTTTTTAAATTATGTAGCCTTTAAATAATAATTTGCCTTTTGAGGGTTTTGGAGAAGAATGATGGTAACCAGGAGTGGCTTGAATACCAAAATGTTTATTTGTTTAATCTGAACATTTTTGAACCATTGCTATGAGCTTGATGATGGAGACATAATTGAGGAGGTACAGTTTCTGCCACCTCCAGAGGCTCTAGGGGAGCCTCTGCTCCTGGCCTCTTCTAGCCTCTGGTGGCTACCTGCATTCCTTGGCTTGTGGCCACATCACTCATTCCTTGTCTCTGTGGTCACTGCCTTCTCCTGTTCTGTCTGTGGTCAGATCTCCTTCTGCCTCTTTTTTGAAAGAATATATGTGATTGCATTTAGGGTCCACCATGATAGTCCAGCTTCCCAGGTGGCACTAGTGGTAAAGAACTTGCCTGTCAGTGCAAGAGATGTAAGAGACACGGGTTCAGGTTCGATCCCTGGGTCGGGAAGATCCCCAAGAGGACAGCGTGGCAACCCGCTGGAGAATTCCATAGACAGAGGAGCCTGACAGGCTACAGTCCATGGGGTTGCAAAGAGTCAGACAGACTGAAGCGATTTACAGGCATGATATTCCAGGATGATCCCTCCATCTTAAAAGATTTAATTTAATCATATCTACAAAGTTTTGTTTTGTTTTTTTTTTCCTTTTCTGCTTAGGTAATGTTTACAGGTTCAAAGGATTAATACCTTATGTGGGTATCTTTTGAGAGGGTCATAATATAGCCAAGATATTTGTTAATCTGTGTATTGAAGGTGAAGAGATTAATTACTTAAAGTCACAAAGTTAGAATTAACTTCTCTCTCTTTATATATTTGTTTCCCGTCTGTGTACCACCTTTTGGAAGAAAGTAATATTCTGTGTTTATGTGGATTTGTTATACAGTCAAGTTTAGGGATTCTTTTTTGTTTTCTAAAAGACTTATTATTTTGAGATAATTGTAGAATTACATGCAATTTTTAAGAAATAATACAAAAAATCCCCCATGTTCCCTTTATACAGTTTTTCCCAATGTACAGTATTACAACCAGAATATTGAGATTGATACAGCCGAGATACTGAACACCTTCCCCACACAGATTCCTTCTATGGTCCTTTGATAGCTACACATCCCTTTCTCTGACCTCTGGCTATCACTAATGTGTTCTCAATTTCTAGAATTCTGTCATTGCAAGAATGTCACTTAAATGGAATTATACAGTAGGTAACCTTTGGAGATTTATCTTTTTTTCACTTAGCATGATTCCCTGGACATTCATCCAAGTTGTTTTATGTATCAACTTAAATTTATTCAGTAGTTTATTCTTTTTTCTTGCTTAGTATTTTTGTATAGTCTTCAGTATTTTTTGGTATTGCATGTGCATGCACAGTTGTGCCTGTCTCTTTGTGACCCTGTAGACTGTAACACTGATGTGAAGAATTGACTCACTGAAAGAGACCCTGATACTGGGCAAGACTGAAGGCGGGAGGTGGAGGGGATGACAGAGGATGAGATGGTTGGATGGCATCACTGACTCAATGGACATGAGTTTGAGTAAGCTCCAGGAGTTGGTGATGGACAAGGAAGCCTGGCATGCCCCAGTCCTTGCGGTCACAAAGTGTCAGACACGACTGAGCAACTGAACTGAACTGAGACTGTAGCCCACCAGGCTCCTCCTCCAGGGGATTTTCCTCCAGGGGATCTTCTGGGCACAAGGATGGAATCTGTGTCTCCTGTGTTGCCAGGCAGATTCTTTACCATAGAGCTACCTGGTAATGTAGCCACTGAAGGACATCTTGCTTTTTTTCTAATTTTTGGCTGTTTTCACTAAAGCTGCAGAGAAGATTCATGTACAGGTTTTATGTGAACATAAATTTTATTTCATTGGAATAAATGCCCAGGAATGCAGTTACTACACCATATGGTAGTTGTATGGGTACATTGAACTCTTAATTCTCTTCCATTCTGATGCTAATACCAAACTGCTAATTATCGTTGCTTTGTGGTAAGTTTTGAAAACGGGAAGTATCTCCTACTTTCTTTTTCGAAATTGTGTTGTTTTTTTCTGGGTCCCTTGTAAGGCCTTACAAATTTTAGAATCAGCTTGTTGGTTTCAACAAAGATGTCAGCTGTGGATCTGTTTGTCAGTGATTTTTAATACTATTTTCATTGAATTGTACAACTATTACCACAATTCATTTTAGAACATTTTCACCTCAGTAAGAAACCCTGTATCCATTAACAGGGACACCTCATCTTCTTTCATCCTCCTCTACCTTTGACCTAGGCAAATACTCGCCTTCTGCCTATGCTAGGCATTTCCTTTAAGTAGAACTACACAATATATGGCCTTTTGTAACTGGTTTCCTTCACTTCTTAGCATAATGTTTTAAAGGTTCATCCCTGTTGTAGCATATAACAATACTTAATTCCTTTTTATGTCCGAGTAATAATCCATTGTGTGGATATACCACTTTTTATTTATCCATTCATCAGTTGATGGAGATTCATATACAAGTTTTTGCATAATTTTTTTGTGTAATTGTGCTGTAATTTTTTTGGGGGGGTATATATGTGGGAGTTGAATTTCTGGGTCATAGGGTAGCTTATGTATTTAATCTTGTTAGGACTTTTCCAGACTCTCCCATTTTACAATCCCCTTGCAGTGTGTGGGGGTTTCCATGTTTCTCCATCCTCCTCCAACACTTGCTAGTGTCTTTTTGATTATAACCATTCTAGAGAAGTTGTAATAAAACATTCTCTTGTAATAAAACTTCTCTTAAAGAATAAAAAAAATCTTTATTACAATAAAATACAATATTTTATTGTAATAAAATATATTTCATAATAATTCACTCCTAAATTCTTCACCATATATCTTCTAAAAACAAGGTCATACATTATAACAAGAGTATAATATAATACTGTTTAATATAATACTGTTGTTTAATATACAATCCATACCTATGTTTCCTCAGTTGTCCTTTATAGATGTTTATTTCTGTATTAAGAATCCAATCAAAGAAGTGTTTTCATGTCTGTTTAGCTTCTTCAATCTAGAGTAGTTGTAAGAAAACATTCTCTTGGATGTGAGGTGATCTCTCATTGCAGTTTTGACTTGCATTTCCCTGATGACAAATGATGTCATCTTTTCATGTGGTTATTAGGCATTTGTATATTTTCTTTGGGGAAATATCTATTCAGATCTTTTGCTCATTTTTTCCTCTGTTATTTTTTAAATCATGAAAATATAACATGTTTGCAAGAGACTTGGAAAATACAGAGCAAATTTACATGTAGTTCTACTATATATTACAATTTAAGTAGATAAATTAAGATTTTTAGTTGGAGTTTCAATATCAAGCTCAAAAATTAATAGAATGACTATACATAGAAGGAAGGATATAGTAGACCTGAAAAGCACTATGAACCAATTCAACATAATTAAGATTTATATGACTTTGCCCATTTTTAATTGGCTTATTGTCTTTTTACTACTGAGTTATACAAGTTCTTCATATATTGCAGTTAGAAGCCCTTTATCCTTTGTATGATTTGTAGAAGTTTTCTTCTATTCTGTAGGTTGTCTTTTCAATTGAAATGCAGTTTGCAGTTGATTTTCTTTATTTCTTTCTTTTAAGTTTATTTTTAATTGAAGGATAATTACTTTACAGTATTGTGTCGGTTTCTACCAAACATCAACATTAATCAGCCTTTTCTGATATGTTTATCTTGTATCTGCAGCCTTACTGAATTCACACTATTGGAGGTTCTAAGACGTTTTGGGACAGATCCTTTGGGATTGTGTATGTAAACCATCATGTCATCTGCAAATAGGGACAGGTTTATTTCTTCTTTCTGTGTGGCTTTTGTTGCCTTTTTTTGCCTTCTTCCATTGAGTAGAATTTCCAGTACTGTGTTGTACAAGAGTGGTGAGAGTAAACATCCTTGTTCTCAATAATAGAGGCAATGAATGCAGTGTTCATTTTATTCATTTATCATTATGTGCAGTAATGTTTGCTGTTTTTTTAAAATAGATGCTCATTATTTAGTTGAGGAAGTTTCCTGTATTCCATCGTTTTTATGAGAGCTTTTCTCTTGAACAGGATTTATTTATTATCATTATTATAGCTGTTACCAAGTTTTCTGGTCTCTTTTTTTAACTTTTTATTTTATATTGGGGTATAATTGATTAACAGTGTTGTGATAGTTTTGTGATGATAGTGTTGTGTATAGCAAAATGATTCAGTTATACATGTGTATATTCTTTTTCAAATTCTTTCCTATTTAGGTTCTTACATAATATTAAGCAGAGTTTCTTGTGCTATACGGTGGGTCCTTACTTGTTATTCATTTTGTTTATTAAAAAAAATTTTTTTTTCCTCTGTACAGCTCAACTCACTAAATTTTTATTTTAAATGAATTGGTGTTTATGGTATGTATGATGTCACAGACAGTGACCATACAATAGTTTATATTGTTGTGAACAGGCACAGTTGAAAAGTGGCTGACTTGCTACCCTTATATTACACAGGAGTAGGTCAGTTAGGGAGTTAAAATAATAGTCAACAGAATGCTTTTCTTATTTTAACTTTTCATTTTGTATTGGAGTATAGCTGATTAGCAAGCAATGTGGTGATAGTTTCAGGTGAAGAGTGAAGGAACTTAGCCATATACATACATGTATCTATTCTCCCCCAATCTCCCCTCCCATCCAGGCTGCCACATAACACTGAGCAGAATTCCATGTGCTCTAAGTGGGTCCTTGTTGGTTGTCCATTTTAAATATAGCAGCAGTGTACATGTCAGTCCCAGACCCCTTAACTATAACAGGATTGATCTTTATCAGATGATTTCTTCTGTGTAGACTGGTATGATCGTGTAAATATGTGGTTTTTCAGTTTGTTAGTATGTGGGTTACATTGATTCTTGATTATTGAACTAAGGATTTTTGTGATTATATTCATGTATTGCTCTATAGGTTTTTTTGTTTTGTAATGTCTTTTCCTGGTTTTTGAGGGTTTTTTTTTTTTTTTTTGGAGGGCTTCCCTTGTAGCTCAGTCGATAAAGAATCTTCCTGCAGTACAGGAGACCTGGGTTCGATCCCTTAGTTGGGAAGGTCCCCTGGAGACGGAAATGGCAGCCCACTCCAGTATCCTTGCCTGGAAAATTTCATGGACACAGGAGCCTGGTGGGCTGCAGTCCATGGGGTCCCAAAGAGTTGGGCACGACTGAGGGACTAACATTAACACACTACACTTCCTGGTTTTTGCATCAGGGAGATTACTAGATTCCTAAAGTGATCTTGTGTTTTCCAAAGAGATTGCGTTAATTCTTCAAACATTTGGCAGAATTCTCTAATGAAATGATCTGGGCCAGGAGATTTCTTTTGGGGGAGGTTTTTAATTACAAGTTTAATTTCCTTAATAGTTACAGGGCTGTTCAGATTGTTCATTTTGAGTGAGTTGTGGACTTTCGAGGAATCGGTCCGTTGACACACAACACAGGGCTCCTCCCTGCTGCCGGGTGGAGGGGGGAGTTTCAGCTCCTCTCTAGGCCTTTGCTGACAGACTCTGCCTCCTTGCTGTTCCCCACACGGCCTCAACTGACACCACTGGGAGGGGATGGCCTTCTAACGCCTGGAGATAGAGAACGTCCTGACTCTCTACTAGGCTGTCTCATACCATTCTGGTGGAGATGAGAAGGGGAGCCTCATTCCTGTCATAGACGTACAGGCTCTCCAGGTGTTCTCCCTAGATGCTGTGGGGCAGGGGGCAGGCGTCCTTAGCAAGGCAAGGAAGTTCTGCCTTTGGTATCATCCCCACAGGTGAAGGTGGGAGGTGAGGGAGGGAGTAAGGGGGGCCTCCTGTAATGTTGAGGCACAACAGTAGATAGCCTGGTGAGAGGGGACGTTTAGGCTCCTTACTTGGCTTCCCTTGTCACGGGGTGAGGGTGAGCTACAGTTTACTCTATGGTTTTTGGCTGGAGTGCCAGTGGTTATTGTCTACAAGTTTTCTGTTTTGCTCTGCTGCTCTTTTCTTGGTTCTCTGAAAGAGCAGGGACTTTATTTGTCTGCCTCCACTGGCATTTCTGGGTTATTGGCTGCTTCAGCTCTGTGTCCATGCAATATTTGAGGCAAAAGGAAAACCCAGAGAATTCACCACCATGTTGTTCCTCGGATCCCAAGGTCCCTCCCAAGCTAAAGTGCCTTCTCTCCACCTTCAGAGTCTTCTTTTGTTTGTTTTACATATAATGTCCTGAATGTTCATCAGAAGGACTGATGTTGAAGCTGAAGCTCCAATAATTTGGCCACCTGATGTGAAGAACTGACTCATTAGAAAAGACCCTGATGCTGGGAAAGATTGAAGGCAGGAGGAGAAGGGGATGACAGGATAAGTTGGTTGGATGGCATCACCGACTTGATGGACATGAGTTTGAGCAAGCTCAGGGAGTTGGTGATAGACAAGGAAATTTGGAGTGCTGCAGTCCACGGGATTGCAAAGAGTCGGACACGACTGAGTGACTGAACCAATAATGTCCAGGGTTTTTATTTGCTCTTAGCTGGAGCAGTAGGAGCAGTACATCTACTGGATTTTATGGAGCAGTAGTTGGAATAGGATTAATTTTTTTTTTAATGGAAGAAAACATAGGGTAGAAATTAAGATACATGAATTGGCTAGTTAGACACTTATGTTAGTTTTGGATCAGTTACTTGGAAGTGACAGTTTAACTGTGTCTTCTTTTCCCGTACAGAGTAACTGTTTGTCAGTGTTCAGTAAAACCAAATCCTCATTAGTTTTAGATCTCTTTTAAAGAAGCTTGAAAATCCAATGAACTAATTTATTTCTGCATTTATATATATTATAAATGCATTGTAATTCTACATTTCTGGCTTAGTGTGTGATAGAAAAAAATTTATTGTAGTGAAAGTGTAGTTTTATAGAGAGACTAACTCAGTTTTTCTAATAGAGATCTTGAAGCTGTGGATTCTTTTCTTAAAGAAGAAAAAGGCATTGTGCATGGTGGTTAAGAACTACATAAGGAAAATTTGTGGAAGTCTTTGAAATGTACAAAACAGATTATGGGGTATCTTGGAAACTGGGTGGTCTGAAACACGTTTCCTGGAGATTTGATCTATGGAATCTGCAGCTTTTATTATTTTTTTACTTATAACTTTGTAAGTTGTGAATAACTGACAGCAGTGCAGATTACTCTTGTCTTTGGACATGCGGATTAATTTTGTTGGTTGGAGGTACTATTGATTTCTTTTCCTCTTTTATGGGAGAAGCCAGTTTTAGATCTATTAAGCAAATACATTTCACCATTTCCAGTTACTTGTGTGTTTGTGTTCTTTGGATTCACTTTAGAACCAGATGAAGCATGTTATTTATTCCATAATTAATTAATGAGTTAAGTAAAATCATAGGTGTTCATTTTATATTTGTATGAGAAACACAATGTTATCTTTTTGTTTGTTTAAATTATCCTTTTAACAACTTGAATTCTGATGTGCTTGAATCCCACTGTAACACTTACTGTCATTGTGATTTGGAGCAGGGAGTTTTATCTTTTAACCTGAGTCTGTCTACCCACTATAAAAAGGGGTCACGGTGCTATTTTCCTGTTGATGTTTTTGTGAGGACTGAAGAAATGTTGTAAGGAACACCCATCTCACTGCACCTCGTACATCTTAAGAACTTTGTTTTTTACTGTTATAAGGCTGTGGGCAACTATTTTACCTTCCTGAGACTTAATCTATTTTTTTAAAAAAGGAACTTTTTTACTTGGTTGTTAGGCCATAAGTTTTACTAGTCATAATTGCAAAGAATGGAAGAAGTAGCAGTAGTTGCTTTTGGAAGGAAGAGCATTTTAAACATGCAAGAGAAATGTCAAGTTGGATCTGGTGAGCCATTCATTAGGACAGCAGCCTGGTAATTTGATCAGTAAACATTGATTGAGGGGACCCTGCTGTGCTGGCCTGTGTACTGGGAAGAAGCAGTAGGGCTGGAAATGGGGCTTACCAAAGTAACAGGAATATTTTTTTTGCCATAAAACAATTTGGAAAGTGGATCAGGATAAGATGAAAGACTTGGAGCTCAATACCCTGATGGATGTGGGCATGCTCACCAGTGAGTAGAAGTGGAAGGGCTGAGTTTTGTTAAACAGGGAAGGCCATTTGGAGTTGTAAGGGCAATTGGGGGTGTGTGGGGAGGTGGGACGATTGAAGAAGAGGGAGGAGCTGGAAAAATGGCTCCAGGATAACTGTTACTTAAATTGACCATTCCCTGTGACCCTCACTATTGACCAGTGTTTTTACCTAGGGGTTTTTTGGGCTTTTGGGGGTTTAGGTAGATGGGAGCAGGACTGAGTTGGTGAACTGGTCGAGCTAAAAGAGGGGGTCCTTAGACTGAGAGAATTTAAGTCCCTTAGAAATTAGCACTGGTCTGGGAAAGGCCTTGGCCTTCTGGGAAAGACCTGTAATTGGAGCAAGCCAGGGGATGGTTCAAGGCAAGGGTATCCCCAGCTACTCTTAGTTTAGGAGAGTGAGAATAATTCCAGCTGCACTACCAGGTGAGTATGGGGAGGAAGAAGACTTTCCTCTGCCTTCACAATCCTTCTGACTGGTCTAAGAATTAAATTGACATGAGACAGTTTAATGGGAGAAATCAATCCTAACTTTGTAAATACAGGAGTCCCACGTACATGAGAAGGTCAGAAACTTCACATCCATGGGATGTTCAAAGACAGAAAGGTAAGATGAGGTCTGTATGTCATTTCTGAGCTGAAGGACTTCCAAAGTACACACGTGTGTGCTCAGTCATGTCCGACTCTCCGTGACCCTATGGGCAGTAGCCCGCCAGGCTCCTCTGTTCGTGGGGATTCCCCAGGCAAGACTACTGGAATGGGTTGCCATACCGCTCTCCTGGGGATCATCTTGACCCAGGGATCGAACTCACGTCTCTTTCTTCTCCTGTGCTAGCAGGCAGGTTCTTTACCACTAGCGCTACCTGGGAAGCCCAGGACTTCCAAAGAGAGGAAGGTTATTCACAGAACGGAAGAAGAAGAGCAGGTGTTGGGTAATTAGATGGTTGTCCTGTCTTACAGATAGGGCCACTTAGATAGTTAATGCTGATAGTTACTCTCTTTCTGACAGAAATCCTCAATTTAGATTCTTCTTGGTGGTCAAGGGAGAGGCAGTAGTGATAGGTGAACAGTGATTTGTGATCTCCGAAGATTTAGCTTCGGGACCAGAAATGAGGCTTGACCACTCAGGGCTCTTGTGTGGCAGAAGTTTTATTACAGTGAAAGGGGACAGAAAAAGCTTCTGACATAGACATCAGAAGGGGGCGGAGAGTGCCCCACTCGCTAGTCTTTAGCAAGGAGATTACATACTTTTTAATTAGTTATTACAGTAAATCAAAAGAATGTCTCAAGGTTGGTAAAAATTTTGTCAGACCCACTCCCACAATTTACATTTTAGAATAACAGGATTAGAACTTAACAATAGGAAGATCCTACCAGACCCACTCCCATAATATATGTTCTGAGATGTCAGGATTAGTCAGGTTTTCAGGAAGAAGAAACTGCCCTCCAGCAGGATATATTATTGTTATATAATCCCTAGTACAGAGTTTAAACTGAGTTGTTTGTTGTGTAATCATCAGTTTAAAGGACTTAAAGGAAAAAACTGTTTTATGTGACTAAGACTAAGGAATTTAGAGGGAAAAAAAAAGTTTGTCCCTTCCTCCTCCTTGAGAATTCCAGATCCCTATCTCCTGGAGAACCCCAGGCCCCTCTCTCCTTGGGGACTCCCGAACTTCTTATAAACCTGCCTAGGAATTGACTCTCTCAGTTGTATCTCTTGGACCTCCAGAATCTGGATTGATTTCAGCTCAAAATAGCCTTCTCGCAAGAGGGGCACATCTTGGGGATGCACGTTCTGAACCTTTCCATGAACAAGGAGTTTATACATTGACAGGTAACCATAGTTATACCCGGCTTATACACTGATTCTGACTTAACAAAGTACTACTATAAACAAAAGCAAGAGTCTGCCCAAACATATTTTAAAGTTTTATGCATAGTAAAATAGTCCTTGTAATTTGGCTTTAGACTTGGGCCCAGGAGGTGGGGAGAGTGTCGAGTCTGCTTGCTTTCTTACAGAAGGTCTTAAGGTTCCTCCTGCCATCACTGGAACCTGAATACCCCAGGTGTTGGGTGGGGAGGGGAGCTGCCCCTTAGCCCATTCCTTCTGGAGCTTGAGATCTGAGCTCTGATTTTGCCTTCACTGTCCAAATTCTGGCTAAGGGTGTTGTGGTGAGGGGAAAGCTGAAGCTTCGAGGACCCAGCTGGTTTTAGCACTCCAGCCTTGGGCTTCCCAGGTGGCGCTAGTGGTGAAGAACCTGATGCAGGTTTGATCCCCAGGTTGGGAAGATAACTGGAAGGAGGGCACGGCAACCCACTCCAGTATTCTTGCCTGGAGAATCCCATGGACAGAGGAGCCTCGTGGGCTACAGTCCCTGGGGTCGCAAAGAGTCAGGCACAACTGAAGAGACTTTGCACTCACCCACTGCATCATGTCTTCTCTCTCTGGAGCCTGAGGGCATGGATATTGGGTATTGGGCTCTCTCTGCTCTCTGGCATTCCTAACCTAAGCACAGTCCTGCAGGTTTCCTGAGTTAATAAGCCTGTTCATCAATCTAGTCAGTACTTGAATGTCTCAGTTCCATGGCCCCTTAGCCCTTTTGTACCAGGACCCATATGACTACCACTAGGCCCAAATTCCACTTTGCCTTTCTTCTCCCGCTTGTCACCTTCATTGGCTGAAAGGGTTGGAACTTTCTTCTGTTAGCAACAAAAGGATAAGATGATGTGTAAGGTGTAGGGAAGAGTAAATTGTGATGCTTCAAAACGGTGGGCAATTAACAACACAGTTTCTAGTTATTGAATGTGCTTTCTAAAAGCTGGCAGTAAAAGCTCTGAATGTCTGTGTAATGGTTTCCATGCTTGAAATGTTCATCCTGCTTCATGTGTCTTTACAGAAGATTTCCTAAATTGATCATAGTTGTCCTGTTTATGTTGTGTTGTTGAAATGTTCTGTGGTTGTTCCATAAACTTTTCTTTGAAAAATAAACATTTCTGTTAGAGAGATGTATTATAGGTTTCCTGTTGATAGAAAATAAAATGATCCTTTTCTATCAAAGAACAAAACCCAGCATTTCTGTTTGGCATTTAGTCATATGATTCTTTTTGAATCTTTATGTTAAAAGTGAGGTATACCCTGTTGTTCAAAATATTGAACCAAATATGTCTTAGAATTCAGCCCTTGCATTTTCTGCTGTGTGTGGTAACTTGCTTTTTTTTTTTTTTTTTTTTTTGACTTAGATGGTTATGTAACACCATTAGTTGATATCCTCCTTTGAGTAGTGATGGCCTTTTTGTGTGTATGTTGTGGGTGGGGGCAGATTTTATCTCCATGGAAAACTCTGACAACTGATTCTGGCTGTGATCTCCCCAATCACTGGGCTCACATTCTCCTTCTGTCTAGGGTCCATTTGAAATCCCTGGTCATTGCCACCAGTTTCAGCTTGGCTAACACTAAATTCATTCTCAATCTCCTCTTTGTTTGCCTGGATATGCCTGTTTCTGTCTGTTTAGTCATCCAGGCTTGAAGCAGTTTGACACCCACTTCTTTTTCCCCCCTAGTGTTTCGTCTTTTGTAATGTTTCTGATTTTTTTTTTCTTCCTTATCTTTATGCTTGTATTATTTTTATAGCCTACTACTTGGTTTTTAAGATAATAGCTTCCATTTATTGTGTATGTGAGATAATAAAGAATATATCTGGTCTTTGTCCCTGGTTCCAGACACAGACCTTCAAAAACCCTTGGAATTTTCTGAGTTATAGGACTGTCCTTTGTTCATAAGTCCCCTTTAACCATACCTGAGTTTATGCTAATAAAGTGACCCAGGGTGGGCCCACACATAGTTGTAAGGGAGGGGCTGGTCATACCAGAAAGATTTTGCTCTTTTTAAAAATTTTTGTGAGATTGTCATTTTTATTTAATCTATAACCCGAAGCTGCTAATTGGTTTTTGTTTTGTTTCTCTTAAAGATTATACTCCATTTATAGTTCCTATAAAATATTGGCTGTATTCCTTGTGTTGTACAGTGTATCCTTGCAGCTTATTTTGTATGTAATAGTTTGTATCTTTTAATCACCTACCCCTATATTGTCCCTCCTCCCTTTGCTCTCCCCACCCGTAACCACTAGTTTGTTCTCTATATTTGTGAGTTTGTTTCTTTTTTTTTACTATATTCACTAGTTTGTTTTATTTTTTAGATTCCACACATAAGGAATATCATCCAGTATTTGTATTTTTCTGACTTATTTCACTTACCTTCCAGTCGATCCATGTTGTTGTAGGTGGCAAAATTTCATTTTTTTTCATGGCTGAGTATTCCATAATCCATTCATCTATTGATGGACACTTAAGTTGCTTCCATATCATGGTATTGGAAATAATGCTGTGAACATTGAAGTGCATGTATCTTTTTGAGTTAGTGGTTGTTGTTGTTGTTTTTTCACTTATATATCCAGGCATGGAATTGCTGTTCAGTACAGTTCAGTCACTCAGTCGTGTCTGACTCTTCGCAACCCCATGGACTGCCGCACACCAGACCTCCCTGTTCATCACCAATTCCTGGAGTTTACTCAAACTCATACCCTTCTCCTACCTTCAATCTTTCCCAGCATCAGGGTCTTTTCCAGCATGTCAGTTCTTTGCACCAGGTGGCCAAAGTATTGGAGTTTCAGCTTCAGCATCAGTCCTTCCAATGAATATTCAGGACTGATTTCCTTTAGGATGTACTCATTGGATCTCCTTGCTGTCCAAGGGACTTAAGAGTCTTCTCCAATACCACAGTTCAAAAGCATCAATTCTTCAGTTCTTAGCTTTCTTTATAGTCCAACTCTCACATCCATAAATGACTTCTGGACAAACCATAGCTTTGACTTTGTTGGCAAAGTAATGTCTTTGCTTTTTAATGTGCTGTCTAGGTTGGTCATAACCTTTCTTCCAAGGAGTAAGCGTCTTTTAATTTCATGGCTATAGTCACCATCTACAGTGATTTTGGAGCCCAGGAAAACAGCCTGTCACTGTTTCCATTGTTTTTCTATCTATTTGCCATGAAGTAATGGGACCAGATGCCATGATCTTAGGTTTTTGAATGTTGAGTTTTAAGCCAACCTTTTCACTCTCCTCTTTCACTTTCATCAAGAAGCTCTTTAGTTCTTCTTTGCTTTCTGCTGTAAATGTGGTGTCATATGCATATCTGAGATTATTGATATTTCTCCTGGCAGTCTTGATTCCAGCTTGTGCTTCATCCAGTCCAGCATTTCTCTTGATGTACTCTGCGTATAAGTTAAATAAGCAGGGTGACAATATACAGCCTTGACGTACTCCTTTTCCCATTTGGAACCAGTCTGTTGTTCGTGTTCAGTCCTAACTGTTGCTTCCTGACCTGCATACAGGTTTCTCAAGAGGCAGGTCTGGTGGTCTGGTATTCCTGTCTCTTTCAGAATTTTCCACAGTTTATTGTGATCCACACAGTCAAAGGCTTTGGCATAGTCAATAAAGCATAAATAGATGTTTTTCTGGAACTCTCTTGCTTTTTGGATGATCCAGTGAATGTTGGCAATTTGATCTCTGATTTCCTCTGCCTTTTCTAAGTCCAGCTTGAACATCTGGAAGTTCACAGTTCATGTACTGTTGAAGCCTAGCTTGGAGAATTTTGAGCATTACTTTGCTAGTGTGTGAGATGAGTGCAATTGTGTGGTAGTTTGAGCATTCTTTGGGATTACCTTTCTTAGGGATTGGAATGAAAATGGACCTTTTCCAGACCTGTGGCCACTGCTGAGTTTTCCAAATTTGCTGGCATATTGAGTGCAGCACTTTCACAGCATCGTCTTCTAGGATTTGAAATAGCTCAACTGGAATTCCATCACCTCCACTAGCTTTGTTCGTAGTGATGCTTCCTAAGGCCCACTTGACTTCACATTCCAGGATGTCTGGCTGTAGGTGAGTGATCACACCATCGTGATTATCTTGGGTAATGAAAATCGTGGGTCATGAAGATCTTTTTTGTACAGTTCTTCTGTGTATTCTTGCCACCTCTTCTTAATATTTTCTGCTTCTGTTAGGTCCATACCATTTCTGTCCTTTATTGAGCCTATCTTTGCGTGAAATGTTTCCTTGGTGTCTCTAATTTTCTTGAAGAGATCTCTAGTCCTTCTCATTCTATTGTTTTCCTCTGTTTCTTTGCATTCATCACTGAGGAAGGCTTTCTTATCTCTCTTGGCAGTTGTTTGGGACTCTGCATTCAAATGGGTATATCTTTGCTTTTCTCCTTTGCCTTTCACTTCTCTTCTTTTCACAGCTATTTGTAAGGCCTCCTCAGACAACCATTTTGCCTTTTTGCATTTCTTTTTCTTGGGGATGGTCTTGATCACTGCCTCCTGTACAATGTCAGTTCTTCAGGCATTCTATCAGATCTAATCCCTTGCATCTATTTGTCACTTCCACTGTATAATCATAAGGGATTTGATTAAGGTCATACCTGAGTGGTCTAGTGGTTTTCCCTACTTTCTTCAATTTAAGTCTGAATTTGGCAATAAGGAGGTCATGATCTGAGCCACAGTCAGCTCCTGGCCTTTTTTGCCTACTGTATAGTGCTTCTCCATGTTTGGCTGCAAATAATGTACTCAATCTGATTTCGGTGTTGACCATCATCTGGTGCTGTCCATGTGTATAGTCTTCTCTTGTGTTGTTGGAAGAAAGTGTTTGCTGTGACCAGTGCATTCTCCTTGGCAAAACTCTGTTAGCCTTTGCCCTGCTTCATTCTGTACTCCAAGGCCAAATTTGCCTGTTACTCCAGGTGCTTCTTGACTTCCTACTTTTGCATTCCAGTCCCCTGTAATGAAAAGGACATCTTTTTTGGGTGTTAGTTCTAGAAGATCTTGTAAGTCTTCATAGAACCGTTCAACTTCAGCTTCTTCAGCTTTACTGGTTGGGGCAAAGACATGGAATTGCTGGGTCATATGATAATTCTATTTTTTGTTTTTTTTAGGAATCTCTATGCTGTTTTCCATAGTGGCTGCACGAGTTCACATTCCCACCAGCAGTGTACGTGTTTCCCTTTTTCTCCACATCCTTGCCAACCTTTGTTATTTGTGTTCGTTTTGATGGTAACTGTTCTGACAAGTGTAACATGATATCCTCTTGTGGTTTTGATTTGGTGATTTCTGTGATGATTAGTGAGGTTGAACATCTTTTCCTGTCCCTGTTGGCCATCTTTGTGTCTTCTTTGGAAAAAATGTCTGTTCAGGTCTTCTGCCCATTTTTAAAATTGGCTTTTGTTGTTGTTTGGAAAGATTTAGCTTTTGATTGGGGGGTGGGAAGTACCACCCCCTGATCTCTGGGGTGGGAAGAGGGACTAGAGATTAAATCCAATCACCTGGCTAATGATTTAGTCAACCATGCCTGTATAATGAAGCCCCTCATATAAACCCTGGGATACTGGAGTTTCTGGGTTTTTGAATGTGCTGGCTGGGTGACACTTATGTCTTAAAGAGAGGTCATGGCATCTCTGAATCTCTCTGTCATCTCTTCCTAGACCTTGCCCTGCACATGCCGTCTGCTTGGCTGTTGCTGAGTTGTATCCTTTGATTATAAACTATAATCATTTAAGTATAGTTTTTGTTTTTTAGTGAGTTCTGTGACTCATTCTAGCAAATTATTGCACTTGAAGGAGGATCATGGGAGCCCCTAAATTTATAGCTAAATTAGACATTGATTTTGATAGCTTGGGGATGTCTGAAGCAAGGGCAGTCTTGTTGGGTGTCTTGCCCTTTCACCTGTGGGATCTGATGCTCACGTTCAGTAATAAGCATCAGAATTGTGTTGTAGGACCCCCCAGTTGGTGTCAGAGAATTGGTGTCCGAATACAGTGTGCTCACCCCCTCATCAGGATTGTGTTGTAGGTAATACTCACTATGGCTAGGTAGGCTCTGGTTTTCTCATCCTTGTTTTATAGATAAGGAAAAGGAAGCCTTTAAGAAGCCATATTACTTGCCAGAGTTAGAAAGGTTAGAGAATGCAGTGTTTTCTGATTTTAACCCTTTATGCAAAGCTGACTGCCTCCCTTGCTTTAGATGTTATGGGCTTTTCCAAATCTAGACGAAGGAGTGCTTCTTCTAAAATACACTTTTATTACATCATTTTCAAGCTTAAGAACTTTATTTTCTAGATCATTGCAGGATAAAACCCACACTTCTTAGGCCTCTATCCAAGGCTCACCACGGTCCATCAGGCCCAAACTAGTAACTGTCGCAATCCCTATATAGAAGCAAAGGAAACAAACAACTATTGTATTTCTTGGATGGGCCTCTCATCTTGTATCTCCAGTGAATTGCATTAGAGATGGAAGACATATCTTTCAGTTCCTTATAAACTATAACTGGGAAGTCAGAATATATTTAAAGATTGTCAGTATAAAAATAGCACATGCTGATCAAGTACAGATACTGAAATACTTCTGGAGTTCCAAAGAGCAGCAGCTTCATGGAGCAGATGTATTTGGAGCTCAGTCTTAAAGAGATGGTAGGGTTTTGATAATTGTCATATCTGGAGAGAGGACCCTTGTAGGCCGGAAGCTCATGAATGAAAAAGAATAGAGTGGGTTACTGGACAGGTATGGAAAGGTGGTGTTGATGGCAGTGAATAAACTTATCTGAAGGGAACCTTTTTCTGAAGACCAGGGTTCTAGTCCCTATCTCAAAACATTATTTCAAAAACTGTAGCGTAATATTTTAACTTAACTGAATTTGTGCTCGGTCTCTGTTCTTTGAAACCAGAGTTGTTTGAAATAACCCCAAAACTATTTTAGGACCTCTTTAGGTACAAAGGTGGAGTGATCTTACTGGTTAATACAATTTTACTTAAAAATAAGGTACAAGTACAATTGAGTACAAGTATAATTAAGGTACAAGTATAACCTTTTTATATGTCACCTGAGCTGATCAAAGGACATTTCAAACTATAAAAGTTCAAAAATATTTTCAGTACTGCAACATCAGAATAAATATAGTATTCCAAATAACCAGTCTGAAGGAGATAGCATTGTTTATATTGGGCAGGTTTTGGTAAATATGTATTTTAAAAGGTCTTCTTTGTACCTGAAGTCACTGCATCATTTTATACTTAGTCTCCTGTATTCTGTAGGGTTTGAATCATTCCTGACTCTAAAGCATACGAGTTTTTTGGGCTCCCATTTAAAAAGAAAGTTTAATTTTTTTTGATTTTGTAAATAATACGCATTTTGGAAAATAAATGTATAAAGAACAATCAAAATCACATTATTACTCGGAGGTAATCACTCACCCTTATTAATACTGCACTGTTTTTGTTTATGTAATTACACACACAATTTTGTAATCTATTCTTTTCATTTAATTTTATAAGGATTTTCCCATTTCATAAGATTTTTTAAAAAATATGGCTTCTATTAATATTACAATATGTATAACTTTGTTATTTTGTTTTTCCCTTAAAGTAAAAACAATAATTTACTTACTGTATTTCAAGTGCTTTTTCACTTAATGTATCATCGCTGGCTTTCTCAATGACAGCTTGTATTGTTGTATTTAATTTTTCACTGGCCACATTGTATTCCATTGTAGATATATACCATCATTTAGCCATTTCTCTATTGATGGGCATTTATAATATTTCTTTCACATACAAATAGAATTTCAGTGAGCATATACAATATTTATTAAACTGAAGTACAATTGATTTACAAATATAGTTTCAGATGTACAACATAGTGATTCAGTATTTTTATAGATTATATGCCATTTAAAGTTATTTTAAAATATTGGCTGTATCCCCTCTGCTGTATGATATATCCTTGTAGTTTATTTATTTTATACACAATAGTTTCTCTTAATCCTCTGCCCCTATCTTGCCCCACCTCCTTTCTCTCTCCCCATTGGTAATCAATTAGTAGTGTATGCTCTACATCTATGAGTCTGTTTCTGTTTGGATATATTTATTCGTTTCATTGTGGTAACGTATAGTATTTTCTCTGACTTATTTCACTAAGCATAATACTCTCCAGGTCCATCCATGTTGTTGCAAATGGTAAAACTTCATTCTTTTTTATGGCTGAGTAATTTTCCTGAGTAGAGAATATGGCTGAGTAGAGAACACACTACTTATTACCAAGGTACTTTTATGAGTATTTTTGTAAGATAGAAGTTAGACGTGGAATTATTGGGTAGAAATCTATTTAACTTTTAAATCTTGCCAGCTATGCAGAACTGCCTTTTAAAAGATCTCTATCAGTTTATTCAGTTTATACTCAGGTAATAGTATGTTTAAGAGTCCCTGTGTCCCCACACCCTCACTTTTGCTAGGTATCATCGTTATCAAATATGGAAGGGTAATAGTTGGAAACATGACATCACATTGCTTTCATTTCTTTTTATATTTTTTCTTTAGTGCTTCATATGTGACTATTTTCCTTGCTTATTTTTTCTTTTGCTGTATTTTATTCTAATTCTTAATGCTTTCATAAAGCGTCTGCCCGCAATGCGGGAGACCTGGGTTCGATCTCTGGGTCGGGAAGATCCCCTGGAGAAGGAAGTGGTAACCCACTCCAGTATTCTTGCCTGGAGAATCCCATGGACGGAGGAGCCTGGTGGGCTACAGTCCACAGGGTCGTGAAGAGTCGGACACGACTGAGCCACTTCACTTCACTTCACTTTACATATACCTCTTTAATTCATCTGAAATTTATTTTGATTTTATGGAATGAAAACTGCTTGATTCTGGAGGAGATTCAAGGGCTAGTGGGCCTTGAAATTATGTGTTGGAAAAATTTAGACAATAAAATTTTTTGCTGTTTTTGGAAAGTAGTCCATTTCAAATTCATTTAAAAACTTAGTTTATTTTTACCCAATTCTATAAAGTTTGTTGGAGAAATAAGAAAACTCTGACAACAGAAAGACCCCCTCTTTACCAATGTAGAAGGGACAAAAAACTTGATTTATTGGGTAAATTATTATTTATGTAGATAGTTTAGGAGAGACTGCACAATTTGAGTAGAATTTCATTCATTTTACAGTAAATAGAGATTTAATTTTTCTTTTGTATTTTCAAGAGACAAATGGATGTCTCCTGTGATGGTTTCTTATATACCTGGTGATATATTCCAGAGAGTTCTGAGAGTCAGAAGGTTTGTGACCTTGCATTGTGAAATCTGGAGACTTAAGATTACCTAATTTCTGAGCAAAAGGTTGCCCTGTGTTTTTAAGGAGATACACTGTGGTAGGCAGAAAATGGCTTTCCAAAAGAGAGTCAAGCGCTGATCTCTTGTAACATCATATGGCCAAAAAAGGGTCTTTACAGATGTAATTAAATTGGGGGTCTTGAAGTCGTGCAGTTATCCTGCATTATCTGGTTGAGTCCTAAAGGCAATCACATAAACCCTTCTAAGAGGGAGGCGGAAGGAGATTGTACACATACAGAAGAGGAGGAGCAGCGTGACCCATCAAGGAGGCAGAGATTGGAGTGATGATGCCACAAATCAGGGAATTCTGACCGCGGTCGGAAGCTAGAGGAGGCAGGGAATGGATTCTCCCCTAAAGCCTCTGAAGGGAGTGTTGCCGTGATACTTTAATTTCTATAGCAGCCTACTAATAACTGATTTCAGACTTTCTGCCTCTAAAACTGAAAGAATAACTTTTTGGCGTCCTAAGCCATTAAGTAATTTGTCATAGCAGCCATGGAGGGGAAATATGTCTCCTAAGGAGAGGAGAGCCTTAGCGCTCTCCTCTTTATTAAACTAAGAACATTTCATTTTATTTACCCTTTTATTAATTATTGGTAATAATGCTTGGCTCTTGGCTTCTCTTAGCTAATGACCATTATATATTTATTTGTTCCTATGGACAGAGGAGCCTGGTGGGCTACAGTCCATGGAGTTGCAGAGAGTTGGACATGACTGAGCATACATGCACATACATTGTTGAATAACAGAGGTTAAAGTTAAATAGGCTTCAAAGTGACTTTAAGGTAAAAATGAAAATTTTAACTTCAATGGTATTTGTAAAGTTGATAGTGATAAAATTTGACTGATAAAGATTTTCAGGTTTTTTTAAACCTGAAAAATGAGTAATTTAGAATCATTTATATCATGAGGTTTTTTTTTTTTTAGATTTGCTTTTGAATTGTGAATAAAGTCTATTGCTCTTATTAGTGAAACTGTGATAGTTACTAGATACTTATTATCAGTTTGAATGTTTGACTTTTTTTTTTATGCAATGGAAAGAATTTAAAGTTCATAGAATTTTGTTAAGATTTTCCTCACTTTATAAGTTCTAATTTTTTTTTAACCAAGTAGCAGATTAGAGGGCTTCCCTGGTGGCTCAGGTGGTAAAGAATCCGCCTGCAATGCTGGAGACCTGGGTTTGATCTCCGGGTTGGTAAGAGGATATGGCATCCCACTCCAGTATTCTTGCCTGGAGAATCCCCGTGGACAGAGAACCTGGCGGGCTACAGTCCATGGGGGTTGCAAAGAGTAGGACATGACTGAGCAATTAAGCACAGCCCTGCACATCAGATTGTAACTAATGTCATAATTGAACTTCTGACTTTTTCATTGACAAATCATTTCTTATATTTTTGATGAACTAACCATGTAGAGATTTTTCCAGAGTTTTCTGAAAAGTTTATGTTTTATTTTTTTAAAAGATGATGATTAATTTTCCCCCAATTCTACATCTATTTGAGAATTTATTTTGTTAGAATTTTCAGGACTGTAACCAAACTCATTTTAAAGTTTTGCTTTTTTAGTTTCTTAGTCATATAATTTTAGCTTCATTGATGTTTGTTTTCTTTCATAATACCTTTATTTTAAAATTTTAAGTTGACTGCTTAGTTTATATTCTCTTAAGTTTTATTATTTTAGACAGTGTATATGAGTACAGCTTTGTGTGAATTCCATAGCTTTTGATACGCAGTATTTTAGATTTTTTTCTTAATATTTTGTTATTATTTTTAAACTTTGCTGGATGGCTTATTAAAATATGGATGCTCTAACTCCACTCGACCTATTAAATGAGAATCTCTGGATGTAGGGCCTAAGCTTCTGTGTTTTAGACAAGCTTCCCAGGTAATCTGAGTGTACACCAAAGTTTGAGAACTATGTCTTACTTATATTTTAATTAAAAAAAGTAATTCAACATTATTTAGGAGTTTAAAACTTTCCGTTCATTAGGATTCTTTGTTTTGAATTTATTATTAATTCCTGGTTTTATTGTGTTATAATCAGAAAATACACTTTGTAAATTCATTAAGATTGCCATTATGGCTTAAGAGATGACTGATTTTTTTGTAAATAACCTCCACTGTGGATACTTGATAAAGAGATTATAACATTTGGTTTCTATATCTTAATTTTAAAATGCTGAGATGAAATTCACAAATCATAAAATTAACCTTTTTTAAGTGAACAAATCAGTGGCATTTAGTACATTCACATTGTTGTGCCACTGCTACCTGTCTAGTTCCATGACACTTCATCACCCCAAAAGGAAATCCCATTTCTCCCTTTTCTCCTATGTCCCTGGCAACCATCAGTCAGCTTTCTATCTCTGTGAGTTTACCTATTCTGGATATTTTATATAAATATTATAAATATGTGACCTTTTGTGTCTTGCTTCTTTTGCTTAGTATACTGTTATCAGGGTTCATCAATATTGTAGCATGTATCAGTACTTCATTCCTTTTTAAGGCTGAGTAATGTTCCCTGTATGTATATATGACAGTTTGTTTACCCATTCATCCTTTGATGGGCATTTGGGTTGTTCCTGACTGTGGGTAAATGGTGCTGTTATAAACATTTGTGAACATGTGTTTGAGTATCTAGTTCTAGTTCTTCTGGGTATATACCTAGGAGTAAAAATGCTGGATGATAAAGTAAATCTATGTTTAACTTTTTGAGGAACTGCCAGCCTCTTTTCCCACAGTGGCTGCACCATTTTACATTCTCATCAGTAATGTATGCGGTCTTCCAGATTTTCTGCATCTTCACCAATACTTGTTATTTTCCATTTTAAAAATTATGGCCATCTTTGTTGGGTCTGTAGTAGTACCTCATTGTGTTTTTGATTTGTGTTTCCCTAATATTATCATGAGTTTGAGTAAACTCCAGGAGTTTGTGATGGACAGGGAGGCCTGGCGTGCTGAGATTCATGGGGTCACAAAGAGTCAGACACGACTGAGCGACTGAACTGAACTGAACTGAATATTATCATTGAGCATTTTTTTAATGTGCTTATCAATCATTTGTGTATCTTCTTTGGAGAAATGTCTAATTTAAGTCCTTCACTCACTTAAAACAGGTGTCGCTTTATTGTTGAATTGTAAGAGCTCTTAAGGAGGTGGCAAGAACACACAGAAGAACTGTACAAAAAAGATCTTCACGACCCAGATAATCACAATGGTGTGATCACTGACCTAGAGCCAGACATCCTGGAATGTGAAGTCAAGTGGGCCTTAGAAAGCATCACTACGAACAAAGCTAGTGGATGTGATGGAATTCCAGTTGAGCTATTTCAAATCCTAGAAGATGATGCTGTGAAAGTGCTGCACTCAATATGCCAGCAAATTTGGGGAACTCAGCAGTGGCCACAGGACTGGAAAAGGTCAGTTTTCATTCCAATCCCTAAGAAAGGCAATCCCAAAGAATGCTCAAACTATTGCACAGTAGCACTCATCTCTCACGCTAGTAAAGTAATGCTCAAAATTCTCCAAGCCAGGCTTCAGCAATATGCGAACTGAGAACTTCCAGATGTTCAAGCTGGCTTTAGAAAAGGCCGGGGAACCAGAGATCAAATTGCCAACATCCACTGAATCATCGAAAAAGCAAGAGAGTTCCAGAAAAACATCTATTTCTGCTTTATTGACTATGCCAAAGCCTTCGACTATGTGGATCACAATAAACTGTGGAAAATTCTGAAAGAGATGGGAATACCAGACCACCAGACCTGCCTCTTGAGAAACTTGTATGCAGGTCAGGAAGCAACAGTTAGAACTGGACATGGAACAACAGACTGGTTCCAAATAGGAAAAGGAGTACGTCAAGGCTGTATATTGTCACCCTGCTTATTTAACTTATATGCAGAGTACATCATGAGAAACGCTGGGCCGGAAGAAGCACAAGCTGGAATCAAGATTGCCGGAAGAAATATCAATAACCTCAGATATGCAGATGACACCACCCTTATGGCAGAGAGTGAAGAACTAAAAAGCCTCTTGATGAAAGTGAAAGAGGAGAGTGAAAAAGTTGGCTTAAGGCTTAACATTCAGAAAACTAAGATCATGGCATCTGATCCCATCACCTCGTGGGAAATAGATGGGGAGACAGTGGAAACAGTGTCAGACTTTATTTTTTTGGGCTCCAAAATCACTGCAGATGGTGATTGCAGCCATGAAATTAAAAGACGCTTACTCCTTGGAAGGAAAGTTATGACCAACCTAGACAGCATATTAAAAAGCAGAGACATTACTTTGCCAACAAAGGTCTGTCTAGTCATAGCTATGGTTTTTCCAGTGGTCATACATGGATGTGAGAGTTGGACTGTGAAGAAAGCTGAGCGCCGAAAAATTGATGCTTTTGAATTGTGGTGTTGGAGAAGGCTCTTGAGAGTCCCTTGGACTGCAAGGAGATCCAACCAGTCCATCCTAAAGGAGATCAGTCCTGGGTGTTCACTGGAAGGACTGATGCTGAAGCTGAAACTCCAGTACTTTAGCCACCTTATGCAAAGAGTTGACTCACTGGAAAAGACCCTGATGCTGGGAGGGATTGGGGGCAGGAGGAGGAGGAGGAGGGGATGACAGAGGATGAGATGGCTGGATGGCATCACTGACTTGATGGGTGTGAGTTTGAGTCAACTCTGGGAGTTGGTGATGGACAGGGAGGCCCGGCATGCTGCAGTTCATGGGGTCGCAAAGAGTCGGACATGACTGAGCGACTGAACTGAACTGAACTGAAGAGCTCTTTAATATTCTGTATACTAGGCCCTTGACTTGCAAAAGTTTTTCCCTCTTATGTGCATTGTCTTTTCACTTTCTTGATACTGTTTTTTGATGCACAGATGTTTTAAATTTTTGATCAAGTCCAATTTATCTATTTTGTTTTCTTTCACTCATAGTTTTAGTGTCATATCTAAGGATCCATTGCCAAATCTAAGGTTGTGAAGATTTATGCATATGTTTTATCTAGGAGTTTTATAGTTTCAGCTCTTACATTTAGATTATTGATCCATTTTGAATTAATTTTTGTCTGTGGTGTAATACCAAAGTCAGTTCATTCTTTTGCATGTGGAAATCCAGCTGTTCTTGTATTATTTCCTGCAGACTATTCTTTCCCCATTGAGTGGTCTTGGCACCCATGACAGAAATCTGTTGACCATAGACATATGGGTATATTTCTGGACTCTCACTTTTATCCCATTGATCTGCATGTCTTTTCCTATGCTACTACCATACTGTTTTTGTTACTGTAAGCTTTGTGGTAAGTTTTGAAATTGGAAAGTTTGAGTCTTTCAACTTTGTTCTTTCTTTAAATTAAATGTTTGGCTACTCGGGACCCCTTGCAATTCCATACGAATTTGAGGACCAGCTTTTCCATTTCTGCAAAAAAGGCTGTCAGAATTTCAAAAGGGATTGCACTAAACCTGTAGTTTATTTCACTGTTAAGTATGATATTAGCCATAGTTTGTTTTTCTTTAAAATTTTAAAATTTTTCGAAATGGAGTTAATTGTAAAACTTTATATAAGCTAATTTAAATATTTTTGCCAGTTTATGGGAAGTAGTCTCCCATACATTGAGACACTGAAATTGAGAACAGAAGAAATTTTTGCATGGTAATAGTTTTTGGTTCATAAATGGTCAAGAATATACAAAAAGCATTTATGATAAAGGAGAGAAAAGGAGACAGGACCTTGAGAACTCACTGAATGCAGAATGTTACTTTCTGAACTACTGCCAGATTGAATCTTTTAAAATTAAACATGCGTTAAAAATTTTTTTTTTATCATTTGGCCATGCTGCGTGGCATATGGAATCTTTGTTCCCAGACCAGGGATCAAACCTGCGCGGTTCACATCCTGCCCCCGAAACTGGCTGCACAGTCTTAAACACTGGACCCCCCCAGGGAAGTCCCGAAAAATGTTTTTTAATGTGTTAATTTCTTTGTTGATTTGTAATAAATGTTTATAAATATCAGTAAGTTTCTTTTTCTGAGGCCTACACAAGAGGAAAGAACCAGGGACCAGTTGACCAATAACTGCATCAGAAGTTGCTCAGAAAAATGGAGTATCATTTTATGTTGATAATCTAAGTACTGGATGGTGTCTTTCCAATAGTAAGAAAGTTGACTAGTGCATTAAATGATAATATAATGACTTAGATATAAAAATAAACATGTGTTAAGGATTTTATTTAATTCATACTCAATGTTGGAATCAGGCAAATGGTATATAACCAGTTCAAAGAAAAGTAAAAAAAAGTCTCGGAAATGTGTGTATGGAGTAAAGTAATGTTGAAATGGATTGCAAACAGATACAAAAGTGGTTTGTGGGGGAGGGGGAGCCACTGAGAAGTGAGTGAAGTCAGTTGAACCCTCTTCCTGACAGGATGTCTCTGCTTGTCTTTCAGTTACTTACAATCTACAAGTTTGTAAAATTTCCATAGAAGTTGGAATGTGATGAGGTGTAAGGGTGTGCTATAAATAGTGCCTGGTTTGCCATGGTTTTCGCCCTGTGAGTGGGAGTTAGAGGGTGTTCTAGGACTGTTCTTCTGATCCTCTTAGGACCTGATAGACCTCTACAGTTGTACCATCACTCTGTTAATGAATGTGGACATATTAAAATAGTTTGGTTTTGGATCATTTAAATAATTGGTAATACACAGATCCAGGTTTGAAGATTTTTTATAGAAGTTGGTAATTTTCTCTCTGGTACTGGGTCTTTTTATGGAAAGCTGGTGATGGAGTATGGCTGTAAGGAACATTAATAAATCACCCTGGTTTTGTATGCTTTTCTCTTATAAACACATAAATTTGGAAATTGCTTAAAAATTTTTGGAGGCCTTATTGTGGGGTTGGAAAGAGCCCAAGGTTTATAATAATCTGGATTATTTACCTTATATTATACAGGGATATGTAAATTATGATTTTATAGTCTAACTTCCTTTTAATTCCTTCTGAACATTTTCATGTATGTCTAAGCAGAATAATTTTTAAGTTAACATATATGTTTTATACAGTTGGGTGTAGTATTTCTCTATTAGCCAGAATAAATGTTGAGTGATTCTTTTCTTTTCATGGTCTTTCCTGATAGATGATTTTTCCTAATATTGTGATGCCACCTAGTGAATTCAGTCTTTCAGATAAGAAGTTATGAGAGGAAGTAATAAGTACAATGAAATCTTCAAAGGGAACATTCTAGCAATTAGAACTGTTTTTATATGTCTTGTTGAGAAGGCAAGTTTCTGTTCCAGGAAGTGTTTAAGCAAAGATTTGATAATCTCCCACAAGTCTTATTGTTTAATGTTCCAGATGACCTCTAAAATCTCCTTCAGTTTCAAAGTTCTAGATTTCATATGAATTGCTAGTCTTCAGTCATAAATACTGAGCATCCAAAGTGTTTGGCACTGTCCTGAGAGTTGTGAAGATTTCAAATGTATTATTACGGCACGAATGTGACTTCAAATAACTTTTTTTCTGCATCAGTTTGGAGAAAACAATAGTGTCTACCCTTTATTGAACACTTATTCTATTCCTGAAGCTTCTCAGAATAATTTACCTTATGTCATTTAATCCTCACAATAATCATGAGGTAGTAACCTCTTTAGTTCTATTTTAATTGTGCAGAAATAGAGACTCAGAGAGGTTAAATAATCTGTTCAACTCATACAGTAAGTGGTAGAACCAGGATCATCTTGTGTAAAGTAATAATGAATAGGTTAAGTGATTTTTAATTGTTTACAGGTTGGTAGCTTTCTGTTTGGGTGGTTAGTTTTCTTATTTCAAGCTAGTTCAGATTACTTTTGGATACCTTATCTTTACATTGCTACACTTAAGAGTGTGGTCTCTTATTTCATATAAGAAGTGGTAGTTTACTAATTTGTATCTAAATTTTTTAGTCTATGAATAATTTTTGGTCCATAAGATATTTATTTCAAAGACTTGACAGAATGATACAGTCTTATTTTACTAGTTTGCTTTCAGTAAAATATCTATCTAACGTTCAGAGAATCTACTGCTTATTTCTATGCTTAAGAATTCTTTGAGGGCATTTATGACTTTTGGCTTTCAGAGTCATTTACCATCTTCTTCATTGAATCTTAAGGCCAGTGTAGCTCTGTCCATTTGGTTTTCATTATCTAGACTAAGTAGAAATTGATTTCTCCATTTGTTGGTAAGTTAATTTCATCAGATCGAGAATGTTGGCTTTTTGATACCCTGGATTTTATCTACTTGTGGTATACTCTGGTCAGTGTTAGTCATACAGAAATAGTATGGCATTCATTTTTGGTATAATTATTGGAAAGAGAAGGTTCACCCTAGAACAAAAGAATGTTAAATTGTGATGTATAAGGTAGATTTTTCTTATTCCTGGAAGCTTGTCTGGTGTCATTTATGGAACTGTTTCTTTGCTCCAAATCATTTGTGTACAGCTCCTAATTTATATTTAATAATTGGCATTAGTGTTGACCTTACAGGCCTGACTTGTCCTTAGTCTCCCTTCCTCCCTGTTTCAGTTCTGTGTTTATACCTGAAGACTTGTTAGCAGTGTGCCCTTTGCTTTATTTTTCCATTTAGGGTCTCGGTAAGAAATGAGAGAGAATGTGAGAAGGAACAAAATAGCAGCTTTCTTAATGGAAAGGAGATACTCAAAGTGCCCAGCCTAGGATTTTTAAAAGTCTAGAAAGGTTGAGCAGGGCTCTAGAGAAGGTAATGTTAATGAAAGTAGGAGCTTAGAAAAATTGGATGCAACTCCACGTGCCTTTTGGCACATCTTAAATTTCTTGAGATTTTGTGATCCTCCTTCATTTGTTTTTTCCTATTTCTCTTTGTCCTTCTCCCCAAATTTTTTTCTAGCAGTGAAAAAATCTTAAAAGAGCTATTTCAGAGATGAGAATTATGGGACAAGTTGTGGTCTTGAATTCTCTGACTCAGGATCTGGGAAAATAAAATGAACAGTTTTGGTAAGAATAGGTATAAGCTGGCCACGTTCAAGAGAAAAGGAGTGAGGGAAAGGAAAGAATGAAAGATGACTCGTAGGTTTCTTGGTGGAGAATCTGAGTGGTTGCTGATACCATTTACAGAGATGGGGAAGGACAAAGGCTGAGTGGTAAGTAGAAGAATGGGGGAATGGCATTTATTCTGGATATGCTGTCGGCTTCCCAGGTAGCTCAAATGGTGAATAATCTGCCTGCAGTGCGGGAGACCTGGGTTCAATACCTGGGCTGGGAAGAACTGGAGAAGGAAATGGCAACCCATTCCAGTATTCTTGCCCGAAGAATTCCATGGACAGAGGAGCCTGGCAGGCTCAGTCCACGGGGTCACAAAGAATCGGACACGACTGAACAACTAACACTTTGACTTTCACGCTCAGTTTGATAGAACACCCAAGTGTCAGGTAATCAGCTAAATCTGCGAGTCGAGCTTGGAGGAGAGGATTGTGTTGGAGATATATTTTGGAAGGGTCACAATGAGGACAGCAGAGAAAGAGGGAAGGAGGAAAAGAATAGAGAGAAGACAGTGTCTCAGTGATTGGAAGCCCCAGAATTGAGAGGTCCAGTGGAGGAGGAGGAGCCACAGGAGGTCCTGAGAGAGGGAGCGGTGAGGTCACAAGAAACCCGGGACGTGGTATTGCCAGGTGTTGCGGAAGCAGAGAGAGATGAGCATTTCAGGGAGGAAGTGCCCGTGCAGTGGAATGCTGCCAAGGGGTGGAGTCAAATGAGGACAGAGACGTGGCCATTGGATTTGACAAGGTGAAAGTGGACTTTTTTGCTGACATGGTTACAGTAGAGTGGTAGAAGCAACAAGTCAGACTGTAGTTGATTGAAGAGGGAGTGGGAAGTGAGGGACTCTGTCATCATGATGCATTCCTCTACTGGGCAGACAGAAACTTAATGTACATGAAGAGTCTTCAAAACCCATTCAGTAAGCCTGGAGGTTTGCATTATCCATAAATGACTGTAGGAAGTTAGCAGTGACCTTTGTCTCCCAGTAATTTTCTTTGGTTAGCAGTTGACTGTTAATTTATAAGGTTCTAAATTTCATAGGTGACTTCCATTTTAGAGTAAAATCAAATGTTCAATCTCTGTTAACTTCTAGAGTTAATATTATATTAAGTTAAAACTTAAGAGTATTTACCTTTTCAGGAAGGTAATTACAAGCCTCTAAAGTTAAGCCAGGACTGTTTCGTCTTGAAACACTTAGAAATTCATTTTGGTTTTTTGTAATTACAGCATTTCAGTGAGTGACATCTAAACAGGGATTGAGTTTGGCAGTTATGTACATATTCTAAACTAAGCACTGTTTCTGTGGTTTAGATTTTTCCTTTATAAATAGAATTTTAATCAGTATAGCCTAAATTTTTTTCCAAGCATGTTATAATTAGCACTGGCAACAACTTAATCCTAAAATGTGCATAATAAATTTAATAATATTTTGTAGGTACTGCTATTAAATGAAAGTAAATAGGACTTATTTGAATATTTAGAAACGTCTCTGGTTTGTGTTTTTCTGTTACAGTGTGGGAAGAAAATATGGCTACTTAAAAAGAAGTAGTATTACCTGCTTGGTCATATCACTGGGAATGATGTTATACCTACATTTTGGAGTCAGATTTTATATTAGAGCGACATGGTCTTAAATACCATGACAGCTCATTCATATATTCTTCTGAATATACTATGTATTAATATAGTTACTGGCAAAAAAACCTCTTTGTTGTAGGATCTACTTTCCAAGTGTGATTGAGCTGCCAAGTTCAGGCGCCCACTGCACTGACCAACACATGGGACTTTTAAAAAATTCCAAGGACAAGAAATTTGATTTATAGGAAATTGTTTTGCAGAGTTGTTTTTCTGTAAATTTAAACCTGTTCTAAAATAAAAGTTTATTTCAGGGGAAAAAACACGGGGGATAGGAGATATTTTTGTAGCCATTGTTGGGAAATACAATCTGCCATTCTTTTTTACTCTGGTTATGTAAGCTTTGTGGATCCGTTTCCTTATCTTTAAAATGGGGATATAATGTGCCTTCCTAGTAGAGCTGTTTTGAGGATTAAATGAGGTAATGTAAGTGCCTAGCATACTGTCTGGTGTTGTAGATGTTCAGTAAATGCTATTAAACAGTAATAATGCCAACTCGTTAAATTTTATTTTAAAGTCTGCATAAGAAACAAAGCACATTCATACATTTTGACTGAGCTATGAGAAGTGTGGCCTTCCCATGCTGGCCCCAGTTTAGGGCCTAACCTCGTTGAACCTCTATCCTTAGTTGACTTTTCTGTAGTCCCTGCCTCCTCTGTATAGTAGTTGGAATCGACATCTCTAATATTATGTGTATTTCAAAATCACATTGCATATTATTAGAGAATTTGGGGGATTCTCAGTTGCCTTAACTTTAAAACAAAAACCCTTAATGAATTTTAAAGGCAGTTCTACTTTCCTCTTCTCAAGCCTTGAAGACCATAGGCAATATAGTGTATAGGAAGGAATACTGAACAGGAATTAGGAGACTTGACGTTTAGTTCCTAGTTTGGTTCTAAATAATGATAGTTAGGTGATTTGGGGTAATTTCTTTCACCTCTTAGAAATTCAGTTTTCTTGTTGATCAAAGAGTTGGACTGAATGATAGTTGTAAAAGTTGATTCACATTGACATCTAAGTGAAAAATGTGCTTGGAACAGACACTTTGGGATACTTTACTTTTCCAGGGTTGTCTCACAAAAGAATTTTCATTGCCTTATTTTATGTTTCTCCCTCTCTCTTTTTTTTGGCTGCGCTGCACAGCATGAGAGACCTTAGTTCCCTAGCCAGGGATCAGACCATGCCCCTTGCAGTGGAAGTGAGGAGTCTTAACCACTGGACCACCAGGGAATTCCTGTACATCTCATTTTTGATCAAATATATATTACTCTGTTGATGATCCATCAGGTTCTCTATAACCTGTGTGACACCGTCATTGGTTTAAAAACTCAAATATGCTAAGTTTGAAGATTTATCAAGGGTAGTTAGTAAAATATGCTAAACGTTCTGCAGAGGTTTCCCAAAAAGGATTTATAAAAAAAATACTATGAGCATCAGCAGCATGTTGGAGTAAGTATTGTAGCTTACTAAGCCAGTTTTTGTTTGTTTGTTTGTTTGTTTGTTTTTAAAGCCAGTGTTTTTTGAAGCATACATATCTTATTTGGAAATAATGACTCTGGTATTTCTTTATAAGTTGATTTGCTTTATGGGACTTAACTTCCCATTGGTCTCTGCAACCCTAGATTTGACACTCTTATTTTAAACTCTTATTTCTAATGATTTTTCAATGTCATGTAACTTTTAACGTTCCCATTGACCAGTGCTATTGTAGTGCTGGAGGAGAATTGTAAGCAAGAGCTATGTTGTACAGAATAAAATCCCTAACACAGATCTGGTGTCTGTTTCTTTCCCCCTTGCTTAGGGGGAACTACAGCTTGTCCCTACATGGGATAAATCTTAGCTATCAGATTTTAATATTACTAAAACTGGTATGGTCAGTGTGTATAACAGTGTTTGTCTAAGTGTGTAGCATTTAGTAACATGTCTGCCAGACATTTTTTAAAAAGTGGTTTCATTTTAAAATAATGAAAAATTGAGACACAGATGTATAGAACAGACTTTTGGACTCTGTGGGAGAAGGCGAGGGTGGGATGTTTCAAGAGAACAGCATTGAAACATGTATATTATCTAGGGTGAAACAGATCACCAGCCCAGGTTGGATGCATGAGACAAGTGCTCAGACCTGGTGCACTGGGAAGACCCAGAGGGATCGGGTGGAGAGGGAGGTGGGAGGGGGGATCGGGATGGGGAACACATGTAAATCCATGGCTGATTCATGTCAGTGTATGACAAAACCCACTACAATATTGTAAAGTAATTAGCCTCCAACTAATTAAAAAATAAATAAATAAATAAATAAAATAAAATTGAAGTTCTAAAAAAATAAAATAAAATAATGAAAAATTGAACAGTATCAGATACTACTTCATTTTTCCAAGTATGTGGTAAATTGAGTTTTAGTAAACTGAAACTTTTTATTTGTATAAATAATTTTTCAGATCTTTTATCATGGTAATGGTATGTGAGTGTTAAATTTTTAAAAAGCAGTAACTTAGGGCTTCTCTGATGTCTCAGTGGTAAAGAATCTGCCTGCCAATGCAGGAGACGCAAGTTTGATTCCTGGTCCTGGAAGATCCCCCCGGAGAAGGAAATGGCAACCCACTCCAGTATTCTTGCTTGGGAAATCCCATGGACAGAGGGGCCTGGCGGGCTCCAGTTCATAGCGTTGCAAAAGAATCAGATACGACTTGGCAACTACACAACAACAGCTCTCAGAAAGTTCTTTAGAACCCGACTAAATGATCCAAACTATGTGTTACGTGATGAAAGTGAAAGAGGAGAGTGAAAAAGTTTGCTTAAAACTCAACATTCAGAAAACTAAGATCATGGCATCTGGCCCCATCACTTCATGCCAAATAGATGGGGAAACAACGAAAACAGTGACAGACTTTGTTTTTTTGGGCTCCAAAATCATTGCAAATGGTGACTGCAGCCATGAAATTAAAAGAAACGCCTTGGAAGAAAAGTTATGACCAACCTAAACAGCATATTAAAATGCAGAGACATTGTTTTGCTGACAAAGGTCCATCTAGTCAAAGCTATGGTTTTTCTAGTAGTCATGTATGGACGTGAGAGTTGAACCATGAAGAAAACTGAGTGCCGAAGAATTGATACTTTTGATCTGTGGTGTTAGAGAAGACTCTGGAGAGTCTCTTGGACTGCAAGGAGATCCAACCAGTCCATCCTAAAGGAAATCAGTCCTGAATATTCATTGGAGGGACTGATGATGAAGCTGAAACTCCAGTCCTTTGGCCACCTGATGCGAAAAACTGACTCATTTGAAAAGACCCTGATGTGGGGAAAGATTGAAGGCGGGAGGATAAGGGGATGACAGAGGATGAGATGTTTAGATGGCATCACTGACTCAATGGACATGAGTTTGAGCAAGCTCCAGGAGTTGGTGATGGACAGGGAAGCCTGGGTACTGCAATCCATGGAGTTGCAAAGAATTGGACACGACTGAGCAACTGAACCGAACTGAACTGATGTGGTAAGAAATGGTTTTTGATGATTCCACTTAGACTGATCTTTCACCAGTGAATATTTGAACATTTTTCATGGAAAGCAAATTCTAAACTGCATAGAAAGATGTGTGACTAACATTTGCATGATGTTTGGAACTTACTGAAGCATACTCCAGGCTTCCAATAAGTAGAATTTGCATCGGTTCTACTTCTCTTGACAGCTTTTTTCTCTCCATTTTTAAGAAAGCATGCTGTGCAGTGTCGTCATTTCAAGCCTTGCCATTAGTGGTATATAGGGAAAAAAAGGTAGAAAAAGTGGTTTTTATAGGACTTTGTTCTTTAAGAGGCTTGGAATTAGCTTTCTGTCTTTGATAAGCACATATTTCCATTGACTATAAGGAGTTTCTAAGTGTTCACTTTCTTTAGTGTTTAAATTTAACATTTCTTTATTCCAAATAAAATTATTATTATTATCTCAGAGTTGAATGATGACGCTTGAATTTCTCTAGCGAAAAGAGCATTTCACCTGCAGTTTTATTTTGGTTTTTCTAAATAGACAAGTCACTTCTGTAAACAATAGGATTTTTGTTTCAGCCACAGCCCCTCATTCCTTGAAACTTTTTGGTCTCACATATTGGCTAGAACTGTCTTTGTTGTTTAAGTTGCTAAGCCATGTCTGAACCACACCAGACTTCTCTGTCCATGGGATTTCCCAGGCAAGAATACTGGAGTGGATTGCCACTTCTTTCAGTTCACTTAGATCACCATTCCCCCTTTCCCCCCATCCTTTCGTACTTATTGCATAGAGTTACATGTGTCATCAGTCCTATCTGACCCTTTGTGACCCCACCAAGGCTATATAGCCCACCAGGCAAGATGACTGGAGTGGGTTGCCCTTTCCTTCTCCAGGGGATCTTCCCAACCCAGGGATTGACCCTGCGTCTCTTGCATCTCCTGCATTGGCAGGCAGGTTCTTTACCAGCTAGGTCACTGGGGAGACCTTTTGTTACTTATTAGGTATTTGCTAATCTTTATAAAATAAAGCATAGATTGTCTGCAGTGGTGCCAAATTTAGTTAACTTCATTTAATTTTCTCTGGTTACACTTTCATTCTAAAGGAGAAAAATACTAAAAGTCCTTTTAATAAATTAGAACAAGATCTCACAAGCTAGTAAAATTTGCAACAGTAAAGTCACTTTCTTTTATCTCTTCTCCCTCCCCCTTTCCCTTATACAAATGTGAAAACATTTACAGCAGTGTCCCGTTCCAGGCCCTAGGGGTACAGCAGAAAATAGACAAAAATTGTTGCCCTCTTGGGAGTTTGAAAGTGAAAGTCACTCAGTCGTGTCCTACTCTTCGTGACCCCATGGACTACACTCCATGGAATTCTCCAGGTCAGAATACTGGCGTGGGTAGCCTTTCCCTTCTCCAGGAGATCTTCCCAACCCAGGGATGAACCCCAGTCTCCCGCACTGCAGGTGGATTCTTTACCAGCTAAGCTACAAGGGAAGCTCAAGAATACTGGAGTGGGTATCCCTTCTCCAGCAGATTTTCCCGACCTGGGAATCGAACCATGGTCTCCTGCATCGCAGGCGGATTCTTTACCAACTGAGCTATCAGGGAAGCCCTCATGGAGTTTGAGTTTACAGGCAGTCAGCATTGGAGTGCTCGATGTGATCAGTGTCTGGGGAAAAAGGAAGTGTATGCTTGGGGTAAGGGTGGGGTGTGGCGGGTGACATGACGCTTGACGTGTGCGCTGCATGGCTGGCGTTACAGGTGTTAATTGGGTGGTCAGGGAAGGCCTCTCTGAGAAAGTGACCTTTGGGCTATGACCTGAACCAGGTGCATAGAAACCGTGTGGCTAACTGGAAAAAGAGCTATTAAATAGAGGAGACCACAAGTGCTCTTCAGCCTGAGGTGAGAATAATGAAAATGTTCTAAAATCGACTGCAGTGCTTGTCTCACTGCTCTGTGAATATACTAAAAACCACTGAAAAGTACACTTTAAATGCCCGAATTTTCTGGTATGTGACTTATGTCTCAGTAAAGCTATTAAAAAGAAAACCATCAGGCTTTAGAGATTTTCAGCTTTGACCCAGGGAAAATCCTTCTTTTCCTTACTTCTCTCTTTAGAAATGGTAGGGTGTGTAGTAGTAGTTATCGCAGTGAATCACACAGATTATGTTCCAGTTAGACCAGATACTGGGAAGCATGATAATCATTACGAATTATTCGTGAATCCATGTCAGGTTATATGGGCTGTTTTAAGTTTTTAAAAATTTCAACAGTAAAATGTGGTCATGTATATGCAGTCTTCATAGCTTGCTGCTAAAGTCACAGTAGATGATTATCCATTTTTTATATAACTTGGGAGGAAAAGGTACTGTTGGCTTATGCTCAGTAATGACTGATTTGGGATGGAGACTCAACTGGCTTTGCAGTCACTTCCCTCACCGACAAGGCACTTGCCCGAGAGCATTGCCCTTAGACTCAGGCTTGCTTTTTGTTTCCTTTTAATGATTTATATTCAAAACATCTTGGCTGTCTTAGCTCCTTCCCTGGATCTTGCCCTTTCTGATTCTGGCTCTTAGGTACTACCTTCCATTTTTTTTCTAGAAGTAATTTTTAGCACTCAGTGTTTCCTTTGTTCCGCAAGTCTACCTAGGTCCCACCCACATCTGCAGCGTGGATTTAGATCTTCCTAGACACGTAAAAAATTTAGAGCTAGAAGGAGTCTAGTGTTGAGTTACATAGTCACTGCAAAACTTGTATTAGATTCTCAATAATCCTGAATTCCATCCTCAGTGTCTTTTTCTAGTTCCATCACTGTACTTCCATAGGAATAAATAATGCTTGTAAAGGTAGCTTCCCATTGACCCTAAGGAGATTGTTTAGATTCTAATACAGTGTCTAAAAGTATTATTGATTCCAAATATCTTATATAAAGCATCAGTCATTTTGTCTCAGTCTGTAGTTACTCTTTGTCATAGGACTAGTTTCCTCTTGTAGGTAAGGAGGCAGGTAGGTGGTCTGGTATTCCCATCTCTTTAAGAATTTTTCACATTTTGTTGTGATCCACACAGTAGAAATCTGTATGCAGGTCAAAAAGCAACAGTTAGAACACGATATGGAACAACAGACTGGTTCCAAATTGGGAAAGGAGTACATCAAGGCTGTTTATTGTCACCCTGCTTATTTAACTTATATGCAGAGTACATCATGCGAAATGCCAGGCTGGATGAAGCACAAGCTGGAATCAAGATTGCTGGGAGAAATATCAATAACCTCAGATATGCAGATGACATCACCCTTATGGCAGGAAGCGAAGAAATAAAGAGCCTCCTCATGGAAGTGAAAGAGGAGAGTGAAAAAGTTGGCTTAAAACTCAACATTCAGAAAACTAAGATCCCATCTGGTCCCATCACTTCATGGTAAATAGATGGGGAAACAGTGGAAACAGTGACAGACTGTTTTCTTGGGCTCCAAATCACTGCAGATGGTGACTGCAGCCATGAAATTAAAAGATGCTTGCTTCTTGGAAGAAAAGCTATGACAAACCTAGACAGCATATTAAAAAGCAGAGACATTACTTTGCTGACAAAGGTCCATCTAGTCAAAGCTGTGGTTTTTCCAGTAGTCATGTATGGATATGAGAGTTGGACCATAAAGAAAGCTGAGCGCCGAAGAATTGATGCTTTTGAGCTGTGATGTTAGGGAAGATTCTGAGAGTCCCTTGGACTGCAAGGAGATCAAACCAGTCCATCCTAAAGGAAATCAGTCCTGAATATTCTTTGGAGGGACTGATGCTGAAGCTGAAACTCCAGTCCTTTGGCCACTTGATGGGAAGAACTGACTCATTTGAAAAGACCCTGATGCTTGGAAAGATTGAAGGCGGGAGGATAGGGGACGACAGGATGAGATGGTTGGATGGCATCACTGACTCAATGGACATGAGTTTGAGCAAGCTCTGGGAGTTAGTGCTGGACGTGGAATCCTGGCGTACTGCAGTCTATGGGGTCACAACGAGTCAGACACGACTGAGCGACTGAACTGAACTGAGTTTCCTCTTTACTGATTAAATTATCAAATAATTTTATTGCAGTTTGAACTGTTTACTTCCACAGTGATTCTAGGCCTGACTCTGCCACTGACTTACTCTGAGACTTTGTCAAGTAGTTTTCTGATTAAAGACAAATTTTGTATTTTAGGGGTAGATTTTATCAGCAGGATTTTCCCACCCCTACTCCCCACCAAGAGAATGGATTTTATGTTGATATTACAGCTGAAAAGGTATGAGTAAGAGAAAAGCAAATGTAACATAACCTTTTTACTTTCCTAGACCTCTGGAAGGAAAGGAAGGGATTTTTACTCCATAAAGAGCTTCACAGCTTTCCTTTTTTTGTGTGGAAATGGTTATTATTTATTTATTTATTTATTTTAATTGGAGGCTAATTACTTTACAATATTGTAGTGGTTTTTGCCATACATTGACATGAATCAGCCATGGGTGTACATGTGTTCCCCATCCTGAATCTCCCTCCCACCTCCCTCCCCATCCCATCCCTCAGGGTCATCCCAGTGCACCAGCCCTGAGCATCCTGTCTCATGCATCAAACCTGGACTGGCGAGCTGTTTCGCATATGATAATATACATGTTTCAGTGCTATCCTCTCAAATCATCCCACCCTCGCCTTCTCCCCCAGAGTCCAAAAGTCTGTTCTTTACATCTGTGTCTCTTTCGCTGTCTTGCATATAGGGTTATCGTTACTATCTTTCTAAATTCCATATATATGCGTTAATATACTGTATTGGTGTTTTTCTTTCTGACTTACTTCGCTCTGTATAATAGGCTCCAGTTTCATCCACCTCATTAGAACTGATTCAAATGCATTCTTTTTAATAGCTGAGTAATATTCCATTGTATATATGTACCACAGCTTTCTTATCCATTTGTCTGCTGATGTATATCTAGGTTGCTTCCATGTTCTGGCTGTTGTAAACAGTGCTGCAATGAACATTGGGGTACACGTGTCTCTTTCAATTCTGCTTTCCTTAGTGTTTATGCCTAGCAGTGGGATTGCTGGGTCATATGGCAGTTCTGTTTCCACTTTTTTAAGGAATCTCCACACTGTTCTCCATAGTGGCTGTACTAGTTTGCATTCCCACCAACAGCGTAAGAGGGTTCCTTTTTCTCCACACCCTCTCCAGCATTTATTGTTTGTAGACTTTTTGATAGCAGCCATGCTTCACAGCTTCTTACCACACAGGCAAGATGCAGTGGGGAAGGAACCCAGCTCTGTGTCATGTGGCCAAGGAAGAAGGGCTAATTTCGCCTGCAGGGCTTTGTAAGACAGGAGTTGGGGAGTGCACTGTGACCTTAGCCTGGCCCGAGAGAGCTCTTAACTTTCTTTTTTTTTATTATTATTTTATTTTATTTTTTTTTTTCCATTTATTTTTATTAGTTGGAGGCTAATTACTTTACAACATTGCAGTGGTTTTTGTCATACATTGAAATGAATATGAAGCATTTGTATCTTGATTCAAACAAGGGCATCTTAATCTAGAACCTGCTGTTAATAACAATGATAAAAACAAATACTTACTCAGTATATACTATGCACCAATTGCTGCTCCAACCACTTTCCATGTATTAACTCATCAGATTTTCACAACTCTATCTGCTATTGACCTGACTTGATACTGTTATTACCCCTATTTTTGAAATTGAGGAAGTTACAAGTTGGCAGTTCACAATTAAGTGGCGGAGCTCAGATTCAAACCCACAACCTGTCTGACCACAGCTTTTGGTTTAAATAGGGACAAGCCTGGTATCAAGGACAAGTGAGTTTCATTGTAGAGGCCTAGGACTCCCTGAGAACCTCTAATCAGAGCACTGAATTATTTCTCTGAGTTTTATCTCTAAAATAAAGATTTTTAAGAAATTAGACCTTTAAGGTGCTTGCTGTTGGAGAAGTCTTAGGATTGTGAATCCACAGATAAAATGCCTAAGTAGTTCTTTTCAATAAATTGAAGCATGAAGGTTTTACTATAGATTTAATCTTACCTATAGTCATCAGTATGCAGTATATACTACATGTGTTGCCCTGTGTCTAGTTGTGATGTGCCATAGGGTTAAAATACACAGCAGATTTTACAAACTTATTGTGAAAAAATGAATGTAAAGTATCTTATTAGTAATCTGTTTAAATTTTATCATGTTTTGAGATGATATTTGTTTATATTAGGTTAACTATTAAAATTAATTTAATCTATTTTTCTTTATTTTTTAATGTGTTTGCTAGAAGATTTCAAATGACAAATGTGGTTCACCTTGTGTTTCTGTTGGATAGTACTATTATAGGAAGTCTTAAGTGAGAGAAAGAAGGTATTTTTCGTATGGGTAGAAAACTAGTGAAGTAGACTTGAAAAATATGCTTATCAGGTAAATCTGAGTGCATCAATGTTATCTCCTGCTTGGCCTTGGGTGAATAAAATATGTTATAATAACTTGAATATGTTTGAAGAAATAAGTTAGTTGAAAGAATAGATATATTTATACCATATATAAGTCAGTAGTATATTTATTAAACTCTTACTATATACCAGGCACTCGTCTAAGCACTTTACATATATTAACTCTCTTAATACTAATAGTAACACTATTAGGCAGGTACTGAAGAGGGTGCAGTAAGATTAAGCTAAGGCCTCTTCGTATAGTGAGTAACAAGAGTTACTTCAAGTCTACACAGTTTGGCTTCAGAGTCAATACTCTTAACCATTCTTTTTATCACCCCTTTAAGCCATTAGGTTCCCCAAAAGGTTCGTTCGGGGTCTTCCATAATATGGAGTGGAAATCCCAAATGAACTTTTGGCAGCCCAGTACTTGACCTTGTGATTTGTTGTATTTTTTAATCTTATGATTTAGTGTGGTAGTATGTGCATGAATATAACCCATGGAATTTTTATTTTAAGTTTGGCAGTTATATTTTGTTTATAAATTTATTTTAAAGTTCCTAAGAGTGAATAATTTTTGTTTAGCTTCCTCTTAAAAGGCTGGTTGTTAGTGCCTTAATTTTAGCCTATTAACTGTATTTGTGGTAATATTCCATAAATTTTGTATATTACAAAAGTTCTGCCTGGACTTTCAGGGGAGAAATGTATATGACCAACTGATAATCAATAAACTTTTTATAATTTAAATGAGTGGGATCAAAAGAAAATACAGGAATGTGGCCTTGGGTTTTCTCTTTCTGAGAGCTATCATTTAGGCATTAGCCTTAGTAAAGATAACACATGTTTTAAATGTGTTTATGCTGAAGGAAAAACGATAATACTGTGTCTAAGTGAAGTGTACATTAGATACTTACACCACATGTACTACATAAATATTTAAGTACAATTCTAAATTAGTTGTTACCTAAAATTAAAAATATTTTTCTGCCTACCAAAAGGTGTGAGATGCTATAGATGATACAAGAATAGATGTCACAGATCCCTGTCCTATAGACACACATGAAAAAATGAAATACTAGTTCAGTTCAGTAACAACTCTGTACATCATGAAGGGACAAGTAAGTGTTATAGGAATTCTGAGAAAAGGAGGAAACTTTTGAACTAGTAGCTTGGGAAGGGTTGTAGGAAGAGGAAAGAATTGAGCTGGTCTTATAGGATATGTTGGATTTCCTTAAGTGGAGTACAGAGGGCATGTGAACAAAACCTTAGACGTGGGGAGGGACATGTAGAACTTAAGAAACAGGAAGAGTTCAGCCATGGTTAAAACAGAGTGCTAGGCAGATAAAGACTTGGGCCGGACTTGTAGAAGACCTTAAATTCCAGTAGTAGGAATTTGGATTCCTTAAGAAGTTTGGAGTTGAGGGGAGAAAAAAAAAGCTTTGGATATATGATACTTTATCCTAGATTTACTGCTTCTGTGATGGACATCACCTAATAAGCTATTTTCTTGACTTAAAATGCTAGATATCTTTAGTTGTTGGTAACAAGAAACACCGAAGGGCTTGTTTTCTTGATTCCTAGTTAAGTCTAGTGCTTAAAATTAGCTTCTGTTAGCATCATCTGACTTCCCGATTGGAAGAATTCTATATCACTAGCAAATACTTGACTGTTTTTAGAGATGACAAATAAGTATTTTGCACTTATGGTTAATTTTGTTTATAAATTTCCACATTTGTATTGTAAATTTCCACAGTTAATGTATACCCTTATTACCAGGCAAACTAAAACTTGCTCATATTTTAAAGCTCTGGCTCATCTTGGCCCTGCTGTCTCATTAATCCAGCAACTGTGGGCTGCATTGTTTAACCTGCTGAACTCCATGTTCTTTCTTTGTAAAACTGGAGAATTATCTCTCTCCCATCGGTGGGATATTGTTTAATGAGATAGGATTGTTTAAAAGAGAATGCAGTAATGATGTTTGGCCCATTTTGGAAGTAAATATTGAGTAAATTTTCTCTCCTTCCTTTCTGATTTTGAAATGGTGTGAGTAGAGACTAATTATTTCTTAATTTAAATAGACTCATATAACAGAACTTAAATTTGGAAGGCAGTTACTTTTGTAAAGTCTGACTTTGTTGTATAATAACTTGAATTTTTAAAATGTCGACATGCTGAGAGAACTTATCGACAGTTAAAAAAAGATAAATTTGCAGTGGTTTAATTAGAATCTCCATAAAAACATCTGAACTGTTAAAGGACTAAAGTGTTTCTACCAGATTATTTCATGAGCTGAAAGCGAAATTGGGCTGTGGCATTGAAAGGAAGTGAAATCCAGGAGAAATATTCTGTATCCATTTTCTATATCATGTTGTTACAGAAATGCAGTTAAACTTTTTTCTAAATGTTTTTTTTTTTTTTTTTTTTTTGGTGTTCCTCTATCACTGTTAATGTATGTATGGATTTGTGTAACTCCCACCATAGTCAGGAGCAGAATAGTTCCACCACCCCCAAAACTCCTTTGCTCTATCTGTCCCTTCATAGTCCCACCCTCACCTGGCCATTACTGGTCTGTTTTTCATTTCTTCCTTTATGGATGTATTAATGAAGGCTATCAAATGATAAATATCTTATCAAATATGACAAAATACAAGGAATATCAAGTAAGAATGTATACAAAAGTGCTTAGAACACGTAAGTACCAGGACTTAATGAAAATTAGTTTCATATGTAATATTAGGTCAATAGGTGAAGCTTAACTGTACTCTTCTTTTAGGGTCAACTTTGCATAATGTTTAGCAGCTCTTTTCTCCTTGCTCAGAGGCTTTTAGGCATATTTTGGAAAGACTTTTTGTTCTACATGGAGTTTATTGCTGAAAGTCTCTGTGTTAAATGTCTTTTAACTTCATGTACCCTGGAGAAGGAAATGGTAACCCATTCCAGTTTTCTTGCCTGGGAAATCCCATGGACAGAGGAGCCTAGTGGGCTCTAGTCCATGGGATTGCAAAGAATTGGACATGACTGAGCAGCCTCATGTTCCTCATAAGAAAGAGTGGAAAATAGTATCTACCTTGAAGGTTGTTACAGTAATTAAGTGTGATGATATATATATATATATATATATATATATATATACACATATATATATATAAGCATATATATTTGAAAAAACAAAACTATAAATATAAATACATGTTTACACATAGACACAGGTATGTATGTTCATGTATGTGTAAGTGCCCTGATCCATAATAGGCATTCTACCAATTAAAAAAAAGTTATAAATAATATAGTTTACAGTAACTTTGGAATAGCTTGGTGAAAGAATATCGTGTCCTCTTGTTATCTGGATTTTCACCCACCCCTCCATCCTTCCAAAAGCCTCAGAATGGGAAGGTTGATCTTCAAAATACCAACTTTCTGTTTTAATAATTTTTCATAAGTTTATTTTTTTTCCCAGAAATTTATCACTAATAAATTTCTGTTTTGGGTTGGAGGGGAGAATACCAAGTCTGTTTAACTTTACCTTAATATTTCAGAGTTCATATCACATTATACCCATTCCATAAAAGGTGATTTTTTTTTTCTTTAATTGATGATTGGGACATATGGGCTGAATCTTTGCCAACCTCAGGGCTGCCTTTCGAACATGTATCCCTAAGCTTCTACTTATAATAATGACTTTTCTGACCATTTAAAACTTTTCCTTTAAAGTAAAGCACACAGTATTCTGATATATTACACTAGGCAGTGGGATATGATTGTTTTTCAACAAATTTAATTATTTAATCAAGTACAGAAGCAGATTTAGAGTTTTTTTCCTTACCCACAGATCATCTACATTCTTTATCAGTGTGTTTTGTCTCATTATTAGCGTTGAACAGGTTAATAGAATCAGTAAATTACAAGACTAGAAAGAACCTTTGAAATCTTCTAGTCAAATACTCTTAATTCTGTCTAACCCAACCCCCCTTTTTGTAATAAATATTTTGCAGTACTCTTTCGTGTCCAGAAGTAAAATTCAGTTAATGGAAAAATTTTCCCACTTAATTAAATCAATTTAATTCTGTAAGTGTAATATAAAGGAAAAATGAAAGGAAAATTATTGAAAATGTAATATGAGGTATGCTGAAGAAGGAAGTGGCAACCCACTTCAGTATTCTTGCCTGGAGAATCTTATGGACAGAGGAGCCTGGTGGGCTACAGTCCATGGGGTCGGCAGGAGTCGGAAACGACTTGGCAACTAAATCAATACCACCACCATGCTAGAAGACAAAACCTCAAAGACAAAGAGCAACCCAACAGATTTCTAAAATTCTCCTTGTGGGGTGGGCTGCCCCATAGAGAACCATGAGTTTTCTCATTTCATGGGTAAAGAAAGTAAGGGGTGGGTATAAGAGAGCAGAAGGGGGATAATGGGTGGGCCTTGGTATACTTCTCAGAATTATACAAGTGTTGTTAGCAGTAGAGTTTGGATAGGAACTCTGGGTTTGAGGATCTGCCTTGCTGCTCTTGTTATTTAGTGCTTCTGAAGCTGCCCTGGACTCTGAAGGAATCCAATGGGCCACAAGTCCAGGGTGCCACTTTTAGGTAGTCAGTAGGTGCCAGACTTTGCTTCCTAGTTTTCTGAATACCTACCTTCAGGATGTCACACATTTTGTCCTTTCCCCAGCAACTATCTTCACCAGCTAAGTCCCCACCTCCTCCTCTTCCATCCCTCAGTAAGCACACAAACAAAAAACTTAAAGCAAAATTTTTCTCTTTTAGCTCCACTACTTGTATGTCAAGGAAGCCTTCTAGAAGAACACAGAACCCTTGGTTAGATGCTTGCCGAGCTTTTTTTACACTATCACTCTTTACTGATTTGATTTTTATTTCCTTGCTCAATTGTAGGTTCCATGAGAATTTTCTAGTCTACCCTATGTGCTTGTGTTGAAGGTAAAAGTATTATTTCCAAAATGTAGTAATATTGACTCTCAGCGGAGAAGTGCCCTGTTTATCTTCCAGTCTCAATCCTCTGTGATACTCTGGTGTTTCCAGAAGTGCTTGGAGTAGAGCCCAGTATAAAACACCACCAGCACAGAAGTTTGGGTTCCTTTTTATTTTCATCCTGTTTAATTTCTTGGAGGATGCATCATCCCCTTTAACTTTCAGACTGTTGTTCCTGAATTTTACCAGTTATAGAGAATTCTGTTGTAGCTTAATTAACTTTGATACTTTTGACTTTAGCCTTATACATTGAATTTTTTTATAAAATAGATTCCAAGTAATCAAGATCAAAGATCAGTTAGTGAAGAACTAATACTTTGGTGGTATTCTGTTAAACATCTGAAAGATGTTTTACTATTTTATAAATAGTTTTGTTTTAGGTAAAGTATAATTTACTTTTACAGTAGCTGTCTGACTTTGTATTTTAGACTTCATGTTTTTTTCCTCTTGTATTTTGGAATATCTTCATGTTTTTGCTTAAGTACAGTAATTTCATTTCTCATTGTTGATTTCCTGAATATGCGTTGGTGATACTTTCTTTACTTTCGGCAGCTATGCCTCATTAATTTAAACCTGGCTTTGCTTTGTCTTACTGTGTTGTCAGCTATACTTCTCACAACCCCATTTCAGTGCTGCTCACTTAGGGTGTTCATGTCAGTAAATACCTTGATACTCTTTTGGAGACTCTCTGGATGTTTTTCTTGGCTCTAACCATGGATTCCTCTTTCTTTTCTTCTGGCATTTGTGCTTTGCAGCTGTAACACAGTTCATTGGAAAGAGCACAGGCTTGTGAGTTAAATGGATGCAAGTTTAAATCCTTGCTTTGTGACCTGTCAGCTATATAGACTGGGAATATTTGGATGTTTTTGAGGTCACTTTCTCCAACTGTAGAATGGGTGTACTTTTACCCATTTTTCAGAGTTGTGAGATTAGGAATATTGTATGTAAAGTACTTTGTCTTTTTCTCTCTTCTATGTCTCTTAACTGTCTCTGAAAGAGAGGCAGAGTAAACTTGAGGGAGATAGACTGAGAGTGAGAAGTCCTGGATAGCCCTACCCTTCTGTCTCAAAAATTATGTTTGTTTGTGACTGACCCAGAATTCTGTATTTATGAATAAAAGCAGTTAATGGATTTCAGTCAGAAAAACCTTGAATAAAAAAATATTTTATTTCATTCATATTATGAGATATTAAATAATAACGACATTTCAGATATTTTTAAGACAAGGCTTACTGCAAATAAATAAAAATAAAATAATTATGATCTGTATTATTTCCACCCTTTTCCACCACACTTTGTTGGTTTGTTGACTTCAGAATACTGGCCGTATATGATTTATCCTTGGTTCTGTTTCTTTTTCCAGATACTTGTGTTTCATGGAAGAAAATTACATAGCATAGTTTCTTGAGAGTTAATGTCTCCAGAATTCCTGGTAACAGAAGACCATTTTAGGCTATAGTTCAAGTATTTCTCTAAAGCTTTAGAGCCCTGAATACATTCTGTGAACTACCTATAGGTAAACTACCCTTTTCTGTGTGAAGAATAGATTGTGGATATTTTCTTCATTTCCTTTTATCTATTACAAGAAAAAAATACTGTGAATGATTTTGTTGTTGTTGTTTAGTCACTGAGTGATGTCTGACTCTTTGGTGACCCCTTGGACAGTAGCCCACCAGACTCCTCTGTCCATGGGATTTTTCCTGGCAAAAATACTGGAGTGGGTTGCCATTTCCTTCTACAGGGGATCTTCCTGACCCAGGGACCAAACCTACATCTCTTGCATTACAGGTGGATTCTTTACTGGCTGAGACATCAGGGAAACCCCACATCCAAAACTTGGAAGTCTTGTATTAAAGCTATATTAACTATAGCTTTTAGAAATAATATGATCAACTTGTTTTGTAATAAGAAACAGGAAGAAAAACATTTTATTCCTTGTCCAGTCAAATCACTTGCTAGATATTCCCTTATAACAGTGGTATTTTATGCCTTCCAGTGAATACCAGTAATTGGGGGGGGGGGGGGAACTATTGATGTCAGAATATCAGCTCTTTCATGTATGGAGAGCATGGGACCAGTGTCTTTAATATTGGATGGTTCACACTTTATATCTCTCTTGGTGGTTAACTCTACCCTCAGTATTTTCTTTGTGATGCAGCCTGTCCAGTCTTTTAATATAAGAAATTCTGGCACTTGATTTTTCCCTTTGAAATAAATGTTGTTGAGACTTTTGAAAAATTCTTTAAAAATAATACTGTTTGTCCACAATTTGGGGAAAAAAATCAGCCATAGTCTCACTATGCAGGGACACTCATTGGTAACATTTTGATGTCTTTCTGTGGTCTTTTTTTCTGTTCTGTAATTTCATTCTGTCCATGTTTTGGTCCTCTTTGTTCTCTGGCTCCATTTGTATATGCTCTTGTTTCTAATTTCTTTTTTGGTCTGTTTGATAGGTAAGAAGTAGATTTATTCTGAGAGAAACACACTCCACAGACCAAATGTGAGTCATCTCAGAAGGCAAGAGCATCCTCTTGTTTCTAATTTCTGAGATGTCAGTTATCATTTCTCTTTTCCTTCAGCATTCATGATTTCCAGAGTAGAGTTGATTATAGAGTTATTCATGTCTTGGTAATCTCCCAGCTAATTAACTTTTATTTTGAGATGTAATTCACCTGCCATACAATTCAGCCATTTAAAATATACAAGCAGTAGCTCTTAGACCACCACTATTTGATGTTAGAAGACTTTTTTACCCTCAAACAAACTTTATACTCATTAGCAGTTACCTCCAAGTCCACTTGCCTTGAGCCGTAGTCACTAGTGCTAAGTTGCATCAGTTGTGTCCAACTCTTTGTGATTCTGTGGACCATAGCCCACCAGGCTCCTCTTTCCATGGAATTCTCCAAGCAACAGTCCTGGAGTGGGTTGCCATTTCCTTCTTCAAGGTATCTTCCCAACTCAGGGATTGAACCTGCATCCCTAGAAAACCACTAATCTACTTTCTGTCGCTGTAGATTTGCCTACTGTGGATATACATAAATGAAATCATAGGATATGTGGACTTTTGTGACTGGCTTCTTTCACCTAGCATGAGTTTTCAAAGTCCATCTGTGTTGTAGCATGTATCAAGTACTTTGTTCCTTTGTTTGTTGAATGATAGCTGATATCTATACCACTTATCAAATGAAGAAGATTGGGTTGTTTCCACTCTGACTATTATGAATTGTGCTGCTATAAGCATTCCTGTATATGTTTTTGTCTGGATATAGAATTGCTAGGATGAGAATCATGTCAGTAATTTGAACGGGGAAAAAACTCTTGTGAATAACAGGTAAGAAATATAATAGTTATACCAACCTGTCTTTCATGATTTTATCTAGTAATGTTCCACTTAGTGTGGGTGTGTGTGGTTTAAACTTTTACATCTTATAAGGAAACCTCGTGTAATAACAGGAAATTGTTAAAATATAGTGAGTGTGCATGCCATTTATGCAGAAAAAAAATTGGTGACATTTTCATTTTTTAAAAAAATACTTGCTGTTAATAATTCATATTGTTTGAAACAATTTCAAAGAAACAAAATCCAACAGAAATCCTGAGACTTTGGAAAAACTTCCTTATGACTAACTAGCCCCTGTGCAGTGTGCATCATAAAGAATAACGTCAAAAGTCGGCCTCTTGCCTATCTTTTGTGTCCTAGCTTGACAGGATACTGTTCTTCCTCCATGTCCAGGCCTTGTTTGCATCCTGATTCATTCTGCATGTTTTAGTTGATTGCCTTAGACCTTTAGGATCCCTTTCCAAGGGAAAGGACACTGAGCTGATGACTGAGATGGGAGGTCTTCACCTAGTTCCATCATCACTGGTTTTGCCGCTGTGAGCACAGTCAGGTCCCTAAACTTTTCTGCTTTTCACTTTCTTCACTGGTGTGATTAGAGAATCATTTGTGAAACCAAAAGAGGTTTAAAGCTTGGTGATCTTTGTTTTTTTTTTTTTTAATCTACCATTTTCTTTTTTTGGCCATCCCATGTGGCTTGTGGGATCTTAGTTCCCTGACCAGGGATTGAACCTGTGTCCATGGCAGTGAAAGTACCAAGTCCTAATCACTGGGCCACCAGGGAGCTCCCAAAGCTCAGTGGTCTTAATTCTAGTTCTGGACTTCTCAATCTTACACACTGCTTGTCACACATACTGATCTTTCATGAATTTGGCTTTTAATATATACTTTATTGTATTGCCTTCTTCCCATCTTTTTCAGTTTTGTTCTTCCCTCTCCACCTAGATGATCTGCCCTAGAAGGGCAAAGACTTTTGTTAACAGTAACAAAGAATAGTCTTTAATACCTTGCCTGAGGCTGATTAGTGTTTGATAGTGCAAGTATCATGAGTTTTCAGTGACTGTAGAATGACTCTAATTGGTCATATTCTTTGTAAATGAAATGATGAAAAATAACTTGGTAAATTTAGATAGATATTTTAACTTTTTCTTTTTTCTTTTGAAGAGTATGCTTTGAGTAAAGTAGACATGGTATAGTCAGAAATGAACATTCTGTTTTTGATAACTTTTCTTTAAATTAATTGCTTTATTTTAATTAGAGGCTAATTACAGTATTGTGGTGGTTTCTGCCATACATCCACACGCATCAGTCATGGATGTACATGTGTCCCCCCATCCTGAACCCCCAAACCCCTCTCCTACCCCACCCCATCCCTCTGGGTTGTCCCAGAGCACCAGCTTCAAGTGCCCTGCTTCATGCATCCATCTTGCACTGGTCATCTGTTTTGCATATGGTAATATACATGTTTCAATGCTATTCCCTCAAATTGTCCCACCCTTGCCTTCTCCCACATAGTCCAAAGTCTGTTATTTACATCTGTGTCTCTTGCATACAGGGTCGTCATTTCCGTGTTTCTAAATTCCATATATATGCGTTAATATACTATATTGATATTTCTCTTTATGACTTACTTTACTCTGTATATTTAGGCTCCACCTAAATCAGTATATTTCATCCACCTCATCAGAACTGACTCAAATGCATTCCTTTTTATATAGCTGAATAATATTCCGTTGTGTATATGTACCACAACTTTCTTATCCATTCATCTGCTGATGGGCATCTAGGTTGCTTCCATGTCCTGGCTATTGTAAACAGTGCTGTGATGAACATTGGGGTACATGTGTCTCTTTCAGTTCTGGTTTCCTCTGTGTGTATGCTCAGCAGTGGGATTGCTGGTTTGTATGACAGTTCTCTTTCCAGTTTTTTAAGGAATCCACACTGTTCTCCATGGTGGCTGTACTAGTTTGCATTCCCACCAACAGTGTAAGAGGGTTCCTTTTTCTCCACACCCTCTCCAGCATTTATTGTTTGTAGACTTTTGGATGGCAGCCATTCTGACTGGCATGAGAGCACCTCATTGTGGTTTTGATTTGCATTTCTCTGATAATGAGTGATGTCGAGCATCTTTTCATGTGTTTGTTAGCCATCTGTATGTCTTCTTTGGAGAAATGTCTGTTTAGTTCTTTGGTCCACTTTTTAATTGGGTCGTTTATTTTTCTAAATAAATGAATGGTCCCATTTGTTTATTTTTATTTTTATTTCCATTCCATTCTGGTTTTGGTAACTTTAATAACTGTTTTCTGCTAGAATTTTATCCTTATGACACTCATATATGTATATATTCATGGGCTTATATTTTGTGTATAAGAAAAGATTCAGTAAACTTGCTTGCTTTCTGACAGTCTGTGTACCTCCATTACTTAGTACTTTAATTACACATTTTACTGGCTAGCTCTGTGTCTCATGGGGGAAGAAGCAAAACATGAGTTTAAACTTCAGGTTGATGGAAATAAAGTGCTGTAAAGTAAACTGAACGATGGTTTTGAGTGACCTTTGTTAGGACAAGGATCCTTGAGGGCGCCCATGTAGTTTTAGTTTACCTAGGATGCTTTAATTATTCATGTCTCAGTGTATGTTTTGAGTGGTTTTTGTCTGTAAAAATGAAAGTTTGGCAAATAGTAATTTGTCTAAGAGGTATGGGTTATTTCTGCCTCCTGATTTTTACTGTGATTATGGCATCACAGAAAAACTGGCATTACCAGCAAGCTGATTTTTTTGACTGTGCCTAAGCTGCTGCTTTTTTCCTTTCTCTTTTCCTCCCTCCCTTTGTTCCTTCCTTTTTTCCCTTTTACTATGTAAGTGGAAATGCTCTCTTTTTAAAACATTATAAAAAGCCCTGTTCCTTTTTGACCACCCTTAGGCACAACCTCATCCATCTTCACCGAAGCAACCATAGTGACGTTGGCATGTATCCTTCTGAACTGATTTATGTGTATTTACATTTATTTATATAAGCCAGATAGCATAGCGTTTTATGTGGGTGGGGGGAGGAAATGTGGGTCCCCCCTCCAAAAATGGTGCCGTATTCTTTTTCACTTAGCAGTACCTCTTGGAGGGCTGTTTATCTTAGAAAGGACAGCTTGCCCTGTGTTCCTCTCCAGCTGCCAGTAGCGTTTCATGCACCACAGTTTCTTTAACCCTTCTCTCATCAGTGGGCAGCTTAATTTCTTATTTTTACTGTTGTTATAGACAATGCTGCAATGAAAATCTTTGTACCTAAAACTAAATTATTTCTCAAGGGTAGTTAGTGAGAAAGCATTATGATGGTAGGGACTCAAAATTCTAATAACTGCTTATCTATTTTCCCTCTGAAGTTTATATTCCTCTCCAACTGTGAGGGCAAAGATCCTCCCAAATGAGTTTCAGAATATCAAAGTCAAGACATAGGCATTTTTCTCAATCTTTGAGAAGGAATGGTGCTTGTTATTTTAACTTTTGCATTTTCTAAAAATAGGTTGAACTTTGTTGACTTGACCATTTGTATTTTTTTTCTATAAATTGCATATGTTGAATTGGATTCAGTTCAGTTCAGTTGCTCAGTCATGTCTGACTCTTTGCGACCCCATGGACTGCGGCACGCCAGGCCTCCCTGTCCATCACCAATTCCCAGAGTTTACTCAAACTCATTATCCAGTTCAAATGATAACTTTGGGGGTAAATATTATTGAAATATACATATAGGAAAGTGTATAAACCACAAGTATACAGCTCAGTGAATTTTCTTTTTTTTTTTTTTCCACTTATTTTTATTAGTTGGAGGCTTATTACTTTACAATTTTGTAGTGGGTTTCGCCATACATTGACATGAATCAGCCATGGATTTACATGTGTTCCCCATCCCGATCCCCCCTCCCGCCTCCCTCCCCATCCCATCCCTCTGGGTCTTCCCAGTGCACCAGCCCTGAGCACTTGTCTCATGCATCCAACCTGGGCTGGTGATCTGTTTCACCCTTGATAATGTACATGTTTCAATGCTGTTCTCTCAGAACATCCCACCCTCGCCTTCTCCCACAGAGTCCCAAAGTTCTCATGCATCCAACCTGGGCTGGTGATCTATTTCACCCTTGATAATGTACATGTTTCAATGCTGTTCTCTCAGAACATCCCACCCTCGCCTTCTCCCACAGAGTCCCAAAGTCTGTTCTGTAAGTAAATACACCATGTGTAACCAGCACCCAAATAAGAAGCAGCATTGGCAAAGCCCTTGAAGCCTCCCAGTGCCCCTTTCAGTAACTAACCCTGCTCTGCACTTCCAGGATAGCTGCTGTCCTTACTTTTAATATTATAAGTTAGTTTCTATGCTTTTCATTGTTAGGTGAATAGAATCATACAATACATACTCTTTGCTTCTTTCTTAGTATTAGCTTTTGAATATGTTTTAAGTAAAAAATTGTTATCACTGTAGAGATCTTTATATTTATACAGATAATTTCTTCTCTCACTAAAGTTTAAGAGATAAGTTGTGTCATTTTGTATAACCCCCAATGTCCTTATACAGGTCTAAGAACTCAAGAGTGGACTCCCCCAACCCGGGCGTTAACAGACTTGTTTACTCAGCTCCAGTCGATGGCTGAAAGTTCTTGCTTCCGTTTGGCTTAGAGTTATGGTTTGATCCTGTTCTGCTCATTAGCTGTCTCTTTGTGTTTGGTCAGAATTTGCAGACCGGTTTTATTTCTTCTTAGTGCTCTGTAACAAGACTGCTGCTTAACCTTTTATCTTCTTTTTATATCTGGGAGAGTATTATTCTCTTGTGCTGCTTCAGGAAGAATGAAACTGTATATGTATAGTTTGTCCCTTTCCTTTTGTCATTGTTTTCCCAAACAGGTAAAGGGACCTGCTACAACTTTAAACATCATCCTTTCCAGCTTCCCCTGGTTGCCTTATAAGCATTTAATTGATAAGCAACGGTTTTAACTTCTGTCTTTTAACTAGTAAAATATGTGAAACTGAGTAAGTTTCTTTATAGGTGACATTGTTTAAAATTATTTTTAATTGATAGTCTGCTTCCTAAAAGAATTTAAAGTGATTTATAGTAAAAGACATATGAAGTAATGCCAATAAGAATAAAAATATAAGATTGTAAGAGGAGAAAAAATCATTACCATAATTTTTGCTTCCAGAATTGGGTGTTAAATTTACCTTTGAGCCTCTGTCTTTTGAGACTTGAAAACAAATACAATTGTCACTTGGGAATGAGGAAGCTCATTATTTCATCAGGCAAGGCAGATGTGTTTGTTACTAAATTCCAAAAAATAAATAAATGTTCCTCAGAATCAGGTCATCCAAATTAGCATGTACCTAGGGATTTTAAAATGTATTGATGGGTTTAAAGAAATCAGTCAGCTCATAAACATTTCACTTAGTTTGTGAAAAAACTAAATCAGTGTGATGGTACTTGGTTGTGAAGTATTCATCTAGCTCACAGGAGTAGAGCATAAAGAACATGTGCTTAAATTATTTAAATAATGAACAGTGTTAACTTCTTTCAGGTTGTGGAATAATTTCAATCATCAGGCTATGATTGTTTTAGCTGTCTGTTAAAACTATTTTCATTGCAAAGTGATCTTAACTCTTGTCATATATTGTATATATGCAGTGATTGATATTAGTGTTTATACTCTCACTTTATGTATTTGATTTTGTCATGTGAATCAGGATCAGCATGTTGCTTATTTATTTTGGAGTAGTCTTAGAAAAATTATAAACTTGTCCCATATATTTGTTTCAACTGATTCCCAAGGATTGCTGTTTCTGGCAGAGTATTTGATTAGGGATTACAACATCATTCTAACTTGAAATAATGTGTTCTTAAACAGTTTTATAATTAAAATGTCTTTAACTGTAAATTAATATGTTTATTCTTTATAAAATTAGAGTAATATAGAAATACATGAATAAACAAGTGAAAGCTGTGTTCTTTCCCTGTTTTCACCAAAGATGGTAGTCACTAAAAGGTTTTGTTACTCTTGCTAATGTACTATATAATTAGAATAGTGTATGGTATATGGAGTGTGCAGACTGGCAAAAATTGCCCTTGATAGTATATTCTAAAGGTCATTGCTGGTGAACATATAAATAGCCACCATACTTAAGAAAGCTATTATCCTTTTCTGTTAGTTGTTCTTTTACTTTAAAAGTTTACCTATGTATGTATCCCTGGACTAGTATATATATATATATTTTTTTTTTTTTTTTTTTTGAGAACTTGAGAGGTCAACACAATCTGTTAAACACTGCCATCAAACACTGGCACAGTTAGATGAAGGCTCCTAGAGGTACAGAGTCACCGGGTGATAGTCAGACCTCAGCTTCCCAGAAGGCTCACCAGATCGATCCTTTTTAAGGGGAAGAGAGTAGGCAAGTTCCTGCATAAGTAAGTCCTGGAAAACTACAGTGGGAGGGCTCACCACAGTCAGGACTCTGCAAGTGTTAACTGTCCAGCAGGAATACATTTTGTGCTTCTAAATTCACCATGCCCTCCCTCCATCTCTCAGGAGGAGGTCAGAGTACTTACGATAGATAAAGTGAGTATCATCAGCTGATCTGGCAGCTGGGTGTGGAAGAGAGAACAGGAATTTTACCAGCACCTGTTCAAGAAGCCAAGTACAGATTAGAACCTGTGCTGGGTTTACCTGGGCATTCTCTTCTGTTTAGCAGCAAGGATTTGGGTGATATGGCGTCTTTTTCTTGAGTCACCCCCACCACCCCTGGTTTGTTTAGATTGGATATCTTCTCTGTCTTATGCATGACTGTTACCATGGGATCTCCCTTCATGATTACCTTAGAGGTTTTCACATAAGTTGGATCTCGTTTCCTGCGTTTCAAGTCTCTCTCAGTCTTGTTTACTCTTTTGTTTTAGCAGAGTCCATTTTTCCAATAGCTTCTTAAGAGAAAAAGAGATTTTATGGGCGGTAACTTTGAGACCTTGTTTTTACTGTCCTTATATTTGATTGATAGAGTGACTTGAATGGAATCATTTTCTTGAGACTTTTGTAGGGGTTCTGTTTTCATCTTGCTTTTGGTATTGCTGCTGAGTCCAAAGCCAATCTAATTTTTGATCCTTTTTGACCCATTTTCATCCCCTCCAGAGGTTTTGTAGAATGTCTGTTGTCTCCTCTAATCTGAAAGTTACAGCCATGTGCCGAAGCGAGTGTTTGCTCTTTTCCATAATCCTAGCTTTCAGTAGGCTCTGTTAATGTGGAATGTCATGTTCTCCTGTTCTGGGGAGGTTTTTGTTATTGTGTTGCTGATTTCCTCCAATTTCTCACTGCTTTCTTTTTGGAGTTTATATAATTTGCCTATGGCCCTTGTCTTGGTCCTCTAATGTTCTTTCTGCTTGACTTTTGGGAGGATTTCTTCAGGTTTATTTTCTAACTCTTCTGTTGAGTTTTCATTTTTGCTGATGTTTTTACTAAACATTTGCCATGTTTTAAACTTCCAACTGCTCTCTTATTTTCTGAATGTTTCTGTTTTTCATTTTACTTAAATATTTTCCCCCACAAGAACATATTGTTGTCTACCAGAGACAGTATTTCTTGTCTTTTTGAAAATGTTAAAGATCGTTTTTTTGCCTTCCTAAATAGTTTGTTTCTTTCAAGTATACTTTCTTCTTGTTTTTGTATGTAATGTCATGTTAAAGTCTTTCCCCGGATGTCTCATAATCTACTCAGAATAAAAACCAAGGGACTTACAAAGCCAACTAGAAGCTTGCACATTGGTGTGGGTTATATGAACTTGGGGCTTCACAGTAGTTAATAGGTCGACTTTTTATTGAGGGGGGGGTGTTTCTATAGTTTCATCTTGCCTCATGGTCTTCATCTTACCAGAAGTTAGTTCCTGTAAGTCTGCATAGAGCTGTACAGTAGCCACATGTGCCTGTTTAAATTTAAATACCATTGAATTAATAATTCAGTTTCCCTATTGAGCTAACCACATTTCAAGTGCTCAGTAGCCACATTTAGCTAATGGCTGCCATGTTGGACAGCACAGCTGCTGAACATTACCATCACTGCAGAAAGTTTTATTGGCGTGCACTGGACTAGAACTAAAGTCTTGTTGCAGTCATCTGAGAACTCAGTGAGGGAAGACTCTGTGGGGTCTCAATATTCACAATTCAGTAGGTATATGGTTACCTAATCCCACTGTTCTTAGAGCAGTGACTGCCCTCAGCTGTGTATCCCCCAGCCCAGAAACTCTTGTTTTATCTTCTCCAGAGGAGACAAAGGCTTAAACAATATTTGTAACTCTTCATTTTACTTTAAATACTCAATGCTTACTTTTTGGCCTTTCAATCCTACTGGTCCCTGTTCTGAATTCTTCACTACATTTTGCAGGCATGCCCCTGGTAATAGATCCCCTCTCAGTATAAACAGTGTTAGGGACTTCTCATTAAGAGAACAAAGTCCTATATTTCCTCACCTGTAAATAACCACTGATATAATTAATATCTTGTTTTGAAGTATTTGAATTGGATGAGACTGTTTTGTAAATTGCCTATTTCAGGACACATTGGCATTATCAAGTTTTATAGCAAAGTCTTTGTAAGTGAAAGTCGCTTGGTTGTGTCAGACTCTTTGCGACCCCATGGACTGCAGCACGCCCAGGCCTCCCTGTCCATCGCCAACTCCCGGAGTTGTTACTCAAACTCATGTCCATTGAGTTGGTGATGCCATCCAACCATCTCATCCTTTGTCGTCCCCTTCTCCTCCCACCTTCAATCTTTCCCAGCATCAGGATCTTTTCCAATGAGTCAGTTCTGGCATCAGGTGGCCAGAGTATTGGAGTTTCAGCTTCAGCATCTGTCCTTCCAATGAATGTTCAGGACTGATTTCTTTCAGGATGGACTGGTTGGATCTCCTTACCATCCAAGGGACTCTCAAGAGTCTTCTCCAACACCACAGTTCAAAAGCACCAATTCTTCAGCACTCAGCTTTCTTTATAGTCCAACTCTCACGTCCATACATAACTACTGGAAAAAACCATAGCTTTGGCTAGATGGACCTTTGTTGGCAAGTAGTATCTCTGCTTTTTAATATGCTGTCTAGGTTGGTCAACTTTTCTTCCAGGGAGCAAGCGTCTTTTAATTTCATGGCTGCAGTCACTATCTGCGGTGATTTTGGAGTCCAAGAAAATAAAGTCTGTCACTGTTTCCACTGTTTCCCCATCTATTTGCCATGAAGTGATGGGACCAGATGCCATGATCTTAGTTTTCTGAATGTTGAGCTATAAGCCAACTTTTCACTCTCCTCTTTCACTTTCATCAAGAGGCTCTTTTGTTCTTCTTCGCTTCTGCCATAAGGGTGGTGTTATCTGCATATCTGAGGTTATTGATATTTTTCCCTGCAGTCTTGATTCCAGCTTGTGCTTCATCCAGCCTGGCATTTCACGTGATGTACTCCGCATATAAGTTAAATAAGCAGGATGACAATATACAGCCTTGACGTACTCCTTTCCCTCTTTGCAACCAGTCCGTTGTTCCATGTCCAGTTGTGACTGTTGCTTCCTGACCTGCATACAGATTTCTCAAGAGGCAGGTCAGGTGGTCTGGTATTCCCATCTCTTTAAGAATTTTCCAGAGTTTGTTGTGGTCCACACAGTCAAAGGCTTTGGCATAGCCAATAAAGCAGAAGTAGATATTTTTCTGGAACTCTCTTACTTTTTTGATGATCCAACAAATGTTGGCAATTTGATCTCTGGCTCCTCTGCCTTTTCTAAATCCAGCTTGAACATCTGGAAGTTCATGGTTCACGAATTGTTAAAGCCTGGCTTGAAGAATTTTGAGCATTACTTTACTAGCATGTGAGATGAGTGCAGTTGTGCAGTAGTTTGAGTATTCTTTGGCATTGCCTTTCTTTGGGGTTGGGATGAAACCTGACCTTTTCCAATCCTTCCTGGTTAAGTAGGTGGTCATGATTATCAGGCTGTTGAGAGGTGGAACTGGATCAGGTGCTCCTGGCTCACATACGTCTCTGTTACCACCATCTATCAGTGCTGCATTTTTGCTGTCAGTCCCATGCACTGTTTTAGAGAGCAGAGAAGCTCTTTGCTCTTAATGACTTTTAATCAGAATGCAAATTGATTTTGTTTTTTGAGTCCAGGCTTACCTGCTCCATGTCACTTTTAATATTTATCCTAAAACACACCTTAAGTTTTTTCCCCACCTACAGTGACTCAGGGTGGTATTCTTGGCCATCCAGGCCTGGTTGTGTGCCCTTTGTCTCTTAGAACTATGTTTTCTTGATTTTTTGCAACTCTCCAATGTGTACGCTATACCTCATTGATATCTATGAGTTACAGTTCCTTATTTAAGGCATGCTATTTCAAATTTCTGTGACTCTACATGTTCTGTTTTACTGTGTGAAATAATCTCTCCCCTCCCCCAGTCTCTCATCCTCTCAGAATCTGATGCCTTCTTTAACCCCTTTTAGCAGAGTTCATCTTGCCTTATTTTGATCTAGCCTTAACACCCATTGCATATCTCACACCAAATTATAATCATTTCTTAACACACATAGCTTCCCTCCTAGACTGTGAAAGCAGTGCTTGTTAATACTTGAATTGTTAATGGGAATTTAAAAACTAAACAAATTTCTTGAAGTAAAGCATCTTTCTTTCCTGAGTAAGGAAGTATAAGTGTCCCTAATAGAGCCCACTAATCCTTGTCAGGAAGTGTCCTCCCACATCGTCATACTCCGGGAATAATATATGCGACCAAATAAGAAGTCCAGGTGGTCTATGTTTTGGTTCCTGCCTTTGCTTGGCATTGCAGTCATTGGAACCACAAATGGTTAGACAAGGACAAGGATTAGAATTAGTTTATGAGCTAGGAAGTTAGTGGGGTAAGAGATCTTATTAACTCATTGAAAGGACAGTCGTCTTAAGGGGAAATGCTTCTGGATTACACTGACGTGGGCATAAGTTTTCTAGAAGATCTTCAGTTTAGTTCTGTATATCTGTATTCGGCAATAAAATGGATATGCCATTTTAAAACTATGGCTATTTCTTTTCCAAATGCCTTTTATTTTTTGAGAATGCTATCAGTATTATACAAAGAATGCACAGAAAATAGTAAATTGTGGTGTTTGTGGTGGCTTTTCAGTGATGTGGGCTTTATTTTGAAGGATTTTAAAAGATTAGGTGATTCATTTATCAGTTAAAAACCAGATTTTCTTCCAGCAGAAGAAAATGTAAATGTAAATATTTTAAGAAACTGAGAAGCTATTTTCCAGAGTGGCCATGCCATTTTGCATTCCCACCTGCAATGTGAGTTCTGATTGCTGTGCATCCTTACCAGCACTTGGTTTTGCCACTTAAAAAAAATTTTTTTTTAGTTGCTTTAAATAGACGTGTAGCTAGCATAATTCTTAACCAAATTTTCTAGCAAAGCCTTGAGACTTGGGAGAAGAGATAAAATAGGGCTTGATTAAATGCAGGTATCATAAGGAGGAGTTGGGAAGACCGTTCGATTTGTGAGAGCTTGGTTTATCTGTGGTGTTCACTGTTGTATCCCCAAATGACTGGCACAGTGCCCGACACACTGTGGGAATCTCTTTGCATGTTTATCAAATCACTGAACAAATGCTTGAGAGGTTAGGGAAGAAGTAGAGGTTAGGACTAGAATGGAAAAGTAAATTTAGGTTAGACTTGGTCTGAGTAATATTCATATTGACAGCATCTCTTAACTCTTCTGGTTCTCAGCTTCATCACTGTAAATTGAGAAGATTCTCTTAGATGATATCTAAGCTCTTTTAATGATTTTTTTTTCCTTTTTATGACATCAAATGAAAAATAATTCAGTAAGTGAGGAAGAAGCATGTCAGATCCTTAGACATGGACGTGTGGATGTAATGTGAAGTATAGCCCTTCAGGGAGTTTAGGGGTGAGTGTCTAAACAGAAGCTAGCTAGCTAATGGCAGAAACAGATTAAAAAGTAGTTACAGGAGGCTTTTCAAATCAAGTAGCAACATTGCAGGGATATATTTGGGACAGGGGCTATGAAAGGAAGTAGGGGTTGAAAATATCGAATTTAGAAGCTCATTTTTATTGATATTATTAGTTTTAAATGCTTTAAGTTAGACTAGAGAGAAGCTGCCTCTGGTTAATGCAAAGAGGAGGAGCTGAGCCTCAGTGAAAGCAAAACCAAGGGTGTACTGTAGGACTTTACAGAGCATCCTGGGCCCTGTGTGAGCAAATGTTTGGCTGCTGTTTTCCCAGTCTTCTTTTTCTCTGCCCTCATTCCCTCAGTGTTGTTCTTAGAAGTTCCGATCTGGAATTGAGCAGAAATCTAGTTCTTAGCAGATATTTGTTCTGTTTGTACTTTGAAGGATTTTGTGTATAACACTGTCAGGTATTGGTAGAGATTTTTAAAATATACCAAATAAACAGATAAACTTGATTCAGCATTAAGGGATTTGACCTGTTTTGTCTGCCATTTTTTAAAGCACCATGACATTTGAATTTTTTTTTTTTCCTGTTGCAGTTCTTTTCAGATATTCAAAGGTCTTGATTGCTGAAATACTTTTTTTAATATATACATTTTAAGGCCATTATTGTTTTCATGGTTTTAATGTCTCCAACAGTTTTATTATCCTGAAGCAAACCATATTTTTGCTCTAACAGAGTTTAGGTTGTAAAATCAAACATTTGATTATTCATTTTAGACTGTGCTTGCAATACTTCATTTTAAAACATCAATATTATATTCATCTGGATATGAGGACCCTAAAAAGTAATCCTCTGGCAAATAATTGAGGCAAGTGATTGGGGAATCTGACTTCTGCTTAACCTTTCAGCTCATAAAGACCAATTGCCCAAAGATATTACTTTTAGGTTCTAATGTAAAGAATTAATATTTCTAGACTAAAAAAAAAATTTAGTGCACTCTATAAAATTGCCATCACTTTTAAGCATAGTCACCCTTAGGAAGCTGTTCTGCAGTTCTTACTCCATTTAGTCTACTTTTTATAGTAAGAGATTAACAAAAAAAAAAAAACCTATGGAATATTTTAAGATTTTGTGTTGGATAACATCTTGGAAAAGAAAATAGATAGTTTTATTTTAAGACTAATAGCCAGGAAAAAAAAAAAAACACCCAAGACTTTTTTTTTTTCCCATTTATTTTTATTAGTTGGAGGCTAATTACTTTACAGCATTGCAGTGGTTTTTGTCATACATTGAAATGAATTAGCCATGGATTTACATGTATTCCCCATCCCGGTCCCCCCTCCCACCTCCCTCTCCACCCGATCCCTCTGGGTCTTCCCAGTGCACCAGGCCTGAGCACTTGTCTCATGCATCCAACCTGGGCTGGTGATCTGTTTCACCCTAGATAATATACATGTTTCGATGCTGTTCTCTTGAAACATCCCACCCTCGCCTTCTCCCACAGAGTCCAAAAGTCTGTTCTGTACATCTGTGTCTCTTTTTCTGTTTTGCATATAGGGTTATCGTTACCATCTTTCTAAATTCCATATATATGTGTTAGTATACTGTAATGGTCTTTATCTTTCTGGCTTACTTCGCTCTGTATAATGGGCTCCAGTTTCATCCATCTCATTAGAACTGATTCAAATGAATTCTTTTTAATGGCTGAGTAATATTCCATGGTGTTTATGTACCACAGCTTCCTCATCCATTCGTCTGCTGATGGGCATCTAGGTTGCTTCCATGTCCTGGCTATTATAAACAGTGCATTTATAAACATTGGGGTGCATGTGTCTCTTTCAGATCTGGTTTCCTTGGTGTGTATGCCCAGAAGTGGGATTGCTGGGTCATATGGCAGTTCTATTTCCAGCTTTTTAAGAAATCTCCACACTGTTTTCTATAGTGGCTGTACTAATTTGCATTCCCACCAACAGTGTAAGAGGGTTCCCTTTTCTCCACACCCTCTCCAGCATTTATTGCTTGTAGACTTTTGGATAGCAGCCATCCTGACTGGCGTGTAATGGTACCTCATTGTGGTTTTGATTTGCATTTCTCTGATAATGAGTGATGTTGAGCATCTTTTCATGTGTTTTTTTGCCATCTGTATGTCTTCCTTGGAGAAATATCTGTTTAGTTCTTTGGCCCATTTTTTGATTGGGTCATTTATTTTTCTGGAGTTGAGCTGGAGGAGTTGCTTGTATATTTTTGAGATTAATCCTTTGTCTGTTGCTTCGTTTGCTATTATTTTCTCCCAATCTGAGGGCTGTCTTTTCACCTTGCTTATAGTTTCCTTTGTTGTGCAAAAGCTTTTAAGTTTAATTAGGTCCCATTTGTTTATTTTTGCTTTTGTTTCTAAAATTCTGGGAGGTGGGTCATAGAGGATCCTGCTGTGATTTATGTCGGAGAGTGTTTTGCCTATGTTCTCCTCTAGGAGTTTTATAGTTTCTGGTCTTACATTTAGATCTTTAATCCATTTTGAGTTTATTTTTGTGTATGGTGTTAGAAAGTGTTCTCGTTTCATTCTTTTACAGGTGGTTGACCAGTTTTCCCAGCACCACTTGTTAAAGAGGTTGTCTTTTTTCCATTGTATATCCTTGTCTCCTTTGTCAAAGATAAGGTGACCATAGGTTCGTGGATTTATCTCTGGGCTTTCTATTCTATTCCATTGATATATATTTCTGTCTTTGTGCCAGTACCATACTGTCTTGATGACTGTGGCTTTGTAGTAGAGTCTGAAGTCAGGCAGGTTGATTCCTCCAGTTCCATTCTTCTTTCTCAAGGTTACTTTGGCTATTCGAGGTTTTTTGTATTTCCATACAAATTGTGAAATTATTTGTTCTAGTTCTGTGAAAAATACCGTTGGTAGTTTGATAGGGATTGCATTGAATCTATAGATTGCTTTGGGTAGTATAGCCATTTTGACAATATTGATTCTTCCAATCCATGAACATGGTATATTTCTCCATCTGTTTGTGTCCTCTTTGATTTCTTTCATCAGTGTTTTATAGTTTTCTATATATAGGTCTTTTGTTTCTTTAAGTAGATATACTCCTAAGTATTTTATTCTTTTTGTTGCAATGGTGAATGGTATTATTTCCTTAATTTCTCTTTCTGTTTTCTCATTGTTAGTGTATAGGAATGCAAGAGATTTCTGTGTGTTAATTTTATATCCTTTACTGTATTCGTTGATTAGCTCTAGTAATTTTCTGGTAGAGTCTTTAGGGTTTTCTATGTAGAGGATCATGTCATCTGCAAACAGAGAGAGTTTCACTTCTTCTTTTCCTATCTGGATTCCTTTTACTTCTTTTTCTGCCCTGATTGCTGTGGCCAACACTTCCAAAACTATGTTGAATAGTAGTGGTGAGAGTGGGCACCCTTGTCTTGTTCCTGATTTCAGGGGAAATGCTTTCAATTTTTCACCATTGAGGGTGATGCTTGCTGTGGGTTTGTCATATATAGCTTTTATTATGTTGAGGTATGTTCCTTCTATTCCTGCTTTCTGGAGAGTTTTAATCATAAATGGATGTTGAATTTTGTCAAAGGCTTTTTCTGCATCTATTGAGATAATCATATGGTTTTTATCTTTCAATTTGTTAATGTGGTGTATTACATTGATTGATTTGCAGATATTAAAGAATCCTTGCATTCCTGGGATAAAGCCCACTTGGTCATGGTGTATGATTTTTTTAATATGTTGTTGGATTCTGTTTGCTAGAATTTTGTTAAGGATTTTTGCATCTGTGTTCATCACCCAAGACTTTTACAGCTTTTTTGGGGGAGGAGCGGTCAGACATTTACTCTTTGAGTGTATCTGTTTCCTTTTTTCATCGAAGTATAGTTGATACACTATGTTGTGTTAGCTTCTGCTAAACAGCAAAGTGATTCAGTTATACATATACATACATGTGTACATACACACAGAGACATTTTTCCATAGTCCTTTCCATTATGGCTTATGCAGAGTATAAACAGGATACAGAATTTAATTCCCTGTGCTGTATACAGTTGGTCTTCCCTAATAGCTCAGTTGGTCAAGGATCCGCTGGATGTTGTTTATCTTGTTGTACTACTAATCTCAAACTCCTACCGTTTCCCTCCTTCACCTCCTTTCCCCATTGGTAACCATGTTAGTTTCCTATGACTTAAGTCTGTTTCTGTTTCATAAGTTCATTTGTGTCATGTTTTAGATCCCATATACAAGTGATAGCCTACCAGTGTCTGTCTTTCTCTTTCTGATTTACTTAGTATTAGAATCTCTAATTGCATTCATGTTGCTGCAAATGGCCTTTTCATTTTTTTAGAGCCGAGTAGTAGTCCATTGTGTATATATACCACATCTTTTATCTATCAATGGACATTTAAGTTGCTTCCATGTCTTGGCTATTGCAAATAGCCACTAATAGTGTCCTTTTGGATTATGAATATATGCCCAGGAGTGGGATTGCTGGATCATATGGTAGTGCTTTTGTTTTTTAAGGAACCTCCAGGGACTTCCTTGGTGGTCCAGTGGTTAAGACTCTGTGCTCGCAACGCAGGGGACACAGGTTCGATCTTTGCTTGGACACTAAGATCCCATATACTGAGCAGTGTGACCTGACAAAAAAGGGTGCAGGGGGGCTTCATATTGTTTTCTATAATGCCTGCACCAGTTAACATTCCCACCAACACTGTAGGAAGGTTCCCTTTCCTCTATACCCTCTCCAGCATTTGTTACTTGTCTACTTTTTGATGATGGCCACTCTGACTGGTGTGAGATGGTACCTCACTGTAGTTTTGGTTTGTGTTTCTCTAATAATTAGCAGTGTTGAGCATCTTTTCATGTGCCTTTTGAGCATCTGTATGTCTTCTTTGGAGAAATGTTTATTTAAGTCTTCAGACCATTTTTTAAATTGGGTTGTGTTTTTGTCACTGAGTTGTATGAGCTGTTTGTACACTTTGGTAATGAAGGCCTTGTCAGTCACATTGTTGGCAAATATTTTCTCCCATTTGTAGGTTTTTTCATTTTGTTTATGCTTTCCTTTGTGGTGCAAAAACTTGTGAATTTGGTTGGTTCCTATTTAATTTTGCTTTTGCCATGGGAGATTGATTGACCTAAGAAAACATTGCTAAGTCATAGAATGCATTGCCTGTGTTCTCTTCTCAGAGTTTTATGGTGTTGTGTCTTAATATGTAAGTCATTTTGAGTTTATTTTTGTGTATGGTGTTGAGGGTATGTTCTAAATTCTTCAATTAACATGTGGCTGTCTAGTTTTCACAATACCACTTGGTGAAGAGGCTAGCTTTTCTCCATTATACATATCCTTGCCTCCTTTGTCAAAGGCTTTTTTTTTTTGTTTCCCCCTTTGGCCTTGCCACATAGCATGCGGAATCTTAGTTCTCCAACCAGGAATCCAACCCGTGCCCCCTGCAATAGAGGTACAGATTTCTAACCACCGGAGCACTAGGAATTCCTGTCGAAGATTAATTGGCTGTAGCTGTGTGGGTTTATTTCTGCTCTTTATTCATTGATCCATAGGTCTGTTTTTCTGGAGAGCATCCATTTCTAATGTACTGACAACTTGTTATACCTGTAGGACATGTAAGAGGGCATTCAAACTCATATTCTTTATCAGAGCCTATTTTGTTGCCCTATAATTAAAGATCATTAAATGTATCATTCTGAAATTGAATTTGGGCAGTTGTAGTAATAAACTATATTGATTTTTTTTGTGTGTCTTTCAGAATCATGGTGTCATGGAGAGGGATATACTTTATACTCACTCTGTTTTGGGGAAGCTTTTTTGGAAGCATTTTCATGCTGGGTCCCTTTTTACCTTTAATGTTTATAAGTCCATCTTGGTATCGCTGGATCAACAACCGGATTGTGGCAACCTGGCTCACGCTACCTGTGGTAAGTTACACATGTAACAGAGAAAGAGATCGTACCAAAGTAGCCTATCCTATTGATACGTATTTTGTGAGTCAGATTTGGTTAAATATTATGAGAAACATATCCCTATTACATAAGAGGCACATTAGTTTTTGTTTTTTCATCTTTAAATGCTAGGAAATGAAATAATGTATTTGAAATAGAATATCTATTTAAGGACTATATTCTAAAACAGTTTCTTCCATATTCCTCACGAATTTATTTTCCTTTAGTGAGGTGTGCTTTAGTAAAATGCATAAATCTGAAGATGCAGACTAAAGAATTTTTACATTGTTAGTCTTATATTGCATTTTATTTTTTATTTCTTGTTTGTCTTATTTATTTGTTATATATACATGTATCCTTTTTCAGATTTTTTTCCATTTATTACAGAATATTGAACAGAGTTCCCTGTTCTATACAGTGGGTCCTTGTTGGTTATCTGTTTTAAATATAGTAGTGTGTAAACTGTCAATCCCAAACTCCCAGTTTATCCTTCCCGTCAACTTTCCCCTTTAGTAACGATGTTTGTTTTCTAGTTTGTTAGTGTGTTTCTGGAAAAGTTCACTTGTATATTTTTTTTTTTTTAAGATTCTGCATATAAGCAATATCATACATATTTGTCTGACTTACTTCACTTAGTGTGATAATTTCCAGGTCCATCTATGTTGTTGCAGATGGCATTGTTTCATTACTTGTGATTGGTCAGTTCGTATTTTCTATTTCTTACTGTTTCAGTTTTGGGAGATTGTTCCTTTCTAAGAATTTGTCCATTTCTTCCAGGTTGTCCATTTTATTTTCATATATTGCTTATAGCAGTCTCTTATGATGCTTTGATTTCTGTGGTGTCCATTGTAACTTCTTTTTAATTTCTGATATTAGTAGTTTGTATCCTCTCCCCCGTTCTTCTTCATGAGACTGGCTAAAGGTTTATCAGTTTTGTTTACCTTTTCAAAGAACCAGTTTTTAGTTTCATTGATATACTGTTTTCTTCATCTCTATTTCATTTATTTTTGCTTTGATCTTTGTGATTTCTTTCCTTCTACTGATTTGGGTTTTCTTTGTTCTTCTTTCTCTAGCTGCTTTAGGTGCAACATTAGGTTGTTTTGGATTTTTTTCTTTCCTGGGGTGAGATTGTACTGCTGTAAACTTCCCTCTTAAAACTGCTTTTGCTGCATCTCATAGGTTTTAGATCATCATGCTGTTTTCATTTGTCTGTCAGTATTTTTTATTTGCTCTTTGATTTCTTCCGTAATCCATTTGTTGTTGAGTTAGCGTATTGTTAGGTCTCTCCATGTTTGTGTTTTTTACAGTTGTTTTTTTTTCTTGTAGTTGATTTCTATTCTTATAGTATTGTGGTTGGAAAAGATGCCTAATATGATTTCAGTTCTCTTAAATTTACTGAAGCTAACTTTGTGGCCCAGCATGTGATCAGTCCTGGAGAATATTCCATGTGTTCTTAAGAAAAATGTATATTCTGCTATTTTTGGATGGAATGTTCAAGAAATATCAGTTGAGTCCATCTCATTTAGTGTGTCATTTAAGGCCTGTGATTCCTTATTGAGTCTAAAGCAAATATTTAGAGGTAAATAATTTTTTTTAAATGTCACATGTTGCCACTATACTTCATTTTCTTTAATGTCATAAATTTTCATAGTGTATGATCTTTTGATTGTAAGTCACATGAATCTCTCTACCAAAGCCTTAAGAGTTCAAAGATATTCTTAAGTTACTACATCGGTAACTCACTATAACTGTTATGCTTCCCAGTATCTAATCAATCTAATTTCTTTGGAGAGCCGGTGTAGGCAGAGTGTTTATTCAGATATTAGAGACAGACATTTGGTTTCACTATTGGCCTTCCCACTTTCTAATAATTTGAACTTGGCTACTTGGCATCTCTAAATTTCGCTTCCTTCATCAGTTAAGGGGAAAAAAGTTAATACCACCTGCCACAGAGTGTTATTGTGATGACTAGATGAGATAATGAATATAGACTTTGCAAAGTAAGCAGTAAATGTTTTCTGCTTTACAAGCTTAAGGGGGTAGGCTAAACTGCATTGTCAAAGAGAATTCAGAATAGCTTGAATAAGGCAAACCTTCACCTTCAAGTCCTGGTTGCCAAGTTAGCTCTGCTCCCTGATATTATGCAAGGACTTAGATTCCTTCCACACAGCCTGCCATAGCATGCTCTTATGTATGGTTAAGACTGTTCACTACCCCCTTCTTTGCCCTGCTCAGCAGGGAGTGAGGAGGGAAGGAAGTCCAGAGCAATAGCTTTGCATTTATACCAGTGAATTACAAGTTGTATATAATCTCTCCTGCTCACCACATAGGTTAAGAATAGCTAAAAGCTCTTACAGAATCTGGGAAGTGTCAGAAATGTAGTCTTTTGTTTTCTGGATGGCCATGTACACAATTAAAATCTATTACTTTGGAAGAAATGCTGGATTTTATTGGACAAATTAATGGACAGATTTCGCCATAGCTGCTACTACTGCTATTACAACCAATAGCAACCGATATTGTTACAGCAGAATTATGTCATATCTACCTTTTACAACTTCAATTCTATGCCCTAGAATGGATGAGGGGAAAGATAAGAATGAATGTTTGAAATCTGAGTGGTCTGGTGCTAAATATGATTCTTGTGTTTAAAACTGCATGCAAACCAATAATTTCATCTGATGGTGGGTTTAGAAGAACCAGCTAAGCTGTACTTACTGATGTGTGCTAGTCTCTTGTAGGTACTTCTGTTTGAGATTTTCAAGGGTAATTTCAGCTATTCCTGACTGTTGCCTTATTATCTGTCTTGAGAACTTATAGAGACAAGATTCAACCCCAGTGGTAGTGTCAAATTGGTATATATTTGTAAAAACTTCTGTTACCCAACTGTTTCACTCACTGACTTGCTCGCTGGTGATGGCATATCGAGTAGAGTCTTCAGTTAGAAATCTATAGAAGTTGAATCCCTTGTAGCTAGGTTACAGAAAATCATGTTCTGATTTTTGAGAAAGTGAATGTCTCTGTTAAATGAAGGAAAACTGTCAAGGTGTCTTTATGATTTTTTATTTCATACTTTCGCAAAGTGCTAATGGAATTTCTACTTTGAAGCAAATAGTACAATAGATCACTTTTTTATTCAGAAGGAATTTTAGTTTTGTCTCTCCTATAGGTGTACTTTATTTGAAATACTCTCAGTTAAAAATCATTTTTCACTAAAAATAAATTAGGATAAATGCATCTAGACTAATTATTGTTTCATAGAAATAATCACAAATTATTCTTCTGTATAATCTTTTGTAAGTTTTGCTTGTTCATTAAAATTATTTCATTGGCGAGATTTTTCTTATCTTACTATTTTTTAAATGGCACATTTTCTGTTAAATGAGGTTTCACAATAAAATCATCTAGAATTTTAGAATTAGATGAGACTTAGAGGTCACCCAGTCTAACTTACCTGTGTGTCCAAGAATCCTTTCCCAAAGTCTGCAAAGTACTTGAAGTCTGCAAAGTAACCATTCATTCTCCTTTAAAATATTTTTATAATGAGAAGTACATGTCTTTGTTCTTTTCGTTTTTGGATGGTTCTGTTCAACATAATCAATACTGTCAGGTCAAACTTTGTTTGTGCCCAGAGCAATTTTTCCTTCTCAAAATTCTGAGTCTTTCCAACTGTCTGATTGTTAGCTAATTACCAAGATTATGAGAACTACTTGGAGTTCTGTCCTTTCACCATAAATCATGTCTTAGGAATTTAGTGGTCATTTTCTAACTCGCCATCTAGGACACATGTCTCTTCCCACAGCTTGCCGATTCCATTCCCATTCTAGAACACAACAGGTGTTCAGCAAACATAGATGACTGAATATAATTTCTGTCTAGACTGCTGCTCTTAAAAAAGAGGGTCTCGGTCTTTGAGTGACTTGGGATTGCGCATCCTTAAATACCTAAGGATTTGAGGACCTGGGTCAAAGCCAAGGCAGACTTGGAGATGAAGAACGTCACAGGTCTTTCTTACATCAGACTAAGTAAAGATCCACTGGACTTGATAGATAGGAGCATGGGGCATCATGGCAAAACTGATTCTCTGTGACCATGAGGGGAACCCCTCATCTTTGTTTTCACACACAGTGGGACACTTGGAGGTAGTCAACAGTGGTATGTAAAAGATTCTCAGAAATTCCTCATATATTTCTAGTTCTAGGTGAGATCTTTGACCAATTAAAGTCCTAAGAATTAATACCACTCTTAGTTTCAGACATAAAACATTATAAAATTTTATAAGATTAGATTCTTACTGCTGAAACTTATCTTCTATACTAGAAAGAGAACAAATATAAGAATAGTGTCTTTTAACAGATTTTGATCTGTATTATTTGAGTTCTGGAATTCTTTATAAGCATTAGAACTTTGTGTAGTGTATTTGTTATTCTGCTTTTGCAGGAGCTGTAAATAATGTTGACTAGATATGTCTTTTCTGGTATTAAAAATGATTAATGTGAACTAGAGCTCTAGGTTGTCCAGAAGGTTATATATTATAACTCTCAAGCACATTCTGATAGAGTGCTGGATGGCAGGAAAGAGAATACTTTATGATATGCTCCTCAACAAACAGTCTGGGATTTTTTACTTTTGACATTTATTATAATGAAAAGCTAAAGATTGTTTTGGGATTCATAGGAAACAAATATTAGAAATTTTACATGTAAGGCTAGAGTTGATATTTTGATTTATAGGCTTAAGATTTTCAACCCTTTTCTGTAGTACAACATGGGCTGTCCCAGGTGGCGCAGTTGTAAAGAATCCAATGGAGAATCCAATGGTTCTCCATGGGGGTCCCGAAGAGTTGGACATGACTGAGTGACTGAGCATACACACACACATAGTATGATACACATTTAGTATCATAGCTTCCTCTTTCCTTCCATTTAGTATTTAGCTTCCTCTTTTGACTCTTAAAGGAAGTGTTCCTGTATTTTAGTTATTTGCATACTCTGAAAATTATATGTCGTATTTGGAATGCAGAGTGGAGGGAGCCAATCCAAATTAACCTTGGATGGTGACTTCATACACATCACCTGGGCCAAGACATATAATTCAGTGATTTCATTTTGGTAGTTGACAGCCCTTTACGCCTGTAAGTGGAAAATGGATATTTCTTGCTGTGGGTCCAAGTCTAGAGGACTCCTCCCTGATCCTCTCCATCCTGAAGTCTCTTCTACATTGGAATTTAACTTTCCAAACTTTGGGGGATGAGGGGGTTATAATTATTTGAGTGGTTATGGACGCTTTAGAAAATTTAACAAAAAATACAGACATTTTTTAGCTACTTTAGCCTAAATGATCATGTTTTACATCGTAACACTCTGACTCTGTAATACTTTGGACATAATAATAAATGTATCTAATCTTTTATTTTTTAGCTTATATTCCTCTTAACCTGTTTTTTTCTTGGTCCTATTTGAAGTCCTATTGTTCTTTTGTATGTATTTTTTTAAAAAGCTCTTTTTGGAAATATACTGAAAAATTAATAAAACATGAAAGCACTTTAATAATTTTATTAAAGTATAAATATCAGCCAGATCCAGAAATAGAAAATTGCCAGCAAACCACCTACCTTCTCAGTCACAAAACCCTTTTCAACAGAAGGAATATCCTGACTTACAGTTATTTTGTTGCTTTTCTTTTTAATTTTGCCACCTGTATATTTACCCCTGGGCTTCCCTGGTGGCTCAGTGGTAAAAAGAATCTGCCTATCATTGCAGGCGATACAGGTTCAATCCCTGGGTCAGGAAGATCCCCTAGAGAAGGAAATGGCAGCCCACTCCATTATCTTGCCTGGAACATCCCAGGGACAGAGGAGCCCGGTGGGCTGCAGTCCGTGGGGTTGCAAAGAGTTGGACACAACTGAGCATGAACTGAGCACGCAAGCATATTTACCCCTAGGAATATCAGTTACTGTTTGTTTTAGAAAGTTTTATGTATGGACATTATGTTCTTGTTTTGTTTCTCTCAACATTATGCTTGTATGTTGTTCATGTTGCTGTTGATACCCATAGTTCATTTATTTTCATTGTTGTATTATATTCTGTTGTATGACTATACCACAGTGTGTTTATTTGCTACATTTTGATCAGAGTTTTCTTAATATTGCCAAAGAGAACTTATTTTCTTTTATCTGCCATGGACCAGTTTTCTGTCCCTAAGTTTCTTACTTGCAAATTATTCAGAAATTTAAATGTGCATTGCAGTCAGTAATCAGGGCTTCTTAACATCTATTATTGTTCTTTCAAGAACATCAGTCTATAATTTATTCAAAATATTTCATATATAATTTATGTCATCAGTAAAGTTAATTAAGTAAATTCAGCAAATCTTTGAGCATCTCCTATGTGTCAAGCACTGTTTTAAGTACTGTGACTGCAGTACTTTAGTTAATATACATTACTTATATATTTAAAAAATAAACAAATACATGTATTTGTTTAAAAGAAACCATAGTACAAAGAGGTATAAAATGAAAATTTTGACTGTTCCCTCAGTCATATTTCCAGTATTAAATTTCTTGACTATTCTTTATTTTAAAATGTAATGATCTTATATATCTGTAGACTTAAAAAAATTACACAGTGGAGATCTTGTTGTATGCCTTTTTCACTTTTTATCTTAATAATATATCTTGACGATTTCATTGAAAGTTAGCATTTTTAAATTAGGGAACTGCTGGAAGCTTAAATTAATAGAACTGAAAATACAAACAGTACTTTGTTCCAGATTAATTTATTATAGAAGCAAGAATAATGGGGAAAAATATGCTTTTGACTTATTAGAAATCAGATTTATTTATAGGACATGATAAGCTTTTCCCCATGGAAAATCATAACTTTAATTTGTTAAATATCTATGTGATTTTTTTCTGTAGGCATTGCTGGAGACCATGCTTGGTGTAAAAGTGATTATAACAGGTGATGCATTTGTTCCTGGAGAAAGAAGTGTCATTATTATGAATCATCGGACAAGAATGGACTGGATGTTCCTATGGAATTGTCTGATGAGATATAGCTACCTCAGATTACAGAAAATTTGTCTCAAGGCCAGTCTCAAAAGTGTTCCTGGATTTGGTAGGTTTACATAAATTCTTTTAAGTTGTTCATTTATTTTATATGTGATGTACTCAAAAACTACAGAGTGACTTACTAAATTCCACTTAAGTACTAAAGCCATTTCCATTTTTTTTCCTCTCCCTAGCCAAAAACAATCACCAGTTTTTCTCTTTCCTTAGGGACTAATAGATTATTTTAATCTCTTTTTTGGAAATGTCATGTTTAAAGAGAATAAACTATTCTTAAGGAAGTAGATATGGTCCCAGAAGGACAAAAATTTGAAGGATATGAATTAATAGTTCAGTAATTTCTTATTTCATGCCATACTTGTGGTAATTTAGACCAGAAACTGGTCTGTGCTGATAAGATACTTGAAAGGACCTGATTCCCTCACGTTCATCTAATAAATAGTAATGAATACCCTTTGGTTCCAAGCATTATACTAGGTGCCATTGTTTTCTGAACTTACCTAATCTATCATTTTAAAATTCCTAGAAATGTTTACTTTCCATAGTTAGAAATGCAGTGTGTTCCTTGAGTGGTGGATAACTATGGATTTTTCAGCATTGCTTAATTGCCCTTCACTCCTTAATGTGAAGAAGGGGTAAGGAACAGATGAAAATGTATTCAAACCTGTTGTTCACATATGAGTGTATGAAGCGCCCACTAAACTCCCTGACAGCCTCATCCATTACATTTGTACTTCTTTGGTTTCCTATGTAATATTTTTTATTTGAGTTCTTTGCTCTCTAAACCATGTCCCTGTCAATAGTGTACTGAAACTGTGTAGGATTCTGACAGCAAAGGGCAGGCATTGTCCTCAGGACAGACTGATGAGAAATATTGCCTGTTTGTGCTTTACTTGCCTTCATGCTTATAGTTTTGTCTTTGTCACATAACAGTATTATAGTGTCAGTATAGTCAGACTGTTTAACTCATTATTGAACCTGGAGATTTTCACAGAAACTAAATGCCTGTGGCTGGCAATTTGTTATGTAAATAAATATCAAAACATCTCTAATCAATAACATTCAGGTAACAAAAGACATATTAATACATCTCTGTTCAATAATACATTAAATGTCAACTGACTTTCCCTCGAGCAAACATCTCCATAGAACTAGCAGAAAGCTGCAAGACATTTTACGACATAGTGCCAAAATTTGTATAGTAGCCTATCCACAGTACCTTACTGGTAGAAGCTGTCACTGTCCTCAGAGTCTAGGGGAGGGAGCATACACATCACCTCTTGATGGCAGAAATGTCAGAGATTTTTCAGGGTTTTAAAAACTGCCACATTCATCAAGAATGATAATGTCTTGTTTATCATTCCTTATTCTACATAAATATATTAACAGAATATTAATAGTATGTGAATGAGCTTGAAAATGTATGTGAAATCAACAAGTTACATTGAGAAAAATACAAATGAAAAAGAAAAAATTAAAACAGCTTTGTGTTTAATAGATTGAATCCATAATAAAAAGCCTTCCTAGAATGGTTTTTGGAGAACAGTGGCAGCTGCCTGATTTTCCTTATCCTTAAAAAAAATAAAAAAATAAATCATCCAATAACAAGCAGAGGGCATACAACCACATATCACTCATCTCTTCAGCATGATCAGGAGACAGAGAAAGCATTTAGAAGGTATGGTATTAAATAGAGAAATAAAAAGTCTAAAAGAGTTCTCCCATCCATCATTGCAAACCTTTGGGTTCTAAGAGTGAGGAAAGGCTTAAGAGTAAAGGCACTGACAAATTAGAAGAAGCACAGACAAAAGCTTCCCCAGAAAGATTCCAGTCTAATGCTAAATGCCAAAATACCACCTGAACATGGGTCAGGACATAGTAGCTCATAGCACAAGATATAGGGAAGTGATTAGAAAGAGAGTGAGACCTGAAGATGCCTCAGAGAAGCATTGCTTCTGAGGGAGAATCAGATATATAGAGATGGGGTAAACTTCCCTTAAAAGTGTGACAGTGAAGGAAAAGGAAATTGAAGATCTGGCAGGAATAAAAAGAGAAGCATGAAATAAAAATCTTTGCTCACTCCATGCAAATTATGCACCCAAACTCCATAACCATAAGTGGTTTTTATATCCATAAAAAAAAAACTTAAGTAGAGGGGAGAACTGAAAAACCAAAAAGTCCAAAAATGTACACCATAACACAGCACTGTAAATTGAATGAATTATTAAATAAGCATTTGACAACTTTGAAAAAAATACTTTTGAGAAATACAGTGAATAGTAATGGACAAGAAAATTAGGAGAAATATGTCAACTGAATTCAAGCAAAAAAAAAAAATTAAAAAGCAAAATCAGAAATAGTGAATTATGAATAGAGTAAAATGACTCAGTGGTGAAAAGCTGGAAGGATGTCCTCAAGATCAGGAAGAAAACAAGGATGTCCACTCTCACCACTTTCTTTTGGCCATGCCATGTGGCTTGTGGGATCTTGGTTCCCTGTCCAGGGATTTGAACCTGGCACTGAAAATGCTGCATCCTAACCACTGGACCTCCATGGGATTCCCATACTCTTGCCACTTCTATTCAACATAGTTTTGGAAGTCCTAGCCATGACAGTCAAATAAATAAAAGGAATCAGAACTGGAAAAGAAGTAGTAAAACTGTCACTCTTTGAAGATGATATGATACTACATAAAGAAAAAAATCCTAAAGATGTTATCAGAAAGCCACTAGAGCTCATCAGTGAATTTGGTAAGGTTGCAGGTTACAAAGTTAACACATAGAAATCTCTTGAATTTCTACATAGAAAGACCAGAAAGAAAAATTAACGAAACAATTCCATTTATCATCATATGAGAAAGAATAAAGTACCCAGAAATAAGCCTATTTAATGAGGCAAAGGATTTGTACTCTGAAAAGTGCAAGATGTTGATGAAAGGAATCAAAGATGACACAAACAGATGGAAAGATATACCATGTTCTTGAACTGGAAGAATCAATATTGTCAAAATGACTGTTGTATCCAAGGTAATCTACAGATTCAGTGCAGTCCCTATGAAATTACCAACGGCATTTATCACAGAACTAGAACAAAAAAGTTGTAGGTTTGTATGGAAATACACAGGACCTCGAATAGCCAAAGCAATCTGAAGAAGAAGAACAGATGGAGGAATCAGGCTTTCTTACCTCAGAATATACTGCAAAGCTACGAAAACAGAAATGTAGATCAGTGGAACAGGATAGAAAGCCTAGAAATAATCCCACACACCTATGGTCAATTAATCAATGACAAAGGACCTAAGACTACACAATGAAGAAAAGACAGCCTCTTTGATAATCAGTGCTGAGAAAACAGAACAGCTACATGTAAAAGAGTGAAGTTAGAACATTCTTTTAACACCATACACAAAAATAAGCTCAAGATGGATTGAAGACCTAAATGTAAGGCCAGACACTATAAAATTCTTATACGAAAATATAGAAAGAACACTCTTTGACATAACTTGCAGCAGTATCTTTTTCAGTCCATCTCCTATTAATGAAAATTTTAAAAAAGAAATGAAACCTCATTAAACTTTTTTTGCATAGCAAAGGGACCCATAAACAAAACAAAAAGACAACCCATAGAATGGGAGAAAATATTTGCAAAGGAAGTCACCAACAAGGGATTAACCTCAAACATAAACAGTTTATGTAGCTCCATGTCAAAATAAAACAACCCAATCAAAAAAAATGGGCAGAAATCTAAACAGACATTTCTCCAAAGAAGACATGTAGATGGTGAAGAGGCACGTGAAAAGATGTTCAGCATCACTAATTATTAGAGAAATGCAAATCAAAACTGCAGTGAGGTATTACTTGACACCTGTCAGAATGGCCATCATCAAAAACTCTACAAACAATAAATGCTGAAGAGACTAGAGAAAAGGGAACCCTTCTATACTGTTGATGGGAATGTAAATTGGTACAACCACTATGGAGAACAGTATAGAGTTCCTTAAAAGAACTAAAAATAGAACTACCATATGATCCAGCAGTTCCACTCCTGGGCATGTATCTAGAGAAAACCATAATCCAAAAAGATACATGCACCCCACTGTTCAATGCAGCACTATATATAATAGCTAAGACATGGAAGCAACCTAAATGTCCATCAACAGAAGAATGAATGAAGAAGAAGTGGTATATAAAATGGACTATTACTCAGATGTAAAAAAGAATGAAATAATGCCATTTACAGCAACATGGATGGGCCCAGAAATTATCATACTCTGAATTACTTCATAGAAATACAAATGTCGTATCAGTTATATGTGGAACCTAATTTTTTTTAAAGATAATATTTATTTACATAATAGAAACAGATATCAAAAACAAACTTATGGTTACCAAAGGGGAAATGTGGGAGGCAGGCCAGAATAAATCAGGAGCTTTGGGTTAACATAAACAAACTATATAAGACAGCCAACAAGGACCTCCTTTAGCACAAAGAACTCTGTTTAATAACCTACATGTTTGTGATAACCTACATGAGAAAAGAATCTGAAAAAGAATGAACATGTGTATAACTGAATCACTTTGCTGCACACCTGAAACTAATAACAACATTATAAATAAACTATACTCCAACAAAATTTTTTTTAAAAAAAGAATGAAAAGGAGGAACAAGAAAAAAAATGTCAGAGGAAGTAGTTGAAATGAAAGACAGTCATAGTTATTCTAACATCTATATAACTGGAGCCTCTAAAGAGTCAATCAAAACAATGTAACTTAAATATTACAAGGGTTATATTTAAAAGTATTACCCAAGAGAAATCTTGGGCATAAAAGATGACTGGAGAGGTACTTCCAGCATGACGGCATGAGGAGCTCTCTATACCCACTTCCCAGTGAAACTGAAAAATCTAAAGTAGCAGTCATTTAAAGTCTCTGGAAATAGTCCTAAAGGCATACAGAAAATGAGGATACTTTTATTCAAGAAAATTTATACCATGATTTGTCAAGAACAACGAGAAGCTGTGTTTTTTGAAAGAAGACACAGTCATTTTCTCCCACCTCCCAGGTCAGCCTGACAGAAACTCTGTCCCATACTGGTGCAGCCAAGAACACAGGGTGACCCACAATCAGAAGTCTGACAACTCTGAGCTTCTCCCTCAGGAGAACCCCACATTTAGCTCCCCAGTTTTAACACTGGCACCTGAGATAGGAGTCTTCAAAACACCTAACTTTGAAAACCAATAGTTTTACATCTGTGAGACTCATATAGGATATATAGGAAACTAATCCTATATAAAATAGGATAGCGAAATAATTTTTAAAGGGCTCTTGCATACTTGTGTTGCTATACTCCCGGATCCAGTGCAAAGGCAGCTGAATGGAAAGCAGTCAGTCTTTCTGTGAAAGAGGGCTTATCTGTGAAAGATTTGCTTGTCTTCCTTGCTGTAGCCAGAGGGGCAGGGTTCAGATAACACACACATCTAAGGGCACACTGTAATCCTCTCCAGAAACCTTGGAGGGTGGGTATATCATTCACCTACCACCTCTGGTCACCAGTGTCTCTGAGAAGGGAGCTTATATACTTGTCTGGCACTCTGACAAGTGTGGCTTGTTACCCAGAGAATACATCCCTTGGGAGTCTGGCTCTTGTAACCAGGGGTTTGTGTTCACGGGGTGGGAGTGGGAACAATGGGATGGTAGCAACCGAAGAAGAGACAGTTCTTAGCTAACCATTGCTCTAGGGCTCAGTGTGGAGGGAGCAGGCAGAAAAACCCATCTCCAAGTCTTCTCCTAAAAGAAGAGAAGTATGTTTGCATAATTTAAAAGCTGCTGTCTGAGGGTGTGACTTCCAATTGGCCTGAATCAAGGTATTGAGATCCTCTCTATTGGCACATCTGTCCTCAATTAGTGGGAGCCACTAAGAATAAAGTAGGTAGGCTGCTTGGACAATCACAGGAGATGAGACAACCAAGAACTAGAGTATGGTTGAATGGTAAGGTTCATCTCCTATACGAGGACACTCCTTCAAGACTGAGAGAGGTAGGTGTTTTATCTAATGCATAAAAATGAACACAGTCAAGGAAAATGAAGAGACAGAGAAATATATTCCAAATGACAGAACAAAATAAAACCTTAGAAAAACACCTAAATGAACTGGAGAGGAGTGATTTACCTGGTGGTAAAGCATTCAAAACAGTAGTCCGAGAGATGCTCATTAAAGCTCAGGAGAACAATACATTGAGAAGTTCAACAGAGATAGAAGATATAAGAAGGAACTCACAGTGCTGGAGAACTCAATAACTGAACTGAAAACATAGGAGTTTAACAGTTTAGATAAAGCAGTAGAAAAGGTCAGTGAACTTGAAGATGGAGCCATACAACTTTTCCAATCAAGGCAGCAAACAGAAAAAATGAAAGATTGAAGATAACTTAAGGGAATTATCCCTGGAGATTCCCATGGACAGCCCTAGCAGGCTACAGTTTATGCGTTTGCAAAGAGTCAGACAACTGAGCAACTAACACTACTACTACTACTACTACTACTACTACTACTACTACTACTATGGGGAAGGAAACAGTTCCAAAGAAGATGAACTTAAAGAGACTCATGTCAAGACACATAATTAAAGTGTTGAAATCGAAAGACATGGAGAGAATTTTAAAAGCATCAAGTGCAAAACATGTTATGTACAAGGGAATTCCCATAAGATCATCAGCTTATTTTTCAGAAGAACCTTTGCAGACCAGAAGGGAGTGACATGCTGTATTCGAAGTGCTGAAATTTAAAAACTGCCAATCAAGAAGACTGTATCTGACAAAGTCATCCTTCAGAATTGAAGGGGAGATAAAGTGTTCCAGATAAGCAAAAGCTCAAGGAGTCCATCACCTCTAGACTGGCCTTACAAAGGAATGTTAAAGGGACTTCTTTAAGCTGAAAAGAAAAGGTGCTAATTAGTACTGGGAAACAATAAATATCCTTGGTAAATATAAATATATAGGGAAATTTAGAATAATGTTGTAAGGGTTGTGAGTTAACCACTTCTAAAGCTAAAATAAATTTTAAGACAGAAGTATTAACAATAATTGTAACTATAACAATTAAGGGATGCAGAAGATAAAATGATATAAATTGTGACCTCAGAAACAAAATATGTAGTAAAAATGCATAGCCTTAGAATGTGTTCCAAATTAAGTTGTTATTAACTTAAAACAATATTATTTTATGTCTCATGGTAACCATAAGGTAAAAATTTATAGTGGATGCACAAATGATCGAGAATAAGGAATCTCAGCCCACCACTACTGAAAATCAAAAAGGAATAGAGCAAGAGAGTAAGAAAGGAACAAAAGAATTCTAAAACAGCCACAAAGCAACCAAATGGCAGTAAGTACATAGCTATCAGTAATTAAAAGACATTCCATGCAAATAGGAATAAAAAGAAAGCTGAGTTAGCTGTGTTTCATATCAGACAAAATAGACTTTAAGACAGTCTTTGATAAAAGACAGGCTTATTATATAATGATGAACAGGTCAGTCCAACAACAGGATATAACATATGTAAATATTTATGGATCCAACATAGGAACACCTAAATGTATAAAAAGATATTAAGAGACCTAAGTGAGAAATAGCAGTACATTAATAATAGAGGACTTTCATCAGTGGGTGGTCATCCAGACAAAATTAAGAAGGAAACACTGACCGTTAAGTCTAGTTGGTCTAATATAATTTAATAGACATATATAAAACATTCCAAATTCTATGGACTGTGCGGTCCATGGGTCACAAAGAGTTGGACACGACTGAGTGACTTTCACATACACACACCATGCAAAAGCAACGAAATACATACTTCTCTCATTTTCCCATGGAATGTTCTCCACAATAGATCACATGTTAGGCTGCAAAACAAGTTTTATTACATTTAAGAAGATTGAAATCACTTCAAGGAAACTTCTTCAATCATAGTGTTATGAAACTAGAAATAAATTATTTGAATTTTCCAGTTATTTTCTTATATGTGGAAATTAAATAATGTATTGCTGAACAACCAATGGGTCAAAGAAGAAATCAAAAGAGAAAGTAAAAAATACCTTGAAACAAGTGGAAATACAACACACCGAAACTTAAGGGATGCATTAAAAGTAACTCTAAGAGGGGAGTTCAATAAATCTATCCTTACACCTCAGGGAATTAGAGAAGAAAAGACCAAATGAAGCCCAAAGTTAGAAGGAAGGAAATGAGACAAGTTAGAAGGCAGGAAAGAAAGAAATGGAAGAGAGACTAAAACGACAACAAAAAAGATCAGTGAAATTAAGTTGGTCTTTTTAAAAGAAAAAATTGACAAAGCTTTAGCTAGACTCACCAAGAAAAAGAAGACACAAATAAATCAGAAATGACAGTGAATACGTACAACTGATAACCCAGAAATACAAGGAATCATGAGAGACTGCTATGAATAATTATTATATGTCAATAAGTTGGACAAGCTAAAAGAAATGGATGAACTCCTAGAAACATATGACTTAGTAAGACTGAGTCATAAAGAAACAGAAAGACTGAACAGAGACACTACTAGTAAGGAGATTGAATCAGTAATCATAAACCCCCCAACAAACAGAAGTCTAGATGACTTCAGTGGTGAATTCCTACCCAATATTTTAAAAAAGTAATGCTAATCCTTCTTAGTCTCTTCCAAAAAATTAGAAGAGAAGGGAACATGTCTGAAGTCATTTTATGAAGCCAGCATTACCTCAATACCAAAACCAAAGCTGCCACAAAAGAAAATTCTAGGCCAGTATCCCCAAGGAACATAGATGTAAAATTCCTGGACAAAATATTAGCAAACCAAATTCAACAATACACTAAAAGGATAATGCATTATGATCAAGTGAGATTTATCCTAGGGATGCAAAAATGATTCGACATCTGCAAATCAATCAATGAGATATACCACACTGGCAAAAGAAAGGATAAAAATTATCTGATCATCTCAATACATGCAATAGAGGGAGGAGCCAAGGTGGCGGAGGAATAGGACGGAGAGACCACTTTCTCTCCTACAAATTCATCGAAAGAACATTTGAATGCTGAGCAAATTTCACAAAACAACTTCTGATCGCTAGCAGAGGACATCAGGCGTCAATACATGCAATAGATGCAATAACAAGAAGAACATTTGTCAAAATTTAACATACATCAGTGATTAAAACTCCCAATATGATGGGTATAGAGGAAATGTATTTCAGTGCATTAAAGGCTATAGATGACAAACCCATAGCTAACATCAGACTTAATAGTAATGAAAACTTCTAAGTTCAGGAATAAGACAAGGATGCCCATACTGTCCATTCTTATTCAACATTATATTGGAAGTTCTAGCCAGAGCAATTAGGCAAAAATTAGATAGATAGCATCCAGATTGGAAAAAAGTAAAACTGTCACTATTTGCAAATACCATATTACATATAGAAAACTGTTAAGACTCCAGCAAAAACTGTTAGGATATGTGAATTCAGTGGGGTTGCACAATACAAAATTAATATACAAAAATCTGTTACATTGCTATGTACTAATAACAAACTAATCAGAAAGAGAAATTAAGAATATAACCCCATTTACAATTCCATCAAAGAGTAAAGTAGGAATAAATTTAACCAAGAAGGTGAAATAGTGAAAATTATACAATATTGATGAAAGAAGTTGAAGAAGACAAATAAATGTAAGGATATTTTATGCTTGTGGATTGAAAGTATAGTTTTCAATTAGAAAAGTTTTCAATTTGAAATTGTTTCAAAAACAATTTCATTGTTTTCTTAGTTGGCATTTTTTGACCGAAATATAACAAACAGTCCTAAAGTTTGTATGAAACTGCAAAGGCTTAGAATAGCCAAACCAATCTTGAGAAAGAAGAACAAAGCCACAGGTATAATATTCCCTGATTTTAGGCTATAGTATAGAACTATAGTAATCAGAACAGTATGGCATTGGTGTATAAACAGACAAATAGATCACTACAACAGAATACAGAGCCCAGAAATAAACCCACACGTATATGGTCAATTAATTTATGACAGAAGAACCAAGAGTATACAATAAAGAAGGGATAGTCTTTTCAATAAAAAGTGTTGTGAAAACTGGACTACTATCTACACCATATACAAAAACTAACTCAAAATGGAATAAGGACTTGAACATAAGGCCTGAAACCTTAAAGGTCCTAGAATAAAAAATAGGTAGCAAGCTCCTTGACATTAGTCTTGGTGATGATTTTTTGGATTTGGTACCAAAAGCAAAGAAAACAAAAGCAAAAATAAGTGGTACTGAAGATCAAACTGAAGCTCTTAAGCACAAGAAAGGAAACCATCAACAAAATAAATAGGCAACCTCTGGAATGGAAGAGAAATATTCGCAAATCATATTATCTGACAAAGGGTCAAAATTCAAAATATATGAAGAACTCATAGAACTCAATAGCAAAATAACAGTTCAATTAAGAAATGGGCACAGGACATAAATAGACATTTTCCCAAAGATGATGTACAGATGACCAACAGGTACATAAAAAGGTGTTCAACAGCCCTAATCATCTGGGAGATGCAAATCAAAAGCCACTAGATACCACATCACACCTGTTAGAATGGCTACAGTCGAAAAACGGAGAAATAATAAGTGTTGGGAGGATGTAGAGAAAAAGGAACCCTGGTGCACTGTGGATGGGAATGTACATTGATACATACATGGTGGGAAACCATACCGAGGTTCTTAAGATTAAAAATGGCACTACCATATGATCCAGCAATTCTGCTTCTGGATATTTATTGGAAGAAATCACACACACTAACTTGAAAAGATATCTGCATTATTGCTGTGTTATTTACAATAACCAAGAGATGGAAACAACTTGTGTTCATTGGTAGATGAATGGATAAAGAAAATGGTAAATATAGACAGTGGCATATATTATTCAGATATATAAAAAGGATATTCTATAATTTGTATCACCTGGATAGACTTTGAGGGCATCATGCTAAGTTAAAAATAAGATAGAAGAGAATTCCATGTGATCTCACTTACATGTGCAGTCCCCCAAAATGAAATAACACAAACCCAGAAAAACCTGAACTGAATATAGAGAATGGATGGTGGTTGTTAGAGGCCAGGATTTAGGAATGGGCAAAATGGGTGAAGTTGGTAAGAAGGCACAAACTTCCAGTCATAACATAAATAAGTTATGGGGATGTAATGTATAGCATGGTGACTGTAGTTAATAATATTCTACTACATATTTGAAAGTTTCTGAGAATAGATGTTAAAACTTCTGGTCTTAAGAAAATAATTTGTAACTATATGTGGTTATAGATGTTAACTTAGACCTACTGTGTCATCATTCCGTGAATATACATATATGGAATCATTTTGTTGTACATCTAAAGCTAATGTGATGCCTGATGTTATTTGTCACTCAAATTTGTCACACAAATATATATATTTGTATATATCTCAGTTTAACAAAAAAGTAACACAGCTTTATTGGGTGATTGTGAAGATTAAATTAAATGCCAGTACACTATTGCTGCTGCCTTTTATTTCTCTAGTTCCTTTTGGGACATCTACACTCTCATCTTTTGCCTTACAGAGATCTGTATCAGACCTCTGATTTTTCCAGTGTCTCACAGACCCACATTCTCTTTCCCTGACCACCTAATTTTTTACTTCCTCTTGTTCTGCAGTGGTATAGTCATTTTTAACGTTGTTAAACTGTCTGTTCTCATTTTGAGCTTGTATGTATTTCATTCTTAGCTATCCCATTTTCTTATCCCAAAAGTTACAAGCTTCTTATAGAGTGTCTTTCATATTGTGGGCCCTTAAAGTATACGTGGACTTGATAGGATTTCCTGAAAAGGCAAACCATTAATGAGAACAGATTTTGGATTGAAGAAGACCCAATTTTAGAACTTTTAAAGTGAATAAGTTAAGCAAGCCAAAAGTGTAGGCAGGAAAAATAAAACAAGAGTGTGTCAGCAAATGGAGTATTAAGGTTGGACTTTGCAGGAGAAAATGAAAAAAAAGAAAAAGAATGGATGTGTCTTACTGGTGAGCTCCAACCTGCTTCAGACTATGCTAGACTTAGCTTGTTGACAATTGCCATGACCTTAGAGTGTATTTAGTGTTGCTATTTATAATCACTTCTAAATAAATGTTTGCTTACCAGAGTTTGGAATATAATCATCTGGTTCTTTTAGTTCATTTACAGATGACTAAAGGAAAATAATAATATCTGTAGTATCCGTTTGGAGAAGGGATGAGAATTTAGAATTTGGAAATTTTTTTAAAAGTATGTAAGTAACAGACGTCTGTAAGAAATCATTAAGACTGTTTAGATTCCAGTTCAAGTAGTGAAGAGTTTTGGTAAGCTAACTAAAGAGTTTAGAGTCTCCTAAGTTACGTGAAATTAGATTTTAAAGAAAAATGTCAGATAGTTAGATTTCAACTGTCTGTAATGGTGGTTTAGACCTAGATTTTCATTTTTAGCTAACTTCATAACTACTTAGTAACAATGAAGGAAATACTAAGCCCAAAGGTGTCATAAACAGTCCATTTGCCTGGTGTTTTTGTACCAAGAAATTCGTGTGCCATTTGACCCACCTAGCTCACGGCTCCTTGGGTTTTTCTGGATTGCTGACTAATCACACTTGACTGGCAAAGAGAGTTTCAGGCTTTTAGAAAGCACTAGAAGAGGAGTAAGCATTAAAGAGATAGTGATTTTAAAAGTGGCTAGGTCATGGATTCAACAAAAAATCTACCTCACATACCTCATGATTTCAACGTAGATTGTCATATAATCCTGCTGTTCTCAAACTGCAACATAAAGAATTGTGGCAAAAACTTGGAACCACCACAGATTGTGAAATTTATCTAGATTGTTCAGGATGAAATCAAGAAGTGAGAAGTAACCACGTGGCTTCTGATGAATGCTTTCATCCATTCTCAGTGTGTTCAAAGCATGCAAAGTCTGAATGAAGCCTCAGAGGCTCCTGTGGTGTCCCTGCTTTAGCAAGACATTTGAAACTGGGTCAGACACCACTTCTCCTAAGTCTGACCTCCCTGAATATAACCTGTCTGACAAAATATTAAACATTTTTTGGTCGAATCTGATTTACAAGAATAACTGGAACTTAAAAAAATTGCCCTTGGTGTTGTATATGCATTCTCCTTTTTTCAAAGATCATGAATAGAAACTACTCGGTTAAAATCTATTGTCCACCTTGCCCAATACACTGGAGAAACAGTGATTATAGTGCACACTGCTATTACACATGAACATGCAACCAGACAGGGATCATACATTAGTTGGGAAGGTAATCCATTTTATGGGGTCAAATTTTCAGTTTTCACTGTATCTCATTAACATATTTATGTTAGGTATAAATTCACTTAAAGATGTTTCTCACACAGTTTTAAGAGTCATTAAATTTACTGAAGTCACCTAAATTTTATTATCTGTTGTATATTAAGTAGGGTTTCCCAGGTGATGGTAGTGGTGAAGAACCTGCTTGCCAGAGCAGGAGATTTGAAAGAGATGAGGGTTCGATCCCTGGTAAAGTCCCCTGAAGGAGGAAATGGCAGCTCACTCCAGTATTCTTGCCTGGAGAATCCCATGGACAGAGGAGCCTGGTGGACTACAGTCCATGGGGTCACAAAGAATTGGATACAACTGAAGCGATTTGGCACACATGTATATTTAGTACAAAGAATGGATAATTTTCTATTTGAAATACTGTTTATAATACCAAACTTAACTCCAGGGAGAAGGAAAAATCTCTGCTTCCTACCCAGCTTCCTCCTGATTAAAATGGACATTCACTAAGACTAGAATCATCTTTAAGCCATAAATGTCTTTGATATCATCCAATTTGGTGGAGCCCCCTCCTTTTTTTTTTTTTTAAAGTGGGGATATTATATTATTCCCCTGGAGGAGGAAATGGCAACCTACTCCAGTGTTCTTGTCTGAAAAATCCCATGGACAGAGGGGCCTGGCAGGCTACAGTCCGTGGGGTCACAAAGAATCGGACACAACCGTGTGACTGAGCACACATATCATTTTTACTATAGGGTTTTTTTTTTTTTAGCACACTTTTAAAGTTATAAACAGGTTATATGTCATGCATCTCATATTTATATAAATTCAGTAGTTTTACATGAATTGACAGAGTTCTCTATCAACTGACCAACTCCCTGTCATTCATTTTTTTGGCTGAAATGTCTCAGCCTTTTATGTCATCCACAGCACTAATAAGCTCCCAACCCTCAGTACCAGGTTATATCTGAAGTTTTCAGTAACCCTCCATTTTCTTTTTGCTGCTATCAGTAGAAAATGTCACTTTTTATAAACTTCAGGATTAATTCAACTCATCTTAAAAACTCATTGAATGCCTCTGACCCCTCCACTCCCTCACTTTGTTATGTTTACAAGGATCAAAGAGAATACACAGCTTGCTGGGCACATTAACATAAATTTCAAAGGCAACTATTACATTTTAATAAATTTTTTTTATTTTAATAAAACATTTTAATGCAATTCTTTCTTTAAATTTCCTCCCAATTATGAAAAACGAAATACCTGAACTGTCTTCAAATTATAGCAAGACATAAACATAGAATTACCCACCAGGACCGCTGATTTTGGTATAGTGTGGGCCCTTTCTAAATTTAACATTTCATGCCTTTCTTCTGTTTTTACAACTCAAGAGAAAAGATGAATACATTCTAGATTGAAGTAAGACTCTCCACAAGAGTCAGTAGCAGCCCACTCCTGCCAGTTTCTTTAGCACACCTGAGACATCAGTTTTATTACCTTCATTAAGTAAGTGAGCCTAGTCCCCCTGAGTAACAGCTGCTGTGGATCTCTACAGCAAATATATTTAAAGCTCTCTCTGTGACCCTTTTCTTCAAAGGGCGCTTCTAGTCAAGGGTTCCTAACCATTTAATGACTAAAAGGTAGATTGATTGTTTTATTGCTTCCTACTGTATCGAAATCATGGAAGGTTTCATAGCAGCTTTCTTTCCTGTGTTGTTGCATCAGTTACAAAATATCTAAGGCCAGAGAAGTTTCACTATTTTTAACAATGTATTTCTAAGATAAGCATATCCCATGAAAGCATATGAAAATACCCCATATTGCCTTTCTTAGCCTTCTATCAGCCAGTTCCACCAAAGGCATGTAATAGGGAGACTTCTTGTTAGGAGGCCCTGGGAAAGATTTTCTTCCTTAATAAAATAGGTTCATGAAGGGACAATGCCATTCCTTTCCTACTTTGGGACATTATTGTGAGAACACATCATACTTGGAGCTGCTGCAACCATCTTGCATCCAAGAGGATGGCCAAATAGAAATGTGAGAGACTGGTTTCTGAACCAGCCTTGGGGCCAGACTTCACTTTATGTGAGACATGTACACCTAGGGTGTAAGACCTCTGGATTGGTATTCTGTTATCTAACATAGCCCAGAGCATCCTGATGCAACTTCTTTCCCACATTTCACCAGTGTATAAAGAAAAGTATCCAACAATTGATTTACTCATTCAGTAAATTTTATTAAATGGTTATAATGAATTAAAATTTATATGAAAACTAACTGAAGAAATAGGTATATTAAAATATTTTACTTTTATGACTGATATCGCATACAGCTGTATTTTCAGATATGTAACACGGACCATTTTCTTCTTAGCTGTCCTACTACTAGTTGAAAAATAAGTCTTTGTAGTTTCAGTTGCCAGACTTCCTTGGCTGAGACTGAGTTTTGATGTGGTGTTTTTTTTCTTTTTTTGGTCAAAGAGGCAGGGAAACCCATTGGGAACAAAGGTTTAATACATTTAGTTAACTCATCTGCCAGGCAGTATACCAGGATTATACTTTTTTCTAGAATTACATTGAGAACTAAGTAATTTTTTTAGGGTTGCATTGAGATGTGTGCGTGCGTGCGTGCATGTGTGTGTGTGTGTGTGGCCCCATGGGCTGCAGCCCACCAGGCTCTTCTGTCAATGAAATTATCTGGGCAATTATCCGGGAGTGGAGTGCCATTTCTTACTCCAAGGGATCTTCATAGCCCAGGAATCAAACACTATGCAGCTTTCTTGAGTCTCCTGCATTGGCAGGCAGATTCTTTACCGCTCACACCACCTGGGAAGTTAAATGAAGCTCTTGTTTTGACTGTGTTCACTGACTTCTTAACGAAGCTCAAGCTGTGTGGAAGTTGACAGATTCTTTGGTTGGGAGAAATGGTTTTGGGCTTTAAGATTATTCAGTCAGTTACTTACTGGTGTTCTATGGTAAAAGTGCAAGAAAAAGTAAAAGTTGCTCAGTTGTGTCCGACTCTTTGCAACCCCATGGACTTTACGGCCCATGAAATTCTCCAGGCCAGAATACTGGAGTGGGTAGCCTTTCCCTTCTCGAGGGGATCTTCCCAAACCAGGGATCGAACCCAGGTCTCCCATATTGCAGGCAAATTCTTTACCAGCCGAGCCACAAGGGAAGCACTTAACTACAGTTGGTCATCTAAATTGGCTTGCCCATTGATGGGTACCTTCCCTTAACACCTCGGTTACTTGCATTGCTTCAGAATGCAAGGCTTCCCACAGGCAAGGTATGAAGCATAGTTTGACTCTAGGCCTTTCCGCACCCTTAATTCTACTGAAAATTGAGGATTTTTTTTTTTTTTGCCTAAATTAATAAGCAGTTCTAAAAACTATCCAAATGCATAGTTTTTTAACAGGGCAATTTTAGGAGAAAGCAGAACGTTTGGGGGAGGCTTTGCAGTTTTTTGTCTGCTTTGCACTTAGTAGAGAAACACAAGTAAAGTTAATCTGACAATGACCAATTTGAACCAACTTTGAAAAGGGTGTTTTACAATAATAGTAAAAAGATAGGAGAGATGCACTCAGTGTACTTTATAGTTTGTTTGTCAACCTTAATTTCAATGGATAACAGGATTCCAATGCCTTGACTTGTCCTTTCAGTTGTGACTAAGTAAGTACCTATAAATTGTAATGGTAGTTTTAAAGAGAAAGGTAATACTGGGGATCCAGTGAATTAGCTGTTCATATATGTCTTTGTTAGGGGGGGTGTTACAAAAGCTGATGTGATTTTTATTTCCTTGTTTATTCTTTTTCTAAATCTTATGGCAAATACTCAAGTCTGATGTTTCTGAGAGTTATACCATTGTGTAATGACTACCAGGCAGGGACCTATCATGTGACCAAGATTTAACATGTCCTTCCACAATAAAAGGCCCAGACTGTATCTTAGTATTATTGCTACTGATAATCTTCAACTATTAAAATCAGATAAATGAATCCCAACTAAGAACACTTAGGTCTTTAATTTTACAATGCAATAACAAGTAGCTGTTATTCATGTATTTTATTAAACAGAAGTTTGCATTAATGTTAGATATTCTTAAATACCTTTTTATGCAGAATAATTTTAGATTTATTGAACATTTGCAAAGAAAATAGAGAAAAATTTCCTATTTTCACCCATCTTCCCCTGATGTTAACCTCCTACACAACTGTGTGATATTTGTCAAAACAAAGAAACTAACATGGGTATACTACTACTGATATTAACTAAAGTACAGACTTTATTCAGATTTCACCAGTGTTTTCCCAGTGTCCTTTTTTTGTTCTGGGATCCAGTAGAGGATCCTGGTTTTTTGTTTTTAAATTTATTTATTTTTTTAATTGAAGGATAACTGCTTTACAGAATTTTGTTGTTTTCTGTCAAACCTCAAGGTGAATAAGCCATAGGATCCTGTAATTTTTTTTTTTTTAATTACCATATTCCCTTAGTCTTCCTCCATTCTGCGGCAGTCCTTTTGAAGAGAACTGGTTGGATATTTTGTAGAATGTCTCTCATTTTGAATTTGTTTTGCATTTGCTTTTTCATGACATTTTCTCAGGATTAGTTGGGGGTTATGGGTTTTGGGGAAAAGCCCCACAAATGTGAGCTGACTCATTTCATGGGGAAGGTTCATCATATCAACCTAGTTTATCACGGGTGATATTAATTGTAATCATTTGGTTAAGGTGGTGTCTGCCAGGACTCTGCACCACATAATTAATGTTTTCTCCTCTCTCTGTTTTATTCAGTAAGAGCAGTCCACTTACAAGTGCTGGCTGTGGATAGCGGAATTAAACTTCACCTCCTAGAGTGGGGAGTATCTACGTATTTTATTTGTAATTCTGTGAAGGAGATTTGTCCCTTCTCCTCAGTTGTTTAATTATCCAATATGAACTTATCAATATTTTATTCTTTGGGTTATAATCCAGTAGTATTTATTTTGTAAATTCTGAGAAATGGAACTTACTTGTTCTGGATTTGTTTGTATAACTATTGTTATGCACAACCACAGTCAGTAAATATAGTATTTGCTCATGATTGTTGTGATATGAGTTGGTATAAAATTTGCATCTGTTCATATTATCACTCATTCTCATTTAAGAGAGGCCTGTGGGTAACATTTCCTTGGAGCGTCTATACCCTCTAGATTCAGGATTAAAAATATGTGGAAGAGAACAGTTTGTCTTCTCTCTTGAACATTGCTTTTTGTTTCTGGCATTGCATTCATAGTATCATAGTAGATACTGTAATGAATTAATAAAAACTTGGACAATAGTGATAAATTAATCTATCTTTGAAGTTCAGTTTTTAGCACATTAGGTGAGTAGTATAGATATTTCTGTGGTTCTCTTAACTACAATTTATCCTTGAACACCACTGGTTTGAACTGCATGTGGATTTAATCCACTTAAGGTATTTTTTTTCCTAATAAACATGTACTCTGGTACTATACAATGTGTGGTTGGTTGAATCCATGGATGTGTAACTATGGATATGGAGGGAATAACAGTAAAGTTATAAGTGGATTTTCGACTGTGCTTAGGGGCAGGAACCTCTAACCCCCAGGCTGATCAAGGGTTAACTGCATATTCATCTACACTAAAATGAAAAAAAGAAAATGCTGTGGAGGGCTTACTTTTTATGGAAAAAGAATGCATAATGTTAAAAATACACTCAAATAGTTTTTTCCCCCCTAGCCAACTCTAAAACTTGATAAAAGAAAATTTAAGCCAAGGAAAACCAGGTTCTAAACCTATGGAATATCTTTAGACAATAGAGTATGCTCAGAGATTATGCCTGTCTTGAGAAGGCAGTGCTGATAATGTAAATGGGGTTTTTGAAAAAAAGATGGTGGTAGCAGAGCTATGCCAGCACCCACAGAATCTATCTTCATAAACCTGCTAGACTCTCCATCCTTGTCTGAGAAATTAAGGTGATAAGACAAAATGTCCTCCAATGGAAAAAGTATGAAACAGGCAGGTTATGTAGACTAATTCTAAATTACATGATCAGTTGTACTTTCATTTATCAGTCCATAAAATTATGAAATAAATATATGATGACCTCAAGACTATTAAGAAAAAGGCTAAGAAAAATCTGGATATTGCTTTTTAAGAAAAATAGGGCTATTGCTTTGAACATGAATAACATGTAGCGTTGGCAATGAAATGGGGAGAAAAAGACTCACAAGGTCTTCCTGTGATTTTTATGAAAGAGAGAAGAACATTTAAATTGAAGAGAATAAAAAAGATTGAAAAGCATTAGTGATGTATAAATGGAACATGAGAAAGCAAAGCACAAAGATTCATCATATCTTCAAAGGAGCGTTCTAAGAAGCTGACTGATTCAGTCATTTTACTTGCCTTTCTGGGATTTCTGAAACACACATAAAATATTAGAGAAGTTTTATGACAGAGTCCCGTGGGTCTTCCTATTGCTCCCTTCCCCCAGGGGAGCAACAGCTATCTCACTTGGAATGGAGAAATACACTCAACCTGTCAGTATGTTCAGTCTAGAACAACTATGAAGACAATGCAGAATTCACATTTGAGGAAAATACACAGCTTTAAAGAAAGTCTAAGAATAGACTCTCTGAAGAACAGGTATTTCTCTGAGGAGAACATCAACTGTGTTTAACTAATTCCCTTAGAGAGATTCAAGTACATATTGCAAAGAGGCTGTTTAGTACAGTGGCTAAAAACATCAGCTTTGGAGCCAGACTGCCTGCATTTGAAACCTGGTTTTACCACATACTAGTTCTTTGAGTCTCAGTGTTCCTCAGTTTCCTCATCCATAAAATCGGCATAATTTTACCTAATTTATATAGTTGTCTTGATAATTAAATTAATTAATTAATGAAAAATGCCTCAAAGAGTACTAGGCACATAGTAACCATTCAATTAGCATTTTTATTAAAACTACTTCTGTCTGTATGTGTCATAGCTTATTATAGTTTTTGCTCTTTGTCCTTAAAAAATTGGCTTCTGTGATAAAGAACCAGTTGTAAATTTTGAAAATTAAAGAGTTGCTTGCTGATATGATCCATTAGTAGACCAGACACCACTGAAGAACAAATTAATGAGTCAGGTGACCAAGCTAAAAGATTTTTCTTAAACAAATGATAGGAGATGAAAATTATGAGAGGAAGAATCCAGAAGTTTTAACATCTATCTAAGAGACGTTCCAAATAGAAAGTCTGAAGGAATGAAGAAGAGAAAAAAAATAGTATTTTCTTAAATAATGGAAGGATTATTCCCAGTTTTAAAGAAATTTGTATTAGAAGAGTATACTAACTGCTAAGCAGAATTAGTGAAAAAGTTGCATACCTATATTCATACTGGTAAAGTTTCACAAAACCAGGGATATAGAGAAAATCAATAAAGCTTCCAGAGGGGGGAAAATTAGGTTATGTACAGAAATCAGATTGATATCAGACTTATTAGCTGTATCAAGTTACAGAAGACTGTAGGCAAAATAGCTTTGAAATTTTGAGGGGAAGATTACTTGGAAGTCTCAAGTTCTGTTCTAAGCAAAACTAGCCTCCAAAATTGAGAACAACAACGAAAATTACATTTCAGAAATATGAAGACTCAAACATTTTTTGGCAGAAATTCCTTAAGGAGGACTAACAGAAGGATGTGAGATATAACAAATAAATTATAAGAGAATCCAACAGACTTACTGAGTCAAATCTAAATATTTAGAAATATTCTGTGACACAAAAGGAATAGTAGTAGTAATAATAATGGCAATTTGGGGGAACTATTGCGTGTTTTGTTCAAATTTTGGAAGAGGGACAAGAGGAAAGCATACTTTTTTGTTTAGGGGAAGATTGTTTATTAACTCAATGTTGACAGTTATTTAAAGTTTGTTAGAAATAGAAGAGTGAAGTTATTTAAATTTAAATGTTAGAAAAATAAAGTAAAGCATGACCTTTAAAATAGTAGAGTTTATAATTTCCAAGTTATTAGAAGAGGGGTAAGCAATTGTGAATGGGAAAATTTTTTGTTACATTTTTATGTTCCTTGATGCAATATCCTTGGTATTATTGTAACTTAATCATAATAATGATAATAGTGATTACTTATTGAATACTTTGTGCTAAATAATCTTGTTTATTTCTTACAGTTCCTATTGGGTAAAATACTGTTGTGGCATTATGCTTATTATTACATTTGGGATCAGTGAGGGACAATGGCTTAAGGCTGACCAGCTGGCTTGTGGTGGCTCCCTGATTTTAACCCACACAGTCTCACTCCTGAGTCACACGAAGCCTACAGACTGCACTGTGGGTGTAGGTGTCTTCAGGTGAAAGAGGAGAGACGTGTCGGTGTCTATCAGGTGGCTGTCACTGACAATAAGTAGAGTGGGTAAGCAGCAGTTGAACACGTGTCAGCAAGACCTATGCTAAACTTATTTATATTTGTAGAATATAGTATTCTAGTTTGAACTTGTTTTTGCTTAGTCACTCAGTCATGTCCAACTCTTTGAGACCCCCCCACCAGGGTCCCCTGTCCATGGGGATTCTCCAGGCAAGAAAACTAGAGTTGGTTGCCATGCCCTCCTCCAGGCGATCTTCCCAACCCAGGGATCCCACATTGCAGGTGGATTCTTTACCATCTGAGACACCAAAGGAAGCCTACGAATACTGGAGTTGGTAGCCTATCCCTTCTCTGAGGGAACCTCCTGACCCAGGAATCAAACTGGGGTCTCCTGCATTGTGGGCAGTTCTTTACCAGCTGAGCTATCAGGGAAGCCCCAGTTTGTACTTACTCAAACCAAATAACGTGGTCAAAATCCTTCAAGCTAGGCTTCAGCAGTATGTGAACCAAAAACTTCCAAATATACAAGTTGGATTTAGAAAAGATAGAGGAACCAGAGATCAAAAGGCCAACATTCGTTGGATCATAAGAAAAGCAGATGAGTTCCAGATAGACACCTACTTCTGCTTCACTGACTACATTAACGCCTTTGACTGTGTGGATCACAACAAACTGTAGAAAATTCTTGAAGACACCACCATACCTGCCTCCTGAGAAACCTCTATGCAGGTCAAGAAGCAAGAGTGGAAACAGATGTGGAACAGTAGACTGGTTCAAAATTGGGAAAGGCATATGACAGGGCGTATGTATGCTGTCACCCTGCATATTTAACTCCCGTGCAGAGTACATCATGTGAAATGTGGGGCTGAATGACTCACAAGCTGAAGTCAAGATTGCTGGGAGAAATAGCTTCAACTTCAGATATGCAGATGGTGCCACTCTAATGGCAGAAAGTAAAGAGGAACTTAAGAGCCCCTTGATGAGATTGAGAGGAGAGTGAAAAAGCTGGCTTAAAACTTAGCATTCAAAAAACTAAGATAATGACATCTGGCCCCATGACTTCATGGCAAATAGATGGGGAAACAATGGAAGCAGTGACAGTGTTTATTTTCTTGGGCTCCAAAATCACTGCGGACAGTGACTTCAGCCATGAAATAACCGAAAAAAAAGTCCAACTAAAGTCCTACAACTTTACTAAATAACCAAATAAAGTCCAAAAAATCAAATAAAACCCTACAGTCTTTTAAATCATTGATTAAATGATGTAATGATAGTTCTATATGTTTTCCGGGTCCTACAGTATCTACCTAATGACAATAACTATTGTCTTAGTTGTGTTTGATTGCAAGAAACTACCACTCATCCCCTCTAGCTGAAATAAGAAAAGCATGTTGTAAAGATACACATATTGTAAAGATACACAGTAAGGGAGATGGAGTCTTGTGGATAGTCAAGAGGAGAAACCAAAGACTGACCAGCCCTTGTTGAAAACTGCCTTTTGTTCTGGATCACAATCAGCTTTAGGGGCCTCAATAGCAGAAGTTGTTTAGGTCTTCACTACAGTGCGCCCCCTTTATTTTGCCTCAGGTACTACTGTCTCTATTATCTTCTTTTTTGTCCTCTGTCTTATATACCAACTTGTTTTCTCCGTGGTCCCAGGTAAAATTTCTGAGAGAAAACATTTGACTAGCCAAATAGTTATTGTGCATGGCCCGGGGTTATCATGCTTCATGGGGTGTCAGATAAAACTAGATTATCTGCTTTAAGTCAGGTATATTTACCACAGTTCAGTACAGTTCAGTCGCTCAGTCGTGTCTGATTCTGTGCGACCCCATGGACTGCAGCACGCCAGGCCTCCCTGTCCATCACCAACTCCTGGAGCTTACTCAAACTCATGCCCATTGAGTCGGTGATGCCATCCAAACATCTCATCCTCTGTCACCCTCTTCTCCTCCTGCCTTCAGTCTTTCCTATCATCAGGGTCTTTTCACATGAGTCAGTTCTTCACATCAGGTGGCCAAAGTATTGGAGTTTCAGCTTCAACATCAGTCCTTCCAATGAATATTCAGGTCTGATTTCCTTTAGAATGGGCTGGTTGGATCTCCTTGCAGTCCAAGGGACTCTCACGAGTCTTCTCCAACACCACACACAGTTCAAAAGCATCAGTTCTTTGGTGCTCACCTTTCTTTATAGTCCAACTCTCACATCCGTACATGACTACTGGAAAAACCATAGCCTTGACTAGACGGACCTTTGTTGGCAAAGTAATATCTCTGCTTTTTAATATGCTGTCTAGGTTGGTCATAACTTTTCTTCCAAGGAGTAAGTGTCTGTTAATTTCATGGCTGCAGTCACCATCCGCAGTGATTTTGGAGCCCAAAAAAATAAAGTCTGTCACTGTTTCCACTGTTTCCCCATCTATTTGCCATGAGGTGATGGGACCAGATGCCATGATCTTAGTTTTCTGAATGTTGAGTTTTAAGACAACTTTTTCACTCTCCTCTTTCACTTTCATCAAGAGGCTCTTTAGTTCCTCACTTTCTGCCATAAGGGTAGTGTCATCTGCATATCTGAGGTTATTGATATTTCTCCCAGCAATCTTGATTCCAGCTTGTGCTTCATTCAGCCCAGCATTTCTCATGATGTACTTTGCATATAAGTTAAATAAGCAGGGTGACAACATACAGCCTTGACATACTCTTTTCCCAATCTGGAACCAGTCTGTTGTTCCATGTCTAGTAACTGTTGCTTCCTGACCTGCATACAGATTTCTCCAGAGGCAGGTCAGGTGGTCTGGTATTCCCATTTCTTTCATAATTTCCCACAGTTTGTTGTGATCCACACAGTCAAAGGCTTTGGCATTTACCAGAGTAATTCTGGTCATTTCTGACCAGGGAGGGATTCCAGCTGGGAGAAACCTGGCTTGTCTAGGACTGCCTCTTCAGTAGCAAGGTTGAATTTGCCTTAGAGAAAGGGAATGTGAGCAATGTGTTTAGTGGCCGTTGCATTTAAAAAAAAAGAAGTCACACTGAAAATAGCAATGGGATTTAGAGATTGAGTAGTCCAGAAAGGGAAATATTAAAGACTTTGTACATATGACTTGAGAACAGATCCTTTGCTTACTGCTTTTGTAAGCCTGATAACACATAGTAACTTGGTTAAAATGTCTGTTTAACTTGGGATTTAATTTTAGATGAGTTACTAGTAAATATTAAGGCAATTCTTTGTATTTTAATACCTAGGTTTGGCTTGAAAAGAGGTTTTGGAGAATTTTGAAAATCTTAGAATTTAGCTAACTCCTTTAAGAATATCCTCTGGTGTATCTGTTATTTAATCCAAGGTCAGAGCTGAATTTAAGGTATGTCATGAGATGCTCATTATGAAAGTAATTTATAGTAAAACCCCAAAACTCTAAAATATATTTTTGAAATGTGGTTATTGGTTAAAATTATATGTAAATACTTGTTAAATTGATTCTAGGTTGGGCTATGCAGGCTGTTGCCTATATCTTCATTCATAGGAAATGGAAGGATGACAAGAGCCATTTTGAAGACATGATTGATTATTTTTGTGATATCCATGAACCACTTCAACTCCTTCTGTTCCCTGAGGGGACTGATCTCACAGGTAAGGTGGCCTGGGCTTGGATCACAGAACTTCACAAAATGAAGGCACTCTGAAATCAGCTATCTAGTCTAAACTTCTTGGTCCTCAGGTAACTGAGCACCAGTGAGATTAATGGCCCATCCCTGGAGTCATTCAGTTAATCAGTAGCACATCAGAACCCAGAACTCCTGGTGTTCAACCCATAGAATTTATAATTGGCAACTCCAAGAAATAGTGTTTTTATATATTAGTGTTATATATTATATACTTAGTATGTTTATATAACTAATATATATTATATATGTTTATGTTATATAACTAATTATATATTAGTATGTTTGATTTTTATAGTTAAAATTCTAGTAGTAGTTAGATCACAGAGGGTAATACTGAACATAATATTGGCTGCATATTGTTTAACTTTGAAATTATATTGTAAGTTGTAAGTTTATTGATTCCCAGAGCTGAATTATCATTGGGAAATTTTAATGGATAGACTGCCATATTTACATTTTTTAATAATTAGGATGTGTAATAGTTAAATTTGGGTACTGAAATCAGCTGTATTAGAGTATAGAAAGTCATTTACAGAAATAATAGATTTATATTTGTGAATGCCAAGGTGTACACCAAAGAGTGGCAACTTTGGAATTTATTGAGTTATTAAAAGATAATTGGATAAAAGCTCATGGGTTGCTGTTACTTTGGTATATCAGTATAAAAATGTTCATACATTAGATGTTCAGAAGTTATAAAGTAGATATTTTAAACTTTTTTCACTCTATTTTTTTCTCAAGTATCATTTTTAAGTGTTGAACTTAACATATATTTGAGTATTTTCAGGGTTCAGAATACTCATTATTCCATGATATAGTTGCATGTTTTTAAAGTCAAAACAGTATTTGCCAGATAGAGGAAACAGACTGATCTTAAAGCTTAAAAAAAATTTTTTTAACAATATTTTACAAATAGTTTTGAGTTGGGATATGATTTTCTTTATTTTTTCCCCAAGTAGGCTAGCAAATTACCTTTGGTGTGAAAAAGTATTTGTTAAAGGTGTTTTTTACACCTTTCATGATTAACTTTAAACTTGGGTTTTTAAGCCCAAAGAGCATGTTTTATGATCCTCTTTAGGTTCTGAATCCAAATTGTTTGCACATTTTAAAATTAGTGCATTTAAATGTAACTTTAAATATATTCTATTTTCATATGTTATCATTGTTTATAAACTTTTTTTTTTTGCTTATGCAAGTAATGTACACAGTACTACACAAGTGAATTTTGGGAAATTTATACTTTTTGTACTTAATGTTATATTGTAATATCACACATTGTTAGTCATGGTTGTTCAGAAAAATAGAACCACCTGTGTGTGTGTGTAGAAAGAGAGGGAAAGAGAATGGGTGGGTCAAATTAGGAATTGGCTCACATGATTGTGGAGGGTGGTAAATTAAAAATATATAGGGTATGTTCACAGGTGGAGACTAGGGGAGAGGTGCAGTTTGAGTCCAAAGGCAGTCTGCTGGCAGAACTCTTTTTTTTGGTTTGAGGAGTGAAAGTCGCTGAGTCATGTCTGACTCTTTGTGACCCCATAGACTATAGTCCATGGAATTCTCCAGGCCAGAATAAGTGGGTAGCTTGTTCTCTTCTCGAGGGGATACTCCCAACCCAGGGATCGAACCCAGGTCTCTCATATTGCAGACAGATTCTTTACCAGGGAAGAGCCTGAGCCATCAGGGAAGCCCAAGAATACTGGAGTCGTTAGCCTTTCCCTCCTCCAGTGGATCTTCCCAATCCAGGAATTGAACTGGGGTCTCCTGCATTGCAGGCAGATTCTTTACCCACCTGAGCTACCAGGGAAGCCCTTGTTTAAGGAGATTAATCCTTTTCTCTTAAGGCCTTCAAGCCCTTGAGTGAGTGGATGAAGCCCACTCACATAATGCAAAGTCTACTGGTTTAAATATTAATCTCATCAGAAACACCTTCACAGATACAGCTGAAATAATGTTTGACCAATATCTGGGTACTTTGACCTAGCCGATTTGCCACACAAAATTAACCATCACAATTGGTATACTATGATTTTGTGTTTTTTTTTCCTGGTTTGGAAAGGAAAGCTTTTCTTAGTATTTAACAGCTATAATGTCACATGCAGTTCAACACCCTTGTATATTTAGTAAACTTCTTCATTTAATAAATATATGAGTGCCCAGAGCCTCATATACCAAAAAATCTCTACTTTCATGAAGCTTACATTCTAAGAGGAAAGACAGATAAAAAAATAATAAAAATATGCCAGGTATTCATGCACGCCTTACAGGAAAAGCAAGATAAGGAGAGAGTAATAAAAGATGGGGGCATAGGGTGCTGTTTAAGTAAGGTGGTTTGAGAAGGCCCCTTGAGTGATAGTTGCTCAGTCATGCCTGACTCTTTGCAACCCCATGGACTATAGCCTGCTATAGACTATAGCCTTTGTTCACGAAATTCTCCAGACAAGATTACTGGAGTGGGTTGCCATTTCCTTCTCCAGAAAAGACCCCTTAACTTTTCATTTAAGTAGAGACTAAATGAACAAAAAAGAAGATCATGCAGATGTCCGAGTAGAAGGCATTCTGGCTAGAAGGAAGAACCTGAGGTGGAACATGACTGGCTGGTTTGAGATCATCTGAGCAGCCAGTATCACCGGAGTGGCAGGGCATGCTGGTGTTAGAGTGTTAGAGGGAGCCAGCTAACGAAACAGGAGGCTGTGGCGAGAAAGTGAGATGCTAGTCCATTAGTCCTAATAATCACAGAATCTGAGGGTGGGCAGATGAAGTGGGGAAGCAGGAGAAAATCTGCCTCTCTGATCTGTGTCTGATTATTTCTGTCTTTCCACATCGTGCCCATGCCTTTTAGAACTACTTCCACCTGTATTCACATTCTACATCAGAGTTCAGTTTTGGTCTTCAGATCCCCCCAAGTCTATGACCAGCTGGAAGGGAGAACTGAAGAATAGTTACCTACTCATCTTTGTGGTGACTCTGGGATTCCCCATCCCATGTAAGGTCCTTCCAGCTGTCTATAAAATACTGTTCTGTAGTCCCATCCCATGCCCAGAATACCCCCAGAATGAGAGAGGAGCTTATTCCTTTTCTTGTTTGTGGGCTTTTACTTTTGACCTGCTGGAAATCTGTTTAATTTTTTGACTCAGTTTACAGGAGTGTTCTTTGAGTGTTTCAGTGTTGTAGAATCCATCTATGCTTTTTTGAGATTTTGAGAACTCCATGGTCTTAAATTTACTCCTCAGAAAGTAGTATTTATTTATATAGTTTTTTTTCACCCCCTGGTGACTTGGAATGGTCTGAATTTCAGGATGCAGCTGAGAATTGCAGGTTCTAACATCTGCTGTCATCAGAAAGTATTTCATGATCTCCACCAGCAGCTGAGGCCAAATTTCTGAACACTTTACTTTTTCCAAATATAATTGTTGAATAATGGGCTTGGTTCTTCTTGGAACTTATAAAGTTACCTCATGGAATGGAAAAAGTTTTTGCCAACAGTTGGAACATATACTTGACTCAGTGACTATATTCAGCCAAACCATATTCAGATGTTTGTGCATGATGTGCTAATCACATGCCCATTCTGTCGTGGAGTGGTTTTAGTTAGTAGTGTAAGTGTGCTGTGTGCCTAAGCAAGGAGATACTTCACTTTGCACTGAAGCCCTAAATTATTGGGTTAAAACAGTGTTGATCTATTTGGCAAATTGTTGGTTATTTCTTCTGGATATACAGATCCTTATGTTTTATTACTATTTTAGTTTTATTTCATCTTTATATTCTAGTATTTCAATTTTTATTATGCAATGACTATTTTATGAAAAATTTTAGTTATTATTTTATTTATATTTCAGTTTTCATTGTGTATTGACTATTTTATAAAATCTCTTAAAGAATTTTAAGGATTTGAATATGTTATAAAACATCTTTAAGATGTTTTAAGATCTTACAAGATCTTATAAGAATTTTCAAAATCTCAGTAAGTAGGTAACGCTAGGATTGTTGTTAGGGATTTAATAAAGTATTTCTATCATTTGATTCAGCATGTTATATTGAATAATTACAGAAAAATTAATTGCCATTTTTATAAAAAATTCTGTACTATTTCCTTTCTTTACTTATGGCTTTTACTATTGTTTTGTTTAGAAAATAGCATTACTCGAAGTAATGAATTTGCTGAAAAGAATGGACTTCAGAAATACAAATATGTCTTACATCCAAGAACTACAGGCTTTACTTTTGTAGTTGACCGTCTAAGAGAAGGTAAGCACCTGTCTCAAAATGTACTTTTTGTATGTAAGTGGCAAAAATTGGTGAACTTCACATATAGCTCTTTTGAATTTATAAAGCACTTCTTTATACTTTATTTCAAGAAATAAGAATAATAGTGTATTTTTTTTTTTTTTAAAGTCCTGACCCTGACTCAGGTCAGTGAGCGTCCTTCCTGAGCGATATGGAAATGACTTATTTGCCTATAAGTGTCTGTCAGCAGCTGCACCAGATTGAAACTTGGCAGGCAGAGTGAGGAAGGGGTCATACTTCTTAAAACTCTATTTTTTTTTTTTTAATTTAAACTTCTAGTTTTATTGCTTGCATTATCCAGAATGGAACTCCTAATCTCAAAGCTACACATTAAGAACAATTTTGAAAACATTTTTGTTTGTTTTTTTAAACAAAAACTACTGCAATGCCATAATGGATACCTAAGAGTATACTGACTTGACTCCATGCACTCAAATGTTTTAAAAGAATCAAAAGAAAACATTTTTTCTCCTTTTTTGGAATAGAAAATAATAAAATAATACATACAGTTAGTCTATCATTCCATTTTAAAATGTTTCTTAAAAGTTGTAAAACTGTCTTGAGAGTATCACCTATAGTTATTTATAGCTTAAAAAATATTTTTATGTTCATTATTCCACTCAGTGCAACAAATGGTTCTGGTTGGTAGAAAGGAAGTACTGCTGCCTCCAGTTTATTGTTAAACAGAATTGGCACCCACGGTGGTTAGTCAGTTTCCGTAGGTCACGGACAGAACCTCATCCTTCTGCTTCCTGCTCTGTGGCTCGTGGTACCCTCTGCCCTCGTGTTCTCTCGAACCATGTTTATCGAAGGGCATCTAGAGATAAGGTTGATTCCGTTGACCATGTCACACTCATTTAAATGTTTACATTTTGATATTTTTATGGGGAAAAAAAATTGTACATCTTGTTCTAGCTGCATACTTAAGTAGTTATATCTTCATACACACATGTACATACAAATAAATAATAGACATTTGGATATATATGAAAAAAGAACTATCCAGAAACACCCTAATTGGCATCACTGTTGTTCCTTTAGGGTTTAACATACTTTAAGATGTAATGTATAACCTCATTTAGTGAACCCTGCCAAAAGAAGTATCTTTACAACTAAGTACTCATGAGTTAAATGTATAAAAAGTCCAAAATCACATTGGTATAGTAAACTAAAGATGTTATCCGTATTAGTTTGACTTGCTTTTGGAATTCTGTGGTTATAACTAAAATGAAATGGAAACATGGGCTTGATGGTCATATTGTTTATGACCATCTACCCATAGAACCTCATGGAGATCACAGTTCTTTATGCCTATGGAATAGGACAGGGAGCCCCAAGACACTAAAGCAGTGATCCTGCTATTTGTTTTTCTTCCTCAAAACATGGTACCACTTACTGTGGCATTCAGTTTAGGCTCACCCTTCTCATTCCATAATATGTTTTTTATTTTCTAATTGTCTGATATTTTATAGTATTTAATGATTACTTTTAAAGTATTTCTGACATCATGGAACATGCTGTTGGAACACATCTTTTGCTAATAAAGATCTTTTTAATTGTAGGCAGGATAATGGAGAAATTATTTTACAGTGGATAAGCATATATCTGTAGGACTAGCTGTTCTGAAATCTGGAACATATTTTATTAGCAAACTGATTTATAACTTTGGGGAACATGTATTACTTAGTCATCATTCAGAGTACTAGTTAACAACCATAGTATATAATTTTTCCTGCCCAAACTGGCAACTGATCTTCCCCCTTCAGTGTAACAGTCAAAAAAAAAAGGTAATACAGATGACTCCATTTGCTTCAGCTAAAAAAAGTTGATGAGTCTCTTTACCTCAGTTAGAAAAGTAGAATGGGTCCTATATACTATGATAATACTAGAAACAAGAAATGTGATGGCTATAATTATAATAGTAATCTAATCAGAACAGTAGCTAACATTTATTGAACATTTACTAAGTACCAGGCATTATACTAAGTGCTTTGTATGCGTAAAGTCAGTTAACCTCACAACAACCAATATTTAACTTGTAGAGCAAAACTAGAGCAGAAATTGAGGCAAAGAATCAGTTCAGAGTTATTGGAATATAGTTCATCTGACTGAGTAGGCTGTGGTCCTTCTACTGTAATATGGTGCCTCTTATATTTATAGTGTGATTTCAGTTAAAGCAGCTTTGTAATAAGAGTGAGCTGGCTGGTTTCTTCAAGGAAAGTATTTAAAAGAAAAAAGAGGCTCAATGGCCAGATAATGGAGGGATGGTAGTCACAAGTTGAAGCGGTTATGATGCTACCTGAAATGACAGATTGAGCAGGCACAGTCTGGTGGGGGTGAGGAGGTGTCAAGTGAACAGAGAGAGAATAGGTTTCATCAAGAATCAGAGGTAAAGTGATTCTAAGACCACCATCTAGTCAGAGTGTCCTTTAAGAAAAGCAGTCTAATACTCAAAAAGGGCCCAACACAACTTTCTTATCTTTTTGAGATCTGCTTTTCGTAGTCAATTAAGTGGAAAAGCAGCTTGCATTAAACAAATGACCATCATAAATAAATATTCTAGTAGAAGCCCAGAGACCACATATTAAAACCAATTACTGAAGAAATCTTTGAAGACAAGATGGCAGAGTAGAAGGACTCAAACCTACCTCTTCTCACTAAAACACCAAAATCACAACTGCTGAATAACCATCAACAAAAAAGACTCAAACCTACCAAAAAAGATACTCTACCCACAGAGACAAAACAGAAGCCACAAGAAGATGGTAGGAGGAGCACTTTCATGATATGATGAAATCCCATCCCTCTGATGGGCCACCCACAAACTGGAAAATAATTTTATCACAGAGGTTCCCGCACAGGAATGAGAACTGAGAGCCCTACGTCAGACTCCCCAGCCTGCAGGTCTGGCATCAGGAGGAGGAGCCCGCAGAGCAGTTTGGCTCTGAAGGCCAGTGGATCTTGAGTAGAGGGGCTCCACAGGACTGGGGGAAACAGATGCCACTCTTGGAGGGCACAGACACAGTTTCGTGTGCACAGGGACCAAGGGCACAGCGATGACTCCGTAAGAACGTGGGCCAGACCTCCCTGTGGGTCTTGGAGGGCCTCCTGAGGGAGACAGAGGTAGGCTGTGGCTCACTCTGGGGACAAGGACACTGATGGTTGACACCTAGGGAATTCTCATCAGTGTGAGCTTTCCTGGAGGTTGCCATTTTGGCACCAAGATCTTGCCTCACCCAACAGCCTGCAGGTTCCAGTGATGGAATGCTTCAGGCCAAACAACCAACAGGGTGAGAACACAGCCCCACCAATCACGGGACAGGCGCCTAAAGTTGTCCTGAGCCAACAGCCATCTATAAACATACCCTTTGACACAGCCCTGCCCTCCAGAGGGATGGAACCCAGCTCTACCCACCAGGAAGCATGCACAAGCCTCCTTGGACAAGCCTTACTTACTGGGGAACAGAAACCAGAACCAAGAAGAATTATAATCCTGCAGCCTAAGAAACAAGAGACCATGAACATAGAAAGTTAGACAAAATGAGATGGCAGAAAAATATGTTGCAGAGAAAGGAATAAGAAGAAGAATAAGTAAGCAAACTGGAGATAGGTAATGTATTTGACAAAGAATTCAGAGTTTTTATAGTAAAGATGATCTCCGATCTCAGAAAAAGAATGGAGGCACAGACCAAAAGGATATGAAAATGTTTAATAAAGAGCTAGAAGCTTTAAAGAACAAACAGATGAACAATACACTAACTGAAAAAATACACTGGATGGAATCAATATCAGAATAAACAAGGCAGAAGAATAAGTGAGCTGGAAAACAGATTGGTGGAAACCTCTGCTGCAGTAAGAATAAAGAATAAAAGAATGAAAAGAAATGAAGACAGTATCAGTTACCTCTGGGACAACATTAAACACACCTTGCATTCCAGGGGTCCCAGAAGAGAGAGAAGGGCCTGAGAAAATATTTGAAGAGATAATAACTGAAAACTTCCCTAACCTGGGAAAGGAAACAGTCACATGAGTCCAGAAGTACCAAGAACCCCATACAGGAGAAACCTAAGGATGAACACACCGAGACAAATAATAATCAAATTGACCAAAATTAAAGACAAAGAGGAAATACTAAAAGCAACAAGGCAAAAGCAACAAATAGCATAAAGGGATCTCCCATAAGGTTATCAGCTGATTGTTCACCAGAAACTCTGAAGGCCAGAAAGGAGTGGCATGATACATTAAAGTGATGAAAGGGCAGAAGCTACAACCAAGAATCCTATAACCAGGAAGGCTCTTGTTCAGGTTCCGTGGAAAGATCAAAAACTTTACAGAGAGGCAAAATCTGAGAGAATTCAGTACCACCAAAACAGCTTTGCAGCAAATGCTAAAGGAACTTCTCTAGATGGAAAAAAAAAAAGGCCACAACTACAAACAAAATGAGAAATGAGAAAACTCACCAGTAAAGGCAAACATACAGTAAAGCTAGGAAATCATCCACTCACAAATGTAGTATCAAAACAAAAAACTCTGACAAGAGGAAATTACAAATGAAAGATGTTGGAAATGCATTTGAAATTAAGAGTCCAGCAACGTAATTTGTGTGTGTGTGTGTGTATATCCATGGATATATGTATGGATATATACACATACATACACACACATATAGACTGCTATATCAAATCCTCATGGCAACAGCAGACCAAAATTCTACAGTTAAGTAACACAAACAAAACACTAAAGATAGCCGTCAAATCACATGAGAGGAAAACAAAACAGGAAGGGAAGAAACACAACCAAAAAAAAAAAAAAAAAAGCAAAAAACACACCCCAGACAATTAACAGGATGGCAATAAGAACATAAATACTGATAATTACTTTAAATGTAAGTGGATTAAGTGCTTCAACCAAAAGACACAGACTAGGTGAATTGACACAAAAATCAGACCTATATATATGCTGTCCACAAGAGACCCACTTCAATCTAGGACACACACAGACTGAAAGTAAAGGAATGGAAAAGGGATTCCATGCAAATGGCATTCAAAAGAAAGCTGGAGGAGTAGTACTCATGTTAGGAAAAACAGGCTGTAAGAAGACTACTACAAGAGACAAAGTAGGATACTACATAGTATCAAGTGATGGAGAAGATAAAACAAGTTTTAATATACATGCACCCAACATAAGAGCACCTCAATCTATAAGGCCAATACTAACAGCCATAAAAGGAGAAACTGACACGGTAATAGTGGGGACTTTGACACCACACTTAGATCAATGGACAGAATCATCTAGAAACAAAATCAATCAGGAACATTGGCCTTAAATGACAAATTAGATCAGATAGACTTAATTGATAAAAATTAACTTATTTACAAAATAGAAATAAAACTCAGACTCTGAAAACAAACTTATGATTACCAAAGGGCAAATGTGGGAGGAGGGATAAATTATGAGTTTGGCAGTAACATCTACATAGTACTGTATATAAAATAGGTAATCAGCAAGGACCTAATGTATAGGATTGGGGACCCTGCTGAGTAATCTGTAACAACCTATGTGGGAGAAGAACAGATATATGTATAACTAAATTATTTTGCTGCACACCTAAAGTTAACACAACATTGTAAATCAACTATAACATGAAATAAAAATTAAATTAAAAAAACAATTATCATGAGGTAACATCTTTACTGCTAACTCACACATGTGTGCTCACTTCGGCAGCATATATACTAACTCACGCATGTAACTGAATTCACTGTTTCTGACACCTAGTAGCTAGCACAAGGCAGGTGAGAAGTTTAAGACATCAAGAAGTTATGGTTAAGAAGTCTTAGCAGGAAATACTGAAAAAGAGAAAATGCATAACAAAGAAAGTAGTTTCTGAGCCTCTGTTTACAATATACTTCACCAAGACTAAGAACATTTAGAAACACACACTTAACTTGAAATATAGCACCCATTATATAACATGATACAGATGTGTTGTTCTTGTAATAATAATGGTGAGAAGTTTTTCCTGAGTACCTTGATCTCCATCATTTTTATACTTGATTTTATATTTTTACTAGATTATAACCGTCTTAAGGATGTGTATTGTCTTTCACGTAATAAAGACTAAATCAGTATTAGGTGAGCTGAATGTTTCCTTTTGTCTGAATAGATAAGCACAGTGTATTGCCATCTTCCCAGCGCTATCTGTGTTACACTGATTGGTCTCTATCATGGGAAATTTATTTTATATGTACCTCTAATCACAGGACAATTTAGTAAGTGATTATGTAACTCTTTGGTACTAGATTAACTCAGATCCAAAAGAAGTTGCTCACTTAGAAAAGAGCTTTTCCACGAGAAAGTTTTTGGTTTTGATTTTTAGTTACACAGTGTTAATAAATTTATCACACAACTTAAAAATTTTAACTTAATGCACCAAAATTTAGTTATACTCATTACCATCATTGCTGCTATATTATTTTTAACAATAGTAGCTTTATTCTTCTTTGATTTTAATCAAGTAAGGATTTCCTCCAACCATTGGTTTTGTTACATGTTTGGAAGCCATCACTGAGTTGTAACCATGCAGTATTGCCTTCATCATTAGATGGCACAAGTGTGCACATTTGAGGCAACTTAAAATCAAGTTAAAGTAGTTGGGAGTGAGAAGTCAAACACTACTGAACAAAACCTTGCCTTCAAGAAGTTTGTAATCTTCATGGATAGATAAGAATAGTGTTCATGGAAATATAAAAAAAATAATATGACTGCTTAATTATGTGCTGGGTTGTGTGGTATATAGTATAAATTATGATACTGAATTATACAATCACTTCATGGCAAATAGATGGGGAAATAATGGAAACAGTGACAGGCTTTATTTTCTTGGGCTCCAAAATCATTTCAGATGGTGACTGCAGCCATGAAATTAAAAGACACTTGTTCCTTGGAAGAAAAGCTGTGACCAACCTAAACAGCATTTTAAAATGCAGAGACATTACTTTGCCAACAAAGGTCCATCTAGTCAAAGCTATGGTTTTCCTGTAATCATGTATGGATGTGAGAGTTGGACTGTAAAGAAAGCTGAGCAGCAAAGAATTGATGCTTTTGAGCTGTGACATTGCAGAAGACTCTTGAGAGTCCCTTGGACTGCAAGGAGATCAAACCAGTCAATCCAGAAGAAATCAGTCTTGAATATTCATTGGAAGGACTGATGCTGAAGCTGAAGCTTCAATTCTTTGGCCACCAAATGTGAAGAACTGACTCATTGGAAAAGTCCCTGATGCTGGGAAAGATTGAAGGCAGGAGGATAAGGGGACAGCAGAGGATGAGATGTTTGGATGGCATCACCGACTCAATGGGCATGAGTTTGAGTAAGCTCCAGGAGTTGGTGATGGACAGGGAAGCCTGGTGTGCTGCAGTCCATGGGGTCACAAAGAGTCGGACATGACTGAGTGACTGAACTGACTGACTGACAGTTACAGATATGTTCAGTGAAGAGAGCTCATGTTGAAATACTCAGGTAAGGCTTCTTCAAGAAGCTTCATTTCCCTTGAAGCTTAGAGACCTTATGTAATTAGGATAGGCAGAAAAAAATTAAAGATGGCTGAGGACAGGAACAGGAGAGTATAAGAATGGGCACCGAGTTTGGGCCAGGTGGAGCTGAGTGGTCAGCTAGGGAAAAACCAATCTGATTGAACTGAAGACCTGTGCTGTAAACTAACAGATGGTACTTAAGAAGGTTGTGTGGAGCCATTATTGTTGAAAAACTAAATTCCTGCTCCCAAAGAGTCATGTTTTTATTTTTTTCCATTTTTAGATCAAGTCACTCAGCAAACAGCTCACGTGTTAAGATGCTAAAACATATGGATATATTTAAGTTTCAGATTTGAAATAAAATGTTTTTAAGTCAAACAATCCATATTTTAGCTTGTATTTAGTTCATATGCCTAAATTCTGAATATGAAGAAATGAAGAATACTGTCTTGCCACTAATCTAGAGGATATACACTTAACAGGTAAAAATTAAGTAAATTCCCACTAGGCATTTTGGATCGGCACACCTGACCAAAATTCCTCAGTTTATATTCAGGGAGAGAGAAGTATTAACTGAACACCCAGATTACACTTATAGTATCTCATAGTCCTGTGTTAGGCTCCCTCATTTTGGTCTGTGGTAGTTCTTATTTGTTCTGAGAAAGCTGGTGGTTTTCTAGGAAGTAATAACAGTATATTGATCATAGAGAGCTCAGTCTTCAGTGGCATTTTTAGACCATTTTTATGTCTTGGGCTTTTTGCTACCTACTGATAACCCAGTCTGTTCTTGCCCATAGTGGCTGCGTAAATGGGGGACGAACAATGGCCAGCAGGAGTCATAACACTGCATAGAACTTAATTGGTGAGCCTCCCCCAGGATTGCATTTCGATGACCCTTCCTACCAAACAGCGTGTTCAAGGAGGCCAGGAAGAAAGGCAGACAAACTATTGGAATATTCTGTGCATTAAGTGTCATTGCACTCTGACCTGTTTATGTGACTTTTTTATTGCTGGAAACTGTTTATAAAATACAATAAGACTTTTCCCTTATGTTAAAAAAAAAAAATGTAATTGTGGAAGTAGATCTCTGAGATCTATTAGAATATTTCCTGAGACCTAAATCTTCTTAATTCCCAAATTTGCAGATATCTTTGTAGACTCTCTTTTGAGGCCATTTTTAAAAGAACAAAGCTTTTATCTATGGTGATGAATAAAATACAACAAAACCTAAAGGAAATTTGGATACTGATCAGTGGGAAATCACACGGATCAACTAAGTAACTTGCTCTTAATACATCATGAAGCAGAAATGATCCACACTTGCCTGAGCAAAATTATATATGACCATATGTTAAAGACCTTTGGAGTCGCTTATTTCAAATCTTTGAATGCCATGGTACTGCTTTAGATCATAAATGGCATTTGTATTGTTCATTTTCATTTTCTCTCTGTCATAGCAAAACATCTGAGATGCTCACTTTGGACAGATCTTGCCGTTGCGTTCAGTGAAGAAAGTCATAACAGTCTTAATTAAAAATGGTAGATACCCTGTTTGTCCATAAAAACAACCAGGTCACATTTATCAAGTACTTTCCAGGTTCCATGCCCTGAACTGTTCACATGTTGCTGTCATGCAGTAGAATTGCCCAGGGAGCTTTTTAAAACATACATACTCTGGTTTAGGCTCAGATCTGCTGAATCAGAGTCTGGTGGTACACTCTTGGGCTCAGCTACCTCATTAGCTACTTTCTTACAGATCGCTTAGTTTTCAAAGCTGTGCTTCCTGGTGGTTTGCCTTGTGGTACACCAAAGGAGACTGGCTCAGTTAGCAGCTTGCCCAGGTCTCAATGGCTGCTGAGTGTAGTAAAATGAACTCAGGTCTCTTTGATGCCAAAGCCTATGTTTCTTCCTACTGTGTAATAAGTTAACAGTTTTTCTATTCTAGATGCTACAGAAATAACATCATCATTGTGTAGAGCTTTTTTCTCTGTTACCCAGATTGCTCTCTGATATCCTTGGCTATACTATGAGTTTTGTTTAAATGGAAAAATACATTAAGGATTTCCTTTTTGTAAGCACCTCTTTTTTTTTTTTTTTTTCTGATTCCTTTATTTACCAGCTCTTCCTTTATTTTTCTGATCCTTAAAGTTTAAACTATCTTTCCTTTCAAATTGTAGTTCTGTTTCTTTCTTTTTGCCACCAACTCTCAAATAGCTTGATGACTTGATATTTTCAATATTAGCTCTTTTCATATATATGTGTGTACACACATACACATATATATAGGATGTGTATGTGTGTGCTGAATTGCTTTAGTCATGTCCAACTCTTCGTGACATTATAGTCCACAGGCTTCTCTGTCCATGGGATTCTCCCAGACAAGAATACTGGAGTGGGTTGCCATTTCCTTCTCCAGGGGATTTTCCCAAACCGCCAGGGATCCAGCCGCCATCTCTTATGTCGCCTGCATTGGCAGGAAGGGTTCTTTACCACTAGTGCCACCTGGGAAGCCCCATATATAATGATATATATCTTTTTATTTATTGTAAAAAAAAAAGTAGTTGGAGAATTAATTACGAAAAAGAAAATGGCACCCATAGTCTTGGCAGGCATTTCTCAGAAACATCCAGTGCCTTATGACATATAGTCTTCTTGTGTCTATCCACATTTTATTTTTAAAATCTGGGTAAATTCTATTTTGTTTATAAAGCTTTTTCTTTTTTTACTTGCTATAATGTGCACATTTTTACCATTCTTACATAATTTTTTGTAAGTATGCTGTGTTAGTGTATGCATGGGGCTTCATCAGATATAGGTACCACTTTATTTAATGAGGCCTCTATTATTCAGTTAAAACGGTTTCCAATTTTCCACTCTTATAGATAATGCCAAAGTGTGTGTACATCTCTAATTATTTCATTAGGATATATTTCCAAATCTAATTACTGAGTCCAGGGTATATATTTTTTTAAGTTTAAAAAAAATATTTGTCTTATGCTCCTCTCCATTTCATTCAGTCACCAAATTCTATGATATTGCCTTGGAAGCATCTCTTAGAGAAACTTCCTACATTTCCAACAGTGGCCCCATTCAGTGGGGTCTTTTCACTCTTCCAGGCTTTCTCACTGGTCTGCTTCTGGTGTCGTCTTTGCTAATCCATATTGCACACATTTAACAGTTGGTCTTCATAATGTCTGACTATAATGTAATTATGTGTGTTTTCATTTGTTCAGAAAAATGTTTCTTGGGCACATATGTTACATGAATTGCTGAGATACCAAGACATCAGGTTAGGAAACATTAAAATGCATTATCATTCACGAGATATGAATAAAAAGTAACTTAAGCACATACAGAAAAGTTAGTCCTTTTTGACATGGAAGAGGTGGCATGTGAGCCAAGAAAGAATAATGAGGAATTTTCCAGGGAGAAAAAACATTTAAATATTTGCATTACTTCCATATTCCTTAGTCAGGACTTTTTATAATGTGGTTCTAATCTATTTTTTAAACTTTATGCAGTGTGAGCCAACCTATTTGAATTAATGGACTATTCCTGACTGTGCCTTATGCTTTGTGACTTTTGTCTCTGGTTATATCTGTCCAGGCTAAAACCTGCCCGGTTTTGCTCTTATCTTTAACCTCCAAATGCTATTCTTCCCTTAATGATCTTCATCTAAGGGTCCATTCTCATTTCCCCTGCCTGGCAGACATCTGGACTGAATATCCTTTTCCTCTCTAATAGGACTTAGCACTTCCCTTAATAGCCACTTTAATACATTTTACCTCTTACCTTCCTAAAAGGACAGCACAGCCATGTCACCTAAACCATTAAGGGCAAAGATTTTATTTCTAAATCTAATGAATACCTTCAAGCTTTTATCTTACTTTCCTCTTAGCAACATTTGGCACTGATAATTCTTCCTGATATATGCTCTCCCTTTGGCTTTTCATTTTTTCTCCTACTTCTCTGGCCTCTTCTCAAGACTCTTTTGCAGATTCTTCATTCCTTTCTGTGTTCCTCATAGGGGTCTCCCAGACTCCTTTGTTCTATGCCACGCATTCTCCCTGGGACATGTCATTCAGGGTGGTGGCTCAGATAATCATCCATGTGCTCATGACTCCTAATTCTAAATCTTTAGTTCAGAACCACTCAGTTCAGAGCCATATATGTGACCTTTGCCACATGGAGTTTGTGCAGGCATTTCAGTATGCTTATAATTGAGTTTATCATTCGCCCTAAACTGCATTTCCTTCTCTAGTCCTCACACCATGGAATCATCATCATCATTGTCAATCAGGCAACTTTTAGGTGAATGTGACAGCACACTGCATTAGGCACTTGGGGCCTAGAGTCAAAAAGACCTGGCTTTGAATCCTGTTTTCCTTGGGACTAGGAAGTATGTGGCTGGTCAGATCCATTTCTCTCATTAAGCTTCATTTTCATCTTCTGTAAAATAGATGTAATAACAGTGCTTACTTCCTGTGATTTTATAGGACTCTTGAGGATTCAGTAAAGTTAGGCATGTAAAGCACTTAGCCCGCACACGTGTTTGTGTGTGTGCACTTAGTTACTCAGTTGTGTTTGACTCTGCAACCCCATGGACTGTAGCCCACCAGGCTCCTCTGTCCATGGGATTCTCCAGGCAATAATACTGGGCCTGGGTTGTTGTCTCCTCCTCTAGGGGATCCTCCCAACCCAAAGATCCAACCCACGTCTCTTGCATTGGTAAGTGGATTCCTTACAACAGCGCCACCTGAAGTAGCCAAGAGCCCTTAGCACAGTGCCTGAAAAATAGCAAGCACTCAATAAATGTTACAGTGCAAATTGGATTTTGTCAGCTCGTGGCGAATGGTTTCAGGTTTCACGTTCCAAGGTTAAATCTTCTCCTTTGACTGATTTGCCAGGCCCCATGTGACCTGGTCCTTGCTTACCTTTCTGGCCAACTACCATCTCTGATTGTCCCACTGTCCTAGCCATGCTGATCTCCTCTCCTCCCCCAGGGCACACAGCACTCTGAGCTTTCTCCTAGAGCAGAGCCTCTCCTCCTCAGCCTGAAGGTTGCAGCCTAGATGACATTTGGGAAGCCTTTCCAGCTATTGTAAGACTTCTTTGTTCTCTGTGTGAATGCTTTTCCTACTATATTTGCCCTATATAAACATTTTTTTCCTGTGATATTGTCACTTATTTAATTATCCATTTTGTCCATTAACTCTCAGTTTCCTGACCATAAGGAGCAGGTCAGGTCCATTGACAGCTTTTATCCTAGACTTCAGGACAGGCCTGGCGTATTAAAGATGCTCTTCAGATTTTTTGAACCGATTGCTGTTTGGTTGAGGTAGTTTATACCCTGCCATGGTTCAATACTGATTTAAAGTGGCAAACATAAATATGTGTATTATGATAACAGCAGCAGCACAACATAAGAAAAAAATTTAAGGTAAAGGGACAATAAAGGTATGAATTTAATAGACAAAGTATCTCTTACAAGGTTATTATATATGTAAGATATATTATAAGCTCTATATTCCTATAAAATATGGGTCTATCAGTTGGCCCTGTGCTTTCTGGCACCTTCTATAAATAAAGGGACCAAATGGTATCATTGACAAGGGGCCATAAGATTACAATAAATCATATGCCTCCAAAGCAGAAAGACATGTAGAGAGAGGACGGTAGGGTAGCAAAGGCCAAGACACAGCAGAGGTCATGAGCTGATAGAAGACATAATTAAAAGCTGTTGAGGAACCAGAAGGTATTAGAAGGCAGAAGCCATTTAAGAAGGAAAAGGAACTTCTCTGGTGGGAAATTGGATTCTGTCTGCCTGTTCATGGGCCATGAGTTCAGTCCCTGGTCCAGGATGATCCCACATCTTGTGAAGCAGCTAAGCCCATGTGCCACAACTACTGGGACTGCTCTTAGAACCCACAAGCCACAACTGCTGAAGTCTGTGTGCCCCAGAGCCCATGCTCTGCACAAAGAGAAAGCCACCACAATGACAAACCTGTGCCTCGCAGTAAAGAGTAGCTCCTGCTCGTCGTCACATCTAGAGAAAGCCTGCACCCAGCAACAAAGACCTCGTGTAACCAATAAACAAATAAACATTTTTTTTAAAAAAGAAGAAAAAGGAGGACGCAGTGGTAGTGAGGAGGAGGAAGAAGAGAAGATGACGAGAACAAGAACTAAAAGGACCCTTGAGTAGAAGAAGCTAAAGGATATTAAGATTGAAGAGGAAGATAATTGTTTGGAGGATAAATATCAAAGAGCTGAGCCCCTCCAACCGCAGAGGACCTCAGTTGGGACTGTCAACTCCAGCTGTTTGGGGGATGTCCAGGTGACCCAGCCACTAGAACTAACTGCACTGGACCCCGATGATCTCCTTGTTCACCAACCCTGTTCCCTCCTCTCCCTCCGAGGCCTGAGTGAGCAACTGTTCCTGAGTTCCCATGAGGCTTGGCCATGGGGCTGATGGTCCAGTCTACTTATGCTCAAGGGTATCCTCATGATAAATCTTTTTTTTTTTTTTTAAATAAAGCAAACCACGTGCTCGGAAAAAGCATGCCCATTTGTGAAACTAAAGCTCTTTGGTTCCTCACTGAGGACATTGTGCACTGTGGTGACCAGCAGCCTCACAGCATCTTTATGCTCAGTGTTCCACATAGCCTCAGAGTGCTTGCCCACATTGGCTAATGGCAGAATGAGAAAGAGCAGTTCAGTAAAAGCAGCCTCATAAGAGGTCAAGACATTGTTTTAACTAAAGGTATGGAGAGGCTTCATGTCCTTTAAACCATTCTCCACAATTGGTATTTCACTCATGAGCTTTGGATGAGAATTGATTTGTACAGATTCTGGTGACTCTTCATAAGGCATATTTTGTATCATAAGTTAAGTTCTAGTCCAAGGGCTTTAGTTGTAGGTGGGGATGGACGTAGGCTTCTCTACTGAGATTTTACGCAGGAGCTGAAGGTGACTGTACCTCTGAACTGAGGGTGGCCAGTGTGGCCTGCAGAAAATAATTGCAATTTATGTGATATTGCTGGCAATGTTTAACAGAATGGTGCCTTGCACAGAGAGCAGACCATTGCCCAAAGTTCAGTCCCTGCCTGTGTGGCCTTTCTGGTCTTGTTTCTTGCTGTAACTCCATGCCCTGTCTTCATTTCAGACAGGTGGGACATGCTTTTCTCATGCTAGTCCTTTTCCTGAACTGTTCCCAGTCATCTGGGTAGCTCTTCTTGGTCCTTCAAAACAGTTCAAATGTCTTTTCCATTTCAGACAATCTCCTGATCAGGTTATCTCCTCTTAACTCTCATCATACTCTGTGCATTTGTCTTAATGATTTTTTCCATATTTTTTTATCAGTGATTTTTTTTTTTTTTTAATCTCTCTCTTGGACCATCTATGGGGTCACACAGAGTCGGACACAACTGAAGTGACTTAGCAGCAGGAGCAGCAGCTTGGACCCTGAGCTCATTTAGGGTAGATACTGTCTTGTTTCTGAGGTCCTAATGTCATGAATATTACCGGTACTCAGTATAGATTTGTACAAACTTTTGTAGATACTATTTTCAGTATCTCACAGATAGACAAATGTACCTCACATGCTTGTTAATGCACTTGTGATTAGTAATGCCTTCTACCACGTTCAGTCTAGAGATCAGACACTCCACATAGACCCCTTCATTTTAGCAGAGGTGAGATTTATGGTAGTGCTACAGGGCCACATAAGGCCAGTGCACAGTTGACTTAAAAAAAAAAAAAAGGCCTTCTTAAGACAGTTGCCTGTTTTGTTTTGTTTTAAACTACCACAGGATACATGTAAGGCTGATTTTTTTTCCAGGTTATTTATACTATTAGAAGGGACATACAGAAGATATTATTTGTAACTTAGATGACCAACTCTTGGCATTTGAGCATGTAAAAATCAGTATAGAATTGTAGTTCTTTCCCTGGTTTATTAGTATTTCTACTCAACCAGTTTCAGCTTCTGAGATAGCCCTCACAAGACAGTCACTGCAGACTTTTGCCTCTCTGTACCACTTGAATTCAGTAGGAGAGAAATCTTGTTCTTGGATTATGTACTATTTCTCTGACACTGGCCAGCTATGATAAATGTCAAGGTAGTTATTTATCATAATGTGAAAGGTAGGCCTGGATGATGAGTTCATGTCTTATGACACCATTATTAAAAATTCTCGAAATACATATTTTCCTATTGGTTAGAAAATTATCATTTGCATAAATGAGTGAAAATTATATACAAGTATTGGTACTCTGTGTAATGTTTATATTATTATCTTAAAAGTAGTACACTGAAAAATGCTGATAACTGACACAAAATATGTTTATTTTAAAATTTAGAATTGTGGAAGAAGCTTTATAAGTAAAATTTGTGGAACTTCCTTTGAGTGATAATTTTCTGTAGGCTGTATCTGATTGTAAAAAATACTGTTATATACATTAAAATCTTTCAGTTTTTCACTCTGAACGTGTTAGGGATAGAGATGAATCAAGAGCAGAGAACACTAGCAGCTCTGCCCTCACGGTGTTATCTCACCAACTGGCAGCTAAACACTCAATCTTCATGTCCTTATAATGAAGCAGAACAAGAGTTTCGGTGCATATACACAGTGTATGTAACAATATACTTTATCTTCCTGTTCATCTGAAAATCAAAGTTGTTTATCAACGCTGAGATGTTGGCCTGAATCTAACTGCTGTGGGTCTTTTCATACAGAAATTCTTTTGAACAGGAAATTATGTCTGCCTTTTGGTTTTATATAGTGTATAATTTCATTGTGGATGTATCATTTTTCTTTTTTGGGCCTGTCCTTTTTTCTGTATGTCCATTTCAGTACTTTTAAAGGTACCTTTCTCTTTTAGCTTTGTAGATTTGCTTTATAGGTTTTTTCCTTCCTTATTTAAAATAATTAAATATAATTTAAAATTTTTTTTTCTATATTCTGCAGATGCTGGGACCTCTTCTCATTTTGTTTTTTTGCTTTTAAATGAACTGATGCTCATTTTGAGTATTGCAAAGGTATTTTTAAAACAACACTGACCTTTGCTGGTATGTGTGTGCATGCGTGCTTATGCTTGTGCACGTGTAAGCCAAGTTCGTGTGCCTTCACTTTTTAAACATATATTCCAGCCAGAAATCAGTCCCACAAGAACATGAAACTAAGTATATAAATTATTTGCTTATTAATGTTGAAAATTACCTGAATGGCTTTCTAAATGAAGGAATTGATTTTCCATTTTATTTCACATAATATTTCATATAAAATAAAATTATTACATTTATATGTGCTATTATATATTTTACTATATAGGCATTCCCCTGCTTATCATCTGATTGCTAACAGCACCCAAATGCACTTTGTCATAGATGGACTGAGCAAAACAAGCCCTGGTGCAGTTATCCCAAGCTGGCCCCTCTGTGGTTCACAAAATGTAAGATGTGAAAAGTGTGTTCGTAACTTTCTAATTCACCTGCTTTCTCTTAATAGAGTTATATAGGAGGGGAAAGCACATGTGTCTCAATGGCTTGAATTATTAAGAAAACTAATATTGGAACCAACATATTAAAGATATTTTTACAAATAAGAGGGTAATATTAATAATTTCTTTAACAAAAATTAATTCATTAACTATTTGGAAACTTCATTTACATTACTGTTATGAACCTATTGTCATTGTTAAAATTTTGTTCTGGATGAAAACAACTAAGTCCTCTGACCCAGAAAAGCATGTTCAAAGTATAATTTCCATGTACTCACACCAATAGTGTGAAGTCCCTCTCCTGACTAGAAGCATATCAGGGCCAGATCTTTTCTAATAATGATGTCTAAGTGCAGTCTGCAAAAACAGGAATAATTTGTTGTTCAGCTTTGAGGAGTGCTAGTTAACCAAATTCAGTCAGGTCTGCACCCCAAGAGCAGTGATAACTGTGCCCAGAAAAGACACTGGCTGACACTTCTTTTCTCCTATAAGCTACCACATCACCATTGTAAATCACCAAAAGCTTAATGCAATGAGCAAAATCTAGGAAGACTATGCCTTGGCTTCTGAGAAGGTCACTGTTAAGGTTTATGTTTGATTAGAGCAGTTTTTCTTAGCTTGGATAATAATATGCCTTTCCTTCAAGCCCTGTGCACACACATATTTTAATACCCGACTCTGGCACTGTGAGCCATGTTTTTATCTTCTGTTAAAGGCCGTTTTAAATCTATGAGGAAATGGGGAAGATGTAAATCATAAATAAACTATGAATACAGGATTTTAAAACTTTCGTACCACAGTCTCAAAAGTTCTATCAAAGTCTCCCACGTGGAACCCCAAACTATTTTCTTTAAAAGACATAATCCTATATGATCAAGGCATGCTGCTGACAGCATGAGAATAAAAATTTATGATGAGCATCTTCCTGTCCTCACATTCGGAAAGTTAGTGTATAATCAGTTACCATGGAGACAGAACACCAGGCAGAAGAGAAGGGTCGATAAGAACTGGCAGAACAAGGGGAGAGTTTAGGGAAGCAGACTTTGACTTAGATCCTGAGCAACAACTGGCATTTGATTTGGTAAAGATATTGGGAGAGTACAGTCGGGGTTGGAGATCCAGTGATGGAGACTGGCCTGACTGGAGTTCAGACCAGAGTTCATCTTTTTAAGTGATAAGAGTTAGAGAGATAGTCTTAGTTGTTGTGAAATCTCACTTTTAACAAAGTGAAAAACAAAAGGAGTCAGAAATGGTGGAAGTTGTGAAGGTAGTTTTTGTTACTTTGTAAAAATTCTGGTCTTTTTGAGTAAATTGTTCCCTTCTTAGTATTCTAAGAGTTGATTATCTTCCTAAGCAATTTACTACTTGTTCTCAGATAAAATAAGATCTATTGGCTTTCCATCATCATAGTCATCCCAAAATAGTCTTTTATTTTGAGATTTCTGCCTTAATTATGTTCAGCTTAAAGGAAGACTCAGTAAAAGTGACTGCATCTCATGTTTTTTGGGTTTTTTTTTTTTTTGAAACATCTTTTTTGATCTATGAGAGAGGTATTTGCAGACTGCATGATGGCATATCGTAGGGAAAAAAGTATGATTCATCCTAATTACAAAGCTGTTCCCTAAGAAAGAATCATTGGAGAAATGTCTTATTTGTGTTCTTACAAATAGTTTTGAGACTTACAGAACATTTTTTTAGCCTTTTCTGTATATGGCTGTAAATGGCCATGATTTTATATTGCAATTTTTTGTGTGTGTGGGACCATTTACTTAGTGACTGCCACTCTGGTGACCTACACAGTTAGCCATAAAACTTAATCCCTACCCTGTAATACCCCAGTTCATACTTTTAATAGCTACGCCTTAAAGTATGTTTTTAAAGTTGGAAACCCAGATAGGGAGTCCCTTAATAAATATCAGTAAATATTGATTTCATCTAAATCAATCTTCAACAATAGTTGGCTGATTTGCAAGGCTCAATATTCATTGACTTTGAGGGATTCTTTTTCTAAAATATTATCAACTTATCTGAAATTCTAGGTGCCAATAGAATTTTTGGATGTAAAGTCAGAGAAGAACCCTTAGGGTGCAGCATTAGAGTGCATTTGTTGACCTTAGAGTAGTTTCATGGGAGTTGGGGCTGCCAGAAACCAGATGTGTATGGAGTGAAGACTGATGTTAGTGAGTCAAGACAGCAAGTTTAGGTGCTTCCTACAGGGAGTTTGCTGGAGTAATCAGCAGAAGAGGAAGCCATATCAAGTATTACTAGTGGAGTTAAGTGTTTTTAAAGGCTGAGGAAATTTATTAGTGGAAATGATGAAAGAGAGATGGATTGATGGAGCAAGTTTTCTGAGAAATCAGGAGTGATTAGGAACAGAAACAAAATTAAAGGGATTCCTCCTTTTCTAAGGCAGGAAGCATGGCTGAGCTTGAATATACATTTTGGTTTGGGTAAGAGAGAGGTGCTTGGATGAAAGACTGTTCTGTCAGGTCAGAGGTTAGGTGGTAATGTGATGCTTATGATGGAGAGAGATGGGGGCAGAGGTGAATGATGAGAGTCTGGAATAGTTGCTGTAGGAAATGAGAAAAGGAAGCTGATAAAAACAAGTAAAAGCAGCGTTGAGCTCTCTGATCTCACGCTCCAGGCCCAGTCTGGCTTCCCACAATAATTAAAGCTTCAGCCAAAGTGGAGACTCTCTTTGCCTGCCCCGGTCTCACTCCTTCCTTCCTGTCACCTTTTACAACTGTCTTGTCTCTTCAGCCTTTCTTCAGAACTACCGTTCTCTTATACCCAGCTCAGGTAGATCATTTCTTGAATTCTTCAGCTGTAGTCTTCTACAGTAGCTGAACCACTCTTAAGAATCATGTAACTTGCAAGTATATTTTATCTTCTTTCCTAGATTTTAGGTTTTTTTGGGGGGGTAAGAATCATGGGTTTGCCAGTTGTCTTTGTTTCCGTTTCTCTGCCTAGGGCAGTGCTCTTCTATCGGTCAGTAAAAGTGAATGAATAAATTAGTGAATGAAGCAAATCCAACAAATTGTGTGAGAATGGTGGATGGACCTCTTTATGAACCAGTTAATTTCATTTTGTACTTTAATTAGCTCCTCTTGAGGGGGGAGGTGTTTTTAAAGTGTTGGCCTACACAAATTTAAGATATAGCTAAGTTAGCTAAGAGATACAACTAGTCATTTATTGGGTATCAATTTGGAGGATATTATTGTGGCTTATTGATAAAATAAAACTCTGTATTTAAATCTTAATTTACATTACAGAATTTCATTTGGCATTATTCATTTAAGGAGCTAAAATAGAAGTTTCTCAGATGCTTCTAATTGCCTCTTTTGCCATATGGACATAGAGGTACAAATAGCAATCATAATTCAACTCCAAGATCATAGGCTTCATTATTTTCATTGAAATGCAGTAAAATGTTGACTTCTACATCACCATAGCAATAGAAGTATTCCCCATCACCATTGCCCATACCCAAAGCTCAGAGAACATACACTTGATTTTTTTCCTTATTTCAGTGATAACTGGTCCATCCATTTGTATCCAGGTTTTCCCATCTCAACCCCAGCACAGTATCTGGTAAGATACTGTTAAAATGTCATACTCTCACCTTGAGAAGAAGTGGTCACAACAGATAAAACCCTCAAATTCTAGGTCTACCTGCTGACACATCCAGAGTAGGCCAGTGAAGTGAATAAAATGCAGAGGAAAGAGGAAAAGAAATTTTGCCAAAACTGCTATCACTTCTGTGCTAGTTTCTGCCTATAATGTTAAATTTCCACTAATTGGATTTTTCAGGTTCCTATGTATTGGTGTATGTATCGTATCGGGTATTTTCTTTGGATAATCACTCAGTGTTTTAGCTTTGTTTTGTTTTTCCTACTAAAGTTACTAAATAGAGATATTTGATATGGTCAAGAAGATGAGCTAAAGAGGATCATTATTAGTTGTGGCCACCTCATCCATGCACCTTCCAGATGTTATCATCTAGAAGTAATCTCTTCTTTCCCTAAATTTCTATAGCCATCTAACTGTATTAATATTGAGACAACTCAGTTTTAATGAGATATGGATACAATCTATTAGCAGATGAATGGATAAAGATGTAGTATATATAAATATATATACACATACACATTTATACACACAGTGGAATACTCTTCAGCCATAAAAAGAATTTTTGCTATTTGCATATCTATACACAAAGATATGTGAACCACTATGTTCACAGCAGCACCATTCACAATAGCCAAGACATGAAACAACCTAAATATCCATTGACAGATGAATAGATAAAGATGTGGTATATATATATATATATATATATATATATATATATATATATATATATATATATATATATATATATACAGCAGGATGCTACTCAGTCATTTAAAAGCAGAGACACCACTTTGCCAATAAATGTCTATATGGTCACAGCTATGGTTTTTCCAGTAGTCATGTATGGATGTGAGAGTTGGACCATAAAGAAGAATGAGTGCCAAAAAATTGATGCTTTCAAATTGTGGTGCAGATGACTCTTGAGAGTCCCTTGGACAGCAGGGAGATAAACCAGTCAATCCTAAAGGAAATCAACCCTGAATAGTAATTGGAAGGACTGATGCTGAAGCTCCAGTACTTTGGCCACCTGATACAAAGAGCTGACTCACTGAAAAAGACCCTGATGCTGGAAAAATTGAGGGCAAGAGAAGGGGGCCACAGAGGATGAGATGAATGGATGGCATCACTGACTCAGTAGACAAGAGTTTGAGCAAACTCTTGGGGCTAGTGAAGGACAGGGAAGCCTGGTGCGCTGTAGTTACTGCGGCCTCTGAGTCAGACATGACTTAGCAACAGAGTAACAGCAATAACTACTCATTCACAAAAAAGGATGAAAGAATGCCATTTGCAGCAACATGCATGCAACTAGAGATTATCATACTAAGTCAGAGAAAGATGAATACCATATGATAGCACTTATATGTAGAATCTAATATATGACACAAATGATACAGAAACAGAACTGGTGGTTGCCAGGGGGGAGAGGGTTGGAGGAGGGATGGAGGAGAGGTTGGGGTTAGCAGAGGTAAGCTTTTATATATAAAATGGATATATACAAGGTCCTACTGTATAGCACAGGGAACTATAGTTAATATCCTATGAGAAACCATAATGGAAAAGAGTATATAAAAAATGTATATGCATGTATAACTAAATCAGTTTGCTATATAGCAATAATTTACACAACATTGTAAATCAACTATAATTCAATTTGAAAAAAGAAATTTTGCTATTTTCAGCAACATAGGTAGGTCTAGAGGATATTATGCTTAGTAAAATAAGTCAGACAAAGAAAGACAAATACTGTATGTTTTCACTTATATGTGGAACCTAAAAAATAAAATGAATGAATATAGCAAAATAGAAACAGACTCATAGATACAGAGAACAAACTAGTGGTTACCTGTAGGGAATGGGTAGAGGAAGGGAATGATAGAGGAGGGTGATTAAGAGATATAACTTAGCTGTAAAATAAATAAGACGATATGGTGCACAACACAGGGAATATAGCCAAAATTCTATACTAATTTTAAATGAGCAAATCTATAAAAAGTATTGAATAACTATGTTGTATACCTGAAACTAAAGTAACATTGTAAATCAACTATACTTCAGTTTTTATAAAAGACACCAAGTCCGTGTTGCAGTTGCATACATGAGCCTCACTTTTCCGCACTACTAACCTGTTGACTACCCTGCTCTTGCTCCCTGTTTTTGCAGTCCTCAATACATGTAGCAAAAAATAGCTTCATTGTTTCAGTTGGGTTTTTTTTGTTGTTAATTATTCTGGTGATCTGATTCATATCTAGAATGCATAATTTTTTGGCAGGGGGGGCAGGGCTTCTTGGTGACTTGAATGAATACATTCAAGATATGTTTTGTAGGTACAAATGCCAGTCTTAAAGAAGGTTAAAGAAGATCATTGTTTTGTATAGTGTAGAGATTGATGGCATATGGCCACACTCTGACAGTATTCTGGGAGGGAGGTTCTTTGGATGTCTTCTTATAATTGTCATCTAAAATTGGTCACAGTTGATGATGCAGCTTATAGAAAAAAAATCTTTCTGTGATGACAATTAGTGTGACTTTTTTTCTGCTTCTAGGTTATTAGACTTCCTTAATGATTAGAATCCATAAGAACTGGCTAAGCTGTTCTAGACTGATATAAATTCTTATGTCCTCAGTGATGTCCTTTGCTGCTCAAGCACACCATAAAGTATTAGCGATCTTTCTTTCCAGCAATGTTCTTTGATGCCCATGGAAAAAGGAAGAACCAATCCATAAGCTACCGACATCACTGTGTTTAAAAACTCTAGGCTTCCTTAAAGGACATGAATAAAGGTAAAGTGTTAGAGTGGCTTTGTACTAGCCAAGTCACAATCTCTGTAAGAGAAATAGGAGGTAGATAAGAAAAATTCTCTCAATCAGCAGCAGGGTAGGTACTTTCCTGTTGTCCTCTCAAGGGAAAACTAGTCATTGTCACACCTTACTACCTTATGATCTTAATTCAACTCTAATGTAATGCACCTTGGAATTAAAACAAACAAACAAACAAAACTTGATTCTCTTCTGAGCCTTCTGTGTCCAAATGTGGCAACTTTTACCCTTCTCAGATATCAAACCTCTCCATCCTCTGCCTCAGCCCTCATTTCACTAGAGAGAAGAAACTTAGCATCTCTCTTAGCCTTCCACTCCACCCTGGTCCAGACATCCTCATACTTCATCTACACGGTAACACCTTTAGCTCAGTTTCTTCCTTTCATACACAAGCTTCTTAGAAGAGCTTTGGACACTGTCTCCAGAGCCTTACCCCTAGCAGCTTCACAAGCTTTGCAGTCAGTCTCCCACCCCCACATTCAACTGAACCAGGACAATCTCCCCAGTTTCATAAAACCCCGACCTTGTCCCTTCTTGCCCTCCCCACCAACACTTGACTGTGGTAGATATTCCCTTCTAGAAACAGCCCCTGCCTTGAGAACTAGGGGAGAGGATAAAATAGAGCTAGAAGACTTCTGCGATCTCTCCCAACTCTCAGTAAGGCTTGATGATTTTCTGAAATTTCAAGAATCTTCAGCTTTTTTGTTTATAAAAATTCTCAGCAATTTTTGGCTATTTAAACATGATAGTGCTTAAAAAAAATAATGTTGAGACTACAGAATGCAGCATCTTTCTCATGCCGTTACTGTAATTTCAAAGAGATTATTTTTAGTGACTGTATTTGTTATACAATTTCTCAGAAATAGAAAACACATTAGGGGAACTTTAAATAGAAACTGACTGTACTGAATTTAAAATTCTGTGATTCAGAGATACAGACTTTGATGCATCAACTTATCTTCTGAAGTTCTGAAGCCTGAAAAGTTCTCTTATGATATAAGGTTTTTACATCTATTAGAACAGGCTATTTATCTAATTTAGTTTTTTCAGAGAGTAAGATGACAATAAGAGAAAATGAAAACTAAATGGTATAAAAGAGTTAAAACTGAATACTTTATAATTTCCTCCCTTTCCTAACAATATATATAGTGTGAAGAACTCAATTGTTTAAGGAAAATTCTTTGAACAGTTCTCCCTTTAGACAAATAATTTGTCTCTATTAGAAGAGGAGAAACTCGATTTTTAAAAAATTATTATTTATTTATTTGGCTGTGTTGGGTCTTAGATGCTGTGTGTGGGATCTAGTTCCCTGACCAGGGATTGAACTCAGTCCTCCTGCATTGGGAGCTCAGAGTCTTAGCCACTGGACCACCAGGGAAATCCCTGACTTTTTTTTTTTTTCTTTAAGCAACAGAAATTTATTTTCTCCTAGAAATCTGAAATCAGGGTGTCAGCAGAGCTGTGGAGCAACTTGGTTTTAATTCAAGAACAATGTTTAAAAAGTATGTTGCCAAGTCTTCCTGGCCCAAAGGTGCAGATGAGCTCGGACTAATGTCAGAAAGTCCCATCTTGGAGCCCCCTCCAACCTGGCTGCTGAACCTTGTCATTTCTCTCCAAGTGTCCACTAGAATTATCAAGTATTGCTGTCTCATGGGCTCTGACCCTCTGGGAGAAGTCTGCTCTGCAGTGCACGCAGGGAAAGCACCATGACCAGGTCACCCCGCGGCTGGCACAATAAGCAGGAGACACTGTGTCGCTGCCTGAGGCATGGCTCCACATCTCTACAAGGGCCAGGCAGCCCTGTGTTCCTGCATCCTGGCAGAAGTTCCTCCGGGAAAGAGTTCTTGAGCTTTTAGTCAGAATTTTCTCTTTCCCCGGGACTCAGTCCTTGGGGAAAAGCACCTTGCCTCCTTCTCACCAGTTTCTGCCCTGTATCTAGGCCCCAGACATCCTCTTCAGAGGGTCTCTTTCCTCTGCCAGACCATACATTCACATAAGTAGTGGTTGAGAGGGGGCAAAACAGTGGAAGCAAAGTCCCATCAGAGAGGCCAGCACAGCCATTGGAACCAGAGCTCCACGACCCTAAGGCTTCAGACTCTCCCCTTACCTTTCAGTCTCTTCCTCTTCCCCCTCAACTTTGTCCAGCTGTAGCAAATTAATAAGATAGCCAATGAAAGCCAATCAAAACCTCAGAAGTTGTCAAAAGTTGTTTAAAAAAAGTTTTTTCCTTTCCAGTTTGAATTGCTATGAACTGGATAGTTAAACAAGATTTTGGTAAAGAGTACATTTTGTAAATTCTGCAAATTGGTTACTTGGCAAATCAAACCTCTAGCAAATTGGCCTGCTTTCCAGTTCATCAGATATTAAATCTCAGGTTCCCTTGGGACTTCCTACTGCCATAGCTCTTTCATGACAGTGTGCTTCAGAATATTTAAATATTATGTCTTCAAATTCCACATTTAGTTTTATTGAGAACAAAATGTTGTCATCTCTCTGGGGTTTTTGCATGCAGCACAATAACACGAGTTCTAGGATATCATGTTAGAGCCCTCTGCAACAGAACTGGATGGTGACCTTGCTTCTATTTATTTTTAATTGGTTGAATTTAGGAAGGAGTGGTACTGGAGTGTGTTTATTCTGAGCCTGGAGAAGCACTACGAGGGGTGCCGTGTTGAGAGAAAAGCAGAGAAAGGGGGTAGTGTATTGCCATCTACTAAAGACTTAAATTAGACATGCAGCTGAGTAAGAATGTGTTTTTCACCTGTTCCCCTAATTCTCAAATTATAAAACTACTGAAATTGGATGTACGTTCTTTAAGCACTAGTATTATCGAGTTTATGGGTGAATCGAGTTTGTTTATTACACTAGAAATCAAAGCAACAACACAAACCCCACATTTGTATATCTGTAGATAGATAAACTCTAAATAAAAGCTGCTTTATATTTGCTCTATCAGAGTATCCTACTATAAGGGATGAACTTTCACCCACTAGATTTGTATCAATAGTGCCCTTCGGGTCTTCTGTTGCTCTTATAAGCTTCTGTGGCTCTTCTGCTGTCTTTGACAAATATTTAGCAACAGGGTAGGATTCTTTCTTGCTGTTGGTCCAGCATTTGCGAAAGATCCCTTGTAGCCAGCTTCTCTTATATATGGCATTTTCAATTTCATCTTATTGAATTGTTTGTTTTGAAACAGGGGTGATATTAAATATGTTTCCTCATGATTGAGAGTTCAAGGATATCTGCCTTCAGCTCTGCCCTTCAGGTGTATTTGATTTCACTCATAGAATCATTCAATTCTTAGACGAATATCTAGACAAGATTCTTGGAACCTCCTGTGTAAGAGTTCTGGATCCTTCCGCTTAAAAAAGGGCTTTCCTCCAAACTGCTCCTAATTCTAGAATATTTGTGGGTAAAGATGTGGCTTAAAACACCACTTAAAATAGTTTTTGTCAGCTATTCACTTTGAACCTCTCCCACTGATCTTAAAATACTCAAGGGCTTTTGAGAGACTGCCTTTTAGAGAAGAAAAAAGGTAGTTGCTTAGCTATCTATTAGCTGAAACAGCTTTATAGGGGGCAAGGAAATCACTTGATTTTTTAAAAGAAGTGAAGAGTGCATTAGAAAGGAGATTTGATTTGTTCTACCACGATGTAATACGCCTATTTGTTAGCCACTGTTAATGTGACGGTGGGTCCTCATACATATTCTGGGAGTGATGAAGCATGGCTCCCACATAGCAGAGGGAAATTAATAGGCAAATTACAAACTTGGACTGGAAACTTGACATTAAAACAGATCATATGTGTTCACTGCTTGAAACTTAGGAAGAGTTTCAAGAACTAATTATCTAGCAGCAGGTAGTAACATGGACATAATATTAAATATACATAGAACACTCAGATCCTTGAGCATGCAAAAGGGTCAGGTCAATTTATTTTTACATAAATAAGTTCAAGGTTGCCAAAATCATATTAAAGCCAGAGAAAATAGTAAGGGCCTGTAAACCAGCAAGGATATGCCTAGCCAAGGCTAATTAATGTGCCAGACATTACTTGTCCAGATACCACTAATGAAATACCCTAATGTAACATCAAAGCATGCTGTGATGATACAGGTTTAATGTTCTAAATGTTCCCTTCTCTTCAGTCCTTTAACTTGGAGGTGAAATTGGGTAGCTGATATGCAGTTTTCTTTGCATTTGTTAATTAGCAGGTAAAAGGGTGCTATCTCCACAGATTAGTGCATTGTACAAATAGTTTGTGTATCTAAAATGTATGTACTGCAACTATAGAAGAAAAAAATATTACTTTCCACCTGCTAAACTACCCTCATCAGATCTGTAAACTGAGGATACCCACCTTTTAGGATTATTGTCAGGAACATAAATGACAGTCTGTGTAAAGAATTTAGCTCAATACCTGGGCCACACTAAAGTGTTCCATAAACACATTGTGAGTATTACTAATTAACTGTTCAGGTACAGATTGTAGCACCCAAGCTTTGAGTTTAGCATTGAATTAAGAACTAGAATATTTATACTAAACCCTTTAAGGGCAAAAAATGAAAGTCCTTGTGGCACTATTTTTATTGCATTAAATAAAATAATATATTTATTTAATTTTTAAATGTAGGTTATCAGTGTGTACAGCTGTTAAAAACAAGTATATTATATTCTTGTGTTATTTTTGAAATGTTATAGTAGCAGAGGAAATAATCCTGCAAAAGTTTTATTGAGCACTCCCTATAATCAGACCCTGAAACTACAAGTTAATAAAAAACATAGGCCTATCTTCCTTAATGATCTAAAGCCCACAGACTATTAAGGGAACAAACATGTGAACAGTTAATAACATACTACACCATTTCACCTCTCTTTTTTTTTTTTTTTAAAGAAATAGAGTAAGTATTTACCTGCCTCATCCCTCCCATTATATTTCTTTCTTTGAATGTCTCTGTATCTAGTACATTCTTATACTGGCAGTATCAGTTCAGTCCAGTCACTCAGTTGTGTCTGACTCTGCGACCCCATGAACTGCAGCACTCCAGGCCTCCCTGTCCCTCACCAACTCCCGGAGTCCACCCAAACCCATGTCCATTGAGTCAGTGATGCCATCCAACCATCTCATCCTCTGTCACCCCCTTCTCCTCCTGCCTTCAGTCTTTCCCAGCATCAGGGTCTTTTCAAATGAGTCAGCTCTTTGCATCAGGTAGCCAAAGTACTGGAGTTTCAGCTTCGACATCAGTCCTACCAGTGAACACTCAGGACTGATCTCCTTTAGGATGGACTGGTTGGATCTCCTTGCAGTCCAAGGGACTCTCAAGAGTCTTCTCCAACACTCCAGTTCAAAAGCATCAGTTCTTCAGCGCTCAGCTTCCTTTATATAGTGATTTGTTTATTTATATGTCTGTCTCTCCTACCAGACTGTTAATATCATAAGAGTTATCGTTCATCTCTGATTTCAGCTCTCAGCACAGGGCTTAGCACCTACCAAGCACTCCATAAATGTGGATGGATGGATGCTGTCTACTCTTCCTCTCCAATCCATTTCTCTTTTTCCAACATGCACCTTGAAAAGAAGTGATGGAGCATCTCAGAAATGAACCAGAACTTATTAATAGAAGGGAATATTAAATATTTTGATAGATAAGAAAATATTTTTCCTAGCTTAATAGTTAGTCATGTATAGTGAAACTTTATGAATGTGACTTTCTCAATTCAGAATGAATTATATTGTTTATAATACATCATTTCACGTATAAGGAAAGGGGTTGCAGAGAACGGTGTGAATAAAACTGCTGGAGGATTGTTTAATCTGTTTCATTTTAATAGCATCCATTTATATCCATTCAGTTACTGGACTTATTACAAATGTCAACAACAGAGTCACTTATTTATTAAGGTATGTCCATTAGGAACTATTATTTGCCAAAGTGCTACTAGCTGTTTCCTTTTACAAGATATACATAAAGCAATCAAAATGCCATTCTTAAAGCAATCTGAACTGGGAAATAGCTCTGCCCAGTTAATTCAAATTAAAGAGCTCCTGAATTCCCTATCCTCAATGTTGAAAGACTGGACAATAAAGGCTTAGTTGAAAAACTTTTATAATTTCAAATCAAATCCAGTAGATAAGTATATTGTGGCATATGGATCATACTAATAATCATTATTTATGACTGTATTCACTGGTGGTTGATTTTAATCCAGGATTTTAGTAGATGTATCTCAAAACTGTTATTCAAAAATCGTTCTCAACACTTGAAAATCTACTTTTTGTGAAATGAAATGAGCTAAATCTAAGACCCCATTAGGAAAAAGAATTATATTTATTACTTATGCTGATTTTTGTTTCAGTGTTGCCCTGACTTGACCCTTTTATGATTCTATACAACAAAATTAAATATTTTAGGATAATGTTCTAATTCTTTAAGTTGTTTCTTATCAACCATATTTGTTATTTGAAAACTAAGACATTTACTTTTACATTTATATTACAATGAAATTTGTTTTGTATGACCAAGTTGGACTTAGATAAAAACTTAATAGACCTGGAATTTTGTATCTCCTGGACTTTCGTGAGTGATATTTAACTGTGTATCAGTCTACCTACCTGCCCCTCACCTCTGCATTCACCTTTATATCTTTTTGATTCTCAGTTCATATAAGTTAACACTCAAGAAATCCAATGCAATTTTCAGTTATCTAATTACTTAAGCCAAAATGAAATAAGTCCTAGACTTAAAAATTATTGAGACTATTATACTTTAATAATACGATTCAATATTAAATGTCAGTAAAATATCAGATCGATTATATTTTGTCTTTCCAAAGAAAGTCATATTCAAGAAAATACTTTTCCTGTGCTTGGTAAATTGTTCATTTAAATTATTGTTGGGATTATTTAATTAGAATTTATCATTGCCTTTAAAAAATAGTATCACTAGCCAGTTAATCTGGCTGGTCGATTAAATCTTAATATGTCTGCAAGCTCCATATGAAAATATTAAAAGTCTGGCAAATGGCATATTTTCCTTATAGATTTTACCTGAGATTAATCCTAGCATCTATCTAGTTAGAGACTTAATACACAGGTTTTCCTGAATCACTTTTCGAGGAAATATAATCCAGTCCTCTCATGTAATATTTACTCAGGCTGGGGTTTTAATCAATAGATTGGACAATGATACACATTTTCAGGTCTCAGAGATTATTGTTTTGTTTTCTTAGTCAGCTGAGCTTTCTCCTTTTTCTCTTGTCTCAAAGCACCACTAAGAAACTGCTGCTGTACTAGGCTCCCTGTGTTTTAGAAAACAACTTCCTATGAGTTTCATCAGAATATGGAAAATTCTAAGATCATCATTCCATGACTCTCCATTTTATTCCCCCCACACATCCAAAGATATGGTAGGGGCGTGCCATTTTTCATCATAAGCCTTATCGTGCTTTGATTTTTTACTCTATGTGTATATGTTATTCTAAAATTAAGGAAAAATAATCAAAAGTTTCAGAAACTTGTTTATGCCAGAATACATGTTTTCTCCGTATTCAAAGAGCCCTGTCAATTCACCTAGTTGGTTTTTATACAATATCTCTTTATGAAAAATTTAAAATATACAGCACAATTCAAAGGAATTAACAGTGAACACCCATGTACCCACCATCTAGATTCTACCCTGAAAATTTTTACTCTATTTGATCAAAAATCTGTCAGATAACTGATTGTTATGTAATCTTAGACTAGAGTTCTTCTAAGAATTCCTTTTTTGGCTTACTAGTTTTATTAATTGGCATCAAGTTGTATTGCTATTTCATTTAGCCTCATTTACTGAGAGTCCTTTAATAGCATGTGTGGGGATCTGTATACATTTTCAAAATCACAGTTTCCAAGTATTTATACCAAAGTGGCCAGTTTTTTTCTGTTGAATTAACTATTATTTGGGAAGGTCTCTTTGTATAATGTATAAGATTTTGATCTCCCATCTTTCTACTCTTGTCTCAGGAATTCCATTTTAATTGAAATGTAACAGTTCATAATTAATACTTACCTAGGAATAAACAATGAAACAAAGTATTGGACATTTTTAAAGGTATATACAACATTTATGCCATACTGGAATCTTATTATATAATCCTCTTATTTTAATGAAACATAAAATGAGCATTATATACACATATATTTCCCCCCATAAATCATGAACTTAAAGGTTATCCCCTCGATTATGCTAGTTTTCAGAAATGATGCCTGTAAATTTTATTGGTTTGTCTTTGACCTTTTTTCCTTCTCTTTGTGTTCTGTAAAGATCATTTTTAATCCTAGCTTTTTTTTGTGAATAAATTTCTTGTGTATCTTTTATTCCCTGAAACTTAAAGAGAATCAGTTTTCATTGTTTTCTGGTATACACCCATTTCTTAGTATGGAATTTCTCCCATCTTATATCTGTTTTCTTTCTAGGTACTGTTCTATGATAAATTATTAACCAGTGTACAGCAAGCTCCTGACTTTTTTCTTTCTTACTTGGTTTCCCATTCCTTGTCTCTTTCTCTTCCTGATTTTTATAGGAGACCTAGAATTTTTCGTAAGTTTTCATCCTTCATTCCAGTCACTAATGAACTGAGTACAGTTATGTGCAAGCTCTAACTTGAGTTATCCTGATACCTCCACCTTATCTTTATTCTGCTAAACTGGAATTCTCAGTGCTTCCTGAACACACTGTGCTCATTCTCAACTGGAATATTTGACCTTGTTCACCAGCACTGTTCTCATCCATCCATCAAAACTCAGCTACACTGAGCTTTGCTGACCTTAATTAGGTATATTTAAAAATAATACCTTACAAGGTTTATTTATATCAAGGTGATATATATATACCAAGGCCTTCAAATAATAGGTCTGTGTAGTTTTGCAGGAGAGAGCCTAAATTTTGGGATTCTAAGTCTGAATATGGTATGCTATCACTTTTCAAATATTTTTACTACATGCCAAGAACTGTTGTCGTATTTCTGGGCGATTTTTCAACACTAAAGTTCCTCTGTGAGTGAAGATAATTATTGAAGTGGTAAAACAACCGGAGCAGAACACTTACTTTACTTCAGTATATTTATTATTTCTTTTGGTTAAAGACCAGTAAGACCAAGATTGTGGGTTTAATTGCATGTGGCCTGTTAACTTCACACCCAAAAATATTTTTCATTATTCACATGCATATGACTGGTTTAGCACAAACCCATTTATCATGGTCAGTGGTGCAAACTTCATATTCCAAAGTTAACAGATGCAGAAAATAATACATTTTAATGAAAGCATTTAAGTTATTTGGCAGGGTTTCTGTGTGTGTTTTTTTTTCCCCAGTGCAGTGCCAGAGACATACCAACAAAGTGACATAGATGTTGCATGTAATTTCTTTGTAAATAGTATAATTCAGTTGGTGTATCACATAAATATCTTTCCTTTTCTCCTTTGCCTTTTGCTTTCAGCTATTTGTAAGGCCTCCTCAGACAACCATTTTGCTTTTTTGCATTTCTTTTTCTTGGGGATGGTTTTGATCACAGCCTCCTGTACAATGTTACAAACCTCCATCCATAGTTCTTCAGGCACTCTATCAGATCTAATCCCTTGAATCTATTTGTAACTTCCACCATATAATCATAAGGGATTTGATTTAGGTCATACCTGAATGGTCTAGTGGTTTTCCCTACTTTCTTCAATTTAAGTCTGAATTTTGCAATAAGGAGTTCATGATCTGAGCCACAGTCAGCTCCAGGTCTTGTTTTTGCTGACTGTATAGAGCTTCTCCATATTTGGCTGCAAAGAATATAATCAGTCTGATTTCAGTATTGACCATCTGATGATGTCCATGTATAGAGTCAAGAGACATAAGAGATATGTTGTTGGAAGAGGGTGTTTACTATGACCAGTGTGTTCTCTTAGAAAAACTGTTAGCCTTTGCCCTGCTTCATTTTGTACTCCAAGGCTAAATTTGCCTGTGACTTCAGGTATCTCTTGACATCCTACTTTTGCATTCCAGTCCCCTGTGATGAAAAGGACATCTGTTTTTTTTTTTTTTTTTTTGGTGTTAGTGCTAGAAGGTCTTGTAGATCTTCATAGAACCAACCGTTCAGCTTCTTCGGCATTACTGGTGGGGGCATAGACTTGAATTACTGTGATACTGAATGGCTTGCCTTGCAAACAGAGGTCATTCTGTCATTTCTGAGATTGCACCCAAGTACTGTATTTTGGACTCTTGTTGACTATGAGGGCTATTCCATTTCTTCTAAGGGATTCTTGCCCACAGTAGTAGATATAAATGTAGTAGATATAAATGGTCATCTGAATTAAATTCACCCATTCCAGTCCATTTTAGTTCATTGATTCCTAAAATGTCAATGTTCAATCTTGTCATCTCCTGTTTGACTTCCAGTTTACCTTTATTCATGAACCTAAAATTCCAGGTTCCTATGCAGTATTGTTCTTTACAGTATCAGACTTTACTTCCATCACCAGTCACATCCACAACTGGGTGTTATTTTTGCTTTGGCTCAGCCTCTTCACTCTTTTGGGAGCTATTTCTCCACTCTTCTCCAGTAGCATATTGGGCATCTACTGACCTGGGGAGTTCATCTTTCAGTCTCATATCTTTTTGCCTTTTCATACTGTTCATGGGGTTCTCAAGGCAAGAATACTGAAGTGGTTTGCCATTCCCTTCTCCAGTGGACACGTTTTGTCGGAACTCTCCACCACGACCCATCTGTCTTGGGTAGCCCTACAAGGCACAGGTCATAGTTTCATTGAGTTAGACAAGGCTGTGTGTGATCCATGTGATCAGTTTGGTTAGTTTTCTGTGATTGTGGTTTTCAGTCTATCTGCCATTACTTTGCCGACAAAGGTCCATCTAGTCAAAGCTATGGTTTTTCCAATATGGATGTGAAAATCGAACCATAACCAAAGCTGAGTGCCAAAGAATTGATGCTTTTGGACCGTGGTGTTGGAAAAGACTCGTGAGAGTCACTTGGACTCCAAGGAGATCAAACCAGTCAATCCTAAAGAAAATCAGTCCTAAATATTCATTGGAAGGACTGATGCTAAAGCTCCAGTACTTTGGGCACCTAATGCAAAGAACCAACTCATTGGAAAAGACCCTGATGCTGGGAAAGATTGAAAGTGGGAGGAGAAGGGGATGACAGAGGATGAGATGGTTGGATGTCACCACCAACTCAATGGAAATGAGTTTGAGCAAGCTCCGGGAGAGAGTGATGGACAAGAAAGCTTGGTGTGCTGCAGTCCATGGGGTCACAAAGAGTTGGACACAACTGAGTGACTGAACTGAACTGATCATATAAATAAAAAACTAAAAATACAAAAGAAAGGAATAGCGTAAATTTGGGAACAAGAGAGATTTGGGGCCAACGCCAACAGTAGGCTATTAGTGCAAAAACTCTGTTAGGGGACTGGTTGGTTGCTATCTACCCAGTTTCTTTCTCAAAAGGATTTCCAGCCTTAGGCTACAGTAGGTTTAGTCAGATAGAGAAATAGAAAACTCATTGGGTTTTTACCAGGAAATAATGCGCAGATAAGTGTGTGTGAGAGATTATCCTTGCAGCGCTCTTAACAGTACAGCAGTGTAATTACTGAGCTTTTAAAATCACAGACACTTTCTACTATGGTGGATCTTATTGAATCTTACTAGCAGCTTGGAAAATGCCCCCTCCAGAAGAGTGTTTCTTTCATTCCTTCTGCACAATACAACCAGGTCAAGTATTTGAACCCCAAGAGTTAGAAAGCCTTGAGAAGTTCTTTCATGAAGCCAATCTTTAGTAAAATGGTTAAAGAGATAAGGTTTGTGTCCGAGGTAACCTGTTAATGCTTTCTGTACTCCTCATCCTGGACTGAGATCCTGCTCATCTTTGGCCGTCTTAGGTTTCTACCTGGACACACATGCACTGGGGATTGTTCTAAACTCTGAACTTGTCCAAAATCATTGGTTTTGTGTCTCATTTAAGAGCTTTTCCTGACCAGTTAATCTAATCATTTCTCCCGAATGCCTTTCTTTTTCTTCCTTTCTATATATCATACACATATAGTAACCGAAAGCTTTTGTTTTAATGCTCTGAAATACAGGAGTGATCTTAAGCAAGCACCTTGGCCATCTACTTGGAAGGCTTTGCCCGCACATTGATCCTTGAATGGTGTGCTCTTTCAGTCATGCTAACTGAGCCCCTGTTTCCCACCACTTGTCTTTAGATCAAGCACATATAAATCTAGAGAAAGATGACATCTCTAGAAATGGAAACTGCACAACTTTTCTTTCAGAGACAGTAAAACAATAACTTAGGACATTTCAACTAGGAAAGGGAATCTCCAGCACAATGATGAAGGGAGAACCAGGATGGCAGCTGCACAATCAGGACTTGAGACCATAGTCCTGATCAGAGTGGGAGCGTGGAGAGTTCCACAAAGAACTTCTCCAAGAGGATGAACGTGATAGGCTGTCTGGTGTGTGCGACGGTACTGCAAGATTTGTACTTCTGGCTAAGTTGGGAGATGAGCTAGTGGCAGGTTTCTAGAAAACTAAGCAAACAGAAAACCAAGACCGTTATTAACTCCAGGGAAAATGATCAGTAGCACAAGAAAAAGATGTAATAGCTACTAGAAAACTACATTGTGAATAGCTGCCTTGTTTTTTAATGTAAACACTAAATGTTAACCTTACCAAGATTATGATACAACTGTATTTAGGGCCATGGAGGAAGGAAGGAATAAATAGGAATAAATGTTACAAAATCCTCATTTTTCATAGTAGAAAGTAGATAACAGGAAGAGTGCGGAAAAAAAAGTAGAAAATGTCAGCATAGGCATTTTACATAGCTGTATGGAGGTAAACATGAGAATAAACAGCTTAAAGTGTTGGAAATGGTTATTTTTGGGGAATAACATTAAGGTTAGGGAGGAATTGGGCAGGTGATTGCTTTTATATTGATTAGAAGCCATGGTGGTTACTAATGCTCATCCACATTGTTCTTCTCTCATTCCTGGGGGAACAGAAACATACATGCCCAAATCAAATTAGCCCTTCCAGCTAATCTGAACCTTAGGACTAGCTCTGGCCCACACAGAGGTGAAGGGATGTGTGTCATTTATGGACTACAACTGCGTGACCCTTCAACTCCTTCTTCCCAGACCTCGGCAACCTGCAAGGGACAAGGACAGACTGGAATCCATCCAGTAGTCTGGAAATCTTTCCTGCGTTCTTTAGAACTGTGACTTCTTAGAGAGGACTAAGAGAAGAGTTGACAAACTTTCTTGGAGAGGTCCAGATAGTGAATATTCTCGGCTCTGCAGGCCATATGGTTTCTTTCGCAACTACTTAACTCTGCTATTGTGGTGCAAGTGAGTAAGGGTCTGTGTTTCATTAAAACTTTATTTATGGACACTGCAATTTGAATTTCATGATTTTCACATGTCATAAAATATACTCTTTTTTTTTTTCCCCAGCCATTTAAAAATGGAGGGAAAAAAACATTTTTAGCTCATAGGCTGCACAAATAGAGGTGGAACTGGCCTGCAGTTGGCCTACCTCTGCTCTAAATATTCAAAAAATCATTACGCACAAAAGCTAATAGCATCATGCATTTGCTTTTAGAGAATAAAACTAGAACAAAGGAGTGAGAGTCCCAAGGGGATCAATTTCAGCCTCAAATTTCCTCCCATAATGAGAGCATTACTGTAAAATAAAAGCTGCCTGCAATGAAAAAGACTGCCCCAAGGTGTCCCTGTGCTTGAAACATTCACCCTAAGGTGGGAGGGGGCACTTGGTGTCCATGTGCCCCTTTGATCCTTACATTTCATGGCCCTGTAACATGATTAAGATCGATCATTCTGATGAAGCTGTTTACTGTTTTTCAAAGTACAGTCATTTCCCACTGGTCTTAGGACAGTGCTTAGAAAAAGTTAGGTTAGGACGTGTACTTGAGGGCTGAGGGTGAGGAGAGGCATAAATACTTTCTATTAAGCATTTATGGTGCCAAGGTTTGCAGAGACCACTTGCTAGCCTAAACATGTTTGCACACAGCAGTATCTTCTAATTTAAATTCAATCATAATCTCCAAACAGCCCTAGCCTAGACTAGCTGAAGGTATAAACTTCATTTTCATCTCATTAGGCCACCTGGAAGCTGCAATCAGTGACTAGTCCTGACGTCAATAGTCTGTCTGCTTCATTAAAATGTTAATTTCATGGCTTTAATTCTCTTTGTAAAATGTACCACTTCGGGACACTATATGCAGATTTATTCTAAGGCAGACCAATTTGCGTGTCGCATTTTAGTATATTTATTTCTCCAGATTTCTCTGTGTGTTGCTTTTCTTAGGAATTGCTTTCATGTTTAAAGAAGTGTTTAAATATCTAACATATTTAGATATTTAAAGCAATTTTAGCCTTGCAAAATTAATTTTTTTAAATGTTGAAAGCTATTTAATAGTTTCCACATCAGTGACATAAATCCCCCTGCTTAGAGTGAAATACACATCGTTTTTTCCCCTGTAGCACTGAAATCTTCACCTTAAAGAAAGATTGAATAACCGTTTTCATGAACAATCAGAATGAATCTAGATAGTGCCAGGTAGAAAAATGGATAAGCAAAATCTTCTGTCATATGAAGTCCTCTGAATTATCCTTTATGTTCTGAAAGTGCCCATTCACATTCCAAGTTCATATTTTTACTCCTAAAAGTCTTGAGTTTTGACTGATTTCCCACGAGGAAACATTAATCAGGAGATAACCAAGAGACTGCTGCTACCTTGACAAAACTAAGACTCCCTCCCAGTCTGTGCCCCAGACCGGTAATCGGAGTGACTGCACTACGCACATGCCAGTGCTTAGGGCCGATCCTTGTTGGTATCTTGGACTCTTCCTTGTGCACAGGTACCAGGACCTTTACATCTTGCTGATTTTCTCCACGATCTACTTTCTGATCTCCAGCAGAAAGACCATTCCCCAGAGTTCTGTTCTTTGCTGTAGGCTCTTTTCTCAGTATAGCCTCTCCTTTGGAATATGCCTCCATTCTGTGACTACCACTGCCATCTGTTTGCTAATAATTCTCAAATGTATGCTTCAAACCAACCTGTCTCCTGAGGTCTGACCTACCTGGATCTCCAATAAGTAGAGACATTTGATTTATAGGTATGTCTCTATCACCCCAAATATAGTATTTCTAATAAAGTACTTACTTTCTTCTCAACTTCTCCATTTTGTTCATCAGTGCCACCATTTTTATATACTCACCAAGCTAGAAGTATTCTGGGAGGAGGCCCACAAAGATTTAATGTAGAAAATCAAAGAATAGTTCACCTCTTCCTTTTCATGAATGCTCAAAATTTATCTTGTGCTAGACCCACTGAACAGAGTCAAGTACTTCTTAGCCCAAGCACACACATGAGAGTCCCTGTTCTGTTAATAATGACCTAGTGAAATCATAGTTCTCCCTCACTCGTGTACCTTCAATTTCCACCATGGCCACCATACAGAGATTTATGTTATTCCTTTTTAGGAATGGAGGATGGGGGTTTAATCTGATCAACAGTTTCAAATCATTTGAAGTTTTTATTGAACATAATCCCCAGTCAGTCCTAAAATTACTGTATTCTCAAGCTTCGTGAGTAAAACGTAGCTCAAGGTACCACCCTAGGGCTATTGGTTGCTTATGGGCTATAAACAGACCTACCTTGGTGACATTCTAAAATAGTTTAGCAAGTGGCATTCCACTCTGTGGCTACTCTTGGATGAGTAGCTCATGCAGCTTTTTTTCAGCTTCATGACTGAGGATCAGATACAACTGGGCTTCAGATCCAATAAGAAAAGCAAGCACCCAAGTTTTTGGCCAATGTGATACCATTAGCATTAGTTATCCCAGGCAACTGGGTATAGTTTAGCCACAGAAGTCACTGTTTTAATCATTGATCAAAGGATTAAATAATCATTTTATCTTAAAGTGTCTGTTATTGGTACTTTAATGGAAATGATTGTTAGCAAGGCTAAGGCATTTTTATTAAGCCAGTTAACGATAGTTATAACTCACAGCAGATATTTATTCAGTATCCATAGTGAGACTGCATCAAACTGTAAGTGCTATATGACATACAAAGACATTGCAATACTCAGACATTACTCTTGAGGAACCTGTACAATGTAGTATAATTTCTGACTGAGTTGGTAAGTTACAAACAAAACAATTACTATGTTACAAAAAAAAAACTATGACATTAAAAGCATTCTGTTTCCATATGAGTTGATGAATTTCTAAGGTCAGTTTTGGGACGTCTAAATATTAATGCTTATGTAGGTATTCAGAGGGCTCTTGATCCTATGGCTACTTTAAACCATTCTAGACATGAGTAGAATCAAGCATGATGTTTTTTTCAGGGACCACCCTAAGCCCCCTTCCCCATGTCTCCCACAAGCAAGGACAGCTTAGTTTGACTTTGAAACCAACTTTGACCTTGGAACTTTGGGCAGGATAACACACACACACACACACACACATACACACACAAGTGATCTCAAAAGAAGCTGCATTGAGGAGAATATGAGAAAATGAGAAAAACAGAAGTCAGTCAATCTTAGAATGACTGAGCTTTTTTCCTAGACTGAAAGAGGCACCAAAATGTAAGTTCAGCCTTCATTTTAACTGCAAGCTGCTGTCTCTGAGTGAGTCTTATTGAATGTATCTTACTATCAATTTGCCTTTCCTAACTTTCTCCATGTAGGCAATAGTTTTGTATATATACTTATGGTTAAGAAAGGTGGAGGCCATATCTACAGAGAGACTTACAGAGAGTCATGTCAGACTCAAAGTAATGCTGTAACTGCAGCTGAGCCAGGTATAAACAGAGTATTTCTATTTCTTTAGAGAGAAAGGGAAATATTGCCCCAAGAGTCACTGATGGGTTTTCATGAGAATGATGGATAGTAGCAGCACCATAGAGATAAAACTGTAGACAGAGATGAATGAACCACAGGAGAATATTCATTTATGTGGTCATCCTGCTCACTTAGTAACGTTTAGTTTTCTGTCAGGCTGGATATAATAGATACTTTACTAAAATGAGGTGTATTCATATTAAGTAGCAAATTTACTCTAAAACAATTGTACATTCACTGGAATAAAAAATAACCTAGTTTGCCCTAGAAGTGTGATAGACCATACCATTTCTCACTTTATTACAGGTCAATTAAAGACCATTTAAAAGTTCACGTGTGAGCTGCTAATTCTTTGAGGTAGAATTAGGTATTCATAATCATACCTTGAAGAGTAATGGAAAACTTTTCCATTTCAGAAAAACGTGCAAGAAAGTATACCATAGCCCAGTTCTTTTCCATTGGACACGTTCTCAATTTAAAATAGTGTTTCTTCTGCTGTGGGTAAATGTTGATTAATTGATGTTTTGTTTGTAATGTGTTTCAGAAATGGAAAGAATTTCAGTTATATTTGTAGTCTAATAAAATTAAGATATTAAGTTGTCTAAAAGGCTTTTGCTGCCAAATTTAACTTTTTGAGAGACTTTTTAAAAGATAACATAAAGACCAATTATATTCTTCTAATCTTAACTTTTAAAAATTGTGCTTATTGAGAATACTAAAGTACAGTTTGGAGGCCTGCACTTTAGTCCTTTTATGCAATGGAAAGAGCTAACTAAAGCTGGGGGGCAGGAAACCTGACTTCTAAATTTAGTCCTTTTAATTCAGCTAACTCTAAGCCTCTTTGAAAAATTACTTAATCTCTCTGATCTTCAGTTTACCAAACTGAAAATGAGAAATCCTGATCTGTCTCCCTATATTGAATTCTTGATCCTATCCCAGGGCTTTAGAATCAGGTTGCCCTAGGTTAAAGTCATCACCTTGTTCCTTACTGGCTTTGTAACCTTGCATAAATTACTTAACCTGGGATTCAGTACCCACTTCATAGGGTTATTTTGAGTATTGAATGAAAATAGTATGAGGAAGTCCATAGCATACTGTTTGGTTTAGTGTGTTTCTTTTTTTTCTTAGTCTTCATAATACAGAGGAATCATTTCTCTGACAGGTTTTGTATCAGTAGTATGTCCAAAGCAATGTAGAGAATATGAAGAGAAAGACATGCAGCCTGCCCTTGAGTATATAATCTAATCCAAGAAATATAAGTGACAAAAACTCCTAGTATAAACTAGAAAAATGTTAAGTGCTGTAAGAGGAGTTCACAGAAAGAACTATAGAATTTAGAGAAGTGATAATATATAATCATCGAATCCCAGAGTTCAAATAACTGGGAAAAAACATAACCTTTGAATGTTATCATCATTAACATAAGCCACAGCAATATGTAAATTGAAAGTGAATGTTGCCCATCCACGTTGCATCAGTTTGTATTAAAAGTCAAAATGGCTGTCATCGAAAAACTCCACAAACAATACTGGAGAGGGTGTAGAGAGACGGGAACCCTCCTACACTGTCGGTGGGAATGTAAATTGGTACAGCTACTATGGAAAGCAATACGGAGGTTCCTTAAAAAACTAAAAACAGAGCTGCCATAAGACCCTGTAATCCCTGAGCATGTACCCAGGGAAAAACATGATCCTAAAAACAGAGAAATACATGCACCCTAACAGTCACTGCAGCACTGTTTACAATAGCCAAGACATAGAAGCAACCTAAATGTCAACTGACAGAGGGATGGATACAGCAGATGTGGTACATATATACAATGGAATATTACTCAGCCATTAAGAGAGAGTAAAATAATTTGCAGCAACATGGATAGACCTAGAGATTGTCACACTGAGTGAAGCAACTCAGACAGAAGGGGAAATATTGTATGACATCTCTTATATGCATAATCTAAAAAGAAATTATACAAATTAACTTATTTACAAAAAAGAGAGAGAGAGTGAACTTATGGTTGCCAGTACAGGAAGAATGGGGAGAAGGGATAATTAGGGAGTTTGGGGTCGAAATGTACACACTGCTATATTTAAAATGGATAACCAACAAGGTCCTGCTGCATAGCATATGGAACTTTGCTCACTGTTATGTGGCAGCCTGGATGAGAGGGGAGTTTGAGGGAGAATGGATACATGTATATGTATGGCTACCTCCCTTTGCTGTCCACCTGAAACTGTCGCACATTACTAATCGGCTATACTGCAACATAATATAAAAATTTTTTTAAAAGAAAGATAGTGGATGGTGATATGCTTCACTGAGAAGGGTGCATCATCACTTATGAAATTTTCATGCCAAAGTGCATAACTTGGATTTAATCATAAGGAAACATCAGACAAACCAGATTGAGAGAAAGTAATTGTCAACATTGGTTCCTGGATTGGATCCTGAATCAGAAAAAAGGACAATAGTGGAACAAATCAGCAAAGTTTGGGTAAAATTTGATCAATAGCAAAATCTACTATTAGCTAATATAGTAAAGTGTCAATGTTAATCTCTTGGTTTTATTTAATTGTATTACAGTTGTATAATATGTTAACCTTTGGGGAGGGTGGGTGAAGTTCACTCCGAGTCATTTTAGTACTTACTTTGCAATGTTTTTATAAACCTGAAATTATTTCAAAGTAAAAGTTAATATAAAGAGAATAGATCCTCATATACATCCTTTGCAGAGGAAGATAGTTCAAGTAAAGATGTGTCTTAGATTCACACGCGAGAATTAAAGGGGACTGAGCTGAGCAAAGCTGTTTCTAAATTTAAAAATATTTTGACAGGTTTCATTTGACTCACAACCCAAAACTAAAATGTTGCACATTAAAACCAGAGATCTAAATAATCTCATCCTCAGAATTTGTAGTACTCCAGTTTAGAATAGGTTCTACTGGCCAAGACAAACCTCCCCATCCCACGATGTGTATTAAAATTATAGTGTTCCATGGCCGTGGGGATTGAGCTTTATATCTTGCTTCAAAAATTTTGTTAAATCTTCCCTTCTAAACATGGTATTTATTTAACATGTATCTTTTTGCTTCTGTTGTTCCTATAAAACTTGTGTTGTTTTGTATTCCTGTATTTTTAAGTGTACACAAATGAGACACCTAATATCTATCTATTTCTTGCATTTTCACTTAGTCTTTTGCCTTTAAAATATCAATACATTTGTGTTTCTTAACCAAAATTTTAGGAGACTTGATCGAAATAAGGTGTTTATGTGGGGTTTATTAGGACAGCATCCAGGAGCTACAGATTCAAGAAGCGCTTAAATTGTGTTCCACTAGACCACAAAATTGAGAAGGTTTATAAAGGCAAAAACCACAAGCTTAGGGTTATGTGAGTGGTTTATCAAGAATTATAATTGGAGCTGGCAAGAAGTAAGTTAAGAGTGCTCCTTAAATAAGGATTGGTTGGGGCCCGAATGGTTGCATAGTAACAGGGAGAGATCTTGAGACCATGATGGTGCAGCTGGTAGGTGTCATTCTGAACGTGCTGATGGGTCTCATACAGTTCTAAGAAAGTTCAGGTTCTCAGTGGTGCAGAGATATATCTGAGAGATCCTTAGTGGCTGTCCAATTCCATTTTTTTGTGTGCCTGAACTGTGATTACTCCATTATAGTTTCAATTTGTCATCATACTGTTTTCCATGTGTCTCTAATCTTTGGCTTCTGACTACTGTCTTCTGCATCTCAGAAGAGATGCCCTCCCTTCCCCATCTCAAGTTATTGAGGCTCCCAAAGACATACATACAAGTTAGCTTCTAACTCTCACCAGCACAGCACTGCAGTTAATATCTTATGGTATCTTCTGTACACATGTGAGAATTTCTCTAGGATATATATCTAAGAGTTCAGTTCAGTCACTCAGTCATGTCCGACTCTTTGTGACCCCATGGACTACAGCACACCAGTCTTCCCTGTCCATCACCCAACTCCCGGAGCTTGCTCAAACTCATGTCCATAGAGTCGGTGATGCCATCCAACCATTTCACCCTCTGTCGTCCCCTTCTCCTTCTGCCTTCAGTCTTTCCCAGCATCAGGATCTTTTCCAGTGAGTCAGTTCTTCACATCAGGTGGCTGAAGTATTGGAGTTTCAGCTTCAGCATCAGTCCTTCCAGTGAATATTCAGGGCTGATTTCCTTTAGGATGGACTGGTTGGAGCTCCTTGCAGTCCAAGGGACTCTCAAGAGTCTTCTTCAACACCACAGTTCAAAAGCATCAATTCTTCGGCGCTCAGCTTTCTTTATAGTCCAACTCTCACATCTCATGGTTCAGTCACCATCTGCAGTGATTTTGGAGCCCCCAAAAATAAAGTCTCTCACTATTTCCCCATCTATTTGCCATGAAGTGATGGGACCAGATGCCGTGATCTTAGTTTTCTGAATGTTGAGCTTTAAGCCAACTTTTTCACTCTCTTTCATCAAGAGGCTCTTTACTTCTTCTTCGCTTTCTGTCATAAGGGTGGTGCCATCTGCATATCTGAGGTTATTGATATTTCTCCTGGCAATCTTGATTCCAGCTTGTGCTTCATCCAGCCCAGCGTTTCTCATGGTGTACTCTGCATATAAGTTAAATAAGCAGGGTAACAATATACGGCCTTGACGTACTCCTTTTCCTATTTGGAACCAGTCTGTTGTTCCATGTCCAGTTCTAACTATTGTTTCTTGACCTGCATATAGATTTCCTAGGAGGCAGGTCAGGTGATCTGATATTCCCATCTCTTGAAGAATTTTCCACAGTTTGTTTTGATCCACACAGTCAAAGGCTTTGGCGTAGTCAATAAAGCAGAAGTAGATGTTTTTCTGGAACTCTCTTGCCTTTTTTGATGATCCAACGGATGTTGGCAATTTGATCTCTGGCTTTTCTAAATCCAGCTTGAACATCTGGAAGTTCATGGTTCACGAACTGTTGAAACCTGGCTTGGAGAATTTTGAGCATTACTTTACTACCATGTGAGATGAGTGCAATTGTGCGGTAGTTTGAGCATTCCTTGGCATTGCCTTTCTTTGGGATTGGAATCAAAACTGACCTTTTCCAGCCCTGTGGCCACTGCTGAGTTTTCCAAATTTGGTGGCATACTGAGTGCAGCACTTTCACAGCAATGTCTAAGAGAGAACTGCTGAAACACTACAGGCCTGCCTTGGAGATACTGCAGGTTTGGTTCCAGACCACAACAATAAAGCAAATATTTAACAACAACAACAAAAAAAGTAGAATTGCCAAGTCAGGAGGATTAATTAGGTAGCCCCAATTTGACTAGCTCCCAGTTGCTCTCCAAAATGATTACTCCCTCTTAATTCCCTCCGGCAATGCATCACCCTCTCACTGCTACCAGCATTTGGCATTATCCAGCATTCTGCTTTGTATAAAGAAGTCCCTTATTGGTATTTGTTTGCTGTTGTCTGATTTCAAAAGATTTTCATCTGCCAGTTAGGTTTCTGTGTTTCCTTTTGTACATTTATATCTTCTGTTTTTCTCTTGAGATTACTTTAGTGACTTACTGATTTGTGCTGGTTCTTTTTGCATTATGGATTTTAATCCCTTGTTCATTTTAGATACTGCAAATATTTTCTTATTCTATTACATATAGACTGAACAAAAATGGTCAATATAATCAAAATCATTCATATTTTTGTCTTATAATTTATGCTCTTAAAAATATTTTAATAAAATCTTTCTTGCCACTTGATTAGAAAAATGGTCTTCTGTTAAGTGTACAACTGCATCTTACATTTAAATTTTTATCATCTCAAGTCCTCCTTTAAATGTGTTGTTGGTGAGAAGATGCAGTTTTATTTTTCTCCAAGACTATGTATTAAGCAACTGTCATCCCCCTGTTGATCTGTGATGTTATCTTTGCTGTACATTAAATTCCCGTGTATCCATGAGAATGGCTTTGAACTCTATTCTCTATTGTGTTAGTCCTTTTTTTTTGAGACTCTGATTTTGTTTTTTATAACTACTTGATTCTTTTAGACTGTATTTTCCATATTGAAAATGCTATTTCTTCTAAATCTCAAGGAACTAGTTCATGCATATGTTAAACCGGAATATCCTTCTTGTTTTCAGAACTGTTTAGGCCTTTCAGCCCCGTGATCTTGTCCTTCTATGAACTCACCCATAGTATTTATTTTCCATTGCACTCAGTTCTTTTAAAATTTTGTGTTAACTTTGATTAATTTCCCTTGTTATTACTTTTCACATGATTATATCTTGTATTTCCATGACTTTGAGTCTACCATAGTAGCTATAGCTAGCACAGGATCTGCAATTGTCATTGTAGCCATGATTTACTAGACTTTCTGGGGATTCCCAGGTGGTGCTAGTGGTAAAGAACCTGTCTGCCAGTGCAGGAAACGTGGGTTCAATCCCTGGATCAGGAAGGTCCTCTGGAGCAGGGGACAGCAACCCACTCCAGTATTCTTGCCTAGAGAATCCCTTGGACAGAGGAGCCAGGTAGGGGGCTACAGTTCCTAGGGCCGCAAAGAGTCGAACACGACTGAAGCAACTTAGCACTCATGCCCTAGACTTTACATCAGTACCTTTGATTTGATGGACGTATGTCTTCTTAACTGAATTGTAAGCACATAAGGGCAACGACTAACTTAAAGCAGCGGTCTCCAGCCTTTTTGGTACCAGGGACCGGTTTCATGGAAGAATATTTTTCCATGGACCAGGATTGGGTAGGGGGGAATGGTTTCAGGATGATTCAAGTGCCTGACATTTATTGTACACTTTATTTCTGTTATTATCACATTTTCAGCTCCACCTCAGATTATCAGGCATCAGATCCCTGATCATTAAAAAATGTCAGACAGACATCCAGTTTCTAGATGTAGTAACTGAACACAGCCCTGTCTTCTATAGGACTCCCCCCCCCCCCGCCATCATTAAACTTTTTGTTACATCTGCATTTCTCCACATTTAAAAAACAAAGTTTTAATTTACCCATTTTTTGCTCCCTTTTTATTTTTAGTAATTGCATTTTACTTAGTTTTCCTTAGTGAACCAAGTGAAAAGCAGTTGTGGTAAATAAATCATGTGCAGGGGAAAGCAGTATATTATAATTAGGATTCATTATCATTTAATTAGGGCTTCCATTATTGAATTGGTATCTCTGGTTTCCCCTGGTCTCTGACTAATCCTGAAAGAAATTCTTCTTTGTGGACAAATATTAGCCTGTAGTAATTAAGAGGATTCATCTATGCCAAGGCTTTTCATTAAATCTCTTTCTGATTAAGTACAAACTGATTTAATTTAATGATTTATCCACTTGTATATCAAGGCCTGGTGGAAATTGTTTTTAACACCAGAGCATTAGGAATATTAGGATCATCTTTATAGTCACAGATCTCTCAGGTTTTTAAGGCCTTGCTGTTTGAATCGTTCTGTACACCTAGGTGTGATGTCACTGCTAAATTCAGGAGTGTCACATGTACTGAAACAGCCCATCATTGAAAACAGGAGACTCATTCTGTTTTATATTAAAATACTGACCTTAAAGTTACATATTCTTATGTTCCTTTGGTTTGGGAGTCAGTTTTCATCCCGATTAGTTGGTTCACCACATTTAAATATGCCTCTTTAGTTTTACCAGAAGTTCAGTTTTAATAGAAACAAGCTTTATAGATGAATATTCTGAAATGGGGGCCTCCATGGACATGAGTGTAACTGTTTTTTTAACTCCTTGAATTTGACGCTTCCTCACCCTTTACCTTCCTTCTGTTTTCCCTCTGTTTTTCATTGATGGACCTTTAATAGATATTGAATTTAATTTTGTTTGGTGTCTTTTTCTTCTTCCTTAATCATCTTTTCCCCAACATTCCCCCTGCTTTATCCAAGTCTGGCCCCACCACTTGCTCTTATAACTTTTCCTAACCCTTTTGTCCAGTTTTTCATTTTTTGGTTCTTTTAGCTCTTCCTCTTCCCCACCATGTGTTCAAGAGAAAATTTACATTGCTGTCTGCATGTGAATTGATTAAAGTTACATAAATTAACTATATGAAGCCAAAACATATATTCTAATTTGCTGCAGCCAAAAAAAAAAAAAACCTGAAAATACATTTGTGGGTGGGGTGGGGGTGTGATACCAGTGAAGCCTGTTATGAAGCCAACTAAATGATGTCTTCTGATCACGATTTAGCTCCAGTTCCAGGAAGCCCCGGGGAGGGGAGGGGAGGGGTGAGTGAGTGTATGCGTTGTGTCCACGCGTGGTCTCAGTGGAGCCCTCTGCAGAGGGCGGGCGGGCCATGGGGCAGGACGGAAAGGCTGTCCAGCCTCCTGATCTGCCATCTGCTGCCACCTTCCTGAGAGTGGCTGACTGCCTCTTGTGCCCCCATGTGAACCACTCCTCGTGTGGAAACTGGTTTGGTAGGGACCTGAGGGCAAAAGCTAAACAGAAGGTGCTCTGGAGTCCAAACTAGCAGCAGAGGAATCTCAGACCAGGTCCGGCTAAGATTCCTCATAGGTCTGGGGTGGTTTGAGGAGGCTCTAAGCGGCTTGTCTGGTCAGCAGGGGAGGTGGTTGATGAACCCATTAGCAGGCCACGTGAAATAACAGCATGGAATACTGTGGTCATTTGCAGAAGAGACCCCTCTGGGAAGCGGTCAGAGTAGACATGGCATGTCATATAAGGCAGCAATTACTGGTTTCAGAGTAATGGAAATGCCAGCTCTGCGAGAATTTTTTTCAAGCTAGTGAGAACCCTGTGTGTCTCATGGATAGAAAGAAAAAAATAGCACAGTAGAGAAATTACAAGGCTTTGAGGAGGTTGGTGATTCTCTTTAAAGACGTATTTTTGGAATTGATTAGGAAACAAATGCCTCGGCTATAATACTTCAGTTAATGAAGGGGCAACATGCCAGCAGGCTTAATGACGTATCTTTTGTTGTTCGAGAGTAATGATACAGAAAGCTCTCAGTATTCCATTCCAGGATTTCAGGAAAGAATTTTACTTTAAAAATAGCATTATGTATTTTAACATTGTCGAATATGCCATAAGCTAGAAAATGTTCATCTGGGGGTGTGAAGGGAGTGAGAGGGGGAATGTCAGCCTCACTCAGCTCTCTACACCTGTAAGGCGTGCCTGTGCACAGTGAATAGACCCCCAGCTTCCTGGCCTTGTGACAGCCTGGAGATGTCCTCGTGTTCCTCAGTTTGCATCCTCGACCTACTGTTACTGCCCCACACACATGTTGTTGATTCCCAGTATATCACCTGAAATCTATTATTATCTCAAGTGGCCCAATAACCTGTGAAGAATACCAGTGCTTTAAAATATATATATAGCAGTGTTTGCACAAATGGAGGTGGAGAAGAGCCAAAGCACAGTGTGTCTGGGACTTAGCAAGGAGTGTCTGACGCTCACAGAACAGAAGCATAAATCGCCGTCTGCCTTCTCTCCTCTGGTCTGGAGGATCATTCATCACAGTTACTGTCCAGCAGCAAGCCCCAGCCGCCATCTCCTCCCTCCCCCGCCAGCCGTGCGCCTTCCTCCCGCAGGCTGTTAGCAAAGGCTCCATTCTTGGGTGCTCTTCCTGCCAGAAGTGGTCCAGAGAGGGACGCTTTGCTCAGTTTCCCTCTTTCTGCTCGTTCAGTGTATTCAGTCAATAGCTATTTTACCGAGCATATTGAAGAAGTACTGGGGATATGCCAGTGAGTAAAAGTGACAAAAATACTACTCCCCTCTGATGCTTTCATTTTAGCAGCAGAAAAACAGGCAATAAACAAGTAAGTAAAAAAATATATAGTACATCCAATAGTAAGCCTACAGAGGAAAAATAAATCCGGGAAGAGGAAAGCCTGCCATCTTAAGTAGGGTCCTTGGGGCCCCCTGAAAAGGTGAATTTGGGGGAAGAACATCTCAGGTAGATGAACAGCTTGGGTCCCGGAATGGGACTGTGACTGGTGTGTTCAAAGGAGAACACAGAACTCAGTGTGGCCAGAGCAATGAGTCTGGTGGGCAGCAGAATAAAATGAGGGATAACAGGCTCTTGGGTGAGTGTAGGCCTTGGGCATTTTCTCTGAATGAAATGGGGTGAGGAAACCAAGGTGGGTCCTGATGACTAACATTCTGAAAGGATGACTCTGGCTGCTGTGCTGGAAAGAATCTGTAGGAGGGAGGGTGGTCAAACAGAAACCAATTAGATATTTGCAGTAGTTGGGTGGGAGGTAGTAGCTTGAGAGAAAGTTTGGGAAGGTGGCAAGAACTGACTGGACTCTGGATCTGTCTTAGGTAGAGCCAGTAGGACCTTATGACGGGACGCATGTGGAGTATGAGAGAGAGGAAGCAAGGATGACACGAGGTTCTTGGCCTGGAGGAAGGACAGCTACCTTCCTCCTTGAGACAGAAATGGTGGGAAGCGAGACTGTGTTAAACTTGAGATTCTAATTAGGCATCCAGAGAGAGATGTGAAGTCAGTGGTCAGATACGTGAGTCTGAAGGGAGAGTGTCAGGCTGGAGGTACAGATTTGGGAAGGCATCAGCACATAAGCTTTAAGACTGAAAGAGATCACCTTGGGAATGAGTGCATATAAACTAAAGTAAAATAAAAGACTTGACACTGGTCAGTGAGTCTGGAAAAGCAGCGAGAGAATAATAAGGGCAGGGAACAAGGTAAAATAGTTTTTCAAGGAGGGAGGGGATCACTGAAGTTGGTTTTGTTGAAGGTCACTGATAACTATGGCGAGCAGTTTTGGCAAAGCTTAATGGGCACAGGTTCAAGAGAAAGAAGAAAGATGGTGAGAGTAGACAACAAGACATTTAGCTGCCTGGGTGAGGAGAGACGTGAGCAGTAGCCAGAGGACACATGTTAATAGGGGATGATGGGAGGAATTACATGCGTGTTGATGTGCAAGACAGGAATGATTATTACTGAAGAAATGTCATCATCAGAATCAGCAGAGTCGACATGATGATAGAGCACACAGGTGGAGGGACAGGCCCTAAGTAGGAGTGTGGGCAGGTCATCTGTATAAAGAGAAGGCAAAGTATATATATGGATTAACCTGCATAGGTTAGTATGGGTGGGTAGATGTGGTGGTAAGAGCTTGTAGAAGTTTCTCAGTTGTTGTTTTCTCAGAGAATCGGATGAGACTGAGGGATAATGAGGTGTAGTGGAGGTTTGAAAGAAAAACAAAGGCATGAAATACTCAAATCCAGATGGTTGGGACACAGAACAGACTAAAGAAACCTGTGTGGTTACTGAGCAGTGCTGAGGGTCAACTTTCAGCTAATAATCATGAATTTACTAAGGACCCTCACTAGCCTCCAATCCCAATAAACAAACAAACAAAAATCAAATACTGCTATCAAAGCATGTACCCATCGAACAGGCTCAGGTGAGTGTCTAGGTGATGAGGCAGCAGAGAAAAAACCTCCAGTGGGCAGAGGGTTATGTAAATGAGTGAAGTGAAAGGAGGTATAAAATCTTAGAAACTAAGCCCGCAAATTCTATTTCATTTATTTGCTCTATGAAGCTATGGAGGAAAAGTTTTACCAGGGAAAGGTAAATTATACATCAGGAGGACTAAATCAGATTTCTTCCTGGTTTTATGTCTCAAGACTGGTTGAATAGTTAAGAAATCTATTCATATCATATAATCAGTCAATAGATCAGCCTGTGTAAAGTACTGTAATGAGACCCCTCCCCATTGAGTAAAGGCGGGGAGGGCACTAGATTCCAGGGCAGGAGCCTCTGGACACACAGAGTGACCACCTCCCCATCAGCCTGGCCTGGCCTTGTCAATGGCCACTGTGAGTAAATAATTCAGAGCTAAGCAAAGTAATCTTGCTGCCTGGGTCACATATTCTGTGGCACTGACAGAGTGCTGCTGTTGAGTTGCTGTGGTATGTGAGGAGATTGGTGCTCCATTTTGGATGGTGGTAGAGCAAGTATTGAGTGGAGAGCAGCAGTGGAGGCGGCTTGGGGGAGAGGGAGGTTACAACGTGTATGTTAAACCAGTTCCCAAATGTTTCATAAGTTTCTATGTCATAGTGTTGGTTAAAAGCAGAAATATATCCTTCAGAATCTGAACTATTAAAATAGATGATACACTGTCTCAGTATTGAAGGGTGCAGTGGTGTGTGTGTGTGTGTGTGTACATGTGCACACACGAGCTTTGTTTGATAATCCTGAAGCCCTGCCCTGCCACCACTGTGGTAATCTAATTAGAGAGCTCTGCTTCTAAAATATTGATCACAAGACACTTTGTCTTCCACTTTATTGTTATCTTTATTGTTTGTCAATCCTAATTGAATTATTTGCAACTGCTTCAAAAGTATGTTGATTCAATCCTTTTCCTTTCTAGATGGTTAAGCAAGAAAACATTTTAGGTATTATTTGTGACCCTGAAAGAAATTAGGATGGTATGAAGTCTTAAAATGTCAGGTTGCACTTAGCATAATTTTTTAATTAGGAAGTTACATTAGCCAAGAAAGGAAAAACTTGTGCAAAACAATAATGCAAAACTGATGGATATGTCAGTCTTTATTTGAATGAATAGGAAAATGTTCTGTTTCCAATAAAATGCTAAAACCAAAAAAAATATCACTAAAAATTAGTGCATGTGAATAAATTTTGGACTTGTTTCAAACTTTAAATACTCTGTTTTCTAACATTTTAGTGTGATGAGAATCCAACAAGTGTAAATAATGCTGTATTTGGATTATAGCAGATACTACAAATTTGTTATATTGTGTCTCTTAAATATTACCTTAGAGTACATATTTGAGAAGCTTTCAAAAATAACAACTTTTAGAGGTACAATTTACTTGCTTTAAAGTGCAAGTACATTTTAAATGTACAGTTAGATGCATTTTGAGAAATGCAGTCATATAACTACTGCTATAGTCAAAATACAGAGTATTTCATTGTCCCTAAAAGTTCTTTTAGGACCTCATTTGCCATGAAACCTCTTCCTTAAACCTACAGCCTCTAGAAACTGCTGACCTGCTTTCTGTCACTGTAACTTTGCCTTCTGTAGATTTTTATATAAATGGAATTAAGCAGTATGTAGTTGACTTTACCTTGCTTCTTTCACTTAGCATAATGCTTTTTAAGTTTCGTTCATATTGTTTTACATTATCAGTTTATTACTTTTTATGGCTGAGTGGTATTCTGCTGTGTGGAATATAACACAATTTGCCCATTCATGGACTGATAGCTATTTGGGTTGCTTACTGTTTAAGAATATTATGTATAACATTTCCATGAACATTTCCATATAGGAATTGACATAGGCTAATGTTTTCCTGGGTAAATACCTAAAAGTGTGATTGCTGGGCCATTGCCAAACTGTCTTTTCCAAAGTGGCTGTACTAAGTTACATTCCCATCATCAGTGCTAGAGAACTGTTGGGCATCATCATCGAGACTTGTTATTGTCAGCTTTTTAAATTCTAGCCATTCTGTTAGGTATGCAGTGTTAACTTACTGTCGTTTCAGTTTGGATTTCCCTAATAACAAAGACGTTAAGCATCTTTTCCTGGATTTACTTGCCTTTCATATATGTTCTTTGGTGATGTCAACTCCATTCTTTAACGTATTCTTGAAAACCGGACGAGTTGTAAGAGTTCTTAATATTGGGTTGGCCAAAATGTTCGTGAGGGTTTAAGTAAAAATAATTTTTTTTTCATTTTCATCAAGAATTTTATTGAACAATCTTATTCACTAACCAAATAAACTTTTTGGCCAGCCCAATATTTTAGATTCAAGTCCTTTATCATATATATGGTTTGCAATCATTTTCTCCCAATCTGTAGCTTGCCTTTTCATTTTCTTAAAATTGTTTTTAGAGTCAAGGTGTTTAATTTTGATGAAGTACAATATCTCCACTGTTTCCTTTCTTATTTTTGCTCTCTGTGACCTATCTAAGAAGTTGTTCCCTGATCAGGGTCACAAAGATTTTCTCCTATGTTTCGCTATAGAAATGTTACAGTTTTAGCATTTACATTTACTCCTCTGCTTAGAGCCATCCTTATATTTTCCAAAGTGTGGCCCTTCAACCCTCTACATCAGATCAGAATCTCCTGCAGTGCCTATTAAAACATGGATTCCTTGATTTCACCCATACATGTTAAATGAGCATCTTGGGAATGAGGTCCAGGACTCATCATATTCAGCTAGTTCCCCAGGTGACTTAGGCCCCTGAAGGCTGATAACCACTGGCACAGCCTCTTCTTCTCAACTAAGGAACAAGTCTCAGCAGTAGGAACTTTCATAAATTGGTAGCTCTGCATTCTCCATAAGAACCTGTAGCTACTGTCCTCAGATAAATTTAGGAAACAAAGTGTTCATTTTCCATACAGCTGTCTTTGACAGTTAGGTGACCTTGCTCTTTATTCTCAAAATGCCACTTTATAACTCAAAAGTACAATAAATCTCTAGAAGAAATGTCCTTCCCCAAAATAAAGCCTCAAAAAAGAAGCAATCCTTGACATTTGATATTGCTTAATGTGTATTGTGTCAGTTTCCTAGGCTGCCATTAAAAAAATCACTACATATTTGATACCTTAAAAATAAATAAGATGAAGTCTGAAGTCTGGGTACTGGCCGGGGCCATACCCTTGCCCAAAGCTCTAAGGGAGAATCTTTCCTAGCCTGTGCTAGCTTGTCGGTTCCCTGCATTCCTTAGCTTGGCTGCATAACTCTAGTCCTCCCAGCATCTTTACACGATCCCCTGTTCTGTCTTAAAAGGACATCTTTTAAGGAGCATTTAATGTCCACCTTAATCTATTGTAATTTCATCTCAGTCCTTAACCTTAATTACATCTGCGAGAACCTATTTCCAAATAAAGTCATATTCTGAAGTTTTGGTGGACAGTAAATTTTGGGGGAGAGAATATTCAACCCACTGTGCTGTGTGTTTAGTTGCTCAGTGGTGTCCGACTCTTTGAGATCCCATGGGCTGTAGCCCACCTGGCTCCTCTGTCCACAGGGTTTCTCCAGGCAAGAATACTGGAGTGGGTTGCCATGCTTTCCTCCAGGGCATCTTCCCAACCCATGGATCAAACCCAGGTCTCCCGCATCGCAGGCAGATTCTTTACTGTCTGAGCCGCCAGGGAAGCCCAAGAATACTGGAGTGGGTACCCTATCCCTTCTCCAGGGGAGCTTCCTGACCCAGGAGTTGAACAGGGGTCTCCTGCATTGCTGGCATATTGTTTACTAGCTGAGCTACCAGGGAAAGACCATTCAACCCACTACATATACTGATTTACTCCCCTAATTTTTTGTTACTCTTACAGCTCAAGTTTCATAGTAGCTATTCGTCCAGATGTTAACTCTCCTTACATTTCTGAATTTAAACAGAAAGTCCAGTTATTACTCACATGACTTTTTATGCCGATTCACAGGAGTTGATCCCTGGATGGAAACACTTTTCTCTTACTTCCTGTCTCCTAATGAATATCTTCAAAGAAAGCATCTGCTCTTTAATACTTTACTTAATGCAGTGTTCCCATCCTGATTCCCCCTCTCTGACTCACATGAAGCAGCTGTTTAGTCAACAGTTGGGCTAGATCATCAGCACTGACCTCTGCTTGAGGTCTGACTGAGGAAACTTTATAGAGTTAACTAGAAAATGAATTCGCCTTAATACCTTCCCCCACCACCCAGTCTCCATTGATGCTTTGCGGAGTATTATTTTGAGAAGTTTGTCAGCACTGAGGAATTTCTGGTTGATGGTTGAGAAATGTTGAGAAGAATCCTTGATCCTGTCTCATCTTAGGAATAAAATATGTTGAAAAAACAAGTGTTATACAGAACATTCCCTCCCCTGTATCAGCAATTGACGCCTCAGGATACAAGAAAATGAGTTTTCTGCCTGGAAGAAGATACAGCAGGCCACAGCTATTGAAAACCCAGAATTGTAAGTCTATAAATGTAGATAACAACCTGTGTGGATTCTGCTCATTTACAAAGGTATAGAGTACTTGGATTAGTTTTCAGTTTGGTGTAATGTTAGCATGTGTCTTTGAACTTTATACACAGAAAAAAAGAAAGAGAGGGAGGAAAGGAGGAAGAAAAAGTACAAAAAAGAAAAGAAAGTACTAAAAGAAAACAGTAAATTTTCACCTCTTTTGGTCAGAAGTATCAAATTGTATATGATGTTATCAGTATGTCTGCTCTGTTCTTTGAAACGTATCTTTCTGAACTGCACAAAGTCCATTTTCTTTTTCTTATTTTAAACTTCAGAAGATACTCTATAAACGCAGTAAGAACAGAGTCTGTTGTTCCTTTGCCATATTGAAAGAACCTGAGACTTCTGTCCTTCAGTTGAGCTACATACGGTCTGGTTCTTTATCATTTTATTGGAAAAGAAGTCCCAGTCCCGTTAAATGGTCCTTTCTTCCCAGTAGTGGCACCTTTTGCATAAGTGAAGACCTGCATTTGAGACTTCACCATTTGAAATTTTGAATATTTCCTGTGTTGATCCATTTATTTACTACTACCACTGCACTTTACAGGACTCATTAAAACAAAGTAAAAAGAAAAAGAAGAATGCATGATGACTGTTTCTACTAAAAGAGTACAAAAGCCATAAAGTATATTCCCTAGTAGAATAGTTAATTTGGTCATTTAGGAGAACAGGATATTAACGGATTGTGGAGGAGGGAAGAAGTAGGAAACCTAGCCTTCAGAGTAACCTTGTTCAGAAATAGCACCTCACACACCTTCCATCAGCCAAAAGGACTTTGGGATTACTCAGCCCCTGCTGGAGAAGGTGTGCAGCCGTGGTTGGATCTGTCCTGGTTGATGGGGAAAAAAAAACCACAGCAAAACCTTGTAGTAAGATCCTCAGTCCCCAGTCAGGCGGAGGTCAAGTTTACTGATTGGGGATTTTTATTTCCAAGTGACTGAAAGCAGCTAACTTAATTCTTGGGTCATCTAAGTAGAAGACTAGGCAGGAAGTGTAGCATAAACCTAAGGCAGTTTGACAGCCACCTTAATACCGGTCAGTGTGGCTTCCAATGCAGAACTCAGGGCCACAGAAAGGACAAAACATGTCACCTGCAATCAGAAACCTTCACTTCTACTCTACCTTCTACCTATTTTTGAAGAAACCAACTTGGTCTCCACCCGTTAACAAGATCGCATCCCCAACCAAAATAACTTTGCCTCTCAAAGGAGAAAGGGATGAAACTGCAGCAAACTCTGTGTTATATGCAAAATCACATACACAATAAAGCTATAGAAAGAGTAGTAGTGTTAGGCTTTGATTTGGGGCCATACTTTTTACTAGTTTAAACTATTGTTAATTTTTTAGATTTATAAGATTGTAACTTAGACACTCCACTGTGGTTTAGGTAACTGCTACAAAGTGGATGGTAGGGTCTAGCTTGTGGTTTGGTGAACCAGTCAATTAAGCTTGTCCTAGGAGTGTGTAACAGAAGTGTATACAAGATCTAATCATTTATACTTTGTATAAAACTACAGCAAGACTCTTAATCAGAATATGTGAATGATATACTTGAGATGAGAATAATAATAAAAGTGCAAAATCGAAAGAAAAACACCAAGATCTTTCATTTTTGTAGAACTGATGTCCTTACTAAGTACTGCCTTTACAGACTGGCTGACAGATATGTTTTGTTTCTTCTAGCCCTCCAAGGGAAGCATTATTCCTAGGTTGCAGGAGAGGAGCCTGAGGCCCAGGGAGGTTAAGTAACTTGTTCAAGGTCACATGTCTAATAAGATTGTGCCTGGGTACAAAGCAGGTCAGTCTGACTCTGTACCTACTGTTCTTAATGTGCAGTTCATAGAAGGTAGAACGGCCGAGTGGAAAGGCTTTGTAATCAGCCAAAATGATTGCTACTAATTGTGACCTTCAGCAAGTGACAACTTCTTTGTACCTCAGTTTCCACAACTGCTAAAGAGGAATACCACCAGAAAAGTGATTGTCCTGATAAACGCCACAAGGGAGGGGTCTTCCTTTTGTCCACCAGTGTACCCCAAATGCCTACAGCTTTTGGTCCTACTGTTGAATCAGTTATGCCTGGTACTTAGTAAGCACTCAACACATGGATAAAAGAGCCTGGTGGGTTACAGTCCATGGGATCTTAAAGAGTCAGACACAACTGAAGCAACTTAAGCACACACACACACACACATACATGGTAATGTCCAAGTGCATCATTAGTCATCTTCAATCCTAACCTCAGAGCACAGAGACTATAATAATGTGCTGTCTCCAATCTCATTTAATTCAAACACTGGAAAATTAGTACAGTATGCATATACTGACATTTCTAATCTTTTAATCCAGTATTGATTCATGTCCATGGGCTTTGGAACATCTAAACAAATTTGTTGAATCCAACAGTAAGATAAATTATATTTTGTTATTACTCTTGTTTTTTTTGCATTGATTTTTGAATGCCTTCTCTAAACATTCTAGCACATGTTTTTTCTTTTAAAGAATAATGAAAACAAAGAGTATGAAGTTTTGAAAGAATAGGCAAAATAAGTCTGTGTCATCAAAAACACAATCTACAGATGCACCAGTGTAAGTAGCGGTTATGCTTAGTAGGTCCTGGGAATGAAAACAGTTTGAAACTAGAACTCTTGTCTTTTTCCCATCATAGCACTGTGTTATTTTATTCCTCACTGTCTGTGTTTGCTCTGTAAATTCTGCACTAAAATCCTGGGGGCTGAGGAGACCCAGCGCATGAGCTACATTGGCCTGCCTGTAAAGTTAGCACCCATGCTCTTTGTCCTTAGTACACAGTGAGAAGAGCTTGCATTTCTGTTGAAAATAGACTAATGATATCTTACAATGTTTGAACCAAACACAAATTTTCACCAATCAGATCTGAAGCATAATGTGTAGTATATATGTACATGGGTCCTCTACTGTGGTTTTTGTGTTAATACATTACCTCATGTGTAGATTCACATTCTCACAATTGTTTTAATCTCTTCTGTATTTATGATTTTGCTTCATTTGGTATCGTGATCTTAAATATGTATGCTCTCTTTTCCCCTTAATCACCTTCATAGAGTTTAATCTTTTATTCATCAAATACCTAGCTTTTGCATTTGTTTATTCTTTCACTATTTATTTTTGGTGAATTTTGCTAGAATGTTTAGAGAAGGCATTCAAAATTTAACTATATCCCATTGATTCTCTTTTTCATTCCTTGTAAGTAGTTTGCAATTTTTCTTTTGATTTCATCTTTCATCACAGAATTGATTAAATGTGTTCTTTTAGAAGGGGTTATTATATTTTGTTTTTTATTTCTATTTTTATAGAATCTTGATTTGAAAATGTGACTTTTATAAAATTCTTTAAAATCTTTTTGCCACCAAGTTAATGATCAGCCATCAAAGTGTTTAAGATATTTTTGAGGGACATATGGATCTATATGTGGAGAAGGAAATGGCAACCCACTCCAGTATTCTTGCCTGGAGAATTCCATGGACAGAGGAGCCTGGCGGGCTACAGTCCATGGGATGACAAAGAGTCGGACACAACTGAGCAACTGACATACACACACGGGTCTGTGTGAGTCTCTTAAATCAAATTTATCAATATTTATTCAGTTCCTTTATTTTTTACCTACTGAGTTGTTCTCTTATGAAAGATACCAAAGCCTGCACTATAATTATTTTTCAGTTTCTCTTTGCATTTTTAATATTTTTCCTTTTAATAGTTTGGTTCATAGACCAATAGTTTCTTTTTAAAAAAAATATGTATTTGATCCTATTCATAGTTGCAGAAAAGATTTTTGATAAACTTAAGGCATTCATAATAAAAATTAGAACAAAATAGAAGTTATTTAAATGTAGTACTGTGTTGCCAAATGAGATACTCAACAGTATCTCATATGCTAAAGCATTTAAACCCACATTTTAGTTAAAGTCAGAACTGTGCTTTTTGTTATGAAGCAAATGCTAGTGAAAGCACTGGAGAAGGCAATGGCACCCCACTCCAGTACTCTTGCCTGGAAAATCCCATGGACAGAGGAGCCTGGTGGGCTGCAGTCCATGGGGTCGCGAAGAGTCGGACACAACTGAGCGACTTCACTTTCACTTTTCACTTTCATGCATTGGAGAAGGAAATGGCAACCCACTCCATTGTTCTTGCCTGGAGAATCCCAAGGACGGCGGAGCCTGGTGGGCTCCCATCTATGGGGTCACATAGAGTCGGACATGACTGAAGTGACTTAGCAGCAGCAGCAGCAGTAAAAACACTGAGAAAAGACCATAAAGATGAGAAAATTGAACATGGGAATACCAGACCATCTCACCTGCCTCCTGAGGAACCTGTATGCAGGTCAAGAAGCAACAGAACCAGACATGGAAACAAAAAACTGGTTCAAAATTGGAAAAGGAGTATGACAAGGCTGTTTGTTGTCACCCTGCTTATTTAACTTCTATGGAGAGTACATCATGTGACATGTCCGGCTGGATGTATCACAGGCTGGAGTCAGGATTGCCAGGAGAAATACTCAGATATGCAGATGATACCACTCTGACAGCAGAAAGTGAAGAGGAACTTAAGAGCCTCTTGATGAGGGTTAAAGAGGAGAGTGAAAAAGCTGGCTTAAAACTCAGCATTCAAAAAACTTAAGATCATGGCATCCCGTCCCACCACATAGAAGGAGAAAAAGTGGAAACAGTGACAGATTTTATTTTCTTGAGCTCTAAAACCACTGCAGACTGTGACTACAGCCATGAAATTAAAAGATGCTTGTTCCTTGGAAAGTAAGCTATAACAAACCTAGACAACATATTAAAAAGCAGAGACATCACTTTGCTGACAAGGTCCATATAGTCAGAGCTATGATTTTTCCAGTAGTCATGTATGGATGTGAGAATTGGACTGTAAAGAAAACTGAGCACCGAAGAATTGATGCTTTTGAACTGTGGTGCTGCAGAAGACTCTTGAGAGTCCCCTGGACTGCAAGGAGATCCAGCCAGTCAATCCTACAGGAAGTCAACCCTGAATATTCTTTGGAAGGACTGATGCTGAAGCTGAAGCTCCAATACTTTGGCCACCTGATGTGAAGAGTGAACTCATTGGAAAAGACCCTGATTCTGGGAAAGACTGAGGGCAGGAGAAGGGGGCAGTAGAGGATGAGATGGTTAGAGAGAGTCACCAACTCAATGGACATGAGTTTGAGCAAACTCTGGGAGATAGTGAAGGACACAGAAGCTCAGCGTGCTACAGTCCTTGGCGTCACAAAGAGTCAGACAGGACTTGACGACTGAACAACAAGCAGTGATTGCCTAAAAGCATTAAGTAGGAACATGTATCCCATCCACAGTAGTCCAAAGAGTTATGAAATTATTTAGGAATAAATTTTAAAGAAAATCACAAAAGTTTTGTGAAGAAACCTGAAGTCTTATTGGAGGATAAACTAAGATTTGAGTAAATGGAAACACATTTTTCTTGAAAAAAACAATATAAAAGTGTCAGTTCTTTCAAAGTTCAGTTCAGTTGCTCAGTCATGTCTGACTCTTTGCAACCCCATGGACTGCAGCACGCCAGGCTTCCCTGTCCTTCACCATCTCTCAGAGCTTGTTCAAACTCATGTCCATTGAGTTGGTGATACCATCCAATCATCCCATCTTCTGTCATCCCCTTCTCCTCCTGCCTTCAATCTTTCTCAGCATCAGGGTCTGTTTCAGTGAGTCAGTTCTTCACATCAGATGGCCAAAGTACTGGGGTTTCAGTTTCAGCATCAGTCCTTCCCATGAATATTCAGAACTGATTTCCTTTAGGATTTACTGGTTGGATCTCCTTGCAGTCCAAGGGACTCTCAAGAGTCTTCTTCAACACCACAGCTCAAAAGCATCAGTTCTTCAGCACTCAGCTTTCTTTATAGTCCAACTCTCACTTTTTGAAACAAAGACCAGTTCTTTCAAAAGTATAATGTAAATATAATGCAAATGCAATTTCAGGATAAGTTGAGAGGGGGTGGTTTTCTGTGTTAGAATTGTGCATGTTAATTCGCTTCAGTTGTGTCCAACCCTTTGAGACACTATGGACTTTAGCCCGCCAGACTCCTCTGTCCATGGGGATTCTCCAGGCAAGGATACTGGAGTAGGTTGTCATGCCCTCCTCCAGGGGATCTCCCCAACCCAGGGATTGCACTCCTGTCTCTTAAGTCCCCTTAATTGGCAGGGTTATTTACCTGGTTGATCTTAAATTTATATTGCAGAATAGGTGCCAGCAGGAGTCCAGTACAGTGTGAAAAAGAAAACAGATTTGCTTTATTAGATATTAAGTAACTAAGGAAAGAATAAACACAGCTCAGTGGAGCAGAAGAGAGAAAGGAGACTGGATAGCTATATATTTGAGAATCTAATATATGGCCAAGTGGTATTTCAAAATAGTAGAAAAAAGTTATTTAATAAAGGATGCTAGAAAAACAAATATCTTGAAAGTAAAGGTGAGTTATAAAATTAAATGAAAAAAATTTTTCATCTTGTAGAAAAATACGAAGTATACAAACAGTCTAGGGGCCGGAAAGACAAGATAGGAATCTAAAAGCTATAACAGAAAAAATAATGGACTTGTATAGACACAGACACCCACACATATTGGAAGTATGCCATAAATAATGGCAACAGATAACAGAGTTATAAAACTATTTGCAACAAAGAATACAGAGTATTAATAATCCATGGTAAAGAACAAGTTTTGCAAATTGACTAGAAAGAAACAGCTCATAGGAACTGGATAAAAGACTTAGTAAAGCTACATTTCATAGAGCAGCAACAAATAAACCCATCAGTGACCAGGGAAACACTAGTGTCAGATGACCAAAACTGGTATAAAAGATTTAAAGCATGTATAAAGAGGTCTTACAAATCCATAAGATGACAAATCACTGAATCCCAAAACCTATAGGGATAACCCTAGTGTATATACCCAGTGATATGTTGTTTTATCTAACCAAAGATACACAAATTAAAACAAAAATGACATATTTTGGCAGCTTTCTAAAAGTAGCAATTGCACGCATTAGTAAAGTGTGAAAAAGAGAGCACCACCATACATTTCCTGTGTGTTTTTATTAAACTGACCTTACCGGGGGTCAATTTCCCATATGCAGCAAAAGCCTATTCATATTCTTTGATCCAGCAATTTAACTTACTGGAATTTACCTATAAAATCCTTATTATTAGTTACAAAGATACCTATTTAAAAATTGATAGATATTTAATATTATGTGAAAACAAATATCTGATAAAGTAATTTTTAATGTTGTATACACATCTATAAAATGATGTTTTAGAAAATTATAATGGCATGAATGGGAAGTACATGTAACAGTTATAAAACTGTATACAGTATGAATCTCATTTTTGAAAGTTTATGTATCTTTTTTTTAAGGCACATGTTTTATACTCATGTATGCATATGAGTGTCTTTATGTTTGTCTGTCCTTAGCAAGTGCTATATTGTTATTCACATCTCGCCTTGATGATCTTCTAATGCACCAGTATTGTTGAATTATGGAAAATGTCAAAAGGTTTCCATTGTACCTAGAATATAAAACTTGTTTTGAAGATCCATCAGAAGAGAGATTTGTAATTGAAAAGATTCATGCATTTACACAGAAAACAAAAGGTTCAACAGATTTAGGATAGGAAAGTGAAAATATGTCTCCCTAAAATTGTAGGTAAGAGCTGAATTCCTAGATAAGCAAAATTGTTCACAGGGATACCATTTTAGTGTCACTTTTCACCTGAAGGTTGCTTTTTAAGTGCAGAATGGTTCATTCTTAGAAAAAGAGTAGACATTAACTTCCACTTACTAAAAACAATAATAGCAACATGGGACAAGAGACCAGTGATCCTAGAGCATAAGTCATCAGCTTCTAATTCTAAATGCCATCAGAGGATTCAATATCTATGCTGAGCTTAAAATGTCCAAGAGATAAGTTATTAGGGTTGGAAAAGAAAATGCATCAGGAGATAAATTGAGACCTTGATGCACTAGCTCGATATGCTTGGACTTACTGGAGAGCCAAGGTCAGCCCTAAATGACTTTACTTCTCTACTGGGGAGAGGAGTAGACAGAATATTAGACAGTAGACCTCAGTGTCACTACAAGAGACTTGTCTGTGTCCCAAAGAAAGAGGAAATCTAGAGAAAAATGGAAGGTAAAGGATAGCAGCCTAAACCAAACAGGTGCTGTAAGTGATCGTCCCACGTGGAGGAATAACAGAGTTTGAGCACACACCTCCTGCCAAGCCCTTCTGTAGGCATCCTGCAGTCTTGTTCCCAACTGATCTTCACAAAACTCTATGAGGGTCGCTACTGTTTTCATCTGTATTTACAGATGAGGCTTCTTGTGAACTTGCCAAGTCATAGAACTGATAAGAAGCGAGGCTGGAAGCCTCCTGACACAACCTTTTGTTCCATGTGCATCCAGTTTTTACAGAAGGAACAATGAATAATGTTCCTAGGAGGGAACAGTAATGTTTTCTCTACCAAAGAAAATGGTACTGTTTGAGCCGCAGTACTAGTTGGTTTTAAGTGATTCATGCATGCCCCATTATTTTGAAGCTGAAAGATTTCTTTATTGGTATTTTTTGTGTAAATATATCCAAATCTGTCCATTCAAAGCTGTTCTTTAATGTGTACTGACTAGTGTCAGTCTGTCATGCTTATTTTTAGCCATGTACTATTCAGTATCAAAGTGGCACAGTGAATGACTTCTTAGTTACTAACTCCCACTTTTATCCTGTTTTTTTTTTCATCTGATAAAGTAGTGCACAAAACCAGTGACCTCAGCATTTTAACACAAACACATCTTAGATGACAAGCTGCTTTGTTGAAAACTCTCCAATATATATAGGTAGATTTATGGATCTAGATCTAATAGAAAGTATATGTATAATTTTTTAAAAGCAGGCATTAAAATGAAATCCTAAATTTTTTTATGTTTTGCATATATTTGATTATGGTATAGGGAAAGAAAAAACACTTCAGTTGTTATCAACTTCATTAAAGTTGTCCGACTCTTTGCAACCCCGTGACTATACAGTCCATGGAATTCTCCAGGCCAGAATACTGGAACAGGTAGCCTTTCCCTTCTCCAGGGGATCTTCACAACCCACGGATCAAACCCAGGTCTCCCGCATTGCTGGCAGATTCTTTCCCATCTGAGCCACCAGGGAAGCCCAAGAATACTGGAGTGGGTAGCCTCTCCCTTCTCCAGCGGATCTTCCTGACCCAGGAATTGAACCCCGGTCATCTGCATTGCAGGCAGATTCTTTACCAGCTGAGCTAAGGAGAAGCCCCATTAAAGATCACTTTGGATTAAAAAAGAAAGAAAAATAACATTTCTGTTATTCTGCCACTGAACTATATAATTGAATCTGGGCAAACTGGGATTTCTTCTCTTGGTTCTTTCATTTTAAACATACAGATGTGTGAAGACTTGGCCCTCCCCCATTCCTGGTGAGTAGAGCTCTGCTGATAATCATTGGCCCCCTTGCTATTCAGGGAGAAGCGCTCTTCTGCATAGGACGACATTCATGAAGTCCAGTCATGCCTTTTAAACTTCTATTGGTTAAACACAACTGAAGTATTAAGAATTCCCCCAGTCTCGGTCTGAGACTAAAAATTAAGACTTGAAATATTAAGCAAGTGCTTTCTCTGTCCTAGAGAACAAACATCTCTGGACCCAGCTGAGTGTTGTTCTTCTAACAGAATGATTGCTTTTCAAAATAACACTCAAGTATGAAACTGTCCAGTAGACACAGTATCAGAAACAGAGCAGATCCATTTTCTAAGCCCCATGTAGGCAGACACCATCTAAGCCAGATGGAGCTTTGAGATTTTTAATTTAAAACTATCTAAAAAGCAATACAGTCTTCTAAAAATGGCTTTTACTGATGGCAACCATCATGATTCACATACTAAAAAGTCTCTTGTTCTCATACCAGAAAATTTAAAGGTAGTGTAACTTCTTTGTCATTGCAGGAACTTATCTTAATCTATTATGCATTGTTTTAACTATTATAAATTGGTAAATGAAATAAAGGCACATCTCAACTTTTGACTGTCCATTTCATTATTGTCATTTACATATGAATCAAGCTCTGCCAGCCTGCCCACCCCTGGGAGGAAGATACCTTGTCTGGTAGTAAGGACTTCCCTGGGCTAGAGGCCCCAGGGCAGGAGGTCTTGAAGAGATGGTATGAAAAGTAATCTCTTTTCTTAGTAGTCATATATTGATAGAACTCAACATAATTAAAATGTCTTAAATACTATTAAATATAAATAGCATTTAAATACCATTATGATACTATTTTAATTATGTTGAGTTCTATCATTCCACAGCTCTAAATTCCAAACAAGCAACTTATAGAAACTTTTGGAATATTGCCTTTTTGTAAGATGATCTCCCAGCACCCTCATCCAAGATTGTTGTAATTCTTTCAGAACCAAGAATTCACAGAACCAAGTTGCTTAAAGATCCAATGGAGCAAGCCAGTCTCATTAACTGAATATAGAAGTTGTAATGGATGCTAACATTTAAGAACTTCCCTTGTGCCCGTCCTATGCAAAGAGCCTTGTGTATAAAAGTTTAGTGAATTGTTATAACCGCCTCATGCAGAAGGCATTATCATTCCCCCCTGTATCTTTAGATGAGAAGATAGACAGACTATAGATATTGGTAAAACGTGTGTTTTAAGTGCAGGGCAGTACAGTATGTTAGTTACTAAGCTTCTAAGGAGTCAAAGACATGGTCCTGCCCTTAAGATTCTTATGTTTTCCTGGGACACTGGGTTCTCGTGAGCTTCTCCTGCTGTCCTGCAGGATGGCGGGTGAATGCCCAAATGAGCACATCGAAACATATGCTTCAGGCACTCACTGCAGACAAGACCACTGAATACGTAAGGAAACTCTTCTTAGAACCCTTAGAATTTGAGCTGGTCATTGAATAAAGCTGAGATAAAATATTTCAGGGAAAGAGTCTGAAATATTTGAGGCAGAGCAGTGTCCTTGGCCACTTTGTGAAATAACAGTTTGAACATTTGTCTTATGTGGAAGACATGCAGTCTGTAATTGGTGTCTTCAGGGCTCAGAAGAGCAGTGCCCTGGACAGTGGTTTAAAGATGTTTGAATGCAGTATTTTCCCCACTATCCATGCTGGCATCTGTGGACTCAGTTCAGTTCAGTCACTCAGTCGTGTCCGACTCTTTGCTACCCCAAGAACCGCAGCATGCCAGGCCTCCTTGTCCATCACCAGCTCCCAGAGCTTGCTCAAACTCATGTCCGTTGAGACGGTGATGCCATCCAACAATCTCATCCTCTGTCTTCCCCTTCTCCTCCTGCCCTCAATCTTTCCCAACATCAGGGTCTTTTCAAATGAGTCAGCTCTTTGCATCAGGTGGCCAAAGTATTGGAGTTTCAGCTTCAACATCAGTCCTTCCAGTGAACACCCAGGACTGATCTGCTTTAGGATGCACTGGTTGGATCTCCTCACAGTCCAAAGGACTCTCAAGAGTCTTCTCCACACTACAGTTCAAAAGCATCAATTCTTCGGCACTCAACTTTCTTTACAGTCCAACTCTCACATTCATACATGACCGCTGGAAATACCATAGCCTTGACTTGACAGACCTTTGTTGACAAAGTAATGTCTCTGCTTTTTACTCAAAGCTAAATTCACATTAGAGCCCAACATGCTAACATTATGATTCAGTAACAGCCACAGCAGCTAACATTTGTTGAGCACTTACTACATATCAGATCCTGTTTTGTGTTTTTACTTATCTCATTTATTCCTCACAACAACTCTATGAGGTAATTTATAGATATAGGAACTAATAAATAAGCCACAGAGATTAATTCATTCACTTACTAAGAAGCAGAGCTAGGATTTGAACCTAGGCAGTCTGCCTCCACAGCCCTCATGCTCTGCACTACAATGAATCTAGAAATTTTTTTCACAGAACATTTCTTTAAGTGGTACCATCTCTGTCCCCAAACTCGCTGTATGTATTTTGAGCAGACACTTGTCTGCGTGTACACACACACCTCCTAACCTACAGCTTGCTAAGAGGAATGCAGAAAGGGGCATCTTCAGTTTCTTACTACTGTATAGTATGTATTCTATATACTTTGCTACCAGTTTGTGATAATACAAGGATTGTGGTTCTGGTTGGTGGGCATCGATGAACAGGCTCTGAGGTCTACAGGTAGAGGGGGCAGTAAAACATCAAACTCACTTGTCAAGGAAAAGTTTGATCAATACAGAGCAAGGTAGTCATGATTAATGTTGAATTGACACAAGGTTGATCAGTTTGTAGTGCAGGTGAGGTTAACAGGTAAGACATATTATATTACCATCTTAGTGGATGTATCGTGCTCAGTGTTCCAGTGACAATCGGTCTTGGGTGCTTGACCAGACAGCCTTCCTTCCTGTGGGTAGGTTCCTGCTACAGCCCCCCAGGTGGGAGTCAGCCAGCCTTTTCTCACACAGTAGGCACATCACCTCTCGACAGCTGTTAAAAAGTATTTTCCTGTGGCTTCTCACCACAGGACCCATTTCCCTCCTCTGAAGCCGAACAGTTCGGGCCTCGTCTTTCCTCCAGGCCATCAGGTACAAGTGCACTGGAGTTGCCTGGACCAACCTTTCATTGCCTCCTCTGCTCCGAGGTACACAGTGCCCAGTGTCCCAAAAGGACTTCCCTCCAGTTCTGAGTCTAAACCTTGTCGATACGGGAATTCTCATTTCTTAACGACATAGCTCTTGAGGGCTGGAGTATTTTATAAGACAGTTCTGAAACCAGATTGGAACCTAGTCCTTTCCCTAAAGTAAATCACAGAGGAGAGGAGACTGCCTGCCAACATTTACGGAGAAATTGAGCACAACCTAATGGTTCAGGCTGAAGGGGAAACATGGTGATATAAGGTGGGGAAGTTGCTTTGTATCTTTGTTGTTCTTAAGATTGAGGTAAAATTGGGATAGAGTGAAACTGAACAGGTCTTAAATGTACCATTTAATAGAATCCAAACTCTTAATCAAGATACAGAATGTCTCTGGCCCCCCCCACCCCCAAATTTCCTCATGCTCCCTTCCCACCAGTCCCCGCCCCCATAGGCAACTACTGTTCTGATTTCCACCACAAGTTAATTTTGCCTACATCATAGAGTTCTGTGATGAATCAAAAGTCTCTCACTGAAGATTACTTGGTATGGAAGAAAGCAACATTCAGAGATTATGCATCAACACACTGTGTGTCCTTGGGCCAAAAACTTAACCTTCCTGGGCCTCTTACAGGATTCCATGGGTGATCCTTTTGATTCCTTAAAGATGGCACTCTAGTTCCATTTCTAATCTCAGAGATCCCTTCCCCTAGTCCGTTCAAGAACCCCAAACAGAAATAAACCTGGGCTCATTCCACCCCCTCCAGTTGAGCACTCTGTCAGGTCAGTCCTCCCTTGTGATTTTTTTTGAACACGTCACTTCTTTTAGTCCCTACCTCCTCTTCATTTCTTGCCTTGTAATGACCAAACTACTCTTCCAACCTCTTTGCCCCTGGTCCTCTCCCAAACTATTCTTGTTACTGCTCTCAAGCTAACCCCTGCTCAGATGAAACAAATTCTGGCTCCTTGTCTATTTAAAATCCTTAAGAGGTTCTCTACCACTTAGGTGCTTCTCTATCACCTACAGACTTGAGTTCCCTTTCTCAAGTTTGACAGTGAGTGTCTTCACTGAACGCCTCCAGCCTAGTTTAGTGCCTTGAGCCCTCCATGCTCTCCGCTGGGAGGTTCACCTGCCACGGCTCAGGAAGACGCTTGCTGTCTCCCTGATTCTGCTGTGAGTTCGGGAGTGAAGTTAGGGGTTGGTGTTTTTTGGTTCACTTCTCCATCTCCAGCACCTGGCATATGACTTTGCTGAAAACAACCCCACAGTAACCAAACAATGAAATTTCTTAGGATGATGGCAGTATTAAGTCAGGGTCTCATTCAGTCTCTGAATTCAACTTCACACTGATGTTTCTAGAAATTAAAAAGTCATATGGAGGTTTTCAGGCATGTCTGACCACTCTATCAACTCTGACACAGAATTTTTCTTTCCAGTAGCCTTTGTAGTGATATTGGGTCAAAAGTAAGAACGTTTTTTATTTGGAGAGAGGGTGTCTATTGATAGGAGTTCTCTATAAACAGTGAATCCTGTTGGTGGAAAAGAGCTGTGTTCTTTAATTCCTATCTCAAATCTAATTTAAGGTGCTTATTTATTTAATTCTTGAATGGCAGATTCCTATTTCTAGAAACAAAGATGATTTCTTTCTAAAGGTCTTTGTGGTAATTAGCAAGCAGATAAAAAACTAAAAGTGACTGGTAAATATTGACGCAAGAGCCCAGGAACACAGGTATTTATAGCCCTTGTTTGTTCATCTTGGTTCACTCTGTCCTGATTTTTCTTTCCCTGCCTTCAGTGTGAATCAGCATTGCCGTCCAGATGGATCTTTACTCCGTCTGTATTTTTATCTTTTCCAAAACCTAGGTAAGAACCTTGATGCTGTCCATGACATCACGGTGGCATACCCTCACAACATTCCCCAGACGGAGAAGCACCTCCTCCTCGGGGACTTTCCCAAGGAGATCCACTTCCACGTCCACCGGTACCCCGTGAACACCCTCCCCAAGTCCAAGGAGGACCTCCAGCTCTGGTGCCACAAGCGGTGGGAGGAGAAAGAAGAGAGGCTGCGCTCCTTCTATCAAGGAGAGAAGAATTTTTCCTTCACGGGGCAGACGGTCGTCCCTCCTTGCAAGTCAGAGCTCAGGGTGCTGGTGGTCAAATTCCTCTCCATCCTCTACTGGACCCTGTTCAGCCCCACAATGTGCCTGTTCATCTACCTGTACAGTCTTGTCCGGTGGTATTTCATCATTGTCATCATCATGTTCGTGCTGCAGGAGAGAATATTTGGTGGACTGGAGATCCTCGAACTTGCAAGTTACCGCCTCTTACACAAACAGCCACATTTAAACGCCAAGAAAAATGAGTAAGATCATTAAGGTTCACGGTGGAAAAGCCTAGGGTGTGTTTCGGAAATGTTCTAAGGCTTTGTAAATGGAGATGCATTTTTGCATGACTGTGTCAAATATTTCTTACCGTCATTATTTGTTAAAAGATATTTTGCACTTAGTTTTGTGGAACAATATTGCTACACACACAGTTTTTTTTTTTATTTTAATCTCTGAATGTAATTTCAACACTGTGTAGCAGGGAGCGATGGTGGCAACATTAACGAGGGCTGGAGTATTAGTAAACAATCAGCAGGCTGTTAGCAGTCAAAGTACACACAGACCTTACAGGTCCAGCCCTGCTTCCTGACACATTCCCCAGATGGGAGGCAGCACTGAAGCTCCTGAGCATCAGCCCAGATCAAGTGCCGGCACTTGACTGCGAAGGTGAGGGACCTTCCTCCCAGCTCCCTCCCGGCACTGTCCCTGCACCCCTTCCTATGCCAATCAAACCCTTGCATCCTTCTTAAGACCAGAAGACAGAAACACCTTCTCCTTAAGCCGAACAAACATTTTGATAGGAAGCCCTTCATTATTCATGAAACCTTGGCATTTAGCCTTGCACTGACCGAGACATCAGAAAACCACCGGTGCCCTTTTCTCAACGCAGAAAATAAGACCTAGACGAGTCTCAGGGAGCAACCACAGGCTCTCCACTCAGAAACCTTAGTGTAAATTTTTAAAGCTCGGACTTCAAACAGTAGTTCTTCACTTCTGTGTACCTTTGCATATTTAGCACTTGTTTCTTTACAGCTTGTTGGCAGGTGTCGCTTTTCTGCATTAACAATGGTATACATCAAAGTCACTTACCTTTTTGAGAACATTCTGGTATTGCCGTCAGAAACTCACTTTTGAAGTTGTGTCTTGGTTGAAATATTTCTTTAAAACCTTCCACAAGAAAGGAAGGTTATTGTATTTTCTACATGTGCATGTGTGTCTAACTTCTGCCACTAAATCAACAACAAAAACACTTGCAGACAGGGCCGTAATGGTTTAACCTAAATTATTCAACCCTTGTAGCCTTGACAAATTTTATTAAAATCAAAGTGGTCACAAAATGAATCCTTTCTTAATGATAGGGATCTCTCTCTTTTTTAGTCTCAGGCTTCCTCTTTCACTAGTAAAATTTAAACCCACTTTTGACCAATTGTTCTCCTAAATATTCTTGTCATTTGGAGTCAGTGGAAAATCCAGCAAGCCAACAGTACCAGTCTCCTTCTGAGGCATTAAAAAAAAAAAGAAATATGTGGTCGAGGTTTCCACTCCACTGGAGCCTTGCAATTACTTTTTAAATTTTATTTATTTATTTTGTCCTAATGGGAATGCTGATCAGAGTAGCAGAAAAGATGGGGCAATTGAAAGTCTTGTCCTGTAAAGCAAACCTGCCCGCTTATTCCTGCCTTGAACCAGTCCCAGACATTCTTTCTAGCTTGGTCTGCTCTTGGTGCAAGCGCTTTCTCCTTAATGACGTTTTGTTTTTGCTAGACGGTGATTTCCATCCAGTGAGCAGTGGACACGGGCATCGCCAGGGAAGGCAAGCACGCTGTGAGCTGGACTTACCAGGCAGACTCTTCCGGAAGGTCCTGGTCACAGCAGCCCTCTATCAGCACTCCACCTCCACTGGGAGGGTTCTAACTAGGGCCTCTACTGAAGGCCCAGCCTGTTTAACTCCTCCCCCGAGGCTGTTTCCAGTACTGCTGGGGCTTCTGATTCGTTACTACCCACATCTGCTCCAGACCCAGGTCTTCAGTGGTTTTTAAGGTGGTTGTTTTTTTTTTTTAAACCTTCTCCCCACCCCCAGCCCCCAATAAAAGACGTTTTTAATTTAGGTCTTTCTCAGACTTCTGGTTATACTTGGAAACAAGAAAATAGTTTAGTAATCAGGATTGCCTTTGTCCTGGGTAAGAGAGATAGGCTGCACTTTCTACCCTTCAGGTGTTTGTAATGTAGGCTGTTCCCCCTTCCTCCAGGCTTCTCTTGGCTTCTCTGGCTTTAATGGCAGGTCCTCTTTAACCCTCTGAAACCTGTAAAGGGGGAACTCTCACTTTTTCAAACACGATTTCTTTTGGTCTTAAAAAAAAAAAAAAAAAAAACATGTTTTATGATAAAACACAAGCTCTTTTTTTAATGCCCAGAACTCATAAGCCCAGAAACTGAGACATTTGTACTTGCTCTAAGACTTAGAAATGGTAACTTTAAAAAGAAAAAAGTTGCCTCTTTGGGGTTTTTTTTTGGGGGGGGTGTTTTGTTTGTGTTTTTTGGGGGGGGATGGGGAGGGGTTGCAATAAGGCTTCTTTTAAAATTGTAATTATTTGTGTTTTCCTACCCAACTTTTTCTTCTCTTCTTTAAAGAAATATATGGTCCATGATTTAAACTCTAAAACTGATAGCAAGTAGAGATTAGGAGTAATGTCAAGTAGAGGTTAATGCAGCTTCAGTCCTGCTTGGCCCCAGGAAGGAGCCTCTCCCCACCTCCCACCCTCACTCTGAACTCAGCAGCCCCTTGTCTGGCTGCATATGGGCCCTCGCCTCCATCGTAAAGCCCTTTCAGTCCATCAAGAGTAAACTCAGTGGAGTTTGAAATGTTTACAGCGCTATGTGTCCACTTGTCACATCTTTCCCATTTGGAAATGTTTTAAATAAAGCGAGTGTGGTTTATAGGGGACGTGAAAGATTACACTTAAAATAGAAACATACAACGAACGAAGGGCACTGATGAGGCCATAAGGCTTCCCACCAGGCCTCTTTGATGAAACAAGCCAAAGTACTTGTAAAATCCAGTAGAAGAACATGGTGGAAGACTGAAAGAAAAATAAATGTCAGAGCCCATAATTTAAAGCTGTTAGTAAAATCCTTTCCTTGTTTGTCATGCTACTAAAACACAGCTTCTTCTTGAGTCACTTTGAAATGAGTTACGTCCACAGCCCTAAGTCAGACGTTGTCAACCATCGGCAGCTGAGACTCCAGGGAGACGTTCCCATCTCACCCGGACTTCAAGCGCCTGACCATGCTGCCCTTGTGCACTTTTATAATAGAGACTAATGGAGGGAGCCTGTTGGTATTAAATTGTTTACATTTCTTTATATAAATAATGTGCTTTCAGTGCCTTAGTTACAGGTCCCTTTCTTTTTCTTGTTCCAAGAATCCTGCAGTATGTCTCTTAGGTAAAAGTCTCTTTGCTATTCACTGGGAGTATTTATAGAACACTGGTCACTGTGGTCAATACTACTTTATGATGCCATCTGGAAAAGAGAACTTGATGCTGAGGGTAGCAGTTGCCTCAGGGCTATGATTTATGTTGTAGAAAACAAAGATGCTCTTGTCACATGATGAGTTTCAGATTAGATATGGCCCTAAAGTTGTCATGTGCCGACCTTATATTCTTATTTCAGAAGAGAAATCTTGGTTTTGGTAATTCATTTTTTTAAAAAGATCATTATGTGCAAAACACTAGGTTTTAAAAATAACTCACAGAATGGCCTTAGTTTTCAATGTCCACTGGTATGTTTGTGAGTTGTGGTCTCTAGTATCCATCCCAAAATAAAGTGGAATGAATTCAATAGAGTTTACATGTGTGTTGGGCTTCTGTTTGTGCAAGGATGACTGACTGGGTGCCGTATCGTTACAGTCTCACCGTGTGTATTGCTGGGGAAGAGCTGATCAGTTAGGACTCTATTTCACAGATATTTGAAACAAAATGCCAGAGCAAAAAGGGGATATAATGCCTTCATCCTTGAAAAAGTCCAGGGGCCACAGCCAAATTCAGGGCTCAGTGAATGTCCTCAGAACATTCTCTTCCTCTGTCTCTCAGTTCAGCCTGAAGGGAATGTGGTCATTCCACAGGAGGGGGGTCAACGGGAAATACCCACGTCAGCAGCTCTAAGAGGCAAGTGGGCTCTAGCCACTGCTCGTCTGCTGTCGGAAGCTGGAACTAGGAAGGCAAACCTTCTACCAAAGCCTGACAAGTACATAAAAACATACTTAGCCAACAGACACAAAAGTCATGGGACTTAAGGGTAGCAGAATATGCCACCCCAATATATGCATATAGGAGCTCAGGGCATGCCACCCCAATTAGACTACGTTGGTGTGCAGATTATTTTCAGTTGTAGGAACTTGAAAAATAGCAAATACAGGGAAGGGCTCTCTCTGAACTCCCTTTTCTACCTAAAGAGATCCTCCAAAAGGAGCTCAGTCACCATAAATCCCCTCCCTGGGGGTTTCATCAAACTGACTGACTCTTGTCACAGGAAGGGACAGTACACACCCACACATTTTGTCACAGAAGGCCATACTCCCCTCTCCCCCCAACTATTCCAAGGGCTCATTCATCTTTCCTGATCACCATTCACTGTCCCCTAAGAAGGCTACTTTCTCCCTCCCCTTTCCATTAAGTAATATTTCAGCCTGGATTCTAAGGCACCTCGGGGAGTTGCTCAGTTTTCCCTGGTTATCTCCATGAATACAGGAGGGATACATGCTAATCAATTTTTGATTGTTCTCTTGTTAATCTGTCTGATATTTCAAGAACCCACAAGGGTAGAAGGAAAATGATTTAATTTCTCTGCAGAACCTGAGCTCTGCAGCACCCTATTCTGTCTTTGGATCCTCCAATGAGCATCTGCTTGAAAGATTCACTCTAAGGGGAGCTCCCATCACCACTCTCTGGGAAAAGGGTATGCAGGACCAGAAGAGCCAGGTTGCCAGGACGGGGGTCATCAGGCTGGTGGGATATCTATAATCTGATCAGACAGAGGGGAGAAGAGAGCAGAGTCTGTCTGGTCCCCCTTGTGCTTCCACATCACTCATTTCACTGATAAATCATATAAAGGGATTCAGCAACCCCCTGTGAAGGGCGGGTTTCTGAAGAGGTACTTCAAATGCCAGCTAGTAGGCCATAGGATGTCACAGAATCTAACCTGCACTCAGGCAGTGCACTCTTCATGCCAAAACATTTTTAAAGTAAATACTTAAAAGACAACCTGTGCTCTCTTGGCGGTGTTGACTTGATTCACAGGAGCCACATGGTGACTTGATGCCCACAGTCACCTCAACCTTACATCTTCTCAGGTTCAAATCCAGTGGGAAACAGCCAGAGAGACCCCTTCCCCAGTGGCTCAACACCAATTCTAAATTGGGTGGCAGTGGTCATTCCTGAACCATGCACTTGCCTGAAAATATTAGGTGGGTTGTATCCCTGGATTACTCACCACCCCCCTAGAGCCAGGTCTGGAGGGTGTCCCCTTGGACCACAGGGACAAGGTTTTGGGGAGGGATGGACTTTAAGAGGATTGCTATTGAGAACAGGATAAAAATGATGCTGGATGGCCAGATGTCCACCTTGACTCTGCAACTTCAAAAACCTCCCAGTGGAGTCAGGAGGAAATTGACACGGCTTCCAGAGAAAGTCCCAAACCCTGCACCATGAGAGACACAGAAGAGGTCAGCCGTCTTCTCCCTCAACCCCAGGGGACATCTAGGTCCCCAGGAGCCCACGGGTTCTCCAGAGTTGCACACAGACAACCTCATCAACAACTGGCCCCTCTGAGGACCTCACGTCACGACCTCCCCCCAGATTGCCCAGAGTTAAGACAGGATGGACAGCATTTCCATGGGAGATCAGTGGAAGTATAGATCTCTCCCTACTGGCCAACGCAGTCCTCTTTCTCCAAGCACTGCAGGCACAGAACCTCACCATGTCACTCATCCCTTGCTCACCTACCCTGACAGTCAAGTCATCACCCAACGTGTGCCTTCCTCCTTGGGGGCTGCTCTTCATTCCTGTTGCACTAGATCTGGCAAGTCTGCACCATCTAGCAGCTCTCTCTGCTCCAGGAGATGATGCCTTTGTCTGTCCACAGGACCCAGCTGATCTCCCCACAGTGCTAGTTTAATCATGGAACCCCACTTCTTATTGCCCTCAACGACTTCCTAATGATGTCAGGCAGCCCAGACTCAACCTCTCTCTCCCTGTTCCTCCCAACCCAGCCTAACCTTGGGCCCAGGATTTTCCCCAGATGTGGACCATCGCCTAAAACTCACGTGCCCTCTGTCTTTTCCCACCTTCACTCATAAAGGTGCTTCCTTCACAGCCCAAATTCAGTCAAATCTCACTTTTTCTCTGAACCGTTTCCTGATCAAGCTAGCTAGAAATGTCCTCCTCTCGTGGTGATATTTCTCTGCAAATCTTGCTTAGCTGTATTACATACTATCTTATGTTATAGTTATTTTTCAGTCCTATTACCTCAGCTGGATTATAAGATTCTGGAAAGCCAAGATAAGAATGTCTCATATTTCTCTTATCATGAACAGCATTTAGCCCAGCATCTCACCAATTCCTTTTGCACAGTAAATTCTAAACAATGATTCCTTGGAAGTCATTCAGAAAAGATCCTGAAGTAAACTCAAGCTGGGTGCAAATTTTATAAATTTAACATAACAAAAACAAATTTTGAAATGCAAACCCATCTATTTCTGGGAAATTATTAGCTTTTCTTTTTTACATGAATCAAATAATTTTTTATTGAAGTGATTTACCAAAATATATTAGCATCCAAATTCTTAAAAGCAGAAACTTGACTCAAAATGTGCATCCTGCGGACATCCCTGGTGGCTCAGTGGATAGGAACCTCCTGCCAATACAGGAGACTTGGGTTCAATCCCTGGTCCAAGAAGATCCTACATGCCACGGAGCAGCTAAGTCCACGCACCACAACTGTTGAGCCTGTGCTTTAGAGCCTGGGAGCCCCGACTACTGAGCACATGTGCTACAACTACAGAAGCCCAAGTGCCCTAGGGCCCATGAGAAGCCACCGCAATAAGAAGCCCAAGCATTGCAACAAAGAGTAGCACCTGCTTGCCTCAACTAGTGAAAAGTCCACACAGCAACAAAGATCCAGTACAGCCAAAAATAAATAAAATTTTTTTTTTTTAAATATAAGAGTCTTGTCCAACTAATCTCACCTCCCCCCAGCTACACCTGTAGAGGAGAATTTTCCAATCAGTTCAGTTCAGTCGCTCAGTCATCTCTGACTCTTAGCAACACCATGGACTGCAGCACACCAGGCTACCCTGTCCATCACCAATTCCCAGAGCTTGCTCAAGCTCATGTCCATCGAGTTGGTGATGCCATCCAACCATCTAATATTCTGTTGTACCCTTCTCCTCCTGCCTTCAATCTTTTCCAGCATCAGGGTCTTTTCCAATGAGTCAATTCTTCACATCAGGTGGCCAAAGTATTGGAGCTTCAGCTTCAGCATCAGTCCTTCCATTGAATATTCAGGACTGATTTCCTTTAGGATAAACTGGTTTGACCTCCTTGCAGTTCAGGGGACTCTCGAGTCTTCTCCAACACCACAGTTCAAAAGCATCAATTCTTTGTCACTCAGCCTTCTTTAAGGTCCAACTCTTACACCCATACATGACTACTGGAAAAACCATAGCTTTGACTAGACAGACCTTTGTCGGCAAAGTAATGTCTCTGCCTCTTAATATGCTGTCTAGGTTTGTCATAGCTTTTTTCCCAAGGAGCAAGCGTCTTTTAATTTCATGGCTGCAGTCATCATCTTCAGTGATTTTGGAGCCCAAGAAAATAAAGAATTTTCCAATACCTAACATAATTCTTATGCATTGATCTATCCCCAAAAATGCACTGACCAAAAAAAAAGTAAGACGCATGCACAAATCTCTCCATTGTAGCTCTATTAGTAAGAATAAAATACTACCAACAATCTAAATGGCCGTGGCAGGGAATGATTGAATACACCATGGTAAAATTATATGACTGAGTTCTGTACAGAGGCGTGATGCACAGCTCCATACACTGACATGAAACATTCCTCCAAAATACTGTGTTAAGTGAAAAAAGAAAAATGGAGAACAAGGTATATAGGTATGCTTTTATCAGAAAATGTGAGGCCATATAGATACACACACACATGCTTAATTTCAAAGCTAATTCATTCAAAATAATTTTAACATAGAAATTATAAAAGTAAAATGGCAACATTGGGGGAGGGAAGGAGCTTGATGGATGGGACTAGGATAGGAACTAGATTTCTTTTATGTACCTTATTTTATGCTATATGCTGACTTTGGAACCAAGTTAATGTTTTACATAATTATAAAACTAAATGAGAGTTTTATAAAACTAACCACTGGCTGTCCAGTGGTTAGGACTCAGCACTTTCACTGTGGTGGCCCAGGTTTAATCTTTGTCTGGAGAACTATGATCCTGCACACTGTGTATTGTGGCCAAAATAATTTTTTTTTGTTTTTAAATAAAATTAAATGAAAAATGTAAAAAGCAATTTCTAAAAATAAAAAGGAAAATGAAACAAATGACCCTAACATATCAAATTTGTGGAATAACTACACACAGAAGAATGGTTTCAGTTAATTATAATATATATCCTTAACAGTATATATTTTAAGGCAAAAAGAATTTTTAAAAAGTTGTTTTTATCGTCATTTTGTTAGTAATGATACCAGTTTATTTTCTGAAATTATTACATTTATTGTTAAATTTAGGCATGTAAGTGATTATGATAATGTTGCTAGAACCAAGATCTTCAGTGTGAAAGATATATAAGTATAGAATTTTAAAAGTTCAATCAAATCCCCATAATCCTAAATTTGAACTGAAAATAATCAGTATAAATTTATGACGTATTTCATCTTGAAAATGAAACAAAAACAGCAGAGAGCTACTTGGTTGTCCTGTCCATTGAAAATGCCATAAATACTGGCCAACTATCGAGTAACCTAGTTTCCAGGTAGTGGAAAACCATTTTCCATTCAAACGAACCAGAGATTCCTGGACAAATGGACCAGGACTGTAGAAGGTAAACCTGGACATCTTGAGATACTATTTCAAAAGCGAGGAAGTTTTCAAAGACTTTTGAGGTCAGTGATTAGGGCTTAATCTCCAAAATACATAAACAATTCATATAACTCAAAAACAAACAACCCAATAGCAAAGTGAGCAGAAGACCTAAATAGACATTTCTCCAAAGAGGATATGCAGATGACCAACAGGCACATAAGAAAGTGCTCATCATCACTAATTATTAGAGAAATTCAAATCAAAACTAAAATGAGGTACCATCTCACACCAGTCAGAATGGCCATTATCAAAAAGTCTAGGACTTTGCTGGTGGTCCAGTGGTTAGAAGCCCTCCTGCCGATGCAGGGGACACAGGTGTGCTCCCTGATCTAGGAAGACTCCACATACCGTGGGGCAGCTCAGCCCGTGCACCACGGCAGCGGCATCTGTGTGGTCTCCAGAGCCGCTGAGCCGCAGCTACTAAAGCCCGTGCACCCTAGAGCTTGCGTTCTGCAGCAACCAAGAAACCCACACATCACAACTAGAGAGTAGTCCGCGTGTAGCAACAAAGACCCAGTGCAGCCAAAAATAAACAGCAAAATAAAATTTTAAGAGTCTGTAAGTAACATACTGGAGAGGTTGTGGAGAAAAGGGAACCCTCCTCCATTGTTGATGGTACTATAAATAGGTTACAGCCACCGCAGAAAACAGTATGGAGATGCCTCATAAAAACTAAAAGTAGAGCTACCATATGATCCAGCAATTCCACTCCTGGGCATTTATCCTGAGAAAATCACAATTCTAAAAGATACATACACCCAATGTTTACGGCAGCATTATTTAAAATAGCCAAGACAAGGAAGCAACCGAAATGTCCATTGACAGATGAATGGGTAAAAAAGAATGAAATAATGCCATTTGAAGCAATGCGGATTGACCTAGAGATTATCATACTAAGCAAAGTAAGTCAGAAAGAGAAAGACAAATATCACATGATACCAAATAATATTATATGTGGAATCTAAAATATGGCACAAATGACCATATCTATGAGACAGAAACACTCACAGATACTATATAGAGAACAGATTTGTGGTTGCCAAAGGGGTGAGGGGAGAGGAAAGGATTGGGAGGTTGGAATTAGCAGATGCAAACTACTCTCTATACGATGGATGAACAGCAAGTTCCTACTGTTTAATACAGGGAACTATATTCAATATTCTATGATAAACCATAATAGAAAAGAATATGAAAAGGAATATATATACTTATAACTGAATTGCTTTGTTGTACAGCAGAAATTAACACAACATTGTAAATCAACTATATTTCAATAAAATTAAAACAACAACAAAACCCAAAAAATCTTTGATGTCAGGATTGAAAGACTCAGGAGCCAACCTAACCAGTTCCCACCACTCAAACACGGACAGTTTGAATATCAATAAGAAAAATAATTGAAATACTAAGATGTCAAGTGTGGTAAAAGCCCAGAGTTAATGATGCTCAAAATAAATAAATAAAAACACACACTGATATATTTGGAGGATGCTGGATAACTAATTCTTTACTCTGAAAAGTGGTATCTAGAGGAAAAGAATTTAGCATTTAACCTTCCTTTCCTACACAAATGGTATCTCAAGCTAAGTATTTAATGAAGGAAAGTTTCTCTCAATGGGAGTAATCCAGCTTATAATTGATAAAACCTATAGACTGAAAATTACTTCAGAGTCACATTAATCAAATGCAGTGGGTAAATCTTGTTGGGTCCTCTTTTGAGGAAATAAACCATAAAAATAAACTATGAGATAGTCAGTTACACTAACTGGATATGTAATGATATGAAGGAATTATTTTTTAGGTGTGAAATGGTGTGTGATTATGATTTTTAAGAAGTCTTATCCTTTGCAGAACCCGATGCAGTGCTGTGCTGTCTGGGGCAGAGAACTGAGCAGACCCCGAGCAGGTGGCCCTGTGTCTCCTGACGGTAGGTGAGCCTGCATCGTTCTGGTCTCTAAAGTGTGCCCTTGGAGTAAGAAAATGTTAAATGAGATTGCTGCCTCGAGAGATTTTAGGACCCATACTTGTTTCAGCTCTTTCACTAATGACAAGAAGGCACAGGCGTCTGGAGAAAGCTGGGTGTGGAGGGCTGGGGTCCTGTCTCGTCCCTCAGGACAGTGGGACTCTGAGCTTGGCCCTTTCTCTCTAGTCTGGGCTTGGGACTACCTTGGGACGCCTTGCTGGCCCTTAGCCTGTCCCGGGTCATCCAACCACAGTGCAGGTTTCTCGGCAGGGCCAGGAGACACAATATGCACACGTGTTGAAATGCCCTGTGCTTTCTCCATCCACTCAGCTCACCAAAGATACCCCTCCTCGTTGGGGGTCGGCAGGGGCACAGACAGCACCCTCCCTAGTCTGGCCTCCACATATAGGCTCTGCTTTCACCTCCCTGAGGCCAGGGCCCACCAACCAGATCACCTGGATCACCTGCAGAGTTTCACACCTCCGCCTGGTCCCACCCCCGGATTCTGACTTAATCGGTCAGGATGCCAGCTGAGCATTAGGTGCCATCAAGGTTCCCAGACAATACTAACAAGCGTCCAGTCTGTCCACCCTTCTCAGGCCCCACACAGAGGGCGTCCGCTCCCCGGGTCCCCACACCCTCATCTGTAAAATGAGCCCTTGGTCTGAGATGCTCTGGATGAAGTTTGAGCTGATTTAATTAAGTAAATATTTATTATCTACTTACTGCCTGTGGGGCCCTGCACAAAGGAGGGAACCAAGATGAGGGGGCTTTACTCTGTCCCTCCTGCCCACACACAAGATTTCCTTCTCTGCAAAACAAAAACAAACCACTGTTTACGAGGTGTGAAGCCAACCAGACAGCAATGAAGAGGGTCAACTAGAGAGGGCATCTTGCCCAAAGCACAAACTCTTCCTGGTGCCAAAGTCTGGGTGCAGGCGAGGCTGGAGGGGCCCCATACGTGGTAGGTGAGCAGGGGCACCCACCCTCTGTCCACTGCCCGGGGAAAGAGGTGATGCAGACTGTAGCTAGCACTGCTATGTCAGAAACTGTCATAAGATGACAAAGGGCCATAGCCCACAAGAGGTATTTTCCATCCCACAGGCAGGCTGAACGGAGGGTCCGTCTTTCTTCACCTCTTTATTCTGCAAGATCTCTGTTGGAACCGGGAGATTAATGTGAGTGACCCACACTTGCAGGGGACTGAGTGGCAGATTCAGTTTCCCCGTTGGGCCCTGTCAGAGCAGCAAGTGGATGAGGAAGGAGACGGGCTGCCTGGAGGGTGCACGCACAGTGATAGGTGAGTTTGGGCCTGCAGTCAGATGCCAGCCACACTGGGCTTTGAGGAGCCAGGAGGTCATTCCGAGGAGAGAGGCCTGCAGAGACCAGCTCCACCCTGCCTGCCCCTGCTATGGAGATGCCCTCACTGGTCCTGAGGAGCCATGGGACTGGCTGCCTTGAGGCCACCCATGACTCTACTCATGGCGCTAAATACAGACAGAGACCCCAGACTGGATCCTGGCAGATTTGCCTGTGCTTTGTAAGTTAGTCAGTATTCCTGTAGGAATGTTCAGTACCTGGGTTGGATGACCGTCCTCTGGCTAGGTAAGGGTGTCAGATCTGGGGAGCTGGAGGAACTATGTTCATCAAAATTCTTTCCCTGTGGTCCCTGCTGCCAAGATGCTGTTTCCCAGATAACACGTGGCTTGTTCCTTCGGTCCCTTCCTGGCTTTATTCAGACACCTTGAGGCCTGAGGAGTCATCAGCTTTTCCACTGCAGGCATCTGTCATTCAACCAAGCCACGTGCTCCCCATTCACTTTTTGGGAAACATCCCCACAGTCTTCCTATTGAGATGAGAAGACAAATATCAAATGTGGGAGCAGCTGGGCCAGTGCCATCACCTTTTCTGGCTGGATGAAAAGAAGGTCAGGGGGTAGGAGTGTGAGGGGGGCTGCGAACATCTAAATGGGGGTGCTGTCAGGCAGAACAAAGGGCAGCTTCTGCTCACCACTTCTCTCTCGCAGGCCGGGGGCCAGAAGCAGGCTGGTCAGCGATGAGGCCCGTGGCACCCTTTCCCCAAGCAGCGGTGGGGGCAGAGGTTCCCAGACACCACATGCTCTGAGGCCAGGGCGTGCAGGCCTACTGTGTGCCCCTCATCATCTGGTGCAGGGAGCATGCCCACTTTGGGCATGGGAAGAGGCCAGACCCTTCACAGATTACTGCAGAAAACTGCCAAAAACCCATCCCCCTGTTCCACACACACTTTGAATCTCACAGCATTCCCTGCTGGAAGCCAGGCCCCGGGCACTGTGTCCACTTCTGAGATGGGGAACCTAAGACTTGCTCTAAGTGTCCTGCTTCTAATCACACTGAGGATGGGATCCTAAGACAGCTTTTTCTAGGGAAGCGTTACGTCTGTTGCATTTCTTCCCAAGACCAGTCGGTGCTGTATGTGAGCAACTGTTTGGGGTTATGTGGCATGATGCTTGGGCTATGGATGTTGTGAGTCTGGGTCCAGCCCAGCCATGTAGGCCCTGAGTCATCGTGGACATGGCCCTTAATCCTTTTGGGGTTTCTATTGCCTTCATGTAAGCACAGGAAAGTGCTTTGCAAACTTCTTGTTCCTTGTTAGTGTCTGTGTGTGGATAGTGATAGGGCTAATATTCTATGGCTGTGTGAGTGTGTGTGTGAGTGTGTGTGTGTGTAAGTTGCTCAGTCATGTTCAACTGTTTTCAACTCCATGAACTGTAGCACACTAGGTTCATTTGTCCATGGAATTCTCCATATAAGAATACTGGAGTGGGCTGCTATTCCTTTCTCCAAGGGATCTTCCTGACCCAGAGGTCGAACCCAGGTCTCCTGCATTGCAGGTAGCTTCTTTACCATCTGAGCCACCATGGCTGGTGGATGATAAATGACCACAGTACAGTCACTACATTTACAGAGCGCTTGTTTCTCACCAGGCACTGTGCTGCACATCTTATGGGGATTATCCTCCTTTTGAATCTTCCCTGGAATTTCAGGGGACCATGCTTGGGTTTTCTATTGCTGGGTAACAAACCTCCTAAGCCCTAGAGACTTACTGTAACAACCATGTACTCTCTCTCGTGATTCTGTGCATTGCCCAGGCATTTCTTCTGCTTCACGTGGTACTGATGGGGGGCTCTGGACCCACAATGGCCTGTCACATGACTGGCAGGTGGCGCTGCTGCTGGCTGGTGGGAGCTCAGTGGGGCTCTTGGCCAGGCCTCATTCTCCTCTACGTGCCTACCTGGGCTTCCTCAGTGTGGTGGTTGGGTTCTAAGAAGAGATGTCCTAAAAGGACCAGCTCCAGTGTGCAAGTGGTCACCAGACCCCCGCTAGCTTCACCCATGCACATGTCCCTTTGGCCACAGCCCGTCGCAGAGCCACACCCAGAGTCAGGATGGAAGGGGACTTCAGCAGGGCAGTAGCACGCTGCATTGAGGGCCTCTGGGTAGGAGTCTACTGCAGAGCGGTGCCTACTGCTCTCCCCGCGTTGCAGACGAGGAAACTGAGGTTTAGAGAGTTAAGTGACCTAGCCGAGGTCCTAGAGTAGAGCTGAGATTGGAAAACTCAGCAGGTTTGGCTCTGGGGCCCCTGCATTCATCCCTCCTGTGTGGACTGTACAAAGCAATGCTACCTGCACGCTTTTGCTACATAATTGCACCTCCTTTCCTCACCCCAGGTCCCTCCTTCCATTAACTGTGAAATCTTCCTTCTGGGAGCATCTTCCACTCCCACCTCACAGTGAACTTAGACGCCTCCTCTCTCTTTCTCCTTGGCTTCCCTCTTGCTCTTAGAACAGTGAGGCCATCCTCCTTGGGGCTGACTCAAGATGTTCTCAGAGGTCCTGGAGGCAGCAGGGGCTCAGGTTCAGCCAAGAGGCTGTTGTGGAGTGACCAGGGCACACAGATGCTGGACTGCATCCCATCCTGGGTCACAGCCTATTGGGGTCCAAAGGAATGCTGAGGCCACTGGCTCCATCTGAGGGTCCTCCATGACGGCTGTGAGTCCCGGAGTTTTCTTCCTGACTTTGGAGCCCAGGCCCTGCCCTGCCTCTCCCTAACCTCGGCCCAGTCACTTCCCCTCTACAGGGCTCCCACAATCACTGCATCAGGATGTATGTTTGGCTGAATGAGTCCCTTTAAGAACTTCTTCTATTAATAGATGCTGGGAGGAGTGAGTGGGAATTTGGTCAAATCTAGTCAGAGGAAAGTAGAAAACTGACTTTCTCCAAAGTGAGGTCCTTACGCTCAGAAGAAGGGGATTAGAAAAGATAAGGGGGCTTCTGCACAGCAAAAGAAACAATCAGCAAAATAAAAGGACAACCTACAGAATGGGAGGAAATAGATGAAAATCATCTGCCTGGTGAGTTAATATATAAAATACATAAGGAGCTCATATAATAGCAAAAAAATCTAATTAAAAAATGGGCAAAGGATTTAAATGGACATATTTCTAGAGAAGACATACAAATAGCCAACAGGTACATGAAAAGATGCTCAACATCATTGATCACTAGGAGAAAGGCAAATTAAAACCATGAGATATCACCTCATATCTGTTAGAATGGTCACCATGGAGAAAATAAGTGTGGGGCGAGGATGTAGAGAAGGGGAAACCATGTATATTGTTGGTGGGAATGTAAATTGGTACAGTCGTTATGGAAAACAGTACGGAAGTTCTTCTAAAAAATATGACTACCATATGATCCAGCAATTTCATTCCTGGGTATTTATCTGAAGGAAATGAAAACACTATCTTAAATATCTGCATTCCATATTCATTGAAAAATTATTTACAACAGCCAAGACATGGAAGCAACCTAAGTGTTCCTCAGTGACCTGAATGAATAAAGAAAATGTGATGTACATACAACAGAATATTATTCAACCGTAAAAAGGAAGGAAGTCTTGCCATTCGCAACAATATGGATTGACTCGGCGGGCATTCCCTGGTGGCTCAGACAGTAAATCATGTACCTTCAGTGCAGGAGACCAGGGTTTGATCCCTGGGTCGGGAAGACCCCCTGGAGAAGAGAATGGCTACCCACGCCACTATTCTTGCCCGGAGAATTCCATGAACAGAGGAGCCTGGTGGGCTACAGTCCATGATGTCATAAAGAGTCAGACATGGCTGAGTGACTAACACTAACACTTTGAGGGCATTATGCTAAGTAAAATAAGCTGAACAGAGAAAGACAAATACTGTATGTTCTTACATGCAGAACCTAAAAGAGCTGAACTCATGGAAAGTAGAATGATGGTTGCCAGGGGCTGGGTGGAAATAGGGAGATGTTGGTTCAAAGGGCACAAACTTCCAGCTGTATGCAAATAAGATCTGGGGTCTACTGCAAAGCATGCTGACTGTAATTAACAACTGTATTCTATATTAGAAAGTTTTTAAGAGAGTAGATTTTAAATGCTATCACCACACACATAAAATCATAATTATGTGAATGGATAGAGGTATTAAGTAAACTTACTGTGGTAGTAATTTTGTAGCGTGATATACACCTAAAACTTACATATGCTGCAAGTTAAAAATATCTCAGTAAAGCTGGAAAAAAAGATCAAGGGGCAGACACAATTTGATCAGTAGCTCAAGTCTGCTTGCCCATTTACTACTAAGTCATTCAGCACTTATTGAGTCTACACTGGCTGAGGTGTGCATGGGGAGTATTTGCTCAGTTTCTATAGCAAATAAACTGAGGTGCAGAGTGGTAGGAGGTGAGTGGAACCTGGGCCTTGTGGGCCACAGCGTAAGATGTACATTGCATATTGCTTGTCTACTGGAGAACTGTCACATTGTCTGAGTTACATGGTGAATAGAGATCACAGTAGGATTGTGTGAAGGATGGACCTTGGGGTTAAGAGCAGAACCAGAGTGATAAGCTTGTCAGGTCAGGGCAGGCCACTGGATGAAGGCATCTGTTTGCCCTAGAAAAGGGAGCACCAGTATCTCACATTCCCCTGTCTTCTGCCAAACCTGCTCTGGAATCTCTCCTAGATTTTCCTGCAGCCTAGTGACTTTGCCCACCCTCCTAGCCACTCGTCCTGCTGTCAAATATCTACTTAGTGCAGATCCAGGCAAAAACATGTGCTCTCAGGCCCCAGATCCTGTCCTAGTTCCCACATCTGGTTTAGGCCCACCCACTGTTGGCAGATACCTTGGCAGATACACTATGGCTAGTATCTCTGAAATTCTGGGCAGCCTTAGAGAATTAAAGGGCGGGAAATGTCCTCATTTGCGAAACTTCCCATGATAAAGCAAAGCCTTCATGGGGTACCGCAGGTTCAGTTTCAATGCTGGCTTTTTTTCCCCCTCTCCTTCCTTGAACTAAAGATAGAAGGCTAAGAACCCTCTGCTTCGCTCAGACCCCTAATACTGCTGTTCACAAATTAGCTAACACCATATGATGAGTGAAGCCTGGCTTGGCATCCCTGCCCTCATTTGTATACTTGACGTTCACCATGACTTGACCTCTGGTGCCAACAGCTCTTTTTCCTGCCTGCCTGGTCAGTAAAGCTCAGCTTGAGTTGCCTGTCTTCAGCAGAGACTGAAAGTCATTCCATTCTGAGGGTGGAACTTTCAACTTTCCCAAAGGAAAGTTTGTGCTGTGAAATGAGTGCAGGCTCTGAGAATAAGCCAGTTTGGGTTCAACCTCAAAGTCATCACGGAGCCACTGCTTGAACCTGGGCAGAGCTCAGGGCTGCTCAACCTTTCTGAGCTTGTTTCTTCAACTGGAAATTAGGAATGATAACACCCAGGTCAGGGTCACCATAAGGATGATAAAATGATGAGTCTCAAACACATGATACACTGTAAGTGATGAAAACACATCACTTCCTGCCCCCCCACACTGGTAGCTAATATGGGCTGGCTCTGCATCTACCACCATGCATTTCAGATTTATCCCCATAATTATAATTTGGAATGCATGCATTATAGAGGTTAGTGTGAGTTGCACATATGAGGTGGTCTCATATTCACTGTGAGGTGGAATAGTTGATCCTTCTAGAGTGGCCTGCAGTTTTCTGAACTGAATGTCACCTCCATTAAGCGGTCCCTGTGGAAGGAAAGCACAGAAAGACCCTCTGATCATCTGGTCCAGCTGTTTCATGCACAGATGGGAAGACAGAGCCCAACAGCAGATGAAGGGTTTACCTAAGTATATAGAGAAAATAGTGGCAGAGTTGGACTAGGACTCAGGATTTCTGATACTTGGACATCCTGGTCTCCAGGGCAGCCTTTATCTGTGCTTGGAAGAGCTGAATTGATGGGTTGATATGAAATGGGACTGAACTCATAGTACTGGTTTCTTGATTCTTAATGCCAGTTGGCGCAGATGATGTCTAACAGACGTTTTCTAGATTTATTCTGGCCTCAAGCATCCCACAAGAGGTCCACAGTCTTCCAGCTTGGCCCTGAACTTCTAAGGCATGACTTATTTCCTGCCCCCTTTATGCCTTGCCAAAGAGTTTCAATTCATTCATCCAACAAACATGAATGGGCTTCTTCTAATACAAAGAACACAGCTAGCACGCATTGAGAATTTAGAATATGACAACTATGCATGTATTTCTCGTTGAATATTTCCAGGAGTCTGAGTTTGGTAACTATTACTATCTTTATTTTACTGATGAGGAACCAAGGCTCAGAGAAAACTAATTTGCTACAGGCCAAAAGTGCTACATGGTGCTGTCAATCCAGCTTAGATGGGAGCTACACTTCCCAGATTCCCTTCCCCATCTGGCTATGGGTTTTAGGAGATTTGGAAGGTGAAAGTAGAGCAGTGGCCATTATTCTCTGTAGGCTACGATGATTGCATATGGTGTTGGACGGATGCAAAGGCATCTAGCAGGTCACAGCTTGTCCTCATTCTCCTCTGTTTCATATCCAGCTTGTCACTCTGACTGCTGATCCTCTAGAACAAGAGAAGCCCCCCACTCCCAACCAGAAGGTTGACAGTGAGCCCACAGAGGCAGTAGGTAGACAGAGGGGGCAGTTTTCACTGCCTTGCTACGCATCCCCTGTCCATCTACTCTAGGGGCTGGGCATGTTTGGTATCATCATTTCCCAGAAAGCTCTGACTTGTCCACTTCAGACAGACAGGGTAGACACTCTGAACCTTTGACTCCCCTTCTAGACCTCCATCCTCCCAGCTCTTGCCATATTTTCTTAAGGTCCAGTTCCTGGAATGAGTCTCTTAGGCTTGTAATACTCTTAGTAGCTCTACTGCCCTAACTGCACCTTGACTGATACGGCCACACAACTGGTGTGGAGCAGAGATCAACTCCAGGCCCCTTGAAAACAGATTCTGAGTTCTTAGCCATTGAGCTAGACCACTGCACTAGGGGATGGGCACATAAATATGACCAAGACCCTGGCACCTGTCCTCCAGGAGTTTACAGTCTGGCAGGACATACAAACAAATTGTTTCAGTTTTCCAACACTTAGTGACTGCAAGTAACTCTTTTATTATCTCTCATGATTGTGTTGGTTGCCTGGGTTCAGCATAGTGGTTCTTCTGTTCCACATGATGTCGGCCAGGGATGCAGTCCTCTGGAGGCCCAGATATCCAAGGTGACTTGCTCACATGGCGGCAGCAGAGAGTGGAACAGAGGCTGTCAACTAGAGGGACTGCATGTGGCCTAGCTCTGTAGCATGGGCTTCTCAATGCATCATGGCTGGATTCTAAGGAGCACCCCAAGAAAAGTGTCCCAAGAGGAAAGGAGCAGAAGGTGCCAGTCCCGGCACAGGTCATTTCCTCAAAGCAGCCACAGGCCCAGCCAAAATTCAAGCAGAGAAGACATAGTCTCTGATTCTGGATGGGGCAGAAGAAAGCACATACAGGAAGAAGCAGAACTGTTTGGGGGTCATCTTTTGAGCTCAGCTCCCCCAAGTCCATTGATGTGGACTCAGAGAAGATAGGCACTAGGTGGATGGGATCACAGAAAGACAGACATGGCTTGTGCCCACAGTGGTTCTAGAGGTGAAAGGAGACATGGTGACAGGGTCTAGCTGTGTCCTAATTGAGGAAGCGTTCTCCAGGTAAAGATGTAGCTTGCCAGAGGTAAAGTAGAAGAGGGTGGAGTCAAGATTCAGGCAGAGGGAAGAGCAAGTCTTTAGAAAGAAACTTTGGCTTCATAAAGACCTAAATTTTGTGTGGGGAGAGGGAGACTTAAGAGTCTTGGCACTTGGGAGCCACAGCTCCAGGGTCTTCAAGTCACATAGCCCCTGGCATCTCCATACTAGATGAGAAAGCCCCTCTGCTGAAGCCCAGACCTCTGGGCACCCAATTTAAAAGTCCCTGGGCCAGCAGGAAAATGGATTCCCCTAGGCCGGGCCAGGACAGAGGCTGGATGGAAGTCAGGCACACTAAGTGCTGACTGAGCTCACATGGATTCCCAAAATTCACAGCCTTGGACACGTCCTGCTGCCCCAAGGTCAGACTAGTGTGAACATGGAGCTCTGGGTTCCTCCATAACCCTCCAGGCAGGAATAAGGCCCAGACCCAGAAGACAGCAGCCAATGTCTCCTCAGAGCTGGAGGATTTCTAGGAACCTAGGAAGAATCAGTTAGGCCTTGAAGACAGGAAGGCATCGATTTCACCATGCCATAGAAACAAGACCTAATTTAGCCACTTGGAGCTCAGCAGGCCCTGGAGGCTGCCAAGTTGGTCATGGAGAAGTGGTAAACTATGTGCTAAGGAGGCAAGACAGGAAGACCTGTGCAGGCAGAATTTAAAACTTGAGCAAACCACTCAGTCCCACTGAGTTCTGACGTTCTCGCCTGCAAAATGGGGTGAATCTCATTTTTTCCACTTCCCAGGGTGGATCAGTGAAAATGGTAAATGTGGGCACAGCTTGGAAACCCTCTCCAAGTGGAACAGATGGTCATATCATGTCCTTCATGGACAGAACGGATGTAGAGACCAGTTCCCAAGTGTATCTCCACATACCTTTCATTTGAGGTCCTCAAGTTGTTTGACAATCATCCTTTTGTATCATTCCAGAAAAAGGTCCTTTCCAGGTTTGCAGTTTCAATTTTTAGCCTAGGTCCCATGGAATTATAGTGCAGCTCCAGACCTGAAAAGGGGCACCTGGCAAAGAATGTGAACGGCAGGAAGGTGGGGAGGGCTGGCTGATGATGTTCACAGCTCCTTTGGCTCATGCAATGATCACAGTGGAATGCTAATTCTCCCCAAATCTCCATCACACACAACTCTACTGGGGAACAGACCCCAGCATCACTCACTTCTCTGAGGGTACTGGGGGGTTGTTCTGAAAAGCATACGGTCTCCCTCTGATGTGAATGTTCCACAAGGTTAATCATTCCAACTGAGGGGTTGTGCAAAAGTATGTGGTTGATCACTGAAGCAGCTAATAAGATCTAGATCATTCTTAGCTAAAAATAAGAAATCTGTGTAGAACATAGGCCTCCTGTGGCTTGACAGCTGTTGTGCTGGGTGAGTGAGCTCAGGACACATGCGGCTTCTCTTTGAGTAGAGCTTTTATTAGCAGAGCTGGGAGGCTTATTAAGTAGAAGAACATGGATGCTGTTTGAATTATGAAGATGTTCCTCATTAGCTGTGTGGCCCTGGGTCAAAGTCCTGCCTGTTCTGCCAACCTGCCCAAGTACTCTGGTACAGGTGAAGGGTGGGGAAGTGGAGGAGAGCTAAATCTGCATAAACCTCCTAGGCCTTATGGGAACTCTTGGGAAGGAGTCTTTGAAGCAAAAATTAAGCCCTCCAATACCAGGATGAAGGGTCCCTTCCCACCTCCAACAAAAGTCAGCCCTTTAACTTGTGGAGAAGGAGTACTCTGGAGGAGACAGGAATTCATCACAAGATGAGAGGGGACGGGAAGACTTGTGCCTCACTTTGTTCAAGGTAGTAATTCCAAATATGAAGGAGGAATTGTAGAAGTTCTTGTTGTGTAGCAAGAGTGTTGACCTTGAGTAGAGGGATATTGTGTGTGGATGTGCATAGTCACTCAGTCGTGTCTGATTTGTTGAGATTCCATGGACTATAGCCAGCCAGACCCCTCTGTCCATGGGATTTTCCAGCCAAGAATACTGGAGTGGGTTGCCATTTCCTTCTCCAGGGGATCTTCCCGACCCAGGGATCGAACCCATGACTCCTGCATCTACTGCACTAGCAAGCAGGTTCTTTACCATTGCACCAGCTGGGAAGCCCCAGAGGGATATTGTACTAAAACAATCCAGGCAAATGCTTGGCTCCATACAGAAATGGTGTGATTTTGGGCAAGGCTGTGGAGGCTCTGAGGAGACCAGATGGTTATTTACTTGGAGGGAAAAGGAGCAGAGGAACTGGCAATGTCAAGGCCAGAGTCAGGGAGGAGGAGCCTGGCAGCTAACCATCTCCTGAAAGAGGAAGCTGCAGGGCCTTGCCTTGACCTTGGGGTCAGTACCCTATCCCAAGGGGCTGGCAGTGCTGGATTTCCCAAAGCAGGTGCTGCAGATGAGATCTGAGACCTTCATTAGTCCATGTCTGGTAGTGATTCCATGTCAGCACTGAAACAGCCTCGTGACTCAAATGGAGGAAACCCCATTTGCATCAGCCAACTCCTCTGTTCACAACCAGCTCCTGTCTGTGACTGTTGAGGGAATCCCTAAAGCAAAAGGCCTCCACCAAAGCAAGACTTCCTTCCACCAACTTCCAAAGACTGAAAAGCCATCAATAAGTGTGCTTGATGAGGTGACCTTCTTCCACCTTTCTCATGTACCCAAATTCTTCTATTTTCCTCACTGCCACCCCCCCTCCCCCCACACCCCCGCCATTTGCACCCGGCTTGTGGATGCCCTTCCCCATATCTGCACAAACGTAGGTGCTGCCCTCCTGGGGGTTCCCCCTCCCCATCCCCTCCCCCTTTTCTTATGGTCAGTAGCACTTGAAGCCATGTGTATGTTTTACTTCCCCTAATGGATTGTGAAGCCTTCTGAAAAGGACTTCTGTCTTCTGCCTTGTCTCCTGCACAGCTTAGTAACACGCTCTGCAAACAGGAGGAGCTTAAAAGGAGCTTGTTGAATGAGAGATCTGCACACAGACTAAGGAGCCCTTGCCAGTGGGGTTTGTCTCTTAGCAGCTTGCAAGTCTCCCTCGGCCCACAGATACGATCACCAAGCATAAACAGCGCCCTCCAGTGACAACAACTCTCATCCAAATGTGAACCCAACGCAGGGGTACCAGGGGCGCCTGCAGGGGAGCTGACCCGGTGGGAGAACAGAACGTGTTGGGCCGAGGGGCTGCACACGTGGGAGAGACCACGCGGCCAGGCCTGTGAGCAGGGAGGCAGACCAAGCCGCCTCTTGTCCAGGGCGCTCTGCTTCCCCACAGCGCTGCTTCGAACTTTTGGGGCCTGTGGGACCCACATCTGGAGGCCACTTGACCTCCCCCCGCCCCACTCACCCCTCCCGGCCAAGCCGCCGGCAGTTTACGGCGCTCCCGGTCCTCTCGGGAGCTGCTCCGGCCCAGGTTCCCCGCTCGCTCCTCGGGGTCAGAATGGGAACCAGGCCCGGGGCTCCATCGTGAACTGTGCTGTTCCCACTAGCTCCCTCGGGGCTGCTCCGCAAGCCGTTTCCACAGCAAACAGTCGTAAATGGGCGGAAGGGGACAGGATTTCAGGTGCCGGAGGAGGGGTGGGCTACGGCTGCGCACGCTCTGGCCCATTTTCCTCCAGATGTTTTTAGCCATAAACTGAAGGGAACGGGAAACAAGAAGCGGGCCAGATTACTAAGGACGAGGCCTGCGGAGCCCATTAGGCTGCAGCTCAGATGGTGACTCAGAGCATCCTCAGGTGCGGCTCTCCACGCATGACCAGCTGAGCTGGGTGCAAAGGGGTTGGGACACAGAACTCCCCCAACTCCCCAGTACACAATGGAGGGCGGGGGGGTCCACTTTCTTCAGTTCTAATTAGCATGATTTCTGAAACATCTCTGAGGCGTCTGCTATATGCAGGTTCTGTGAAGAAGACAATATCTGCATCTAAGGGTCTCCAGTCAGTCACGCAAGGATGATGGGAGCGCACACAGCTGGTGACACAGGTCGGACTGTGTCAGAGGGACAGCGTGCAGGGGAAGCACGGAAGTGGAGGGAGACAGAGTAGTCAGACTTGGGGACAAGGGATGGCAGCAGGGTGACCCTTTGTAGGTGGGTGGGGTTTGGAGAGATGTGGAAAGGAAAGCTCAGGGCAATAGGGGACCAGCGTCCATGTGATGGGCAAAAACATGTCCTGGGAATGGTGAATAGCCAAGTGTCACAGCATGGGCTTCCCTTGTGGCTCAGATGGTGCAATGTGGGAGACCTGGGTTGGATCCCTGGGTTGGGAAGATCCCCTGGAGAAGGAAACGGCTACCTACGCTGGGATTCTTGCCTGGAGAACCCCATGGACTGAGGAGCCTAGCAGGCTACAGTCCATGGGGTCGCAAAGAGCAGGACACGACTGAGTGACTAAGCACACAGCACAGCCTGGTACAGCTCTGGCCATGGGCAGGGCGGCCAGCTGTCAGGAGAGATGGCTCTGGAATCACGTGAGATCCAGACCAAGAATGTTCCACAATGCAGGAACAAGGACTTTAGTCAGTGTTTCATTTTGGATTAGTTACCAACTTCTATAAATTAAGAGATTTTTGTAAGCAAAGCTGGGTTCTTATGAAAGTCAGGAAGGTCTGGCATGTTGGCACCTTGGCTCCCTTAAGCCGCACCTGGCTCTTGCTGAGGGATGGCGCCCCTAACAGGACAAGCATTCCCCGTCCAGCCCTAGTTCTCACCCCTCTGTACTGTGGCCCTTCATCAAGTCCCCTCAGCCTTGTTGTTGTACAGTCGCTAAGCCATGTCCAACTCTTTGCGACCCCATGAACTGCAGCACACCAAGCTTCCCTGTCCTTCACTATCTCCCTGAGCCTGCTTCCTTCCTGTTTGTCATCTGTTTGTCCTCCATGGGCCTGTGAGTTCATGGCTTTGCTGTAGACCCCAAGGAGATGACAGTGGGGGGCAGGGAGCTGCCACCAAGACGGTTTAGGACAATACACCACCTGGAGGGTGGGGAGAAGTCTGCAGCCTGGAGTCAGTAAGACCGGGGAGGGGTGTCCTGAAAGAGCTCTTGTGGAAGAAAGGGCACAAAAGGAGGCAGAAGCAGGAGGATGGAAGGAAGGGGCAGACCTGCTGGGTCAGATGATGGGGGTGATGAGGGAGGAGCTGATGTGAACTCTGGGATTTCAGGATCAACCAGGATTCAGGGCGAAGGTGGAGTCAATCAAGGAGGCAGATGTGAGAGGCAGAGTTGGGCTTCAGCAAAGGACAGTGAGCTTTGCCAGGGTATTTGGGGCAGGGCAGCCCTGTGCAAACACGTGGGTATGCCAGCCTGGACTTGGCATGCCAGAGGACCTGAGACCCCAATTTGGGAGTCTCTGCAGATAGGTATGCTCAGGGAGGGCCCTGCAGAGGCAGGAGGTGGAATTGAGCCACGCCTCCTCACTCTCCTCTGATGAGCTCAGCTCCTGCTCTGAGAACTTAATCACAACCTGTGCTCTGAGGACCCCTGCCCCAAGGGGACCATCCTTCCATTAGCACATCCCAGAAAATATGTGTCACTCAGAAGCCAGGGTAGTGCCCACCCCTGTCTCTCAGGCAGGAGGGGAGCAGTGGGCATGAATGGGCCAGGCTGTGTTTCTCTCTGCCTGAGTCACATGAAATAATTTTGTCTGTAGTTCCTCAGAAGCACTCCTGGGGGCTGGGGAGGGGCAGGGGCCCTGAGTCATGTGAGTCCTGTGTGGCAGATGGTGGAAGGCAGTGAGTCATAGTCTTAATCAGAGGCATACTGACGACTCAGAATGTATCCATGCCAGGGTGCCCAGCTTGCTAGTGACTGTCCCTCAAACGTTGACAGACGGGACTGTCACCTGCGAGACTTAGTTCAGGTGTTCACACCTATTTTCTCCCTGAATCTGTTTCTAAACTTATTTCATTTGTGTGGGTTTTTTGGTGACTGTCTGTACCCCATGCTGGACTCTGAGAACAAGGACCAGGTCCTTAACATTGAGCCCATTTAAAATGAACAATTGAATGAACAAATGAATGAATGGTTCCAACTGGTAATAAAATTTAATGTAATATGCAAGTGTATCTGTGTAGTCTACTACATACATATATACGCTATTTTATGTATAGAGTGTTTTTGGAAGAGTACGATCTCACAGACAGTAATAACAGAGCTTTGCTTCCTGGACACAGAGGCTGGGGATAGGAGTGTGAAATTTTATTTTCACTTGACATTTTCACTTTTCTTTTCTCGCTTTCTCCACTCTGCTCTTACAACAAGCAAAAAGACTTTACAAAGTGCAGCAGCCTCATTGCTCCACACTGCTCTCTTCTGCTGTGTGAACATAGCAGACATCTTTTGTGAGTGTCTGCATGGGTTTTGCACCCCTGGGGGCTGCCGTGCCACATCCCAGCCCTCTTGGAGCCTGCTGTCTATTGGGTGGACTCCACACTTGGGCTCGGGGGTGCTGGTGTGACCCCTTGTCTCTAGGGTGCTGTGTCAGGTTCTTGAGGAAACAAAGGGCCTGCCTCGTGACGGGCTGAGATCTCGCTCTTGGATGTGGAAGCATAGGGAAAGAGCAGAAGCCAGCATTATGCCTCACTGAGGACCCAGGGCAGAAAGAGGATGCAGTCAGGGCTGAGAGAGGGGGCAGGTTTCATGCCAACTGCCACATGTAGGCCTTCTGCCTTCTCTCAGTCTTTCTTGAAAGCACAGGGTGGAGGATCACGGTAGAGGGGTTTGAATGTTTCAAGATTCAGCAAGAGAAGCTGTCTAACATTAAATAGGTGAGAGAAAGGACTCTACTTTTCAAATGTGCTGGAACCATTGAATATCCATATGCAGAAAACAAATAAACACACAAAATTCAATGTATATCTTGCACCATATCTGCAAATGAACTCAAAACATATGATAGACCTAAATATAAAACCTAACACTGTAATGTTTCTAAAAGAAAACTTAGAAAATCTTTGTAAATTTGGATTAGGTAAAGATTGCTAAAAATGCAACAATAAAAAAACAACCCATGAAAAAATGAATTGATGAACCTGACTTTATCAAAATCAAAAATCTCTGCTCTTGGGCTTCCCTGGTGCCACAGTGGTAAAAAATCTGCCAGCCAATGATGCAGGAGGCATGGGTTTGATCCCTGGCGTGGGAGAATCCCACGTGCCTTGGAGCAACTAAGCCCATGGGCCACAACTACGGAGCCTGTGCTCTAGAGCCCAGAAGCCACAACACTGGGCCCACCTGCTGCAACTACTGAAGCCCAAAAGCTTGAGAGCCTGTGCTCCACAACAAGGGAGTAGCCCCTACTGGCCACAACTAGAGAAAAGCCCGTGCAGCGGTGAAGACCCAGCACAGTCAAATAAACAAATAAATAAATAAACCTGGACTCCTTAAAAAAAAAATCTGCTCTTCAAAAGATTTTGTTAAGAGACTAAAGATAAACCACAGGCTAGAAGAAAATTTGCAAAGCATAGATCCAATAAGGGATTGGATGCAGAATATATAAAGAATGCCAAAAGCCAATAATAAGAAATCAAAAGACCTAATTTTTAAAAAATGGGCCAAAGTCATGAAGAAATGTGTTACCAAAGAAGATACATGGATAGTAAATAAGCATGTGAAAAAGTGATTAGCAACATAAATCACTAAGTAAATGCAAATTAAAATAACTACACTGAGATACCACAATGTATTTAATAGAATGGCTAAAATTAAAAAGACTGACCATATCAACTTTTGGTGAAGTATGGGAAACATATACTACTGATGGGAATATAAAATAGTACAACCATTTTGGAAAACAGTTTGACAATTTCTTAAAATGTTAAACATGTATCCTCTACATGATTCAACCATTTCACTCTTGGGTGTTTTCCAAGAGAAGTGAAAACATATGTTCATAATGAAGACTTCCACAGTAGCTTTTTGTAACAAATATCCATCAATAGGTAAAAGAATAAACAAATTAAAGTATATCCAAACAATGGAATACTATTGTGCAGCAGAAAATAATGAACATGGATGAATCTCAAAATAATTATGTTGAATGAAGGAAACTAAACAATATGGAATATATAACTTGTGATATAAGTGGAGAGAAAAAAAACATGCTCATAAATGCGAAAAGCCAATATCCTAACAAGGTTAATTATCTCCAAATTAATTTATGTTTTCAATACAATCTTAATAAAAATCCACTTGTCTTTTTTTAATGGAACCTGATAACCAACTGTAGAATCTAAATGAATGAATCAAACATTGCAAAAGTACTTGGAAGTAGAAGGGGTGAATTCTTCTGGCCAGGGATCAAGACGTAAAATTATAGTAATTACAACAGCATGGTATTACCACTCAGATAGACCCATAGTCAGGTGGGAACCTGAGATATTTCAGAAGAATCATTACAAATACATGGCTAAAGGATGAAAATATTTGGTTATCTGAATGGAAAAAAAATAGTATTTTTGCTACACCAAATATTTCTGCTACACCAAAAAATATTTTCCAGATGGATTAAAAATCCAAATGTGAAAAGCAGAACTAAAAAAGTGTTATAAATTTATATCAAATTAAACAAGACAGCACAAACTTTAGAGAAAAGTTGAGAATTTTGATTACATTAAAATCAGACATTTCTATTATTCAAAAAACACCAAAACCAAAGCAAACATGTTACATATTGGGAGAGGATAACTGCCACCCATAAAACTAAGAAAGAATTAATATCCAGAATATATAAAGAACATCCACAAATCAATAAGAAAAATATTCCCACCAAGTGAGCAGAAGAGGAAACCCAAATTGCCATAACCATATAAAAATCACACAGCCTCTGTCTAGACAAAGGCAAATTAGAACCAGGAGATACTCTTTCTCATCATCAGATTAGCAAAAATTAAAAATTCCACCAACACCAAGCTTGGGAGAGGATGTGAAGGAAGATAACTCAAAAACACAACAGTGGAGGCACAAAATGACACATTTTTAGAGAGTGATTTGTCACTATTTTATAAAAATTGAAGCCACAAACATGTCCTGATGGACTTCCCATGCAGACCCCTGGGTCAGGAAGATCTCCTGGAGGAGGAAATGGCAACCTGCTCCTGTATTCTTGCCTGGGAAATTCCATGGACAGAGGAGCCTGGTGGGCTACAGTCCCTGGAGTCGCAAAGAGTCAGACACAACTGAGTGACTATGCACGCATGCTTACCAATGCAGGAGACTCGGGTTCAATCCCCAGGTCAGGAAGATCCCCTGGAGAAGGAAATGGCAATCCACTCCTGTATTCTTGCCCGAGAAATCCCATGGACAGAGGAGCCTGGTGGGCTACAGTCCATGGGGTTGGGAAAGAGTCAGACATGACTTAGCAGATCAACAATAGTGTGTCCTGACCCAGCAAGTCTGAGCATAGATCCCAAGGAAACTTTGCATATGGACACAAGGAGACGTGAACATCTCCAGAAGCAGAATAGCAAAAACCTGGAAGCAACCTAAATGCTCATCACTAAGAGAACAGATGAACTAACTGCAATGATGAGTTTACTGCACCAAAAATGAATCACTACCCCACTCTTTAACATGGATGAGGCTTAAAACCATGATGTTGAATGAAAGAAGCAAATGACAGAAAGATTCATATAGAATTTAAAATACGAAAGTTTTAAATAGCTGCACTCCCCTCCCCAGTTAGGTTACAAATAGGGTCAGCAAACCTTTTCTGTAAAAGGCAGATGTAAATATTAGTGGTGCAGACCACATACAGTCTATATCTCCCCTTCTGCCTGCAATCCTTTAAAATGTCAAAACCATCCTTAACCCAAGGGCTGTAGTTTGCCAACCCCTGGGCCACATCAACTCCCCCCTCCTTTCATGGTTGGGTAGCTGGTGTCTTTTGGTGATAACTTGGTCAGATGTCATTTTTTTTTCTGGCTCTCTGATGACCAGAGCAGTTTTATTTCAATATTTTAGACTCAATTGGATTTATTTTACAGCTTCAAATCAGGTTTAACTCAGACTCAGCCCCGCACTGCTGTGTTGGGTGACGGTGTCTGAGGCTTCACTGGTTGAAGAGTAGGAAAGGGTCTGCTCCTCACACACTCTGCCTTCTGTTCTCCCTTTGAACATCCCTCTCTGTATCCCCCTTCAGACTCTAAACCCCCCAGTTCTTACTCTCTAGCCCCAGCTTGTCCATCTGTGCTCTCCCAGGGGCAGAAGACCTGGATGAGGTGGACTGCCCCATCTTCCTTGCAGACACACAGCCTCTGTTGCCCGGAGCCCTCCCGGCAAGGCTTCTGCCTTTGGAGATCTCTAGAGCAGATCTAGACACTGATCTTGGGGGTCAGAGGAACCTGCCAGACACCCTCTTCTTCCCACCATTGGGGGTGGGGGGACTTGCATCAGACACTTGTTGCCAGGGTGCCCCAGGGTTTCTCTTGCTGTACCTCTAGCAGCAGCAGCAGCCCCAGGGCTGGCTTTGGGTCTGTGGCTCTGAACATCCGCCCAGGCTGGGCCAGGCCACCAGCCTCCCCGAGCTGTAGACAGTCTCCCGCCCAGACTGCAGGAGAGAAGACCCCCCCCCCCCTACTGCCCTGGCCTCTGGCACCTTCCGGCACCACCAGTGGGTAGGGGGACAGGGCACCCGGCATTTGGTGGGAGGCAGCCCCTTCCTGAGTCTGTGAGGAGGGGCTGGACCCCCAGGTAGATTTCTGAGCTCAGACCAGAGGCCCTCGGTACTTGGTATCCTCAGCTTTGGTCCCTGGCTGCAATTCTGGGACAGCAGGAAAAATCGCTGTCAGCCCCTGTTTCAACAGCCCATCCTTCGGCCCTCACTCCTGTGTGCCTGCCCCCCACCTTCCTGAGGGGTTCTCCCCAGCGTGAAAGCAGAGTCAGGTGTGAAGTAGGAAGGGCACTCCAGGCCTCAGTGCTGGCTCCACCACGTATTAACTGATGGATAATGATACCCTCTCAGAGATGCAGTTTGAGGATGAAATGAATTAGTATTCGTGAAGAGCTTAAAATGACACCTGGCATAAAGTAAGGAATTCTGGAAGTTTGTTGTTCATCTCTTCACATGGAATAAGCTACCTCACCTCTCTGAACCACAGTTCCCAGCCTCTACAATGAGGCTCTAAGACGGGATTCGAAGGTTAGCTGAGACAGTGTGATGTTGGGCACAGAGCCAGGACCCAATAACTGCTAATTCCCTTCCACCCCGCTCCACTTCTGCTCTTGTCATTTCAGAAAGCCAGGCCTCAGAGCAACAAGATTTGTTCGGGTGAGCGGGAGCCGCTGGCCCTGGAATGCATTGTGCTAGGTGGGCCAAAGCAAGGCAGGGAGCACAAGGACCAAGATCCATCGCTGCTTGACTGGAAGCAACAGGAGAAGACCATTGAAAAAATGGAAGTGTGAGTCGCTCAGTCGCTTCTATCCATGGAATTCTCCAGGAAGAATACTGGAGTGGGTTGCCATGCCCTTCTCCAGGGGATCTTCCTGACCCAGGGATCAAACCCAGGTCTCCCACATTGCAAGCAGATACGTTACTGTCTGCCACCAGGGCTCAGAAAAGCATTACTGTGCCTAAGTGCCTTCCGTCCCCTGGGATGGGTCCTGGGAAAGGGGCACTAGGCTTGGGTTCTGTGGACAGCTGGACAATATTTGGTAGGAGTCATGAGGCCTTTCTGGGCTGCCCTGTGTATCAAGAGAGGCAGATGATGTGCACTTCCATCTGATTCTGTCCAGTCACTCCCTCAGGCCCCACCCAGTGGCCATTCTCCCTTTGTCTCCTTCTAATGCCCTCTCTCATCAATCTTTCACCTTGATTATAGTTTTATTTTGCTCACAGCACCAGATTTTGTTATTCTCTGGCACAGGCCAGCATATTCATTCCTCCCAGATGCACTTCTCTGCTTTGCCTAGAGAATGGTGATGAAGTGACGTCTCCATGGAAACAGAGGTTGATCTCACAGTCGCTTAGCGGGTGTGCTGCAGGATGATGTAAGCCATGCTCTGGCTTCTTGAGGGGCTTGGTATCCTTTGATGTATCTGTACTACTGGGGCTGGGGTGAGTAGGAGGTTTCTTTCCTTGATTATACCATTTTATGTAAAAGTAAAAAAGCAAAAAGAATGGGAAATGTACCTTCTTTGGGAGGAATGCTTTTGTAAGAAGAGTAAAGCGTTGGGAGTCAGAACTGGATCTGAATCAGAGGTAAGATGATGAAGGTGACATGTTCCTCTGGAGAAATAGGCTGGGGGAACCTTGGAAACTGTCCAGAGGGGGCTGCTGCTGGCCAGGGAATACTCAACAACCCCACTCACTACAAGGCTGCAGACCCTTCACCTGGACAATCACTGCTCCCACCAGAGCAGCCCTGATACTTGCGGGCTGGGGCAAGAGCACAGAGGCCACACACCATGCTTCAAATACATAAAATTATAAACCAAGTCAATGAGTGTTAAATAAAATATATTCTATCCTCTGACTTTGGCAACTGTAGTAGGCAGAATAAAAATCCCCTCCCCCAATGACCATATCCTAGTCCCTGAAACCTATAAATATGTAATGTGGCATTAAGGTTATAAATGGGATTAAAGTTGCCAGTCAACTGGCTTTATGACTATACATTATACTCTAGATTATCTGTAGGGGCCCAATGCAATCCCCAGAGTCCTTAAAAGTGAAAAAGGAGGGACTTCCCTGGTGGTCCAGTGGTTAAAGCTCCATGTTCCCAATGCAGGGGGGCGCAGATTCGATTTCTAGTCAGGGAACTAGATCCTGCATTCTGCAATTACAGAGTCTACATGCAGCAACGAAGAGCCCACGTTTCACGACTAAGACCCAGTGCAGTCAAACATACATATATAGTTTAAAAAGTGAAAGAGAAGCAGGAGAGAAGGTCAGAGTGGTGAGGTGCGAGAAATACTGGATCAGTCATTATTGGCTTTGGAAGTGGAAGAGGCCACAAGTCCAGGAATGCTGGTGGCTCTAGAAGCTGGAAAAGGCAAGAAGAGAGCTCCTCCCCTTAGAGCCTCCAGAAAGGAATGCAGCCCTGTTGATACTCTGTGAGACTTCTGACTGACAAACTCTAAGATAATAAACCTATGTGGATTCAAACCTCAAAGGTTGTGGTAACTTGCTACATCAGAAATAGGAAACTAACAGTCATGGCATGATGGCCATGAGGGGTGCAGACAGAGGAGGGACAAAAGGGTCCTGCTAACTGCTGTGGCCCAGAGAGGGGCCTTCTTGCCTGCCTGTGTCTAAGGGCAGAACTGGTACTATCACAGGAGAAAGAAGAAAATCATTTCCTCCCCTTTTCCTTCTTCAGTAGCTGTTTCAAAACAAGACAAAACAAAGAAAGAGCCACCCAACCAAGCCAAACCAGCCAAAACCTCCACCATAAAGCCAAAGCCTGCTTTGCAACTGGCAGAAGGGAGAAGGGCAGCTGTCTGGTGTCAGAAAAGATGATGGAGCCTTGGCCCTGTCAGACGTCCTCACTCATCTGACTTTGCCATGAACTAGCTCCAGCCTGGTCGTGCCTCGGGGTTCCCCCCACTGTGAGCTGGACTTCCAAGAGAACACCAGGCAAGGATGACTTCTCCATTCCTTCCCTCACCTGTCCTGCAGTTTAGCAAACCGTCTTGCTTAGCTCTAAGGGGTGTGTTCTGAGCAGTCAGGAATCACAAAGCAATCGGTGGTAAATGTTCACCCTTCTCTCTTCTGATGTCCTATATCCTGCAGGTCCAGGGTGCCTCCCCCTCCTCCAGGAAGCCCTCCCTGACCTCTGCCGCCTGGGCAGTACTTTCTAGCTGTAGCTCTTTCACATCTGTGTTTTCTTCTCTGTGAATAGTGACACATTATGCATGTGTAGTATAAACACATCTGTTTGGTGACGGTTTCATGCCTCTAACTCCTAACAGGTGATGCACAATGCGAGGCACATTGCAGGCCTCACAGAATCATTGTTAGCCAGTTGATTATCATGAACACCTGGTTGAAAATTCCAACCAAAGCCCGAAATAACGTGTAACACGTAGGCTTACCTCCTCTGCTGACAGCCATGGCCCGTGTGACTTCATGCTTTTACAGCCACTTAGACGCCTTCCCTGGGTCTCCTTGAATATCTTCATGTAGGCTCCTCTCTTCTACAGTCTCTGGGTAGACCCTTTCCTAAGATGGGGAAAATTTAAGTTCGGTGGCTCGGGGGATTTGTCCCTGAGCCAAGCTGGCAAGTCCTTCTCTGACCTTGATCTCAGGTCTATAACAGGCTCTATTTGGTGGCCACGTCCTGCCTTCAGCTCTTGTTCTAGTGACCTCTGGACCTTGACACCTGCTAGGTCCAAGTTCCATTTCCTCTACAACTCAACCTGGATGGAATCTGGGCTCCTGCTCCTGAGGCCTGTGCCCCCTGCATGAGCTTCACACGTCTCCTGCTCTCGGGACACCTATTGATCTGTCTGCCAGCTGCCAGGATAGCCACTCTACACCTTTAGCCAGGCTGCCCTCGCACAGCTCCGTGCCGGTGCAATCTTCTCTGTATACATGTGGATTCCCACCAAGATGGGTCCTTCTCTGACCTTGATCTCAGGCCTACCAACAGGCTTTATTCGGTGGCCACGTCCTGCCTTCAGGTCCTGTTCTAGTGGCCTCTGGACTCCCTGGGCCTTGACACCTGCCCACTCCAGGTCCATCCCCTCAAACCTCACCTTACCTAGTACTGGTAGAGCCTTGAGGTGCCATCTCTTCCTAGCTTGACTCTGACTTAAATCTTTGTTCATTGATTCATCCACTTAGCCACTCACTCATCCAGCAGATACTTGCTGAAACCCTGCTCCGTGCAGGCAGCATGCTGGAGCGGTTCTTGGAGCTCTGTGCCCCAAGAACTCACCGAACTCTGAGCCCAAGGCTTTACCCAAGGCCCCGCCCTGAGGCTTCGCTGTGGGGGAGGTACCATGAATGCTGGATCTGATTGTGGCCGCCTGTAGTGCTGTTTGTAACAATTACATGGATGGACACCACAAGGCAGAACAAGACAGACTAGATTACAGTTCTAATCCTGATAGAATTCTTTGGCATAATAAACACTCATAAAAATAAACAAATTAAACCATATGAGCTACATTTAATTTTTAGTTATTTAACACGTGACATGAGTCTTTCAAGAAGTCCTGGTTGAGACTTCTTACAGCCAGGAGTCCAAGAGGAGTTGTCTGTAGTCAGTTATAGTTCAAGATAGCTCGGCGACATCACCATTATGAGCAGCTTGAACTGGCAGAAGAATGTGTGACCAGTGAATACTTACTATCCATGTGAGTGACGGTGAGGTGGCTGGAGCCATTCCACAGTGAACAGTGCTAAGACATTGTTGTCCCACCTCTATATGGTCAAACTAGAAATCTGAACATTAAACATTTTACTAACAAAAGTGTAGCACAGATTCCATTCTCAAAGTCTTATATTTCTGATTGTATCCTGAAGGGTATCTATAATAGCAATATTTGGCTTCAGCTCAATGTTTAACATTTGGCCATTTTTCCACTTTGGATGAGTGTTCACTAAAGCTGTAAAAGGACCCCACTGAGCCTTCTGTGTTTCTTTCCTGCACAGATATCTCAGTTAAAATAGCACCTCCACCAGAGCTGAAAACAGGTTTCTTCTCTCACCTCTTCCTCCTGCTGATTCTCAACCTTCTCCTGAATCATGGTTGTGGAACCAGTTCACTGAGATCTCGTGCAGATGCAAGCAGAGAAACCCCACACTTCCTCTGGGGAAACCGTGTCAGCTGGCGCCCGTCCCACTGGTGCTGAGCCAGCCCAAGTCGGGTGCCATTTACCCAGATGGTGCTGCCTCTTTCAGAATACCCCCTCCTGGTCTTCCTCCAGCAAAGAGGAAGGACCCCAGTTTTTGTCCAGGTTGCAACTGCTCTCTGGTCTCTAGCCATGCCTGTTAACACCTATTAACACAGAACAGATCAGAGCCTCCACCTACTCCATGCTCTGGGTGGAGTTCTGAAAGTGAAAGTCGCTCAGTCATGTCCGACCTCTTGCGACCCCATGGACTATACAGTCCATGGAATTCTCCAGGCCAGAATACTGGAGTGGGTAGCCTTTCCCTTCTCAAGGGCATCTCCCAATCCAGGGATTGAACCCAGGTCTCCCTTGTTGCAGGCGGATTCTTTACCAGCTGAGCCACAAGGGAAGCAGGAGTTCTGAATTGTCATGGAGTGGTCCACCTGGTGTGCAAAAGGAGGAAAAGAAGCAGGCAGCAACAACACCCCACACTGATGGCAAATACCTGCAGCTGGAAGAGCCCAGCATCCCCACAGAATCACAGTGGATGGTGATTCACATTTTCAAGTCAGCCTGGATTTCAAACATCATGTCACTTGCCTGATAAGTTCATGGCATTCCCGTGAGCCAGACCCCTTCTCCACCTGGGGATCAGAAAAAGTCACAACAGCCAGCAGAGTCACCTCGGTGAGTAAGGACACAAGTTGCCAAGCTAGATGGAACTGCAGTGCCGTTGATGCATTCTTGTCACTCTGGGAACCTCCTACAGGAACTTGCAAGTGTGTGCGCGTGCATACACACACACACACACATACACACACACACAGACTCCCTGCATTCACAATAACTTCCATCTTGTCACATTTTAGAGAGCAGTTTGCTGTGTTACTCTGCCCAATGGGCTGCGTAGGTTATAAGTTATAAATTCTTTCCAGAATTTCAAACCTTCCTTTTTTCCTTCAAGGTTACATTTTGTGTTTTCCATGCAGTTTGCCTTTTTGGGAGAATGTTCTTGGGGATGAGTAACTTTGGTTTGCCCAGATGGCCTTCCTTTCAACCACTTTCCATATTTTTAAGGATTCCTTATTCTTCTATCTTTTCAAAGTGGTATGTTTGATTTGAGATTTTAGGCTGAGCCACTGCTTTTTACTGCAGATTCCTGCCCATATGCCATTGTTCAATCTTTTGAGGTAGACTGGGTGAACTCTACTGTTAGCTGAGATCATCAGGGCACTGTTTCTCAAAGGAAGATCTCTGTCCACAATCAGTGTGCTCCCTGAAAATGCAGACTTTGGGTCCGGTTGCAAACACATTGACTTAAAATGTGGGTGGGGCAGGAGAAGGCCCTGGAATCTGCATTGCTTGCAATTGCATCAGGTGGTAACTGCACACTGTGGAGTGTGAGAACAACCATTCCAGATGAAGGAGCAGGAAGAGTGAGCTTCCCAGGTGCCTCCGGGGGCTGCTCTCCTTTGCATATCTCCTCAATCCACGGCACCCAGCCTGGAAGAAGGACCCCTGTACTGGCTCTCCTTGCCTGTGCTTGTAGATTTCAGCAACTTTTCCATCTTGCAGAATCCTGATGGCCATTCTGAAGGCAAGCTGCACGGAGTTGGACTCCTGGGTATGGGGCCATGTGGACAGAAGAGTACAACTGAGAGATGGGTGCTTCCCCACACTTCCCACATGGAAGCAATGTAAAAAATGAAGATATTTGAATTCACACTGAGATTAGCAGATGAGACTTCTTGAGGCTGGTCTAGAGGCTCCAGACTCCACAAGCCTGGTCTGACCGCCCAGAGGGCTGAACGCTTAGCACACCTGTTGCCTGTTTGTCTACAGTGCTGCATAGATGTCTGCTGCTCTTGTCCAGATAAGAAATGGATGCTGGCCTGCAGGAATAGAGAGGCAAGGCTGAAGCAGCAGATTCTGAGGGTGGGAATGTTAGCCGTAACAACCAAGTAGATGAGGGGAAGACGGAAGGGAAGGTATCAGAGGGCTGTGGAATCTGAGCCCAGCTGAGATGTGGGGCCATGGACAGAGCAATGACAGAGCCTAGTCTTCTTGCTGCGGGAGCTGTTTCTTTACTTCTTACCTCTCTCCTCCGTGTCCTGGCTGAAACCACATGCTTTTCCCTGTTCATCTGTTCCAGGGGCTTCTAAGAGAAACTGGAAGACAGCGATGCTCCAGGTGTTGGAGCAGATGGTTGCTTTCTCCTCCCCAGCCCCTTTGCTCCCACTAATGATGGGTGGGGAGTGTTTTCATTTCCCATTTTATTTCTTAGTCAAGGCTCACACAGCTATGTACCTTGTTCCATGACTTGCCAGGGGCTGAGACAGGCCTTTTTTCCATCCCTAAATCAATGTTTTTTGTGCTTTTTCAGTCACCACTAACACCTCCAACTCTGTCACCACATTGACAGATGACTCTTTGGCTCTTTGTATCAGTCTCAAAAGTGAAAGTGAAGTCGCTCAGTCATGTCCGACTCTGCAACCCCATGGAACTGTAGCCTACCAGGCTCCTCCATCCATGGAATTTTCCAGGAAAGAGTACTGGAGTGGGTTGTCATTTCCTTCTCCGGTCTCAAGCTGTGGGCAGTTTGGGCTCCGAGGCTCCTAGGCTTCACCTAAGGTGCCCGGCCCGTAGGTGGTGAGCAGAGCTCTCTGACTCCCCAAGACCAAAGTCCCGGGGTCCTTTGTGCTCCAGCGAGTCACCAAGTTTGTGAACTCAGTGTAACCCCTTCTTAACCTGTACTTCCTAATCTGCTTGCTGGCCCTTCATGGCAATGAGATGCAGGGTCAGTTTCCAGACAGGGCAGACCCAAGAGACAACTTTGCTCTAAACCCAAGGGTGGATTACATTTTGATGAGTCTGAAGTTTATACAATTTTGGAGAGTGTCTTCAGGAAAAAAGAAGAAACATATATACTACTTATGCAAAATTCACAGAAGGTACAGGACTGTGCAGCTGAGGGGCCCTGAAGATTATACTCTGTTACCTCCCCAGCTATCTATCTGCCTCTGCTCAGGGCTGTTGAGGGCAGGCAAAACCTTGATCACTTTTCCCTTCTGTTCCCCTCTTGCCCTGCACAAGTGCAAAATCACAGTATCCTTGCATCTGAAAAAAACAGTGTCATCCCAAGGCCCTGGAGGCCCCTTTATAAATGTCAAGCTAATTATTAGATGATTAGATAATAGCTACAGTGTGTGCCGTCTGGGTCAGCTGCTGCTAACACAATACCCTGAGGATACCAAGGGATGTGTTTGCAAAGATGGGAAGGACTAAGTGCTTTAAGGCTTGATGGTGAAAACAAACTCCCAGGGACCCTCTGTCAGGGAGACACCTCCAAGGCAGAGGATGTGGGGGATATGGGGGGAAGAGGCTGGGCCAGGTGCAGATCTCTTCCCTGCGGAAAGAGTTCTCATGCTCAGTCATGTCCGACTCTGTGCGACCCCATGGACTGTAGCCTGCCAGGCTCCTCTGTCCATGGGATTCTCCAGGCAAGAATTCTGGAGTGGGTTGCCACACCCTCCTCCAGGGGCTCTTCCTGACCCAGGGATCTTACTCCTCTGTCTCCTGCATTGGCAGGCCGATTCTTTACCGCTGAGCCTGCAGGGAAGCCATCTGGGAAGCCAAGGGTAGCAGCAGAGTTTCCTGGGCCAGCTAAGCTCTTTACAGGCATTATTTCTTTTAACCCCTTAATCAGCCGTTTAAGGTGGAAGCTGTTATTACTACTAATTAACAGGTGAACTGAGGCCACACGGGGAAGTAAGTGGTGGAACTGGTACTTCAACCCAGAACAGGTGAAGAGCACCCTGGGCTAAGCTCCCTTCTCTCTCCATTTTTTTCCTAGATACACAGGACACTTGGATTGCAAATGACACCCCCCTTCCCAGTCCCCTCAGACCTGCCCACATTCAGGACTTCCCACAAGCAGGATGGTTGAAGAACTTAGGCCACGAACAATGTGAGGCCGTAGCCTGGCTTCTCTGGTTCCCAGAGAGGGGTTAACTGGGTTGATGATTTGTAGGTGTGCTCGGTGGAAACGTGGGCACTCCCCAGAGATTGCTGGAAGGGGGGAGGGGAGGAGGGCATCTGATGGGAAGGGGTGGGTGGAGGGGTCAGGCAGCTGCAAGAAACCCCCACTTCTGAATCCAACCAGAGCAGTACCACCTTCACCTCATGAGCTGGGCCGGGCTGCCTGATAAATTTCATGTTTAAGCAAAGGGATCTGCATCCCCAGCGTGTTACAGAACCACACGAGTCCCCCAGCCCCGCACCCCCCAACACTGGCTGGCTGCGTGGGAGAATTACACCAGGATCTGCAGGGAAAACAGATCCTGACCTTCCCTGTTAAGGCGATTTGGTGAAGCATATGAACCTCTCCGAGCAGTAATTTCAAATGCATTAGACAGAATACATAAGATTATAAAGGAAACCAATTACATTGAACTACAGTTATCAAAATATTTTCTAAAACCTCAAATTTGCAATCTAGTACCGCATGCACTTCTTTGTTCACTCATTCAACAAGATCTAGTGACAGGCCTAACAACCCCAGTAATTCTCAAGCTGTGAGGAGCTTAAGCAGTAATTTAAGATATCTGCAACCAGTCCAGTCTGGTAGGAAGAGTCTCTGTGATTTCTACTGGGGGCAAATCACAGACTCAGCTAAGACACCTGAGTTCCTTTTGCCTACACTCCTAACAGCAAGAAATGCTAAATTTTGGCCAAAATATAAAGGTATAAAAGATTTTTCCCATCCAAGTGTCTGAACCCTTTGAATTCTGTCCGTGGGCCCCACAGCCCGTAATGGAAATCTATCAGCACAGTGTATGTCAGTCATCTAAGTTCTTATCCCTAATTATCAGTGTTGGTATGTTTTGCTGGAGCAGTTGGCAGAATGCCCTGGCTTGGTGCTCATTCTCTGCTCTAAGTCCTGGTGACTGTGGGGGCAGTGGTGGTGGGGTGTCTACATATCTTTTCTCCTGGATTGTGATCAGGTGCCTCTGGCCCCAAGATGAGCTTTAACTGTTCCCTCCACCAAGGAAAACTGCAAATGGAGGCCTGCAGCATCCCACCCTGGGTCTGAGGGCATTATCCATCACCCCAAAACCAGAACACTCACTCCTGCCCCAGCCTGTCCTCATGTGTGTGCTGCAAACTCACTCCAAAGAGGGAGAGTCCAGAAGGACCCATCAGGTAACTCACTCAGCCTGGTCAAAATAACAGACCAGCTCTGCTGCAAAGGCATGGGATTAGGCAGCCTTCAGAGAGCTATTTTGGGATGGGTGGTTTCTTTTTTCTCCCTCTGATTGTTTGTTTTCAGACTCATTCACAGAATGCCACAGAGGTCACGGGAGCCGAGGAGAGGGTGGCACTGTCTCCCCAGTGCCTCTGGTGGGGTGGGGAGGTGGGTACAGGGCTCAGCATGCCTCCACCACTTCTCAGGAAAGAACTTCTGGTTGTTTGCAACTTCTCAGAAACCCCATAATGTGCCCAGTCACCTCTCTGGTGGCCTAGTGCTTGGGAGACTCAGGCTGGAAGATGGAAAAGGGCAGGGTGGGGCCTGGATGAGCCTGGACAGAGTCAAGAAAGCTGGAAGGGAACTCCAGAGGGTGTGCAGCCACTCTATTGCCCAGATAAGGAACCCAGTGCTGGGTCCCAGGGGTCAGTTAGTTCAGTTCAGTTGCTCAGTCGTGTCCGACTCTTTGCGACCCCATGGACTTCAGCACGCCAGGCCTCCCTGTCCATCACCAACTCCCGAAGTTTACTCAAACTCATGTCCATCGTGTCAGTCATGCCATCCAACCATCTCATCCTCTGTCATCCCCTTCTCCTCCCACCTTCAATCTTTCCCAGCATCAGGGTCTTTTCAAATGAGTCAGTTCTTTGCATCAGGTGGCCAAAGTATTGGAATTTCAGCTTCAGCATCAGTCCTTCCAATGAATATTCAGGACTGATTTCCTTTAGGATTGACAGGTTGGATCTTCTTGCAGTCCAAGGACTCTCAAGAGTCTTCTCCAACACCACAGTTCAAAAGCATCAATTCTTCGGTGCTCAGCTTTCTTTACAGTCCAACTCTCACATCCATATATGACTACTGGAAAAACCATAGCCTTGACTAGACGGACCTTTGTTGGTAAAGTAATGTCTCTACCTTTTAATATGCTGTCTAGGTTTGTCATAGCTTTTCTTCCAAGGAGCAAGTGTCTTTTAATTTCAGTCACTGTGCAGTAATTTTGGAGCCCAGGGGTCAGGGGCTGAGACAACAAGAGCAGCTCTCATCCTTGGGCCCGACCTGGTCTGATCCTCATGTGGATCTTGCCCTTGAGGTCTCAGCGACCCCAGCTGTGCAGTAGCTCCTGCCACAGAGTCTCTAAACATTGGGGCCAGAGACCTCCCACCTGCAGGCTCCCCTGCCAAGTTAGAGTGATGCTGCTTCCTGCCTTGGTGCTGGAGGTGCCCCCCATCCCTGCCCCAACACCACCCAGAGCTGGTGGCACTTCCAGTGGTGACTTTGCCCTGGGGCTCCGTGGTTTGGCGTGTGCTGAATGGACCAGCACGGGCCCCTCCAGCTTTGTTTTCCATACCTGAACAGATCATACAGATCCTTGCTTCAGTCTCTCGTATGAGATGACCCCTTCAACCCTCTGCTGTGGGCTACCTGCAGATGTCTGCATATCTGCTCTCTGCTTCTTGCTTGAGTGAGTGAGTGAGTGAGTGAGTGAAAGTCACTCAGTTGTGTCTTGACGCTTTGCGACCCCGTGGACTATACAGTCCATGGAATTCTCCAGGCCAGAATCCTGGAATGGGTAACCTTTCCCTTCTCCAGGGGATCCTCCCAACCCAGGGATCGAACCCAGGTCTCCCGCATTGCAGGTGGATTCTTTACCAGCTGAGCCACAGCAGAAGCCCACGTCTTCCTTGAAGACACAGACAAACTGCACATCCTGACCCAGCCTGGCAGGTACCTCCTTCTCCCCAGCCCTTTCCAGGCTCCTTCAGATTCTGCATGTTCTTGTTGACCTGGGATAAAGAGTAAGGGAAATTTCTCTCAATTTCCCCCAGCCTCTAGGGCAAGGCCAACTCTGATGACCAATGCCAGCTCACACCCTCCCACGGTGAGACCTAAAACCTCCAGCCTGGGCCACGCACACAAGTTCTGCAGGCCCACGGCCACGTGGTGCACAGGGGGGATGGTGTGGGGGTTCTTGAACTCCCTCTCTGTGGCAGCCCCAAACTCCACCTCCAGAGCTTCAGAGCCTTCACACCTTTCCTCCCTTGGCCTGTGAGATTCTTTCCCATGAAAGGATCGAAGCTCATTTATCCTTCATCCAAGGCAGACTTGACCAGCTCAGCTGTAGCCCTCACTGCTCTGGAAGATGCCAGGGATCTGAACCTGAAGCTGGAAGAGCCCAGCCCCCACCTCAAGGAGTGGGGAGGAAGTTCAGAGCCACAGACTCACTGGATGGTGCGGGAGGGGTGCTGGCCCCCAAAGTCAGGCCTCCCACGCTGGGCCATGAGGGCAGTTGGTTGGTGCCCCATACTCAAGCCTTGTGTAGCCCCTTGTTCAAACCAGGCAGCCCAGTGGCTTCACAGGGCAGTTAGCGAAGGCTTTGTGGGGTGGTGGGACAATGGGTGAATGAACCCTGGATGATCAGACCCTCTGACTGTGGCCCGGGCCTACTGCTTCCTTCACCCTGGAGAGGTGGAGGCCCAAGAGAGCCCCTCTGTTTTTATGCAGTTTGGGGTGCCTCCTTCCCAGCCCTCTGGTCCCTTTTATCTCCTTGTGCTGAAGATGCAGGGAGCAAAGAGCACTCCAAGTGGGCCTGAGATGGGAGAGCCACGCAGGCACGGATGTCCACACACTCCCCACCTGGAATCTTCATCACCCACCTCCTGCCCAGCGCCCACCTTCTCTCTCACCATTCCCTCTCATCCCCTCCTGAGTTCCAGCCAGAACTGCCCAGTGACCACATCTGAACATGCCAGGCTCCTGCAGGCCTCACGGACGTGGCCTAGCCACCCCAGGCCCAGGTGAGACACCTGGTCTGCAGAGCTCCCCCCGTGAGGGCGGGACCACGTCTTGCTCTTTGAACCCCCTCAGCGCCGGCCACAAAGTTCTGGGTTCAGAGTACATGTTCACAAAATACTGAACAACTTTATTAGCACCAGCTGTGTAAGCCGCAGTCTGCACCGTCCAAAGCACAATGTTCTTAGTCTTTGGCAACTTAACAAGCCAGGAGGAGAAACTCAGAGACCAACCCCGCCTGACAAGAGAGGAGCTCACTGAATTGGACACACAAATAAACAAGATTTAAGAAAACAGAAGAGAAACAAAATGCAACTAGAGTTTCTACTACCTCCAGAGTGAGGCATGCCCACCGATTCATTTGTCTGAATGCAGGATAAAAATGTTCTGTTTATATATATTTTTAGCTTTTAACTATGCTATGCTTATATTTCTGAAAGTTCTAATGAGCATGATATATTTGGGTAGCAATTCATGCCACATAATTTAAAATATGTATTTATTAGACGGCGTGCTGAAAGACATTTTACTAATCAGAATATTGGATTAAAATGGGCTTAAACTGTGTGGGGTGAGAGCCTGCTGGTGGAGGGAGGATCAGGAGGGCTTTCTAGGAGTCTGGACCCCCCATCCCCTGCCCTCCATAAAGGACACAGCCTCCCAGGGCTCTCATTCCTTCCCAGAAGGTGGGGCCTGCCTGTCTGCTCCGACCAGCTGCTCCAGCTCCTGTGATCTAGAGCCATGAGCCCCCGGGCCTAGGCAGTGAGCATGGACCTGGCTCTCAGACTGTCCTGCCCTCTTTGCTGAGGGCTTCACCCCTGACTCTAGGAAGATGTGCTCCATTACTGGAAGGGGCCTCAGCCCCGCCCACCTGGGAGAGTAGTTCCAATGTGGGGAATGCAGATGGAATGGTTTTCTGTTCTGCTTTCCTAACAAAAACCCCTTGGAATTTATGTCCCTGCACATACCGTTCCATGTTTCTGCTCACATTCTTCCTCCTGCTGCCTAGAAACCTTTAAATTTGCAAACAGCCCTGCCATGGCATTTGGGAGGTCAGAGCCATTCATCACCCCCATGTTTTATTTCCACAGGGATTCTTAAAGTCCCCACGGAGAGTCAGCCTGAGGACAGGCACCTTAGATTCCAGAGAAAGATGATGGGGTGGGGGCAAAGAGTGCTTTTTCAGGACCTCATTTTAAACTTTGTGCCAGGTACAAGGCAGAGTATTTTGTAATGTAACTGGTCCTCCCAGCAGACTTGGGAGGTGCAGATTAGCATCCTCAGTTTACAAATGAGGAAAGTGAGGAGTGGTAGACTGAGTAATGTTCCCCATCCCTGCCTGAGATGGCCATGCCCTAATCCACAAAACCTGTGGCTAGGTTCCCATAAATGGCAAAGGGGCTTGGTGTGTGATTAAGGATTCGGGGATGGGGAGACTGCCCTGGATTATCTAGAGGGACACTACGTTATCACAAGGATCCTTGTAAGAGTGAAGGAGGAGGGTTAGAGTCAGAGAGCAATGTAGTGATGGATGCAGTGGTCCAAGTGATGCAGGGCCACGAGCCAAGGAATGCAGGAAATTTCTAGAAGCTGGAAAAGGCAAGGAATTGGATTCTCCCTCGGAGCCAGAAGGAGCACAGCCCTGCAGACACCTTGATTTTAACCCAGTGAGACTGATTTTGGCACCTTTCCTCAGAACTGTAAGATTGTTTAAGGCACTAAGTTTGTGGACTTTTGTTTCGGCAGCAATAAGAAACTAATAAATAAGGCATTACTTTTTCCGAGGCCACAGAGCTGGGGAGTGGCAGAGGGGGGATTTCCATCCAGGTTGGTTTGACTCCACAGGTCCAAAAGATGTTAAGAAACTTTTTTATTGGAGCTCAGAGCTGGCCTAAGGTGCTGTTGCTTGGCCAGGTAAGAGAGGTGTCCCAGGCCTATGGCAGAGGTGGACCGACAGATACTTGAGGCACTGGACGGTGAGGGGTCCAGGCTGAGGAGGAGGTGAGGGGAGTGTTAGGTAGCGAGAAGCTCACAACTGCGAAACGGCTCTATCCTTCCTCCTCGAAGACCCACTACAACCCTCTGCTCCCACAGGGCTTAGGATGCTGGTGCAGCCCCTTCAGTGACCCAACTGCTGAGGCTTCTGCTGATGGGCCAGGCTGGACTGGCCCAGTAGAGCGTCTACCCTTCAGTACATGGTGGCAGGGTGGCCTCCCTGACACTCTCAGAAGAGATGGTGCCCAGCTGTGCCATGACCTGCCACAGGACCCTGGATCAATCACTGAATCACTCCTGTCCTCAGTCTCCCCATCTGAAAAATGGGATGATGGTGCCTCCTTCATAGGGCTGCTGGAAGGACTGATTCCCTGTGCTCCTAAGGGGGGCTGAGTCTCAGCTGGCATGCAATGCTAGGATGACTGTACCTCTCCTCTGGCAGTGTCCATTCTGGCCGGTAGGTGTCTCTGCTTTGCTGGTGGCCAAATGGTTTTAATGGTGCCCTTGAGTCCAAGTCACAGGTCCTTAGTTCCAGCCACCATGCTTGGTAAATACGTCTCTGTGGGGCTGCCCTCCTATTCTGTCACGGGGCGAAGTGGTCTCTCAAACTCTTCCCCGTGGCAGTGAGGGGGCATCTGGTGACCGAGCCCCTCTGACCAGCATCATTGCTCCTGCTACCCCTCCCCTTGGCCAGAATGCTGGGGGAAACCAGGCACAGACCTCCCTCCTCGCTCTCCCTCCTGATGGCTGTGGGGAGTGTGGGGTCGGGAGATGGGGGACAGAGGAACCACAGGACTGAGCCAGCAGTGGCAGCCTCTTCAAGTGATTCTTCCCGGATTTGTTTTGAGAGTTTTATTCGGTGACACATCTACCCATGTCGCTATATTTATCTGTGAGAGAGGCAGGATATTTTTGAACGGATGTAATTTCTGGCTCTTTCCCTCCAGGGGTAAAAAAAAAAAAAAAGTTTCTCATTCCTATTCATTTCTTCCTGCCTCTTCCACACTTCTGTATAAACACACCCATGCACTCACACACACACACACACACACACAGAAACATCCACACACATGCACGCACACACAGAAAGACAGACCCTTGGTTCAACAACTACAATTCTGAGACTCTGTGGTTAACTCAGGCCTAGTTAACAAAATGGATAAACAGGCAGACAGACAGAGGGAATAAACAGAAGCTGAATAAATGACCAAACCCACAGTGAAGAAATTGTTAGGTCTGGGCGTTTATTTTTTTTTCTCTTCCAACTTCACTGAGCACATACTGAGTAGGAAGAAAATTGACTGAGGGCAGGAGAAAAGGCCCAAGGGGCACCTGCTAGGGTGGGGGGCTGGAATGAGCAGTTTGCTCTCTGACTTCAGTGGAGTTGGCGAACCAGGCTCACAGCTGACCCAATGCTGAGTGGGCGGTGAGAAAGCTGCAGCCAGGTTCAGGATGGCAGGGCAAGTTAGAGAACAGTGAGATGAACTGTTCCAAGGATGAACACCCACCTTTAGTTCTGCATTTAGTTGCAAATAACCAACAACCTGCAAACGTCTCTAGGAAGTGAATGTCGCCAGGAAAATCAGGAAGGCAGGAGATGGGGAAACACAACTTAGGCCTCTGCAGCTGTGTCATGCACAGATTCCAGGTGTAAGGTCCAGGTGGCTGAAGTCACAGAGTTTTCCTTCTATGTTCCTTCCAGAAGTTTTACAATCTTAGGTACTACATTTACATACATTTAGATCCACTTTGAGGACTTCCCAGGTGGTGCAGTGGTAAAGAATCCACCTGCCAATACAGGAGACAAGAGATGTGGATTCGATCCCTGGGTCAGGAAGATCCCCTGGAGGAGGAAATGGCAACCCATCCCAGTATTCCCGCCCGGGAAATTCCATGGACAGAGGAGCTTGGTGGGCTACAGTCCTTGGGGTCGCCAAGAGTCCAGCATGACTGAGCACATGCACAGATTCACCTTGAGGTAATTTTCATGTAGGGTGGGACATGTGGCTTAAAGTTTGTTTCTTAATTTTTTGTGTGTTTTGGATATTTAATTCTTTTCTAATCATTTATTAAAAAGAGCATCCTTTCTCCAGTGAATTGCCTTTGTACTTTTGCAAAAAATCAGTTGACTAAATATGTGGATCTATTTTTGGGTTATTTCTTCTGTACCATTGATGGGTATATATATATATATATATATATATATATTTATTTATTTATAAAACATATAAAATATATTTTCATATTATATATGTATATTATATAAATATGCATTACATAAAATACATCTCTACAGAAGTAAACATATATATAAAATATATACCATATATTTATTTGCATATATTCTATATATACTTATATACATTAATATAAATATATTGTTATTATATAGTAGTATTAAATATTTATTTGTATATATTTCCCTCTAAAACCATACCACCCTCACAACTGCAGCTTTATAGAAAGTCTAGTAAGTCTTGCAGTCAGATACTGTGGTTCCTCCAATTTTGCTCTTCTTCTTTGAAGTTGGTTTGGCTCTTCAAGGTCCTTTGCCTTTGCATATAAATGTTGGCTTTAGTGTGTCCATTTCTATTAACAACTTTTGCCTACAGTTTTGTTGGAATGGTACTAAACATACAGATCAACATGGGGTGAATTGTTAAGCCCTCCCTTTAAGGCTTCCCTTTGCATCTATCTCTTAGGGGAAATTTCTCTTCACCCTCTTGATCCTCCCCCAGCAATGTGTTGCTGTTGTTACTCAATATTTGTTAGGATGGGGTGGGGGTCGGGGGGCAGCCTCTGCTGTTCTCCTTTGGTTTCAGCTTGGGCAGGTGCTGTGTCTGGGAGGGGGGACAGTTCAGTGATTCTATCCCTCCCCCATTGGTAGGGGACTTCTGGTCTGCATGTAGTTTTACCCCTCTCCCCCAGGATTGAGCATTTTACTCTTCTCCCAACTGCCATGGATCCTGTGCCTTAAGGACCATGCGGTTTGCTCTCCTTTCCCTAGTGGTTATATATGTATTTTTCCATAAAGGATATACTGAGAAGGATCTGCATGGAACTTTGTGCTTCTCTGAAAGCACTGTTCCCTTTCCCCAGACCTGAACCAAGAGATAGGTCTGCCCTGATCACTCATCCTCTCCCCATCTTTCTTGCGAGCATCCAGTGTTTCCCATGGAGAAGGGCCTGTAAGCAGGTGTGGATTTCCCTGAAGTCTGCAGCTCTCAAGGGGGCTATACATCCACACAGGCCCCACACGTAGCTTTTAACATCTCATTAAAAAGTTTGGTTGGATTCTTCCTTCCAGCTTATGTGGTGTACAATTCCATAACAGGTAATTGAGGACCTGTGTCCCATCTCTCCTTGGTGGTACCTGCTTTTCCTTAGGTTTCAGCTTAGTTTATTGCCTTCCATCACAGTTCTCTGATGAGTTCATGAAAAGCTGTCATTTTGTAAATTATTTGGCACTTTTTTGGGGTAAGGGTTAGAGCAATGCACTTTGCAGAGCTCTGCACTCTAAGTGGGAGCCAGAAATCTGACCGATCTTTTGCATTTAAAAGTCCAGATGCTTACTTTATTGAGCAATGTTAGAAAATCTTTATAAATAGAATTTGTATTTTCACTTTGGAATCTTTGACAGTATGAATCACTTTATGCAAAGCTAAAAGGAAGAGACTAATATGTCTTTGTTTCTGCCTCCTGCAACTGGTTTCTTTTTGTTCTTTTTCTTATGTGTATTTTTAAATTTAAGTTTTGCTCCAGAGAGGTACCACCACACACCAGTCAGAATGGCCATCATTAAAAACTCTACAAGTAACAAATGCCAGAGAGGGTGTGGAGAAAAGGGAACCCTCCTACACTGTTGGTGGGAGTGTAAATTGGTACAACCACTACAGAGAACAGTAGGGAGTTTCCTTAGAAAACTAAAATTAGAATCACCATATGATCCAGCAATCCCACTCCTGGGAATATATCCAGACAAAACTAATCCAAAAAGATACATGCACCCCTATGTTCATAGCAGCAATAGTCACAATAGCCAAGACATAGGAAACACATAAATGTCCCTTGACAGATGAATGGATAAAGAAGATATGGTATTTATACACAATGGATTACTACTCAGCAGTAAAAAGAATGAAATAATGCCATTTGCAGCAAGATGGATGCAACTAGAGGTTATCACACTAAGTGAAGTAAGTCAGAAAGAGAAAGACAAATACCATATGATATCACTTATATGTGGAATTTAAAATATGACACAAAGGATCCTATCTACGAACCAGAAACAGACTCATGGATGTAGAGAACAGACTTAATGGTTGCCAAGGGGGAAGGAGATAGGGGAGGGATGGAGTGGGAGGTTGAGGTTAGCAGATGTAAGCTATTAGATATAGAATGGATAAGCACCAAGATCCTACTGTATAGCACAGGAAACTATATTCAGTATCCTGTGATAAACCACAATGGAAAAGAATATAGGAAGAGAGAATGTATATACATGTATAACTGAGTCACTTTGCAGTATAGCAGAAATTAGCACAATGTTGTAACTCAACTATATACTTCAATTAAAATAATTTCAAGTTTTGGCTAGAATATATTTCACATGGTTCAAAATTCAAGACTGTACAATAAAAAAATCTGCCTCCCCTTTTTATTTCCCTACCCCCTTGTTCTGTCTACAGAAAGCCAGTTTGACCCCTGGGTTGGGAAGATCCCCTGGAGCAGGAAATGGCAACTCACTCCAGTATTCTTACCTGGGAAATCCCATGGACAGAGGAGCCTGGCAGGCTATGGTCCATGGGGTTGCAAAGAGTCAGGCACGACGGAGCACACAGTCATTGTATTCCTTTCCTCCTTATGTGCCAGGCTCCTTGGAGGAACTCAAGTGAACAGAGGTGAGGACTTCTAGGCTGAGACACTGTCAGTAAGACACACTCCTGGAAACACGTATCTAACACATGGAAGCTAACATTGCAAGTAGCTGGACTGGGGTGGGCAGGAGTCTCTCTGGCAGGAGGTGGCTCCTGGCTGGCCAAGGGCAAGCTTCTGTGCTTTGGGTTAAGCAGGCAGGACCCCAGGAAAGGTCTGGAACTCTCTATCCTGAGGAGTGTGAGAGAGCTTAGCTTTTATTTTTCAGTAGAGTATGGACAGAGGGAAGGGAAACAGGATTACGTGATGAGGCCCATACCTGGGAGAGACAAGGACATAACTTTGAGCCCAGAGTGGTGGTGGAAAGTACAGAGATGGGGGTCAGGACAGAGCTAACGTCTCTGGGACGGAGCTAAACCCCCACAGAGAGTCTGAGCCAATCTTATCTCCTTCTTAGGGGCAGAGCCACCTGCTGACTTGCTGGTTACGAAATACTGCAACTGCATCTCAAAGATTCGGTCATTTAGGGACTTCCCTGGAAGTCCAGTGATAAAGACCTTGCCCTCCAATGAGGAGGGGGTGCAGGTTCCACCTTTAGTTGGAGAGCTAAGTTCTCACATGCTATGTGACCAAAAAAAAAAAAAAATCCAGAAACAATGTTATAACAAATTGAATAAAGACTTTTAAAAAATGAATCACATTAAAAAAAAAAAATCTAAAAAAAAAAGATGAATTTATCCAGTTCATGGAGCTGCCCCTGAAGCATCCCTCTGTAACTCCGCCTGCCTGGGCAGTGTCTGGAACCAGCCTGTCTGTCCAGTGGGCTAGTCCACTCCTGTCAGGGATGCCGGGCTGCCCCACTGCAGCCTGCCGGCCTCCCTGGCCCTGGGCTCCTTCACCCCGCAAGAGCTGGAGTCCCCGAGCCAGGCCATGGCTGCACCGGGCAGCTCTCCTGCGCTGGGTGCACCTTCTCAGAGCTGCAGGTCCTTGGTCTCCCCCAGCACCAAAACTGTGGCCATTCCTGGAGCCCCCAGGCCCCACACAGCCCACAGTAGCTCTCCCACCACTGCCCTGCTAAACCTTTGTGAGGAGCTGATGTTTTGGGGTCCACGTCTCTAGAGGTGGGAGACAGGAGAGCCGAGGCTGTCACAAAGGTGGGGGTGGCAGGGAGACTCTGTAGGTTAACTGCAGCTAGCCAGCTCTGATGGCGTGTTTCTTTCCAGGCTCTGCCTTAAGGTCGTTAAATATGTTCCCTTCATAAATCCTCATCCCTATGAGGCAAGACTAATTTTACCCCCATTTACAAGAGGAAGAAACTGAGGCCCTGACTTCAGACAAGAACATCCCTCTGAGAATCACTCAGTGTGGAGACGGGGGACCCAGCTCCTCGGCTGCCAGCCAGCTGCCCTGTCCAGGTTCTGCTGCACGCAGACCTGGGCTTTTCCCTGACCTGCTGCCCAGTGAGACTCGAAGGAGGGAGAAAGAGAGGCTGACTCAGGGACAAGCTGGTGGTCCCAGGTGTGCCCAGCTCAGATCCGCTGGCTGCTGGGCCCCGGCAGGACACAGGGCTGCCCATGTGCCTTCCCAGGAATATTTGGTGCCCAAGGGATTAGAGGCCACCGGTCACAAATGCAATCACTAAAGGGTTCAGTTGAGGGAGGATTAGCCAAGGGAGATTTGAAGGAAGTTATCCACAAATCACTGTGGCTCCTGGAGGCAAAGATTACTTGGGGATCAGAAGAGGTCCTGTTGGATAAGCAGAAGCCGACAGCAGGACGTTGGGTGCTTGCTTTCCCAGCACCCCCTCAGAGAGCCCAGGCTGAGTCTCAGGGTGGTGGGGGCCCTGGCCAATGGGACCCTCCCTGGAGACTGAGCCCTGAAGGAAAGGGTGCCTGCCTGGGGTCAGGCCTCTGGCTTTGGGTCACTCCCACCCTCCTGGGGCCCCACTGTTCCCATCCACCACGTGAGCCTCCTGCAACCCACCAGGAGGCCACCAACCACAGTGGGCAAGTGCCCCAGCTGCCAGCAGGGGATTATTTGATTCTAGGCTCTGCACCCTTATGGATCCTGCCTGCCAGAGTCCATCATCCCTCCTCCGTACAAGGCAGTAACTGAACCTCCCCCCGCACCATATGAACCTACACGGGTTAAAGGAAGGGTTTGTGACATGCACCCGGCATAGTAAGAGCACCATAAACAATCTGTGATTATTGTCAACCAAGGGGACTTGCCAGCACTCCCATTCTGCGAGTGAGAACGAGGGCTCCATATACGGCCCCATGCTGCCACCTGGCAGTCACAGGGAAGGAAATGAAACTGAAGAGTGTGAGGAAAAGAAGGGCCTGAGTTCTTACCAAGCAAAAAACGCTTTACATAAATTATCTCATGCAAGGACAAGATACCTAATAACTCATATTATATAGAGTGGCATTGCTATTTCTGTGGCCAGAAACATTACTTGTGTCATTTGACTTAATCTTACAACACCCGTTCAGGTGGAGATTTATTTTCTCCATTAAATAGATAGAGGGCAGCAAGGTTCAGAGAAGTTAAGTAACTTCCCAAGGTCACACAGCAAGCAAAATCAGAGCGAGAATTGGAACCTGATCTGTTTGGAAGCTGAGCTCCTAATCATCTGAGCATCATGTGCCTCCCCCAGAGAAGCTCTGGATCCTCTTGCAGGGGAGGGGGTTTGACAGGGAGGACAGGTGTGAACATGGAGGGGGGACTCAAAGAGAATCAAGCACTTTGGTCAGGAAGCATCCACTTTCATTTTGGATCAGATACTGAGGGCAAGGTCACAGCCCAGCAGTCTTCAAAGGTATCAAAACACTTTGCAAACATGTGTTCCATTCCCTCAAGTGTGGGCACAGAAATGGAGATTCAAAAGGCAGAGCCTGGGAAGAAATACCATAAGTAAGGGAACCTCTTCATTTGCACCTTTATCCTTTGCGTGTTTTATATTTCTCCCTGTGCATTTGAACCACTTTGAGTAAAACATAACATCACAACAGGGAGGACCTTAGAGATTGTCATGCTCATAGTGGGCACTCAATAGTGTATTCACTATTGAGAAAGAAATAGTGAAAGAAAGAAGAAAGGAATCCAGCCTGGAGAAACTGAAGCACAGAGGAGGGGAGAGATGTCCTAAGGTCACACAGCTACCACAGAGTTGTGTCTAAACTTTGGGTCTCTGGTCACCACCTGTTTTCCCTCTACTCCACTAACAGTTCCCAGAGTGGCTGCACCGCAGACGAGGCGGACGGAAGGCCTACCTGCCCGGTGAAGGCGCTGGGAAGCAAGTGAGAGCTTCAGAGCAGGGGAGTGGCCTGCCAGATCCATGATTTTTTCCAAATAACTAGTCTCTTCTGGTTCCTTCCACTGGCTATGAGAAGGTTCATCTGGAGAGAGGGAGGGACCAATCTTACAAATCCTAGACCTGGGCCTGTTATCATATCCAGTCCTGGGCCAAAATGGCTGTTCTGTCTTCTGACTGATTAACACTTGGCCCAGACTGGTCCTTAATTCTTACATCTCCAGTTCCCCCACCCCCACCCCTGAGGGCTCCTTGAGGGAGACGAGCATCGCCCTTCCTCCACCGTCAGGCTCCTCCTGGACCTGCACTGAGCTTATGGGGTGATATCTCCCCTCGTTCAGCTACCAGGGACCCTGAAGCACGCCAAAGCCTGGGTTAGGCCCTTTCACAACATTATTTTACTTAATAATTCTCACAACCACATTAAGAGGCAGTAATTTTTTTTTCTCTTTTCAATAGACTTGTTTTTAGGTTCACAGAAAAACTGAGCAGAAAGTATAGAGAGTTCCCACATACCCCCTGCCCCACCACCTTCCCCACCATCAACATCCCCCGCCAGAGCGCTACACGCTACAGTCAATGAACCTACGCTGACATGTCCTTATCAGAGCCCACAGTTTATCCTAGGGTTTACTCTTGGTGCTATAGTTCTATGGGTTTGTGGAACAGAGCAGAGCCCTATGAGGCCTTCTCAGGACAGACCCCTACCCCATACCCTCTGCTTTAGCTCCTCTCTGAAGGACCAACATAAGAGCAGGTGATGCCCATTTCCTGAGTTGTATTATAGATGCTAAAACCCCCCACCAAATGAAAGACATTAACTTCTTGATGACCATGAGCACATAACCCCCAGCCTACTAGGCTCTGGCTGCCCCCCTAAACAGGGGCTCTGAGGCAGGAGCCAGTTCCTCTCCCAAGCCATGCACACAGCTTTGGAGTAAGTCTCATGTGTGCCTGAATTTCAGCTCCGCCCCATGAGGCCTTGGGCAGACCCCCAGTTTCCTTGTTGTGGTCTTAATCCTTGCCAGCAGGTTCCAGGGTTGGAGATAAAGGGGCACACCTCCTAGCACCTGGTGGCTGGCTCTTATTCTTGACCCAGGTGGGATTGCCCGGCTAGCTCTAGCTTAGAAATACCTCCTGTCCAGAAAATGTGTCTAAAGGGGGCCAGGGGTCCTGGAGCCCACCTTCCAATTTTATGGCTGGCAAATAGAAATTAATTAGGCCTCCATTAGGGCCATTACAACTTTATCACCCATGAAGCAGATCCATGTGCCCCACCTGATTTTCATTTCCAAAGTCAGGTAGCTGCACTGACCTTCCTGCGGGGTGCTGGGGCTGAGAGGAGCTTGTTAGTGTGAAGTCCCTTCCCCCAGCAAAGGCCAGGCAGCCTCTCTCTTGCTCTTCTAGCCCAGTGGAGCAGTTGGCGCTCCTTTATGGGCACATCAGGATTTCTGGGGAGTTTGTTAAATGCAGACTCCAGCCCTACTCCTGTTCCCAACTATTAAATTGGGGACTGCAGAGAAGGCCAGGAGCCTCTATTTGCACCAAGCTGTTCCCGGTGATTTTGGTTTAGAAACCACTGCCTTAGGGCACTCCAAGGCATCTGCCTCACCACTGGCCTCTCCAAGGAGGAGAGCCCAAGAAGCAACGCTGGGAAGGTTCATGAGAGTTCATGGAAGAGGAAGGGGGGAGGAAGGATCTCGCTGTCCTTCATCTTCACAGAGAGAGGCACTGTTAGCTTGGGGTAGGAACCCGGGCTCTAGAGTCACAAACACAGCACTTTAAACACCAGCTCAGCCACGTATGTTAGCTGTGTATCCTTCTCGGATTACTTCTAACTTTCAGAATCTACTCAACGTTAAAATGGGGATTCTAGTCACTATTTCAAAGAATTGTGCTTCTTGAGATTATATGAGATTCATTAGGGAAATGCATAACACCAGGCCTGCCAGGTGGACCTATTATCAATTTGTTGCCTTTCAGCTCCAAATTCATCTTTCTTTGCTCTGCTTTGTAATACTGCAATTGGACCCTGGTTTCTTCTCTACCAGCTGGTGTTCAGTTCAGTTCAGTCACTCAGTCGTGTTGAACTCTTTGTGACCCCATGGACTGCAGTATGCCAAGCTTCCTGTCCATCACCAACTCCTGGGCTTACTCACACTCATGTCCATCGAGTCAATAATGCCATCCAACAATTTCTTCCTCTGTCGTCCCCTTCTCCTCTTGCTTTCAATTTTTCCCAGCATCAGGGTCTTTTCAAATGAGTCAGTTCTTCCCATCAGGTGGCCAAAGTATTGGAGTTTCAGCTTCAGTATCAGTCTTTCCAATGAATATTCAGGACTGATTTCCTTTAGGATGGACTGGTTGGATCTCCTTGCTGTTCAAGGGACTCTCAAGAGTCTTCTCCAACACTACAATTCAAAAGCATCCATTCTTTGGCATTCAGCTTTCTTTATAATCCAACTCTCACATCCATACATGACTACTGGAAAAACCATAGCTTCGACTAGATGGACCTTTGTCGGCAAAGTAATGTCTCTGCCTTTTAATATGCTGTCTAGGTTTGTCATAGCTTTTCGTCCAAGGAGCAAGCGTCTTTTGATTTCATGGCTGCAATCACCATCTGCAGTGATTTTGGAGCCCAAAAAAGTAAAGCCAGCTGGTGTAATGTTAGGCTTTGTCAGTGGAGGGTGCTAGAGGGACACTGTAAGGCACACAGAGGTAGAGTGTCCCTGCTGGCTGCAGGGTGCCTTTTTTCTTCCTACAAGGTGACTGCCAGCAGCATCTGAGCTCTCTCACCCAGCAAGGCCCCCCTGCAGGTGTCCTCTAGTCAGCAGGAGGCCTGTGAACATCTTCACCATCCAGCGGGCGGCAGGCACACTCTTTCCAAAGTGACCTGGATCTCACCCAAGTTATTTCTTTCATTGTTGGGTAATCTCCTTCATCCTTAGAGGCATCAGCTGCTTCCTGCATTTTCTATTCCTCTATTCCCTAGAGTCTTCTATTGCCCCTTTTAATAGTTAATTACCTTTCACTATTTAATAATTCTTTGTATTGAAATTTCCCTATTCAAACAGCTATGATTTTTGTCTCCTGAATGGACCCTGGCAAATATAGAGTAGGTATTTTTAAATGATACCTTGTGTGCTATGTGTGTGAAAGTATTTTTACATACACTATTTAACAGGCAGGGAAAAATGACCACATCCCACCAGAAGCTGTGATGACTCTGGAAATCGTATCCCTAAGCTGAACGACTCAGTTCCTTCTTCAAGGGGTTCTTGGGTGTTACTACTATATGCTTCTCAGGGACAGTCTAGGGGAAGCTGTAGGGAGTGATGTTGACATGAGCATAGCCATAAAGATAAGTACCACAGTCCTCTGCAGAAATCATGTAGCACTCAAAGATTACACTAGGAGAGACTCATAAAAAAGGACCAGAAACTAGTGATGAGGGACATGGCTCAAGAAGAAGGGAGCACAGTTCTTCGAGGGTAAGAAGAATGTGTGACTCAGGAAAGACCCTGAAAGCTCATCCCGGGTGTCCTCAGCCATGCCGAAATACTATGAGTGACTGCAGGGAAGTTTGGAGGCTTCAGTACACAGCCCTCTTTCTCCTCTTTGCAGCATGTGCAGGTGTCAGTAAAGGGAGGAGTGTGTTAAAAAGAACCCATTTACATTGTTCTTTAGGTATACATGAACCCCACAGATCCCATCAATAGGGCAAGATTCTGGTACCCAAGTTGGGGGAGAGCAGGTGAAGTTCCCCTCCCCACCCAACCCATAGGAAGCTGGCTCAATGAGGCTTCCTTCTGACTGGGTCTGTTACTTTTTCCCACCTCAGCAGCTGGTAGCCAGGATGGAGGTAAGCCTTGGATGGAATATCTGTGGTCAATGGTCCGGCTATGTGCTCTTGCTGTGTTGGAGGCGGGTGTGGCAGGACCATGCATGATCACGTTGGTGGGACCCCAGAGTCCCAGTGGTGAGCTCTGGGCAGTGCCTTCCCAGTAAGGACATCCTGCCCACTGCATAGACCTAAGATCCCTGACTACATGCCCTAAGTCGTGGCAGTCCAGAGAGCTAGGCAGTTGGAAGGGAAGCACGTAAGGGCCAAAATCCCATTTGAAGAAACTGAAGGTGGTCAGACAGAGAGGCATTTGCAAGACTGAGATTACAACCCAGGGCCCTACATTACTTACATTCACTGAGAGTTAATGCAGCCCTTTGAACCACGGAAAGGATGGGACTTTCACAAGTAGAGAAACTGAGCTGGGCTGTGATTAGTGGAAGTGGCCACTAGGTGTCACTGCACCACCACCAGCCCTGGCTGCACCGTGGCCCGAGCAAGGTCAAAGCTAAAGACCAACTCTGGCTGAATGGAGAAGCACTGTTTTTTCATGCCATGCATGCAGTTTAAAAAACTTTTAAAAAATTGAAATATAGTTGATGTTCAATATTTTATTATTTCAGGCGAGTTACAAATGATTTGACATTTGCATACATTATGAAATGATCACAGTAAGTCTAGTAACCATCTGTCCCCATACAAAATTATTACAATATTATTGACCATATTCCTTATGCTATAATATACAGTGAAGGGGATTGAACTTCTTTCATTGAAAACATTGTAAAAGGAACAGCAACTCCCAGGTCAAAGGAAAAGAGTTCCTGTTTATTTCCGTAGAGAGTGGGTCTCTCTCTACAGACAGGACAGCTTAGATGGCAGCAATGGCCAGGCTGGCTGGGGACGGCCTCTGAGCCCACACTGGAGACGAGTTCTAAGGAACCTCTGGGAGGCGGATGCTTTGGAGCTGGAACAACTGTGAGCTCCAGGGGGCAGTGTTTTTCCACATCCTGCTCGGTCCAAGGCACCGAGTCTCTTCCAACGCAGAGAAGAAAGCAAATCTTTTAAGGGAACAGAGCGGGTGTTTAAAACAAGAGTTTAACTGTGGGGAAAAAAAGAAAGATGCAACAGTCTGGACTTGAAATTGATCTCAGGAAGGCAGTCATTTTATCGTTTTGCCTGTCTCTTCTCTTACTCAGGATATTAGATAGTTGCAGAGTTGTAAGTTTGGGGAATTATGTCTCTGTGTCCAGCCCCTTTCAAGTGGTCCTTCTCCTGTCCGTTGTCCAGAGTTGTTCATATCTTTATATACCCTGTGGGGGCATGCAGTGGTCTCAGAAAGAATGGCCTAGAATCTGGCTAGAAGGGTCTAGAACCTGGGGCAGCCTGGAGACTGTCCACCTTCCTCTCCACTGACCTCCACCAGGCTGCAAAGCTGGCCCAACTGCCCATCTCGCATCCATCTGCTCAGAACCAGGCCAGCGCTGCCGCTCGACTCATTACTGACCACTCCGCTGGGATGTTAAGCACTTTAGGCTTGGCTGGGGGATGGTTAATCAACAACCTTGTCAGAGTGATGGATTCTTCTAGGATTATTGCTTAATGAGCTTGTTTAGAGGTAAAAATCAACGAGGACATCAGTTCTAGGGGAGCAGGAAGGAGGGGAGCAGTGAGCTGGGAGGTGGGGGGGGAGAGATCTCAGATATTCTAGGCAGCAGTGAGGAGCTGGGGATGGGGAAGCATGACGAGAGGCCGCTGACCAGAGCAGAGCTTAAGCTTGGATTCACCAGGCATTTCATAGCCGCTCTGGTTGCTGCAGCCCAGAGCACTTCACCACTCAGTGGAGCTGCGAAAGCAGTGATTCCTTAGTGATTCCTAAGTCATCCAAGGACCACGGGCATCACTTGCTGCGCTTAGTCACTCAGTTGTCTCCAACTCTTTGTGACCCCGTAGACTGTAGCCCACCAGGCTCCTCTGTCCATGGGGATTCTCCAGGCAAGAATACTAGAGTGGGTTGCCATGCCCTCCTCCAGGGAATCTTTCCAATCCAGGGACTGAACCCAGGTCTCCCATATTGCAGATGGATTCTTTACCATCTGAGCCACAAGGGAAGCCCTTGAGCTTTAAAAAAAAAAAAAAGAAAGAAAGAAAGCAGATTCCCAGCTCTAACATCAGACTTTCTGGATCAGAATTTTTAAAGCTTGTTATAAAAGTTCTTCCAGGTGACTTTTATGCACAATGAACTCTGAGAGCCACAACCTGATTGGCATCGTAAGTCAGCATTTCCACTGGCAACAGATTTTGAATGATTGGGCTCTATGGCCTCCACTCCCATCAACACCCATAGACCTCAGCCTTCCTCCTTCTGTTTTAATCTCTTGTCACTGGTCTCTCCCATCTTATTTGTCTGTATTGCTCCCTGACATGCCTCATCTGTCCTCCCCATCTGTCTGAATCATCTTCCCCCCACCGCCCCAGTTCTCCATCTCCATCTGCTTGTCGTTCCCTCTCCCCACATTTTTCTCTTTCTTCTGCACTTATGATTTGGAAGGCAGAATCCTTATTCTATTTGGAGGGGCAGAAGCCTTATTCTACCTCTGGGCAGGGTGGGCAGACACGTGGGCTTCAGAAGTTGTGAAATTTTGTCCAGAAATTCACCTGCTTAGGGCTACAGGCAGCCGTGACCTTGTCTGGCCACTCCCTATAATGTCTGGCGAGGGTGGCAGCAGCAGCTTCATCGTTCTTTCTTGGTGGTGAACCTGGGACTTGGTGGCGATCTTCTCTGGTGGCTACCAGGGCTTCCCTGGTGGCTCAGACGGTAAAGCATCTGCCTGCAATGTGGGAGACCCAGGTTCGATCCCTGGGTCAGGAAGATCCCCTGGAGAAGGAAATGGCAACACACTCTGGTACTCTTGCCTAGAAAATTCCATGGATAGAAGAGTCTGGGGGACTATAGTCCGTGGGGTCTCAAAGAGTCGGCGACTTCACTTTCTTTCTTTCTCTGGCCTGTGCTCCTCTAGCTAATCCAACAGCTTTGGAGCAACTCGCTCCATGTGTTAAATTCCTCCTTCTTAAAATACCTTGAGCGGTTCCTGTTTTACACTTGCTTGATGCTGCCTGCTACACTCTGTTCCTCCCTCCCACCTAACCTTTACTTCTATTCCACAGTCTCCCCTTTCCTTGTTTCCAGTCCCACCTCCTAACTGGCTATTATATGAAACTTAAGGCTTTAAATGTTTAGATTGGGTAAGTTATAGTATCTCTGTTCTTAATTTAAGACACAAGTGAATTGAATGTGAGGTTCATGTTTTTGAGATTGGAAAACCCATCACTGGACTGATTTGGTTATCATCTAAGATCCTTGTGGACTCTGTCCTGGGGGTCAGGGCCTTGATGGAGCACAGGGGTTAGGGTGAGAAGGGGCAATCCCGCCTCTGCCTGGAAGTGGTGAGAAGCAAGTTGTTCAAAGGGAACTATTTCTCTTCTAGGGAGAGGCAAGACTGATGTCATCCCTCATCAGTGGGCTTGCCTGTGGAACTGTTCTCTGGGGCTGGGTTTCCCTGGTGTGTGTGTGTGTGTGTGTGTGTGTGTGTGTGTGTGTGTGTGTACATGCACTTTCAGATGTCCACCCTCACTAGGGTCACCCCCGGCTCTGGGGAAGCCAGAGCTTTCTGCTCCTCCACTTGAGGGCTCCCCAAGCCAGGTTGGGTTTCAGTCCAGGTGTTTGGTTCAGCAAAGTGTGCAGGCGTGTTGGACTTTCTACTTGAAAGTACAGGTAGGTGAAGGTCATCTCTGAGTCCTGCCAAAACAGCTATTCATTTTTTTTTGAACTTTCTCCTTTTATTTTAAAACAGTCTATCTTGATTGGTTAGGACTCACTGTTTTGTGTAACAGCCTAGGACTTGGGGTCTTCAGGCATTAGCTCTGTCTACCTCTGAAGCCCACGCTGATAACCATGGCCATCTATCCTGGTTAGCCAAACACAGGGCAAGGACGCACAATGATGTGGCCCAGGCTATGCTGTGTGTCTCACCCTGCTGTGCTACTGAAATGATTGCAAACCCTTAGCAGCAGCCCCTGTGAGAGGCAGTTAGTTGGCTGTGTGTTTGTTCCTTGTACCAGGACACATCTGCCTCCAAATGCTAACCTAGTTCCTGAGTGTGGGTATTTGCATGATGGCACACCCTTGCCAATGCCACCAACATTTTGATCGTTTCTTCTTAGAAAAGTCACACTCTGGAAGGTTTCTGCCCTCCTATTCTTAACACACACACTTGCAAGTATTCTCTCACTGGAGAGATGCATCCAGGAATAAGTTCTCAAATGCCAGCTCTCCCGAGTGAGGTCTGGCCTGGTCACTCTGGAATCTCTTCTGTACCCTAGTGGGTCGTGATCTTTTGGAACTATCTGATGACTTTACAGATTAGGAGGGAGGCAGGTGCTTGCCTTGCTGGTTGGATTTCCCCTTCCCCAAAGGTATTTTTCATCCAGAACTAAGATCTTACTTGTCATGAAGTTGAAGACCTTTATGGGAACCATGTTTTATTTTGCCATCTGGCTGTGAAACAGTCAGGATTCAAATATCAGAGAGTATGATTAATTCTGCAAACACCCAGTGAAACACTTCCATGTCATGCACAGCATCCTGTGGGTGGTCAGACTGAGAAATGACTGGGGTGATGGGAGGGGACTGAGATGCGGCTTCTCCCCTGCTTTTCCACAAGGGAACATCTTCTGCTTCTTTCTCCTGGGATTCCAGGCTGGTGTCCCGAGATATTCAGATAACCTGTTGTATGACCTTGGGTGAACCAGAGCTTGACCCAGCTGAGGACCTGGCCCAGGCTCCTTGAAGGCAGCTTTGACTACATCCAGGCAGGGCAGGCTTTGATGTATATCACCCGTGGGGGCAGCACAGCCCAGTGGAACAAGAGCCAGATTCTTGAGTGATCGCTGGGAACTCATCCTAGGGAAAGACACAGACACTCAAACACAGAAGACCCAGGGGGAGTAAAGCAGCTTTTCCTTTCTTTGAGTGACTGCAGAGGCAGGCCCCCTTCCCACGGATGCTACTCTCAGGACCACAGGCCACAGAGTGTACCACGTGCTGGCGAGGCGAGCTCCATCACACCCGTGGCTCCAGTGCATGGCAGCGACTCTGCCTCATTCTTCAAAATTCTCCAGACGCACCCTCCCCCCTACTCTGCCCTGTCTGGGTGCCAACCACTGTCCCTTTAGCTCCAGAGGACCTGCAACAGAGTGGAAGGAAAGTTGGGGAGCAGATGTTCCTATGACTCCACGGACAAGACCGCAGGGCTGCGAACAGGGGCAACTCTGCCCTCTGTCCAGAGGGCTCCCAGGGAAGAGTGGCTTTTCTCAAGGGCTTGTCTCCTGGATTCAAGTCATGTTCTTGCATGGACATTTTTTCTACAACTCTAACAACCTACTTTCCTGTCCATGTGGTAAAGAAACAGTCTCAACTCTGCTCTCCATCTCCCTCCTCTTCTCTTGAGTCTTAAACTCTGTTTCTCAAATTATTTGCTAGTTTTCTTATTTACTTTCATAAAAATCCAGCCCAAGATACATTTAAAAATTCAAGACATTCATACAAAGCATGAAGAAAGAACTGCAGTCCCCTGCCCCACTCCTATATGGAATTCCTCTCTCCTAACTCTTTCTTCTGAACTCCTTACTTCCAAATAATATTTTATATGGTTATCCCCTTGATTTACCAATTTTAAATGCCTACTGACATCTTGTGAGGGAAGATGAAGCTGGGGTGTTCTTAACCCACTTTTGTGCCTGTATCTTCTCTCCTTCCTTTCTCTATTTGTGTCACATATTTTATTAAATCAATACTCCATTTTTATTTTATTACAATTATGTATGTACAGTTCTCTGCTGAGTGAAGAAAAACTCCATTTGCTTTCTTCTAGAAGTCTTTGTTCTTCTAGGAATTAATAATTACCTCATTTTTAAAATCTGCTTGGTCTATGTCATTATCCTAATAATTCTTCCAAAACCCTCCAGCAGAAATTCAAAATCCTTCTGAACACTATTTTACCCATGATTAAATGATTATACTGGGGCTTCCCTGGTGTCTCAGATGGTAAAGAATCCGCCTGCAATGCGGGAGACCTAGGTTTGATCCCTGGGTTGGGAAGATCCCCTGAAGAGGGGCATGGCAGCCCACTCCAGTATTCCTGCCTGGAGAATCCCCATGGACAGAAGAGCCTGGCAGGCTGCACTCCATGAGGTTGCAAAGACTCGGATTAGATAAAACTTCCCTTTTCTAGGCTGAAAACTTCCTTTTTCTAGGCTGAAAACTTCCCTTTTCAATCCTGACTCAGGGATTGAACGTGGGTCTCCTGCATTGCAGGTGGATCCTTTTTCCCCAAAGATCGCTCTTCCTGATTTCCGCTGGGCTTCTGGCTCTCCCATTTAGCTGTACAGCCCTGGACTCCAGAGTTCCCTAGCCAGTGATGGATCTAGTGTTGAGTCTCCTGTTTCCTGAATTCCAGCTCTTTCTCCTGCTTGGTTTATGCCCTTGGAGTGTTCATGTTATCATCCCAGTTTGATACATTTCTCTTTAAAGGTCAGCTCTGGAAAGGTGGACACCCTAGGTGTGAAAGGTGCCTGGTAATCTCCAGGTGCATGTTTGCTAAAGGAGGTGGGGAGATTTCTTATCAGTGGAGGCAAATGCAGATTCTTACCTCTCAAAAAGAATTTCTCTGATCTGAAGGCTGGAGAGATACGATTTATTAGGATGGAAGTAGACCCACTCTTGTGAAAACGGCTGTTGGTAAATCAGCAGGACCTGGGCCTCTGCTGCTCATATTTCACCCTCATGCAGAGTAAGAGGAGATGGCCCATCCCTCGAGACACATTATTTATGTGTAGTGGGAAGTTGTTCTAAATACTAACTTTGTTAGAATAAGGCACTTTACTGCCATATTGACTGCAGATCAACATGAATGTAGATGACATCAGTTAGACAAACTGTTAGCAGGTGTGACTAGCATGCACAAAACTTCTAGACTCTGCAATCAGTTAAGATCAACATAGCCTCAGATATCTAAGGACCATATACCAAAGCATGAGTATTTAAAACATTATTTAAAGTAAGAATCCAATATTTGGGGGGACTTCTCTGGTGGTCCAGTGGCAGACTTCATGCTTCCAAAGTAGGGGGCCCAGGTTCTATCCCTGGTCAGGGAACTAGATTCTACATGCTGCAACTAAGACCCAGCAGAGCCAAATATTTAACATTTAAAAAAAGAATTCGGTATTTCAGACAACTTTAAACCTTGCCCCCAGTGTGACAACAGAAGTGTGTGCTTTGTTCAAAAGAAACAGATGTGACAGGAGGAAGGGAAGAGGAGTTGTCTGATTGGTTTTAATATTGCAGTTTACTAAGTCAGAGGAAGGCAGATGGGTTGAAGACGAGTGAGAGGAACAGAGTATTGTCACAATGGGAGCACATCCAGGCTTGCCTGGTGAAGCTTCTGGCAGGAAAGGAATGAAGATGGACCTGCTACATCACACCATACACAAAAATTACCTCAAAATGGGTCAAAGACCAAAATGTAAGAGCTAAACTATAAAATTCTTAGGGGAAAAACACAGGAGTAAATATTCATGATTTTAAGTTAGGCAATAATTTCTTAGACACAATACCGAAAATGTAAGTGGCAAAAGAAAAACAGCTAAGTTAGACTTGATCAAATTCTGAAAATGATACCTTCAAGAAACTTAAAAGACAACCTACAGCATGGCAGAAAATTTTGCAAATCACATATATGATAAGGGACTGGTAATGAGAATATATGTATGTATATATGTGTGTGTGTGTGTGTGTGTGTGTGTGTATCTTACAACTCAGCAACAAAATGATAAATAAACAAATATTAAACAAAGGATTTGAATAGACATTTCTCAAAAGAAGATATGCAAATGGCCAGTAGACAACAAAAAGATACTGAATACCACAAGCTATCAGGAAACTGTAAGTCAAAACCTTAATGAGATATCACTTCATACCCTCCAGGATGGCTAAAGCAAAAAAGATAGACATTGAAAAATGCTGGTGAGATGAAGGAAATTGAAAATGATTCAAAGAAATGGAAAGATATTCCATGCTCTTGTATTAAAATAATTTACATTATTAAAATGACCATACCACCCAAAACAATCTACAGATTTAATGCAATTCCTATCAAACTACCAAGAACATTTTTCACAGAAGCATAACAAATAATCCTAAAACTTATATGGAACCATGAAAGACTCTAAATTGCTAAAGCAATGCTGAGGAAAAAGAACAAAGCTAGAAGTATAACCTTTCCAGATTTTAGACAATAATACAAAGCTACAATAATCAAAACAGCATAGTACTGGCATGAGAACAGACACATAGATAATGGAACAGAATAGAGGGTCCAGAAATAAATACACATACCTATAGTTAATTAATCTATGACAAAGAAGGCTAGAATATACAATGGAAAGAAGACTGACTCTTCAACAGGTAGCACTGGGAAAACTGGATAGTCACATGTAAAACAATGAGATTTGAACATTCCCTCATGTTAAACTCCAAGAAGAGAACAAAGGCAGACTGCTCTTTGATATAAGTCATAGAAGTATTTTCTTGGATCAGTCTCCTAAGGCAAAGGAAATAAAAACAATAATAAGTGCTTTTGCACAGCAAAGGAAACCATCAACAAAATGAAAAGACAACCTGTGAATTGGGAAAACTGTTTGTAAATGCTGTGATTGACAAGAAGTTAATATCCAAAGTGTATAAACAGTTCATACAACTCTATATAAAGAACCCAGTCCCATCAAAAATATAGGCAGAAGACTTGAATAGACATTTTTCCAAATAAGGCATACAGATGGCTAATAGGCACATGAACAGATGCTCAACATTTCTAATTATTAGAGAAATACAAGTCAAAACCATAATGAGCTATCACTCCACACCTGGTAGAATGACCACCTCACAACTACTATCAAAAAGACAAGTGTTGATGAGGACGTGGAGAAACTGTTGGTGGGATGTAAATTGGTACAGCCACTATGGAAAACAGTATGGAGATTCCTTAAAAAGTGAGTAATAGGCTCTGGGTGTCTGCTCTCCACAGGACACTGAACTGACTCCTAGGACCATCAGAAAACACCCATCACTTGAGTGGGGACCACATGCCACCTTTTACTTGTGTCAAGGTAGACTGTAAACTGTGTGTCTTGCCCTCAGAAGAGAACCTCCCATGACCAGCTGCCTGCATATCATCTACTGGCTCCCCAGCTGGTAATGTCTTTGGGCCTTGAAGCTTTGCTCAGTCTATCCAAAGAATTCCATGTGAACGCTGACCTCAACTACCACCCACAATACTGGATAACAACTCTGAATCATTCAAGACTCAGTTCCTGGGCTGTCTCCTAGAGAGACATCACAACTTGCAGGCTAAGTTAGTTGTATTGTCTTTTTGCGTGAACCTCTGTGTTAGCCTTCTCTACAGAGTATTGTAATTGATCTATTATATTTACATTTCTGTCTCTTTCATTTCACAGCAAGACCCTCCAAGGCAAGGATCAAGTTTGATTTCCCTAGAGACCTGTGTGTTCAGCTCTCCATGGGAGATCTCCATATTGGTGTCCCACAAGCATATCACCTTGTCCAAAGCAGAAATCATCTGAAGCATCTGCTCTTACTATCCACATAGCACCCAAGCCTCGTTCACTGAATCTTGTATATTATAGCATAGTTTCCTATTTACAAGACTATCTCTCCCACTAGATAGTGAGCAACTGAGGGTGGAAACCATGTGAATTTTCTTAATCTTTGAATCCCTGGGGTCTAGCACATAGCCATATAGGAGCTTTTCTATAAACAGTCACTAAACTGAAAAAAATTAATAATAGAACTACCAGAACTACCACAGGATCCAGTGATTCCACTTCTAGGCATTTATCCAAAGAAAACAAAAACACTAACTTGAGGCACCCTCATATTCACTGCAGCATTATTTACAATAGCCAAGACACAGAAAAAAGCTAAGTGTCCATCAGTGAATGAATGGATAAAGAAAATGTGGTATACATATTTATATATATATATACAACACAATATTATTCAGCCCGTTGTGGTGTCTCTGCCATTTGTGACAACATGGATGAACCTTGAGGGTTATTATGCTAAGTGAAGTAAGTCAGAGAGAGACACATATTGTATAACTTCATTTGCATGTGGAAAGTAATAAAAAACCCAAATTGAATAGATACAGGCAACAGAGAGGTGGTTACCACAGGTGGAAGATGAGGGCGTGGTCAAAATGGGTGAAGGTGTCACAAGGTGCAGACTTATAAGTTTTGGGGATGTAACATACAGCATGGTGACTATCATTAGCAATACTGTGTAGTATATTTGAAAGTTGTTAAAACAGTAAATTGTAAAAGTTTTTATCACACAAAAAAATGTAACTATGTGAGGTAATAGATATTAACTGAACTTTTCATGGTAATCATTTCACAATACATACATATATCAAATGATTATGTTGTATGCCTAAAATGAACACAGTGTTAAACATCAACTATATCTCAATAAAAATAAATGAAAAAAATCCTAAATTCCTCACTCATAGCTTCCAGGCCACACCCTTTATGAATGTACATAAGACTTGGATGAAATCGGCAGTATTGGCTTTGAAACTCGCAGGCCGAGCAGCTTGTAAGCCTTGACTTACACAGATGAGGGCTCTGTCATCTCTGGGGAGGCTGCCCCCAGGGAGAGAGTCTTGTGTGTAGATTCTGGAGGGGAAGACACATTGTACCCTTGGGAGGAAATGATTCCAAAGCTGCCATGTCTTACCTGGGCTCTGGTGCCTGTTCTCCTCCTGGCTTCAGTTGTACATCACCAGGTTCATCCACTGAAAAATAAACATCCCAATTACAACCAATCTTTAAACTTGATAGCTTAACACAGAGCAGGGCAAATGGTTCCCTCTTCCTTTGAAAGATCTCAGTCTAGTTTCATCAACTCTTTCCAGTTAATTCCCACCCAAGCAGGAGGTCTCAGCCCCTTGTTGCAACATTGTCGTCTGCTACTCCCTGAAGAGCCGGGCAACGAGAGGGACAGCTGAGGTCGACCAGCTGGCTGGGCCAGGAGGCTCTCTCCAAAACTCACTGGGAGTCAGTTTAATGTACAGTGAGCCCAGCAGGTGTTCTTTAGTTCCCTCTTGGATTTATGACTCCCACATAATCCTCTGCTTTATTAAGCTATTGGAAAAAAATAAAATCTGTCTGCCAAGATCCTAAAGCAGCCTTGGCAGCTAGCGATATATAAAGGCAGTAATTGGAGGCACGGGGGCCGGCAGCTTGGCTGGCCTTTGACAGACTGTTCAATAGCTTCAGGGAGGGAAATGCCCCCTGGAATCAGGTGAGGAGAGGTGGCCAGGGTTGTGTCCTGTCTCTGGGAGGGGAAGGCACCTCACCTCCATTTCTGTCAGGTAGAGTCCTTTTCCATCCTTGGAGAGGTTCTGGAAAGCTTCTAGGGTAGAGAGGAGGGGAGGGATCAGGATGGGCCTGGGCCCACACGAGAGGAAAGCCAGCGTTTTGATCCCATGAGAAGCCACAGGCTGTGCTTGGCCTCCTCTCCGCTTCTTTTCCCAGTTAAACTCCGCACCCATGAGACAGCTCAGGGCTCAGTTCTCAGAACAGCTCCCTGACTGCTCTGCCCACCTCGCCCCTCCCTGCTCTAGCTTCCCTGCACTTTAGACCCTCTATTCTTGGCCGTGGAGATGCAGAGGTCTTGTCTTAGACAGTATTTCAAGGGCAGCGCTCTTGTCCAACTGCGAATTCTCTGGAGCAAGATTATGCCTCTGGCTTCTTGTTTACCCTCCCAGGGCCCTGTTCTCTCTGTCCTGTTAACTGCCTAGTTCAGAGGTGTGGGGCTAGAGCTGTGGGGTTTAAGGACCACACTGGGGGGTGAGGAGGTTAGGGGGGAGGGGTGGAATGATGCGAGTGGAGGCCAGACCCCACTTCAACTCAGCCACCATAACTCCGTTTGCAGCTCTATTGTGGTTTGGGGTTTCATGTGAAATTTCATTTCAAACAAAGGGGTAAGCTGCTAAAAAGTGCCAAAAACTCTGGCCTACATAGCTGGATTTCTGAGGCCTTGGGGGGACCTCCTGCACCCACCAAGACACCATTTGTGAAATCCTTCAGCAGAGATCAAACTATTTTCTGCATGACTAAAGAGTAGGTTTGAACCGTAAACAATCTGGAGGGGGGCCGTGGTGATTTAACCTTGTTCCTGAGTCAGAGGTGCTGAGAAGGGTGAAGAGGAAATAAACGATCTGGGATGTAGAATGTCCTGGGGAGAAAAGGATGCGGAAGGGAGGCTGGGGTCTCAGGCCAGCTCCACGGTCACCTAGGCTGATGTTGGCCCTGCCCCTCAGGATGAGGGCTCCTCTGCAGGACTCCAGCCCATCCCGCTACTGAGCCCTTGCCCAGGCCTGGAGCCAGAGTGCATTTCTGGTCCTCTGCTGTGTTCTCTGGTCAGCGTGATGGTCTCCGGGTGACACTTACTTGCCATGGCTTCCAGTCGCATCAGTAAGCAGACCAGGCTGGGGAAGCTGACTCTCCCAGTGCTGTCACTGTACCGGAGTTTCATGAGGTCCAGCAGCTCGCTGGTGACGGAGATCCCTGCGAGGAAGTCTGGGACACAGTGGGGGAGCTGGTGAACAGGGAGGAACAGGTGTGGTCCTCCACCTCGGGAGATCAGAAACACCTGTGTGGAGACCTCGTGGCCTTTCACCATCATCCCCTCCTCCACCTGGCTCAGTGGCCAGTCCACTCCTCTTCTGTGTACTTGTGACTCTTTAGTATGTTCACTTCCAGGCCCCAACAATACTGTTTTAGAGTTTGGCCAACTCAAAACACTCCTGACTGTTCACAATCATCTGATAATTCCTGTGGGGATGGGAGCTGTCAGGACACCTGAAAAGTTTGCTCCCAGCCCCACCTTGTCAGGCCTCCCTCCTTCTGCAGGTGACCCTCTCCTCGCCTAGTCCTGGACCATATGTGGTCTCATGTGTGGTTCCTGGAGAAGGGGCTCAGTCCTAGGTTGGTCATCCAGGGATGAGGCTGGTCCTCAGAGCAGAGACCTCAGGTGGGCAGGACAGAGCTGCATTGCCCTCTTTGTGATCTTATGTGTCTAACTATAAGCTCCAGGGAGGCACTGACTACAGAACTGACAAGGGCAGACTGAAAATCACGGGGGTCTATGCACCCCAGTGAGCTAGCAGAACCGTGTAAACTGGACCATCCATCATGGGGACAAGGCTGGTGGCCTTCGGGCCCCACATAGTCTGAGACATGTTGGTTTCTCCTGCAGAATTAATAAAACATGAATTCGAACACCTTTAGATAAGACATGCCTGCAGCTTGTACATTCTCAAACTGCCCCTCAAATCACATCAGTTCCATTGCCCTCTTCAGTTACCTGCTGGCCCCTGCAAGCTTTTCAGTTGAATTCCAGCTATTTTCTTTCTCCCTTTTATTAGTCTGGAGTCATGGGTGAGGGCTCCTTTAAAGTTTTCAACTTCCACTGGCCATTCAGTGGTTCTCAAAGTGTGATCCCCAGACCAGGAGCTTTGGCCTCACTTGGGAACTTGTCAGAGACGCAGGTTCTCAAGTCCCACCCCTGTCCTCCAGAGTCAGTACCTTGGGGTGGGCGGTGAGGCTCAACAATCCTTGCTTCCATAAGCCCCCAGGGGCTTCTTCTTCAACGTCAAGTGTGAGAACCACAACCCTCTGCTGTGAAGACTTAAGGGAGGGGAGGGACTTCCCTGGTGGGCCAGTGGTTAAGAATCCCCCTTCCAATGCAAAGGATGTGGGTTTGATCCCTGGTCCAGGAACTAGGATCCCACGTGCTGTGGGGCAACTAAGCCCATTTCCTGCAACTAAGGCTCGATGCAGCCAAATAAACAAATATTTTTATAAGCGGAAGAGGGAGGATAGAGGCGGAAGTGGGGGTAGGGGCAGGGAGCAAGAGCTCAGGTTTCTATCTGCTCTCCAGGCCAGGAGCCTCAGGAGGGAGACCCATTGAGGCTGCCCTTTCAGCAGTGACCTGCGGGAGTCTGATTTTACATTTCATTAGGGAAGGTGGCAATTTCCTGACTTCACGTTTCTGTGGGCCATTTCCCTGCAGGGACAGTGGGGACAATGATTCCTGCCCTGCCCAGTTCAAGAGCTGTTTAGACAATCAAAGGAGGTGATGTGCGTGCAACTTGTGGCTGAACTCTGACGCATTCTCGCCCTTCGGTATTAGGTATTATTATCATTCTCCCAAGACTGAAAGCTCTTGCCTCCTTGAAGCAAACAGATACCATGTGATTTCACTTAACCCCAGAACCTCTGCGAAGAGAGGGCACCAGCTGGCCTGTGGGTATTTAACCCTGATGGGCTGGATGCTGCGGTGGATGTGTCTTCAAGCAAGCTAGGTTTCTGGTAGGGTATCAACCATTAAGGGTCATTTTTCACAGTTAGCGCTGTGCTGGGGAGAGAAGGCAATTAGGAGAGCTGACTGGCAGGTGAGAACTCAGGTGAGGGAGGGTGGAGTCGGAGTCTGCAGTCAGGAGGTCCACAGAGGGCGGGGGCACACACACATACACACACGCCATTGCCACTCCCAGTCATCAAAGCTCAAAGGGTTGTCTGCTTTACCTGTGTCCTTTATGGCCTTCCACAAATCCGAGCTGAGGAAAACGTCAGCATTCTTTGGGGAGTTCTGGAAAACATTCTGGTATGGAGGAAGAAGCAAGAAACCCGTATGAGCCCCAGTGCCCACGTGGAAGAGGGTGTCCTGGAAGATCTTGTGCCCATCCCTGGAGGCTGCTTCACTAAACATGATGGGTTCAGCTCAGAGGTCGAAGGGTCACAGCTGAGGATGGTGGTGGGGGGAGGAGGGAGGAGGGAGGGGGGAGGGGGGGAAGGGGAGGCAGCGTGGGTTCCATTTGTTAAAGCCCACCGACCTGGCTGCCAACTGCAGGGCTGCGGGCCCCTCTCTCAGGCCCGCACCTCCCCACTCCCAACCTGCTCTCCTTTAGCTTCTACACCCCATAGACCGGGCTCTATCCACCCAGGGTGGCTTATCACTTTCCAGGGACATAAAAAGCTTGCCCAGGATGGGCATTAAGAGCACAGACTTCACAACCAAATTGCTGCGTATAAATCCCAGCCTAACTATTTACAGCAGTGTCACCTTGGGCAAGTGACCTAATCTTTCTGGGCCTCAGTCTACCCCCTCTGTAGCACAAGGCCAATGTACTATCCACCTCGTAGGTTTGCTGCGAGGAAGAAATGAGCACATCTTATAAAGAGCTTAGAAGCATACCTTGCACGCTAGTGAGCGCAGTGTAGGCAGCACTGAAGGCAGGTGAGAACTGCCTCTGGGACTGGGCGATGCCTCAGGGTGGAGTCCCCCAAACACCTCAATTTTTTTACAGGGTAGTTCTCCATTTTCTGGGGACTTTTCTACCTCCCTCTAATTCTCACTCTAACCCTCAGCCTCCTCCTGTTTCCCACGTGAGAACATGGGCTGGTGAGTCATATGCCTCGATGAAACAGACAAGCACCAGAGGACTGAACCAGGGATGTTTCAAAGCAAAATACCCCCAGCAGGTGCTCAGTCCCGGCTTTTTGTGAGAGCCAATTACGGTGAAAGAGCAGCTTGAGGACTTTTTCCTGGCCTTATTTGGCTTGTTTGAGTTCAGAGTCCTAGATGTTCTCAGTTAGGTAGGGACTCAGCGTCATGCACTTGTTCAGTCATTTGTTCCGCACTTTTTAGCATCTGCTGTGTGCTGGACACTGTGAAAGACACTGGGGGAAACGATGAACATGAGGGCTCCCTGCCCAGGAGGATGGGCCATCAGTCAATGCTGTGTCCAGTGGGAAACCCAATCACTTCAATCAAAGGTAGGTGATATATAGTATTAAACAGGAAATGTTTGCATCTTATTGTTGTGAGTTCAAGTGTTGAGAGCTGAGTGGGAACTAACCTGATCTGGAGAGGGGAGGCAAGGCCCCCACGGAGCTTTAGGGTCTGGACTCCCAGGCTGGGTGGGCACCAGGCAGGCTCCCATTGCAGGGAAGGGAAAGTGAGGAGTCTCACATTAGGGTCCAAAGGAGCAGGTGGGATGAATGAAAGGGCTTCTCCTAGACCCCAAAGTGGAGTCTTAACCCAGAGGGTCTTGGGTACAGCTGGTGAGTTTCGACTCTGTCCTGGGAACAACGGTGAGGCCGCACTGAGGCCACAGACCACAACTGTGACTCTGATCTGTTTTCTGGCAGAGGTAGGGGAAGGGAACGAGGTGAACTAGCAGCTTGGGGGACGCTGTAGTGGGCCCACAGAGAAATGGGGAAGGCGGTGGCCGCTGGCAGTTTCAGCTAGAGTCCACTGTGACCCTTTCTCCTCTGGCCTCCTAGAGCGGTCCTCAGCCTGCCACCTGACTGAGCATTGCCTTGAGCTGTCCAGTGGTGCATACACATCTCCTCAAGCAAAACGGGGGGGCTCCCCTTGAGGGTGGGGTGAGGTTCCCCTTCTTTCACAGCCCTCAATCCTGGGGTAGAATCGGGCACCCAGCAAATCTGTGCCAACCCAGTTGGAATGAACACTAGTCAAAAGAGAACATGCTGGTACCTGGCAGTGGACAAGACGGCTCCACAGCCTTGAAAACTCCTCTTGGTCAAGTCGCCCGTTCACCTTCAGCTGGTGGGGAGTTAAGAGTCAAGCAGTCTTGTGTGCAGTGAGCAGAGGGGTCTCAGGCCTGGAGAGGCTCCATCCATCAACTAGTAACACAGGTGGTCCAGAGTCACCTGGACATGGCCCCACACCAGCTGGCTCTGATGAGTCTAAAAGGGACCTGGGCTTCGACTCATTTCACAGGAGAAAACAGGCAACTGGAAGAAGGGAGCCCTGAGAAAGGGGTGGCAACGTCATTTGCACCCATGCAAAGAGGGTGAACCCCAAACACAGCCTTCACCAGTTGGGGTGGGGCCCCCTTGTAGAGGGGAGTGGGGAGCAGCGGTGGGGGGAGGTCAGGGCAGCTCCTGAGGCGGGCTGAGAGATGAGCACATGTGCTAAGTGTGCGGCCATGGATGGACCACATTCTGGGTACTTAAGCCAGCCCTGGTCCCTCCATGCTGTGTGCTGTGCTTAGTCGCTCAGTCGTGTCCGACTTTTTGCGACCCCATGAACTGTAGCCCGCCAGACTCCTCTGTCCATGGGGATTCTCCAGACAAGAATACTGGAGTGCGTTGCCATACCCTTCTCCAGGGGATCTTCCCAACCCGGGGATCAAACCAAGGTCTCCCACATTACAGGTGGATTCTTTACCGTCTGAGCCACCAGGGAAGCCTGGTCCTTCCATACAAAGAGTTTAATGAGAACTAATGGAAAACATGGATCTCTGTGGCACTGGAAGGAACTGAGGGGTGAGCAGGAGGAAGGATAGAAAAGATTGGTCTTCTGTGCAGGGGTCCAGCAGACATGACCTCCCCTGGGGTTACCTTCCCTAGGCTGCGGGGCTCCTGAGTGTCATTCTGATTTATCTGCAGGGATGAGCAGTGTCTCCGAGTGATTCTAAACAACAGTCAAGAGACAGGGCCTGACTGATGAGTTCATCAAGATGGCTCTTATTCGACAATGCCCAGCTTCATGTCCCCAGTAGAGCCTTGTTAAGAGTGAAAGAGCTGGGGGATCTGTGTCCCCTCAGGGAGACAGTTCACACCAAGGGGGGAATTGCAAGGTGACCCCTGGGTATATGCCCACCAGTGGGGAGATGGGGTGGCAGGGAAGAAATGGCTCCCAGGAGAGTGGAAGTCAGGACGGGAGGCAGGAGATCCTGGGTTTAGGTCCCAGTTCAGCCACTTGTGGCCACAGAACTAGGGCAAGTCACTGCACGGCCCAGCCCAGCCTCATCTGGCAATGCAACAGAATAGTAATAACAGAGTGTAACTGCCATGCAGACCTAGGATTTCCCACATTAGTTGCATGGACTGTATAGTCCACGGGGTCGCAAAGAGTTGGACATGACTGAGCGACTTTCTGTTTGGTGGTTGTTACCTTTATTGAACTGGGGGTTTGTTGAGCAAAGGATTTAAATAGTGGTAAGGAGAGGGGTAGAAGGAAAGAAGTTAGGATATTATCCTTCACCAAGCAGTGAAGAATACTATTAGAACATGGGCTTCGGAGGCTGAAAACTTCAAGTTCAAATCCAGGCACAAATCCTGACTAGCTGCGCAATCTGGGTGAATGACTAAACCTCTCTGAACCCGTTTCTTCCATTGTACCATGGGACAATACTTCTTATATCACAGAGATTCTTGCAAGAACTACAAGGGAAAAAATATCTATCAGTACCATTCTGGGTATGCAGTAGACACTTGATAGATAGTGAGTGTTGTTACAATGGTGGTTCTAGGGAGTTAGTGAGTTAGTGCAGAGTCCCCAGAAGCCCAGGCTCTTTGGCGAGCACTTAGAACCAAGGAAGAAGAGAAAACAATGACAGTGAAAAAAGATTCTCTACTGTCCCAGTTAGACTCCTGGGGAAGCTGATGGAGCAGACAGGCTCTCAGTGCTGGGGAGGTGGTGGGGGGGGCGGTGACTGCAAAGGATACATCCATCAGAGCCACGATGCTGCGGCACTCATCCAAGGAGAACGCGTCCCCTGGAGGTCCTGAGCAGGAGAGCAGAAAGGACTGAGAGGTCAGAAAGGGCCGCGTCGGCCTGGCGTGGCCATGGGGATGGGGCCAGACCAGCAGGTCCTTACCACTTAGGAATTCCCGGTTGAGAAGGCTCTGAAGCTGCGTAGCATCAATGTCCAGCCCCTGCTCCAAACAAGGAAGGGATGCAGGAATCACATCAGTGCCCAGGAACTGAGGGGCAATGCCTGCCTGACTGTGAAGGCACTGGGATTTCTGAGCACTGAAGTTCCCATCTCACCTTTGTCATGAAGACTTTCCTTTTTCTTTTTGGCCATGCAGCGCAACTTGTGAGATCTCAGTTACCTCACCAGGGATTGAACCTGTGCCCTCAGCAACGAAAGCATGGAATCCTAACCACCAGGGCTCCAAGGAATTCCCATGAAGCCTTTCCTAATTGCTCCAGACCATAACTCCCTCCCTGAACATCTGCAGGGCTGATTACTCCTGACACTTGATACCCGGTGAGGGTCACCTTGCATTTCCCTCTGTATTCATCATTGGGCTGAAAGCAGTGTTGGCTTCCTCCCCATCATACCAGGCAATTGGGAGCCCCACAGGAGAAGTGTTATTGAATGAATCAATTCAGCCCTGCAGGTGTGTGTCCCCATCTGCTTCCAGAAAGATGGGAGTGAGAGAAAACATGGCTACTGTGTGGTGTGTGTGTGTGTGTGTGTGTGCAATGAGGAGAGATACACATGCCAGGAATCCAGGCTAAGAGAAGCTGCTCTAATTGAGCACGTGACTTAGCATCATCTTCCCAGCCACAGAAGCCAGAAAGGGAGACATCATGGTTTCCCTTGGATAAAAACCAGGAAGCAACAGAGGTTGAGGGGAGAGAAGCTCCTCCTGGCTTAAACTCCTAAAGGTGTTAACTGCCTTCCCTTTTCTGTTGGGGACCCTGACCAGCTTTAAGGGCAGAGCTTCCATGATGATTTTATGGAGAAGCAGAGCTGTTCCCCAGGCAGCCATTTCTCACACCCAGCCTGGTAAAAGTGAGGGCATAATGAGATATCACCACCCTGGGAAAGCTTGTCCACGGGAGAAGGAGCTGGTGTGAGGGCTCCAGCAGTGGCTCCGCAGAGCACCACGAGGTCAGGGGGAAGGAGATGCCTCCTCAGGGGTCTTCTGGGAACCCACATTTCTGGGAAAGGAGGCCACCTGTCTGATACAGCGAGGGCCCAAGAACTGCCCACCTGTCTTCCCGAGGCCAGCTCGGTACGTATGGTCATCTACATGGCTTTCTGTTTCCCACACCGACATGATGACTAATGGCAAGAGGCCCATCGTGTGGAGCCCTTGGCAGCTGTTTTTCTCCGACAAGTCAAGGATCTTTATAACGGCTTATTAAACCATTAAGAAAATCCCTTGTGCACATAGGTGGCTTGGCAGGAAGAAGGCTGGTGGTGCTTTCTGAAAGCTGGCCAGCTCCCAGGAGGAAGGGTGCCAACGCCAGTGGGAGGTGGCGGAGCGGGAGAAGGGACGATTTCCAGGGGCATTGCCAATGGCTTGTTTAAAGATTTATACATCTCACCCTCCTATAAGGAGTCCCTCCCTTTCAAAACTCCACACTTCACTCCAGATGTCACCCAGCTGGGGAGTCCCGTCTCCCCGGACCAGTTCTAGAGGCATCCAGGGAGAGAGGTCAGTCATCTTCCTCTCTAGCCTGGTAAGGGCTTGGGAGAGGCTTTCTTTCCTCTCATCTCTCCATCCCTGTCTTAGGCAGAGCCCCTCACCACCACGTTGCTAAGTACAGTACCTGCTGAGCATACTTGTAGAAAATGTTCTTCTGGGAGCCATTTCCTGGAAGACTTGTCTGGATGTAAGGAAGAAGAGCCAACATCAAATTTCTGGGAAAGGGAGTGTCCTGTCTGATACAGTGAGGGTCCCAGAACCTCCCACTTGAAAATCAGAGGCTTCATCCAGCAATTGGATCAAACCTTAGTGGGGAATAGGAAAATGGAAGTTTGTGGAAGGAAGATCGTTGGGTCCAGCCTGGCCTCTGAGGCCTGGGCTTCTCCCCTTGTCTCTGCCCCCTTGGAGCTGTCACCAGCTCCTTGTTGTGTCTCTGCACTCACTGGTCAGTGGTGAGGCAGAAGGAAGGAGATAGAAGCTCTTGGGGATGGGCCGTGACCCGTTGAAGGCTGCCACCCAAGCCTTGCGGCACACTTACCTGCAGGGCTCTCAGGTTGAGGCTGCCGTCCAGGTGCCTAGAAAACCAGGGGACAGTGTGACAAGGATGACCAGTTCACTATTCAAAGGAGGCTCATGCTTACATATGGTGGGCACCTCTGGAGGCATTGGGCACCTATGCCAAGGACATGTGTACAGAGCCCTCAGCACAGCGGGCTGTGAAGTGGGCAGTCAGGAGACAGATGAACATCGTGACCTCATGTCCAGTCTTCAGGGTAGGCCTCCCCTGGCCTTCAAATCATTTAGTAAACTGTTCCTTTCACACCCAAATATAGGTGTGTGGTGACCCTCATTGCCAGGATGGCAAATAAGATTTGTCTTAGGTTCCAACTCTGAGTGGTGGCACAGTGACCGCATGGCATGCTGGACTGAGAAAGCCTTGTCTGCACTCAACTGTGAAGACTGCCATGGCAGCAGTGATACCTGCCTCGGTGCCCCAGCAGCGGGTGTGCTGTTGGTCCCAGTCTTGACTGCCAACTTGGCAGTGACCCCACATTCTGGCCACATTTCAGACAACTACCATGTATGCCATGTACCACTTCCTGCGCATTATGGACAACATTGCTTATTCTTCAATGAGCCCCATCCTTGCCCACTTCCCTGTTTCTGCTCAAGCTTTTTTCCTCCACCAGAGTCCCTTGGACTACAAGGAGATCAAACCAGTCAGTCCTAAAGGAAATTAACCCTGAATATTCATTGGAAGGACTGATGCTGAACCTGAAACTCCAATACTTTGGCCACCGGATGCAAAGAGCCAACTCATCAGAAAAGACTCTGATGCTGGGAAAGATTGAAGGCAGGAGAAGGAGATAACAGAGGATGAGATGGTTGGATGGCATCACCGACTCAATGGACATGAGTCTGAACAAGCTTTGGAAGATGGGGAAGGACAGGGAAGCCTAGTGTGCTGCAGCCCATGGGGTCGCAAAGAGTCAGACATGATTGGGCAACTGAACAACAATAGCACTGCCTTCCCCTTTGAAACACTGAGTTATGTTTTTTCTCAAGGACTAGCTCACATGCCATGCCCTCAAGAAGCCTTCCTCCAGCCCTCTTGCCAGAGATGGGTCCCTCCCTTTGGTCTCCCATGTGACCCTGCCTTCCATCAAGCAACATCCCCACCCTCTTTTTTGTCTTGGCATTGGACTTGGCATTGAGTTTCTCCAGAGTGAGGACCAAGCTGTGTCCCCCACTGACACAGTGCATTGCTGCACAGAATGATGTGATGTGTTTTTATAAAATTAAGTAGGATAAAAATGTTTAGAATCCCAGAAGTTCTGTACCTGTCACTGTTTGGCATCTTCAGGAAGATTCGGAGCAAGAACTCAATAGCTTCTCTGCCCTCAGAGACTACCACCACGTAGGTCCCAGGGCTCAGACTGAAGCACTCTGTGAGGTTGCATGTGGTTTCAGACACAATGCCCTTCTCAGCAATTCTGAATTTGGAGAAGAAGGTGGATGGCAATCTCTCTTGGAAGTGCTGGAACTGGAGGAGATGGCATGTTGGTGAGAAACCCCCTATGTTTATGGGCCCCAGCCACTGGGAGAGACCCCCAACCTCTCAGACCCCCATCATCCCTCAGAACAGCCCTACAGGCCCTGAAAAGGGAGAGACAGTTGCTTACCTGAAGTCTCAAAATGCAATAGAGTTCAGACTGTTATTTAATATAGATGCTAACACTGCAGTGAATGCGAGGAAATACGACACGTGGTTTTCCCTCATTAAATCTTACAGCATCCTGGGCTTCGGGGTTTATTGCTCTACTTATATATAAAGACGAATCCCATGAAAACTAGTGAGATTCTTCCAGTACTAGATTACCTTTGGAGCCCCTAAAGTCCCTTCTCCCTGGGCTCTTTTGCAAAGTGCTCTTGGACCCCTATAGCACTGTGCAGCTGGGGCCTTTCACTCCCTCTGTCTGGTCCTTCCAGTGAAGTCCTGAAATGCCTTCTCACTGGAGAATAATAGGCCCTGATCATTTTCCTTTTATTTCAATATTTGCTTAGCGACAAAACAATAAATATAATGCAGTTCCTATTACCAGATGTCACATACATATTACATAATAAAAACCCCTTACTAAATAAATTTTCCCCAATATGGTTGAGATTGGGATTCCATTTAGAATGATCACGCAGCGTGAAATGACTGCTTGTGAGCTCTGCCTTGGGGGGAAACAGGGAGATGGGAGAGGTTCTCTGCAGGGGCTGGGGACCAGGCTGGGCTGCACAAGAAGACTGTGGTGGCTGTTGAGCCGCAGGGAGCTGGGCTGAGTCTCCACAGTGGTTCTGCTGACAGCAGCGGCAGCCCCAGTAGGTTTAGAGCCTACCTTGCTTGGGCCTTTCTGGCAAAAGCAATGATGAGATCAGTTCTCCAGAGAGTCAGCACTGTTCTGCATGTATGTGTGTGTGTGTATATGTGTGTGTGTGTGTGTGTGTGCAAGCGCACATGGGGAGGCAGTGTGTACAGAGATGTGTGGACTTTGAGCCTCATACAATCACAAGACCTGACCCTGTAATTCCAGGGAAGGGTCTCATGCCTTTTCTTCAATCAAGTCCTCATCTCATTCTCCAGCTCTGAAAACTAGAACCCTGAACCATTTCTTGCACTTGAGTGCTGCCCTTGAAGTCCTTCCAGAAGTTCGAGTTTCATGACTGGTATGCTGAGAACCAGAGTCAGACCCTAAATGCAGCTCTGTGGCTGTGCCGCCACTGTGACAGACAGGCCTCCTTGCTGTCTGCAGTCTGCCTGGGCTTCTGTGTGTCCCCTGCTCAGAGACCCTTGTCCCAGCTGCTGTCTCCCTGTTGGGGTACCTCTGGGAGTTCTGGAGGAAGGTCCCTGGACCTGCCAGCAGGCTGCAGTCACTACTCATTGACCGTGGCTCCATCCTGCTCCATCCCTTCTCCCTTCCATCCTCGGTCCGGTCACATGCACTTCCCTTTGGCAATAACAGCACCACAGAGCTCACATCTATTTAAGTGGTCTGAGTACCTGTAAGGTTAGGTCTCCCAAACCCTGTCTTTCCTTCTCCATTCTTACCCATATTTTGGTCACCTGTCACCCATGCCAAGCCAGAATATTTACTGGGGTGGTGGGTGGCGGGTAGGGGTAATAGTGGCAGCAGCAGCTAGCAGGAGGGTGGTGGCAGTGATGCGGTTGTAAGAAGGGTTGGAGGACATGCCTTGAGCTTTCATTTGGATTGCATGCATCCTAGTTGTGGTGGGTTTGGGGGCTGAAAAAGAATACAGGAGGCTAAAGATACCCATTAGTCCTATCTCTCGTCTTAGAAAGAATCAGCAGCATCAATCTTATCTATCAGGGGCCATATGTTGAGGATGGTTTCATGGTTGCAGCCTCTCTGGGACATCAAGCCAGAAGAACAACCCAAGGAATCCAGCTTTAGATAAGCACAACTGAAATATTTCCTGGGTCATTGACCTGTTTGGAAGTTCTAAGCTTGTGTCTGTTGCAGGACATAGCAAGACTGAACTGGCAGCCACCGAGCAGTGAGAGACACATGGAGCTCAAGGGTGTTGGAAGAGGCATAGCAGTAACAACAGACGGCAGTAGGGCGGTGGCCATACCTGATAGTCGACCTGTGGGAAGAGAAGAAAGGCAGGTTCAGTAACCCAAACAAAAACCCAAAGGCGAGTAGATCCGAGCAGCCTATCCCAGGGCCCTGTGTTCCTTTTTTTTTGCATGTTCAGCCTGTTCCCTGGAACACCCAGGGGGTGAACGGGGACCATCGCTCATTCCCCAAGTGAAGCCGCAAGAAAGGAAAGCCAGCGGCTGTAGAGACCTGGAGGGGAAGGAAATCAAGGGTGGGGGAGGTGTTGGAGGAGAGGAGAGTCTTCCTTTATCATCTCAGCTTGGCTACTCTTCACAGCAATGATGATAAAATTGAGAGGAAAAGGTAAATGGTGATGGGGACTGGAGGGAAGACAGAACCTAGATCAAGTGTAAATTCTCCAGCTCTGGAGCTCCAATGAGAAGGAAACTTGTTCTGTCAGATTTCTGTACAGCATGATGGGAGTTTGTTCTCATGTCCCCCACCCCACTGTACCCCAGTGTTTGAAGGGATGTATGTGTGTGTCTGAATGGGGAAATGTCTATGTTCCAGTCTGCCCATGTTGTAGAAGGAAGCACTGAAGATGGAGTCCCATTTTTAAGCCACTTCAGGGTTTAAAAAGTACTTCCATGTAATGTATTGGGTTGTCAGAGTAAACCCAAGCAGATGGTAGGTTCCTTATTCTATGAGTGTGGAAACTGAGGCCTTGCAGTCTCAGTAGCAGAGGTAAGGATAGAGAAAGTTGTGTTGCTTCCTTTTCAGTTAATACCCACCACCTCCAAGCACTGTATTTCATGTTGGCATGGGTTTCAGTTCTATTCTACTGCTGATCCTCAGCTCCACTTAGGTGTACAGACCATTTGACTTGCCTTCTTCAGACATCTCTGGAGCTCAGGGGTAAGCTGGAAGTGAGGTGGAAAGTCCCAGCCTCGGGGTGGATGAAGCTTGTCCACCCTTCCCTTTTTCCTTTCGGTCTTCTCCCTGCCTATTTGCATATCACCCATGTTTGGTTTGATACAAGGCAGAGCCATATTCCCATAGCACTTGGAGGGTCATAAGCCCGTACCAAGGCGGCAGCCCTGTACCCACAATACCACTGGAGCCCTGGAGACTTCAAAGCCTAGTTGCTGCCATTAACATAGCCTATTTCTCAGCAGAATCGTGGAAGGACCCCACAAGTGTCTCTTGAGTTGTCAAGGTCTGAATAGCTCTTTGGTGTTTAGAACCCTCTCAATCAGGATCCTACAAGATCCAATGGGATCTCCAGGGAGCCTGAGGAGCTCATGGGTCTGCACATTGTTGTTGTTTAGTCATCAAGTCCTGTCTGACTCTTTTCCGACCCCATGGACTGTAGCCCACCAGGCTCCTCTGTCCATGGGATTTCCCAGGCAAGAATACTGGAGTGGGTTGCCATTTCCTTCTCCAGGGGATCTTCCCGATCCAGGGATCGAACACGTGTCTCCTGCACTGGCAGGTGGATTCTTTACCACTGAGCCACCTGGGAAGCTGAGGTCTGCATGACCCTTCAGCAAGGCGGGCAGATGAAAAATAAGGCAGTTCTAGTTGAAAAGTAGACAAACGGGCTTGGCAGCATTTAGAAAACAGATATGATTACAATCTTGCTCCTGAACCATAAAGACTGGGCAAATCAGTAAACACAAGGCTGCTACATTGTCTGGCTCTGGGGCAACCTAGAATCATAGATGACAATACAAAGTGCACACACAGCTTCTGTGCACTGGGGGCAGCCCCCATATCCTCTCTGGACTTCTCGCATCAGGAAACAGGAGAGTAGGCTGAAATACTTTTAGTAGCTCTATCTGGTCCTGAACTGTAAAATTCTGACTGGGTATACCAGATGCCTCATTCCTTCCCAGCCTTTCCCAACTCCTTTTGTTTTGTTTTTCTCAGAGGTGGGGAGCTGGGGGACTTTGAGGTTGAGGGTCCTCTTAGGAGGCATCTGAATCAGTTGGGATCCTTGGCCAAACACAATGGAAACCAATCTAGGGTGGAGTGAGCAAAAAGTCATTTATGGAAAGGAAAGTCACAGAGTCAATGGGAAATCTAAAGAATGCAGCTTGGACAGTGGACAGGAATGAAAAGAGGCGGCTACACAGCTGGACACCACCACTGAATCTGACTGCATTGCTGCTCGTGGGCCCAAAGATTTGCTGCAAAGAATCCTTCAGCTGGCTGGAAATAGAACTGCCATATGACCCAGCAATCCCACTTCTGGGCATACACACCAAGGAAACCAGATCTGAAAGAGACACATGCACCCCAATGTTCATCGCAGCACTGTTTATAATAGCCAGGACATGGAAGCAACCCAGATGCCCATCAGCAGACAAATGGATGAGGAAGCTGTGGTACATATACACCATGGAATATTACTCAGCCATTAAAAAGAATTCATTTGAATCAGTTCTAATGAGATGGATGAAACTGGAGCCCATTATACAGAGCGAAGTAAGCCAGAAAGATAAAGACCATTACAGTATACTAACACATATATATGGACTTTAGAAAGATGGTAACGATAACCCTATATGCAAAACAGAAAAAGAGACTCAGATGTATGGAACAGACTTGTGGACTCTGGGAGAAGGCGAGGGTGGGATGTTTCAGGAGAACAGCATTGAAACATGTATATTATCTAGGGTGAAACGGATAACCAGCTCAGGTTGGGTACATGAGACAAGTGCTCGGGCATGGTGCACTGGAAAGACCCAGAGGGATCGGGTGGAGAGGGAGGTGGGAGGGGGGACTGGGATGGGGAGTACATGTAAATCCATGGCTAATTCATATCAATGTATAACAAAAACTACTGTAATGATGTAAAGTAATTAGCCTCCAACTAATAAAAATTAAAAAAATAAATAAATAAAAATAAAATAAAATTTTCCACTAATACTAGCCACAAAAAAAAAAAAAAAAAAGAATCCTTCAGCTGACCCCACGTCCTTTAGTTACTTTCTCAATACTCGAGACCTAGAGTAACCAAGAACATCTGATTGGACAAGCCTGGCCCAACAATCTACTCCTTTGTATCCAAGGGCTGGGAGAGGCAATATTTGACCTCTTTGCTGCAGTGGGAGACCAGGCCCTGCCTAGTCCCCACCCACATGGAAAGCGTTCACATGTACCCAGTGGTGATGAAAAGGACAACTGTCCATGACAGCATCCTTAGATATTCTTTTGATAGTCTCTGCTGGTTTGAGCCACCTCAAAAGTATGGTCTTTTTCATTGATTTCATGCAACTAGAAGTAGAAATGTGCTCAGAGAGAGCATGATCCAAAGGGTTCTCCTCTTTCTAGAACCAGAAGCATTGTTTCTCTTTGAGCCATGAGCATCACCAGAAAGGCACATGCCTATGTCCTGCTGAGGCCTTTGGTCCTGGGGCCACAAGTTCTGGTCTTAGGCACACCCCTGTCAGCATCTTGCTGCACCTTGGGCAGGACATTCATTCTCCCTGACCTGTGACTTCCACATCTATAAAAGCAGGTGTCCTAGGGTTTTTGAGACAATGAATGTGAACACGCTTAGAACTCTGAAGTTCTCTATCAGTAAGGCCTTCCTATTAGAGTGAACCACAGCCAGTGCACAAGACTGTTTCAGGACCCAGGAGTTCTGCCTGTCCATGAGGGGGCGGAGGCCCAAGATATCAATATTACCTTAGTCTCAGGTAACATTCCTGGGCTCCTTCCCAAAGATGCCATAATCAGAGCTCCAGCCACACAGATGATGGGTATATTGAAGACCTGAGAAACATCTGGTACCCAGTTCCCAGCTCTGCCATTAACTGTGACCATGTCACTTCACCTCTAACATGGGGACAGAGGATCCCAGTATTGAATGTTTGTGCACTTAATTATCCATGTTTGTGCACAGAGGCTGCAGGGTGTATGCTTTGAGGACCCTTCACTTGATCTTTGGGATGCATTAAATTATTTGGGAAAGGAGAAGGGATCAAGGGTTTCAGATTTTCTTTTGTAACTCCTTTATTTTACATGGTAGTTAAAAAAAAAGAATTCCCTGATCATCTACTCACAGTTAGGGTGTGTGCAGGTGAGTATGAGTAGATGTTGGGAGGAGATGGCCCCTTCAGAACTGAAGGGCTGGCTGGGAGAGCCATGAGAGGGGAGAGGGGGGAAGGTGGGTAGAGACGAAGACCTGACCTTGGATGAGTGGCCAAGCAGATGCTTGTAAGTCAATCATGGAACTTTCACCAGACTTTAGTTTCAGCATGAGATAAAAGTATACCTACTGGATGTATACCCAGGACTGTTTTTTTCCCTTAAACTCCTCCCAGAGTGTAACCAATGATCCTCAAACATTCCTGGGTATATGCAGTCTCCAGAGAGCTCATTATAATTGAAACTTTCAGGCTGTGTCCAGGGGGATTAACTGGGACTCAGCAGGTTGGAGGGTGGTCCTGGGAATATGTACTGTTGCAACAGCTGGCCTTGGACCAGATTACTTTTTGAGGAACAAGCGTTAGAGCCACCAGCATACCAGGAAACTGTGACAAGTGACAAGGACAGGAGGTGTGTCCCATTGTACTCTTCTCTCTGTCTCAGGTTTTCCTGTAGATTTATAGACTTGAACCAGGTGAACTCAATTGCCTTTTTGGTTTTATCTCTGAGCCTGTTGCCAAGTGAAATTTCCCAGGCTAGTCAGTTGCTTTCTCCACCCGAGGGGTATGGAAATTTCCCCAAAGGGCAAGTCCTGAAACATACTGCCTTACCTTGAACACATTGTACTTCAGTGGAAATGTGCTGTCTTTTGCCTTTAAATTTTGTGGCCCAATGTTGAAGGACATGATGACATTGTTGTTTTCCATGCTGTCTGGCACAGAGAAGATGTATTGCATGTCCCTCTGGTATCCTGCATGAAAAACAGCAGTGATTGGACCTCAGCTTGTTCCTGGGTTTCTGGGATGGGACCATGACCACTTCAGAGAGCCAAGCCTAGTTCAGTGGGTTGTGGAAGAAACTCTGGATTTGAGGACCTAAGACCAGGGTTCCAGTCCCCAAAGTTACTAGTTGTGGCACAAGCTGCTTTATTTTGTGAGCCTTAGTCTCTTCTTATAAACAAGGAGGGAGAGTATAGTTCCTATGTGATGAAAATGTTTCTTACACTGTAAAATGGAGGGCTATTTTTATAAAGGGCTTCCCTGGTGGCTCCATGGTAAAGAATTCACCTGCCAATGCAGGAGATGTGGGTTTGATCCCTGGGTTTGGGAAGATCCCTTGGAGAAGAAAATGGCAATCAACTCCAGTATTCTTGGCTGGGAAATCTCATGGACAGAGAAGCCAGGTGGGCTATAGTCCATGGGGCTGCAAAGAGTCAGACATGACTTACTAAACACAAACAATTTTTGTAATAAGTAGAATTCCAGAGGCCTCAGGTATACATGAGCTTATGCACTGGTGACAACCATGGAGCCATGAAATGATGTCAAACCCCCAGGCACACATGGAGACAGAGGAAGAGAGGCTGAGAGATGTCAATTCATAGAACTCTGCCACCCTAGTGTCCTCACCAAAGCCAGAGGGAGACCACTAATGTGAAAACCGTTAGATCCAAATACATGGGAGATAACATATGAAAAATAAATGAAGATAAATCAAGATAGAGATGAATTAGTAAACATCAGAAGGTTAAGGCACAATTGGGAAGCTCTGAAAGGGAAACAGGGAGACATACATGACCATCACAGTTGTCAGGTTTTTTGTGAGGACCAAAGAAGATGATACACTCAAGTGCACTTAGCAGCGCATAGCAGGTGCTGTTGGCTGCCTCCCTGCCCTCTCTCCCTTGTAAGGAATTACTAAAGATGGCACCAATGTATAATTCTGGTTAGTTCCTCGACCCGCATTATATCTAGGGAAGAGGGCTTTAGCTCCAGTCGGGTAGGCGGAGCTCAGGAAGATTAAATCAGTCAACCTGCTGCCCAAGAGTGACTCAGCGACTTCTCAGAATCTGCCCATGGCCTCCTGATGACTAGCTTCTCTGACCAGCAGAGTGAAAAGTCTGGGGGAGGGTGGGTGGTGAGATCATTCAAACACACCATTCTGGGCAGGCTGGTGCCAAGGAGAGGGAATGAGCACGTCGGGGTGCAAACACACACACACACACACACACACAAATACATTGTTTGCATAACCTTTCCTATCCAGGGTGTGTAAGCACACTCAGGTTCATCTTCAGAGGGTGATATTTCACTCATCCTTGTCACAAATGGGGAGCCGAGGAACAGTGAGAGTATGTCACTCACTCCCTTAAAATCTCATCAATAAAATTCATCTTCTAGGAGCCCAAAGACAGGCTCTGAGGCGCCCAACTCTGGGCCCTCAGTACGGTGCTGCAGGCTGCAGGTACCAATCAGCACCAACCAGCAGGAGCAGGAGTGTGCTCCCTGGGGCCTGGATGGGGCTCTATGGCTTCCAGGGGCAGACAGAGATGACTAATTCCACTGGGAACAGTTAGGGAGACCGAGGACAGACAGACCAGGGCCACAAAGCCAAAATGTGGCAAAGACAGTGGTTGAACCCAGACCCTGACACATGTCCAGTGTTCTTCTCACAGCCCTCCAAAAGTCCTGGGTAATCACTGAAGTGCAGTTGGCCCTTGCTAGTCCTGGGAGGGTAGAGGTTAGCAGAAGGGCTGTGGGAAAGCAAGAAGCCAGGGGAGGCACGTCTGAGAGCCTCCCACCCACCCCCTCCAACAATCATTCTGGAGAAACAGTTGTCCCTTTAGGCTGACAAAGTCCTCCCTTTCTCTAGGCTGATGGTCTAGAATCAAGGGCCACTGAGAGCTTAAGCCAGAATAGGGCAAGAGCTGGCAGCTTCTCACCTGGTAGAATACTTACTGTCATAGCTACCTTCAGTGTTTCCTGGAATTAAGTGGTCCTTAAACATCATTTGGGACCATCTTTCATGGCCCAGGCTGATTGGAACTTGGTTACATATAAACAGGCCGAAGAAGTTATCTCGGAAATCTTGACATGACATCCTGTTTATAAACAGAGACACATTGCTTTAGTGACCACTGGTTTGTCCTTTGGGTGGAGGTTCCCATCACTTTACTGTCCCCTTGCCTGTCAACTACAGTATCCATTGACTTACCACTGTCCTACCCAAAGACGAGAGCCCCATTCTGGTTCATTTGTGGGCAAATACCCTTTGATTTCTCCAGTGGCTGGGATGACAAGTGAAAGTGAAAGTTGCTCAGTCATGTCCGACTCTTTGCGACCCCATGGAATAGTCCATGGAATTCTCCAGGCCAGAATACTGGAGTAGGTAGCTGTTCCCTTCTCCAGGGGATCTTCCCAACCTAGGGATCCAATCCAGGTCTCCAGCAGATTCTTTATCAGCTGAGCCACCAGGGAAACCCAAGGACACAGTCAAATTATGGGGATGACAAGGGCACAGTCATATTATGGGTTCTGCAGGTCCCTTTCCTGGCCAGCAAGATGGCTGTCAGTCTCTTTCTGTCCTGGGTCCTACACACTGCTAATAAAATCACCTTTCCATAGGCCCTTTGCCAAATATACTATTGAAGTCTTGTGTATGTGTGTGCTCAATCTCTCCACTGTGTCCACCTCTTTGTGACCCCATGGACTGTAGCTCGCCAGGCTCCTCTGCCCATGGGATTTTCCAGGCAAGAATACCAGAATGGGTTGTCATTTCCTTCTTCAGGGGATCTTCCTGACGCAGGGATGGAACCCACATCTCCTCTGTCTCCTGCATCACAGGTGGATTCTTTACCACTGAGCCATCTGGGAAGCCCTTATCAGAATACAATGGATTCAACACCTAAAATCATGCCTGTGACTAAAGTTGCAAGACTGGAAAAATTTTTCCTTCTAATGTATATTTGTCCCTCTGATTCTCAACTACTTAGACCTAGTCTCTTTTTCACACACACTAAATTTTATTTAAATATGTCACTGAATAAACCAGACAACTCATCAGGGAAATGTCCGTCTTATCCTTTAAAATGTGAGTGTAGGGCTGAGGATGTTTTTTAAATTTTTTAAAATAAAAAAATTTTAAATGTTGTATTAAGGTATAATTTATTAACAATTTTTCAATAGTTTCAGGTGGACAACAAAGGGACTCAATCATATATATACATGTATGTATCTGTTCTCCCCCAACTCCCCTCCAACACCCAGCCTGCCACATAACTCTGAGCAGAGTTCCATGTGCTATACAGTAGGTCTTTGTTAGTTGTCCATTTTGAATACAGCAGTGTGTACATGACCTTCTCAAACTTCCTAACTATCTCTTGCCCCTGGAAACCATAAAGTTCATTCTCTAAGTCTGTGAGTCTCTTTCTGTTTTGTAAGTTCACTGTATCATTTCTTTTTAGATTCCACATATAAGGGATGTCATATATTTCTCCTTCCCTGCCTGACTTCACTCAGTATGACACTCTCCAGGTCCATCCATGTTTCTGCAAATGGCATTATTTCATTCTTTTTAATGGCTGAGTAATATTCCATTGTATATATGTACCACATCTTCTTTATCTGGCGATACGTTTTAAAGCATCTAGTCTTACATAGCTGGTGGGTGATGACACTGACATCTTACTCAGAACTCTAGAGGGAGGGCTGGGAGGTTAACCTCAAGTTGCTCTTTTATGATTCACGCCAGGAAAGACTGTGGCACTCCAGGGTTCCAAAAAGATGGCAAAGAATTTACATGCTTGATAACCATACATCCTGGTTGCCAGGAAACTGCTGATTTCAAAGCTTTAGTGTCAATATTCCTTTTCACCATTAACACCTGCTGCAAGTTCTAATATTCCAGAGCTGAAAGGCCTTTCATGCAAAGAGAGAACACACAATATCTTTTTCAAAGCTTTGGTGTCATGGTGGAGAAAATAAACTCCTTCCATATAGGTCTCTGCAAAGCTAATCCTCATTCTCACAAAAGTTTAGGGAAAGGGTGGGGATTGAGGGTTTGGGCAACAGTTAAAGATTTAAAATATAATAATAATTTTTAAAGTACCAAATAATAAAAATAAAGTACCAAAACTCGCCATCGTCCTTATCCTCACACAACTGGTTTTTCCGCAGGTTGTGGATTTCCTGCCACTCCGGGGACCTGGGCATGGAGAGACAGACCATAGGATGAGATCTCCTAGGATGTTTCATTTCAACTACACGTGCCCTGACAGGGGCCCTTTGCACAGGCCTCCAGAAGTTTCCAGGTGCGAGTGGACAGTGTCACTCTATCTGACGATTCTTTCTATGCTGATAGCTTCTACACTGTCCCCAGCCTTATCCTCTTTCCTGAGCTTTAGAAGGATACATGATATGCTTCATCCCTTGTCTCCACCAGAGCCCCACCATGACCTTGAAATCAACCTATCCCAAACCATAGTCACCCACTGCCTTCTCCTATTGCCCAAGTGAGAACATGAAGAGTTATTCTTTCTTGTACCCTCCACATCCAAGCCATCACCAAATATTAATGATGCATTGATTCTACCTTCTAAACCCCTCTCAAAACCATCCAATTATTTCCATCCTTATTGCTGTGTTCAAGTTCAAGAACCCTCATCTCCCTCGTGGACTGGCCTCCCAGAACTCAGCCCTGCCCACTTTCCTATTCATTTTCCACATCTCCAATCAAAACGATCTTTCTAAAGCAGAAGTCTGATTATGGCAGTTCCATAAACACATGAAGCACTGCCCCGCTACTCTCAGGACGAAGTTCAAACTCTGAAACAGCACTTGACCTCTGCCCACCTCTCCAGCTTTACCTGAGCAGTGACCTGTTCTCCCTGCCCTTGAACTATACACTCCAACAATAAAGAATATCTTTGTTTCTTAAAAATGCTGGTCTGTTTGGTGGCCGTGGCAGCACCCAACCTCCACCTCACCTTGGCCTTACCATGATGCTCCCTCTGCCTGGAATACTCCTCCTCTGTTCAGTCCTGAAGCCCAATAACTTCTATCCATTTTTCCTCCTAAAAGATACTTCTGCTGGGAAACCTTCCTTGTCCCCACTGTGGAGCCCCTCCTTTGAGCCGGCTGGACAGGAGTACCACTCCTGTCCCAGTACTTAGCACCCTCTGATCTAGTGCCTGTACATTTCTTGTTGTCCCTCATTAGCCTCCAAGGTCCATGAGATCAGTGGCATTGCTCAGCATTGCATAATATCATCCGACATAGGGCTTGAACACACGCCTTGGCATATAGTAGAATGCCATAGTTTTTTGCTGGCTTAATAAACAATTAAAGCTGTCTGCTTCATTGGGATGATGTGTTCCAGAAGCTAGTCCTAGGGTCTAGAGTGAAGGATACTCTTATAGGCAGAAGGGAGTAGCTGTCCCTTCCTTTCCAGCCTGCTCCTCAAAGCAGAGGCATGCTCATAGGCGATGGGCCCCATAGGCACAAAAGTGTAATGAGACCTTTCTCTGGGAGTAACTTGCAGGGTGGGGCTCGGTCACCTCTGAGCCAGGAGAGCAAGGTAGGGACCACTCAGGCTTCTGGCTGCAGGCTGAGCCAGTCAGATGTGTTATTGTAAAATGGTAATTTTATAATTAAGTGATAATTACATTTTCTGCAGTGTGTAAGGGAAAATAAATGTAGTGTAAATCAATACGTTATTGATTCACGCAAGTTTGCCTTTAAGTGTGTGTGACTGAAATTTCCATTATGTGTGAGATTAGACTATCAGCACTCCCGATCTGTCTCCAGCTCTTAAAAACTAGGGAGGGAATTAACCAGCGCACAGGGAAAGTGAGGATGCAGCCATGCCACTTCCTTCCAGCCTGGTCATTGGTGGGAGATTGTGAACCTCAGCCCTCAGTCATGTGATCCACCAGAGAAGGTGTGGCGGGGTCCACCCCCTATCCCTGCTCTGCATACTTCTCTGCCCTGTTCAAAGGCCTTCATGAACCCCAGGACTCTAGGGCACAAATCTAAACTTCTCAGCTGGCACCAGGCTCCCTGGCTCCAGGTTGTGACACGTCTTTCTCTCTTGTTCCACTGCCCCAGGCCAGCTTCCTGGCCCTTAACACATTGCCAATAAATGTGGCTAGGCACAGCAGCCGACACTTCCCTCCTACCTAGGGATTGCTTCCAAAGTGAGTTATACCTTTTTATTTTTCGGTTGAACTCCATTCAACCCCATCCACCCATCCCTGAATAGACCTGCTGGTGGGAAGCTTCTCTTCCCTCACCTCTGGGGTCCCTAGTTGCCTTCACTGGCCATTTGATCTCTAGCATAGGGACTGTGGCCAGAACATCAGCTTGTGTGAATTTCTTGCCTCTTTTACTCAAGGAGGATGTACTGCAGACACCTTCCCTTCCTCTACTGTTGTGGCCAGCCCCAATCAGGGATTCTGGCTAATCTGATCACTCTGGCCACAGTGGGCAGCTTGGAGTGATGATTGGGAAGGTGGGGGGAGGGACTTGGTAGCAGCATGGATACCCCTGGGGAAGAAGAAGAGAACAGAGATACAGTAAAAGGAGGGAGGGTGTCAGGGAGCAAAAATACTGTCCAGTGGTTCGTGGTTTTGCAAGTTCATTTCCCTTTTGTTGGGGGAGAGGGGATTAGCTGCCCTTTTTTCAGAGGGTATCTGAGATCACAACAGGTTTACTCTAAGTCAGGTTACCTATTTCCTCTCTCAACCTCTCTCATGTTACTACCCTCCAGCCCCACTTATGTAGGCACCTCAGCTGTTGGGGCTCACACAGCATCCCGGGACCCACACAGGATCACACACCACTCAGCCTGGGGCACAGGGGTCAGGACAGGGAGAAGAGCAACATTGGCCTTTGCCTCCAGAACACACTTCTCCCTGCATTGATGCTCACTGCTTGTTGGGGCCTGTTCTCTTGTGTGCCTGAATGCTTTGCATTTCCTTTTGCATCATCTCTTCCTTGTGCTAAGCTGCCTTGGCCTCTGGACTCTTTCCATGGACTAACATAGGTCCTCAGCGGCCTGTGGAGGCACTGGGCCTCACTGGAGGAGAGGAGCCAGTCTGCCGTGGCTGGCCCTCCATCCCCGCTCAGGACTGCCGTGTCATTCTTAGTCAGCAAAGGGGTGGGGACCAGGAATCAGTCCTCCTGGCAGCTGGGAAAGACCAGCCCAGCTCCCCAGGAACCACAGACCACACAGCGGGGGCCACATAGGTCATCTGGGCCAGCGAGCAGCTGCCTGGAACATGGCCACAACTAAGACCCACTTCCCCTCATCACTCCCACCACCAGCAAGGTGAGTCTCCACCGATAGGGCAGGAGAGACAACACAGGTGGACTGAGTCAAAAACTCAGCCAGATCTTTGCTTCAGTTTGCCAACTCCCTCTCTAGAAGAAGGCTTTTCCATCCTGATGACATAGCAGCATCAGGACCCGAATCCCATGGGATGCTTTTATGGGCTGAGGCTCCTGCTCTCCATCTCTGTCTGCCAAGTAGAACCCAGAGTCTGCCCTGCCCCACCCCCTTTTAATTTTTTACTTAATCTAGGTAGTTTATGAGTTCACTACTCTGGTGTCCCACTGGAGGACAGACACTGTCTCTTGTCCCGCAGCTCCCATCCGGCACAGTGTACTTAGTACAGAGTACACAGTAGGTGTCTAGACGATGCCTGGTGAATGGCATCGTGGGAGTGTGTGATGGACGGACAGTCCCACACAGGTGTGAGCTGGATAGGCCTGCAGGGAGGTCCGCCTGTGCTCTCGTAGGCCAGGGTGCTCTCGGAACACCAGGTCTCCATGAAGGAGACAGAGAGAGGTTTTCAAGCCATACCGGTCGCTCCAGCGCCCACTCCATTCGATCCTGCCCCAGGGGTTCCACAGGCGGATAAGATACTCCCAGCTCCTCCTGTACTCAATCTGCAAAGAACAGAAAAGGAAAACTGTCAGTGTTCTCCAGCAAAATTTGGCAGAAGGGATATGAATGCAGCTGCTTTTCACCTCCAAGGACTAATTTAACTTCTGACCTCATTTGGCTGCAGCCAGAAGAAAAAAATGAAAAGGGAAAAAAATCAATGCTTCTGCCCGTGTGGAGTTGGAATGAGATCGAGAAGAAAATGGTCCTTTTTTTTCTGCGCAGCACCTTGAAGGCAGGTGCAGCTTCCTCATTCCATAAGACTGCATCCTAAAACCTGCGCCAGCTGAGACTGCATGGCAGATAAACACTGAGGCTGGTGCTGCCACGGCTGCAGAGGGGAGATCTTTATGGGTCCCCAGCCTTCTCCATGTCCTGTTGCAGCCGGCATCTCTAGTTCACCGAAATAGCTGCTTCCTGGTTGGCGGCCCCTTGGGAGCTGTGCTGGGGTCTCCACAGCACTGTCCTGAGCAAGGCCAGGAGAGGAGGCTGATGTGAGCAGGAAGAGAACGCCTAGGGGTTGAGCCCTCCCCCAGCCTGCAGTCGGGGAGCGGGGGCAGGGTGGGGGCTGCACCTGGCTCTGGCAGCTTGTCTCTGTAGGGGCAACTCCTGAGTGCCCTGAAATCTCCTTCCTTCCTGGGGGCGGGGGAGGTGGGGTTGGGAGGGAGGGGGTCACATCATCACCCCTCCCAGATACGGAGGCCAGCACACCTATTCCTTCAGACCACTGAGGCCAGAGGGCAGGACTGCTTGTTGCAAAGTTAAAACAATCACAACCCTTTGAACTTTTGTTCCTGGATCCAGGAGGCCTCTGCCTGGGGAGAGGAATTAAAGCATGATTGAATTGCAGCTGCGATATTGATCAGTGTTAATGTTGTTGGAAGAGACAGAGGGGTGAGGAAGGGGCGGATTTGTTCACTGATTCCAGGTCAGAGGAGAAAGTTCTGAGTGTAATATTCCCACGTGGAAAAGAAACCTGTGTGTGGAGGCAGGCCCAGAGCCATGCCTGACCGAGCGTATGATGTGCGCTATAGTCTTCAATCCTCCCAGGTAGATAGATGTTCATGTAACCCCTGTCTTGCAGAGGTGGAGAATGAGCATCGGAGAAGTTAAACAGCTTTCCCAAGGCCAGAGAGTGAGTGGCAGAGGAGGAATTCTGATTCTCACCATGGTCAGTTTCCAAAGCCCCGGCTCTTAATTTTGGAATTGGGAGTGGATAAAGGATACAGCTGCTTTATCCAGGGCCCAGCTCATTCTTGAATGTGGCTGAGACTTTGACCTTGCATGGAAACCCTGGGCTAGCATGTGATTACCAAAAGGGTGGTGCCATGAAGGAGCAAGGGGCTTCCCTGGTAGCTCAGATGGTAAAGAATCTGACTGCAAGGCAGGAGGCCCAAGTTCGATCCCTGAGTAGGGAAGAGCCCCTGGAGAAGGGTATGGCAACCCACTCCAGTATTTTTGCCTGGAGAATTCCACGGACAGAGGAGCCTGGTGGGCTACAGTCTACAGGACTGCAAAGAGTTGGACACAACTGAGCAACTAACACATATACATGAGAGAGCAATGGAGTCAGACAAGGGCACACGAACCTAGCCTGGGTACAGTTCTTCTCTGTCTACTTCTGTGGCTGACACTGCAGTGGAAGGTACTCTGACTTTTAATGCCACATGAGATGGGGGTTCCCCTTCTATGTCCCATTCCCTGGGACCCCTGGCTTTGTATTATTAACTGCCAGCATATGATGGAGCCCATAGAACAGGGATGTGAGAAACAGTATTCTGGTGGCCCAAAAAGTTTAATAAGCCACCCCTGGAGCCTAAGGGACAGTCAGGGGCTCGGGCAGCCACGGAAGAAGAGCAGCCAGTGACTGGAAGTGGCTGACGCAGCGCTAAATGATGCGTGCAGAGAAACACACATCCCCTTTCCCCGGGGAGTCACCGACTCAGCTAGGTACATAGTAAAAAATGCCACTTTCATTTATCTTCTTGTCTGTGTCCCGCCCAGAGGGAAGATGAGCAGATTAAAAAGCATGCTGCATTTATGGGCTGGTTTAATCTTAGCACTTGTGGTCAGAGTTATAAGCCCCTCTTTCTGGAGGAAGAATCTTTAATCAAGTCCTTGGGTCCTTGTCTGACTGTGTTACTTCTTTCTAACAGGGTTCTGTTATCACATGGGCCTTGGCCAAGTGGCTCAGGGGTCACCTTCAAGGCCAAGGTCACAGCTGCATCTGAGAATGGGCGAGCTTTCTTGTGTCACTCTCCTGGCTACTGACTGTACCCTGACCCTGGTCAGATCTCTCAGAAAGGGGGCCAGTGGGAAGATGTGATCCAGGTCATCTCCTAGGATAATAATTCCTTGAAAGTATCCTCTTGAATGTGAGTTCCATAGGTGGTTAATAGTGACTCCTAGAGAAAATTGTTTCATGGCTAACGGTAGATTAAAACCAAGCTGCACTTATGTTGTTAATACAGGCCTTCTCAGAGCCTTTAAAATGCTAACATCCAAATACTGCTTTCACAGAGCATCTCACCAGGTTGGCACTACTGAGAGCACACGTTGGGAAGTGTCAGTAGCCACAGAACGGCAGGAACGGCGGGAATGGACTGTGCAGAACACACAGTCTTCATTACCTACTGTCACAGGAGAATGTCCTGTTCAGACTGCTCAATGCATTGTAAGAACAACTCAAAGCATGTGCTGTGGGGGAAAAATGAGGGCTATGAGCAACAGCATCAGGAGCCCAAACCCCAGCTAAACCCACAGTTGGACTCCCCCAGTTCTCCTCCCTGACCTTGCCCTGGAAGTTTACTTGGCTACTCTGTCACTGCCATCCCCAGGCCCAGCCTTGGCAGAACTCACATTCCACAGCCGTCTGGACCTCTGGGTACACAAAGTGCCTTCTCCCCTGGGTTCAGAGGAGAAAAAGAGGCCATCTCAATGTATGAAAAGGGCCTTGCTGGGAATGGCCAGCACATCACACAGGTACCACGGCTTTTTCCTTCCAGGTCCAGCACCGATGTCACTCACTGATCACAGCTCTCTTTTCCAACTTTGGAAGCAGAGCCAAAGTCTTGTCAACACAGTTATCTAGGCAGCAGTGCCAGGATCAAGGCTGGCACATGAGAAAGCCAATTTGTTCTCCCTAGCCTAGACTGTCCACATCTGGGATGGGGAGCTTTGGGAGAACAGAGCATCCATCCGTGGTCAGATGTGATGATGGTACTGACTGTCTCCATTGAGAATTCAGAGAAGGGCATGGCCAATTCCAGATGAAGTGCATTGAAGCCATTGGGACTGGGATCTCCTGTGGCCTGGGTTTGTCAGGGCCTCTTCCTTGCTTCTGAGACATATTTGAGCTCCTCACATACGTTCTATGATGGAGGATCCGTGATGTCATTTTCACAGCCCGAGGACAAATGTGTTGATTCACTCAGGCAAGTGCCCACATCCATTGATCCAAGATCATCTATTAGGTGCCTACTCTCCTCCAGGTGCTGTGCAGAGGAAGCATTTTGGTACAGATTTCCTTAGGGAGGCAGACAGGGGGACAGGAGACAGAAGATATTGCCTCTGTTTTGCAGATTGGAACATTCACCCAAACACAAAACAGTGGAGCAACTGGCCTTTGGTCAATGGACAAGAGAGACAGATTGGCACAGGGAAGGGAGATACGAGAAACAGGCAAAAATAGAAGCTGATGCTTTGCATTCCTTGCTCCATAAATACATGTGAAAAATAGACCCTGGGGTTTGTAACTCTGTCTCTTAGGGCCTAGAAAACATTATCAGACCTCAAGAGCTGTGAGAAATACAGGGATCATGGTGGGGGAGGCATTTGTGGGAAATCATCACAAGGCCAGGAAGGATGGTCCCTGCATGTCTGCGTGATGAGCATTGATGGGAAATGAGGAGACGTGGTGTCTGAGCCCAGCCACTGCAAGCAGCTATGCAACACTGACCTTCCCCTCTCAGGCCTCGGCTTCTCATTTATGAATGGAGGAGGCTGGACTTAAGTCATGTTTTCCAGAATAAATGCTACTGCACACACTGGTGACATGCATTTTTGTCCACCCCAAGTTGGTTGTTGCACTGGGGAGAAAGACTGTCCCCCAAGAGTCACCCTCCACTCTTTTGTGGGAATAAAGTTCTAGCTGGGCATATGGCAGCCCTACCAGGTATGTTTTCCAGATACCATTGGGCCTCGGGGTGGCCCGATTAGGTCCAGACTCATGGGATCTGAGAGGACACGGTGTGTGCCTGATTGACACGTGGCTTCCAAATGGGTGTGTAAGTGTCCCTGGCCTCTTTCTCCTCCCCAGGCTGAGAAATGAGGAGACCAGAGGCAGCTGCCCTGGGCTCACAGGTAGAAGCCCCATGTTACAGATGGCAGGGCCACCTACCAGCTCTGGAATCGCCTGCTCACCTGAGACATGAACTTGATCTTGTTTGAGCCCCTATATTTTGGAGAGTCTTTGTCATAGTTAAGTTGGTATGTAGCAAATAAAACCCTTTAGGGGTAAACTCTCCTCCAAAGTCAATTGGGTAGCTATTCTGCTTTCTTTTGAGGCTAATCCCCCAACCTGGCTAAACACTCAGCCTCTCTGAGGTCATTTAAGGAGAGTAAGATCTCTGATTGGGGTTGGGGGGGTGTCCCTGAGGGATGGGGATACCAGATGCCAGAACTTTTGGATGAATAGAGGGAATGAGGTTGTCCATGATGGGCCTGGACAAAGTGGAGGCAAGAGTGATCAGTACCTGTTCAGCTTTGCTGGGCTCAACTCGACATGTGATTTTGATTCCTGCTTAGGGGAGCAAGAACCCTGGGGCACTGTGTCCACAGGGAGCCTTACCTGCTCAGCACCAGTCACTGTGTAGGCATGCTGGCTCACCAGTCCATTTGCCATCCTCATGGACTCTCTTGTGGGCTTCAAAGGAGGGAAGCAGACCAAGCATTAAACACTTATACGTTCTTCAAAAAAACCCCAGAAAAGCACAATTCACTCAGCAGCTGAGCTGGGGCTAGATGACAAGCCTCCCACTGACTCACGCTGGAACGCCATGTGTTCCTGGATCTCTTTCCTAGAGAGGCGGAGTTTGAAGGCTGTAGGGTGTCTGAGGCCCCAGCATTTCATACCTCAGGAGACCACCCTATGACAGACAGAAGCCCACTGGGTCCCGAGGACCTGGGCTGCTTGCTTTTCTCTAATGGCTTGTTATCAATGAGACATACCCCAACACGTATCTTCTGGGCATTTTGTGGGAGTCGGGAAGACCTGCCACCTCCAGGCTGTGAGGAATTGGGATTTAAAGTGCATTTTGGTTTCAGGTGGCGTTTCAGACCAGGGGTGTGTGACTCAAAAGCCCACATGGTTAAAGAGTGAAGGAAGGATCCACAGGGATAGGGCACTGGCTGCCTTGGAACAGAATCAGATAATTTGGAGGATAGCCAAGCTTTTCAGAATGGGTCATGCTGCCTTTGGGGTGCTGCCTTTAGAGCCAGTGAGAGTCAAAGGGCCTCCCCTGATCACTCTGAACCCCACTGCTCCTGGTCACAGAAAGCAGTAGGCAAAGGCTTCAGCATCAGACCACAGCACTTGAAGCCCTGCTCAGCCACTTACTGGCTGTGTGATGGTGGGCATTTCACCTAGCCTCTCTGAGCCCATTTCTTCTTCTCTAAGTGAAGTCTGTGATCCCTGTTTCAGATGGAGGGCCCTTGCGAGGATTAAGTGAGGCAGTGTCAATAAAGCACAGCATCAGTGCTCCATGGTGGTACCTTAGCCATTCCCCTTACTAACTGAATGGGCCAGTGGCTGAACACTCTGGGGTGAGATCCCTGATCCACTCACCCTGGCCAGGGTGCCGCAGGTCATCAGAGAGCCTGCCTCCGCTGCCGTCTTCACCATCATCATCAGGTCAGACGGGGACAAGTGCAGGCTGACGTTGGTGACCACCCCTCCCGTGAGGTCCACCAGGGCATCGGGGAGGTAGCCATAGTGCAGGTTGGCATAGGACCCATGAAACCTGGGAAAGAGGAAGGCAGATCAACCCCAGTGGTATCTCCGTGCCTCCAGGAAGGGAGATAGCACACTGGACTTCTGTGTATTTTCCAGGGGAAGGATTTACCAACCACCCCCTGACTGTGGCCATCTGCCCAGCTTCTGTACTCCTGGATAAGGATTCTAGCAATGTGCCACCCTCATCGCTTCCTTCTCCTGGTCCCCTGGGCAGTCTCACAGGTGGCAGCATTATATAGAGGTTAGGAATGCAGGTGCTGGGGCCACAGGCCAAGGGTCAAACCCCAATCTCCCCAGATATTTAACTGCTTGACCTTAGAAAGTTACTTAATCTCCTAAAGCTGGGCTTCACATAGTGCCTGGCACATGGAAACCCTTTAATAAAGACCGGCTGTTAATACAATGAGGATCCACTGTTTCCTGTTTAACAACAGTGGTAAGTACTGGCTGTGTGCAGGGTACCTTGTATTCAAAGATGGGTGAGACCTCTGCCCTCCAAGAGACCACAGTCAACAGCTCTGATGACCTCTGTGACCATAAGCAGCCTTAGTACTTACTCTTGTGTGAAGCTTGATGCAGAATGCCCCTTTCCATCCTCAGAACTAGCCCTCCTCCCACTCCAAGAATCATCAGGGAGGTGATGTCACTGAAGGTAACAGAGGTGAGGATGAGGCTTCCATACACATCCCCAAAGCAAACCACCTAAACTCTCAGACCTGTGCTCCAAAGTGCCTCTTCCCACCTTCTCATGGGGTTTCTGCTTCAGGACCCACACCCCAAGAAAAGCCCAGCTTTATTGCCCCTATCTTGCCTTCCTCCCAATTTTCTCCCAATTGTGGCAGCCCCAATCACCTACTGGTGAGGCAGACAGTCTCCAGACTCAAGAGCCAATCTGCTTGGGCCAACTCCTGGCCTCCCCTGTCATGATGTCTCAGGCTCGGGCAGGAGGCTGAGCTTCTCAAGGCCCCCTCTGCTCATCTAGGGAATGGGCTCTTGCAGCGGTGCTGCCAGTAAAGCACACACAGCATGTGGAGAGGGTCTGGCTCACGGAGGTGTGCTTCCTGTGGGCACAATCGGGACAGCAAGTCCCTGCTTCTACTGTCCCCTTGAACATCAGCACTCGCCACCGAGAAGCTCTCCCCTTCAAAGGACATGTCAGGTTGCTTGGACTTCCTCGGGTGTCTGTTAACTATGAGAGTGCGTGGATCAACTTGGAACAGAGAGGAAGTGATTGGGGGTTCTGGGAAAGTTTCTGAGAAGGGGCACAACTCTGAACTAAGTTTTATCCAAGTAAGGCTATTGTTTTTCCAGTAGTCATGTCCGGATGTGAGAGTTGGACCATAAAGAAGGCTGAGCACTGAAGAATTGACGCCTTCAAATTGTGGTGTTGGAGAAGATTCTTTAGAGTCCCTTGGGCTACGAGGAGATCAAACCAGTCAATTCTAGAGGAAATCAACCTTGATTATTCATTGGAAGGACTGATATCAAAGCTCCAATACTCTGACCATCTGAAGCAAAGAGCTGACTCATTGAGAAAGACCCTGACGCTGGGAAAGATTGAGAGTAAGAGAAGGGAGCGGCAGAGGATGAGATGGTTGGATGGCATCATTGACTCAATGGACATGAGTTTGAGCAAGCTCCAGGAGTTGGTGATGGACAGGGAAGCCTGGCATGCTGCAGTCCATGGGGTTACAAAGAGTCGGACATGACTGAGTGACTAAACAACAAGGACAGTGGGACAGATACTCTGGGGAGGAAGAACAAATCAGGAGGCTCTGGAGCCGGAAGAGCGTAGTGGAGTGGGGCCAATGATGGACTGACTGGTGCTCCTGGGAGAGGCAAGATTGATAGATCACAGGGAAAGCCTATAGCAGGGGCCGGGCGGATGAGGTCACATTTGATTTGAGATCTCAAGTTCCTGTCAATGGGGTGACCTGGAAAAGTTACTGTGGGGTCCTAAAATACAGGCAGGGCAAACCCACAACAACATGGAGGTGAGCCGGGCCCGGTGGGAGGCCCTGCCTCCTATCGTCAAAGCTATCTGGTGGGCATGTTCCCCACCACTGCCTGGTCACTTGGGCTCTGGCCAGGGACTTCAGCTCTCCTGTCCCTGATGGGCAAACAGTGGCCAAGCCCCTCCCAGGGAAAGCACTGGCCTTGGCTTGCTTTCTGGTGATGACCACGTGGAGGTCAGGCATGGGTCCATTCTGCTGCCGCCTCTACTGGGGCCCATGGCCTTAGATAAGACCCCTTCCAGTCCTCAGCCTTTCACCCGGATCTGCTCTGGGGCCCCTCACACATCCTTCCCTCATCATACTTCCAACTCTGCCATTCTCTTCCCCTGAGACCCCCAAAATTCACATAAATCCACCCCAGCAAACACAGATCAAGCAGCTGCTCTCAGCAGGCCAGTGTCTCAGGTACAAACACCATGGATGCTGAGAAAGCCTTGTATTAATGAAAGTGAAGGACTCACAGAACCCAAGGGCCATTCTACAGGAACCAGATGACAGACAGCTCTCGACCTGTTATTAAACTGGTTCTAAATCTTATCTCCCTCTCTCTGACCAGGGTTATGTTTGGTATTAGACTCTTATCTCTGTGATGTTTGCTGAGACAACTGCAAAGCTTCCCTTTGGTCATGATTGTGCCCAGGTGGGTCTCCCCATATCTGACTCACTTGATTTTCCACATGTTTTCAGGCTCTGGGTCATAGATTAACAGGGTGCTGAGAGTGCCAGAAGGTCACCAAGACCAGTGAACCAGTGAAGTTGCTCGGTTGTGTCCGACTCCTAGCAATCCCATGGACTGTAGCCTACCAGTCTTCTCCATCCATGGAATTTTCCAGGCAAGAGTACTGAAGTGGGTTGCCCTTTCCTTCTCCAGGGGATCTTCCCGATCCAGGGATCGAACCCAGATATCCCACATTGCAGGCAGATGGTTTACCGTCTGAGCTCCGGGGAAGCCCAAGACCAGGGTTCTAGAATCTATTCCAGAGCCCACCAGCATGACCCACCTCCCTTGCTGCCACATCCCCTTCTGGCTTCAAATAGAACTGCACCAGAGCCACACCAGGAAGGCCCTGCTGGCTCTGTCCCACCACTCCAGGGCCACAGCCTCAGTGTCAACAGGCCTCGTCTTATTTTCTGGGCTTCATTCTCAAATGCTAACGTCCAGCTCTTCCTGACACTGGAAATGAGAAACAGCGTCAGTTAGGTACAAGGTGGCTCAAAAGAAACAATGTACAAAAACAGTACTTGCAATGCACCCTCCAGAAGGACAGGGACTGGTGGTGGTCTGTTAGGTTGTAACCATTTCTTAGGGCCCAAGACTGGATGGTCCGGGGTCTTCAGCCTTGCCAAATAATGTCACCTGATCACGTGATCAAAGACCTCAGTAGACTCAGGATAATCACTTGTAACTGTCATCACATCACTATTAGGAGTCTTGGCTTCCCCATTCATCACATGAAGCGTTGGTTAGGAAGATCTTTGGGGAACTTGATTCCAGACCACTCTCCACTACTCATTTTCTTCTGAAATGTGTGGTCCCCTGGCCTTCTGTCTCCTAATATTGATTCCTAGCTGTGATGAGTCCCTCACCTGTGTGGGTCTTGATGCTAGCAACCTCTTACACACACATGATTCTTGTATCTGTTGTCAGCACCCTACCCTCCGCAGCCACCACAGAGACACCAGATGAAAGGGGAAGGACCCGCGGCCAGCAGCCCCCTCTCTTGGGGTCGTCCACAGCCTCCTCTCGCTATGTCTCCCTGACGCCTATGTAGCCTGTCCCAGCAGTGGCTGGGTGTTTAGACAAAGCGCTCTCTCTCTGCTTTACAGACACGAGCTCACGGATCCTGCTTGTGTTTCAGGGACATGGCAGCTCTTCTCAGCCTCCTTGGCTGACAGGAAATAGAAAGGGAGGGAAAGACAAGAGAGTGCTGCGTTTGCCACACCTGTCACTACGCCTGCCACCTGGACCCAGGAATTCTGAGAGAGCCTTGTTCTCACCCCTCAGCTTCAGCCTTATTTTGGGAAAACGTCTCTCTGCCTGACAATGATAGGAGAGAGGGAAGAATTCAGATGTCAAATCGGATCCAGGAAAGATGCTGAAAGGCTATAATTCTGAGTCGCAGAGATCCCAGAAAGGATGCTAGGCAGCCTACCAGATTTTGTCCCCCACTCTCCTGTTTTGTGACCTCTGAGGAAAAAAGCCAGGCAAATATATATTTTTCCCCTCCACATCTGACTCACTTGACCAGTTCATTTCCAGACTCCCCAGTTGCAACAGTGTTTCAAGTCTGGAATCCAAGTGTTCATTCAGTATTGTCCACACCCGGGGAGGGAAAGAGGACCATCTCCACTCAGACATGTGCGTTCTCCATGCTTATTCGGTGATTCTTGTGGGCCAGATACTGAAGCAAAAGACAAATCCTTTTCCTCTAGGACTGGCAGTGTCAAGGGATGATGGACAGGCATGTGACTGGGGAGGACATATCTGATCCCAGCTTGGCCTCAAACACTGAGTGACCCTGGGCAAGTCATTTTATTCCCGCACCAGCCTTGGTTTCCTCATCTTTCAGAGAAGGTAGGGTTTGATGCTGACAAAGGCTCTGTCTAGCTCTGATGTACTTTATTTGATTTCTTCTACATTCTACAAACCCCTTCTTTGGATGGAGGGAAAAGCTTTTAAATAGCTTTGGAGTTTGCAACATTTTCTCCTGCTCTAGATTTCTTCAGGCGATGCAATGTGGATTCCGAGTCCAGTTTCCCATTTCTTTTCAAGTTGAATGGCTGCTTTAGGTCAGTTGTTGACAAAATGGGGTCAAAGTCATCACATAATTTGCGAGCTCTCTAATTCTCCAAGTGAACCACCTTGCTCCCCCCTTTCAATAAAGAAAGAAAAAAAAAAAAATGAAGCCCTGGAGTGGTGAGCGATGAATCCACCCAAGAAAGATAATGGCAGTATTTGCATAAGAAGCTTAGAAGTGAATTAACCTCCCAAAACATATGGATTGTTTCAACCACCTGGGTTGTTTTCTGGGCATCATTCTCAAATGTTAATGTCCAGCTCTTCCTGACACTGGAAATGAGCAACAGCTTTAGTTTTGAACAAGCTGACTCAAAAGAAATGATGTATAAAAAGAGTGCTAGCTATGTGCCCTTCAGAAGGACAGGGACTGGTGGTGGTCTGTAGGGTTGTAACCATTCCTCAGAGCCCGAGACTGGACAAGGTGAGGTCTTCAGTCTTGCCAAATAATGTCACCTGATCAAATGACCAAAGACCTCAGTAGACTCAGGTTAATCACTTACACCTGCCATCACATCACTATTCGGAATCTTGGCTTTTCCATTCATCATATGAAGGACTGGTTGGAAAGATCTTTGGGGAACTAGATTCCAGAACACTCTCCACTACCCATTTTCTCCTGAAATGTGTGGTCCCCTGGCCTTCTGTCTCCTAATATTGATTCCTAGCTGTAATGTGTCCCTCACCTGTGTGGGTCTTGATGCTAGCAACCTCTTACACACACATGATACTTGCATACCCCACCTGGGCCAGCCTGAGTGTCTCTATTACAGCATACAGTGCAGTGCCTAGACTTTGACTAAAGGCGCAATAAACCTCTGTTCAATAAAAGCAACACAAATTGTGCAAGTGAAGCATGCAACTTGGGGAGTTTATAGGTCCTTCAGCTTGTGAACCCCAGAAAATAGTCCTTGACACAGGGTGTTTAGACCATATAATAATAAGCAGCTCCTGCCCTGCCCCCCACACATAAATCCAATTTCACGGTATCCACACCAGGCCCCAGACTGTCCTGCCGGGTTGCTGCTCATATCATTCCCATTGTTGGGGATGTCCATGCCCCCATATCCCCTCTCCCCCTTCTGAAATCTCACCTATCCTTTAAGACCTCGCTCACCGCCACTTCCACTGTGCAGCCTCAGCTGACTCCCTGTGAGTCAGAAAGTCAGAACTACTGTCTCTCTTCTTTGCCCTCTCAGCAGACTTTGACCATAATATTGTATTTCATTTGGGCCTGAACACCAGCCCCTAAAATAACACCACTGTCAGTCCCTATCTCTGTCCAGCTTTGCCCTGCCCATCCCTCGCTATGTGCCTCTGGGTCCCTCCCAATGGTTTGTGTCTAACACAGCCTTGTACATGTGGTTATTTATATAGGATGTCCCATGAGGTGGCAAAGGCTCTGAGGCTCCCAGGGGCATTGCTTGAATTGAGCAGAGCTGCCAAAAGTCTCAGAACCGACTGGTGGGGAGCAGCTGTCAGGGCTAGCGGCTGGGCGGGCAGGGCCAGTATCCAGGCCCCAGGCATAGGGACAGGCCCCTCCTTACTTGGCGTAGGCCTTCTCCAGCAGGCATGGCCAAAACTCTCGCTCGTTGCGAGGTTTGACGAAGAGGTACTCGTTGTTCAGGACAGGTAGGCGATCGTCAATGACCACTTCCACCCACTGGCCACACCGCCAGAACTGGAAGAGAGAGAGCAAAATATATGCCTTAGTAGAGCTGGGGCAGGAGGGAGGTGCTGACCCCCCAGCCCAGGCCAAAAGACTACCACCATTGCCACATCGCACCACAGTGCAACAAGAAGTCTATGCAGATCAAAATCGCAGCCCAGGTTGGCAAACAGGGGACGTGCCTGTCATCTCCACTGACAGGTGAGTCACAGGTCAAGTTAATCGAGGAAAACACAGGCAGGGAGGAAGGCGTCTCAGGTCTAGCTGGACTTTGCTACTAATTTCTGCCTCACTTTGGCACGTCCTTGGTGAGCTTCAGACACGCGAGATACTCCGGGTACGTCTTGTGTACAGAATGGGAGCAGATGCTGATAGCAGAGGAGAATGGGTGACTGGGAGTGTCCTGACGGGCAAGGAGAGCCTTCAGGGAGCTGGCGGCCCGAGGGAAGACGGGCAGGGCTCCTGTGGGTGGCAAGGAGGCGGGAAAGCATCCCAGATGGTAGCCACGGAGTGGGCAGGGCCCGGAGGCCGCCACACACAAGGCGGCTGGGGAGGACTGAGCAGTTTCAGCCTCACCCTGGCCCTCCTCTCCTCACGTCCAGCTGGCCCTGCCATCAGAGCAGCAGCAATGAAGCGGGCTGGCACTGCTGCCGCCAAGAGCGCAAACGAACCAGATGTTCCTCTCCAAAACAGACTGGTTTAATCTTCAGCATTCAACTCTTAATGGTTCACCCAGGGACACTGCCAAATGACAAAAATGCATAACAAAAGCCAGCTTTTTGGAGTTTGTTTGCTGGTCTCTGGATCAGCAACAGGGCTTCTGGTCTTAGGCCTGAGTCTTGAGGCAGGCAAGCCTCCGACAGCAAGGCTCAGGGTAAGGCCGGGTGGATGGGATCCATCACCTGCTCATGGGGGAGCCATCCACGTGGCCTTGTCCACAGCTGAATGTCCCCAGTGTTGAACCGTTGTACCTATGTGAGGATGCATTATCGAAGTCGAGATGGAGACCAAGACAGAAATGTCAGGGGAGACAAAACAAAGGTGTTCTTGCAGTCTTTAATGAACCAGTCCACTGGAGCTGGTGTTCTCACAACTGTGGGTCCGCGTCCCCACCGCAGTCAGACACACAGGTGGGTAAAGTGGGGAGCCAACAGAGATGCTATTATAGTGAGATCATTGAACATGTCTGAAGCTCCAAGGAAGCTAACCCTGGCTCCTGGATGGAAGGTACCAGAAGGACAGACCCATTTGAGTTTAATTGCACAGCAAAATGTAGGAGCCAGTGTCCAGTCAGTGGAACCATGCTCCAGGCCTAGTTTTGTCCTGAGCAATAGCTATTGGATAAGATACTTGATTCTCTGTGACTCAGTTTCCTCATCTGTCAAATGGTGGTAAGAGTAACAACTACCTCACACTGTGACTGGGGTCAGGTGAGACTGTGAGAGTGGGATCACAGTTTTGACAGAAGGAACTGTTTTTTCAATAGCTTTTTTGTTCAGCACCTAGGATAGTGCCCAGCACACAGTAGGCCATCAAGAATGAGTGAGTCCTGGCTTGAATAAGTCCCTCTGGCTGGTTCCACCCTCACTCTAACCTTCCCTAGCCAGTAGAGCTGACCAGACTTGCTCTCCCAACACAAAGGGAACCTCAGATAAGATCATTGTTCCCAGAAATGATGCAAATGGCCTGATGAAAATGGGGTGGTCAAGAATGAGGTCAGTGACCTGTGTTTCCTAGTTCACTTCTCTGGATGAGGAGGGCTGGCCCCTAGATAATGTCTGCAGCCTTTAACAAGCAGCCTGGGCCATCTGACCAGCACCCAAGTATCTGCAGGAAACCAGAAGCGTTTTAGGCAAAGAATCCGAGTTGCCCAGATACAGGGCTCTTTCCTGAGAACCGTGCCCACACTCAGAAAGAACAGATGTACAGAGGTCAGCACTGCAGCTATTTCTGGAGAACCGTGGGACTTTCTTCACCTTCCAGAAGGGCAGAGCATACCCTGCCTAGACTTCAATTTGTCCTAACCACCTGTCTCTCCACCACTTGTAGCTTTGAGGTGAGCCTGGACACAGCTAAACCCTGCCCACTCTGGCTAACTTCTCAGTGTGATCCTTGGACCAGTAATATCAGCATCATCTGTTAGAAGACCTAGCATGCAAATAATTGGACATCAGGAAGAGAAAACAGGATAAAGGAGAAAGCCCAGAAAAAAACTGGAAGGAAACAGCTGAGCAGAAAAAGGAGGCAGGTCTTCAGAAGGAAAGGGCTCACTGAATTCCAGGCAAGATTATTCTTCAAAAGGACACAGACATAGAGAACAGACTTATGGCCACAGGGGGTGGGGGAGGAAGGAGAAGGTGGGATGTATGGAAAGAGTAACACAGAAACATATACATTATTACATGTAAAATAGCCAATGGGAATTTGCTGTATGACCCAGGGAACTTAAACCAGGGCTCCGTAACAACCTAGAGGAGTGAGATGGGGAGGGAGGTGACATAAGTATACCTATGGCTGATTCATGTTGATGTTCAGCAGAAACCAATAGAATACTGTAATTATCCTTCAATTAAAAATAAATACATTTAATTATAAAAAAGTCATACATCTGGACATATTCTAAATAAATTTCTGAACCAAGGAGAGAGAGTGCCTCATAGAAATTTGCAATTTGAAAGAATGTATTGCATACAAGGTCAAGAAAATAGATTGGATATTTCTTCTGCAACATTGGAGGAGCTATAAGACAATGGAAAAATGTTTACAGATTTTTGAAAAAAAGGAATGTAATCCAAAAATCCTAAACCCAACTGAAATACTGTTTTTAGGAAAGAGCAAGTGAAAAAATGTAATCTGAGGAAACTATTCAAGGAATTACTCCTACCAAATGATAATGAAGTTAGAACAAAAATCTTAAGGGGAAACGAAGGCTGAAGGAAACAATGGTGAATAATGAGTTTTGAATATGCTTTGGACAAGAAACATACTTGTAACACAGTGAAAGTAAAATTGATAGTGAAAGGATGAGCAAAAATATAACAGGGAAATGTAAGTAATAGGAATCTAGAATAGCAATGTTAAAATCAGGTGAGGAAGAAGTCAAGGTTAGAAGCTTCATACATAACAAAGAGGGATATTGTGTAAGTTTTATTCTAACAACTGAAGAGCAAAAACATAATTATTTGGGTACAAAGGAATAGAGAAAGAAAACTATAAAGTCAGAACATAAAAGGAATCCTCCAAACTATAACTTTGGGAAAGAACTTTAATTCACTTCTTTTAGAATATGACAAATCAAACAGACAAAAAATAAGCCAAAACAAGAGATAATTGCAGATTATATAATCTGTAAATCAGAGAACTTGATTGCATATATCAAACTTATGACCATTGGATAATATATTAAAAATATATATATAGCAAAGAGACTGATAAAGTAGTCTTAACCACAAATTAGAGGAAATTAAATAAATTTCCATAGACTTAAATAAGCAATTTTGGGGCAATACATTTAGAACTATAGAAAAAATTGTTGATTCTCCCAGCAAAATATAAATTCAAGAATTAACTCCAGAAGAAATAAGAGGCCCAATCAGATCAATAGCGATTGAACACATTGGAAGAGTTAAAGAAATCATATTTTAAAAGGAGATAGGTCCAGACAATTAAACAATTGTCTATTTCACTTGCAAAGAACAGATAATCAATGATTAACAACCATTATACAAATTATTTCAGATCAAAGTAAATCTCAATCTGCTCATATTAAAAGCTAGTATAACTCCAAAGAAAAACAATGAAAATCTGGAATCCAATTATACATGTGACATAGATTCAAAAATGCTAATAAATTTTTAGCACATTGAATCCAACAGTGGATTAAAAGAATGGCATACCAAGAAAGTATGCCACTAAAATCAAGAGAAGGCAGAATTTGCTCTTGTCACCTCATTCAAAATTACAGTCTTCTAGTTAATACAGCAAAACAAAATAACTCTATAAATATTAAGAGACAAAAGTATCTTTATTTGTGGATAATATTAGACAACTAAAAAATATCCAGACATTAATAAAGAAAAAATTAGAATTTGATAAGGTGGCTAGATAAAAATTAATATTGAAAAAGGACTAGCATTCTCTTTTCATCAACATATAGTTAGAAAAATCATTCACGTTAACTACAAAATTGTAAAATATCTGAGAATACATTTATCAAGAAGGGTATATCCAACTAATAAAAATAAATGGGAAAAAAACCAAAAACAAAAACAAAAAAAAAAAGAAGGGTATAGAAGGAATATCAAAACAAAACTATAACATTTTATTGAAGGACATAAAACTAGTTCTAGATAAATGGAAAGATATACTGTGCTTTTGGAAAGGAATAATTACAATAATAAAAATGTGATTTTTCCAAATTAACACATAAATTTAAAGCTACTCTATTCTGCTTCATGGTGGCTTTTCTTTTTAATTAGATGCAATGATTTAAAAATTCTCACAGAAGAATAAATGTGCAAGAATCAACGAGATAAAGTATTTTTGAGGGAAAGATACTGAATAATGAAGGAGAACTTATGCCACCAGCTGTTAAAACTCACTCTGACGCTACTGTAATCAAAACAACAGGGTGTGGCACAGGGACAGACAGACAAAATCTCAATGATGTACAGGGTCTTTCATCAATAATTCTTTTCTTTGGCTGATTGTTTCTGCCATACTTTTTATTGGGTTGCCCAAAATGTTCATTCAGATCTTTCCATAAGACGCTATGGAAAAACCCAAATGAACTTTTTCGCCAACCCAATATTTGCACGAAAACATTTTAATTCTTATCTTCCCTATGTGTTGTCAGATCCTGAGTTCAAATCCTTTTGAGGAGCTAACACACATTAACTAACACTTAAGTGTCTCTCCCACATCTCAGGCTGCTAAACCAAGAGAAAGTTCAAGACAGCTGCCTCCCTAGGCTCACAGAGAATCCCATTTAAGGAGCATCCCAGCAGCATACTTACCCGAAAATGGAAAATCCCCGCATACTGGTTTGAAAAACTTTGGTCTATTAGGATCTTCTGCAGATACTGTGGACTCTGTGTCAAGGCCCCCAGTGCTGCCAGGAACCAGCAGTCTCCTGGAGGGGAGGGGGACATAAGTCGTGAGATGCTGTTTGGACCCACCTGGAAGCCCCACCCCATGTACTGCTCAGCGTTGACGTACCTCCTTCCGAATAATGCTTTTTTTTTTTTTTTTCCTGTCTGAGAGAGGAGAACTGGGGGAAAGATTCACCGGGGTCAGTTCCAAGCAAGATAGAGGTGATGGTGGTAGTTATGGAGATAGTGGTGGGGACAGGGGTGGAGTAGTGATAGGGATGGTGGTGTTGGTGCTGCTATGATGCTGATGGAAGTGCAGTCAGGAGAGCCCCAGCCAAGCTGATGGGCCAACTTGCCTTCTGATTCTCGTTTGGCCCAAGGTGCCCAGAACCAAAGTTACAGCAAATTTTGTTGCCAGCATCGGTGGCAATTGTGCGCTCTAAAATTGGGGAGAACAGATTTCGTTTTTTCTTTACTAATATTTACTCAGTCCCTCCTGGTGTTGGGGCCTTTCCAGCCCAAATCCAGTTTCTCCCCTCTTCCCTCTTGAGGGAACATGGCTTTGAGTTTCTCCTTGAAGGTCGCTGTGAGCCCTTTTGAGCAAGCTCACCCCCTTCTCCTGAGTCTTCTCTCCACCTTCACACAATGGCCTGAATGCCCTTTCAAGTCAGGCATGCTGCTGGGTGCAGAAGCCACAGGGATGCCCTGGGAGAGATCCCTCCTCCTGTCAGGAGGGAGACTACTGGCTGGAGGGGACTTTCTCCAACACAGACAGCAAAGCCAGGCAGGCTTTTATCAAATTCACCAGGTGAAGTCCAAGTGCCAGGGCATTAACTGGAAAGTGACATTCTAAGGACATAGAGCCTGCTCTCAGAAGGGTTGTGTCTTATTTATTTATTTGGCTGCACTGGGTCTTAGTCTGGCTTGTGGGATATAGTTCGCTGACCAGAAATCGAACCTGGGCCCCCTGCATGGAAACAAAGAGCCCTAGCCACTGAACCACCAGGGGAGTCCTAAGGGTTGTATCTTATTTTGCGATGTCTCTGGGCTCCATGCCTACTTGCCCACCCCAAGGAGTCTCACCCCCCACTCCTAGGGTTCTTGCTCAGGGGTGTTGCGTGGCCACACCTGCTACTGCCCATGGGCCTCCCTTCTCCTGCCACACTCCTCAGGTCTCAGCAACAACTCCAGGTGGGTCCAGTGGGTTGGAGGGAATCACACAGCCCTAGATTCAAACTCAACTCTGTCATGTATTGCTTTTGTGAAATGAAAGACACTATTATGTCCCTTGGACCCCTAGCTTCTGCATATATAAAATGAGGATGTTGCAGGGTTAATGAACTATTTCATGCAAAGTATCTAGCAAAGCCTTGCAGAAGTTCAGTAAACATTTACTTCCCTCTACTCAGGGCTCAGACTGAACTCTGTGTATATTTTCTCCTTTTCTTTGACAATTCCTCTCCCTAAAGGGCTCTGCACACCCACTGCTAAGCTGATTTGCAGGCTGAAGGCCTGAGCATGAGTAGTCCAACCACAGCAACACTGAGGGTGCTGGCCTCTGTGGGGCTGGGTGGGGGCACTTCTCTCCACCCACTGCTGCTCAGAGGTAGACTTTGAGCAGCCTGCCTCCATCCAGGGCCAAGAATAAAGAGGTTGAGTTCTTACCTGCCTCTCCTTGTTGGATATCGAATCTGCTCGCACCTTCCAGGATGAAGAGAGGCTCTGATTTACCCTTCAATAAATCCTGAGAAAAGAGCAGGGAAAAGCCATGAGCATCTTTTATCCCTCTGCCCAGTGTGGTACCCAAGACATCACTCTCCTCGTCTTTGAGGAGTAGAGGTTACTTTGTAAAGAGGTCTTTAGGATCTGAGTTAGGAAAGTTCTCCTGATCCTTCAGGTTTTATCACTGACAGGGAGGCAGATGTCAGAGGGGTGTATGTGTAACTGCCCAGATAGGCAATAAATGCATGGCAGACTGCACGAGGAGATAAGGACCAGGATCCTTACATAGACTGATCAGCCATCCTGGTCCCAACAGCAGTGTTTCATTAAGAGTCTATAAACAACCAAGAAAGAAAAGGATGCATTTGCTAGAGAAAACTTTCACAAGCATAATCACACTTTCCTTGTGAAATGTCATCTCTCAGAAGTCAGTATAGGCATTCGGAGCTCCAGGTCCAAGTCCAGCTACGTGCTGTACAGAATGCAGGCTGTGTATTACTCAGGTCTTTGGCCACTCCCTGGCTAACACCCAGACTGATTCTGGAAGACCCCAGGCAGCTTCTAGGTTTTCCTGCAACCAGGAACCCGCAGGATTTCCTCAGCATCCTCTCTGTGTCCTGGATCTCCATTGCATGGATTTGCATGATTTGGTATAATTGTTCCTGTGTCATTTCTTTCACATTGACAAAACAGTTCCCAGAGAGTGGGGCTGCAAAGTGGAAATGGATTCATCTGCTCAACAGCCATGAACATGTGGAGTCCTGTATCTTGTGAGACCTGTCAACCGTTTGTAAACTGCCCTTCAGTTTCCTGGTGGAGCCTCCGAGGGGCAAACAAAGGTGTGCGTGCCTGCAAACAAGTCAGCCAGCCCACCGCACCAGGCCTCCTCCCACCATCTTCTCTGCATACAACTGGCCCTCTCTGATGACCACGACGGGGCCCTCAGGCCCAGGTCCTTGCAGTGGAGGCACGGAGCTGACCCTCTGACCTACCGTTGGCTGCATAGAACTCAGGGTCTCTCTTAGCACCAACAGGAAATGCAGAGCTGTCACAGGGCCTGGAGGGAGCAACTCTCCCAGTGTCCAAGCAACTTGGGGTGCTTTGTTGTCCTCTAGTGGCTCTAGTTGTCCTCTCCCTTTCTACTGGAAGAGGAAACTCGAGGTCTTAGTGGAGGCTGGCTGGAGATCCTCCACTCAAGGGAATTAAGAAGAGGGTGAAGGCGTTTGGGTTTTGGCTCAGCTTCTTTGTCATTTACTCCTGGTTTACCACCCTGCTGGGCAGAGCAGGGGTGGCTGTGCTGAGGGTCAGAAGAGCAGAACCTGGTGTGGAATCCTGTCTGCATTGTTCCTGCGGTGACCTTTAGCAACTTGTTTTACTTTGCCAAGCCTCGGTTTCTTCACGTGTAAGAAAATGGGCATCAAATGAGAAAGTCAGGATGTTCCAGCTGCTGTGACCAAACCCTCATGGAGGACAAGATGCTTCATTCACAGTGATCTCCTGATGGACTTTCCAAACAGGAGTCCATTATTTTACAAATGAGGAAGGATGTGCAATATCAGTGTGGCATCAGACAAGGGGCCTGTTCAATAAATATTGATTCCCTGCTTCTGTAATATTTGCAAAATTAAAAAGACCACACTCATGGATAAACCTAGTGTCTCCAATGCATTCATTATTAAACAAGAGAGAATAAAAACAGGAATTACACAGTCGAATTATAGATTAAAAAAAAGAAAAATAGAGCCTCACAAATATAGGTGGAAGGAAATGATAAAGAGAACAATTGGTGAATTACAAAATAGAAACACAGCAAGATCAGCAAATACATTGTATTTGGGGAGAAGGTTTACTTAGACCCAACCTTTGGCTAATACGGTAGAGAATCTTCAAATAAAATTAGAAATCTTGTTTTAACAATATGAAAACATGATGCAAAATTCTGTACTAATCGGTTTAAAACATACTGAAGATTGCTGAACAAAAACTAACATGGCCAAAAATGATCCAAGTTGGTAAATCACCTGAAAATCAATAACCTTGATATAGTGTTTTTAATGATTAAAGAATACCTCCCTAATATCTCTGTCAAGGCTTCTACACACAAATTTGCTGCTGAGTTCTCTTAAATTTTCAGTAAAAAATTCCTGTGTCGCTTGTAGTTTCAGCATTAGGAAAAAAAAAAAAAAAAGAATCCTGTCACTGTTTTATTTTAAGAAGCCAGCACAGCCTGGATGCCCAACCTGAGACACACACGCACACACAGCCCCCCCCACAGATTGATTTCACTTATGGAAAAATACTGAAATAAATACCTGGCAAGGGAATCAACAATTCAACAATATATTACACAACTAACCCACTAGCATCAAGTAGGGTTTGCCACAGAAACGTAGGATGCCAGGATGGATTCCTATCAGGATATCTGATGGTATCAAATGACATTTACATAGGCCAAAAGAGAAATAATTGCTCTCTTTTCAGTAAATGCCATGAAGGCATTTCAAGAATGCACAACTTTTTCTGATTTACCAGAATAGTAAAATTTAAAAACTGAAATTTTTGCCAAGTAGGAACAGAAGGATACTTTAACGTTCTAAAGATTAAATGGCAATTATTTCAAACCAAAAATCAGTCATCAACATCAAGTTCATGGACAAACACTAGAAGTGTGTGCATCAAAGTTGGGCACAAAACTAGCATTTTTTGTTTCTTTTCCTGAGCTACCCATTTCTTCCTCACCCTGGCTTAAGAAGGGTCCTGAGCAATCCCAAAAGAGCAAAAATAGGAGGAGACAGAAATTCTACCCAGAAGCATTTCAGTCTGCTGGGCGGCCTTCTGAGACCAGGCCCTCAGAGAAAACAGGTCAGTATGCTTGGAAGATAAAAACCCTCTGGCTCTGGGCAGATGCCCTTTCACCAGGAGGGCTGGGCGCACCATGACAGCGAGGGAGTGTGACAGGACTGGTGATGGGCAGCCTCCAGCCCAGGAGTGACTCAGAATCACCCAGAAGTTTTGCAGACATGCAGGCTGCTGGATGCTGCCTTCCCACAACCTGTATTCTGTAGGTCAGTGGAGGTAGAGTTCAGGATCCACATAGCTCCTTCAGTGATTCCAAGGCTCAGCAGGGCAAGAAGCACGTTCAGAGAGGTTGAGTGATGTATTCTAGGTCACACAGGAGGCAGGCTGTGCATTAGACACTCCACTCACATAGTGCCTTTGCCATGGACCACACCAGCAGGCAGGGTCTTCAGTGTTTTCTGGTTCTGTGACATGAACTGGCCCTTTGAGGCCTCTGCAACATCATCCGTACAGAAGGAAGCTGTGATGGTTCATTTTACGTATCAATTTGACTGGCTCATGGGGTACCTAGATATTTGGCTATACATTATTTCAAAGGAGTGCTTCCAGATGAAATTAGCATCTGAATCAGGGGACGCAGTAAAGAAGATTGCCCTCCCCAACATGGATGGGCGCCATCCAATCTATGGAAGGCCTGAACAGAACAAAAGATAGAGGAAGGGAGAATTACCCCTTCTCTGCCTGACTGCTGCCCAGGGACTGGGGATGACATCATCAGCCCCCTTGGTCCTCAGGCCTTCCCTCGTGGGCTACACTATACCATCAGATCTCCCAGGTCTGCAGTTTGCAGACTGTGGGATGTCCTGCCTCCATAACTACATGTGCCAATTCCTCATAATAGATGAAGCAACATGCTATATCTCTACAGTTACTATTGGCTATGTCCTATTGGAGATCTCAACCTCTCCCCTCTCCATCTCCCTCTTCCCCTCTGCATCCACATCCACACCCATATCTGAAGTGGTACGACATCAGGCACTCCCCTGCAGTCATCCTTGGAGGTGTCTTTCTAATGTGGCATCACTTCCTGTGTTCTGGACAGTGATTCCTGTGTTCTTTTCAAGAGCTCCTCATGCCCTGCCCCAGACGATGTGCTGCTCTGGGATGGGGAAACGCCAGGTTTAGTGTGCTGGCCTTCAGACACAGCCCTTTTCAGCCAGTGGCCAGAGTTCAGGCAGGACCAGGTGGCAGGGTCACTCCCTTTTCTATGTTTGGCTAGAGAACTTTGTTTTATTGGAATCAAAGTTCTTCGGCCAGTGTTCTCTCTCTGTTGCTTTCTGTTACTTTGTTAACCCCTTCCTTTCTGGGACAACTTATGTTGGAACCAAGGTGAGTCACTTCTAGCAAATGGTCCTTTCGGAAACTCTGCTCTGGTTACTTGGAAGATGAATGTTTTCATCTGGGTAAGTGACATTCTGGGCTTGCCACAGGCCAGAATCCACAGTGGGGCTGGGTGCTGAACCCTGAACCTGTTTTGGGCCCACAGCCCATTCTTCAGTTGTATAATGAACATGTTTTTCACTAAAGAATGATGACAAAGATGAAATTTCAATCTCTTACTCTGACATATTGGTGACTCTGCTGTAAAGATCTATATCTACAATTCTTTGCTTTCCAATATGGTAGTGACAAGCCATATTGGCTACTTACATTCAAATTAAATTAAATCCAGCTCAGCTGGTAAAGAACTCGCTTGCCAGTGCAAAAGACATAAGAGACATGAGTTCAATCCCTGAATCAGGCAGATCCTCTGGAGAAGGAAATGGCAACCCACTCCAGTATTCCTGCCTGGAAAATTCCATGGACAGAAGAGCCTGGGGGCGACAGTCCATGGAGTCACAAAGAGTCAGACATGACTGAACATGCATACACAGCCTGACGTATTGGCAACTCTGCTGTGAAGATCTACAATTCTGTGCTTTCCAATGTGGCAGCCACAAGCTATATTAGCTACTTACATTTAAATGAAATTTAATCTTCAACATCTCAGTCACACTGGCCACATTTCAATTGTCTGATATCAACATGTGACTAGTGGCTCCTGTATTGGCAGAAAGGACATTTCTATCCTCGCAGAAAGTTCTTTTGGATGGTGCTGATTTATTGAATGAGGATATCATCATCTGGGCTTCCCTAGTAACTCAAATGGTAAAGAATCTGCCTGCAATGCATGAGACCGGGGTTCGATCCATGGGTTGGAAAGATCCCCTGGAAAAGGAAATGGGTACCCACTCCAGTATTCTTTCCTAGAGAATCCCATGGACAGAGCCTGGCGGGCTACAGTCCATGGCATTGTAAAGAGTCAGACATGACTAGCGACTAACATATACACACACAATATCATCTACCTCAGTGGCCTGTTATGGCAACTAAATGAAATGTTGTATGTAAGGTGCTTAGATTAATACTCAGCATAGAGACATGCTTGATAAATGGAATTTGATATTATTAATGAGATAAAATTTTTAGAAGAAAGTGACTCTACCAAATTTAGTTTGAGGAAATCTCATGTAGAGTCTCTGAGTACAGGTGTAATTCCCAGCATCATCTCTTCCTGAGGCTGGGGTTGCAGGAAGCATTGAGGAGGATGAGGAGTTGGGTCCTTTCAGGGCCTTTTGCTCTGGGCACATTCACAGGCATTTATGGAACCTGACTACCTGCTGGTCGGGGGGAAGGGAGGGTCTGGGGAGTGGGTTACTGATTCCTTAAACCCAGAAAAGCTGAAGGAAGCAATGGGAGGAGCTTCTACCATAGCAAAATGGATCAGGTCTAATTGTTAGAGGGGATAAGAAGGAAGAGGTAGACAAAAGGAGAGAGAGAGAACATAAACTACATGAGAAACAACTTTGCTTCTTCGTGTAGAAAGACAAGCCTAGTTTCATGTCCCTGACTCTTGCCCTGTTGCTGAACCTACCAAGTCTGGATGAGTACTTGAGGTAGAAGGATATCCATGCTGGTTTAGCGGCTGCCTAGAGTATGATGCTTTTCCATTGTCTAGAAACCACAGAATGCAGAAATGCCGTAAGGAGCCTTGGTGCCACCTCAGCTGCTATATAACTGAAGTTTAGGGGATGCCAGTCAGGTCTCTGGTCAGGCACTGAGCAAGCTTTAGATTGGGAGCCACCCTTCTAATAGAGATAGACAGCAGAATGTGAGAGGAAAAGCACCCTGCACACTCTCTGCCAGCCTCCTCTGGGCTCCCCAGATAGTTTCCTCTGACCCCCATTTCTCCTTAAACAGGCTGGATGCATGATATAAGTGCTCAGGCCTGGTGCACTGGGAAGACCCAGAGGAATTGAGTGGAGAAGGAGGTAGGAGGGGGGATCAGGATGGGGAATACATGTAAATCCATGGCTGATTCATGTCAATGTATGACAAAAACTACTACTATATTGTAAAATAATTAGCCTCCAACTAATAAAAATAAATGGAAAAAAAAAGAGTGTCTGCTGAAATTGCCTGAAGACTGAAGCTGAGATGACTGGACAGTGAAAGCACAAGGAATCCTAGGGGATGGCCCCTGTTGCTGCTACTCTATGCCATCCCTCTCAAATTAATCAGAGTAACAATAACTAGTGTTTAGTAAGTTCTTACAATGTGCTAGACAATGTTCTATGTATTCTGTTCATTTATTCCTTAAAATAATATTAGGCACTGGTTCCATTTTTATCCTCACACTTTTCACCTAAAAAAATGAAAAGAAGGGCAGAACATAGACAGAGATTGATTCCTGGTTACTCAGACAAAGCAGGAGATTCTATTGATGTACGAGATATTATTAGTAGCAAACAGGAGCCTAAAATACAATATGAGGAAAAGTGCAGTATGTGGGGGAGCTTCCCGGTTGGCTCAGTGGTAAAGAATCCACCTGCTGATGCAGGAGATGCAGTTTCAATCCCTGGGAAGATCCCCTGGAGAAGGAAATGCAATCCACTCCAGTATTCTTGCCTTGAGAATCCCATGGACAGAGGAGCCTTGCGGGCTACATACAGTACATGGGGTTACAAGGAGTCGGACATGACAGCAACTGAAGACGCACACACAGTATGTGAAGTCAGAAATTTTATTTTAAATCCTGCTCTTTCCCTAACTATGTCACATTGTGCAAGTCACATCACCTGTCTGAACCTGTTCCCTCATAAAACTGGGAAAGAACAAAAGACAGAGAAAGAGAAGACATATGGAAACCTCTGAAAAATACAAGTGTTAAGTGCTGCCAGCTGCAATAAGGGATACAAAGAAATATCCACATGTACATTTTAAAAGAAATGTGGGAATGAAAAATGATCCCCTGGTAGAGTTTTTGGATGGATAAGCTTTTGCGTGAGAAGAATGGGAGTAAAATGTACTTGGCCCCTGGCTGCCTCTACTTTGGGTTCCTGGAATGATTCTGTGTGAGTCATTTCATTTCTGTTTGCCTCAGTTTCTCCTTGACCCCAAAAGACAGCAGAAGTTGAGATGTTGCTGGAATTAGATAATAAAAAACTCAATCCTTTCTAAATAAAAATGTTATAAGTTCTTCAACACTATAAATATAGTTTCACATCTATTGCTCAGTACCTTGTGGAAAAAAAAAAAACATTCTAAAAGAATCTCATCTGAAAATAACAAAGGGAGGAAAAATATAATCCTTCCAAGCTTTAAATAGAGTTCTCTGCTCAGTTCTCCTTAGGAGTGAAGTCCAGAAGGGAGTCGTTGTTGGGGACTTACTGCTTCTGGCTGGTAAGATGGATCTAGAAGTTTGAAGCACCCTCATCTTAACTAAGCAGCATTCTAAACCCCATCAGATCCCCACTCACCCTCGCCTTCCCCAAAGCTACAAATTGGTCCTGAATTAGGACAAGAGGTGGTTACTCCAGGGTTTATGTCTTGTTCTGTCATCAGAAAACACCTATTCTGTATAACCTAACCTGGCTTCATTGAGTGTGTTCCACAGAGTGCTTGGCGTTTCATTCACTTTCAGTAACCCTGGTGATATTACAACCATTAGCTTACTAGACATTATACTCTGTCCTCTTGTTCTAGGTTCTGCTGTCTACTATTGGAAGCATGAACAGGATGTTTTAGCATCAGTGCCCTCAGAGTGGCCCTTAGCTAGGTCCTTTGTATCATTGAAAATGACAGCACGCGAATGTTTAGTGGACTGAGAAATTTCCCTTGGCGCTTCATGTCCTGAAACTGAAATAGTTCTAGAAAAACCAAGAGGGCTCACTTGGCTGCAAGGTGGAGTTAGTGGTCATCTATTGGGGTGGGGGAGTCAGGGGGTTGAACATTGCCACAAAATATCTCTTTAATTTTACAACTGATGTCTAAAACTCTTTTATAGGTGATCAGCCTTTACAAGACTAAAAATACAAGTACATGTGAGAGAGGCAAGGCAATTATTGAAATTCATCCTATTGTACAAGTGATTGACATGTTATCTTCCCTTTGAGTAAATTCTAACAATGAAAGAAAAAAAGAAAAAGACAGTGATACCTGAACAGAATAAAGAGTGATGAACACTGACAGAGGGGTTCGTTTATGGAGATGGAAGAGACCCTACAGCTACTACTACAACTCTCTTACCCTTGCTTCCCCATTTTTTATGTGGGAATCCTGAGGCATGTAACCTAGTGACATGCTGTGTTAGAACTGTGTTAAAACCCAGGGCTCCTGTTTCCTGGTATAGAGTCTTTCCATCCCACTCTGGATGCAACACTGTAGCTGAGGGGATCAGATGAATTTCAGTCTTCTTCCAGTTTGGTTTGGGCAAGCCCTGAAAACCAGGTTTCAAGCCCATCCTTTCAGTGGGAAGTACCACGGGAGACAGTCAGAGGGCCCAGGAGCTGGGCATGTCCCTGGTGGGGAGTTTCACTCACCTTTGGCCGCATCCAGCTTAGGTTGGAGAGGTTTCTTCCCTTGAGGAGCTGCAGACCTATGGAATAAGCCTCCGCAGGAAACGTCTCATCCTCAAACAGCAGCCCTCTGTTTAGGCAATGACCCCATAAGGAGTAAAAGTCCTGCTCCTTGAATTTGATGATGGGAGTCTTGGCTGGAAACTGCTGGTTGTGTGCCATGATTCTTCCTAGAAGAGGTATCAGATCTTTCCTTTTGGGTGAGAAAAAGAGGTATTTTTAGGGATAAGCTGTCAAGTACTTTGTATCACTGGATGTGAGCCCTGGAAGGCATTCAGATGTCTGCCACCTTCACAGGTGAGACTGGAACCACGTAAGTTCTGTTCCTGTGGACCCAGCCAGTTGGTGGGAGGCAAGCCCAGACTAGAATCCAATAAAACTTCCTTCCAGGTCAGTTTTCAATCTGTTTACCGAACAGCTTCTCAGGATGCTCTTACATGCATGAGAGACTATGTGTACCTTAATGAACATTTATTGAGTACTGATCTTGTACCAGGCACTTTTCTGAATGTTGGTAATTCAAAGATAAATATGGCATGATCTTTATCCCCTAGAGGCTCATTATCAAGTGGCAAAATATATTAGACATTTCAACAACTAGCTATCGTTCAACAGAAATGGTCTACTTAAAAATGTGTAAAAAGTCCTGTGGACATAAAGAAGAGGAGCTAGGAACTGCCAAGGGATGTTTCTCCCACGAGTTCTCACCTTGCAATTGGCCTTGAGGGAAAATAATTCCAGGTGGAGAACTGGTAGGTAGATTAAAAAAAAAAAGTCCTAGGACTTCCCTGGTGGTCCAATGGCTGAGACTTTGTGTTCCCAATGCAGGGGGCATGGGTTTGATCCCTGAGGAGAACTAGATCCCCATGCCACAACTAAGACCCAGGACAGCAAAATAAATAAATATTTTTTTAAAAGTCTCTCCAGAAGATGGCGGAGGAATAGGACGGGGAGACCACTTTCTCCCCTACAAATTCATCGAAAGAACATTTGAACGCTGAGCAAACTTCACAAAACAACTTCTGAACGCTAGCAGAAGACATCAGGCACCCAGAAAAGCAGCCCATCGTCTTCTAAAGGAGGTAGGACAAAATATAAAAGATAAAAAGAGAGACAAAAGAGTTAGGGACGGAGACCTGTCCCGGGAAGGGAGTCGTAATAGAGGAAGTTTCCAAACACCAGGAAACCCTCTCACAGGAGGGTCTGGGGGAAGTTTTCGAATCTTGGAGGGCAACCTAACTGGGAGGAAAAATAAATAAAACTCACAGATTACATGCCTAAAAGCAACTCTCAGCAGAAAAGTACCCCCAGACGCCCGCATCTGCCACCAGCAAGCGGGGGCGGAACATAGAGGAGCGGGCGGCATTGCTTAGGGTAAGGACCAGGCCCGAATGCCCTGAGGGCAATCGGAGGGAACTAAAGTGAGATAGCAACTTAAACTATGGGATAGCAAGAGAGACAGAGAAAATTAACCGGCTGGAACACACTGCTGGCCGTTCGCAGAACAAAGGGACTGAGCAATTACAGAGAAGAGCTAGCCGGCAGAACAAAGGGACTGAGCAATTACAGAGAAGAACTAGCCAGCAGCGGGACCGGCCCATCCCCGCTGGAGGCAGGAGGCAGGGGGGGAGGGGAAAGGGGCAAACTCGGCCCTGGAGACGGCACCCCCTACTGCACTGCAAACAGGCCTCCAGTTTCTAACCAAAGACTTCCTGAGATTCTGGATGGTCGTTATCCGCCAGGAGGGTCGCAGCTAGAGGCCAACTCCCAAGAATAGACACAAGCCACACGCATCTGACTGGCGCACAAGGAAACTGAGGCTGGGACCGTGGAGGGGAGAAGGCACACTGCACCCGGGGAGAGTGCGCCCATCAAGCTCCTGGCTGCCTGAGCTGCTCGGGCCGGGGGAAGGCACAAAACGCAGGCCCAACTGAGTGCGTGCTTTTGTGGAGTACCTGAAAACCGGAACCGCACGCAACGCAGGGCCCGCTCCATATAGAGCAGCCGGGAGCCTGAGCAGTGTAGACGGGGAAAGTACTGACACCTGTGAGCGGGGCAAACCCAGTGTGGCCGGAACACTGCGAGTGCTCCCCGCACACAGTGATATCTGTCTGCAGCGCCCCTGCCTCCCCGCAGCACGACTGAACCAGCGAACCTAAACAAGAGACCACCTCCGCCCGCCTGTGTCAGGGTGGAAATTAGACACTGAAGAGACCAGCAAACAGAAGCCAAATAAACAAAGGGAACCGCTTCAGAAAGGACCGGTGCAACAGATTAAAATCCCTGTAGGTAACACCGACTACACCGGAAGGGGCCTATAGATATCGAGAAGTGTAAGCTGGAACAAGGAGCTATCTGAAACTGAACCGAACCCACACTGACCACAACAGCTCCAGAGAAATTCCTAGATATATTTTTACTTTTTTTTTAATTAAAAAAATTTTTTTCTTTTTTTTTTTCTCTTTTATTTTCTTTTAAAATTCCCTATTACTCCCCCATTACTCCTTAACTTTCATTTTCATATATTTTTACTATTTTTTTAATTAGGAAAAAAATTTTTTCCTGTTTTATTTTTTTTCTCTAATTTTCTTTTAAAGTCCTCTATTACTCCTCTATTACTCCTTAATTTTCATTTTCATTTCACTATAACCTTGCAAAAAAAAAAAGAAGCCATATTTTTAAACCGAACTTCATATATATTTCTAAAATTTTTTGTGTTTTTGTTTTTAATATTGTATTTTTAAGAGTCTAACCTCTACTCTAGATTTTTAATCTTTGTTTTTCAGCATTTGATATCAATTTTGGACATTTAAGAATCCAATATTCAGTACCCATTTTTACTCAGGAGTTTGTTGATTACTTTCTGCCACTTTTGACTCTCTGTGTTCTACCTCAGAACACCTCTATTTCCTCCTTTCCCCTTCTCTTCCCAATCCAATTCTGTGAATCTCTGTGGGTGTCTGGGCTATGGAGAACACTTTGGGAACAGAGAACTGCATAGATCTGTCTCTCTCCTCTTGAGTCCCCCTTTTTCTCCTCCTGCTCATCTCTATCTCCCTCCTCCCTCTCGTCTTCTTCATGTAACTCTGTGAACCTCTCTCAGTGTCCCTCACGGTGGAGAATCTTTTCACCATTAACCTAGAAGTTTTATTATCAGTGCTGTATAGTTGGAGAAGTCTTGAGACTAATGGAAGAATAAAACTGAAATCCAGAGGCAGGAGACTTAAGCCCAAAACCTGAGAACACCAGAAAACTCCTGACTACACGGAACATTAAGTAATAAGAGACCATCCAAATGCCTCCATACCTACACTGGAAACCAACCACCACCCAAGAGCCAATAAGTTCCAGAGCAAAACATACCACGCAAATTCTCCAGCAATGCAGGAACATAGCCCTGAGCGTCAACATACAGGCTGCCCAAAGTCACACCTAACACATAGACCCATCTCAAAACTCATTACTGGACACTCCATTGCACTCCAGAGAGAAGAAATCCAGTTCCACGCATCAGAACACTGATGCAAGCTTCCCCAACCAGGAAACCTTGACAAGACAATTGTCCAACCCCAACCACTGGGTGAAACCTCCACATTAAAAACGAACCACAGACCACCAGAATACAGAAAGCCCACTCCAGACACAGCAATCTAAACAAGATGAAAAGGCAGAGAAATACCCAACAGATAAAGGAACATGAAAATGCCCACCAAGTCAAACAAAAGAGGAGGAGGTAGGGAATCTACCTGAAAAAAGAATTTAGAATAATGATAATTAAAATGATCCAAAATCTTGAAAACAAAATGGAGTTACAGATAAATAGCCTGGAGACAAAGATTGAGAAGATGCAAGAAATGTTTAATAAGGACCTAGAAGAAATAAAAAAGAGTCAATTAAAAATGAATAATGCAATAAATGAGATCAAAAACACTCTGGAGGGAAACATGAGTAGAATAACAGAGACAGAAGATAGGATAAGTGAGGTAGAAGATAAAATGGTGGAAATAAATGAAGCAGAGAGGAAAAAAGAAAAAAGAATCAGAAGAAATGAGGACAACCTCAGGGACCTCTGGGACAATGTGAAATGCCTCAACATTTGAATCATAGGAGTCCCAGAAGAAGAAGACAAAAAGAAAGGCCATGAGAAAATACTCGAGGAGATAGTAGCTGAAAACTTCCCTAAAATGGGGAAGGAAATAGCCACCCAAGTCCAAGAAACCCAGAGAGTCCCAAACAGGATAAACCCAAGGCGAAACACCCCAAGACACATATTAATCAAATTAATAAAGATTAAACACAAAGAACAAATATTAAAAGCAGCAAGGGAGAAACAACAACTAACACACTAAGGGATTCCCATAAGGATAACAGCTGATCTAGCAATAGAAACCCTTCAGGCCAGAAGGGAATGACAGGACATACTTCAAGTAGTGAAAGAGAATAACCTACAACCTCGATTACTGTACCCAGCAAGGATCTCATTCAGATATGAAGGAGAACTCAAAAGCTTTACAGACAAGCAAAAGCTGAGAGAATTCAGCACCACCAAACCAGCTCTTCAACAAATGCTAAAGGATCTTCTCTAGACAGGAAACACAGAAAGGTTGTATAAACGCGAACCCAAAACAACAAAGTAAATGGCAAAGGGACCATACCTATCAATAATTACCTGAAATGTAAATAGGTTGAATGCCCCAACCAAAAGACAAAGACTGGCTGAATGGATACAAAAACAAGACCCCCATATATGCTGTCTACAAGAGACCCACCTCAAAACAAGGGACACATACAGACTAAAAGTGAAGGGCTGGAAAAAAAATATTTCATGCAAACGGAGACCAAAAGAAAGTAGGAGTCGCAATACTCATATCAGATAAAATAGACTTTAAAATAACAACTGTGAAAAGAGACAAAGAAGGACATTATATAATGATCAAAGGATCAATCCAAGAAAAAGATATAACAATTATAAATATATATGCACCCAACATAGGAGCACCACAATATGTAAGGCAAACACTAACAAGTATGAAAGAGGAAATTAATAGTAACACAATAATAGTGGGAGACTTTAATACCCCACTCACAACTATGGATAGATCAACTAAACAGAAAATTAACAAGGAAACACAAACTTTAAATGACACAATGGACCAGCTAGACCTAATTGATATCTATAGGACATTTCACCCCAAAACAATCAACTTCACCTTTTTCTCAAGTGCACACGGAACCTTCTCCAGAATAGATCACATCCTTGGCCATAAATCTAGCCTTGGTAAATTCAAAAAATTGAAATCATTCCAGTCATCTTTTCTGACCACAGTGCAATAAGATTAGATCTCAATTACAGGAAAAAAATTATTAAAAATTCAAACATATGGAAGCTAAATAACATGCTTCTGAATAACCAACAAATCATAGAAGAAATCAAAATATGCATGGAAATGAATGAAAATGAAAACATAACAAACCAAAACCCATGGGACACTGTAAAGGCAGTGCTAAGGGGAAGGTTCATAGCATTACAGGCTTACCTCAAGAAACAAGAAAAAAGTCAAATAAATAACCTAACTCTACACCTAAAGCAACTAGAGAAGGAAGAACTGAAGAACCCCAGGGTTAGTAGAAGGAAAGAAATCTTAAAAATTAGGGCAGAAATAAATGCAAAAGAAACTAAAGAGACCATAGCAAAAATCAACAAAGCTAAAAGCTGGTTTTTTGAAAAAAAATTAACAAAATTGACAAACCATTAGCAAGACTCATTAAGAAACAAAGGGAGAAGAACCAAATTAACAAAATTAGAAATGAAAATGGAGAGATCACAACAGACAACACTGAAATACAAAGGCTCATAAGAGACTACTACCAGCAGCTCTATGCCAATACAATGGACAACTTGGAAGAAATGGAAAAATTCTTAGGAAAGTATAACTTTCCAAAACTGAACCAGAAAGAAATAGAAGATCTTAACAGACCCATCACAAGCAAGGAAATCGAAACTGTAACCAGAAATCTTCCAGGAAACAAAAGCCCAGGACCAGATGGCTTCACAGCCGAATTCTACCAAAAATTTAGAGAAGAGCTAACACCTATCTTACTCAAACTCTTCCAGAAAATTGCAGAAGAAGGTAAACTTCCAAACTCATTCTGAGGCCACCATCACCCTAATTCCAAAACCAGACAAAGATGCCACAAAAAAAGAAAACTACAGGCCAATATCACTGATGAACATAGATGCAAAAATCCTTAACAAAATTCTAGCAAACAGAATCCAACAACATATTAAAATAATCATACATCATGACCAAGTGGGCTTTATCCCAGGAATGCAAGGATTCTTTAATATCCACAAATCAATCAATGTAATACACCACATTAACAAATTGAAAGATAAAAACCATATGATTATCTCAATAGATGCAGAAAAAGCCTTTGACAAAATTCAACATCCATTTATGATTAAAACTCTCCAGAAAGCAGGAATAGAAGGAACATACCTCAACATAATAAAAGCTATATATGACAAACCCACAGCAAGCATTACCCTCAATGGTGAAAAATTGAAAGCATTTCCCCTGAAATCAGGAACAAGACAAGGGTGCCCACTCTCACCACTACTATTCAACATAGTTTTAGAAGCGTTGGTGGCAGCAATCAGAGCAGAAAAAGAAGTAAAAGGAATCCAGATAGGAAAAGAAGAAGTGAAACTCTCGCTGTTCACAGATGACATGATCCTCTACATAGAAAACCCTAAAGACTCTACCAGAAAATTACTAGAGATAATCAACGAATACAGTAAAGTTGCAGGATATAAAATTAACACACTGAAATCCCTTGCATTCCTATACACTAACAATGAGAAAACAGGAAGAGAAATTAAGGAAACAATACCACTCACCATTGCAACAAAAAGAATAAAATACTTAGGAGTATATCTACCTAAAGAAACAAAAGACCTATACATAGAAAACTATAAAACACTGATGAAAGAAATCAAAGAGGACACAAACAGATGGAGAAATATACCGTGTTCATGGATTGGAAGAATCAATATTGTCAAAATGGCTATACTACCCAAAGCAATCTATAGATTCAATGCAATCCCTATCAAACTACCAATGGTATTTTTCACAGAACTAGAACAAATAATTTCACAATTTGTATGGAAATACAAAAAACCTCGAATAGCCAAAGCAATCTTGAGAAAGAAGAATGGAACTGGAGGAATCAACCTGCCTGACTTCAGACTATACTACAAAGCCACAGTCATCAAGACAGTATGGTACTGGCACAAAGACAGAAATATAGATCAATGGAACAGAATAGAAAGCCCAGAGATAAATCCACGAACCTATGGTTACCTTATCTTCGACAAAGGAGGCAAGGATATACAATGGAAAAAAGACAACCTCTTTAACAAGTGGTGCTGGGAAAACTGGTCAACCACCTGTAAAAGAATGAAACTAGAACACTTTCTAACACCATACACAAAAATAAACTCAAAATGGATTAAAGATCTAAATGTAAGACCAGAAACTATAAAACTCCTAGAGGAGAACATAGGCAAAACACTCTCCGACATAAATCACAGCAGGATCCTCTATGACCCACATCCCAGAATTTTAGAAACAAAAGCAAAAATAAACAAATGGGACCTAATGAAACTTGAAAGCTTTTGTACAACAAAGGAAACTATAAGCAAGGTGAAAAGACAGCCCTCAGATTGGGAGAAAATAATAGCAAATGAAGCAACAGACAAAGGATTAATTTCAAAAATATACAAGCAACTCCTGCAGCTCAACTCCAGAAAAATAAATGACCCAATCAAAAAATGGGCCAAAGAACTCAACAGACATTTCTCCAAGGAAGACATACGGATGGCTAAAAAACACATGAAAAGATGCTCAACATCACTCATTATCAGAGAAATGCAAATCAAAACCACAATGAGATACCATTACACGCCAGTCAGGATGGCTGCTATCCAAAAGTCTACAAGCAATAAATGCTGGAGAGGGTGTGGAGAAAAGGGAACCCTCTTACACTGTTGGTGGGAATGCAAATTAGTACAGCCGCTATGGAGAACAGTGTGGAGATTTCTTAAAAAACTGGAAATAGAACTGCCATATGACCCAGCAATCCCACTTCTGGGCATATACACCAAGGAAAACAGATCTGAAAGAGACACGTGCACCCCAATGTTCATCGCAGCACTGTTTATAATTGCCAGGACATGGAAGCAACCTAGATGCCCATCAGCAGATGAATGGATGAGGAAGCTGTGGTACATATACACCATGGAATATTACTCAGCCGTTAAAAAGAATTCATTTGAATCAGTTCTAATGAGATGGGTGAAACTGGAACCCATTATACAGAGCGAAGTAAGCCAGAAAGATAAAGACCATTACAGTATACTAACACATATATATGGAATTTAGAAAGATGGCAACGATAACCCTATATGCAAAAAAAGAAAAAGAGACTCAGATGTATAGAACAGACTTGTGGACTCTATGGGAGAACCCGGGGGTGGGATGTTTCAAGAGAACAGCATCGAAACATGTATATCTAGGGTGAAACAGATCACCAGCCCAGGTTGGATGCATGAGACAAGTGCTCAGGCCTGGTGCACGGGGAGGACCCAGAGGGATGGGGTGGAGAGGGAGGTGGGAGGGGGGACCGGGATGGGGATTACATGTAAATCCATGGCTAATTCAATGTATGACAAAAACCACTGCAATGCTGTAAAGTAATTAGCCTCCAACTAATAAAAATAAATGGGAAAAAAAAAAAGAAAACTATAAAACACTGATGAAAGAAATCAAAGAGGACACAAACAGATGGAGAAATATACCGTGTTCATGGATTGGAAGAATCAATATTGTCAAAATGGCTATACTACCCAAAGCAATCTATAGATTCAATGCAATCCCTATCAAACTACCAATGGTATTTTTCACAGAACTAGAACAAATAATTTCACAATTTGTATGGAAATACAAAAAACCTCGAATAGCCAAAGCAATCTTGAGAAAGAAGAATGGAACTGGAGGAATCAACCTGCCTGACTTCAGACTCTACTACAAAGCCACAGTCATCAAGACAGTATGGTACTGGCACAAAGACAGAAATATAGATCAATGGAACAGAATAGAAAGCCCAGAGATAAATCCACGAACCTATGGTTACCTTATCTTCGACAAAGGAGGCAAGGATATACAATGGAAAAAAGACAACCTCTTTAACAAGTGGTGCTGGGAAAACTGGTCAACCACTTGTAAAAGAATGAAACTAGAACACTTTCTAACACCATACACAAAAATAAACTCAAAATGGATTAAAGATCTAAATGTAAGACCAGAAACTATAAAACTCCTAGAGGAGAACATAGGCAAAACACTCTCCGACATAAATCACAGCAGGATCCTCTATGACCCACCTCCCAGAATATTGGAAATAAAAGCAAAGTTAAACAAACAGGACCTAATGAAATTTAAAAGGTTTTGCACAACAAAGGAAACTATAAGCAAGGTGAAAAGACAGCCCTCAGATTGGGAGAAAATAATAGCAAATGAAGCAACAGACAAAGGATTAATGTCAAAAATTTACAAGCAACTCCTGCAGCTCAATTCCAGAAAAATAAATGACCCAATCAAAAAATGGGCCAAAGAACTAAACAGACATTTCTCCAAGGAAGACATACAGATGGCTAACAAACACATGAAAAGATGCTCAACATCACTCATTATCAGAGAAAGGCAAATCAAAACCACAACAAGGTACCATTACATGCCAGTCAGGATGGCTGCTATCCAAAAGTCTACAAGCAATAAATGCTGGAGAGGGTGTGGAGAAAAGGGAACCCTCTTACACTGTTGGTGGGAATGCAAATTAGTACAGCCACTATGGAGAACAGTGTGGAGATTTCTTAAAAAGCTGGAAATAGAACTGCCATATGACCCAGCAATCCCACTTCTGGGCATACACACTGAGGAAACCAGATCTGAAAGAGACATGTGCACCCCAATGTTCATTGCAGCACTGTTTATAATAGCCAGGACATGGAAGCAACCTAGATGCCCATCAGCAGACGAATGGATAAGGAAGCTGTGGTACATATACACCATGGAATATTACTCAGTCATTAAAAAGAATTCATTTGAATCAGTTCTAATGAGGTGGATGAAACTGGAGCCCATTATACAGAGTGAAGTAAGCCAGAAAGATAAAGACCAATACAGTATACTAACGCATATATATGGAATTTAGAAAGATGGTAATGATAACCCTATATGCAAAACAGAAAAAGAGACACAGATGTACAGAACAGACTTTTGGACTCTGTGGAAGAAGGCGAGGGTGGGATGTTTTGAGAGAACAGCATTGAAACATGTATATTATCTAGGGTGAAACAGATTACCAGTCCAGGCTGGATACATGAGACAAGTGCTCGGGCCTGGTGCACTGGGAAGACCCAGAGGAATCGGGTGGAGAGGGAGGTGGGAGGGGGGATCGGGATGGGGAATACATGTAAATCCATGGCTGATTCATGTCAGTGTATGACAAAAACCACTATAATATTGTAAAGTAATTAGCCTCCAACTAATAAAAATCACTGAAAAAATAAAAAGTAAAAAAATTAAAGTCCCTCCAGTGTCCCAAGTAGCAAGTACATGGAGGACCAGGAGTTGGATTGGAAAGGTCATTGGTATTAGAGGGAATGGGAGGTGCTGGAGGGTCAGTGGAGTGGGGGTTGGGGATAAAGAGTATTGCCAGACAAGGCCAGGAAGGCAGGTTGGTAAGCTGGATTGTTTTGCTTTATACCCTTCAAGCGCAGCAGGGCCATTGAAGACCTGTGTGTGGGATTACAGAGCAAATTGGAGGCCACGTGGTGGAGTGGAGAGGGTCTGAGACAGGGTGGAGGTGTCCTTGGGAAGGTCAGTGTTACGACAGTGGTCGTGAAGATGGTGGAGGGATGTATTCCAGAGTCATTTTATAGGTAGAATATATAGGGCTTGGTGATGAATATGGGGATGTGGGGTAGGAAAAAGAAAAGGCGGTGTGATGAACAATCAAATAAGTTTTGAAGTTTGCTTTCTGCTCTCACCACCTACATATCCAGTTCTGCAATTGTTAGTTAGTATTCAACCCTGTGAACCTATTTCTCCACCTGTACAGATTAATGATACCAATCTTGGAGTGTTTATTGCTGTATTAAATGAGGTTGGGCCTAACAGACTGAATAATGCTCAGTCACTTCAGTCGTGTCCAACTCTTTGCAACCCTATGGACTGTAACCTCTGTCCATGGGATTCTCCGGGCAAGAATACTGGAGTGGGTTGCCATGCCCTCTTCCAGAGGATCTTCCCTACCAGCGAATCAAATTCACGTCTGCCTGCATCTCCTGCATTGCAGATGGATTCTTTACCCACTGAGCCACCTGGCAACAGTAGGCAGACAATAAATGTCAGTGTCCTAATTTCTCTAAAGAGAAGTCAAGGAAGTCTGGGTTTTCTTGTTCAGGAAGCTACAGGGGTGTAACTGATGCCATTTAACAAAATATGTATCACATCCTCCATCTGCTAGACAAGCTGGCTTGGATCTGAATCCACACTTACTAGCTGCGGGACTTGAAAAGTCTATTTAGCACTTGAACTAGTACTTTTCAAGCTTCTTTGACCAGAGTCTGTTAAGGTGACACAAAAGACCCCAAGGTTCATATGTCCTATTCATACCTACTTCACAGTGAAAAAGCAATCAAACGGTGACAGAACTAGAGAGGAACATGAATGAACAACTCATAAAGAAAGAATATGAGCTTATAATCAAGATTTTGGATCACATAAAAATAATTTATAATTTTCTTACAGTTAATATATAATAGTATATTGCAAATTATTTAGATAATACAAATAAATCCACAGAATAGCACCACTGAAGTATCACTGCACACACACATTTAGAGAGAATTATATATACAATTGCCTAACAAATGAAGTAAGAATAATTTATATGTGAACTACTAGGTTGGACCATATAAAAGTAAATATGGGCAATTTTATTTGGTTTAGTCCTCTATGATATACACATTTCTTCATTCTAGTTCTTGGAAAATAACAGGTGAAAATATGTCAGTGTACCTCACCACTCACTATAGGGTTAATAGGAAAACCTACAACAAATTATGTAAGAGTGATAAAGCTGAAATAACAGTCAGGTACAATTCAAGAACAAGAAAACAATAATAGAATTTGGTTGCCAAGTAAAGACAAGACACCTGATAAGGGAGAGTTGTGTAAATTGTGGGTCTGTCAACTCTGCACATGCTTAGGGATAGTGGAACCAATACAGCACCGCCCAGCCATCGACCTATGATTATGGGACTGTTCTTAAGCAGCTCTTAATTACAGCTAAAAAATGAGTCAGAAGAGTTTGGCTTGACTTCTCCACAAGAATCTTAAAAAAAAGATCTTATGTTCGGGGATCAAATCCAGGCTCATCTCCAGGGCCCTTACTGCCCACTACTGGGCAGTGGACTGGGTAGCTTTAGGAATCCCCCTTCTAAGACTCTCTTTCCTCTTTTGTGAAATGGAGATGATACTAATACACAAGCTATAGAGTTGTGGTGAGACTCAGATGAAACCATGCTTGCTGAATGTTTAGCACGGACTGATAAACAGAAACTGGTCACTGAACAGTGGTTATTAGCATAATTAACATTATTATCATTTTGGCCATGAAAGGACATGCAGAAGTCATACACCCTCTAAGAGGAGGACTTGCTCTTATGAATGATGGGCCAGGCCCAAAAGGGCCAGCATGGGAAAGGGTCAGGAGTGGTACATCAGACCCATGTCCTTGGCTTTGCCCCTGCTCTGTATCCACTAACCAAGAGTGCAATGAGGAAGGAGAAGGCTGTGGGGGCCAGGCGGCAGGCCTGGTTCTGTTGCTGGGGGAGGTGGTCTGCTGCTCTGGGAGGGAGGAGAATACTGATGGGAAAAGAGAGTAGGCTGGAAGGGAGCCTCCACAGGCACAGATATCACACCTACTGGGTTCACCTTCTTGCTCTCTGAATTGGTAATGGCTTTGCCAGGGAACAGCCTGTAGACTCACTTTCTTGGGCATAAAGGGTTTACAGAACTTGACAACATCTCCCTTTTGCGTGCAGCAGAAAAGGCCAAACAATATTCCCACCTGTCACTTTGGCAAGGACTCTCTGGCTTATTCCTTTTCTTCTATATCATACTTGCTTCACTTTGCAGAATAAATAAAGGCAGGAGAAGACTCAGCTATCTTAGAAAGAGAAAGAAAAAAAGAAAGATGGAAGGCCTACTCGATAGTCAGAATCATACCTAGTCTTGCTGCTGAGGTTGTATCTAAAAATGAAAATGGCACAGGAGAAGCTAGAAAAGTGGCAAAAAAGAGTTGAAATCAAGTTCTTTTTTAAAACTGAAGTATAGTTGATTTACAATATTGTGTTAGATTCAGGTGCACGGCAAAGTTTTTTTCAGATATATATATGTGCATGTATATATATATACACACATATATGTATCAGGTTATTTTCCAATATAGGTTATTATAAGATATTGAATATAGTTCCCTGTGCTCTACAGTAAATCCTCGGTGTTTATCTATTTTACATATAGTAGTTGTGTATCTGTTAATCCCATACTCTTAATTTATCCTTCCCCCTCTGGTAGTCATAGGTTTGTTTTCCATGTCTGTGAATCTTTTCTGTTTTGTAAATATTCACTTGTATTAATTTTTAGATTCCACATATAAGTGTTACCATATTTTTCTTTGTGGGACTTACTTTATTTAGTATGATATTCTCTAGGTCCATCCATATTGCTGCAAACGGCAATATTTTCTGGCTGAGCAATATTCTATTGTATATTTATATATCTTCTTACACCATCTGTTGATGGGCACTTGGGTTGCTTCCGTTTCTTGGTTATTATAAACAGCACTGCTATGAACAGTAGAGTACATGTATATTTTTGAATTAGAACTTTCATCTTTTCCAGATATAAGCTCAAGAGTGGGATTGCTGGATCATATGGTAGCTTTATTTTTAGTTTTTTACTGGTTTTCATAGTGACTGTACCAATTTACATTGCTACCAACAGTTTACAAGGATTTCCTTTTCTCTGCACCCTATCTAGCATTTATTATTTGTAGACTTTTTAATGATAGCCATTCTAACATAAAGAGAAGATGGATGAAAATTAAAAGACTTCAGAAGAAAAAAAGTTCCAAAGTTAAATGACTACAGAAGATTCCAACTCAAGTTTTTATTCTGCCCCTTATTAGTCATATGAGCCTGAAGACATTTTCTAAGCATTTAGAACTTCAGTTTTCTTTTCTGTCATAGGGGTACAATGATACTTCGTTGAATAATAAAATGAAAAAACAGGTGAGATGAGATATAAATCATGAAGCATTACACAAAGATATTAATTTCTTATTTCTCTGACTCCAATAATCTTGTCCTAAACTTTCATGCATTTCTACCACTCAGAGATGGATAGCTGTAAGAATACATGGGCTTCTCTAGTGGCTCAGACGGTAAAGAATCTGCCTGCAATGCAGGAGACGTGGGTTCGATCCCTGGGTTGGGAAGATCCCCTGGAGGAAGGCATGGTAACCCACTCCAGTAGTCCTTCCTGGAGAATCCCATGGACGGAGGAGCCTACAATCCATGTAGCCCATGGACAGTGGCTTCAGTTCATGGAGTAGCAAAGTCAGACCCGACTGAACAACAAAGCACAACACAGCACAGCCAGAGTCTTTAAACTTTACAAACAATTGCATTTGTTAGTTAAATTAGGCCACTTTGACATATATAAGAGAATGTATAAGCTATGTCAGTTCAGTTCAGTCACTCAGTCACGTCCAACTCTTTGCAATCCCATGGACTGCAGCACGCCAGTCTTCCCTGTCCATCACCAACTCCCGCAGCTTACTCAAACTCATGTCCATTGAGTCGGTGATGTCATCCAACCACCTCATCCTCTGCCATCCCCTTCTCCCACTTTCAATCTTTCCCAGCAACAGGGTCTTTTCAAGTGAGTCAGTTCTTCACATCAGGTGGCCAAAGTATTGGAGTTTCAGCTTTAGCATCAATCCTTCCAATGAATATTTCAGGACTGATTTCTTTAGAATTGACTGACTGGATCTCCTTGCTGTCCAAGGGACTCTCCAGAGTTTTCTCCAACACCACACTTCAAAAGCATCAATTCTTCTGTGCTCAGCTTCCTTTATAGTCCAACTCTCACATCCATACATGACTACTGGAAAAACCATAGCTTTGACTAGATGGACCTTTGTTGACAAAGTAATGTCTCTGCTTTTTTTAATTTTTATTAGTTGGAGGCTAATTACTTTACAATATTGTACCGGTTTTTGTCATACATTGACATGAATTAGCCATAGATTTACATGTGTTCCTCATCCCGATCCCCCCTCCCACCTCCCTCTCCACCCGATCGCTCTGGGTTTTCTCAGTGCACCAGGCCCGAGCACTTGTCTCATGCATCCAACCTGGGCTGGTGATCTGTTTCACCCTAGATAATATACATGTTTCAATGCTGTTCTCTCAAAACATCCCACCCTCGCCTTCTCCCACAGAGTCCAAAAGTCTGTTCTGTACATCTGAGTCTCTTTTTCTGTTTTGCATATAGGGTTACCGTTACCATCTTTCTAAATTCCATATATATGCATTAGTATACTGTAATGGTCTTTATCTTTCTGGCTTGCTTCACTCTGTATAATGGGCTTCAGTTTCATCCACCTCATTAGAACTGATTCAAATGAATTCTTTTTAATGACTGAGTAATATTCCATGGTGTATATGTACCACAGCTATCTTATCCATTAGTCTGCTGATGGGCATCTAGGTTGCTTCCATGTCCTGGCTGTTATAAACAGTGCTGCGATGAACATTGGGGTGCACGTGTCTCTTTCAGATCTGTTTTCCTTGGTGTATATGCCCAGAAGTGGGATTGCTGGGTCATATGGCAGTTCTATTTCCAGTTTTTTAAGAAATCTCCACACTGTTCTCCATAGCAGCTGTACTAATTTGCATTCCCACCAACAGTGTAAGAGGGTTCCCTTTTCTCCACACCCTCTCCAGCATTTATTGCTTGTAGACTTTTGGATAGCAGCCATCCTGACTGGCATGTAATGGTACCTCGTTGTGGTAATGGTACCTCGTTGTGGTTTTGATTTGCATTTCTCTGATAATGAGTGATGTTGAACATCTTTTCATGTGTTTGTTAGCCATCTGTATGTCTTCTTTGGAGAAATGTCTGTTTAGTTCTTTGGCCCATTTTTTGATTGGGTCATTTTTTTTTTTTTTTTTTTTAATTTTATTTTATTTTATTTTTTTTTTTAATTTTTATTAGTTGGAGGCTAATTACTTTACATCATTACAGTAGTTTTTGTTATACATTGATATGAATTAGCCATGGATTTACATGTATTCCCCATCCCAGTCCCCCCTCCCACCTCCCTCTCCACCCGATCCCTCTGGGTCTTCCCAGTGCACCAGGCCCGAGCACTTGTCTCATGTACCCAACCTGAGCTGGTTATCCGTTTCACCCTAGATAATACACATGTTTCAATGCTGTTCTCCTGAAACATCCCACCCTTGCCTTCTCCCAGAGTCCACAAGTCTGTTCCATACATCTGAGTCTCTTTTTCTGTTTTGCATATAGGGTTACCGTTACCATCTTTCTAAATTCCATATATATGCATTAGTATACTGTAATGGTCTTTATCTTTCTGGCTTGCTTCACTCTGTATAATGGGCTTCAGTTTCATCCACCTCATTAGAACTGATTCAAATGAATTCTTTTTAATGACTGAGTAATATTCCATGGTGTATATGTACCACAGCTATCTTATCCATTAGTCTGCTGATGGGCATCTAGGTTGCTTCCATGTCCTGGCTGTTATAAACAGTGCTGCGATGAACATTGGGGTGCACGTGTCTCTTTCAGATCTGTTTTCCTTGGTGTATATGCCCAGAAGTGGGATTGCTGGGTCATATGGCAGTTCTATTTCCAGTTTTTTAAGAAATCTCCACACTGTTCTCCATAGCAGCTGTACTAATTTGCATTCCCACCAACAGTGTAAGAGGGTTCCCTTTTCTCCACACCCTCTCCAGCATTTATTGCTTGTAGACTTTTGGATAGCAGCCATCCTGACTGGCATGTAATGGTACCTCGTTGTGGTAATGGTACCTCGTTGTGGTTTTGATTTGCATTTCTCTGATAATGAGTGATGTTGAACATCTTTTCATGTGTTTGTTAGCCATCTGTATGTCTTCTTTGGAGAAATGTCTGTTTAGTTCTTTGGCCCATTTTTTGATTGGGTCATTTATTTTTCTGGAATTGAGCTGCAGGAGTTGCTTGTATATTTTTGACATTAATCCTTTGTTGCTTTGTTTGCTATTACTTTCTCCCAATCTGAGGGCTGTCTTTTCACCTTGCTTATAGTTTCCTTTGTTGTGCAAAAGCTTTTAAGTTTAATTAGGTCCCATTTGTTTAACTTTGGTTTTATTTCCAATATTCTGGGAGGTGGGTCATAGAGGATCCTGCTGTGATTTATGTCGGAGAGTGTTTTGCCTATGTTCTCCTCTAGGAGTTTTATAGTTTCTGGTCTTACATTTAGATCTTTAATCCATTTTGAGTTTATTTTTGTGTATGGTGTTAGAAAGTGTTCTAGTTTCATTCTTTTACAGGTGGTTTGTGCTTTTTTTAATATGCTGTCTAGGTTGGTCATAGCTTTTATTCCAAGGAGCAAGCGTCTTTTGCTTTCATGGCTGAAGTCACCATCTGCAGTGATTTTGGAGCCCCCAAAGATAAAGTCTCTCACTGTTTCCATTGTTTCCCCATCTGTCATGAAGTGATGGGACCATATCCCATGATCTGAATATTTTCTGAATGTTGAGTTTTAAGACAACTTTTTCACTCTTACTTTCATCAAGAGGCTCTTTAGTTCTTCTTCACTTTCTGCCATGAGGATGGTGTCATTTGCATATCTGAGGTTATTGATATTTCTCCCAGCAATCTTGACTCCAGCTTGTGCTTCATACAGCCTGGCATTTCTCATGATGTACACTGCATATTAGTGAAATTAGCAGGGTGATGATATACAGCCTAGATGTACTCCTTTCCCAATTTGGAACCAGTCTGTTGTTCCATGTCCAATTTTAACTGTTGCTTCTTGACCTGCACAGATTTCTCAAGAGGCAGGTCAGGTGGTCTGGTATTCCCATCTCTTGAAGAATTTTCGACAGTTTGTTGTGATCCACACAGTCAAAGGCTTTGGCGTAGCCAATACAGCAGAAGTAGATGTTCTTCTGGAACTCTCTTGCTTTTTTTGACCTCTGGTTTCTCTGCCTTTTCTAAATCCAACTTGAACATCTGGAAGTTCTCGGTTCACATATTGTTGATGCCTGGCTTGGAGAATTTTAAACATTACTTTGCTAGCATGTGAGATGAGTATAATTGTGCAGTAGTTTGAGCATTCTTTGTCATTCCCTTTCTTTGGGATTCGAATGAAAACTGACCTTTTCCATTCTTGTGGTACTGCTGAGTTTTCAATTTGCTGGCATATTGAATACTGCACTTTCACAGCATCATCTTTTAGGATTTGAAATAGCTCAACTGGAATTCCATCACCTCCACTAGCTTTGTTTATAGTAATTCTTCCTAAGACCCACTTGACTTCACATTTCAGGATGTCTGGCTCTAAGTGAGTGATCACACCATCATGGTTACCTGGGTCATGAAAATCTTATTTTTGTAGTTCTTCTGTGTATTCTTGCCACCTCGTCTTACTATCTTCTGCTTCTGTTAGGTCTATACCATTTTTGTTCTTTATTGTGCCCATCTTTGCGTGAAATGTTCCCTTGGTATCTCTAATTTTCTTGAAGAGGTCTCTAGTCTTTCCCATTCTATTGTTTTCCTCTATTTCTTTGTATTGATCATTGAGGAAGGCTTTCTTATCTCTCCTTGCTATTCTTTGGAACTCTGCATTCAAATGGGTATATATTTCCTTTTCTCCTTTGCCTTTAGCATCTCTTCTTTCTTCAGCTATTTGTAAGGCCTCCTCAGACAACCATTTTGCCTTTTTGCATTTCTTTTTCTTGGTCATGGTTTTGATCACAGCCTCCTGTACAACGTTATGAAGCTCCATCCGTAGTTCTTTAGGCTCTAATTCCTTCAGATCTAATTCCTTGAATCTATGTCACTTCCACTGTAAGGGATTTGATTTAGGTCATGCCTAAATGGTTTTCCCTACTTTCTTCAATTTAAGTCTAAATTTGGCTATAAGGAGTTCATGATCTGAGCCACAGTCAGCTCCTGGTCTTGTTTTTGCTGACTGTACAGAGCTTCTCCATCTTTGGCTGCAAAGAATATAATCAATCTGATTTTGGTGTTGACCATCTGGTGATGTCCATGTGTAGAATCTTCTCTTGGGCTATTGGAAGAGAGTGTTTGTCATGACCAGCATGTTCTCTTGGCAAAACTGTTAGACTTTGACCTGCTTCATTTTGTTAGCCTTTGACCTACATAAGCTATGTAGACTATGAAATATCATAATCTCACAAACACTCATGAACCTACCACCAAGGTTATGAACACACCAATACTTATGAAGGTACTTGTGCTTTCCTCCCCCAGAGGAGGCCAAAACCAGAATGTTGTATTTATCATTCTCTTGCTTTTATTGAAAAACAGGTTTATCACATACTTATGCATTTCTATATTGAATTATTTTACTTTTCCTTGTTTTTCAGTTTTTAAAAATTATAGAGAGAAGTTCCAGTTCCTTTATGGCAATGTAAGAAGCCCCCTATAGTATCCACCTGTCCTCTTGATTATAACTATAACCTCTGGAAACAATAAAAACTGGGAATCTGAAAACAAAAGCTGGCAAATTGTACAGGGGAGTCAAAACTTGGAGAAGAAACAAGCAGGAGGGTGAATTTCCAGGTCTTTGATTTTTCCCTCTCATACTTTTGCCATGAGGATGGGGCTCAGTCATCCAGTACAGATAACTGAAGCTTTGATGGACACCCTGCTGTTTTTCTGGGAAAGAAATTCCTACAGACCTGGGGGAAGACACTAGGGGAAAGAAGCCAAGAAGAGAGGGCGCCAGAGAATGAGAGTGTCTAATTATGTTAGCAAGCCTGAACTTGTTTTAGCCTAACCTATCTGCGTTATAAATGTGTGGTCCAGAGCCGAATCAGTACAGCAGAGGTTTAAAGAAATAAATTGAGATTTGAATCACTTTCCACAGAAGGTGAGCTAGAATGTATACTCTGAACTTAATCAAATTGATTCCTGCTTCTAAAAATAATCAACATTCCCCAGAAGATTATAACAGAACACAAAATCTACCCAACATAACTTCCACTTTGTCCAGAATATAATCTCAAACTTCTCAAAATAAAAGAACTAAAAAAAGGTGACTCATTTTCAAGAGAAAACACAACTGACAAATGAGAATGTTGCAATGATCTAGATGTGGAAATTACAAAGAAAAGGTTTTAAAGCAGCTACTAAACTATGCTCCATGAAATAAAGGAAAACACACTAGAAATGAATGATAAGGTAGGCAACCTCAATACAGAAACAGAAGTTATAAAAAAAAAAAAAAGGAAACAAATAGAAGCTAAATTTTGAGTTGAAAAATATAAAATCTGAAATAAAAAATTCACTGGATGGGCTGAAGAACAGAATGAAGGTTACCAAGGAAAGAATAAGTGGAATGAGGGAAAAGATCAATAAAAAGTATTCATCTCAAGAACAGACTGAATAAAACATTGAAAATAAAGTAGAATATAACCACAGGGAGACACATGATGTAATATCAAAATGTCTGATTTATATGTAATTGAAAATCCAGAAGGAGAGGATCAAAATAGGGCAGAAAAAGTACCTGAGGAAATAATGACCCCAAACTCCCCAAATTTGATGATAAATTTATGAACTAGAGGAGCATGCAAAGTCAAGAAAACCATAACTAGACACATCATAATCAAGCTGTTGAAAACCAAAGATAAAGAAAGAAGTTAGAGAAAAGAAGGAAAACTTCTTGAAAGAAGTTAGAGAAAAATAACACATTAAACAGAAAGGAAAAATGGAGACAATACTGACAAATTTCCTATCTAAAGCCATGGAAGACAGAAACCAGTGGAATAACTTTAAAAGGCTGAAAGAAAGAAATGTCAACCTAGAATTCCATATCCAGTGAAAATTTCAAGAATAAAAATAAAGACATTTCAGATAAACAAAAATTAAGAAACATCATGCAGAGACATGTCTCAGAGGAAATAATAAAGAAAGTAATGAATAAATAATAAAGAACAGTAATAAATCATAAAAGGGAGTAAAAATAAGGAAAACTGAATTTTCAGAAGTGGTATATAGTAAATATCTTAATAAATACATAAGACTATTTTTCCTCTTAAATTCTTCAAAGTACATATGTGTTTAAAGCAAAAAGTATAACATTATCAGGAGAGATTTCAAATATATGCAGGTATAATTCATATGATAACTATAACATAAGGATAGTGGAAGGGAATTAAAGGGATGCATATGATTGCAAATATTCTGCATTTTAGAATGTGGTAGTACAATAGAATGAGAAAGGTTAAGTATGTACACTCTAATTCCAAGACAACCACTAACAAAAAGAGATATACCCAAAATCCAATAGGTAAGTTAAAATGGAATACAAACACATATTCAAGTAATCAACAGAAATCAATTAAAATGAAACAAATAAAATAGATCTAAATCCAACCATATTAATAATTAAATGTTAATTTAATTCCAGTAAAAGTCAGAGATTAACGGTAAGACTAAACTATTTTCCACCTATTAAAGACATACTTTAAATGCAAAGCCACAAATAATTTGAAAAAAACAGTGGACAACAAGAAATATACCACGCAAACAGTAATCATAAGAAGGCTGGTGTGAATGTTTTTAGTAGATTGATTAGTCGGACTTCATAACAAAGAGTGTTACCAGGGATAAAATTACCAGGGACATTTAATATTGGTAAAAATACATCAGGAAGAAATAAAATCATAAATGTGACCTAATAATAGAAACCAAAAATATATAAATCAAAACTTAACAGAAGTAAAGGAAGACAGGAACAGTACCACGATTATAGTGAAATTTCAGCATGCATTTTTCATCATCTAGTAGACAAACTAGACAAAAACGTTAGTGAAACAGAAATCTGAATAACACAATCCATCACCTCAGTCTAATTGACATATATACTACTTTATACATATAAACTGTAGTATATACTTTCTTTGCAAACATGTGATACATAATCACCAAAATAGACAACATGCTGAGCCATAAAACAGTATTATTTCCAAGGATCGAATCTCAGAGTATTCTCTAACCACAACAGAATTAAAATTAGAAATTAATAACAATGTTCAAGAAGACTCCAAATATCCAGAATTAAACACATTTCTAAATAATCATGAGTCAAAGGTGATATCATAAGGGAATTAAGAAAACCCAAAAGAAGTAGAAGGCAGTAAATAAAGACAAGAGCAGAAATGAATGAAGTAGAAAAACAGTAGAGAAAATGAACAAAGCAAAAGCTGCTTCTTTGAAAACATCAACAGAATTGACAAACCCAAAGTCAAATGAGGAAAGAACAAAAGAATGAGAACACAAATCACCAATATCATCACTGATAAGAGTTCTTTCTCATCACAGATCTTATAAACATTAGAGATCTAATATGAGATACTATTAGCAAGTTAATGCCAACAAATTTATAAGTTATATGACATGGATAAATTTCTTGAAAAATAGAAATATAAAATAAAAATATAAATTTATCAAAGTTGACAGGAGAAGAACCTAAATAACCTTATATCTAATCAAGAAACCAAATATGTTATCAAAAGCTTTTCCCCAAAGAAACTCCCAGACTTAGATGGGTTCACCAGTGAATTCTATTATACCATCAATGGAAAAATAGCACTAAGATTATAGACTTCTTCAGAAATGAGAGGAGAAGGGAAACAGTGCTGAATGTATTTTATCAGGACAGCATAACACTGACAACCAAGCCTTATAAAGGAATCCACCCCTACCCTGCCCCTCATCAAATTATGAATCAGCATCCCTCATGACCAGAGATGGCAAAGATCCTTAAAAAATTTTAGCAAACCAAATCCAACAATGTAAAAAAGAAAAAAGGGTAATACATCAAGACTAAGTTGAATTTATTTCAGGAATGTAAGGTTGGACTAACACTTTAAAAAATCAGAGTAGGATTTGAGGGCGATCTGGTTGCGACATCTGTCACCCCATTGATCGCCAGGGTTGATTCGGCTGATCTGGCTGGCTAGGCGGGTGTCCCCTTCCTCCCTCACCGCTCCATGTGCATCCCTCCTGAAGCTGCGCGCTCGGTCGAAGAGGACGACCATCCCCGATAGAGGAGGACCGGTCTTCGGTCAAGGGTATACGAGTAGCTGCGCTCCCCTGCTAGAACCTCCAAACAAGCTCACAAAAAATCAGAGTAATTAACCATATTAAAAGGCTAAAAAGAAAACCAATAATTGAATTAGAATTCTTTCACAAAATTCAACATATACCTATGATAGAAACTTTCAAAGGAAAGTTACCTAGAAAAACTAGGTAACATCCTCAAACTGACGAAGGACATCTATGAAAAACCTACAGCTAAAATAATACTTAATGATGGAAGAGTGTATTTTTACCTTTTGATCACAATTAAGGCAAAGATGCCTGCTGTCACCACTTTTAGTTAACATTGTACCAGAGGTCCTTACTAGTTCAATAAGAAAATAAAAAGCAAAAAGATTGGAAAGAAAAAAAAAAGATCAGAAAGAAGAAAAAAATGATCCCTATTTGATATTTGGATTTCAAAAACAAAATCTATAAAATAACTATTAGAATTAATAATTGAGTTTGAGGTCACAAGATACAAGCTGAAAACAATAGGGAAATAGTAGCATTTTATTATATATGCTTGGGGGAAAATTTAACTAAAGACATCCAAGCTCTCCATATCAAAACTACAAAACATTGTGACAAGAAATTAAATAAGACCTAAATAAACAGAAAGGTAGGTCAGGTTCACTGATTACATGGCTAAGTATTACAGTTCTTCCAAAAGACTAAATAAAATCTCAACCAAAATTCTAGCATTCTCTTTTTTTAGATATTAATAAGCCTATTCTAAAATTTGTATCTAAACACAAAAGGCCTAGAATAACCAAAGAATTTTTTAAAAGGAAAACATTGGAGGATTTAGCCAACCTAACTTCAAAACTTGTTATAAAGATACAGTATTGGCAGAAAGACAGATGAATAGATCAGTGTGGCAGAGTAGAGAATCCAGAAATAGACCAAAACATATGTGGTCAATTAATTTTTGCCCAGGTTCCAAAGCAATTCAACAGGGACAGAAATGCATTTCAAAAACTGATGCTGGAGCAACAAGATATTCACTTGGAAAAAAAAGTAAACATAAACCCTTCCTTCATACAATACACACAAAATCCAATCAAAATGATCAAAAACCTAAAGATAAAACTTAAAATTACAGCATTTTGGAAGAAAATATAGAAAATATTTGCAATCTTGGGGTCTTTTATACACAAAAATATGAGCCTTACAAGAAAAAAAATAGATAAAACTTCATCAGAAGTGTAAAAGACACCATTAACAAAAATGCAAACCATGACCAGGAGAAAAATATTCATATGAAGCACATATGTTAGGCAAAGGACTTGTATCAGTTCAGTTCAGTTGTGTCCAACTCTTTGCGACCCCATGAACCGCAGGGCGCCAGGCCTCCCTGTCCATCACCAACTCCTGGAGTTTGCCCAAACTCATGTCCAGAGTTGGTGATACCATCTAATCATCTCATCCTCTGTCATCCCCTTCTCTTCCTGCATCTCTTTCCCAGCATCAGGGTCTTTTCAAATGAGTCAGCTCTTCGCATCAGGCAGCCAAAGTATTGGAGTTTCAGCTTCAGCATCAGTCTTTCCAATGAACACCCAAGACTGATTTCCTTTAGGATGGACTGGTTGGATAACCTTGCAGTCCAAGGGACTCTCAAGAGTTTTCTCTAACACCACAGTTCAAAAGCATCAATTCTTCAGCACTCAGCTTTCTTTATAGTCCAACTCTCACATCCATACATGACTACTGGAAAAACCATAGCCTTGACGTCTAGTCAAGGACCTCTGTTGACAAAGTAATGTCTCTGCTTTTTAATATGCTGTCTAGGTTGGTCATAACTTTCCTTCCAAGGAGTAAGTGTCTTTTAATTTCATGGCTGCAATCACCATCTGCAGTGATTTTGGAGCCCCCCAAAATAAAGTCAGCCACTGTTTCCACTGTTTCCCCATCTATTTGCCATGAAGTGATGGAACCAGATGCCATGATCTTAGTTTTCTGAATGTTGAGCTTTAAGCCAACTTTTTCACTCTCCTCTTTCACTTTCATCAAGAGGCTCTTTAGTTCTTCTTCACTTTCCGCCATAAGGGTGGTGTCATCTGTATATCTGAGGTTATTGATATTTCTCCCAGCAATCTTGATTCCAGCTTGTGCTTCATCCAGCCCAGCGTTTCTCATGATGTACTCTGCATTTAAGTTAAATAAGTAGGGTGACAAGATACAGCCTTGATGCACTCCTTTTCTTATTTGGAACCAGTCTGTTGTTTCATGTCCACTTCTAACTGTTTCTTCCTGACCTGCATATAAGAGGCAGGTCAGGTAGTCTGGTATTCTCATCTCTTTCAGAATTTTCCACAGTTTATTGTGATCCACACAGTCAAAGGCCTTGGCATAGTCAATAAAGCAGAAATAGATGTTTTTCTGGAACTCTCTTGCTTTTCCGATGATCCAGCAGATGTTGGCAATTTGAACTCTGGTTCCTCTGCCTTTTTTAAAACCAGCTTGAACATCTGGAAGTTCACAGTTCAGGTACTGTTGAAGCCTGGCTTGGAGAATTTTGAGCATTACCTTACTAGCGTGTGAGATGAGTGCAATTGTGCAATAGTTTGAGCATTCTCTGGCATTGCCTTTCTTTGGGATTGGAATGAAAACTGACCTTTTCCAGTCCTGTAGCCACTGCTCAGTTTTCCAGATTTGCTGTCATATTGAGTGCAGCACTTTCACAGCATCATCTTTTAGGATTTGAAATAGCTCAACTGGAATTCCATCAATTCCACTAGCTTTGTTCGTAGTGATACTTCCTAAGGCCCACTTGACTTCACATTCCAGGATGTCTGGCTCTAGGTGAGTGATCACACCATCATGATTATCTGGGTCATGAAGATCTTTTTGTATAGTTCTTCTGTGTATTCTTGCCACCTCTTAATATTTTCTGTTTCTATTAGGTCCACACCATTTCTGTCCTTTATTGAGCCCATCTTTGCATGAAATGCTCCCTTGTATCTCTAATTTTCTTGAAGAGATCTCTAGTCTTTCCCATTCTATTGTTTTCCTCTATTTCTTTGCACTGATCACTGAGGAAGGCTTTCTTAGCTCTCCTTTCTATTCTTTGGAACTCTGCATTCAAATGGGTATATCTTTTCTTTTCTCTTTTGCTTTTCACTTCTCTTATTTTCACAGTTATTTGTAAGACCTCCTCAGACAGCTATTTTGTTTTTTTGCATTTCTTTTTCTTGGGGATGGTCTTGATCCCTGTCTCCTATACAATGTCACGAACCTCCGTCCATAGTTCATCAGGCACTCTGAATATATAAAGAACTCATAAATCAAACAAGAAGAAGAAGATAATCCATTCAAAATGATCCAAAGATTTGATCAGACATTTTACCAAGAAGTATACAAAAACAGGCAATAACCAATATGAAAAATGTTCCACATCTTAAGTTGTCAGCTAAATGGACATTAACACCACAATGAGGTACCACCATACATGCAGTAGAAAGACTAAAATTAAAAATATTGACTATACTAAGTCTTGGTGAGGCAAAATGGAATGGCTGGAACTTTAACACATTATTGGTGCGTATGTGAAATGATATGTCTACTGAGTGGGATTTCTGGGTTTCACTCGTGCGTATATTCAACTTCACTACATATGCCTCAGTATTTTCCAAGGCTGTTAACAATTTATAATCTCACCAGTGATGTAAAAGAGTTCCTGTTGCTCTATCTCCTCATTAATGCTGCATATTGGCAGGATTCTTATTTGTATCCATCTGGTGGAAGTAAAATGGCAACCCTCTGCAGTCTTAATTTATGTCTCCTTGAAATTACTGGTAAGACTGAGCATCTTTCAATATGTTTGTTCTTGTATTCCCTCTTATATGAGATGAATATTCACATCTATGCCTATTTGTCTGTAAGTTATATTTTTCTTATGGACTTGGAGGAATTCTTTATTTACCCTGGATATTTCTATTTTGTTGGTCACATGTGTTGTACACCTCTTCTCCCTGTTGGCGGCTTATTTTTTTACCTCCTTTAAAATGTCTTTGGATGAACAGAGATATTCACTGTATACAAATATAAACATGTTATGAATCTTTGCTTAGAAGTTTAATTTTTATAAATTAAGCCATATGTTAATTCTTATGGGAACTTAATTTAAGAAATTTTGTGAGAGTTTCTCTCTTTAAAAACAGGAAGTTCATTTGTAATTTACACATTCATTCCCCAAAGTATTGATTAAAAATTTTTATGGCCCTATAATAATGTTTTTAAGAAGTATGATATTCACAGCAAAACTCTGAAATGAACTTGTAAAGAAGCACTATGATATTCATAGCAAAATTCTGAAATGAACTTGTAAAGAAACACTTTGAGTACTTAGGAGATGGTGCATGTTTTTCTAGAGGCAAATAGTGCCTTACCAAAATCAATCATTTAACTTTCTCGCTCTTTTTCTTTTTTTCTATTCTAACAATAGACTTCCAACTTTAGAATAATAGGAGAATGCCATATATACAGTCATATGTATATGACTGATTTATATACTTATAGATAGATAAAATATATGATTTTTAAAAATTGTTCAATAAAAATCACCCTTTATTCCTTATATATAAGATGGCAAAATCAAGCTAGACTGAGTAGGTTGTATGTATCCTGTAGTATTATATAGAAGTACAGTGCAGTATAGCACAATAAAGTAAAATATAATAAATATAATTCACAATTTGAACCAGAAATCACAGATGAATGATTTCAGATTATCTTGGACTCATCATACTGTAATAGTCACAAAATTCTGTCCCTTGCACTAACATTTTTATCCTGGTCCCGGATGAAGATGTTGAAGTGAAAAGGAAAATACTTTTCAACACTTTCATAATTTATAATGATAGAAAGAAAACATTACAATTAACCAAGCAGATGGCAGAAACAAAATTCTAAAGGACCTCAAAATCGAGAAGATGGAATTTAACCAATGAAACTACAAAGCTGTCTTCACATTTTAAAGTTCAGTTCAGTCGTTCAGTCGTGTCCAACTCTTTGCGACCCCATGAACCACAATACGCCAGGCCTCCCTGTCCATCACAAACTCCCAGAGTTTACTCAAACTCATGTCCCCCTCTCACCTCCATGCTTCCAAGATGACCAAGAAAAGAAGGAACAACGGTCATGCCAAAAAGGGCTGTGGCCACGTGCAGCCTATTCACTGTACCAACTGTGCCCGATGTGTGCCCAAGGATAAGGCCATTAAGAAGTTCATCATTCGGAACATTATAGAGGCCGCAGCCATCAGGGACATTTCTGAACTGACTGTTTTCGACACCTATGTGCTTCCCAATCTGTATGTGAAACTACATTACTGCGTGAGTTGTGCCATTCACAGCAAGGTAGTCGGGAATCGCTCTTGGGAAGCCGGGAAGGACCGAACACCTCTACCCCCATTTAGACCTGTGGATGCTGCCCCATGTCCTCCACCAAAGCCCATGTAAGGATCCAAGTCCTTAAAGACTGAAGAAATATTGGTTTCTCTGAAAAGACAATACAATGGAAATTATACTTAAAAAAAAAAAAACAACTCATGTCCATCAAGTTGGTGATGCCATCCAGCTATCTCATCCTCTGCCATCCCCTCGTCCTCCTGCCCTCAATCCCTCCCAGCATCAGGGTCTTTTCAAATGAGTCAACTCTTTGCATGACGTGGCCAAAGTACTGGAGTTTCAGCTTCAGCATCAGTCCTTCCAATGAACACCCAGGACTGATCTCCTTTAGGATGGATTGGTTGGATCTCCTTGCAGTCCAAGGGACTGTCAAGAGTCTTCTCCAACACCACACTTCAAAAGCAGGCAATCCTTTGGTGCTCAGCTTTCTTTATAGTCCAGCTCTCACATCCATACATGACCACTGGAAGTAAATAGTGAGTGGGCTCTGCCTTGGTTAAATTTCATTGCAGAATTATTTTGTGTGCCTTGCTTGACTTCCTGTTTTAAATGAGGCAATGTGGGGAAAGACTGGACACAGCCTGAACTGCTGTCACAGTAGTAAGGGGTTGCTTCGGAAGGGACACCTCCAGCCCCCTAATCAAAGCTGCTCTTGACCCCACATGGCCATCTAACCCACTGTGTTTAGTTCTGGGGGCCACACATTAAGAGAAACATCAACATATTCAATGGTATCCAAAGAGAGTAGCAGAGGGTACCTGGCCAGGGAGGAAGCAGTCTGCTTGCAAGGATGGTTTCCTAGTATGCAGTCATATCCACCTAGAAATGGCAATGACTTTTTCTAATTGGCACAAACTTGCCATCAGCTAAGTACACAAGGAATCTAGAGATTAATTCCTGGGAAGCTAGAAATCTAGGAATATCTATTGGGAGAAAGACTGAAGGATTTACAGTGACTGACAGATCCAGCCCTGTAGTCCTAATACCCAGCCCTCTAGAATAATCCTGGTCTTAGAGAGCACAGATTTAACAATCTCTGGTCCCACAGGTAGGATCTCCTTTGCTGCTTCTCTAACTCCCAAGATAATACTCCCTTTCAGAAAACTGGGCTTTGCCCTATCTCTTTAAAAAAAAAAAAAAAAGACATCGTGGAATAGTGGTCAAGAGCATGTGAAATCAGGTTGAAACTTTGGTTTGAATCCAGATATTGCTTAGTGACTAAGCAGTGTCCTTAATATCGCTGAGCCTCCTTTTCTTACATATAAAATAGACTGGAGGTGGTGGTAATAAAACCAGCCTTTTAACAGTAGGCGGGTATTAAATGAGAAGTTTCTTGTAAAGGGCTTGGCATGGAACATAATAACTAGGTAAGTAGATCTTGTGACCATCACTGCCAGGATCTCCTCGTACCCACTGCCCTGCTCTATGACAGGAAGGGGCACCCCAGACATTGGCCAGTTACTCCTGGACTTCCAACAGTAGGCCCTCCCAACTCCACAAAGTTGAGTCCAACAGAGTAGCCACTAGATACGTGTGGCTTTTGAACACTTAACATGTGGCAAATGCAACTAAGGAACTGAATTTTGTTTTATTTAATTAATTAAAGGAAATCAGTCCTGAATATTTATTGGAAGGACTGATGCTAAAGCTGAAGCTCCAATACTTAGGCCACCTGATGCAAAGAACTGACTCATTACAGAAGACTCTGATGCTGGGAAAGACTGAAGGCAGGAGGAAAAAGGGATGACATGGTTGGATGGCATCACTGACTTGATGGACATGAGTTTGAGCAAGCTCCGGGAGTTGGTGATGGACAGGGAAGCCTGGTGTGCCATGGTCCACAGGGTCACAAAGAATCGGACACAACTGAGCGACTGAACTGAACTGAATTTATATTTAAATACCCACACACGTGGCTAGCAGCTGTCTTATTGGACAGAGTCAAGGGTAAGAGGCTAATGGCAGCGATGACCACAGAACCAGGAGGGCCTGAGCACCCATAAGTGGAGACAGTTAAGATGAGGTTGGAAGATTATAAAAGAGGGGTGCAGAAGTAGCCCTGAATTGGGCAGATCCTTTCACTTTGACCTGCAGAGGTTCTCTGCACTCAACTGCTTGTCTTCAACATTGTATTTTTGCCACTAAACCACCCAGTTCCCTTCTGTCAGTGATAGGACAGGACAGACCTCATAGTGACAGGTGCAGGGCTGGCCCTAGTGACCCGGCCTCTGGGCGGAGCTTAGCACATCCCAGCCACCAAGAGGGATGCTGTTTGCTTTTTGTTCTCAATCCATTAAGAAATGGGAAGCAGCATTCAGCTGTTCCCTGCCGGGAGGGCTACACATAGCTCTCTCCTAGCTCATGTTTTTTTCCAGAACAGTGGAAATATATCTGATGTAATGTAGCAGAACACGACAAGGGACGGTTTTTCCCTTAACAAATACTCATTTGAAATAGTGCCCACACCCCGCAAGAGGAGCGATCTATTTCCCAAAACAGTGTTCCGGCAAAACCCATTACTAATTCCACAACTCAAATTAAAACTAACAGAGCTTGAAGGCTGGGGCTGACTGTGCTCTCCGCTGACAAGGAGCAAGGAAGGGTGGGGGGAGGGGCCCGGCGCACTCGCGTGTGTATGTGTTTAATTACACTGTTTAACACATCGAGAATAATTTAGCCATCCGAGTGGGGAAAATAAGGCACTTAACTGCTCTCCGGTGGAAAAGAGCTCCGTGCAAACCACTCTCAGCTGTGTGCCGCGTCGCATACCTCAGGGCTTTGCAGGAGAGAGGGTGGGGAGAAAGAACAAAGGTAGGGGAGAGGGAAGGAGGAAGAGGGGATCTGGAACAGATGCAAATCCACTGTGAGTGAGTGAGGAGGGCACGTGACTATTTCTCAAGGAGAGTGGATATGAGACGGTGTGAAGGTGGGGATGAACATAAATTTCGAGCTTTAAAATGGAACTTAACACCCAGACCAGGGCTTTCCCTGGGTGGTTCCCCGGCTTCGGAATCATCTCAGCAGCATTCCCTGCCTTAATGGCCTGGAAGCTACGAATGGAGGCTTGTGGACCCTGGAAAGGCAAGCCTCAGAGGAAGACTACCCAGGGCTCTCTCTGCAGAAGGGGAAACTGAGGCTTAAGATCAGACAAGAAGTGTCTGGGCAGCACAGGGAGTAGATGGCTGTCCAGCTCCCAGCTTCAAGACTGGTGCTCTGGCCTGGAAGCAAAGCTTGTCATGGGCCCTGCTGAGGGGTATCTTACTTTCTGTTTTGTTGGGGCTGAGAGGGGTCTGAGATAATCTCTAATCCAAGGACCTCGGGAGAGGAAGTGATGAGAGAAGCCTTTCACATGGCTTCAGATTTACAGAGCACTGCAGGGCCCCAGATGGGAACCAGGTGCCAGAGAAGTGAGTACTCAGAATAGAACTATCCATCGCCTGCCAGTGACTCTGGGTTCAATGCCGGGCCGACTGCCAAGGAGATGAACAGCCTGGCACAAGAGTGGCAGAAAGCAGAAGCCATATGGGGTGGCCCATGGATGGGGCAACCCCACTGTGCTCTCCAGCAGGTGGCCTCTCCGTGTGGACCCAGCCTCTTTGGGGACTCGTGGCTGATGGGTCCCTCCCAGGGCACCCTGTGGGGTAACAAGGAGAACCCTTGCCAGGCAGCAAGGAGTCTGAGCCACTCCATTAAGTCCATGAGCCGCCTCTTCTCTGGCCTCTGTTTCACCGTTTGGAACACTGAGCAAGTTGGACTTACTCTCTGAAGCGCTTTTCAGCTGCAACGTTCTGGGTTTCTGGAACTGAGAATGTTCTATGCACACTCCATGATACTGTTGGGCAGGCAGTGAAACTGGAATACAGTATTCCTTTCAGTTAAGTTCATCACGTGCAAACACAGAAAATCCAAACATCTTTGCATGAAACGCTTCTCCTTCCCATCTCCCAAATGCTTTAACGTGTTACTCAATACAGAAAAGGGTTAGAGAGTTCCCAAGTAGCTTGTCGATGTATTCTGAGGACATGGCAGAGCATTCTTCCTGGGTTCTATAATTACATGTGTCCCAGAAACACTGTGTAATATTCAGTATGATCACGGATTTCTGGGCACGGCTCTTCCCCCATCTATAAAGAGATGATAAACTTCCCGCTTACTAATTTAAACTCCTTCTAAAGCACATTAGGGGGATTTAGGAAGTTGGGGCCCATCGTGTATCAAATGATAATTTGATTTTAAGAGTTACTGTCTCCAACCCATCCTCCCCAGGTCACTGCAGACAGCTCGCTTCCCAGTGGGCAGGAACCTTATGTGTAGTCTCAGGTCCTCTTGGTCTTACCCGTCTCTGGGACTCTTATCTCTTTTGAGGGTTTTCTTTGACTCTAGGCAAAGAAGAGGCTCTTCTCACCTCTTCTGGACTGAGGAGAGGTGCCAAACCTCAAGGAGTAGGATCTGGATTTCCCAGTGACTGCCAAGGGGCCAGATGCACAAGCCAGAGGTTCAGAAGCATTAATTCCCCACGGGGCAAACTTTGAGCAATGAAAGATGGAAGACAGAAGGGAGCCCACATGTAAATTTCCTCTCCAACATCTCTCCTGCGGATTATTCCAAGACCCAGAATTTCTGCAAAGCTAGTTGTAGGTGTTCTGCTTTAGCCAAGTAGCTGACTATTTCTCTTTGTGAAGAGACGTGGGTGACACATCACCTTGTATTGCTTCCCAATCTCCTCTCCTCATGTCCTATTTCCCTCACTTTTGCTGCCCTGGGATTGCACCTCCCAGTGAGGCATTAGCATTCAAGCTTTGCCTCAAGCTTTGTTTTGTAGAGAATCCAGGGTAGAATAATATCAACAGTAATAACTAGAATATTTTGAGCACTTACCATGTGCCAGATACTTTACATATTTTATCTGCTAAGTACTTTACATATATTATCTCATTTAATCTTTTCAACAATTATGTGAAGCATACACTACTGTTACATTTTAGTGATGAGGAAACTGGGACCCAGAGAGGTTATATAACATGCCCATATGATGGCATTAGAGATCACACATAGGAGGATCAAGTGCAGAGCTAGACACAGAGTAAAGCCTCAGGGTCAGTAGGTGGATCATTAATCTATATATTTCTCACTAGCACCTTTTCTTCTAAAGCATTCTTTCCAGTGAATCACTCACCGAATACTACCAATGAAGACATCAAAGAGGAAATCAGAAAATACCTCCAGACAAAATGAAAATGAAAGCACAACCCTTCAAAAAATCTACAGGATGTAGCAAAAGCACTTCTACGAGGAAAGTTCACAGTGATACAGGCCTCCTCATGAAACAAGAGCATCTGAAACAACCTAACTCACCACCTAAAAGGATTAGGAAAAACACAAACAAAACCCAAAGTCAGCAGAGGGAAGGAAATGATTGGAGAGGAAATTAAACAGATCAAAAAGATGATAGAAGGCATCAATGAAACCAAGAGCTATTTTTTTTTTTAAAGATAAAGTAATTTTGCTCATCCTGTATGTCAGAAAGTATCCAATGGTAAACAAAGACATGGTTCCTGCCATCAGGGTATCCCTGACGATAATGTAGCCCTCCTCCAGGTTGTCACTGAATGAGCAGAAAGCAAAGGTGACTCGCTGATTAAGAGAACCTCTCACTGTATGAAACGGGCAAAGTTGAGGTTATCTTCGTTTAGGGAGTCAACTCACCCTTTGCCCTAGTTTTTCTTAAAACTTGTACTTGGACCCTTTGCATCACAGACACCTGCTTTTTTGAGCTACTGAATCCATATCTCTGGGGGTGGAGATTTCGAAGCTACAGAATTAAGACAGTCTCTGAGGCATTTATACACTTACTAAAGTTTGGAGCGCTTTCTTGGTCCAAAGCCCTGAGAGGTCACCCCTCACACCCTACCTGTTTTGAAGACAGGTGTATTGATGCAGCCTGGTCAGCAGGCCCCCCACAGGAGCCCAGCTGGGACTAGGCAGTTCCACAGGCTCGGCTGCAGCCGCTCTGCGGACGGAGGGTAACGGAGGGTACTGGTGGTGGAGCACAGTGGCAGTTCCTTTGCAGAAATGGCTGGCCGACAGCCGGCGGCCCTGCTGTCGGCTTGCTTCTTCCCCTTGGGCTCGTCCTTATATGGGCACGGCAGATACCGCCCCACCTTAGTTAAACAATGACTCCATCCTGGGGCCTGGAGAGAGGATATTGGATTTAACTGCAGATCTTCTCTCAAGCCGGTCTCCACCTGATCCCAATTCACTTCCTGGAGTCCCGAGGTTTCGATTTCTTGCCTGCCCAATTTGTGGTCATCGGTGGTTTCCAGATAATTCAGTTGCTTTGTTTTAACTTCAGGGACTTTTCCTTCAGAGGAAGGGCTGAGAGAAGAGGGAAGTGTCCTTCCTTGGTGCCTCCTTCTCACATCCCAAGTGCCTTCGCCAGGTGTTGCACATCAAGAGAAGTTACTCAAAGTAAGTCACACCACATGGGCTTTGAGCAGGAAGAGCATCTCCTTTTGGCAAATATAAATGGCAGACCCGATGAACCCCTGGGCATGGAGAGACCTGGGGAAGGTCTCTAAATCATTTGTGCTTAATGGATGGTGGAGAAAGGGATGAAGCGTGTAAGGCAGGCACTTCCTGACTCCAGACCCTGATAGCATGGTCCACTCATGTTGTAGGTCTTGACTGAAAAAAAATGCATAGACTAGAAGTTGAGAATTCTTAGGACTTCAGGCCTGAGAGGCAGCCTCTCGAATAGCTCTGAGGGACTGCTCCAAAGAGGTAAGGGAGGAACCAGGATTTACAGGAGTTGTAACAAAGACCAGGTCGTTGGAACATCAAAAGGTTACTGTTAATGAAAGAAAATCAGTTATCTCAAGTTAAGGAATTAAGCACTTTTTTGTTTATGGGAAGAGACAAGAGTCCGGGCTCATTGGAATCATTCCTTTGATGTGCACCTTGGCTATCTATGGCCGGTATCCTGTTCTTTCTCAGCCTGAGTCCCCTCAGGGTGCACTGTTGGGGGTGGTCGCAGTGTCCGAGGTACTTGGGAGTGGGCAGTCCTGTTCCTCTCCATCCATCTAGGGCTTTTGTAGTGGATGATGACTGCAACACCCTTTGTCTACTGACATGGCTGGCAGTATTTTTCACTTACAACAAAAAAGAGGGAAAACTCATCTCTACTGATGAGACATGGGAGGCCCTGCTAAGGAGTGATGGGTAGTGGAGCGTTTGCCTAGAGAAGAAGGTGGTGAAGTGGTCCAGGCAGGGGTGAGCATGGTGAGAAAGTACAAATCCCAAGTGGACAGCTTGAGGAACTTGCATGAAGTGAAACCCAAATCACCCAAAGACACGTTAAGGGCAAACATTACCAGCACCCCAAAGCCCCCATGGGGATCCCCTTCCCATCATTATCCTCCAGGACAGCCTCAAGGTAAACTATTCCCAGTCCTGTGCATTTTGATAAGCTCTATCCTCTTCCTCTTTTAAGAAAACAAATTCAATGTTGATGTAGGGGATTAAATCAAAAGCCCCTACAAAATATGACAAAGGAGACTATTGTGGTAGGGCAAACAGGTATACAGAGTATTTGCCATGTAATCAAATGGCTCATCTAACAGATTTCATGGGTTTTTACATTCCTCTGTGGGTGGAAAAAGTCAACAAAGTGAGATGATTTTTCTTAGTTCTGAGAAGTGTAAAGTGCGAGCTCACCCAGCTTTAGTGCTGTGCTGTGGGCTGCCCTCTGTATCAATCAGGCAAGTCATGTTCTTAGACTCAGAGCAATAGGTGACAAATCTAACAATATCTTCAAGAGAAGCATTATAAATGAAACTGGTTGGTTGGTATCTCCTGGAGAGGGGGGTTCTGAAGAGCTCTGGTACCATAGCTCTTTATGTTTCAGTGCAGAAAAGAATTCAGCAAGAGGAAAAGTGATGGGTAAGAAGTGATTTATTAGAATAGGATGCTTGTGAGTTTTGCAAATGGGCAGGCAAGAGATGCCACATCCTGGGAACTTACTGGGCTATAGTTTTGTAATCAAAGGAAAAGTGGAGGGGGGCAGGAAGAACTTCCTTGTCTTTCTTGAGTAGACGTCATGCTTCCATCATCAGCTCCTCCTCCAAGTTGAGCAGGGGAGTTTTCTTGTCCCTTCATGGTCAAGTGTGTGTGTGTACTCAGTCATGTCTGACTCTTGGCAACCCCATGGGCTGTAGCCCACCAGGCTCATGTGTTTATGGAATTTTCTAGGCAAGAATACTGGAGTGGGTTGTCGTTTCCTCCTCCAGGAGATCTTCCTGACCCAGGGATTGAACCCATGTCTCTTGTGTCTCCTGCACTGGCAGTGAGTTCTTTACCACTGTACCACCTGGGACATGGTCAAGCTAGGTCCATAAATTATTGTTTTTTATGTGTGCAGAGAGTATGTCCTAGGGATCATTAACTTATTTATCTCACTGGGCAGGATATGGGTCTCCTGCCATCACTGTTTTATTGTTTGGGGGCATGTCTCTTGCTTCTGTCACATGGTTTTGCTGCTAAGCAAGCGTGCTTGGCTTTGTGGTTAAGCCATCCTGCTTTCTTGAGTAATCATTAACTTAAAGGGGCTTCCCATATTTTTTGTACTTACAATCCTCTAGTGGGATAAACTATTTAATTACCTATTTCATCCCTTTACTCTGTCCCTATCATAAACATTCAAGTTTTCAAACTGAAATGTCCTGGCGCAATCACTTACTTATTGTGGAATTTTGGACAAGCTACTTAATGCTAGGAGAGGGAAATGGCAACCCATTCCAGTATTCTTGCCTGGAGAATCACATGGACAGAGGACCCTGGCAGGCTATAGTCCATGGGGTTGCATAGAATCAGACATGAATGACCCGCATACACACACACACACTTAATGCTAAGCCTGTTTCTTTAACTCCAAAATGGAGATGATAATAGAATTTAACTCTTCAGCCATCATGAGAATAAAAAAAAAAAAAAATGCAAAGGCAGGTGAATTGCTTACTACCATGCCTGACACACAGTAACTGCAATGATGAGAGGCTATTATAGTGGCTATTTAGTGAGGCCAGACATAGTACCTGGCTGGTGGGAGTTCAGAGAACTACTGTTAGGAGAGAGGCTGGGATCTTCAAGGGGGAAACCATGACTTTGGGGGGAAGGATAAAGGTGATGCCTCAGGCTAGGGAAGGAGAGCTTGATGAAGAGAAAGTCCAGAAAGGGAAAGGAAACTTGTCTTCATTCATTTCATAAAATTCTGTTTCCATAACAAGTAAGTCTTGCCTGAAGAAACCAGCTGAGACCAGCATGGTGTGCTTCTATCTGGTGTTGCCACATGTTGCTGACCTGAGACACAGAGGCATCTGGCTAAGCAGAAAGGAGCTGAGCTACCAGTGTGGAAACGTTCATAATGAGGGGGCCGAAAGGAGATGGACCCCTTTCCTGCCTTCTGATATGGTGGCCATGGTGGAGAGGGACAGGGTTAACCCACGTCCTGCTTGTGCTAACGAAGCAGGAAGCCAGCACCCTGAGAGACATGTGTATGTGTAAGGGCAGGGTCCCTGGGCACTGCTCTGGCCCTCAACACTCCAACATCCTTCAGGGTAAGCTCCATCACTGAACACCCAAGTCCATGAAAGCACAGTCCAAGAGTGGACACTGTCATTTCAGACTGAGAAGGATGGTTGGACCAGCACTGTCCTGAGGCTACAATGTGGGTGAGATGACAGGATATAGGACTGTGATTGCTGTTTCCTTCTTGGGTTGCATCCTCGGGATAGAAGTTCTCAGAAACTGGAGGCAAAAAGGCTTAAGTCAGCCCACACACACGAGGGTGGCTTGGGAAGGATTAGAGTCAGGTTACTCCCCAAACTTTCATTCTTGAGGTTCCCCCAGGGAACTGTGGAAAATTCTCCCTTCTTTCTGAAAGGTGACAAATAGGGTGGGGTAGGGACGAATACAGATTAGAAGGATTCAAAGATGGTTCAGAGTGGCCTGCAGAGAGAGGAAGGGCATTTGGTAACCAGGTGGGGAAAGGCTGCGCTTGCCCAGAAAAGTCAGTGATTGTCCTTGGAGGTGAGCAGACCTTGGGGAAAAGAGGCAGTGTGCCCAGGACAAAGGATGACAAGCAAGTTCTTGCAGGGACCTGGAATCCACCAAGCCTGATGGCAGTGTGATGACCCAAGGACGAAAGAGCAGATGAAACCAAGAGGGGTCTTGAAATTCAGGAACAGAAAAACCAGACCCTTATCGTCCTTCCCTCCCCCATGTTGTAACAGTTAATGAACTTCAGATCCTCCTGAGCAGTATAACCTGTCTTCCCTCCTACCCCATAGGGAGAAGGTATTTGCCTTACTCTCCCCTACCCTGACACCCCGTATATGTGCCTCATCCAATCAGCAAATGACCTGCAAGACCCCTATCCCACTCCTTGAACCCCGAGTATAAAAGTGGACTAAGGACCCTTGTTCAATGTCAGTTCTCCCTTGAGCTGGCCCACTGTTCTAACAGTGTCTCCCACTCTAATAAACTTGCCCTCTCTCTCATTCTGTCTCACGTCTGGAAAATCTTTTCCAAACTGCGCCCGGATCACGACAGGCAGCACCAACCCAAATTCATGTGGGGCTATGGCAGGATTGCTTAATTTTGAGTGATTCACCTGGAAAGAGGCTGGTCCAGGGACCCAGGGACCCTCTCAGAACACAATTTCGGAGAGCCCCGTTAGGCCAGTGCAGCTTCTGCCTGGGGATCTGTGGGCTCCCCCATCTGTGCCCTAACGTAATGAGCAAGAAAACTAATTAAAAATGACGCCTGTGCTCATTTGGCTTCCCTGGTGGTTCAGAGGTTAAAGCGTCTGCCTGCAATGCAAGAGACCTGGGTTCGATCCCTGGGTCGGGAAGATCCCCTGGAGAAGGAAATGGCAACCCACTCCAGTATTCCTGCCTGGAGAATCCCATGGACGGGGGAGCCTGGTGGGCTATAGTCCACGGGGTTGCAAAGAGTCAGACACAACTGAGCAACTTCACTTTCACTTCATTCTCATTTGGGGGTAGAGAAAGAAAGGGATGTTCTGAAGAGGTTAACAGAGCAGGTAAATGAATCCCCAGGAAAACAAAAGGGAAAGAAGGTGGAGAGATTTGGAGATAAAAGGGGAAACCCTAAGTATAAACTGGCAGAAAATCTGCACTGTGTTCCTTATGGCGCTGCTAACTGCCCACGGACACACTACGGAAGATAATCAAAATAATTTCATTATTATGGATGCTGGCACCCTCACAAAGTAACTAAATGAGGATGTTAAGACTGCCCAATAGGCACTTCCCGGGTGGTCCAGTGGTCCAGAATCTGCCTCGCAGGGCAGGGACATGAGTTTGATCCCTGGTCTGGGAAGATTCCACAAGCGGTGAGGCAGCTAAGCCCATGAGCCACAGTTACTGAGCCTGTGAGCCCTAGAGCCTGTGCTCGGCAACAAGAGACGCCACTGCAATAAGAAGCCCGCACACTGCAAGGAGAGAGTAGCCCCTGCTTGCCGGGACTAGAGAAAGCCTGCCCCCTGGCAGCAATGAAGACCCAGCACAGTCAAACCAACTGCCATTTGTTTACCGTGTCCAAGGAATACACAGAGGTGCCTCATAAAAATTAGATTTCAGTCCAGCTCAGATATGCCAGTTATGATTCCCGAAAGCCAATATGGGAGGTCAAAGAGACAGTCGTGCCTCCTTGACGAGATGATGCTGCTGGGAGGGGTACGCATCCAAACCTGTGAATATTTTTATCCACCTCAGAGCCACACTTAATCTGGAGAGGGCAATCATTAGACAATGGGCAGAGTCTGGAGAGAAGTACCGAGTGCTCAGTGGCAAACCTTAATCTGAACAATCAAGCTTTATTCATTTTCTGAGCGCTCATCATGTTAACCTTTTATTATGCAAAACTGTTGATTCAATTGCACAATGTAAAAAAAAAAAAAAAAGGAGTATTTGGGACAATTCACAAGCCATATTTACGAGAGTGGCTAAAAAGAAAAAAAAAAAAAGAACCGGAAAGAATTTGCTGAAGAGGATTCTCAGGCTGTGCTCAGATCCTCAGTGGAAAGCTGAGCTGGTCATCCAGGAAACTGACCGCCTACTCCAGTGTGCGTTAGAAAACTAGGAGCAGGCCAGGACTCCCCTGCTGCAGAGAAAGCAAAGCTTTCCTATCAGCAAACTGGGGCATAAAAGGGTTTCCTGGAAGTGAACTCTCCCTTGCTGTTTTTCAGTCACTAAGATGTGTCTGCCTCTTTGAGACCCCATGGACTGCAGCATGCCAGGCTTCCCTGTTCTTCACTATCTCCTGGAGTTTGCTCAGACTCACGTCCACTGAGTCGGTGATGCCATCGGAGATGCTGTCAGTAGCAGTTCTCAAACTTAGGTGCACAAGATTCATTGGAGCGGGTAGGGGTGTGTTGAAAATGAGGATTTTCAGGCCTCACCCCAGAAATTCGTATTCAATAGGTCTGGGGTGGGGCCAGAGAATCCACAGGTTTGATAAGCATCTCAGGAAATCGGGCATTGAGATTGAATATCTGGCATAGCCTGGTTGGGGCTGGTCCACTACTTAGAAAAGCCACCCCCCTCATCACATGCACACACGGTCCCTGCTGAGACACTGGTGCTTGAGGGGTCCTCTAGCCTTCACACGGTCAAGAGGTGGGGTTGCCCTCCCTGAGTTCAGCCTGGAGCCCAATGAGTAGTAAAGTCAGGATCGGTCCAGCAGGGGGCAAGAGTAAACTTGTAGAGGGCATTTCAAGGAACGTCATCAGCCTTTCCTGTCTGCGTACCTGTGTTAGCCAAATGATTCTCCACTCTTCCTAAGCACTAGAATTACCTGGGAACATTTTTCAAATGTTTGTTCCTGGGCCCCACCCCTGATCAGTCAAGTCAGCATCTTGATCGAGTAAGGGTGCTCCTGGCAGTAATATGTTTGAAATGATTCTCAGGCGATTCTAGTGTGACTGAGAACCGCAGGTGTCTTTCTCACCTCCTGGGTCCCTTCTCTCCTATCTTCCTCCTGGGTGGGGACACCTCCAGTGTAGTGCTCAGACAGCACGCTATGGCTGCCTGGAGGCCCCCCTCTGCCACCCCATCCAGGCCTGCTCTTTCTTGGAACCCCATGCCTCTCCTCCCCATACTCCTCTCTTTGCTCTGGGTGGTGCCGGGGGAGGATGTCAGCCTTCAGGAGTCCTAGAGGGAAGTTGTGCAGTTCTGTATCCCCTTTGTTCACAGTGTGGGGCTGACTAATGGTCTAATGGTCTTAGGGCAAGTTCCAGAGAGACAGACTGAGATTTACATGCACAAGGTTTATTGAAGAGTGTTGTTGGGATCAGTGCTTTCAAGGTGAGGGGATGAAGGAAAAAGGACAGGATAGAGGGAGGTTATAGACAGAAGTAAGTGGATAGAGGCCATCACAGCAAAGGTCTCAGCAGACCTCATAGAGGGCAGGTCTAGACTCTGGGTGGCCCAGTGAGGGCAAGCCTTTTATATATACCCTATGTGGACCAGTGATGCTGCCCTTGAGGCAGGAGCATGACCTTGGATAAGGTGTTTCTTTTCAGCCAAGGGCAATTCAGGGAAATGCCTGGAGAGGGATTCAACTGAGAGTCATTAATTGTTAACACGTCCAGCAGATGGGGAAAGCCATGAAGGACCAGATGTCTCAGTCCTGAAGCAGGATCTACCTGCCACACCACATCATCCACTACACCAACTGTGTTTGTGTATGTGTGCACTCAGTCATGTCCCACTCTTTGTGACCCCATGGACTGTAGTCCGCCAGGCTCCTGTGCCCATGGGATTTCCCAGGGAAGAATACTGGAGTGAGTTACCACAATTTAAAACATAAGAGCTTCTCTGACTGATTTGTTAAATCTGTTTTTATGCATCTGGGCTTCGAAATAACATTCCCCTGCCTTGTCTCCCACCCTTGATTCAAGGTCCCTGAAGTGCCTCATGGGAATTGGACAGGACTCAGGAGCACAGCCTAGAAACCCTTGGATCCAGGATCCAGAAGTTCATTCCAACACTCACCTCACTGGAGTTGACAATGCTCAGTAGAGCTTTCTCCTCCTGGGGTATTTTGCCCTCTAGGAGTATCACCAAAACTGGAACCAGGACCTTCCCTTCTGCACCTTGTTCTCCTCTTCCTTCTTTCTCCAGCTAATAAACACAAAGTATTATCTTTCAAGCTGTAAATCAATATAAAGGACTACAGAGAGATAATAGCCTCACTCTTGAGAAATTTACTAAGGGGAAAAGTTCACCACTAGACAACCCTTACTATGCCAAGGCTATTTGGTTCAGATGGTAAAGAGACTATTTTCAATGCAGGAGACCTGGGTCCGATCCCTGAGTTGGGAAGATCCACTGAGAAGGAAATGGCAGCCCACTCTGTATTCCTGCCTGGAGAATTCCATGGACAGAGGAGACTGGCGGGCTACAGTCCGTGGGGTCGCAAATAGTCAGACATGACTGAGCAACTAACTTTCATTTTCATGCAAAGCCTTAAGATTTTAAAGCAGAGACACCCTATTCCTAAGAAATGCTTATGTATTAGCAGATATAGAAAATAATGAGTCTGGTTCACTGTTTAGATAAATGTTCCCTCCTCAGATAACCATACTGATCACAGTAGCGCCTGCCAGCAGTTTAATCTTGACCCTGCAGGGACTTGTATAATTTGAAGGTGTGCTTTTTCCTGGCTGAACCTGAAATACAATTGGCTATGACATGGGCCCAAGAGAATTTCCCTTATTTTCAAATTTTTATGAGACTATACCTTCTAGGGGCTTCTCTGGTAGCTCAGTGGTAAAGAATCTGCCTGCAATGCAGGAGCCCCAGGAGACACAGTTTTGATTCCTGGATCAGGAAGATCCTCCGGGAATCCACTCCAGTATTCTTGCCTGGAGAACACCACGGACAGAGGAGCCAGAGGGGCTATAATTCAAGAGTTGCAAAGAGTTGGACATGACTGAAGTGACTTATCATGCACACACGTACCTTTTAGAAAATTTCATATCAAGGATTTTTTAAAGAGTTGTTATCTAAACCCTTCTGAAGGACCAAAGGAAACATTTTATTTTACTTTGTTATTTTATTTTATTTGAAAGAATTAAGTAAGATTTTGCTAGACTGAATTTGGATGTGGTTTGGAATCCTGCCTGTTATGATAGGGATAGAGTAGGTAGATTTCCCAACAGGCAACATTTCATTTCTGAAACTTGTTTTGAAATGTGTTTTTAATCTAGTTGTTTCCTCGGGAGAATAATATGGAGACAATGAGAATAGCCCTGGTTAACTTGCAGACAATCTCCTTCTAAATGTCAGACTATCTGTTTTCATGATCATCCCATGTGTTTGGGATTGTCCGCATGTCTAACCCCTTACACAGTCAAAGCACACTTTGTTTTGGAGAACACTAATTTGAAGGGAGTTTGTAATTCAGAAGAGTAGACTCGGTATTATTTGTAAAATATATCCAGAAATTTCTTTCTCTCAGTTCATCATTGGCTCTCAGTGTTTGTATGTATATTGAAGTGCTAAGGGGATCAGAAAGTCTCTAGGTAAGTTGTATCAAATGGGGTCAGTCAGGGAAACCTTACAGAACATATGGGCTGTAATTTTAGGAGCAGAGTCACATGGTTCAACAAGGAAGAAAAAGGAAAACTTTCTAGAGAAGACAGAAAGTTCATGGGTGGTGAGTAGAAAGTTGGTTTGTCTGAATCGGACAGAGTCCAAATGCAGCAGGAATAAAGGGCCTTGTCTAAAATCATGAACACCGGGAGTTGAACCAAGATGGTAATACAGCACTTCTTAGACTCACCTCCTCCTATCGCTGCACTGAATGTACTGCCACACACAGAGCCATTACCTCTGAAAGAAATCTAGAAACTAGCTGAGCAATTTCTACACACAAGGAAAAAGAGACAATACCTATACTGAGATGAACAGGAAAGGCTGAGACACATGCTTGTCATAAACCCGACACCTGGAGTAACATCATACAATTGAGAGGGAACTCCCCACCCCCAGTTTTTCGGTGACGTGTGCAGGTTTGGGACCCCACAGTTACTGTTCCAATTCTTAAACCTTCTACCTGAGCAATAGGCTCCCAAAACATCTGGCTCTGAAAGCTAAGGAGGCAATAGCCAGGAGACCCACAAGACTATAACAGAGGAGCAGATGTTAATGGGTATGCAAGTACTCACCAGAACCGGTTCCCCAGGGTCAGTTCAGAGGGAGCTGAGAAAATCACCCACGTCCCAGTCTTTCCTTGAAAGTTTTCCATCTGAAAACTTTCAAGGCTGCTGCCTGAGGGTCAGGTTGCTAATTTAGAACACATCTAGGGGATGTTATGAACTTCCCCAGGGGCTGGGTAGATGGCAGACACCTCCCCTCCTGTCTCTCATAACTTGCTCCAAATCACCAGTTTTTCTCAGAAAGGAGCTTGTGCACACATCTGCACCCACCCTTTTGTAGCTGTTGCCCAAGATACATATCCCCAGATTTCCTGGGTCTGATAGCCAGTGGGGCTTCCATTCATGAATACCTCAAGACTATACCAATCAAAGGAGTTTTTAACTGACTGTCCCCTCAGGGCTCGGCCTGGAGGAGACAGACAAAACGGTCATTTCCCAGTCTTCTCCTAAAAAGACCTCATCTCACGAGTTGCTGCCAAAGTGTCAGCCTTCTAATTTATCACATATCTAGGGGCTGGCTTTGATCCTCTCAAAGGATCAGGGAAGCTGGTGGACATCTCTGCTGTCTTCCTGTGGTCTGCCCCAGATTGCCAGTATCTCCCTGAAAAGAGTGTGTACATACCTCCAGGCTCTACTTTTTGCAGCTGCTGCCCAATGGATGGGTTCCTGCACTGCATGACTCTGATAGCCAAAAGGCTTTCATTCAGGATCCCCACAGAGCTGTAGTGATCAAAGAAGCAGTGGTGAATGGAGCACCTGCACCACAGCTACACACATGGGCCCAGTACAGAGGGAGCAGACAAAACTGCCTGTCTTCCAGTTTCTCCCTGGAAGGGACTTAAGTTCATACTCTCCAGCTGCCGCCTGAGAATCTAACTTCTCACCAGCCTGCACCGAGGCATTAAATGCAGTCCTCTCCTTTGGGACACAGACGGGTCTTGGCACAGCCATTCTACTACTGGGAGAACAAAGATGGTGGCCTGGACAATCACAGAGGTCTGAGAGACAAGCATGAACTCAGCCCAGGCTGACTGATGGAATTATCTCCTATAGGAGACCACTCTTTCGAGACTGGGAGAGGTGGTTGTTTTATCCTATGTGCAGAAACCAATACAGAGAGGCAAAGAAAATGAAGAATGCAGGATATGTTCCAAACAAAATAAGACAAATCTCCAGAAAGAGATCTTAATGAAATGGAGATAAGAGATTTACCTGATAGTTCAAAATAGTGGTCATAAAGATGTTCACTGTGGTCAGAAAAGCAAAGTGGGAATTAAAAAAAAGTGTGAAAGTGAAAGTCACTCGGTTGTGTTCAACACTTTGTGACCCCATGGACTATACAGTCCATGAAATTCTCTGGGCCAGAATGTTGGAGTGGGTAGCTGTTCCCTTCTCCAGGGAAATCTTCCTAACCCAGGGGTTGAATTCAGGTCTCCCTCATTGCAGGCAGATTCTTACCAGCTGAACCACCACGGAAGCCCAAGAGAATATAAAAAAGTATAGAGCATACATCACACAGCTGAAGAAAATAATATCCAAATGAAAAATTCAATAGAGGTGGTTCAACAGTAGACTAGATCAAGTGGAAAAAAAGATCAATGGAATTTATCCCATCAGAGGAGCAAAGAGGAAGACTGAAAAGAGTGATGATAGCTTAAAGAACTTATAAGACACATCATCAAGTGGACCAATTTATATATTATAGAGGTCCCAGAAGAAGAGAGAGAGAAAGGGGCAGAAAGCTTACTAAAAGAAATAATGACTGCAAGCTTCTCTCATCTGGGGAAAGAGACATTAAGACTCAGGAATACCATAAAGTATGAAAAAAGATGAATCCAAGGAGACTCACACCACATTATATCATCACTATATAATCAAAAGTTAAAGACAAGAAGAGAATCTTATAAGCAGCAAGAGAAAAGCAACTTGTTATGTACTAGGGAATCCTCATAAAACTATCAGTGGATTTTTAGAGAAACTTTGTAGGACAGAAGATAATGGGAAAATATAATCAAGGTGCTGATAGGAAAAAAAAAAAAACCACCCTGTAACCAAGAATATTCTATCTGGCAAAACTGTCCTTCAGAATTGAAGGCAAGATAAAGAGTTTTCCACACAGTCAAAAGCTATTAATCACAACCAGACCAATTTTGCAAGAAATGCTAAGCTGAAATAAAAGGGCACTAGCTACTAACATGAAAACATATGAAAGTATAAAACTCACTGATAAGAGAAAACATATAGTTAAATTTAGAATATTCTATTGTTGCTGTTCAGTTGCTAAGTCATGTCCGACTCTTTGCGACCCCATGGACTGCAGCACGCCAAGCTTCCCTGTCCACTATCTTCCAGAGTTTGCTCAAACTCATGTTCATTGAGTAAATGATGCTAGTGTTGTAATGGGGTGGGTAAATCATACTAACTCTAATGTGAAGACTAAAATGCAAAAGTGTTAAATAACTATTACTACAATAATTTATTATTAAATACAATAAAAAGATAAAAAGATGCAATTGTGACATCAAAAACACAGAATGGGAGAGGGTTAAAAAATGTAGAGCTTTTATATGTTAAGTTGTTATCAACTTAAAATAGACTTTATAAATACAAGATGTTTTATGTAAACCTCTGTGTAATTACAAAGCAAAAACTCATATTGGATACACAAAAAAATAAAGAAAAAGGAATCAAAGCATACTACAGCAGCAAACCATCAATTCACAAAAGAAGAGAAAGAAAAGAGAAAAAAAGGAACAAAGGAATTACAAAACACCAGAAAGCAATGAACAATTTGGCAATAGTAAGTCAATGTATATCAATAATCAAGTTAAATGTAAATAGACTAAATTATCCTATCAAAAGACACAGAGTGGCCAAGCAGAGAAAATAATAAGACCAAATCACATGCTGCTTAAAAGACACTCATTTTAGCTTATGAGACACAGTGGACTGAACATGACAACAATATTCCACGCAAATGGAGACCAAAAGAAAGCAGAATTAGCTATACTTATATTGGACAAAACAGACTTTAAACCAAAGACAGTAAAAAAAAATAAAGAAGTCCATTATATAATAATAAGGGGTTAATTCACCAAGAAGATATAACATTAGTAAATATTTATGCACTCACCAGAGGAGCACTTACCTATATAAATATTAAATGATCCAAAGAAAGAAATAGAAATAGAATAATAGTAGGAAACTTCAATACCTCACTTTCATCAATGAGTAGATCATCTGACAGAAAATTAATAAGGAAATATTTGACTTAAACAACATGTTAGATCAGATGAACTTAAGAAACATTTACGGGACATCCCATCCAAATGCAACAGAATGCACATTCGTCTCACGCACACACAGAACATTCTCCAGTATAAATCACATATTAGAGCACAAAAAAGGCTTAATAAGTTTAAGAAGGTTGAAATCATATCAAGCATCTTTTCTGACCACAATGGTATGAAACTAGAAACCAATTATAAGAACAAAACTGAAAAATTCACTAGTATGTGGAGATTAAACAACATGCTCCTCAATACCCAGTGCATCAAAGATGAAAACAAAAGAGAAGTGAAAAATCTTGGTGTTAGCTGAAACTATTGTGATAATCATTTCATGATACATATAAAGCAAATCGTCAAGCTGTATGCCTTAAACAAATAGAGTGGTATATGTTAATTACTCTTTAAGAAAACTGGAAAAAAAGAAAAGTGACTGTAAAACAAATTAAAATGGAAACACAACATACCAAAAGTAGTGAGATACAGCAAAAGCAGTTCTAAGAGGGAAGTATATAGTGACAAATATCTACATTAAGAAGGAAGAAAGATCTCAAATAAGCAAACTAAGTTTGTACCTCAAGGAATTAGAAAAGGAAGAACAAACTAAGCCTAAAGTTAGGAGAAGGAAGAAAAGAAAAAAAGACCAGAGTGGAAATAAATGAAATAGAGAGTAAAAAGACAATAGAAAAATCATTGAAACTAAAATCTATTGTTTTGCAAAGATAAACAAAATTGACAAAACTTTAAGTGGACTTACCAAGAAATAAAAGCCAACTAGAATAAAATTTTAAATGAAAGAGGAGATATTACAACTGATACCACAGAAATACAAAGGAGTATAAGAGACAACTATGAATAATTATATGCCAACAAATTGAAAAACCTAGGAGAAATTGATAAATTCCAGAAGCATAAACCTTTCTAAGGTTTAATCATGAATAAATAGGATATATGAACAGAAAAATTACAAGTAAGGAGATTGAATCGGTAATCAAAACCTCCCAACAAACAAAAGTCCAGGGCCAAATGGCTTCACCAGTGAATTCTACCATTTAAAGAATACCAATCCTTCTCACAATCTTTCAAAAAACAGAAGAGAAGGGAATATTTTCCAAACTCATTTTACAAGGCCAGCATTAAAATGTAAACATAGATTATCTGGGAATGGTGGTGTTATGAATAACTTTCATTTTCTTTTACAGTCATTTCCAAACCATTCATAAAACATGTATATTAGTCTTAAAATTAAGGAAGATATTTTAAGACCTTTTTTGCCACTATAAAAAACAATATGGTAGATCCTCAAAAATTTAAATATAAAATTACCATACAATCCAGTAATTTCATTCTAGGTACATGCCCAAAAGAATTGAAAGCAAGGCCTCAAGCAGAAGTTAGCACACCCATATCCACAGCATTATTTGACAACAGTCAAAAGTGGAAGCAACCCAAGTATCTGTTGATGGAAGAATAGATAAGCAGAATGTAGTATAAACATACAACTGAATAGTATTCATCCTTAAAAAGAAGGAAATCTGTCACTTGTTACAACATGAATGAACCTTGAGAACATTGTGCTGAGTGTAATAAGCCTGTCACAGAAGGACAAATACTGTATATTTCCACTGAAATGAGGAAACTCGACTAGTGAAATTCATAGAAACAGAAAACAAAATGCTGGTTACCTGGAACTAGGGCAGAGGGCTATGGGGAATTGCTCTTTAATGGGCACAGAGTTGCAGTTTTGCAAGATGAAAAGAGTTCTGGAGTTGGATGGTGGCGATGGTTGCACAGTCATGTGAATGTATGTAACATCAGTGAATTGCATACTTAAAGTTAAAATGGTAAATTTCATGTTATATTTTGTTGGTTAGTCGCTAAGTCATGTCTGACTCTTTTGCAACCCCATGGGTTGCAACCCCATGGGTTGCTCCCCCATGGGTTGCTCTTCTGTCCGTGGGATTTCCCAGGTAAGAATACTGGAGTGGGTTGCCATTTCCATCTCTGGGGCATCTTCTTGACCCAGGGATCTAACCTGTGTCTTCTACATTGGCAGACAGATTCTTTACTACTGAGCCACCAGGGAAGCCCCCATATTTTACATATATATATATTTTTTTAACCACAATTTTAAAAGTTTATTTTCATCTGACTTGAATTAAAATCCAGATAATGCCAGGTCCTAGATAAAGTGATAAAGTTGGTGATAAAGTTGGAGGGCAGTGGGCCACATGGGCCTCGATATCCCAGCTGAGCTGTGATGTCAGAGGAGTCATGGAAAAGAGACATGGAGAGGATGGGACTGCAAGAGCCAGTCTGGCAGTCACGCTCAGGATGAACTAAGTGGGAGGAGGAGGAGGAGGAGAGAAGTAAGCCAAAAGTCATCCAAAGCCTCATGTTCTGGATGCTCTGCATATGCCTCCACATTGATCTAAGGAGAGAAAGGCTAAGAGAGACTCACCCAGGATCCCAAAAGCAGCAGGTGGCAGACCCTTGCCTTGAGCTCTGATGTCATGGATTCTACATCTCAACTTTTTTCTTTACACCATGCTACTTCTTACATATATTATAAGTGAAAGGAACGATAAGGAATGGTGGGAGAGGAGAAGAGGACATGGAGAATAAGAAGAAAGTAGGAAAAAAGAAAAGAAAGGAAATGCCAGGAGAAAGGAAGAGGAATGTCAAACAAGAACAAACTTTTAAATAAGGCCCTGAGTCTGCATTGAACTTTTGACAATTATGGTTTGTCAGCGTGGTGACTGATTCGTAATTATTTTATGGGATTTTAGCAACTCTCTGTGTAACTGTCTCAGAGCAGTTGCAGAGCTGTTAATCCCGAATGTTTATTACCCACCATTCAATAAATAGCTTAATAAATCTAAAGAAGTCCAATTTATGGGGATGGTTATAGCATGCTATTCAAATTCCAAGCAGTTACAATAAAACCTCATCTTTTGATGGTAATGCACTTTTTAAAATTTGATATTGGAGGATGCTGGAGCTTGACATCCCTTTGAGCTATTCCTTGCTCTGGGTTTGAGCCATGAGCGTCAGCAGCACAGAGGTCAGAGGCTGTCTCTGGGTTGCTGTCTGCCAAGGCGATGGAGTGAGATGGGTCATAGGCTTATCAGTGTCTGTAATGTCTAGGGATCTGGGTTCTGAGTTCCAGCGACATGTCCAGGCTGTGTGGCTATGTGAACCATTCAGGGCTCACCTCTGACCCTGCTGTGGTAGAGAGTGCCAGAGCCCAGGTTGGGTGGGCTTTAGGTATCTTCTAGAAGGTGAGTGATTTGGGAAGAGCCAGGAGTGATGACTTCTCTCCTCACAGATCCTGTCAAGATCAGAGACTTCTCCGCTCATTTCCAGGAGCCCAATGCAGCCACACAGAGGGCTATACATAGAGTGGAAAGGAGGGAAACACTTGCGTGCACACACACACACTCGTGCACACACACACACTCACACACACACACACACGATGGGCCCCTTGGCCTGTGGGTTTCCTTTCACTCCCTGACACTTTCCCTTACATGCTTCCATTAGGGAGGCATCTGAAAGAAGGTGGTATAAAGAGGGAGCAGACAGAGAGAGTCAAGTGGGGAAGATACTGTCCTTAAGAAAGTGGATCTAGCCCTGGCCTTGGCTCTTTGCCATATGGCCTTAGACAAGTCACTCCAACTGTGGGGCCTCAGTTTCCCCTTCCAGTTCGGACATTCTGTGGCTCTGTACTTCAATAAAAGGGAATGGCAGGTGAACCAAAGAGACAGAAGACGTGCTCCACAGAGGAGGAGCCCTGTGTGAATGGGGGACAAGATTTTATATCATTTATAACCTCACGCCTGTTATAATAGCTATCATCAAGAAAGACAAGGGATAACAAATGCTGGCAAGGATGTGGAGAATAGGAAACTCTTGTGCGCCGTGGGTGGGATTGTAAACTGGTACAGCCACTGTGGAAAACAGCATGGATGAGCCTCAAAAAATTTCCCATCTGTCCCTGTAGGAATGCATGAAGCCATTCAGAAAAGAATGAAGACGACGACTAATCTACACAGATGAAGCTTGTTTAGAAGCAGCTAAGTGAAGCAATTTAAAATATATGCTTAGGGAGAATGCTGCCCTACAATCAAAGGAAGGAAGCAAAAAGATGAAGGGGTTTTACAGGAGAAAGACTATTTGAAGGCCAAACAAAACCTGGGGAAAAGGAGGGTCACTGAATAATTCAGTAGCAAGAAGGCTGTTGGAGATTTTGGGTTAAGCCATTTTATTGAAATGATGGGAGCAGAATGTATTATGTAAAAGATTATGAGGAATCAAACATACAGAAAGTAGAAAAAGCAAATATATAAAACACTGTGATAGAGTCCAGCAAACAAGGACTTTGAATGATTGGATATTACAGTCATGGCTTTCATTGACTCATTCAATAAATAGTTTTCAAGCTGATAATACATTCCAGGTACTGAACTGGGAGTCATTAGAGAAACCAGTAAAATATAATTACTGCCTTCAAGGTGCTCGTAGTCTTATAAGAGAGGCAGATGCAAACACTGCACAAAATTAACAGTGAAGATATATACAGGTAGAGGTGTAGCTCAGAAGAAAAAAAACTTTTTTCTATCTGCTGGAGAAGCTGGGGATACTTTCTACTGGGATGCCAGAAAGCCGGGTTTAAGGAGCTTGCCAGGTAGAAGAAGATGGGAAGTTCATTCCACAGAACTGGGGTAAAACGCAATAAAATAAAGGCAAGAAAGAGAATGTATCTTGGGAATTCAAGCAAGTAGGTATTGTTGAAGCATGAATTGTGTTGGAGAGTGCCAACTGATGGGGCTAAGAGGTAAATAGGTACTAGATGATAAGTGACTTTAGGTGTCATGCTTTGTGCTAAGAAGCTGGTCTTATCTCTTACCCCCTTGTAGGTAGAGATAAAACATATAAGCAAGGAAGAACCAGAATTGAAAGATCTCTTTGATTTTAACTTTTCTCTTTATTGATTCTTTTTTCCCTGATTGCTTGGTTTACTTCACTGTTATAGTATAAAGTGAGCCCTTGGTTCCTTTATTTTCCAGTGTTCTTTAATAACTAAGTACTGCTTTTATAGTGTCTTGTATTATTTTGTATGAAGTGTTATATTTTTCACTGGTATATAGCTAGGAAGTGATTTCTTTTTAAATTTCCTCTTTGAAATCAGTGAAATGGAAATTTTAAAATAGAAAGGATAAATAAATCCAAAATCTGATTTTTTTTTAAGAAAAACAATAAAACAGATATACCTCTTGTAAGTCTCATTAACGGGGAAAAGAGAAAGCATAAACATAGACAAGCTTGGAAATAAAAAGGAGACATGGCACTGCTACATCCTTGAACTTTATACCAGCAATATTTAAGACAGAGTAAATGTATTCTAGGTAAAACATTCCCTATTAGAATCGACTTAAAAGGAAGTGAAAAATCTCGATTTGATCAATTACTAGAGAAGAAATAGACAAACTGATTAGTGAATTATATTTTAAAAAATCACTAGGCCTATACACTGAGATTTTATGTAACTTAAGAAAGGTAATTTCCATTTAACTGTTTCAGATGATAAAAAGAAACTTGACAAAGACAACAGGGAATACAAACTATATCCCAATATCACTTATATGTATAGGTACAAAATTCAAATTGAAATATTAGCAGAGAAGCTGGTAATGACCTAAAGAAAAATATATCATGATTAAGCAGATTTTATACTAAAGGTAGTCCAATATGAGCGTATCTATTAAAACAATCCAATATTAATATATATAATTATATAAATAAATTGAACATGTATGTGGTTTGCACACAACCATGATGCATATCTTTGAATGTATTATGTACATGCATAATATATACACATTTATATTATATATGGTATTTATCTATCTACAGGTCTCCTGGCTTGCAGGCAGATTCTTTACCATCTGAGCCACCAGGGAAGCCCCATATATTAACCTAGAAGACTACAGTCTAAGGTTGAGGAGACTTTACTAATGAACAGTGAATACCTAGAATAAATAAAATAAAGTATAGACATTTAACTGCATACAAATTAAAAAAGCAAATCTTTATAGAAAATACAAATTAAAATGACTTTTTATGGGGAAAAAAGACATTACAAAGACATCAGTGAAAAATGACAGAGTAAGAACCTTCAAAAATTCACTCCTCCATAAAGGCAATAATAACACTAGCAAAAATGTTTGGAATCAACTTTTTCAGAACTCTGAAAATTAACCAAAGGGTTGAAGAAATCCAAAGGGGCATTTATACAAGAAAAGTGGCTGAATTTTTATAAGAACAGTGGACATATGACTTTTTAGTTTGTCCTATTTTCATCTCCCTCTCACCAGCTCTGCAGTAGCCCTGAAGATCAATAGCTCACAATCTCTGTGAAAACCAGCAGCCTGGAAGCCACCAGGGCAGCTACTTTCAAAATAACTAAAAAATATAGATAGTAAAAGAAGTTACAAAGGACTTAATTAAGATATACTACTAGGAAATATTTAACACAAATGACACAGTAATGGAGGACTGGAGTAACAAAAAAAGATATAAGATATGTAAAAATAAATAGCATAAAGGCAAATGTAAATAATACCTCTTTAGTAATTGCATTAAATGCAAATAGATTTAGTATTAAATATAATTATTAAAGTCCAATCAAAAGGCAGAGATTGGCAGAATCCATAAAATATAATCCCACCATATGCTGCCTACAACAGACTCACTTTAGATTCAAAGACATACATAGGTTGAAAGTGTAAGGATGGAAAAGATATATCATCACACAAACAGTAATCAAAAGAGAGCTGGAGTAGCTATACAGATATACCTGTCTTAATGTGCTTCACTTTATTGCACTTTGCAGATGCTGCATTTTTTACAAATCAAAGTTTAGTGACAACCTTGCATTAAGTATGTCTATTGGCATCATTTTTCCAATAGCATTTGCTCACTTTGTGTATGTTTTACATTTTGGTAATTCTTGCGGCACTTCAAATTTCTATTGTTATATTTGTTATGGTGACCTGTGATCAGTGATCTTTGATGTTACCATTGTAATTGTTTTCGGGTGCCATGAACTGTTCCCATATAAGATGGCAAACTTAATCGATTGCTGAAATGACAGCCAAGGATTTAGAATATTACCTAAACTTAGTTGACAAAGCAGCAGCAGGGTTTCAGAGGATTGACTCCAATTTTGAAAGAAGTCCTACTGTAAGTAAAATGCTGTTAAACAGCATTGCATGCTACAGAGAAACCATTCATGAAAGGAGAAGGCATTCATGAAAGCAAAAGTCAATCAATACAGCAAACCTCACTGTTGTCTTAGTATTTTAAGAAATTGCCACAGTCACCCAACCTTTAGCAATCACCACCCTGATCAGCCAGTAGCCATCAACACTGAAGCAAAACCTTCCATCAGCAAAAAGATTATGATTTACTGAAGGCTCAGATGATGTTTAGCATTTTTTAGTAATAAAGTATTTTTAAATTAAGATATGTACATTTTTAGACATAAATCTGTCACACAATAGACTACACTATATTATAAAAATAACTTTTATATGCAGTGAAAAACCAAAAAAATTGTGTGACTCATGTTACTGGGATATTTGTTTTATTGTGGTAGTCTGGAACCAATCCTAAAATATCTCTGAGATGTACCCATACCTTTTTATTTTTTTAAAACTTCAGTCAGTCAGTTCAGTTGCTCAGTCATGTCCGACTCTTTGCAACTTCATGGACCACAGCATGCCAGGGTTCCCTTTAAACTTTATTTTATTTTATTCTTTTTGGCCACACCACACAGCTTGTGGCATCTTTCCTGACCAGGGATTGAACCCGGGCCACCACAGTGAAAGCCCCAAATTCTAACCACTATGCCCCAAGGGAAGTCTGAGGTATGTCTGTACCAATATCAGAAAATAGACTTTAAAAAAAAATTGTTACAAGAGACAATGAAGGACATTGACGTATAAACACATATGCACCTAACAACAGAGTTCCCAAATGTATGAAGCAAAATATATGACAAATTGAAGGGAAAAATAGACACTTTAACAATAACATTTGGAGTCTTCAATATCCTACTTCTAATAATGGATAGAACAACTAGACAGGAAATTAATTAGAAAATAGAATACTTCCCTACACAGAACTGTACTACAAGCCAACTAGACCCAACGGACATCTACAGAACTTTCTACCCAACAAGAGCTGAATAGACATTCTCTAGTACATATAGACATTCTCCAGGATAGACCATATGTTAGGCCACAATACAAGCCTTAATAAATTTAAAAGGATTAACATCACACAGAGTTTGTTCTTCATCCTTGTAGAATGAAATTAGAAATCAATGCAGAAGGAAATTTGATAAATTAACAAATGCATGAAAATTAAACAACAAACTCCTAAATAACCAATGAGTCTAAGAAGAAGTCATGAGGAAAATTAGAAAACTGGGAAGAATGAAAATGAAGATATAGTTTTCTAAAGCCTCTGTGATACAGCAAAAGTGATGCTTGATAGAAAATTTGTAGCTGTAAAGTACTATATGAAAAAATAAGAAAGTTTTCAAAACAAAATCCTGTCTACCCTAATTAAGAAAGTAGACAAATAAGAGTAAACTAAACTTCAAGAAAGGAGAAGGTAGGAAATAATAAAGATTAGAATGGAAACAAATAAAATATAGAATAGAAAATACTAAAGTCAATACAATAAAAATTTTTTTCTTTGAAAAAAAATCAACAAATTGATTAATTTTTAACCAGACTGGTAAAAAAGAAAGAAGACTCAAATTACTAATATTAGGAGGCATTGCTATTGATCTTATAATGAAGAGAATTATAAGAGAATACTATGAATAAGTGTGGGCCAACAAACTAAAAGACAGAAAAAATGAACATGTTTCTAGAAAGATACACATTAATTAAGGAGAAATAGAAAATCTGAATGACTTATAATGAGTAAACAGACTGAGTTAATAACAAAAATTTCCCACAAAGAAAAGCGTAGAACCAAGTGGTTTCACTGGTGAATTCTAAAAATTTTGAGAGAAGAATTAGCACTAATCCTTTTATAAGTTCTTCCACATAATAAGAGGGGAAATTGGAAGCTTCATACATTATGGTGGAAATGTAAAATGATGCTGCTTCTTTGGAAAATAACTAGCCTGGCAGTTTCTCAGAGGTTAAACACTGAGTCACCATGTGACTCAGCAGTTATACTCTTAAGTACAGACTGAAGAGAAACGAAAACATCTTTGCACAAAAACTTGTATAAGAATGCTCACAGCAGCACTGTCCTCAATAGGCCACAGGTAGAAGCAACCCAAATGTCCATCAGCCAATGAATGGTTAAACAAAATATGGTGTATCCATACGAGGGAATATTGAGCCATAACAGGGAATGAAGTTCTGATGCTTACTACGACGTGGACGGACCTTGAGAACATTATGCTAAGAGAATGAAGCAGACCCAAGAGGCCACATATTGCATGATTCCATGCAATTTATAGAAAATGTCAAGAATAGACAAATTCATAAAGACAGAAATCAGATTTGTGGTTGTCAGGGACTTGGGAAAGAGGGAAATGAGGAGTGACTGCTAATGGGTACAGGGCCTCTTCAGGGTGATGAATATGTCCCAGAATTAGATAAGACTAATGGTTGTACAACCTGTGAATACACTGAAAACCAATGAATTGTACACTTTAGAAGATATATTTTATGATATGTAAATTTTACCTCAATAAAAAATTTAGTTTATGCATTCTGACAAAAAAAAGACAGAATAAAGATAATACACAGACAATACAGTTTTTGTAATTCAGATGGTAAAGTGTCAATTCTTCTCCCACACAAAGAGAAATTAAAAACTGACAAATAACTAAATCACAATAAACAGAAAAATTATATCAAAATACAATTCATAGAAGGGCATATGCAGATGGCACAAAATGTACTCAGTTCACTGATAGTCATAAATTAACATAACAATGAAGTATCTTTTTGTACCCACCAGACTGGTGAAAATTAAAAAGAACTATCATATCTATTGCTGGCAGGGGTGCAGAGAATAAAGAGTGTCCTCAGACATTGCTGGTTAGGATAGTGATATACTTACAGCTTTTTGGAAGCTAGAAAGCAACAATCATTAGTATACAAAGTACATATATTCTTTGACCTAGCAGTCTAACTTCTGTGAACCTAGCTTATATAAATAAAAAGAAAAGTTTCTAAGGATACAGACACAGGAGGAATATATATATATATATATATACACATGTATTCACTGAATTGGTTATTGACGTTTACAGTGGTCCCAAGCTGAATAGGCTGGTACATCTATACTGTGGATTATTATGTAACCACAAAAATTATGAATTGCAGAACTTCTAGAAAACTTAGAGGAAATTCCATGTGTTTGGCTGAATGAGAAAGGAAAGATACAGAAGGATGTGTATAATATAGTCAATCCCCATTTAATAAAATAATTACAAAGAACAATATATGCACATATGCATATATTAAATACATAAATCTATATATGATTATACTTTTAACATACCTATAATGCAGAGCAGAAGAGCTCACTTTGGTGGTACTAGTGGGGAACATAACTTGAAGTGGATGTTACAGAGACTCATTAGGAGGCTCCCCTCAATAGTCCAGGAGCCACTGATGAAGTAGTTTAGTAGTTTAGTCGCTAAGTTGTGTCCAACTCTTGCAACCCCACAGACTGCAGCCTATGGGGTTCCTCTGTCCATGGGATTCTCCAGGCAAGAATACTGGAGTGGGAAGGCCTTGACTACATCAAGGTCAGAGCCCAGAGTTACACAGCACATCTCAAAAGCTCTGCTGGGACATCCTCTCCGGGGCTGTCTTTTGGATATGATGGCCCCTGCTTGCCTTTCTCCTGCAGACCAGGTAACAAGCCTTCTTGGTTCCTGCTCCACAGCCACCACCTACTCCATCTTAGATTTTCTTTTTTCCACAAGGCCAGTGGGAATGAAAGCATCTTCCTAGCTTCTCGCTCCCCCACATCCTGCACCCTCATGGTCCTGAGCATGCCCTCACATACTCCTAATGCACTCCATGAATTTGGACCATGGAATTCCCCCAAAACACACAGGGTCAACAATAAGACATCCAAGATAATAGCCTCGGACTTCTCTCTACATTTATCCTCAGTCTATGTGGATAATAAAACAACCAACGGTGAATTTCCTTTACCTCTTCCCTGCCCTCTGCAAGTTTTCTGTCTTCATTCTCCTGGGAGTCAGCTTCACTCCTTTTTAAAAAAGTTACCTAGAACTTCTAAGTTCTCCCAGAACACCATATACTCCTCCATTCCAACTCAATTCTCTTGTGTTCAGACCTAGACTAGAGAGCCTCATGTTGGGGGTAGGTGAGAATATCAGAATCTCATGGATTTTCAAGACATGCTTACCAATCACAACTCTGCTTCCCTCCTCAATGTGTCATAGGTTCTTGAAAAATGAGCTTTTCTTTTTTTTTGTTGTTAAGTGATAGTATTAAGATACTACCATCTGCTGTTTTCACTTTGCAGATTAGGAAACTAAAGGCCTATGAGAGTAAGTGATCTTCCTAATACCTTACTTAGTAGTAATAGCACATACTATTTCTATCACACTCCTAGCTTTATAGGGGAATTCATCAAAGGCTCTGAGGAGGTACCTTTACTTCTCAGAGGAACTCTTGGGAATCTAATGCCCAACAGCTTGTTTGGGTTCTCACTTTTTTGCAAACAATTGTTGAGTTTCTAATATATGTCAGGCATTATAGAAGGTGCCTGCTGTTGGAGGTGAGGGAGTTCCAGGAGAGATACAGAAATAGAAAGATGAACAAAACAGGGCAGTTGCCTTTGATGAGCTTTCAGCAAGTGGAAGAGTAGATCAGAGCTTAAGAGAGGCAGTTAAAATCGGTGTGATTAGTGTCTTTACAGGCTAGAGGAATTTGGAATTTATCCCACCTATGAGTGCCTGAGAAGGTGCCCAGTGAGCAGGTGTCAATTCACTTTATGAAAATGGACCCATTTAGATTTAGCTGTTTGTGAAAGGCAGAAATCCTGTCCTCCCTCAGGTAAGGGTTACCTCCTTGGGACCCATCATGTTTCACCCCCAACTTGGGAGCAAGACAAGGTAGAACGAAGTTTGCCATTTTCCATGACTTTTGAGGGCTCTTCATGAACCAGGCTGCCATGAGGTTTTGACAACAAGGTCTTAGGATGCTTCCCAGGCTTGGGCAGACAGAATCAGTGCATGAACACACAAATAGAGTAAGTGGGTCTTTAAAGTATTTATGAAGTGAGTGTGATCTTATACGAAAGAATAGAGGTTCACCAGGTGAAGGAAAAGAAGAGATGAGAATTCTGAACAGAGGAGGAGTGTGAGCAGAGGCAAAAGCTCAGAATGCTTTCAGAGTCACAGATAACAGACTCTGGAGCTAACCTGCCTGACTTTGAACCCCACTTCTGCCACTCCTTAGCTGTGTGGACTTGGGACACTTATCCAGGAAGAGAAGGATGTTTCAGATTCTGAAACAGAGAGGCATTTGTGGGGAGGATGTGGAGGAAGTAGTGATGCTCAAACTGTAGGTTGGTCCAGACTATAAAGGATCTTACATCAGTCTGGGCCTTAGCTGGGAGCTAGAGTAGATTTTTAAGGTGAGCACCGCAAGGTCAAAAAAGTTATTCTTGATCATTTCTTCATAACTCCCCGGTGGTTTCCCTACCTGGCAGGGATTTGTGTGAAGCATTTGAAGAACGCCTGTGCATGAATCAGCCACAGAGAGACGGCAAGAGAAACACACATCTGACATGGGCTGAATCACATATCTCTCCAAAGCCAAGTGGAACCCAGAGAAGGAGGGAGGTATTCCAGGTTGTGGGGGTGGGGGGTGGGTACAGTGGTCCACAAAGCCAATGCTTGCACAGTTTCTGCCTTTCGGGCCCAAGAACTTCTGAAACCTCTGCTCTCCCTCTGCGTTTTCAACCTATAAAAACTGTCCCTTTGATCTAAAAGGATAAAATGGATTCAGCCTCTAGGTTAATGCTGTTGGCTAAGTACTTTAGAGAGGCTGTGTGACTTAAGCACGAACAGAGAACCAGGCATCAGAAGCAGCAGCTGTGGAATAAAGGCAATCCACTTAAACTCTATGAATCACAGCGTTCTCATCTATAAAACGGGAGCTATAACCCCTGTCCCACACTCCTTCCCAAAGAGGGGACACAGAAGGTCATATAAGGCAAGTCTCTCCATCACTTATCTGTTGCCACATTAGCGATGTTGAACAAAACCCTCAGAAACCACAGCGGCATACAACAGTAAACACTAAATTAGCTCAGGAGCCTGTGGAGTTCAGCTGATCTGGGCTTGGCTACTCCCACTGTGCTTGCTCATGTGACTGTGGTCACCTTCAGGTCACAGCTAAATGGCTCTGCTGATATGAATGGGCTGGGCTCATTCATATTCCTGGGAATTGGCTAGCCAGTGCTGACCTCTGATGGTTTGGAACAACTTGGCTCTGTTCCACAGCCATATTCTTCTAAAGGCGATGGCAGAGGGTAGGGCCAGATGAATGGAAACGAGCCTCTGCTTTATGTCACGTCTTCTGACAACCCATTAGCCAAAGCAAATCACATGGTTAAGCCCAACATGCAAAGTACAAAGGCATAAGGTAAAGATTCAGGAAGCGGTGAAGAATTGTGGCCATTTCTTGCCATCTACTATGGCCTCTATAAACCATAAGCTATGCAAATAAATGTAAGGTAATATTACTATCCAAACACAATTTAATCAGTGTGTGCTTGTTGAATTGATTTATATGGCCATTGGCCTGTCTCAGACCTGATTACTTCCACAAGTTTTTCCAATTGCCTCATAGTTTTTGTAGCTAGAATAAAACTCCATTTAAAAACTATCTGTAAATTTTTCTTGGACAGCTGAAGCTCTCTGCTTTCTCTCTGTCTGATATTACAGTGCGGGTATGTGTATGTGTGGGGGTGGTGGTGTTAGTGGTGATTTTCTGTTTCCATTTAGCTTAAGTCATCAGCGATAACTTTAACTTGGCAGTTTCATCAGGGCTCTTTCTAAATGTGCTGACATTTCAATTAAATGTCAGTGGCATCATTCTGTTTACCAGCTGGAAAGATTTGTAATGGGGACTATTGGTAGTGCCAGAGACTAGAGATTTCCATTTGGTGAAATGCCAGCCAACGTCTTTGCCTCTGCTGTACCCTGAGGGTCCTCTCCACATGTGTTTGACAGACTGATTGCTCCTTCAATATGTCCCTGGTGCTCTGGGTCAGGAATTTCAAACTATTCCCCAAATCCTAATGGGAGTGCTCTAGGGGCTTGGTTATTTATTATTTTTTGTTAGAACAGGGAACGCCCTCCCAGTTTAAGGAATAGCCCAAGTTTGCAGAGAAGGCAATTAAAATTTATTCTCTATAACTACATATATATATATATATATATGTGTGTGTATATGTATATTAGGCTTTTCACTGGGAGCTGCAGAAGAAACTAGTTATTCCAATCCTGGATTATGGATCTGGATTGTCCGTGACTCAAAACCCAGCTCTGGCCACTCCCCAGCTATGGGATCTTGGGCCACTTAACCAAGTCTCTAGGTCTCTATTTCCTCCCCTGGGAATGATAATATGATCTGTTAAGAGTTCCGAGGCTTAAATGAGTTAAAATGTTTGAAATACTCACAGCCGTGCTGAAGTATTAGTTGTTATGCATTATTAATACAATACAACTCGAATAAAATACAGATATAAATCAGATACTGAAGTTGATATAAAAATGCAACTGTCATCTGTGGTTCCTGATTTAATCTTATTTGTTAATCAAAACAATCTCAGTGTTGTCATTGATTGACTTTGAAAAAAAGTATTATTAATTAGAAACTCTAAAGTAAACACATACGTTCCAGATGTGATTTCATTTGGGGGGAAAAAATCCTCTGCTGCTTAGAAATTTTGAAAGCCCTGTTCTTCGCCATCTCACATGATTCTGAGTTAGAGGCTTAAAAAGCAAATCAGATAAGAAGTCAGCTTTCAACCTATGTGGCCTTGGAGGACAGATTCCAGGTCAGTGCTGAAGTGTAACAATACAGGGCTGAAGTCATTCCACCATGGCTTCTACTAGCACACCCAGCTGAACCAAACAATTTGTAAGAACATTTGGCGACAATAATCTTCTATGGAAATACATAGTAGTAATTGCCTTGTGCACCGACCAGGGTCTGGAAATAGTCCTCTAAATGGTTGCTAAAGCATGAGAAGCCCCGAAGGTATGTGCAGCTATTGCCATCCTTGCTAGGCCCAGTTTTAATATTCTGGTTCAGCAGAAACCACAAATACAGCAGGACTTCAGGGGGAGCCATGGCGGGTTCCTGCCTCCCCATGCCTGCCACCTTGTGGACAAACTGCTGCATAACAACTTGATTCCTCAGGTTAAGGCCGAACCTGGTGGGTGGGCAAATCCAAGCGGTAGTGGTTGGCACCCTTTTCTGCCTGGGGGCCATGTGGAAGCTGCCCTAACTCTGCCAGTGCTTGGAGAAAGCCCTGAACAATGGAACTGCAGGCAGACACACTCCCGGGAATGCTAATAGCTACCGTTTTGCTCAAGGCAGCTCCTCAGTGGATGGAATCCCCCCTATTTAACAGATGGGCAACCTGAAGTCTCAGTGACCCAGCTGGGCCTTGAACTAATGGTTTCTGACTCTAAGCCCATTGTGGTTTTTTATTCTCCCAGCTACCCTGAGGGACCGCTTCAAGGAGAAGCTGGCAAGTACTGGAAACTTTAACTTAAAAATGAATGCAAAGCTTGATTAGCTCACATTTTCACTGCTTTTGTTGTTATTATTATCCTGGGGTCCATTTCAGCCGTTTCTGGTTTTGCTCAATGCTGTATATGCCCATGATGCCTCAGGGAAATAGACTCTCTCCTCTTTTAGCTGTGCCATTGTGGGAAGCCACATGCTCCCCTGTCATGGGCTCTTATTTGCCTTTCAGTGGCTTTATATTAATCTACAGAGTAGAAATACCTTATTCTTAACATTTCTGTTATGGTGACCATGTATGTTGGTTTTACTTTTTACTGTAATGTATACTGCTGTAATAAGCATCTTTGTGTTTAATGCCAAAACACCTTTGTCAGTATACAGGTATGTAATTTGTGTGTGTGTATGCATATGTATATATTCACTGTGGCAAGAAAAACAGCTCAATTCTGAGAGTACAGAAGGAATGCAAGCACTGAACTTGCTCAGACACCTCCTTTGACTGAGTGGGGATGAGGGATGTTGCACGGAAGGTTGGTACCAAACTGGGTCGGTGGGGCTTGGATGGCAAATGAAGGTATTGTTACTCTTTATGGGAGAAGGGGTGACATGTGCAAGCTGAGTGTGGGTGGGACTGTAAATCTGAGGCCAGACGGTGGAACTGAGTGGAGCACAAAAATAAAGGGTCAGGCCCTTACTGCTGGAGTTCTTACAACTCTCTGGGTCTCCGTGTCCTTGTCCAAGAAATGATTGGAAAGGTTTAGGTACAGAGGAAGAGTCCCAGTCTCAGAGACAGGTAGACCTTGATAGAAATGCTAGCTCAGCTCCTTACCCATCTGTAAAATGGGGAGAATTTTATGTATCCGTACAATTATGGTGGAGAGAACACAGTCCAGTAGTTGCATAAACCTGGATAAGAAGTAACTCTTTCATCCTGTCAATTTTATGGACTGGAGGTTGCCTAAGCTGTTTTCTAGGTCAGATGTGCCTTGGTTCTATTATGTGATGAGAAAATAATTTCAAAGAATAAGGGCTTAGAAATTAAATTACTGGTTAATGGATTCATGGTTTAATCTATTTTTAAAAAAATCCTCTCCTGGCAAGAACCCAAAGAAAAAGAATAGTTAGCAAAGGTCCAAAGATTTCACTGAGGAAAAACTAATGTTGACTAGACAGGTTTTCTTTAAAGTGTGTTTAATTCATATTACTTGCAATCCAGGCCTTACAGGTCAGTTCTCAGTTTCCAGGAAAGGAATGCCATGTCATGAGGAATACACCTTGAACTTGTTAGATGATAAAAAAAAAAAAGGATTAAAAATCAATAGGCTTTCTGCTTCAAGTCTTCCAATTTTGTTTTCATCTCCCTTCTGTAGAAAGAAGCATAGCCACTGAAGAATAACTGGTGCATCTGGGAGTACCTGGTGTGTTTTGCCAAGACTATAAGAAAGTTTCTCTGGGCATCACCAACAGCATCCCTATTTGGCAGAGGCTGTGATGCTGTACCCTGGGGAAGAGAACGTGCTAGAGCTGTGCTGTCTGACATGGTCGCCACTAGCCACGTGAGTTAAAATTTCTGCTCCTCAGTCACACTAGCACATAGCCACATGTGGCTAGTGGCTATTGTATATTACAGAGCGGGTATAGAGCATTTCCACTATTGCAGAATGTCCTGCTGCCTAGCACTGCCCCATAGACTAATTTGCTGGTCCAGAATCCAAGTGTCCAGCTACTGGGGAGCCCAGAGGGCTGGTAGAGATGGTCCAGTCCTGCCCCAGACCAGAGTAGGAGGCAGAAGACCGAGTTCCGGTCCCAGCTGTGCTGTTAACTCATAGGTAGTCTTGGTCTTCAATTAGGGATCACCTAACCTGGTTTACTCATCTATAAAATGGGTGTAAGCACTCATTGAGTCTGTCAGTGAATTACTTTTTTAGCATCTACTAAGATGAGGCCCTGTGATACCTATCTGTTGGATTTCTAGCAGCACCCCTCAGAGCTGATTGAAACACTGATGTGTTACAGCTCTGCGAGTGAGAACCGCCCAGATAAAGTGCGTGAAGTGCCTTCCCCTGGCCTAGCACAGAAGAGGGCTCAGCGTGCTGGCTGTGCTGCCAGAAACCACTGAAATCAAGTGGTCTTTTCAGAGAGAACTTTTCAGTCCCCCCTTCACGTTGTGCTGGTCGTCTCACCTATTTCACAAGCTGAAAAAGGCTTAAGAGAAGAGACAGCAGGGCTACAGAAGCTGTGTGTCTGGTCAAGGTATGGCTTTAATCTCAGACTACCTCCCCACGTTCCCACCCCCATCTAGCCAGGTTACAGGCTCCAGGAGCCCATGGTAAGCAGCAGTTATTCAGGCTCCCACTCAGCTCAGATGAACCTGGAGTATCTGATGTAGAGGGAGAAGCTGGAGGAAATGTCTTCACTTTTCATCTTGGCCCAACAGCATCCTAGCCATTCCAGCATCTCCTGTTTGTAGGCCGTAGGAGGTGGATGGGAGAAGTGAAACCCAGGCAGGAGAGATGCCCACAACACTCAGAGTGCTTGGAATTGCTGGCATTCAAGCCTCCTATGGTACCCAGCATGAGGACAACGCTTCAGGTGCCTGACCCTCATGCCCATCTCAGTACTGGCTGTCTCCATCACGTGTATGCCCAGATGAGGACACCTGAGCCCCGCAGCCCTGTGCTTCCAGAGCAACAATCTCGGCTGCAAGACAGGAGACCCAAGGTCCCATCTCTGTCCCACCATCACCCTAACTGTGTGATCTTGGGTAAGTCAACCAACCTCCCAGGTATGTGTATCAGTAAAATGATGATGCCCATCTCACTTGTGTGTTTTAATGAGAACCAGAGTTTGAAAGCTAAAAGAAAAGACTGTGCACAAATTAAAGCCACAGGCAAAGGTATAGATACTTTGTGTGTAGGATGGGTACACTGGAGAAGGACTGGGGATGCCTGGAGTAAGATCCCAAGTAAGGAATCTGCAGCTTTAGGGTCACGGAGAAAAAGCCAAGAGCTAGGATAAGGCTCTCAAACCTTTCCCCTATCACTGATCTGCAGCTTGTGTGAGTGCCCCAGCTTTCTTCCCGAGCCCTCTCGGGGACAGTTGGATCCCAACTTTCACCTGTGGTCGAATATCCTGGATAGCATCTCTGCAGGTCACGTAGCCTGTGCTTGGATACCACCAGTGACTGAGAGCTCACTACCTTACACGTCTGCCCACTTCAACTCTGGGCGGTCCTAGCTGATAAAACAGCAGGAAAAAGGGGGTTCTTTTTGAGAGCTGTCTCTAATTTATTGTGAGTGACTTCCTGGACAGTCAAGTTAAGGAGGATGCTGAGGCTGTCCAGGTTCAGTGGTACTGTGATTAATTAACCTTGTCTGCCACGGGTATCAAAGAGGGCAGCTATGGAATGAATGCAACACATCTGCCCCCAGTCCTAAAAGCTCTTCTTTACTATGAGTCATTTCTGCCTGTACCTATTGGTCCTTGTTTTTCTCTACAGCAAACAGTGTCTGTGGTCTTGAGTTTTGTTGTTGTTTGGTTGCTAAGTCATGTCCAACTCTTTTGAGACCCTATGGACTGTAGCCCTCCAGGCTTCTCTGTCCATGGGATTCTCCAGGCAAGAATACTGGAGTGGCTTGCCATTTCCTTCTCCAGGGGATCTTCCTGACCTTGGGATTGAACCTGAGTCTCCTGCATTGGCAGGTGGATTCCTTACTGTCTGTGGCCTTGCCAAATGCCAATCCTCTTCCTTCCTTCCCTGTCCTGCCATGAATTTCTCCCCAGTATCTCAGAAGAAGCTGACCTCTCAGCAGCTCCAGGTTTACCATGATTCGCTCTAACTAACCAGAGTAATCCCACCCTCCCTACACAATGAGTAGTTTACAAATGAGCACGTGGCCCCGTTCCAGCCAATGAGATCAGAGATATTTGCTGAAGACTTCTAAGAGCTTTCCTCATTTTCATGAGAGTTACAGGAAGTCAGCTCTTGCTTTCCTACTGGAAGAGAATAGAGAGCATACAGCCCATAATGCTGCTGGCATCCGTCATAAACATTCTGGGGTCACCAATTTAGGGCAAGGCTGCTAAAGAGTAGAGCAAAGCAATGGAAAGAACCTGAGGCCTAGATTATATCACTGAGCCCATGAATCAACCACCCTCAAAGGCCATCTATCTCTGCATCTCCAGTGATGCAAACTACTATATGCCCTAGCTATGGAAACCTGTTAGAGTTGGGTGTTCTGTTGCCTGCACCAAACTCATCTCCCTTGGACCATGGAGACATAACACATCGAATTCATCTTGGAATGTCCAGCAATGGCCACTCTGCTCCCATCTTTAGTTCCTTCATCCACTCCTCACATGGAATGAATGAGAGAGTGATAGTAGCTCAGTCATGTCCGACTCTATGAACCCATAGACTGTAGCCTGCCAGGCTCCTTTGTCTCCAGGCAAGAACACTGGAGTGGGTTGCCATTTCATATAGAATGGCTGAGAGTATTTCAGCATTTTGAATATACTCTTCTGAGTATATTCATATTTTAAGTAATTCTTCCCTGGTGGTGCCAGTGGTAAAGAATCCGCCTGCAATGCAGGAGATGAGGCAGGAGACTGGAGTTCGACCCCTGGGTAGGGAAGTTCCATCGGAGAAGGGAATGACAACCCACTCCAGTATTCTAGCCTGGGAAATCCCATGGACAGAGGAGCCTGGAGGGCTACAGCCCATGGGGTGGCAAAGAGTCAGACACAACTGAGCACACAGCACACGTTAATGTGCACTTGATACTAGTTTCTGTTTTCCATACCTAGGCATCTGTGAGGCCAGCAGAAAAGTGAGCACCAGCTCTATACTCTGCCACTCTGCCTCCTGCCACAGTCCCAGGAACCCGTGCGCTGCTAATTGTCACATGGGGTTTCTCTTTGCTTGGCTTGGCTGAGGCAGCCAAGTTCTTCCTGGCTTCTGGGTAAATAACTCATGTTCTCGTCACTGCGCGTCATAGATAGAGAGTTTTCAGTGGGGTTCAATGTAATTGCTACCATCTATCACTTTAATAGCCTAATGAAGGTGAGATGTAATTAGAAAGGGTGTCGGCGGAATATGGAGTTTGTTTTACAATTATCTATACAGCCAGGGGGACCATTGGCACAGAACATTGCCTTTTAAAAGCCCGAGAAACATGTGGCATAAATGTTCATTGTTGAGTGACTTAAAGGGACCTGTGGTTTTTCTTGTAGCTCCTCTGAATACTGATGCAGGTTTGTTTGCTTTGGACAATAGATGGGCTCAGAAGAAAGTTGCATAAAAAGTGAAAGTGAGTTTTACTGAATCAAATCTTCATTTCCTATTGAGTTACATTAACATTGCAAAGTTGTTTCACTTGCTCTGTCATCTCTTGAGTGTCTTGGCTGCCCCTTCTTTGATGAGCAGTTAATGATTTCTAAACAAACATGCTGACAAACCTAGACAACATATTAAAAAGCAGAGACATTACTTTGCCAACAAAGGTCCATCTAGTCAAAGCTATGGTTTTTCCAGTAGGCATGTATGAATGTGAGAGTTATAAAGAAAGCTGAGCACCAAAGAATTGATGCTTTTGAATTGTGGGGTTGGAGAAGACTCTTGAGAGTCCCTTGGACAGCAAAGAGATCAAACCAGTCAATCTTAAAGGAAATCAGTCCTGAATATTCTTTGAAAGGACTCATGCTGAAGCTGAAGCTTCAGTACTTTGGCCACATGATGTGCAGAACTGACTCATTGGGAAATACCCTGATGCTGGGAAAGACTGAAGGCAGGAGAAGGGGATGACAGAGGATGAGATGGTTGGATGGCATCACTGACTCAATGTACATGAGTTTGAGCAAGCTCCAGGAGTTGGGATGGATAGGGAAGCCTGGCATGCTGTGGTCCATGGGGTCATAAAGAATTTGACATGACTGATCAACTGAACTGAAACAATTATCATCATCACCTGGACTCACAAGTGAAAGGAACTCTGGTAGCATAAATTCCTTTTCTTCAAGTGAAGCATTTCTCCCTGAGGGCTTTTTTTAAACTTTCATTAAAATATACATTTTATTATTATACATTTATAGTAGTAAATATGCATTTACTACTATAGGGAGGCCTGGTGTGCTGCAGTCCATGGGGTTGCAAAGAATTGGACACGACTGAGTGACTGAACTGAACTGAAAATATACATAACAAAGGATTTACCATTTTAACCATTTTAAGTGTACAATTCAAAGGCATTAAGTATATTCACAGTGTTGTGGAAAGTGGCACTATGATCAATTCCAGAAATTTTTTATCATCCCAATCAGAAACTCTATCCATAAAGCAGTAACTCCCATTTTGCCTCCCTTAGTCCTTGGTGACCTGCATTCTACTTCCTGTCCTGATGAATTTGATGCTCTAGGTACATCATGGAAGTGGAATCTATAGTATTTGTCCCTTTGAGTCTTGCTTCTTTCACTTAGCATAATGTCATCAAAATTTATTCATGTTGAAGCATGTGTTCTGATTTCCTTCCTTTTCAAGGCTGCATAATATTCCACTGTGGTTATACACCAGCTTTTGTTTATCCATTCATCCATCAATGGACACTGGAGTTGCTTCTACTTTTTTGGCTATTATGAATAATACTACTATGAACATGGTATACAAATGTGTTTTAGTCCCTGCTTTTAATTTTGGGGGGTATGTATTCAGAAAGGGGATTGCTGGATCATATAATTCTATGTTTAACTTTCTGAGAAACTGCCATGTGGTTTTCCACAGTCACTACACCATTTTACATTCCTATCAGCAATGCACAAAAGCTCTAATTTGTCCATATTCTCACTGACACATTTTCTTTTCCGTTTTTAAAAACAATAATCATCCTAGTGGGTATGAAGTAGTAATCTCATGTGGTTTTGATTTGCATTTCTCCTCCAGGTTTTCAATCTCCAAGTCCCTCAAAAGGAGCTTACAGGTGATAGTACCCAATGGTAGCAAGGCCTCAGAATTGGAAGCAACCAGAATCAATGCATAGGAGCCTTGCCTGGGATGCAAGCCAGGGATTTTGATTTCTCCATAAGAGACAGGTTAAAGCACCACACTATACTCTAATTTAAATAGGGGAGAGAGCCCCAGATTTGAGAATAAACAGACATGGCCCTTACCACTGTCCTGTCATCAGGGTGGTCTTGGGTTGGTCATTCAACCTCTCCAAACAGCAGTTTTTCATCTGTAAAATGTGGATGCCTTCCTCTCAGATTGGTTATAGAGTGTTAAACAACATAATGATATAGAAGCACCTGGCACCATTTAGCACATGTAAGGCCCTCGATAAATAGAATCCACCTACAGAGTGGTTCATGACTGTACCTTGACTTCTACTGGGCTCAGTCTGTCCAAAAGTGAACCTTAGTAAATCCCATGAGGGCACAGACTGAATCACACATTCCTCTCAAATCCCTGCAGGCTAGTACAGCCTCAGCTATGTAGGACTCTCGGTTGGTTGCCAAGACTCGTTACTTGGACCACAGCTTTCAATCTAAGACCAAAAGAGGCAAAGTAATAGAAAGAAGGGGCTTCCCTAGTGGCTCAGAGGTAAAGAACCCATCTGCCAATGCAGGAAACGTGAATTTGATCCCTGGGTCAAGAAGATCCTCTGGAGAAGGAAATGGCAACCCACTCCAGTCTTCTTGCCTGGGAAATTTCAAGGACAGAGGAGCCTAATGGGCTACAGTCTATGGGGTTGTGAAGAGTCAGACACGAGAAAGACTAAAAAACAGCAGCAACAACAATAGAACGAAGGCTAGCCTCTAAGTCAACAGGAGGGTATAGGGGACAGTACAGGGCAAACAACTTGACATCAACCAAACCCTAGACCTGAAGAGGAACAACGGTAGCTCCCATGTGAGGAGCACTGCATGGTTGCCAGGGCATTTCTAAGATCCAGTATTATTTCCCCTAAGCCTCACAGCAACCCCTGAGAAAGGGGTCATTCCCATTCTCATTAGGCAGATGAACCAATCAAAGTTCAGAGGTTTAGAGACTTTCCTGAGGTCCAGGATCCTGGAGTCAGTGGGGTCTTCTGACACAGGGGGCCAAGACCGGCTGATGATAGTTCATTCTGAGCTCCTCAATCAAAACCCATTTCAGCTTCCAGTCTGATGACAGGAAGGCAAGCAACAAAGATCAAGAGGCTTTCACCTTCCTCACACCCAGAATTTCATTATCCAGAGAATTTCCTGGATGGTCTGTTCCGTTTATGTATAGAAGTTTGCTAAAGTGGCAATGAGAGTTCTGTATTCTCCCAAACAGTTGTCAGAATCAAAGCTCAGGGCAGTTTCTCTGGCTCAGCTGTGAGAACGACCTCCTCCTTAATCACCTTCTCTCTCCCCACCCCACCCAGCGCCCCTGCTGCCTTGGGTTTGATTGTGGTTCAACCCACAGAAAGAAATCAGCAGCAAACAGACCCCTGGATAGCTGACCCTCATTTAAAAGATACTGTCAGAGGGAAGAACATCGCCACCAGATAACGATCACCATGGCTAGATAAATGCCAGGGCTTGTCTCCTGATGGATGCTGTGTGAGGAAATAACAATTACTCACCCTAGCTTTGTTGGATTGCCGTGGGCTCACCCTTGCCAAGGGGGCATAGGCACCCTATGGCGACTGAGCCCCTGGGAACCAAGAACAGCCTGTTTGATACCCAGTGGCCCAGACCAGGAGGCTGGAGATGCTCAATGGGCAACGGGGAGGGAAAGAGGCTCCAGCTCCAAACTGCTGTGTGACTGTGGGGTGCTTTGCTGATCTGACAGTGCCTCAGTTTCTCCAGCCTGGACTACCATGGTTGTCACTTGCCACCCCAGGCTGTTTCAGGTGTTCGAGAAACACTTGAAAGCAATGTTAGGATGTCAAATGGCATTCCCAGCACTGGTGAAGCACCTACATCAGCTCCATTTTCACAGCTGGCAGATAGCAGGGGCAGGAGGGTTGGAAGGAGAGATGATGGAGTGGGAAAGAGGCTTGAAACGGGGTTGGGAGGTTATACCCCCTCCCCCACCAAGTGTGAGGATACTGGCAATGTAGTAACTTGCAGGACAACACAAAGCCCAGTTTTCCTTTCTGGATGAAAGAATACTAGATTTGGAGTCAGATGGCCCTGGATTCCATTCATTAACTATGTGACTATGAGCCAGACAGTCTTGTTGACTTTCAATATCCTGACTTTAAAATGGGAATATGACCCTGCCCAAGACTGGATTATTGTAGTAGCCTCCTAACCAATGTCCTGGTTTCTGCTGCACCTGTCTTCAGTCAGTTTTTAAAAACTCTGATCAGATGCTACACCAGTGTACTTCACTCCCACTGTGGTTACGGCTTCTGTTCCATAGAGAGGAGAGGGAGGTGGGAGGGGGGATCAGGATGGGGAATACATGTAAATCCATGGCTGATTCATGTTAATGTATGACAAAAACCACAATATTGTAAAGTAATTAGCCTCCAACTAATAAAAATAAATGGAAAAAAAAAAAAAAAAAAACACTCAGTCTTCACGCTGACCTAAAAGGCCTCCTGGGATCGGGTCCCATGTTCCCTCTCTGACCTTACCTCCTTTTACCCACCCTGTGCAGCTTCCATAGCCCCTCACTGCAGCTCAGCACCTTTGCACTGGTTGTTCCCATTACCCGGAAAACCCTTGCCCAGGTATTTGTCTGACTCACTCCCTCATCTTCCTCAAGTGTTTGCTCAAAAGTTTCCTTTATAAGAACACCCACTCTCATCAACCTTTTGTGCTCAATCCTCTGCATCCTGCAAGCTCACCCACTTCTGACTTTCCCAATTCACCTTATCTCACTGTACTTTTCTTCAGTATGTACTACCTTCAACCACTCTAGATACTTACTGTTAACTCCTTAAATTACAGATATTCAGGGTTTATTGCCTGTCTCTTCTAAGAACATTTTACTACAGAAGGTGCTGGGATTTTTGTCATTTTTATTCAATGCTGTATCCCCAGCATCTAGAAAAGTGCCTGGCATGTAGTAGATGATCAGTGAATATGTATTAAATAAAGTGAGTGCTGAATTATGGATGTTTTTCTTGGCTTTGTAGAGGATCAGAAATAACAGATATAAAGCACTCAGCACAGGACTGTCCCCAGGCTATGTTCTATTGTCATTAGTACTAAATGCGCATGCAAGGGGTGTGGATGTGATGTGTGTGATGTGCTGTGGTGGGTAGTGTGTGTGATGCTTTAAACTCTGCCTGCTTCATGGATCAACACACAAGATTTCCGGGGACTCATATGAGAATATGTATATCAGCACAGAAGGTCTTACAAATGCTCACAATGACTCTTTGCACAATGTATTATTATAATAATTCTCATTGGAGATGAGATAAGAGCCTCGTTTTGTCAAAGTTGCAAAGTTGGGCTTCTAAAGGAACCACTCCCCACTCCCTAGCTGCCAGTAAGGGGAATAATTGTATCTATTTTTCACAATTGGTGGCTAACATTTTAAAAAATGTTTCTTGTTAAAACATTTGAAAATGAACCTATAGAAAATTAAAATCTCCCAAGCACTACCACCCAAAGCAAGTAGGAACAACATTTTAGTATGAACCCTTCAGGCATTTGTTTTATATATGTATAAATAAAATTAATATTAATAAAATTGTGTTCTTACCATAAATATTATGTATTAACTTGCTCTTAAAAAGCTATATTACAGATGTTTTTTCATGTCTTTGCATTCAGATTGACTTCATCCTTTTTACTGACTATGTAGTATTCCACAATCTTAACCAATCTTCTATTGATAGAATTTAGTTTTTCTCCAGTTTTTCCCCATTACAGATAATGCTGCAGTGATCATCCTTGTACATATTACTGTTTTTGTTGGCTAGAAACCTAGAAGAAGATGTTCTGGATTGAAGGACAGGCATATTTTAAATTTTGGTTAAGAGTCTTATTCTCTATTAGTGAACCACTAAAGTACCTGGACCAATGAACAAAGTTTCTGTCCAAACTCACCATTCATGGGGAATTTCTCCGCACACTTCTCTCTTCAGTTTGAACAGGAGGCAAACACTTACCCTGAGAATATATGTTTAAAACATTTTCCCTGCAGTCTCAGATTCCTACTAGAAAAGCTCCCTGCATAGCAGCAGATTCTAATGCTTAATAAGCATCCAACATTCACAACCAAGTGTAATATAAACCATAAAGTTTTTACCCAGTTTTTTTTTTTAATCCAAAAGAAGTTCCTTTCCCTGGGTATTATTTCATTTTCTCAAATTCTTTTTCAACATCTGCTGAGATGATCATATTATTTTTCTCCTCTGTTCAGTTAATGTGATGAAATATATTGATTTTCAAATGTTGAAACAACCTTGCATTCCTGGGACAAACTCCACTTAGTCAAGATGGATTATCTTTTTTTCTGGATGTGACTTGCTATATTTTGTTTATGATTTTTGTACCTGTGTTCAGGAGGGCTATCACCTGTAATTTTTGTAGAGACTGTCAGATTTTTGTACGAGGCTTATGGTGACCTCTCATAAAAAACAGTGGGGCATGTTCCTCTATTTTCTGAAAGCATTTATATAAGATTGGTGATAAAATGAACAATAAAACTGCCTGAATTTAGGGAGTTTATTGTGATTTTAGATTTAAGATTTTAGACAAATCTAATGACTTTAATACAGGGCTCTTCAGATTCTCTAATTTGTGTCAGTTTTAGCAAACTTTCGTCTTTTAAGGAATTCATTCATTTCATCTAAGTTATCAAGTTTGTAGGCATAAACTTGTTTATATCTTTATTATAATTTTTATGTTTGTGGGATCTGTAGTGATAACAGACCCCTAATATAGTTTGTGCTTCTCTCTTTTTTTTAATCAATATAGCTAAAGGTTTTATTGATTGTATTAATCTTTTAAAAAGACTACATTTATCGCTCTGGTTAGTTTTCTTTATTGTCTTTTTTATATTTCATTAATTTCTGCTCAAATCTTTATTATTTTCTTTCTTATATCTACATAGGGTTTAATTTGCTCATTTTTAAGTGATAGAAATGTAGATAATTAATTTTAAGCCTTTCTTCTTTTCCAATGTGGGTATTATATCAATGAATTTCCCTCTAAGTACTGCTTTAGCTGTATCATACAATTTTGATATATTGTATTATTACTATTTAGTATGAAATATTTTCTAATTTTCCTAGTGATTTCTTCATTGACTCATGACTGATTTAGAAATATATTGTTTAATTTCTAATTATTTAAGCCTGTATATATATATCTTATATTAGATTTCTAATTTAATTCTGTTAATACTCTAAAAGCATTCAATCTTTTTAAATGTATGGAAATTTATTTTGTGGCCCAGGATATGTTTTGGGCCACTGATTTAGAAATGTAGTGTTTAATTTCTAATTATTTAAGCCTGTATATATATCTTATCTTAGATTTCTAATTTTTTTTTCCATTTATTTTTATTAGTTGGAGGCTAATTACTTTACATCATTACAGTAGTTTTTGTCATACATTGAAATGAATTAGCCATGGATTTACATGTATTCCCCATCCCAGTCCCCCCTCCCACCTCCCTCTCCACCCGATCCCTCTGGGTCTTCCCAGTGCACCAGGCCCGAGCACTTGTCTCATGTATCCAACCTGGGCTGGTGATCTGTTTCACCCTAGATAATATACATGTTTCAATGCTGTTCTCTTGAAACATCCCACCCTCGCCTTCTCCCAGAGTCCACAAGTCTGTTCTATATTTAATTCTGTTAATTCTTTAAAAGAGTTCAATCTTTTTTTAATTTATTTTTTATTGAAGGATAATTGCTTTACAGAATTTTGTTGTTTTCTGCCAGAAGAATTCAATCTTTTGAAATGTACTGAGATTAATTTTGTGACCCAATGTATGTTTTACCTTGCTGACTGTTCTGTGTGCACTTGAAAAGAATCTGTATGTTGTTGTTGTTGAGTATACTATTCTATAAATGTCAATTCAATCAAATGGTTTGTAGTGTTGTTCAGATATTCTGTGTCTTTGCAAATTTTTGTCTCCATTTTTGCCAGTTACTGAGAGGATGATATTGAATTTGTCTAGGTCTTCCTTTAATTTTGATATGCTGTAATTTTTATCCATATATGTTTGAAGGTCTGCAATCACAAAAAAGTTCTGTATTTGTGCATACATATTTATTATTGTTATGTTCTCTTGAAGAATTAATTCTTTTATCATTATGAAACGTAATATTGTTTTACTGTGAACTCACTTTGCATGATATTAGTAGAACAACTTCAAAGTTCTTTGATTAATAGTTTCATGCTGTTCTGGACTTTTACTTTCAAACTGTTTCTTAATATTTAACATATGTCCCTTGTCCCCTAAAATCAGGAACAAGACAAGGGTGCCCACTCTCACCACTACTATTCAACATAGTTTTGGAAGTGTTGGCCACAGCAGTCAGAGCAGAAAAAGAAGTAAAAGGAATCCAGGTAGGAAAAGAAGAAGTGAAACTCTTGCTGTTTGAAGATGACATGATCCTCTACATAGAAAACCCTAAAGACTCCACCAGAAAATTACTAGAGCTTATCAATGAATACAGTAAAGTTGCAGGATATAAAATTAACACACAGAAATCCCTTGCATTCCCATACACTAACAATGAGAAAACAGAAAGAGAAATTAAGGAAACAATACCATTCACCATTGCAACAAAAAGAATAAAATACTTAGGAGTATATCTACCTAAAGAAACAAAAGACCTATACATAGAAAACTATAAAACACTGATGAAAGCAATCAAAGAGGACACAAACAGATGGAGAAATATACCTTGTTCATGGATTGGAAGAATCAATATTGTCAAAATGACTATACTACCCAAAGCAATCTATAGATTCAGTGCAATCCCTATCAAGCTACCAATGGTATTTTTCACAGAACTAGAACAAATAATTTCACAATTTGTATGGAAATACAAAAAACCTCGAATAGCCAAAGCAATCTTGAGAAAGAAGAATGGAACTGGAGGAAGCAACCTGCCTGACTTCAGACTATACTACAAAGCCACAGTCATCAAGACAGTATGGTACTGCCACAAAGACAGAAACATGGATCAGAATAGAAAGCCCATAGATAAATCCACGAACTTATGGTCACCTTATCTTCGACAAAGGAGGCAAGGATATACAATGGAAAAAAGACAACCTCTTTAACAAGTGGTGCTGGGAAAACTGGTCAACCACTTGTAAAAGAATGAAACTAGAACACTTTCTAACACCATACACAAAAATAAACTCAAAATGGATTAAAGATCTAAATGTAAGACCAGGAACTATAAAACTCCTAGAGGAGAACATAGGCAAAACACTCTCCAACATAAATCACAGCAGGATCCTCTATGACCCCCCTCCCAGAATATTGGATATAAAAGCAACAATAAACAAATGGAACCTAATGAAACTTAAAAGGTTTTGCACAACAAAGGAAACTATAAGCAAGGTGAAAAGACAGATTTCAGAATGGGAGAAAATAATAGCAAATGAAGCAACAGACAAAGGATTAAGCTCAAAAATATACAAGCAACTCCTGCAGCTCAATTCCAGAAAAATAAATGACTCAGTCAAAAAATGGGCCAAAGAACTAAACACACATTTCTCCAAAGAAGACATACAGATGGCTAACAAGCACATGAAAAGATGCTCAATATCACTCATTATCAGAGAAATGCAAATCAAAACCACAATGAGGTACCATTACACGCCAGTCAGGATGGCTGCTATCCAAAAGCCTACAAGCAATAAATGCTGGAGAGGGTGTGGAGAAAAGGGAACCCTCTTACACTGTTGGTGGGAATGCAAACTAGTACAGCCACTATGGAGAACAGTGTGGAGATTTCTTTAAAAACTGGAAATAGAACTGCCATATGACCCAGCAATCCCACTTCTGGGCATACACACTGAGGAAACCAGACCTGACAGAGACACGTGCACCCCAATGTTCATCGCAGTACTGTTTATAATAGCCAGGACATGGAAGCAACCTAGATGCCCATCAGCAGACGAATGGATGAGGAAGCTGTGGTACATATACACCATGGAATATTACTCAGCCATTAAAAAGAATTCATTTGAATCAGTTCTAATGAGATGGATGAAACTGGAGCCCATTATGCAGAGTGAAGTAAGCCAGAAAGATAAAGACCAATACAGTATACTAATGCATATATATGGAATTTAGAAAGATGGTAACGATAATCCTATATGCAAAACAGAAAAAGAGACACAGATGTACAGAACAGACTTTTGGACTCTGTGGGAGAAGGCGAGGGTGGGATGTTCTGAGAGAACAGCATCAAAACATGTATATTATCTAGGGTGAAACAGATCACCAGTCCAGGCTGGATGCATGAGACAAGTGCTTGGGGCTGGTGCACTGGGAAGACCCAGAGGGATGGGGTGGGGAGGGAGGTGGGAGGGGTTATCGGGATGAGGAACACATGTAAATCCATGGCTGATTCATGTCAATGTATGACAAAAACCACTACAATATTGTAAAGTAATTAGCCTCCAACTAATAAAAATAAATGGAAAAAAATAATAATAAAATAAAAATTTTTTTAAAAGAAAAAAAAAATGTCCCTTGGTGGATGATATATAATTGGGTGTTGATTTTTATCCATTCTTACAACCTCTTCCTTTTATGTTAAACCATATAATTTTAATTTATGTTAAAATTGATATGTTTGAATAAGACTACCATTTTGATATTTTATTTTCTGTTGGTTCGATCAATTTTTTGTTTTTCTGTTTTTTCTTTCCTATCTACTTTCAGTTAATTGAATATTTCTTATTATTTCATTTTACTATCTCTACCGATTTTTTACCTGTACCTTTTGGCACTAATTTTCTAGAGATTATAACAGAGTCTTTAACTGCTCACAGAGATTAAATATTGCACACTTAATATAAGACTGCAACAGTGATTTTCTTCAGTATGCTCCTCCCTCTGCCATTCTTTGACTGTATGTGTCATGTAGCATCCTGGCACTGGGTCAGTCAGTTTCAGATATCATAGGCATTTGGTTTCTTCCAAGATGCCAGCTCTTCCTGGCTGCGTGCATGCTAAGTCACTTCAGTTGTGTCTAACTCTTTGCGACCGTATGGACTGTAGCCCACCAAGCTCCTCTGTCCATGGGATTTTCCAGGCAAGAATACTGGAGTTGGTTGCCATTCGCTTTTCCAGGGTCTCTTCCTGACGCAGGGATCAAACCCGCATATGCTGCCTTACAGGCAGATGCTTTACTGCTGAGCCACTGGAAAGCTCCTTTTCTTGTCTAGTAGAGATCAAATTCTCCATGGAGCAGGGGGTGCCCATAAGCTTGTGTTTCCTCAGGTAAAGAAAGAAACATAAAAGGATCTGGAGATCATCTTGAAGATCCCCCAAAATATACAAATGAGGTAATGACCAGGTTCCTCAGGGTCTAACAATAATCTCTGAAGGGCTGAGGATGCACGACATCTGAAAGTTCTGAAGAGTGTGCACAGGCCTAGGACCAACCTGATGGGATTTATGAACATCCAAATTTAAAAACTGAAGGATAAGTAAAGGGGGTGACTCTCTCTCTACAGTAGGGCTCCCCATAGGGTTCCTTTAAGCAATGAACTCCTACTGTGATTGAAGCATTATTTGGTTTGCAAAATTTTAATTAGAACTTACTTTTCCAGAACACATTTACGGTGCCCCTGGCTACTTTGATTTGATGTAGATTTCACTTGTATTTATTTGAGCAGTTAATGTCAGACACTGTGCTGGGCATTGTGCTCAGGAATACTGAGGTTAATAAGACTCAGTCCCTGACCTCCAGGAGACAGTGCTTCATGGAGGAGCTGGGTATGTGCACAGCTAGGTAGAATGCAGCAATGCAGATATACTAAAAGGGCTCTGAGGACACAGAGAATGAAGCAGTGACTTCTGTGCTGGTGAGGACATGTACACTGGGAAACTTAACAGAGGAAAAAGAGTTTCAGTCAACTATCAAGGTCACAAATATTTAGTGAGTCCCTTCCTTGTGTCAGGCAGTACGTCAGGGTCTATAGCACCACAGGAATGACTGTCAGAGTTCCTGCCTTCATGGAGCCTACATTGCAGCTGTGGAGATAATGAACAGGTAAACAAGATAATTACAGACTGTGAAACGTGCTAAGGAAGAGGAAAACAGGCTGGTGATCATCCATATGTAGGAGAGAACTATTTTAAATCCAGTGGGTTGGAAAGTATTCTGGGAGATGGCACTTGAGCTGAGACTTGAAGGATGACAGTAAGTCTCATACAGGAAGAGCTGGTGGAAGCTCCAGATGGAGCATCAGCCAGTGCAAAGGTCCTGGGGTGGGAAAGAGATCATGTACCCTGGCATCCGGTCCCATCACTTCATGGCAAATAGATGGGGAGACAATGGAAACAGGAACAGACTTCATTTTCTTAGGCTCTAAAATCACTGCAGATGGTGACTGCAGCCATGAAATTAAAATACGCTTGCTCCTTGGAAGAAAAGCTATGACAAACCTAGCTGCTGCTCCTGCTGCTGCTAAGTCGCTTCAGCCGTGTCCAGCTCTGTGCGACCCCATAGACAGCAGCCCACCAGGCTCCCCCGTTCCTGGGATTCTCCAGGCAAGAACACTGGAGTGGGTTGCCATTTCCTCCTCCAGTGCATGAAAGTGAAAAGTGAAAGTGAAGTCGCTCAGTCATGTCTGACTCGTAGCGACCCCATGGACAGCAGCCTACCAGGCTCCTCCATTCATGTGATTTTCCAGACAAGAGTACTGGAGTGGGTTGCCATTGCCTTCTCCATGACAAACCTAGACACCATATTAAAAAGCAGAGACATTACTTTACCAACAAAGGTCTGTCTAGTCAAAGCTATGGTTTTTTCCAGTAGTCATGTATGGATGTGAGAGTTGGACTATAAAGAAAGCTGAGTGCCAAAGAATTGATGCTTTTGAACTGTGGTGTTGGAGAAGACTCTGGAGAGTCCCTTGGACTACAAGGAGATCAGACAAATCAATCTTAAAGGAAATCAGTCCTGAATATTCATTGGAAGGACCGATGCTGAAGTTGAAGCTCCAATACTTTGGCCACCTGATTCAAAGAACTGACTCATTGGAAAAGACCCTGATGCTGGGAAAGATTGAAGGTAGAAGAAGAAGGGATCGACAGAGGATGAGATGATTGGATGGCATCACTGACTCGATGGACATGAGTTTGAGCAAGCTCCGGGAGTTGGTGATGGACAGGGAAATCTGGCTTGCTGCAGTCCATGGGGTCTCAAAGAGTTAGACACGACTGAGTGACTGAATTGACTGAGGGACTGAACTGACTGATCCTGGGAAGAGAAGGAGGTTGCTATGGCTAGAGTATGCTGGGCAATGGGGAAGGCTGCACTCACAGGGTAAAGAGTTATCTTGCTGCTTTTGGGAATAGGGGAGGTTTTTAAGCAGGAGGAGGAAATTCAATTGGCTTTTAGGGTTAGGGTAAAGAATTCTCCTGCAATGCAGGAGACCCCGGTTTGATTCCTGGGTCAGGAAGAACTGCTGGAGAAGCGATAGGCTACCCACTCCAGTATTCTTGGGCTTCCCTTGTGGCTCATCTGGTTAAGAACCCTCCTGCAATGTGGGAGACCTGAGTTCAATCCATGGGTTGGAAAGATCCCCTGGAGAAAGGAAAAGCTATCCACTCCATTATTCTGGCCTCGAGAATTCCATGGATTGTATAGTTCATGGGGTTGCAAGGAGTCAGACATTACTGAGCAACTTCCCCTTTTAGGGTTAGCAAGAGGTGCATCTCCTGGGAACAACCTCAGCACTTCCCATCTAGTTTAGGGCAACGTCACTATCTGATGGATTCTATTGATAGTACCTTGACCTAAAGTTTTGACCTTTTATTCCTTGTACATTTTTGCATCAGGTTTGATTTTTTTCATAATATTGTTTTAGAATGTGATTTCTCTTTATTACTGAATTCTTGGCATCCCTGAAAATTTTATGCCTGAGGTGAGTGACTCACTCTCATCATCCTAGTTCTAGCTCAGTTTTCTAAGCCCTCACCCTCTTTCTCATAAGCAGCTCAATGGGAAGGAAGTTGGCTCAGCTTTTATTTTCCTGCCAGAAATTTTAACACCTCCCACCCTGCACCTTTCTCTGGCATATTTATCTTGCGAGCACAGAGATATGGCTCTTCTCCACTGTCTAATCTTTCTCGAATGCTGAGAGGCTGGAAAACCATCAGCCATCCTCAGAAACTGGCAAACAGGAGGGCTTCAAAGCAGACAGACTCAGAAACTTGGTGACAAGCCCCACTCTGCAGACCTAGAGAATCTGGCTGAAGTGCCCTTTGTCCTTTGTGGGAACCATCAGTAGTCTTAAAGAGGGGTATGCTTTCTACCTGAAAAAGATAAAGAAACTGACAGAGGTCTGGCCACTGGCAGAGAAAAATGAAAAATGCTAATGAAGTGACTTTGGTAAGCTTTTAATTCCAAGCCAGGTAGCCACCGGCATGTGAACCTGGCACAGATTTGAATGTTTTTATCTGGCTTCCTCTGAAGCCCTGGCATACTTTCTGATGCTGAGCTAAGTAAGATGCCCAGTGAAATCAGAGCCTGGATTTGAGAGGTTCAAATCTAGGGAGGAGCCCCAGGTAGGTAAGGGGATTGGGGCTCAGTTCTGTGTGACCTACTTGGCCACTCCTGTTTCATACCTCTAAGCCTCTCTGATAAAATCTCCTGTTTTTGTCATTCGGTCACTAAATTGTGTCCAACTCTTCTGTGACCCCCTGGACTGTAGCCTGCCAGGCTCCTCTGTCCATGGGATTCTCCTGTTGGGTCTTCCTTATCCCCTACTGGACTCTGAATCCTCAAGGGCTTCAATTTGTCTTAATCAACTTTAAAAAAATCTTATCTGCAGCACGTGGCATGTGCCTGGCACATAGTACACCCTTAACAAATTTGGGGTTGACTGAAATTTTGAATGATGCCTAAGATTTAAAAAGAAATTTAGTAATGGTGACATAAAGTCCTATGCCAAGGAGGGAGGGGCCAAAAGCACCCTGGGGCCCCTTTAAATTGTACTTAACTCATCAATCCTTGTCTTCTACTCTCTGCCTTCTCGACTGGATTTATTCTTACTAATGAACTCTTCCTACCGTCAGAGTCTAAATTGGAAAATTCTTCATTGTTCTTGAAGAACTTTGAATAATGTCTCAAGTACATATATTATACTGGAGGGAAGGTTGGATTTAGGGAAGAATATGGGTTTCATGCTTTTCAGACCTAGTCTTGGAAATTGCTTTTATTTTAAAAAATGACTTCTTAAGTATGATGTGAATTTTGAGTGCAAGAGATATGCATTTACACAAATTCCTCAAACTCTTGCCACAGTCAATGTTGACCTCTTTGTGGGAAATCCAGTGGGTAAGATTTTGTGTGAAATATTTTTGTGCCACTGATTTTACAAGTCCTCTCTGAGTCTGTGGCATTATTAACTGCTCTTCCTGACACCTTCTCCGCTCCTGGTTTCCATGACTGCATCTCCTTTCTCTTCCCCTCTCAGTCAGTCTTTGCTGTCTCTGTCTCCGTTCCCTCCTCCTGCCCCTTAAACATGAATTCCCTGGATCCTCTCCCAGGAGGATCTCACTGCCCTCATGCACTGTGTCAATTCCATGCCTATGGCTTCCACATCTTTCCTTCCTGCTCCCATCTCATCCTGGGGCTCCGGGTTCAAATACCCAACCTCCTTAGATCACACCACTTGGGTTCTTATTGTGCCTGAAATTAAATTTGCCTGAGAGAAAACCATTTGCCTTTCTTCTTATCTCACCTATGGAGAAGGCAATGGTACCCCACTCCAGTACCCTTGCCTGGAAAATCCCATGGATGGAGGAGCCTGGTAGGCTGCAGTCCATGGGGTCGCAGAGTCAGGCAAGACTGAGCGACTTCACTTTCACTTTTCACTTTCATGCATTGGAGAAGGAAATGGCAACCCACTCCAGTGTTCTTGCCTGGAGAGTCCCAGGGATGGGGGAGCCTGGTGGGCTGCCGTCTATGGGGTAGCACAGAGTCAGACACGACTGAAGCGACTTAGCAGCAGCAGCAGCAGCATCTCCCCTAACCTCCTCCCTGACCTGATTCTTTGTCTCCATTAATGACATCACCACCCATTTAGACATGCAGAGCAATCTTCAAAGATTCCTGCCGGCTCATCTCACATACAGAAAAATGTAAATGCTATGGGTTGTCCTTGGAAATGTTTCTTATCTGTGCCTTTGTCTCCATATCCATTATTCCTGCTCTAGTCAAACCTTCTCATTTTTCTTTTTCTCTTGCCAAAACACTGCAAAACCCCCTAACAGGTCTTCCTCCCCTTAGTCTCCTTTACCAACTGTCCTCCACTCCCATGTCCATTACACGGCTGTTTCACTGTCTGGAGCCTGCTGCTGGGATCGCTGTCCTTCCCCAGCCCAGTGAGTGAACTTGGGGCCCCACAGGACTGGCAGGTGCCTGTGACAATGCTCCCCCTCCCCATGCCCCTGTGACCCACAGATTGCCTTTCCCTTACCCTGCCTAGGGAGGTGGCATAAAAGTGTATGTAGCCTTCATCCACACTAGCATGGCAAGAGCTGACAATAAATCCTCCTTTGGTTTTTCTTTTTTTGTATATATTTATTTATTATTTATTTGGCTGTGCCGGGTCTTAGTTGCAGCATGTAAACTCTTAGTTGTGGCATGTAAACTCTTAGTTGCTGCATTTGGAATCTAGTTCCCTGACCAGGGGTCGAATCTGCATTGGCAGTGTGGAGTCTCTGCATTGGGAATGTGAAGTCTTAGCCACTGGATCCACCAGGAAAGTCCTTCCTTTCATTTTACTTATTACCACTGTAAGCTCCCATTCAGTGGGAAACAGAAAGCCAGCTCTTAGGTCCAGCTTCAGAAAACTAAGATTGACAATTTCCAACATATATGGAAATAGAAAAGTATAATAAATCCCAATGAACTATCATCCACCTTCAACCATTTTTAGCTCATGGCCAATCCTGTTTTATCTCTACTCCCAACACCCCACCCTCTTCCCCCTTCTCAGCCTGGGTTGTGTGCTCAGTCATATCTGACTTTTTGTGACCCCATGGACTGCAGTCCTCCAGCCTCCTCTGTCCAGCCTGGGTTATTTGGATGCAAATCCAAAAGTTGTGTTTTAACAGAGGTAGCACCAGGGTAGGAATCCTTTGTGAGTCACAGCCTCGGTGCCCACGTGGCAGCTCTTGAGGTAAGGGCTCTACCAGGGACTCTGGGAAGCAGTCATGGCTAATCAAGGCTCATGACACTTGTACCACTCTCATCCGTGGTTGATGCCTCCCAGTCTATGTGGAAGCTGAGAGAAGTCCTTGGGGCCTCATGCCAGGACTCCCAGCACTGTGGGTTCCGGCCAAGGCCTCCAAGCACTACCCTCTGCTGGTGGGATCTGGAAAGAATGTGAAAGAGAAAGTTGCTCTGCTGCTGCTCCTGCTTCAGTCGTATCCAACTCTTTGCAACTCCATGGACTATACAGTCCATGGAATTCTCCAGGCCAGAATACTGGAGTGGGTAGCTTTCCCCTTCTCCAGGGGATCTTCCCAACCCAGGGATTGAACCCAGGTCTCCTGCATTGCAGGTGATTTCTTTACCAGCTGAGCCACAAGGGAAGCCCAAGAATACTGAAGTGGGTAGCCTATCCCTTCTCCAGGGGATCTTCCCGACCCAGGAATCAAACTGGGGTCTCCTGCATTGCAGGCAGATTCTTTACCAACTGAACTATCAGGGAAGCCCAGTGGGATCTGGAGCAGCCAGCAAAGCACTGCTCTCCACCTCCCCATGCGGAAGGCCTCAGCAGCAGTACAAGGTGCTCAGCTGACTTCTCAGAAGAAGTTAGAATCCATTCCTGAGCTTAATGAAGGGCTGAGTGAGAAGGAGCAGCAGCTTAACAAAGGGAAGGAACTCAGATTCTGGGGAGTTAAAGTAGAAAAGATGCTATTCAGCTTCCTAGGGATACCTCAGAGGGATTCATAAATATAGTTTGGGGCAGAAACAAGGGTGACCAGGTCACTGGTGACAAAGCAAGGCCATTGGAAGAGAGGAGTGTCAGGCTAGAAACTGCAGTGGTGTGTTTCCCTGGGGCCTCAGCATAGCTTTTTTTTTTGTAATCAAAAACATTTGCAGGGCTCTGGGCTCAAGATACAAATTTGCATATTGCTTTACAAGTCAGCATATGGAGTTTGCTCACCCCTAACACCAAGAAAGGGAAATTAAATTCAATTAGATTAATTAGTGCAACTGATTGCAGATTGTTTTCAGACCTAATATTAAGGGTGCTGCACATAGGAAATACAGAATAGATTTTTTAATTGGGAGAGGGGGGTGGGTGGGAGGGAGCCAACTTGGGCAGCCCAGCCAGGTCTGCTAGAGAGGAGTGAGGGAAATAGCCAGGGTGGGGAGATAGCATGTGCCTCTGCTTCTATGGGACATTTTAGCCTTCTATCTCCCTGCTCCTTTCTGCCCTCCCCCTTGTACACAATAGCTCTAGACTAGGACAGAGATTAACTCCCCTGGGAGATGAAATTTCCAATACCCAATGTTGCATTTTCATGTTTTGAGAGAGCCGCCCTCACCAAACTGAGTTTTAGGTCCCTGAAAACCTGTACCTGTCCCTGGTGAAAGTGAAAGTCGCTCAGTCATGTCCAACTCTTTGCAACCCCAAGGACTATACAGTCCATGGAATTCTCCAGGCCAGAATACTGGAGTGGGTAGCTTTTCCCTTCTCCAGGGGATCTTCCCAACCCAGGGATCGAACCCAGGTCTCCCACATTGCAGGCAGATTCTTTACCAGCTGAGCCACAAGGGAAGCCCTCTGTCCCTGGTACTTTCCTGTTATTCCCTCCCTCCCACCTTTGTTGGTTTGCTTCTCTTTTTTCCTGCCTTGTTTCTTGGAATTCAGAGTGGGAGAAAAGGGCTCAAGGGAAGAGAGGTCTTGGAGGTGGGTGTTAGGGACGCTCCTAACCCATGAGCCAGTCCTGATTTCTAGCTAGGAACACACCGGTCTCCAGCCCCCCAGGGTCAGGAGTTAACCAGCCCACCTTTATCAAATATCTGCCTGGGCTCAGGGCCAATCCCATGCCTGGGACCTGTCTTTTTTTGGGGCCTGCCCCACCACCAAACACCTCCCTCTCCCCTCCAAACCCCTCTCCTGCCTCTGGCCTGCTGGGATTGCCCAGTATACAAGGGAGTTGAGCAGCTGCTTTATGTCCTGGGCTGAAAGGGAGCCCCCGACAAGAGGCCCAGCTCAACTGGCTGGGCCCTGCCATCCTGTAAGCCCCCTGAACTACGGGTTCTGCCTGGCCTTCTGCTCAACTGGCAGAAGACGAAGCCTCCCCTTCCCTAGCGGCTGCTGTTGCTGAGGTCCCAGCACACCTAGGACAGAACTGAGTCAGGTTCAGTTTTGATAAAAAGAGACTTCCCTTATTTTTGCTTTCCAGGCCTGGCCCCCTTTGATGAAAGAGCAGAAGGCCAGGTATCATACTTCCCAGAGCCTCTGCCCTGCTGCCTTTTCATATACTTTCTTAACGAGATGCAACAGATGGGCTTTCTGTGCAATTAAGTCACAGCTGGTGCACAGGGGTTCCTGGCTGGCAGAGTCTTAGACTCTCTTCCACATGACTCAGGTTAGAAAAGTTCATTCATTCATTCAATAAACATATAATCATTTTGCAAGTACAAACACCCTGAGCTGGCGTGAAATGGTTCAGTGGTGAGCCCATACGGCCTAGTAAGGGAGGTCAAGACAAGTCCAGAAATAATCATGATTTGAGGCAGAATAAGTTAAGCCATCAAGAAAGGCATAAAAAGGTCCTAGTCTGTTTAGGTAGGGAGGCATATCTGGGAGGACAATCAGGAAAGACCCTGAAATGGAGACCATGTTAACTGGCCTCCTGGTGGGGTAAGGGGGCCACAGGTGGGACTGGAGGGTAGGGCCCAACATGGATGGAGCAGAAGCCATCGTAAGAAGAGATGACAAGAGTCTCACCTCTGGAATGGCAGCCGTTCAGCTCAGCCTTAGAGTTTGAGTAGGGAGGACATGGAAAGTCTGGAGAGCTTTGTGGGCAAAAGGCAACCTAAGAGGGGGGAGGAGAGGGTGGGCACCGAGTGGCGCAGTCATCAGAGGCCTCTTGTTCCTTCTTACAAATTCCTTTCCTTTCCAGCTACTCCCAGATGATGGCTAAGAGGGAGGTTGGAAGATCTCAACTCAAGGCACCCAAAGCTTCACTCTGCTAGATCTGGGCTGAGGCCTCCGTGCATGTTTCATGCCAGCAGCAGGGGGTTCCCGGAAGAGCCCCAAAGGTCCTTCACTGGGCCTCGGGCTTTCTGAGCCCACTGCCTTGGGCATCTGAGCAAGGGCAGTGGCTCTCCACTCAGGCCGCAACCTGTTCTGCATAATGATGCACCTGCCACGACCCTGCTCACGGCTGGCTTCTAATAAACCCCATGCTGGTGGGTGCAGCGCTCGAGGTAATAATCGCTCTTCCTGGCTCCCTCAAGCCATAGTCAGAATTATAAAGACACATGAATCAGAGATGGCAGCCTGTAACAAAAGCTTTACCTCCAGCTGTTTTGTTCATTTTCTGAACAACAGAACATTCCCTCCATCTCTACCCCTCCCGCCTGTTCCTTTGTGTTTGGGATCCATTATCAGGCAAATGCATTCGTCTAAAGCTCCAGGCTCACACAAGTGGAGGGAGGGAGGCAGACCAGAAACGGCTGAATCACAGGGGCTGACCTATGTGCCATGGTTTCTTGCTTTTGCCTCTCCTCACTAAAAACTGCCTACCTGGAAAGAGGACCCCAGGTTCCTTCGTGCCCCGTTAAATACAGTCCATCTCCTCTGCTGGCTCTGCCCTTGACCCTCTCCTGGGGTTACACCTGCTTGAGGAGCCCTGCAATATATGCCAAGGCTTCGCACCCGACCCCCTGGCTAATAACTTGGCTACGGCCTTGTACCAAAGACATGGCCCACATCATTGATAACCCTGTTCAAGTACCCGAGAACCTGCCTTTGTCTCCGCCTGGCACCATGGTTGTTCTAACTTAATTTTGTTGTTAGTCGCTCAGTCGTGTCTGACTCTTTGAGACTCCATGGACTGCAGCACACCAGGCTTCCCTGTCCATCACCAACTCTCGGCAACTCATGGAGCTTTCTCAAACTCATGTGCATCGAGTCAGTGATGCCATCCAATCATCTCATCCTCTGTTACCCCCTTCTCCTCCTGCCTTCAATCTTTTACAGCATCAGGGTCTTTTTCAAGGAGTCGGCTCCTCACATCAGGTGGCCAAAGTATTGGAGCTTCAGCTTCAGCATCCGTCCTTCCAATGAATATTCAGGGTTGATTTCCTTTAGGATGGACTGGTTTGATCTCCTTGCAGTCCAAGGGACTCTCAAGATCCTTACTTATTCTTTTTTATTTGAGCTTAAATTCATATGACATAAAATTCACCATTTCAAAGTGAGCTATCCCGCAGCACTGTTCATCCATGCATTCATAATGTTGTGCAACCACTATTCTGTTGTTCCAAAACATTTTCATCACTCCAGAAAAACAAAAACAAAACCCCATACCCATGAAGCAGTTACATTTCATTTCCTTCTCCCCGCAGTCCCTGGAAACCACCAAATGTCTGTCTCTATGGATTTACCTCTCCTTGATATTTCACATAAATGGAATCACACAATATGGGACCTTCTGTTTCTGGCTTCTTTCACTTAGCACAATATTTTCGAGGTTCATCCACATTGTAGCATGCGTCAGTACTTCATTCTTTTTTATGTTGAAATAATACCCCATTGTATGTATACACCACAATTTGTTTATCCATTTGACAGTTGGTGAACATTTGTATTGTTTCCACTTTGGGCTATGGTGAATAGGGCTGCTATGAATATGCAGATGCATATATTTATTTGAGTAGCTGTTTTCATTTCTTTTGGGTGTATATTTAGGAGTAAAATGGCTGGTTCATGTGATTAAACTCTATGCTTAACTTTTTCAGGAACCACCAACCTGTTTTTCATGGTGGCTGAACCATTTATATTCCCCGTGTGTTACATAACACAATGTACAAGTGCTCAATTTCTCCACATCCTTGTCAACTCTTGTTTACTGGGTATTTTTTCTTTGGTATTATTCTTCTTATTATAGCCTTCCTAGTGGGTATTAAGTGGTATCTCATTGTGGTTTTGATTTGCATTTTTCTAATGACTAATGACTAATGGGTGTTCATTGGAAGGACGGATGCTGAAGCTGAAACTCCAATACTTTGGCTACCTCATGCGAAGAGCTGACTCATTGGAAAAGACCCTGATGCTGGAAGGGACTGGGGGCAGGAGGAGAAGGGGATGACAGAAGATGAGATGGCTGGATGGCATCACTGACTCGATGGACATGAGTTTGAGTAAACTCCGGGAGTTGGTGATGGGCAGGGAGGCCTGGTGTGCTGCGATTCACGGGATTGCAAAGAGTCGGACACGACTGAGTGACTGAACTGAACTGAATGACTAATGATGTTGAGTGTCTTTTCATGTGGTATTGGCCATTTGTGTTTCCTTTGGAGAAATGTCTACTTTATTTCTTCACCTATTTTTTAGTTAGGCTGTTTGTCCTTTTACTGTTGAGTTGGAAGAGTTCTTTATATATTCTGGATGTGTGTGAGCTCACTCACTCCAGTCGTGTCCGACTCTGTGATCCCATGGACTGCAGCTTACCAGGCTCCTCTGTCCATGGGATTCTCTGGGCAAGAATACTAGAGTGGGTTGTCATGCCCTCCTCCAGGCGATCTTTCTGACCCATACTACACCCTTATTATGTATATGATTTTCAAATATTTTCTCCCATTCTTCAGGCTATCTTTTCACTTGCTTGAAACTGTCCTTTGATCCACAAAACTTTTTAATTCTGGTGAATTATTATTTACCTACTTTTTTCTCGTGCTGCCTGTGCTTTTGGAGTCACAGTCAAGAGATCACTGTCAAATCTGAGGTCATGAACATTTACCCCTGTGGCTTCTTCTAAGAGTTTTATTATGGTTTCAGCTCTTATATTTAGGTCATCATTTCATTTTCAGTTACTTTTTGTATATTATGTGGGATAGGTATTCCTAACTGGCGCCTGAGCCCACTTCATCTTGGGATGCAATCTGGGTCCCCTAGCATGCTGGCAGCTACCCTTGCTGCCTGCCCTGCTACATGTTTCTTGCCCTGAATGATCTGTTGGTCTGGGACACTCCTTCAGCCTATGTCAGCTTCCATGACAAGCATTGCTTGTCTGGACTGTTACTTCTTGGATTGGATTCCATTAGATAGGACCTCCTCTCAGCCCACAGCTAGGTTTGCTCCTGCGGGCCATCCCTGTCATAGGTCTCACCCAGGCCCTCTCTCATCCCTAAGACTGAGCTATCCTGAGATGCATCATGACACTCTAGCAGTCTTTTGCAACAAAGTCAAGTTCATCAATAAGGTGCAACTGCTAAGAGCATGACTCTGGAACTAGAGATCAAATCCAAGCCCTGCCACTTACTACATGGGTGATTACAGAGAGTTATTTACCCTTTTGTGTGCCTCAGTTTCATCATCTGCAAAATGGGGGAAATTATTACATCTATCTCACAGGGCTGATGTGGCAGTTAAGTGAGTTAATACATAAGAAGTGTTAAAAAGAGTGCCCAGGAATGGATAAAGAAGATGTGGTACACATGTATACAATGGAATATTACTCAACCATAAAAAGGAACAAATGTGGGCCATTTGTGGAGATGTGGATGGACATAGAGACTGTCATACAGAGTGAAATAAGTCAGAAAGAGAAAAGCAAATATGATATATTAACACATATATGTGGAACCTAGAAAAATGGTTTAGATGATCTTATTTGCAAAGCAGAAACAGAGGCAGATGTAGAGAACAGGGATACAAGGGGGAAACAAAGGATGGGATGAATTGGGACACTGAGATTAACACACATATGCTACTGATGCTCTGTATAAAATAGACGGGGCTCCCCAGGTGGTGCTAGTGAACCCACCTGCCAATGCCAGTAGATGTAAGAGACTTGGGCTCGATCCCTGGGTCGGGAAAATCCCCTGGAGGAGGGCATGGCAACCACTCCAGTATTTTTGCCTGGAGAATTCCATGGACAGAGGAGCCTGGCAGGCTATAGTCCAGAAGGTCACAAAGAGTCAGAGACAGCTGAAGCGACTTAGCACACACACATGCATAAAATTGGGAACTAAGGAAGAACCTACTGTGTAACACAGATAAAGGTGGTGACCTAAATGGGAAGGAAACCTGGAAAAGAGGAGATATTCGTTTACACGTAGCTGACTCACTTTGCTGCAGTAGTAGAAACGACACTGTAAAGCAACTATATGCCAATAAAAATTAATTTTAAAAAAGAGTGCCCAGTGCATGGTAAATCCTCCATGAGTGTCTGCTCTTCTTAAGAATGTCTGAAAAGACCACTGGTCACCGGAAAGGGTCTTACAACTGATTAGAACAACATTTTAGTTTGAATGAGCTCACCCTTTTCCTAGGTCTAAGGTTAGGAGGGGTTACCTACCAGACCAAGGAGGACAATAAACCTACTCATGCCAAAGGCCAGGACGAGCAACCAGAAACAAGGAGGGAAGGAAAAGAGAAGGAAGTGCAGGGCCCCAAATCAATCTTGCTGGTTGCAAAATTCTGTCGGTATCTCCTGGTTAGATAAAATCATAGCATATTCAATGCAGGATACCTGTGATCTAATAAAAGTAGCAGGAACTGATTCTGCTGAGTTGTCCTAGGTTGTTCTTTTTTTTGTTTTTTTTTTTTCCTCCTCCCTGATTTGCCTGCTATTGAGCTCTGGGGTAATCTTGTTACATCTGATGTAATCACCACAGGCAGGTTTGTGTCCCGGGGCCAGAGTCACGAAGTTCCCCCAGAGTCACCTGTAAAGAGCCTGAGAGGAGGCCCCCTCCCTGCCACCCCCGTGGCCGTGTCCTTTGCAGAGTTTTGGATGATTCATCCTCGGGAGGGAGGTTAGCCACCAGATTTATTGTCTGTCTGAACAGGCTATGTGCAGCGTGACCAAAATGAAAAGGGAAAAGAGAGCGTTGTCTCAGCAAAATCTGCTGAATCAGAATTAACAAGAAAATCTTGTAACTAATGATCAGAGATTAAAATGTACTCAGGAGCTGCGGTGTTTGAGTGAATCGCAGGGCTGCAGGGTGAGAATGTGCAGGATAATGGGACTTGGAATGGCTCCTGTTCTGCGGCGGGAGTCTGTTCACAAGCTAATCAAACTAGGGAGGAGGGCTGGTTCCCCAACAACCTGGGGTACCATCCCTGGACAGGACAGCCTTCTCCCCTTGCCCCAGCCCTCTCCATCTATCAAAGAGGCCTCCCCTTTCTAAATATGCCTCAATTTACAGTCTATGGCCCATTGGATTCTTATGACAACCTCGAGGGACAGGTGAAATGGCATAATATGACATCTTGCCATTGTACAGAGATGAATACTGAGGTGCAGAAAGGTTATGCCAGGAAGTGGCAGGGCCTGACCTAGAATTCAGGTTTTCAAATTACTGCAATTCCTGCACAAAGGCGTCCTGGTAAACACATAAATAATCTCCTCTAGTTTAACTTTTCTGCAAATCTAGATTTTCATTGATTGTGCACTTATAGGGCCACGCATGCTGGCAAATATTGGTATCTGAAGTGCAAAAGTGGGATTGTTTTCCATATTTTAAATGATAAAAATTGCTTTCATTAGAACAAAAGTCAAATCTTTTCTTGCTTGCCTAACTCTCAAAGCACTTAGCAAGTTTCACAAAGTCATTCAGATCTGGGGCTGCATCGAACCATGAATGTTTTTAGTCTCCGGGTAAATGTCTCAGAAAGCTATGGGGAATGAAAAAGGGTGTAGAGTGAACCGGCTTTCAGACAACTCTCAGGGCCATCGAATTACCAAGATCACCATTAGCCACAGTTCACCTACCAGAATAATGGACGCCCGCGAGGGAGGAGACTGCCTGCAGGTCTACAAGCTGGGGGGTGGGGGGGTGGCGGGCAGGGGGAGGCAATGTGATTTGATTTGAGTTTTATTTGCAAATGTCTCCCTGGGAAGACAGAGAGGAGGCTGCTGCTCCCAGAGGGGAGAGCTGCTTTCTTTAATTACAGGGAAGCAGCAGGAGCAAACTGCAAGGAGAAAAGAAATCAGTCGGCAGACTGGGCTGCCAGTCTTCCTCTTAGCACTTGGAATTCTTGGGGTCTGGAAGAACAATTCTCCTCTGGGCCTCATTTCCTACATTTCTAAAATGGGGATGGGGTCTTCCTGAGTGGTCCAGGGGCTAAGACTCCATGTTCCCAATGCAGAGGGGTCAGATTCGATCCCTGGTTGGAAAACTAAATCCCACATGCCACAACTAAGACCCAGCACAGCACAGCCAAATAAATAAATAAATGAAAACAATAAAAATAAATAAGTAAAATAGGGACAACCACGCCTCCCTTGTAGGGTTGTCAAAAGTCTCAAATAATATATATAAATTATACATACATATACACACACATGCAGTGCTTATTGTAGAGATTCATTGATAATATATATGATTATCAACAGGAATAGTGGTAGTGGTAGTAGCACTTACAATAGCAGGAGGCATTTGACAGGAATTTCCTAGACTTGATTCACCCTCCTCTACAAATATGCAATAATATCCTTCCACTAAAGGTCCAGCTAAAATCCCATTTCAGGGTGACACCTCCCTGAGATGCCAGCCTGAGGTCATTACTTCCTCTTCAGGGGTCTTTGTCTGCAGTGTTCATTAGACCAAATGGCATACTACCCAGTAGGATCCTTTCTAGTCACAGGACGCAGAGCTCAGGCAGATCCAGGTGGACCAGGGCAGAGTGAGCAAGATATCGGACTTGGGTGTACAGAGAGTGGTGGTGGATGTCAGGGAAGGGAGGAAATGAGTTCTGGAAAGGGCAAAGCAGCCCTCCTGAGTCCAGGAGAGCAGTGTGAGGATGGAGAACAGCCAGGTGGGAGGACCATAGCTGAGGGGGGATGCAGAGTTTAAGGTCTGGGGTTTAGGCCCTGGCCAGTCAGGGCAGTGGGTTGGTAGAGGTTGGAATGGGCAGGCAGTTTGACTTAGGGACATGTGGCCCAGGAACCTCACAGCTTCAAATTCAGGCATTCCTCGCATAGGGCAAGGGTGTGCAGACCCCATCAACTAGGAGGACCCCAGAATCACTTTGGGGGTTTCCTCAGATCCATCAACTAGGAGGACCCCAGAATCACTTTGGGTGTTTTCTCAAAATACTGATTTTCAGGCTCCAGAGCCGGGGAGATTCTGATGGAGTAAATTAGACACACTGTCGGAAGAGACGATGGGCCCTCCCACTCTGTGAGTGCGTGAGCTTACCCGGTGATGACTAAATAAGCCCTCCTCACAGCAATAACCTTGAAACTCAAATGCTTGGTGAAGGTTTACCATGAGGCAGGAGGACTTCAAGGCATGTGGACCAGATGCTCAGAAAGTGAGTGTGATGAGCTTACAAATACTTAGTGAAGAAAATTTTTAAAAAAAGAAGGGTTCCAAGAAACCAGGGTAAAATAACATAAAGAGAAAAAGGAAAACAGTCATTTTCTGAAGAAAGCTCTATGAGGAAATACCACCACCAGGATCCCAGGTTCTCTCTTCAGGACAGTACATCAGACATCCCCCTTCAAACTGACCCATAAAGAATGACAATGTTTGTATGAGAGCACAGTATGAATCAGGAAGTACTGAATCATATATCCTGCTGGTTGGATCCATTTCCAGGCATTATAATTTCCTTCATGTGAGAAGAGGAGTCTCAGGCTCTAAGCTAAGGCCTGGCCCCTCAGAGGCTGCGGATGAGGGCAGGACCACCGTGAAGACAATAGGGTCAAGAAGCATCGGTTAACCAAAAGTATTTATTTCTTCTCCTTCATAAACATGCTCTCTGAAATGTGGCAGCTATATTCCCTTGCCTTACTTCCAGAAAGTCAAGCCTGGCATAAATCTCCCAGGTAGGAAACCAATAGACTATTTTCTAGAGAAACTATTAAGAGCCAAGAGCAAACACCTACTGATTTTGACAACTGGGAACCCCGCCCCCCAATGAAAAGGCCAAATCACCCTTGATTACCCTGTGGTTCAGCCCAGCAGGTGGCATGCCCTGGCCATAGATATAGAATTACCAGCTGTTTTAGTCTCTCATTCTTAAATATACTGCTACATCCATAGACCATTGGAGACTTGAGGAAAATCCTCCAACCTGAATCACAAGGCAAATAAATCCAAAGAAAAATAGAGAATTCCATGCGGGGTTACAAAGGAGGAGACTATCTAATAATCAAAGGGATAGTATAGAGAAATCTCTAGAAACATAGGATATAACAGTCTCCAAGCTGATGTTTGAAATTTTAGAAGATGATCCAAGGGCTTTCAAGGGTGAAATAAACTACAGACAATGGCTGCGTGGATGTCAGTGGATGCTCAGAAGCAGTGGGAGAAGTTGGGAGGCAAGGAGACACTTTGCCATATTTCTCTTGCCTTTCTGAGTGTCTGATGAGAGAGGCCCCAGCTGCCCTCTGTTTTAGATGCACTACCTTTCCAAGCATATTTGAAGAGTGAACAGCTTTGGAAGATATAGTGTTTCTGTCCAGAGCAAAAGGCAGGCACACCCATTATAAAAGATTTGGATTCCCTAAGTTCAGGGTTCCTCTCTTGTAACACAACCATTGCCTGTGTGTGCAGGTATCTTTCAGTCCTCTTTGTGCCCTCTATGAGAACTGGGGTTAGGAGAATAGTTGCAAAAATTGCTGATATTCTGGCTTCTCCACTGCTGTAAGTAATGTGCTGTCCTGGTGAAATTGACAGCCAACTGCTACCTTGCAAGGAGTGTAAAACTTGACCCTTCACAGCTCTGGACAGCGATACCTTCAAAATTCGGAAGGAAAATAACTTTCATCTTACATTTGCATATAAAACCAAAGTAGAAAACAATTGTGAAGTAGAATAAAGACTCTTTACAACTAAAAAAGTATGCCTGTACAAATTCAAAATAAAAAAATACAATGTGCCCATTCTTAGGAATGTACTCTATGATGCTATCCAGTTAAAAAAAATAAAATGGAGGAAATTAAGAAATAAGAAGATATATGACTCAGGAAAGAGGGGAACCAAAATTAGAGGCTGGAGAAAAAAGTTCCCAGCATGTCTGCTAAGCAGCATGCAATGAAATCAATGTTGGAACATTTGAATAGAGGGCTTCTACGTGAAGACTCTTAAGGAAAACAAAGCAAAAGAAAACAAAGAAATGAGGATTTTTTTTTTAATTATGGAAAGTATTATTATGACATATAGAAAAAGTTGAGGAAAGGGTGAAAGATTCACAGAAAACCAGGTAAATTGACAACAAATGAGGCAATTATTAACTCTAGACAAATGAGAGATTGTATGAGAAAGAAGTTTGGTTGCATTTCACCGCTTGGCTCCATATGTCAAGGCTGATTATTGATCTTTGCCAAAAATTATTTTATAAAATATGTCACAGGGATAAAAGGAGAGAAATGTGGGCAGCAGTGTGGAAAAATGAAATCCTTATCTACCATGGCCCAAAGTCAATAGATAATGTCTAAAACTGGTATCTCAAGAAGTAGCAGGATAATTTCAAATGACAGAGGTAAATGCCAGGGGGAAGCCCTGGAAATGTGAGGGATGGTCTCTCTGAGGGAAGGGAGTGTGTGTAGAATGGGGGGTTTCTGTATGTAAACATTACTTGAAGTATTACTTTGATAAAAATTAATTAAATATAAATTTGAGTTTTACAAAATGACATAGACAGCTGGCCCAGCCTTTCAGTGGGCTGAATCTTTTTTCAGCCAAACTAGTCATCACATCTCAGCTTTCCTCATCATGAACAAAACAGACAATTTTTAAAATGTGCTATATTTTGAACTCCTTAGTTACACTATATACAATATCATGTTGTGTCCAACTCTTTGTGACTCCATGGACTGTACAGTCCATGGAATTCTCCAGGGCAGAATACTGGAGTGGGTAGCCTTTCCCTTCTCCAGGGGATCTTCCCAACCCAGGGATCGAACCCAAGTCTCCTGCGTTGCAGGCAGATTCTTTACCAGCTGAGCCACAAGGGAAGCCCATATACAATATCAGTTTCATGTTTTTCTTGATTAGATTTTTAAAGTCAGACTTTCTTGAAAAAAAAGGAAAGAGAACAGGGGCCTGGGATCTGGAGTTGAAAGAGGTGGGTCCAGCCTTGCCTGTTCATCCCCACCCTCCTTACTTGCTGTGTGTCCTTGGAGAAGGTACTGCACTGCTCAGAAACATAGCTTCCTGCTCTGCAAACAGAGGCAAACACCATCCTTCTCACAAAGTGGTTACAGGCGTGCCTACGTAAGTGCTAAGTCGCTTCAGTTGTGTCTGACTCTGTGCAACCCTAGGTACCGTAGCCCCCCAGGCTATCCTGTCCATGGGGATTCTTCAGGCAAGAATACTGCAGTGGGTTGCCATGCTCTCCTCCAGGGCATCTTCCCGACCCAGGGACCGAACCCACATCTCATGTCTCCTGCACTGGCAGGTGGGTTCTTTACCACTAGCGCCACCTGGGAAGTCTGGGTACAGGTGGGGAAGGGCATTTCACTTCACTGTAGCCTCAGCAAACCCTGACTTCTTGCACAAAGTACGCACCACTGAGTATTGATTTGATTTGAGCAAATTAAGAGTGATTTCTGAAGGCATTTAAAAATAGAAGCAAATGGCTGCTATGATTTGGGGACAGGCCTGCCAAGAAGCTGGAGTTGGATTAGAAATGCTCTTTCAAAGTTCTTTTGTGCTCACTATGCTAGATTTTTCTTTCCTTCTGCCATGAGAATACACAAACCAAGCCAATGCAGTTGGGCTGTTGCAATTAGACTGGGTAGAGATGAGGCACCAGTAATCACACCTATTTCCCCAGGAGTGACTTTGTTTCATACTGGAGAATTCAGGTTCAGCCTTGTCAATTCCCAGCCGATGTTTCCACATGGGAGCTTCTGGTTCTAGAATCTGAACTATGTCCTGTGGTTGGAACACGACTGCTGGTGCCCACCTTGGCCTTCCTACAAGTTCCCCTTCCCAGGCATCACTTCACAGTCAGCCATTACCCTGAAGCTGAGTCAGTCTGGATGTCCCAAAGCCACCTGCACGGGGGAGGGCAGTCAGTAGTCACCCCTCTGGGCTCTTGGCGTACTGCCCTGCCATTCTAGAAGGGCCAGTCTTGCTCAAGGTGGCTGAACAGTCCTTGAAGACCTCGGAGCTCCTTGAGGTAGTTCTGAGTGTTCCAAAGCCCCTGCTGAGTCTGTATTGTCAGTCCCCAGGGCCTCAGGGCAGAGGCCCCTGAATATCCCTCAGAGGTTTTCATCTGCCTCATGATCCAACTACATCCTGTCAGTACTGCTGACATTGCAAGGGCCTGTTCTGGATGGAGAACCTGTCTATGATGCTGGCCTGCCTGGTGGGATACGGAACTAAACCAGGGAGCAGCTTCACCTGGAAGGTCTGGTTTGGTCCATGCAGGTGGTTCAATTCAACAGTACCTTGGGAGGAGCATCCAAACAAATGGGGTGAGGGTCCAGGTACCTGTGCAGGCCACAGGGTAAGCGCTGCATCAGCTGTGCAGAGGGTGCTGTTCCCACAGGAGGACCTGGAGACACACAGCCTTCTGTGGGGACAAAAGGTATCATGGGGACGCAGAGGGGATACCTAGTCTCCCCGAGTCCTTCTTGCTGGAGGGCCCAGAAAAGGGTTCCTTTGAGATGCCTCAGCCTTCCTTCCAACCCATGTTTTCTTCCAACTTCTCAATGAAGTTCATAAGGATAATGCCCCCCCTTCCATGACTGCTAGGGCTGAGCCAGGGGCTCCGAGACAGTGTGGAGATGCAAACTTGGGTTCCTGGGTTTGTAATCCCACCTTCTCTTCCTCTAGTCCCATTGGCCTCACAACTCAGCCATCCCAGCCTCTGCCAAGCCTTCCCATCCCTTCCTCTGTGCCCCTTGCCTTCAAGGGATCTCTTACACTCTCGGTCACACTGAGTCGTACACCCTACCCCACCCCTACCCCACTCTCTACCCCTGCATCTGCTACTCTCTCTGAAATAAAACTCTGCTCTATCCTTCACTTGTCCTTGAGGGCAAGGCCAGTGGCCAGCTCCTGGCATAGCGCCTGTCTTATGACAGGTGCCCAGTAAATATTCACTGCTTAGTGAGTATCGTATGCATTTGGGGGCTGAATCGCTGTGCTTTGAAGGCAGCATGGTCACTGAGAAGAGGCAGACAGCGTTGCCATGTAACAGTTGGGCAACCTTGACTGGTTATTTCATTTCTGAGACACAAGTCCCCCATCTGTAAAATCGAAGAATAACCTACTTCATGGATGCTGTCAGCATTCCACAAAACAGTGACCGCAGAGCCCATAGCATACAGTTGGCACTAACTATAGCTTCTTAAGGACTTGCCTGGGAGTCAGTAGCCAAGACTCCGTGCTTTCAATTCAGGGGGTCTGGGTTTGCTCCTTGGTCAGGGAGCTAGCCGGAGAAGGCAATGGCCACCCACTCCAGTACTCTTGCCTGGAAAATCCCATGGATGGAGGAGCCTGGTGGGCTGCAGTCCATGGGGTCGCAAAGAGTCAGACACAACTGAGCAACCTTGCTTTCACTTTTCACTTTCATGCATTGGAGAAGGAAATGGCAGCCCACTCCAGTGTTCTTGCCTGGAGAATCCCAGGGACGGGGGAGCCTGGTGGGCTTCTGTCTATGGGGTTGCACAGAGTTGGACACGACTGAAGTGACAGCAGCAGCAGCAGCAGCAGCAGGGAGCTAGCTCCCACATGCCACAACTAAAAAAAGATCACACACGCCACAACAAAGATAAAAAATCCTGCATGCTGTAACTAAGACCTGGGGTAGTCAAATAAATAAATAAAAATAATTATAACTCCCTTAACACTAATTTCCTTCACCCATCCTACCTCATGGAAGATGACTGATAGATGCATGAATCCAAGGGTCAACATGGCTCACCAGGTGTTAAAGATGTAGAACTACTTAGTTTGGAAATAAGTGAGCCCACTAGAGAGTTGTGCATGAGGGACTTCCCTGCATTTGTAGCCCATTCTTCTGGTGAGGGCATGAATGTCTGCTATTCTCTCCCTCTAGTGAGAAGCAGCATAGTCCTGTGGTTGGAAACCCAAAACCCTGGAGTGGATTTCTTGGACTTGAATCTCACTTCCACTGCTTATTAACCTTCTTGGCTCTCAAGTCACTCACTTGTAAGATGGAGATAGTAATAGCTGTTATTATATTATGTCACTACTATTATCAGGAGGATTAACTAAGTTAAATTCTTTAAAGCTCTTAGAACAATGCCAAGCACAGAGGAATCACTGTGTAAGCAGTTGCTACGCTACCAGTCTTTTATATCTGCAGTGTTTTATAATTAAATAATTAAGCCTGGTTATCAGATACTCGATTAAACGTGGGCCCACAAAGTCACTTGCTCAGCAGGCAGAGAAGAATCCATCTGACATGAAGGGCCTTCTCCCGCCTTGCTCCATGTCTTCTTCCTCCTTCTCCTCCCCTCCCCTGCCAGAATCTCCCATAACTGCTGTCTAGGCTACTTCTGGAATCTCCATCAGGCCCCTCTTCACAGAATCTCATCCCCAAACCATTTACCCCAGCTCTGCCATCCGGCTTCCTCCTCTTCCACCCTGGCCAATGTTACTTCCTTGCTCCAACACCTTCAGTAGCTCCCAAATACTTACCCAGTTAAGTTTAGCATCTTCTGTCTGGCATTGGAAGCCCCCTCTCTGGTCTTAACTGATGCCCCCCTCCCCTGGCTCTCTGCTCTCTTCCATGTCTTCTATACCAGCACCTAGCTGACCTGCTCCGTATTCTCTGAAAAAGGCCCATCCTTTCTGCTTCTGTGCTTTGTTCAGGCTGTTCTTACCACCCGGCACACGTCCCTGGGTCCACCATTTTGAAGTCTCAGGTATGTTTCAAGTTCCTATCACATGGGCTCTTTTCTTCCTTTGAACCTCATAGCTCTTTACTGGAACCTTTTCTCAGATGCAACGTTCTGTCTGAATTGCTTTGGGCCCTTAACATCCTACCCTCTTGCTCAGAACTGAGTGGCCCAGGAAGCCGGTGTGGTGAGATAGATCAGACGCCACTCCTGGAGCAGGGGGCCCCCCGGAAGGCAGGCAGGAAGCCTGGGGGACCGAGAGCTGGCAGCCACGTTGGACACAGTGTCCAACAGCGTCTGGGGTAACACTAAAACCGAAGCACACGCCAGGGCCAGGCTGACAAGGGAACAGGGGCAGAGTTCAGGCATGAGAGGTGACTTCTTAGGTTAGAATGAAGATTCAAACAGCGGGTTCGAAGCCAAGCTGGAGACGTTCCTGGGAGTTGAGGATGTGGCATGACAACCCCGCGGGGGTGGAGGGGGCTTCAGGTGGTGTGGGGCCAGGCTGGACTTCTTTACCACGCCTGACTCACATGCCTGGCTGTCCCCGTCTGTGACACTGCGGGCGCCGTGCACAACCATGCACAACCGCGGAAGCCATGGTACACACGGGGCCTGGCACACGGGTGACAGAGCCATCAGTGTGCATGCGTGAGCAGTGGACACGCGGGGTGAGGCAGCACCAGGAAAGGCACACGGTGAACTACAGGCAACGAAGGACTGGGACCAGAGAAGGCAGGGGAAGGGGGGACTGCCATTCCCTCGGTGTCCTGGCCGCTCCTCTCGGCTTCCTCCCCTCCTGGCCCCATCACCAATTCGGAACCAAAGAGCGAGGTTGACAAAGGGTTCTCCTGAGAACTCCATAGCGGATCTCAGGCCCCAGTTTGACTTCTAAGCGATCTCTCAAGGATTGAGGGTCAGCCCTCCCCACTCCCAGGCCCTGCTCTGGAAACTGGTTCTCAAAATTAGACCTATGACAACAACTGACATTTTTCGATAGAACACATGCCTGACACTATGCTGAGAGCATCACACGAGTCAGTTCATTTAATCTCACAATAAACATGTACAATAGACCCAACTATTAGCCTGATATAGAGAGGAGAAAATTGAGTTCAGAGAAATTAAGTCATTTGCCCCTAGTCACACACTGGGAACTGGAAGAACCAGGATCTGAACCCAAGTTCATGGAACCAGCTACTGTGTTTTAGAGGAGCATGTTGGACAAAGAAAAAGGGGAGACCAGGCTGAAAGGAAGGCTTTTTTCTTTATGTCAGGGTAGGAGAAACCAGGACACGATTCAGTGAATGGGGAGGGGGTGGCAGAGGTGAAGTCTTCATTGTAGGAGCGAGAAGAGAGGAGGGTCAGGGCACCAGGAGGGGTTGACGAAGACGAGGTTGGGGGGAAGCAAGGGGAGGCGGCGAGTCCTGGGAGAAAGAGGGGGACCTCAAACCCCTCCATTAACCGAGGAGAAAGTTATGGAAAATAACTGACAAGTACAAGGCAGGGCAGGAACTTGGCCCTGGATGGATGGCAATCAGTCTCTTGGCTGTGGGGACAGGCACTGCCTCAAGCCCAGGACAGATCTGCCGGAGGGAATAAAAGGCCCAGCTGAGCCCGCTGCCTCCCCTACTCTTACACCTCAAGTGTGGTAAACGAGAACAGCTTTGGCAAGAGCTTGGTTCCTCACTGATGCCTGTTTAGCCCCTGGCTTTCAGCTCATACAGGGAAGAGAGGGGCCTATTCTTTCCTCCATACTGGGGACGAATGAAGCCCCGTTGGTGCTGCCACTTTCTCTTCCAGAGGGAAGGCAGGTGCAGGGCATGCCAACACCTCAACACCTTGCCTGGCCATTACCAGCAGCAGCCCTTCACCCCAGCACTGTGGCTGGCCTGGGAGGGCTGCACTCTTGGAGGCTGGAATTTCTCAGGCCATCAAGTGAGTCTTTTGCAGGTGTGGTCCAGGCTCCTCACTCCGCTGGGAAGTGACTTATTGCAGCCTGTTATCTTCAGCAGCAGGTGGAACATCCTGGGCTGCACTCCTTCCTGCCAGCGAAGCCAGGTAATATCTACTGCCTCCAATGAATAAGGTAACCAGCCCTTTCACAGCACAAAGGATGCAGCTCTCACCCAAGGTTTTTTTTTTTTTTTCTTTCTTTCTTTCTTCATTATGTTTGTAATTTTGTTTTATTATTTCCCATTGGAAAGCTGTGAAATGAAAATGATGCAATCTACTGCTGTGAAATAATGTCGTGCTCGAGTCCTTTTCCAATAAGCCCTGAGGTTTGCTCTGTGACGGCTTCATTAAATTAGTCGGCTCCATGGCAAATGGAAAAGTGCTCGGAGCTGGGGATTTTGCTAATCTGAGCTGGGCTGCCTGAGACCTTAGACCACCAGGGAACTCAGGAAGTTGGCTCTGTGTGCTCGGGGGTGGAGGCTCCCGCCCACCGCGGGGGACGTCCCAGAGGCCACCACGTGTGCGAGGCTGCCAGACCTCTCATGTGACACTTCAATGTGCTCCTCTGTGTGCCAGATGCTGCCCAGGTGCCATCACATGCCAAGGGAACAGATAAGTCATGGCACTGTCTCCAGGAGCAATGTAGCGGGTGGGGAAAGAGAGGAGGCTTATCTCCCATGCAGGAAGATGAGGGTGGAGAGCAGGTAAAAGGTGAGCCTCTCCTTGAAGGCCAGCAGGACCCAGGTTACCAGATGCCCGGTGAATATACCTGAGATGCTTGCAGGGGAGACGCAAGTGCACCCCGCTTACCCTCCCACCACCATCCCCCAGAGTTTAGGAGAACAGAGTCTCTCATGCCAGGCTCCACTGCAGTATTAAAGATTTCCATTACTGATAGTTCTTTCCAGTTAGGACTTTCAGTATTAAACCCTGTCATTATGAAGTAAAATATGCACGATCTCTAAATCTATGTGTATTATAACGAGATTTCATTGTTATAAATTTGTCTTCTCAGCCCTCCGTTTCTGCCTTTGCTGTCTTTTTAAAACTCTAATGTCTGGTAGCTATAGCCAGGAGGTAATTAGGAAGTGGTACTAAAGAATCACTGGCTTATTCTTTCACTCACTCACAGAAATTTATGGAGTGTCTACACTAAGATATGGTCCCAGAGCCAGTGGGAAAGACAGTGTTGACGGCTAATTACTGCACTAAGGAATTTTGGTCTGAGCTGACACAGGAAGCTCCCTGCCACAAACACATATAAATATTGGATAAAATACAATAAAACAATTTGAAATCCCAGCTGCATTTGAGAGGAAGAAAGGAGAGAGAAATTCCAGATTCTGAAAATGAGTGGGAATTCAAAGTCAGTGTGGTGAATGAGAGCTAAAAGGGAATTGAAGCCAGATATCTATTATAACCAGGGCTGGGGTTTCAGCACCCAACTGGAGGCACATACGAAGCTTCATGAGTGGCTGGGGCCAGAGATGAGACCCTACACTTAGGTGTGTGCTTTAGAAAGTAAAAGTGTTAGTCACTTAGTCATGTCTGACTATTTGCGACCCCACGGACTGTAGCCTGCCAGGCTCCTGGGTTCATGGGATTTCCCAGGCAAGAAAGCTGGAGTGGGTTGCTATTTCCTTCTGCAAGGGATCTTCCTGACCCAGGGATTCAAGCCAGGGCTCCTGCATTGCAGGCAGATTCTTTACCATCTGAGCCACCAGGGAAGCTTTAGAAGAGCTAAACAAACCCCACCTACCAGTTGGCAGGGAAGCAGGACAATAATTTAGGTAAAGAAAATATAATCTGCAAAGGATCAAAATCCAAGCTTGTGCCAAGCTTAGATGTGGGGTTCCACATCTTTCAGTGGAAACCACAACAGGAAAAATCAGTGTGCAAACTGGTTTGAATTCAATGGAAACCAACAGAGGCAAGCTTGACCCTTCCCCAAGGCATACTTCCACAGCCCAGAGGAAATGACGCCGGCTGAGATGAGCTTACACAGAGAAGTCACACAGCACATAAGAATAGAAACTGCCAACAGAGTGAGCCTCAGATTCAATATGGCACCCAACTTGGCCACCTATGCTGACCCCAAACTACTGAAAAACTCCCATTTCTGCCCATCTACTCAACACCATCATCCCTCCAACTCTAATCCAGGTACTAGAGAGTGCCTGAAGCCCCTGCTTCTCTCAAGTTCATAAATGTATAAAATGTATGCATGAATTTCCTTTCATTTAATTCACACACCACACCATTTACTTAGGAGCCCATATTGCTCACATCTGTCTGCATTAGCCAGATGTGATCCCTGGTGAGGGGTTTCTGCCACACTCAGTCACCTCCTCACCTGGCAGCGTAACGAGACTGTTCCAGAGCGGTGACTGTTCAAGCTCAGTTTCAGGTCTCAATCTTGCAAGCCTGGAAAATGTGAAGAGTAGGGGTCTCTTCTGTTTTCATACACTTGTATCATTAACAAATGTTCACCCACAACCACCAGTGACCCACAAAGTGAGCTCTCCAGGTTCCTGAATTCTGACATTCAAGCTCAATAATCAGGTTGACTGGGGCCTCTAACTCAGCACCTACCCAAAGACCTGGCCTCTGGGCAAAGTTTGGCCACACACGCTCTGCTGTATAATTGCAGGATGCAGGCATCTCAGACTGGGGCAGGTTGCTGTCTTATCCGGGTTTCATCAGCTTTGTTTTGATTGATGGAGCTTTGGAACTGCTGCTATTCTTGCTTTTAAACCACAAATTACTCTTACTTTAGCTTCATCAGTATCAACTTAGTGAAGAGGGGCTGTTTGGATAACCCAACACAGTCACAGTGATATAGCTATTTAGAAGAAGCTATTTGCATCAGTTTTTAAATTCTGCTTTCCATTAAGGAGGCCTTATGATGCACACCCTGCAGCTCAAATGTGAACCTTTGCTATCTCCATTAGCAGATTACCCCCTAGATCCTCCAGAGTCTTTGTTACCATCCTGGAGTCTTTCACTAGGAAGAGGAAGGTAACCCAGAGACTAAGCTTTTCTGCTACATCAAAGCAGCTGAGATTTTTTTTAAAAATGTTTGCTCCTCTGGAATTCAGTTCAGTTCAGTTCAGTTGCTCAGTCGTGTCTGACTCTTTGCGACACCATGGACTGCACCACAACAGGCTTCCCTGTCCATCACCAATTCCCGGAGCTTACTCAAACTCATGTCCATTGAGTCGGTGATGCCATCCAACCATCTCATCCTCTGTCATCCCCCTCTCCTTCCGCCTTCAAGCTTTTCCAGCATCAGGATCTTTTCCAATGAGTCAGCTCTTCGCATCAGGTGGCCAAAGTATTGGAGCTGCAGCTTCAGCATCAGTCCTTCCAGTGAATATTCAGGACTGATTTCCTTTAGGATGGACTGGTTGGGTCTCCTTGCAGTTCAAGGGACTCTCAAGAGTCTTCTCCAACACCACAGTTCAAAAGCATCAATTCTTCAGTGCTTAGCTTTCTTCATAGTCCAACTCTCACATCCATACATGACTACTGGAAAAAACATAGCTTTGACTAGATGGACCTTTGTTGGCAAAGCAATGTCTCTGCTTTTTAATATGCTGTCTAGGTTGGTCAAAACTTTTCTCCCAAGGAGCAAGCACCTTTTAATTTCATGGCTGCAGTCACCATCTGCAGTGATTTTGGAGCACAAAAAATAAAGTCTGTCCCTGTTCCCATTGTCTCCCCATCTATTTGCCATGAAGTGATGGGACCAGATGCCATAATCTTAGTTTACTGAATGTTGAGTTTTAAGCCAACTTTTTCACTCTCCTCTTTCACTTTCATCAAGAGGCTCTTTAGTTCTTCTTTGTTTTCTGCCATAAGTGTGCTGTCATCTGCATATCTGAGGTTATTGATATTTCTCCCAGCAATCTTGATTCCAGCTTGTGCTTCATCCAGCCCAGCAATTCTCATGATGTACTCTGCATAGAAGTTAAATAAGCATGGTGACAATATACAGCCTTGATGTACTCCTTTTCCTTTTTGGAACCAGTCTGTTGTTCCATGTCCAGTGGCTAACTATTGTTTCTTGACCTGCAAACAGATTTCTCAGGAGGCAGATCAGGTGGTCTGGTATTCCCACTTCTTCAAGAATTTTCCAGTTTTTTGTGATCTACACAGTCAAAGGCTTTGATATAGTCAATAAAGCAGATGTTTTTCTGTAACTCTCTCGCTTTTTTGATGATCCAATGGATGTTGGCAATCCTCTGGGATAGAGGCCTCCATTTCTGTTTCCCTATGTCCTTGGGTGTCTGAGAGAGACCTATCACCTACACTGTGACTTCACAGGGCAAGTAAAAAAGTAATGTCACTGGATCTTGGACAAGAAATAACGTTTCCAATCACCATTTAGGAGGACGTTCACAGAGTGCGTGATGTGTCTGGCCCAGTGTTGGAGCTGAAGCAAGGCATGAGTCAGCTTTCCTGCCACCAGGTAAGTCCCAGATACATAGAGATATGGAGGGAGAAAAGGACTCAGATGAGGATAGCACCAGCTCCCTTAGCTATTCTAGTGCAGAATCTGCTCCCCTGACTTAAGGGAGAGGACACTGGTGAAACTATCTGTTCTTTCTTCTCTGCAAGCCTAGTTTAAACCCCATGGACACGTAGCTTAAGGAGCCAACAGAACACCTTCTTCTATAAATGTCTTTACTGTGGCCTCTTCTCCTTTCCACAGTGGGAAGTGACACAGCCCCATAAAAGAGCCAAATTGTAACTAAACATGGCAATAGAAGACAAAGCATAAACAAATCCAGTCACCAGTGGAGATGCTGGGTGTGTATTTTCAGCCCTTCACTTTCCACAGTAACAGATTTTATAATGAGGAGCTTGAACAGCATCGCCAAAGGCTTTCTGGATGAAGGGGAGACAGACACCTGTTTAGTGTATAAGATGGGAGATGGATTCCAAAACAGATCCCAGTGACCCCCACCTCCTGGCACCAGCTCTTTGGTGAGATCCTCTCCCCTTGAGTGTGGCTGGGCCTATGACTTGCTTCTCTCAAACAGAATGTGGCACAAGTGATGGAAGGTAACTTGTGAGATGAGGCTGGAAAGGGCTGTCACTTCCATCTTGCCAGCATCCCTGCCTTCCTGGCTTGCTTGACTCTGTTGCTGGGGTGGAGAGGCCTATATGGCAGGGAACTGAGGGCAGCTTTGGGCAAACAGTGAGGGACCAACCACCACTGCAACACCTTGACTGCAACCTTTGAAGTCAGCCTGAAGCAGGGGACCCAGTGAGGCCAGGCCCATAGAAACTGTCCGATCAGAGATGTGCTTTGCTTTAAACTGCTAAGTTTTGGGGTCATTTGTTACTTGGTGATAGACAGCTAAGACTGTTACTAATTGGCATGAAGTGAACTTACCTTGGCTGAGAGTGTACAGGCACATTCTGGGAGCTTTTAAACAATATGGGTCTGTTCTTTTCTTAAACCCTAGTTACTAAGAATGGACAACCACAGAACCAATTCCCAGACCACACTGGGGATTTGTTAGCAGAAGAAACTCCTGAACCAATGGCCACAGACTATAAAGTCATAAGGGCCCACAGAGATGCCTAGGGCAGTGATTCTAGCCAGGGAGGAACCTGAATCCTGCCCTGGATCCACTGCAGCAGGGTCTCCCCAGGTAGAGCCTGGGGTTCCTAAATAGATGCAGCATCCCTGGGTGAGAGAAACCATGCCTCCCCTGGGAGGAAATGCTGCAATTCCCCTACTTGACGTCATAGGAAACGAAGGATCAGAGAAGTTATATCTCTTCTCAAGGTTGCACAGCCTGTCGGTGGCACAGGTTTCCATCTCCCTGTCCTCCTCTTCATCCATGAGTCCCCATCAGCCCCACGCCCCAATGCGAGGGAGAGCTTAACCTAGCTCCGAGCTAACGTAAGTGAAAACAAAGTAAGAGACACACAGACAAAACTTCTAAGGTTCTTTTATTTGTTTTGAAAACAACCTCCACTCTTTATCTTTCACGGAGTCCTGGCCTAGTGACAAGGAAGGCTGTTCTTCTCCGGCCTCTTTTGTAAGACAGGGGACAAACATCAATACTTTCCATCAGATCTCTGCCTCCAGACACCACTCCGGGGCACACCCGGCCAGGACTGGAAAGTAACGGCATTGAGAACACGGGGCTCTGTCTCCGAGTTCCTCCTGGCTTGCATCTTTGCCTGTGTCCTCCCTGAGACAACCGCTCCCATCCTGGGGGGTGGGCGGGAGCTCTGCATCCATCTCCCCATCCAGGGCTTCTGCTAAGCATACGGCCACATGCAGCCTGGTTTCCAGTCTGCGTCTCACCCAGGGAAGCGCCGCCCCATGGCCCCTGCTCGTCCCGAGTGCTTCCTCAAGAGCTCACCAGGTCCCAGTGCTGGCTCATGAGTGAGGACTCACATGGATTGACGACGACTTCCCTGCTAGTCTCAGCGCCGTCGCCAAACATGTCTGTGTCCAGGCAGAGGTGGGACGCCATGTGCTCGATGCGGGAGCCAGTCTTGGTCCATTGCTGGAGAGACGGAGAGGGGAGAGGACTAAGCGGGATTCTCCAACTAAGGCCCTGGGTCCTAGCGACAGTATCAGGAGTTCCAGTGTTAATCAGAAATGTTGACACCACAGGGCTAGGGTCACCCAGAGACTTGACTTCATGGTCTCAAGGAGGAAGAAAGCTGCAACTAATTGCCTTACCAGGTATTGTTGCTGGCTTTTTTTTTTAAATCGGATTAGAAAAAGTAAAAGCAAAATCAATATGTTTGCTAGGAAAACTCATTAGAAGGCAATAACTTTCCAAGCACTGGGCCAGAAAATGTGAAGCAAGTTAGTCACAGAAGCAACAAAAGAAATGATCCACACTCGGTATCCACACTATCATGAAGAAGTAGGCGAGAGTAGCCGAGGAGAGGGGGGCGGGTGGTAAAGCAGGAAGGGTGGAAGGGCAGCTCCCTGGGCCTGAATCTCTGCTCCTCCGAAGAGCTTCAGCACACAAGGGCCCAAGCAGAGAGCGGGTCTTGCATGGCTGCATCCCACACCTAACCACACACGACAAGGAGGAAGGGGATGGACAGGTACGGGTGAACTACCGCAGACCAGGTGTCATGGATGGATGACTCATGGATGGATGACCCAGTGAACTGCTTTAAACAGCAGCCCAGTATGATGTACATCATCAGCTTCATTGCACAGAGGAGGAAACTGAGCCTCAGAGAGCTCCACTAACCTGCCAAGAGTCACAGAGCTGGTGAGCCATAAAAATGAGCATTCCCACCAAACAAGACCCAGTTGGTGGGAAACTGGTTGAAGCCAACAACTTTGCCCCCACAGGAACCAGGCATGTCATGCATCCAGAGTGCTATGAACTTTGTGGGACGTCCTGCAAGAGCCCAAGCAAGGCCCCCCGAAGGCAGAGGTTCGAGTCTTGCTTATCCTAGTGGCCCTGCAGCCTCTGTCCCAGCATGCTCTGGGACCCCGGTGGGCATCTGAGCAAGACTGGGTAGTACAGGACACATGTGCAAGCAGAGGTCCGACGTGGTCAACAGGCTTTCACATGGCAGCTGATGGCTGCCTGGGCATCACAGATGGCACCAGAGTTCCACTCCTCTCTCCTAGCCAGAAGGATGTCTTCTTTATCAACTCTCCCTCCTCTCTAGCCTCTCTCTTTCCTGCACACAGACAGACCTACACAGGCAGCCACCTCCCAGGGCGGATGCACTGAGCACTTACCTGTCTTTTATCTCCATTCTTACAAAGGACCAGAACCACCGGGGCGCCAGGGAACAAGGTGATAACTGACAGGCACAGCTCCTCCTGCAGGATCTGCTGGGTGTAGGTGAAGGCCCAGATCTGGAGAGAAGAGGCCAGGCAGGGTCACCTCAGGGTGCTTGGAAGCCACCCTGGAGGGACACCACTGTGCCCACGTGTGACAATTAGCATAGCTTGGTGTGAAGCACTGGGGCAGGGGTCCTAGGAGGACCCCACTGTCAACAGGTCACCTGGGAAGATGCCACTCAAGAGTCAGAGATGCTCAGGTCACACCTCCAGGTAAGTCCTTGCCCCCAGCGAAGGGGACCAGCCTGGGGCAGGGAGGTCACCTCTGGGAGGCAAGGAACAATTCTGGGCTTGAGCAGGAGACTGAACGACACCCCAGCTAAGTGTCAGGGCCTCCAGTTTCTCTGTTTCGATGCGTGTCTCTTCCCCACATTTGACATTTAAAGCAGCCACCTGGCAGGTGACCAGGGATCCCCCCACCCCCGGCAGTTGTCTATAGAACATCTCTTCTTTGAAAAGAAGTCCACATCGGTGCCCTGAGAACATGAGAGCTCTGACAACAGGCAGACAGAGGGATGAAGGGAATGGGGAGGTGTTCTGATGGAGGGGTGGAAGAAGAGCAGGATGGAAAGAAGGAAGTCACAAGAAATGAAACTGTTCCAAGAGAGCGCACGCACACCGGTGCTCCAGGAGAAGCCAGCACTCGGCCCTGGGGCTCCTGCAGCTGGAGGAGCTGAGGAACTGGAAGGACGAGCGGAGATCTGGTGGCAGAGGGAAAGGGGCACTCAGTGAGGCTCACTATGAGAAATGAGCTCCAAGTGCTCAGACCAGAGAGCAACCAACAGCTGAAGCAGCCTGGGCCACTGCCTAGCTCTTAGATCAGGAGCAGGAATGCTGGCACAAAATTGTCAAACTCGAACCTTCAGGAGGTTTATCCCCAGGATGTAAACCAGGGATAGCATCTGTGCTTTGCCTTCATCATGGGATAAGAGAAGATTTGTGAACTGGATGCCCCGAGGGGAGCTGCAGAGAGGATCCCAGTAAGCGCTGTACCCCTCCTCTTCCATGACACCCCCAATGTCCAGCTGATGTTCTGTTGCCATAGCAGGCCACCGGTGCCAGGAAAAGACCTAGACCAGAAAGGATTCCTGGGGAGTAGGATGGACATAGAGACAAACAAAGACTGGCTGTAAACTGAAAATTCCTGAAGCCTGGGATGGGTCCACGGGGGTTCTTCATACTCCTCCAATGAGTTCTGTATCTATTCAAAGCTGTTTTATAATAAAAACATTAGGAAATGCATAATACTCCTCTGGCCTAGTGAACATCACCATCTTATGTGTACCATTTTTCTTTCTCCAGGGTCAGCTGAAAGGGGAAGACACCCACATGCACAGAGGTGACACCAGAACCACGACGATACGGCTACACCAGCTCACATTTCTTGAGCACTTACTGTGTAGCAGGCGCTGTTCTGGGAGCTTTACACACGTTAACTTAATCATGCGACTCCAATCAGGTAGGTACTGTTATCATCCCCCTCTTATAGATGAGGAAGATAAAGTCAGAGAGGTCACCCTAAGTCAGTTACAGGAAGTGGCCCCTGCACCCACTCTCCCCAACATCTCTGCTGTTGCTGCTGCTGCTGGAATCGTGACTGGTTCTGGGGCTCTTTTATTCAACTTAATCTCTGGAGAAGATGTCTGTCTCTGAGAGTCCCTCCTCCAGGTTGTAAATATTAAAACTATAGATCAGTTCCTCCTTGACAGGAGACAGCTGGCAGCAGATTCTTCCTCTTGGCCAGCTTCCAACAGCGGCCCCTATGAGAAGGGAAACCAAGGTCACATCCCATGTGGGGGGCCGGGGAAGGGGAGAGACCTGACACTGATGGGAACCGAGCGAGAAAATGAGTGGAGGCCTCCTCTCCGCAGACCCCACAACAGACCAGGGAACCTACGCGGCTCTGGCTCCCAGCCTGGGCAGCCCACTTTTACTTCCCACCTTGCCTCTGTCCCCACCGTGAACTCACAGTCTGCACCTCCCCGGCACGGTCACTCCCCTCTAAGGGGTCCCCTCGGGCCTGGGTGTGGGTACTAAGGACACAGTCCATCCTCTGCAACGGACCCAGGGAGAGAGATCCATGTGGGTCCTGAATCAGGCTCAGCAGTGGGCTCTAGGGTCTGAAACATTTGGGGATAGTAATGAAGAAAGTGGACACAGGTCCTGGGTGTGAGCCCAGACAGTCCCTTGGCCAGTGAAGAGGGGAAAGAAGGGCCGGTGTTTGTGGACAGGGCTGCCCGGGGGCCATTTGCCTCGGCCCACGGTACAACTGGCCTCAGTGTTAGACTTCCGCATTGTCGGGCAATGAGGCTAAACACACAGTTAATGATGTGGAAAGAAGATGAGGCTCGTCGCTCTGTCCTGTTACCCGACCACACAGCTTGCAGTGAACCATGAATTAGCATTTTAAAAATAAACCCTGTAATTATCTTATGATCACTATAATACACCAGCTTTGTGTTTTTTATGTTAAAAAAGTTAACTGATTAAACACAAAAACTTAACATATACCACAATTTCTGGAAACTCATTTTGGCATTTCTTTTTAAGTATCTTAGGGGCTTCAAAACCCCTAAATGCTGGGGATGGCAGGTGGGAGGGTGGGGAGAGGTGGTCCTCGTGCCCCGAGACAACCCCCATCCACAAATGCCTTTCGGGAAGGAACGCACATGATATACTTGGGGGCTGGGGGCTGAGCCGACCACCCCCCAGGGAGGTCAGACAGGGATCGAAGCCCTCACACCACACGGACTTTCCATTAGCTGGTGCTTTACTGGCAATCAGAATAATCCAGTCTTGCATTTCCCCAGAGGAGCGCAGCCGAGAGGAGAGAGGAGAGAGAACTTAACAGGAAGCTTAACACAGGAGCAGGCAGGGCAGGAAGTGAAGAGAGGGTTTCTGATTCCCATTCTGCGGCCTGTCTGGCTTCCCAGAATGGCCGGTGATGGATGGGCTTATTAAATGAATCTCAGAGTCAGAAACGAATAGGAGAAGGCAGTACTGGTGGCTCAGGCCAGCCTGGCCTTGATCGCCAAGCTCTGACAGCTCCATCTGGGGGACTGGAGAAGTCCCAGCCCCCACCCCAGTGCACACAGACAGCTGTATCCATGGGAAGACCCCAGAGGCCATCCTGGAGGCAGTGTGGGCCGCCTTGCCCTGCTCCAGGACAGATGATGAGGGGCTGAGGAGGAGGGCATCTCCTGGCCCTTGAACCGCTTTGCTCCTGCCCTGAAAGATGGGGACTGATGATGGGAAGGATATGGTCCAAGCTGGACCACCTGCAGGCCTTCCATGCTCAGAGGAAGTCTCTGGAGCTGCCAGTGTGAGTGAAGATGGTAGTGCCTGTCAGTGGGGAGCAGACCTCTCTCTAATAAATGCCCATCTGGCCACAGCGCCCAGGCTGGGGCTCACCATCCTACACTGGATGGAGAAGAGAGAGGAAAGAAGTTCTCATGAGGAGATACCTGAAGGAGCAAAGTGCTGAAGGAAGCAGGCAGGAAGCTAAGTCAGGGGCTCAGCCCAGGGTTTGACCCTAGAATGGTCCAGAGTCACCTCTAGCAAGTAAGAAGCAATAAGTCTAGGGTAACATTTCTCAGCTCAGGTGCTTTCGCCCCCAGCCACCTACCCAGGAAACACCGGGCAGTGTCTGAAGGCATTTTTTGACTACTATGACTAGGTTGGGGACATTACTGGCTAGTAGGTGGGGCCAGGGATGCTGTTAAACATTCGACAATGCACAGTCCCTACAATGACGAATTGTCTAATACCAGTGCCAATAGCGCTGTGGTTGAGAAACCCTGGCCTAGTCTAAGAGCTTCGTCTCTGGAGGCAGGCGGCCCGTGCCTGAACCCTGCTTTGGCATGACTCTCATATGACCTGGGTAGCCTTGGTCAATCTATCTAAGCCTTGTTTACACCATCTGTGAAACAGGGGTACTGACATGGTTCTTGCGATTGTTGTGCAGGCGAAATAAGAAGACACACGTGGAACACCGAGCCACGGGCCTGGTCCCTGGAGCAGAGTCTCTGTGAACAATATTTTCCTGACATGTGGGAAGGAGGAGTGGTTGGGTGAGGACGGAGGAACATTCCCAAGTTGACAGAAGTTAGGAGGCTGTGTTTTCCTTTAGGCAGAGGTGCACCTCATTTTCTGCTGGTGGTATGTTTCCATTTCAAAAATTCCGAAGAATAAACAACGGGGAAGAAACAGAGGATGGGAGCCAGCCCTGCTGGCCATTCTGATTAGGCAGCCACAATTAAGTCAATGCCAAGGGGTGCTCCTGTCCTAGATTTTCCATTTTCATTGTCTACGTGACCCTCACAGCCACTCTGGGAGGTAGATATGATTTGATGGGAGGGGGACTGAGGTCAACGGGTGCTCTGGGCAATGCCAGGAGCAGAGCCAGTGTTGACTGTGAATGTGGGGCCCCCTTGGTGAGATGGGATCTGAACCTAGCACACCCAGGGCCATGGGTTGGCCTTGAACCTTAGGCCACACTGGGCATCACACTGGTCCATCAAACATGCCCTGGAAGCCCACTTCAGACAAGATGTTGGGCATGAATTGGTGGATTCAAGTGACCATTCAGTTTAGCTGACCCCTTGGTGCACCTGTATAGCTGTGGGATCCCCCGGATGCACTGATCGGCCGTGCTGGGGCGGGGGCGGGGATTCACCCCACAAGGACAGAGCTCAGCCATGCCCAGGTTGGGGCCCTCTGACCAGGGGACGCTCTGGGACATGCCCACTCCTTTAGTTGGCATCTTCACTAGACTCACTCTGGAGGCTTCGTTTCCAGTCCGTCCTGTCCTTTCCTCCCACGCTGTGAGAATACACCCAGTGCATACTGTGTTGGGCCCTTGAGTGACTGCCAGGGCAGGAATCCTGGCTCGCCTGTTTATGAACCCCCAAACCTGGATGAGTTACTTAACTCTGCGCCTTAGTCTCCTCATCTGTGAAATGAAGGTAACAGCAGCCCCTTCCATGGAGGGTGATAATGTGCAGACATGTCCAGACGGTGCTGGCCACGGACCAAGAGCTCAGTTGCTGCCTGTTGGTTGCAATGGTGCAGGATGCCAACAGGAGAGACGGCCCTGGAGGTCTCCCTTTGGAAAACTGCCTTTGCTTTTCCTCCCAGGAGAGACATTTGAGAGGCAGTGATGCTGGGGCCACGCCCAAGGGTGTGCTGAGATAGCTGGGGAGGAAGGGTGGTGTCAGGTGGGGAAGTGACTGCTGGCAGCCTGTCCCACGTGTAGACTCGTGGAGAGGCGCCAGTGCGAGTGTGGGTTTGGGGGAAAGGGCTTTGATCTTCATCTCCAGGCCACCCAGCTGCCTGCTTGAATCCTTCACAAGCCAGTAGCCTGAACTGCTGGGCTTCCAGGTAGGAGGACACATTGAAAAGTTTTATGTTTTTTCCCATTTCTTTAAATTGGGATATGGCTATACTGGTACATCTGTCTTCTTTCTATCCTTCACAAATATTTTTCTAGGGAATCCAATAAAATTGACAGGAAATTTATTACCCAGGAGGCTCCTGGGGGCTTCACATATTTACAAACTGATGGTGTATTTCTCTTTCTACCCAAGGTACCAGGCTGCCCATCTTGAATACACACTTGGGTTAGCTATTTTGTTCCCAAGGTTGACAAACAAGCAAAGAAAGGAAGGTAAGGCAGTGTGAGGGGTGGATGGGGTTGGGGGTAGAACAGCATGGTAAGCCAGTGTTGGAGCCAGAGAACAGCCATGGTCTCCTCTCAACATTGTGGACACACATGTGCCTGGGGACATGCCACCTGGGGAGTGAGTGGCCAGCTGGAAGCAGAGTTCAAGGCCCCAGACCCTCATGCTCTGCTCACAAGTCAAGAACCCCAGGACCCACCACCCAAATGACCCGAGCCCAATTCAGGACCTGCATGGATCTCTCTCCCTGAGTCCATTCCAGAGGACAAACTGAGCCCCTAGTACCCACACCCAGGCCCTAAGGGGATTCTTTGGAGGGGAGTGACCACATGGTGAGATACAGGCTGGGAGTTCACAGTGGGGACAGAGGTGAGGTGGGAAGAAAAGGGGGCAGCCCAGGCTGGAAGGCAGAGCCGTGTCTGACCCCTGGGCTGGTGTGGAGTCTGCAGACAGTGGGCCTCCATTCACATTCCTGCTCAGCTTCCATCAACGTCAGGTCTGCCCCCTCCTAGGTCCCTGACATGGGGTGTGACCTTGGTTTCCTTCTCATAGGGGCTGCCACCGGAAATTAGCCAAGAGGAAGAACCTCATGCCGGCTATCTCCTGTCAAGGAGGAGCTGATCTCTAGTTTTAACATTTACAACCTGGAGGAGGGGCCTCAGAGACGGACATCTTCTCCTGAGATTCAGTGAAATAAAACGGCCTTGGAACCAGTTATGACTTGAGCCGCGGCAGCAGCAACAGCAGACCTAGTGTGGCGGCCAGATTTTCAAATCCTGCCTTCCTCACTTCCTAGCATCTGACCTAGGATCATCTCTCCAGACCTCAGTTTCATTATCCATAAAATGAGGATAATATCTACTTAATTGGGTTTTTATGTCACTTCCTTGACATGGCCTCTCAGAGACAGAGAGGTGGGGGCAGGAGAGAATGTGAGAAAGTTCAGGGTGTGAGGGGCACTGCGACATCTCTGAACGGCCAAGGGGTAGGAGAAGCCAGAGATGTGGGAAGGGAGAGGAGGAAAGGAGGGTGAGTGCATTAGCAGGAGGGGTCAGGAAACAGGAAGACAGGTCAGGTGGTTTATGCAGGAAGGAGGAGCAGACACTGAAAGGAAGAGAAAGGTAACCTAAGTCAGTCCCACAAGGGTGTACACTCCATGCACACACGGGCTTGAACACGCACACACCCAGAAACACATGCATGCACCCCCAGGCACACACTTGGGGGACCAATCTGGCTGAAATAACTATGTGGATTTCTCTTCATGGGTTCAACACCTTCAGAATACTTGGACAGGCACCCCAGGCCTGCTGTTGGCTGTGGGCCCCGCTAGGAGAGCTGCGTCTAACCTGACTTATTCCCACCCTGCACCCCAGCACGCAGCCTGGTGCCCAAGGCACCTCGCACACTCCGTAGGTGGCATCTGTTGACGAAAACATCTTCCTCACTCATGTGTTCTTTCCATATCCTGAATTCGAACTGCTGCCACACACACCCAACTGCTCTCTCCAAAGCAGAGAGGAGTGACAGCTTGGCAAGATGTTCTAGAAAAGAACTCTTTGCTCACTTGAAGACGGTTTCCATGATAAGCCGTAGTTTCCAACAGTGACAGCTCTTTCCTCTCCCCTTCCTCCCTCCACCAGAACGTCAGCCAGAAGAGGGACCCTTCCCTTCCAGTCAAATGAAGGCCTGGCAGCATCTCCCTTGGCCAGGTTATAGGGGTGGGGGGCTCCCTCCTGAGACCGAGAGAGCTTGTGACTACCCACTGCCACTTCTTATGCAACCAAAGACAGTAAGTGCCAGAAGAACCCCTACTCTGCTACAAATGGACAAGGCAAACTTCTGTTCCAGGGGAAGGGGGACAATGACATTCTGGCTGTTTGCAATCCCCCACGAGCAGGGCCCACACACAGAATCAGAAGAGAGGGATGTGCATTATCTCTCACACATTTTATAAAGTGCCACTGACAAGTGCTGTCATTCTCAGCCATGCTGCCACACTTCAAGCACAGTTGACACCTCTGTCTCCGTCCCCCTTTCCTGTCTGACTCAGGCAGCCCCCTCCCATGTCCTGCTGGAGCAGAGATGATTTTTGGAAAAATCTCAGCAATCTGGAGGCTGGGGCTGTGATGCCTCAAGTGCCAGGCAGCGGCTGTGGGTGTTTGTGGCAGACACTGGGGAGCCACTGAAGGCTGCATGGGGATGGGGAACTATGGTCTGGTGACCACATATTACTTGAGGCAGTGGCCATAATCTAACATGGCGGTTCCCAAGCAGAGTGGTCTTGTCCCCCAGGGGCCTTTGGTAAAGCCTGGGGACAGCTATGGTTGGCATGACTGGTGTGTGTGTGGGGGATGCTACTGACATCCAGGGCGCAGGGACCAGGGGAGCCGCTGGACAGCCTACAGCACACAGGATGGTCGCCACCACAGAGTGACCCAGCCCCAACTGTCAATAGTGCCTGAGGGCTGCTGATCTGGCATGAAGAAGTGAATACCTGGGCCAAGAACAGCTATTCTGAGGGGAGGAGGGCTGGGCCTTGCAGGAATGGGGGATGCAGGAGAAACAGGAGCCACAGGAGATGATGGATAGGACTGGAAACTCAGAGCCTGGGAAAGGTGACCACTCAGAGAGAATTAGCGGGATGGTACAGTGGCTGGGGAGGCTGGTAGGTGCTTGGAGCCATCCGTTGGCTTGAGGGGTTTGTCATGGCCATGGACTGGCTCGATTGCCCAGTGTTTGAGAGAGAGGGTCAGCTAAGTGTAAACCCTTCAGCCTCCATCCATCTCCTGGGCTTGCACAGCCCCTGCTCCTGAGGATAAAGCTCAACCTCTTCAGCTGGGAAAAGAGGCTGTGAGGTGCTTCTTCCTTATTCTCCAGTCTCACCTTCACAGCTCCCTCACATTCCATCCCTCTGACTATGTCTTGAAAGGCACCCTGCCTCCCAGGCCCAGGGCATGGTACATGCTGGACTTCCCTGCCTGCCCTTTCTCCCCTTCCTGACCCGTGTGTTTCTACTCATCTCTGAGGACACCACTCCTGCTCAGGTCCTCTGGGAAGACTTCCTAACCCTCATGCAGAGGTTGGACACCCTCACTCTGCACTTATACAGCATCACGGACCAAACTCTCTCCAGGGCAGAAATTAGATCACAGTGGCTGCTGACTTGTTCCTTTCTGCATTAGATACCTTGAGGGGCCACCGATACCCGCAACGTGGCCTTTCATCTGTGCATCTCCACAGTCAGCAGAGAATGTACATGTTTGTTGAGTGAATGAATGAATGAGTGAATTCACGGATGGGTGAAGGCACTGAATTTGTGAATCAATAATACAGAGGAGGTTACTAAAGCTGAAAGCATGAATAAAATTTCCAAGAAACCACTCACAGAGAAAGGAACAGTGAATTGAGAACCTTGGTGAATATTCACCATAAGGGTACGAGAGCTGGGGAGAGGAACCAGCAGTAAAAACAAGCGGTGAAAAGAACAGAAATGCAGGACAATCGGGATCGTGCAGTGTCCCCAGAGCCAGGAGGCAAGTCACGAGGTGGACAAGCTCTAATGCATCCAGCAGGCCAAGTGTTACGGAGGTTGAGACAGGCTGTGAATGTGCCAGTGACTTTTAAAAGAGCTCGATCCTCAGAAGGCAGAACACTGACCCACAGAGTATTGATGAATCAGCTAAGGCACAAGGAAACCTTTCTGAGAAGGGGCGACTGAGGTCCCTCTGGACCTGGGGGAAGCAGGAGAGTGCAGAGGTGGAGCCATAGGCCTGCAGAGGGCAGAAGAGCGATGATCAAGGGACCTGCCCAGAGACCAGAATGGTGGACGACGGAGAAGGCCATACCACTGCTGATGTGACTGCCTGGAAGGCAGGGTTAGATCAGCAGGGAGACGCATCGAGCAGGTATTTCATCCTGGAGGCAGTGGCTTTTCAGTTTGCATCTCATACCTTTGAGGTGGCCATGCTGCCCACCCTGCCTGATCCAGCCCACATTTACCACCAGCAGCTTGGACATCCTCATTTAACTCCTGCTAATTTAATGGTTAATTCCTAGAGGTGGTAAGTTGCCTGGGGAGGCATCTTTAAGAGAAAGCCCATGCATTTGGAAACCTAGTGGAGTGAACCCAGTCCCAGAGTGAGGGGCATTGTGCTTCTCCTGTCCTGCTGTATAGCTCCAGGTATAACTAGACAGCTGGTTCATGCAAAAGCAGGAAGCCGAGGCCAAGCACATTCATATGTTCAGGTATCCCCAGCCGTTCAAGTAGTCCCATGTTACTTTACCTGGGACTTGGCATCCTTGCCTTCGGTCTTGACACAGGGGCTTAACTTGAGGTTGGAGATCTCCTGGTCTTTCTGCTTCTGAGCCTCCAGGCACTTCTGCCTCTGTCGGATACTGCCCTTCTGGATGGAAGAGTCTTTGGGTACCCTACAGGAAGGCCACGGGAGGGACGAGAATCCGCGGTTCTTAGGATTAACAGTAACACCAGCTGGCGGAGAGGTCGGGCAGTTCTGGAAAATGGCAGGGGCACGTCGCCCTGGCTGTGTTACAGTGACTTGTACTACTCAGGGCCTGAGGATGGGAGGGGTACCACTAGGAATGAGGCAGCAAGGAATGACTCCGGAGTCTGGAGCCTGGAATCAGTGAGTCCACGCCCTGAGGTCACACTCCAGAGCTCAAACTCCAGCAGCTGCGAAACACTGCTAGAAGCCAACCTCAATCCCTCATGCCACCAATGAATAAAATTCTCTCTCAGGTTTCTGGGATAAGTGGAGCCAACTGGTCTTTTCAGACCTCCATCTAGTTAAAAACCCTCATACAGATGGCCACGGAAAGTCCCTTCTACAAACCAACTTAGCAGAGGGTCTCTCTGCAGGCAGCAAAGGCTCAAGGCACAGGGCAGATACCTGAGTTCTGGGTAGACATTCTCCAGGTACCACTTGAAGCTCTGGCACTGCAGGTTCTTCCTCAGGTTCCGTCTGCTCTCGATGCTGGGGGTGGCAGGGGCGGGGAGATACGGAGACAAAACACAGCTGGTTGGAGACAGGTACCAGCCACAGGGGCCCAGGGGCACCCACCCTCCAGGCTGGGAGGTGCCCCATGCAGCCCGTGCCCAATCTCTGCACCCACGGCTCTCTGGAGGGTGCTGGAGAAATTAGCAGAGAGATTTTGAGAGCCCCAGAGAGAGCTATGGAAACACTTGGCAATACCTCATAGTGGAGCGGTGATGTCACCAAAGATTTGTGCTTTTACTTGGAAATAGAATTTGGGGGTGTTTTTACTTTTCATTAAAAACAAAGCCACAAGAACATTTGGCGTGTTGTTATTAATTCACTGCCAGGGCTGTAGGTCTACTTCCTCACAAATCCCCCTCTGGATTCTGCTCTTAAAATACCACCCTCACTTCCCCCACCCGCTACCCCCAATTCCGGCCAAGCCAGCCTCAAAGAATTCTCTTCTTTAGCTGGTTCTGGGCTTTGGCCATCACATATTTACCGAGTACCTAGTATGTGCCGGGCATTGTGCCCAAGAGGGACCTGATGGTGAGCTTTCAAGCAAGAGAGACAGGTAAAGAAGCAGGTGCTCACAGCCCAGGGTGGATGCAGGGTAGGTGTGCAGGGAATGTGGGAGCATCTCAGGGGTGGCCCCTTGCTTGTCGGGTTGGTGGTGGTTGGGTGGTGATGTGGAAGCTGGAAGGAAAGTGAACATTGTCTAGACAAACCAGAAAGAGGGTAAAGTGGGGGCCCCTGGTAGTGGCAAGGGAACAGCAAAGAGAAACAGCATGTGAAGAGGGAAGGGGTCTATTGACAGTAGCAGTGGTGCAAGTTAGAATGTGTTGGGGGGGGCATGGGAGAGGGGAGGTGAGTCAGAGGAGAGGTGAACGTGCAGTCATAAAGGTCCTGTGAAATATCAAGGAGGAGCTTGGCCTTTATTTTCAGGGCAATGGGCTGCCACCGATGGGTTTGAAACAGTACAATGTGGCAGTATTATTCCTTTAAGAGCATCTACTGATGGTGCCAAAGAATTGATGTTTTTGAACTGTAGTGCTGAAACAGACTCTTGAGTCCCTTGGACTACAAGGAGATCAAACCAGCCAATCCTAAAAGAAATCAGCCCTGAATATTCATTGGAAGGCCTGATGCTGAAGCTGAAGCTCTAATACTTTGGCCACCTGATGCAAAGAAATGACTCATGGAAAAGACCCTGGTGCTGGGAAAGATTGAGGGCAGGAGGAGAAGGGGATGACAGGATGAGATGGTTGGATGGTATCACCAACTCAACAGACATGAGTTTGAGTGAACTCTGGGAGATAGTGAAGGACAGGGAATCTGGGTGTGCTACAGTCCGTGGGGTCTCAAAGAGCTGGACATGACTGAGCAACTGAACAACAATAGCAACTGAAGGTAAATGAGTTTGGTGCCCAAAGCTGGAAGAGCAGTTAGGAGATCACTGTCGAAACCCGGTGCTGACCATGCTTTCTGGCAGGGGAGCAGGGTGGGATGGGAGAGAAGGACAGGTTTCATTCTCTCTACTCTTCCACCAGTACACCTGATTTCCATATACGTCCTGTTCTTCCTGGGCAACCACACAGAACCAGCCCTGCTTTCTCAAGCCTCGCCTCCTTCCACCCCAAAGACTGGACTAGGCGCCCTCATGATACTGGAACTCCTTATACAGCATTAACTGCATCTCCTTACCAGATGCTAAGCAACATGAGGACAGGAATGACATCATTTAAAAAAGGCTAACTGTTCAGTATTTGCAAGAATCCAGACGATCAGTGTATGAGTGAGGCAGGATCTCTGGGACTTGGTGATAGCTTAGGTGTGGGAGGATGGGGAGGGAGAAGTCAAGGTTGACACTCAAGATTTCTGGTTTGACAACAGGATGCATGGAAGAGCTAAGGTGGGGAATATGGTAGAAAGGAGCAGGTTTAGGAGCAAACAGGAAGAGTTCAGTTAGAACTTGTTGAGTCAGAGGAGCCTGGGAAGCATCCAGGCAGAGATGTCCAGTTGCCATTCGGACATAAGGACTGGAGCTCAGGAGAGGTGCAAGATGTGTTTAATCATTCAGTCGTGTCCAACTCTGCGACCTCATAGACTGTAGCCCACCAGGCTCCTCTGTCCACGGGATTTTTTTAGGCAAGAATACTGGTTGGGTTGCCATTTCCTTCTCTAAGGGCTGGAGCTCAGAGAAGAGGCGCAGGAGAAGGATGGAAACATGCTTATCGGCAGCACGGAGGCGGCTGATGGCAGGGAAAACCTGGAGTAAGACGAGGGTTTATGACAGGTCCTCTAGGAAGACCAACACACAAGGGTGGGCAGAGAGGGTGCAGCTTGCATCTCAGGATGAGAGCCAAGACTTCAGTTCTAGAAACCGAGATCAGAGGGGTGCCTGAAGGGGTCTGGGTGGGAGAAGACTCATATCAATAGAGTAATCGAGGAAGGTAAGGGCCCCGGGGGGGGGCATGGGTGGGCCAGGTGGGAGTGATTGTAGGGGAGGGAAGCCATGGCCTCAGCTCACAGTCAGAAGAAGGGAAATGGGGAGCCACAAACAGCAATGTGGGCAGCTCTTTCATGACGCTTGGCTCTGAAGGAGCAGAAGACAGGGTATAGGTAATGAGAGTTGGGCGATCAGGGAGCATGAAGGCACAGGGTGGGCGAAGTCCCCTGGAACAGAGGCTCCCACACTGTCTGCAGGTTAGAGTCACCTAGTTGGTGGGGGGGGGGCATCTTTTACAAATTCTATAGCCCAGGACACAGCCCAGACTTAATCCACTCTCTGGGGCTGGAATAGAGGCAGCAGCAGTTTTTGAAGCTCCTCAGGTGACTGAGACATGCAGACAGTCTGGAAACCATCACCCTGGAATTCTGCTCCTTGAGTTGAGGTCCTCAGACCAGCAGCACAGCACCACCAGCACCACCTGGGGCTCGTAGAAATGCACACTACTGAACCAACATCCACACTGTAACAAGATCCCCCGGAGATCTGTGTGCACATTAAAGTTTGAGAAGCTGAGAGGCAGGCGGAGATGAATCCAGGCAGTGGGAACTCGATCAGTGCTGATTTATGAATGAATGCAGGAGAGAAGAGTGCATCTGGGGAACAGGTAGAGGGCTGGCCTGCCACAGCAGGAGGCACCCCTTATCCTTCCAGATAAAAGAGACAGGGGGATAGTGCAGGTTCAGGGTGGTTGGGCTCAGGAAGCTGGTGCTGTCTATTTCATCTATAAAACAGAGGTGTTACGTGCTGTGAGTGAAAGCAGGGCAGACTCCGCAGCTGGGGAAAATGGAAAAGGTACAAATGAAGATTGAAGGAGAATGCCGGCCAGGCAAGGGGGCAGGATTAAGAGGCCCACTGAGGGCCTCCCTGAGCCGGATGGCCACAGAGGCTTAGCAGCGCCAGCTGATACTCCCAGAGCAGTTCAGCAGCCTGCCCACAGGGAGAAAAAGGCACAAAGTCAGGCTCACCCAAGGTCAGGAGGGAGGCCTGGGAGGGCGGGTAGATGCCCAACATGGCAAGAGATTCAAGGACAACATCTTTTAAGCACTCTGCTTACGCAAGAAAGTAGAACCCAAGCTGGAGAGGGGAAAGGCAGTGAAGAAAGGAGGGGTGGACGGACATGGCCAGTGAACCGGAAGTTAGCTGAGGACTCAGAATAAACACTGTGGGAGGCTCTGAGGAGAAGCGGAGACCAGCGTGGGTTTTCAGTTTCAGAAATGCAAACACTTTGGCAGGCTTGTGATTTAATCCACCTGGGAGTGAAGGGCTCGATCGATGGAGTGTAGGCCGCAAACATGCCATCTGCTCCACAGCCTTAGTACAACTGAGGGACATCAGATGACAAAAGCCACCAGTTGCCCCCTCTCAAAAAAGATGAATATGACATCAATCAAGTTGCATTTTTCTCTACTCAAACCAGCCCTGAGTTGGGGAATGCAACATCACAAAGTTTGGGGATCAGACAGGTGTGATTTGAGCTTCTCCTCCTATAATGGTGTGATCCATGGCAAGTACCTGAAGCTGAAGAAGCCTCAGGCTACTTATCTGTAAAACAGGGGTAATTATACCCATTTCTCAGCTTGCAGAGGACTAGTGAGGCATCTCATGAAATGGCATCTGGCCCTTAACTCCTCTCCCTGTCCTCTTCCACCCCCATGAAGCTGGAGCCCTGCTCTAAAGGAGGTCTACACAGTACTGTTCTTCCTAAAAAGAGGAGGATTTAGGCTTCAGTAGCTGAGGAGGAGGAGAAGGGAACTCTAATCTAGAGGGAGCAGTGCTGCTTAGTCCAGCATCCCACCTTTCTGGAAAAAGCTGGAAACACCAGTCCACTGCACAGGGCATGGCTCTACCCACTGAGTGGATGGTCCAGGCTTCCAGGGTCTCCCACAGGTGTGGCCCGGGGCCCTGTACCCAGGACTAGGCAGGAGCAAGAAGGCACATCAAGGCAGAACAGGCCCAGCCCCGGCCCCAGCAGCCAGTGAGCTGCGGCCCTGGGCTGTCTGCACAAACCAACCAGGGGAGACACTCACTTGCCAAAGGGCCTCTCCAGGGCGAATGGCCGGGAAGCATAGTAGTACTGCTTGTATTCATCCATCCACACTTCAGCTGTCCGCTTGGTGTTCCTGGAGAGACAAGGGGTGTCAGCGACGGGCTGTCTGAGAGGACCGGGGATGTACCCAGGTAAAATACACACATGTGACGAGTGGGCAGTGTCGCCCGCACGGGGGCCACCACGGTTCAGTAACTTTATTCTCCCCAGGGTGCTGAGCCCACCAATCTCCAAAGGGGCCTCTCCCCCAAGACACAGGATTTTAGTAGTCACGACATACCCTCTTCCCAAAAGGCACAGACCAGAGAAATTATACCAGAAATTGAACTTCCCATGGCCCTCAGAAAAAGAGAAAAAAGCCAGGAGAATCTGGTGTGTCCCTTTGGTGACAGTACAAGAGGGGAGAGTGCTGACCATCTCATCTCTGGCCATCCGTGGGCTCCTGTTCTAGACTCTCCCCATCAGCAAAGGACGCAGCTCTCCAAGGGGAAAGCCAGTCATGCACGAGATTTGCACAGGCCATGTGATTAGCTTGGCGCAGGTGTAAAGAATGAAGTAACCAAGCCATCTTGGTCAAATATTTGCCAGGACTCTGAAGCTTTTTTAAAAAATTAGCTATCTGCTGTGAGTCTAACCCCAAAGGTCACAGAGAGAGAGAGAGACATGGAGGATGTTGCCACTCAGCTGTCCGGGACACCAGGGTACCAGGAAGAGAAGATACGGGAAAACAATCAGAGGCCTAAGCAGCACCGCCCAAGGCCTGAGTACATGGGACTCGGGGGTGCCACCAAGAGGGCATGGCCTGCCGTTCAAGCCCGTGGACCTGAAGGAGTTTTGCACACGCAGTCAGCTCTTGGTGCACTGAAGACAGCTTCTTGCCGGCTCCCTCCACTGGCCCAACCATAGCACACTGGACGCTGCCGAGACCACACTGCCCCAAGTTTCCCCTCAACTCCATTGGTGGCATGCAGGGCCCAGTCCCAAATGCAAGGAACTTTCTAGAGCCTGCGGCTCTGCCCCCCACTCCCCAGCTGGCCCCCGCTCCACATCATAGCCCCTTGACTTTCCTGCACCAGGAATCCCAGCTCACCTTTCCCGGTCAAGACCCCAAGCCCAGGCAGCCCTGCCTTTGTTCCAGTCCCTGCTAAGGGGGTTCTCACGACCCTACCCTGCCCAGCACGAGGTCAGCTTTCTCACTGGTCAAGCCTACAGCTCCCCTACACCTGTCCACACCCAAACCTGTCCACACGTGTGAGTAACCAAGGATGAGGGAACCCAGAAGAAAACACTGCAGGGGAAGAAAAACACTCAAAGAGGTGCTCTGTTCCTCCCTCCCCAAAATGGACCAAATGAGAGGAAAAAAAGGCAAAGGAGGAATAAATGGGGAGTGAAGTTGTCAAGTGACAAGAGGATTAGACAGAAGGGGAGAAGCTGGAGGAAAAGATGAGCAGAAGGAGAAAAGGAGGTACAGAATTATTTTTAAAGGAGAGGAAAAAGGTTGAAGGAGAAGAAATCATGAGAAGGAGACAGGTGTATGGAGGGAGCAAGAACAGGCAAGTGGGCATCGCTGGGTCACTGAGATCTCACGATCTTTGTCCTGTCCCTGGGCAGGAAGTGACGAGCCCCAGGAAGGGAGCCCAGGGCCTCAGGGGCTAAGGCAGCCTGGCTGTTTCTGTGCACCCACGAGGCCCTGGAGCGGTCACCTGGGCTGTATCTACTTGTGCCTCCATTCCCGAATCTTCCCCAAGAGCCTTTCCCCTGGTGACCCAGCCTGAAGGTGATCCCTGCAGATCCCTGCAGGGGATCTTCTAGAACTCAGCGGCAAAAACGGCTGCCCTCCCCCTGCCCCAAACAACACAAAATACCCTGAGCCCTGCAGGAGGGTGCTGCCTAGTGACTCAAAGCCCCCAAGGCCACAGGCAGGGCCTTGCCAAGCCTGGGAGAAGTCAAGGGTGGAAAACGACCTCAAGGCCTCCAGCCTGGACCTGGATGGGCAGGCCTGAGCTCTCTTGCCCAGGCTGTGGCCCAGCAAGCGTAACATGCAGCCCCTGTCCATTCACGACACTCAGGCAGCCGAACCTACTAGAGAACCCGGGACAGCCACAGTCCATCACCAGAAAAGCCCGTGGCCACCGCCACCCCCGGGGAACCCGAACCCCCACAACACATACTTACTTTATATACGTGTTGGCGTTGCCATCTGGGAAAATATATGGGTGCTTCTTCCGGAAGACATGGCCCACTCGGCTGCAGGGGACGATCTCCAGGCTGCCCCCACACATCCATACCCTGAAGGAGATTTCTGCAAGACAACGACGCCCCCATCACTGCTCTGCTTCCTAGACTGAGCCGCACAGAACGGCAGCCCTGAGACACCAGGTGCCGGGGAATCCCAGGTCCCAGGGCGAGGGGAGGGCGGCCAGCAGCCTGCCTAGGGCACCGACTCCACAGCCAGACTCCACGGGCCTGCTACTTTGGTTTCCCTGCCCACAATGAGGATGCTAACAACTCACACCTGGGAGGGTGGTTTGCCTTAACCATGAAGCTGGCGGACACAGAAGAACATATGGAGGACGGTGCTTGCGCCTTTGGAACACTCTCCGGGGCTAGCAGGGTGGGGGCCTCCGTGTCAGGCTTTGGCCTGGAACAGAGGAGCCCAGGGACCATGCTCAAAAACTGCTTTTGAGCATATGGGAGGTTTCAGGGTGGAAGATGAATTAGACTAGCTCCTATGACCCTAGAAGGTCAGAACCAGGACAAAGGAGAAAGACTTTTCCATTAGAGATTATGGGAGAACTTTCTGCTGGTCAAGGTCCAGATAGAAGAGGTTGTCATGGAGTTAGTGCATTTCCCACTCTGACAGGTTGGCAAGCCACATGGCCAGGATGGGACAGACAAGACCAGTTCCCAGGAGGCACCTGGACAAGGTGTCAATGCTGAGAGGCCATTCTATCTCCTGCAAGGGCATCCGAATCACAGCCCGGAGAAGGAAGTCTGAGTCATAGCCAAGAGCTGCGAACAACCACAGAAAGTGCTGGAAGCCTCGAAGCTGTTGCTGGGGTGCTCGCCTGGGTAGGGATTTGCAAATAAACCCATTTTCCCCAGTTGGCTGCTGTAGCAGGGACCTCGGGGAGTGGGGTGAGGTAGAGTCAGGAGAGGTGGGTGGGCTGAGACCATGCTGGTCGATGCCCTTCTCCCTCAAAGCTGCTTCCTGCAGGCTTGGAGCAGTGGTCCTGCCCAAGAAGGGAGTGATGCTGTACCAGGGTGGTGGTGGTGGCGGGGGGGGGTTCCGTCACTGCCATCGTTTGGAACCACTGAATGCTGTGAGGGCATTTCAATACTGCTTTTAACTTTTCTACAGATGGTGCACCCCTTTACTGACTTCTCCCAGTGCAATTGCCCCCCTGTATCCCACTGGATATGCCACCAGTGGGAAGAGCCAGTTTCGCATCTGGAATGCCTGCCTGGGCCATGCTTCTATAGTCAAGCTGAAGAAAGAGGAGTTTGCTTCAGGAAACACCCAGGCTGGTGGGCGACTACCTCTGGAAGCAGGCTTGTGTCCATGAGCAGAGACCAAAGAGGTGGGTATTCTACTACTGCCCACCACATCTGATGTGCCCCACCCCTTCGCACCTTGGGCCCCACCTTCCTGGGTTTCCTTACCATGGGGTCCTCTCCCTCAGCCTCTGTCCCTCCCACATCCTGCTGTCTTTCTCCCTTCTTTTCAACCCTGAAAGCAAGTGTTTGGACACAAATTCTTCATTCTGATCCTCACCTGTTCTCTCACCCTCTCCCTGTCCCCTCCTGTTTCCTGCCCTGTGTCTCTGGGAAATTTGCAGGCCAAGCTTCCTTGATACCCATCTCAACCTGCCCAGGTGCTCTCCCCAGCAGGATAGAACTCATTCCCAGCTTGCTCAGATTTACTCAGAGCGGGGGCAACATGGACACTAGGGTGAGGAAGGGACTTCTCAAGATTGCTGCCAAATGATGGTGAGAACATATGGTGGGGAGAGACAGGAAGAACTTGGCTTTGGGGTCAGCAGCTCTGAGTCTGCAGAAATCCACTAGCCCCGTCGCTGGGGAACCCTACTTGATCTAGTTGAGGCTGGGCTTCTTCACCTGTCAAATGAAGATCATAAAAGTACACCACAGGATTGCTGTTGGTATCATTGAAGTGGAACTTCAAGAGTAAATATGAAAACTCTTCAGTGCGATGGAAAGCTCAGTGACACAAAACACTCCTCTAAAGCCAGTCTCTTTAAGACATGGATGCCAATGACATCACCCCCCTGTGCCCACTTCCAACTTCCTAGACGGTTTACAGCTTCCTGCTTCTGCCACAGGAGGCACTTGAAATCTGTGGACCTAACACTGGAGATTTTGACTCCCCACAAAAGTCAATGATATATGATAACCTGGCGTTTGGCTGGGGCACTGGTGGAATCATGGGCCCCAACCTAGTGTTTGCGGGAGATGATGAGTGAGCTTAGCTGATGGCCAACATCCAGCTCTCCTTGTAGTGATGCTCAGAGGGGCGGGAGGGCTCAGTGCAGAGAAATGTGATGATATGTGTGTGAATTTAGTCCCCAGGGCTAAGACCTACTGGACTCCAATCAACTCCTCTACAGGATCTCAAAACAGGGCTCGCTCTAGCTCCCAGAAAGGAAAACCCTCACACCCCTCAAAAGTTGAGATGGAGGCCTTGCTTACTGGATATAACCTGTGAATTTTGTGCAAGCTTTCTTCCAAAAATATGCATACATTTCTGTGGTCTCTTCCTTACATGCATTCAAATGAGACATATGTCCCTCATTTGCAAAATGAATCCCTCCAACCTGTGCAGTCTCCACACCCCCAGCTCCCACTAAACCTGTTTCCCTGTGCTTCCTTCACCCACCATTTTGCTTTGCTCTGAATCTATTGCCCCCCCACTCCTCTGCCACCATCATGCAGAGATGCCCATCTCAGAAAGTACTGACCCCTGACCCTAGTCCTTCTCTACCTTCCATCTGGGCTCCTGGCATTCTCCACCCCAAGGCTCTGGGTCTGAGTGCCTTGCTGTCCCTGCTTCCTCATCTGGCCCAACCTTCACTTGATGCTGAGGACTCATTCCCATTCTGCCAGCCCAGCTCTCCTCTGGCCTCCAGGACCAACTCCCATGGCTGCCTGCGGCTCTGTCCAGGTGCACTGGATGCCCTCAGATGCAGTACATCTTCTACCCATCATCTTCCTCTCATACCCCCCTACAACCTGCCTCCTCTCCTCTGCCTCTAAAACCATCGTCCCTGCTTGTTTTCCTGTGTCTGTGTTTGAAAACGTCCCAGTTCTGCAGACACAAGCCACGGGAGGAAAGGACCCCTCCATTTACTCGTGGGCTGGGCTTTGCTGGGTCCTCTCTCAGGTAGTAACTTATAAGTTGTCCCAACAAGCCCACTCGTAGTTGTGGATGTTATTTTTCAAAGCAGAAGTAGTCCTGATGGGACTGCAGGTGACTAGCATTCAAAGCGCATCTCCCCATGTCCAAAACTCCTGCCCCTGGCCTGATCCCACCTCCCTCAGTGTGAACACCCACCATCAGCCAATACTGCTGCGGGCACAAAGATACTGACTTCAGGGCACTCACAGACGGACAAGAGAGGCCAATCTATAACCAGCTGTCCCATTTCTACCTCATCAACTCCTTCATCCACTCCTGACAGCTGCCTGTCTCACCTCTCTTTCTGGTTAACTGATGCCCCCAGAGCCTGCAGCCTGAGATGCAGTAAGAGTGTCTCTGCTCTGGAGTCCAGAATGTCGTAACCAAGATGACCTGAGCAGCATGCCTTGCTGTCCTGCGGCCAGAGTCAAGGCAGTCTGAGTGAGGAAGCTTGAAGTGTTCAGAGCAGTGTAAGGATGTTTGGGTACCACAATGAGGAGTATTTAAGACCTAGGACATCCCTCTAGTTATCCTACATATATCTACACCACGACTGCAGGATAACGCTGTGCATCCACCCAGGACTGGGGCCAGGCCCAGTGACTCACAGGTTTATGCTGAAGCCTCTGAGAAAGCCTTGTGATCCCAAAGCCCCAGGCAGTGGGGGCCACAGACCGAGGCGTAAAGCAGCGGGCTCTCCAGGTGCGGCCCTGATCCTCTACTTGTCAGCAGCTCCTGCAAAGTCATCACTTTCTCGTGTGAAGGAGCAAAAAGACAATGTAGGGAGTTTGGGGGAGGGGGTGGTTCTTGCTGAGTCAGCACCCGCATACTCCCTGATGACAAATGTCATGCAGACCTAAATCTGCTCTGAATTCGAGGCAGGGAGATATGTAATTATTCCATCCACACTGGGGGTGCTGTTACCTTATTTTTTTTAAACTTCAGGTTAATATTTGGGAAGTAACTGCCCTCCTTACCCTCTGTTCTCAGCTCTTCCCTTCTATCTCCACATCAACCCATCAGTAGTGTTACCAGTGCTCATAAAACAACCCTTCACCAGAACCAACGTCCACCTGACAAGCCATGATGGTGGACAGGAGTCCAGGTGAGAGGAGACAGCTTCCTCCCCCAGAACCACACCAACTGCTCTGCCACTTCTCAGCCATATATGTCAAGGCTGGAATTTCCTTTGATAGCCTGGTTTCTGGACAAAGGCAATGGGAGCATTAGACCCGACTCTATTTAAGGCAGTAAGCCTGTATTAAGTGGAGCCTCAAGGACTATACACAGATATCTTTTATCTAACAGCATCAGCCACCTACCACTGGACAAGGCAAAATCTTGTGAGGACAAAGGGATTGGAGTGGACAGTGATGGGCAGAAAGAGACCGTCGCTCATCAATCCACAGAGACAAATGCAATGACAAAGATTTTCCTTTCAAAAAATCTTTATGTTCTTTGGGCCACTTAGCCAGAAACCTCTGTTTTTATTTTTTTAATGAGTCCACAGACTCAGGTAGAAGCAATCTTACTGAGCCACAAAGGACAGGCTTGAACCTGTGAGCAAAACTGTGCTTCACATCACTGGGGACAGTCAGGGCCGCATCCAGGCTCCTGACTTCTGAGATGTAAGCACAGGCTCACCACGGTCACCACAGGCTGTCCAGCGAATGTCATGGCACACACCCTTTACCTCTCTACCATGCCTCTGGAAATGGGTGGTCTTAAGGGACCGCACCTGGGCCTGGGGCTCACCAAGCAGCCCCACCTGGGGGGAAAGATGACTCTTCATCAGACCTGGATGCTTTTCTTAGATGAGGCCACTTCTCTTCTCTTGAGCCCCTGAACCTCGAAAGGGTGAGACCGAAGAGAAAGCGGGAGGGATCCGCTGTCACTGCTGGGTCTGATAGGGTACTGCTCTGACAAACCTGCTCATGCAGCCCAGAGAGGAGGTGGGTTCCCTGTGCAGGACCTCATTCATCTTCACGGAGACCCTGGGAGCTTAATGGGTTTCCACTGCTGACCTTGCTGCCGTAACAAATTACCACACCAGCCTGGGGGGCGGGGGTTGGTCCGGCCCTCTGCCGAGGGTCTCCCAAGATCAAAATCAGCAGGGTTGGGCTTCTGTCTGGGGGCTCTGACACTTTCCAGTTTACTCAGCTTGTTTGCAGAACCCAGCTGCTCACAGTCGTGGGACTGAGGTCCTCTCTTCCTCGCTGGCTATAGGTCAGGAGCCCCCTTCCTCCTTCTACGCGGTCCCTCCCTGTTCACACCTGGATGATCCTTCCTAGGCTGTGAATCTCTCAACTGCTTCTGCTCCATCTCCTCTCTCTCCAGGCAAAGAAAGTTCTCTGCGTTAAACGGCCCACCTGATTAGACTGGGCGCCCCCGGATAATCCAGGCTGCTGTCCTAGCTTAGGACGCAGTGCCATCTGCAAACTCAGTGAGGGAAAGTAACTTTTCCAGGGACACACAGCCAGGGACGACCACAGAATTCACACGTAGGCCTGTCTGACCCCACAGCCCATGTTGACACACACGTGACCCTCCAAGCCCGACACTGCCTAACGTCCCTGACTACATTCTGGGGATGGAGGAGGTGGTGCTGGCAGCTCCTCTCTGGGACCCACCTCATCTCTCTTTCCTCAGTATTGTCGGTTGTATCTGCTATGCTTTGGAAACCACCCGCCTCCATTTTAAATCCAGAAATCCCATATTCTCCCTTCATATATGTACCAAGGTCTCCACTTTGGAAATGTACACCTCTTTCCACCATACACAAACACACACACACACACACACACACACACACACACTTCTACTGGGCAATAGGTTCCTTTCATCTCTAAAGACCAAAAGCTAAAGTGAGTAGATGTATTAGATATTTTTCATGTATCCTGTGTTATGCAAATTGGAGTTTAAACATCCAATATTAATGCAAAACAACTTCTGGGGGGGAAAAAAGGCTAAAAGCCACACTTCCCTAAAGGCTGCTTCTACGCTGAACTGCAGATGTAATTATCAACACTCTTCAGTTCTTCTTAGAAACGCTTTCTGGGAATAATGGCACCACGGTCGGGCTGCTTGAGTGCACAGCAGTGTCGGCATTCAAGTGGCTGCTGAGGTCGCTCTCAAAAGATGAAAGTGAGATGGGCGGGTGAGGCAACGCGCCACTGAGGATGGTCCCAGTCACCCTGGCCGGAGCCTTGTCCAGTGATCTCATGGGCTTTTGTGCTGTGAAATCAAATCAATGCAACAAAAGAACCACATCTGGAACACACAGAAATTTCATGTCTTGGGAGAGAACAGATATCTCTTCCTGCTGTTATTCCCCACAAAAAGAGATACATGGATCAAAGGAACAGAATGGAGAGCCCAGAGATAAACCCACACACCTGTGGTCAATTAATCCTCAACAAAGGAGGCAAGAATATACAAAGGAGAAAAGACAGTTTCCTCAGCAAGTGGTGTGGGAAAGCTGGATAGCTACATGCAGATCAATAAAGTTAGAGCACATCATACACAAAAATAAACTCAACATGGCTTAAGGACTTAAGTATAAGACATAGCACCGTAAAACTCCTAGAAGAGAACATAGGCAAAACATTCTCTGCTATAAATAGTACCAATATTTTCTTAGGTCAGTCTCCCAAGGCAAAAGAAATAAAAGCAAATATAAACAAATGGAACCTAAGCAAACTTACAAACTTTTGCACAGCAAAGGAAATCACAAACAAAATGAAAACACAACCTGTGAACTGGGAGAAAGTATTTGCAAACAATGTAACCAACAAGGGCTTAACTTCCAAAATATTCAAAAAGCTCATATAACTTGATATATTTTTAAAAAACTCAATCAAAAAAGGGGCAGAAGAACTAAACAGACATTTCTCCAAAAAGGCGTACAGATGGCCAACAGACACATGAAAAGATGCTCAATATCACTAATAAGTAGAGAAATGCAAATCAAAACTACAGTGAGGTACCACCTCACACTGGTCAGAAAGGTTATCATCAAAAAGTCTATAAATAATAAATGCTGAAGAAGGTGTGGGTAAAAGGAAACCCTCCTACACTGCCGGTAGGATTGTAAGTAGGTGCAGCCACTATGGAGAACAGTATGGAGACTTCTTAAAAAGCTAATAATAGAGCTACTATACGATTTAGCAATCCCACTTCTGGACATATATCCAGAAAAGACAAAAACTCTAATTGGAAAAGATCCATGCACTCCGATGTTCACAGTAGCACTATTCACAATATTCAAGACATAAAAACAACTTAAATGTCATCAATAGATAAATGGATAAAGAAGATGTGGTACATATATGTATATATATCTATATATACAGATAAATATGTATATAGATATATGTACACACATAATGGAATATTACTAAGCCATAAAAATAAAATGAAATAATGCCATTTGCAGCAACATGAATGGATCTGTCGATTAACATACTAAATGAAATGTCAGACAGCAAAAGACAAATAACATATAAATCATAGGTGTGGAATCTAAGAAAATTATACAAATGAACTTATTTACAAAACAGAAACTGATTCACAAACAGAAAACAAACTCATGGTTAACAAAGGGGAAAGTGGAGGGTGGGGGAAGGATAAATTAGGAATTTGAGATTAACATCTACACATGACCATATATGAAATAGAGAGCCAACAAGGACCTACCATATAGCACCGGGAACTATATTCAATATTTTATAATAAGCTAAAAGGGAAAAGAATCTGAAAAAGAATCTATAGGTATATGTGTAGCTGAACCACTTTGCTGTATACCTAAAACTAACACAGTATTGTAAATGAACTATACTTCAATTTTTCTTTAAAAAAAAAAAAAAAAGCATTGCTTTTTCTGGCATGTAAAATGCTATAAAAAAAAAATGTCCAGAAATGACTTTTAAAGTGCTAGGAGCTGGCTATAACAAATGGAATGGCGGAATTGGAGAAAACAGTATTTCCTGTGATAGCTGTCTGCAGGGTTTTTTTGTGAGTGTGGGGTTTAAAACATTTTGTGATGATTATAAAATGTCTCTCCCACACCTCCCCTGGAGTTTCTCTCTACTTTCCTGTTCCAATCAGCACTTATTAATGCCAGACCACTGGGAAGCCACATAGAGGGGATCACCCTGGATGTGAGCAGATGTGTGTCAACATTGCTATAAAGAGATGGTACTGGTAGGCTGGGGCTTCCCAGGTGGCACTAGTGGTAAAGAATCTGCCTGCCAGTGCAGGAGACATAAGGGATGCGGGATCGATCCCTAGGTCAGGAAGATCCCCTGGAGGAGGGCATGGCAATCCACTCCAGTATTCTTGCCTGGAGAATCCCATGGACAGAGGAGTCTGGTGGGCTACAGTCCATAGCATCACACAGGGTCAGACATGGCTGAAGCAACATAGCACAGACGCACTGATAGGTTGGACCAGAATGTGATGTCATTGAAAATAACATGCTGCCTGCATCTACACATGGCTGCCGTGGTAAGGAAGGATCACATGCATTTTGTGACGGTCCACAGGGCAGAACAAGGCCCAACAGATGGAAGCTAGGCTTTGGTTTGACTTAGAAGATTTACTAACAATTCAACACAAACATTCTCAATGACAGAACTTGCCAGATTGTGAAGCAGCAAACACATCATCATAAATAGCATTCAAGCGGACACTGGATGACTGCTATCTATCAAAAGAGCTGTAGAAAGGATTCCATGAATGGAAAGAAAGGCTAGAGCACACCATGAAGAATCATGAGAGGTACTGCGAACACCAGGATATCTGATGAGCTCTGTTCAGAGAGAGAGAGAGATCTCGTCCCCATTGAGAACACCAAGGGCGTACCTGGCTCCAAGTTCTCCTGGGCTGGTGCTGAGAGATCCCACCTCAAACTGCACTCCAAAGACCCTCATGGGATCCCAGGACTGAGTCCCAGGCAGGATATTTGGTTTGTAGGAGTTGGGGTTTTCTGCTTTGTTTGCGGAGTTTCCAATCTGGCCCCCATATGGCGGGAGACAAATTTTTCTGATGGATTTCTGTACACGGCCCGGTTTGGGAGAACAGATGCCGTTGGTCAGGCCAATAGCCATAAATTTCCGGGAAATAACTCTTGGTGACTGAGGAAGAAAGCCATAAAACAGCCTGGAGGCAGGGACAGGAGAAAACAATGGCAGAGGACAATGTATGGCATTACCACTGAATGCCAGGACGAACCCCATGGATCATTCTCCTGGCTGGAACCACTGCACGGGGTGTGACTGTGCCAAACACGTTCCCCAGTGTCCAGAGAAGGGGAAGGGGTCCTGACATCCCAGATTCTTACTCTTCCTCTCCTCTGGTTTATTCATCAAATAGTTACTGAAACCTCCTTCGCAGAAGGCACCATATGGAGCTCGCCAAGAAAAAACAGACCAAGTCCCTGCCTAGTACAGCTTACATACTGGTCATCTCTTAGGTCTCACCTGCTGGAGGGAAGGAACAGTAACTAACACGGACTGTGTCCATATGGTGCCCGGAGCTTTTACAGACTTACCTGTGTGGGTTTCCACAACAACCCCCAAGCATCCATGTGTTACACTTCTAACACATGAGGAAACTGGAGGGTCAGTCAGTGTCATCAGCAAGACGGAATGGGTCTCTGACTACTTTCTCCTGTATCTGTACATGGCAGCCCTATGCCACTGTGCCACAACTGGCCATCTGTTTGCATAGTTCTAGAGCCTGGAACCCAGCCCTTCCATCCCCTTCACTTTGCATCACTTTGCAAGAAAAGGTAAGGGCAAGTTGCCTCCAGAGCTTCTGTAGCACTCACCCAGCTGTTCTTGTTTAGTCACTTAGTCCTGTCCGATTCTTTGCAACCCCATGGACTGCAGCACATCAGGCTTCCCTGTCCTTCACTATCCCCTGGAGCTTGCTCAAACTCATGTCCATTGAGTAAGTGACGCCAACCATCTCATTCTCTGTCGCCCCCTTCTCTGACCCTCAATCTTTCCCAGCATCAGGATCTTTTCCAATGTTGGCTCTTCACATCAGATGGCCAAAGTATTGGAGCTTCAGCTTTAGCATCAGTCCTTCCAATGAATATTCAGACCCTCCTCATTAACCCAGACTATACCCCTAGAGCAGCCAGCAGATGTGATCCAGATGTTAGTGGTGGTGCTTTCAATCTTCCTCATGCTTTTATCCCCAGTCTCCTTCCAACTCTAAATTTCCAAGTTCAGCACTCCTAGCTCAGGTCTGCCCCCAGCCCGCCCTCAGGCTTGGCGCTCTTCCTTGGTCTTTCTGGCTTTTGCATCTCAACTTCTCCCTAAGGGTCCCCTGGGCATGTTTCCCTGGTCCTCAGCACCCACGTGGCCCCATGCAAAAACAATCTCCTTTCCTCCCCACTTCCAGCAAACACTCCTCTGATGCCCCACATGGTCTTCCCCCAAAGGAATGACCTGCTGCCCATCTCCCTGGCCCTCATCACAGGCCCAGGTGGTCCAAGGACATGGAGGACCCTGGCCAGGCCCCAAGATGCAGAGCCAGCAACTCACCGAAGTTCTCCCCGCCCCAGATGTCCATGTCTGTGTCGTATTTCCCCAGGTAGTCAAACCAGGATTTGTCCATCACGAAGAGCCCTCCAGCTATGATGGGAGTCCTGTGCAGTTGGCAGGAAAAGAGGGAGGGTCAGTCAAGGGAGGGGGCCCACTGTCATGTTCTTCTGCCCTTTCGGTCCTGACATTGAGGCCATATCTTTCCCGTTTCTGCTCCTCTTCAGAGAGATCCACACGTGGTCCACTTACCCCAAACAGGAACACGCTCTGGGACTTTTCCCATTGACTATAAACCTACTGACCCTGCAGACAGGCTAATGCACTCATCTGCACACCTCCTGTGGGGCGGTTTCCAAATTTGCTCAGAAGTCTAGCCTTTCCTGACTCTCTCACAGGCCCTGCCCAGCTGGGCTCTCCTGGGAGCCCCACAACAGAAGGCAGGGACTGTGAGCCACTGACTGGGCACAGAAGAGAGGCTGAGGCAGCACTGTGAACAGCACATCTGTTTCTTGAGACTGGTCTCTCTCCCCCACTCCGCCCCCCCTCCACTACAGATTGAATTATATGCCCTGAAAAATGTGCCGGGGTCTTAACCCCCAGTGGGCTTCCCAGGTAGCAAAAGTGGTAAAAAACTGGCCTGCCAATGCAGGAGATGCAGGTTCAATCCCTGGGTCAGGAAGATCCCCCTGGACTCCTGGAGGAAGGCATGGCAACCCACTCCAGTATCCTTGCCTGGAGAATCCCATGGACAGAGGAACCTGGTAGGTTATATGTCCATGGGGTCGCAAAGAGTTGGACACGACTGGAGCAACTTAGCACGGACGCAACCCCCAATGCCTCAGAATGTGACCTTAATTAGAGAAAAGGTCTTCACAGAGGTGATAAAGCTATAATGAGGTCATGGGGCTGGTCCCAATCCAATAGGACTGGTGTCCTTATAAAAGGAGATACTCAGTTGCAGAAACAGACATGCACAGAAAGAAGATGAGGTGAGGAGACACAGAGAGAGAGTGGTCCTCTGCAAGCCCAGGATGGGGCCCGGCACGGCCCTCAGGAAGAAGTCACCCTGCTGACACCTCGAACTTGGACTTCTGGTCTCCAGAGCTCAGGACAGCACATTTCTATGGTTTAAGCCATGCAGCCTGTGGTGCTCTGTTGCGGCAGCCTTCATCTTCATTCTCTTTCCTTGGGGCCCCTCCCCACCTCCCCTCTCCTTGACTGCTGAGAGAGATTCCAAAGAAGCTACTTGGAAAGGAAAGGGCTGCAGAATCCAGTCAAACAACCCAATGATCACAAGGATGGGTATCTGGGGTGGGGGTGGAGGGTGAGCCCCTGGGACTAGGCCCCTCATTCAGCAGGTCCAGACAGAGAAGGGAGCTTTATGCCAAACAGTCAGTTGATATGGAGCAGGTCAGAAGCTCGGTCTGCCAATGCCATGACATCCTACTGTCCTCTGATAACTGGCTCAATCCTGGGAAACACTTGTCCTCTGATGAGCAGAGATAGCCCACAGGAAGAGAACCAGCCCTGAGAACCCCACCCCTGGGACAGAGAAGGGAAACCAGAGCCACCCTGTCCTTGCCTCGGCCTACTGCTGCTTCAGGTGACTCTGGGAGTGTGGCAAGTAACCGAGGCACTGCTGTGCTGCATGGCCCTCAGGATGATCAGAAGGCTCTGCTCTCCCTTGAGGAACAAGAGCACTATCCGGTGTGCCACGCAGCTCCCATCTCCCTCTCAGCATCACTCCAGATCGTGAAGGCTGGAGGAGGGAGGATGGGCTGGCTGGTTCATGCGACAGAGGTTCCACTGCAGGGTTCTCCCAATCTCCACTGTCTGTCGCCACTCAATCCTTCATAGCCCTTTAGGTCTCTGTTTGACTTAAGTTAGTTCAGTGAAAAGGCTTCCCTGGTGGCTCATATGGTGAAGAATCCGCCTGCAATGCGGATGACCCAGGTTTGATCCCTGGGTTGGAAAGATGCCCTGAAGAAGAGAATGACAACCTATCCAGTATTCTTGCCTGGAGAATTCCTTGGACAGAGAAGCCTAGCAGGTTACAGTCCATGGAGTAGCAAAGAGTCAGACATGACTAAGCAACTTACACACAAACAATTCAATGAGAATGATCAGACATTTACTCTATGCAGGCCCTGAGATGCAGAGATTCCCCCAAGGAGACCAGGGCATCTCTGCATTCCCCAGAAGGAGCAATTCTAGTTCCCTGGTGTTCTCGCCACATCCTCAAGCACTTGCTGGCCTCCTGAGGCTCCACTGGAGGCCGATAAGTTTTGGCTTGGAGGTTCCCAACAGGCCTGGGACAGGCGTGCTCTCCAGGCTTAGGAATATCAAGGTCACACACATGATGCTGAGACCATTACTTGGACGGCCAAGCCCTCAGATGGGCCCGACCCCAGGCAACCATCCGGCCACTTTGCTGTGGGTCACAGTGAGGGCTGGAGGTGAGAATGTAGATCAGGACAAGGCCATCTACAGCACCACACAAGCAGCCCAGAGCTGACGCACCAGTCATGTGTGTGAGCACATAGCAGTGGCCACGCCTTGACAGCAGCCTCCACCCATAGCAATGACTGACGACCCTCCTGGGCTGAATACTGACATCCAGGACCCGGAGGCTAAGGAACCTTCTTTCCCCTTGTCAGAGGCTCAAATGGGACCACGTGGAACCCTCCAACATTTAGCAGGAAGTGTAAGTACATCAAGGCTTCCCAGGTGGCGCTAGTGGTAAAGAACCCACCTTAGGAGTTCATAAGAGACATAAGAAACACAGGTTTGATCCCTGAGTTGGGAAGATCCCCTGGAGGAGTGCATGGTAACCCACCCCAGTATTCTTGCCTGGAGAATCCCATGGACAGAGGAGTCTGACAGGTTATGGTCCATAGTGTTGCAAAGAGTCGGACACAACTGAAGCAACTTAGCACACATGCACGTAAGTACATCATGGCAGATGTGAACAATGCTGAGCCAGTCCTTAGCACAGGTCTCCACCAGCCCCCATCCCTCCAGCAGAAATCTCCACAAGGACAGAAACCTCCTAAAATAAGGGCAAAAGTGGCGCTGGCCTGGCAAAAGGTCCTCTTGGTTTCTGGCCAATCTTTTGAGCCTCTCCTGTGGACTGCTTCCCTATAGCACGTGACAGAGGGAAGGGCCAAGTGGTAGTGAATCTTCCCACCCCACCCTTGCCCTGACTCACCTAATGGGCTCAGTGGGGTCCAGGCGTCGAGCCTTCTGCTCTGGTGTGAGCTGCTCCCATTGGAAGTGGAGGCTCCAGTCAAACCCTGAAACACAGCATCCAGTCTGACTCAGTCTCTCTGATGAACCTGCAGAGCTTGCTCATTCGGGCTCATGAACATACCCAGTTTCCCAGGTGGTCCTGGGATAAGAGATCTCACCCAGGCTGGTTGGCAACAGAGCTGCCTGATTTCCCTTCCACTGCTGCTTCTTTCTCCAGGCCCTCCTGCCTGTCTGAGCCTTCTCTGCTGGGTGGACTTAGGGAAGAAGGGCAGAGGATACAGAGTGGGAGTTGAGAGACCCCAAGAGTGGTACCCAAGGGGGACATGATGGACAATTACAGAGTGCGGCCCTTGGCCATGAGTCTTGGGAGTGGGGGTGGGTGTGAGCAGGAGGTCTGTGAGGGTTGAATCACTCCCAGTCTGTCTTGAGGAGTCAGCGCTCAGCCCTGGGCACAACTGTGGTGGGCCTCAAGGAGAGAGAGGTACCCAGTGCTGAGGTGTCAGAACAATGCAGGCCCCACAGGGCGGGGCGGGTGGGGAGTCCTGCTTCCCTCCCATCCTCAGGCCCTGGGGTGACCTGCCCCCTCTCTGATGCTTCCACGCACAGTCCTGTGGTCAGGGCCACCCTGCAGCTACTGACATTACAGGATGCAGGGCCGGAGGTTCCAGAAAAACCATTAGGAGACCTTTCCTCTCTCTCCCTTGGCAGTAATGACTAGGACAAAAAAGTCTTTCTGGGCGAGGGCATTGGTTGGCCCCACTCACCCCCTCTGAGCTCCGAGGCCGACTCAATGTAGTTGAAGGTGTCCAGGTGAATGATATCAATCACGGGGCACACCACCCGCGTGTAGTCCTGGAAAACGGAAGGCCCGCACTCAGATGGTGGCATCAGGGAGGCAGGCCTGGGATTGGGGGGCAGGGCGGGGGAGGGCCGGAGACTGGTTTCAGGGCCTTGACCAAGCACATCCCTCTCTGCATTTCAACATTTCTCATGTATAAAGTGGGCCATCAGACACTGTGACCTCTCCACAATGCCTACAATGCTAAGAGCCTTTCCTTTACTCCTGGGCGCCTGCGTGGCCATCTAGGCATGGTGGGGACATGGAGAGGCTGGCGGGAGTGTGCTGCTCACTGAGGAAAGGGACATCAGGAAGAAGGGGGCCCAGGAAGTCCTTCAGTGTCACGGGGCTCTCAGGAGGCAGTGGACACAGTCAGCTGGGAAGGTGACCCCAACAGCTCCCCTCACAGTGGGAACTTCCCAGTACTTAACCTTCTATGCCTGTGGTTCATGGGCAAGTTGAGAATAGCATCTCCACAGATTCTTAACTTCACTTGTCACCTGTGATACTTGAATCTGTAACTTCAGCCCCAACTTTGCTCCTCACTTCCCGACTCAAGCAGATCCAGTACACCACCCGCCTCTCCATACGGATTCATAAAGCTCTGCAGTGGGGCCTTCACCAGCCTCCCTGCACACGTTCCTTCCCCTGGTTCCCTACTTCTGTCAACGTGTCCCCCTTCCTCTCCAGCACTAACTTAAGAAGCCCCACCTCTGCCCATCAACTGGATCAATCCTGCTGATTGTAATCCTAAAACCGCTCTTCTGAATGGAACCTCTCTCCTATCCCCTCACCCCTGCAGTACAAGGCAATGGCAATGAACTCCTGGCCCTCCCCCTCCCCCTCCTCACCCCTTTCCCTGTCATTCTACAGGTGGCAGACACAGTTGACTTTCAAATCTCACTCTGCAGCTCTACAGCTAAAAACCTGAACTGGCTTGAAAATAAGGTTCAAACTCCTTAGCCCAGCATCCAAGACCATCAATAAGAGGCCTGTATCTAGTTTCTGCTGGGTTTCCCAGGTAGCTCAGTGGTAAAGAATCCACCTACCACACTGCAGGAGATGCGGGTTCAATCTCTGGGTCTGGAAGATCCCCTGGAGAAGGAAATGGCAATGCGCTCCAGTATACTTGCTGGGAAATCCCATGGACAGAGGAGCCTGGCAGGCTACAGTCCATGGGGTTACAAAAGAGTCGAACACAACTTAGCAACTAAACAACAATCTAGCTTTCCAGCCTCATCACCTGCTCTTTCCCCCAGGCTATCCTGCTGATAAGCATCAAAGTCCTCAAGGAGATAGTTTCAAAATCTGCAAGACTTCTCAGGGGCCATCAAGGCGTTACATGGATTTTTAAAACATTTCTTACTGTTGGGGCTTCCCTGGTGGCTCAGATGGTAAAGCGCGATGCGGGAAACCCGGGTTCAATCTCTGGGTTGGGAAGATCTCCTGGAGAAGGAAATGGCAACCCACTCCAGTATTCTTGCCTGGAAAAACCCATGGGCAGAGGAACCTGGTAGGCTACAGCCCATGGGGTCACAAAGAGTCGGACACGACTGAGCGACTTCACTTTCACCTTTCAGCTTTTACTGCTGGGTGAACACTCCTATACTGATGTGGAAGAGGGGAAACTGGGCCCCAAGGGCAGGATGATGAGAGTCCAGGAGCTGGGAAGAGCCAACAGGCCTGGACCAGCCAGGCAGTACCAGGCACTTTTCCAGTCCTCTGCCCCTCCCTGTCCTGGTCAGCATGGGCAGGCACTTCTGTTTCTCTTGCAGCGATTTAATTTCCTGGTTCAATCTCTCCCCTAAATGAGGCTGTCTTCTTATTTTAAGCTCAGAATCACTGAGTACCTGCCTTGATGTTTACAGACTTAATCTGGCCTCAGTCTCCATATAGGACTCATTCTGAGAGTGACAAGGTGCCTTTGAAGCCAACTGGCTCCCGTGGAAGGAAATGCTCATTTTCAGTGCATCGCTTCCCCCTCTGGGATGTGCACAGATGCTTCCAGCACAGTCAATGCTGTATCTGACTGGCTGCCACAGTGCTCTGAGGCCACTGCCATCGTGGATCCAGGTGTGTATACACACCACGTGCACACACAGCCACCCCCACCCACACCACTATCTACACAGAGACACACCCCACTCCTGACTTGAAATCTGAAATACTCTCAGAAATTCAGAGACTGACTTTCTTCTGTGGGTATGACAGAGGCCTCTTTTTGCCTTTGTCTGCTGAGTTTGGCTTCTGCAGCTTCACCAAATCCTTAGGTAGGCCCTTGTGCACCAAAGGACTGACCTAAAGATATGCTTAGCCCTTGCCCAACCCCTGAGAGGTATCTTCTAAGCCCTTGACTTGTTCTGCTTATAAGTGTCTCTGTTTACCTGGGAGCCCTGGGCTATATTAGACTCTGCTGACAAGGAGATTTGTGGTGAGAGCCTTGGGCCATGTGGTACGAACTAAATTTAACCTCTGGAGGGGCATGGAGACTGTGGCAGTGATCAGTCATGTCTACATGGCTGACCTCCGATAAAAACCCTGGACACCAAGGCTGAGGTGGGCTTCCCTGTTCGGCAGTTCGCCATGCAAGTTGCCACACGTCCTGGCGGCAGGAAGCAAGTGCTGCCCACACACCAGATCTAGGATGATCATGCCTGGAACTCTTCCCATGCGCTTTTTCCTGCAGCTGATTTTAACCCATATCCTTTTGCGGTAATACACAGTAACCATGCGTATCTAGTAAATTATTGAACATGAGGGTGGTCTTAGAAACCCCAAACTGAAATCCTGTTGGTTTTTTTTTTTTTCCATTTAGTTTTATTAGTTGGAGGCTAATTACTTTACATCATTGCAGTGGTTTTTGTCATACATTGAAATGAATTAGCCATGGATTTACATGTATTCCCCATCCCGGTCCCCCCTCCCACCTCCCTCTCCACCCGATCCCTCTGGGTCTTCTCAGTGCACCAGGCCCGAGCACTTGTCTCATGCACCCAACCTGGGCTGGTGATCTGTTTCACCCTAGATAATATACATGTTTCGATGCTGTTCTCTTGAAACATCCCACCCTCACCTTCTCCCAGAGTCCACAAGTCTGTTCTATACATCTGAGTCTCTTTTTCTGTTTTGCATATAGGGTTATCGTTACCATCTTTCTAAATTCCATATATATGTGTTAGTATACTGTAATGGTCTTTATCTTTCTGGCTTACTTCGCTCTGTATAATGGACTCCAGTTTCATCCATCTCATTAGAACTGATTCAAACGGATTCTTTTTAATGGCTGAGTAATATTCCATGGTGTATATGTACCACAGCTTCCTCATCCATTCGTCTGCTGATGGGCATCTAGGTTGCTTCCATGTCCTGGCTATTATAAACAGTGCTGCGATGAACATTGGGGTGCACGTGTCTCTTTCAGATCTGGTTTCCTCAGTGTGTATGCCCAGAAGTGGGATTGCTGGGTCATATGGCAGTTCTATTTCCAGCTTTTTAAGAAATCTCCACACTGTTCTCCATAGTGGCTGTACTAATTTGCATTCCCACCAACAGTGTAAGAGGGTTCCCTTTTCTCCACACCCTCTCCAGCATTTATTGCTTGTAGACTTTTGGATAGCAGCCATCCTGACTGGCATGTAATGGTATCTCATTGTGGTTTTGATTTTCATTTCTCTGATAATGAGTGATGTTGAGCATCTTTTCATGTGTTTTTTTGCCATCTGTATGTCTTCCTTGGAGAAATGTCTGTTGAGTTCTTTGGCCCATTTTTTGATTGGGTCATTTATTTTTCTGGAGTTGAGCTGGAGGAGTTGCTTGTATATTTTTGAGATTAATCCTTTGTCTGTTGCTTCGTTTGCTATTATTTTCTCCCAATCTGAGGGCTGTCTTTTCACCTTGCTTATAGTTTCCTTTGTTGTGCAAAACCTTTTAAGTTTCATTCGGTCCCATTTGTTTATTTTTGCTTTTGTTTCTAAAATTCTGGGATGTGGATCATAGAGGATCCTGCTGTGATTTATGTCAGAGAGTGTTTTGCCTATGTTCTCCTCTAGGAATTTTATAGTTTCTGGTCTTACATTTAGATCTTTAATCCATTTTGAGTTTATTTTTGTGTATGGTGTTAGAAAGTATTCTAGTTTCATTCTTTTACAGGTGGTCGACCAGTTTTCCCAGCACCACTTGTTAAAGAGGTTGTCTTTTTTCCATTGCATATCCTTGCCTCCTTTGTCGAAGATAATGTGACCATAGGTTCGTGGATTTATCTCTGGGCTTTCTATTCTGTTCCATTGATCTATATTTCTGTCTTTGTGCCAGGACCATACTGTCTTGATGACTGTGGCTTTGTAGTATAGTCTGAAGTCAGGCAGGTTGATTCCTCCAGTTCCATTCTTCTTTCTCAAGATTGCTTTGGCTATTTGAGGTTTTTTGTATTTCCATACAAATTGTGAAATTATTTGTTCTAGTTCTGTGAAAAATACCGTTGGTAGTTTGATAGGGATTGCATTGAATCTATAGATTGCTTTGGGTAGTATAGTCATTTTGACAATATTGATTCTTCCAATCCATGAACACGGTATAGTTCTCCATCTGTTTGTGTCCTCTTTGATTTCTTTCATCAGTGTTTTATAGTTTTCTATGTATAGGTCTTTTGTTTCTTTAGGTAGATATACTCCTAAGTATTTTATTCTTTTTGTTGCAATGGTGAATGATATCGTTTCCTTAATTTCTCTTTCTGTTTTCTCATTGTTAGTGTATAGGAATGCAAGAGATTTCTCTGCGTTAATTTTATATCCTGCAACTTTACTGTATTCATTGATTAGCTCTAGTAATTTTCTGGTAGAGTCTTTAGGGTTTTCTATGTAGAGGATCATGTCATCTGCAAACAGAGAGAGTTTCAGTTCTTATTTTCCTACCTGGATTCCTTTTACTTCTTTTTCTGCTCTGATTGCTGTGGCCAAAACTTCCAAAACTATGTTGAATAGTAGTGGTGAGAGTGGGCACCCTTGTCTTGTTCCTGATTTTAGGGGACAAGGGACATATTTTAAATATTTTTTTAATATTTTAATTATTTTTTATTTTATATTTATATTTTATTATTATTTTAATATTTAAATTTTTAAAATATTTTAAATTTTAAAATTTTTTTTAAATTTTTTTTAAAAAAAACCTTTCTCCTCAATATTTGGGAAGTGAAATGCAAAATAAAATGCTCGTTGCTCACCCTGGCCACAGACTTCCCCAGAAGCCACCCACGCGCACAGCCTCTAGGGCTACGACAGGCTCTTGGGTACTCTCCTATGAGTTCTGAGGGTTTCTGCATGCATGCGTGCTAAGTCACTTCTGTCATGTCCGACTCTTTGTGACCCTATGAACTGTAACCTGTCAGGTTCCTCTGTCCACGGGGTTCTCCAGACAAGAAGACTGGAGCTAAACCGCCAGTCTTATTTCCACCTTCAGGGAATCTTCCCAACCTAGGGATCAAATTTGCCTCTCTTACATCTCCTGCATTGGCAGGCATGTTCTTTACCACTAGCGCTACCTGAGAAGCTCTCTCAGAGCGTTTCTATCCTTCTATTATTCCCATCACAACTTAGCTGTGGCAAATTCTTGGTTCAGACACAATGGAGGGCCAGTTAGGCAGAGAGGAATGTTTGGGGCTAAGTCTTGTGTGGAGCCAAGACCTTAAGAGAGGGCTGCAGGGGATGTTAGACATGACCTCTTAAAGCCAGGACACAAGCTTCTTGAATGACCTTGGGGGTCTCATCTGCTCCATTTTTACATTTCTCAGCAGCTCCTGCCCACCCCCTAGTCCAGAGCCTGCTGAGCAGCAGGTGTTCAGTTGGCACTGGGTGAAAGAGGGCAGCTATGAACTCCCTCTGAGGACACTGTCGGTGGCTGGAGACAGAGCAGGTGGGCCAATTATGGCTGAGCAACATGGCCTTGTCTTCTGTAGGCTCAGAGATGGATGTACTCTCCGTAAAGATGCCCAGACCCCCGCAGGCTCCCACCCGTGTGCCCAGGTGGCTGTATCTTCAAGGCTAGGTCCACAGGTAAGCTCTGGTGGAATGTCTAACAAATCCAGAACAAGGCCCTACCCTCTCCCCAACACAAATCCAAGCCTACCCCCCACCCCCACCGAGAGCCGATGGCCATCAATCACCCCTCCAGTTACGTCTCTTCTTTCTCCACCATAATTAAAACCATGTTGTGAATGGGCAGTCAAGAAACTTCCAGAGATGACCATTCACTCATTGCATCCACCAGCATTACTGGAGCACCTACTATGGGTTCGGGACTGTGGTTGGCACAAAGATGATTAAGACCTTGCTGTCTGGGGAAGGTGGTGCACAGAAGAGCAGAGGATGACAGTGTGGGGTCTCTGTTAGCCTGGAGGGAGGGATGGGGGAGCAGGAGCAGGGCCAGAGACCTGGGTTCCTATTCTGGTTCTGCCATGCAGCATACATTTGACCTTAAAGCAAAGCAGCATACTCTGAGGAGCTCTGCTTCATCTGTGAAGCAAAAACAATCTATAATTTGCAAAACTACCCTGCCTTCCTCACAGGACTTTTGGAAGAAACAAGACAGGAAAGCATGGGAAAGGGCTTTGAAGCTTATGTAAGCCATTATTTATATCAACTTGCCAAATGCTATTGGGATGGAAATTTCTTAAAATCTTTTTTTTCCTACTAAAGGAATATGTAGATAAGGAGAAGAGGGAAGAAGACTCTGTTTAAAGAAACCCAACAACGTGGTGCGTGCTTCAAGTATCATCAAGTAATTGAAGGGAAGGACGGGAAATCAAGGAGATTTTCCATGTGGAAAACACCAGCTGAGGACAGCTTCTGACAGCTCAAACCCAGCCTCTTTCTTATCTCTATTTTCGAAAATCCCAAACTCCAATTACAGCTGAAAATTTCCACTTGCACTCACAAGATCAAATCATGTCTTACTCTGAGATGAGACACATCCAAAGACATGGAAACAGAGGCTGACACACACCCACACTCCCCATCTGGAAAGGGCTGTCTCAGCAGAACCGTTTCATCATCAAGAGTCGGGGTCTGCAGGGGCAGGGCGGGACCACGGTCAGGGTTTGTCTGAGCAATCCTCCACTATGAAAGCGTTAGGTCAGACAGCGATGGGGACCAGGAGCTTGGCCTTGGAAGCTGAGCTCACTCTTGGGGCTGTATGACTTCTACTGGAGGACTGCTGTGCAGGCGAAGTGGCCAGGGATGCCCAAGAGGGCATTTTTCAAAGAGGGCTTCTGAGGTGGACTTGGAGCCACAGGGAAGGGAAGGGCCTCCAGATTCATTAAGGCTGCCTGAGGATGGCATCCTGCAGGGACACATCAGCTTGAAGGTCCCTACAGATCCCAAGCTGAATCACCACACCAACCCAGGAATTCCACTCCTTGGTATGTCCCCCAAAGAACTAAAATCAGGTACTCAGGCGAAAACTTGCACATGAATGTATGCAGCAGCATTATTCACAATAGTGAGAAGGCAGAAACAACCCAAACGTCCATTAGTAGATAAGTGGATAAATAAAATGCAATATACACTGTGCTGTGATATAATAAGAAATAAATTGGCCTTTGTTCCTCTTAAAACTTTTGGAAATTCCTGACTAATTGGGGTGACAGGAGGGGCTTCCCTGGTGGCTCAGAAGCTAAAGAATCTGCCTGCAGGAGACCTGGATTTAATCCCTGGGTTGGGAATATCCCCTGGAGAAGGGAATGGCAATCCCCTCAGCATTCTTGCCTGAGGAATTTCAGCAAGCTACAGAAATGCAGACAGAAGTTACAGTTCATGGGGTTGCAAAGAGTCGGACATGACTGAGCAGCTAACACTTTCACTTTCACTTGGGGTGACAGGAACATCTTTTCTTCTCATAATGAGCCTCTTTCGTTATATCTAAGTTTATACTAATGAGGTGACTCTCTGAAGACCGGGGCTGGTTTCTAGAGGAAACAACCCTGTGATTAAAGGGCTGGAAACTTCAGCCCCACCCCCAGCACTCTCACATTTCTTTCCCCATTGACCTCCCCTCTTTCCACCCCCAAGGAGAGGAGAGACTGAGCTCAACTACATAAAGAAGTCTCCATAACTTTGAAGAGCTTCTGGATTGGGGAACTTAAGCAGGATGTGGATTCCTTTTATGTGGTCCATCCCCAGTTGTTCCTCAAAACCCTGCCCCAAACAAGTGTCCAATAAATACCTGTTAGTTAATTTACAGTCAGGAAGCAAGCACATTTTCCTCCTATTCCAAGTGTATCACTTCCCATCGCATCTAGTTTCTTATTATCATTCCAAACACTGAGCACCTTATTCTAGGATCACCAGGAGGTGATTGGTGCCCTCTTTGGGTTTGCAATCTGTTAGAAGAGACAGAGATCTAAATCCAGAAAAGGAAATTGTGGGGCCAAATGGGCAATTCTTTCTGGGAGTGATCCTAGCTGGCCACATAGTCAGAAAAGGCTTCCTGGAGGAGAGGAAACATGGATGAGGCCCTGGAGAGCAAGGGGCTGTGAAGAGGAAAGGAAGGGCATCCGGGGACAGGAAGGACTTGGTGGGAGGTGAAGCACTGGGAATGTCAGGGCACAGTCAGCGAGAGAGAAAAACCCAACTTTGTAAGGGTATTAGACCCGGGAGGCTGGCTGCATTTACAGATGGAGCACAAGGGAGGGAGGGCTCGGAAGGGCCTCCAGTGCCTGGTGAGGCCCCTCAATAGACTGGTCTGCTCATAACCTACCATGTCTCCATCCAGACCTTTGCACCATCACACATGCATACGAGCCCTCCCAACTTTAGGGAAAGTGGCCATGGGATGGGTTGTAACATTCAGGCTCATGTGTGAGAACTCTGTACATACAGCTAGGTCCTCTCATCGGATGAAAAAAGTTGGAAAGGATTTCTTAGTATTCTGAGCAGTTCACGCATCTCAATTCTTCCATTGCCTGACACTGTCATTTTGCAGGTAGGAGTTGAGGAGTCACCTCGAAGAGCGAGAAGGGAAAGAACCACAGCACAAAGCACAAAGGAGAAGCTGTTGAGGTGACACTGAAGGTCTCAGGGCTGGTGGTACCAACTAGGGAACATCAGTCCAAGTTATAGCATTGTCCCTGAAGCCGTACCCTCATCTGTGAAATGGATATGTTAAAAAATACCTGGCCTCCCACTTCACAGAGCAGCTGCAGACTCAGTAACTCGGGGGAAAATGAGCAGCATGAATGCCAGTCACAGACACTGGCATCTAAATATGCAGGGCCTTCTGTAGATAGGGGTGGAGGGTGGATAGATTTCGGGGGATATAAAATATTGATGGGAGAATTTAAAAAAATTTTTTTCACTTTCAAGAGGAATGAGACACAGAGAGAGGAAGCAGACAGAATTCTAGAATAACATAAAGGCAGACAGAGGCAAGGAATTCAGGTCTCTTGGCATCCAGCCCCGTGTCTTGGTCTTTGGGTGAAAGTGACATGGCTGGAGGTACAACGGAGGCCTCAAGAACTGGGTGACGAGGCCCTGTTAATTCTTCTCTCTGCTTTTCACAAATGGCACTTATCAGGGCTCCCTTTCTGGAACCTTCTCACATCTGGGAAAAAGGGATTCGGGCCATTCTCTTGCCCAGGAAGCTGTGTGCATCCTGTCCCCGCTGTCGCCCCACCTGCAGGCCTGCTGTAGGTGACACTGTGAGGCAGAGAAGACGTCCTGGGCTTTGCTCCACCACTGTCTGCTGCGTGACCCCAGGCAGGCTGCTCTCCCTCAGTCTTTCCATCTATAAAATGGGCACTGCAATCTGTCCCCTGCTCCACTTCCCAAGGGGTGGAGGGTACACATGAAGTGCTGAGCTGGAGAAAGCGGGCGGCACAGAACGTGCCTCACTCACCTCTCTGACCCTGTGCAGCAGGGGTTGGAGCCAGTCCCTGTTCACCTCGCAATGGCTGTCGAGGAAAGTCAGGGTGGTGCCCTGGGCAATGTCAGCACCCCGGATCCGGGACCGCACCAAACCTGCAGGAGGAACAGTCAGCCAAGGGAGTGCCCCCGTCGCTTCATCATCCAAGGAGACCACACTGAACACATACCCAAACATGTCCCCACTCCCTGCCCTGGGCCCACTCAACAGCGCAGACCTACCTTGCCGCTCATTATTGCGTAAGCACTTCACCTTGGGCAGCTTGATGAGCTGTTTGCAGTCCTCGGCTACAAAGACAAGAGGTCGTGTGATTGAGCACCCGGAGCTGGAGGTGAACCAGCAGAGTAGGTGAGGCATCCTGCCTCTCGTCCCCACCCCAACCACACTACCCTGTCCTGACTCCAGGGTGCTGTGGACTTTGGAAGGTGCTGACTGACCACGGCTAGCCACATACAGTGTGGCCCAGTCTCTGCAAAGCGGCTGTAAGGGGGCCTCTGGAAAAGGCAGTCATGCACTGGCACTTGCGTACTTGCTAGAACACTGCCAGATGGTCACCTGAGGACATTTCTCCTTTTCTATAGCTTATCTGAAGCATGACGTGGGAGTCTTATTCACTTTGGTAGGGTTCAGGAAAAAGACACTGAGAGGCCGGAGAATGGATGAGACAAACTATAGCGTTTCCTTTCAGCTCACGGACTCAATACAGGAGACCCTATTTATCAGGGTATCTCTCCAGTATATCCCATCACGCAGAGGTGGTTCAACTCTCCACACGGGGGAAATGTGTGGGGCTGAGCAAGAGACCCATCCTAGGCACTCAGCCTGGGTTGTCCTGGCTTGCCTGCTTGCCCCAGAACTCTTTTGGCTCACCAATTCTTGGCTCTGAACTTCATTATCATAAGTTGCAGTTTTGCTTCACTGGTTTCATCAACCTTTAGCTTCTCTGATTTGGTTCTGGACTCGACGGAGTGACCACAAAAACTTACACAGAAGCTTCCTCAGAGCCAGGTACTGCTCTAAGCACTGAAATGTGTCAATACATTTATATCCTTATATAAACCATATATATGTTACTGTTATCTCCATTTTATAAGTAAGGAAAATGATGCATGTAGAAGCTAATAAGTTGCCCAAGGAACGTAACTAGTACGTGAGCCAGTGACAGGTCTAGAATTTGAAGCCAGGCAGCTGGTTCCAGAGGTCATGCTCTAACCACTGAAGCTGTTCTGCTTCTAAGTAAATTCAGCAGTGTTCCCAGTCTCCAGCCTGAGTACCAGCTACCTCCCAACACGATGAGTGGCTTCCTGCCTCCAACCCCTTCCACACTGGGGAAGGGAGATCAGATCACCGAGTTTCAGACCTCAAGTCCAATCCGATCACCCTGAATCTGGTACATGACCCACTTGTGCATAACTCCCAAGCTCCTAAGGCTATGTTAGGTGTGTGGGTTTCCAGCCTTCCAACAGTAGACCCCTGTGTGGTAGTGGCTCCTACGTCAAGCTTTCAGCATCAGGGCTGGTGCAGAAAGACTCCACTCCCATGGGACTCAGAGCTGTCCCCAGAGGCCATCACCTGCTTCCCCTGGTTCATCACTAAGAGGTGGTTCTGCCTGGATGTGGCTGACTGCCTGCAGCAGCACCCAGGCTGTGATGACAGCTCTTGGACAGGAATCAGCACTGCCTGATTCCTACAAACCTGAACACTACATACCTAAAGTGTAACAACACTTCTGCAATGATCGTACCTGTCAAACTGAACACACAGGTATCTGAAAACTCCCGCATGATTTTCTCGGGGAAAGTGGATTTGGACTGTGAACTTGGGTGGGACCCAGGTTCTTGGGCAAGATAGCTAGGAGATGGGTAATGACCAGTGGTTGGAAGGTTGGAAGGCAGCTGCTCACTGTGTCATGGACAAGTGATGGGATGTCCCAAAGACCAAGCCCCCTCTTCCCCCACAAGTCCTGCCATGGGAATGAGAGGAAGAGGGTAGGTGACCTTGGCTCATGCTGGTGAATTATCAGAGCACAGGAGTCGGGAATCTCTATTCATGGGTATTGCTTCAGGGCTCGGGGTCTCTTTGAAGGTGCAGAGTCTCTTCAAGTCCAGGAATGCATCAACAGGTTGCGGGCAGTGAACACATGCACACATACCAACCCCAGTGCATGTGTGTACAAGTCGCTGCAGTCGTGTCTGACTCTTTGGGACCATGTGAGCTGTAGCCCACTAAGCTCCTCTGTCCATGGGATTCTCCAGGCAAGAATACTGGAGTGGATTGCCATGCCTTCCTCCAGGGGATCTTCCCAACCCAGGGATCGAACACGCATCTTTTATGTCTCCTGCATTGGCAGGCGGGTTCTTTATCACTAGCACCACCTGGGAAGCCCACCAACCCCATTAAGAACCTACAATTCAGATCTGGTTAGGTCCTCAAAGACTCATAGCAGAGGACCTGAGACATTCTTTCCCAAACGTAAGGTTCATGTACTTCTTGACCCGAAAGGACACTCAATGTCCTCCACACCTACTATAAACCCAGGCTTTCCTCCATCCCCAGGGAACTAGCAGGTACAACTTTGCCCGCGACACAGAGGCTGGGAACAGACATTTGTGGTGGTACTTACGGTCATTGCTGAAGTCATCCACTAATATGATTTCCTGGATGAGATTCATAGGGGTGCGGTTTAATATGCTGTGAGATGGAAAGAGGAAAGATCACTGTGACTTCTAGAGTCAAATCTACGTATCAACCTGAGCTTTAAATAGGTGCCATTTTATCTGAAGAATAAAGACTCCAAGCAACCCCAAAACTTGTCCAGTCACATGCTCACCTTTGAGCCGCTGGGACATAACTCTGCATTGTCTTGGTGAATATCACCAACACCCACCTAGCACCCAGAGCTCCAGAGCCACCCTCAACAACCCTCCCTCTCCCCGAAATCCTGAATCACACCAGTGACCAAGAATGTGCTGGTTTTCCTTGAAAATGTCACTCAGATCACCCTCACCTCATATGCCTCCATTCTGGTTCAACCTCTTTTGCCTGGTTTTTTAAACACATATTTTTTTAAAATTTTTATTTATTGATTTTTGGCTGTGCTGGGTCTCCTTTGCTGCAGGCAGGCATTCTTTAATTGTGACGACCGGGTGCTACTCTTCGTTGTGGGGCACAAGCTTCGCATTATGGTGGCTTCTCTTGTGGAGCATGAGCTCTAGAGTGCAGCAGGTTCAAGAGTTGCAGCGCATGGGCTTTGTTGCTCAGTGGCATGTGGGATTCTCCTAGACCAGGGATTCGAACCCGTGTCCCCTGCACTGGCAGCCAGATTCTTAACCACTGGACCACCAGGGAACAGACCACTGCCTGTTTATTTTGCAGTAGCCTGACCTGCTGCCAGGCCATCCTTCTGTGACCTCCAGAGTGAGCTGTCTGAAGCACAGATCTGATCTTCAATCAAGCAACTTACCTCACTAACGCAAATAGAGAAGTTGACAAAAAGGCTCCCCACAATCTACACCCCAAACCCTCAGCACGCTCTTCAAGGCCTTTCCCAGTCTGGAGCCAGCCCCCTTTGCAGCCTCCTCACGCCCAGTGCCTTTGACTGGAGACATCCTGCTTCTTACAACTGAAGCCCATGCCCCTACTGCTGTCACAGCGTGAGATGCCCCTCGTCTATCACAAGGACCCATTCAAATGTCACTTCCTCTCTAACAGCTTTCCAATCCACTTAGTGAGGATGAATTGCTTCCTCCTCTGGGATCCCTCAGCCGTTTGTATCTGAAGCTTCCTGCATCTCTCACGGCAGCCTGACTCTGAGGGCTAGTTTCCTGGCCCCTCCAGATTGTCACCTCCCAGGGGCAGTGGCCTCGTCAAGCTACTCTCTGTATTGCCAGAGTGCAGCTGCACCTTAGCCCATGACCGTTCCCTCCAAGGATGTTTAGTGCACACCTACTATGTGCTAGGCACTGCGTACGTGATGCAGATCAAGGGAGATGTGAACCTGGCCCTCAGCAGCTGTGATCTAGGAGCTACTTACTACAAGCTGTGTGAACTTGGTCAGGTTACTTTCCTGCTCTGTGCAGTAAAGTATTCCCATCTGTAAAACGGGAATAATAAGAGTAGTACCCATCATTCATAGGGCTGTAGGAAGAATTAAAGGGAAATGTTTCTAAAGCATTCAGCACAGCATCTGCTGATAACAGTGATAAAAAGCTGTAACAATTATTACTGTTTTCTGGATCAGCAGTGATTTTCAAACTGACTTCATCTCCCTTCCTGTGTTGGGAATCTGTTGCCTCCAGGCAAGACTAGGTTTCCGTGTGTATTCTGAGTCTCAGTCCTGACTGAGATGGCTGCATCCTGCTTCTCTAAACACACCAAACCGTGTGGTTCCTCAGAAACACTTCTGGGCCATGCCACCTGCCACAAGACACCCAGAGCCCCATGTGTACCGAGGAGGGGTTCAGATAGGCCTGGCAGAGGCTCTTACCCAGCCCTGTTTCTGGTGAGCCACCCTTTCTAAGCAAGATGCAGAGACTTCCCAGGAGGAGAACTTCCCCTGGAGCTACCTTTATTTATGAAGCCTTAATTCTCACCATGGCAACTAGAGTGAGGTGGAGAGAGGAACCCCAACCCCAGCCCCTGAGCCCACTGCTGTTGGGAGGTGAACACCCGGAGAGCAGGAGGTGGTGCGAGGGGAACCTCGCCACCATCATCCGAAAGCAAACACACCAAACTCAACAACCAGCCCTCCAATCAGAGGGTGGGGGGAGAGGGAGGCAGAGAGAGAAGGAAAACTTGCTGGAAGAATACCCTCTAATGAGGTTTGATTACGGCTGTAGCTTCTCACGCGATCTGCGCCCCCTCCCCCCAATCCCTGCCCGCTCTTTGAAATTCAAGAGTTCTCTTCTGTGAACATCAAAAGGTAAATCTCGTGCAGCTCTGTGCTGGTTGAACTGAGAGATGATTAGCGAATAAAAAATGTCCAGAGTGTAAAAAAGGGAAAGAAAAAAAAGAACGAAATCGTCAGCAGTAAGTGCTAATTAGACTATTTCCTGGTAACACCTGGCTGGTTTTTGCTCCTCTAAACAGAGCAATTTGAGTGAAGGGGGTTGCTAAAAAAGTGGCTCGGGGCTGGGAGGAACTGAGATGGGCAGGGGCTTTGGGAGCCTGGGGTGGCAGGAGAAGGAGAAAGGTCAAGTCCAGCCCCGGGGACCTGGCTTGGGTCCTCAGAGGGTCCCCCTGGGTCCTCTCTTCTGCACACCCTACCTTCATCCCTGCCACCCAGACCCTGGGGCTTGCACCTCCCTCCCTCCTGTGGTCTCACCAGTTCTCTGCCAGGACACCTCACCAGCCCCTCTGCAGCCAAGCCAGCCCTCCCTTCCCTCCAGGGCCCGGTTTTTCCCTTGCTTGGACCCCACTGTGGCTGTTCTGTGCCCCTTCCTTTCCGTCTCACAGGGGAGTGGGTGTTCATCTTGCAGGCACATCCCAGTCACGTTGGAGCCTGGGAATTATCCAGGAAATGAGTTTCCTATCCACAGCTCACTCTCTGCCAGAAGGTAGCTACCCACAGGGTCTACACCTTCTGCCCACTGCACCCTAACCACAGCTCCCCTCCTCCAGTTCCCCGAGGGGTGGCTGGTTACAGCAGCGTGGGAGGCCCGGCGGCCTCCACCATCTACGACTGTGCGATCCTGAGCGGGACGCCAGGCAGCTCCCAGCCTTCATTTCCATCTGTAATTACATTTTCCTTGTAAAGGCAGGCGATATTAATACTTGACCTACTTCACAGGCTTTTGTGTGTATGAAATGAGGAAATGTACTTGAAATTGCTTTCTGAACTGCACGGGGCTCTATGCAGGCAGCGTTTATCAGACGCTCCATAAATGCCAGCTGAATGAAGACCTGAGGCTGCTTGACAGTTGAGTTTAGTCATTCTGGAGTCAGGCCGTCTTGGGTTCAAGTGCTGTGTCTGGGTTCAAGTGCTGTGTCTGTGTATCCGCCATTCACTAGCTGGAGACCTTCAGGAAGGATGGAACCACCAGCACAACCACCTCAGCTGCAGGAAACTAGCTTAGCACCCTGCCTGGCGCTCAGCAGCCGCTCTTGGAATCTGGGGCTTGATAATTGTGATGATACTGGCTCCCCGGTGGCTCAGATGGTAAAGAATCTGCCTGCAGTTCAGGAGATCCAAGTCCAATCCCTGGGTCAGGAAGATCCCCTGAAGTAGGAAATAGTAACCCACCCCAGTATTCTTGCCTGGAGAATCCCATGGACAGAGGAGCCTGGCGGGCTACAGTTCGTGGGATTGCAAAGAGTCAGACACAACTGAGTGACCAAAACTTCACACTTCACTTCTGGTTCTCAATGTGTGATCCTGGGGCTAGCACAGCCTCAGTGTCACCTGGGGACTTGTCTGAAACACAAATTCATGGGCCCTACTCTAGATGTATTCAGTTGGAATAACTGGGGTTGGGACCCAGGAAACTGTATTTTAACAAGCCCTCCAGGGGATTCTGATGTCCACTCAAGTTTGGGAGCCATGGCATTAGAACCCTGCTGTCTCCCTGGGCTGGAGGTGCCTCATGGCACATGCTGTCACCTGTCCAGGCTCACCCTGTGCCAGGATTGTTCCAAGGCCTTTAACCCCCTGAAGTCCTTCACTCCTCACTACAATCATCTGAAGCTGTTATTAACAGTATTCCTGTTGTGCAGAAAAAGAAACTGAGGCAGAGAGGTGATGAGGTACCCAGATGTCACACAGCTGTAAGGACAGAATGGGAATATCTGGCCTCAGCATCCAATTTCTTCACCACCATAATGTGAGAGACTGGTCCTCTAAATCTAGATTATTATGAAAAGCCACAGCGAGGAGATTCAAGATATAAACTGGCCATGCTCCAGAGCCCCCATGGGAGGCAGGGGGCGGGAGGATGCTCCAAAAGAAAAGAGGAGGCCCTAAGTCTCATATATACATAAGGACTCGTGGCAGCAGCAGTCAAGAGAAACCACTGTTCAGGGCTTTTCTCTGTCCTTAAGTGAGAAAAGTGCCCTAACTCATCAAGACTGTGACTCCCTCCCTCCCACCATCGCCCGCCCCATTGTGCCTCTGCCTGGCTCTGAGTGCCCCCATGTGCACCTTCCCAGCCCCCTTCCCTGGCTAATGCAGAAACTTGGGCAGGGGTGAGCAGAGGGACCAAGGCCTGGCCAGGTGCTGGGTGGGAGGAACCAGAGGGCAACTCAGTCTTCCCCAGTTCCTCAAGCATCTTTCCCTTGCCAGAGCCTGGCAGCATAGCCATCCAAATTCTAGAGAACTAAAGATGAAAAATGGGCTTCTCTGGTGGCTCAGATGGTAAAGAATCTGCCTGCAATACGGGAGACCCAGGTTTGATCCCTGGGATTGGGAAGATCTCCTGGAGAAGGGAATGCCTACCTACACCAGTCTTGCCTAGAGAATTCCAGGGACAGAGGAACCTGGTGGGCTACAGTCCACGGGGTCGCATGACTGAGCAATTCACTCACTCGAAGATGAAAAACACCTTAGAAAAGATCCTTCCATCAATGACAAAAGTGAGACAGGAAGTGCTCTTCATTCAATTCCTTCCCAGTGGCTGGTGATTTATTTGTGCGACAGAACAGGGAACATGAGGGAAGAACGGATTCCCAAGGCAAGTGACACCTGGCCGTGGAAGTTCCCAGAAGTAATCTTCCTTGCCTCCACCCCTAAAAGTCACTTCCACTCTGCCCACTGATGATGTTAAGCTCATCTGTTCACACCTGGCTCTTGGGCCCCCATTCTGCAGTTTTCATGGACCACAGGGTCTGAGGGGGGAGACTGGCTCACAATGAAGTTCCAGAGAGGCAGAAAAGAGGTCCTGGGCTCGGCCAGCAAGGCACCCAGCAGAGTGTGGTGTAGCATCTGGCACTTCATGGGGCCTTCTGAAAAGTATGGTGTTGATGGGCCCCCCGCTCCCCCTCCAGAGTGCAGGGCACCAGGGCATCCGGGGAGGCCCTCCTTCAGGCTGGTGGACAGAGACACTGGGGCAGACCCCTACTGCCCCAGATTCAGCACCCCCAGGGAAGCCAGAAACCCGAGTCCTGGCTCTTGCACTTCCCAGCTCTGTGGCCTTGGCCTCCATTCACTATGTGCACCCTGACTTCACATACCCTGATGGGGCTCCAAATGAAGTGAGAGATGGAATGTGTTCTGTGGACCATGAAGCTCAGCATTAATGTTAATATTAACATATTAATATTATTATCATAAAGTGTCATTATTACTATTATAAAGAGATGGAGGAACAGCAGGAAGAGAAAGAGAAATACGTCTTAGAGCTGAAAGGAGTGAGTCTGGGGGCAGTACCTGAAGTGCCCCTGAGAACATAAACACAGTGTAAGGAAACATGGGAGGTCGGGGTCCTCATATTATAACAGTCCCCAAATGTCCCAGGGTAATGTCTTCTTGTGGGAAATGTGACAGAACTTGAAACATGAATGGTATTTTTATCATCATCAATACCAATGTGGCTAACAACATGCCCGAAGTCACAAAGCTAGGAAATGGTAGGGTGGGGACTGGACGCAGGTCTTCACATTCCAGGTGTGGTGCCCCTTTAAAAGTGCTCCAGAGCCATACAGACCCAGGAATGGCTGCTCTAGGCCAGCACAGTTCTCAGTCTTTTACTCAAATTAATCAGAGCAGCTCTAAGCTGTAGGACTGATTCATATGCCACAGGGAGGGTAGGTAAGACATGAATAGGATACAGGCCTTCACCAACAGTTCACTGAGGATTACATCTGGGAAAATACATTAAGTGCAAGAGTTGAGATGTGCAGAGAAGGAGCCCAGAAGAGGTCCCTGAGGGAGTGTGAGTGAGTGTGTGTGTGTGTGTGTGTGTGTGTGTGTGTTGAGCGGGATGGAGGTGCATGGCCAGCCTGGAAGGCAGGGGGCCTCTTTCAGATGCTATGGTGTCCTCATGGAAACATCCAGCAGACATGCCCAGATGTGACCTTGCATGGCGGGGCAGGCTGTGGTCTGGCACTGTGGAATCGTTTCCCTCTGCTCCCCATGGACCTGCTTTGCCTGCAAGGTTCAGAAACTCCACTCTCCCTTCCGCAGAAGAGACCCAGGTAAATCATCAGTTGAACCCCCGCTGAGACCTGTGCCCCCACACAACGGCAACAGCTCACACATCACAGAGGCAGTTTATTAATCTACGTCGAGACTCACAGTGACACCTGACCGTGACTTGGGACATTTTCTTGTCAAGAGCTGAAGCCTTGTTGGGAAATCAAATTCAAAGCAGGCAGTGGCTTGTGGGGTGAATGCAGAAACCAGGGCAGATGGGACAAGCAGCTGGCAGGAGGAACCAGTCTGTGGCCAAGGAAAGCTGGGCACAGACAGCTGCCCCCAGAGATGTGGGAAGCGCCAGGTTGAAGACAGCGCATTTGGGCTGCGCCCTCTTGAGTTTCTAAGGGACACTGTGACCCTGCATAGTGGACATGCATCATGAGTGACAGGCGGCATGAAGACACTGTCCACCATAAGAGTCAGCCTATCACCAATACCCTCCCAACACCTGGGCCGTCCCACCTGCCCACAGCCATGCCCGTATGGGAAGGAGCGGAAGGTGTGGCTGGGTGATGGAAATGGCAGGAGGTTTGACTGTGCTTGATCGTACTCTTGGCCCATTTAATCTCACCTCCTTCTCTGTTGGATCAGCTGACCATGTGATGGGCAAGCAGATCAGGATGGGCTGTAAGGGGCTGTGTCCCAGGGACGTGGAGCAGTTTACCCCAAGGCCAGCCCCTTGTTCTGCTGGAAGTGTGACTGGAGGCATCCTGGTGCCAACCCCTTCCCCAGAGAAGCTGAACACCACCTCTGGGACTAGCCTTGCCCTGCCAGGCTGCTGAGAACTCTGAGGGCAGAGCGCAAGGGTCGAAACCCTGCCTCACTGTTGTCCGCTGAGCAACAGTTGGCCTTAACTTGGTATCTCCGAGCCTCAGTTTCCTCCGCTGTGAAGCGGGCACAGCAGTGGCCACTCTCTGAGAGCGTGAGCGCAGGCGCGTCTGTCTTCCAGGGGCCTCAGTGTCGGTGGCTCCACCCAAGGGGCCAGTGATGCTGAGGACCCGAGTGAGCACGGCGGGCCAGATGATGCTGGAGGGAGGGCGGCCGTGGGAGGGGCTCCAGAGGAGAGAAAGGGGTGCGGCATGGGGAAGGGGAGCTGACACAACCTGGGTCTTCTGAGAGCGGGGGGCCAGGCTTTCCTGGCCAAGTTTCCTGGCCCCCGACTGTGTTCTAAGGGGAGTTCTGCTGAGGGTGGTCGCTGCATACTGAAAATCCACGCAGGCCACACACGGCGAGAAAACACTGATTGGAGCAAGGGCCCGGCCCTGACAAGGAGCCAAGGGTGGACAGAGAGGCCTGAGGGGGACTGGGGCTGGAGTACAAGGTGATGGGCGAGAAAGCAGACATCAGCCATTTCCTTCGGGCTGATCTGACCTGCACCACGGCCCCTGGTGAGGGTGCAGGAGGCAGGGGAAGGGCAGGTGCTGGGCTGGGCACTCCTGGCAGACTGGAGTTCTAACCCCAGCTGAATGCTGGGGGTGGAGGATGTCCTCAGCCTCTCGGGGCCCCAGCTCCCTTGTTGGTGGTGAAAATGTGAACTCCTGTCCTAGAAGCAACCTGTGCAGTGGTTAAGGGCAAGTGCCCTGGGGTCAAGTCCTCTGTGACTTTCAGTGACCTTCCATAAGTAGCCTAATGCCTCGGCCTCTGTCTTTCCTCCTATAAAACAGGATAAAAGCCACCCTCACAGGAGTGTGAGGAGTGACTACCCTCGTGGAGGCACGTGGAGCGTGCTGAGCAGCGCCTGGTGGGTGCTTAGAAACACTGGAGCCAGTCCCCGGTCGGCAGACACGCCCTCTCTGAGCGCTGGCCCGGAGGCTGATGGACAGGAAGGCTCTCACCTGCGGACGGTCCTGAGCAGCGTGGAGCGGGCCTCGTTGTGGAAGGTGATGATGATACTGGTGGGAGGGAGGTCAGCACCGTACACCAGCAGAGTGCATCTAGAGGAGGAAAGGGACAGGAAGGACTTTAGAGACAGAGCAGACACAAAGAGCTGGAACCGTGGGCATCACTGGCGTCTGGTGGGGCTACCTCAGCTGCACAGCACCATGTACGACCCCAGAGCCTCACCTGGCCCTACTGCATGGAAACAAAGCTCTGAGAATGATTAGCTGGATCTCCTACCAACCTCAGGGAACTTGCACTTAGAGTCAAATTCAGTGGATGTACAGGACGTTCGAGGGCTTCCCTGGTGGCTCAGATGGTAAAGAATCCACATGCAATGCAGGAAATCCCGGATCAGTCCTTGAGTTGGGGAGACCCTCTGGAGAAGGGAATGGCTACCCACTCCAGTATTCTTGCCTGAAGAACTCCATGGACTAAGGAACCTGGCGGGCTATGCTTAATGGGAATGCAAAGAGTCAGAGACGCCTGAGCGACTAACACGCAGACCCTAAAGAAGGCTGAGCACCGAAGAATTGATGCTTTCCAACTGTGGTGCTGGAGAAGACTCTTGAGAGTTCCCTTGGACAGTAAGAAGATCAAACCAGTCAATCCTAAAGGAGATCAACCCTGAATATTCATTGGAAAGACTGCTGCTGAAGCTGAAGTTCCAATACTTTGGCCACCTGGTGCAAACAGCTGACTCAGCGGAAAAGACCCTAATGCGGGGAAAGATTGAAGGCAGGAGGAGAAGGGGGTGACAGAGGATGAGATGATTGGATGGCCAACTCAATGGACATGAGTTTGAGCAAACTCCAGGAGATACTGAAGGACAGGGAAGTCTGGCATGCTGCAGCCCATGGGGTCGCAAACAGTCAGAGATGAGCAACTGAACAACAACAGAACATCAGTGTGGGACTTCCCGCATCCCTGAGGCACTGCACAGTGGTTCCTGGCAGCCGCACAAGCCCACGCTCAAACTCAGGCTCCGCAGCCCAATCGATGCCGATCTCGGCCTGCCAAGGTCTCACCACGTTCTGGGCCGGCAGCTCCAGCCCACCACACCATGCTGATTCCCAACCTCCTGTCGCCCCAATACATACACGAAAATCTGGCATGTTTAAAGAGGCTGAGCCCTAAAACGGCATACGCAATAAACCCGTGTCTTGAAAAGACATTCATTTCTCTGTGTCCAGGATCACTTTGTATGACAATTACATCTAGGGTAATTTCAATTTAATACCCCACTGCAAGTGAAAATTGTAGCCTGCTGCCTGAAAATTACTATAATAATGGAAATAAACCCTAGTGAGGCCGGTGCCACCAGGGGCAACCCCTGGGTAATGCCTCCTCCCATTTCTCACTGTTCCAGGGGTAGTAAACGAGGACGTAAATAAGAGATGTTCGGCGAGTCAAACGTGTCCTCTGCCTGTTTTTCAATTTCTTTCCAAGTGTGGGGCTTTTGGGGGCCAGAGACCCAAGGATGGACTTCAAGGGGACTGTGAGCCCTCTGAAATCATCTGCAAAGTTGTATATGAATATGTGTTTGTTTTTTTCCTGGGAAGATGGCTCATAGAGTTTAGTAGATTCTCAAAGAAGCCTGTGGACTGAAACACCTAAGAACCTCAATCCTAGGCCAATGGGCCTGACACCCATTTTGCCTCCGTGATAATTGTGAACACTTTTTCCTATAAGAGCCAACCCTGAACACAGAGGACCTGAGCAAGACTGGACAGGCCCCTTTTCCTGCCCTGGAGGCATCCAGCTGGGAGACAGAATGTGGCCCCACAGGTGGGCCCCCAAATGGGGAGTAAAGAAGGTTTTATGGAGGAGGAGGTGCTGGGCCTCAGGGTGACATAGGGATGGATGGAGAGATATGGGGTACAGCATCCCAGTCACAGCACAGTTTTTGGACCTACAAGCCAGATGCCCAGGGAAGCAGCTCACAGAATACGGGCCCTGGGGGTCTGGATACCACTGAGCAGCTGTGAGATAGTGGGTCAACCACTCACCTCTCCAGGCTGCTGTCTGCTCATCTGTAAAACAGGGCTTAAGCCCACAGCTCTCCTGCTCAAGTTTTTCCAAGCATCAGTAATCAGAAGCTTTGATTGTAGCTGACATTCAATAAGTGTGGTTGATTCGAACGAAATGCTGCAAAAACCATTCTGCAGTTGAGGCTCCACAGTGTGGCTGGACGTCCACATTTATTAATACTTTTCTAAGACTCGTCTGGAAAGTGGAGATAATTTTTAAGTTGTAGATTTTCCCCCCTAGATTGTGACAATGTTAGGTAATTAGCTCGACAATTAACTATCATGATGTTGAACATCACATTGAAGCCTGCAGTCTCCTCCTCCCATCAGGTGGAGCCAAGTCTTGCATGGGCTGGAAAGGCACCTTCGGTGAGTGGCTCTGCCCTGTCCCACAGTGGGTGAGGGGCACTGGGAGGCAAGAGGGGGAGAAGAGAGCAAAGAATGTAGAATCCGTGTTAGAGAAAGAAACCTGGGCTGTGACGCTGACGCAAATCCTGGATCTGCTGAAAAACTGGCTGTGTGTCTTTGGACATGTCCTTTCTCTTCTCTGACCTTCAATATTATCACCTGTGAGAAGAGGTGAAGACTGCAGAGAATGCAGGCAAAACATGTGGTATTTCACAGTTGCTTAATAAACAGTGGTGAGAACTATTACTGTTATGACTACACAGTGGCTGAACCGTCCCTCCAGGCTACGTTCAATGTTTATGGACTAGAACTGCAAACTCAAGAGTCCAGCCAAGGGAGGGGCTTGGAGACAATCCAATCTAGTCTCCTAAACTGGGCTGAACTTGGTAGTGTAACAGGCCTCCGTGGGCACCTGTGCTGCTGTGCTCCTGGGCCTCAGCCCCCTCCAGCCTCCTGCGCCTGCAGGATGAAGGACAGAGCCTCTTCCTGGAGGCAAGGCAGAAGCCCCATGAGCGCCTCCTGTGCGCACAGGCCCAGGAAAGGTGAGCTCTAGGAGAGAGGTGCCTCACAGCTCCTGGCACAGGGTAGTATCTTCCTCCCACCCCTGCTCACAGCTCAAGTGCCTGGACTCATCCTTTGTATCCTCTGACCCTTACAATGGCCTCTGAGAACCTCTTCTCCACAGAGGACAACTGAGGCTTGGGATCTCGCTCAAGAGCCCACGTCTGGTGAGTGGCCGAGATGGGCTGCATCCAGGTTCCGTGACTTCTAACGTGGTATTTGTCCCTAACATCCCTCTGAGACCTCATCCAGGTAAAGGCGCAGGAGCCCGAGGAGCTGATGCTGGGCAGGGCCCCCCTTCCCAAGCCACCTGCCTGCCCTTCAAGGACCAGGGGGAGCTGCAGAACCACTTAGGGACGAGCCCCGGGCACTGGCAGCAACAAGGCCGAGGTGCCTGGAAAAGTCCTTAAAACTGGTTGCCGTGAGGAGAGTCAGAAGGTGCCTGGGCTTTCTGTGAGAGGATCTAAAAGATTAATCAAACAGCGAGATCTATTAGGGGCACCAGGGGAATGGAGACAGCTGCCAACACTGAGATCTGGCGCCGGCAGATGGACGAGAAAGCATGTTTATAATTTATTAAAGATTCAGGGGTTTTACTAGAGAGAAGAACTGTGAGCAGAAAATATTGGGGGTGGGGTGGAATCGGGAGGAAGGGCGGGACCACCGCTGTGTGTGCAGACAGATGCCAGCCCGGAGCTGCCATCCTGACTGCCACAGCAGCTCCTGAATAATGCACGCTCCTCTGAGCTGATTTTCCATGGGTTGTTTCTTTTTTTTTTTTAAAGAATCAACTGACTTCATTTCTGCAAGTTCAGGTGGGTCTCCCAGTGCATCCTAACCATCCATTTCTTGAGTGTTCAGCATCAGTTATCCACCAAGGATGCTTCCAGAGAGGTGCTCTGAGATGCTAACCCCTGGCAAGGGGTCAGAGCTTCTTCTTCCATCTCTTTCCACCTCTTCACTAGCCAATCACTGCTCTGCTGCCTACCCCGCCGCATCTCTGCACCTGAACAGGTGCCAAAGCAGGGATGTTAGAAACACACCAAGCGAGGATGGCTGTCAGTTATCCCAGAAATGTATAATGTGTGCACATGCCTTTTATTTTATTGCATAAGCTCATTAAACTGACAGTGGCCCGTAAACAGTGTTCTGATGATTGTCATCCCCATTTTATCATCAGGCAGGAGGGCTCCTGCCAGGCCTGCCCACAGTGTGCCTGCCGGAGCTACGACCATGGTCCTCTACTTCTTGGACACACAGTCTTTCCCTGCAGGATGCCACCCTTATGGAAGAAAAGAACTGGTCATCAATTATAAACATTCAGGATTTTATTCTCGAGTGTAAAAGCAGGAGGGATTGATGAAGAGGCAGACTCAGTAACTCTGAAGCAGAGAGGACAGCATAATTACTAATATGTCCAGAACTGACAATCCTCTGTGTCCAGAAGGCAAAATCTTGAAGGGAGGCTCTAGTGTCCCAGAGGGGAGGTTGAGAACAATTAGAGAAAGGGGAAAGGTCACACAAAGATGCAGCGTGACACAGTGGAAATCAAACAGGCCTGGGATGGGACACACTGGGCCAAGCTCTCATCACTTGGGAGCTGGGTAGTGACTGCTGTGATGAAATGATCCGCCTCAGGGAAGGTTTTTAAATGACCATTTAGTGATCCCTGCTCCGGTGCTGTCCTGAGCACCTGCATATTTAATGCTCAAAACAGCCCTACACAGGTAGCGGTGGAGGATGGAGAGGCACTGTATGGATTCACTCAGGAGGAGGCTGAGACACAGAGAGATTAGGTGACTCGCTGCAGCTAGTGAGCCCAGGCCTGCCACATGTCCATGTCACCACGCCACCACCTCTCCGTGCCACTGGCCGCCAGCTGTCCCTGCAGTGTATTCTGTGCCCTGCACACCGTGTGGACCGCTGGGTTCATCACCACCCCAAGGCGCACTTTCTCCCAAGCTCTAGGACCCTGCAGGGAGGGCCAGGTTGCCTGCCGTTTCTGGGTAGCCACAGGAAGACCGGGACACTGCCAACTGAGCTGCCGCAGGAACATCCTAACAGAGGCTCCCTAACACCCAGATGGAGCCTGAAAAGGCAGGTGCAGGGTGACTTCAACGAGGCCCTGGGAGGCATGTGAACCTGTTTTTAAACAAAAAGCTATGGTTTGTCCCTCCAGTTTCCGAAGGTCCAGCACTCACTCCACAGGCCAGATCAGGCATACAAAGCAGCTGGGTTCTCATCTCCACATGGGCCACTTGCCTGAACTCTAAGGTCACAAAGGCCAAGGGAAGCAGGCATAAGATGGAAAGCAGGGGTGGGGCTAGTTTACAGCAGAACACGATCCCCAAGGGAGTGGTGATCTAGATTCCCATGCAGCTGGTTGGGGCACAGCCTTCCCTTGCTCCCCACTTTCATCTCTGTCCCCCGTGTCCTCCACATGAGCCCAGAAGAGGCCCCACAGGGACCACATCTCCTCCCCATTCCCCTGCCTCCAACACTTCCCCAAAACTGATGCACATGACAAAGCAAGGACAAAAGGGGAAGAGCTTTTGGCCCAATGACTCTTTCAGAATGTAGCTTCCTCTGCACTGGGACCAAGGACACCTACTCCATCCCCAGCTCAGTTCTATGCAAGAAAGTCCACTTAGCTAGGAGGAAAAGGAAGATGACCTAAAACTATGAAATGCCAAATCTGTGACTGGCCACTAGGTTCAAACGTGACTCTTCGGAAGAGAAAAACAAGCAGTCTGAAAAGTACGACAGCTGGTAAAACCAGAAATTCCTTTTAATCTCATTTCATGGGCAACACTGATACACTGTAAGGCATGAAATTTTTATTTCATGTCAATTTCACTGGGATTTCACATGCAGATTAATTTGTTCATCCACATAAACATATACTGCTCTGACTCCTTGCCTCCTCCACAGCCACCCTCACTTAGTGTTATAGAAATCCTGCATCTCATTAAAGACACTTAAGATAACAGTGAGATCTGCTATTCCCTGACCCTGCCATGTTTTGAATTGCTGAGTGCATAATTAAATTCTACTGTCCTGGGAAGGAGGTAAATGGGCCAGGGTGGGAAGTGAACTGCTTAGGAACTCAGCTGGGCTCTGGGCTGGGCAGCTGAAGGCCCCCAGCCCCTACCTCCTTGTGGACGGAACCTGGTGTCTTGCTTCTAAGGGACAGACTACAGTTAAAGTGATGGGATGTCACTTTTGTGATTAGGTCACAAAAGACGGTGACATCCCTCTTTTGGGCTAGTATGCTTTGCTGAAGCACGCTGCCATGATGGGGAGCCTCACATGGCAAGGAACTGAGAGTGGGCTTCTGGTCCATAGCCTGTGATGGACCAAATTCTGCCAACAACCATGTCAGTGAACTTGGAAGAGGGTCCCCGACCTGAAACGTGCCCCAAGATATGTTTTGAGATACCTGCAGCCCCAGATGACACCTTGAACACTGCCTGTGAGAGACCCTAAAGGAAAGGACCCACCTTGGCCATGCCTGAATTCCTGAGCCACAGAAACTCTGAAATGATAAGCATTATTATTTTTTTGGCTGCACCTTGTGGCATGTGGGATCTTAGTTCCCTGACCAGGGATCGAACCCATGTCCCTTGCAGTGGAAGTGCAGAGTCTTAACCACTGGACCACCAGGGAAATCACAATAAACATTACTTTAAGGCACTAAATTTTGTGGCAATTTGTAATGTAGCAACAAACAATGAATGCGGGTACCCTTAGCTCCTGAAAAACCAACTTCACCAGGGTTTCTCACTCCCTGTGGAGTCAAAGGTAAATCCCCTGGGGTACTTAGTGGAAGAGCTATGCAAAGGCATCACAACTTTCCCAGCATGGAGCTCCAGAACCTCCACTGGACCCTTCATTCATGCTTTGCTGGCATCAAGATGTTGTTAGGTATGAGATTCCTAGGGCCCCAGTATAGAGAGGGAAGTTCTTAAGGGATACCTTCGGGAGGTGTTCCAATATTCATAGTTCAGCTCTTTTGTAGTTGTTCAGTCACTCAGTTGTGTCTGACTCTTTGCGACCCCATGCACTGAAGTACGCCAGGCTTCCCTGCCCTTTACCATCTCCTGGGGCTTGCTCAAACTGATGTCCGTTGCGTCAGTGATGCCATCTAACCATCTCACCCTCTGTTGTCCCCTTCTCCTCCTGCCTTCAATATTTCCCAGCATCAGGGTCTTTTCTAATGAGTTGGCTCTTGGCATCAGTTGGCCAGTGTATAGCAGCTTCAGCATCAGTCCTCCCAATGAATACTCAGGATTGATTTCCTTTAGGATTGACTGGTTTGATCTCCTGGCAGACCAGAGGACTCTCAAGAGTCTTCTCCAGCATCACAATTCAAAAGCATCGATTCTTCAGTGCTCAGCTTTCTTTGCGGTCCAACTCTCACATCCATACATGGCTATTGGAAAAACCACAGCTTTGACTATACAGACCTTTGTCAGCAAAGTAATGTCTCTGCTTTTAAATACATTCTCTAGGTTTGTCATAGCTTTTCTTTCAAGGAGCAAGCATCTTTTAATTTCATGGTTGCAGTCTAATTTCAACTCTTGAGGACTTCTTAATATGAATCACAATCCATGGAAAAATTGTTGCAGTGTCTCTCTTCTCCCATGTTTGGTGCATAACTAGTAAGTACCCTTCCATTCACAGAGAAGTTAATGCATTTCCTACAATGATGTCAGAGGGCTCTAAGGCCTGATTCACTTGCAGAAGTTCAGTTAAGAAAGATTGACCTAGATAACATCACAGACATCCCTCCATTCCATGAACACAAGGCCATTTGGCAGAGCACTTGTTCTCAATGTGGGCCTACTTAGGCCAATAAAAACATTCCCTTGTACCAACCATCACCTTGTTCTTGGTTGAATCTGTCAGGCCAGTTCAAGGTCTGCAGTTCACTCCCCATTTCTCAGAGGACCCTCTAGGTTTCTTAGCCATCTACTTCCATTAGCATCAGGTTTATAAGAAAAACATACATCTTCACAATTCTAGAGCACTTCCACTATCATTATAAATTGCAGGCTGTAGATCAGAATGGTGATCTCCTAAGTCAATTCTGCATTTTCCTGGCGATGTACTACAAGAATGCCCCAAAGGGTCTTTGCTGACAAACTGGGAAGCTAACTGGGGCAGGGAGTCACCAGGATGTAAAGGGCCACATTGTCTGGAGACCCCCAAAGGCTCAGTCTCTGCCTCTATTTTGCAGCCCAGAGTAGATGGAAGATCTTTCCCTCTTTGGCTCCATACAAACTCATGGACCGCTGCCATACTGGATGGGAAAGGACCACAGAGCTCCTCTGGTGATTAGTTCCTACACTATGGGCTGCTGGACTGTATTTCCAAGAGAAGTCTATGCATGCTCTGTGAATAAAGTCTATAAGAGTTGGGACTTCTCTGGTAGTCCAGTGGTTAAGAATCTGTCTTCCATGTAGGGGATGCAGGTTCTATCCCTGGTCAGGGAACCAAGATCCCACATGTCTTTGGGCAACTAAGCCCACAAGCCACAACTACTGAACCTGTGCACTCTGGAGCCCACACTCCACAAATAAAACCCAACACAGCCAAATAAATAAATATATTTTTAGAAAGTCTACAAGAGTCAGATAAGTTTGGCGCATGAGAAATACTGGAAAACTATTAGATTACTTTTTTGGTGATTCATCCTTGCACACTGAGACTTCCGCTAGCCCCTGTTTACCAAGCTTTGACCTTGCCCTGTAATCCTTCACATATAATGGGGACTCCATATTTAAGGGATATACTGAACCACCTAACATCCTACCACACAGGATTTTGTAGGACACAGATTTTAAAAAACCCTGCTTCCAGCTCCCTTATTTTAAGATGTGTAAACTGAGGCCCAGAACAATGAATGAATTGACCCGCCAAGGTCACGCTACTAGGTAGTGGCCAAGTTAAGATCTCCTAGAACTTACTGTTTCCTTAAAACACTAAGGCTTGGTTGTGGGTGGGGGGGTCACGGGGGTACTTTCAGATGGTTTACAGCAGCCCCAGTCCATACAGGGTTACTGGCCACTGCTTTCCAGTGCCCTTTATCAGCCTCTCCCTTCAAAACATTCCCACCAAACTCCCTATTATTTCTCTATGTCACTCAGTCTACACTTGATCTTAGCCAAAAGGCCAAGAAGTGATCTATGTTGCTAAATCTAACAGAAACTTTTCAGTCTTTATTTTCTTGTTAACTCTGTAGTAGTTAATATTGAAGGTCACACATATCATTAAATGTTTGGGTCTTTGCCCTTGACTTTGGTGAAATCACCCTAGCATGGCTCTCCTCTTCTTAAGCTATTTCTTGGTTTGGTTTTTCTTTTCTTTCTCCCATCTGAAATTCTGGTGTTCCCCTCCAAAATTCTCTCCTAAGCCATCCTCTTCTCAATCTTCCTTTTCTTTAGATTAGTTTACTTGTTTCTAAGGCTTCAATTTCCCATCTGTTTGCAAATGATCCCAACCCTAACCTTAACCTGATGAACATCTTCTTTTGAACGACCCCATGCGATGACCTTTTCAGCTGCCCTCTGCCTCTCTCACCTTGTCCAAGTCCGCTCACCCTTCCATGTTTCCCAACTCACCACCTACCATGTGCCCAAACCCAAGAGATATTCTCAAATCCTGCCTCCCCCTCCCCGACATCCAATCTCACTAAACCTAGTCCTGTCAATCCTTCTTACTTATCTCTTGACCTGGCTATTTCTCTCTATTCCCATCGTATCTTTGCTGGATTATTGTAGCCACCTCCTAGCTGACTTTATCCCTATCCAATCTCTCCTGCATGCTGCAGCTAGAATGATCATTCCAAACTGTAAATCTTTAACATGTTTCAACACTGCCCAAGTTCTCACAAAATAAAGTTGAAACTCCAAATCACTGCTTACCATCCTCGGTGACCCGGCACCATCTCTGGCTCCTCCCGACATATCCTCCAATTTTCAGCCACGTTCTGCCTGACCTGCTCTTTCTCCCTCTGGACCGCTGCAGGTGCTGCCCTCCCTCCCACCTGTCTGGAATGCACTCTCTTGTCTTCCCAGGCCCGGATATTTTCTCCTCTTCTAATCCTGACTTGGAAGGTACTTCCCCCAGAAGCCTTTCTTGACATCTAAGGCTTTTCTAATGTGCTCCCCTAGGACTCTGTACTGCCCCCCATCAGTGCAGTTTATGATCAGGCATTGGGAACTACTAGTCTATCTCCTCTACTGATTGTTAGCGGCAACGAAACCCAGGCCTCGTTTGTAGTTCTAACTTCAGCACCTGGCATGGTGACTAAACACGGTAGACATATACAATAAATGTCTGAATGAGTGGGTGGATGAGTAGGGGAGAAAGCAGGTGAGGCTTTCACGCGGTCAAAATCAGAGGAAACAATATCTCTTGCCAAGTGACAGGTGACACCAGCTCTAGGAAGTTGCAGAACTACAAGTTGGGTGAGGTGCCAAGGTGAGTCATACAGAGGAGATCAAACAAGTCACCAAAACTGAGAATGGGGAAAACAGGGAGCCTCTGGCTCAGGTTGTCCAGGGAGACATCTGGGATAGTCATCTTGTGTCTGTGGAGGCTTTGGGGCATTCTCTGTTGCAGTGAAAATACTCAGCTGAGTTTAAAACGCTGGAATGTTCCCCTTGTTCAGTGAGTCCTGGGGATGAACAATGCTTCCTTACATGGGAGGGAAGAGACTAAATCCTATCCAGTAGGACTGCCCAACTATAGCTCGGATGATCTATTCTCCCAGACCTGCACTGTCCAATATGGTAGCCACCAGACACAGGTGGCTATTGAGCACTTGAGATAAATCAGAATGGAGATACACTGTAAGTGTGCAATACACACAAGATTCCCAACACTGATACAGAATGTAAGATATCTCATCAGTAATTTTTTTTACATTGATTATATGTCAAAATGATACCCATGGATGGTGGTAGTACTGGTGGTTTAGTTGCTAAGTTGTATCTGACTCTTTGCGACCTCATGGACTATAGACCTTCAGGCTCCTCTATCCATGGGATTTTCCAGGCAAAATACTGGAGAAGGTTGCCGTTTTCTTCTCTAGGTGATTGGGTTAAAATAATATATATTATTAAAACTAATTTCACTTAAAATTTTACTTTTTAAAATGTGACTATTAGAAAATTTTAAATTACCTACGTGGCTTACATCTATTTCTATTTGACACCATTGTCCTAGGTCATTACTAAAGCTTGTATATAATGCAAATTAAAATTTCAACATTAGTGTCAGACAATAGTTTCTAGATAACTGGGTTCTTTCATGTGAGCAAAATAAAATTTTTAAAAATTATCAAGGCCCTTATTAGGCTTGCACCATTTTCATTTGCAGCAAAAATATATTTTAAGACTCTCATCATCTAGCATCATTGTTATTTCATCAAAGAAAGGGTGTTTAAATACTCAAAAGGCCACAACCTCAGAATAATTAAAAGCACTATGAATTGTAAAATTAAGCTTTGAGAAAATTTCCCTCAGCATCTCCTCCTTACCCCAACTCTACAGGTCAGATCTGCACAGATATATCAAATGGCATCTGAAAGTATAGTTCAAGCATTTGTCCCATTAAATAACAATGCACCTATGTCCACCCTCCACAGACAGTGTGGACACTAAACACAGGAGACATGACATCACCACACTTTGCTCTGGAACCAACATCCCCAACTCTATTCTTGGTGCTGCTGATATGAATGAGCTGGTATGGTTTTTCCAATCTCTAGCCCCAGTTTGGGCTTCCCTGGTAGCTCAGCTGGTAAAGAATCTGCCTACAATGCAGGAAACCCCAGTTCAATTCCTGAGTCCAGAAGATCTCTTAGAGAAGGGATAGGCTACACACTCCAGTATTCTTGGGCTTCCCTGACAGCTCAGATGGTAAAGAATCCACCTGCAATGCAGGAGACCTGGGTTCGATCCCTGGGTCGGAAAGATTCCCTGGAGGAGGGCATGGTAACCCAATCCAGTATCCTTGCCTGGAGAATCCCCATGGACAAAAGAGCCTGGCTGGCTACAGTCCATGGGGTTGCAAAGAGTGGGACATGACTAAACGACTGAGCACAGCAGAGCACAGCCCCAATTTATCTCCTCATGCATGGCTGCCACCCAAGCAATCACGCTCTATCTGGGCTCAAGACACACAGCTGACCTGCAGAATGCGGACACCTCTGGTCCCATTGAGACCTCCTAGAGAGGACCATGGCTTCACTCTGCACCACTGTGTTTTCCTAGACAACTAATTTTGGTCTTTTGTTGAGCGGCCCCTTGGAAGAGAATGGGATGCTGAGGTCTGGTGGAAACCACAGGGAAGCAGCAGCGACTTTTCTCCAAGAAGATCGGCTGTTCTCAGGAAGCTGCAAAGAGGCTTCTCTTGGGATGCTGCCAGGCCTCATGTCAGTTGGTACCAAGCACCACCCAGATGGTAACCGGGTGCACGCGTGTGTGTGCAGGGGAGCATGTTCTCAAAAGACAAATGCAGAGTCTAGCCAGGACCCGGAAGTGTGGAGGTGGGCCAAGGCTTATTTTTGAAATGTTTCCTGAAAAAGATTCCTCAGTGTCTGAGACTAGGGCTTCTCCAAGTCTTATTTTAGTCCTGCTTGAATCACATTACACAGTAGTAATAATAGATAACAGTGATGGAACCCTATGTCTCAGGTATTCTTCCAAGAGCTTTAAATCTGCACAACCATTCCCTGAGGAAAGTGCTCTGATTCCATTGTGGAGAAGACTGTGAGGTCACAGCCAGTAAGCAGCCACATCTCGATGTCACACCACATGGTCTGGCTCCCAACTCTGAGCTCTCATGCTCCACTAGAATGCCCCTTGATGGTCAGCCAGCTCACCCACTTGAAAACCTTTAGTTCATATTGACCTTTCTCTCTGTCTTTGCTCTTGAAGTCTGCATGCTGGAAGGTACTGGAAAGATGGAAAATCACAAGTCTGGCTGTCCAGAAGGAAGGATGTCTCCCCTTGATCTTCTCTGAGCTATTTCCTGGTATTTATCAGACAATCCAGCTAAAGGATCAGAGAAGAGTCATTCCTTCCCTTTACCTGAAGGGGGAAATGTTCCTCTAACTGAAGCAGTTAGTGACTCCAGGGATGTGGTCAGACCTAGTACAGTGAGATCTGGAATGATCTGCTTGAAGGCCAAGCATCCAACATCTCTTATTCTCCAAGGAACTCACAGTGGTGACCTCGTGGAACGTCTGAGCTGAGGAGGTAAAAAGCTAAGACTTCTCATGCCTGCCCGCACCCTTCTAGACAGTTGGTCCATCCCCAAGTTTGTCATGCACCAAATTCTACCTCCATCCCTTTATTCTCACTTCCATCTGCCCAAGCCTGGCCCACCTCCATGGTCTATGGGGCTGCAACAGCCTTCTGACTGTACCTCATCTCATTCCTTCCCCACAACCTTCCACATTAATCTTCCTCACATCCTGCTTCACATATCTAAGTCTCCCTACCTTTGGTAGTTACCCAAGCTAAACCTTGGCTGCATCCCAAAGCCCCCACCATTGTGTCAGCCCTGCCCGATAGTTCTCTCACCTGAGCCTTCTAGCCCTACTAACCCAGTCCACTCCTCCTTAGTCATAACTGCACCATGCCTCCCCATCCAGCCATCATCCTTTCTACAGCTGCCTCAGCACAACATTTGCACAACACTCAGCCTAGGTCAGTGCCTCCATTGCCCTTCTCACGGGATCCCTGGCCTCCCTCCCACTTCTGCACAGCTGTGCCATCTTCTCCATGGGTAGTGGCCACGTTTCTACTGCTTGATGTTCCCATGGGCCAGATAGTCAACTGACTGCAGTCACTTTCCTCCTCTCTCAACCGCGGATCACAGCAAAGTTGTTGTGAGGCTTAACTGAAAGAACATATATAAGGTGCCTACCACGTGTCAGGGGAATAGTTTGATCAATAAATGTTGGCTGATTATGGTCCTGGATTTATGTGCTAACATGGAGAATTCTTTGTTGAGTGAAGGTGGTTTTAAATTTCCCATGATTTGATTTTCTCCCTCTGCTCTGAGGATTCATTCCCACGCCTGCACTTGCAAACCGTGATGTTTTCAGATCGTTTGAGAATGAATCCAGTGGGGTGTTCTTTGAATCCATCAGTCATCAGTTGAGACTGATGAAGCATCTGAGTGTCAGGTACTCTGCAGGGCTCTGGAAGGGGTTGCAAAGGTAAGCCAACATGCCTGCTCAGGTCATTCAAGGAGGGGAGAGGGAGAGCTTGAAACTGGGGTGACGGGTGCTGCTCAGAGGTGAGCATGGGAGTGGGAGGTGCTGCCCTACTTAGCCTGAGGGGGCACAATGTCTCCCTGGAGTGGGGACCCCACCCACCCGGGTTCCTGAAAGGTGAGAGAGCATCCCGAGCAGAGAGGGTTGTGAAGATGAGAAGGCGAGAAGGCATGAACCCTCGTGCACAGTCAGGCAGCTGCAAGCCTGGGCCTGGCTGGGGTGGGCATGGCTCCAGGGGCGGGGTGAACTGGCAGCAGATCAGGGTTTTGGATGAGGCTCGATGAATCCGCCTATGGGACGCTGTCCGTGGAGGAGGCGTGGAGGGTGGATGGGTGTGGGACCACAGCCCAGTGGGAGCGGGGCTGGTAGAGGGGGCAGCAGTGAGCAGGGAGCAAAGTCAGAAGCCAAGAGCTATCCAGGAGGCAGACTCAACAAAGCAAAGGTGGGCGAGGAGGGGGGACACCAAAGGACTTGGCTTGAGTCACAGGGTGGGCAGTGGGCTTACCCTGAGATGGAGACATGAGAGCAGACCGAGTACTTGATATCTTGAGAGGCAGGCTCAGCAAGGCTCGGGGCAAGGGAAAAAAGGAAGTGTCCACTTAATGAATCAAGGAGGGACAGGGAGAAGCGGGAAAACAGGAGAACAGAGGTAATGATATCTGATAGGACTGACTTCAGGGTCACTGGGAGGGTGAGGTGAGCGCAGGAGGTGAGAGCTGTTGGATACAATCCACTTCAGTCCAACGGAAGTGGCTCCTTTTACTGCATCCAGGACCCCCAGGACTCCACAAGGGGCCTCTGCTGATTGTGCCCCTCGCCAGCCCAGATGGAAGCCCGGCTGCTACATGATTCCACAGGTCCCCCAGCAGAGCCCTTCTTCTGTCACATCACACATTCCTCAGTGAGTTTTCCTGGCACCCTGGGGCCCAGGGCTCATGTCACTTCATCCCACCGTCTGTCACCAGGACCACACGGGTGGCCTCCTTCCCACGGCTTCTCCCACCCACAGCTGTCATCTCCTCTCTGCTCTTTTCAGCTCTTGTCAAACACATTTTGTGCTTCCTGGCCCCCAGCCCTGAAATCACTCCCTCTGCTGGCCTTGGCATCTCTCCCTAGGATCTGAAAAGTGCAAATTTTACCAGACGCGGCATTGCGATTGCCTCATGGCTTGTTTCACGTTCTCATTTTCAAAGTAAGTCTGACATTCAGGCAAGTGAAGTGTTGGGTGCTGAGAGCCAAGGCTGAGGCAGGACGCTCTCTGCACAACTTCCCTGCCCCCGTCCCCTCTACCTCTGCCTACCTAACTCTTAGAGAACATGATGGGGAGCAGGTGCCAAGCCAGGATCTCTCCAAACTTACCCAGGTCGCCCCTTTCTCCTGGTTTCAGTCATCCTCTCTACACCCACCTCCTGGGCCTGCTTTTACCCACAGCTGCGGAGCAGTGAAAAGACCCCAGGGTCTGAGTGCCAATGCTGGTCCTTAGACTAATACCAGTTTGATTGCCCGTGACCACAGCTAATGGTCACCGCATGCTTACAAGGGGTTAAAGACTAGGCTTTGCATTTGACATGGATGGCTTTGCTTACCCCCACAGCAACCCTGGGTACCATTATTATTCTCATTTTAAAGATGAGGAAACTGAGGCTTAGGAGTTGAGTAACTCACACCAGGATCAGATGGTAAGTGACAAAGATGCTCTCTCTCCAAGCTCACATGGTGAGGAAACCTACCTACCACTTAGCCAACCAGTAGCCTTGCCTGGGCCTCTGTTTCATCCACTGAGAAGTGACAATGGCCCCTTCACCCAGAGGGTACTGAGGACATCAAGGGCAGGAGATATGAGAGGGCTTAGGAGAGTCTCCTATAAATATAAGATGTGATTATCCTTATCTGAGCGACTCACCACAAGGTTCAGCCTTTCACTTAGAAATTGTGGCAGGTGTCCTGAGATCCCCTGGGCCTCATCGAGCCAGTCCTGCCAGCCTTGTTTCTCTCTGCATTAGGGGCATCACACCACAAGTGTTCTTCAAAGTGTTAGTGGGTAATGGTAACGGAACATGCCAGCATCCTGGGTCTTAAACGGAAAGAAGCCACATGTTCCAACTTCCTATACTTAGACTGAAAAACGTGGGCAGATCAGTTTGCAGTTTGCAGTCAAGTTGCCATCCACGTGACATGTCAACTCCAGGGGCAAACAGTTTTGTTGTCATTGTGTTTAAGAGACCCTGAGATGTTCAAATAAGTGCAAAGACGGTGTTAAACCAGCTTACATTTGAATCTTCAGATGGGAGGGAGTCTGGTCACCTCCACTGCGGGGAAGGCACGAGAGGGAGGGGGAAGTCGTGCAAGGAAATGGCCATGGCAGCAAATAAAAAGGATGGTTCTATGGGTTCTGTGGGACCCTTGCCTCCTATGTGTGAGGAGGATTAATCTAGGGCCTTGCGGAGCAAGGAGGTGCTGCTGAGTCAGAGGACGCCCTGCATCTGGAAATTGCCTCCAACCTGAGCCACTTTCTAAGTCACTTCCAGCATGTACTGGCAGAGTATCTTCCACCAGCAGCAGAGCTAGAGGTAACCTTATTCACAATCTCTGAGCTACTTCTCACTTCTTGTGTGTGTGTGTGTGTTTGCACTCAGTTGTTCAGTCATGTCCAACTCTGCAACCCCACGGACTGTAGTCCACCAGGCTCCTCTGTCCATGGGATTTCCCAGGCAAGAATACTGGATTTCCCAGGCCATTTCCTCCTCCAGGGGATCTTCCTGATCCAGGGATCAAACCCATGTCTCCAGTATCAACAGGCAGATTCACACTGCATCACCTGGGAAGCTCTTTTACTTCTTACAGGTGAAGAAACATACCCAGAGAGCTGAGGAGTTGGGAAGTAACTTAGATGAAACTCACCTCTTCTCATGCTCAGTCCAGATGTTTCCCCCATTTTATCACCCTGCCCGGATACAGGACAAAATGCCAGAGACTAATCAGAAGAGGAGCAGATTACTGAGGACAGACTAAGAGCCAGGCTTTGTGTTTGGTTCCTGGGCAAAGAGCATAGCAAGATGAACAGGGAAGGTGCAAGACCCCTGATCAAGTATGCAGTTAGCTAATATGCTTAGGAAAAGGTACTCCACTTCACTGATTAGCAGGGAAAGGCAGACTTAAACCACAATGATATACCACTGCTCAGGCTCTAGAACTAACATGAAAGAGACAGACAATAGCAAACAACCAGCAACAAAGCTGCAGAGCCGCTGGAATTCTTGCATTGCTGCTGGGGTGGAAATGGTACGACCGCTTCCTTAGATGTTTGACAATATCTAGAAAAGCTGCCAGGGACACACCCTGCAGAAACCTATACGCCTGTTAAATACAAGGTTACTCATAGGCTCTCTATCAGAAGAATCTCACACTGGAAAAACCCTAAATAAACATTAACAGTAGACTAGATATACAAATTGTAACACTTTCCTCCAAAGGAATACTATACAGCAATGAGAATGAACAACTGTCTTGCAAAATGTGACTGGAATTCACACGTCTCTTCCACCTCACCTCCGAGTAAACTCCCGGGTCTAAGACCCAACACCCTACCCTGAGGATGTCAGAGCCTCAGAGCTAAGATCCCACACTGCGCTCCACCACCTTGGGCAGGCTCCCGATTCAGACTGAGCTTGGTCCCCCCACCAGTAGGGGCTCTCAGAATATTGTGCTGCCCAGGGATGTGTTGCCTAGGGCATCTCTCAGGATTGCTATGACGATAAGTTAGGGCCAGTGAGAAAGTGAAAGCGGTCCAATGTTTACTGAATTAACTATAAGGGAAATCTGTCTGAAACTCATGGAGAAGGCCAGAATTGGGGTGTGGGGGGTGAGGGAAGAGCCTGCAGGGGCAGCAGGCAAGAGACATGGGGCCAGAGAGGAAGGAATCCTGGCCCGGAGGCGCCTGCTGTCTCAGCCTCTGTGGTCTTTCTTCCCCCGGACCCTGGCGAGAACCCCTTCCCGGCCCTGTAGCTGGTTCTCATGGCAGCAGACACAGTTCTCCTGCTGAGATTCCAGGCTGTTGGGAAACTCCTGCCACTATTCTCTTCAAAGCTCTTTGAAACTCTGAAGTGCTCTGGAGTGAAGCGCTCTCAGAACTACTGTCACCAGGCTCACAAACTCCTGGGTTGAAAAATGGCGCACAGGAGCGACCAGAATGCAGTGGATGGGCAAGCCTGTTTGCAAAGCTACGTGCCTGTGATGGGTTTCCCCTCCCCACCCTCCACCTTGACGTGGAATCACCAGCCCTGTGCTGAGCTAGTGGAATCGCCTTGACTCTGAGGGAATATGAACATTTTTTATGCTTAGCCATTCCAACCATAAAGATTTTTATCCTATTACCGCTAAGTGATGAGTTCAAGAAGAGAAATGATGATCATCTTCGACAGCCATTCCAACCGAGTAAATACCAGGAGGGTGAAATGCAATCCTAGATGGGGCCACAGCCCCTTCATTTCCCAGGATGGAAAAGAGCAAAGGAAAAATGTCTTCCCAGTGAGATGTATCAAAGTGTGGAATTTTCCCTCCAGGCAAGTGATGGGCATCCCACTGTTCAAACCATTTAGCACCGCACTGGACAGAGCCCAGGAGGATATGCCGAGGGGAACACTCAGACCCAGCCTGGCCAGGGGGAGGTGAACTAATGAGGCTTCCCAGCTCTCACCAACACCACCCCCCACCAGCCCATAGCTTCTGGGTGCATCCACCCTGCCACCTGCTCCCCTGCAATCAAAGCAACCCCATAATAAGCATTGCCAGGCAACAGCAAAAATATACATGTGCTTAATCAAAATATTTCCCCCTTCTCAAGGGGTGTGCCTCCACTTAATGGCTTCCTGTCTGCCAGACGTTTTATGTGCTACTTGGATGATGGCAAATCCAGCTGTTGTCACCAGAAGGTGCTGACGGGTGGGGGGCGGCAGGCCTGGGAAATGGGGACTATTTGCTGGACCAGTCAATGCTTTCTAAATAGCGGAACTCCCCTGGGAAATCTTCTTAGACTCACCCCAGCTAGACACTGTCTTTTCCTCACGTTGAAATAGTTATTTATGGCACTCCACCCCCACCCCACCCCCAACACAGGCAGCCACATCTATTCATCCTTGTGACCACTAGAAATGAAGGCTCTCATCCACATTAACAGAACTATGGGCCTTAGGAGAGAATTCGGATGCTCTGATGAAGCGCCCATGTAGTCTTCACAAGAGACCAAGGCGGGTGGGAGAGCAGAGTGTATGTATGTATTTATATCTGAGAAAGAGAAGGTCAGCCATGGAAGAATGAACTCATCACGATTGTGTGGCACTCAGGGAATAAGAAAGCTTCGAGGTTACCAAGTTCAAGCACAGATGAGAAGACAAACTGACAGGGGCAAGGATGGGTGGAAGGCCATTGCTGGCCACCTAGGTCAACTCCTCTCACTGGGCTTGAATCAGGGATGGGACAATGGAGCAGAAGCAAAGACATGACTGAAGACCCAAGACAGTGGCTTTCTGTCTCAAGATTGTGAAAATGTCAAATGTTACATAAGGAATGGGGTGGGCAGGAAAAGGTTGATAACCTCAAAGGGTGAATGAATAGATTCACTGGAAACTGTAGTCACTCATTTCTAAACTATCCTCACCGCCTAACCCATGGACCCTAAGACTTCCATAAACCCTGGAATGGGGAGTACAAAACCTACCCCAGTCTTATCTCTTACTCTTCAACTTGGTCATTCCAGGCTACAGGTAAACCCCACTGCCTCCCACAAAATACCATGGACTCTATGGGAAAAAAGACCACGAGAAAGATGGTGATTCTGTTCAATTTCACAGAGGATCAAGCCCCTAGCCCCTCCAAGTCTTCTATCACATGATGCCCCAATAAGACTAGTTTGTCAGGAGTTCCATACTCCTGGTGCACTGGCTTTTCAACCAGCACAGCAGGCTATTGGTGAAACCCTCACAGCCTTCCTCCTTTCTCCCCTCCTCACTCTACCTGTGCCTCTGTGGATTCCTAAGCGATGCCCCCCAGTGCCCGCCCTCTCAGCAGCAAGCACCTGCTCTAATGCTCAGCTAATAGTTCTGGACCTCAGGCACTGTCCTAACGCATCCTATAACTCACAATGCAATTACTGTGGTAGGGAAATTGGAAGCAAATTTAATAAGCTCAGCCCCCTCCCACATGCCGTTTCTTCACTCCTCTCTTTTCAGTAATGAGAATTCTTTAAGGGAAAAGGCCTTTTTCCCTTTAACAGAGGCTATTCTCCTGATCCCTTATCTGAAGCCCATGAGGATAGGAGGATATGGAGAAGGGGACTTCCTCTAGCTCCTTTTGTCCTGTTCACTCGTAAGGCAGATAGGAAGAAAGCAATCAGTTTTCTTTCCAGATTTACTCTCCCTTTCATCTGCTCAGCTAACATTTATTGAATTCCTATCACACATCGCAGATTTCTCCCCCTAGAGGGCAACTGGTATCATAACTGGTTGAACCTTAGCTGCAAGGCATGATGGGAAAAGGGAGAGGTTAAACTGTGTCTATGGAGTCGGGGCCCCCAGGGTGGGCCAAGAGCTATAGTAGGAGCTTCTTGGTAAAGGTGATGCCAGTTGCCAACAGGATGGCAGCATATTGACCCTTGTGGTTGAAGAAACTGAGAGGAGGGGGCAGGAAGGAACCAGAGAAGCCAGAGTCTCCAAAGGAACTGAGACAGAGCCTGTCTCCTGGACAGAGGCAGAGGGCTGCAGCATGTAGGCAGGTAGGCATCTTTATTCCAGGGCCTACTGTCTACTCAAACCCAGGGCCTCTAGGCTGGACCCACCCACCAACCATGGACTTTATCTGATCCACAAAAGGAAGCCACAGCGCCAGCTGATGCTCTGTGGTTTGCAAATTTGAACAGGCATCAGAATCACTGGTGGTGTGTGTTGAGACACAGATCACCAGGCCCCACCCTAGAGCACCTCACTCAGTAGTTCTGGGGGGAAGCTTAGAATCTGCAATTCTAACTGGTGATGCCGATGCTGGTCTCCTGGTCTGGGAAACCACACTCTGAAAATTATTGTTCTAAGCCTTTGCTATTCGATGTGAGCCCTGGACCATCCATCAGCAGACGCTGGGAGTCTGACAGGAATGCAGACTCTCAGGCCCCACCGCAGACCTGCTGAATCAGTGTGACAAGAACCTCAGATGATTTAAGTTCAAGAAACACTTACCTGTGGTGGCAGTTCTCAATCCTGGCTGCTCGATAGAATCACTGGGGGAGCTCAGAAAAGAGATGCTTCAGCTGGTTGGAGTCTGGCATCAGCATTTTTTAAAAGTTTCCCAAGTAATTCTTAGGAGATGCCTGGATTGAGAACCGCTGGGACTCCCACTCATGGCTAACACTCCATATCCATTTTTCCAGCACTGAACTTATCCGTCATGACTGTGGGGAGGGTCGGGAGGAAGTACCTGAAAAGGCGAGTGTCTGGGACCACCCGGTTGCTGGCGATCCGCTCACTCTCCCGCTGGTTGAAAGCATACAGCTTATAGGGATCATCGCCGACACGCCACTTCTTGGCATTCAGATACCGCCGCTCATCAAACTGGTCCCATGGGTCATCCCAGTCACCATCCGAAATCTATGGAACATGAAGGGGAAGTTGGTGAGGATGGTTCCAGGCCCTCTCAGCTTCCTCTGTCAGTGCCCAGGGACCGGCAAGGTACAATGCAAAGATGGGAGCGGACGTAGGACATTAATAAAACCATCAGCAGTAATAATAAACAATGATGACGACAATGGCAGCTACCATTTAATAAGTGCTGTACTCATATACCAGGCACTGGGTTAGGACCTATACACACTTATCTCATGTAATTCTCATAATTTTAGGAAATGGATGTTGCTCGTATCCCCACTACACAGACAAGGAAGCCATCTCAACAGCACAAGCACCTTGCTCAAGATACCACAATTAGGAAGCAACAGGGCTGGGACTTGGATTCTAGAATACTAACCCCACAGGCCACCTCTCTGGGTTAATTTGAGACACATGATGGAAAGTGCCGGCACAACGGCTGACACATAGTAGGTATACACAATGACTGCCATTCCCTGCTCTGCCGAAGGAAGGCAGCAATGGAAAGCAAGCGATCCATCTATAACGGGGATGCTACCTGCTGAACAGACACCTTGTGTGTTCCTTCCTTCCTCCAACCCAGGAATCTATGTTTATTTTTAAGAAGCCTCCAAGGGGGAGCAAGTAACAACCCTCATCATATGAAGAGACAGCACTTTAGAATGTGTAAAGCGATTTCTGCATTCATCATCTCGATTCATTCTCACCAAGACCCTCTGCAGGGTAGGGAAGACAAAGTTTCAGAAAGGTGACTGGCTTGTCTGAGGTCCCCAGGTGGATGGTGGCAGAGCCCATACAGAGCTCTGTCTCTTGGACCCTCCAGTGCAGAGGAGGGAAGGGGATTCACACAGGGAGAAGCCAGTTCCTGCCCAGACCCTGGGCTGCCGCTCTGCCCTGCCCACCCAGCTCTGCACCCACCAGAAATTCCTCACAGCCAGTAGGGGGTGTGGGCTTCAGGGCCTCTGCAAGCTGGGTGCTTCCCTTGATAGTCACTGCCCAGTGGATGCTAGCACTGCCCCCGCTAGGGGAGAGGCAATCTGTATCAGCAAAGCTCAGACCTTTTAGGTTCATCAAAGCCAAAAGAACACTGCATCTGGAAAAACCTATTGACCAGGCTCTGACCTGGACCATGAGGGCTGGAGTCCCGGGACTGGCATAGTCACCAAGGATGAGATGTTCATTCATGTGTTCCTGACCCTTGGCCCTGTGCAAGTATCTGAAGCTGCCTGGGTACCACCCATCCCATCACTACCAGGATGCCCTTCTGTCCTCCAGGCACCTAACAGGAGAGCCCAGGGCAGGCACCGCAGATAGCAATGCAGGCACTCAGCCCACACTTGGCAGTTAAGGGGGGCCACTCATGCCCACGTGCACATTCATCTCAGGCACCCCTCCAGCTTATCAGGTAATTGATCTCTCCCTTTCACACTCTCTCTGTGTGTTATCTTCTTTTGAAACAGCGTTCTCCTGCTAATAGCACAAAATGAAGCATTGGAAACCAGTGATTTTTATCCAATAATTGATTTTATTAATGTCCTGTGATATTGCTGCTACATGGGGACATTGTGAGGGAGTTTGAAACCCCAGCCTGGGCTGTGCCATGCCATAGCCTGACAGCTGTCACCTGTGCTTGGAACATGACCTCAGGGCTACCCTGACATCTCACTCTTGCAGGAAGGGCCATGCAGCTGGCTCATGCCCAATGAATTAACTGCAAATCTCAAAATAATCTGTGAGCCCCTACAGTGCAGTGTACCAGGGAGGAGGAGATGCAGAGACGGCAGTCCCCTGCCCTTCAGCGGGTTGCAATGTTGCATGAAGATGTCTATAACAGAGGAGGGATAGGAATAGGAACAGTCTCCCAGAAGAAACATCAAATGAGTTAGGGCTTGAAGGATGTGCTGGGATTTTGCTTTGCTGAAGGGGAGATGGGAAGGAAAGTGTGTGCAGTGAAAATCCAGATAAGAGACATGACGGCTTAAAGCCTTCGGGGAATGGCTAGCTCAGGATTGGGGAAGCCAGGGCTGGGACTGCAAAGAAAGCATGAGTGAAAGAACATTCTGGAATGTAGATGACCCTGTATGAAGCAGGTCGGGGGAAACTGTCTGGCTAGATGTGTAGGAGGGAGGGGAGGGAAGAGAGCTCCGCAAGGAGACCAGCTGGGAGGTGACCTTAGCCCTTAAGCCTGGTGGGAAGGGAAGCCTGCTGGGGTCCAGGTGGATGGCTCCACCCACTGGCTGGAGAAGCCGCGGGTGGAGCAGGCCCTGTGGGGAGGCATGGGGGCTGGAGAGATGACACTTGACCTGCAGAGACAGCACTCGACCAACCTGGCTTCATCCCCACCCCCACTCTCTATTCACACCAGACCAGGCTCAAGGCCAAGAGAGCACAAGGCTCGGGGGGTTGCTCAGCCTGGCAATCGCCACCCTAGGGTAGCTAAGCACCCTTGGCATCCATGGAGATGAAGCCACAAGAACTGAGCTGGTTTCCAGAAATCCTAGAACCAGAGCAGCAGCCACGCTGGCAAGAGAAACTGTCTGAACAGTTAGTAGAGGTGTCCTTGCAGGGGACTGAAGAGACCACTCCCTCAGATGGTCACGAGCGTGGAGCAGGTTCACACTTCCCTGCACTGGATCCACTGTGGGGATCTCCCTGTACTGGGAGCCTGGTATTCCTATAATGAAGTCTGGGTGCATTAAGTAATGTGAGGCTGTGTTTAAGACAATGCTACCAGTTGAGTAGCAATTTGTTTTACAAAGTACCTTGCAGGTGCATGGCAGAGTCCCCCATTTGGATGAGGAGGGGTCAGCTTAGAGAGGTAAGGTGGCTCATCCATGCTGACAGCTGGTAAGTGAAGGGACCCCTGACAGGGTCTCCCCAGAGTGTCCCAGCACCATGGACAGAACAAAGGTTGTCCTCTCTGCTGAGGGTGAGTGAGCAGAGAAAGACCCCCTCTGGGGAGTGGGGTGGAGGACAAGCCCAGAGGAAGGACCCCAGCCCCTCTTGCCCTACTTGTCCCCGGAATAGAGTGACCACAGTTCTCCAAGGACTTCTGAAGGGGCAGTGACTTCACAGGCCTGTTTTGGGGGCTGATTTCCAAGCTCTTCAATCCATAAGTCCTGCGTCTGGTGTCTAAGGGCCCAGAAAGCTTCCGAACATGTATTTTCACCTTAACAAGCCTTCCTAGCCCAAGAAGTAGAATGCTGCTGCTCCAAACAAGGACACAGGAGCCCCAAGAGGGCCCACCCCAGAACTGCACCCACTCCCACATGGCTGCCCCCAAGCTGCCCTCACTCAACTTTCTGACCAAAATTCATTCGGTCTAGAGTGGGCGTGTTTCCAAAGAGGGGTATAAAGCCACAAACAGAAACAAAAATCATCTTTTAAACAAAAAATTTCTGACTAAGCCAGCCAACCCCCTGGCCAAGACCAGTGCTTAAATAACTTGGCACCAAAATCAAAAGCTCAAAAGCACATCTGTTAAGCTGCTTCCTGTCTTTCCTCCCACCAGGCTTCTGTGAGAAATCTGGAACCCCTTCCCTTCATCCTTCCCTGGCCTAGTTTCTCTCGCTCTGTTTTCCAGCTGATTATCTGGCTCAGGAATCACGGGGGTAGCCTTCCCTTCTGTTAGGTTCTGAGGCTGCCTCTATGTTCCACTAATGGTTTTGTCTCCCTCCCTTCTTTCCCAAGCTTGGCACTGCCAGTTTTCTCTTATTGCTCTAATTCTCTTCTTCAAATGACAAAATTTCTAGCCCTTGCTAAGGCTTCCATCCTACTCTGAACTGCGCCTGATCCTCAAGGAACATCTCAGAGTCACCCTGCGACAGCTAACACCTTGAGGGGCATCCACCATGTGTCCTAAACATTTACATTTAATCCTCACTATGATGTGTGCATTGTTTTAGTCCTGTCCGACTCTGCGACCCTATGGACTGTAGCCCACCAGGCTCCTCTGTCCATGGGATTCTCCAGGCAAGCATACTGAATTGGGTTGCCATGCCCTCCTTCAGGGATATTCCTGACCCAGGGATTGAATCCATGTCTCTTGAGTCTCCTGCATTGACAGGCAGGTTCTTTACCACTACGCCACCCGGGAAGTCCACAATCCTTACTGTAATGAATATCAATTCCCCATCTTGTAACCGGGAAAATTGAGGCACAGAGAGATTGAGTAACTTACCCAATGTCACACAGATAGGAAGTGTTAGAGCTAGGATTTGAACCCCAGGGTAGCCTGGCTTCAGTTCCATGTGTTCAATCATTAGGTGACTCTGCCTGGCTTCATCTTCACTGCCATTTTCTTGGGTCTTCAAAGACTGTCTGTGTGTTTCCCACCATTTTTCTAGGTCCAGTTCTTTCTTTTCTTAGAGATCTTCCTCCAAGCAAAGACATCTGTACACCCCTCTTAACATCCCCCTGCCTGCTCTTCACTCCCCCATCTGGGCAGCTGTTCTCCTCCCAACAGTGGCCTTGATCCTGACAGCCCAGGGCAAGAAAAGGGGGAGGTCTGCAGGCAGATTCCTGCAGGAAGATGGGAATGTGATAGAGTAGCACAGAGAAGGTCATCGTTGAAAAGAATGATAGAACTGATCATTTAAAGACAGAATAGGGACTTCCCTGGTGGCCCAGTGGTTAAGGGCTCCTCTTCCAGTCAAGGGGTGTGGGTTGATCCCTGGTCCAGAAGCTAAGATCCCATATGCCTCATGACCAAAAATCCAAAACACAAAACAGAAGCAATAGTGTAACAAACTCAATAAAGGCTTTAAAAACGGTCCACATCAAAAAAAAAATCTTAAAAAAAATAAAGATGATATAATTCATCTATCCAACCAATGTGTGAAACTCCAGTGTAACATTCAGCTGGATCCAATGCACATTCCTCCAGTTAGGAACACAGAGGCCCCAAGATGCCCACTCCAAGCTTCGAAGGACTATATATAACTTCTAGAAGTTTTCTTCTAATTTTGAACCAGAATTTGTCTCCTTGTAATATCTCCCTTTGGGAGCAGGTTTTTACCCCCAGGGATATTTGATGCAAATCTGACCTACCTTTCTCACATCCTTGAGATATTTAAGGACAACTATTGTGTCCTTCAGGTCTTCCAGCCCCCCATTACATGACTTGTATCTCAGAAAAAATGACCCAGAGGAGTGCAAAGATCTACCAAAGGATCAAGAGAACATGACTAAGTGAAGTCAGGTGGGATTCATCGAGGAATTCAAATACCCTGGAAAGCCTTCCATATGTGTGGAACAAGGGGAGAGGCATTGCTCATGACAGAGTCTAACTTCCATATGCAGATGGAAGCTGATCTGTGAAAGTGCTGTTACTCTGATAATGCCCGCTACTGGGCACATAAAACTACCCATCCCAGCTCCCCTGTCAGAACCCTAGAGGCAGGGGTCCCACAAATGACGTCTAACCCTTACAAGCCCAATATTCAACAGAAAATTGTACCCCCAGTCTCTCAATGAGGAAACAGGCACAGGGAGGATGAATAAGTTGCCCAAACTCACACAACTGAGAAGTGTGTCTCAAAGCCCACACACCCAGTTTTTTGGCCAGCCACGCAGTCTGGAGTTCCCATACCTCCCTGGACCCAGGGTACTTCCAGAACCACAGCCTCTGCTTCCCAGCACCACCCCGGGCACTGCCCCTGCCTTCCACCCACTGGAGCTGTCTGCTTCCAGCACCATGGCAGACCGAATGCCAGGACTTCCCTGCTAAACTACAGCCACATCTTGCATAATTAAAAACAAATGTGGTTTTTAATGCATTGCTGGGCTTTCTAGAAGGAAAATCTTCACCATGAGTTACGGGATGAGGCCAGGGATAATATAGGGTGGTGAAGCCAGAAGTGGGATAGATGACAGTAAGTAAAGACAACATGTGAGGCTGCCCCAGGGGTACTGGTCATTGAGAAAGTAAAGCCCACCTCCTAAAAGATGAAGACACTGAACCTGAGTCTTCCATAATTAAGGCTGAGTTGTTCAGTCACGTCTGACTCTGTGATCCCATGGACTGGTAGCCCACCAGGCTACTCTGTCTGTGGAATTTTAGGCAAAAATACTGGGTGGGTTGCCATTTCCTCTTCCAGGGGATTTTCCTGACCCAGGGATGAAACCTGCCTCTCCTGTGTCTCCTGCATTGTGGGCAGATTCTCTACCTGCTGAGCCATCAGGGAAGCCCAGTTAAGGACAAGAACAGGGACTAAATGGTCCCAGATCAGCTGTGAGCTGGCTCACAGCAAAGGCAAACACAAACCTTATCTGGAGGAAAGCAGCCCCAGGGCAGGCCCCTAGGAGTCCCACAAAGCCACCAAAAGATGAATTCACAATAAAAAATGATCAGACACACAAGGAAACAAGTCACTATAAGGGAGAGTCAGTGAAAACTATAAAGAACATATTCTGATCCTCCAAGAAATTCAGACACAGAAATTACAGTTACAGAATGAAGCATATGCAGCTTGAAATGTGGAATGAAAAACTAGCAAAGAACAAAAGTTCTTTGAAAAAGAATCAAACAAACTTTCTAGAAACAAAAAATGTATATATTAATGATTGAAAGTCAAACAAATGCTTACAATCTTCATAGCATTTTCACAAGAACGTCTCATTTATATTATCCCTACTTAGTCAGCAGGCCATTTTGCAGATTGGAAAACTGAGGCTCACAATAGCAAAAGAACTTGCTTGAGACCACATAGATAGAGAGCTCACAACTGAGACTCTAACCCAAGACTTCTGATCTCAAAACCGGTGTTCCTTCCCCATCACCAGATGTGTCACTCATTCACAGGGACACTTTGCTCCCCCTGCTAGGCAGTCACAAGAATACAGGAGAATCTGCCCACCTCTGTACTAGTCTATTGTCAACCCATCTAGGGAGTGACCTTAATTTTCCAGAGGGCCAGTCAAGAAAGGATAGCATGATCCCACATCAGACCAACACTGCGAGGTAAGCCCGAGTTAGCAAGGGTGGTCTGTGAGAGGAGTGACCGCCAGTAACAGACTCCCCACAGTGTGCAGGACCAGCTCAAACAAAGAGGGAGGGACAAGCCAGCCCCTCGTTCACCCCACCTGGGTTCACGACACAGGGAAGAGCTGTAAAATCCTTTCCCCTCATCTGGGGACAGCACATCAATTATGGATTATTAGATAAGATCTCCATTTTAATATTTCCACCATGTATTATCACCTCTCCCTCTCACTGGAATTCTGTCTGGGGAGTTATTTAACTGATGTGCAGAAATCTAAATTTAATTTATTATGATCTAACTCACTTTAGAAGCCAAATTACCCTGCACTGGAGAAGGATCAAGTCAATATCCCACTTGGCTTTCTATTTATCTTCTGCACGGTTTTCTCTTCTCTTTAGAATTCATTTTATCTCGGGTGCTGGTAATAAATTTAAATTTTCCTCAGAATTAGGCAATTGCTCCTTCAATGTTGTAGTTTAATGGTTAGTATTAATTATATGAAAGTCACTCTTAGAGAATTTGGTAGATGGAATGGACATATAATAGAGGAGGAAAGGGCAATTTCTCAGACCAAATGAGGTAGCAGATCATTCAGTAGGGTGAGTTTACTTTTCTATTCTACCTCCTCCTGTCTCTTCTCCCCACTTTCTTTCTTACTCCCTCAAGAACCAGGTGCCAAGGAATGGGGTCTTCTGTGGCTTCTCTGAGCTGCTGGGAGGTCTGATGGCCTGGCCCCATATCAAGACCTCTCTCTATTGCTGGATTCAGTTTTGTTTGGTCTCTGACCAGAGCCACCATCGCCTAGATCTCTCCTTCCCACCACTGCCCCAAATTACACACTCACCACATCACAGCTTTGGGAGGTGCTATGAGCCTTCTGGAAGAAGACAAGTTCTGATAATTATTATAATTGCCTGAAAACTCCAACTGTGAAATATAATGTGATTAACAGAATGGACAGAAGCCCAACTTTTGTTTCTGGAATAGGAAAAAAAAGAATCTCATGCAATTTGAGCCTTATATGGAGATTAATTTGCTTGCTAATTAGCATGAGAGGGAGGTGCCAGGGAAGTATAAATCAGCATGACTGGGCAAGAAGTTCTGGTCCCCCTGCACGTGCCAGGGTGGGTGAGCTCTAATGCTACATGTCTGCTTCCTACCCCACACTTTATACAACTACCACCAAAGACCAAACCCAGAGCTCCTTTATGGACATGGGCATCTCAGGTCACTTGTTTGCTTGAAGAACACCTCCCAGTTGCTGGTCAGCCGGAAGACAGAGAGAGAGAGCCGGTCTTAACCGCAGCACTGATTCCTGCATCTTCTTTGAGTTCAAAGGTGGAACAGTAAACAGACACGGGAACACAAGAAGACTCGGTCCCTTCCAGCTCTGGAACCCAGGGAGCAAGAGATCAGGTGCAGAGGGAGCCAAGTAACCACCCGGGGGGTGGGAGGAAGAGGATTTGGTGGACTGCGTGGAGGTGCAAAGCGGGTGGTTGTGCCCCATCACCAGGAAGCTGGCACTGGGGGACAGCAGGCACGAAGAGACGGAACCAGTATTCGGGGGGACCAAGGAGAGGGCCTACACCTGGGAGAGGGGACCGGAAGTAGGCTTGGGAAGGGAGGCCCCCAGCGGAACAGAACCAGACGCTGAAACTCACTGTCTCTGGGGTGGACAGCTGAGTCATCTTGGGATCTCAAAAGACTGAGGTCTGACAGGTGACTGACACTGCAGCCACGTCCCAGGGCAGGGGTGCGAGGGAAGAGGAGGCCACTTCTCCTGGGGAGGCCCAGCAGTGTGGCCATAGCAGGGCAGAGATAGAGCCTCACAGTCACTAGAAGAAGGATAAAAACCAAAATGCTAAAAACAAGATGTTTATTTCCCCAGTGACAGAAGAAGTCTCTCTCTTCACCTGTACAGGGCCAGGAAATATCTTGAGGCATCATCAGAGGTCTCATTAGCCTCAAGGAGTAGCTTTGGAAGCAAGCAGTTTTCAAGGGGCCGGACTGAACCACAGTGTGTGGCAGGGGTCACATGTGAACTTGCCTTCAGGGACACGGGAAACAGAAATGTGAGCAAAGACTTTCCAGGAGCCACACAACACCTGCCTAGTGACGCTGCCTTAAATCTCCCCTTTGGGTGAAACAGGGCTTCCCTGGTGGCTCAGACTGTAAAGAGTCTTTCTGCAATGAGGGAGACCCAAGTTCAACCCCTGAGTCAGGAAGATCCCTGGAGAAGGAAATGGCAAGCCACTCCAGTATTCTTGCCTGGAAAACCCATGGATGGAGGAGCCATCCTCCACTGTTTGTGATAATATATGCCTGTGGGTTGAGTTTGTAGGCTACCAAATTGTGACCCAGGGACAATCATGGAATAAAAGGAAGGGGGTTAAGAAAGATAAAGGAGGGAAGAATGAATAAAGAGAAAGATGCTCACTCTACATGTTAGGCTTTTGTGACGTCTCGCTCCTCAAGGGACCCCTTGTACATTTCAACCCAATTTCACCCAGACAGAAATGCAGCAGAGAGTTCTGAGGTGTGGGATGGTGGAGGTGGGCAAAGGAAGGGATGCACAGCACCAGAGAAGACCCTGCAATTCCCCTCAATGGTCCCGAAGATGCCATAAGAGAACAGGAGTCAGGTGAGCTGGCCCCGAGCCTGGCTCTGCTAGCACGCCCCTTCAGCCTCTTATGGTCGGTTTCTCCCTCCACCCCAGGGGGAAGATAAACCTTTACCCCACACGATTTTACAGGTCTGAGTTAAGTCCCAGAAATAAGACAGGAAAAATTGCTGGGCAAAACATAAGGCAAAAGTAACCCATTATTATTGTCAGCATTGCTGTGGTTACTATTATTCCTTTTGGGGACAGAATACTAATGAGGTGAAACTTTACAATTTTACAATTTACACTCAGCTAATTTACGTTCAGCTTCTTCCTTCCCTGTGGCAGAAATGGGGTCTCTGACTGCACCTCTTCCCTGTCTGCCTGTGATGAAAGAGACAGGTTGCTGATGTTGCCTGGGGCTTGGGAGGGCTCATCCACCCCAAAACCCCATCTCAGATATGGGTTTGAACACAGAGCCATGCAAACGACACAGCCAGAAAACTACTTTTAATCAGGTCATCGCCAGCTTGGAAGGCTAGAAATCTAGCTTTGCGAGGCCTCTGGGCAAACTCCCTTTATTACGTGGCTGGAGGTGGGACCTGGGGTAGGCATGGAAGCCATGCTGGGCGATTCTGGGTGGAGATCCCGGGATCTCAGAGGTGAGGTCAGAAACCAGAACCTGCTTGAGATGCCGAGGCTCCCATCAGGCCGAGGAGCCTGGGCGTCAGGGCTCTCTGCTCGAGTGCTGGCCCCTCTCTCTCTCCGATGCAGCAACCCTGGAGAGTCTCCTCGGTGCCTCCTGGGGCTTGGCTTCCAAGAGCTGGAATGGCCAGTCCTACAGTCACGCTCACAAGGACTGTGTTCACCAAGGTTTGCAGCTTCCCCATATCTCCCTCCAGGTTCTTCTCAGGCCAAGGTGACCTCGGGGGAGCCAAGTTGGAAATGGCTGTGGGGAGCCAGGGAAAGGGACCGACTTGAAGAGGAGAACAATTCGCACACCGGACAGAGCCGCTCAGAACGGCAACCACAGCTAACAGTTGTGAAGCATTTACTGTGTCAGACTCTGTCCTAAAACTGTCACTCACTGAGTGCTCAGAGCAAACCTCAAGCAGGTGATACCACCAACCTATTTTAACTGAAGGTGAAACTGAGGTTCGAGGAACTAAAGGGACTCAGTCAAGGTGACTGAAACCAGGGCAGGTAGGCTCTGTCGTGTCCTTTACCAGGACCTACAATGGCAGAGGGTCATTCGTGGAATGAGGCTTCGAAACCCAGCTCTGTCTAGAGAAGGATGGAGGAAGGAGAGGGGAGGAGACACCCGCCAGAAGCCTGTCCGACACTTTCCACCAAGGCTATCCTTCAAACATCTCCCCTAATGAACAGGTCAAAAGGTGCTAAACTGGATTTTCTGGCTAGAAATAGTTTCAGAGTTGCGTCCCTTAAGCCCTGTCATTCATTCCCCAAAGGTGACATTAGCAAGAAGCCTCTAGCGCTTGGCGGTGAAGAATTTGTTCCTCTCTCTTCTCTGCCTCCGAGGTGCCGGCTAGATCTCCCCAGATACTGTGTGCAGGCAGGGCCCAGAGCTTAGCGCATTTTCTATCCGCTCTGTAAATAAGGTGACACCCAGATACCCTCCAGCTCTCTCAAAACTAGGTCAGCTGCTGAATATGTAGGTATGGGGTTGGAGTGAATAACTTTGAAAGGACTTTTATCTCCCAGGACTCCATGGGGGCTGCTGGCTGACTTTCAATGAAAGAGGCTCTTTTATGTCAAAAGCAGAACCAGATTACCCGACGTCATGGCCACTGAACTAGGTGGGGGCAGGATGCCCGCCTCCGCCAAGGGCAAATTTAGTGCTGCAGGCGACACAGGGAGTGATGATAGCGGTGGGTTGAAAAACTGGGAGAAATCCTAACAAGCCTGACCTAAATACTGACCATCTTTACGGCCTGGCAGGAATCTCCTCTATGATGTCTTACATGAACTATAAAGAAGGGGTTTATAAAGCACTTGCTTATATAAATAAGACACACGGGGCATTTCTCTCACCCCAGAAGCACCAATAATCACTCCCTCAATGACATGCTTGTCACTGACCATTCTTGTCCATTCATTAAAGCACCTGTGGCATGATCCTTTCTGCAGGTTAATCCTGAACTGAGAGGGACGTCAAGTGCCAGAGTGACATTTAAAACATCTTCTATCCTCACGTGTCATATTTTAGATTTCACATATAAGTGATGTCATATATTATGTCTTTCTCTTTCTGATTTACTTCACTCAGTAGGATAATCTCTAGTTGCATCCACGTTGCTGCAAGTGGCATGACTGCATTCTTTTTCTATGGCTGAGTAGTGTTCCACTGTAAATATGTGCCACATCTTCTTTATCAATTCCTCTATCAGTGGACATTTAGTGTTTCCACGTGTTGGCTATTGTAAACAGTGCTGCCACAAACACAGGGGTGCACATATCTTTTTGAATTATAGTTGAGACACAAACGAACCTTATCAAGGAAACAGAAACAGACTAACAGACTGGTGGGTGCCAAGGGGGATGGGGTTGGGGGCGAGAGTGGGAGGTTAGGGTTAGCATATATAGGCTTTTATATAGAGAATGGATAAACAAGGTCCTACTGTATAGCACAGAGAACTATATTCAATATCACATGATAAATGATAAAGGAAAAGAGTATATATATTTTAAAAGAACAGATATACCTATGCATAACTGAATCACTTTGCTGCACAGCGGTAATTAACACAACATTATAAATCAACTATACTTCAATAAAAATAAAACACTTCCTATCCTCTAATTCAAATTTTTAAACCCAGAGTGGTCGGTCTGCTCTTTTGCTTCTTCGGAATAAAGCTTACTCTGACTTTAACTACAAATGGGACTCTCTGGGAATCCAGATTTGCAATTCAGATACATCAGGAAGAGATTAATCACTTGGCCAGAGCTGCTTTGGTTTATGTTTTACTGCATAAGAGCACTCACTACAAGATTCCTTTAAGTAATCCATTTCCTTGGTGCATGAAAATTAGACTCCAGTGACAAAAGTCAGTATCTCAACTTCTCCAGAGCACTATTCTGGGAATGAGCTAAAAACCATTAAAGCTCTATTGCCCTGTGCTTCTCCACTCCCTTGCATTCTCAGCTTGGACTCACTCTGGCCCAAGGCCCTGGGCAGAACACTTTCTTCCTACATGCCTTTCGCCAAGTCTCATTCAATCTCTTCCCAAAAGGAAGGAGTCAAAGCCAATGGCACAAATCTGACTCTCATGTCTTTCAACACCATCCTCTTTCTTCAGTTTTCCAGGGACCAGATTCTCTCTACAGTGGCTCAGCAGTAAAGAATCCACCTGCAATGCAGGAGCCACAGGAGTCACGAGTTCAATCCCTGGAGGATTGATCAGGAAGATCCCCTGGAGGAGAGCATGGCAACCCACTCCAGTGTTCTTGCCTGGAGACTCCCATGGACAAAGCAGCCTGGCGAGCTACAGCCCATAGGGTTGCAAAGAGTCAGACATGACTGAAGCGACTTAGCACAGCACACAAATCCTCTCAGCAGGTTCTTCCATCATCAGGATCTTACATGGGTGGGGGGAGGGGGGTAGGTGGGGAAGGTAAGGGGGTGGGGTTGGGTGTTGGGATCCTCTTATCTCATTCGCTAAGTGGCTCAGCGCCAGGTTCCCCCTGGCCTGACATCTTTGGACCCATCAAAGAGCCTCTCCAAGCACATTAAACATTAAGGCTTACCAGGCAGCAGACACGACTGTACCTTCTGGTCTGCCTCCGAAAGTGAGGCTGGGGAAGGCGGCAGCTGAGTCGGGGTGGCGGGAGAGCGGGGTATGTAGAGAAAGTAGGTCATTAGTGGTAAAGACTACAATTTTCAAGCGGTTGTTAATGCTTTGTTTATATGGATTTCTCCAAATGTGACATTTTAATGGCATCATAATTGTGTGATTACCGTGCAGTCGACACCGCTCAGGGAGGAAAGGCAACCGGGACTCCGGCGACCTGCTGGGGGAGGCGGCTCCCTGCGCCCGCAGCCAGGGGGACTGTCTCGGTCCTGCTCAGGCCAGGATGCCTGACGAGCATGGCAAGCGGCTCCTGGCGGGTCCTCTGCTGGACAGGAGCCATCGGTATCTAGGAGACGTGCGCCCAGCCTCGCTCTTGGACAAAATCGATGCCCAGGGATGCAGGAGAGGAGACGAGGGGAGTTATGCCTCACCCTGGGGACCACCCATCTCACTGCCCTTGTCATTCACTTCTTCATTCATTTAGTCATTATTTCTTGGCCTCTTACTGTCCTCTGAGGGAAAAGGCAATAGATATTCAGACATATAAAAACCAATCAAGATAGCGAGAGGGGTAAGGAAAAGAAGCCCATGTCAATCGGGTACCCACTGGGTGCCCACCACGGAGCCAGGATTTGGCTCCTTCCTCTTCCTTGAATCCTCAGCTGCATCTGCCCCAACCAAAGGCATCCCCTTCTGCTTCTATTACCTCTTGGCTCCCAGGAGCCCTTTCTCTTGGGCTTTTCCTCATCCTCTGCCCTCTTCCCCATCTTCTTTTTGGCTTCTCTTTCTCTCTGGTTTCTAAACATTGGAACTTCCTGTGGGTTTAATCCTGCTCCCCACTCCCACCTCCATTATATGCTCCTCACAGGTGACTTCTTTCATTCCTGTGTCTTGCAAGCCTTCTACAGGTGGATAATTCTCACTACATCTTTCCAGTTCAGATCTCTTTGGAGCTCACATCTAGATTAAACAGATGCCTAGTTGCCATGCCCACTTGGTGTCTCACAAGCGTCTCACCCTGAGTAGGTCCCATATGGAACTCCTGCTCTTCCCATCACAACCGGTGCCTCCTCCAGTCTGTCCCCACTGAGGAAGCAGCACCACCATCTGTAAAGCTGCTCAGCCAGGAATCTGAGTCACCCTTCACACTCCTCTCTCAACATCATCTTTACTCTGACCGCTTGTTCCCCCTCCCCAACACAGAGCTAACACATCACCACGTCCTACGGATCCTACCTTCTCCATCCTTCCCCCTCACCATCTCCGTCTCTACAACAATGCTCACCACCAGTGACTCCTTTGTGAAATATTGACTGCAATAGGCCACAACTCCGTATTCTACTTCCAGCCCTGACAATTCATTTTTAGGAGTCACCTTCATAAAATGACACCTGATCCCCTCTCTCCCATTCTGGCTCAAAATCCCTGCAAGGACTCCCACTATACTCAGAACACCATCTGCAATCTGTACCATGGCCCTCCAAGCCCTTCCTGACCCGGCCCTGCAAATTCTCCAGCCTCACCCACTTCTCCCTTCCCCTCTTTATTATACTCCAGTCACACTGGCCTGTCTTCAGCTTATAAAACAAGTCAAGCTTTTCCCCATCTGAATTCTGGCTCTCCCAGATTCATCTGTTGAAGTCTCCAACACCTCAGAGCATAACTATGTTTGGAGACAAACCTAGACAGCATATTAAAAAGAAGAGACATTACTTTGCTGACAAAGGTCTGTCTAGTCAAAGCATGGTTTTTCCAGTAGTCATGTACATGTACAAATGTGGGAATTGGACCTTAAAGAAGGTTGAGCACTGAAGAATTGATACTTTAAAACTGGTGCTGGAGAAGACTTTTGAGGGCCCCTTGCAGATGCTTGCCCCTTAGAAGGAAAGTTATGACCAATCTAGGCAGCATATTAAAAAGCAGAGACATTACTTTGCCAACAAAGGTCCATCTGGTCAAGGCTATGGTTTTTCCAGTAGTCATGTATGGATGTGAGAGTTGGACTATAAAGAAAGCTGAGCATCAAAGAATTGATACTTTTGAACTGTGGTGCTGGAGAAGACTCTTGAGAGTCCCTTGGACTGCAAGGAGATCCAACCAGTCTATCCTAAAAGAGATTGGTCCTGGGTGTTCATTGGAAGAACTGATGTTGAAGCTGAAACTCTAGTACTTTGGCTACCTGATGTGAAGAGCTGACTCATTTGAAAAGACCTTGATGGTGGGAAAGATTGAGGGCAGGAGGAGAAGGGGATGACAGAGGATGAGATGGTTGGATGGCATCACCGACTCAATGGACATGGGTTTGGGTAGACTCCAGCAGTTGGTGATGGACAGGGAGGCCTGGCGTGCTGCAGTTCATAGGGTCGCAAAGAGTCGGACACGACTGAGCAACTGAACTAAACTGAACTGAACTGGACAGCAAGGAGATCAAATCAGTCAATCCTAAAGGAAATCAACCCCGAATATTCATTGAAAGGACTGATGCTGAAGCTCCAATATTTTGGCTACCTGACGCAAAGAGTGACTCATTGGAAAAGACCCTTATGCTGGGAAAGATTGAAGGCAAAAGAAGAGGGGAGCAGAAGATGAGACAGATAGCATCATCGACAATAGACATGAACCTGAGCAAACTCCAGGAGGTGGTGAAGGACAGGGAAGCCTGGCGTGCTGCAGTCCATGGGGTTGCAAAGGGTCAGACAAGACTGAGCAACTGAGCACACACACACGGCCTGTAGAGGTAATTATGGTTAAATGAGGATATTTCGGTGTGCTCTGCTCCATATGACTGCATTTGGAGATAGGTCCTTCAAAGAGATGGTTAGGTTATAAAAGGCCATCAGAGTGGAGCCCTAATCCCATATGACTTGTATCCTTATAAAAGGAGGTAGAGGGATTCCTTGGTGGTCCAATGGTTAAGCATCTGCCTTGCAGTGCAGGGGACACTGGTTCCATCCCTGGTCCGGAAAGATCCCACATGCTGTGGAGCAATTGAACCTGGACGGCGCAACTACTGAAGCCTGTGTGCCCTGGAGCCTGTGCTCTGTATCAAGGGAAACCACTGCAATGAGAAGCCTGTGTACCACCACAAAGAGTACCCCATCCCCCACTGCAACTAGAGAAAGCCCATGTGCAATAATGAAGACCCACCACAGCCAAAAAATTAAATAAAAAGCAAATCTTAAAAAAAAAAAAAAGAAGTAGAGATGCCAGGTAAATCTGCCCTCCTACAGAGAAAAGACCACAATGAGAAGGCGGCTATCTACAAGCCAAGGAGAGAGGCCTCAGGAAAAGCCAGCATTATCAACCCCTTGATCTTAGACCTCAGGCCTCCAGAAGTTTGAGAAAATAAACTTCTGCAATTTAAGCCTCCCGGTCTTATGCAGTCTGCCTCCCAATTTGTTACGGCAGTTCTTGCAAAAAATACATCACCTCAGACCTCCATACCTGCCATGTTCTCTGCCTGGGATATTCTTCATCTAATCAATTCCTCTTCATGCAACGGCTCTCAAACCAAGTGTTATGTTTTTATTTTATTTTTTTATCTTTTTTTTTTCCATTTATTTTTATTAGTTGGAGGCTAATTACTTTACATCATTGCAGTGGTTTTTGTCATACATTGAAATGAATTAGCCATGGATTTACATGTATTCCCCATCCCGGTCCCCCCTCCCACCTCCCTCTCCACCCGATCCCTCTGGGTCTTCCCAGTGCACCACGCCCAAGCACTTGTCTCATGCACCCAACCTGGGCTGGTGATCTGTTTCACCCTAGATAATATACATGTTTCAATGCTGTTCTCTTGAAACATCCCACCCTCACCTTCTCCCAGAGTCCACAAGTCTGTTCTATACATCTGAGTCTCTTTTTCTGTTTTGCATATAGGGTTATCATTACCATCTTTCTAAATTCCATATATATGTGTTAGTATACTGTAATGGTCTTTATCTTTCTGGCTTACTTCACTCTGTATAATGGGCTCCAGTTTCATCCATCTCATTAGAACTGATTCAAATGAATTCTTTTTAATGGCTGAGTAATATTCCATGGTGTATATGTACCACAGCTTCCTCATCCATTCGTCCGCTGATGGGCATCTAGGTTGCTTCCATGTCCTGGCTATTATAAACAGTGCTGCGATGAACATTGGGGTGCATGTGTCTCTTTCAGATCTGGTTTCCTCGGTGTGTATGCCCAGGAGTGGGATTGCTGGGTCATATGGCAGTTCTATTCCCAGTTTTTTAAGAAATCTCCACACTGTTTTCCATAGTGGCTGTACTAATTTGCATTCCCACCAACAGTGTAAGAGGGTTCCCTTTTCTCCACACCCTCTCCAGCATTTATTGCTTGTAGACTTTTGGATAGCAGCCATCCTGACTGGCGTGTAATGGTACCTCATTGTGGTTTTGATTTGCATTTCTCTGATAATGAGTGATGTTGAGCATCTTTTCATGTGTTTTTTTGCCATCTGTATGTCTTCCTTGGAGAAATGTCTGTTTAGTTCTTTGGCCCATTTTTTGATTGGGTCATTTATTTTTCTGGAGTTGAGCTGGAGGAGTTGCTTGTATATTTTTGAGATTAATCCTTTGTCTGTTGCTTCGTTTGCTATTATTTTCTCCCAATCTGAGGGCTGTCTTTTCACCTTGCTTATTGTTTCCTTTGTTGTGCAAAAGCTTTTAAGTTTCATTAGGTCCCATTTGTTTATTTTTGCTTTTGTTTCTAAAATTCTGGGATGTGGGTCATAGAGGATCCTGCTGTGATTTATGTCGGAGAGTGTTTTGCCTATGTTCTCCTCTAGGAGTTTGATAGTTTCTGGTCTTACATTTAGATCTTTAATCCATTTTGAGTTTATTTTTGTGTATGGTGTTAGAAAGTGTTCTAGTTTCATTCTTTTACAGGTGGTGGACCAGTTTTCCCAGCACCACTTGTTAAAGAGGTTGTCTTTTTTCCATTGTATATCCTTGCCTCCTTTGTTGAAGGTAAGGTGACCATAGGTTCGTGGATTTATCTCTGGGCTTTCTATTCTGTTCCATTGATCTATATTTCTGTCTTTGTGCCAGTACCATACTGTCTTGATGACTGTGGCTTTGTAGTAGAGTCTGAAGTCAGGCAGATTGATTCCTCCAGTTCCATTCTTCTTTCTCAGGATTACTTTGGCTATTCGAGGTTTTTTGTATTTCCATACAAACTGTGAAATTATTTGTTCTAGTTCTGTGAAAAATACCGTTGGTAGTTTGATAGGGATTGCATTGAATCTATAGATTGCTTTGGGTAGTATAGCCATTTTGACAATATTGATTCGTCCAATCCATGAACACGGTATATTTCTCCATCTGTTTGTGTCCTCTTTGATTTCTTTCATCAGTGTTTTATAGTTTTCTATGTATAGGTCTTTTGTTTCTTTAGGTAGATATACTCCTAAGTATTTTATTCTTTTTGTTGCAATGGTGAATGGTATTGTTTCCTTAATTTCTCTTTCTGTTTTCTCATTGTTAGTGTATAGGAATGCCAGAGATTTCTGTGTGTTAATTTTATATCCTGCAACTTTACTATATTCATTGATTAGTTCTAGTAATTTTCTGGTAGAGTCTTTAGGGTTTTCTATGTAGAGGATCATGTCATCTGCAAACAGAGAGAGTTTCACTTCTTCTTTTCCTATCTGGATTCCTTTTACTTCTTTTTCTGCTCTGATTGCTGTGGCCAATACTTCCAAAACTATGTTGAATAGTAGTGGTGAGAGTGGGCACCCTTGTCTTGTTCCTGATTTCAGGGGAAATGCTTTCAATTTTTCACCGTTGAGGATGATGCTTGCTGTGGGTTTGTCATATATAGCTTTTATTATGTTGAGGTATGTTCCTTCTATTCCTGCTTTCTGGAGAGTGTTAATCATAAATGGATGTTGAATTTTGTCAAAGGCTTTTTCTGCATCTATTGAGATAATCATATTGTTTTTATCTTTCAATTTGTTAATGTGGTGTATTACACTGATTGATTTGCAGATATTAAAGAATCCTTGCATTCCTGGGATAAAGCCCACTTGGTCATGGTGTATGATTTTTTTAATATGTTGTTGGATTCTGTTTGCTAGAATTTTGTTAAGGATTTTTGCATCTATGTTCATCAGTGATATTGGCCTGTAGTTTTCTTTTTTTGTGGCATCTTTGTCTGGTTTTGGAATTAGGGTGATGGTGGCCTCATAGAATGAGTTTGGGAGTTTACCTTCTTCTGCAATTTTCTGGAAGAGTTTGAGTAAGATAGGTGTTAGCTCTCCTCTAAATTTTTGGTAGAATTCAGCTGTGAAGCCATCTGGTACTGGGCTTTTGTTTGCTGGAAGATTTCTGATTACAGTTTCAATTTCCTTGCTTGTGATGGGTTTGTTAAGATCTTCTATTTCTTCCTGGTTCAGTTTTGGAAAGTTATACTTCTCTAAGAACTTGTCCATTTCTTCCAAGTTGTCCATTTTATTGGCATAGAGCTGCTGGTAGTAGTCTCTTATGATCCTTTGTATTTCAGTGTTGTCTGTGTGATCTCTCCATTTTCATTTCTAATTTTGTTAATTTGGTTCTTCTCCCTTTGTTTCTTAATGAGTCTTGCTAATGGTTTGTCAATTTTGTTTATTTTTTCAAAAAACCAGCTTTTAGCTTTGTTGATTTTTGCTATGGTCTCTTTAGTTTCTTTTGCATTTACTTCTGCCCTAATTTTTAAGATTTCTTTCCTTCTACTAACCCTGGGGTTCTTCATTTCTTCCTTCTCTAGTTGCTTTAGGTGTAGAGTTAGGTTATTTATTTGACTTTTTTCTTGTTTCTTGAGGTAGACCTGTAATGCTATGAATCTTCCCCTTAGCACTGCTTTTACAGTGTCCCATAGGTTTTGGGTTGTTGTGTTTTCATTTTCATTCATTTCTATGCATACTTTGATTTCTTTTTTGATTTCTATGATTTGTTGGTTATTCAGAAGTGTGTTGTTTAGCCTCCATGTGTTTGAATTTTTAATAATTTTTTTCCTGTAATTGATATCTAATCTTACTGCACCGTGGTCAGAAAAGATGACTGAAATGATTTCGATTTTTTTGAATTTACCAAGACTAGATTTATGGCCCAGGATGTGATCTATTCTGGAGAAGGTTCCGTGTGCACTTGAGAAAAAGGTGAAGTTGATTGTTTTGGGGTGAAACGTCCTATAGAAGTCAATTAGGTCTAGCTGGTCCATTGTGTCCTTTAAAGTTTGTGTTTCCTTGTTCATTTTCTGTTTAGTTGATCTATCCATAGTTGTGAGTGGGGTATTAAAGTCTCCCACTGTTATTGTGTTACTATTAATTTCCTCTTTCATACTCGTTAGTGTTTGCCTTACATATTGCGGTGCTCCTATGTTGGGTGCATATATATTTATAATTCTTATATCTTCTTCTTGGATTGATCCTTTGATCCTTATGTAGTGTCCATCTTTGTCTCTTTTCACAGCCTTTATTTGAAAGTCTATTTTATCTGATATGAGTATTTCGACTCCTGCTTTCTTTTGTTCTCCATTTGCGTGGAATATTTTTTTCCAGCCCTTCACTTTTAGTCTGTATGTGTCCCTTGTTTTGAGGTGGGTCTCTTGTAGACAGCATATATAGGGGTCTTGCTTTTGTATCCATTCAGCCAGCCTTTGTCTTTTGGTTGGGGCATTCAACCCATTTACATTTAAGGTAATTATTGATAGGTATGGTCCCGTTGCCATTTATTTTGTTGTTTGGGGTTCACGTTTATACCACCTTTCTGTGTTTCCTGTCTAGAGAAGATCCTTTAGTATTTGTTGAAGAGCTGGTTTGGTGGTGCTGAATTCTCTCAGCTTTTGCTTGTCTGTAAAGCTTTTGAGTTCTCCTTCATATCTGAATGAGATCCTTGCTGGGTACAGTAATCTAGGTTGTAGGTTATTCTCTTTCATTACTTGAAGTATGTCCTGCCATTCCCTTCTGGCCTGAAGGGTTTCTATTGATAGATCAGCTGTTATCCTTATGGGAATCCCTTTGTGTGTTATTTGTTGTTTCTCCCTTGCTGCTTTTAATATTTGTTCTTTGTGTTTGATCTTTGTTAATTTGATTAATATGTGTCTTGGGGTGTTTCACCTTGGGTTTATCCTGTTGGGACTCTCTGGGTTTCTTGGACTTGGGTGACTACTTCCTTCCCCATTTTAGGGAAGTTTTCAGCTATTATCTCCTCGAGTAACTTCTCATGGCCTTTCTTTTTGTCTTCTTCTTCTGGGACTCCTATGATTCGAATGTTGGGGCGTTTCACATTGTCCCAGAGGTCCCTGAGGTTCTCCTCATTTCTTTTGATTCTTTTTTCTTTTTTCCTCTCTGCTTCATTTATTTCCACCATTTTATCTTCTAACTCACTTATCCTATCTTCTGTCTCTGTTATTCTACTCATGGTTCCCTCCAGAGTGTTTTTGATCTCATTTATTTCATTATTAATTTTTAATTGACTTTTTTTAATTTCTTCTAGGTCCTTGTTAAACATTTCTTGCATCTTCTCAATCTTTGTCTCCAGGCTATTTATTTGTAACTCCATTTTGTTTTCAAGATTTTGGATCATTTTTATTATCATTATTCTAAATTCTTTTTCAGGTAGATTCCCTATTTCCTCCTCTTTTGTTTGACTTGGTGGGCTTTTTTCATGTTCCTTTATCTGTTGGGTATTTCTCTGCCTTTTCATCTTGTTTAGATTGCTGTGTCTGGAGTGGGCTTTCTGTATTCTTGCGGTCTGTGGTTCCTTTTTATTGTGGAGGTTTCACCCAGTGGGTGGGGTTGGATGATTGGTTTGTCAAGGTTTCCTGGTTAGGGAAGCTTGTCTCAGCGTTCTGGTGAGTGGAATTGGATTTCTTCTCTCTGGAGTGCAGTGGAGTGTCCAGTAATGAGTTTTGCGATGGGTCTATGTGTTAGGTGTGACTTTGGACAGCCTGTATGTTGACACTCAGGTCTATGTTCCTGCATTGCTAAAGAATTTGCGTGGTATGTCTTGTACTGGAGCTTATTGGCTCTTGGGTGGTGGTTGGTTTTGGTGTAGGTATGGAGGCTTTTGGATGGTCTCTAATTCCTTAATGTTCCGTGTAGTCAGAAGTTTTCTGGTTTTCTCAGGTTTTGGGCTTAACTCTCCTGCCTCTGGATTTCAGTTTTATTCTTCCAATAGTCTCAAGACTTCTCCAACTGATAATAAAACTTCTAGGTTAATGGTGAAAAGATTCTCCACCGTGAGAGACAACCAGAGAGGTTCACAGAGTTACATGAAGAATAGGAGAGGGAGGAAGGAGATAGAGGTGAGCAGGAGGAGAAAAAGGGGACTCAAGAGGAGAGAGACAGATCTACGCAGTTATCTGTTCCCAAAGTGTTCTCTGTAGCCCAGACACCCACAAAGATTCACAGAGTTGGACTGGGAAAAGAAGGGGAAAGGAGGAAATAGAGGTGTTCTGAGGTAGAAAACAGAGAGTCAAAAGTGGGAGAGTAATCGCCACACTACTGAATACAAATGGGAACTGAATATTGGATTCTTAAATGTCCAAAATTTATATCACATACTGAAAAACAAAGATTAAAAACCTAGTGTACAGGTTAGACTCTTTGAAATACAATATTTAAAAACAAAAACACAAAAAAAATTTAGAAATGTATATGAAGTTCGGTTTAAAAATAGGGTTTCTCTCTCTCTTTTTTTTTTGGCAAGGTTATAGTGAAATGAAAATGAAAATTAAGGAATAATAGAGGAGTATTAGAGGACTTTAAAAAGAAATAGGAGAGAAAAACAAGAAAAAGAAAAAAAATTTTTTTCCCTAATTAAAAAAATCGTAAAAATATATGAAAATGAAAGTTGAGGAGTAATGGGGGAGTAATAGGGAATTTTAAAAGAAAATAAAGGAGAAAAACTAAAAAATAAAAAAAAAGGAAAGAAAAAAAAATTTTTTTTAATTAAAAAAAATACATATATATCTAGGAATTTCTCTGGAGTTATTGCGGTCAGTGTAGGTTCAGTTCAATTTCAGATAGCTCCTCTTTCCAGCTTACACTTCTCGATATCTGTAGGCCCCTTCCCGTGTAGTCGGTGTTACCTTCAGGTATTTTAATCTGTGGTCCTTTCTGAAGCGGTTCCCTTTGTTTATTTGGCTTCTGTTTGCCGTCTCTTCGGTGTCTAATTTCCGCCCTGACACAGGAGGGCGGAGGTGATCTCTTCTTTAGGTTCTCTAGTTCAGTTCAGTCCTGCTACGGGGAGGGCGGGGCGCTGCAGACAGATACCGTTCTGCGTGGATAGCACTCACCGTGTTCCGGCCACACTGGGTTTGCCCCGCTCACGGGTGTCTGTGCTTTCCCCGTCTACACTGCTCAGGCTCCTGGCTGCTCTATATGGAGCGGGCCCTGCGTTGAGTGCAGTTCCAGTTTTCGGGTACTCCACAAAAGCGCAGATTCGGTTGCACCTGCGTTTTGTGCCTTCCCCGGCCTGAGCGGTTCAAGCAGCCAGAGGCTTGGGCGCACTCTCCCGGGTGCAGCACGCCTTTTCCCTCCGCGTCGAGCAGCCCAGGCAGCCAGAGGCTTGCGCGCAATCTCCCCGGATACGGCGCGCCTTTTCCCTCCGCGGCCCCAGCGCGCGCCGCCAGTCAGGTCTCAGGAAGTCTTTAGATAGGAACCGGGGGCCTGTTTGCAGTGTGGGAGGGGGTGGCTTCTCAGGGGCTGAGTTTGCCCTTTTCCCCTCCCCCCCTGCCTCCTACCTCCAGCGGGGATGGGCCGGCTCTTCTCTGGAGTTTCTCAGTCCCTTTGTTTTGCGAACCGCCGGCAGTGTGTTCGGGCCGGTTAATTTTGACCCTCGCTATCCCACAGTTTAAAAAAGCTCCCTCCGATTGCTCTCAGGGTCTTCGGGCCGGTCCTTACCCTAAGCAATGCCGCCCGCTCCTCTCCGTTCCGCCCCCGCTTGTTGCTGGCGGGTGCGGGCGTCTGGGGTACTTTTCTGCTGGGAGTTGCTTTTAGGCACGTAATCTGTGGGCCTTGTTTAATTTTTCCTCCCAGTTAGATTGCCGAAAACTTCCCCCAGTCCCGCCAGTGCGAGGGTTTCCTGGTGATTGGAAACTTCCTCTATTAAGACTCCCTTCCCGGGACGGGTCTCCGTTCGTAGCTCTTTTGACTCACTTTTTATCTTTTATATTTTGTCCTACCTCCCTTCGAAGACAATGGGCTGCTTTTCTGGGCGCCTGATGTCCTCTGCTAGCGATCAGAAGTTGTTTTGTGAAATTTGCTCAGCGTTCAAATGTTCTTTCGATGAATTAGGGGAGAAAGTGGTCTCCCCGCCCTATTCCTCCGCCATCTTGGCTCCTCCAAGTGTCAAGTTTTTAAAAAGGACTTCTATGAATCTTGAGGTTGAAAAAAAGTCCCTCCTATACTCTCCTAGAACCTTATACATCTCTTTCATAGAACTCGGAAGTCACAGCCTATATTCGGCAAAATTGTCTCATTATAATATATATCTCATGCTTGTCTCTCTGACTTGGCCACAACCTTCTTGATAGCAGGAACTGTTTCTGTTTTGTTCACCACTGTAGGCATAGTGCATGGTACATGGTGAACATGTGTGCTCAGTCCTGTCTGACTCTTTGCGACGCCATGGACTGTAGCCCGCCAAGCTCCTCTGTCCATGGAATTTTCCAGGGAAGAAAACTGAAGTGGGTTGCCATTTCTTCTTCCAAGGTGTCTTCCCGACCCAGGGATCAAACCCACAGCTCTTGCATCTCCTACACTGGCAGGTGGATTCTTTACCGTTGCACCACCTGGGAAGCCTGATACATGATAGGTTCTCAAATATTTGTTGAATAAATGACTCAATGGATGTTAATTTTCTCACTTAATCTTCTTAAAATCCCCAAGATTTGGATATTACTATTCCCATGTCACACACATGCAGAGCTAGGAGAGAAGTAAATATGCCCAAGGGCAGTCACCAAGGACGTAGCAGGACCAAGAGCTGAACCAAAATCATTTCCCTACGAAGAACTTGCAGTGGTCCTATCTTCCCAGAAACAGAAGACCAGCAAGGGCTGGGCCCATCAGAGAATGCTGCAGAGAGGGGGAAGCCCTGGTTTGGGCCCAGAGAGAAACAGCAGGCTGAGACAGGAGTCCAAAGAGAGGGGAGGTGGGGATGGGTAGAATGGATGCCCCAAAGAGTTGAGTGTGCCCTCTCTGTCCTCCAGTTACTGTCTCTGACTTTGGGCAAGCAATTAACCTTTCCCTCTCCACTGGGAGAGCCTTGGCTGCCTAGTCTGTAAAATCATGATTCTGTTTTGTGAACAAATAGACTAAGTAAAGCACTGGGCACTGTGCTGTGCACACATGAGCACTCAGTAAATGGAAGCCACAACTTCATTTGTTAGTAAAGCGAAGACAATAAGGTGACCTGTGGAGCAGGAAGTAATTGACCAGAGAGGCATCAAGAACTCCCGGAAGGAGCCAGGACATCTGGCTTTTAGATCTGCCTTGCCCACTCCCTTGCATCCTTATGTAAACTGCTTCTACTCACTGGGTCTCTGGTGAGTTTTCCTCACCTGTCAAGTGTAGGAATCAGATAGAGCCGGCATTCCTAACTATTCTGAGGATAGACAGCCCCCTTTTCAATGTGATGGAAGCCCTTTTCCCGAGAGAAATGCCTTTGCAGACATAGATACAAACGTCTGCTTATAGTATCAAGGACGCAGGGCCACCCCGGAGCCCCAGGAGGCAGCTGGCTCTCAAGACTGATACAGAGGTGTAAGTAGCTCCCTGAAGACATGAGCTCACATGGGCAGACCTGCCTGGCAAAGAAGGAATCAATGATTTTCTCCTCCCCCCACCAACCCTGCTAAGTTACCCTTCAGGGGGCCAAAGCTGGTTCCCCAGCTCTGCCTGCCTCTGCCCATTCATGCTGAGCACAGTAATGAGGCCTGCTGTGCAGAGGGACCCCATAATTGGTCCCTGCTCTGTGCTGTGCTGGGAAAACACAACAACCTTGAGATCTATTATCCAGATGTGTAGCCCCTGGCCCTGGCTGCCATCTGGACGGCTCTAGAAACCATCTCCAGAAGTCCACGAGGAAACAGCAGTGGGAGGGAAAGCTGGGCGTTCTTCAGCTGCCCTCAGAAGGTGAGGGTGTCTGCAGTGGGGCAGGGATAAGGAAGGGGAGGGGGTGTCAGCCTGTTTCAGAAACCGCTCTACTAAACGGTGCCCCAGCTCCGAGTACAAAAGATATTCCCCTGGCCTCTTTGCTGCAGTTCATGGGGTCACAAAGAGTCGGACATGACTTAGTGACTAAACAACAACATGGCCTCTTTGCAGAGCTGACCAACAGATATGCTTTGGAGATGTGGGTTTAATTTTCACACTGCTGCTGGAGTGCCTTTTCTAAAATATAGTTGGATCCTACTGACAGAATGGGGCTTCCCAGGTGGTGCTAGCTAAAGAACCTGCCTGCCAATGCAGGAGACATAAGAGATGCAGATTCAGTCCCTGGGTGGGGAAGATCCCCTGGAGGAGGACATGGCAACCCACCCCAGTATTCTCGCCTGGAGAGTCCTGTGAAGAGAGGAGCCTGGCGGGCTGTAGTCCACAGGGTAGCAAAGAATCAAACACGACTGCAGCGACTTAGCACACACGCGTTGACAGAATAAAAGCCAAGTTCCTTATTGTGGCCTGCAAGTCCTTCAGGCCTCACCTGGCTTAATTCCAGTCTGCAGAAAACCGGTATCCTTACATTAAACTGCCACCATCAGCACTGAAAGTCAGTTGAGAAAATCTGGTCCCTGCCATCTGAAAGTGTCTTGTGATGACAATTACCTGTTTATTGGGCCTTCTTCTCCCACACTGAGTTTGTCTTAGAGGAAGGAGCAAGGGTTTTCTCCTTGCTCCAGCAAGGGTTTTCTCTGACTCCTAGCATCTGGGAGAGAGGCTGGGGGTCGTAACAAAGACCTGAGCCTGAAGACCAGTCTCAGGCCAGCTCTCCATCTCTACCTTTGTCCCCACCAAGTCTCTAAGTCAGAAGAAAAGTGGAACACAGAACCCTAGCCCTCAAACTACACCTAGTGGAGAAATGAAGAGGCTCAGACATGCTGGAAAAGGGGTCAAGATTTGAGTTGCCCTAAATCAGGGTCAGTGGGAAAAAAGCAGACTGGAAACATACTGCATGGCAATGATGCAAATGTAAGTGGGGGTGGGGGGGCGGGCAGAGGAACAAAAACAAACGAAGAAATGGAGCATAGCATGAAAAAAAAATGAAAACCCCCACGACACATACACATAAACCAAAAATCCTAATTTTAAAGAAAACATAACCTAAGGAAGAGAAAGACATTACCCAAACATGCTTTGTGTTAGAGAACAACTTAAGAACACGAATTTAATAAAACAAGAGCTAGAAGATCAGATGATAAAACAATGAAACAAAATGAAGGATTATAAAATCGACAACCACCAAATGCTTTTGCAGAACCAATAGATAAATGTGGAAATTCCAAGAGGCAGACAAAGCAGAAGATCTAATTGCTGACACCAACTATAGGGTTCCATCCCCATCTGCCACCCAGCAGCAGCGGGTCCTTTGGGTGAGTCAAAGTGCGGAGGAGGAACGCTGAAGTTACTGAAGCAACTAGAAGAGAGAAAATAAAACACGCTGAAACAGCAAAGGTGACCCAACATCAGAAAATCAGCGAACCTGAAGCTGGGGGAACACACAAAAAGGTATGCATTCTTGTTTTTTTTAAGCCCCAGATAAGAATAAAGAACAGAATGTGTACAATCAAAAAGTACGCCATGTTCCACGAAAAACATGCGGAACAACTGCCCCAGAGATGCTTCCTGATTTAGGTATTGAACATGGTCGATCGAGACAGAAATCATCAAGCACCCAGGCAGAACTAAGTCATCTTCTCATCTACAAAAGGGAAAGCACTTGCTGACCTCAAACCTCCCCAGAGCAACATTCATCGACAGTGAAGGAATAGACCCAAAGGCTGACTCCAGGTGTGACCTGACAGCATCTTCACCCGTTCAAGCACGGAAGGCAAGAGACTGACATTCCCACCACCAAGGACCTAGGGGATCATAGCACCTCTGAGCCCATTTTGAACAATCTACTAAATCAGGGGGTCCCCAACCCTGGACCAGTAACAGCCTGTGGGCTGTTGGGAGCCGGGCTGCACAGCAGGAGGTGAGCGGCGGGAGAAACTTAAACCATTCTCCCTCACCATACCCCGTGCCCAGGTCCATGGAATGGTTGTCTTCCATCAAAACGGGCCCTGGTGCCCAAAAGGCTGGGGACCGCTGTACTAAATGATAACATCCAGCCAATGGAGAGATGGTTCAGAATGAAAAGCCCAGGAATGGTGCATAAGAACCAGGAGCACACTGAATCTATTTAACAATGAAATTAAAAAGAAACAACTATGGGAATGGTCATATAAAACTGTGAAAATGTTATAGACTCTGACAATCTGAAAATAATAATAATGTGGATAATGGCTTTAGGCTTCTTTCTCTGTAAGCGATCATAAAAGCTGCTAATAAGGAACAAAAATAGATCTACATTTTCTCAAGACCTGGGCTCTGATGCTAGCTCAAACACTCACTATCTGTGCAGTTTGGAGGAAGCTGCTTAACCTACTTGAGCCTCAGTTCCTCCACCTGCCAAATGGGGAGACTCATGCCAATCTCACAGAGTTTAAGGATTCAATGAAAATGCATACAAAAAGCAGTGACTTGCACATAATAACTGTTCCCTAAGAGGTGAAGGAGACCAAACTGAGGTCGAAACTGGGAACGAAGGTGAGCATTCCCCCACCTCACCCCAACCCAGTCCTTGAGAGGCAAGATGAGGAACCACCACTCTTCATCTGGATACTGGCGGGAGACTGGGTTTTCTGTCCAGTGCTCCAAGACACAGCAGAGAGAAGCCTTCCCCACAGCCAGACGTGGGGCCCCTGGTTTACAACCAGGCAGAGACAGCAGTCCCCTTTTCCAGGACTGAGGAAGAGAAACCAGGACAGGAAGCCAGACTCCCCCACAGGTGAGGAGCAGGGTAAGAGGTGATGAGGTTCCGGGTTGCCAGTCAGCAGGTACCTTCTCCTGATCTCTGCAGGATCAGCCCCGAGGGAAGGGGCACCCTGGGGGAACAGATAGCATGGAGGTCAGGAAGCCCAGTTCTAGACCCAGCTGTGGCATTCACTTATTCCTCTCCACACCTCTCTGTGTCTTTCCTCACCAGTGAAGGATGAGGGTGGGAGTTGGTGATCTGGAAGTTCTCTAGTTTACTGTAAGTGTAGTCTGCAGTTCTGAGCGGACTGCAAGCCCCACAGGGAGTCTTTGTGGCCACAATTGATTCAACAAGCAAACCAAAGGAAGGAGGAGGAAAGGCCAGGAAACACGGGGACTGAAGTATAAATGAGCAAGGGAGGGGATGAGGAAAGGAAGCAGAAAAGGCTAATAATGTTCCTGTGACAGAACCAACCATGACTAACAGCCAGAAAGGGGTGGCAGCTGGCTGCCTGCAGGGAGGACTGGGAGGCACTACCTTCAACCTGCACGGAGCCCCCTAAATTCCACTCCTGATCAGAGAAATGCTGAAAGAAGTTAACTCCACCTTATTAAAAGAGTCCAGGAAATGGCATAAAAACTGCATCCGTCTATCCTAAGACTAGAGTCAAATCAGGATATTTGACTCAATATATATATACTGAAAGTATATCCCTTTAAGATTTTTATTAATTACAAAAGGGGAAAATGGTTAATTTCACAATGGAGAAAATGGGCAGGTACCACCTTAGCCAAGGGGACAAGGTTAACACCACACTAATAAGACATATCAACAGCAGGTACCCCGAAAATGATGCGCCAAGAGTGGCCTCTGTAGCATCCTCACCCAAAGCACAGAACCTCAATCCAGTCAGGAGAAAACATCAGACAAACTCAATCAAGACATTCTACAAAATTACTGACTGGTACTCTTCAAAGTTGTCACGGGCAATGAAGACAGAGAAAGAGAGAAGTTGTCACAGGCTGGAGGAGACCAAGGAGACAAACAAAGCGGGATCTGGAATCGGACCCCAGGAGAGACAAAGGACATTAGTGGAAAAACTGGGGAAGCTTTTAAACTGCAGCCTAGTTTATACTAGGTCTGTAGCTTGGTTAACTGTATTATACCAGTGTTGATTCCCTGGTTTTGATAATTATACTATGGTTATATAAGATGCTAATGTTAGGAGAAGCTGAGTAAAGGGTATAGGAGGATTCTTTTACTATTTTGCAACTTTTCTATAAATCTAAAATCATTTCAAAATAAAAAGTTGTTTTTTAAAAAGCCTTCATCTGTCCAAATTCCTGGGCCACTGAACTCTCTAAAATGAATAGTCCTTCTACCTCGTTACTTAAGTCCACTCTACTAATGCCAGACACTCCTGCCCCTGCTGTGCCCAGGGTGTGTGTGTGTGTGTGTGTGTGTGTGTGACGCAGGCCTTGGTGTGGCAGCCTGGAAAGCAGTGAAGCATGACCATGATGTACATAGTCCCAAATTCAAAGAATGGAGAGTGTGGGTTCAAAGCCCAGCCTGGACACTTACTTGCTAGGTGACCCCTAAAATACTACCCAATCTCTTTGTGCCCCAGTTTCCTCACTGGTAAAATGAGATTAGAACAGCAGGTCCATTGAGAGGATCCTTTAGATGCCTTTAGATGCATTAGTGTCCCACCCTGAACCCTTTCCTGGGCTCAGGATGCTCGTCCCTCAGCTGACTCTTAGCTGCTGATAGCCTAATGACTCAAAGCTGTCTCCTTCTCCATATATTCACCCCACTGAGCAGGAGCCCTGCAGGGTCCTTTTCTGGGAGGAACCCAGAAGTCAGTGACCGACTGGCACAGGCCAGTCCTCTTGCATGAAAGTAGGACCAACTCTGAAGCAACTCCTAATCCAGAGCTCCCTGTGGGACCAGGTTAAAGTGAGGTTTCCGAGGAGTACATCCTTGCCCTGTCCTGCTTCCCAAAGGGCCCTCCCCCGGGAAGCCCATCTCAAGTACATCACTTTCACAAGGGCCCCTGTCTTGGGCTCTGCTTCCAGGGTCAGACTCTAAGGAGATGAGTAACATACTGGCTAGATAGCAACAGAACCCCAACACTGACTGCAGATGGAAGAAACTGTGTTATTTCTAACATCTGTGTGGTGGACCAGACACAATACAGGTGAAAAGGTGTGTCCCAGAAGGTGGAATCAGGTGGCTGCAGGGGAATTAGGTGGATAAAAAAGTTATTCCTCTTTCAAAAAGGTAACCATAGCCAGGTCTTTTGAGGACTATAAATTTCAGGGTCTAATTTGTTACTGACACCTTGTGACCCAAAGTGTCACCACAGTCCCTCTGCCGGACTGGGGGCAGAGAGGGGTCAGCTAAGAAATGGAGGCCTGGCCCAATCCACAGGCCTACCGAGTGGTCATTTCTCTGATTCTTCAATATAAAACTGGAAAGGACATATGTACAATAGATAGCAGAAATACCACATTGCTTCTCTGACCTACAGTGTTAAGAGCCACTGTGATAGAAAAGGACAAGTGGAAGACCCAAAAATCCTGTTTCCCCTGGGGAATAAGCACTACTCACAAAGCTTTAAAAATGACAAGGCAGTGATGCCTACCAATGCTTATTTAAATCACCATCTTTCCCTGGCCTAGGCAAAAACCAGATGGATTATTGCAGATGATCATGAACAACCACAGATCTAACCGGACGGTGGGCACAAGAGAAGTAGCCATGCCAGATGTGGCATCTTCACTAGAACAGACTGACACAGCCTTGGGTCACCGCTACTGACCTGGTGATGCTTTTATTCACACCCTTCAGGAAGGACTTCCCTGGTGGCTCAGACGGGAAAGCATCTGCCTAAAATGCGGGAGACCTGGGTTCGATCCCTGGGTCAGGAAGATCCCCTAGAGAAGGAAATGGCAACCCATTCCAGTACTCTTGCCTGGAAAATCCCATGGATCGAGGAGCCTGGTAGTCTACAGTCCATGGGGTCACAAAGAGTCTGGACACAACTGAGTAACTTCACTTTCACTTTTCAAGAAGGAGACCAGTTTATTTTCATATGGAAAGGACAACAACCATACATTCACAGGCTAGCTCCAGGGCTATGTTAATTCTCTGTCACGATATCATCCAAAGAACCCCAGACTATCTGGACATACCTCAGAACATCACGTTGGTCCATTACACTGATGGCATCATGTTAATCGAGCTAGACAAGGAGAATCAGCAAGGATCTTGGAAGTCTCGGTGAGACACATGTGCTGAACAGTGGGAGATACCCCCATGAAGATGCAAGGCCCTGACCAATGGCTAAGGTTCTAGGGATCCCCCAGGGACTGTCAGGACATCCCCTCCAAAGTGAAAGACACAGGCTCACACTTCACACCGTCCCCACTGAAACAGAAGCACAGCACTTGCTAGGTGTCTACAGGTTTGCAATCAGCGTATTCCATACTTCGGATTACTGTTCCTACACATTTATCAGGTAACTTCAAAGTTTGCTGGTTTTAAAAAAGACCCAGAACAAAAATGGGCTCCATAGAAGATCAAAGCTACATGTCAAGCAGTTCTGACACTCAGGGCATATAACCTGGAAGAACCCATGGTACTAGAGGTATTGAGGTAGAGGAAAACACTGCATTAGCTTCTGGAAGGAACCAAAAGGGGAGGTGCAACATAGAACCATAGGACTTTGTAGCAATGTTACATACACCATTGAGGCATGGAGCTCTATGCCAGGAGACAATTCTAGGCTCTAATAGAAACAGAATATTAAAACACACACACACACACACACACACACACACCCCTAAGCCTGGGAAAAGCATAGAAAAATCTAACCATGAGACCTGAAGCAACCACAGAGCCCAGACTACTCACAGTGAACTGGAGAGTGTGGGACCTAGCAAGGAATAAGGTTGAGTAGGCCGAAGAGAAGCCATCACAAAATGGAGCCGGAACAGCCAGAACTAGGCTAAAGCACATCCAGAAAGAAGACTGCACAAACAGGCAGCCCAGACTCCTCCTCCTCGTCATCACTTACAATGACTCCACCCACATTGCTCACTCAGCTCACCAATCTGGCCTCATGGGGAAAGGGTCGGAGTTTCCCACAACGGATAAAAGGAAAAGTTTGAGTTTTGTTTACAGGTTAGTGGGATCCATAGATGGATGCAAACCACAAACAGACTGTGGTTGCATTAGCCACACCCCAGTGTGGCCTTGGAACGGTGCCAAGGGAAATCCTCCCAGAGGGTAAAGCTTCAGACGAGGCGCTCATTCCTGCACCTTGTGTGGAGTGGCCCAAGGAAAGGACATCCATGGCCTGATGAGCAGTGGCAAATGGCTGAGCTAGTTGGTTAAGGGCCTGGAAGGAGCAAGATTAAAAGATTGGAGACAAGGAGGTCTGGCGTAGACGCATGTGATGGCCTTATGGACGCTGGCACGTGTGAGGAAGCCTCACAAGCTCATGCCTACAAGAACATCCATGGCAGAACAGGCAGTGGCCATGACAACTCCTCAGAAGCCAGCCAGCCTCTGTCCTCAGCCACCCTAGTGCATTCCCAACTGGCTCAGGAATGAAGCAGTAGTCATGAGGGCAAAGATAGAGGGTATGTGTGGGTTTAGCAGCTTGGGCTCTCTCCCACCAAGTCTGAGCCAGCCACGGCCACAGCCGCATCGTCAACCTGCTGACAGTGGGGGCCCAACACTGAGCCCAGTGTAGCACCATCCATTGGCTGCTGGAGACCAACCAACCACTGGGTGCAGGTTAATTACAGTTGATCCTTAAACAATGTGTGTTTGAACTGCAGAGGTCCATTCATACATGGGTATTTTTCAATAGTAAATAAAACAGTACTACATGATCTGTGGGTGGGATCTTTGGATGCAGAGGAACTAAGGATAAGGAAGGTCAACCATAAGTTATATTCAGATCATCCCCTGTGTTTTTCAAGAGTGTACACTACACCCTTCCACAATGGAAAAGGCAGCCAGAGATTCATCCTTTCCAGATGAACACACATTCCAGGTATGTGTTTGAATCTCCTGTCCACAGAGCCCCGACTAATACCACTGCTGAGGCTCACAGAAAGTCTGACCTACCAGCAGAAGATTCCCCACAATGATATCATCCTATACCAAGGGATTGCTTTATCTCAAAGGGGAAAAGCAGTGTATACAAGACTACAGATCCACTGATCCTAAAACATGCTATGCCATTGAAAAGTCACAAGCCTACAAGAGCATAGCTGAGGCACCAACATGGTCATGGGGCCCTGAGAAGACAGGATGCCTGTCCTCAGGGTGCCGCCATGCACCTGTGGCCAGAATACGGCTCCATAGCCAACACTCAGAATTCACCAATGGATCTGGGAACCAAGGAATAGGAGTGGACCCATATGTGCATCCCTCCATACAGTTACGGCTGAGCACCTGTGTGCCAATGGATGCTTCCATCCTTCAGTCCCACCTAAGTGAACAGAGCTTACACTTAAAGCTATGGCTGCCACCCCTTCAGGTTTGTTCCTTTTATCAAGAGACCAGCAGGCACAGAAAATAGTTAAATAATCTGACCAGAACGGTCACTGAGGTAAGGTGAGGGGATGGAGCTGCTACATATCAGGGGAGGGGAAGAATAGGCTTGGCACACAGGGTGATTCCCTGGAGCATCTCTTGGCATCCAGGTGCTCAGCCATAACTGTATAGAGTATAACCACTGACTGATAGGGCCCTAGTAATACAAACACACCTCTCTCTATTACATCTTTACTTAGTCGCTCAGTCATGTCCAACTCTTTGCGACCCCATGGCTGTAGGCTACCAGGCTCCTCTGTCTATGGAATTTTCCAGGCCAGAATACTGGAGTGGGTAACCATTCCCTTATCCAGGGGGTCTTACCAACCCCGGGATTGAACCCAGGTCTCCTGCTTTGCAGGCAGATTCTTTACCATCTAAGCCACCAGGGAAGCCCGTTTCATCTTTAATAACATTTGAATTTACTGTAAGTAATATATATATATATATATACACACATACATATGTATATATATACATACACACACATATATGGGGCTTCCCAGGTGGCACTAGGGGTAAAGAACCTGCCTGCCAATGAAGGAGACATAAGAGACAGGTTCCATTCCTGGGTCAGGAAGATCCCCTGGAGGAGGGCACGTCAACCCATTCCAGTGTTCTTACCTGGAGAATCTCATGGACAGAGGAGCCTGGCAGGCTACAGTCCATGGGGTTGCAAAGAGTCGGACATGACTGTAGCAACTTTGCATGCATACATATACATATATATACTATATATATATATATATATATATATATATATATATATATACTGTCCATTTTTATGCCTACCTAAATTTCCTCCTAAAAAAAAACACAAGATTTTAACTTTTACCTATGGGGGATCCAAGTTCTTAGACTAACTGATGCAGCAAAAGTTCTAAAGACTGGAATCATCTGCCTCAGGTACTCAGATATGGGTGAGAGGAGAGTAAAGCCCATAACCCTTTCACAGGGCCCAGTTTTCCCGGGGACCATTCTGCAGGGAAAGGGTGCTGGCTGGCCTCTGCCCCATGGCCTTGCAGTCCACAGAGCCCAGCGGGGGAAGACCCAGGAAGCCCAGCAGCCCCTCTCACCTTGGAACACAGCAGTCCTGCTGTACCGGGTGATGGAACAGTTGAGAGAGAGGGCACTTGATGAAATTAAAAGGCAACCAATTTAAAAAAGATTAAGCAGGGAAAAGGGGATTTAATGATCAGCTTTTGCCACTGTGAACTAACTGAACCCGCTGGCACAGAGACTAATGGTTTAATATGTTGTTAAACAAGGGTGAGGCGTGTGTGTGAGTAATAAGGGCGTCTGTACTTATGGTGACAAGGGTGAAATTACCCTCCTGCAGGCCCTGGACCCTGGGGGCGGCTCTCTGTTTGCATCATGGCCCAGGTCAGGACCAACAATTCAATGGCCTCCCAGCTCTGGGAAAAGCAATTTTCCTGAGAAGAAAGGGGCCTGGGGATGTGTGAAAGGGAGAAACTCTCGAAGAGCAGGAGGGCGTGCCAGCGCTCTGGGGCTTCACTCCAGCAGGACAGCAAGGCCTCCGGGCCGGCCTCGACGATGGAAGGTCACCCATCTCAGACACCCGGCGGCATCAGCTTTGAAGGGCTTGGGAGGAATAATAGCCACTTATAGGTTCTTGGGGATGTGAGAGCATGAGGTCAGGGGTGGTGATGATAAAACACACAATTTTACTCAGCGTGTCGCCCTCAGGACTGCATGGCCTTTCACTATGGCCTGCAGGCTCCAGGTTGTGTGGTGGACCCCCTCGGCCATCTGCCTGGCCCAGGCCTGGCAGGGCAGATGGATTCTAAGCAACTGGTCATTAAATGGGTGAATGAACAGTGACCCTGGGCCCCACAAATAATCGTGTGACAGAACTGGTGATGGATGAGCTAGGCGTCTGCGGGCACGACACTTGGTGCTTTCTTGGACATCATCTTATATCATCCTCAGAACAATGCCATGAGGTAGGAAAGATTAAGTCACGTCCCCAAGGCCACAAGCTGGTAGAGGGCAGTCAGACATTCTAAATCACCACACATGTGCCTCCAGGATGGGAGGGATAGAAGCCCCAAGGATGGGACCTTCTCAGAAAGGGTGGAAGCAACCATGCCTCCACTGGGCCCTCCAACTAAAACTCTGTTGTTGTTGTTCAGTCCGTGAAGTCGTGTCTGACTCTTTGCGACCCCATGGACTGTAGCGCTCCAGGCTTCTCTGTCCTCCATGATCTCCCGGACAGTGGGGTTTGCTCTAATTCATGTTCACTGAGTCACTGATGCTATCTAACCATCTCACCCTCTGCCATCCCCTTCTCCTTTCGCCCTCAATCTTTCCCAGCATCAGGGTCTTTTCCAATGTGTCAGCTGTTTGCATCAGGTGGCCAAAGTATTGGAGCTTCAGCTTCAGCATCAGCCCTTCCAATGAATATTTAGGATTGATTTTCTTCAGGATTGACTAATTGATCTCCCTGTAGTCCAGCGGACTTTCAACAGTCTTCTTCAGCAGCACAATTCAAAAGCATCAATTCTTCTGCACTCAACTTTCTTTATAGTCCAACTTTCACATCCATACATGACTAGTGGAAAAAACATAGCTTTGACTAGACAGACCTTTGTTGGCAAAGTAATGTCTCTGCTTTTTAATATGCTGTCTAAGTTTGTCATAGCAATCCTTCCAAGGAGCGAGCATCTTTTAATTTCATGGCTGCAGAAACTCTAGGTCAACACGAATCCGTGCAGACTTAATTTAGAATCAGACAGGTTGAGAATTTGTTGACATCAGAGCTTACTTTGAGTGGGTGTTGCTTTAATTTTTGTTTGTAAAGAATTCTTCCTTCTGGAATTGTAGAGCCCAGTGTTTGACACCTGATGTGTCACTTAGGAAGGGTCCAGGGTCACTTGTCCATTCACGCATTTAATGACCACTCACTGAGAATCTGTCTGTGCCCTGCAGGGCCTGGGCTAGGCAACAGGACACATACACACAAACGCACCATCTGAGTCAGGAGACAGTAGGCCGCACAAAAGGTCATGAAGTTTATGACAGGGCTGGCCTGGCAGATGCCAGCGTTTCTCCTTGATGTTAACCAGCTTTGTCGCTTCCCAGAGGCCAGCACTTGGTCCCTGTGTGACCTCAAAAGGCCAAGCTTGGAGCCTCCATTAGCCCTTCAGTAAGATGGAAATCATGATACTGGAGCTACCTAAGTGGGAATAAAGTAAAAAAGGTGCATATTAAAGTGCCTTGACAACCTAAGAGCTCTCTACAAGGGTAAGAGAATATTACTGTGCCAGAATCTAAGCATAGAACTGTACTAGAATACAAGTGAGAGGTCCTCAAACCATCTACCCTACAAACAGCATCCCTGCTGCACGGACCAGTGCTGACTGATCAGGGACTGGGAAACAAACACGCTAGACAGACATGTTTCATTGCGATAACACACAAAGCAGTGCAGGCTCATTATCCGGGACGTGAACACAGATTCATGCTATAGATGTTACATTTTAATTGTGTTTGTTAAAGGGGGGTTAAACTAAAGACAACCTATAGTGAAAGCTTGTTTTTGTAAAAACAGTTTCATAAAAAAAAAATGGCTGCAGTTGTTAGTACCTTCATGTGGGTCAGTGACACCCAGAAAACAGAGAGGCTTAGAGAGAAGCAGGGGACCTCCTACATCCCTTGCCCTCCCCACCATCAAATATTGTTAGAGATCTGCCCCCCGGGCAGCATATAGAATTCCCACCTTTGTCTGGAGTTCAAGGTGGCCTTGGGGGTCATGCAAAGATGGTCCATTTTACAGACCCACTAAGGGACCCAGCACCCTGGGGAAGCTACTTAATTCTCTTCTCAACAGTCATGCTGGATCTAGGAATGGTCCTCCCAGACCCACTTCTCCTGCCCCGTGCTGGGGGGATGTTGCTGCTATGAACAACTTACCTTCTGTCTTTCCTTAATCTGCCTCTTGGCTCCCAAGCATCATACAGCCTACATGATGAGGACAAGGGAGCCCCCACCTGCCGACCCAGAATTCATCTAGCTCATCCCTCCTCTGGGTGAGCCAGCCTCAGCCGCTCAGAAGAGAACATGGTGTGGGACAGAGACAGGATTTTCCAGTAGCCTGCATGATTCTGAAAAGCCAATTACATGCTTATTACTCCTCTCCAGGAACGAAACCCTCGTCCCACGTGGCCGGCCCCCTTCCCCAGCACACGCTCGCTTATCTCAGCCATGCGGTCCCTCCTGCCAGCCACTGCTGTCAGAAATGTAGAGCTGGGCTCTTAATCACCTGCCAATGGGCCTAGAGGGAAGGCAGGAGTGGAAATGCCCATACTGGAGCTAAGAGAGACGCACGCAGGAGCTGGAAAAGCCAGCAGGCGCTGCAGGCAGGGGCCTGTTTGTAGACAAGGAAGGAACCCCGCAAGGGCCTTGCGAAGCTGGGGTCACAGAAGGGCGTGAAGGGAGGAGACATTTTGGAGGAGGTCTGGGGTCCTCTCTCTCAGCCCTTTGGACCAAATCCAGCCGCCACCTCCACTGATAAAGTTTTATGGAAACCCAGTCACACCCACTCATTTATACCCTGTGCTGCCTTCTCACTACAGCAGCAGAGCTGAGGCCATATGGCCTGCAAAGCTTAAAATATCTACTATCTGGGCTTTTATAGGAAACGTTTTCTGACCCCTGGTGTAGTAGAAAGAGCACTGGCCTGGATCCTGGGAGCCAGGAGACTGGAGGTTAACATGTGCTCTGTCCTGTTCTGGCTGAGTGCCCTGCATAGGTTTCTTCACTTCTCTATGGATCAGTTTTTCTCGTCTATAGAATGGGGATGTAACATCCACTTTAAAGGGCATTGTCCTAATTCATAAAAATGGGATAATTTGTGTGCACAGTGAAGCCTGGAAGGCAGACGCATCAATAGAAAAGACGAACCTTTCTTCCCCTGTGGCTCTGAAATATACCTCTGCAGACTATTCTCCATGGGCTAGAATATTTTCAGAGACCCTGACTGTGTTTTGTGAATATGTGCATGGATGGATGAGAGGTGTGGGCCAGAAAGGAGAGGAAGGGAAGGGAGAAAGGAGAGCTGTTCTTTGACATCTACTTGATTTTCTCAGGAGAAATATGGATGAGCACTCTAAACAAAGCCCTTTTTCTTGTTTAATGTAGACACTGGCACACTCAAAATATAGCCACAGAGCCTCTAAGGGGTCTCCTCGAGGCGGATGCTGGGGTGTGGGGTCCATCATAACACCTGGCTTTGGTCAGCCTCCCCTTGGGCTGAGTCTATGGGTCATGACCCCAGTCTCACCCCTGCAGTCCTGCTCTCCCCAAGTTCTGCAATATGGCCATTCATCACCACCACCCTACCCTTCTCAAAGTCAGAATACCATCCCACACGGGGCCTCCAATTGCTACGTCAACACTTCTGCTAAACAGTGTTTTCACACAGAGCAAATGTATCTTTCGGAGCTAAGGAGATGCCTCAGGGGTCCCAATGCACCCTCAAGGTCCTCGCAGCCTCCTAAGGGAGGAAGGGAGAGCGAGGGTGATCCGATGAGGATCTTGAGGGGTCCTAAGGCCAGAAGAAATCGTGACATCTCCCATATATAATTCTAAATAAACACAACATGCCACAGTAAAGCTTACAAGTATATTTACAAGTGTATTGGAATGGACAGTAAGTAGCTTTGTGGCTCTTCCAATACCAAAATGCTGGGTAAGTTGATGGGAGCTGAATTCCCTCCCTCACTCCCCGCCCACGGTGGTCCTGCTATGCTGTTGCCCTCAGCATGAACTTAATCTGCTTTGTGAAGTCAGCACTGATGATAAAAGTGCTCGGAAAGCCCAGGCGGAGAGCACAGACAGCCAAGAGGGACCATTTCCGGGACAGGTCTTGTGGGAATGCTACTTGCCTGCCCTCTTGCCTCCTCAAGAAGTTCCTTCCTGTAATTGCATCCTCTCGGTCTTATCTTTCATCATCACAGTTTCCCTCTCCCCTGGATCAGCTCGCTAGCACACACACCTAGTAACATATTTGCCATTTTAAAAACACTCCCTTGTCCCCTAGATCGCTCTCCAGCAATAATCCCCTTGTATGAAAAAAGATCCCATATTTACAGTCTCCTTCCCTTTTCTTCTGAGCCCCACATCATCAGGCTCTCAGCTCTACTCTCTACTGAAATGGCCTTTATGGAGGTCAGCTATGATTTATGAGTGACCCATATGGAGGTCATCCTTCCACGGAGGTTAAATCCTATAGGCAAGTCCTAATTCTCAGCGTGCTTCATTCAACAGCATCACTGCACAGCAGCTCCAGCCCTCCCACTGGGTTGCCTTCCTCCTTCACCTCTGTGACCCCACCCTCTCCAGGTCCCCTCCCACCTCTCTGACCACCCCTTCTCAGCCTCCTCCTCCCAGCTAAGCACTGAAGTGCCCCCAGTTCTGTAGCCAGCCATCCTCTCTTCTGCATCCACACACACTCCCCGCATGATCTCATCAAGTCCCAGGATTTCAATATAGAAATGACTCCTGAATTTATATATTTACCTCCAACCTCTCTCTCTCTCTTCATTTCCAACTGCTTACCCAGTATCCCCACTCTAAGGTCTAAAATATATCCTGAACGTGCGTCCCCAGCCCAAGACCTGATTTCCTCTCTGACCCTTCTCCTCTAAGCCTTCCCCGACTCAGTATGAGGTAAATCCATCCTCCTCGATTCTCCAGCCTTCAGTGTATGTGTCACCCTTGACTCCTCTCACTGTCAGGAAACTTGAAGCACATCCAAGGTGACCTCCCAGCACCCCCACCACTATCACCAGAGCCCGAGCCAAAGCCACCCCTCATCTGAACTCAACTGGCCTTCCTGTTTCTCCCCTTGCTCCCTAGAGGTTATTCTCCACACGTAAGTCTTCAGTAGTCATCCTTTGAACATGTAAGTCAAGTCATGACACACTTCTTTGCCAAAGCACCTCCTGGCCGAACAGCTCTCTCAGGAACAAAAACCTTACAATGACCCCACACATTCTCATCTCCTGCTGCTCCTCCTCAGTCACCCCACTCCAATCATACTGGGGTCCTGGTTATTCCTCCATCACCCCTGCCAAGCACTCGCCACAGGGCCTTTGCGTGTGCTATTACTTCCACCTGAAAGTCTTTCCCTGAGATAGCTGCCTGTCTCACCTCCCCATGCTCACATCTCACCTCACCTTTCCAGAGGCCGTCTCTGGGTTACCCTTTCCCTTATTCTATTCTATTTCTCTTCACATCATTCATTAGCACCATGGAGATTTTTATACATCTATTTGCCTTCTCTCTCCTCTCACTAGAATATTACCCCCATGAGGACAGGAACTCCATTGGGTATCCTTAATACCCAGTCCAAGGTTTAGCATATAATCTTACTCAACAAATATTTGCCGAATAAGTGTCAGGTCCCAAAGTATGGATTTTATTTGGAGAAGCAAAGGGAGCCACTGAAAACTTTGGAGGAGAGCAATTCCACACAGCTGGCTCCAGGACAGTCTTCTCGGCAGTGATGGTGAGCTGTTGGAACAGGAGAGAAACTGTTCAGACTGGAAGTCAGAACATCTGACAGGTGTCTCCGCTACACCACAGACTTCAGCAGGCCAGTCACTTCATCCCCATTTGGGTCAATTTTTTTTCTGTGATAACAATGAAACTAACATTGATCTGAGTATTTACATTGGGTTAAACACTTCAAGTGGCCCACCTCACGTAATCCTTCTTATAACTCCAAGGTGTAGATGTTACTATTGTACCTACTTCAGAGATGGAAAAACTGAGACAAAAAGATTTATGGTACTGTGAGGAAGTTGACAAGCTTGGATCCCAATGCAGGAGGTCTGATTCCAGAACCAATGAGCTGGATCTCATGATCGGCAAGCCACCCTCCCACCAGTAATAGTCTCTAATACGGAGAGGTGGAGAAAGACAGCACGAGAGAGCTACAGAGGCAACCACAATTGTGCTGATGTGAGAAGCTAAACAGGACCAACTAGAGGATGATAAGTCAGGGCTGGATGTGAGACAGGCAGTACCAAACAATAGTCCCACAGGAGTGAGAAAACCATCACAGGCTTGTGCGCCCACTGGATGCGGGTGGAGAGAAGAGGAGGCCAGAGATGAGGTCAGCTCTGAGAGCTCTAACCTGGGTGGGGAGGAGAAGGGTGCAGGAACTTGGGATAGGAGAAGATCTGGCGATGAGCCGAGGAAAGTATTCGTCAGGCTTCTCCAGAGAAACAGATCCAACAGGAGAGAGGGAGAGATGTTAAGCAATTGGCTCCAGCAAGATTGGATGCTCGAGTCCAAAGCCTGGAAACTCCGGCAGGCTTTCCAGGATAGCATCTCAAGGAGAATTTCTTCTTTTTCAGGAAACCTCACTTGAAGTTTTCAAATGATTGGATGGGGTCCACCCACATTCCAAAGGTCACCGGCTTGACTCCAAGTCTACTGACTTAAATGCTTATCATATGTCTATAATACCTTCACAGCAATATCTAGACCGGTTGCTTCCAAACAACTGGCCCCATAGCCTTGTCCAGCTGATACCTGGCATTTAACCACGGCAATGGGCTCGTCCTCAGACATGCCAAGGGTACAGAGCCGGCCGGAGACCCAAGGGCACCTCCAGGAGGTCATTTCTCTCCAGTGAGGGGCTGGGACACTGGCTTCTCTCCAGATTTGCAAAGGTCAGAGTGTCCATCTTGATTCCCTCTCTCCTCTTCTTAGTTTTCCAGGCCCCTGAGGCCTTGTAGAAGCTTCTTCCTTCCCACTATTATGGCTGCTGTTATTATCCTTCTTAATCTTGGCACGAGGATGCCCTGGCTGGCTTCCAAGAAGGAGAATTACTTTCTGTCTCCCTTACACTCTCCTGTTGCTTTTAATTGGATGCAGAATATCTTGTCTTCTCTCTCCAGACAGACGCTGGAGTGTGGACTGTAATGGTGTAAGAGGCCACCCTGCCTTGGCTCAGAGATGAATGAGGCCGAGGATGGGGTGACTCAGGGTTATCCTGGCTGTTCCATGGAGACATTGCTTCTAGGAAGATTTCTAATGCCCTTGTGTCTATGGCTTCTCAGAAGGGGGGCAGGGCAAGGATCACAAATGGTTCCAGTCCTGCCTTGGTCACTAACGTGTCAGATGACGGTGGATCAGCCTTTCCCAATCTCTGGCCTTGAGTTTCCACCTGTGGTATGTGCTAAGTTGCCTCAGTTGTGTCTGACTCTGTGCGACCCCATGGACTGTAGCCCACCAGGCTCCTCTGTCCATGGGATTCTCCAGGCAAGAGTACCGGAGTGGGTTACCATGTCCTCCTCCAAGGGATCTTCCCAACCCAGGGATTGAATTCGCATCTCTCATGTCTCCTGCATTGGCAGGAGGATTCTTTAATACTAACACAACCTGTTCCCACGCTGACCTGGCTTATTTCCAAGCTGTCTTATGGCTGAACCATTCCACCACACCACCGTGACCAGTAATTTCTATCATGCTCCTGTATAGACCAGGAACTGGCCTGAGTCAGGGCATGTGAACATGTGCAAAAGGACTCAAGGGCACACCTGGGAACCAAATCCAGGACCTTCAACTCCAAGTTCAGAGCCCCTTCGTCTCCAGCCATCCCGAAACTGCCCACCTGCTGAGTGCAACTCCAGGTAAGGAATACATGACACACTGCGGCCAGTTCACCCACACAGCACACACACCTGCAAACACAGCAAAAGCTAACATTTTATGAAGGCAACTCTCCCTTTCTGCTTCTACTGCTTTCTCATTCAATCCTCCATGCATTTAAAAAAAAAGTACAGTTCAGGGATGCATCAAAATCCATGTTAAACAAACTCTCTGGGCCACCTCCCACTAAACGGGACACCCACATGCTCTCACCAAGAGCTAGAGACAAACTCTGCTCTCAGCGTTCTCCTGTGCTGAGGTATCACAGGGCCCAGTCGAGAGAGCAAACCTGAAAACTCGGTGGTCCTAGGCCAGTGCACAGAGAGTCTAGACAAAAGGGGTCCTGGGTGAGATCAGCTGACCGTGGCTACTTTAGAAAGAAGCCTGGTATGTGGATAACAGTGGCTTAATACTATGTCCACAGACTTCCTTTCGGGACTGGTACAGAGTATCTATTGCCCATTACCTGTGTGTCTCTTTCTCACCACAACTTCATGTGCCCACACTTTGTGGTTAAAATAGGAACCGAAATGAAATTCACACCCACCATCACATACCTGTGTACACTGCACACCTCCATAAATAATAGTCTTTGCCTCTAGAAGGCTGTAGGCAACAAATGCTGCCTGAAGGATGTGACACGCTAAGAGGGTTATGGTATGTGTGTAGGCATGGGCACATGTGTGTGTGGGTGTGTGGGTGTACATGGGGGCAGGGTGTTGCATGGTGACACCCTTCTCAGATAGCAGAGGTTTGCTGAGTCCATCACTCAAATGTATGCATTGAGGCATGGAACCCATAGGAACGTGCCAATGAGCCAGATCCTCTTCTTCAGTGTTTATTCTCCTCATTCTCACTGTTACCTGTGTAAACTTTTTCTCATCTCCCTCCTGCGCCCCACTGCGGACGTCTGACCTCCTCACCCATGAGACTGCCCCGGGAGACAGGCATGAGTGTGCCTGGCCTCTATGAGGAGGCTTCAAAACCAGCACTTAGCTGCCATGGGCTCCCCCACACTACAGTCACTTCTTTCTCCAAGATGATGGTCCTCTACCCCCAGGACAGGACGGGCTGAAGCTGCCACTCGGCCCAGGTCTCTGTCCTCCTCTGCATCTCAGCTGGAGCCAGAGCGGGTCTGGCTCTGGGACCAAACAAGACAGAGCCCCTCACTCAGCCCTGCTGGAAGGTGATTTCAACACCCCAGGGCTGCAGGACCACTGCCTGCAGCCAGGCCCGGTGACTGGACCTGCACTGTCTGTCCTTCTCCCCTGCGTCTCCCACACATAATAGGCTGTGTCAGAAATACTGCTCCTGTATTATAAATATGCAAAGCTTGGGAGGCAGCAGGCGACAGGGATAAAACACTAGGGATTATTTACGAGTCTCTGGCTCGAACGCTGGGGCTTTATTTGCTTAATGAATGGCCGGGGCCAGCCATCAGCCCTGGGATTTATTTGTCACTGGGAGCAGAAGACACTAGGATGTGGAGATGTAAAAATGACAAATTCCCCGACTCTGCCAAGGTGGTATTTCATTGCCACGATGTCTAGCGGGGAAAGGAAGGTGAGGAGCGGGAAAGGACAGCTCACATGCTAAGTAGCAGCGGGTGGAAAGGAGCTTACAGTTGAGGGATCGGCTGTGTTAGGAAAAAGAAACCTGAAAGCACTACTTTTCCGAAGGCAGGCGGGGGGCCAGGACTGAGGACGTCTGTAGCAGGTCTCACTTGTTCCTATAACCCTCAGCTCCCCTGGGTGCTACCTTTGTGCTCACGTATCAAACTGCCCCACCCAAGAAAACTAACATGCGTGAAGGGAAGAGTATTGGCCCAGAAGAGCGCAGGCCCGGCTCAGAGTTTCTCTTCAGCAACTCAAGAGCGGTGTGACCTTGAGCAAGTCACTTCAACTCTCTAGATCTGTTTTCTCATTTGCAAGATGAAGTGTAGGATAAGCTCCGTGACTCTCACACAAAGAACCAAAGTCAGGAACAGCCAGGCTGCCTGTTCACGCATATTCTGCCCCATGCCCCCCACCACATTCACTGTCACAGGTGCCTCTGCCACCTCCATCACCCCTAGGGCCTCCACCACCATCATCCCCAAATGCCTCCTCGTGGCCACCAGCATCCAACCACCCGGTCCTCCAGTAGCACCTGCGTCCCCTGGCAGTGAAGCCATTCGGGCAAAGACTGGTCTTTGTCTCCTTGAGTCTCTCTCCACTTCATTCATTTGGAAACACAAAGTGAAAGTGAAAGCTGGTCAGTCGTGTCTGACTCTTTGCAACCCCATGGACTATAGCCCACCAGGCTCCTCTATCCATGGAATTCTTAAGGTAAGAATACTGGAGTGGATAGCAGTTCTCTTCTCCCAGGATCTTCCCAATTCAGGGATCAAACCAGGTCTCCTGCATTGCAGGCAGATTCTTTACCATCTGAGCCAACAGGCATGCCCAAGAATACTACAGTGGGCAGGTAGCCTAATCCTTCTCCAGCGGATTTTCCAGACCCAGGAATCGAACCGGGGTCTCCTGCATTGCAGGCGGACTCTTTACCAGCTGAGCTACCAGGGAACAGAACCTCTGACTTTCAGCTAGTCATGCTCACCCAGCTAACGACTGTATTTCCCAGCCTGCCTTGCAGCTAGATGGAACCACCTAATGAATAGAAGATGAGTGGATATTACGTGTATAACATACAGATCACAATCTTTATAAAGGAAATGGGCTGTCCCTGCTCCTCTCCTTCCCTCTTCCCCTGCACTGGGACATGGATGGGAAGGTGGTGGCCAGTCTCAGCCGTGGGGACAAGGACAACACACTAGGACATGGAGAAGCAACACAACAGCTGGGCTCTCCATGTGAGTTCACAGTGTGGATCAGGGCCCACCTTGAACCACCTCTGGACTGTTCAGAGAGAGAAGAAGCAGTGTCTATCTTGATGGAACCACTATCATTTTTGGTCTCTTATTACAGCAGCTCAGCCCATATCCTAATAGATATACTTACTGTCCTTCCCGGAAGAGAACCGTTCTCTGCTCGGGGCAGCCACAGCACACCCGCTCTCTGACAAGCACTCTAAAAGGGCACATCATACAGACTGTAACATGTGGGTCTTCCAAACAGTAAGCAGCTGGAGCACATGGCTGTGTCCTCTTCATTCTCAAACTGTACCAGCTTGTTGGCACAGCTCTCGAAATCACAATGCATCCAAACATGGCCGTATGTAGTAAAAGGAAGTCTTCACAGGCCCTGCCTGAGCCTTGAAAAGAGCTGCCACCCTTCGAATCTCATAAGGAAATGGGGCTTCGGGTGCAGGATCTTGGCTACACATTCCGACTTATAATGAGGAGCAGAGGCTCCCTTCCTTTCCCCGCCAGGAGAAGGAGCAGCGCGGGGGTGGAACACACCCTGGGTAACGTGTTCTGGCTCCAGTAAGGGTCCTCCAGTTGGGACTCGCTGTCCGTGGCATTGCCCAGCTGTGGCCCTGCCCCCTCCAGTTCCTGAGAGGAACTCCTTGGAGCTGCCATACTATCTGCTGGGGAACATCCTGCCTTTAAGAGTCTTCTTCATCCTCCAAGAAGACCATGCTTAAGCCATGATGGACTTGGAGAGGGATGGATGCCCAGGGCCAGACTCATTAATACAAAGAAATCCTTCAGGTCTATGATGTTGAGACCAGCTCCCTAACGTGGGTGACCAGTCAAGGGCTCAGGCCCAAAGCCCTTCTCAGAAAGTCTTCTGTACCCACAGTCCCTGGGGAACTTGTGGGGCTGCCTGGTAGGGGGTTTACCCACTTGAGATGCCTCCAGCCACTGACATCCCAGAACTTTCATTCCTACCTGAGCCCAGGTTGGGGAAGAGGAAGTCAGGGTGTGAGGATCAGGTAGGGAGACCACCATGCAGGGCTCCAGGATGTCTTGAACAGCAAGCAAAGGCAAGGCAATTTTCATTTCCAGGCTTCAAGAAATAGACCATGCCGGCAGTTCAGGGTAGCTGAGCTTGACTTTTGCTGCTTTTACTTTTCTGGTGTCTTCTGAGGTCCAGCATATTAAGAAGCATCCTGAGATGGGAGGCGAGTTTGGGGGAGAATGGAGACATACCCATGTGTGGCTGAGGCCCTTCACCATTCACTTGAAACCATCATAAGGTTGTTAATCAGCTATACGCCAATACAAAATAGGGCTTCCCTGGTGGCTCAGATGATTAAGAATCTGCCTGCAATGCAGGAGACATGGGTTCAATCCCTGGGTCAGGAAGATCCCCTGGAGAAGGGTATGGCAACCCATTCCAGTATTCTTGCCTGGAGAATTCCACAGACAGAAGAGCCTGACAGGCTACACAGTCCATGGGGTCCCAAAGAGGTGGACAGGACTGAGAGACTACACTTTCACTTCACTTTCAATACAAAATAAAAAGTTAAAAAAAAAAAGCATCCTGATACACAGGAATAAACAATTTCTTCATCCTGGAAGATGACCCAATTTTGCAAAATATTTTAAATCTATCTAACAGATATCAAATAATTTTCACTATCTACTTATTTCATGTCTACTTATCTTTGCACCTGATGTGAAGAGCCAGCTCATTGGAAAAGACTCTGATGCTGGGAAAGACTGAGGGCAGGAGGAGAAGAGAATGACAGAGAATGAGACGGTTGGATGGCATCACTGACTCAAGCAACATGAGAGTTTAAGCAAGCTCCAGCAGATGGTGAACGACAGGGAAGGCTGGCATGCTGCAGTCCATGGGGTCGCAAAGAGTCGGACACGACCGAGCGACTGAACTGAACCGAACTTGAATTGTCATCTCCAGTAAGCAAATAAGTAGAATAAATAAGTTAAAAAGTAAATAAGTAGATTGTTGTTGTTCAGTCATTCAGTCGTGTCCGACTCTTTGTGACCCCATGGACTGCAGCATGCCAGCCTTCCCTGTCCTTCACCATCTGCTGGAGCTTGCTCAAATTCCTGTCCACTGAGCCAGTGATGCCATCCAACCATCTCATTCTCTGTCCTCCCCTTCCCCTCATGCCTTTAATCTTTCCCAGCATCAGGGTCTTTTCCAGTGAGTCAGTTCTTCACATCAGGTGGCCAAAGTATTGGAGCTTCAGCTTCAGCATCAGTCCTTCCAATGAATATTCAGAACTGATTTCCTTTAGGATGAACTGGCTGGATCTCCTTGCTGTCCAAGGGACTCTCAAGAGTCTTCTCCAACACCACAGTTCAAAAGCATCAATTCTTCAGCGCTCAGTTTTCTTTATAGTCCAACTCTCACGTCCATACATGACTACTGGAAAAACCACAGTTTTGACTAGATGGACCTTTGTTGGCAAATGTCTCTGCTTTTTTTTTTTTTTTTTCCCAAAAAGCAGAGACAATTCAAGTTCCTCCCATATAGAAACAAAGAGATGCACTTTTTTTTTTTTTTAAGCATCCTGGGGCTGTGAAATTACAGAAGCAGCCCAGAGGTCCATGGAAGCACACTCACAACTTGCTTCAGCGATCTTCCGGCCAGGGGAGCTGTTGAGAATGTTCCTCTCTACGTCCCCACCTCCACCCTCCAACTATTTCCAGCCCAGGAAGCCCCTGCTCAGCACAGGCCAGCAGCACCGCTGAGCCATTAAGGTCAGATCAACCTCCCACTGATCTGCCGTGAAGAGCAGAAGATGAGTCCTGCACTCCAGAGCCAGGAAGCCCTGCCTCGGGCAGCACTTTGCTTCACACTGGAAAAACAGCTGGGCTCTGCCAGGCTCTGGGAGAGACGGAGCCAGGAAAGGCTGCCTCCCACACCCTAAGGGCATCACTGAATCAGTCAGCTCCCAAAGGGGCCCTGAGCTGGGAGGGACATGGAGTCACACCCAGCCCAGGTTTAGCGCTATACTGTGATCAGCAAGCAGTTGGCTTAGGAAATGGACTGGCAGCAGGGGAGGGGACAGATGGCAGTCAAGGCATCAAGTCACCAAAACGAGCACTGCTGGCCTGGGGTGAGGGTGGGTGGGTGGGGGGCTGCTTCTCCAGGTGCTCAGGTAGGCACTGAAACTCAGCTTTAAGGTATCTCTAATTTGTGAGCATTTCCCTCCTGCTCCTGTGGATGGGGGTCCCCACCTCTATGTGATGTGTGGCATGGCTCCTACTTGCAAACCTGCATGCACCTGTCCCCGCTGGTGTCTCCCTCGTGACTCTGACACTTCACGCAGTAGAACCACAACAGAGTTTCTATTTCTAAATAAAGAACAATGACACCTCAGTGCAAGACTCTGAGACTGTCCCAATTCTCTCATCCAGAACCAGTCATTTAAACGAACACTCTCTCCCATGACCTATCTTTCCTTACCCTTGATGCTCCAGCTAAAATCAGATAAGGCTGCCTTTGCTTCCATCGCTTTCCACAGAAACTCCTGTGTGTAGTTCAGATACCCCATCATCCCCAAACCTGCTACCTTCTCCCTCTCCCAACTCAGAGCTGAGGCTCTGGGAAACCCTGTCCCCAAGTGAGTTCCCACTTCCTCCCCACCCTGGGCTGCCTCTGCCCCTAAGGAGATCCATCTTCCTGCTGGCAGAGTCCTTGCCCACCCCACCACCACCCCACTCCTCTCTCCACTCCTCTCCCTGAGATAGGCAACAGGCAAGTGAGGCGCAAACGTTGTTTCTGACACCAACTTCTCTCCAGAATTCCTCCCACACTTCCAACCATTAGCTCAGCCACTTGGATGGTCTCACTATTGAAAACGCACATCAGAAACAGAACGCATGATAACCGAAAACAAACCCTCATACTGGTCAAGAGTTTGAACGTTCACAAGTGGCTGTTACACCTCTTTTATGCCCATTATTCCATTTCAATCACACAAAAAATCCTACAGTGTAGGCCAGGTGAGCACTACTAGTCTCGTTTTATAGATGAGGGACCTGGGGGCTCAGAAGAATAGCCTAAAATCAAATAGCAAGTCCATGATGGAGCCAAGACTGAACTCAGTCTTGCTTGTTTCTTTACTTCTCTAAGCAAAGATCCAGACAGACATCAAATCCTATGAGGTCTTCCTTCTGTACGAATCTGTTTTATAGTACATCGGTCCTTCCACTGCCATGGCTTGACCCTGGACTTCTGTCCCTTCTGCCGGGACTACTGCAGTAGTCTCTAACTTCACTTTACTGATTTCATTCCTTGGCCTTTAAAATGCACTGAACACCCTAAATAATGAACGCTGACTCCAGATAATCCTTTAGAATATTTATCTCATTTTTGTTACTCTTCCAGGAAAAGAGTTTCAAGGACTTCTCCCAGCCCACACTTCAAAACAGGGTGCTTAGTCCAGCACCAGGACCTTCCACAAAATGGTACCCATCCTTTGCAGCCCTGTCTGGAGTGTTCCCCTGAGCCTCCTAAGGCTGAGTACTCCAGTCACTGACTTGAGATCTTTTTCTAGTCTTTTGATTGTTTGTCTATTCTCTATTTGACTTATTTCTTCTTTAATCCTTATTAATTTCCTTCCATCTCTTTGATCTGCTTTTTCCTAATTTCTCAAGGTGGAAGTGTAGGTTATTGATTTGAGATCTTTCTTCTTTTTAAATATAGGCATTTGCAGCCATCAATTTCCCTCTAAGCACACTGATTTATCAGGATCCCATAGGTTTTGGTATGTTGTGTTTTCTTTTTCACATTTCTCCAAGTATTTTCTACTTTCTCTGTGATTTCTTCTTTAACTCATTGATTATTTAGAAGTATGTGGCTTAAATTCCCACATATTTGCTCATTTTCCAAATTTCTTTCCATAATTGCTTTCTAATTTGACTCCACCATGGTTAGGGAAATATTTTGCATGATTTCAATCTTTTTAAATTTATTGAGTTGTTGCATGGCCTGATACATGGTTTACCCTGGAAAATGTCCCGCGTGCCCTTGAGAAGAATGTCTATTCTGTTACTGTTGGGTGAAGTGTTCTATAGATATCTGTTAAGTCTAGTTGGTTTCTAGTGCCCAAGCCATTTTTTCCTTGTCAGCCATCTGCTGAGTTTTCAGTTCTGTTAATTCATATATTTTGGGGTTCTGCTGTTAAGTGATTATGCTCATATTTGTTATGTCTCCCTGATCAATTGACCCTTTTATCATTATAAAATGTTCTTGGTCTCCAAAAAAATTCGAAATCAAATTTTTCTATTTCTATTATGTCCGATATTAGTATAGCTGCATTTGGTTACTGTTTGCCTGTTATAGCTTTAACTCTCCTTTTACTTCTAACTGATTTGTGTCTTTGAATAGAAAATATACCTCTTGTAGACAGGATCGTGTTTTTTTAAAAATCCACTTTGCCAATCTCTGCCTTTTGATTAAAGTGTTGAGTCTATTTAAATACAGTGTAATTAGTGATAAGGTAGGATTTATGTCTGCCATTTTGCTATTTTTTTTCTATATGGATGTCTCTTTTTCCTTTATTTCTCATTATTGCCTTTTTTATGTTATATGGATGCTTTCTGGTGTACCATTTTATTACCCACTGTTTCTTCTTCTTCTTCATTTGGAACTATTTTTTAAAGAGTTCCCTGGAAATTACAATTAACATCTTAATTTACAATAATCTAGTTTGGATTAATACCAATTTATTTTCAATAGTATATAAAAACTTTGCTCCAATATAGCTCCACACTTTCCCCCTACTTCATGCTATTACCACCAAACAAATCACATCTTTATGCATTATAAGCCTATCAACACAGCTTTATAATTATTGCTTTGTATAGTTTTCCTCTAAATCAGATAAGGAAATAAAAGAATAACAAATAAAAAATACACTGACACTGTAAAGTAACTTTTCCTACTGCTCTTTATTTCTTTGCATGGATTCGAGTTACATCTCGTGTTTTTTTACTTTATCCTGAAAGACTCGCCTTAGTATTTCTTGTACAGCAGGTCTTCTAATGACAAATTCTGTTTTGTTTACCTGAGAATGTCTTAATTTCTCCTTTACTTATGAAGGACAGTTTTTAATGAATATAAAATGCTTGGTTGACAATCCTTCTCTTTCAGCATTTTGAATATTCCAAACCACTGACTTTTGGCCTCCAAGCTTTCTGATGAGAAGTCAGCTGTAAATCTTATTGACATCCCTTGTACATGACACATCTCTCCTGCTGCTTTAAAAATTCTCTGTCTTTGACTTTCTATGGTTTGTGATGTACCTAAGTATGGATTTCGTTGACTTACTCTACTTATAATTCATTGAGCTTCTTGGATGTGTTGATGAATGTATTTCATAAATTTGAGAAGCTTTTGCATATTATTTCTTCAAATATTCTTCATTTCACTTTCTCTTCTCTTCTTCTGGGACCCCATTACCCATATGCTGGTATGCTTTATGGCATCCCACAAGTCTCTTATATTTTGTCTATTCTTCTTCATCCTTTTTTCATTCGGTTCCTCAGACTGGATAATCTCAATTGACTTATTTTTAAGTTCACTGATTCTTTCTTCTGCCAACTCAAATATACTGCTGAATTTCTCCAGTGAACTTTTCATTTTAGTTATTATACTTTTTAGCTCCAGAATGGCTATTTGGTTCTCATATATATATAGATATAGATATATTGATATATTATTATATATATATAATATTCTTTTACTGATGTTCTCTATTTAATGAAACAATGTCCCTATACTTTCATTTAATTCTCCTATGTCTCTTAAATCCATGACAGAGCCTCAGACCTATTTCATTAGACCTGTCAAGTATGAGGTGGAAAAAGGTCCACCTTGGAGGAACTCTTTCCTCATTTATCTCCACATTATTTCTGAAACCCTGGAGGGTAACTTAAAAGATGATGTTACAGATATGAAATAGAGGGAAAAAAACAAGCATATGAATTCACAATGATTTCATCAGCACCTGTTCAAAGCCAGGCATCATGAGAGACACTGGTGATTCAATGATGAAGGTCCCAGCTCCGATGCAAAGAGATTTCAGTGGGAGAAAAAATTGGCCAGGAGCCATCAATGAAGTGAAATGAAGTGGAGTCACTCAGTCGTGTCCGACTCTCTGCGACCCCGTGGACTGTAGCCCACCAGGCTCCTCAATCCACAGAATTCTCCAGGCAAGAATACTGGAGTGGGTTGCCATTTCCTTCTCCAGGGGATCTTCCCAACCCAGGGATCGAACCTAGGTCTCCCACATTGCATGCAGACACTTTACCGCCTGAGCCGTCAGGGAAGCCCTACTTTAAAAATTGAGCCATCAATAGCCAAAGGCAATATCAGGAGCAGAACCTGCCTGTGCAGACTGGACATACATTTGGGTTTACTTAGGTCATGATCTTTAGTAGATGTTTATTTCCACCTTTGTTCCACTTAGCCTGTGGTGCGGTGATGATATCAACAATACCTGGCCATACTTAGACCTGTGAGTGAAAGATAAAGGTAGCAAAAATAGGAGCCAACATCAGCGTGCAATGCTCCCACGTGCAGGGCCCTGAGCACACTTACACTCACAGGTGGTTAACAACAGGCACAAGCGACAGGAACAGGGCCTGCATGGGAGGTCTCAGAAGGCTTAGCTTCATGTCCCCTCTGAAAAGCTTCACAAGAGAAATTTAGTTTAGAACCAAGTAATAAAAAATCTTTGCCTCTCTTGAGAAACTGACTGTTTCTCCCTTTCTGATAAGAGTTATGATTCTTCCACAGCGTCTGCCTGCAATGCGGGAGACCCGGGTTCGATCCCTGGGTTGGGAAGATACCCTGGAGAAAGAAATGGCAACCCACTCCAGTACTCTTGCCTGGAAAACTCCACGGACTGAGGAGCCTGGTAGGCTATAGTCCATGGGGTTGCAAAGAGTCGGACACGACCGAGCGACTTCACTTTCACTTTTTTTCACTTTCACTTTCTGATAACAAGGTTATGAAGCCACATCTCCCTTTTCACTTGAACAACACAAAGTTTAGAGTCAAATGTGAAGCTTAACTATAGCAATTAGAGCTACTGGCTCTTGAGTTCTTTTCCCGGTCCAAAATTCATTATTTCTGTTTCTATACTGTCACAAAGTTATAACATGTATGCTGAGCATAAGTCAGCTTATTGATATGTATGACAGAAAAACCACTCTGGTATCGATTTTAGGGAGGTAATAGTGAAATAGACTAAAAAGAACAAGAGGTATTTTTCCTCTCTCATGTGGAGGAATTTTTGAGAATGTCCCCTGGAGTGACAGAGCCTGGTTTCTGGAGAAACCTTGAGTGATAGAGGCTAGGGTTCTTCTCCTTGTAGTGCTGGGGGAACAAGGGAGATCTCAGAAGGTCCCTGATGCTTGCAGCCTGAGCCCTCCAGCTTTGTTAACACAGAAGCAGAGGAGCCACTGGCCTGCAGATCATGCGAGCTAGGATGTGACCGCTATCGACCCCAAACAAAAGGGTCCTTCCTCAGCTCCTCAGAACTAGTGAGAACCCTGAGGCTTTTATACAATCCTCAAAGAGCGGATGGGAGCGGGGCCTCTCAAAAGACAGATTGAATTTCCTGCCAGCTCAGCAGGTGGAAGCTTGGCACTGATTAAATTTGATTTAGAGAAATAAAGAAATGTGACATTTCTTGCACCCTACGGTTGTGGCCTGAAATTTGTACCTTCCACGTGGGATATAAATAAATGAATGAATGAATAAACAAACCAGAGGGCAGAGTGCCTGGGACGAATTGCCAATTTGCTGTCTTTCTACCATTAGGGCTGTACAACCTTGAAACATGAGGGCTAATGGAAAATTTAGCGCTTAGCATAATAAACACCATCTATGGGGACTGTCCCTCATAGCTCAGTTGGTAAAGAACCTGCCTGCAATGCAGGAGACCTGGGTTTGATCCCTGGGTCAGGAAGATCCTCTGGAGAAGGGAATGGCTACCCACTTTAGTATTCTTGCCTGGGAAATCCCATGAACAGGTGACCTGGGGGGCCATAGTCCATGGGGTCACAAAGAACTGGACACAACTTAGTAACTGAGCATGCAAGCAATGGGGATTGTACAGTAAGGATGAATGTAAAAAACCAAAGGCAGTTACAGACTTTACAAAACTTATAATTTAACGGGGGCAGCACATGTCAACAATAAAACATGAATAAGAAAAAGGTAGAGGGCAGCTGTACAGTCGTATAGCACATCTTTATTAAGCACTCACTTCACATAAGACATGAAAGAGAAAGGTGAGGATGAAGACAGCTCCCAGCAGGCAGCAAGCATGCAGGTTGGTGAGGAAGATTAGGAGAAGTAGAGTAAGGACATGCTAGGAGGATACTGGCTATGAAAATAATGTGCACAAAGTGTTGTGGAAAGAAAGGTCATTTCTATCTGAAGAACAGACTTCTTCCCTTAGGAAAGGACACCTAGGAGCTCTCTGAAAATGGAAAGGATTTGAGCAGAATAAGGCCAAGGGGCACTCCAGGCCAGGGGTGATGAAGGTGCATGCAGGCTGGTAAAGGCAGGGGTTTGGATGACACACTCAGGTATTTAGTTGCAAGCTAGAGGCAAGGTGATGGGGAGATTACAGATCTTTGAGCAGAGAAGGGTCATGATAAGAATGATGCTTTTGGCAGTTTGCTCGCATAGCTGAATGGGAAATGATGCATTAGAGAACAAGCTAGAATTGTTACAGGGAGAAGAGTTAAGAAGTCCATGTACCTGAACTATAATAGAGGCAGAGGGTCAAGGAAAGAATGCAGGAGATGCAAGGGAGTTCACAGGTGTGAAGTGAAAAGACAGGGGTGTGAGGGACAGACAGAAGGACAAGGACAGACATCGAGATGACTCTGAGGTTTCAGGCCTGAGTGAAGCAGGGAGTACAGAGGGCCAAGGGTTGAGGAAGAAAATGATGAGCTCAGGTAAGAATGCAGAGTCTGAGGTCCCAGTGGGCTCTGGAATGAGATGCCTAGCAGGTGCCTCATGTATGGAGACATATTATGTAAGTGTGCAATCAGTATTATATGTCTTCAACCTGATCTTTCAAAACTGATAAATTACTGGAGATCCATAGTCATCCAACAAAAAGTTTCTTCACCTTACAAAAGCATTAATAATAGAGCACTTTAAGTAGTTCATTCCCCTAGCGAACATAAGACAGGCTTTAATTTTTTTTTTAAAGGTGACTTACACCTCTCTTTTTAAAAACTCTCCTGTTGAGTAAAACATGTCTCTGTATGAATATGGAGTGAACTGGGAGACTTCAGCCAGGTAAAATTAATCAAGGTAGATGTCATAAAGGAGGGGATGAATCTTGAAGAGGGTACTGAACAGGCAGCATTTGAATTGGTGAAGAAAACAAGATTGAGGGTTCAAAACAGAAGGGGGGACTGTCATCTCACCGGGATGGGTGGTCTTCCACATTCTCCCCACTCCTCTTCCTTCCCTGGAAGGGAACCAGTGCAGTGGGTGGGGGAGGGGGACCCAGATCCACCCACAGCCCTTCCATCACCTAGATGTCAATTCCATCCCTCCATCTGCTAAGGGGAAAACCTTGGGTTCCCAGTATCCAGTCCCTCACGAGGTCCTCCTGGCCCTCCCTCTGAAACACACCCAGTATCTGACTCTTGTCTCCACCTCTACTGTGGCTACCATCTTGATCCAAGCTACCAGCATCTTGGGCCTGGATCATTCAGTAGAATCCTAAAAGGTCTCGGGCTTCCCCGGTGGGTCAGTGGACAGCTTGCATTCTTGCCCTCCTAATATCTGTTCTCAATACAACAGTCGGTTCTCTTTAAAAAACAAGTCAGATCATGTCATTCAGTTCTTAGAAACTTCGAAGGGTTTCCATGCGTGCTTCATTGCTCAGACGTGTCCAACTCTTTGTGACCCCATGGACTGTAGCCCGCCAGACTCCTCTGTCTGTGGGGACTCTCCTGGCAAGAATACTGGAGTGGGTTGCCATGCCCTCCTCCAGGGGATCTTCCCAGGGGATTGAACCCAGGTCTCCCACATTGCAGGCAGAGTCTTTACCATCTGAGCCACCAGGTAAGACCCTGGTTTCCTGCCAAATCTAAGCCAAACTCCTATTTACAGCTTACAAGACTCCACTTGATATGGCTTTGGTTATCTCATCTCCTACGCCTCCTGCTACATTCATCCAGTTCACTCCTCTCTGCCAACCCTTGGCTTTGACTCCTCCAACCACACTCTTACCTTACAGCCTTTGCCTTAGTTCTTTTCTCAGCCAGAAACACATTTCTCCAGAGAGCAGTAGACGGAATCCCTCACCTCCTTCAAGTCTCTGCTCAAATCTCACTTTCTCACTCTCACCCCATGAAATGCTGTAACCTACTGCCAGCTTCCACCTCAGTATTTCCAAGCCCCCTTCTTGTTCTCCTGTTTCTTTCTTAAAAACAAAACAAAAAAATACCTCACATTTATTGAATACCTAGTATTGAACAGGCACTGGGAAGAGTGCTTACACATTTTCTGGGGGGTGCTGTGTGGCATATCGGATCTTAGTTCCTCGATCAGGGCTTGAACCTGCACCCCCGGCATGAGAATCACAGCATCCCAACCACTGAACTGCCAGGGAAATCCCTCTTCTGTTTCTTTTTTGCATAGCATGAATTCCTTCTGACATACAATATACTTTCCTTATTAACTATGTTTATTATTTATTGGCTATCTTCCTCTGCTAAAACAGAAGCTCCCTTAGCATTCTTTGTCCATCCTGTACCTAGCCCACTGTAGCTGTTCAATAAACAACCTAAGAATGAGTCAATGAACGAAAGCGTAAAGAAGAAAAAACAGTGTAATCCAACATGAAGGGGAAAAAACCACAACTTGACAACTCCAGCCAAAAACATTGCAGTTGAACACAAAGCTAAAGACCCAGTCTGTATGGGCCACATCCTGGATCTAGGGCTTTGGACAAGGTTTTAAAACTCTCTGGGATCCTCCACCTTACAAGAAGGGATGGACCAGGTGGTTATTTTTTACTGTTTTTCCAAAATTAATGTATTTAACAAATATATACTGAGAACCTCCTCATGCTAGGTCTTGTGCATATGAAGATTAATACAACATCACAACCACACTGGTCCCTCCCCACAGTCCAGAGAGATCAACATGTAAACAAAGAATTATGATGCAATACAATATTGACATCTATACAAGGTGCCTTGGAATAACAGGGGCAACAGTGATGAAATCAGTACTGGAGTGGATAGGGGTAAAGGCTGACCAGGGAAAGGGCCAGCCAAGCTACTGGGTGCCTTCCTGCATCTCAGAAATCAGTACCAGGAGGACCCACCATCTGGGAACACTGCCAAGTTTCCTGACTGCCCACTTCATGTACTAGACCCTATAACAGCATAGCAAAGGACCAACAACTTTTTACAAGGTTCTTTGGTTTAGATGGTAAAGAATCTGCCTGCAATGCAGGAGACCCGGGTTTGATCCCTGGATTGGGAAGATCCCCTGGAGAAGGGCATGGCAACCCACTCCAGTATTCATGTCCGGAGAATCCCATGGACAGAGGAGCCTGGTGAGCTACAGTCCATGAGGCTGCAAAGAGTCAGACACTACTGAGCGACTAACAGTTTTACTTCACTTTAATCATTCAAAAATCAATTTTTTTCAATAATTGTTTCTTCATGTTCCATTAGTGAGACTTTTAAGGACATGCATTGTTGTAAAAAGAAGGCCTTTTGTCCTGACACATCAGAGTTCCCAAAAACATTTGGAAGGACTCAGAAATAGAATAATGCACTGCTCATTTCATCCAGCAGTGGTTTGCAAAGTCAACACACTGCCCCCTTAAAATAAATACATTGCACAGAGCTTGCTTTCCTCTGAAAACTCAAGGTTTGCATTTAAATCAGGTATTATTTTCCTCTTGTGCTGCCCCAATTATTATCATTGACTGACACTACCCTCATCTTCATCAGGACATTGCTTTAAGTATCCTTCTGTGCATAGAATATAAATCAGAGTAAGATAAACAGATGTGTGGTCTGTGTACTCTAGAAAGCTATACTTCAATGTTCCATATTAACAGTGCACAAACCAGAAAGGAGTCTTCTAGAAATTACATACTAGTGACACTGTCTCCTAGGAACGTTTGGGCAGTCAGAAGTATGGGGTGTCAGAGCTACCAAAGGCATTGGGAACCCAAGTCAGTATGCTCACAGGAAGTCACCACCCAGAAAACCTTCAGAAAAGGCCTCAAGGGCTTCCCTGGTGTCTCAGTGGTAAAGAATCCACCTGCCGGTGCGAGAGAGATGGGTACGATCTCTGATCCGGGAAGATTCCACAGGCCAAGGGACAATTAAGCCCATGCACCGCAACTACTGATCCTGTGCTCTGGAGCCCAGAAGCCACAACTCCTGAAGCCTGTGTACCCTGCAGCCCATGCTCCTCGACAAGAGAAGCCACTGGAATGAGAAGCCTGTGCACCACAACTAGAGAGTAACGCCTGCTCACTGCAACTAGAGAAAGCCCGTGCAGCAACAAAGACCCAGCACAGCCCAAACTAACAAATAACAGATAAATTAATTTTTAATTAATTAAAAAATTTTCAGTTTATTTTAGAAAAAGAAATAAAGGGCTTCAAGATGGGAGGAGAGAAGGCAGATGTCAGAGCTACGGTATGTCGGCAAGAGAAGAACGACCAGTTTGCTGCAGGAGAGGGTTAGGTACAAGGTGTAGACGAGGATAGACCTACTGAAATATCTGAGCAGCACGCATGATCTGGCACACTCAGGAAGATGAGAACACTGGCCCAAATCTTAATCTTTGAGGCACTAGCCATGAGGGGACAACTTCTAGGTCCCAGCGTCTGGGGACCACTGAGGTTTAAAAACAACCAAGGTATCACACTGGGCTCAGACCTGCCGATGAGGAAACACTAGTCTCCAAACTCCACACACCTATTATCCAGGTACATTCACAGTCATTCCAACCAAGGATGAAAGTTTTTTCCACTTTTTTTCTTGAACAAAAGATAAGGGTGGATCCAGAAGGAGCTTCCATGATCCCTCTTCCATTTTGATAAGAAGCTTATAACTGGCCATTTCTCCCTGGTCTCTCTGATTAACAGGAAGATCAAGGTAAAATACAAACCTCCCAAAGGAACCACATGAGACCTCTGGGGTCATCCTTGTCTGCTCTTAAGTTCTGACTCTTCTTTACCACCATCTCTCATCCTATATTACCACTGTTACTACTGCATATGGCCCTCCAATCCTTTGTGCAACGAAGCAGGAAAAAATAACAACACAACAACAACCATTATACTGGACTTTTACTTAGCAAGTTATGGGCACTCATCAGGCTAAGCTTTCATGGATTGTCTCATTTAATCCACATAGTATTCTAACAACATAGGTGCTGTTATTATCCAGCACCTGTTATTATCCACATTTTGCACACATACACACAAATGAAAGTAGGAAAAAATAGAAATAACATGTCTAAGCACCAGAGGTGAGATGGCTTTCTTGCCCTGGGTTCAGGGTAGTTCTCACGAGGAGAGGTACAGTTCTTTCATCCCATCCCATCACTTCAATGACAAATAGATGGGGAAACAACGGGCAGACTTTATTTTCTTGGGCTTCAAAATCACTGCAAATGGTGACTGCAGCCATGAAACTAAAAGACACTTGCTCCTTGGAAGAAAAGCTATGACAAACCTAGACAGCATATTAAAAAGCAGAGATATCACTTCACCAACAAACGTCCGTCCAATCAAAGCTTTGGTTTTTCCAGTAGTCATGTATGAATGTGAGAGTTGGACCATAAGGTAAGCTGAGCACCGAAGAACTGATGCTTTTGAACTGTGGTGTTGAGAAAGACTCTTGAGAGTCCCTTGGACTGCAAGGAGATCAAACCAGTCAATCCTAAAGGAAATCAGTCCTGAATATTCATTGGAAGGACTGATGCTGAAACTGAAGCTCCAATACTTCGGCCATCTGATGCAAAGAACTGACTCATTGTAAAAGACCCTGATGCTGAGAAAGATTGAAGGCAGAGGATGAGATGGTTGGACGGCAACACTGACTCAATGGACATGAGTTTGAGCGAGTTCTGGGAGGTGGTGAAGGACAGGGAAGCCTGGAGTGCTGAAGTCCATGGGGTCACAAAGAGTCGGACACAACTGAGCAACTAAACAGAACTGAACTGAACTGAAGCATCAGAGACCAGGTCTGAGTCTAAACAGGCTGATTCTGGAGCTCATCTCTTAGAGCCTCTATACACACACACACGTAAACATATGGGGTTTCCCAGATGGTGCTAGTGGAGACATAGGAGATCTGTGTTCGATCCCTGGGTCAGGAAGACCCCCTGGAGTAGGAAATGGCACCCTACTCCAGTATTCTTGCCTGGAAAATTCCATGGGCAGAGGAGCCTGGCAGGCTATAGTCTGCAGGGCTGCAAAGAGTTGGACACAACTGAGCAATTGAGCATAGCACAGTACATTTTATATATATAAGTCCAGGCATAAAATACTTTGCAGGGCATTGTTTGCAATACTACTATGTCATAGCTGATGGACATGGTATGGAAATCTATGACAGCTACCTGACTTCTGAATAACCCTTGACGGTAAAGGTGAACTGCTGGCCTGCAAAGCCAAATTTAGGTCCCATCTATGAGCTCTTCAGAGCCAATAGTATTGACTTTGTCTAATTGAATCCAGTTCTGTTGCCCAGTTCCCTGCAGCTCCCGCCATTCCTCACTGCCCAGCTCACTCATTTAGTCCCATATAGCAAGTTCATGGACTTGCTTCAGGAATTTCAAGATATTCTCCCATCTCTCAACTCATGTGGTCTTTGAAATGTTTCTATAGAGGAGGCAAGACAGAAATCAAAACTCCCCTTTTGCCAATGGAGAAACTAAGGCTCAGGAGGCTGAGCCCTCACCTGGGCATACATGCTAGGACGTGATGAGGCTGAAAACAGACTCCATCCAGGCCTCCTGCTTCCTTTTGAGGGGCTAAATCTCCCAGGATAGACTGTCCTCCCCAGTGGAACCCCACAGCATACAGGGAGCACAGCACCAGCCACCAGCCAGGCTGGAGCACTCCTCCAGGAGGGCACAGAGCAGAGTCTATCGGGCAGGAGGCTGAGAACGGGCCTCATGTCGCTGAGAGGAGCAGCGAGGAGACTCCCCAGCAGCCCTGCCTCCCTCACCACTGGCAAAAGCCCGTCATCCTCCTTATGTTGCTCCCTACCTCATCCCTTCACTATGAGACAGGGTGTCTCTGGGGCCCAGGCTCCATTCAGAGCTACTCCCTGAGCTCTGAATAGCTTCAGAATCAGGTCTTCCCAAGGACTCTATACTCTGAAGTCTAGTGGGCACTACAGTAACATTTCCTCCCTCTGTATAACTAAAATCAAATTGGAGGAAGGCCCCAGGGTGTTTCCCAGTCTCAATCTATGACAGCCTGGGCTACTGACCTTGAAGGGAGTCTTTCTAGGAGGGTGGACTCGAGCAAGTTTCCCAGATCTGGTGGCAGGCATGTCAGGACCACCCAGGAGATCTTTGTCAAAATGCAGGCCACACCCTGGACTCACTAAAACACAAACTTGGCAAGAAGGTCCTGGACTCTGCATGTCAACCTTCTGCAGATGGGACTCCCTCACTAAGAGGACAAAACTGGGGTGCAGTCTTCTCAGCAGCCAGGACCAGAAAGAGGACCCACCCAGCTTTGTCTCCAGGCTCATTTTCAGTGCCAATGTCTAACCTATTTGGGGGAGTGCTGGCTAACAGCCAAGTGCCAGCCCCTTGGGGCTCCAGCTTATGGTCCATAATAGGCGGATTTAGAACATTTTAATCCAAAGCTGCTGAGCATGTGGGATGACTCCAAATGCCGGAAAGCCAGCTCCCAGCTCTCTGGGAGAAATGGCCCAGATGCAAGGACCATGAAGCCAGTGGCTGTGGGCCCAGATGGGGTGGTGTTCAGAGTCAGGGATAACCTCACCGCCCCCGAAGAGGGCTCCTGGGTGTATGTGCTGCCCATCCCAGGCCGGGGCAGGGGGGGGGCGGGGGCACATAGCAGGAAACCTGTACTCATCTTTCTTCCTGCTTTCTGTTAGGAACTACAGGCTTGATGCGTTGCTGGCTCGATGACTTTTGGCTAAGGGGTATAGGAATGCCCAAATGCACCTTGGACCAGCCACTTCTCCCCACAGAGACTCTGATGAGGGAGAATGGAAGAGGGAGGAGAGGGCTTGACTTCATTAGCTGATTAGCTGACAGCCCTCATGGAAGCTGGACTGCAAGGCCCAGACGGGGAGCTCCAGCCTAGAGAGGACCTTACCCCACCTTCATCCAGTTTCCCAACTCACCACTTGCCAGCCTCTGAAGGCTAAAGCAATGAATGGCCAGGTTCTCAGCAGAAAATGTGAAAGAGAGGGAGACAGAATGCTAGAGATGACCAGGCCTGGGGACAGCCTCCCCACCCTGACACCTGTCTCACCTTCCTCCCCACATCATTCCTCCACGCTGAGCCCCCAATGTGAGCCACGGTCTCACCCGCTCTCCCTCAATGTACCGAGAGCTCTGTGCTGACTCCTTCACTTTATGCCGCTGCTATCACTCTCTGGCAGGCTTCCCTGGTGGCTCGGCAGTAACGAATCTGCCTGCCAAGGCAGCAGATGCGGGTTCGATCCCCGGGTCGGAAAGATACCCTGGAGAAGGAGATGGCAACCCACTCCAGTATGCCTGCCTAGAAAATTTCATGGACAGGGGAGCCTGGTGGGCTACAATCCACGGAGTTGCAAAAGAGACAGATACGACTTAGCGACTAAACAACAATATCACTCTCTTGACCTTGGGCCAGGTCGTTCTCTCCCCCAGACCTCAGACAAGCCCCCCACCCCGTGATGAGGACTGAACTCCCCCACGACCAGGATTCAGGGCTCTTCTCCTGACCTGCTCATTCCTACCGGGACCCCTTCACTGGACTGATGCCCCCTCCAGCCCACAGACCCCTCTTCCTTCCTCTTCCTCCCTTCCCCTCACCCTGCCGGCCAGTCTTCCCGCACGAATGAGGAGGGAGCGTCCGGGCCATGACAAGTCTCCCCTGCTACCCTTGAACACCCTGCAGGTTCCCGCAATATGTATTTCATGCAGCTACTTCTCGGCACTGTAACAGACCCATTCCCTGTCTCACTTGTTTGCTGGGCTCGGGGTGCAGCTGTCTGTCTGTCCACTTTTGTGCCATCTGTCGTGGGTCGCCACTTTTTAGGGTGTCAGCTTGCTCTCAGGTATCACTTGCAAACATGCACTGGTGAAATGCTCAAGGCGGGAATGACTATCACTAAAGACAACTGAAAAAGAGGACCCAGGATCCTCGTAAATCCCCAAAATCCAGTCGGAGGCTCCTGAGTGCTCCAAGCCAGAGCCGGGCCGCTCAAAGGTCCCCGGGGGACAGTGGGCCAGTCCCGTAAAGAGGTGCCGAGGAACCAGCAGGCCGCTCACTCCCTCAGCTATGGAGGGCCCAGAGCTGGGTGTGCACATGGAAGGGGTCAGGAGGACAAATGGGGGTACAGGAGGGGTGCGCGATGGGGTGCCAGCTAAGTAAGGAAGCAGAAGCCACGGAGCAGAGCAGGGTGGACCAGGAGGCCAGCGCCCTCCTCAGCGGGACAAGCCAGCAGAGGATGAAACTGCAAATCTGAGGATCAGTAAGATCTGTTTCTCCTTCATTCGCGATTCCGCTCAGATCTCCTTCACTGATTCCCTTGTGACTTCACATTAAACTTTACTATAAGGCACAGCTTGTAAACAGCATCAAAACAATTTACTGCAGCCTTTATGTGCCCTGGTTTAAATAATAAATATTTTTATTTCACTCGTCTGTGAAATGAAACTCCTGGGGGGCCAAGTACGGAAAAACGGAGGTGGGAGAGGAGGTAGGGGTGGGGGACAGGAGCAGGAAATAAGGCAGTTTTGGGCAACGAGGGACTCCCAGACCTGGCTGGGAGGAGAAGCCCTTTCCACTCTGTCTCTGGGCTGCGTGTTGAGCACCATCCTTCTCGTTCCAGACAAGAAGCCAGTTCCACGGGGAAGGAGCTGTGTTGATGGGACAGCTCATCGGGGTCCCAGTAGGGCTCAGACACAACAGGCTCGGGATGACACCCCCAAGGGTACAGGCTGGGAGAGTCAGGCTGGGGAGGAGGAGGCCAAGGGGAGAGCTTTGGAGGAATGAGGTTTGGGGCAGGGGAGACATTCTGGGGACAGAACTGAGCAGGAACCTGGCGAGGTCCCTAGTGAGTCTGAGGCTGCGGGGACCCTGGCTCCTAGGTCCTGCGGCAATCAGAGCCCTGCCCCAAGACACAGCAGAAGCCAGTCACTTCGGGGATGCTCGAGCGGCAGGCCGGCGCTAAAGCTTCTTAAAGTAAAAATCATTCAAGCTCCCAGGTCTCTCACTAAACCTGAAGCGTCAGCAACCAGCCAGCTTGTTACTGCCTTTAACGAATGCCTTTCTATTTCCTGCAGAGTAAACAACTTGATTCCATTAGATGTTGTAAAATATTTACCAAGTGGCCAGGGTGGCTTCCTTCCTCCCAGCGTGAAGGAGGGAAGAAAGCTCCAGGTTAGGCCTCTGCACAAAGATTAACAGACATGGCCACAAGCTCCGGTCAGTGACCGTTCAAGACACACATCTGCCGGGGGAGCGGGGGCGACCTGGGAAAGGTGTGGTGAGAAGAAGCAAGACGCCGACAGACCCAACCCGCCTGGAAAGTGGAAGAGCGCTGAGCACAGCAGGGCTCCTGGACTGGCTCCTGATCAGGAGAACTAGTGACCCCCACACGAAACCCAGAGTTAATGCGCCCATGTTGGTTTCTTCATGCTGACAAAATTCCCATGTGATGTAAGAGGATAACATTTGTGGGGAACTGGGTGAAGGTATGCAGGAATGCTGTCCTATCTCTGCAACTTTCCTATGAATTGAAAATTATTCTAAACTAAAAGTTTAATTGAAAAAACAAAAAACTGAATGTGCTACCTTCCTGGAGGTGAGGGTTCTCCATTGTGTGTGGTAGGTGCGGTTTGGGAGCAGTCCACAGTGACAGGGGCCTTCCCTGTGTGTGACCTCACCCCAGGTCCCAGGGACACCCCTCTGTGAGTCTGGAGATGGTGACACCCCATCACTGGTGCTCCCCAGCTTCATCGTTCCCTCACTGAAATAAAGAGCTCATATTGATCGCCTTAAGAGAATGCCTTTAGCTGTACTCAAAAGGGACAGGAAGTGGCAAATATTTCAGAAATAGCTTAGTGGACATCCCGCCCGCCTCTCGTTTTCAACTCAAAAATAACAGCCCATCACTCAGCCACCCACAGCCACGTATGCCTGGGCTGACGGAACTCCCCCAGGAAGGAGAACAAGCATGCCGGCTGCCAAGGAGATACCCTCACTGGGGCACCAGTTAGCATGGCACAGAGCAGAACCAGCCACTGGGGCGGGCTGCTTTCCTTCTCTCAGCGTCAAGGAAACCAGTAACCTCCAAGGAGCTGCCGGGAGTCACAGGTCAGGGTGATGATGTCCCCAGCACCCCACACGGCACACAGTCACTCATCTCCTGCAAGCCCGGCCCTCCCCACGCCACGTAGTTGGGTGGATGACATCCTTGAGGTCACATCCTAGATGTCACTGGAGGACACACTCAAGGACAAAGCGGGACACTGGGCATTTTCACTTCGGACAGTTTTTCAGGAAGGGGAACAAGGAGCAGCAGCCTGGGGCCCACCGGGACATCCTCCTCCACTCGGCCCGGACACCCTCTCCCTCAGCCTCAGCCCGGCCACTCGGGCTGCCTTCCTCAGGCCAGCGGCTGACCCAGGGGCACATGTGCTCAGCAGGTGGAGAAGAGGCACAGGTTCCAGCAGCCTCGACAGCCTGGCAGCCGATGTGCCAGAAATCGGCGGTTTCTTTGGGAGCATCTGTCTTTTGCCTTCAAATCAGGGTTGCCAGATTAAGCAAATAAAAATACAGGATGCCCAATTAAATGTGAGTTTCAGATCAACTACAAATATACTTCGTGTGATATCTGGGGTACACTTACAATGAAAAAATTATTTGTTGTTTCTCTGAAATTCAAATATAACTGGGCGTCCTATATCTTATCTGACAGCCCTACTTCCAGCACAGGAGAGCCAGGGCCAGTGGCAGGGTGGAGAGGGGGGTGACAGCGTCAAGCCCTGCTGGTCCCCAGCCTCCATGCGTCTCATCCCATTTCCTCAGAGCTGAGCCCACCCCTCAGCTAGACAGAAAGGGTTTAAGCAGCTCCAGACACAGCAAAGCATAGCCCCAGTGCTCCCAACAGACCCTCCGTTGGCCCCAGGCCTTAGTCTTGTGATCCGCTTCTTAAGCCTGTGCTGAGATCCTGTTCGGCCCCTCTTTGAGGTCTGGTGAAGTGAAAGTCGCTCAGTCATGTCCAACTCTTTGCAACAGCATAGACTATACAGTCCATGGAATTCTTCAGGCCGGAACACTGGAGTGGGTAGCCTTTCCCTTCTCCAGGGGATCTTTCCAACCCAGGGATCGAACCCAGGTCTCCTGCATTGCAGGCGGATTCTTTACCAGCTGAGCCACAAGGGAAGCCCAAGAATACTGGAGCGGGTAGCCTACCCTTCTTGAGCAGATCTTCCTGACCCAGGAATCGAACCAGGGTCTCCTGCATTGCAGGTGGATTCTTTACCAACTGAGCTATCACAGGGACCTGCCTAAAATACAGGCCCTTTGCCTGACCTTGGGCCGCGGGCCTAAAGCCAGCTTACTGTGTGGAAGGCCACTTCTCTTGGGTACCCCATCCTCCCTGACTGAAGACAGCTACAGCCCCCAAAACCTATGCTGCCTACAGGTGTACACCCACCCACTCTACCTGCAGCGGGGTGAGCTCCTCACGCAAGGTGAGGGGAACTCTTCTCAGCCTGTTTTCCCCACCTGCCCTGTCCTATCCCCGGCCCATCTCCAGCTTTGATGGCCACAGATCAGATCTTAACCAGGTGTGGTGCCGAGCAGGACAGGCTTTGACAATAAGACCCACAAAAATGCCCCAGGAATCACGAAACCCAGACATCTTGTCGCATCCCCTGAGGCCCCTGCTACACTTACAGCCTGAAGCCCAGGACTATTCTCTGCTCCCATTGCCAGCCTTCCCTACAGACACGGCTGCTTCCAGGCAGCCCAAAAGTCTGATCAGATTGGCTTCTTAGTTATTCTGGCACCCATGCTTTCTTAACAAGGGGCATTAATATTTCACTAAAGACCTTTCATTCGCCTGCAGTCTTCAGACCACATTCTTCAAGGGACTAGCAAATCAGTCCCTTGAAGAAGGCTGGGAAGACCCTTCCTGACTCCACTTACTAGTTCCCACCCATCTTTTTTTTTCTTTCTTTTTTTTTTTTAATATTTAGGGTTTATTTTTTTCCATTTACTTTTATTAGTTGGAGGCTAATTACTTTACAACATTGCAGTGGTTTTTGTCATACATTGAAATGAATTAGCCATGGACTTACATGTATTCCTCATCCCGGTCCCCCCTCCCATCTCCTTCTCCACCCCATCCCTCTGGGTCTTCCCAGTGCACCAGGCCCGAGCACTTGTCTCATGCATCCAACCTGGGCTGGTGATCTGTTTCACCCTAGATATACATGTTTCGATGCTGTTCTCTTGAAACATCCCACCCTCGCCTTCTCCCACAGAGTCCACAAGTCTGTTCTATACATCTGAGTCTCTTTTTCTTTTTTTGCATATAGGGTTATCGTTACCATCTTTCTAAATTCCATATATATGTGTTAGTATACTGTAATGGTCTTTATCTTTCTGGCTTACTTCGCTCTGTATAATGGGCTCCAGTTTCATCCATCTCACTAGAACTGATTCAAATGAATTCTTTTTAATGGCTGAGTAATATTCCATGGTGTATATGTACCACAGCTTCCTCATCCATTCGTCTGCTGATGGGCATCTAGGTTGCTTCCATGTCCTGGCTATGATAAACAGTGCTGCGATGAACATTGGGGTGCACGTGTCTCTTTCAGATCTGGCTTCCTCGGTGTGTATGCCTAGAAGTGGTATTGCTGGGTCATATGGCAGTTCTATTTCCAGCTTTTTAAGGAATCTCCACACTGTTTTCCATAGTGGCTGTACTAATTTGCATTCCCACCAACAGTGTAAGAGGGTTCCCTTTTCTCCACACCCTCTCCAGCATTTATTGCTTGTAGACTTTAGTTCCCACCCATCTTTGAGCCTCTGTCACTACTTGGCAAGAATGTCCCACCACAAAGCCTGAGCAGAGTGAAAATCAACACTGTGCCTCGCTTCCTCCCTCCCTCCCTCCATCCTTCCTCCCTTCCTTCCCCCACCCGCTGAATTTACTGCAGGCCTCCCCTGAGTTAGGCACAGCATCAGGCTCTGTGGCTACAGGGAACAGCAAGTCAGGGTCCCTGTCTTCAAAGGGGTCACACATTATTTAGGGAGGGAGACAAGGGGACAGACATTTCACAGAAATGTGACAAATGCTTTCAGCCCCTGGGGTGAGCTGTTTACTTTACGGCTGTTCGGATTTTTGGGGAAAAAATGCTTGGCAATAAGACTGAAGTCACATTTACACATGTGTAGACTTATACTAGGCCACTCTGTCAATGTGGCCAAAGGTAACCTTGGCGTGGCTGGCTCCTTCTTGTCTCACCTTAAATGTCTCCTCCCTCAGAGACCACCCCCAACTGCCTGATCTAAAGTGACCCCATCACTCTCCCTCCCAGCTCCTGTCATGCCATTATGATGGCATTTCTTATGGCCTGGCCTCTCCTCTGTTCACCGGTCCTCCTGCATTCTTGCCTGTCTCCTTTGAAGCTACACCCTCAGCACCCAGAAAGTGCTGCTTCCAATGAAGTGTAGAGCACAAACGAAGAACAAATAAACAAACGGAAAGAACCACCACCCAGAAGTTTCCAACCTCCAGGACTCCTGTGAGTTAATTTCCTATATTCCAAAGCCTAACAAGCTTCATCTGTTTGCTTACCCTTGATAAAGCCCCACAAGAGAAATAAGATGTCACATTTTTTTTTTTGTCTTTGACTACAAGGATCTCAACTTGGTTAGTATTACTGGCTCCCTTGCTAATCACACACTCTAATTAGTGAATATATTTTGACTATTAAAAGTGGGAAAACAAAAGCATTATAACATCAAAGCTGTTTACTAAGTGGAAAACATCTTTCAAGACAGGAAACCTCAGAGCAAGATTAAAAAGTATGAAAAGGTTCTTGCAGTGGAGGAGAGACTAGGAATAGCTGTCCATTTTCTGGATGGCAAGACTAAGACCCAACCCTTATTGAGAGCAAGAAACCTGGGCCAGAGGTCTGCCCACTAAACCATCAGAGCAAAAGAGGCTGAGACTTGGCCATGAAAATAATGCATATAAAAGAAATCCTGTTCTAGAAAAGAGAGTAATTTACGTGAAAGCTGAAATTACTTGCAGCACAGATACTATGAATCTTCAGGCTTTCTGTTGTCAAACAGATCATCCATTTAACACTGGCAATCCTCAGAAGGGCTAATGAAAATTTGGAAAGAATGCACCCATTAGCAAGGTGCCAGTAAACTGCTTTTCATTTTCCCTAATATTTTAAAAAGCCTAAATGACATGGGCACTAACTCCTTGGAAGCTGGCCTTTGAACAGCTCTTTAAATGCTGGGGTTAAAGGTGCTGGATAAACCACTGCCTTGTCATTTCACTTGATTCACTGACTGGCCATTACAATGCAAAACTTTTCGAGCAGGAAGAGAACAGCCCAGGTCAGCTGAGATTCCAGATGCTGGAGCCAAAGGGACCATTGTACCATCACCTGCTCTCTGACTCTGGCATGCCCCTGCCACCCAAACGTCTGTTCCACCCACCTGCAGTGCACTGGATGCTATGAGTGGCCTCCTGTTGTAATGAGAAGCTTTGAGTAGGCTCACTGCGAAGGGCAGAGACTCCCTACTGGCCAGTCCCTGGCTATGATGGCCTAAAGGACTTGAAGGTCTCTACTTGAACTTTGGTCCAATGGATCTGTTTCTTCTTGTGCCTTCCAGAGCAGAGGAGATGAGACCCTGTTAGTACAGTCACTGGTTGCCTTATTTCTCTTATGAAAAGTGGTCCAGCCAGAGAGGAGCTGGAGCCACAGTTGAACCTGATAAGAAGACCTCGAGTTACGCTGGACAGGAACCAGACAGACCAGCACAATTTGAGAAGCCACGAATCCTTCCCATGCACACTTCCCTCCAACTGGAATGGAACCTGGTTTAGAAGTTAGATGTGTTCTTGAAGACACAGTTAAAATCTCAAACTTTAGGTCAGATTAAAAGCCCCAGGGCACAGCCAATCAAAGCAGCAGTTCTGGGTCTCAAATATCAGCGTGCCCTCAAACCACATAAAAAAGCCCATGAAATGTAGATTCCCAGGTTCTGCTCCCCAAATTCTGATTCAGGAGGTCTGGAGTGAGAATCTACATTTTAATAAGCTTCCCAAGTGATCCTGAGGAAGGCAGGGGATGAACAGACCACACACTGAGGAAACTCTTGAGTTGAAGGTGATGAGCTGGTTTACCCTTGTAAACTCAGTAGATTAAGGCTTATCCATTCCCACTTTCCCTCCGCAAGACACCTGTCTCAGAAGTGTGATCCTGAGAAAGGATCAGTGTTTGCATCAGTAAATCCAGAGGCAGAAAGAGCCAGAACCATCCCAGAACACTCCTGATTCTTGACCCAGGGCTCTCAACCTCGGGACCTGGGGAGCCCCTGGCCGGGTCCTATGACCTAAACCTTCGAAGCATCACCACAATCCAGTTTTAAGACCTATTGCTGCAACAACTTATATAGGGTCCAGACCATCCAGAGGTTCCGAGCCTTTGCCTGGGGCTATGCACTGTGGGGAAGCCCTTCTCAGAAAAAGGCTTATATGTGCACAAAATTAAATGCATAGTGTTACAGAGGAAACATTCTATTCAAATATGGCTTTTCAACAAATCTTAAGTTGATATAGCATATATGTGTTTCTTTATTAATGCATTCAACAAAATCTAGGAGGTTTAAGAACTACTATAATTTCAAGGCAGTAACAAGATAGAAAAGAGCTTCCCAGGTGGCTCAGCTGGTAAAGAATCTGCCTGCAATGCAGGAGACCTGGGTTCAATCCCGGGGATGGGAAGAGCACCTGGAGAAGGGAATAGCAACACACTCCAGTATTCTTGCCTAGCAGCCGCATCGCGTAAGTGTAAAGCTAGGGCCAAGTTAAGAAGCCCCATTCAGGCACTGAGGCACCAGGTCTGACTCCAGGAGCAAAGGACAGGTAACAGCCCTCTTTACAATTGTCAGGAAGGACAGTCGCCAGGAGCTTCACTTTTGTGTCATTGCATGACAACTACAGACTACCTGAGAGCACATGTTAACACTTAGCTAAGCTTAGTGACATGATAACGAGGCTTGATTTTGATGCCTGAGAATCAGGTTGGCATCCTGTTATTCTCCATCTGCCCTCAGATATATATTCTCTGACCATTCCCACCCTGCTCCGCACCCTGGGAGCTGACCCCTGCAGACCCATCCTGTACCTGGGCAACTGTTACAGAAACACCACCCCTCTCCTGCCCCTCCAGCCCTAGAGAGGAACTGCTTCCTGCTGGTGCTGGTCCTTGGGGGGTTCTCTGTCCCCTGCTGGCTTCCTTACCCCTGCCTACAGCTCTTTACAATGAAATAGTACTCTGTCATAAAAAAGAACGAATTTGAGTCAGTTGAACTGAGATGGATGAACCTAGAGACTGTAACACAGAGTGAATTAAGTCAGAAACAGAAAACAAATATCACATAGTAACACATAAATACAGAATTTAGAAAGATGGTACTGATGAACCTATTTGCAGGGCAGGAACAGAGACTCAAGACGTAGAGAAGAGAATTGACTTGTGGACACAGAGGGGAAAGAAGTTCAGTTCAGTTCTGTTGCTCAATCGTGTCCGACTCTTTGTGAACCCATGAAATGCAGCACACCAGGCCTCCCTGTCCATTACCAACTCCCGGAGTATACTCAAATTCATGTCCATTGAGTTGGTGATGCCATCCAATCATCTCATCCTCTGTCATCCCCTTCTCCTCCTGCCGTCAATCATTCCCAGCATCAGGGTTTTTTCAAATGAGTCAGCTCTTCGCATCAGGTGGCCAAAGTATTGGAGTTTCAGCTTCAGTATCAGTCCTTCCAATGAATACCCAGGACTGATTTCCTTTAGGATGGACTGGTTGGATCTCCTTGCAGTCCAAGGGACTCTCAAGAGTCTTCTCCAACACCACAGTTCAAAAGCACCAATTCTTCAGCACTCAACTTTCTTTATAGTCCAACTCTCACATCCATACATGAACACTGGAAAAACCATAGCCTTGCTAGATGGACCTTTGTTGGCAAAGTAATGTCTCTGCTTTTTAATATGCTGTCTAGGTTGGTCATAGCTTTTCTTTCAAAGAACAAGCGTCTTTAAATGTCATGGCTACAATCACCATCTGCAGAGATTTTGGAGCACCAAAAAATAAAGTCAGCCACTGTTTTCCCATCTATTTGCCATGAAGTGATGGGACCGGATGCCATGATCTTCGTTTTCTGAATGTTGAACTTTAAGCCAAACTTTTCACTCTCCTTTTTCACTTTCATCAGGAGGCTCTTTAGTTTTTCTTCACTTTCTGCCATAAGGGTGGCGTCATCTGCATATCTGAGGTTATTGATATTTCTCCCAGCAATCTTGATTCCAGCTTGTGCTTCCTCCAGCCCAGTGTTTCTCCTGACATACTCTGCATAGAAGTTAAATAAGCAGGGTGACAATATACAGCCTTGATGTACTCCTTTTCCTATTTGGAACCAGTCTGTTGTTCCATGTCCAGTTCTAACTGTTGCTTCCTGATCTGCATACAGGTTTCTCAAGAGGCAGGTCAGGTGGTCTAGTATTCCCATCTCTTTCAGAATTTTCCATAGTTTATTGTGATCCACACAGTCAAAGGCTTTGGCATAGTCAATAAAGCAGAAATAGATGTTTTTCTGGAACTTTCTTGCCTTTTCAATGACCCAGCTGATGTTGGCAATTTGACCTCTGGCTCCTCTGCCTTTTCTGAAACCATTTTGAACATCTGGAAGTTGTAAAATAGATAGCTAGTAGGAAGTCACTACATAGCACAGAGAGCTCAGCCTGTGCTCTGTGATGACCCAGAAAGGTGGGATTGGGGAGGCGGGTAGGAGGGAGGATCAAGAGGGAGGGGATAAATGTATACCTATAGCTGATGCATGTTGTTGTAAGGCAGAAACCAACACAACACTGTAAAGCAATTATCCTCCAATGAAAAATTTTAAAAGCTTTTTAAAGCCCCTTCACTAAGATCCTCTGAGCCAGTGTGTGCCAGCCGTTTCTTGCCAGCTGATACACCCTGCCCTGCTACATGACCTTAAACCAGGCACCCAACCAATATGAGCCTCTTAATCCATGGAAGGGGAATTGCAGCACCCGCTCCTACGGGGGGCTGTGTGGATGAAGCAGGATGATAGAGGGTCTAGCAGGGTGCTGGCCGGAGAAGCTCCTGGCAAGTCATCTTCATATTAGAGCCAGCAAGGTGCTCCCTGCTGCTTATTCCAGGTAAACAGACCTAGGGGATCTCCAGTCCAGAATGGCCAGAAGTATTCTGGGAGAGGTCTCTTGGAGACACACAGGGCTCAGAGGCCTCTTGCTCCTCAGAGCACTCAGCAACCAGGGGACCATTCCCCCTGGGAGGAAGAGGAGGAGGTCAGGCTGGGTGCCGGGGAGCCATCTGACTTAGGGGGTGACACCCCCTAGATTTTCTCTTCATTTTCCCTCTTCTTTCCCACTTCAGTTATACATCCCCACACCTGACAGGTGCACGGAGCTTTCAGAGATGATGCCCATTTGATCTTTACAATATTATAAAGTGAGCCTTACTACCCTACATATTTGGGTGTTGAGACAAAGTTCAGGGATATGGAAGACTTGTCCAGCATCACACGTCCCCCTGAGGACCAAAACCAGACCTCGTCCTTAAAATTTCTAACCAGTGTCTCAATTGCTTTCCCAGAAGAAAGAGCTCAGACAGACTGAACAAAACCCCCACCCTTCAGAAAGTCTTTGGGCTGGAAAGACAGCCTGTTGCACTGAGAAACATAAATGCATCAAAGAGACATGGCTGTCTATCTACTAGTCATTGAGTGTTTATGGTTTGACTGTGTAATTTAGTGAAAATAATGTCAGGAAAAAGCAGAGAGATAAAAGAAGCATCTTGGTGGTGGGATGGTTTAGTCACTCAGTCGGGTTCAACTCTGCGACCCCACGGACTGTAGCCCACCAGGTTCCTCTGTACTAGAGTAAGTTGCCATTCCCTCCTCCAGGGGATCTTCCTGTCCCGGGGATCGAACCTGGGTCTCCTGCACTGCAGGCAGTCTCCTTACTGACTGAGCCACCAGGGAAGTCCTCAAAAGAAGTATCTTATGTTTAAGTAAAAGGTGGAGAGTTTAAAGCCCTAACTTATTTTTTTATTTCCCAAGGGACAACATTTTCTTAACCTTTGTTTTAAGGGTGAGTGAGCCTGCCTGGAGTCTCTGCCTTCTTCCTTGCCCGTCCAACACGAAGGAGAAAACAGTGGTAGTTTTCTTGGGTTAAAAGCAGACATTGCAGCCCACTTCTTCTCTGAATAGAAACAATCTAGTGTTTTCTGTACCTCTCCTAAAATGTGACTTGGCCTGAATAAATATGACCAGAAATTCAATTTAATGTACGATGTCTTGGCGACGCCAAATTATATTCCACCCCCTCACCCCCACCCCCGGCTTTCAACAGGAATTCCCAACACTCCTTGAACACTTAGCAAGGACACCACCCCCAGCCCTCTCCCGTCCCCAGTGCTTGAGATGTTTCATGGTCATTAATCCCTACAGCACACCCAAGAGGGTGAGAGGTGTTATTAGCTGTACTTCACAGATGAGCAGAGCAGAGGCAGAGAGAAGCTAAATGGCTCCACCAAGAGTGATGAGGAAACTAGCCTTGCAGCCGGGACCGGAAGCAGGGAGGGCCCAGGTCAGGGGTTTTTCTATCAGGCTGGGGAGAAGCTGTTATGATCATGCAGTTGTTCCAGCAGCCCCTCTCTGCCCAGCATCAATCAGTCCCTCAAGCCTCCCGCTTTGCCAACAATCCACACGAGACCTGCAGACACACCTGCCTCCCACCCAGGGCCTCCTACTGAACCTGGACAGGCCTGCTAAAGAGGCCCCACCTCTGCCAGGTATAAAGCCCTTCAGTGGAGGGAAGGGGCTGATTACACACACTCCAGAGCTTAACAGGGGAAAGCAAGTCCATTCTGAATTGAATTTGCCTTCACAGAGCACGAGGAATCTGTTCATAAAACATTTGCTAACCATTAACTACAGTCTGGCTATTAAACGCTGTTCATAGCAGCACCTCAGAGGGGTGCCTCCCCAGTCTTGATGCAACTTTAACAGGCCCACGGCTGTCAGCATGGTTCCTGGGGCCCAGCTGCATAGCCCACGGCCGGGGCTGGGTGATGTGTCTAAGCTAAAGAGCTCTCCCAGTGAGTCTCGGCATTGGGGCCCAGTGGGGTCACCTCTCTCCAAGGGAAGCCAGTGTGGCCCAGGAGACACTCAGTTCTGCAGAACCAGCTAACTCTGCCCAGAGTCTGATTGCACACCAACTCCCCAGCCAGGACTCCCCACTGGGGGAAGCCCAAGACACGGCGGGCCCCAGGACAGATCTGCGATGAACAGGCTGCAGTAATCACAGATTTCTTCCCAGTAGGCTTTTAAGAGCAGACAGGTCTTCTCCTGGCTCTTCGTCCTGCATTTCTTCTCATCTTCCCTTCCATTTCCTTCTTAAGTGTTGGTGTTTCTCTTTCCAGCTTTCAAGTGACCACCCCCCCCCACCCCCCACAGTGGCCATCCACACTCAGGCAGTCAGCCATCACCCAAATGCCAAACTCCACCAGGGCTCTCTCCTGAGCTGCAGACTCCCTAAGAGGGGTCCCGTTTGGACATCCCATCAACCCTGCAAACTCAGCCTGGTTCCAGCCTTATCTCCACCTCCCAAGCCCAACGTGCTCTTTCTCTACCCAGCTCCAAACACAGCTGCAAGTTATTTCCTCCACTCAGTTTCTCAAACCAGACATTTGGTCTCTTCCTTAATTTTTCTTCCTCAACCCTCACAAAAGGGATTATTAATTCTACTTCCAAAGATGTCCAGCATCTGCCTCCTTCCTCGCTCCCATTACAAATAAAATCATCCCATCCCAGTCAGGACTCCCATCATCCCTCCTTAGGACAACTGAGCACCTCTTGCTCCTCACTCCAATTCACTTCCTCGAAAACGTCATCAGGGTGGTTTCCCCAAAACTAAGGAATGACCATAAATTTCCCCTTCTGGAAACAAACTCTTCAAACCTTCCACCTTGGCACCCAAACCCTCTGGCCAGTCTCACCTCCAAAGACCCTCCCCACTTACCCCAGAGTACTGTGTGACCTTGAAAGCACCAGCATCGTGATACATGAAGGGTTCGCTCACACCATTTCCCCTGCCTGGACTGTTCTTTCCTTTATCGCTCATACTTTCAGCCCAGTTTCCAGGACTTTTCAGGATAAAGTCTTACAACCGACTCTAAACCTGCTTCTTTTCTCAGTATTCATCACTACATCTTATAAACCTTCCCCCACGTACCTACTGTCCCCACTCACACTGAAGAGTCCTTGAAGACAAGATCTAAGCTTAAGTTCATTCCTACTCTTAACATTTCATACAGTGCCTGAACCAAACGGTTTCAATAAAATCTTGAAAATGAACTGAATTCCTCCCTGGTAGTACTTGAGAATACTCTTGCCTAGAAGCAAAAGATTTGAAAAGATAGGAGGGGACTTCCAAGGTGAGAATTTCATTCTCATTTCAACCCTATTGGGCAGAGTCCTCTTTCACAGATGGCAAGAGAGGAAAATGGCCAAGTTTCCTAGCCAGGTCCACCAGAACACGGAACGGATGTCACATCTACACTGGTGCAGAGTAGCTCTCTCCTCCGAAGAACCTGCTGCAAATCCTTGATTCCAGTGGCAACAGAGATTGAGACTCCAGTGGGCACAAATCTGTTTTTGCGCTCCTACTGTGTGCAAGGGTACAAATAAAATGGAAGGTAGTGTCTGCCCACATGGCTTTCAGGCTCCGTGGAGAGTCTAGACACAACCGAGAGAGTAGGATAATGTAAGTTAATATCTAGATTATCAGAGCTAGAGACAATCTTCAGGGCCAATTCCTCCAGTGCTTTCCCCTACCACCCTCAGAGACCTGGATTCTACAGGAACATGGAGAGAAAACGGGCTGTAGAGTCTGTCCCAAACCCTGGTCCCCTAAAACCAAAGCTACACTTTGCTGCTGCTGCTGCTGCTGCTGCTAAGTCACTTCAGTCGTGTCCGACTCTGTGCGACCCCATAGACGGCAGCCCACCAGGCTCCGCCATCCCTGGGATTCTCCAGGCAAGAACACTGGAGTGGGTTGCCATTTCCTTCTCCAGTGCATGAAAGTGAAAAGTGAAAGGGAAGTGGCTCAGTCGTGTCCGACTCTGAGCGACCCCATGGACTGCAGCCCACCAGGCTCCTCCGTCCATGGGATTTTCCAGGCAAGAGTACTGGAGTGGGTTGCCATTGCCTTCTCCAAGCTACACTTTAACCTGGTTCATATCTGTGACATGGCAGACATCAATCCGACGAAAAGGATTCACCAAGGGTAACATGTGAAAGTTAACAGCTATTCTAATTCCCTAGATCATTCAATTAGCTTATGGAGTAGCCAAGACTGTATTTTACGTGTCAGAATACATGGCTCAGGGGAAACTGATTTCTATTGGACTGGCAGATTTCAGATCATCCAACTGGATCTTGTCAGACACCTCTGCCCCTTCAGATCTGAAGCCAAGAGCGTACTTAGGTCTCGTTCCCCACCCAACATGGGTCCTCTGCCTTTGCAGTGCTTTCCCACCAAGGCTCTGGCTCACGAAGTGAACATCTCTGTCTTAAGGAAAGAGCTGTGTTCCTTGTGCTGGGTATCCCTCAGACCTATGCATCCGGGTCCTCCGCTGGCCTTGCAAGGCCCAGGTTGCAGTAGTCAGAGCTCTTAGGTTCAGCACACAACCCAATGCTGCTTCTCAGATATGCCTCTGCTCTGAATAAACACGGTGGGGGGAAGGCAAGCAGGACCAGGAAAGAAGGACTAAGGATATTTTCGAAAACTACACAGCCAGGTCCTCTCCGGGGAATAACTTTTCCTTTGTCTGTATTGATCTCCAGAATAAACAGAGAGGAGAAGGGAGAGAGCAGTGAAAAACTGTTAGTACGGTTAAAGAGATTCATCTCCTCCTTCATTCCCGGCAGATTAAGCGCTCAGAGTCTCAGGCTGGCCGTGCTTCTCCTCGGGGATGAAAAGTGGGGGCGATGGAGAAGCAGCTGGAAGCAAGCCCTAAACTGAATTCTTCCTTTCCAGATCAGCCCTGAAGACCCCCTCTGGGCTCCCACTGAGTTAGAAACCTATGCATCCATCTACATACTTTATCACTCACCCTTTTATTATTTTAACTGTTATATGGATGCTTGAAGTCCGCCTGGAGGGCAGAAACAATGCCTGATTTTTGTTTGCTTTCTATGTTTTTGTTACTTTATATTGGAGCATAGTTGATTTACAACGTTGTGTTAATTTTTTCTGTACAGCAAAGTGAATCAGCTATATGTATATGTGTGTGTGTTTCCCCCTTTTGTGGATTTCCTTCCCATTTAGATCACCACAGAGCACTAAGCAGAATTCCCTGTGCTATACGGTAGGTTCTCATTAGTTATACATAGTTATACATATATCTATTTTATACATAGTAGTGTATATATGTCAATCTCCCAATTCACCCCACCCTCCCTTCCCCTCTTGGTATGATCAGTTTGTTCTGTACATTGGTGTCTCTATTTCTGCTTTGTCAATAAGTTCATCTGTTTTACACTTCTGTCTTTAAGCCTCCCCCTTCCTCTCCCCTCCCTCCAGGAGAGGCTGAGATGACCAGGGAAGAGCATTGCTATGAGTTAGCCCAGATCCCTCCTTTCTATTACAAGGTTGTGGGAACTTAGGCAAGTTCACTGATTCTCTCTGGCTCCATTTTCTGCACAGGAAAAGTAGGAGAATAATTTTCAAGAGTGGTTAGAATTAAGACCAAGTCTAGCTCAATGTCTGATAAATCTCAGTGGACAAGATTGACAGGGTGCTGGGTGGGGTCAGCCAGCATCCCACCAGTAAGAGGCCAGGAGGAAGGCCTAGGATGGCCTAATGCTACCATGCACCTTTCAGACCCACCACTTTGGCAATGGCCCCTCCTGAGTCTCAGATTTCTAGGTTCTGCTCACCATCATCAGATTTAAAAAATGCTGTGTGAGTCGAAGCACTGTGAAAGGACTCACATTCAAATTGCACAGGGACCTTCTGCTCTGAGAAAGACCACAATCAGCCATTCCTCACATCCCCCCCACCCAGGTGCCCAACAAATCCTGGGTGTCCAGCAGATTTGCCTTGGGCACCCAGGGGGAGCAGGACAGCAGGGCAGAAGGAGGAGGTGGGCCTGGGTCTGGGTTCTAGCTTTGATACATTCATGCCAAATAGCCCCAACTGCCCCAAAAGGCAGTAGACTACCATGCCCAGAGGGTATGCCTTCAGCTCAGGATGCAAATCCCTGCCCAGCCTCTCCCTAGCTGTGTGACTTAGAGCAAGCGGCTCCACTTCTCTGAGCCTCCTGTTCCTCAGCTTGCTCCCAGGGCTGCTATGTGAGAGGAATGAGATCCTAGGTAAGGTGCCTCCCCCAGAGCAGGACATCACATGGCAGATGCCCCCTTCCTGGGGCCCTGATACCCGCTTCCCAACAACCCAAAGGTTCCACTCTGTGTACCCACTGTTAAGATGCTTCTCACCAACAGACTCCTCAGCTGCTCCATCCTCAGGCCACCCCAGGGGCCAGAGCATCACTGTCCGAAGCAGAGAGAAGCATTATAACACCCTCCCCTGGGGTAAAGCACCGTCAGAAGCTAGAGGAGTGAGGCTGAGGCTGGGACAGTGGCCCAGTTACTCAGGACTCTGACCAGAACTCCCAGTGGCCGCCAGAGGGAGGAACTGGGGGAGAGGGCATCCAGCCACCTGTTAAGGGTCTCGCTTTGCTGGTGTGAGAGAAATAAGGAGCTTCTTTATGTCCTCGGGCTGAGCAAGCAGGGAAGGAGCTGTGCAGGGAAGGCTTAATTAGAGCTCTTTCCCTCAGAAATGCTGACACGGGCTGGACAGGAACTACCTCTTGGCCAAAACATCCTCATCCTCAAGATCCCGCCGTAATGATAAAATCGACTGCAGATACTGGTTTCTGCGCTCAGCAGAAAGGCCAAGAAGCAGGAGACTGGGGGGGGGTGGGGGGGTGGCACTGGCTGCAGGCCCACCTCACCCATGTGCGGGGATGCTCAGGACGCCAACCCCAATCCCCTCCAGCAAGGGGAGCCCACACCCACCAACACCAGTGATGCGGCTGGATGGTGCTCACTTCCGGCTCTGCCAAGGATTTCTTTCTGCCCCCAGCAGCCACGGCATCATCCTTCCCTCAGGGACTACTTCATCCACTCAGACTCCCTCCCTCTGGTTCTAGGGTAGCAGATGCACCCTGGGTCCTTCTCACCCAGCCACTAGACCTTCCTGGCCATCCATCCTCAGTTCAGTTGCTCAGTCATGTCAGACTCCTTGCGACCCTATGGACTGCAGCACGTCAGGCTTCCCTGTCCATCACCAACTCCTGGAGCTTGCTCAAACTCATGTCCATCAAGTCAGTGATGCCATCCAACCATCTCATCCTCTGTCATCCCCTTCTCCTACTGCCTTCAACCTTTCCCAGCGTCAGGGTCTTTTCCAATGAGTCAGTTCTTTGCACCAGGTGGCCAAAGTATTGGAGCTTCAGCTTCAGCATCAATGAATATCAGCTTCAGCATTCAGTGAATATTTAGGACTGATTTCCTTTAGGATGGACTGGTTGGATCTCCTTGCAGTCCAAGGGACTCTCAAGAGTCTTCTCCAACACTACAGTTCAAAAGCATCAATTCTTCGGTGCTTAAGCTTTCTTTATGGTCAAACTCTCACATCCATACATGACTACTTGTGGATGAGGGCAAGGTAAGCTAGCAGGAAGATCCCCTCCAGCCTGGATGATCCAAACGAAGATGAGGAAGAGAATTGGGGGCCCAGCCTGGCACCCAGATAGGGAGTCCAGAGACCGGAGAAGCAGCCCCCTCTCCGAGCCAAGGACAAGGGGCAGAGGCAGAATCACTGAGGCCTGGGCTGTCTCCACCACATCCTGAGGACTTAACAGAACACCCAGCTTCTCCCCAAGAGTCCTTGCGGCAGGCAGACACATTTGCTCAGGAAGGTGGGGCATATTCAGGTGAGTGGATCTATCATGAAACTGGGCAGGATCCCTGGCTCAGCCCCTAGGGGCACTGAGACTGAGGTTGCCTTCCATGCCACAGGTGACCCAGCATCAAGGGTAGGGGGGTCTGTCCTATTGCAAAGGGAGGACACAGGCGCAGGTCCTGCTCGTGCAGTAAAAATGACCCTCTGTTACAGACGCCGCACTGCTTTCTCTCTCATCAGCTCACTGAATTTTCATCTACGTTTTAGAAAGTGGGTGTGACTCACTCCACTTTTTAGACAAGGACTGGGGCTCAGAGGTGCTCAGTGACCAGCTCAATGTCCCCCTGTGGCTGAGCCATCTCCAGGCAATCTGGACACACTCAGCAGTAATGTTCCCACGAGTCACGTTCCATGGGAGATGTGGGCAGAAAGGCTGGGGACATGGCGCCTCGTCCCTGAGTCTGCTCTGCCTTCCTGCAGGTGTGGATTCTATCCGTCTGGACAGCAACAAACTTTAGGAGCCTCCACTCCCCATCCCACCCCCAGCTCTACTCAGAAAGGGGATCCAAGTCACTCCCTAAACTGGAGCCTCTGGTTATGACTGTGGGGCCTGGCCCTGCAGGTACCTGGGTTCTGGCTGATTTTGAAGGAGAATAAAGGGCTGCACCCCAAGAAAGGCCCCTAACTAACAGGATACTCGCTTTAAGCTATCCCCCTTCTCCTCCCAACCCCAGAGGATCCAAACCAGACGCTGAGTCACCCTGGGAGTAGCACACGGCCACTCACCACCAGCCCCTGGCAGCCCAGGACAGCAGTGGAGCCCTTGGTGTTTAAGAGGATGCTGGGTTATTCACAACACAATGGAAACAGTCCCACCGACCGAGGAACAGGTGAATAAAATGAGATACATCTATACAAGGGAATATTGTTTCCCAGTTCAAAAGAATGCAGGGTATTTATGCTCCCATGTGGATGAACCTTGAAAACAAGTTAAGTGAAAGAAGCCAGTCCCAAAGGACCGCACCTTGTATGAACTCATTTGTATCCACTGTCCAGAACAGGCAAATCCATACAGACAGAAAGCAGACTCTGGGCAGCAGTGGCTGGCGGGGTCAGGATGGTGGGATGAAGATGTTCTGAGAGTACGACGATGGTTGTATGGACAGTGATGGCTATACACCCTGTGGATACACTAAAATACTGAACGTATACTTTCCATGAGTGGGCTTTATGGTATATAAACTATATCTCAATAAAGCTATTAAAAAATAAGAAGATGCAGGGTCATGTCCTTTATCTTCCTTTCTGGAGAGGGATAGGGAAAAAATCAGTATCTCAGAAACAGCATTAAATATCCTCATGATTATTTACCCCCGGGCCACATCAGAAAGGCCAGAGGGTCTGTATTCATTGGAGTATATTTGTCTATGGACAGGTTTGATGCCGGCACCTGCCCTACAATCATCATGCTTATCACTGCCTGCATCCTGGCTCTGTCCTAAGCACTCTGCTTGTATCCCCTCATTTATCCTTCACGATCGTCCTACAAAGGAAATGCTTTTATTACCCGCACTGGACAAACGAGGAAATGGACTCCCGAGAGGTTAAACGTGCTGTCTTGCCCGAGGACAGGCAGGCCCTGAGTGTGAAGTGGGCAGTGCATCTCTGGAGCCCTCCCTCTTCCCCCTGACCCTGGGAGGGCTCGCCGCAGGAGCTGATCCCCCACAATAAAAACCAAACTCACGATAGGAGGATGTCTTTTTCTTCCCGAGAGGCCTCAGGCAACGATGAGATGAATCTCCTTTTAAATGACTGTCCACTGCTGTGTGTGATAGCTCCTTGGTTTTATCTAATCCTCCTCAGCTCACGTTACTGCTGACATTTGTCTCCCCCCATCCCAATGGGCTGATGAACAGCCTTGCTCCGTGAGAAGCCGGCACTGTGACAGGGAGGAGGGAGATCCATCAACACTAGGCCAGACCCGGTGAAGGAGCGGAGAACAGCTTAATCACTCAGCCCACAGCCAAGCCACACTCTCCTCCATCCACCTGCACCTCTCCCCGGAGTTCCACAAAGCATCCTCCAAGACCCTCTGGGAGGAAAGAGACAAACCACCTGAGCGGAGTCCCAGGATGTTCAACGCAATCGTGCATTCAAGCCTGCTTCCCGCGTGCTCACCCAATTGCCGAGTACCAGTTGGAAATCCAGCCAGTGTTTGTCTACCCTCCCAAAAGGAGCCCAGAAACAAACCTAGGATGTCAGTTTGAGGGCTATAAAGGGGACACTCTAGGTCCTAACATCCTTCTAAACACAAAGGGACTGTAGAAATCTTGCCCAGGTCCTGTCCTCAGACACAGAGGTGTTTCTGTCCCCCTGTTGGGGCCCTGACTCATAGGCCATCTACTTCCACCTGCCATTTCACGCTGAACTTACACAAGCTTGCAGTTAGGCTTCACAAGCCCTGTGATTCATCCATTTTCTACCAGCCCGAAAACGGCTCAGCAGCAATTTATCAGTGTACCCAAGGGGAGGCGGCTGACAGCCGTGAGCCGGTGCAGCCGAAACAAGCAATGCTGTGAACCACGCTTCTAATTTTAATTTGAAATCCTATATCCTGGAGCCTGAATTTTTTTCAGGTGCATCCAAATTCCAGTGTGTAGCAAATGCCCAAACCACTGAGTGGGTGGAACAATCCAAGATCCTTTGCCCAATTGCAAAACTGCAGATTTGGAAGTGTGGGTTCAATGTCTGCAGGACAGAGGGAGGCAGCCCTACTCGGGCGCGGGCACACGCTTGCAGGAGCAGTAAGGGCCGTCTTTACTGGCAGAGAGATGCCAGGGCTTTCCTTGAACCTGGAGAAAAGTAGAACCAGGGTCAACCAAGGATGCTTATCATGAACCTGAGTCCTCTTCAGACTTGTGCTTCTGCAGCTGTTTCCTGAACAATGTCCAAAGGACAGCGGCGCATAACGAAGAGCCAGAGGCTTCAAGGACAGTCACCTGGATCTAAAACCAAAGGTGGATGGAGAAGCTTCATTCAGAAACTGATGAAAAAGTGACATCTTCTTCCTCATCGCAGCCATTCCAGGTTCTTTCATTGCCCAGCCACACAGAGGCAGGGCCCAGGAGCTTCTGACTCTGAGTGTCTCTACTGGCCTGTCTTGTCTTACAGAATTGCTGGGCTCACCTGGTCCCAGGAACTTGCCGCACAGCTTCTGAGCTGCTCCCAGGCCCTCCTCACCTGGCCTGGTGTGTCTGGGCCTCTATCCTTCTCTTAGTTCTGGTGTCTCTCCCATCCTTCAGACCCTTCAGAGGGCTTCTAGGCTCTGAGGCAGAACTGCCTTCATCACTGGCAGGTCCCAGTGCAAACAAAAGTGCAGTTTGTTCTGCTCCTTGTTCAAAAAATCATTAAGAATTTCAAGAGCAGACTTGAAGCCAAGCACAGAGCCACATGCGGCTGCATGAACCGCAGGCCCAGAAAGCCGGCCATGCTCTGGGAGCTGCCCTGAATCAGACATCTGGACTGGAGGTGCTGAGAATCCCCAGAAGAGGAATTGTCACCCTGGGACAGTGTGGACTGTGGGGCATAAAGTCCATTATGTGTGAGCAAAGAGGGAATCAGGAGGGGCAGAAAGGGAGGTGACAGAGACACATGGAAGGAGAGACGCACCTGGCGAAAGAGAAGCATTTCAGGATGGGAGGACGGAATGCAGGGCATGATCACCTTGTGCTGGGTGGACCAGGGGGCGGGGGGAGCCTAGAGCGGCCCCGGCTCAGGTGTGCTCACTCCCCTCCCCTGCTCTAATTTGCCTGGACAGTTCTGCTTCCTTGGCTTCCCCCTTAGTGGACCCACAGACCCACAGACTCCTGCAGCTGAAGGAGACCTGGAGGACATCCTGTCCCACAACAGACGATGTCCCTACAGGACTCCTCACAGTGTGTGGGGACCAGCAGACTTCCCCTCCCCTTGCAGATGGGGCCAGAGGGTGAGGGAAGCCATTTACACTAGGACCCCAGGCAGAAGTATGCCGGACGGGGTGGCCTAGCCACCGGACTCCAACCTTGTGCTCCTGCGCCTTGCTCTGGCCTTGATAATTGTCTGTGTATCTTAAGCCCTACTTTCTCAACATATGATAATAAACTGTCTTGTGCACTTAAACACCTGAGTGTTGGATACATGGAAGAAGATGTGGGTAAGGAAAATACCCGGGTTCAGAGAAAACACCAGGAATCAAAGAGGCCAGGCAATCTCTGCTGGGAAAATCACTTCTTGGTGATGAGAGCTAGCGGTCACCTGGGAATAGCAACTTAAGGACTCTAACTGGAGTCCAACAGCCTGGACCCAACACTCAGCAGCTCTAGGATCTCGGACAAAAGATGTAACTATTCTATGCAGAGAGTGACTCAGAACAGGGCTTCCACCATCCCCATGCATCTTTCACACGCAAATCTGGCTCAAGCATCCTTGAGCCTCCCCCGCTGGCCCCCACCCAGAAGTGGCTCCATAAAGACCTCTTGATTGACCTGCAGACAATCAGAAATCATCTCGGGGTAGTAGAAACACGGGTTGGAAAAGCGTTTCTTGACTGGTACAGGATGCATGTCACAGCTGGTTCTCACAGCGCTTCCGAGAAATAGAGACGAACATCAAAGAGAGGTCTGGCTGGACCGCACCCAAGCTCGAGAGTGACAGCATGTTTACAAGAGCTATTAGGGGCTGCTGCTCTTCGTATGCTTATGGGGTGATTTACTCCACCAGGGCTGGCAGGCTGCTCTTTTGCCTTTCACTGTTGAATTGATTATTGAATCACAAATATTCCGTTTGCATAACATGAATGAACTTCAAGGCAAGCAGGAAGTACAAAGCCCACAGTAGAAAGACCTCTCCCCAACACTGGGCTCTGAGACTCTGGCGGGTTCTACACACGCATTCGTGATTCTGGGAGAGAACTCCTTCTAAAGCACCCCACAACTCTGACAGCCATGTGAACTGACCTGTCTGTCAATCTGGCCAGAAACTGTCTTCTCACAAGCATACCCAGGTCACCCATGGACCAGAAACCACAATATAGAAGGAACAGCTGGGAGAAGTGGAGGAAAGACTGGGAAGTAGCAGGCAGGGACATGATGCTGCCCATGTGCATTTAGAGGGCTGTCCTGCTCAGGGTTCCCATTTATTGACCATCCACTATGGTCAGGCACCATGCAATGCAATCCTTCCAATAAACCTTCCAGGTTACTCACTCTTCTATATGAACAAATGGAGACTTCAAGAAGTTCAGTGACTGGCCCAGGAGAAGTTGAGGGTGCAAACCCATGGTCGGCCCACAGTTCATTTAGAACCATCTCTGCTTCCCTTGTAGCTCAAATGGCAAAGAATCCTACAAGGCAGGAGACCTGGATTCATTCCCTGGGTCGGGAAGATCCCCTGGAGAAGGGAATGGCAACCCACTACAGTATTCTTGCCTAGAGAATTCCAAGGACAGACCATGGGGTCGCAAAGAGTCGGACATGACTGAGCAACTAACGCTGCTCCTATGAACATTCTGTCTCCACGTCTCCTCATACCCCATGTCCTCTGATGACTCCCTCTGAGCAATGAGGGAGGGGCTCATAAAGCAGTAACAGTGGGAGGGGAGGGTCTTAGATGACCACTTAGAGTGAGGGCACTGCCTCTCTGTATGATGAGCACTGTTGAAGCACTGATGCAAATACAAAAGAAGCACTAGATTGTGTGTGTGTACCTTTGTGGATGTATACACACAGATTTACACATACGCATATAGAGAGTGGCCTCAAGAAACTCATAATCCATTTGAGAAAATAGGAAACAATGAATAATACAATAACACTGTCTAACTGATTTAGACAGTAAGAACCACATGTAGGATAACTATATGATTTGTCATCCACACTGGAATGCTCTCAAGAATGAAAGGAGACACTGCTAATAATTGCACTGGGAAAAAGATATAAATGGAACTGGCCAAGGTGAACCAGGATGTAAGGTCACCTCAAGTAGCTAGATGGTCATAAACCCCAGCCAAACATACCCAGAGTGCACTTTCAAGTGTCCTATACAAGTGCTGAGTTCTGCACAGTACCATCCCACCACATCCTTGTCCCTGTGACAACAGCACTGAATCCTCTCTTATTATTCATATTATTATAGTAACAATCCTTTTAATAAATGCAGTTTTGCTGATTAGATATGCCTGACACTGTGCTAAGCCACTAGACATCAGCTTGTTTGAGTCTCACGATAAGAGAGGGGCATTATTTAGACCCATTTTACAGATAGTAAAACAGGGAACAAAGAGTTTTGGTTAAGTGACATGTCCGGTGGCCACAACAGTGAGTACTCCAGCATTGCCTGAATATAAAGGGCATTGTCTTAATACAAACTGTAGGTTCTGACCTGTATTCCTCAAGGAGGTTATGAAATGCAATACACACACCCATCTTTCACCACCCACAGCTCAGCTCCTGCCATTTCAGGCAGTTTTCTTCTCTCCATTATAACATCTGTTTCCCTACTTAACATCTGTCCTTGCTTTCCCTTCAGTTATCTCAGGAAATAATACTTTTTCCTTCTCTCTAAATATCACTTTCCCTGTTTCCATTCCTGTTACAAATCTCCAAAGATGCTCACTAATCTTGTTTGATAAGCCTGAGTTCCTTCATCAAGGCAAATGAAAGTCTAAGTTGTAAAATAAAATTTAAAATAATAAACAGTTATATCCTCCAATAATGACACTGAAAGTGCCCAGAAGTTCCCTTGTACAATCCCCAGAAATCTCTATTTACCTCTTCATCTGTCTTTAATTAAACCGACTTTTCCCTGGGTACCAGCAAAATACACACATTTCTCACTCAGTTTCATCAGCCTTGGGTTTCATCCCCTGGTGAGGTGGGCAGCCACAGCACTGCCTATTTTCCATTGCACATGCATCGCATTTCAGTGTGGGTCTACACTGAAAGGCTATGATTGTCAGGCCGAGGAACCTAAGATTCATCATGCTGTGTCCACGGGGAAATGTGTACCAGGTCACAGATGGAGTTGTTCAGTACCACCCTGGGGACAAGAGCAACCAGCGGAGGCCACAGGGCTCAGGTTGGGAGCTAAGGACATTGCTATGTCATGCCAGAAGTGACAACGCAGGAGCAAAAGTGCAGAGATACAGGCATTCTTAAGAAAAGACGGGCTCCAGCAGAGACTCTGCTGGGTCTGAAATGAGTAGGCTGGAAAAAAGGCCACGACCAATTATGCTCATTAATCAGCAGGGACAAGCGTCAAAAGTATCAGGCTCTGATATGGCAGAGAAAGTTCAGGCTTGTTAAGGAGGAGAAAACTTGAATGGTGATGATCCTGCTCAACAACTTGCGCGTTTCAGCCAGGCTTTGAAGATGGTAATTAGGTTTGATAACATTAGATACATAAGTTCACCAGGTTTGCCCCTCCATTCCTGTCTTAATCAGCCCTTCCCTTATTAAAGGAACACAGATTGAACTGAAAACCCTATTGTTTTAAAGGTTACCAGAAAATTGCATCCAGAGTTAAAGCCAACTAAATGACTTTAGAAGAAAGGGTCGAGATTGGAATTTCTCATCAAAGCAATCCTGGGAGGATTTAGCCTACTAAAGGTTTCTCTTTCCACTCCCTGGACCCAGGTCAAACCAGCCCACTTATCCTGCTGATGTGAGCTGTCCTGGGGCCAGCCTTGCTACAGTACCAGGACCAGGGAGCCCCCAGGCCCTGGCTCCTGCCCACTCAGGACAGTGTTCACTCATGGCAAAGATTCAGAAGCTGGGCAGCCTGGTGTGGCCCCCAAGATGAGCAAAAGAGAAGAGAAAGGTAAGTGAGGTCAAGGCATGGGACAAGATACAGGCTGAGAGAAAGCGGGTGCCAGAGAGCAGGGCAAAGCAGGGTTAGTGCATAGATCAGAGGAGCACAGGGCTGTGGACTCAGGCACTTCAGCTCCACTGGAGCAGGAAGCTGTGTGTGTGGGCAGGCCTGCCGTTGTACACGCCCATCTCAGGGCCGTGGAGGGAGAACAACGGAGCTACATAGGGGGCCCAGGGCTCAGCTGCAGACCATTTTTAATTCACGAAAACATCAAGAAACAGAAATGCATCCTCTGATATTTGGCTCAAGTGACCACATCTTTGGGAAACCAGGTTGTCTGAACCAAGAGCCATAGCCCAGGTCCCACATCCAGAGGGAAGATGATGGCCAGGAAGAGCTGCTCCTGCAATCAGACAGTCACATACGCTCATGCTTGTGCTTAGAAACAGCATGGGAAACCAAATAAAATATATTACCCTGAATAATAGGGAGAATAGCATTGCCAGGTAAAATACAGAAGCCCAGTTAAGTTTCGGTGTAAGTAAAACTTATACTGCCCCATGCAATATCTGGGACATACTTACTAAAAAAACATTCATTGTTTATCTGAACTCCACATTTAACTGGGCATCCCCTATTTTCACTTGCTAAATCTGGCATCCAGAAAACCATGTAATATCCATTCTATACCTAGACTCTAAGTGCACTTCTGTGAAAGTCCAGCAAAGGACAGCTATAAATAAACAAAAGTTAGATGTTTGTATATGGAAATTAGTTTTTAAAAACCATTACTTTCCAGAAGAGGGAGACTAAGAGGAGAAATTACTCAAACCCAAGCATGAATTATTACAGGAAACACTGTGCTAGGAGACTCAGAGGACATGGTTTCTTGTCCCAGGCTTGTGACCTACGCGAATCACATATAATAATTTTTACATCAAAGAATTAGTTTGAGGATGGACTAGGAAATGTGTATTTTCTTTCCAATCCTAAAATATTATGATTCAATTCAATTAGAACTATATGAACAGGGTGGAACAAATGTATTTATGTTCCAAGTCCTAGAAAAACAAAACTAGAGGGCACCCGTTTCAGCTTAAAAGATGCAGGTTCTTTCTTTGCAGGTCCCTTCTTTCTTTTTTAACATATCCATCATCTCACATATTTACTTTGGGGGGAGGGTAAGAACAATTAAATTTACTCTCTTAGAAAATTCCAAGTATATAATCTAATTAACTAGAGTCGTCATCATGCTATATATTAGATCTCCAGAATTTCTTCATCTTTCATAATTAAAACTTTGTACCCTTTGACCAACACCTCCCCATTCCTACCCCCACTGTAACCACCATTCCACTTTCTGCTCCTATGAGTGTAACTGTTTTAGATTCCACATACAAATGAGATCATGAAGTGTTGCTCTTTCTGTGTCTGGCTTATTTAACTTAGCATAATGTCCTCCAGATTCATCCGCATTCTCACAGATGATAGGATTTCCAACTTTCTTATGGCTGAATAACATTCCACTGCATATATAAGCCACATTTTCTTTATCCATTCATCTACTGGTAGACATTTGATTTTCCAGCAGGCACAGAATTCATGTGGTCCTGTCCTAAGAGAAAATGTCATGAGTTGAGGACAGAAATAGGATCAGAAAAGATGAACCCAAGTAAGTTACCTGGACCTCTACTACTGTATGGGGGTCCATCCCAAAACCTTCCCAGGCTGATAAAAGGAAAGAAAATAGCCCTTCCATAAACAGCCCTATTAAGACTGTATCCAATTCAAAAGGCATGTCTTAAAAGGTTTTGTTGTTGTGAAAATACTTTCTGAAAATAAAATCCACTGATCTTCATGAAGACAATTTCTTTCAGACAGGGTAGAGCTCAATTAATGATGAAAGATGCTGACAAAGCTTCATGAAGGTCATACCAAAGGCTGGCAGAAGTCAAGTACTGGATTCTCAACAACGATTAGGACAAATATCAAGTTTGTGTGACCACAGCTATCTCTTCTCTACAGGCTCAAGTTCAGTTCAGTTGCTCAGTCATGTCTCTTTACGACCCCATGGACTTGTAGCACACCAGGTTTCCCTGTCCATAACCAACTCCCAGAGCTTGCTCAAACTCACGTCTATCAAGTCGGTGATGCCATTCAACCATTTCATCCTCTGTCATCCCCTTCCCCTCCTGCCTTCAAATCTTTCCCAGCATCAGGGTCTTTTTCAATGAGTCAGTTCTTCGCATCAGGTGGCCAAAATATTGGAGCTTCAGCATCAGTACTTCCAGTGAATATTCAGGACTGATTTCCTTTAGGACTGACAGGTTCAAGAGTGTCTCCCAAAGAAGACAAATTCAGTCTAAACTTTAAAATCACTTAGGAACTACAAAGTAGAAAAGCTTACCCTTTCTTTCCTAATATGCACATAAGCAGAAAGGACAGGTAAAGACTGAGTTAACTCCAAATATAAAAAGTGCTTTCGGGTTGGATCTGCCCAAAACAGCCTAATTTCATCTCAGCAAAGACACATTTTTATATTTACAGAAAAAAACAGTTAAACATTCAAAAGTGCACATGCTTATTTTGTTGGGAAAATTATACACATTTGTTTGATTAGCTTTAGTAAATAAAATAACCAAGTCATCACTCAAGACTCAGACGTGGCTGCAAAATTGATTCAACGAAATGTCAAAATAAATCACAGCTTAAAAATGCATGGTATGTAACTTCTAAAAATGAAAACCACATCTATCTCTGTCAGAGTTGTGAAGGCTGTGCATTAAAATTATATCAAAAACGAATGCATTTTTGAAGGGAAAATATTGATTTAATCGACTCTTCCTGACTAGTGATTCAAATCATGATTTGAATCAATTTGATTTTAATCGAGCCCACCCTTTCCAAAAGTCATTTATACATGCCTTTGGAGTGCATGATGTTATTTCCAGTGGTCTATTTGTCTCTCTAGTTATAGGATGTTCAGAGTGATATGAAAAGAACTGTGCTCCCCACGCCTTGCCAACACAGCAACAGCGCAGCCTTCTGCAAGCCCAGACTGGTTGCAGATAATTCCAGGAAGGCCAACCAAGCACCAACGATAACTACTAAGTGACGAGCAGGCAGCCACGTGGGATCCAAGTGCAGGTATAAAGGCCAAGCCTCAGCGGTAGAAATTCAAGTGCAACAATTCAGGCTCTTGTTCAATTCCAGGATGGAAGTCAGGAACAAGGCTGACCTCGGTCCTGGGGGACTGCAGTACTCAGCGGATGTCAGCCATAGAAGGGACTGAGAGCTAGAGACCGGGACAAGGCAGGATTTTAGGGGGAACCAGAGGATTAGAGAAGCCCCTGCAGGAGGCTGACCTGCTGCTAAGAACATAAATTAGGGGTTTGGAGAAAGAATCATGTAGGAACTGACCAGGTAAATTAACTGTCACCTCTGTCTCCGATTCTTGAAGGGGCTTATTGACTTTCTAAAGATTTAGAATGTGTGGCACAGGTCAACTTGGTACATGGGAAGTGCTCGATGTTAGTTATTGCTGATGAGGGAGGCAGATGAAATAGTCCCTGCTAGCGTAACCAATTGTCCAGTTTGCCCAGGACTGATCATTTCCCAAGATGTGGTTCATCCAGTACTAAACCAGGCAAACCAGGATGGCTGGTCCTTCTCTCGCTTCAAGCTGATCACAGAGCCTGGAGTGGGGCAGAAACTGCAGGTAGGCTTAACTGCCTTCAGCTGTGGCCATCAGAGGCCAGCAGGGTCAGGGAGCCAGATACGGCATCTTCCTGGGGGGAAACTGAGCTTTCTTATTTGGGGATCATGGTCTGGCCTTTCCCGTCACAGCACCTGGTGAAGTGAACATGGTGAATCAATGATCGTTAACAAGCTGCCCAGTCTAATCATTTCCTCCCGTCAGTTCCAGTTAAAGAAAACAGAACAAGAGGATGGGAGGGGATGGTAGGAAGCCATGTCTGGCCGCTCCTGGAATCATCGAGTTTCAGCTGGTCTCCCCACCCTTCACTGGGTGCCTACAGAGCCTCACTCACTGCAGGAACCTGGCAGGTGGTGGGCACACAGCCTCACGCATAACATCCGAATAAGTGGTGTGACAGGCCCAGAGTTCTGATCTGCTGCCTCCTGGGACGTGTCTCTGCAGAGAAGCTTAGGCGCTCGGCTGAGGTTACTATCAGGGAGACCTGGTTCAGTGGGCAGGCTCTGGTCTCCTGTGTCAGGGGCCAAGGCCTAAGGCCTTCCCTATAATCCATCACCAGACCCTAAATGCAACCAACAAGAGGGCAGTTATACAACCTCAGAGGCTTCCCTGGTGGCTCAAATGGTAAAGAATATACCTGCAATGCAGGAGACGCGGCTTCTATCCCTGGGTCAGAAAGATGCCCTGGAGAACGGAATGGCTACCCGCTCTAGTCTCCTTGCCTGGAGAATTCCATGGACAGAGGAGCCTGGTGGGCTGGAGTCCATGGGGTGGCAAAGAGTCAGACACAACTGAGCAACAGAGTTCCAACTCCCTGTCCTACCACTGGCAAATCCAACAACAGGGGAAACAAGGAGGGCCTGGAGGACGCCTGGTGAGAGGCTGTTGGTGGGAGAAGCTGCCAGGGACCCCTCAGTTCCCTGAGGCTTTAGGGATGGGCTTAGGGACACGATTCTTAGAGGCTGCTGCTATACAGTAAATTCGGAGAAAGCACACTTGATTGACAGAACTGCACGTTTGCTGCTGCGCTCTGCCGTGTCCAACTCTTTGTGACCCCATGGACTGCAGCCTGCCAGGCTCCTCTGTCCATAGAATTCTCCAGGCAAGAATACTGGAGTAGGTTCCATTTAATTCTCCAGGAGATCTTCCTGACTCAGGGATCGAAACCACATCTCTTGTGTCTCCAGCATTGGCAGGCAGATTCCTTACCACTGCACCACCTGGGAAGCCCGAACTGCATGTTTATCACCCTCCAAATTCAGCCTGAGCTAACACACGCCAGACAGGCGCTGGGAGCAGCCACCGCACAAGGCTATTTTGCAAATTTTATCCTCATTTAATTCTCAGCATAAGACTCCAAAATAAGCATTACTATGTCTTTTTTTTTTTTTTTTTTTTTGGATGAGGAAGCAATCTCAGTGAGGTGGAATTTGAGGCTAAGAGAAGTGAGTTGTTCATGCAATGAAGCTACTGAGGAGCTGGGTGTGCTGGCTGAAGCAAAAGCAGTTGATTCTGGAACCTTAAAGATGTGGGTGGGAATGGGGATTAGGAACATGCTCCCAACTGATGGTGGCTGATGTGAGGACCCAGGAACCCGGGGCTGGAGGAAGTCTTCCCTGGGCCAGCCATCCCGTGTGGTATTTGAAGCCTCGTGGTTGATGTATCCAGCTCATCTATGTTTATTAAGCTCTTTGACGCCCTGACCTGATGCTCAGCTTGACTGGATCCTGGGGGGTGGGATGGGTAGGGGGCTCCTCTTTGGAAACACTGCTGTGGTGCCTACTGAAGGAGAAGGATGGCTTCATACACCGCACAGGTTAGGACTGGACTCATGCCTCTGCCCCTTGGTAACTAGGCAGCCTTCAGCAAGTCACTTAACCTCCCTGAACCTCAGTCTCTTCATCTATAACCTGGCTCACCCACAGCTGGTGTGACTATTAAAAAATAGCACATTTGACATGCTTAGGACTGCATGCAGTACAGGGTAGCCCTCTATACATAGGGAAGATTATTTTGAGCAACATTTGCTAACCCACCCAGGTGCCAGGCCATTAAGCCAAACAGAATCAATGGGTGTCCCCCCATTAACAGCTTTTAACCATGCCAGACTGACCTGTCTAGCTAGGAGCCTGACTTGAAGCCTCCATTCCTCACTCCTGGTCTTGCAGTCATCCCAAAAGGCAAACCAGGATCAGGACAAGAAGGGCTCCCAGAGAGAGAGAGAGAGGAGCCAGTGCTCAAACGTAAACTTCAGAGTCTCTAAAAGATGCTCCCAAGCACAGCCACAGAGTCTGCCTCTGCAGTCCCGGGCCTGAGCACTGGTGTTCCCACTGGGAAAACCCAAGCCACACCCTGACTTCCGCCACCTCCGCCACACTTTCTCCATCTCCCTGTCATCTCTCTCCTGCCACCTTCCAATGAGATCATTAGAAGTCATTCCATTTCCTTCCTGTGCATCACTGTGACCCCTCAGCTCTCTTGTGCCTTCTCGTTGCTTCTCTCATTGAAATGCTTAGTTCCTGCCCGTGGGGGACACTTGCTCTGTCATGTCCCACCCTGGCCATCAGACCTTCACTATGTTTCAAGACCTCTGGACACACCACACTATTCCAGGCTAAAGTGTGATTTCTAGGCACATAGAGGTGTCACCTCTTCAACCGTTTCACCTGCTACTACCCTCCAAAGTCATTGCCTTTTAGTCTCATACATCAGCTCAGGCCCACGGGCCCACCTGCCCTGCAGAAGCGGATCCCTCCAGAGCATCTGCTCACAGCATGCTCTCAATCAGCAGGCTAATGGCTCCCCAGGCCCCTGACCTTTACTTTCCATCCCCCTCCAAGCCTTCCTACTGCTGCAGAATGTGACCTTGAGAAAGTAACTTCAACCCTCTGGAGCTCAAAGGACAGAGTTCTATGAATTATATTAGAAGGTAAGACAAAAAGACCCTGTGAATGCAGTAATACCTTCAAATGAATTTGTACCTTACTCATTATAACACCATCGTTTGAAAAACAGTAGTACATAGATGAGTGAGGTCTATTACTACTGGCATACTGTGGCTTCCTGGACCCAGGGTAATAATTCCACAGTCCCCCAGGGGTCCACAGCCTGCAGGTTGGCAAACAGTGGACTAGATAATCTCCGAGGGCCTGTCAAGGTCATTAATTCAACAAATACTTACTGAGTGCCTGCCAGGAAGTGTACATTCTAGTTAGAGTGACAGAAAAAAAATCCAAGAGAACAAATGAGTTCAAAAGAATGACTAATTATGGGAACTGATAGGAAACACAGGATATAAAGAATAAGCAGTGTGAGGGGAGTGGCCTCCTTTCGAGAGAACAGTTAAGGAAAGCTTCTTGGGGGTGGTGACACTGGACCATATGGTCTGGACAATGGCAAGACACCAGCCAGGGGAAGAGGTGGGGTGGGGAGAAGGAGGGCAGAAGGCTTTCCAGGAAGAAGAAACAGCCCTTCTAAAGGCTCTGGGGCAGCTGCCAATGCAGTCTGTTTAAGATCTTTATGGCTGCAGATGGGGACATTAAAGGGGCACATTATAGAGAAAAACAATTCCATTTGGATGTACTGACTTCAAGGGTTGTGCATGGCATCCCAACAGTATCATCAAGATGGCCAAATAGAGAGGAGGCAAACACTCAATCCCTGAGCCAGAACCCACTTTCAGGAGTCATCAGCACAGAGACAGCACCTCACACTCTGTGAACAGTGGTGGAGTTTAGAGAAAGGAGACGAGAGTGACTTCAGATCAGTCCTGAGAAACACTACCGCTGAGTTGCTGGAGAGGAGAAGAGGAGATGAGGAGGGGCAGTCGTGGAGGGAGAGTGAAACCAGGACCCGGTGGAGCTGTGAAATCCCAAAGAGAAAGGACTTCTGGAAGGAGGGAGCAGCTTCCTGGGTGGAATGCTGCTGAGCGATGGAGAAAGTAAGATGAGGATAGAAACACATAATTGGCTTTGACAATGTGGATGGTGTCAGTGACCTTGACCAGAGGGGCCTTGACCAGAGTAGAGTGGTTGTGGCAGAAGCCACTGGAAGAGACGGAGGCAGAACAGGAGGTGAGGAACTGGGGACACCCATGTGCAGGCAAAACTCTTCCAGAGGTCTGGCTATCAAGAGAAATAGAACAAAGGCACTGAAGATGAAAGAACATGGTAGATTATCACTCATCAAGCATTCATCCCTCCCCTACCACCCACAGGAGAGGAGTATGTTTCACACCCCACTAATGATGGGCTTGGACATCTGACATGATCGATGATCTGGCCAATGAGATGTGCAGATATGCCCTGAACAAGGGCTTGAAATGCACTTGCCTGATTGGGCCCACTCTCTGTGGCTCCTGCCATTCTCGACAAGAAGAAGAACACACCTTGGGTAGCCTCTGGATGAAGGAGGATGAATGACATGTGGAACAGACTAGGTCACAACCCACAACTTGAAACCCAACTTAGATCTGTGGACTCCTAGCCAACACAAAGGCCAACAAGCAAAAAACAAACACTTATTATATGAATGCCTAAAACACTATGTTTATTTGTTATGCAGCCTGATTACAGATATGACTGACTGATACAAGGGAAAGCATGTGTTCAAATATCTTCATTGTTTTTAAGATAGGTGATACTAGAGTATGTTTGTATACTAATGGGAAAATGATCTACTGGCATGAAAGAGGATTTTGCTGCCTGGGAGATGTGAGATAGCTTTGGAAGGGCATTATCCATGAAAGAGCAAGAAGGAAGGAGGTCCTGAGGACAAGTGGAGGCATTGGCTTAAGGTAAGTGGAGGGTGATATAGCCTCCATTATAATAACAGAGAAAAAGATGGGTACAGACATCAGATTTAAAAGTCTGGTCGCGGGATGATGAGGAGCTCAGGTTGGATGGATTCGAACTTCTCAAAGAACAAAGATGCAAGGTCATTGGCAGGACATGTCTTTGGTGGTGAGGGGGGCCTTTCTGCCTGCTATATGCCTTTCCTTAAATATCGGATTTTCTCGACTGATTTAGATTCTAATAAGCCCTGCTCTCTCCTTGAAACCTTCTCCTAACTACCCTAGATTATCATGACACCTCACTTGTCCTACAGCATCTGTAATCTCAACCCCTGTCTAATACTGATTAGCCTTCTCTTTGTTTCCTGCAGAACTAACGCCTCCCCTTCACTCTGCTGGACCTGAGCCTGATAAGACACATGGGCCATGCCGTCTGCTTACCAATGACATAGTAGTGATGGTCATGCTGAGGAGGCTTAATAATTACATGTTAACTGGCTTAAGAAGAAAAAGTATTTGTCTGTCACTGTTTCATCTTCTAGAATAGCTGACTTGGACCAAAACAAATCAGGCAAGACTAGCTGTTAAAGAGTTAGCCACTAGAACTATTGTTTTTGGAGACAGACACATTTTCTGGTTTGGGGTTATTTTTTATTTCTCACTTCTTATGCCAACTTCCCTGAAGCCTGATCCGTCTTTTTTTTTTTTTTTTTTTTTTTTTGACTGCTTCAAAAATTCCTTCATCAATCCTGCCTTGGACGTACTGACATCTTCCCTGGGAAAGCAGAAGGGTTATTTTCCAGATGTGCTTTAATGCCATTGCTTAGAGCACTTTCTGTTTTATTTTTAATGAAACAAAAGGCAGCAGATCTGACAGGTGATGCTCGGGAGCCTGTATTTCATACAAGGGGTCCCAGAAATAACAAGCAGCCAGACTGCTTCCTGCATCCCAGCTATGCAGATCTTATTTATACCTGGGAGAGATCAGAGGGAGCTCGCTCTCGAGGGCCTTCCCAGCCTGAGCCAGGGTAGTGGAGTGTGCCTTGAAGTCTCGGTTCAAGGAACCTGGCAGTTTCACAAGGTCCGTCAACACCCACCAGTTATGTGTGGAGGAAACAGGACTGGTCCAGAGAACACCCCAAGCTGCAGGGCTACCACGGCAAACTTGTAAAGTTGGGGAGGCCACTCACCTTCCATCCCCTAGAGGGGTTTGATCAACCCTCCCAAGTTCCCCTCATTTCCAGATGCCAGAATCATCAGCCAGCCCACCTTCCCTTCTCTACTAGAGCAAAGCATCCCTCGAGAAGGCTTCCCAGATGGCTCCAGTAGTGAAGAATCCACCTGCAGTGCAGGAGACAGAAGAGATGCGGGCTTGATCCCTGGGTCAGGAAGATCCTCTGGAGGAGGAAATGGCAACCCACGCCAGTATTCTTGCCTGGAGAATGCCATGGACACAGGAGCCTGGTGGGTTACAGTTCATGGGGTCGCAGAGTCAGACAAAACTGAAGCGACTTAGCATGAACACATGCATGTCCCTCAAGAAGCCCTCCAGTCTATGGCTGAGCTGGGTGAAGGTCCCCTCTCCTGAGATTTCAGAAGCACCCTACTCTTACCTTCTAGCCAAACAACAACAATAACATTAGGTATCTAAAGATCTAAGATACCTGAGCCTGAGTATTTAAGGCTCTAAGCTCTCTGGGTCTGAGGCTGTGTCCTACCTACCTGTATTTCCTTCTCTAGCAGTGTGCTAGGCACAGGTGGGTGCTGAATAAATGTTTTGCTATAGCCTAACAGTGGAGGCAGCAGAGAATTCAATCTGCCTGGAATAAGCCTCAGCTCTGCCTGAACCATGGAACCCGAGGCAGTCACTTCATCTTTAAGCGACTTCCTCCTCCACTGTGAAGCTAGATATTTTAATATACACCTCACAGGTTCTGTGAGGATAGAATTAAATAATGTGTGTTCAAGTGTTTTACAAGGTAAGTCATTAATAGTGATTCATCCTAAAGATTGTCAAGATCAGACTCCTTCACCCCAAAATATTTTCACTTTTAAACAGACCCTCTGACCTCCCTTCCCTTTTGCATGGAGGGCAATGTATCCATCTTCATCAATGGTGGTATTTCAAGCATGGGTGAAATACCATGAACTGGATTTTTTTTGACTGAAGGAGATCCTCATATCTTAAATACAGACATAGACCAGAGGTCAGCAAGCTATGGTCCACTGCCCAAATCTGACCCACCACCTATTTTTGTATGAGAGATGAGCTAAGAACAGTTTTTACATTTTTAAACAGTTGGAAAAACAAGTCAAAAGAAGAGCATTTTGTGACACACAAAAGTTATATGAAATTCAAATTAGTGTCCATAAATAAAGATTTATTGAAACACAGCCATGCTCTCTTGTTTACATATTATCTGCGGCTGCCTTCAAGCTATACCAGCAGAGCAGAGTGGCTGCAACAGAGACCATATGGCCTGTAAAGCCAAATTATTTACTAACTGGTTCTTCAATGGAAAAGTCTGCCAACTTCTGATATAGACTTCTTTCTACTTACCCCAAGGCTAGTCCAGAAAAAGATCTAGAATGAGTCTCAATTTGACTCTGGGAATTCTACTTTAATAGAGTTATGGGCAAAATGGATCCATTCAGGTTCAGTTCAGTTCACTCCCTCAGTCGTGTCCGATTCTTTGCAACCCCATGAACCGCAGCACACCAGGCCTCCCTGTCCATCACCAACTCCCAGAGTTTACTCAAACCCAGGTCCATCAAGTCGGTGATGCCATCCAACCATCTCATCCTCTGTCGTCCCCTTCTCCTCCTGCCCTCAATCTTTCCCACCATCAAGGTCTTTTCAAATGAGTCAGCTCTTTGCATCAGGTGGCCAAAGTATTGGAGTTTCAGCTTCAGCATCAGTCCTTCCAATGAACACCCAGGACTGATCTCCTTTAGGATGGACTGGTTGGATCTCCATGCAGTCCAAGGGACTCTCAAGAGTCTTCTCCAACACCACAGTTCAAAATCATCAATTTTTTGGCACTCAGCTTTCTTTATAGTCCAACTCTCACATCCATACATGAACACTGGAAAAACCATAGCCTTGACTAGACGGACCTTGGTCGGCAAAGTAATGTCTCTGCTTTTTAATATGCTATCTAGGTTGGTCATAACTTTCCTTCCAAGGAGTAAGCGTCTTTTAATTTCATGGCTGCAGTCACCTTCTGCAGTGATTTTGGAGCCCAAAAAATAAAGTCAGCCACTGTTTCCACTGTTTCCCCATCTACTTGCCATGAAGTGATGGGACCGGATGCCATGATCTTAGTTTTCTGAATGTTGAGCTTTAAGCCAACTTTTTCACTCTCCTCTTTCACTTTCATCAAGAGGCTCTTTAGTTCCTCTTCACTCTCTGCCATAAGGGTGGCATCATCTGCATATCTGAGGTTATTGATATTTCTCCCAGCAAGCTTGATTCCAGCTTGTGCTTCTTCCAGCCCAGCGTTTCTCATGATGTACTCTGCATATAAGTTAAATAAGCAAGGGTGACAATATACAGCCTTGACGTACTCCTTTTCCTATTTGGAACCAGTCTGTTGTTTCATGTCCAGTTCTAACTGTTGCTTCCTGACCTGCATACAGGTTTCTCAAGAGGCAGGTCAGGTGGTCTGGTATTCCCATCTCTTTCAGAATTTTCCACAGTTTATTGTGATCCACACAGTTGAAAGCTTTGGCATAGTCAATAAAGCAGAAATAGATGTTTTTCTGGAACTTTCTTGCTTTTTCGATGATCCAGTGGATATTGGCAATTTGATCTCTGGCTCCTCTGCCTTTTCTAAAACCAGCTTGAACATCTGGAAGTTCACGGTGCACGTATTGCTGAAGCCTGGCTTGGAGAATTTTGAGCATCACTTTACTAGTGTGTGAGATGAGTGCAATTGTGCAGTAGTTTGAGCATTCTTTGGGATTGCCTTTCTTAGGGATTGGAATGAAAACTGACCTTTTCCATTCCTGTGCCACTGCTGAGTTTTCCAAATTTGCTGGCATATTGAGTGCAGCACTTTCACAGCATCATCTTCCAGGATTTGAAATAGCTCAACTGGAATTCCATCACCTCCACTAGCTTTGTTTGTAGTGATGCTTGATTATCTGGGTCATGAAGATCTTTTTGTACAGTTCTTCTGTGTATTCTTGCCACCTCTTCTTAATATCTTCTGCCTCTGTTAGGTCCCTACCATTTCTGTCCTTTATAGAGCCCATCTTTGCATGAAATGTTCCCTTGGTATCTCTAATTTTCTTGAAGAGATTTCTAGTCATTCCCATTCTATTGTTTTCCTCTGTTTCTTTGCACTGATCACTGAGGAAGGCTTTCTTATGTCTCCTTGCTATTCTTTGGAACCCTGCATTCAAATGGGAATATCTTTCCTTTTCTCCTTTGCTTTTCGCTTCCCTTCTTTTCACAGCTATTTGTAAGGCCTCCTTAGACAGCCATTTTGCTTTCTTCTATTTCTTTTTCTTGGGGATGGTCTTGATTCCTGTCTCCTGTACAATGTCACAAACCTCCATCCATAGTTCATCAGGCACTCTGTCTATCAGATCTAGTCTCTTAAATCTATTTCTCACTTCCACTGTATAGTCATGAGGGATTTGATTTAGGTTATACCTGAATGGTCTAGTGGTTTTCTCCACTTTCTTCAATTTCAATCTGAATTTGGCAATAAGGAGTTCATGATCTGAGCCACAGTCAACTCCCGGTCTTGTTTTTGCTGACTGTATAGAGCTTCTCCATCTTTGGCTGCAAAGAATATAATCAATCTGATTTCAGTGTCGACCATCTGGTGATGTCCATGTGTAGAGTCTTCTCTTGTGTTGTTGGAAGAGGGTGTTTGCTATGACCTGTGTGTTTTCTTGGCAGAACTCTATTAGCCTTTGCCCTCCTTCACTCTGTACTCCAAGGCCAAATTTGCCTATTACTCCAGGTGTTTCTTGACTTCCTACTTTTGCATTCCAGTCCCCTATAATGAAAAGGACATCTTTTTTGGGTGTTAGTTCTAGAAGGTCTTGTAAGTCTTCATAGAACTGTTCAACTTCAGCTTCTTCAGGTTATCAACCAGGAACGTCCTGGGACTCAAACACATGTCACAGGAAGAATGGCTAGAGACATAATTAAAGGGGGAGCTTCAATTATCCAAAGCGCTATTAGGAAGAAGGAAGATAAGGATCTTTCTCCGTGGCTGCAAGAAGTAAGTGAAAGACTGAAGACCCATTTCAGCTCAACCTAAAGAAGCATCCTGGCTATTGGTGCTGCCTCAAGCAATGAGTTCCCCACCACTACATATTCTCCAAGTAGTGAATATACAATGTTGTGAATATAAAATGTAGTGATCAGTGACCAGCATCTGTTCATCTTTTAGAACACTATGCATCTTACAGAGGCTTCCTTAACTACACCACAAGCATCCACACAGTAGAATATTCCCAGAGGCCATGCTTGTACAACAGAGAAGGCCATGCCACTTCTAGAAGCAGTGCCTGAGAACTCCGGGCTGTACATCCTGAGCAGGGACCACAGACACGGTATGTTGATTCCCACACACCAGGCCTCTGTCTCTCCTCTTTAGGAGGAAGATAACACGAATCTATCATACCACACTGCTGCAAAGAATAATGAATAGCAGTGTTAACAAATGACAAGTGCTACATTTCTTATTATTATCTATCATGTATACATCACTTTATTTCTGTAGCATCCAGCAGGTGTTGAATGCAAATGGACTGAAAAACCCCTTTGCAGACTTGCAGCGTCTTATAAAGAAAAACAGCCAGGAGCATAACAGTAAAGCTGCCAGGTTATTCCGAGACCTACGCTGAGCAGGACTTGAGAAGTTCCTCCCAAGCATGTTGATGGGATGGAAGCCCAGTGAATTCAGGTCATTCACATTTGTTTATGGTGCAATAAGATCTACCCCAGCTGCAAGCTTTAACCCGGTCCCTTTGGAGACCAAAGCTATTTGTGAAAGTGGCCGTGGGCAACATGTGGCCAGAAGCACTTGATCACTCTCTTTGCTCTGGCAATAGGATGTCCTTGAGCTTCCCTTGATTCATTTTTATTGCACATGCCAGACTTTAACACTCCCCAGGTATCTCTCAGCTTCTTCTCTGCTCTCTCCATTTTGCTTATGGAGAATGGAGGTTTATGATTAAGTAATTTTCCCATAGAACATGAGGCTGGTCTTGAGACTGGAAGGCACAGGCTGCCTCTGGTCCAGCAATGATGTCCCCACAGAAACACTGTAGGCGATGTGCTGGTGAGGGGCAAAGACTGGAGTAGAGGCAAGTGGGCTCTGGTTCCACTGCTGCCCCAATTACATGGGACCCACGTGGGTCACTTCTCCTCTCTGCCCTTAGTAGCTCATTTGTCCAAGAAGCGGACTGAACCAGAAGTCAGGTTAGAGGCACAGGGGAGGAGTATCAAGATCAAAATGAGAAAGAGGGTTGGACACTGAAACAAAAGAACCACCAGGCAAACGTCAAGTCTCGCGTGGAATCAATGAGCATATTCTGGCTGAGTCACTGAGAGTACAAATAATGTGCTGAGCTAAAGAGGGATGAACAGCAGAACAGTCATGGATGGGAGGGAGGTTGGAGGGGGTGGCTCAGGAGGGAGGGGACATGTATGCCTATGGCCAAGTCATGTTGACATATGGCAAAAACCATCACAGTAATGTAAAGCATTTATCCTTCAATTCAAATAAATGAATTTTTTTAAAACTCAAGTAGAAAGTATTTGAAAATAAGTTTAATTATATTATCATAAATCAAGCTGTCATAAAATGTTTGAATAAACCAAGAAAACTACAAAAGAAAAAAGAACAATCATGGAAACAACTGGGAGTGGAAAAAGAAAGGTGGCAAAACGAGAGATGAATGCATCTTGGTAGACATCTGTCACTGCAACAGCTTAATGTCATCAACACAAAACAAGGTAGGGTAACCCCTCAGATCCCACCCAGAACTCAGTGTCCTTGTTCCAGGTGTGCTAACAAAGATGCCTCAGCTTGGACAACAGAACAACCGCAAGCTGAGCATCTGCCAGAGCACGGGCCCTGCATTAAGCTACACTTTTCCTGTGTGAGAGTTCAGTGGCTTCAGTTGTGTCCGGCTCTTTGTGACCTCATGGACTGCAGCCCACCAAGCTCCTCTGTCCATGGGGATTCTCCAGGGAAGAATACTGGGATGGGTTGTCATGCCCTACTCCAGGGGATCTTCCCGACCCAGGGATTGAACCCGCATATCCTACCTCTCCGGCATTGGCAGGCGGGTTCTTTACCACTAGCGCCACCTGGGAAGCCCACTCCTTTCCTACCTAGGCTAACTGAACACAGGGTAAATCATCCTAAAAAAGAAGAAAAAAGTGCATATGCCAAAGTCCCCACTTTCCCTTATACGAAAATGGTTTCTGCCTCAACTTCCCATGTTTTACCTTTCACCAAGATGTTCTTTGGTCCTGAGAAGGTCAACCTGCCAGCTCATCAGGATAAGCAATGATTAAATCAGGTCACTGAAAAATGTTACAGCTCTTGACCCTCCATAGAGGGAATGCAAGCTAGCTAAAAAGAGAGGAAAATTTATTTCTAAGACTAGCTATTTAATATCCTAATCTTTCCCAGGCTATCTCCCATAGTAGTTATGGAATATTTTCAGCATGGCAACTCCTTTATCTAAAACAAGTTCCCAAAGTAGCTGACACTTATGACCTAGAAAAAGTCCCTCTTCCTTTCTGTGCCTAGTTAAACGTGAGGGATGGTACCTGTATTCCTTCCCTATGGCTGCAGTAACAAACTGCCATGAATTAGTGGCTTAAAACAATGTTAAATTTATTCTCCTGCAGTTCTCCAGGTTAGAAAGCTAACACAAGTCAGTGAGCTAAAATCAAGGTGTCTGCGATGGTGTGGTCCCTCCAGAGGCCCTAGGGGAGAATGGGTTCCCTTCTCTTCTCCAACTTACAGAGACACCTGTATTTCTTGACTTTGTCTTCTATCTCAGCGGTCCCCAACCTTTCTGACACCAAGGACCGATTTTCTAGAAGATGATTTTCCCACAGACTGGGGGTGGGGTGAGGGGTGGTTTCAGGATGATTCAAGGGCATTACATTTATTGTGCACTTTCTTTCTAACCTAATGCCACTGCTGATCTGACAGAAGGTACTGATCTGCAGCCTGGAGGTTGGGGACCCCTGCCAAAGCCAGCCACACTGGATTAGTCCTTCTCACACCATCACTCTGACCTCTCCTGCCTCCTTCTTCCCCTTTAAGGACGCTTGTATTGATACTTACATTGGACTCACCTAGATAACCCAGGATAACCTCTTTATTTTAAGGTCAACTGATCAGCAATTTAACTCCCCTTTGTAACCTAATATACATATTAGTATGTAACCTAACATACTCACAGCTTCTAGGAATCAAGACATCTTTGTATTTCAGTCCTCTGTCTGGCTGTGTCCCACTGAAAGTTTCCTCCTAAAACCATACTCCTCTTTTCTTGCTGTTAGACTCCACACCATCAAGTTAGTCCTGGGTCTAGATCAAGAAGAAGCAGTCAGGATCCTCTAGCTGGGGAAGGATTGGGGAGAGTCCCACTGTGCAGAGTGAGTGTCAAGTGGTGTGTGAGGTGCCCATCACCATTATGGAAGCTTCTCCCCACCCTCTTAAGTCAAATCCAACAAAAGGGAAAACATGAACATTAAGACTTTTTTTAGGGCACGAGGAAGGAGAAGAGAACTAAAGACTCCATGAAAGTCTTTGAGGTACAGTGGACATTTGTTATATTTTGGCCTCATGCCAAAATTTACTATATTTTGGCATCTATTTGTCACCTCTCAATGTCTTTGGGGGACAATTCCTCTCTGCACACTTAGACCATGTGTTTGCTCCAACCTCTACTCCAAGGGCAGAGAACTAACTCCTCCCATGAGTAATTATTGAGCACCTAGGATGTGTTCTTGGCATCAGAGGTACAGGAGCAGACAAGCCAGATAAGGACTCCTCAGTCACAGAACTAAAAAATAAACAAATGAACAATAACAACAAAAATCCAGCAAGATCTTTTTGAGAGTGTTATGGGCTATGAGAAAATAAAATAGGGTTTTTTTTACAGAGAGAGACCAAGGGTGTTATCTGGACTTTGAGGTTACCTTCGCTTAATTCTTCTGTCTCCTGTTGTCCACATGCAAGTGTCCTAACACAAGGGGGACCCATCCTCCAGTACTAGGCCTCCTTCTTTCTGTCCACAGAGACACACTGTACTGACCCGGCCAAGACCTTTGTGATCATGGGGCAGGGGGAGATAGGAAAGAACCCAGAAGTGGCAGGTTCCAGCTCAGAACCTCAAGGCTTTTGTTCTAGTTCAGCACTGACTAGCCGGGTACCTTCCACGATGACCAGTGAATTCACTGATCCATTCCATGCCTTCCACTTTACGTCCTAGGCTGTATTATGGTCAAGACTGTTTAGACTTACGTTAAAGCTGGGAACTGAGTAATCTCAAGCTGGTATTAGTCATCATTGTACATCTCTATTAAAAAGCTGCAAAACAAGCATCTAACACTTGATCCACATCCATACCAAACTGTCAAGGGAGATGCAAACCGCTCACTCAGCAAATGCACTGCATTCTGCAAACAAACACTCCAGTGCCTCATAAAAGTCAGTGATTCGAGATGATGCTGATGTTACCTGAAAAACTCACAGTGGACTCAGACACACTCTGCCTCTATCTTCACAACTTATTAAGGGGGGAAATGTTTAGGCAAATTACATCTTGTTGGAGCAGAAGTAGATGTAACTGTTCTGTAGGTAGGGGATAAGAGGATGTGCATTTTGTGATATAAATATATCAGTGAATATGTAACAATCCTATTAGTATAATAATCCCTTTAAAAATGAATTCATTTACATGTTGGGGGAAAAAAGGCACACAATGAAAAGTTCCCCTCCACCCCTGTCCACCCTTAGTTCACTTCAGCACCCCTAAATGCAAACCACTGTTAGTCTGTTACATATCCTACCAGAATTTTCCATGCATATAGAAGCAAATGTAAATACATATCAAGTTATATCAGATTTTTCTTCTACAGCTTCTGGGTTTAAATATTGGTTAGAAAAGCCTTCTCTGTGTTTTCTTTGGACATCTTTATAGTTTTGTTTTTACATGTAAATCTTATTTTTGTTTTGAATTTTATCCTGGCATATCTATGGTGTTACAATTTTGTTCTTCTCCCATAGGGATCTCTTTAAACTTTTAAACTTTTCCCCCAGTGACTTGATATGCTACCTTTATCAAATACTGAATAATCACATGTATTTGAGTCTATTTCTAAACTATCCAGTCTGTTTAACCATTTGTGCGTGTGCCTACAACACTGCCTCAATGAACAAGTGCAGTGTGCAGTACATGCTCGGTTGTGTCCAACTCTTTGAGATCCGCTAGGGTGTAGCCCGCCAGGCTCCTCGGTCCGTGGGATTTTCCAGGCAAGAATACTGGAGTGGGTTGCCATTTCCTCTTTCAGGAGATATTCCTGACCCAGGGATCGAAACTGCACCTCCTGAGTCTCCTGCATTGGCAGGCAGATTCTTTAAGACTGAACCACCAGGGAAGTCCCTCAAAAAATGAGGCACTATGATAAATTCTAATACCTGGTAGAGCCAGTCTTCCCACATTGTTTTTATTTTTCAGAATTTTCCTGACTATTCTTATTCAATTTTTATGTGAACTTTAAAATAAACTCACCTATTTTTTAGAAAAAGGGATCTACTGGTATTTTTATTTAGATTGTATTAAATTTATAAGGAGAATGACATCTATTGTTTTTCCATCAGTGAACATGAGCTATCTCTCCATTTGCTCAAGGTTCCTTTTGTAACCTTCTGTAATATTTTAAAATCTTTTTATATACCTTATATATCTTCTTGCTAAGTTTTATTACCATTTTATGTTTTTTTGTTATTATTATAACTGAGGGCTTTTCCAATGTACACTCTGTTTGACATGTGTATATATGCAAAGTATTGATTTCTGTTTACCAATTTTTGTACATTGCCATTTCATGGGATTCTTTGTACATGCCATTTCATGAAAGATTTACAGTGATTTCTTGCATGTTCTCCAGTCATGCAGCCACAGTATCTCACATAGTGACTATTGCCTCCTCCCCATATCTCTCTTCTAATTGTTTTCTCTTATCTAGTTGCACAGGAAGGTATCACCAGCACAGTGATGAATAACAGTACTAATAGTATAGATCCTTGTTCTTTTCTTTAGTAAGAATTCCTGTAGCATTTCTCCATTAAGAATGAGGCTGGCATTTAGTCTGAAATAGATGTATTTTTAGCATGTTAAGAAAGTACACAGCTGTTCCTGTTTTCTTATATATATTTTTTAAATAAAACATGATGAATGAACTTTCTCAAAGGCCTTTCAACATCTATGAAGATAACTATATCATTTTTTATTGGAATATAATGCTTTACAAAGTTGTGTTAGTTTCTGCTGTACAATGCGAATCGGCTATATGTATACATATCATCCCTCCCTCTTCAGCCTCTCTCCCACCACCCCAACCCCATCTAGGTCATCACAGAGCACAGAGCGAGCTCCCTAGGCTACACAGCAGCTTCCCACCAGCTCTCTATTTTACATGTGGTAATGTACATATGTAGGTCAACGCTACTATCTCAAGATAACCATAACATTTTTCTGCTAATGTTCACTCGTGTAAAACTGTATCTGCATTCCAAGACTAAAAGTCTCTTGATTATGATTTATTAGTCTTCAACAGTATTGCTGAGATTGCTTTGCCATTTTCCCCAAGGATTTTTGAATTTATATCATAAGTGGGATTAGTCTTTGGCTCTCTATTTGTGCCTTCTTTGTTAGATTTTGGTTAACTATTTATCTTGCTTGCTTATGCTCTGGGATGTACTGGAATTGCCTGTTTCTTCAAGGTTTGATAAAATTTCCTCTGTAAAACCATCTGCATTGCTTTTTTCTTTGGGGTGGAGTATCCCCATTTGAAAAGGAATTTTTGTTTGTTTTTTGTGTTCTGCCTTAGACATTTTGGATTCTTTTCTGAGGTCAGTTAGTAAATTTTATTTTCTTGGAAAATAATCCAGTGAATTCAGACTTTCAGATACATCTACATAAATCTGAGCAAAGTAGCATTTGTGGTTCCTTTAACTTCCTGTTTTTGTCATTATTTCCCACATATCTTATTTGATATCTCTGTACTGGCTCCCACAAACTACTAATTTATCTATTTCATGGTTTTTTCCCCAAAACCAGGTTTGAAATTTATTCCAACTGCTCTGTTGTCTAACTCCTTAATTTTTACTTTTATCTACTTCTTCCTTCTGCTTTCCCTCTATTATAATCTTTTTATTCTGTTAGAATAAAAAGACTTAGATGATTTAATTCATGTGTTTTAATTCTTTTGTGTAAATATTTAAAGTCATCATTTTCCCTCTGAGTACTGCTTTAGCTTTATCACATCTGTCCTGATTTTTACTGTTTATATCAGTTGCTGTTTCCCAGAAAGTCTGAAATTTCAGTTTCTATTTTCCTCTTTGAGCCACACACTGAAGGGGTTTTTTTGTTCTGATCTGATTTTACTTTTAATGGAATGGTCTTTTGATTTTCTGAGTTGGTACTATTTTCTAACTTAACGCTGCTTAATCAGAGAATACTGTTTGCATCTTTTTCTTTAATGTGGGGGATTTATTGCGGTTATCTTTGCCTGCTAATAGATGGTCAATATTTGTGAATGTTTCATGGGCCCTTGAAAGGTGCATTCTCTTCACTTAATCTTCTGGGTTTGCTATTTATCAATCAGATCTGCTTTATTACTTGTGGTAATTAGGTCTTCAATATTGATTTTTATTCTAGTCTAGTTATCTGGAGACTAAAACATGCAAATTAAAGTGATCTGTTACTAGTGTGCTTTGGTCTATTTCTCCTTGCATCTCCTGAAATTTCTCTTTTCTCAATATTGCTATTTTTTTTTTCATTGTGACATGCACAATTTAGCATAATGAAATTCCTTTATTTCATTTAATGCATTTTAACTTGGGCTTTCCTGACAGCTCAGGCAGTAAAGAATCTGCCTGCAATGCAGGAGACTGTGGTTTGATTCCTGGGTGGGGAAGATCCCCTGGAGAAGAGATAGGTTACCACTCCAGTATTGGGCTTTCCTGGTGGCTCAGATGGTAAAGAATCTGCCTGCAATGCGGGAGACCTGGGTATGATCCCTGGGTTGGGAAGATCCCTGGAGGAGGGCATGGCAACCCCTTCCAGTGTCTTGCCTGGAGAATTCCATGGACAGAGGAGCCTGGCAGGCTACAGTTCATTGGGTCACAAAGAGTCGGACACAACTGAGCGACTAAACACATCACACACTACTTTTTCTGATGCAAGCCTGTGATTATTACTTTAGTTTTATGCTTACTTTTTATTAACCACTTTAAGCATTTTCCTCGTGCTCCTTTATGCATTCTTCCTGTAGTTTCAGCCTTTCTATATCACTTTCTTTAGGGGTGTCGCTCTAAACAACACAGAATTGGGTTGTGATTTGTAATCCTATCTGAAAATCTTTTTTAAAATGTGAGTTAAATTCATTTATACTTAGCAATATGACAAATGGGCTTGTTCCTCATTCTCATTTTATATCATGTTTCTTGGCTTCTTGGCATCATTTTTAGTCTTTCTGTGACTGTTTATCCTGAAGGATTCTTCTGGGAAGGTTCATGTTTTTATTCTAGTGGTTACATTTCATAACTACAACATTATATAATAATCTTAATCTATGTCTTTAGATGTGATTTATGAGTCCTATAGTACAAAGATAAAATCAGTGTATTTCCTTCTTTCCCCGTCACTTCCCTTTCCACAGAAGCAGAATAGCAAAGACGTGGTTGGGGTGGGAAGAGAAAAAGACACACATCCCTGGATGCCAGTTATAAAAATTCACTGAGATTTAACACAGTGGCAGCTGCATGCAGGGAGCGAGATGACAAACACATTACAGAGCCCCTTGGGCACAATTTACTCTGGCTAAGCTGTGTTTCTCTTCCATCACCTGATTTTAGTCAATAATATTATCTTTTGTAATGTTTACCATTTATTGTTAAATATAATTATGCTTATATTACTTCATTTGTCAGCTCTAAATTTTATTCTTTGACTCCCTGCTAGTATTGAATGAGGCAGACAACTAACTTTTCCCCCTTCCCCTTCCAATATTTGTTGGCTGTGTTATTTCTGCATCATCAGGGCACAGAACATTTACATTTCCTCTGTTGCTCTAATCCTTATATTTGTTTTAGTTTTAGTAGAGATTGACAGTTGGAACTACTCGGTGTTCACCCTCCGTCTTCTCTTTGTTGGCTGAAGTTCATCCTCTACTAGTTTGCTCAGGAAGCGCTCATGGGAACAATATTCCCTGAGTTATCACACGCTCAAAACTGTCTTTATACGTAAAAGACAGCTAGGATGGATGTAAATTTTGGCTCATATCCTTTTCCCTTGTTTATCTTGTAGACGTTTCACTGACTTCCAGGAGTTTAATGCTTCTGCAGAGAAAACTGGGGCCAACCTGCTATTTTTCTCCTCCTAAATGACTTGATTTCTTTGCCCCGATTCTCCATGAATTCCTTTTTCCTATCTTTTTTCCCTTGTCTTCCTTTCTTTTCTTTTATTTCTTCCTTTCTTCTCTCCTTCCTTCTTTGCAACTGTCTCTTTCATGGTCCTTTTGTTAATTTTGAAAAAATCTCAAACCTTGGACATTCCTGGTGGCTCAGATAGTAAAGAATCTGCCTGCAATGCAGGAGACCCAGGTTCCATCCCTGGGTCAGGAAGATCCCCTGGAGATGGGAATGGCTGCCCACTCCAGTATTCTTGCCTGAAGAATTCCATGGACAGAGGAGTCTGGCAGGCTATAGTCCATGGGATCGCAAAGACACAACTGAGTGACTGACACTTTCACTTTTCACTTTTTCAAACATTAAAAAAAAAAAAGCTTCAAGAACAATACAAGCTCTTAGACCCTCTCCACACAAACTATCTAAATGAGAATATTTTACTGTACTTTCCCTATCTGTGGAGAGATATTTTCCTTTTGACATGGTGTCTATCACCTCTAAATACATGTATGCATCCCAAAGATAAGGACCCTCCTCCTAAGTATAACCACCATACAAACCCTTCCAGTCAAAAATTCAACACTGATATGGTACAGCCTGATCCCCAGGCCCAATCAAATTTCTCCAGCTGTCCTAACAAAGCCTCCTTTCCCTTCCCAGTCTAGGATTCTATCCACCAACATGTATTCCACTTCATTGTCAAGTCTTATCAGTTTCCTCCAATCTGGAACAATCCCTCCAGAACAATTCTTTGTTTCTCAAGTCCTTCAAAGTTTCAGTTTCAGGCCCTTCATTCTGAAGGGTGACGGTACATTCAGTGCTGCCCCATGACCAAAGACCATGCATTCTTGGCAGGAATACAAGAAAAATGATGCAGTGTTCTCAGAGAATCACATCCAGGGTGAGCCAGATCAACCCACTGCACCACTAGTAATGCTAACTTTGATTATCTGGCCTAGGCAGTGTCTGCCAGGTTTTGCCACTGACAATTTACCATGTTTCCACTGTCCAGTCTGCCAGAAACACTGAGTCTTATGAAATCTCCATCCACAAGACTTAGCATCCATTGACAACTCCTGCCTGTTTAAACTATCATTATGATAACCATCAAGTGATGACTATCTATTTCCATCATTCCTGCTATGTTTCTCAATTGGCATTCTGCTATAAAGAAAACTTTCCCCCTCTCCCCCACTTATCTCTTTATCTACATATTGACTGATTCATCCATCCATCCATCCATTCATCCATTCACTCATTTATAACATGGATTCCTATTTTATACAATAGGTTGTAATCTGATACTCATTATTTACTTTGATGCTCATACTGTCCTCAATTTGGCTCATAGATATTCCAAACTGGTTTCTGTGTCCTTCTGATATGTTACACTCTTTTCCAGACTTTCTGCAAAACAATATTTCAGGTTCATTTTACACTTTCTCTGCCCCATCCCTTAAAACAGCCATTTCTCTGAGAAGCTCCAGTAATTCCTAGTGGAGGACAGTACTTAGATACCAGGATCTGAGTATTCAGTGTGAAGTCACTGCTGTTGCATTTCTACTGCCTCCAGACCATCTCAGCAGAATGAGTTAGGAAATACATGTATTATGTACACACATATATACACATACACATGGATACTTCTAATTCCACCCCAGCACCCCAGGTTCTTTCTAGCCCTCCCTCATTACTTGTTTATAAATCTTCTCACGAACAATGAAAAACATGGGTCCAATTATCTTCTCTATATATTTACTTGCTCAGTAAATTAATTCATTGGCCCCATAACTAATCTCCCAATCATCTGGCCAGCTTCTGTGCCTGCCAGCTCCACACCTACTCTCTACTCTGCTGTGAAGGAGAAGCGAGGACACGGAAGAAGAGGGGGAGGAGAGAAGGAAGGAAAGAAGGGAATGATCTCCTTTCTTTAATGCCTATAACTTTCTAAGGCTATATCTTGGTGTTAACTTTTCTGGGTAATTTTCCCCCAAAAGCCCTAATTTGTGTTCTTTCAACATTTAGATATTAAATCTTCTTGTAAATCATGAAAACTTTCTTAATCTATATTTTAAATATTTATTCTATTCAATTGTTTGTGTTTTCCTTCAGGAACTTAAATGATGCTTCTGTTGGATTTCCACTACACGTCTTCTACATTTACCATTTTTTTTAATCTTCATGAGCACTTCCCTTATTTCAATTGCATTATTCAATGTCCTCATTTCTATTATCTGTGTTCTGCACTGAATTTTCTAGTGTCTATTTTCCCTTGAGGTCCTTCCAACTTTATCTTCATTTCTGAGATAGATTTGCCTTTTTCCTCCTATTTCCTCCTTGAGTTCTGACAGCTCGTGTTTCACCACCTCTTGCCATCTTGTCATCCTTTCCAGAATTCTTGTTTCTGCTTTGCAGTTTTTTTTCTCATAGAAATGATTGCTTCATTGGGTCCTTTAAATTCATGGTGAAATACTTCATAGTAATTATTTTCATCTCTTCCTTACATTTACCTGTGAATGTTCCTTATTTGAGGTACTTTTTGTGGCTACTGTTGATATTTTTTCACTGTAAAATCTTTGCTTCTATTCTACCAATACTCTCAATTTCTCATTTCTCTTTTATTACTTACTATTGTATGAGTGGACTTTCTTGGACCAGCTCTTTTGCAGGAAGTCCTTGAGGGATAGACTGAAGAACCAGGGTAACCCTTCACTATTATTAAAAAAAAAAAAAACCGGCTCTTTGTGGGAAGGGGTAATGACTGGATGACTGGGAAGAGATACAAGGAGATTTCTCAGGCGCTGAAAATGCCCTAGATAGTGAACTGGGAGATGGTTACACAAGTGTACACATATATAAAATATCGTCAAGCTAAAAAATAGTTATATGCTTTATTGCATGTATGTTAGACCTCAAGAAAAATGTAGATAAGAAAGAAGGGAGGGAGGAAGAGAGGGAGGGAGAAATTATGTTTTTCTGCTGCAACAGAAAAACATTACTTTCTGCAAATAGGTCTTTCTGGAGGATCCTTTGTATCAACCCACCTCCTCTGCTTTTCTAAAGCAAACAGAGGACCAAGAGGCACCTTCTTCAGTTCGGCTCATGCCAGTCCCAATATTTGCAAATAAGGGATACAGCTGGGGCTCTTTGGGATGCCCTTGCACCTCCAGGACACATATCTTGCTGACACTCTCTGCCATCTGCTGCCCTGAGGCCCTCCCTCTGCTCTTCTAAACCTCTTTATATCCGCCAGTGGCCTTGCCCGAACCCAGCTGCCTGGGTAGCCCTTGCACATATTTCAGATTTCACAGATTTCAGACTACACCTATTCTCTAATTCCACCTGAAATGACACTTTGCATTTTTAAATTATTTTCCTTGTTGCTTTTGTAGAATATCCAAGAATGGAAAGCAAAAGAGGGTGTCTTACACAAACAACCATATGCTGGAAGTTCCACTTGCCTGTTCTACTGGGTCACCACGTCTCAAACCTGTCACCCCGTGAGCCTCAGTCTCCCTGTCAGCAGAGTGGGCAGAAGGAACAGCTGTCCTTCTCCCAGCTCCTTCTGAAGATGATGAAAGCAGAGTATGGGAGGTAAAATGTGAGGCAAGTCTCCCTGCCGTTAGGAAGGGTGCTTTCCATGGTGCTGATCATCTTACCTCCCATCCTACTTCCCCTTCAGCACCAGCTCTTCTATAGACCACCAGCCAGGGATCAGCTGGTTCTTTAGGACTAGACTCCAGACTCTCACCACCTCCCCAACACCACCCACACTCACACCCACAGACATAGCAGGTTTTTCAAAATGCCAATTTGCTGGCTGCCCTGTCTCATCTCCCTGGCTGACTGCAAAAGGAGCAGTAGGAATGTGCCACTACTTGGCACCATCCTCCTGGTTGTGAGCAAACATGGGCTCCCTCAGCCAGGTGGTGTGATTCAGGAAATACCAAACTCATGACCCCACGTGAACCCCAAAGTTTCAGCTACAGATGAGCAATGTCAAGTCATCAAGGCCCCAGGACTCTGCCGTCACCGTATCAGTCACAAACATCACCCTTAGTAATAGAAGTGGCAGATGGGAACATAAATTCTTCAAAAGCAATTCGCTTGCCAAGGACGAGGGAACATATGAATGAAGTGTGAACAGTAAATTTTTTCAGGTTGGGAGGCTGGACACATCACCCGCTCAGCTATACAAACAGGCTCTAGAAGACCCGACCCAGTTTTCCGTCCAGCTGAAAACCTTCCTGACTGATTTCAAGGCAGATATAAAGGTTTGTTCTCTCTTCTTTCTGCTACCCTTCAAGGAAGGCTCAGAACTACAAGAGTGAAACGAAAGCAAGGCAACATGCGGAGGAATACTGGGCATGCCATTTCTCCAAAAGAAGGAGGATAAAAACAATCCTTTGATAAAATAATCCTTTGAAATCATATGCCCTCGTTCAGAAGGCTCTGTGGATTGGGAAGAGTTTCCTTGGGAAATGAGAACTATACAAGTGTTCATTGTCTGCATGCTCCATGATGGTTTTCATGACTGGAGGGTGCAGTGGGCCCCCCAACTCCCCCCTCAGCTGCTCCCACCTCCCCCCTGAGCTCTTCATTGGATGAAAGCCAATGCACCCAGCTTGAAACAGGCAGCATGCAAAGAGCTTGGACTCAGTGCCAAGAGGCCAGGTTCCAGGTAAGTTCCACCACCAACTAGTGAGTACTCTTGTGCTGTGCTTAGCTGCTCAGTCATGTCTGACTCTTTGTGACCCCACTGACTATAGCCCACCAGGCTCCTCTGTCCATGGGGATTCTCCAGGCAAGAATACTGGAGTGGGTTGCCACGCCCTCCTTCAGGGGACCTTCCCAACCCAGGGATTGAACCCAGGTCTCCCACATTGCAGGTGGATTCTTTACCAGCTGAGTCACCAGAGAAACCCAAGAACACTGGAGTAGGTAGCCTATCCCTTCTCCCGGGAATCTTCCCAACCCAGGAATCAAATCCAGGTTTCCTGCATTGCAGGTGGATTCTTTACCAACTGAGCTACCAGGGAAGCCCCAAGTACTATTAAGAGGGTACAATCTCCCTAGTCCCAACATCTTCAGATGTAAGATGAGCAAGTGGGTCTGATAAACCCAAAGGCTCCCTGCTTCAACATGTGAGAATTCCAGTTTACCCCCCAAAGCCTGCCTGTTATGTCATTCCCAGCTCTGATCCCCCTAAACCCACACTGCAAGGGAAGGCCTTATGCTTTCTGAACCAGCTACGACTTCTCCCAGGCCTGGAATGCAGCTGTCGCTGTGGCAAAATGCAGTCATTACTTCAAAACCGACAGCGATGGAAAATGGCAGAGAAAATAAAATTCAGCAAACTCTTACTGCAAAACCAAACCCACAGATGAAAGACTGGAGGAAGTGACTGCCTAAGTAGCATTTCTCTAAATTGCCCACCTTTTGCTTCTCCACGAGAAACAGACAACAGAAGAAAACCACCCATGGAGTCGGAAAACACATCACCCCTTGTTCTCAGATGAATTCAGGCAGCTAATAGCACCAATACTTTTAGAAAACCGAAGACAAGGAATCTCAGGCTTAAAAGGAGTCTGTCAGAATGTGAAACGATGCCCTTTCTCCCTCCTTGAAAGTGTAAACTGGTTTGGCTCAAATTATGTCCAATTAGGGCACAGTGAAAATGAAATACACATAAGTACACATGCACAGAGATGCTCGAGCCCCGGCCTGGCCCCTCCGTCCTCTGGCAGTGTGGACAGATTGGAATGGACGCGATGCGGTACAATCATTAAACATCTCTCCAGCTTATTTGTGTGCAGTGTATCTCAATAATGTGTTATGAGGTGTGTTTGTAATTGGCTACTGCTGATAGCGGTCCTTGAGAGGGAAATGGAGTGTGTCTAAATGCAGACAAAGCTACTTAGCGCGCCAGGACAAGATGGGACACTCCTCACAAGGTCCAAATGGGATACTCAGGGTTTCTTCCACCCATAGCTGGGGAGAGAGAAGAAGGAATAATCTGTCTCAATTTTCTCAGCTCCAGAAACAATATTTATAAAATAGAAGGTGATTTCAGAGCTCATTTATTTTCCTGGTTCACAGTCCCCACTCTCTGCTGACATCATTTTCTAACCAATTTTATTTCCAACAATTGCAGGAACAGCCTCAATTCTACTTGAAATCGTTAAAAACAAATCCATTCTTTCCTTGTCTTTGAGCCCCATCTCTTTAAAAAAAAATGGTTTAATTTCTGCACTGCCTGTCTTTGAAACAATAATCCAGGTGTCTGAATTGCCAGACTCAATCCTTCTTTCTCCCCTTCTTACTTCCTCAATCTCTTTATTCACTATAAATACAAAGAAGCACACAAATGCCTCCTCCTGGCCCCCATTTCCAGATACTCCATTCATTGGCTCATCAAGTCAAAGGCTGCCTACCTGCACTGACCCCAAAGGCCCCGTCTTCCACACACGGGGCATCCTGGAAACTAAACTGGCCAAGGATTTAAAAAGTCACGCAAAGAAAGAAAGAACCCTGCTTCTCACCCAGAAGGCAGTCTTTAATGAGCAAAACAAAAGCAGAACAGGAGATAGCAGGCCTGGCGCTGACTTCCATGAAAACTGTGGCCGTATGCTGGTGGAGGGGACCATTAGCACTGTCTCCCCTGGAGTGAGTGCTGGGGATGGAGTGACAGCACACGGGCTAGATGCTGGCCATCCCTTGCTGCGTCTCTGCCCTGACCCCACAGTAGAAGGGCCACAGGAAGGAAGACATGCTTTGTCCTGAGAAGAGGCATGTGAGCCCTGGCAACCATCACATTGTTTTCTTAAATGCTCAGAAAACCATCTGCTTGAAAATCTGGGGGGATTAATGTCAAGTTGATTGGTCTTTTTCTCTGAATGGGAAAACTGACTCACATCAACTCTCCCGTAGGTACTCGATTCATAAGGGGAAAACAATCTCCAAGTCAGATTTTCAAAGACGTGACTCAGCCCGATTCACGTGGGTTAAGGGAACTTGGACTGTAACTCCAAATCCCTGAATGACTTGGAGTCAAGGGCTTTCGTCCTCCCTGGTGTTTGCAGGCCATTTGTAAGACAGAGCTAAACAAACCATCCTCTCTCCCAGCAGAGCAAGAGAACTGAAACCCGTGGGTGCTCCAAAGTCTCAAGGGAACAAGCCGGGGTGAGGCAGAAACACACGCAGGCCCCCTGCTTCCTTTCTGAAGCCCCAGGGAACCGTCGAGACTGCAGATGTGGAAATGCTATCGCTGAGCTGCCCAGAAGGCAGACCCCAGGACTCTGCAGAAGTGACCCCCAAGGACATGCGGGCCTCCCAGGGCGGCCAGCCTGCAAGACTTCACAGGTCTCCAGGGATAAGGACCAGAGCTAAACTTTTATCCCCACAAGGCTGAGTTCCTCCCTGGACACACAGCAGATGTTCATCTAAACGTTTGTAGAATTTAATCTGTTCACTAAATCAATGGCAGGAAAGCCCCTCTCTGCTGGCTTCCAGGCTGGTTTGACTGGGACAACTTTCCTGTCCACTACCTGTGTGGCTTTCATGGACTTCAAACCACAGCCCATCAAACCAAAAATAAACTATCATAGACTACCCAAAGCTCACCCCTAGACCTAGCCCTCTGGAGACTCCTGATGTACACCTTGAGAACTTCTGTTTCTTTTTAAAATGATGTGAGTTGAGGCAGGTAAGTTGATATTTGCTTAAGACTTTTTTCAAAGGTCCTTACCGGCTTTTGTCATTTTTTTCTATGCAAGAGGGAGTTTCAATTTGATTTTCTCTTCCTTGGACTACATCTGTTTTGCTTCTTTCTTCTATCTTACTTGCTTTTTATTTTTAAACTAGGCCACCAGAAGCGCCATTAGCAACAGGACAGTCCCCCACACAGCTGTTGCCTCCAGCAATGAAGCTGGGCACCTTCTCTCTTTACAGCTCTGTGTATTTTCTTCATCTTCTCTCCTTTGTATACCTCCTTGTCCCACAGAGGACCTAAGCGACTATTGTGAGCCAATTCTGTAAAAGGCTGTCCTTGGGGAGACCGCCAGTGGTCACACTCCTACCCATTCAGCCGCAGGTCCTTGAAACACTCCTCACGGAGGGCCGGCAGAGGGCACAGGGTAACCAACATACTGCGGTTGCTTTCTTATTCCAACAACCATTTGAGTAAATTCTGGGCCAAAACCTATGCTTTTCAACCACACTGTCACATGGGAGTTGGGTCTCCTGCCCAGCAAATAAATCATGCTGGGCATTTATTGACCTGTGACCTTGAACTAGTCACTTCACTTCTCATCCTTGCTCTTTAGGTAAACTGGGGAAACACTGCTTAACATAGATCACTGGGTGAAGAGTAAACCAGATGTGTGGGAGGGCCCTAGGCACAATCTTTTGTATGGAACCAATGTTTAATAAACTCTGAAAAACACGAGGCCCTCTTGAATTCTTCAAAGGTAGGCTTTGTGACAGGTCATGGTCTTCAAGAGAAAATGGCCAACATTCACGATCTAGGTCATATTCCAGTTCTCCAAACTAAAGGGACATCTGATAATATCTTGACCAAAGAATTTTCCAGTGACCCAGGGTCCACTTGGCATCCTGCCCACTCTAAGGAACAAGACCCCATGTCATTCTCATTATCTACAACACCATTGAGTCTGGCCCTGATTCTACTTCAAACCTTCTACTTCCTGCCAGCCCCAATTTCTCCTCTTTGATCCTCAGACTACACCAAGTCCTCCTTCCTCTGGTTTGAGAATCTCACCTCCATATGCTTCTGGAACTCTTACTTTGTGGTGGACTAAACGATCCCATAACGAAGTAATTTTGGTCTAGATAAATTCAGCCAATCCAGAAGTATTATAATATGCAGCTACTATAAAATCAACAGTAACATTTTCCAACGCTTAGACATTCTTTATAAACTAAAGTAAAAACCCCCTCTCCTTGAAGGTGTGGGTGTGCATGTGCGGGGTTGGGGGGGGGTGTGTGTGTGTGTGTTCAGTCGTGTCCAACTCTCTGTGACCCTATGGACTGTAGGCACCTCTGTCCATGGAATTTTCCAGGCAAGATACTGGAGCAGGGTTGCCATTTCCTCCTTGAGGGGATCTTTCCAACCCAGGGATCGAACCTGAGTCTCTTGCATTGACAAGCAAATTCTTTAGCACTGAGCCACCAGGGAAGCCCTCCTTGAAGATGGCAAGATACAAAAGTCCAGGCAAAGACTCTGTCTTCTCATCTTCCTCTGAGAACTCAACTGCTTCACAAAGAGACCTAAATTTTAAAACCATGTACTGGAAAAGTTTCTGAAAACTCACTGCTGAAAATTCAGGAGTTGAAGCAATTTGAGACAATGGTCTTGAACATGCCCCTGCTGACAGTTGGAGTTGTCTCTCTTAATGCCAATCCAGCTAACTGCAGGCTGCTGTCATGAGCCTGGCAGTCGCTGAGGCCAGCACACAGGTGTGGTCTAGAGTCTACGATGAGAGAGACCTCAGGTCCTGCAGAGCTGAATAGAGAAAGTGATGCGTGGTTGAAAGAAAGCCCGGAGAGCAGCAGAAGAGAGGCCAGAGTGAGCTCAGAGCTCCCAAAATCCCGTGGGCAGACTAGGCCAGAGCGGGATGGACACCAAGAGCAAGGCAGCTCAGTTGGTGTGAGTGTTCAGAGAGGACCTCCTGCTCTGTGGCCCAGAGGAAGGGCTGGAAGCTGAACAGTCCTGCTAAGTCCCCTCTAGCCTGGAGCCAGAGCAGCTCAGGAGTTTCTTCTGGTGTCTCAGGGAACTGGCTACCTGCCAGGTGGAACCACTCCAAGGTACAGGAGTCAAGACTGTAATCCCATCACCGCTCTCTGCTGTTCTCACCTGAAGGCAGCAACTCGTCCAACAGACAAAGGAAAAAAGCTGCCCACAGAGGGGACCAGAAGCCAGAGAGATGAATAAGCAGAACACAGAAGGGGAAGGCTGCTGATGAGACAGAGCTGTTGGAGAAGGCAAGTGAAAGTTGCTCAGTTGTGGCCGACCCTTTGCGACCCCATGGACTGTAGCCTGCCAGACTCTTCTGTCCATGGAGTTCTCCAGGCAAGAATACTAGAGTTGGTAGCCATTCCCTTCTCCAGGGGATCGTCCCAACCCAGGGATCAAACTCAGGCCTCCTGCATCACAGGCAGATTCTTTACCAACTGAGCCACCAAAGGCAAACAACAATACAGACAAAAACAACAGCACTTACTGATGTTCCAACAGCACCAAAAAGAGGAGACTTTTTAGAACAAAAATTCATGATTTTCAAAGTAAAAATCTCATCAGATGAATAAGTAAAGGAATAGTTACAGTACTGACCAGAATTGGTGGCTCAGAAGATCAAATAGAAAAAATAAAAAATAAATAAGAGAAAAAATACAAAGAAATAATCACTAGGGAAAAGAAAAATTTGGATAGCAGATCTACTCTGAAGACCTAATTTGTGAATAAGAGTAATCCCAGAGGAGAAAAAGGAACAAATAAAAGAATAGACAAGAATTAAACAAATGAAAGAAGAGGGTTTCCCTTGACGTCTGCAAATGGAATTGAGCTTCTTGCAGGAGTCTCGGGAAAGGACTTAACCCAAAGTATGTTAAGTTCTGAAGGCAAGAAGGAAATCTCACAGGCTGCCAGACAGAAAGAATAAGTAACTTACAAAGGAAAGTTAATTAGCTATTAATTACCTGCCATCTGCAAAATGGGAACCTAGAAGACAGTGGGAAACCATCCACAGATGGCCAGACAGCTAAGCCAGAGGTTTTCCCACCTGTCTGACTGGTAGAGTATATTGGATATGCAAGCATTTGTAGAAAATATAATCATGGGCATACCAGACCACCTGACCTGTCTCTTGAGAAACCTGTATGCAGATCAGGAAGCAACGGTTAAAACTGGACATGGAACAACAGACTGGTTTCAAATAGGAAAAGGAGTACATAAAGGCTGTATATTGTCACTCTGCTTATTTAACTTATATACAGAGTACATCATGAGAAACGCTGGGCTGGAAGAAGCACAAACTGGAATCAAGATTGCTGGGAAAAATATCAATAACCTCAGATATGCAGATGACACCACCCTTATGGCAGAAAGTGAAGAAGAACTAAAGAGCCTCCTGATGAAAGTGAAAGGAGAGTGAAAAAGTTGGCTTAAAGCTCAACATTCAGAAAACTAAGATCATGGCATCCCGTCCCATCACTTCATGGCAAATAGATGGGGAAACAGTGAAAACAGTGGCTGACTTTATTTTTTGGGCTCCAAAATCACTGCAGATTGTGACTGCAGCCATGAAATTAAAAGATGCTTACTCCTTGGAAGGAAAGTTATGACCAACCTAGATAGCATATTAAAAAGCAGAGACATTGCTTTGCCAACAAAGGTCCATCTAGTCAAGGCTATGGTTTTTCCAGTGTTCATGTATGGATGTGAGAGTTGGACTATAAAGAAAGCTGAGCGCTGAAGAATTGATGCTTTTGAACTGTGGTGTAGGAGAAGACTCTTGAGAGTCCCTTGGAATGCAAGGAGATCCAACAGTCCATCTTAAAGGAGATCAGTCATGGGTGTTCATTGGAAGGACTGATGTTGAAGCTGAAACTCCAATACTTTGGCCACCTGATGCAAAGAGCTGACTCATTTGAAAAGACCCTGATGGTGGGAAAGATTGAGGGCAGGAGGAGAAGGGGACGACAGAGGATGAGATGGTTGGATGGCATCACCGACTCAATGGACATGGGTTTGCGTGGACTCCGGGAGTTAGTGATGGACAGGGAAGCCTGACGTGCTGCAGTTCATAGGGTCGCAAAGAGTCAGACACGACTGAGAGACTGAACTGAACTGAACTACCTCATTGCAGGAAGATACTCAGGTCAAAAAATGAACGAATTCAAACAGAAATCTTAGGATGAATGAGATGAAGAGAAAACAGTGGTGAGTGATGAACTGTGTAATTTGCACAGTTGACTCTAAACAGATAATATAAAGTAACAAAAGTGACAAGAATACTTGAAAAAGAGACACTCTGCAAAGAGAAAATTGACATTTAGTTCTAGAAATGTTAAATTATCTTAGCAAAACCTAGAAATTACTGGGGGTGGGGAGGGGATGAGTAAAACTCTTGTAAAGTTCCCCCCTATTTAAGTGTAAGACAGAGTAAAGAAATAAAAGTACTCTTAAAAGGCCTGATGTATTAGACTGATAATAAATGAGTGAAACATTTTTGTGTGGAAAACTCATCTGTATCTTATTTTTATAGAAGTACCTAGTTGAATGTCCTGAAAAAGAAGGTAATGGTCAGTGTTGATGGTAAAGTAAAGTGAGATGTCCAGATTTAAAAAGGAAATAGATATTGAAATTACAACTGGCTAAAATAGTGACAATAATAAAAAGGAGAAAGAAAAATAAGAAGTAAATATTCAATATATAGATTATTTCACTAATTATGATATGTTGAATATTCCTATTAAGATACTAACATTTTTAGATTGGATTGAAAAATGAAAATAGGTATTCAAGGGAATCAAGGGCTACCACTTAAGAAGTTAACAGCTTCAGAGCTGAATATCTATGTATCCATTAAAGAACAGGTAAGTCAAAGTTATCTAAACTATTATGTTAACTATTCAACATTTTTTTTTAATTTTTTTTTCCATTTATTTTTATTAGTTGGAGGCTAATTACTTTACATCATTGCAGTGGTTTTTGTCATACATTGAAATGAATTAGCCATGGATTTACATGTATTCCCCATCCCGGTCCCCCCTCCCACCTCCCTCTCCACCCGATCCCCCTGGGTCTTCCCAGTGCACCAGGCCCGAGCACTTGTCTCATGCCCCCAACCTGGGCTGGTGATCTGTTTCACCCTAGATAATATACATGTTTCGATGCTGTTCTCTTGAAATGTCCCACCCTAGCCTTCTCCCAGAGTCCACAAGTCTGTTCTACACATCTGAGTCTCTTTTTCTGTTTTGCATATAGGGTTATCGTTTCCATCTTTCTAAATTCCTTATATATGTGTTAGTATACTGTAATGGTCTTTATCTTTCTGGCTTACTTCGCTCTGTATAATGTATAAGTTATTTAAACTATTATGTTAACTATTCAACATTTAAAAAGACACAAATCTCCATAATCAACTTTATGGAAGCAATATACTCTTAAATTTAAAACCTGATAGAGTACCAAGAAAACTATAAATCAATCTAATTCATGAACATAGCTGTTAAACTTCCAAATAAATGCCAACAAATAAAATCCAGTAGCATAAATAGAAATAAACTATAACTATGAAGGATTTATTCCAGGAAAGCAAGGATGGTTCAAAAGTAAGGAAGTCAAAATAATTCACTGTATCAATAAAACAGAAAAATTATATGATTCAATCAAAATATAATGAAAAATCCAAAAATATTCCTAATAAAAACCTGAAGTAACACAAGAAAGGGAAGGATACTACTACAGTGTGATAAAAAAAATTTCATAAATGTGAAGTAGTAAATAATAAGATACTATAGCCATATGCATCAAAAACAAGAGTCTTATATTGCCTTGGTATTTCATTTTGAATGTCCTCATGAATGTGACAAAACAAAACAATGAAATAATCAAGATCAATATTCAAAAAGAAGAGATAAATTTAACTCATTTTGATAATGATATGATTTTATGCCTAGAAAATCTAATGGGACTAATTAACATGTAACCTCTAAGTTTACTAAGAAAATTCTAGTAAAGTATAGTAAGATAAATAGATCAACACAGTGGAGTTCCTAGACTTAAAACTCAATGTTTAGTGGAGAAAATGATGATATTTAATTAATGATACTGACACAAATAACTATCCATTTAGAAGAAAATGGAGTTAAATCCCTACCTCAAACTAGAAATAAAAATAAAATCCAGAAGCACTTAAGATTCAAAGTTTTTTTTTGAAATTCATATAGAAGAGGAAATTTAGGATGTTGTATATACAACTTAGTAGTTAGGAAGATCTTTTTAATAAAAAGATAAGAGAACACTCATTAACTACCTTTAAAGACAAATTTAACTATCTAAAAACAGGCAAAAAATTATATGGTAATATATACTATAAACAAAGTCAAAAGTTTAACAATTAACTAGAAACAAATCTGTATTACATATGACCAATAAAGAGCTGTCTGTAACTTACAAAGAACTCATTATTGACAACAAAAGATAAACAACTCAGTGGAAAATGAGCAGAGGATATGAAAAAAACACTTCACAGAATAACAGATCCTTTAAAGCAATAAACATGTAAGAATGTACTCAACCTCTCTAGTAGTCAGAGGAATATAACATTACAGTAGGATTCAATTTTGCACCCAAAATGGGCAAAATGAAAATGACAATATTCATGCTAAAGGGGCTACTGGGGAAAGAATATTCACTTTGCTAGTGGAAATGTGAATTATTACACTGTTTTTAAAAGCAATCTTAATATATCTATTAATATAAAAATTAGATTCCCTTTGACTCATAATTCCCACTCTTCCACAGCTATCCCACAGAAGTAAAAGCACCAATATGTAAGAATAAGTAGGCACAGACATTTACTGCAGCACCGTGTATAGTGACAAGAGATAACAGACAAGGCAGATACCCATCACATGGAAGGGTTGACTAGAACAAGCCACCACCATGCCACAGAATAATATCCAGTTATTAAAAATAATGACCTGAGGATTTCTAAGATACATGGTCAATGAAGAATAAGATACAAAGAAGTATATATAATATGATCATGCTCTCTCATTAATAATGATCAAAATAGATCAGTAAATGTTTATATATGTTTACATACTGATTAGAAGGTGCACAGAGAAAGATATGGAAGTTTACACACCCAGGTTGTTAGTTTGCTTATTTTAAAGTGGAGGGGAGAGATGAGTGGAGGGCATTAGGGAGAAGATAAGCCTAAATCAATCAATCAATTAATAGACAGCAATGAGAAATATGTGGACTCCCCTGGTGGCTCAGATGGTAAAGAATTCACCTGCAACACAGGAGACCTGGGTTCAATCCCCGGGTGGGAAAGATCCCCTGGAGAAGGAAGTGGCAACCCACTCCAGTATTCTTGCCTGGAGAATCCCAAGGACAGAGGAGCCTGGCAGGCTACAGTCCATGGGGTCATAAAGAGTCGGACATGACTGAGTGACTAACACTTTCACAGTGAGAAATGCAACATAGATAATACCCACTTATGTAAATCACCCACTTTGATGTTCCAAAACTTTTTCAATAGATATCTTGCTTTTGAACTGTGCTGTTGGATAAGACTCTTGAGAGGCCCTTGGACTGCAAGGAGATCAAACCAGTCTATACAAAAGAAATCAGTCCTGAATATTCATTGGAAGGACTGACGCTGAAGCTGAAATTCCAATTCTTTGGCCACCTGATGAGAAGAACTGACTCATTAGAAAAGACCCTGATGCTGGGAAAGATTGAAGGCAGGAGGAGAAGGGGACAACAGAGGATGAGATGGTTGGATGGCATCACCGACTCAATGGACATGGGTTTGGGTGGACTCCGGGAGTTAGTGATAGACAGGGAGGCCTGGAGTGCTGCAGTTCATGGGGTTACAAAGAGTTGGATACGACTGAGCGACTGAACTGAACTGATCTTGCTTTTAACGAAACAGGATCCTACTATGGACAAAAATTTGAATCCTTTTTTTTAAACTTGGCACATCATAAGTATATTTCCATGTCCACTGTGTTAGGTCCTCCCCTAGTCCAGTTTCCCAAGAAGATAATTTGGAGAGAGATACAGTGGCTTAGCCATACATTTCAGCAAATGCCAGCAGGGGATCAGCCTTTGGGTTAGCTGGTATATATAAGAAGAAGGAAATCTCCCTGGCCTTGATCCCAATCCATCCTCCTGGTAACACCAGCCAGGATGGCTTCACTCCTTGATCCACCAATGAATACACACAGACTCAGGTCTTCTGAACTCAGAAGACTTCACTATTCTAGGTAACTTTTGGCCATGGCCCTGTCAAGACCTCATTCAAGACAGAAAAGATGACTTCTCCATGAGGCGTTTCTCTAAGAGCAGCTACATGAACTAAAGAGGAAAACAGGTGGTCAAGAAAAGCCAGAATCAGCCTTGATGAGAAATACAGAACACAGCAGCTCTCATTTAGGCCAGGGAGTAAAAGAAAGGGAATGCCATGTCCAAGTTTCATGGAATTGCCCCTTTAAGAGCAATTAACGTACTCCAAGCAGTTAAAAATTCTTAAATTAAAAACACTTCTTGAACAAAGTCCCCAGTGAGTAGACTATAACATTCCCAACTGTAGAGATCCATTTACTTTCAAATACATTCACATCTGAGAACAAAAATAAGCAAATGGCTTTATTTTCAGACTCTTCCGCCATCTGGGCTGCTCCTGGTTTTCATGGACCTCTGGTCACTCTTGCTGAGTCCCACTAACTTAGGAAGAACTTCTCTACTCCTGCCACCCACGCAATTGCCCTTCCTCTAAATTCCTTCAGAATTTCTTCTTGTTCTGCAGGAAGATATCCTAGATTTGCCACTGCATTGTGCTGGTCATGTCCCCCAACTGCACCCTAATACACTACAGTGGTAGAATAATGCACCAGGATACTCATTTGTATTCATCCTCACTGCATTCCACCCACTCACTCTCACCCCAGCCCTGTACCAGCCCCCAACCTCAGCATATAACCTGGACAGGACACTCCCTCCCTCCCAGGGAAATGGTACATGAAAGCTTAGGTGTGTTGAAAGAATGAGTAGCCCAGAAGGTGATGGGAAAAGGGAATTCCTCCAGCTTAGCAAGAAACAAAGGCAGCCAGTCCTGAAAGAGGTGGGTACCCCAGGGACAGCAGGGTCCAAGAGGAATGGCTGTGTGGTGCCCCTAGGGAGGCTGGGCCCTGGGCTCCAGGCTCCCAGCATCACAAGGAACCCACCAGCCCGAGAGCATTAAAATGATGATGTTACAGACATGACCATGATGCTAAAAGGGTCCAGGCTCTTCCCATGTCACCAGGCAATGAGGAAGCCTTCTCAACCCTTGTGAACCTATGAGTAGATGCGGAATCCCCACTTCAACCCAGGGGAATGGGAGCTCAGAATCAGGCAGAATTCAATAAATAGGGAAATGTGGCACCGACTCCAGACCCCAATCCATGAAGTACGATTCACAGTGAGCTAGAGTGTCATCATCTGATACAGGGCTTCTCAGAGGCTAATCGCCCAGACACCACCTGAGCATCTTGTCAAATGCAGATTTTCAATCAGTAGCTGTGGAGTGGCCCGAGAAACTGCATTTCTAACAAACTACCACCAAAACACACTTTGAGAAGCAAAGGTCTAAGGCAGGGGTTAGCAAATTTTTCCTAAAAAGACAGTAAAAATTTCAGCTTCGTGGGCCACCTAGTCTCCATCTCAGCTATCATCTCCGCCACCCACAGGAGGGTGAGGGCAGCCACAGACAATACATAATTGAGGGTGATGTTCCCCAAGACTGTATTTATGGACACTGAAATTTGAATTTCAGATAATGTTCATGTGTCACAAAATATTTTTCTTTCTAGTTTTTTTCCAACCACTAAAAATATTTTTAAAAAAACATTCTTAGCCCACAGACTAAGCAGAGGAGGAGGTGGGGTCTGAATTTGGCCCATGGGCCAACCCTGATCTACAGTGTCCAAAACAGTATAAAAGCCACAAAAGGCATCCTTGACTAAATTAAAGTGGGTTGCTCAGTTAGCCTATTTTTCTATCCCAAGGCTGGTTTTCCTTTCCCATTATCCTTCCACTAGTGCTGTGCTTTTCAAAGAGCAGACACTTTGGGGACAAGTGGGTCCTGGCAAATGAACTTCTTCAAAACTCACTGAACTGACTTTAAAAGGCCGCCCTAAATCCTTCTTCTTCTAATAAGCAGCCCTGTGGAATAACAGGTTTCTGTTTTAGTGAAAGAGCTTTAAGGAGGAGATTAAACTTCAACCACAGTTTTCTGAGCTAACAGCAGACTGACATGATCAGGGGAAGAAATTCAACCTTGCAGAACAACTGCTAGTAAATTCAAAAGCAATTGTCTCAAACTTCTATCCGGCGAACCCGTATAAAGATTCTCTCCATTTCCCTTGGCCTTACATCCCATTTTAACTCAAAAGACAGAAAAGACTTCCAGCCATCGTGCAGCCCCTTTCACCATTAAACAGCCATCCCAGGGCCACAGTTTTATCTTTCCAAGAATAAAGCAACACACCTTAAAGTCCAAGAAGGAGACAGGGCTCTAGAGACAGAAATAGCCAGGCACCAGCCAGGGACCACAGGGCCGCACTCTACCATTCCCTGAGAATTCATCCGGGACGAGGCAGGCAGAACCAGGCTCAGTCATCTCCCGCGCCCTGCACAGCACTTTACACCCAGCAATGCCCACATGTCACGGTCTTTGTAGACCAGGACCTGGGGACTGCAGTCGATGAGAAGAGGGATGCAGGGGACCCAAGTCTCGAGTGAAACAAGGGTGCTTTATTTGCAGAAATGCATGTTTATATATCTTCACACAAGGCAGCTTTAGGCAGTAAAAAAAAAAAAAAAAAAATGAGCAAGAACAAAGCCAAGCAAATAACAATCTTCAAAGGACCAGAAAGCATTCAATATCTTGAGTAAGAGGGGCATAACTGAATAGATTACACTTAAGTAAGGTCACTGAAGGGAGTCCCAGCAGGTGCCCTCTCTCATGATCTCAGTCCTGCGAACTGCGTGCAGCTCTGCTCACTCCTGTCTTCTAGGAACTGATAAGGAATAGAGAATCCTTGAGAAATGGCACACAAAAGAAAAGAATAACATATTGGATCCCTTAAAGCTGAACGTCCCCCGACAATTCCCCCTTTTCTATTTTTTCACAACTGGGGGTGACTATAAATACTTTTATGAAAAAGGCCCTGACCAATTGAGTTTGTTTAGTCTGAATAATTTTAGTTGAAAGGCATTGGTATACTACAAATATCACTAGGACAATTATCAGTGTTATAGTTCCAGATCCAATACTATGTGTAATGCTTTGAAACCATCCTTGAGGGTCCAGCCCAGATAATTGATCAGTTAGCTGTTCAGCTAAGCTTTCCTCTTCCAAAGGTTGGAAGAGGGTAGACTCTTAAAGAAGGTTTCAAAAATTTTCTTTTGCAACAATTGTACATTTAAGGAAGCATTATTATGTATATCTTGCAGATGAAATTTGATTTGTTCCCAATTGTAAGCATAATGGTTGAACCAGACAGGAGTGATTCAAACTTGAGTGGAATTCCAATCACAATTTAATAATATTTGTTTTTGTAAATCTATTAATTGATCTCCAACCCATTGGATGGCTGTTTTTAATTCCTGAATTTTATCTTGAACTTTTTCATCTATCTGAACCTGAGTGACCCATATAGTATGAGCATCTTTAGTCCAATTTTGAATAAAGTTTTGTGTTTGAATTGAAGTTTGTAAAGCAATGTCTGCAACAGCAGCAGTGGTGCAAATGGCTGTTAATCTCAAAATGCCAAGAATTAGCCATCCAATGAATCATTTAGATCATCAGAGTAATTTAGTGAGCAACTGAGAGGCAAGTCCTGCCATGGGACCCCAGGGTCCTCCCCAGGGTCGCTGGAGATCTATTGGCAACCACAGAGTACGTCAAGATCAAAGAATCAAAAAGGATTTGTTTTTTAGAGAAATAGAAGAATTAAGACAAGTATACGATTCGTAATCTACACAAATCACAGAACATAAAGTCTTATTAAATTGTAAGTTTCCTATGGCTATAACAAAAGGAAGGGAAACACAAGCTTGTATAAAATATGAATGATTACAACGGAAAGAATAGTTACTATGATTATGACTGGTCTCTGTGAAATATCTAGTCCAAGTTTCAAGTTTTTAAGTACTCGCAGCAAGTTTCCAGACGTCCCATTGTTCAGGCCCAATCTGTTTATTGAGGACGATTTGAGGGAGGGGAGGTGCCATTCCACCATCAAGCCAGCCAAGGAGTCCTTTGTCATGGAAGTGTTTCACTGAACTGTTAGTAACACTCTATGTTACTTGAGTAACATAATCACACTTAGTACTGTTAATATCATCTGGGCAGTTAGATAACCAAATGCCACAGGATCCCCAATCAACAATGGTATAATTGGCCACAAACATTATTTTTTTTTTATTTAGCTTGACATCTATCTCGGTAAACAGGAGTATATTTAAAGTCCTTATAAGTAAACCACTTACATTCCAACTTTTGTCCTATTCCTAGAGTTTTGGTATATTGACATGGTTCTCATAAAAGGACAGGGCAGTAAGCAGTCCAAGCAATGTGCGGAAGTTCTTTTTTGGAGGCAGGACAAAAGTCCATGTTTGTTGAACATGAATACATGATACTGCTGGGCCCATGCATAAAGGAAGGATTTAATAGCCTAGAGAAATGTTAATCAGTCTGCCTTCTTTCTCAGGATGAGAGGGCCCCTCCAGGTTCCAAGGAAAAGGCATACGTATTGAGTCATTAGTGGATTGATCAGTCCTATGTCTGTCCATTTTGTAACCTGCAATAAAGGGGGTTAGGTAGATAAGCCCAATAAGTGTGATTAATCAAGTCAGCCTGAGCAGGGGAAGCAAAAGCAAGCAAAGCAAGCATGGTGACAAAAATATTTTCAGGATTCCAAGGCATTCCCTGCTGAGAAACCAGATTTTCAGTTTGATTAGTAAGGGTCTTTATCTGTCCCCAAATAAGGAGACCATAAGGTCAATGACATCGAGTGCGGCATTTCTCAGAAATTTTTAAAGCTGCCATGGCTTGTATTGGAATCTCCTCCTCCTGGAGATTTCTCCCTTTCTTCTCTATCTTGAGTGCCGGTGGCTCCCCTGGGGCAGATCTTACGAAGAGGGAGCCAACTGATTTCGTTGGGTCCGTCTGGAGAAATACAAGCTACCCCTTTCCCTGTAATATTAATTTTCCAGATTTCCATTGTTTAGTCAATCTGTCTTGACACCAAATGGGCAGAGGAAGGGAGGTGTCCTTCAATGCTTCGAAATGTTTTTCTGTTCTGTCAAAATATCTCGTTGTGGTAAGTTTAAAAAATTTAAAACAAATAAAGCTGTATTAACAGCTTTAACAATATACTATAATTTAATTAACTATAACAATAGTTATAGGCTTAAAGAATATATTGCATTGGAATCTAGTAAAGTCTGCTCTGGATAAGGAAGATAAAACTGTTCCTGTGTATTCCCCCTTTTCAAATTTTTTTATTTGTAGTTTTAGTGTGTGATGTGTTCGTTCAACTATGTCTTGTGCTTGTGGATTATAAGGAATGTCTGTAATATGTTTAATAGAAAATGATTGTAAAAATTGTTTGAATTGCCTAGAAACATAGGCAGGGACATTGTCTGTTTTTATAGAACTAGGTGTTCTCATTACTGCAAAGCAAGCTAACAGGTGGGTTATAACATGTCGTGTAGCTTTTATCAAAATTTGTCAATCATAAGGAGTAAAATTTCCAATAGAAGATGCCATAGCATTTAGAAATTTTTTAGCAAAAGGTGAATGAGGGCTGTATATAGTTATAGCCTTTTTCATTTGTTGCATGTGAGGACAATCACTGTTTCTGTATTGAGGTATTAGTTGTCCTTGAGCATTAATATTTTTTAATACAGGAAAGACAAAATGGTCATTGGCCTCAGAGACTAGAGATTGCAAAGCCAGTAAATCAGAAAGCCTTTGTTGTGAAGGAGAATGAGTGGATTGTCCATTTTCATAAATATGAGTGTGTGTTAGGGGTTTATCATTGTCATCAAAAATAGGATTGTTGGTTTTAGTGTCAAAGAGAGCATCAGAAGAATGATCATCAGATTCATCTTGTCCTTGAATCGAGGGGACCTTCAATTTCATGCCCGTTACAAGAGGAGGAGGAGCACTTGGGATAGCCAGAGCAGGGATGGTGGGAAAGTTTTGAAACATTTTATGTTGCTCTAATTGGACCTTTTGTAAATTCTTATCATCTAATTTATATTCATATAATGAGCGGTCCACTTGTTGAAGAATATCAGGGGGGCTAGAATTGCCTTAAAATGGCAAGATTATGGCTTTAATGAGGGCCCACAAGGGCCAGAAATCTATTGGAATATTATCTCCCCGTCTTGCAGTTCATTTAATTTTTTTTTTTTTTAAACCCAGTTCCAAGTTGGAACTGCCTTCATCAGGGAACCAGGGATTATATTCAACCACTGTTTGGAGACAAGCCTCTATCTGCTGACGTGAAACCGAAAGCCCCTGAACCTTAAATAAACGATGACGTAAAGTAGAAAAGTGGTGGGGGCTTTCCAGCCGTTTGTCCCATAAGCCCGCACTTACCGACCTCCGTAGGTCCTAACAGTCACTCTGTCCACTTGCCAAGGGCTTCACCAGGTCCCTGTTTCGGGCGCCACTTGTCACAGTCTTTGCAGATGGGGACCTGGGGACTGCAGTCAACGAGAAGAGGGACACAGGGGACCCAAGTCTTGAGTGAAACAAGGGTGCTTTATTTGCAGAAATGCATGTTTATATATCTTCATACAAGGCAGCTTTAAGCAGTAGAAAAAAAAATTGAGCAAAAACAAAGCCAAGCAAGTAACAATCTTCAAAGGGCCAGAAAGCATTCAATATCTTGAGTAAGAGGGTCATAACTGAATAGATTACATTTAAGTAAAAGGTCACTGAAGGGAGTCACTGAAAGGAATCCAAGCAGATGCCCTCTCTCATGATCTCGGTCCTGAGAACTGCGTGCCGCTCTGCTCACTCCTGTTTTCCAGGAACTGATAAGGAACAAAGAATCCTTGAGAAACAGCACACAAAAGAAAAGAATAACATTTTGGATCCCTTAAAGCTGAACGTCCCCCAACACCCCCATATAGGTTTGCTGGATGAACAGATGAGCTTGACCCCATGGCCTGGTGCCAGGGAACTGGCCCACTCTGTCTCCCTCTGTTTGACAAGCCTCTCTCCCCACGCTGAGTGGGTGCTCAAAGGGAGATATTCCTTCAAGGAGATCACTGACTTTCTCACTTGCTGACTCCCTCACTGGCACCCCAGCATCAACCAGACCTGTCTTGGCTCTAACACTTAAAAGCTCTGTAGACTTAGGCAAGTTCCACTGGATGCTATAAAACCTCAAGTTCTTCACTGGTAAAATAAGAGTAATCAATACATCATCCAGAAATAATATTCAAAAGAGAACATCTGAACAATCAGTATGGCTCAGATACTGTTTAATAAGAAAGGTGCTAGTCTTAAACACCAAGTATGACTGTACTGGCAAGTACCAGCTAAATCTCACCTGCCTGTCTTATGGTAGGCCTTGGAAAGAACGAATATTTAACACAGGCAGAGCAACTCGCATTTCTCCTGATAGGCAGCTGTTCACCCCTCTCCCCAAGGAAGCTTCTCCCTCCTAGCTTATAATGGTGGTCATGAACAAGTTCCATCACTAGCACTTGCTGCAGGACTCCTGGCAGTCACTTTCACCACTTACTGAGGGCGTGGCCAGAGCTGCCCTCTCCTCCTACCATAGCCAGCTGCTCCCTGAAGACATCCCGGGGGGGCTCTTCCCACATGGTCCTGCCCACATCTGCCCTGGGCAGAAGACAGCTAGAATCTCATTCTACTGGGAATGCATTGTCAACCTACTTGTAGGAAGATGGCTTACTTGCTGGGGAGGGTGGGAGCAGACACTCAAAGCACCCAAACGCCCATCCCATCTCCTCAGATCGGGAAGACAAGGACCAAACCTCAAAGTGCCACAAAAAAAGCAACTTCTTTGGCAATTAACTCCAGCACGTATTTGACAGGGAAAAACGTACAATCCCTTGTGAAAAGAAAGTGTGAAAGTGAAAGTCGCTCAGTCATGTCTGACTGTGACTCCGTGGACTATAGCCCACCAGGCTCTCTGTCCATGGAATACTCCAGGTAAGAATACTGGAGTGTGTAGCCATTCCTTTCTCCAGGGATCTTCTCAACCCAGGGATTGAGCTGAGGTCTCCCACATTGCAGGCAGATTCTTTACCATCTGAGCCACAAGGGAAGCCCATACATCCCCTTACCCCTTATAAAGACTTTGTGCCCATTGGGAAAGACCTGGATCCTGCTCTGGAATAACCCCGACTTCTCCCCTGAAAACACCTAGCACGTCTCACATAGGGTCTGATATGTGACACTCAATTCATCAATTCTCAGGCCCTTTTGAGCCTGGAAGGAAACAAGAAAACCACTTGGTTACAGCTGAACAGACAACGATGCTTAATATGACTGGGGAAAATGGGAAGTCTTGGCACAGAAAGGGAAGAAAGGAAATTGCACGTTATAAAAAGGAATATATATTTAAAAGTAGGAAATATCATAAGTGTGGCTTATTCATGGTTAATAGCAGGTATTTGTTTTTGGTGCTAATAATCTAATTAGTAGTCAATCCAGAGCATCCTTTATTATCAGCTGATCCATAATTACTGCTCCATGCTGAGTATTTTCCCGGCACATGATAGCTTTCAACTCCTCAGTACAAACAACCAAATAATTGGTGCTATTATGCTGGATACTGGACTATTCCTCTCCAAGGGGTGCTGTGGGGGAGGGGTTGTTTTCCATTCACGACAGGCTTTGCATTTTCAGCATCTGTTGATTAAGTCCATGCCATCCCCTCTTTAATCAGTCTGGAGGCATACCGAAAGCTCCTTCACACTCTCGAGAATGTGACAGCTTGAAGACATCCTTTTTTAAAGTTTAACCCTGGGAACAGAAACATCTCCAGTCCTCTGTAGGTTGGACATGTTCACAAGGGATAGCAAACGAAGCTGAAAGCACGGTATATTTCTCTTTGAAAGTGTTGTAAAGTTTCTCCTTGCCTATTGTTTTAAAATGACTTGTCCTGGAAGAGATAGCTTCTGATATAAACTATTTCATTCAACAGCTTCTGGTCTCAACAAGATGTGTGTAATTCTAGGAAGCAGAACAAAGGCCAGCTATAATGACAGGTTGCTAAGGGAAAAATATACTCAGCATCTCTTTTAGGAGACCAGATTCGGTACAACTGTGAGGGGAGAGAAAGAAGCCAGGGTGAACATGGTGAAGTGGGAAGAGGTGGGTTCTGGAGCCAGACAGATCTGGGTTGGAATCCACTTCCTCCACTGGTAAGTGGCATGACCTTGGGAAAGTCACTTAACTTCCCTAAGCCTTGACGTTGCTCACCTGAAGAACAAAGCTACCACTGCCTAATGTATAGAGCTGTTAGGAGAACAGATGTCTGACACAGGAAGCACCTGGCACTCACAGGAGCCCAGGTTCTCTGCTTTTTTGCTGGATGGGGGGTGGCAAGGAAAGCTGGTTTTCTACAAGCCACTAGCTTATGCCATATAATTCCATTCACTGTAAGTAGGGCTTCCCCGGTGGTTCAGTGGTATAGCATCCACCTCCCAATGTAGGAGACACAGGTTCTATCCCTGGGTCAGGAAGATCCTGACCATTCCAGTATTCTTGCCTGGGAAATCACATGGACAGAGAAGCCTAGCAGGCTGCTAGGCTGTCCATGGGATTGCAAAGAGTCGGACAGGACAAAGCAACTAACCAACAACAAATGTAATAAGCCTCCACATCTTAGCCATAAAAAGATAGATTTCAGCCCAGATTCACTATGGAGCTGCTCTAACAGCCGAATTCCTACTGGCAGTTCCCATTGCCTGGGTATCCGTTAGAATTCCCCTCCCTTATCCATCTTCCTATGATTCAGCAACTAAAAGGTTAACTCTTCCAGGTATGGTATTTTGGGTGGCTGGTACCTGTACCACACTAGCTGTGAAACATCTCCCTGTATGTAAAAGGAGGTAGGAATTGGGAAATTGGGAAGATCTATCGAGACATTTCTCCGTTCAGAAACAGAAGCCAGTGGCTACAAGAAGAGTGAAAACTTCTGCACTCTGACCTCAAAGGAGGTGCTAATACCCGGAGTCAGAAGCCACCCACTCAGTTCATTCTTTTCTTTTCGAAGGCCTTATTGAGGTGGCATATGCAAACAGAAAAGAGCAAGCATTCAGTGAATTTCCACAAAGCGAACATACTCAAGTTACAAGCACCCAGATCAAGAAACTAACAGGGTACCAATTCCCCAAATGCGCCCTCCCCGCTCCCCTGCCCCACAGTTTCCCTTCTGGTCACTGAGGCCAAGCAAGGGTCACCATGAAGCTGACTTCAAACACCGCAGGTTAGTTTTGCCTGTTCTTGTACTTTAAATAGAATTCCACAGCCAATTCCTCAGTCGGGAAGATCCACTGGGGAAGGAGAGGCTACCCACTCCAGTATTCTTGGGCTTTCCTGGTGGCTCAGCTGGTAAAGAATCCTTCTGCAATGCGGGTGACCTGGGTTCAATCCCTGGGTTGGGAAGATCCCCTGGAGAAGGGAAAGGCCACCCACTCCAGTATTCTGGCCTGGAAAATCCATGGACTGTACAGTCCATAGGGTCGCAAAGAGTCGGACACGACTGAGCACTTTCACTTTCTTTCCACAGCCTGAAGGCCAAATCTGGCCTGCCACCTGTCTTAGGACACCCTGCAAACTAAGAAAGGCTTTTACATTTGTAAATCTTTGACAATCACGCCAAAAGAGATGTATTTCATGAGATGGGAAAACTACATGAAACTCAAATTTCAGGGCCCATAAATAAAGTTTTACTGGAATACAGCCACGCTCATTTCGTTTACATAATGTCTTTCACTCCACAATATCAGAGTCAAATAGTTACAACAGGAACCACATGATCTTAAAAAAAAAAAAAGATTCTGAGTACATCCCCAACATATGAACCTTCAAATTGCAAACTTTCAAAGATGCAAACGTGCATTCCATCAATGTCAGGCATGAGTGAAACGGCAGCTTGCCCTCGTCTCCTATTGCTGACAGTCCTTCAGCTCTGCCTTCTCCCACCTCCTCTCCTCCTCCAGCCAGTAAATCTTCTTGCCTGTTCACTCGATGCCAGCCCCTGTATGCCAGTTGTTGTATACTGTGCTTTTCAAGGTACTGTACTGTAAGATTCTCTGTCTCTTTGGTCGCTAAGTTGTATCCGACTCCTGTGACCCCAGAGAACCCCTGCCAGGCTCCTCTGTCCATGGGATTATCCAGGCAAGAATAGTGGAGTGGGTTGCCATTTCCTTCTCCAAATTAAAAATATGTTATTTTTTGTATTTTATGTATTATTTGTGTGAAAACTATTATAAACCTATTATAGTACAACACTAAATAGCCGATTATGTTAGTTGGGTATCTAGGCCAACTTTGTTGTACTTAGAGATCAAACTGGACTTACGAATGTGCTCTCAGAATGGAACTTGTTTGTATATAGGGGACTTACTGTATCTGACCCTTTACAGAAAAAAGTGCTGACTTTAATTGGAATGCAAGGCATTCATTGAAATACAAACGCATTTCTTTGGGGTTTATGACTAGGAGTGACATTGCAGGGTCATAGGAATATTAACATATTACACATATGTTCAGCTTTAGAAGACACTGCCCCCAAAATACACACTCAGTTTTAGCAGAAAAGCTAAAACCTGAAGCAAAAGCCATAATCTCAGTGTTAAAAGAGGCAGGGAGAATTACAGAGAGTTTATCTGATCCAGAATTAAACAAATGATTAGAAAACCATCAGGACTTCTGAGAGGAGAAAATATCAGAGTTCTCTAGGTTTATATTTCCTTTCATTCTTACTCCAAGCATATCCTTAAAAAATATTGTCCCCGTTAATGTTGCCATGCTCTGCAGAAATGCAGAGTGGAAAAGTCATGTTTCTGCCCAGGATCCCGCAATACAGACTGTGACATTCAGGCCACATCACAAAAGCATTACCATGAGCTCTCTAGTAGCTTACCAGAATTGCAGACAAAAATACCAGGAAGATATCAGCAACTTCCTGATTTTATGCTGTCATAACTTTAAACACATACATGGGAAGCAGCTCTGTTACCCACACCCAGCCCCCAAAGCAACCACCAAATGGCTGAGCCCTGGCCCTTCAAGGCTGAAGAGCAGGACGCAGGCAGGGAGCTCTCTATCTTTGAGCCGCAAGGCTCTCTCAGGTGATGCTGGGTACCTTCCAAAGTCACTTCCCTGGAGTCACTCCCCCATTTACCTGCCTCACATTTCAAATAGGATGTACGTCCTAGGTTCTTCCAAATGACATTTTTCCTCTTCGAGGGGAATTGCTTCTGATTGTTTAAGAACCACATTCATCACGAAACGGATACAGATCAACAATTTCCGTCTTAATTGCAGGATCCCATTGACTTCTGAGTTGAGCAGCCTCTTAAAGGACAGCAGAGCGTCATTTCCTGCTGTCAAACCTTGCCAGTCCTGGGTGGGGGTTTGGGGGGGGGGGGGTGGTCACTGATACAAAGACAGAGCCAGTGCTGACAATAGGACTGAAGGGCCACGAAAGCCTCTCTCCACTTCTCCCAGGACCGCGAGCCTGCCAGTCCAGCCCAGTATCTTCCCCAACTCACCTGTAGCATGTTTCTTCTGGGTCTGAGACTGAGTTAAACATGGTCTGTCCTGGGAGAAAACACCAAGTCCTGCTGGCCCTTCAGAGACAGGTTGTACAGTTCCCTTAACCTGACCCACCATTCCCCTTTATGTGCAGAAAAGCATTGCTGGTGTTTTATCAGAGGTATCGAGATCATTTTTCAGCAAGAGCATGAGCTCTTTGTCCAGATGAAAATATACACAAAGCACATACACATATAAAAGAACTGCCACTTCCCCTGGAAAAGGAAGCTAGCCAGACATTGAGCATAGCCATGATAGAAACAGCACAGGCTTTACAGTCAGAAGAGTGAGTTCAAGGCCACGTAACGGTTGGGCGAGCTTGCCTGTCTCCTCCCTGTGGCAACCTCAGTTTTCATCCTACTTCAGAGAGTGAGGGTAGCAATAACACCCACCACACGCGGTTGCAGGAAGAATCAAAGGAGGCATTTGTGAATAAAAATGCTCTGTAAACTCTGTAGCATCACACGCAGGGAGGAAGCTCTCTTATCCTCCAGTTTCTGATTCACCTTTAATCATTCAGGTCTTTGAGCAGTCCCTCTGCAGGTGAAGACCACCAGCCCACCACAATCAGGACCTGTCAATTCAGCCCTCAGCTAGCAGCTATCAACTGCCCGTCTATTAACAGCCAATTATCTGGGTGGCTTAATTAATCCATGGACCACGTGATCTGATCTCCCAGAGAGAAACAATGAGCCTGAAACACAAGTGCCAGCTAATTTCTCAATGACCATCAAGGAGTTTGGCCTCCACTATGCCTACACATTGCAGCTGCAAGTGATGGGAGCATAAATATTGATCGGCTCAGTCTCTCTGTGGCTGGGGGGGAAATTAACGATTAGAGTGCTCTCAGAGGAACAACAGGAGCTACATAAATCCTCAGCCTGGGCCATTAGAGGAAAAAAATCCTAATTTCCAAACCTTAGTGAGGACTGAGGAAAGGAACTGATTGCCTCTTGGGAAAGAGCGCGTCAAGATGAGGCGGTCCTACCCACCCTGGAGATGTTCCTCGTGCTCTCCAGGCCGTGAATGAGATGCAGATTGGGTTCAAACAATGTGATCATTAGAAAGAGGCAGCTGGGTGGTGGCTCTCCGGCTGGGCACTCAGATCCAGTGGCAGGAACAAGTGCCTGAGCCGCTTGCCCCTGCATTTCCTTGAAAGATCTCTGTAGTGCTCACAGTTAAGAAGACAAGTGATATGAGGAGAATTTAATTATTTTTTTAAGTGCCTGATCTTGTCTCTGGGAAATGGTAGGCAGAAGAGACTCTGTACTTGAAATTGGCATTGTCCAGAGGCAGTGGTCCGCTGGCCCCTTAATTCCAGCCAAGAGGGCTTGTGCTGATAAACAGCGTCTGAGCAGAATGGCTCGGGGTGGCCAGAGCAGCCACGTCCCTCCTTCGGAAAGAACTGCCTTTGCGTCCAGACCAGCAGCTGGCGAGCTGCTCCTGACCTTGGTCGGAGCCTGCAGGGAGGTACTAAGCTCCCAGGCCTGCAGACTTCTTTCCAGGACTCCTGACCAAGTGCCGTGTGCCTCTCTGCTCTAGGGCCCTCTTGCTTCCCAGAAAATGTAAGTAAGAGAAGGAGGAAGAATGTGATAAAGGGAGGAGGGAAGTGATGGAAAGGAAAGCAGGAGGAAAGAGGACTCCCTGGGAGCCATACACATTCCTCTCACTGTAGACATATCTCCCTTCCTCTTGCCATCAGCTTCCTAGTGTCCACTAGGTCCTGTGATGGCGGAAGCTGCTACCGAATGCAATGGCTGCTGCCCCAAAAGGTCATCTCAGGCCATTTATCCTCAAATACCAAAATGCCAGAGCCAGCAAATTTCAGGAGCTTCTGCAGAATTCCCCAGGGTGTCAGTGTACACATGTGTGTGCATGCGCATGTTTTTCACTGTCCCAAAGGGGTTCTTTCTTAATCAGCTCAACATCTCAGGACTCAGAAACTGATTTAGTGTTTGGTTAACCTAGCGTTTCTGGTAAAATAATTATAAGATAAGTAATAGACTCAGAGTATCCGTGGTATAATTATTTAAAGCCATGAAGTTTCACTTCAGAGTTATTCACAAGTAATGCAAAATAACTCAAACTGCTGGCAAGGCAAGTGGGAGATGGATAGGTAGGGCTGTAGCAAGCTGCTCCCATTTCACAGATGAGGAGACTGAGCCCAGAAAAGACTATCTGAGTGATCCCTGGCACCACCAATGGCAGAAAGAAACACCCGGGCTGCCAGGTGTATTAGAAAAACCAGAAGGCAAATCCACACTTGATTACGACATGATGGGAGCTGCCACAAGAGAGCTGGGGTCTCCATTTCTCGACCCTGGTGCACAGTTTGAGTCTCTGAGGTCCAGAAAAGGAGGGAGGCCAACTACCCAGCTCCGCGTCACTGCAGGCAAGTGGGAAGAGGCAGCAGCCAGCTGTAGAGACTCACTTCCCCAAACAGATGGTGGGTCTATAACACTGATCTCAAGTGGAATGTGCAAAAGTCATAGCGGGGTTCACAGATGCCCCCAGAGAGGGGAGCTTTCTAATTCAGATTCTTTTTCTGAAAAACACATCAGGGACTTCGAAATGCTCTGGAAGAACGACATAACTGTAAACGTTAGAAACTAAACAGGCACAGAAACACATTTCTTCAACTTCAAAATTTGTTCCTGGGTGCCCAATAATGCATAAGACTATTTTGGAAATTTGGGATGGGAGAGGTGTGGGAAAGGATGCAGGCAGAGGAAGCAGACGAGATGGCATGTGAACCTGGCCCTGTAAAGATCTTGGGCCTTAGGCATCAGCCAAGGGTAACCTCATTCTGTCCCTGTTGAGCTAATAAATGACCTCTTATGAGTGGAGATTAGCACTTTTAAATGATACAAACAGATGAGCAACCTTGGAAAAGGGTAGTCTCTAGACAGGCCAGGGAAGCTTGTGACAGGGACATTAATTTCTCCTTCCTTTCTGGTTCTGTCCCTGTGTCTTCTCTGATTGCAGCAAGTATCATTCTGGGCCTCTGGGAAATCTTGAGATGGGGATTCCTGGTCTTTATTTCCAAAAGCACCAGGCAACTTAGGAGAACAAGGGTTTAGGGACAGAGAGAAAGAGAGCGTTCCCCCAACTGACTCAAAGAGATTCCCTTAAAATAGATCTGTGGGTCCCTGGGATACAGTCTGGGGGAGAATACCAGCTGGGACAAGGGTATAACCCCAGGCAGGCCAAAAATGACCCAGGGAAGAGAAATTCCCACGAGCATGATAGGGCTGATCAAGGCAAGAGAGAAGTACAGGGGAGCTCAGGGTTTGGTTTTTTGGTGGGGAGGGGAGGGCGGTGGTTTGGTTTTTTTGTTTTGTTTTAAGCTTGTTAATATCTAGAAAGCAAGGCATGCTATTTCTTGAATACCTGGAGTTCTAACCTGCTAGTTTCATATTTCCCAGCTTCTCACGGTACCCACATCTGGACCATGAAGGCAACATCACCCCCACCACCTTCTCCAGGAATTGCCTTAGATGGGAAATCAGCACAGTGCCTAGTGTGGGCAACAGCACACACAGGCACGAATGTTCAGGAAGGATGAAGGTTCATCTGAAAATGGGCTGTTTCTGGTCGTGCCAGAGTTGAAATTCCCTGAACAGAATCTAAAATATGCCCACAGAGCTTCAGCAGATTATTAGGCCCTCTCTCTAAAATTGATGAATTTTTTTTTTAGTGGAAGAAATTATGTAATAAATGGGGAATACAATAACAGTGCCATATACATAAGGCGTGTGCAGTATGCAAATACTACAGAAAACAAGTTCCTTTCTGACAGTGTTTGCAGTATTTCTAGCACAGCACAAATACATTTACATGGGCCCGAGGCACTTTACTCAAAGCCTTTACATTTCCAATACCTTCCTCCAAAAGTACCCTCAGGCTTCAAATTCTTCTTTTACTAAGCTGTAAACCCCTGGCCTAAATTTAGTTTCTTGAAAATAAGAGACAAATTTGCTGTTTTAAAAAAAAAAATTTCTGTCAGTTATTGTATAATTCTCCAAATGGCAAACAAATGATAGAGGAGAGAAGAAATGGAAACATTTTTCTGTCTTTTTTTTTTTAGTGGTACAGTACTTATTGCTAAAATCCTGTTTAAATTAAAGCATCAAGCTTGTTACATGATTTTCAATTAGGAATTAGAGCTTTGCTGAATTTGGGGGTGGGAATCTCCATAAAAATCAAATCAACATTGAAAAGTCAAACTTATAGAAATCTTTATTTGAGCTATTAATAGAACCAGCCCTTCTTGAAACTAAGAAAAAAATCCAATTATTTTCTTAAACCAAGAGTGCAGCCTGGCTTCTCTATATCACTTGGATTGTGACGGGGCATAGGTTTTATTTTATTATCAGGCCCACTTTGGAGATCCCACTGCCAGGTGAGTGAAGATATTTGCTAACACTGAGGAAGAGAGTCGGGGCCTAGTCCCCAGCAATGGCAACTAGCTGCATGGAATGGACAAGCTGGGAAGTCCCCAGCCAAGGAGCCCGAGCTGTAGCCCTCTCCTGTCCAATCCCTCCACCATTTCAACTTCTCTAAATATTTCGGAGGGAATGGAGCCCACTGCTCTTGCTTTGGAAAATAAACTGAGCCCTCTGCCACACTGGGAAGAGCCCTAGGCAGAGTCCCCATAGCTTCAGACACATCCAAGGCAAGAGTTCCCCCCAGGACTGGGCAGAAGCATCATCTGAGAAACCTGGGGTACTGAACTCACCCAAAAACCAAATTTTTTGCCCTACAATAGACAAATGTCCCTGGATAATTCTTACTGTTGAGGAAACAGTCTCTGCCTTGGCAAAGGATTCCTAGACCAACGGTGCTATTACCACCTGCAACCACCCAATGACGCTGCAGCCTCTCATTGGACCCGTCCCAGCAGGGTTCACTCTGGCCAGCCAGAAGCGCTTCCTCGGCCCCAGATGTCCTCCTCCATAGGTAAGGCAGGGTTCCCTCTAGATGGTTTCCCCACAGATTGCACCAACCTCCCTGGAGGTCTGCAAAGACCAGCACCTAGGGATGAGTCATGAAGTGCTTGGAAAGTAGGTGGGCACCATGCAGCTGTAAACATCCCTGACCTCACCCCATCATCCCCTAGCAAAGACCCAGGCATCCAGGTGGCTTGGTGGCAAAGAAGGAGCACAGGGTGTGGGTGGTTGCCAGGATGATCCAATTCCATTCTTGTGCTGAAACTGCCACTTAATAACAGCCCTGCTATCTTAGGCCAATTGTTTAACCTCATTACTCAATCTCATGTGCATTAAAGTATGATCTGCCTTATTGTTCGTGGTCATTGTGAAGCTTAAATGAGCTAATACATGTGAAATGGAGTTTGTGAATTTGTAAAACCCAATGCAAATGCTAGCTATTGTTATTGCACATGAATGCACATGCTCACACAAGCTTGGACCACCAGAAACTCAAGAAGAATGAAATTATTCGGCCATATTTACACGGGGCCCACTGAACCGCAAAAAAAACCCCATAGACTTGGTATTCTTCATCTAGCTTCCAAACCATCCATCAATAGGCTACTTCAGATTCACATGGGGCCCTTGTAAAAAAAAAAAAAAAAAAAACTGATTCTAGGACCTTCTACCAAAACCCACAGAATCATAATCTCTGCAGTAAATATAAAAACATGTATATTAAACAAGCTCTCTTAGGTGGTTCTGACATGGAGTCAGGTTTGGAATCCTACTGCACTCCTTGGGACCTGACATGCAAATTTCCTGATAGATCACTGATGGAAACAGTTGTTGTGGCGCTGAGAAGGACCTCTCTTTGTCTTTCCATCCCTCCCCTCAGACACACACGCACCAGGATACAGAGGGGTGCTCATCCACCAGACACAAAATACACCCATGAATATACACAACATATATATGTAGACACACAAATGCGTAATATAGGTGAAAGAAGAAACAGACTGACAAGAAAGGGTGACCAACAATAAGAAGTATCAAGACTGTTAAAGTCTAAAGAATTCACGGTTATAAAGGAGACAGAAAATGGGAGTGCGGGGGGAGATGTTAAGACAAAGAGCAAGTGGTCAAAACTAGGAGACCCCCGTTCCATGACTGCACAGCACTATATCTGACATTAGACCACTGCCCCCACCCCATCCCACTACTCATGTTTGCAATTCTGCCTCAACCAGGAAGTTGTGAGAGCCACCCCCAGACAACAGAGGCAGAGTATGATCCTCATAGCAATGCCCAAACCCAGCACAGAGCCTGGCCAGTGGCTGCACTGGATAAAAGTGTGATCAACACACGGCGGGGTGAGAAGAAGCAGGTAAGGAAGAACGACAACGTGCACAAAGGAAGAAACAGATCTCTGGTCCCAGCTCCCAGGAGTAAACCGGAATAAGCAAGTTTAAGGTAATGAAGTTCAACGCAAAACAGAGAGAGTTCCTGTCCCCACAGGCATCATTAACTGCATCACAAAGAGCAGAACCACCCAGGGAATAAGAGGAAAAGCTCCCCAGATCTATGGGCGGGTCCAAAGTGAGTGAGAAAATCGATCCAGTGTGATGAAGGCTGTTGGAAGGCATCCATCTGACCTTGTCACTCCCCTGCTTAGTGTAGCCTCAAGGCCCTCTGGAACCCTCAAGGTCCTACCCAACAGGACTCACACACATTCCCCCCAACCTCATCCCCACCATCAGCCACGTGCTTTGACACTCGGATTGTGCCAAATTCAACCAGCATGCTGTGTCATTCCTCTCGGCCTGTTTGGTGCAATTAACCTCTACCTGAAATGCCCTCCCTACCTAGTGCCAAACCTACTGTTCTTGCTTCTCTACTCAGTTCGCTGTGCCCTCCTCCTTCTCCTCCATTAAGTGCCCAGGCCCCCATGACACCTAGTGCACACTTTTGGTCCTGGTCCATTCCTGAGCAAAGCCCCTGCCCGCAGAGAACAGGTTCTGCATCTCTGTACCCACAGCAGCTAGCACACTGCCTGGCACACAGCAGATCATCAATAAATGCTTGGGGAATTCAATCAAGCATTGGCAAGATTTCAGAGTGTAAGTACCCAAAGACAGTTAAAAGTCAATCTCAGAGGCAACTTGATATAGTGGAAAGATCCTGAACATCAGAGGTCTGAGTTCAAATCAGTAGCATCCTAAGGCAAGACTGAAGCAGTTTCCTAATCTATGGAATAAGGAGAATCCCACCCAACTTCTACAACTATTTAGGAAGCATCCACACGTACCTGCCACCTAGCTGGTCCTCTGCACTGTACTTACGCCCCCTTCTCCCTCTCCCCTCATTATTTTCAGTCTCCTGCTTGGGACCATAAGGTTCTCTAAGGGCTCTTTCACAGTTACTGGACGACCTCTCTGGACCCTGTTCATAAATGTTGCCTGGCTGGTCAGAAAACCCCCCCTGAGGCCCCCTTCTGTGTCCCACGGCCAGGTCTGTGGAAGAAGAAACCGAGGAACCGGGGCTCTGAGTAAAGCTAAGACTGAGCCTGCAGGGAGAGCCCAGTGGCTCCGCTCAGATGAACCGCCTGGGCAGGAGTTGGAAAAGCCACTTAGACTATCATTTTCCCAACTCCCCACCAATACCAAGGCGTTTGTTTTTACAGGCTCTTTAGTGATGTTCAGGGCACATTCACTTCAACTTCCAATGCAGCTGAAGAGATCGAGGACAATTATAAAGCAAGGGTTGCGACAGGCTGGGTGGGCCGGGGCGGCAGCCGCCCGGGAGGCTGCAGGGCGCTCGCCCGCGCCGCACACGCGCGCGCGGAGCACCCCTGGGCCTCCGGCCTCCCCTGCTCCGGCCTGGTAGCTGCGGGAAGGAAGGAGGTCAGCGCGGCCGCCAGACTTCTCTCCGGCGCCAAGCGCCGGACGGCCCTGCCACCCGACCCCAGCCCCCCCGCCCCACCAGCTACTGTCTCGCAGCGTCCACGGACCACCAACCCCCAGGCGGCTCGACCGCTGCGCCCCCGCCGCCCCGGGACCCAGGCGAGCTGTACCCAAGTTAAGAGCCCCGCTCCGCAAGGCAGCGCGCGCCCGCCACCCACACCCACTCCCACTTCCACACAGCGCGGGGCCGGGGATGCCCCTGAGCTTTTGTAAAATCCAGAAATATCACACAGTATCCGCATCCGGCGCCGGGTTACCTGCTCTCAGCACCCAGACCCCCGCCCTGGCTTCCCGGGAGCCCGCAAACCCCGCGCGCGAACTGCGCGCCCTTCTGCCAACCACTGCCCCACTCCCGGCGCACAGCCAAACCCCGTACCTTGGGGGTCTGCACTTCGGGTCCGGTCGGCACCTCCAACTTCTTCTTGGTTACCCAGAAGAACAGCAGCACGGTGATCCAGAGCACCCCGAAGATCGGCAGCACCAGGCGGCGACTCAGGCGCCGCATGGTCCCGCTTGCCTTCTCCTCTGGGCGTCACTGCGCCCCGGGGGCACCCCCTGGCGGTCAGGGTCGGCGGGGCAGGTGTCCTGGAGAGTGCCCTGCTCCTGCGAGCGCCAGCCCCGGGATCCGGAGCAGGAGGGGACCGGCGGGAGCCTGCCAGGCGCCCCGCCCGCTCGGGAGAGCAACGAGCAGAAGGGGGAACCGCGCGGTGCCCCGAGGCGCGGCAGGCGAGGGCCGAGGGGCCGCCAAGCTGGACGACCGCTCCAGCCGGAGAAGCGCGGTGGCCGCCGAGATGCTCCCTGCGCCGCCGCCGCCGCCGCCGCGAAGGAAACTGACTCGAGCTGCGGGGAGGCAGGAATCCGAGGCTGTGCCCGGCACCCCGCGAGGAGCTCGATGGGGAAGAGCTGGAGGGAGGGAGAGAGGGGGAGGGAGGACCGATAGACAGAGCGACTCCGAGGGTGAACCCGGGCGGGAGCGAGCTGGGCTCTGAGAGCGGGCGCTACCGCCGCCCGCCCACCGAGACGCCGCCGCGTGCTGTTCTGGGGCCGCCCGCGCCGAGCCCCGCGCGCAGCTCGGGGGCCATCCTGGGATGGGGCGGGGCGGGGCGGGAACGGTGCGTCCGCGAGACTCGCCGCCCGCAGCTGCACGCCGGGACCCGAAGGCCAGCCGGTGCCCGGAGGAGCGGTGCCCGGGAGGACTTTCCCGCTCGCCGCGGGGGTCTGCACGTGGCGCTCGCAGCCTGGTCCCGCTCTCTGTGCACCCACCCTAGGGGAGCCGGCGCTGGGACCTTAGGACGCTGGCGGGCATGCTGCCTCACCCGGGGGTCATGCTCCTGGCCTTTCAGGGCCAAGGCCGGGTTCAGCCAACTCCCCAGGGTGTTTCTCTGCCCGCCTGCAGGTGCCTGGCAACTTTTTCTGCTTAATGGAACGCTGAGTTGGTCTAAATTTAACTTTAAAGAAATCCTTTTAAAAATTAAGGTGCAATTATCTCCCTTAAGAGTCTTCTCTCCCTGAGGATCAGGGTTCTGTGTTTGCAGAAAGGGGGTGGGGGTGGGGTCCAAAGTTGGGTCAAGGTGACTTGGAGGGAGGCGGGTAGTGGATGCAGAGGGCTATCTTTAAAAAGCCCCTTTCCCCAAATGCCTTTTGGAAGTGCGTTCTCCTTCCTCTTGAAGATTAAAACTACTTGGGTCCAGAGACAGAGCACAGTCTGAACTAGATTCCCACATGTGCCTCAGCTAGGCTGGAATGATGGTGATAACACTGGGTGAGGAGTTCCTGGCCCCAGTCAGCCGCAATAGCTGTGTGAATCATGGAGACCTCAGGAGGCTTAGATTCCTCATCTGTAAAATGGGGACGATTTACAAGTGAATGAATAGTTGTGAAAGCTAAGTGCAAGGTGCCGGTGTTACTTGATCATCTGATCCCTGAAAGAGGCAGAGAAGGACACCTTGCTCTCCCTGGGGAACAGTGCCATCTTATGTGTGGAGCCTGACTTGGAAGAATGCTTATCTCATCAAGTTGTTGGTGAGGTGAAGGTGATGCACCTGCTACTGTAGCCGTCATCCTCTTGGCCTCTCCCTACAGGGCCCAGCATAGGAGGGAGGGCAGGTGTAAAGCAGGGCTCCAGAATCCACTCTTTAGGAAGAGATGCCAGCAAAAAGTGGAGTCAAAAATGGAGGCATCTGCCCCGGTATTTGGTACACTGTCTTTTAGTCAGAGGACAGTCTTTCCTCCTAGGCCCAGCGTGTTCTTGGCTCAGCTGTAGATAAGAAGTTTTGGGTGGGAACAAAGATAGAAAATAAAAAATCCCAGAAAAGCTGAGCACACTTGCCAGCCCATCTCAACATTCAGCTAAGCTCTCAGACCATGACACAGAACCATTCGCCTTATTAGAACTCTGTACTCTGAAAGGTTGGGGTAGGCTCCCCAGCCACTGCTTTGGCTGGGCAGAGGTCCAGGTAGATCACTGTCTGGGAGGACTGGGGGCAGCAGCAAGAGAACCCCTCTCTGCAGTATCATGAGCTTCCTGGATCCCTTCCAGCAGTCTTGCCCGGGACCTGCGGTCTGGGGCCTGCAAAGTGTTCTGCGGCAGGCTCTGCAGGGGACCCCCAGGCAAGTTGCTGAGATGCTGTCAGCTCCAGGCAGGAGCCGTAGCTCCGTAGTCCATTGCTCAGCGCTTTGTGGTGCTGCTTCTGAGTAACAGATGGCAAACAGTTACACAACACCACCGCCAAGCTTTAGAGATGGTTGCAGCAGCACACACCGCCTGCTGCTGAGGATGTAAGGTGCTTCGTGCTGTCTGGCATCTGGGGAAACTGAGGCCCTGGGTCTCCCATAGCAGCTCCATCCAGGGACTGTGATGCCTGGGAGCGCAGTTATCAACTTTCAAGGTGCTTGCTTCTTGATTACTACTTTGTCCTCCATTCACTTTGTCCTCCATTCAAGTGGAGGAGATTCCCAGGGCCTATGAAAGCTGTCAAGGGAACCCAGTTTTGCCAAGTGACATTACCTGATCCAGCCAAAAGCCATATTAGTTTGGGTTATCAAGGCAGTCACTGTCACTAGGGTTAAAATTGATTTCGGATGGGACTTCACACACTTGGAAGCCAGGTGAGTCTCCGTGCAGGGCCCAGCCCTTTAAGTCTCTCCCAGCCTATCCAGGGATTCCCCCGAATATTTAAAACTTTAATAACCAGCTTAAGTAATGCAGAGCACAGTTGATCCCAGTGGGGGATTAGCTATCATTGGTGATTAATCCAAGTGACTTTTTTCTCATCACAGTCTATATGGGGAAGAAAAGCTCCTAGCAAAAGATTTAACATGACAGGAAAATAAGAAAAATAAGTACATTCTGAATTAAGACTATCCTATTGCCCTTTATGATTCTACCCTCAGGTCTTGATAGTCTGGAGAAAATTCCTCATTTCCCAGGGTCTGTTTCCCATCCCTACGGTCTTGCCCTCTCAAAGGGCTTCCAGCTCACACCTGTGGGGTAGTAACCTTCCTCATCCCTGAATTGAAACTTTTTTTTTTTTTTTTTGCCACTCCTGTCAATTGGCAAGTTCTCTCCTAGCAGCCAAAGACATTAGAAACTGAATTGGGTATTGGAGCAGATGTGAGTCATCCGTATTCGTATAAAAACTATGGAATAAAACCCATTATGGCCCGGGAACGCTATGTGAAGCAGCATATGGAGCCAGTGTAAGCTGGGAAGAGGAGGAAGCTGTGCAGTCCAGGGCATATGCTCCCCAGCGCCTTTGGCTGTGGGTTTTCACACTTTGCTTCTGGTTGCCTTTAGCTGTCCTCCTGGCACTCTCGTTCAGCTCACTGCAGAGGCTGCAGCCTTTTGTTCCTTTTGGATCCGATTCCCCTTGTCCCTCCTCTCTGCCCACTGCGTGACTTCAGTGAGAGTGTGTGTATGCGCGTTTGTCCTCCATCTGCATGCTTATTAGGCCTGCCACCACCAGCGAGATGCCCTCTGTGCCCAGCCTAATGAGACTGCACCTCCAGAGGCCCAGCAGCTTCCTGGTGAGAACTTTACCCCTTCTGGGCCGCAGGGAAATGTAACCGAGAGCAGGGCAGATTGGAGCAGAGCAATGAGCTGACACACAGGCACGCCGGCCCAGCACTGAGGTCTCCAGCAGCAAAAGGTACGGCAGTAAGAATTCAGAGGTGTCTGTCTTTAGTCCACAGTCGTATAAACACGAGTCTTTGGGCCTGTTTTTGCATCCTGCTTTGTTCAAGTTCTCTACCTGTAAATAATACAACAGCTCCCTTTTTCTGTGTTCCTCTTCTTTTTCCTTGCCACTGTAGATTCTGTCAAACTGTATGTCCCAAGTCTCCTGCAAGTCCTTTTTATAAAGTGAGTGATAGGATAGTTTAGGCTGTGTGGTAAATGAGAATGAGCTGTTTCCAACCCTCTTACTTCCTCTCTCTACCACACTGGTGCATCTTTGTCAAAAGAATAAAGCCAACAGGCTTTTCCTCTTATCTTCGCTGAATAGATAGGTGGCTTTATCTGAGGGATCTGAGCCTCACCTTTCTGGATCTTTCTCTATCCATTAAACACCTCCTTTCACCACCCTACTCCCCTCAACCCCTCCTTCCCTTTTTTTCCCCTTCTGTTCCACTGTATAATTTGCCTCCTGGAAAGGGATTTATATCTTTGCATTTCAAAAGCCTGCTCCTTTCTTTCATTATTTGAAATGCCCCCAAACTTTCTTTGTTCCTCACCCAAATGCCAAGTATAAAACTCACTATTGCTGCAATGATATGCCTTTGCTGGTTGTGAAAGTGGTGTGATCTTCAGAGCTGGTGTCCTGCAGGGACCTGAGCCAGGGACCACTCCTCCCCCCATGGAAAATGTAAAGTTCTAGCAGCATGAATGGATGACCCAATTAGCTTAAAGAAAAGTAGAGGGAAATTCTTTAACCTGAATTACCTAGCAGGGTCTCTGAAAGAGGGGAACAGGAGCAGGAAAAGAAATGGAGAGATCCAGAGATTTCATTCATTCCCCAGGACCCAAATTTCAGAGAGCCATATCTGATGGTCACATGCATCATCTCTGAGAGTCAAAGACAGTCTTGTTGTTTAGTTGCTAAATTGTGTCGAACTCTTTGCAACCCCATGGACTGCAGCACATCAGGCTTCCCTGTCCTTCCCTATCTCCCTAAGTTTGCTCAAACTCATGTCCATTGAGTCAGTGATACCATCTTAAGTTTAGAGCATCAGTGAAAGGTGGAAGCAGGCAGGAGAGTTCAATTCCTGGAAGAAATGGAAACAGGAGGCCTCTCCAATCTGGCAGGAATTTCAACAATGAGAGGAGCCACGCATGCCCCAGGGGTGGAAATGGGACAAATCTGGCTCCCAAGACAACCTGCTGCAGCCAATGGCAGCTTTTTGTAATCAAGTCATTAGGGGGTGTTGCACATTGAGCAAGATGACCACATGCCCCAGTTTGTTTAGGGAAGTATTTTCCTGGAATAATTATTAATAGTGCCCCCTTTCACTTTTAAGAAATTCCTATTTTAGACAATAAATTAGATGGCCACTCTAATGGACAGGAGGATTCCACCGATGTTGCTAAAAGAGGATTGATCATTTTAGGTGACAAAAGGGTCTTTGCTGTTCAAATTCTTTTGTGTATATGCTGAGTTTGGGGTAGCTTCAGTGTTCCTGTGGGGCACTATTCTGAGTGAATGATATTCAAAACATTTGTTCAAAGAAGAGAGACAATGTGGATATACTGAGCTGGCTTTAAATGGGAAATCATTGTGCTACCCATATCAGTCAATGGATGTCTGATCCTATCCACCCAGCGAAGGCACTTTATCCACCTAGAAACTCACACATCTCAGGAAACATCCTGGCACGGATGTCTCTTCCAAGGACAGGAGGTTCCTGGCATTGGACTCTAATTATTCCTCCAACTCTCTCTTTCTCTACCCACATGCCTCTGTGGGCCATGAATGAGTGAAGTGGGATGAGGTCGGGGACAGCATAAACACAATGAAAACAATGGGATTGACATTCAGCTTGTTGGAAACACAGTGGGAAGTGGTGGGGTCCATTTAGGACTCACAAGAAAGTAATCCTAATTGATCATTGCCTGTGAAGATGAAGCAGTACCAGAATTTTCCAACATCTCAACAGAAACACAAGTCCAACTTCAGGATATATCTTGGGTTTTAACTATTGTAAACGAATTCAATTCCCACCCTTCCTCCAAAATAAATATTAGGTAGGCTAAACTAAACAGATCTGCAGACGATCCAGGCTGCTGCTTGCCAGTTTACAACCCGTACTTCAGGCAGAAATGTTTCAATAAGCACTGAGATTTCCTGTGTACTATCAGTCCACTAACTTAGGACAGACACACCCAGTGAAGACAAAGGAGAAATAGTGGATCAAACTATGTTAGAATCAGAACGGGTGTTGGAGACCATCTACTTCAATGCTTCTTATTTTGTAATTGAGGAAAGTGGAGCTTAGAAAAGCTACTTGGTCTATTTCCAGCAAGACAAGTTCTTCAATAGAGCTTGCATTATAATGCATCTACCCCAAACCCCTAATTCTGCCAAGTGACACCCCTCATTAGGTTGAACAGACCAAGTGAAACAGGGAGCTGAGATGTTTTGGGGACTAATAAGCCCAGAAGTTTCAGGTAATCAGCCAAGCAATCAACAAAGATATTGTGGGCACATATTCTGGGCAATTTGCTGTAAGGAATACCAATAAATACCAGCCTGTTCCCATCTCCTCAAGAAAGTGTAAGCTGGTGATCAGGATGCAGGCTTGAGTGCTGAAAGATCTAGTCCATCCTCTCAGTTTCCACTGAGTAATGATAGAACTCCAGGTAGAGGCGCTTCAGTCTGCCTGAGAATGAGCTAACATTACAACAGGAAAAATCATTTTTGTAGCCATACTCTGCACCTGTCTTCAGATACCCTTGCTAAGTGCTGTACAAATATTAATTAAACATAGATTATTTGAAAAGTGCTTTTAACATTTGAACTCAATGGGGCTGCCTCAGAGGATGATATTAAAGCTAACCCCCTGTTGGCAGGATGCTGTTTATAAAAAAAAGCAAAAACTCTTTCCTTTTTGCAGTTTTCCCCAACATAGACAATTTATTTTGCCCATCCTCTGGCTAGTTCACCTTTTGTGTCATCATTTTCATGAGACAAGTGAAAATAATATTTCCCTTGTGCTGCTTAGAGCCAAATCCCCCCTTTTTTTTCTGGCTTGATCCAAAGAAGGTGGGTTTGAGCAGTAATAGATGCCTGATGTACAGTCCAAGCACAAATCCTCAGGGAGAAATAATGCATCTCTTGGAAAAAAAAATAGCTTATACTTATGAGGTAGGAGATTTTCAATTTACAATGGTTTTCTATTTCCTTCAATTGCCAGGATAACTGCATAACAGAAAGGTTAGGCTTTCCATATACAAGGCAGACCTGCCTCTTGGATCTGGAAGGTAGATTCAAAAGTGATGAGTGATAAGCATCCCTCTGCCTCCTCCTGCACCACTGTCCCAGGGATTTTGAGGCAATGCAGATCAAAGGGTTAAAATCCATTACCCAGAGAGATGGCAAAGTTCCTTTCAGTGATTTCTTCCCCCATCACTGCTCTCAGGACTGAATTCCAAATTGATTTCCTTAATAACTATTAAAGATCTTTTTAATTAAAGCAGGCATCCTCTTCCTTGGCAAACTTTTCTCAATGACATCTCTGGTTAATTAAAGGTTTAAGCTGCAAAGACATATTACATAAGAACACAGGAAGCTGCTTTGTGGCATGCCTGTGAAAGACCCTGCTGGTTCCTGCTACAGAAACCAGGGCTGCGGGGAGCTTCCTAGCTTCTTTGAGGGTGGTGTAAGGCATCCCAGGAAGTGTTCATAAGAAAGGTAGTTGGGTGAGGGGGGAGTGTTCTTTTTTTTTGTTTTCCCAGGGCTCAATTTCTCCTTTTAGGCTTGCCATGTAAGTGTCCATCAAATGTTTTCATTAAAAGCCTGGTTCATTTGGATCATAATTCACTGATACTAACAAGATATTTTTTTACCTTTTCATCCAAAATTCTTGAAGTAGGAATACACTTGGTAATCAGAGAACAACAAATAAAGCCTCTTTTCTCCCACCAACAAAATGCAGCCACCTCTACAATAGATTGTATCAGGTTCTCATAAGAAGGGGAATAAATTGTATATGTGTTTACAATAGTAAATTGCTCTGATCGGTTCACCTTCTTTGTCCTGTTTCTTTTTTATTTTTCACTTTTTCCCACCAGGACCCCTATTAAAAAAGAATAGACTGAGATATGCAGGACATCATTAAGGAACACAACTCTGCTTCCTGCAAAATGAAACAGCTCTTCAAACCCATGACCTTGGCTTTAAGATCATCGTAGTCTAAAATATGGCTCTCAAATAGAGACGTATCAGAGTTACCTCTGCTGGCTGTTACATCAGATGCCTGTGTCTCATCCTAAGCCTGCTGAAATTCTCTGGGTGATGTTCCTCGGCACCTTGGTTTGGGAACCACTGTTCCAATCAATACCTTCAAGTTGAGTCAGTGTCCCCTCTAGGTCTGCCTGGAAATGTTAAAGATGGTTTGTCATCCCAATGCTTTGGTCTTACAGATGACTCAGACAGGAGAAACAGAGCCATGGGAAATAGAACCTCACCAGTATTGCTGAGGAAAAGTGACAAGACACCAATTCTGACAAGACACCAAGCAGGGAATTAAAAAGATTTTTCCACTCACACATTGTCGTTGGTCAGTGGCTCACAGCTCCACATCAATGGGCTCAAACCATTAGAGAAAATCAGGATCACCTGGAAAACTTGTTTTACTAGTCATTTTATTAAAAATACTCTCAAACATGTAGGAAGTTAGACTAAGAGTCTACTCAACAGCCAGGCACAGAACACACGTACCACCAAGACTCAAATATTACATTTGACCATATGTGTGTATACACACACAAGCCTGCATCTATAATTGCTGAACCATTAAAAAGTAAATTACAGACATGATATGTAACACCTGAACAATAACTCAGAAATCCTTTGTCACACAGTCCTCCAAATTAATGACATCCTGGCCGTAACCACAACATTATGATCATACCTAACTGAATTAAAATTGTGGCACTGGAGAAGACTCTTGAGAGTCCCTTGGATGTCAAGGAGATCAAACTAATCAGTCCTAAAGGAAATCAACCCTGAATATTCATTGGAAGGACTGATGCTGAAGCTCCAATACTTTGGCCACCTGATGTGAAGGGCAAACTCTTTGGAAAAGATCCTGATGCTGAAAAAGATTGAGGGCAGGAGGAGCAGGGGGCGACAGAGGATGAGATGGTTGGATGGTATCACCAACTCAATGGACATGAGTTTGAGTAAACTCTGGGAGATAGTGCAAGACAGGGAAGCCTGGTGTGCTGCAGTCCATAGGCTCACAAAGAGTCGGACATGACTTAGGGACTGAACAACAACAACTGAATTAAAAATAATTTCCTAAGATCATACAACACTCAGTTCATAACCATGTTTCTGGGAAACTTAAATACACAAAGCAAAACTGAAAAGCAAACCTTTCTGATCAGATTCCCAAAAAGGTTTATTCAGGTAGGTGATGATTTTTGACTGAATGATGAAGAGGCTTGTTTTGCCAATAACAGAAATGCAGTTTACTTTTTGTACTTGAAAATTGCTTGGTGATTTGCAAGGCAACTTAGTCATTATTTCATGATGTTCTTAGCAGTGGTTCTTATCTAAGGTAGATAGGAGTGACAAGGCAACTGGGACCAAGAATTGTCATGACGTTCCCAGGTCCTGCAGGTGGATCTCAGTGACAGCTTGGACTCTGACTCTGGGGTAGTAGACACAGCACTGACCTGAGAGCCTGGAATTGGGAATCCTGGTTCTCCCACTGCTTCTAACCCTGCCTATGGAACTTAGAGCATTAGGCCGAACTTCCCCGGCCTTCAGTATCTTCACCTATAAAGTGAGGCACTAAGTTAATGGTCTCTAAGATTCTTTCCACTTCAATCTCTCTTTGATTCAGTGCCCTTCCAGCCCCTCCTTTGGCTCGCCTCCATTTGGTTCTGCAGCAAACATGAAAAGGGGTAAATTGAGTCACAGGGAAATACTCATTAATAAAACGTTGATGAGAAGAGATGTAATTCTTCCTGCCTGCCTTGGCCAAGTAGGTCCAGGTCCTTTAAACTAAAGGAGGGTATGAACCAATATCACAAAACTCCTTCAGTAAGTCAGGCGGGACAGAGGATGTGTGAAGAAGATTCTTCTTCTTCTGTCTGAGCCGGGGCAGCCCCCTAGAGAGAAGCCATCGGGCCAAGATACTGAGCAGTTGCCTGTGATGCTGACTGCCTTAAAAAAGCATCTGTTAGAGAAGAGAGTGAATCTCTATGCAGGAGCAGGGGCCCACACTTCCTCTTCCTCACTCCTTGAAAAGAAAACTGCAAAAACCTAAGAGAACATTCCTGGCAGAATCCACAGCCTCTAAACAGAAAGGGTAGGTTCAGCTAGAGACCACACCCCCCCCCAATTTCATTAACAAGTAACCCCAGCTTCCCCACCTTTCCCTGTATAACGAGGGCTCCATGCTGCCTTAACCCCCTTTCTGGTTCCCCCACACCCCCTGGAACCAGTCCATGGCAGTCCTGAGGTCTGACAGGTGAGGACCAGAGCTATTTAAAATTCTTCACTTGGAGGAGATGTTCATTTTATATGTATCATGTGAATTTTTTACAACCAGAACATATTCATGCATTGCTTGTGTAATTAAAAATAAATAATTAAAATCTTTGACAGCTGATGGGTTTTTCTCTTTGGCCTCTCAAAGACAAAGCAATTCCCAGGGTGCAGCAAATAGCTCTGAGGTTTTCACGGGTGGTGTGCATGTGCGTGTGTGTGTGAGAGAGAGAGAGATGAAAGGGGAGAAGGTGGTATAGGTTCACATTTACAGGAACTGAACAGAAATGATCCAGTAGTGCTCACACAAAAACAATAAACATATTTAAGCACTTATATACAGGCCATGAGTACATTAAGTGGCAAGATAAAAACCAAAGCTACATCACCACGGTGGAAGCTGGACCGATGATGGGAGGTGGGAGAGAAAGATGTAAAGAACCAACTCCTCTAATTCAGTCTGCTTTTCCCCCAACCTCTCTCAGAATATCCTCTCCTTTTTGCCCTCAGTGCTGCCAGAACTGTTCAGTTGGGGGGCATGTCCTCATAATGTCACTCACAAAACATCTCCCACCAAGGCTCTGAGCATGCTCCTTCTGCAGGAGTACTTTTTCCTCACTAGGAAATTAATCACCACCAGCAGCCTGTCCTGGCCACCTCACCTCTGAAGATGCCCCCTCCACCGTGGGAGTCTGATCTGGTCCCCTCCCGCTCGAGCATTCTGGCCACTAGCCCCAGAGGTTGAATTGCCGTCGGTTTGCGACGACTTCTATACTTAAGCTGTACAGTTTGTGTGTATGTGTTAACAGTTGGTATGAATACAGTGACTCTTTGTTTTTTAAAGAAAGCAGTCTGTCCCTGTCCTTTAGGGAAGGAGCTCACCAGTGGTCAGGGTGACTGCCCTCAGGTCACAGCATCCTTCTGTCTCACAGAGGGGAGATATTATCGAGAGCTTCTCTCCTGAAGGAGTCACACACTCTAGAGTGAGCCCTCCTAATGGAAAGTCAGACAGGAAATGACCTCCATGCTCAGCTGCTCGATGTCCTGCTTCTCACTTAGCCTGTCCTCAGAGGGTCTCTGGTGATCTGGTTTTAATGACATACCACATCTCCTGAAATCACCAGAGGTGGACAGCATCCCTCAAAAACATGGGACTGGAAAGGACAAGTTTTAAACCTCAAGGCTGAATAAAAGGCCTTCAGAACAACGAATGCAAAGAGGGGGCAGGCAGGCCAGCCTACACCTGGCATGACATGACGTCTAGCCAGTCTGACTTAGCAGCTAAGCACACAGGGACCAGAGTCGGAGCCCTGGGTTCTAATCCCACCTCTGCCATCAGCTGCAGACTTTTGTCAAGCTACTGAATCCTTCTGGCCCCTAGTATCCCCAGGTCATAGTTGGCCAGACAGACCTCTGCTTGTAGTCTAGGATTTGCTGCTTCTTAATTGTGTAATGTGGGCATGTTATGGAGCCTTTCTGAGCACCCATGTCATCATCTGAAAAAAATGGCATTACAAATAGCCCCTTGCAGGGTTGTTGTCAGGATTTAGAGACAACAGATCCAAAGCACCTGGTGCAGAAGGCAATCAATACACTAGTCATCCATCATCACCACTCACCACCATGTGATGATGGCTCGACAAGCTATCACCCTGAGGGCAAAGACCGTGTCTTCTGACCTTGGCACCCTTCCCCCACCACTCAGTGACATGATGAAAATACTCAATACTCTATTTGTTTGATGAATTTTTTAAAAGCCAGCATCTCCTTCCATTGTATTGACAGAAAGAAGGACTCTGGAAAGAGATGCCAACTCCCCGGTGGCACCAGACATGGTATATTGGCAGCTCTGGAGGGTACGTGACTGTTTGGCTGCCTGCATCTGAACCTTTCTATTTAGGGGGAATTCCTTCCCTGATAAGGAACTGAAACAGCCTCTCTCAAAACAGTTGAAGAATGCCAGCACTTCCTTTCCTAGCCTCCCTTGCAGCTAAAACCCAGATTTATGCTCTCCTGATCAGACCACTTGGCCAAATTTTTACATGGGAGCTGTGAGACAAAAGAGAAAGAACAAAGGGGTGTGGGAGTCTTGACAGCTGAAATGTTGAATTTCTGGCACAGAAGAGGCCTGGTACTCACAGCAACAGCAGAAGCTGAGTACCTGCCCAAAAATGGCAGTGGTGCAAATCTGGTATCTAGTTGTCTGCTCATCAGACCAGAGCAACTGGAGGCAAACCTCTCAAAGCTTATCCCTGGTTCTCTGTGCACTTCCCAAATTCCTTTTAGTATTCTGCTTCTATCCGCCAGAGTAATCTTCTGGAGCTTGCAACCCAGAATTTGATCCGGCAACATGCTTAATCTCTGGAGTTGCTTCCCCATCTTTACAATAAGGTTAATTCCTTAGGGATAGAAAAAGATGGTGTATGTTCAGTGCCTGGCATCAGAGAACTCAAGAAATACTATTTCCATTAAACACAAGTCTAACAGCAGTCAGAGCCTCGAGCTACAGTGTTCCTTATGTTCCTTTTTGACACTGGGGTATTTGTGGTATCTTGGGGATCCACAGAGTTCTAGAGAGATCCCATTTTGTTGGTTGATTCTCTAGCTAGAGTGAGACCAAAAGGCCAGAAATGAACTGTACCCCAGGTTTACGTGTAGAATCACAAAGAGCCATCCAGAGTGATGGGACAAGACTCCAAGACAGGACCAGCTATTGCCTTCAGTTCAAAGAAATCACAACTAATATCTCTAAGTTTCCTGGAATCCTCCAGATGAAACAGGTGAATCCTGGCATGAATGCTTTCAAGATTTTAATTTCTTCCATTTTCGAAATTTGCTAAAACTGGGATAAGAAACAGTTGCATTTATTATCTCAGGCTCACAGACTGGTTTCTGCCCCTTTGTAAAGGTGCCTGCACTTTAAGGGAATTGGCACCAGGTGGGGATAGAGAGCCACGTGTTCCGACTAAGGTGCCTTGACAAATTCTAGAGTGACTTGTAACGGCTTTAGACTCACCTTGTGGATTTGTAGATGACTTTGAAATCTGATAACTGCAAGAAAGTGAAAGCCACTCACACTGACTTAAGCAAAAAGGGGTAATTCACTAGATGTACAGCAGGGGATCTCACAGAACCCAAGGACAGTAAGGACAACCAGATCTCAAAAGAATCCCTCTCTCCTTTTCTCTGCGACCAGAGGAAACCTTGTCCCTAATCCTCCCAGCCACCCCCTTCACTCTTTCCTCCTAGGTCGCTACCTTTATTGTTCCCTTGTTTCACCTTTCCTGTCCCCTTTATCTAAAATAGCAGCCTCTCAATTCCATCTATCTCTCTGGTCCTAGTGACTTTTCTTTTTCTTCATAGTGTTTACTACTGCCAGAGCATATAGTGTATGTTTGTTAATTTTATGTTTCCCTTTTGCCCCACTAGAATGTAGACTCTATGAGAAAATGGACTGTGTTTTAGTTATTGTTGCATCACCTGTGTCCCGAGGAGGGTATTGTGCATAGAAGTAACTCAGCGAATAGCTCTGAATGAGTGAAGAATGAATGGGTGGGTGAATGAACGAATGAGTGAATAATCCTTGCCTCCCCTGCTACCCGAGTGTTGCTCTGTGTGTCTGGGTGCTCATGAAGACATGGTTGCCTAGCACAGGTGTCCGTGTCCTGCCCTCCCCATTCAGACTCCTGACTAGCAACTAATTCAGTTTTTTAGTGCAATTCTTGAAGATAGAATCTGATTGGCTGTGCCCAACCTATAAATGAGTTCCTTAGGAGTCCACCCTAATTCCAAAGACCTTTGGTTGCATAATGGGGTTCAGAGCACCAAAAGGCAGCCAGGACTATGGGCACAAATGATTTGTATCCCCGTGTCAAAAACCATTACGGGCATGTGCTAAGTCGTGTCCAACTCTTTGTGACCCCATGGACTGTAGCCTGCCAGGCTCCTCTGTCCACGGGATTCTCCAGGCAAGAATACTGGAGTGGGTAACCATGCCCTCCTCCAGGGGATCTTCCTGACCCAGGGATCAAACCCCCATCTCTTATGTCTCCTGCATGGCAGGCAGGTTCTTTACCACTAGCGCCACCTGGGAGGCCCATTATGGGCACAGTCTTCGTGTGTGTTGGGTGTGTGTGTGTTTGTGTGTGTGTGTGTAATCACAAAAACCAATGAGTGGTTGTCCCAAATAATCCATGAGGAACTTGGACAGTCACTCCTTGTTTTTTTGTGATGACATACATACACACAAAATTAAACAAAATCTACATGGGCGTGTCTTTCTTCATGAATTCCCAAGGAATTCATGTTTCTACAAAAGCCCTTCCATGTGATCTTCTCAGAAGCCCTGATTGGAAGGTTAACCTTTGCATGAAACCTGGACCCCAACTCAACCCCGTAGCAATTAAGCTTTTCCCTTGATAGACCCTTCATGCTGTGGTTTCCTTCTGTCCTAAGAAACCCTCAACCATTTTTCTGCTGGCCATCCACTTGATTATGAGCTGAACTCTTTTCGTCTACAACTCCCCGCAACATCAGTTCTCTCTGTGTCTGGTCCCAGTTGGCCTTAAACTGAGACAAAGCCTCTACTGTGAAACTCCTTGTTTCTCTCTCTCCCACCCCTCACAGAGGACGAAAACACCCCAACCAGCTTCCTCTTCTCTAGAAGCTAGAATAGCGTGCAATCATTGCAATGTTAATTAACTAACAGACTCTTGGTCTGGTTGCCCTGGCAATGCTCGCTGAAGTGTCAGAACCCTTCCAGAGCAGCACGTGCAGTGGGCAATTAACAGTTTTCTTCACACATATAAGCCAAGTGCAAGAGCGCATGGTACAGAGATGGGCACCCGGGGACTCTCCACAAGCACCTGCTGACTGGGTGACGGTGCCTTGGCCAACGAGGACAGTGCAGGGTCTGCTGACTCGAACATCTGAAGGCATTTAGAGCTGATGGCTGAGACACCATCCAAGGGGACTAGCAGTCAGTGTGATTTTACAAGAGCATCAGCATGGTGCTAACACCTTAAAATTAACCTAGAAGAACAGGGAGATTCTGTATAAGCCCTTTGCCAGGCCAAGCTGCCCTTGGACTGGAAGAGGGAAGAGCTAGGTCGATTCCTTCTGTGCCTGTCAATTCCACAACCATCTCCTGAGGCGGCAGAAAAGACTTTCCACATTGAACCTCAGCCTCAGCAGTTCCCCCATAGCAGGCTATGAGCCCAAGTCATGCTGGGTCAGATGTCCAGTCAGGAAAGTCTCCCAATCCAACTGTGAGTAACAGAGAATGTTGGCTTTATACATAAACATAAGAACTGGCTTTCAGCTTAGCCACAGACAAGCATGATATGTCTAGCCTGCTTCTTCTGAAGCTGTGTTTGTGGTTCGCATCTTTAAGAAAGGTGAGTACACCCAGGTTCATCTCAAATTCAAATTTAAACTGTTTGCTCCATGACAAGCCCAATTGCTTCTCACATTTCTTTTGAAGATAAAGAATGAGTGAGACCCATTCAAGCTTGCCTACTTAAAGGAGAGTTTATTGAAAAGATATAGAACTCCCAGTCACCTGACTCAGTCAAAGAAGAAGCTAATGTCATAAATACAAGCAAGATGATGGGGCTGGGACTGAGCCAACTGTGGTCTAAATGGGAAAACGGGGTGGATTTGAAAACCACCGAGAGCATGCAGTTTGCTGAGAGAGACAATGAATATACATAACCTGTGTGAGTTAAATTATTTTACATGATATGCAGAAACTGGTTGAAGAGAAGGGCAATGTTAACTCTAACCAGAGAAGGAGGCATAGAGAACATGGCTCGGAACTGGGGCTTATTGAAAGGTGGATAGATGTAGACCACAGGAATGGAGGAGAATGGGACTCAAATGTTGCCTAGGAATACGTTTCAGGCTTGAGGATGAGTTGTCACACTAGTGTACTTTATACATAGCCTTCTGATTGCCCACTGAGGAGTAAAACTTGAAAAAATAAATCAGGTAGTATGGAAAGTGCATGGAGGTACTCATTTAACTTTGGCCAATGTGTGTTGGGTATCTCCTCTGTGACAGGCACTGTGATTAGCCACAAACTTGACAGCACACAGGCGCTGCCCCGAAGATGCTTAAGGTCCAAGCTCAGCATCTTTACAGCCCGTGGAACAGTCTCTAAAAGGAGAGTCTGAAGAACACCTGAGTCAGAGTCACCTGGTCAGCTTTGGGAATCCAAACACAGATTTCCTGGCTTCTCCTGGGACAAACCAAATCGATTCTCTGAACTAGAACCCCAGGATCCTTCTTTAAAGCAAATCCACCAGAGAGTGTATATACATCTCAAGCGCGAGAATGGAGTGAGGGGGCAGAGAAGACAATAAGTATTTTACAAGTGACTGTACACCAGGCGTGACAAGCATTTTACATAGTAATTCATGTAATCCTCCCAGTGACACTACAGTGTTTATATTACTACCTCCATTTTATAGATGAAGGAACCAAGATGGAGAGAGGTTAAATGTTTTACCTAATGATAAAACGTATACGTTATAAAATAGAGGTTCCACAGGAAAAATCTTCTCTTTCACAAAAGAAAATTTTTTAAGTTCAGTATAACAGTTTAAAAATTGAGGCAGACCACCATGTTTTAGCTTACCCACAGAACGACATCAGTCCATTTGATGAAAATACCAGATGAAGATTTACAGATGATTTTCCCAACAGAGACAAGCAGGCGCAATTCCTATGGGCAGCTCCAGGAGAGAGGAAATAGTCTGGGAGAAAAGGAGTAGAAGGAAAACGGAGAATCGGGAAAGAAGAAAATCGACTTGCAAATTGGAAGACTGAGTCAGGTAAATCCGAAGATCACCATGAAAGGGCCACTGGAGGACTTCACGTGCTATCACTAGGTAAAGTCATTGATTGGCAGATAAAACTGCCTCCCTAGCACTGAGAGTCAGTGAGAATTCACTGGCCCAGAAGTACGGACCTTGCAGAGTCACTTCTAATAGGGAGAAACAGTGAGCAAAACTATCAACACCTTTTCTTCCCCCTCCACTGCCATTTCAATATAACTTCCTGGATCAGGCACTCCCTGATCCTTCCTGGGTTGCAGACCATACCCACCAAAGCAGACACAAACCCAGAGAACCAAATCTGCAATGGAGCCACTGAGAGTTATAAGGAGAGAACTGCCAGGTAGAATGAGTAGGCTTGAGACTGCAGTAAACAGCGCAGGTTTAATTTCATTGTGCAGGGGAAGATTGGCAAGCATGTCCCAACCGGCACGGATTATTGCAGTGGAGGTGAAATATTTCATAGGATATTTTCAGATGGAGATGCATGCAGAGGAAACTGTTCCAAATATATATATTTTAAAATATCTTTGCAGTAACAAGCTAGGTAGGAGCATGTGGGTAATTGATACATATGCATGAGAGCATAATTAAGAACTATAAGACCTGGAAGATTTTCAAGCTCTGTGGCAATTATAAACTATGAAAAAATACCCTTCCTAGGGGTGTAAGGCTATTATTCAAGCATCTCACCTCATTATCGTCGCTGAAACTTACATAGCACTGCACAGAAATGGAATAAACAAGGGGTGAGTTGTCATAAACTAATAATGACTCCTGGCTTTGTGTTTTTCTGAGAGTCTTCCCACACAAGATCTTATTGGATCCCTACTTGTATTAGTTTTCTATTGCTGCTGTAACAAATTACTACACATAGAGAGGCTTAAAAAAACCTTTTTTCTCTTAAAACTCAGAAAGTCAGAAATTCAAAATGAGTCTTGCAGGGCTAGATCAAAGTGTCAGAGAGGTTAGGGAGGGTTTTCCTTATGAAGGCTCTGGGAGAATCTGTTTCTTCCCTCTTCTAACTTGTAGTCCTTGGTCTGTGGCCCCTTCTTGCACCTTCAAGGCCAGTCACATAACATCTCCTGGTCTCTCTCTGCTTCTGTAACCACATCACCTTCTGTCTCTCTGATCCCCTGCCTCTTCCCTACAAAGACCCCTGCAATTAAACCAGACCAATCTGCATAATCCAAGATAATCTCCCCATCTCAAGGTTTAAATACATTCAAATTACAAATTTTAATTACATCTGCAAAGTCCTCTTTGCCATATAAGGTCACATAGTTACAAGTTCCAAGGGTGTGAAAATCTCGGGGGAGAGGGGGGCATTGCTCAGGCAACCGCACTCTAAAAACCCTACGAAGCAGGCACACCTAAATCCCATTTTGCAGAGGAACAAACTGAGATCCAGAGGCTTCTTGACTTGCCTTTGTTGGTAAGTTCATTCACGTGTCCCACCAACATTTACTGAGTGTCTTCTGTGTGGCAGAGAGTTGTATACACAGCAGAGGAAAATCTACCTTGAGGAGCTTACAGCTGGTAGGAACAATAAACAGTTATTTAAAGACTCACATAGATACAAATGGGCTTCTTAGGTGGCACTAGTGGTAAAGAAGCTGCCTGCCAACGCAGGAAGTGCCAAAGAAATGGATTCAATCCCTGGATCAGGAAGATCCCCTGGAGGAGGGCATGGCAACCCACCCCAGTATTCTTGCCTGGAGAATCCCATGGACAGAGGAACCTGGCGGGCTACAGTCCATAGGGTTGCAAAGAGTCAGACACAACTGAAGCAACTTAGCATGCACGCACGCACATAGATACAGATATATTGTGTTGTAAAGGAATGGGAAGGTAGCAAAGAAAAGTGGCAGAGGAATCATCATTTAGATTTGTGGGGAGTAAGGCCAGGGGAAGCCTCCCTGAGAAAGCAATGTTTATGCCAAGACCTGAAGATGTATGGGAGGAGATAGCCAAAAAGAGGAGGGAACAGCATTTAATTTTGAGGGAACAGAGAATGAAAATTCCCTGGTGTTGGGAGGAATCTGTAACAGCAGGACAGACCAGCATAGTGACGAAACGTCACCTCTGCCTACAGGCATTTCCTGATCCTGGACTATGGATCCCCCTGGACTTACATGACCCCTTGCACTCCCCTTACCAGAACACCATGCTGACTTCTCCTTAACCAGACTGTGAATGATGGAGAACAAGACTGGGTCTGTTCATCTCTGAATACGTAGCCAGGCACAGCTCTTGGCATGAAGTAGGTGCTCAATAAACACTCCTAAGATAAATGTACAAATAAGTAATATATGGCATTTGGATCCTTCTCTGTCTCAGGACCTGCAAACTCAGACCACAGGCCCACAAAGGTAGAATCCCCCAGCCCTTCCAGATACACAGGCTCCCACAGCAGCTGGAAGCCTCCCCTAAATGGAGAAGGTGGTAGGAAAGCTGATTTGCCCATAAGTAAATAACTGTTGTAATTATGGAACATTATTCTCAACAGACCAGCAGACGGAAACCAATTTGCATAACAGACGCAGTTATTCATGGAAATGTTTGCGATTTATCTACCAAAGCAGATGAAGACCCTAAAATGAACGTGTATACGCCAGCACCAGGAAGCTAAATGCTCACTTCATCCTTTTCTCAGAAAGGTACCCACACACTGCCAACAGGTCACGTTAGGCATCTTCAGATCTCTTTACTTTGGGGAGCTCTGGAGGAAGTGCAGATCTAAGAGGGATAGGAGGAAGGATGCAGAAATGTACACCACCCAGCATTTTCCTTTATGCCAAGAGGTGACTGCTACCAGTGCCCAACTGATGGGTACCTTACATGACTCTGGTGTGTCTGGAAAACTATCTCTGGAGTGCATCTTGGAAAGAAACAAGGAACAAATGAAATCTGGCAAAGCAAAGTTAGTCGGTTCTGAATAACATCATAATTTTGCATACATCATAGTCATTTTAGTGATTTTTTTGTGTGGGTGAGAACTTGGTCTTTCATGTCTTGGCCCCAGAATTTCAGATTTAAGTGGTGAATGAAGGTGACTTTACCTGCATTTCCTGAGAATCAGCCATTCTGAAGTTCAACCAACAGAAAATCATCTATAAGCTGGGAGAACATGCCATGCCCTGAAAGTGCATGTTAAAATGAAGAGGGTGATCTATGGGCCCCTGAAAGCTGTGCAATTAAAAGCCCCAGGCAATCTGATATAAGGTCACACTGGTCACACACACTGAGGAGGTGACCAGGTCCTCTGAAAATGAAAGTGAAAGATGCCCAGTCATGTCCAACTCTTTGGGACCCCATGGACTATAGCCTGCCAGGTTCCTCTGTCCATTGAATTTTCCAGGCAAGAATACTGGAGTGGGTTGCCATTTCCTTCTCCACAGCATGTCAGTTACCCAAACCCCAGAGTCCACTTGTCCAAACAGAGTAAACAATCAAGAACCTCAGTTCTGAAGCAAAACTGAGCTCCTTTAAAGACCGCTTCCCTTATGAATGGGAGTGAATAGTGAGAGCTCTTACAAACCATTGGGAAACCAAGCTGCAGGGGACAAGTAGGTACTCCCCAAATGGAACTTCAAATATGTGTGGGTCTGAGGCAGAAATTCACACTTAAAGATAAAGACCTGGGGTTGACCTTTAAGGTATTTGTTTCTTCTAAAAAATTAATTTCTAAATGCCTATTAACAACATTTAATTTCTTGCCTTATAAAAAAAAGAATTATTTTTGAGGAGCGGAAAAACTTTCTGTTTCAAAATCCCAAACTCTTAACTCAAAGGTTGGCCTTCCTTAGGGCCCCTGCACACTTTCTATTGTTTTTGGCTTAAAGGATATTTATGTAAGCTCCCACGGGCTGCCAGCAACATTAAAGGCAGTAGTTATTAGTGAAATAAACCAACACACACGGTGCTTTAAGGGTAAGACAGATCACAGAGAATCTCTTTGATCAAAACTAATGGGAATCTACACTCCTGATGGGGATTAACTGTCTAAAAGGAAATCTTTCCTGGAGTAAGTCGGGCTGGGGCAGTGACTGAGTTTGCCCTGGTGAATTACAGGCCCTCCCCACAGGCTCAGGGAAGCAGCCACTCAAAAACGCAATCAACATATAATGATCTGTAAACTTAGTGCGGCCTGCGACAGACGCTCAGTGTGTTCAGATGGAGATGATGTCATACAAGCGCCAGCAGATGGATGGAAGTAACTGACAGCTGATGGGGGCGCAGCGGGAAGGCAGAGCCCGCCACGGTTGTGGAGCGCCGTCCAGGGGGACGATGGGGGTGCGCATCTGGCAGCACAAATATTTAATCACTCGGAAGGCCTATGCAGCAGTGGCACAGGCTTGCCTCACTCCCTGGGCTTTAAGTCTGTTTAGCCATTTAATGATCTGTTTGCTTTTCCAGGATCCCAGAGGTGGTGCTTCTTGGAGGGTGGACATGAGCCTGGTCACCCTAAAGGAGCCTCCTCCAAGTAGATGCATTTCCAGGATGCATTACAAGGACATGAGCAGGCACTGGGGACCCAGTGGTCCAGAGACTGGTCACTTCCAGGTGACACGGGGTTTCTGACCTGCTGCATCCTGAACTGTGAAAGTCACACTACCGTACAGCCCCTCAGAGGCCCAGACTGGAGCTGGTCTCTTCTCTCCCTCAGCCTCCCACTGCCTCTTAATAAACGGACTTCCAATCATGGCTCACACAGTAAAGAAACTTCCTGCAATGTAGGAGACACAGATTTAATCTCTGGGTTAGGAAGATTCCCCTGGAGAAGGAAATGGCAACCCACTCCAGTATTCTTGCCTGGAGAATCCCATGGACAGAGGAGGCTAGCAGGTCATGGTCGCAGAGTCGGACATGACTGATGCTACCTAGCATGCTCAGAGGGCTGGTCTTGTGTAGTGTGAGTCAGAGGGGTTGGCAGTGGGGTAGGGACCCTGCTTGTTCACCGAATGCCCCTTTTGCTCCTGAAGCCAAACGCCTTCTGACTGAGGAGTGAAGGGGCAGCTTGAAGTCGCCTCCTCTTCCTCCTCCTCTACGTCCTGCGGGAAACCCCTGAGGAGGGATGGCTGGACGGCGCACAGGTTCTGGGGAGGCTGCCGCTCCGCCCTTGCCTGTCCCAGAGCCACGCCGTCCCCGTCACACCCTCAGCGTGGCCTTTGTGTGTCTGATGACATGATGTGGGACGGGGCAGCCTCCTCGCGGCTTTCCCCCTCCAGAACAGCTTGATCTGCAGCTGCCAGGGTGGGGTTGACAGCAACTTGTCTGGAAAGGCACCGACCTGGGGTCAGGCCCTCCTGGGAGTCTAAGAAACCTGAGGAGAAGGCCCAGAGAGAGTTGAGTCACGGGGACCTGCCACTTCCTGTGGACCTTGAGTAGGTCACTTACAATCTCTGAACTCTTCCCATTTCTACTCCTGCCAACCTGTCCTCTGCTAAGCTGCTAGAACAATCTCTCCAAATCACCCTCTATCCTCTACACCACTTGTCATTATAACACTTGTCCCTTTTCTGATAAATCCACTTTCTAATCCTCGGTCCTTTCCCATGCCATTCCTTTGACCCAGCTCAACCTCTGTCCCTGGACCTGACTTTGAGCAAAGTACCACATCGTCCAGGAACTCTTCCAAGACTCCTCGAGTAAACCTGAGCTCCCCAGGTATGTTCTTACCCCCTACACTGAGCTACTTTCTAGTATTTTCCTCCAAGCAGATTGCAACCTCCTTAAGGACAGAAGCTAAATTTTCATCTTCATATGTTAGGATCTAGGCCAGCACCTGTATGTCTACTTAAAAAAAAATCTAAATAAGAAAATAAAATCAAGTAGAATAAGTAAGGGGCTTCCCTAGCGACTCAGACAGTAAAGAATCCACCTGCAATGAGGGAGACCTGGGTTCGATCCCTGGGTTGAGAAGATCCCCAGGAGGAGGGCACGGCAACCCACTCCAGTATTATTGCCTGGAGAATCCCAAGAACAGAGGAGCCTGGCAGGCTACGGTCCGTAGTGTAGCACAGAGATGGACATGACTGAAGCAACTCTGCAGGAGCAGCCAGTAAGTAAAATAAAATAAAGAACTACCTGCCTTGTTTGTACTTGGGGTTATTGAATAAACGTCAGCTGTTGTAAGTGCATGGTCAGTCATCATTTTACTAATGAGGAAACTGAGGCCCAGAGTTTAGGTGACTCATGTACATCTCACAGCGAGTACGTGACTGAGGTGGGACATTGACCCAGTTTTCTTTGCTCTCTGACACGTAGCCTCTTCAGGATGACGTTCAGAAGAGTCTGCAGGAAGGCGATGGTAAGAAAGTTGGGACACTGGCCAGGCCAATGAGGAGAGCAGGAAATTCTGTCAGGTGGTTGCTGAAGTCACTTGACTTCCTGTCCTTTTAGGACAGGGGGAGAAGGGTGGCAGGACCCCTGGGACGCTGTCCGCAGTGTAGTCTTGGGCATCATTCAGCACACTGCATGGGAGCTGACCCACCTGACCGGGGGCGTGGGGCAGTCCTGAGGGACCCCTCCATGCACCACACATGCAGACACAGCACCCGCATCTCAGCAGCTCGGCTAGAGAGTTGGGAGCACACAGTCCTCCCACCCCCAGCGCCCAGTCCCCGCTTCTGGCCCCAGGTGTCGTGGAGGGATTACCTTGCTGCAAGGATAGCGTCCAACTCCACTGCCAACAGATCACCAAGCTGAAGGGCAGCTCACATGGGTGACTGGATCAATTTAAAACACAGCGAACGCAAGGTGGGGAGAGACACTTAGGATACTGTGAAAGGACCACACCACCGAATCCTGGGTGTCCCATCAGCCCTTCCTGCTGCTGGTATGGTCACAAGCACCAGAGCTGAGGCTTTCAGTAAAAGACAGAAGGTTCTGGGCCCAGCCACACAGGTGCTCTATCAGCGAGCCTCGGGCAGGGACGGCGGGGCACAGCTGCAGATCATCAACTTAGTCAGCTGAAAGCCGAGGTGCTTATCTGCGTTTCTAGGGGTTAGAATGGGACCAGATGGGCGTCACCAATAGACAGCTGATTGAAGACTGAGTGCCTCATGCCTCATGGGTCTCGTGTATGTTTGGCGTATCCTGAATATTTGATGCTTCACGGGCCTCATGTATATTTAGTGTGAATCATGAATATTCAGAGCCCACTATCTCCATCCCTTCCTATCTACATTCACGCTGTGGCTCCCTCTCTTTATCTACTTCTAATTTGTCTTTCAAGTCATTTGCTTCTATACTAATTTTTATCTATCCTCTTTAGTTGTTTGGTTCCCTTATTTTCTAGAGTAGAATCAAATATTCTCAAATAATCCAGCAAACACACATGACTCCAGGTCTATCCACTAGAATAGTAGCCCCCACTTTACAATTTGCAATTCTCTCTGACTCTCCCAATCTTACTTAATCTTTGCCACCATCCTGGGAGGCAGGAGTCACCATCCCAAATCAGAAGATGACCCACACCGATTCTCAGAGAGGTCAAATACTTTCCTAAGGCTACCCAACCTCACCTCCAGTTGGTGGCAGAGGGGACGTAAACTCACATCATCTGGCTTCTGGTCAGGCGTGTTGCCCTTTTTACTAGCCCACTCCTGAGTCATTCTTACTCCCTTAAGGACCCCAACTTTCACAGCAGAATTTTCAGGATTCAGAACTCCTTTCAGTTCCTGAGCCTCTAGCCCCATATAGCCTGATCTGAAGAAACCATTGTTTCTGGGAGCCTGGGTGTCAGACACACATGCACCCGGGCAGCAATGAACAACCCTGAGTGACAGTCTCTCAGGCCCCTTTCCAGGTATCGCCTACAGACCAAACTGCATACACACAACCTCCAGAGTCCCCAGAAGGGCTCCCTAGAGCTCCTTCCTCCAGACACCCTGCCCGCACCCAGAGGCAGGGATCCTGAGAACACCACGGCACTCCCAGCATGAAAGTCCTGGCCAAGGCCCTCTAACAATCTCCAATTCCTCTGATTCCTGGCCAAAGACCAGGAAAAGAATGTTCTATGTCCGTCAACCATCCAAGCTGTACCCAGAGAACCCTGGACCATGCAAGATGGGAGTCAGCCCTGCTCTAGGGCCTGAACAAGTCCACTTCTCCACGTGTGTGAGAAACTGAGGGTGAGAGAGCAGAGGGGCTGGCCCAGGACTGCAGGCTGGTCTGCCCACTCTGCCCGAGCAAGGCTGCTGCGGCCACCGTGTGGCCTTGGCTGGGCTGCCTCTCCTGTTACTGCTCAAGAGCAATTTGGCCATTAACTGGGTGAGTGGACAGTCAAGCTCGATGACACTCCCTCTTGGGGGTGACTTGATGTGAGGTCAATGGGAAGTCAAAACAAAGACAAAGATCATTTTGATCCTTTCATTCAGCCAAAGGGAAAATTAATCTGGGAAACATTCTTTGTATGAAACCTCTGAAAGCCATGTTTTCCAAACAGAACTAGAACTGAAGCTTGGGTTTCAGGCATCAGAGCCCTGAGGCCTCTGGTTTGCCCTGGTTCAGAAACCACTTGGCTTCATGCCTGGGGGAATCCTGGGGCCACTGAAGAATGGAGACGGCCCCTCCTGTGGGTCCACGGTAAACCATAGTAGAGACCTGGCTTGGTGCTAAGCAGCTCACCATCATAACCACATGTGACACGTGATCCACACCATCCTGTGGACCACAGAAACATTGGCGACTCGCCAAAGGTAACTTATGCTAGTAAATGGTGGAGCCAGGCTCAGGCAGGCTTTTTTTTTTTTTCAAGCCCAGCCTGTGCTCTTGGCAAATGTATCTCCAGCCAGAGGCAGATTTAGAAGTTACACAGTCCAGCCTCCTTCAACTGCACACATAACTTTTGTAAATAGTTGAATTGAGAAGTTAGGAAATGCATCTAAGGCCCCATGGAGAGCTTTCCAGGAGAACAAAAAACACCCAGACTCACCACCTAGGTGAGCCTTGCTCCTGCCGCCTCCCCTCCCTGTCTGTGTTGGGCTGTGGGACTGCTGGCCTCATATACTTCTGCCAGCAGGGGGAAGCTGTCGAGGCTTAGGATGGAGATGACAACAACCACGACCAGCCCCCTCCCACTGCCCACAGAGCTGCCACTGCCACCTGAAAGCAAAAGTCTCTGGAACTTTCCCCAGCTGGTTAATACCACTGAATTCTGAACGTGTAAGAGAAAATGATGCCTGAGTCCCCAGAATGTCTAGATGTGGAAAATGTTTTCAGATAGAGCTTGATAACGGTTTTCACAGGTGGGTGGTCCGAATTGGTCCCCTTGGTCAGGAAACGGCGCTCGGCATCAGCATGCAACTAAACCTTATATAACATCTGAGGGAACTTTCAGAAGAAAGTCGTTTGTCCCTAGGCAACCTTTATGTACTAATATTTTCAGCTAGAAACTTGAATAGATGCTGGCTTTTTAAATGACAAGATTCACCTGAATTGTTTCAAAAATCACCCATTCATTCAATAAAAACCAAACATGTGTTAGGCACTAAGGCAGGCGCTGGGGTCCGAGAGTGAGAGAACTGGGTGCATTATGAGAGATGCATTTGAAACAAGGGTTTAGAAGCACAGCCTGCTCTCCGCCCCCCGCCCCCCAATAAATGAATAAGCTGTGTAAAATGAAGTACAGTGCAACACTTAGAACCTAAGCAGAAAAAGGAGACAAGAAAAAGGGAATGAACCCACGTGGAGCTGAAAGTGGCTTTTTGAGGTGAGTCAGGTATCAGGACTCGAAATCATCCAGGGTTTCCCAGGCTAGGGGCTGAAGATGCTAGTGGCAGTCCAGCTCCCAGGAAGGAGCCCTAGCATGGGAACAGGGCGCCATCTAGTGTCTACACAGCCTCAGTGCATGCCACAGATGGCTGAGCGCCCCCCACCCAGCCCCGCCCCGCCCCCGCCCCATCCGAGAAATCAGGTTGCGCCCACATCTTTTTTTTTTTTAACTTTTTATTTTGTATTGAGATATAGACAATTAACAATGTTGTCATAGTTTCAGGTGAACAGCGAAGGGGCCCAGCCATACGTGTGTGTGTGTGTGTGTGTGTGTGTGTGTGTGTGTGTGTTCAGTTGTTCAGTCATGTCTGACTCTTTGTGACCCCAAAGACGGTAGCCCCTGCCAGTCCCTCTGTCCATGGGATTTTTTCCAGGCAAAAATACCGGAGTGAGTTGCCATTTCCTCCTCCAGGGGTTTTTCCTGACCCAGGGATCAAACCTGTGTCTCCTGCATGGGCAGGTGAATTCTTTAACCTTGAGCCACCTGGGAAGCCAGCCATCCATATACATGTATCTATTCTCCCCCAAACTCCCCTCTCATCTAGGCTGCCACATAGCATTGAACACAGTTCCATGTACTGTACAGTAGGTCCTTGTTGGTTATCCGTTTTAAATGTAGCATTGTGTACATTTCCTTTCCAAACTGCCTACCTATCCCTTCCCCCTCATCCTTCCCCTCAGCAACCCGAAGTCCATTCCCTAAGTCTGTGAGCTTGTGTTTTTCAAAGGCTGGAACAACTGCTGGTCAGCATGGTCTCCAGAAATTGCTTGGTCTGTGGTCCAGAAAATCCCTCACTGACAACCTAGGGCTCTGATGAGTAAACCTTCTCCTGCTTCTGAAGTTCAAGGGGAGCAGAAGGCAGCGCCTGCATCTGTTTGACTTGAGAGGAGCTTTCATTACAAGACGGTCCCTTTCTCAGAGGTGCCTGGAGTTGGGTCCCTGGCATTGGAGACTGGGCTGGACCTCCTGGCAGCATACTTCAAGGAAGGAGTAACACATTCAGGAGACCTGGGTTCAATCTCTCGGTTGAGAAGTTCCCCTGGAAAAGGGAATGGCAACCCACTCCAGTATTCTTGCCTGGAGAATTCCATGAACAGAGGAGCCTGGCAGGCTACAAACAGTCCATGGGATCGCAAAGCGTCAGACACGACTGAGTGACTAACAGTCAAAATCATAATCACAATCAACACATTCAGAGAGGAGATGTAAAGGAAGAAGAAAGTAAAAATGGAGTGTGAAACTTTGGGTGTTTCAGGAGAGTAGTTGTTATAAGTGACCATGTCTTAAAAACATAAGACATGTTTTTTATGTTATAGATATATTTTATGTTTTTTATATTTAATAAATACATTATTTATTTTAAAAAATAAATAATAGTTGTAAAAAAATCTGCACTGTCTGAGAGAAAAAGAGGAGCTTCATTTACTGAGTTCCTATAGCATACATGCATTATTTAGTCTTCATAATCACCCAGTAATGTCGACATTTTGGCTCCATTTTACAAACAGGTAACCTGAGGTCCAAGGTCATACAGCTAGACTCTTCCTGCCCGACCCCTTCCCACTTTCATTGCTGTTGGACTTCGTACCCCTTCAATCTTCACAACCCTGGGAGAGAGGGTTACTCACGCACTATGGCCAGCGACGTGACCCCAAAGGGCCATCGTACCAGAACTCCCCAAGAGCTGGATGCACAGCTTGCTCATCCACAAGCCAGGCAGAGCTGGCCTCCTCTTACCTACCTATGGCCCACGGAACTCATTTTTGCCTTTTTTCCCTAAATATAAAAACTTATATTTCATTGGGAAAACATCAGCTTGGAAATCCTAGAGGCTAAAATCATTTCTCTAATCCAGAGTGACAGCAGTAGGAAAGTAGTGCTCTGTACAGTTGGCAACTGAATGCCCTGCCCTGGGCCTTAACTGGAATCTGGAAGGTTCTCTGTGGTGACTGAACTTTTTTTTAAATTTTTATTAGAGGATAATTGCTTTATAATATTATGCTGATTTCTGCCAGGCGTCAACATGAATCAGCCACAGTATACATATATCTCCTCCCTCTTGGACCTCCCTCCCATCTCCCACCCATCCCATCCCTCTAGGTTGTCACAGAGCATTGGGTTGAGCTCCCAGTCAGCGGCTGAACTTTTATACAAACCATGAGAGAAAGAAGAAAAGAAAAACCATGATAAAGAAATAAACAGGGCAAGTACTTTAGTCCCTTTTCTTTTATCAATAGGAATCTTTTTTTTCCTCCTGAGATATGAAAGCTTAGGACAGGCTCCCTTGGCATGCTCTGCCTACTTGGGCTGGTCTTTTGGACAACCCAACCCTTTGGACGCCTGCCCTCACCTAACACCTGAGGGCTGGCTCCTTGCTCCTTTGTTGCTGGACTTCTGGATTGCACACTTTGCACCTGTCGTGACAAGCCTGGGCTTTTGACTTCTGGAAATCACTGACGTCCAGCACTCAGACCTTCAGTGTGACTTCATCCTGACCTTCAACAGTCTATCCTGCTCTAGAGCTTTGCTTGCTCCCATGCCCTGGGTAACAGCAGATGGGAAGGGGTTCTGTGGGTAGGGACATGGCTTTGCCCCTCATTTCCAGTACTCAGCTTTGGGGGGCACAGTGGGAATCATCGGGGGTGGAGGTCAGCAGGGCCCAGGGCATCTATGAGTCACCACACCACACAGTAATACATAACTTCAGGGGAGTGGAGGTTATACATGAGTGACAGGAGGCCATCTCAGATCATCACCAAGAAGCTGAAAGAGGGACTCTATCAGAATTCATTTCAGCATTGATTCCATCTGCACCAGCAAAACCATCACTCTGCAATCCACATGTCATGAAAGGAATAATGGTACCACCTTCCCCAAAAGTCTGCAAAATTGCCTTCATGGTGCAAAGCAATAACAATTTAATTAAACCAAATATTTACAATGGCAGAATCTAAAGACAGATTGATAAATAAATATAAAACTCTTTAAAAGAATATAAATACAGGATCACTATTTATAAAATCAGTAATACCTCATGTAGTAGTATACATGGCACTTTATGACAAACTGTGATAGTTTTCATCATTTGGAATAAATAAAGGTTTTTCTAAATAAAATGCTTTTCTACTCCCTGAGCCATGCTTTGAAAGTGCTCCCTCCTTCTCCCGTACTGCCCATCTACCAGGCTGTCAAATTTCCTTTAGTTCTGCCAAAAGACACCCTTTGATCCCCCCTTTTCAGCCTCCTCCTTTAGTCTGCTATGGGCCTGGAAACCAGGCAGTCACGTTGGTTAGAACAGTTTGTAAGTGAATAATAAATAGAATTTTAACGAATGGCTCTAGGTTGCTAACTTATAAATAGAATGTATGGCCTTGGAAAATAGCCAATTCTCTGTTTTTCCATCTGGGTTCTGGGTTGGTAGGGATCCCATGAAAATGAGGTGTGAACGTAGTTTAAAAAAAAAAAAAAACAGATATACTGACCGTTTACTGATTAACTCTATGATGTAGCATGGATTTGCTGTTTTTCTTTGAAGTAGACCTGATAGCCCCTAGGTCAGATAAGCAGACTAACACCCATCATATGCAGGAAGCCCTTTAAGAAGCTGGGTGTTTCAAATCTACCCGTATACACCAAATCCAACTATCTGGAGATATTGTTAGCAGAAGATCACTCAGTGACCTCAGAGGCCAGAGCCAGCCCACCCCCCCAAACCTTGTCAGTTCTATTATTGTCTGTACTCTTGAAAGTGCAATATAGGTCTACTCCACCCCCAGACAGTTAAAACTTAGCCTATGCTACTACCAGTTTATAGATTCCAATTTACATATGTCTATAAACATATCATTCCCTCTTCAGATCTTGAAACCTAGACTCTTACCCCAAATATGATGACACAGCTTGTCTAAGGTCATTTAAGTTGGACACCCATAGAGGCAGTATCGTACAAAGGTAAGCACACCAACCCAGAGTCAACTCAAGCCATGTCTCTGCTTGTGGTTGCGGTCACTGGGGAAAAGAGCTGCTCTTGACAACCCCAAGGCAATCTTTACTTCCTCACTTCTCTTTTTGTATGCTGCCCATCCTCCCAGATGAGAAGGTGATGACTGGAGACACGGTCCTGAAGAATTGTAGGTGGGTTGAACGTGGGTTGGTCACAGCTAAAGGCCACGCTTGGTCCATATGCAGAGTCCTCAGTGAGGATCAGTGAGCTTCCAGCCTTCTCAGCAGTACAGAGCCATCATTAGCCACTGGAATAACAGGGAAGCAAGTTACAGTCCATTCAGACCCATCTCTGACATTCAGTTAAGGATGCTTCATCTCTCAGTCACCTGGTGACTGGACTTGGGGCCTCCTCCCCCTCACTCCTGGGAAGCCATGGAGACAGGACATTAATGGATGGCTTAGCCAGAGGGACCACACCATCCAGTGGTAAGTATAAATCAACCTGAAATATAATCAACCTTGACTTCTCCTGGTGCCTGTGAATGATGATAGCCAGAGATGCAGGTTGATTCTACATTCAATTCACAATGTAATTTTCCCCCACGAATTCAATTTGGCATGCTCTTGACAGCAGTGCGCAGGTGTGTGGACCAACCGGGCAGCAGAGATCCATTAGAGCATATTCTACATGTTTACATTTATGAACCCATTTGTCTGACAGCTTTATGTGCCTGTGATGAATGGTCACTCTAACTTACACAGTGGGGATCTCTGGAGAGGCCACACCCCGGGCCAATTACATAAAAAGGGTGATGCTGATGCTGGTGATGATGAAGGTGATAATGGTGACGGTTACCAAAGGGATCAGAGAAAACCCCAGAGTGAAATCCCAACAAGTTGGCTGCTACTCCCTTCAGACCACCTTGAGATCTCCAGGGAACCAGAGATGGTCAGGGCTGCAGACACTCTTAGAGACCACCTCACTCAGCCAGTTCATCTCACATATTGGGAAGTTGAGGCCCAGAGTTGTAACATGATTTTCCCACAAATGGTTACAAGGGGTACTGTGGCTGGTAACTGTCTATTCTCTTGTTGATAGCACATTGCTTTTTAGAAGCCTCCTCAAGCTGTGGGCTATCCTGGATCGACTGCCACACTGACATTGTCCTGCTCTCTCAGTGCTGAGTCTGCTATGGAAGGACTGCTTGAGATCAGGAGGTGGTCTTGGGGACCTTTGCTTGGGGATGGGCTCAGGAGTTCTAAACCCATTGCCTCTCTAGCTGCATCCCACCTTCACACTCAAACATGGGAGTGATTGAGGGTAGACACACGCTGTGGGTCCCTATGTCTTAGAAAGTGAAAGTCAATCGTGTTCAGCTCTTTGCGACCCCATGGACTATACAGTCCATGGAATTCTCCAGGCCAGAACACTAGAGTGGGTAGCCTTTCCCTTCTCCAGGGGATCTTCCCAACCCAGGGATCCAACCCAGGTCTCCCACCTTGCAGGCAAATTCTTCACCAGCTGAGCCACAAGGGAAGCCCACCAGGGAACCTTCTATATCTTAGAAGGTTATTCCATAAAATGGACATCTTGGATCAAGAGAGAAACCCCAGCTTTTATCAATCCCTTCCTAAGCAGCTCAAACAGAGAATGTGTTTTAATTTTTTGGCCATCCTGCATGTGGTATCTTAGTTCTCTGACCAGGGATTGAACCTGCACCCCCTGTAGTGGAAGCACAGAGTCTTATCCACTGGCTTTCTAGGGAAGTCCCAGAGAATGTTTGAGACAGAAAGGGCAGATGATTCAATTCCAGACTCCAATGTCTATGCAACAAACACCATCTAACACCACATCTGGCCCATAGAAGGTGCTCAATAAATCCATGCAACCTGAGTCATCGGGGAAGATAATCAGTGTCAGACACAGTGTTGTTTTCCCCTCAGCATATCACTTCAATCATTCAACAAACACTTGTACCTTCCCGTATGCCTGGCACACAGCGGGTGCCCCATCAGAACAATGCCTGAATGAATGAATGCAGTGCTGCCTCCTGAACTCAGCAGAACAAAGGGTCCCCAACACCCTTCTCCTTCACAAGACCCTGGACCCACACTGGCCACCACTCTCTAAAATGACGAGACTCAATCCCGTGGAGAAGGTCTTACCTCTGGCTTCTGGAGGTATATCCCTTTGCCGTCTTGGGTCAAGTTTTGGAAGACATCTGTGAAAATGCAGCAGAAAGGAGCACAGTTAATGTGTGTGTGTGTGTGTGTGTGTGTGTGTTGGAAACATAAGGGACCATGCATCCCCTCACCCGGGAACCCAATTTTGGCCTTAGTGCAACCACACATACCACACTTGTTCTAAGCAGGCCGCCCCACACCTCTGCCCTGGAACAGGCAAGGCATCCGTGAGTTTGGGGAGATGCAGCCAGGTTTCACAGAAACAGAGCCAGCATCCCCAGAGTTCCCTGCACTGGCAGCTGTCCTCTTTTTGCTTGAACTGGGGACAGGTGGGCAATCCACGGGGAGAGCAGAGGAAGCCCAGGTCCACCCTCCTTCCTACTAGCTCACCCTCCATGTTCTCCACACGCAGCATCAAGTGGACAAAGTTGACGAAGTCCATCTGGAGGTCAGGGCGGCCATAGCGGATAAGCATCAGTTGGCAGACGTCATCACTGAGCACTATTCCTGTAGGGAACACAGGCTCCCGCCGTGGGTGCTGGGACCTCACACCTAGCTCCCCTCCCACATGACGCCGCTAATTTGTCCCTCCATCTCCGGACCTGATTCCTAATAGCCGGGGGTCTTCTTTGACAGGGTTCGTTGTGAATTAATTACTTATCTTACTAATCTTATTTTCTCTCCATTCTCTGTCCCTATCCCCTAGGCAACCAGGAGGATCTCTTGATCACGTGGGTTACTGGCCTTCCAGGCAGGAGACAGTCTGCTTAGTGGTCAAGACAATCTGTTTTGGAGTCTGGGAGTCCTGGAGGTAAGCCCCAGGTGACTTAACTTATCTGAGCTGCTATTTCTTCCTCTGCAAAGTGGGGATTATGTCTAGGTGCTGGCAAAGACTAAAGTGTGGGTGTGCCAGACCTCAGCAAATGTTAGCTGTGAGCATACTGTGAGCATAATAACCCATGTTTTAGTTAATCACAGATATTTATCTTTGGGGCTCTGAACTCAGGGAGTAACCCTGTTCTTTAGAATGACTGTAGGCTTCCCTAGTGGGTCAGTCAGTAAAGAATCTGCCTGCAATGCAGGTAGACCCAGGTTTGATTCTTTGGTCAGGAAGATCCCCTGGGGAAGGAAATGGCAACCTACTCCAGTATGCTTGTCTGGAAAATCCCATGGACAGAGGAGCCCGGCAGGCTGCAGTCCACGGGGTCACAAGGGTCGGACACAACTTTGTGACTAAACCAGGACGTCCCGCACCGCTGCCCCACTCCAGCCCCACCCCTGCCCCACCCCTGCCCCACCCCTGCCCCACCCCTGCCCCACCCCTGCCCCACCCCCGCCTGCTGTGTGCCTACCTGCCTCCTTCATGGCAGCCCTCAGTTGCGCCCAATTCAGGGATCCTGACCGGTCAGTGTCTTGCTTGTGGAAAACCTCCTGGGAAGAACATAAAGCAAAGGCTGAGGAAGCCAGCCATCTCCAGGCACCCCCTGAGAGCCCCTTGCACCCCAGTATCAAGCCTGCAGGACTGCTAGTGAGCATGAGGCTCCATCTTCACTAGCTGCCCAGACAAGAACAGGCTGGGGTCTCCAGGCCGGGATCCCACCCCCTGTCCCAGTTGTCCTTTAAGCTGTAAGAGGGGGCAGTCTTTCTGCCATGAAGGATGGAGAGACAGGATACAAATAAACATGCTTAATCTAAGCAAATTATCCAAATTTTGAAGGGCTTCCAACCTGATGACTCAGGAGACAGGAAGAGAGTTGTGAGCACTGACTGGAAAAGTAGGCGGGAGCCAATTTATGAAGGACTCTAAAGGCCATGCTAAGGGGTGTGAACTTGATCTGAAGGCCACAGAGAGTCTCTTCCTTTTAGTAAGGTAAGGAAGGAGGCAACGTGATCAGATGTCACTTTCAAAATTCAGAAGATTGCAGCAGGCTCTCTGGGTCTGGGAGGGAGAGGAAGAAACACTCAAAGGACACTTGGGAAGACTGGGTGAGTGGCTGGGTGGTGTCAGGCGACTGTATTCTCAGTTCTGTCTCGTCTCAACAAAAATTGGAAGTGACGGACATTAGAGCCCTCGACATATAGCTCTCGGACAGACCGTGCTATATAGCTCTCAGGTCTTGAGCAGACCGTGTTATAGCTCTCAGACAGATCAGTGTTACAGTTCCGTGTTACAGCTCAATTTTATTTAGAAAATAGCAGGAAAATACACCCTCGAGATGTGAGGGCATGCCGACCCAAAGATGCAAAGAGAAGAGAGGGGGAGACCCAGCCCTTTGGCTCCTCTTTTTATATGTTTTTTTCTCACCCCCCGCCCCGGGGCCTGCCCTATGTAAATTGGGCTAGCCAGGAGTGCTGTTTGTTCTACCTGAAGTCCTCACTCCGGTCCTTGGACCTTTCTTTGTTCTATTTTTGCGGACTTTTCCCTTCCTTGTCTTTTAGCCACCACCATTCTGGACTTTTGTTTCCTATTCTAACTACCTAACAGTAGAAAGGGCTGAAAGGGAGAGGTCTTTGCAGAATTGCCATTTCTGCACCGTCCTGCGGGAGGCAGGCTAACCACTTATTCTCACCTGATAGAACATCAGCTGCTTCCACAGGTCCCTGAATTCCTGGATACTCACAGTGCCGGATGCGTTAAGCTGATAGCAGGATTAAGGTCAAAGCCCCCACGGGAGTTTCATGCCCACTTCTGGAGGCAGTGATGGGCCCTCCACAGAGCCGCAGGCAATTTGGGACACCACAATGTTGGACAACCCTAGCTGGCCTTCCCTGGCTGGTCTGTCCAGTCCAGGGCTCCCTGGCCCCTTACTAGGAAAGGACAGAATGAGCTGGAACACGGCAATGCTGGGAGGAGAAGTGGGGATGATGGTGGCGACAACAGCTTCCATTTAGTGAAACAGGGTGTTCTGATGTGGCCGATTTGATACAGTTTAAATTAAACATGTAAATATTTTATCACTGTTGTTAAAACTAACTTATGGATGGATTCAGGCACAAGGGTGGATGAGGAGGCCTTTTATATCTAGACATTTTGTGACAAGTTAACAGCTGAATGGTTGGCTCTGCAGACCATGTCCAAGTCCCCCCACATCAGAGAGACTGGGTTAAAAATCCCACCACACACCAGCTCTATTGGAGCCCTGACTAGCGCTAGGTGGGCCTAGCGCTGAGATACACACTTGACCTATGGAACTTCATTTTCACCTAGCAGTTGGGGTAAGTACTAACTTCCCCCTGCTATGGATGATGAAATGAGAGCTCAGCGAGTATGATCTGGTCCAAGTCCATACATCTGGTGACAAGGCTAGGACCTGCCCCAAAGCCTGCACACCTGACCACCATCCTCCATCGCCCCTGGCCTCTGCAAAGTTGCTAACAAGATTCTTTGTATTTGCAACCCTCTTCACACTATCCATTCTACATGCCTCTCTGTAGTATGGGTAATTAAACTCCAGTTAACTTGTCCACTTAGAAAAGCAGAAGGTTTGCTAGAAAGATCACAGTGTTGAGAATAAGGAAAACTGAGTTCTCGGCAGGTCACTGAACTCCAAGCTCTGGTTTCCCGATCTATAAATGGGGGTAGCTGCTGCCCCATCAGCAAAAGGAAAACTCAGAAACCTGAGGCTCTTTAAAAGCTTCTTGCCATCCAGAGAAGTGTTACTATCCACCACCCTGCAGCTGCCTTATCCTCACTCTTAGGAAATAAACTTATTGTTATTAATAACAATGCCTGCATGCTAAGTCATTTCAGTCATGTCCGACTGTGAGACACTATGGCCTATAGCCCGCCAGGCTCCTCTGTCCATGGGATTCTCCAGGAAAGAATCCTAGATTGCATTGCCGTGCCCTCTCCCAGGGATCTTCCTGACCCAGGGATCGAATCTGGGTGTCCTGCATTACAGGCAGATTCTTTATGTCTGAGCCACTAGGATATTGATCACTTTTTCAATGACTCAGTGACAGTTCTGTCCTTAGCACTTTATCTTACTTGCATACCAATCCTACAGAATAGGCTTTAACACCACCCCCAGGCTACACAGAGGACTTTGTCACTCATCAGAGCCCTAGTTTAGTGCTAGGGCTGGGTATCAAGCCCAGGCAGCCTGGCTCCAGGGCAAAGCTCTCCAACAGCAGAATGCATCTACCCACAAACCTGGAAGGATACATCCAGCAGAGCCAGGATACCCTGACAGGCCTCAAGGCTGAAGAAAGGCTGTTTGCTTCCTAGACCTGTGAAGGAACAGAAAGAATCTGCATGGGAGTGGCCCTGGGACTGCATGGCCCTTTTTCCAAACAGGAAGAGGCAGTGCTGTCTAGACCCTCCGTGGGTTCCAAGGAGCATCATTTATGTTGGGGGTGGGGAGAATAAGAGCAGTGGAGACAGAGGGAGAAGGCTTGGCGGGTGGGGGTGCAGGGGGTGATTCCTATCCCCAAGGAAAGCAGTAAAACCCTGCAGAAAACATTCTGGCTTACACAGTGGGACAGATGAACATGGCCCTTTGTACATGGTGGAGTGGCAGGGGGGTGACGTTTTGTAACTGGGGGAGTGGCAGAGGCAGGTAGCCAGCTAGTCACAGACTATCCAGCCTGAAAGAGCAACTTGCTCAAGCTCCCACCCAAACTGGGAGACAGCCTCAGACGTCTCCTTGACAGTGCTCCTATCAGCGATGGGGCCTCTCTTTTTCACGTGAACCCATAGCTCCAAGTCGGGAGAAATTTCTCATTTAACTCCAAAGGAACCTCTTTTCTCATTCATTCACTAGTCCTAGTTCTACCTCCAGAAAAGCATAAATGACTATCTGTCCTCTCCTCGACATCTCCCCTCCATTCTAAATATCTAAACAGTTCTCCAACGCTTCCCCAGATGACATGGTTTCTAAACCCTCACCTCCCTCTTCCATGAGCTATGCTTTGCCAGCTTCTTCCTAAAATGTGATACCAAGACTGGAACACACTCCTGCAGCTGCAATTGGATTAAGCAGAGTACAGTGGGTCCATCACTTCCAAAATTTTCAGTCTGCATTTCCCAAATTAGGTTCCAAGGAAGATGTTTTGCAGAGAAAGGATTTTGAGTTCAAATACATTTGAAAAATTTGAAATTTTTCAAAATTTGAAAAATTTGAAATGAAAATTTCAAATACATTTGAAAAATCTACAAGCCTTTTCTCCATTATCATGTACCTTAGCACGTGACTGGTATAGAGGAGTCAACACTGAAATTTTGTTTAATGCAGAATTACCTAAGCTCAATTGACCATAGAACATAACTCCTTATATTTCATGGAACACTCACTAAAACCTAATTTCCTAAGCACAGTTGACCATAGAACCTAACCCTTTTTATTTCATGGAACACTCACTAAAACCTTTTGGTTTCTAACATTTCTTGGAACATGATTTCAAAAACACACATCTAAATCTTCCATTAAATACCGCCTGAATTTGGATTAGCTTATTTAGCAGCAACTTAAAACTATTAGCACATGTTAAGCCCAAGGTCAACTAAATTAACCAGATATCTTTCAAATAAAACTGCCACAAAGATGAGGTCTCTTCTGTTATGAACTTGTGCAACCAATTTTTTAAAAATTACAAAATGGCAGTTTTTAATTTATCACCCTGACTGCATTTCATCTTTTTGGCTTGGGCACAGCTTGTGGTGAACATTCTGAATTTCAATTCTGTTGTCTACTAATGATTCCTCCCAGCTCTGTGCCATCTGCAGATCTGATAAGCCTTCGTGTCCTGTCTTCTTCCAAGCCATTGATAAAAGCTGAGGATGTGTAGGGGGACCAAGGGCAGAATACAGAGATTCATCTAAGTATCTAAACGTGTAGACTCTGATCCATAACATAGAATTATCCCTCTGGTTTCATATTTATATAACTCTTGGGATTGATGCTAAAATTTTGAATCATATTGCTACTTTCCAACCCCCACTTCATCACTTGTTATGGGAGACTTTACCAACTATTTTGCCAAAATCTATCGTAGCTCTTTGATCTGTCCACCAGAAACACTCTCACAGGAATAAGTGAAAGCAATGTGTCCATCCATTCTTTTAAAAATTTAAATGTGCAGAAGCCATCTCTTTTAGACAGTTTCCATAGAATTTTTTTTTTTTTTTTTTGAGGAGGAGTAGGGGGGGGTGCATCTCATATTCTATCATTTCTAGAGCCTCGCCTTCTGGCTCTTTTATGATATTTGAGTGTGGTTTTGAGAAACCATCTGGAAATTATACAATTTCGGAGTTTGTTTGGGTTTGAAGTCTTGGCTTCATATAAAAGAGAAGCAATCAAATACCCTTCAATTGTTTAGTTTACTTTTTTCATTTTAAGGTTCATTCTCTTGCCTGGGGAAGTTATGTTCTTCTCATTCAAAATCTACATATAAAATACTTTTAGATGGGTTTTAAGCTTTCCTGATGATTTATGCCAGGCTTCACACAAAGGCATCCACATGGAAGTTCTCCTGTGTGATGTGCTCCCTTCTATCAGATTTTTGTAGGTTAATCAATTTAAATATGAGCTCATCAGAGATCTCCCTGGTAAGCTACCAATACTTAATTATTTATTTGCTGAGTTGAAGAAATGAGTGCTATTCTTCCACATGGACTTTCTAAGCCAAGAAAGGAATACTCAGCTATTCTTCTCAAACTAGCAGAAATCTTTATTTTCTCTACCATGTATCTCTACACACCCAACTAAGAAAAAAAAAAAAAAGAACTATTTTCCCAAGCTGCATAAATTCCTCTACCTCTGTCTGAACACACGACCCACCTTGGTGTAGGACACAGCTGCTGAGGAGACCAGTGGGCATTCACATGGCCCACCAGGAGAAAGAGAAGCAGACCCAGAGTTCAGAAAATTTGTGTCCCCTGAGTCCAACAGGAATGACTGAAATACTCACTTGACCAGGGCATATGGTTCAGGATATTCTGCAGTTGGATTGCATTTATTTCTGGATACTGAAGTGGAAGCAGAGGGTCAGGAGAAAATCATCATTCCTGAAGGCTCATTAGATGAACCCACAGATAAACAAGGCTGGGAAAAGCTTCTCCCACATCTGCTTAGCACAGCACATATGCCATTTCTGGGCAGAATAAGTGACACTGTTTTCTTATACATAAGGACGTGACTAGACATATAATTAAATCCAAAATTTCATAAGAACTTCAACAACAGTTTAACTGAGTGTCAACTTCAGAGTGCCCCAGCAGGGCAGGACTCTCAAGAGGTAGACAAATAGAAGTGTTTCTCAAACTGGGTTCTATAGAGATGCTGCAAAAGTTTAGCAGTTGAGTTTCAATTTTATTCTTATTTAACTATCCTTAGCCAAGAGTCCAGATTTCCATTCTAGACTTCATCAGAAGCCACCCTTTACATGGACATTTGATTTTAAAATATGTTAATGAAATGTAAGTACCATAAATTTGAATTTATAAAATGGTTATGATACCTGTTTATATTTATCTGTTTTATATATCTTAGGATTCTCTATGAGATTCCCTTTGATAAAAGGACTGCAGCAGAAAATGTTTGGAAACCCCTGGCATGGAGGAAAATTCTTAAAAACATTACATAGATTTTGATGTAGCCTCTATGACTACACTAAGCAAATGCCAGTGTGAAAATGAGAAAAGATGGGAAGGCAGGCAACTTGTGAATTAAATCAGGAGTGTTACTAATGCAGGAAGTTCATGTTCTTCCAGTTTTAATGACATCTCTCAGATGTCAGACTCAGATTTCTTGCCCTGTTCCTAACTGGGTTTACTGTCCTACAAGTTAAGAATGGGGTGGCTTTCTGCTGGTGCTCAGACCTGGGTCAGCCCAAGGAAAGAACTTGAAAGGCTACCAGGTGGGTAGCCTTCCTCTTCCCTAGTCCTCTTACCAGTCCCATCCTCCACAGGGGACCCCCACGGGGTCTTTCTCCCTGGGTTTCCCTCCTCCAGATACCCCAGGGCTCCCCTCCCAACACTGAGTCTCACCCCTGCCATGTTCCATTTTTTCAGGGTTTAAAAATTGAAGTTGTTTCTCCCACAGCAAATCAAGGTAGCTTCCAAGAGCAGATATGCATTTAATAAGAGGCTTCTGAAAACAACGGCTCTATTCATTTGTCTAAAGACTTGAGGGCTTTCCTGGAAAGTGGCAATTTGGGGACTAGGAAGCCTTAAATCACAACTTAAACACAGGATCAAGCAGAGACAAACCCATTCTTCATGAAATTAGAAGCTCCACAGTGTCCCTTGCTCCTCGTTACCTCCCCTGGTCAACTTACCTTTTCAAAGAGTTTGGTGAAGAATTCATCCTTCCCTTCACTTTGGTCTACAATTTCCTATAGAAACAGACATACAGAAGGACAAGGTCATTCCCTGGACAAATGGACTCTCATGCATACACTAATGGGTCATGGCCCCCAGGCCTCTGAAATCTATAAACTTGACCTTGAGCACTGTTTTAAATTTTCTACCATAGCCTTCACACACATCCCTTGTTTCTCTAACCTTCAGTGGCTTGGGAGAAGTAGCAAACCATGAAAGGGGCAGAAGAAACACCAGGTAGAGAGAAATAAGAGCATGGATGTGTAACTCATGCACAAGGGCTCTGGGCCTTCAAGACCAAGGACCTGATCAGAAGGGCAGTTCTCCTGGTACAAAAACAGCAGAATCTGAGGACTTTTAGGGCATGATAGATAACACAATATACGTGCCATAGAGGGCTTCCCCAGTGGCTCAGTGGAAAAGAATCTGCCTGCAACGCAGGAGACAAAGAGATTCCAGTTCGATCCCTGGGTTGGGAAGATCCCCTGGAGGAGGAAATGGCAACCCACTACAGTATTCCTGCCTGGAGAATTCCATGGACAGAGGCTGCAGTCCATAGGGTCGCAAAGAGTCAGACACAACTGAAGCAACTGAGCATGCACATGTGTGCCACAGAGTAGGGCCTGCAGGATCTGTGGACCTCTTCCCCCTAAACCCTAAATGTGAGGGGAGAAACCTGCCGCCCCTGGCTTTGTGAACAGATCCAGTCACATGGAAATCCACCTGAAAACTCACCTTAGAGAAGATGACACTGGAATTGCTGCCAATTTCACTGAGAGGGGAGAAAAGACAGATTTACTTCTTGGGGATAGCCTTGGGAATCTTTTGGCCAATACCCTCCCTCATACAGTTCTTTAGCTAATGCACCACACGGGCCTTGCCTGGCTCCACCTCATGCCCCACCTGCCCTTGAAGTGTGCAGTCTGGCACACAGCTCAGCACTTAGCTGTGCTTCTCCACCTGCCCTGCACTCTCACCCCCTGCATTTGCTCAAGATGAGCCCCCCTCCCCGACCCCACGTGCCCTTTCCTCCCCCCACCCTCATCTAACTACACCCAGTCACACATTAAGGCCCAGAGGTCTCATAAGGCAGTGAGACCCAGGACCAAGTTAAACTACCTACGCCCAAAACATGAAGGAGAAAGAACTGGGTCCTAAGTACTGAAGGGCAGTCATGTCAAAACAATCCTTGGCAAAATACAGGCCTACCTCATTTCACTGTGCTTTGCTTTATTGTATTTTTCACAGATAAAAGGTTGGCAGCAACCCTGTGTCAAGCAAATCTACGGGCGCCATTTTCCCAACACACTCACTGTGTGTCTCTGTCACATTTTGACAATTCTCACAATATTTCAAACTTTTCATTATCGTTTTATGTTATGGTGATCTGTGATCAGTTTTGTTATTATTGCAAAAGATTCTAATGCCTTGAATGCTCAGACAATAGTTGCCATTTTTTAGCAATCAAGTATTATTTACTTAAGGTATGCACAGTGGGGTGTTTTTTTTTTTGGACACAATGCTATTGCACAATACTACAATACAGTATAAACATAATTTTTATATGCACTGGAAAACCAAAAACCCCTGTGACTCTCTTTAATGAAGTATTTGCTTTATTGCAGTGGTCTGGAACTAAACCTAAGGTAGGCCTGTTATAAGTTTGGCTGGGGTGTATGTATATTGAATTGTCTGAGCCCAATAGTTGATGACAGCCTCCCTCATCTGAACAATCTCAGTGCCTCCTGTAGGAATCACCACCTCCATGAAGCCACCCCTGCTTCCCCCAGGACCATGGAAAGTTGGCTCAGATGTTCCTCCTTGATGTTCTCCTAACACCCTGGGCAAATAAACACTTGCCCCAGACAAAGTGCCACATAAATAACTGCTCACATATCTATGTCCTTTCCAGACTTTGAGCTCTTGGAGGGCAGGGCCCAGGCCTTTATAGCTTTTTTCTCTAACAGAGTGTTCATTTGTTAGGAGAGCAGGGAGGAAAAAGTGAAGGTGTCTCCATGCAGAGAGCTGCCCTGCTCTCGGGCTCACCCTGTCTCTCTTCTGTGTGGTCACAGAGACCCCCTCCACCATTTTCCTCTTACTCGCCCTCCCTTGGCCCACGTGGACCCCAATGTCCGGGAGAGGATTGGCCCTTACTAAAAGGTGTGCTTCCTGGAGAAGACTCTGAGGACGAACTCAGACTCCTGCTGGGCCTCAGATGTGCAGGGCACGATCACGTATATCCCCGGCTCCAGCCACAGTTCCTGGCTCACTTCCTTCTCTGTGAGAAACGTCGCAGGGCGACTCAGGGAAGCACTTTTCCAGAAGAACTCAGAGGGCAGTTTCTTCTGGGCATCAAAGCTCTGTAAATGGAGGACAGAGGGCAACAGATGAGGTGATCACCCAGGGCTTGTGGTCAGGCCTGGGCACCTTGTCCAAGAGCCAGGACTAAAGTGGCCTCTGATTTGCCAAATGCTACCTGCCCCAGTGGAGGGATGAGGAGTGGAGAGAAAATACCAGAACATGTCCTGAGTAGGCACCTCTGCTGGAAACTTGCATGAGACTGAATACATTGGTCATTTGATTTGACTTTGTGTTAAAACAACATCATGCATAGAATGAGGTGAGGAATGTCACTGCGTCTACACATACACGTTATAGTTGAGGGTCTGAGGCTCAGATAAGGTAGGTCGTCTGCACAGAGTTACCCAGCTGGTAAGAGTCTCTGCCAGTACGGGAATTCAGGGCAGCTAAACCCCAGTGCCCATGTTCTAGATCCTTCCTGATGCTGCCTCCAGGTATGCGCTACAGTTTCAAGGTTGATTATGACATGATTGTGGTCACAGGTACACACATACCACCAGCCATCTCCCTCCATACAGATCACCTGTACATTCCATACCATCTCAGGGAATACAGCCTCATAAAAGGGAAAGAGGACTGGCCAAAATCCAGAAGACCCAATCAGAGGTCTGGTTTGTGTTTTGTTTTTACATCATATTTTTATTCTCTCTTCCTCTCTCCCTCCCTCTTTTATTTCCCCCTCTGGCCCTATTTTTCTCTCTCACTTCCTCTTCCCTTGGCTCTCAGGCAGGCTATGGTGGTACATATGGGGATGCATACCTTTGCTGATAAAGACACTACACCACATAAAGACACTTCCCAGATTCCACTCAGGGCTGGGGAAACAAAATGTATGTTCTAGTCCTGCTTGCTTCCTTATTGAGAAACTGAGAACTAGAGAATCAGTCCATTGCTGTCTTTGCTCTGGTCTCCAAGAATCTCAGAACTCACTTTACAATCAGCTAGTAGCAGCTGTCCTATGTGTAATGTTCCTGGTAGAATCAATTGCTTCCTTCTCCGTTGTCCATTTATAACTTTTTTCTCGCCAGTTGAATTCTATAACTGGTTCATGGTTTTGCTCTGTTTACACTTTTTATTGTAGGTTGACCTAAATTCTATTTAGGAATAGGCTTGATATAAATAACTTTTTCTTTTTAAATTAATAGGTAACTTTGGAAGCACTCAGTATTCCCTCGGGAGAGAAGGGAAAAAAAAAAAAAAAAAAAGCCCAAACCAAACTAAGACACCCAATGCAAAATGGTTTCTTTATAAAAATCCTTTTACTCTAATCAGTCTAATCTGAGAAAATTAAGTTTTTCACTCTTGTTTTCTTTGGGAAACAAAATAATAGCTACCACCCTTCAGAGGCCAGGATAGCTCAGGCCTTCTTAACTGATCCCTCTAGGCTGCCACTGCAGCTGAAACAAAGCTATCCTTGTCCCCTGCCTGTGTTTTCTGTCTTATTTTCCCAAGCCTCTGTCCCTGTTTCCTAGGCGGTGGGCTGTATGGTCTCCTGTTGTCCCCTCTGTTCTAGATCTATTTTATTATGGGCTTCATAACTCAGGCAAGATTGTAATTCATCATTCTTCCTCTGCTGTGACAGTCTGCAATATTTGCCCTAGGTATTTATGTAGAGATTTAATAAATTCTAAAATTTATTGGTTCTGCATCAGACTCAGTCCTCTCTATGGAGGCATAGGGACATCAGGGGGTCTTTGGATAAAAAAGAACAGCAGATGTTCATTGCTTGCACACACAGGCCGTTGGCATTATTGCCAGCCCTTTCCAGAGCTCCTTACATAAGGCTCCTGCAGTCACAGTGACACCAGCCACGGGGGACATCACTTCCAAGCCGGGCCAGAGGGCAAGTGTGCGACTCACCTGGCTCACCTGAAAAAAAAAATAAAAAGAGGCCTCATTAGGCGGCAATCCAGCTCTTTCACAAGCACAAATTCCAACAGAGGCTGATTTACAAGAAGACTCTACCCAGAGGCCACTGCCCCTCCTAGAAGACCTGTTGTTCTAGTCAATGATTTTAATCCATCATTAGAAATTCTGGAAAGGGGTGAGGCAAGGTAAGCTTGGCTTGGGGGGAGGGGCAAAGGGAACCAGAATTAACTGTACTGTGTGCCAGATACAATGATAAGCACTATCCACAGGATCTTCTTCTGCTCCACCCTTTGCATAATTATCACTGTCCCCATTTTACAGATGGAGAAACTGATGTTCAAATGCAAGGAGGTGGCTTGTTCTAGATCATGTATTCCCAAGGGACAGAGACAGGATTTGCACCCATGGTGGACAAAGAAGGAGGTGGGCAGACAGAGACAGATGGTGAAGAGGACAGGGAATGGGAAGAAAGGGTAAGACCCCACGAGAGGCCTACTGACCCTGAAGAGGTAGAAGCCAATGGCGAGGTGAGGCTTCCGGTTGCGGTGCCGGTGTCTGGGCTTCTGGAGCAGGGACACCAGCACGCTGCAGAGCATCTGGGACCTCCTGCCCTCCTGGGGCCTCCAGACCGACAGCAGGAACTGCGGGTTCTTCCAAAATGTGTCTGGGGCGGAGCGCAGCAAGGTGAGACCGGTTTCCCTAGCATCCTGCTCGCCAAACAACAGGGAGGGGCACAGATCCAGGGCGCCTGCCTGGGATTCCAGCTCCAGGGCCACGTGGGCAGAGCTGGGGCCTCTTCCACCATAGCTCTGTCCCTCTCCCGCCCACCTCCTCCACCTCGGGTTCTTTTGTGGACACACAGGCCAAAGGTTACTCTCCCTGTATTAATAGTTTTGGCCCAGCACACTGCCTGGCACAGACGTTGTGTCCTGTATATTCATTGCCTGGGTTGGTGACTGTGTTAACTAACTTGAGAGTAGATGCCCCTGGTGCCAGGGCAGCTGCATGTTAATGGAGACCAAGCCTTAGCTGATGGGCAGCTTCAGCCTTTGGGGGGACATTGCTGCTACTGCTAAGTCGCTTCAGTCATGTCCGATTCTGTGCAACCCCATAGATGGCAGCCCACCAGGCTCCTCTGTCCCTAGGATTCTCCAGGCAAGAATACTGGAGTGGGTTGCCATGTCCTTCTCCAATGCATGCATGCACGCTAAGGCACTTCAGTTGTGTCCGACTCTGTGTGACCCCGTGGACAGCAGCCCACCAGGCTCCTCTGTCCATGGATTTCTTTAGGCAAGAATACTGGAGTGGGCTGCCATTTCCTTCTCCGAGGGGGACATTGAAGGGGGAGAGAAAGTCAGAACTAAGACCACTGTGACCTTGCTGAGATCCTACCCCTCTAATCTTTCCTACCATGGAGGTGGCTCAGTACTTCCACTGTGGAGAAAGGGATGCAGTCCCCAAACCACTGCACTTGGGGAATGTATGTGTCTTCATCTCTTGTACTTGATGACCTGGGGATCCTTGACTTTGTTTCCCTATCAAACTCTAAGGAGGGCCTGAAACATACAATATAAGTACTAATTTCAATCCTGCCTGTTACCGCGTTGTTACTTCATCATATCAAAGGCCTTGTCCGAAAACCACAGAAAGATGTAACTTTTCTATTATGCGCATGCACCTGTGAACTGCTGGTGCTGGTTGGGAAGGAGAACCCACCCTCTACAAAGTTGCAACCCCAACAGATGGGCAGCTTGACAGCGTTCTATGCCTCTGTGCAAATTAGGACAAAGGTGTCCCATCTTCCCGCTTGACACAGCCCAGGGCCAGCACACACAGCTCGGCCAGCAAAGCCCCCTACCTCCTCAGCCAGGTGCCCCGGGCAACGGCTCTGCCCACAGCCCCACCTTTGCCTGGAGAAGCTGCCACATTAGACCCGAAAGCCTCTGGCTTCCATATACAGACTCACCTCGGGGCGATTTCATCCGGCCCCCAGCAGTGCTCCCATTCTTCCATCTCCCCTCCAGCAGTGTGTATGACCACTTTTGGCCCACCTCCTGAGTCAGCAGGCCTGGGCTCAGTTTACAGATGACCAGAAGCATGAAATGTGCTTTAAAGTCCCGCAGTGACATCCTGTGTAGAGGATGAAAGAAAGAAAAGTAAGTGTAGTGGCTCAGTCATGTCCGACTCTTTGCGACCCTGTGGACTGCAGCCCACCTGGCTCCTCTGTCCATGGGATTCTCCAAGCAAGAATACTGGAGTGGGTTGCCATTTCCTTCTCCAAGGGATCTTCCCAACCCAGGGGTGGAACCTGGGTCTCCCACATCACAGGCAGATGCTTTACCCTCTGAGCCACCAGGGAAGCCCATGGAGATGGCATTCAGTCATCAGGACCAGAGGGAAGCTGTAACTAAGGACCAGGCACCCAGCCCTCTCTAGACCCAGGGCCCCATCCTCCATGCCCTCATGCAGACCCAGGAGAGTGCGGCTGGCTGGAGCAACATGAGGGTCCATCACCAGCAAGTGGTGCTACGGAGAAGCCCCCCTCTGGAGGCTGAAAGCAGCCTCCAACAATGGCTGCCTGAGGGCAATGTCCTGTGCCACTGACGGTGGTGATAAAGCAGAATTGGGGTATTCATAGCTGTCCATTGATTTATACATGTTCAATGAGAATCACACAGATCTGTTCCTAGTCATCTATTGATAAAAAATCTTTGCCCCTGCAGGCTAACGTTGTGGCCCGAGGCATGCCACCTGAAGCAGCAGATTCTCAGGTTACTCTCTGTAACAGGAAAGTAATAGTATTTTCAGGGCTCTTGAGTTCAATGACCTCTTTAAGAATAAGTCTGAAAAGGATTGGTAAGGGGAGAAGAGGGGCCCATGGGACAGGCTGAAAGTTAATAGTAAGGGTAAAATGCGGAGTAAACGAGGAATAGGTGGGTCTCATGTCAGACACCCAGAAGCAGCATCAGCTCAGGGCGTCTGGTGGTCTTTCATAAAAAGAGGTGAGAGGCTTTGGGGTGGGTTGGATAGTACTGCTTTGCTCTGGAGGGCACAGGTGCAGTAGCTTATAGTTTGGCAAGAAACAGCAGTCAGAGAGGAGGTGGTGGCCACCCCCACGCTCTGCTCTGAGCACCCACTGAACTCCATGTCACAGGTCTCTGCTCTGATCACAGAGACTGTGGATGTTGGATTGCCCTGCTAGGCTGTGAGCCCCTCAAGGGCCTTCTTGGTCTCCTAAAAGAAATGTCTGGCATATACGAGGCACCCCATAAATGTCTGCTGAATGGATGTCCTAATGTAAGCCAGGGCGTGTGTTCTGAGTCCCTGCATCAAATACCAGAATTCTCCATCATCATCTTTTCTCAGCAGCATAATCTTCTCCTTGGGGCTCAGTAGATCCCACATACTCGAGCTGAAAACAGAAAAGAAATGTTTTCATGGGGGAGGAATGGATTACAAAGGATATGCAAGAAATTCTTCTTGCATTATATAGCAGAAATTCTTTTGCTCTATAACGGGCTTAGTCGCTCAGTCTAGGCACATCACTTACTCTGAGCCAAGCTCTGGACTAGGCTCTTGACATGTTTTATTTTATTTAAGGATAACAACAACTTTACAAACTGGGGGTTTTTATTGTCATTTTTGTGTGCATGCATGCTAAGTTGCTTCAGTTGTGACCGACTCTTTTGTGTCTCTATGAACCATGCCCCTCCAGGCTCCTCTGTCCATGGGATTCTGCAGGCAAGAATACTGGAGTGGGTTGCCATGCCCTCCTCCAGGGCATTTTCCCAACCCAGAATCAAACCCGTGTTTCTTATGTCTCCTGCACTGGCCAATGGGTTCTTTACCACTAGCGCCGCCTGAGAAGCCCCACTGTCATTTTTAGAGATAAGGAAATTGAGGTTAAAAGAGATCAGGTCACTTGCTTGAAGCCACAAAGTTATTAAATGTCAGAACTACCACTGGAATCTATATTGCTATTTCTTTTTTTCACAACCCGTCATTTTGGACTTTATTTCTGGCCATAGAAGAGTAAGGCTTTCATGTATCACTTACCCACTATAAACAGCTAAAAATGGGACAAAATACAGGAAATAATTGTTTTTGGACACAGACAGCAGGCAGCACAGAACTGTGACCCCAAGAGGAGGGAGACAAATGAAGTGAGCCCTAACACTGACTAGACTCTTGCCTGAAACTAATTCCCCAGACAGTGATGCAGGGACAGGGACCCCAAAAGAGCCTGGCAGTCTTGCTAAGTGGAGGAGACAGTCTGAAGTTCAGGGAGGACAAGGAAGCTAGAATTTGCTGGAAACAGTGCCCAAGAGAAGAGGGCTACTTAAGGAAGGAGCTCCAGAGAACTTCATAGGGGGTCCCTCGAGTCTTTGGCTAAAATAAAATCTGTGCATACATGAAATGAAACCCCACAAGACTGAATTATACTGAGAACGATTCCCAGAGTTGACACTAGGTTGGAAATCATTTGAATTCCCACCAGCCAGGGTTAAAAGACCTTATAGAATACATGGGGTCTTTAGTAAAGAACCCAAAGATTCTACACCTTAGTAGTGAGGTCAAATTATCCCCTCAATAAAGTTTTTCCTAGATCTGTCCTAAAAGAAAACTTCAGAGTATCATTTTAATCCCTAAGCAACTAAATTTACAATGTCCAGCATCTAATAAAAAATTACTAGGTGTATGGAGAAGCAGAAAATGTGATCCATGACCAGGAATAAAAACTGACCTAGAAATAAGAGAAATATGATTGAACTAGTCGATAAGGACATTAAAACACCTATTATAAATATGCTCCATGTTCCCAAAGATGTAAAGGGAACTATGGACATAAATAAAAGAGAAGTGAAAGATATTCTCAAATGGTATCTCTAGATTTAAAAAATATTTATTTAAAATGAAAACTACTTTGGATGAGACTAACTGCAGATTAGACACTATGGAATAAAGTCCATCATTTTATTTAATCCTTATCACACTTCTGGCTCAAAGAAGGTTGCTTAAGATCACACAGCTAACAAAGTTAATTTAACTCATTTTTTCTCAAAACAAGCACTGTTTTCCTAAACAAACTACTAGCAACAGCATTATGATGCTATATTTCTGTAACACTTTAAAATTTATGTATATCTCTGGATGCCATTTTTCCACATAGACCCAGTCCCTCTGACAATTCTCTTTATTAAAACATAATAAATAGAGTGCAGTACAACCTATCAGGAGTAAAATTCCACTTATTTTTCTGAGCCTTCAATTTTTCATCCATAAAAATGATTCAGTGATGATGTACATGTGAAAATGTTTCTGTACTCTTAAGTGATATGTGAAAGTGAAAGTCACTCAGTTGTGTCTGACTCTTTACTACCCCATGGACTATACAGTCCATGGAATTCTCCAGGCCAGAATACTGGAGTGGATAGCCTTTCCCTTCTCCAGGGGATCTTCCCAATCCAGGGATCCAATCCAAGTCTCCTGCATCGCAGACAGATTCTTAACCAGCTGAGCCACAATGAAAGACCAAGAATACTGGAGTAGATAGCCTATCCCTTCTCAAGCGGATCTTCCCAACCCAGGAATTGAACCAGAGTCTCCTGCAGGCAGATTCTTTACCAACTGAGCTATAAAGAAAGCCCCCAAGTGATATGTAGAGTTAAGTATTACAAATCTTCATTGCCAAAGGGGAAAGGACAATAACACTTGGTCTGCCTTTCTGCCTGTGCCCTATGCCAGCCCGTAGTCTATAAAGCCCACATTCCTTTAGGGTTGATTTTAGGCAGAAACAATCAAAAAGTAGGCATCTAATCAGAATGTCCAGAGGTCATTAAATGTAATTAGAGTGTAGGGGCCAATCCTGATCTGTCTGACCCTGACTCAACAAGTTCAAGTGTACACTGACTAGAAAGAGCAGTGGACTAGATGCCAAAGCTTGCTTGAGTCATGCTGCGAGACCTTAAAGAGTTCACTTAATCCAACCAGTCCGTCCTAAAGGAGATCAGTCCTGAATATTCACTGGAAGCACTGATGCTGAAGCTGCAGCTCCAATACTTTGGCCACCTGATGTGAAGAACTGATTCATTGGAAAAGACCCTGATGCTCGGAAAGATTGAAGGCAAGAGGAGAGGGGACGACAGAGGATGAGATGGTTGGATGGCATCACTGACTCGATGGACATGAGTTTGAGCAAGCTCCAGGAGTTGGTGATGGACAGGGAAGCCTGGCTGCTGCAGTCCACGGGGTTGCAAAGAGTCAGACATGACTGAGCAACTGAACTGAACTGAAGCATCAGTTTTTTCATAAGTAAATGGGGATGAAATCACCTACCTTATAATAGTGTTGTTTGGAGGACTCAGTGGAATGATAAAAATTCAAAAGGTTTAGCACAATGCTGGCAAGCTCTCAATAAATATTAACTTTAATTATTATAATGAATGAAGTGAAAGTGAAAGTGTTAGTCCTTAAGTTGTGTCTGACTCTTTGCAACCCTATGGACTAGAGCCCACCAGGCTCCTTTGTCCATGGGATTCTCCAGGCAAGAATCCTGGAGCGGGTAGCCATGCCCTTCTCCAGAGGATCTTCTCCACCCAGAGATCAAACCGGGTCTCCTGCATTACAAGCAGATTGGTCTGTATATTTAAGCATTGTATATGCATGTGTGTGTGTCTGTGTAAATCACTTTGCTGGACACCTGAAACTAACACAACACTGTAAATCAACTATTATTCAAATTTAAAATAATAATAATTATAAACATGAGGGATTGAACCACACAGTCTAAAAGCTTTCCTGATTCAACCTGAGACCAAAAGCATGCACTGGAATTTGTGTGCCAACAACAAACTTCTTTGCCGCCTTCACCTACCCCATCCTCACCCCTCCCAGCCAGTCTCAGACATTCACCTGTCACTCCAGTCTCCTCTCCACTCTATCTTCCCCCAGGGGTTCCGCAGCTTCACGAGATACTCAGGTCCATGTCTGGTGGTCACCTGCACAAAATGAGAACCAGTTCAGGTGGCTGGGCTAGAGGGCCAACAGCAAATGCTGCAGATATCTGGGTGAGATTCATGCCTGCAGCTGAGACCTTGAAATGAACCTTCAAAGGCCCTGGGAGTTGGCAGAGGAGAAAATGGCTCCGCTGTTTTACTTGCTGTGAGACCTAAGGCAAGTTACTTAACCTCTCTGTGTCTGTTTCCTGATCTGTGAGAAGTTGTTAATGGTCACATCTAATGCATGAGTTGAACGTTCAAGGATATGTCTACTGAGAATCTGTCAATGTGATCTAATTTGTCAAAAGGGTCTTTTCAGGTTATAATTAAGTTAAGGATTTTGAGATGAAATCACCCTGGATTAGTGTGGGTCCTAAATTCAATGACAAATATCATTATAGAAGAGAAAGGGAAAGACAGAGGAGAAGGGCATGTGAAGATGGAGGCAAAGATGGGAGCTATGTGTTTGAAGTTAGGGAAAGCTTGAGCCACCCTGAGTGGGAGGAGTTACAGAAGGTTTCTCCCCAAGCCATCAGAGGGAAGATGGGCCTAAGGACACCTGGATTTCAGACATCCAACTTTAGAAAACACTGTGAAAAATACATTTCTCTTGCTTTACATCTCCTAATTTCTTACTAATGTACCTACTCATAGGACTGTCATGAGCATTGAGTTAACACTGGTAAAGCAGTTAAGACAGTATCACACACTAAGTGCCACATTTTCTTAAATAAATATAAAATCATAAAAATAAATATTTTAAAGTATCAATTTTGTTATCTATATGTGAAAAATTTCTTGACACACCAAATATGATTGATGGAGATCTAGGAGATAGAAGTCAGGTATGAATGGAGTTGAAAAAAATCTGAACCAGAGTTAAAGGGAATTGGAGGACTTTAGGGAAGTCGCATCCTCTATAGAATAGCAGAAGTTCTCAAAGATTCAACCTGCTGATTCCTTATCTCCATGCTCTGCTCCTGCTGCTCCCTCCATTAGGAAGGCCCTTCTCCCCTGACACAAATCTACCCATCTTTTAGGGCCAACTCAAGGCCACCTACCCTATAAAGCCTTTTCTGACTTCCCTCCAACCCAACCAGATAAATGTTTTCTCTCCTACCTCTAAACCCCAGAAGATTTTCTTCATTGCTTCCTTCTTTCAGCTTCTACTTTGCTTCCCTATAGATTTCGAATATGATTTGTCTCCATACTTGATGGTAAACTCTTTGTAGGCAGGGTCCCTGTCTGGTTCATCTTCCTCTCAATGTTTAATAAAGCTCAAAAGGTAGAGAGCAATGGAAGGAAACTGGAAGATGGTTGAAGAGGAGCATGTGAAAAAGAAGCAGGAATTTGAAGGGAAACCCCATTTCCATTTAGCATATCATTTAGCAGCCCAGGGCAAAGCGAAGCTCAAGAAATGGTTATGAGACACAAGAGGGCTGTGTGTATGCTTGGTCACTCACTCATATCCGACTCTTTGCAATCCCATGGACTGTAGCCCATGAGGCTCCTCTGTCCATGGGATTTTCCAGACAAGAATACTGGAGTGGGTTGCCATTTCCTTCTCCAGAGGATCTTCCCAACACAGGGATTGAACCCACAGCTCCTGTGTCTTCTGCATTGCAGGCAGATTCTTTTACCCACTTAGCCATCAGGGTTAGATGGCCGATTGGCCAAGTCTGCCCGTGGCAAGAGAGGCTGGGATGATACTTGGAGGTGGCAAAGCCTGAACCCACCATTTCACCTGAGAAGAGTGGCACAGAGGTCTGGGGAGCCTACCATCTGCTTCGGCAGGCCCACCAGAGAATTCACCCCTAGACTGGGCACAGATAGTAACAGTCACCAAGATGAGGTAATGCATTGGGAAAAAGCCCTGGAGAGAAGGGAGAGGTGGAAGGGAGACAGAGGGGCCCAGTTCTACTCACCTTCCAGATGCCTGTGAGTGTATAGGCATGGCCGTCCACCAGCCCATTCTCCAGCACCCGCTGCTTCTGCAGAGACAGAGAACTCCTGTCAGTGCTCTGTGGGGTACAGCTAACCTGGAAGTCGGGGGGACCTGTTGGCTGGAGAAAGGGTTTATGGGGAGGGTTGGGAGAGACCTATGTGGTGTTTCCCTACAGTTTTCAAAGCTCTTCAGCACCCACAGTCTCATTTGAGCCTTTGAAGACGTCAAGGTGCCATTCTGCAGTGATTATCACCCTGATTTCCGGAGGGCAACTCAACTCAGAGCTGCTAAGTCATGTGAGGTGACACGATGGTCATTAGTGGAGACAGGGCTAAACTGAGGACTTCCTACTCCAGTTCCGGGTTCTTGTTTGTTATGAAACTAGACAGTGATAGCTAGCAGAGCCGGTAAACTGCCTTGCATGTAGTTGACACTCCAGAAATGTTAGCTCCCTTCTCTGCATACCATCGGTATTCTACAGGGTTCTTGCCTGCCCCAGGGGCTCAGCTCTGCTCGTTTAGTTTGAACATCAGGACTCTGGGTGAGGGAGCTGGGGGAGTCCGGGGCATACACTGAGGCAAGGGCAGAAGCTGGTGGGTGAAGGGAAGGGGAGCAGGGGAGGAGGCTGTCCTCCCTGGGCACAGCCCAGTCTCACCCCACAGTGGGTCTGGCAGCCAATCAGGGTTCTGCTGCAGGCGGCTCGGGTTAGGACATCCCAGAGGTTGTCAGGGGCTTCTGCCAGGTTGATGGTCATTGTCACCCCTCCAGTGAAGTCCACAAGGGCTTCAGACACCTGTCCACGCTGCAAGTCTTCATAGGATCCAGAGAGCCTGCCAGGGAAGGAACAGATGTGAGAGAAGGAAGGTGTTTCTACTGTACACAGCACAGTCCAAACAAGACTAAAGAACTCCCTGCTTGTTTATTCCCAGGGCATGTGTCTGCTATCCCTTCCTCCCATCCCAGGGGCAAAAAAGAAATACATACTCAGTTTCTCTCCCTACTACACAAGTCCATCCATCAGAGAAAGGTTAGACTCCAGAAATGTTGTTCCGATGGGGTGACCCTTACATAAGAGACCCTGGATGTGTCACTTCTATATTTGCTAAGCTATGCCTCAGTATCTCACTTGATAAACTTCCCCTGCCTCTTCTTGCCTCCCTCAATGTTGATGAGAGAGAGACAGAGACAGAGGAGGGGGGAAGGGCCAGGAAGGAAAGGGGAAAGGTTTGTGTGGTTGTCTTACTTAGCATAGGCCTTTTCCAGAAGAGCTCCCCAGAACAAGTTCTTGTAGGTGGAAGAGACAAAGACCAGCTGGCCAGCTTCATTCACAGGTAGTCGGTCATCCACCACGACTGGAACCCACTTTCCAAAGTGCCAGAACTGGAAGGAGAGAAGGTCATGGAGGATGGTTAGCCTAGGGAGCAGAGACATGACTCTTGCAGAACCCTCTTTCCTATGGCCTCCTCCAGGCTGGGGCACCCAGAGGACACTCACCCAGAATTGGAAGATGCCAGCATACTGCTCCGTGAAACTCTGATTCAGGGGAACAACACGACTCAGGATGTCCTGGTGCAAACTCAGAGCTTGCAAAGCCGCCAAGAACCAGCAGTCACCTAAGCCAGAGAACACAAGATATCCACATGAATCTGCTGGACACACATGCGAAGACCGCAAGTGTCTGCATGGATGTACTGTACAGGCCTGCACAAGCTACCAGTGTCCACGTGAATCTACTGAGGACTAACTGCAGGCAAGAAGTGCCTAGTCCCAGTTGCTATCCTCTCTGGACTTGTGGCCTAGTTTAAGAGGAAGGAATTCTGTATCAGAGAGAAAGATGGTGAGTGAGCAGAGCAGGGGGCAGGGAACATCGTCTGGAAATCAGACTTGACACCAAGAACTGAACCATATTCCTAGACTAGTTTTTAGCTTCCCATGTGCCCCGACATCAGGAACTGGGACCCAAACCCAACCAAACTTTTCTAAATCCTGCTTCTGTAACTGATTTATGCACTTCTGAGAAAACTTCAACCCTTCTGGACTCCATTTCTCTGTCTGTGAAATGGGTATGACTACACATGTGCCTTCCCTCATGGCGAAGTGTTTTTCCTCTTCCCTCTAAAAAGAAGTTGGGTTGAGGATAGATCTGCTCAGATCCTAAAGCATCTAGTAACTGGTATGCCAAGAAGGACTCATTACAGGAACTATGGTAGGGTGAGTCCATTTTCCCAAGATGAAACCCAGACCTGGAAACTGGTTAGGGAGGAGGATCGTTAGGCAAGGTGTGGCGTTCCCATGCATCCTCAGAGGACCAGTAGTGATAGTTCTCCAAGAAAATGACAGCATGTCAAGATGGAGCTCAGGGTGGCCATTTCCTCTCTTGGGATCTCTCAAGCCCCCTCCTCCCCACTCCACTCTTCCTTGGCTGGGCTGGGCTGGCAGGTGCCAGGTGTGTCTCGGGGCTGTGCAGACTTACCTACCAATCCCTGGCACAGATCCAGCCGTTTGGCCTTGGCAGAATAGAAAAGGGGGTTGCTGTGCAGCTCCTGCAGGAACAGACAGAAAAGTCCTTCCGATGGAGAACAAAGAAGCCCCTGGAGCTACAGTGACCATAGTTTCTCACGTCCCTGAACTAGACTTCTGGGCACACAGACACAGAACATATGTGAAATCAGGGCTATTTCGGGATTCTGCCCACTGTATTTCTCATTCCTTCTTGCTGCTCGTGTTAAGTCAGAGTGCTAGAAAACCCTGGGTAGATAGTGAGAAGTAGCACTTGTCCCTAAAATGCCTTTTCTTGGAGTATCTGTGACAAACGGAAGCATCTGCTTTCTGGGGTGTTCTCATTTTTCCTAGAGATCTTCTCATTCCCACTATTCTCCTTGCTACTCCTCCTTCCCACCCCAACCCCCAGTCTAACGAGTCTCTTTGGCTTCCATGCTGAGATGCAGGCGGGGGTGGCATCAAGGGGAGAGTGTGGGATGGTCTCTGCTCCACGGCACACCCTAAATCCCTCCATCTTTGCCTGGGCACCCTTCCACAGGTCTCGCAGCAAACGGGAGACCTGGGCCCCACACCACAAGGTCAGGTTCGTGACAGACTTGCTACCTCAGCAGTTCCCTAGATTCTCTGGGAGAAGGCGAGTCTTGGCTGTCATCTAGTGTAGGAGGCTTACTGGGGAATTTACACAGAGTGACTTGGTAAGTCTGGGGTTGCAGGTTCTGATGGGGTTGGCTGATAGGGGACAGAAAGGGGGAGGATTTGTAGCCCAGGGTGACTTCGTTCTGTTCACCAGCCATCTTCAACTTGTTAACCAAATTTGGGGGAGCTGGGTTGCCTTTCAACACATTAAGAAGTTGCCTTTGAAAGGAATCGTTGGTGCATTTCACAAAGAGAAGACTTTTGTAAAGTGATTAGTAGCTTCTTCACCTACGTGTTTCATGAGCCAGATTTGGGGAGGGGAGTATTAAACTTCCTCTCTGGGGTATGGAGAAAAGGGAACCCTCTTATACTGTTGGTGGGAATGCAAACTAGTACAGCCACTATGGAGAACAGTATATGAGCCAGCAATCCCACTCCTGGGCATACACACTGAGGAAACCAGATCTGAAAGAGACATGTATACCCCAATGTTCATCGCAGCACTGTTTATAATAGCCAGGACATGGAAGCAACCTAGATGCCCATCAGCAGACAAATGGATAAGAAAGCTGTGGTACATATACACCATGGAATATTACTCAGCCATTAAAAAGAATACATTTGAATCAGTTCTAATGAGATGGATAAAACTGGAGCCCATTATACAGAGTGAAGTAAGCCAGAAAGATAAACACCAATATAGTATACTAACGCATATATATGGAATTTAGAAAGATGGTAACGATAACCCTATATGCAAGACAGAAAAAGAGACACAGATGTATAGAACAGACTTTCGGACTCTGTGGGAGAAGGCGAGGGTGGGATGATCTGGAGAACAGCATCGAAACATGTATATTATCAAGTGTAAAACAGATCGCCAGCCCAGGTTGGATGCATAAGACAAGTGCCCGGGGCTGATGCACTGGGATGACCCAGAGGGATGGGATGGGGAGGGAGGTGGGAGGGGGGTTCAGGATGGGGAACACATGTAAATCCATGCTGATTCATGTCAATGCATGGCAAAAACCACTACAATATTGCAAAGTAATTAGCCTCCAACTAATAAAAATAATTGGGAAAATAAATAAATAAATAAACTTCCTCTCTGATAGATGGTATTGATCAGTCATGGACCCAAGCAGTACATTGAGATATATTTCCGGCTGCGACTGTTCTGTGTACTTCAGGGCAGGGGGTAAGGGAGTGCTTAGATCCCTTTCAGGATCACCCTGGATTTTCTCTGGAAAATGGGAATGTGGGGACTTCCCTGGAGCCCTTCGTGTGGGGATCAACAACAGCGAGTAAGCCCCGAGCCCTGGGCAGACGGTCTGGGCACCACACTGGGCGAGTAGGGTCTGGAGGCCCCTTACCGGAGGCCGCTTCCACTGCAGGCGGCTCGGCAGCTTCCGCAGCAGAGGCCCGCTGCCGATGGAGCGCAGGGAGGCCGGGAAGCTCTTGTCCTCAAAGAGGCTGCCGTCCCTCAGGCAACTTTCCTTCAGGGCCTCGTAGTCCTGTCTGGGGAGCTGCGAGAAATGCCCCATTGAGTCCTCGCACCTCAGCTTCCAGCTTCTGCAGACAGGAAACCACATGGCCATGGCTGGGACCACACAGACCACCGGGCCCTGTGGACGGTCTCCGGCGCCTGAAACAGACAGCAGAGGGTGCCCAGTGTCCTCACGTTCTGTTGAGGCTTTGCCAGGCCTCCGGGGACGAAGAGGAAGATGGAGGGATGGGCTGGTGGTGCAGGCGAGGTGGGGGTAGGGGGAGAGGCTATGAGAACAGGACCGAAGCACCTGGTTTATTCTCATCCCAGATAGTGGGGGACCTGGAGCACTGTTTAAGTGTTGGGGTTTCTGGTGGGAGATCCAGGCTCCCACAGGGAGTCCTGTAGGGAAAGGAGGGTCTCCCCAGTCTCAGGGCTGGGTCCTGGGCCCCTGACTGTGCCAGCGTCACAGGGCTACTCCTGCTTAGTGGGGACACGGGGAGGAGAGGAGCAGGAGTGAAAGCTCCCTTCATGAACTTGGGGGGCCATGTGCTACACCTGGAAGTGGCGGTGGCTGCCCCTTCTCTGCCCCTCCAGGGAGTCGGAGAGTTCTCACTCAGCTCTACGCCTGCTCCCATGGCCTCCTCCATCTTCCCTGAAAAACCATGTCTCTTGCTTTCCTCCTTTTATACGCTCTTCAAAACGACTTCCTTGAAAACATTTTTGGCAATGTGAAAAAAAGTCACACGTGTAGTGGCAAAGGCCGAGAGTTGCCTGAACCTCGCCTTTCACTCTTTTTTCTTATTGGTAGAATTCCAGTTTTGGCTGCCCAGCTGCCAAACTGGATTTCCCTGGGCTTCTTGGCAGACAAGACGGCCACCATAGCACCTGGTTCACAAGGTAGCAGTGGACGTCTATTAGGTGGGGCTTTTGGAAAAGCTATAACTTCACTAATAAAAAAGATAGTCTCAGGACTTCCCTGGTGGTCCAGTGGTTAAGAGTCTGCATTCCAACACGGGCTTTGATCCCTGGTCCTGGAACTAGGATTCCATATGCTACCACTGAGCCTACGCACTGCAACTACTTACTGAGCCCAGGCCCTCTGGAGCCCATGGGTAATGAGGAGCCCATGCACCACAACGAAAGATCCCACATGCTACAACTAAGACCCAGTGCAGCCAAAAATAAATAATTTTTTTTTAAAGACTCAATGGTCACTATTTTTTATTTCCTCCCTCTCCCTTTTCTGGAAAGTGGATGTGATGCCTAGAGATGGAGCAGCTGTCTTGCAACCATTAGGGAACAGCTGCACGCTAGAAGGAGTCTGGATCTCAGGGACTGCTTTGAACAAAGGCACCAGCTTTGGGTGGTTTGCCTCTAGATGTCTTCTTACATGAGAAGGACAAAACTTTGGCTTACTTAAGCCATGGTAGTATCCAGACTCTGTAAGGTTTTTATGTCAGCCACTGTCCAGATGCCTGCTTCATGCATTTGGTTGAGTGCTATGCTTCAACCATAGCATTCTCAACTGGTACTCGATGGCATATTAAATTTTATGTGTATTTTTTAGGGGGTCAGTGGGTCCCTCCTTTGAATCTAATCCATGAGTTTCATATTAAGAGCTCTGCAAGCCATAGGCCCTACCAATCTAAATATTCTAGCACATCCATGATCTCCTGCATTTTTGTGCCGTTGTGATTGGTTAAGTCAGTGATTTTGAGGCCTCTATTATTTGCATTCTTATCCACTTAGAAAAAGAAAATGTCAGAACCAGAATATGCCTTGAAAAACATGTTGTCTAGTATTTCCCCAAATTACTTTAGCAGTGGGGTTCTTTCTTCATATGAAAGAAACCCCACAGAAACTCAAGGGTGGAGACTTGAGGTTGCAGCTTGGACCCCAGTGCATATTTGCAGTTTCTCATTGTATGGTTTGAAAATCACCAGCCTTTTCTAGTCTGCCTCATTTTTCAGGTGTTCACCTGAAACCTGTTCACCCATTCACTCATCAAAAATTTTGTTGGAAACTTGTCATCTGCCAGGCTTGAGCCAGGCACCATTCTCCAGAGATGGTCCCCACCTTCATGACTCTGACAGTCTAGTGGGGGTTTAAATGACCTTTCCAGTTGCATGAGGAAATTGAATCAAAGCCCAACCCAGAACTCAGGACCCAGGTCTTTGGTTCCCATTACAGTGCTCAGCCCTCAATGCCAGGAACTCACATTTGTGTGAAGTAAAGCCCTTGGGACAGAATGTATTTGCACTAAAAGTCACCTACACACAGTCAAATGAAGTTTGAGTATTCCCTCACAGCTATAGAAGCGACCTGAGGGCCCCCTTCATTATCAAGATCTTACCCATCCTCCAAAATCCAACTTGATCCCTCCTCCAGGAAGCCTGCTTTGAATGTGTAGCTATCACTGAGCTTCCCTCATCCTGACTACCTTCCGGCCCCCTACTGTAGAGGAATCCCTACTGCCCTCTACGTGGTTCTTCTCAAATTATCATTCATGAAAGACCTGTATTCTTTTCTTTCAAATTTGTCACAGAAATCTAATTAAAATAAATTAATAGAAACAGAAAATTTTAAAGGATAATACAAAATGCAAGCCCTCCTTTTAAAAAGAAAATTCAGATTCAACAGAAATATTCAACAGAATTTTTGGGGGGGTCAATCGCTATGAAAGTTTCTCAACACTGACCTTTGTTTTACACTTAGCTCGTCATGCGTTGATAGTGACCTGTTTGCAGAATGACCTTGTCCTTGGACCCCACTGTGGGCTCTGCAGTGAGTGATTCATGCACTGAAACTTCTCCTGCCTGATACCAGTCTTTTATCCCTCAAGGGGTTAATGCTAGTGCAATTCTGTTAGCCTCACACCCTCACCTCTCTCTGAGGTTAGGACACTCTGATTCCTGAAAATTCTTATTTGTCACAGTTGCTGGCACACCTTCTGGGGGAAGACTCAATCCTCTCCTGAACCTGGGCTAGAGGGATCCAAAAGCGGTTAGTCTGGTCTTGTGTTTCCCCACGCTTTTTCCTTCCTGGTATGGTCTATTGGGCAAAGCTTCCTCCAGCCCACCTCCTTCCCAACAAGTTTCTTCCACCATTTACATTTGTAAACATCAGACACCTAAAGGCAAGCTCTTACTTTTTTGTCCTTCACGCACGAACAGCCATCCTTCACTGCTTGTGACATGACAAACGGGGTCCCTTGGCTTCAGAATCCAGCCCAGGGTCATGACCTCCTCACCAAGTGCTGACTCACACTCAGTTTCCTCTCTGGGCCTGAAAACATTGCATCTCAACACAAGCATCGGTGTCTTGTGGGGCTCAGAGAACAACATGCCCTTCACAAGATACTCCTGCTCTAAATTTTAGGATGAGGCAACATACATACATATCCTTAAAGAAGTATTCCTAAGTCACCTTCAGGAAAGTCTAGACCCACATGCGGCTTGTTGGAAATTCTTGCGTGTCTGCCATGTATAACAAGCTGTTCAAGAAATTGGCTTATTCCCAGATCACCACAGCTCTCCACAAAGGGCCAAATGGGTCTCGGTCATATTTGGAAACGCACTTTGGCCATTGTGAGTGAGCAGTGTTGGAGCAGGCCAGTAAAACAAGATAATGCAAATGAACAGAGGCTTGCTAATCAGGGCACAGATATTAGCCAGCGAAGCCTAAAGACATGCTGTCTGGCCTGAGTGCTTCCTTGGCTCCCCACAGGCAGTTGGACTTCTCCATCACATTCTTCAGGTCAGGATCCATTTGAACTCAGCAAATCAATAGTCAGAACCTCAATCTTCACCTTGCCCTATTGGCTATACCTGCCTTCTCTGTATATGTTGGGGGTAAGAGACAGCTTTATGATGGGGAGGGGGATCCCTGGTGCCCATGATCCCAAAGAGGCCTTAGAACATTAACTGGAAGAGCAGCACCAGGTGAGACTCTGGTCTCTTCCATGCCTTGGGTCCCTGCCCTGATGTTCATTCAGATGTTCACTGAGGACCTACTGTGTGCAGGTACAGCACCATGTCACATACATACATGTGGTTGTTGACCCATGAGTAAGGGTAGAGTCAGGGCTCTGAAAAGGAAATGAAATAAGTACATCCCTGCTCACAGGTACTGTGGACCTGTAGAATCCTCCTACAGGATGACTGATTCCTGGAGAGCTCTGGCATCTCGCCACAGCCCACTGAGTTATCTGAGTAAAACTGGAATAGAAACCTAGGCTCCTTGCACAATGGCTCTGTCTATATGATAAAAAGCATCGGATTGAAAAAAATGATCAACTCCATTCTCTTGACAGTTGGAAAAAAAGAACAAGACTAAGAATCAGCCTTGCCTGATTTATCTTGGGCAAAGCTATCTTTCTTTTGTGTAACAGGCATTGTACAGTGTTCATGGTGTGCCAGATTTGGAATTAGAAAACCCAGAGGTGGCTGGGTTTGCTACCTCTTACCGTGTGGCCATGGGCAGACACTTTACCATCTCCCAGCTATCTGGATTACCTGTAAAATGGAGATGACATATCCTGTGCCCACTCTCAGGACTCAAAGAGACAACGATGTGAAGTGACTTGAAAAAACTCTAAAGCAAGGGATGGCATTCTGTGATCCATGGGTCAAATCTGGCCCACAATTGGTTTTTGTAAACAAAGCTTTATTGAAACACAGCCATGCATACCCATTTATGTATTCATGGATGCTTTTGCAACATACAACAGCACAGTTGAATAGTTGGAACAGAGATCATATGACCCGTAAGTAAAAATATTTAAGGCCTAGCCCTTTCCCTCATAGCTCAGTCGGTAAATAATCTGCCTGCAATGCAGGAGATCTGGGTTTGATTCCTAGGTCAGGAAGATCCCCTGGAGAAGGAAATGGCAACCCACTCCAGTATTCTTGCCTGGAGAATTCCATGGACAGAGGAGCCTGCCAGGCTACAGTCCATGGGGTCACAAGAGTCGGACACGACTTAGCGACTAAACCACCACAGTCCTTTACAGAGAAGTCTGCTTTAAAGCACTATCTAACCCAGATGTATTGTTGCTACATGGCAGTAGGCACAGGGGTAAGCTCCAAGGAGGAATCCACAGAGTAAAATGTGGTTAACTGAATTCATCACTGAGAATTTATCTTAATGCAACAGAATTTTATCTCTAATTGATTCATTTTTTTTTTAACAGACTCTTAACATTTTGAGTTTCATTTGTGCTTCAAAAGACTTAAAGATATGGCTTGCCATTTCTCTCTGCTAAAGTCAGGTTTCTAATACATTTTTTACAGGTGTTGACATCAGGCATTCCTGAGCAGATTTCAGGTGGCTTTGTGGGTACTGATGACGAATAGGAAAACCCATATCTCCATGTACAGATCATGACTGGTTCATGAAACGGGAAATGATTTTACAAAATTAATGGCTGGAAAGGATCTTGAAAGTTTTTACCATTTAGACATCTGTCTGCATTTAGATTGCATTTTCAATAGAAAATCCCAAGACTTTGTCATTCAGGAAACAATAAAGAACACAGTCCAACTATGAACTATTTTGAAGGCAAGAATAAGATTTGTTTCCTGGATTTGCAGAACCCAGTCATGAATAAAGAAATGGTTGATATGTGTTTGCTGACTAGCTGACTGAATGAATGAAGTGATGTTTCATTTGTAAAATGTAAAGAATCATAAAACCTGCCCTCCCCACCCCTCCTAATATGAAGCTGAAGGAGAAACGGACGGGAAAACTTTTTGTGAGATATCAACCATGTGACTGCTCTTCTGTTTTTCTGATCACATCCCTGGGACTGGTTTAGGCTGAGACTTGGTTTCAGTGGCCTCCCTAACAGCACCGCTTCTCACAGGTTGGCTGTAGGGGGTGGTATGCAGGATCTAAAACAAAGTGCCCTGAGGCACAACGTAAAATCAAGGGCGGCTTCTAAAAGCAAAGGAGTCTCCATAGCAACCAGGCACCTAGAGAGGATGCTGGGTTTGGGGTTGGTGGGGAGAAATGGCAGGAAGCTCCCTGCCTTCACTGGTAATGCTGCGGTGATTACATGACTATGTGAAGATATAAGAACTTGGCTGATGGAATTCCCTGCCCACGCTCAACTGACTCATTTTCCACCTGACTCCGTGAGACACTACACAGCACTACACTACACACACTACAGATCTTTGTAGAAGTGCAGACACCCCCAGAACGGGAGTGTACACCCTAAGTTGCCATGTAACTTTCCATGGGCTTAAGAACCTTCACTTGGCCCCTGCAGAAGGCAGACCCTGATATCAGTCACTCTTTGCAGCTGAACTGAACATCAGGCTAGAAGGAACTTGGTGTCCTGCCTTTCAGTGCTCCTGAGCAGCAGTTCCAGCAGATCTAGCTGCCCAGACTCACTAGGGTGAGCCCTGGGGCATCTTTTTCGCACATCTTCTTTTTTCACTTTCTTACAGGCTCTTCGACTGGAATCTCAGTGGGGTCACTCTCTTGCCCTCTCGCCTGCTTCTGCTCTTAGAGTTCCCACCCCAGGAGACAGCAGCACCCTGGTCTTAGAGCCATTCCCTACGCTGATTTCTCCACCACCTCCCACACTTTTGAAGAACCAACCATTTTGATCTTTCTCCCTTCTGGACATTTCAAAACACATCTCAATAGGAATGAGTTTTAAAACAGATGTAAATGAGTTCTTTTTTATTTTTTTCAGAAGTATTTGCATCTGAAGAGAGTCACAGGCTTCGAACTGCATTATTTGATTAAATAAAAATAGATTTTCTTCCCCTCCTCCAAACAGAGGGTGGCCTCAAACCCACATGGTCAGGATCTCAGGGTTTGGGCCTCTTTCTGGGTAAACAACCCACAGCACACACCCTCTGCTCTATCCCAACACACCTTTCAGTTGCACACACACACAAGATGTGTCTTGCCCTCTCTGGTTCAAATTGCATCCATTCTTCAAAGCTCAGCTCATTTCCCCTTATCCACAAAAGCCTTCTCTGACCCTCCGGCACATTTTTGCTTCTCCTCACAGCTGAGTTACTTGACAGATGCACAGATTTGATACACCTCAGGAAAGGTATTCTCAGGACCTCTGAGCTTGTGTGACTGTATGAGAAGGAGACTGTTATAAAAGGAGCAGCCATGAAAAAACAACCCTGAATCTGCTGCGACCTGGGAGGGGAGGACGATGCTGGGTAACAGCACTTCCTGCCCCAAAACACCTTGGTCCTGAACTCGAGAAATGGATGGCCTCCCATCTCAGGCCATGATTAGCCCTACTCCAGAAAACCAAGCTATGCAGTTAAATACCCAGGCAACACTTTGGAAAAAGGAAGTCAATCAAAAACATCTTTGGGGGGACTCCCCTGGCTGTCCAGTGGTTAAGAACCTGCACAGGGGCACGGGTTTAATCCCCAGTTAGGGAACTAAGATCCCACATGCTGCACGGTGTAGCCAAAATAAACAAATAAAAATAAATTTTTTTAAAAAATTCTTTCTGGGAAAACTATCTGGCAGTCAGTACTAGAGGTAAACGTACATACATCCTCTGACACAGCAATCCCTGGGTATTACCTAACAGAAATGCTTGGACTTGTATACCATGAAACATGTAGAAGGAAATTCATAACAGCATTATTCAAGATAGCCCTGAACTGAGAACTCCCCACAAGGCCATGAACATTGATAAATAATACTTGGGAACATTCACACAATTGAATGCTACAGAGCATGAGAGTGAACAGCCATGAACTACACCCAACCCTACAGGTGAAAGTTACAAACTCAGTGCAGAGCGAACACATCCAAACGTGGAAATCCAATGATTCCGTTTACATAACTTCCCAAAAAAGGTGAAACCAGTCTATGTGTTAGAAATCAGCTTAGTGGTTACCCTCGAGGTGGAGAGATTTGTCCCCAAAACAGTTGTGCAGCTAAGAGTTATATCAATTCTATCCCTTCCTACTGATTGTTGCGATGGTCAGTAGAGAGATTTACAGTGGAAATTAAAAAGCGATAGATTCAACTTGTTAACCAAGTCTTTATTAGACTCCTTTCCATGGGCCCTTGATGGCAGGGGTGCAGGATGAATCAGAATTTCCGCCCTCAACTACGTCACAGGCCTAGAGAGAGGGCTGTCTTCCCTTCCCTGTGATGCTCACTCTGTGTAATGTTCAGTATCCAGCCCACCCAAGAATCCTCACTCTCCAAAGTTAGAGGTACCCTCCCACCCTGCCAGGTCCAGAAGATCACCTCAGACTGAGACACTTAGGTCCACTCCACTAGCTCAAAGTTAGAATCACAGTTCTAGCCCCGAGCTCCTATAGATTGGACCTGGCAAGTCTGGAACAAAAATGTTTACCCAGTATCCAGTCTGTGTCTCACTCATGCAGGCAGTATCTCCCTCTGCCTTCATGGGACAGACTTACATGCTGAGCTGAGAGCTAACCACCTCCCTCCACAGCCATCGCCAGCCTCCAATGCCCAGAGGCCAGCAAAATGCTTCAGCATTGTGATTTCTAGATTTCTCGTCTAAGCCAAGGCCCCCCTTTAGCACCACACTGATACCTATCACGTGAGGGACCATTTCACTCTCGCAGAAGGTGAGCATTGTCATCAGTGTTTCTTCGCATCTGATTTCACAGAGAATATCAAACCAACCTCATTTTCTATTAGTACCCAGAGAGCAGCCTGCCTCCCAGAACATCAGACCCCATGAGGTCCCAGGCCCCTTCCAGCCCCCTCCTCAAATAGAGCAGGCTCAGAAGATCCCTGGAAGGGCCTGAGCCCTGGGAAATGACAGCAACTCACAGCATTGCTAACTCTACCAAATCACCATGGATGGAAATCAGAGCTGGAGGGACCCCAGGAATCACCCAGGTCCAAAGACCCCCTGATCTGAATGAGGAGACAGAGCTCAAAGGGCTGAAGTCTACTGTTCTCGGTTACATGGGTGAGCAGACGCAAAGCTGAGAACACAATTCAGATCTCCAGATGCCAGGGCTCTGCCTATGTAGATACTCTGACCTGCAAAGTTCATATCAGGAAAAGCCACTACCTCTCCTTTTCCGAACCCAGACATCACAGAGGACCCGAGGGGCTCTAGGCTACATTGGAACCCCCTTTGAAGCCAGAGAAATTTACCTGCACAGGAGATCTTGCTTCTTTAAGCAACTGGACAGGCTCTAATCCCAATGCAGATAGAACCCAACTGCCAGAGATAGCTCCTTATATAAGGTCCTTTCTAGGCACAGGTGTTGGGCTGAGTCTGAGTTCCCGCCTCCCGGAGCCTTGGCTCCTCCCCACCCTTGTCCTTCCCCCTCCCCCCCAACTTCTCTGAAAGGGCGGGGAATGCCCGGGGCTTTGTGATGTTATCATACAAATCCAATTATTTTCTTGAGCTAACACAAGAACAGTACATGTTCCAGTAACACCTTGAGAAGGGTTAGTCATCTTCTCACTTCCAGTCTCAGGAGGGTATGTGACGATAAGGCTTAGAGCATTATTTCATTGCAGGAAATAACACAATTCTTTTTTTTTTTTTTTTTGGTCTTCAGAGTTTGATGCCGCAACAAGGGATATTCCCCGCTGAGGAGGAACTTTGTGACTCCTTTTTGCTATTGAAAAAGCCCCCTTCCCTTCCCAAATCTACTCCCAAGTCCCACTAGTCTGCCAACTTGGTCTTCATGGTTTTGACTGCTCAAAGCTAGAAACAGTGACCCCTATCGACTGTTTCCTTCCATTTCACACTGGCTATTCCTCCAAACAATTCCTGTCACTCATGTGGCTGCCCTTTTATGAAGACATCTCCTGGGTTCCCATCATGACTTGCACAGATTTTCATCAGAGTGTTTAAGTCAGTTCTCCTTGTCTGACTCCATGTTTGCACATCTTGGATCCCAAGGCCCCAGAGCAATGGCTGGCACCCAGTGGGTGCTCAATGCATGTCAATGGAATTAAAGAGTCCCTTACCTCTAGGTCTCCTCCCTCCTCTCCCTTCCTACCTGCTTCTCTGCAACGGCCTTTCGCCCTGACTCTAATCTCTCACACCTTGCTCCTTCTGTACAACTACCACCGTACTCACTTTTGTCATGTTTGTTGTTGCTTTTAGCCGCTCAGTTGTGTCCAGCTCTTTCATGACCCCATGGACTGGAGCCTGCCAGGTTCCTTCTGTCCATGGGATTTCCCAGGCATGAATACTGGAGTGGGTTGCAATCTTCCTGATTCAGGGATTGAACTCATATCTTCTGCATTGGCAAGTGGGTTCTTTACCTCTGAGCCACCAGGGAAGACCCATTTCAGTAATACTGATAAAGAAAAGAATACTGATAATATTAGCTGTTATGGGCTTGACATTTGTATCTTTCTCAAAATTCACATGTGGAAACCTTATAACCCCACATGTGTGCATGTGAAGCCACTTCAGTCTTGTCTGACTCTTTGCAATCCTATGGACTGTAGCCCTACCGGCTCCTCTGTCCATGGGACTCTCCAGGCTAGAATACTGGAGTATTTGGAATAAGGAAAGAAATGAGTCTGTAGTGATGTGGCCCTAATTTGATAGGATTAGTGTCCCTATAAGAAGAGACACGAGAGGGCCCACACTCACTCACTCACTCACATGCTCTCTCGCTCTCTCTCTCTGTGCCCTGAGGAAAGGCCGTCTGAGGATTCGCTGAGAAAGCAGCCATCTATGAGCCAAGAAGAGTGTTCTCATCAGAAGCTGACCCCGTCAGACTTCATCTGGGATCTCTATTTTCCAGAACCACAAGAAAACATATTTCTGTTGTTTAAGTTACCAAATCTACAGCATATTAGTATGGCCACCTGAGCACGCTGAAATAATAACCAGCATTTACTGGCACATCTGACATCCCAGGTACAACGCTAGGCACACTGCATGCAGAATCTCTGGATCTTCACAATTTTTTAATCATCTCCCTTTTACAAAGGGGAAACTGAGGCCCAGAGCAGTAACTTGATCAAGATATCCATAACTAGTAAACAGCAGAGAGGTGACAAAGTCCCAGGGATGTCATACTCCACTAACTTTTCATCATGTTGATCAAGAAAGTGTATCTCCTGTTTATAATAGCCAGGACATGGAAGCAACCCAGATGCCCGTCAGCAGACGAATGGATGAGGAAGCTGTGGTATATATACACCATGGAATATTACTCAGCCATTAAAAAGAATTCATTTGAATCAGTTCTAATGAGATGGATGAAACTGGAGCCCATTATACAGAGCGAAGTAAGCCAGAAAGATAAAGACCATTACAGTATACTAACACATATATATGGACTTTAGAAAGATGGTAACGATAACCCTATATGCAAAACAGAAAAAGAGACTCAGATGTATAGAACAGACTTGTGGACTCTGGGAGAAGGCGAGGGTGGGATGTTTCAAGAGAACAGCATTGAAACATGTATATTATCTAGGGTGAAACAGATCACCAGCCCAGGTTGGGTACATGAGACAAGTGCTAGGGCCTGGTGCACTGGGAAGACCCAGAGGGATCGGGTGGAGAGGGAGGTGGGAGGGGGGACTGGGATGGGGAATACATGTAAATCCATGGCTAATTCATTTCAATGTATAACAAAAACTACTGTAATGATGTAAAGTAATTAGCCTCCAACTAATAAATGGAAAAAAAAAAAAAAGAAAGTGTGTCTCCATTACTCCCGAGTCAAATCCAAAGCTTCAAAACTTTGGCCAGAACTCATGTTTACAGAGCCATCCCCTCCTCATGCTATTTGGTCTGAAAGTGGTGTGGGGTTAATGGGAGCAATGATTTGGGGGAGTCAAAAGACTAGGGAGTAAAATTCTGCAGGTTTAGTTAAGGAAATTCAATTTTCTTTTCTGAAAAATCAGTTCATCGCCAATTTAAGACTCCCATTAAGGCATGAATTCAAACATGTTTTATAAAATATACAGAGTTCATTATTAGAGAAATGCAAATCAAAATTACAATGAGAACCACCTCACACTGGTCAAAATGGCCACTGTCAAACAATAAATTCTGGACAGAGTGTGGAGAAAAGGGAATCCTCTTGCACTGTTGGTGGGAATGTAAATTGTACAGCCAGTATGGAGAGAGATTCCTTAAAAAGCTAAGACTAAAACTACCATATGATCCAATAGTTCCATTACTGGGCATGTACCCTGAGAAAACCATAATTCAAAAAACACATGTGCCCCAGTGTTCAAGCCATCACTATTTATAATAGCCAGGACATGGAAGCAACCTAGATGACAATTGACAGATAAACAGATTAAGAAGTTGTAGTAAGTATTTACAATGGAATATTACTCAGTCATAAAAAGGAATGGATTTGAGCTCGTTCTAGTGAGGTAGATGAACCTAGAGCCTGTTATACAGAGTGAAGTAAGTCAGAAAGAGAAAAACAAATATCATACATTAATGCATATATATGGACTCAAGAAAAATGCTACTGATTAACCTATTCACAGGGATCTAACCATTCTCCGCATTGATTCCTTTTTTGTGGTTTTAAGAGTAAAACAAGAAAATCAAGAACTGTTATACTAAGTGTTACTTCCGGCAGCACTATAGATAGGGATTTAAAGTCCTGGTGTTTATGGCAACACCAAAGCTTCATAAAATAAAGTGACAAGTGCTCCAGTGTTTCTTGCTGCTTGATATTTATTCAGTTGGTTGTAGGTCTTTAAAACTAGGATCCAACGAAGGAAAGAGAAGGAATTTGATTTGTGAGTGGAAAAAAAGGAAAAGGAAAAATTGGTGGTTCCATATATAACTTTTAAGCATTAGAAATTTTTCCAAAAACCAAGATAATAAAAAGAGGCTTTGTGGGCTAACTCATAAATTAAAAGTCATCTCCAAGGTTCCAAAGTAAATTCTAAGACCTAAGTTATTAATTTCTTCACACTGAAAATATATTCAGAATGTCATATGAAAATATTCTTGAAAAAACTCACTGGGAAGTTTGGAAATAAAAACAGACAAGGTATTTTTTCAGCAGGAGGGTGTTTCCTTACATTGTCAGAAACTTAGTTAGAATTTGAAGGACATTGATTTCTAACCCATAACCCAAGTGAACTTGAATTGTCAAGGTGTGCTGTATCTGGGAAGGGCTTCGGGAGGCCCCAGGAGTCATTCAGGTCAGGAGGTAGGGCAGGCATCAGCACAGAATGGTCTGGAATGGTTGAGGGTAAAAGATGCAGAAATACACTGAGGTCCAGCTCTAGGCAGGCAGCATCAGAGAGGGTCGAAAACAGCATGGCAACCTGGCCACAGGGCACACCTGGATTCCTAGGAAAGTAAAGGATGTATGGCTAACCTCTGTCTCTCCGGGCAGAGGGTCTGAGGCAGGGAGCTCTTCATGGTTTAGTGTGTGTATGTTAGTCGCTCAGCCCTGTCCGACTCTCTGAGACACCAAGGACTATAGCTGCCCGGCTTCTCTGTCCATGGGATTCTCCAGGCAAGTTTACTGGAGTGGATTGCCATTCCCTTCTCCAGAGGATCTTCCTGACTCAGGGATCCAATCCTGGTCTCCTGCACTGCAGGCAGATTCTTTAGCATTTGAGCTATAGGGAAGTCATGGTTTAGAATGTAAGGCAATTGCTTATCAGAAAACCAAACAAGAGCAGAATTATTGAACCAGATGTCAAGAGCCTATAAAATACCCAGGTTAGGCCCTGGTTATTTCCCCAGTCTTGGGGCAGAATTGGTGGCTAAATGATGGATGGATGGAGGTGAAACAGGAGCAGAAGCAAGAGAACCCTCCGTCACCCTCCATTCGGGTTACTGTCTTCTCTACCTTACCTTCTCTGACCTAATATTGACCCAGGGGAGCAGGTCTGTGTAGCATGTGGGATCATACTGGGCAATGCCTAGGACACATGTACTTATGACATATATATCATATATGGTACATAACATTTCAGTTAGATAGGAAGTACATTTTGGCATTTCTCTAGCAAGTTCACACAACATCTGTTAATCTAGCATGCTGACCTCTTTTTTTTTTTAACGTGCTTTTCCCCATGACCTTTGGGAAGAATTTGATAACCTAACTCATGAAAAGATAGGCATGATTAATGACAGTTAAATTGTCAAATGCCAGTGATTCAATGACAAAACATAGGCTTTGAAACCTAGAACTTCTATTAACAATAAGCCTAGGGGAGAACTTCTTCACATGATGGGCCTTCCTGGTATCCCACTCAGATCATATAATTATGAAGTTATGGATTATTCTTCTAAACAAAGACTGATCAAAGAGAGAAAATAAATAAACAAAAAAGTCTACTTTATGATTTGTTTTTTCATTTCTTTTTTAGCTTCTAGTCTGGTTCCCTGACAAATAAAAATGTTGTCTAGACTTTTTCCTTTCATCACCTCACAGGGTACATTTCTTGTTTTCTGCTTCTATTCTTAATTGTGATAGGAACTATTAAACTTGTCCAAATTGATACGCAACTACAGAACATGCTACCACTCTTCTTCTCGACCTTTATTTTGTTCCTGACATCACTTTCCTCTGAGTGTCTCACAATTTTACCTCTACTTATCTGTCAGTATGGGTTTGTTTATTTTCCATTTGACTTGTAACCTCGACTATAGCTATTGGCAGTACATTTGTCTGCCATTATGATGCTTGTGGCAGGGAAAATTGGTTGCTAAGGAGAACAGTGTGGTTTCTATATTTCCTTCCAAGAGGTAGTGCCAAGGTTTCTGTCAAGAAAGAAGCTCTGATGGTAAATAAACCATGACTAATCTCAGGGGTACCAAATGAGTAAGACACAGTGCCTAATGCCCAGAAAATCCAAGAAAGGAAGGGGAAAAAAATCCCAAGGCCAGTAGCATCCCACCCAGGGTGATGACTCCACAGAACTGCTGATAGAGTAGCTCCAATTCTTGAGAGTTCTGCATACAAGACCCTCTAAAATTGGTGTCTCTAGCTTGCAGGTTTCCAGGTCACCAATCAAAGGAAACCCTCACCTTAACTATTGTGTCTACTAGCTATCCTCAATCTTGCATTTTCTTAAAATATTTTTCTCTACATCAAAAACCAACAGGCTTTTATGGAATATATGGACTCAGGTTTTCAACAGGACACTGGCAGAGGTTTACATTGAAATATATTTTTCTCCTATGGTCTTCCTAGGGCTTCCCTGTTGACTCAGATGGTAAAGAATCCACCTACAACGCGGGAGACTTGGATTTGATCCCTGGGTTGGGAAGATCCTCTGGTGATAACATGACAACCTACTCCAGTATTCTTGCCTGGAGAATCTCCATGAACAGAGGAGTCTCTAGGGCTACAGTCCATGGGGTTGCAAAGAGTCAGACGTGACTGAGCACTCACACACCAGGCACCACAGTTCCATGGAAGGGTTTTTATGTGCCTTTCAAAACATAGAAGATCAAATATCCTTTTGCCCGAGGACCTGATCCCTGTAGCCTGAGTGTCTGGACTTTCAGAGATGAGGCAACAGCTCTGAAAACATTAGTCACTCAGTCACCCTCAGGTCTGAACCTCCTGAGTACCTGGCGTGTTTTACCTTGATCTGCCCTTTCTGAGATTTTGGAGTCTGTGTCCTAGAGAGAGGTTGTGCTCAGAGCCAGAGAAACCTGGGGTTTGAACCCAGCTCCAACCACTTACTGGCGCAGCTTTAACATCTGTTTTATCTACAAAATAGGGATAATATATACCTTGTAACATAAGTGGGAAAATTCAACTGTTCATTTCATAATAATTACAAAACATTTAGTCCAGTGGCCAGTCCATAATAATAAGTAAATTGTGTTAAAATAATAATTATGATTATTCCTTAATGATTGGATTTAATGGTTACAGAGAGCTTTAGGAAACCCTTAACCCCTGGGCCTGAGTGTGAGCTGCCTACAGCATATCCAGAGGAAGCTCAGACAGGAGACAGGAATATTTAAGATTACTGGCATACAGATGGTAACCAAAATCTTGCAAGTGGGTAATATCACAGTAGTAGATTAATTCTTTCTGGCTCGTCCTATATTCATATTTTTGGCCCTCACAGGGAATAGCCCTCCAAATACAACTTTTAAAATCTCAGTTCCTTAAATTATTTTTTAATGCAACAGAGTGACTGGTTCCCTTTCTATTAACCATACCACATCAGACCACATCTGAGTGTATCAATTGGTTTACCTACTCTTCATAAAAACTGTGGCAGGTGCCCTGTTCGGCTTCGTTCTAGGTACTAAGTTTCTGCTCCGCTCTCTGGGAGAATCATGAGGCTGAATTGTCATGAAAGTGAATTAAGCCATCTGTATAAGAACAACTATCACAGTGCCCACCATTATAGCAGGCTTTCAGGCAGCATTGATAGTTCTCATCTCCTGTGTTTTTGTTCATGCAGCTCAATCTTATAATTATTTTTGGCAGCTACATTTTAGTGTTGACTCACACTGAGTTTGCTGTCAATGTAATCTCATGTCACATGTTAAGACATGTGAGTTCTGTCTCATCCTACAAAAGGAAAACCCACTGAGAAGATCCTAGACTGAGCTTCAGTATCCTTATGGCTATCATAGATATCACTCCCCAAACCTATTGCTCATCTGTGCTCTCAGTTCCTATTCACAGCATCAGCATCCACCCAGGCTTCTGAGAAAGAACACTCAGAGCACATAACACAAATACGTAATTATGTATATAAAATTCTCTATATACAAAACACATGTATCTGTCAAATCTAAGAGGATGCTATGTGCCTGATGCCAAGAATATTTTTTATCTGACCAAGAAAAAAGCATAAGTGTTGAAAGAGATCACAATTCCAAAGCTAAGGGGATGAAAGAAAGAAGAATCCAGATAGTTATCAGAATAGCACTGCCATCAGGAACAAAACAAGAAGTCTCTTTTTAAAATGCTCTACTGTTTTAAAATTTATGGCAAAATATGAAATATAATTATAAGCCTAAATAGTATTAATAAAGAAGAACACTAGTTGATCCTCACTTAACTTGAAAACAGAATGAACCAGAAAGTACTGTATAAATGAGCATTTATTAAAAAAAAAATACATAAGATACTTTTTAAAGTAATGGCATTCCTATATATAGCAGTAAGTGTGTGTGTAAGTTGCTCAATCATGTCTGACTTTTTGCAACCCCATGGACCATAGCCTGCAAGATTCCTTTGTCCACGAAATTCTCCAGGCAAGAATACTGGAGTGGGTTGCCATTCCCTTCTCCAGGGGATCTTCCTGATCCAGAGATTGAACCCAGGTCTCCTACATTGCAAGTGGACTCTTTACCATCTAAGCCACCAAGGAAGCCCACATAGCAGTAAGCATTTTGAAATTATCATACTAGAGATAACTTTTATAGTAATAATAAAAATATAAAATAACTGAGAATAATCTTAAGGGGAACTTTATTTATTTATTTGAGGTCAACTACAAAAAGTTTACACAGATGTAAAAGAGTAAGTGGAAACTTGTATCACATTCTTGGATTGGAATTTTAAATATTAAGATGTTAATTCTCCAAAAATTAATATAGTTTTATTGAGACTCTGATAAAAAAAAAATACCCCAATGATCTTGTTTTGTGGGGGAGGGCAGAAACAAGGAGAAGGTAATTGACAAGACATCTTTAAATTTAGTCTGGAGGAATAAACACAGAGACAGAAGATGAATGTCCTTATTGTGAAAACAAGGAACAATTTTCAAAACAATGAGAAAAACACTAAATATTTTTAGAAAAGTGAAGGAAAAACAAAAGTAGACAATCACAGAAGAAATATAAATGGCTCATAAAAGAAGAAAAATTTCAAACTTTTTTGTAATAATATATACACTCCTTTTTTAAAATCAGCTAGAGATTGGTGAATTCATTTAAATGATAACATACAGTGTTAGAGGGGGAAAAAACCCATAGGAACTCTAACATCATTGCAATCGAGATACAAACTGTTGTACCTCTTTTGAAAAGCAATTTGGTGTAAGTATCGAAAGAATTAATAATGTTCCCAACGGTTCCATCTATAAGATACATTTTAAGTAAATAAAACTGTAGATGAAGAACTATGTACAACGGTGGGCGTCTTTCAGTGAAACACAATAGATAACTCTAAAATAGAGCTTTCATAAATGCTGGCAATGCCAGTGACTTACATGTTCACAATTTAAGTATGGTTAATTAAATTATGGAATCTTCATACTGTTGATTATAAGCCTTCATCCCAATTTAATTATTCAAATAGTTTCCCGGGATATGTGAAATACGCATGGTATAATGTTGACTGGGGAAAAAGTAGAGGATAAGTAAATATCTATCAACATAAATGAGGTGGAAACTAAGTTATCCCCAAATTTCATAATTACTTTTTAATTAGAAGGAACAAAAGAATGAAAGAAAGAGGAGAGGGAAGACAGCAAAGACAGGGCAAGAATAAAGTGAAACTCAGAAATTGTTAAAACGAATTAGTAAGGGAGAGTGCCTAGTCATACCAGATATTAAGATGTATCATATGATCACAGTAATTTAGGTGGCATGTTACTAAAAATAGACACATAGCTCACTGTAACAGGATAACTCTGAAATAAGGCTTTAATTATCCAATAATTTATAATGATATATCTTTAGGAAGACTTGGCAAACCAAAAGAGAACAGAAGACTATTTAACAAAGAACTGTAAAGAATCTGGAAATAATTTTGAATACATCACCAACCCACAACTTTATACCAAAACAAAAAAAAACTGATAATGAATTTTAAAGTTACATATAAAAATTTCAAACTACAGAATAATTTTGAGAAAAATTCAAATTCCTGAGCAGGAGAACTCTAAGTTTAATGTAGTAATAGAAGAAATCGTAAAGAATAAAACCAATAACTTTTCCTAGAAAACAATTTTCAACTTCAATAAATAAAAAAAATTAATTTTATAAGCAAAACACAAACTAACTAAAATAAAAATAGACAGAATTTTTAAATAGAGAAAAATTGAGACAGCAATTGCTGAGTAGCAGATTTTTTAAGACTGGAGCAGGCTCTAACATCCATTACTGTCTGTTTTTGTATTTTTAAATAATGCCCACTCCTATCTACTGCCTTTATCAGATTCCTTCTGCTGGTTCCTTTTGTGACAGTCATAGCCTTACTGTTTTACATTCATGGGCCAACTGCAGGCAATTCACATTTCCAGTCTCTGTGCTTATCAAGAGCCACTTCCCCAATGAGTCAAGTTTGGAGCCTGAATCAGCGCTGATTTAGATTTTAAGAGAGATGAGAGCTCAGCCTTCCTCCTCAAGGAGCTTCCTCTTCCTCCCCTCGTGGGGAAACAGGCAAAGTTTACCACTTAGAAAGATGCTCAGGACTTGTACTGGTTCCAAGGTCCCTCTGAATTCCTGTACTTTTGTCATTTCACTGCTTTGTCACTTTTATGACCCAAGGGTGGTTGTTTGGTGGGATGGTGCAATCAAGATACTACCTGCAGGGACAGATTAATATGTCTGGACTTGGAACCGAGAACTGGGTTCTGGTTTTGCTTTCATCAAGAAGCTCAGAGCTTCTTGCCTGAGGCAAGCACGTGCTGCCTGCCTCTAAGGAGCACTGGATGAGTTCATCTCCACCCAACATGATCCCTGCACCTGCTACTTGCCCTTCCCCCTTCCATCTAATGCCTCAAATGTTGAATTACTTTTCAGAATTCAGGAGACTTGGGTAGGCTGCCTCACATCTTTTGTGGATCAAGGAGAAAGGAAGTAGGATGTTAGATAGCTCCACAGAGGATGCCTGCGTGGGCAATGCTTTCAGCCTCTCTGTCCATGAGTGTGCCTCTCTAGGAAACATTCCTATCCTCACTTTCAGCACTGCTGTGAGGGCCAGCTGCTACGAGGGCAATGCCCACCCTCTAGAAACACAAGTGCTATGAAAACAGAGACTGATGATAAAGGTGATGAGGTTTTCTAATTACAGCTCATACCTCATAAGTTACAAATGTCTTGCCTTTGGGAGATGAGGTTCTCAGAGAGAAAACTGAGTTGTATTGGCTGTATTATAGGGGCTCATCAAGCAGACATTTTAATAAAGCCAGACATCCACTGCCTCCCACAGTGTGAGCTTTCCTCCTTGTGATGGACTTTGCAGGTGAGCTCCTGCCTGGTACACCTAGGGATGAAACTATCTTTCCACCCATGAGAGCTGCTGTATATGACAGTCTCAGCAATTAACTACATGTGGCAATAAAGCTACGAATGGGGCAAGCTGCTGAGGAACAACTGGACAACTGGACTCAGCCTGTTACTTCATCTCCTTTTCTGTTTATAAATTTCTTGAGTACAATTCCTCATCTCCTTATTTTTATTCTAGACTTCCCTTTCTTTGTATGCAGTCGGTTTGCATTCATTCAAGGAGAAAGTGAACTACTGTTCACTGAGTATAAACTACTGTTTATTTCTATTTATATATGTATTTATATATAACTGTGCCATATATAATTATGTCTATAGGTAGATATTTATACAGAGATTATAAAACTGTATTCGATCCTTAACCCACATTGTGTCAATTTTTCCCCACAACAGCATTGTGCAGTCCTTCTTAGACCTGGTTTCACACATGAGGATACTGTCATAAAAAGAAGTTAAACAGCTTAGCCTAATTCTCAATAAGAGGAATTGGCTGAGCTGATACACTTTCCTCTTCAACAGAGCGCAACAAAATGAGTAAACTAAGGTATATACACCTGGAAGGGGCCAGGCTGGTCGAGGCTCAGGTTCTAGGGTTGTGGACACTGGTCTCCACTTGGACTGTCACTCTGATTTCTCTAACATCCCCAAGTTAGAGCCAGGGCACACTTTTTTTGTTGTTGTTTTTTTTATTTTTTAATTCCAGGTTGCCAATGCAGTTTCCATACTCTCATCCCTCTACTTCTAACGCAACTTTGGTGGTCCTGGTGAGAAAGGGAAGAAAAGGAAAAAAGGCAAAAGCCCAGTTTCATAGTGCCACCCTCAGGGGCCTATAACAAATGCCACACATTCCACTATTAGAATTGTATTTCTTGGACCCCATGAGTCACCCTCAGTTACAATACAAATGAACCAAAAAAAGTTACTCACTGATGATGAAATTAAATTGGCTTATTAAATAGGTCTAGAACACAAGGCAGTACCCACAAAACGAATAAAAATAACAGATTATTATATTAAGAGTCAACAATATACCCTGAGCACTGTCAATGGATCAGGCAGTCACTGAGCAGTAGACATGCATTGTCTCCATTCACCCTAAAAATACACTCTTACTCATAATGGAGCTGAAACTGGAAGAGTGAAGCCACTTTCCTGAGGTCAGTGAGGATGTGGGGGAAAGGGACTGCAGGTTGACTTCCTGGGAACCTCAGGCTAATAGAATATAGGAGCCAGGTGGTGTATTTAGGAGCAGCACGCGGTAGGAGGGAGGCAGCTAGGAGCCAGATGGGGCTGAAAGCAAATGCTGATAAAATATTGAGTAGGAAAATAATAGTTTCAGGGGATTATGTGCTGCAGGATATGCTTTTTACAAAGTTCTAAAGCATGAAACCTCAACAATATGGTATTATTAATGATAATATTAATTTAAAAAACAAGGGAATAAATTCCACATAGTGTCTAGCTCTGGGGGTAGCTAGGAGACAGGGACAGAATAATGGAGGAACACATAGATACATGCAAATTACTGCTAATTTTTCCAGTTCTTAGACTGGATGCTGGGTACACCAGGGGTTTATTGTGTTATTTAAAAGTGTGTTCAACAAAAAAAGAAAAAATGTAATCAAAAAGCCAGGTATAAGGAGTTTGTCTTCAATCACAATTATGAAAAAAATCTAACTTTGTGTACCCAGGGAATTTTTTTAAAGAATGGGGGAATGATAAATAAACAGCCAAATACTCATTTTCAAATTTAAGAAATAAAACACTGCAAATAGAGTAGAAGACACCTGTGTACCCATCCCCAGTTTCTCTTCCATTCTTGGTACATGGATTCTTTACCACTTGCACCACCTGGAAAGCCACATATATATTCCCTTACATTTAAAAAAAACTTCTGAGCATCATGAACAAAAAAAAATGCTTTTCGCATGATTTAAAATTTAAGAGACATGGTATTTCATATGCTTCGCATCATAGACTACCTCGGGTTTTCTTTATTCAACACTATGTTTTGGCATCAGGCCCAGTCCCCGCATTTTCTCATTTGTATACTATTTTTTTTATTATGGGCTTCCCTGGTGACTCAGATGGTAAAGAATCTATATGAAATTAATTTTATCATATAAACATGGCACAATTTATCCACTTTCTTGGTGAAGAAAATTTCATTGTTTATCATATTTTGCTGTTCAAAACAGTGCTGCCCTCAACATAATTCTTTCCCCACGCACCTGCACATAGACAAGAGTCTCTCTGGATAAAGTGTAGGTGTGGGATTGCAGAGCAAATGGAGGACACACACACCCTGAGCTTCGCCAGGCAATGCCAAATCATTTCCTAAGGTATTTATGCCAGTCTACGCATCCACCAGTGATGAGCGAGTGTTCCCACCACTCTACATTCTCACAAGCACTCAGTATCATCCAATGTGTTTTTTGTCCATTTTGGTGGGTGTGAAGTGCTGTCCAATTGTGGTTTGGCATTTTTCTAACTACTAATAAGGTTCAACATCTTTTCTTACTTTTATACGGTAGGAGTCTTTTTTTGAAAAGAAAACTTTGTGTCTTTTGTTAGTATATTTTTTTCTGTTGGAATGTTTGTCTTTTTCTTATAGATGCACAAGCAGTAATTGTATATTTTGAATGTTCTTTGGTTGGTTTCATGTATTGTAAATATCTTCACATTCTGTTTTGTATCGTCAGTTGAATAATAGTGACTTAAGTTTACTACTACCATAATGTATTAATCTCATTTGCAATATGTACTTTGGTGTCTTCAGTTCAGTTCAGTCGCTCAGTTGTGTCTGACTCTTTGCAACCCCATGGACTGCAGCACGCCAGGCCTCCCTGTCCATCACCAACTCCCGGAGCTCGCTCAAACTCATGTCCATTGAGTCGGTGATGCCATCCAACCATCTCATCCTCTGTTGTCCCCTTCTCCTCTTGCCTTCAATCTTTCCCAACATCAGGGTCTTTTCAAATGAGTCAGTTCTTCACATCAGGTGGTCAAAGTATTGGAGGTCCAGTTATAGCATCAGTCCCTCCAATGAATATTCAGGACTGACTTTAGGATTGACTGGTTGGATCTCCTTGCAGTCCAAGGGACTCTCAAGAGTCTTCTCCAACACCATAAATCAAAAGCATCAATTCTCCTGAGCTCAGCTTTCTTTATGGTCCAACTCTCACATCCATACATGACTATTGGAAAAACCACAGCTTTGACTAGACGGACCTTTGTCGGCAAAGTAATGTCTTTGCTTTTTAATATGCTGTCTAGGTTGGTCATAGCTTTTCTTCCAAGGAGCAAGTGTCTTTTAATTTCATGGCTGCAATCACCATGTGCAGTGATTTTGGTGTCTCAATAAGAATTCTTCTTGACTTTATAAATGTGTTCTCTATTGCAACTTCTATATATATCAAATTTCCATATTTGCCAGCTATTTTACTGGGTCACTCTTCTCTTGGTCTATCTCTGTGCTAAAACCTCAGCACCTTAACCACTGCAACTCGATAATGACACCTACTAGGGCAAGTTCCCTCCTTTAACTGTTGCTATTGCTGTTGTTGCTGTGTTCCTCCTTTTTCTCCCCTCCTCCTCCTTCTACCCTTATACTTGCCTCTCTTCTTCATTCTTCTTCTGGAAAACCTTAGTTATTCTTGGACTACTTACTGTCTTATACACATTTTAGAATCACCTTGTTAATTTCCATGAAAAACCCTGTTCAGATTTTAATTTAAATTCTATCAATTATTGAATCTAGCAATTATGCTGTAAAGAATTCACATCTTTCTTATATGAAATCTTTTCATAGGTGAACATAGTACATCTCTCCCATTTATTTAGAACTTCTTTCCTGTCTTCCCATTGATTTTTATCATTTTTAATTTAATGGGTCTTGCACATCTTTTGTCAGATTTATCCCTAGGGTTTTTGGGGGTTTTTTTTGTAGTTTTTAAAAAAGCTCTCCTTTGTAACTCTTTATTGCTAGTATATAGGCATGTTGCATTATTACTCGGTTCTTTTTTGGAAAGATATATTTCCCAATTCTTTGGGCTTCCCAGGTAGTGCTAGTGGTAAACAGTGCAAGAGACGTAAGAGATGCAGGTTCAATCCCTGGGTCAGGAAGATCATTTGAAGGTGGGCACAGCAATCCACTACAATATTCTTGCCTAGAGAATCCTACGGACATAGGAGCCTGGCGGGCTAAAGTCCGTAGCGTCCCAAAGACCTTCACCAACTCATCACCACCAAGAGCTGGAGTAACATGTATCAACGTGTACTGAGTAAATTAGGTATTCAGGCTGATGTTGAGCTGTACACAATATCATGGCTGTATTAGTTACTAAAATATTGAAGTATTTCCAATAAAGGACACCCCCTGACTTCCCTGCTGGCATCCTGGCCACCCTGGCCTCTCTCCATGGACAGACCCAGATTTCCCAAACTCCCAAACATTACTAATGTGGTTTAACATCTTATATCTATAGGACAGTATAGTTGTAGTCTCTTTATATAAAATGAATTTTGGAGTATTCTGCTAATTTTTTCTATTGGAATTTTTTCTTATTAAGACAGGCATTAATTGTATATTTTGAATGCCCTTTGTGGGTTTTATTATTGCAATATACTTTCACTCTTTTTTGTGTCTCTATCCACAGGTCCTTAGGCCCTGCTTCACCGGAAACGTAGACGAGTGTTCTGATTGCTCCATTCCTATGCCATGTGAGTTGTTAAAAATTTTGAAAGTTGCCTTGTATGCTCACATGCCAGTGCTAACGTAACACCAAGGGTGAAATATTCATCTGAGTGGTTTCTCAATCAAGGTGCAGAGAGCTCAGAAAGAGGAGATCAGCTCTGGGGATCAAGGAGGGGGTCAAGAGATCTGAACTGTAACCAAGGAGATGCAAGCCAGCACCCGCCTCTGGGGATCCCCACCTGAATCTCTGCACCTCACCTCGCTCCACCCCTTGGAGTTCCCACAGGCACCTTGATCACATTTCAGACTTTAAATGCCCAGTCTGCTCTCTTCCTGACTCCATACTGGTGGAACAGCGTCTCCAACCACCTTGCCCCCAACAGTAGGAAATTCAGAATTATCCTAGACTCTGCCTTACCCATAGTACTGCTTACCAAGATCTGTCAATTCTATGCCATTTAAAAAAAAAATCTCCTAAATATGATCTTTTCTCTATCCCGATTACTCCGACTCCTGAGTTTTTGAATAGTTTCTTAGTCAGTCTCTTGGCCTCCAGCCTCTCTTGTTTCTCCAGCCGCCCCCCCCCCCCCCCCACCCCTGCACCACTACCCACATTAGCAGTCCCACCTGGCCCATGAGCCTACTCTGTTTCCTCATCTGTGGAGAGGAGTATGTGGAAGCCATCTGCCCTGGCAGCAGGGAGTGTTTTATCACTGGTGCAAATATAAAGCAGATTGTCTTTGAGTTAGGTTTATTATTGTGTTTAAATTCCTTGCAGACAATGCACCCCTTTTTGCCTACACCTGCCTGGCCAGCTGTTCTCATCTGCTTCTCCTTGGCATGAAACTGGAGACGTGATCTGCCCTATAGAGCTGCTGTATGCTATGCTTAGTCATTCAGTCATGTCAGCTCCTTTGTCCATGGGGATTCTCCAGGCAAGAGTACTGGAGTGGGTTGCCATGCCCTCCTCCAGGGGATCTTCCCAACCCAGGGATCGAACCCAGGCCTCCCACATTGCAGGCGGATTCTTTACCGTCTGAGCCGCCCAGGAAGCTAGAAGGTTAAATGAAACAATACTTGCTGGGAACTTAGCCCCGGCCCCTGCACATGGTGAGCATTTGGTCCATGTTAACCATGATTAAAAATAACGTTATTATTTATTTCTTATCACCTCTGTGATTCCTGTTTCTGTAAAACCTTTTCTGCCTGGCCTCAGTCACTCCCTCCCATCCTCCTGAAGTCCAGACTCTTGGCAGCAAACTATTGACTCTGCCTTCACCCCACCAAGTTCTTCCATGTTCCCCTACCTTTGCAAGTGCACTTTACTCAGCCTGGAATGTCCCCCTTCTTCTCTGTGGGTTCATCATTTAAGATCCAGCTCACAATCAGGCTTTCTGTGACGCCTTCCTCAAATTATCCAGACAAAAAGGATGCCTCCTCCTGCTATGCACCCAGGCCTTCTGTTCCTATCTCCTCTTTAAACCCAGCCTGGCTGGAGTTCCTGGAAGAGAGAGACCCTAGTGCTTATTTTGGTGATCAAGTTTGTAACCACAGTCACCAAAATTGTGCCATAATACTGGCTTAATACTTGTGGACGTTTTGCTTATTTTGTTTGATTTTATTGGAAGGAATGAACAAATGAATAAATGAGAATAGTTTGACTTCACCTAGACCTAGCAAAAAGTTTGGGTAGTGATAGTGCTGGTCATTTGGAGTAAGCTAATATTGGACTCTTCTTTCCATGCGCCAAGAAAAATATTACCTAACAATAGAGAACCTGTCATCCTAAGGAACTGATGAAGGAAAGCCTATATTTAAGAGCAGGGAGAGTGTGAAGCAGGTCAACTCTGTCTTCGCAGCTGTCCCTGAGAGGGCGCTGTTCCCAAATCAAACCTCCAGAGGCCGGGAATGAAATACCAGAGCGTTCCCACCGAGCATGCATCCCTCCCTTCCCATGCAGCGAGCGGTCGCGGGTCCCCAGTGGGGCCACTGCCCACAAACATGGCGGCGCCCTGCTCAGCTTCTCCCCGCCGGGGCCGCAGGGCCGCGCCAGCTTTGCCAGTACTCGGGGACTTCCTCCGCGAGCCGGCTTCCTGCACGGCTGGCATTTAAACCCGCGCCTGGGGCTGCGGGCTGCGGCTGCAGATGCTGAGCTGTCCGCGGGCTGGGCAGCGCCGCCGCCTCCTCTGAGCCTCCGGGGCGGACGGGAGCAGATTCTGAAGCATCCCTTAACTGCACCGGAGCCAAAGTGGGAGAGAGCTGGGGGAGACCGGGGGACCCGGCATCTGACATTTTAATTGCAGGTTTGACTTTTTTCCCAAGATCGCAGCTCTCCCGCCCAACTCAGATATTTTTCCTCTCTTCGGCCTTGATTGCTGAATGAAGCCGGGGCTGGGCTTGGTCCCAGGAGCAGGGGAAGAGCGCGTTCGCGGCCCTACGCCGTCGCCCCGGGGACCCCCGAGCCCTGCGTCCTGGCCATGGTGCGGCTGAGCCCGGCGCTCAGGTGAGGCGGCGGCGCGGTTGGGAGCACGGCGGGCCCGCCCTGCGGGACACCTTCCCCGAGAACCCGGGATCGCCGACTCCACGCCCTCCTGCTGGGACTGTGCACCGGGGGCGAGCAGGCGAGCGGTGGCCGCGATGTTCAGCTGGCTGCGCTCCGACGACCGCCGGAGGAAGGACCCCGAGGTCTTCCAGACCGTGAGCGATGGGCTCAAGAAACTCTACAGGACAAAGCTGCTGCCCCTGGAAGAGCACTATCGCTTCCACGAGTTTCACTCTCCCGCCCTGGAGGACGCTGATTTCGACAACAAGCCCATGGTGCTGCTGGTGGGCCAGTACTCCACAGGGAAGACCACCTTCATCAGGTGAGCCAGCCAGGGTCCCCCAGCAGCCCACCCAGCTCCCCAGCGTTAGACCCTCTGCTCACTCCCGATGTCCCGCCTGCCTGGGGACAAGAGATAAGTCTTCCCTTGAAATCTCTGAAGAAATCCTTGTGTGGGGGTTGTCCAAAGCTTACCCTATAATTTCATTGGATGGTCCCTTGCTCCATCCTACCTAGCACCTCTCCACTGCACTCAGCCCATGAAGTGTAAAGTTCAGAGCCATCCCTATGCTGCCCATTTTATGGATGGTGAAACTGAAACCCAGGAGGCACAAGTGAGAGGTATCCTGGTCACAAGAATACGTTAGGCTGGTGGGGGTGTCTGACACCCTCTCCTTGTAGGGACATGCACTTGATGGTCAGGACCACTTTCCTTGCCTTCTGAAAGCTTCAGTCACTCACATGGGGGCTTTACAGTTGCAGCTGAGGAGGTGGGCCAGGGAGCCTGCTTGTCCTTCTTTCATCGGTTTCCTTTTCCAATCAGAGCTCCTTACAAATATCTCTTAGAGACTGGAGACAAGCAGTGTCTAGAGACAGAATGCTATTTTGTTTCCTGTTGATCTTCGTGGCTCAGTAATCATATTAAAGTCTTTTGGAGGTGGACAGAATATTGGCCACTGTCTCATCCAGCTCCTTGACTTGGCAGGCAAGATAACTGAGGCATAGAGAGGTTAAATGAATTGTCCAAAGCCATATAACAGGATGGGAGGTTGACCTGGGATGCGGTCCTAGATGCATGGGAGGAGATGGTTGGCTCAATGCCTGTAACTTTGAGGGTGAGTCATCCATCCCCTTGAATTACAGAATCCTCGGGCTGTGGGGATCCTCAGGAAGTCAGCTGTCCACCTGGCCTTCAAAAGAAATCCACTTATTGTCCACCAGAACGATAAGGACCTTTCATATCTTTAGAAGACAGGCTTCTCTCCAGCCCTCAGGCCACATAGCCTTCAAGGCCAGGCCATCTTCCTTGGCCTCATTCACACATTCACAGGCCTGAAAGCTGTTGAGGGTTCTCTGTGTTGAGTGGCCCTCTGTGTTGAGAGTCAGGCTCATAGAAAGTGGTGATGGGTTCAGCTCCCCCCTGCCCCCGCAGAGTCAATGGTGCTTATCTCCTATGGAAGGTTTCAAAGCAGGGATGCTCTTGTTTCCATTCATTAACCTGCAACATGCAAAGCACTGTCCTTTGTTTGGTGGAGAGCAGAAAAGTTCACAGTCTAGTTCCTGATTTTCTAGATTCAAATTTTCCCTAGTGCTAAGCTTTTAACATAAGCCTTCTGGGAGCAGGGCACACACCATATTAACATGGCATGTCTGAACGGGACATCAGCTGAGTTTTTCCTTGTGGGGTGGACAGCCTTGGACTCACTCAGCTTGAGAGGCTGAGTGATTTCTGAAGTTAGGTACCCAGGGGGATTGTTGGCTTTTGGAGGTCTTATATTGTTAGAGCTGCAAGGACCCTTGCAAAGAATCTAATTCATTGCTTCTTAACTTTTCAAAAGGTCTATGGATCCAATCTTTACAAAAATGCACCTACATCCAAAATTTACATATAATTTTAGGAGTCCAAGCCTTGGACATTAGGGCAAGAACCCCCTATCTAATGCATCTCCCTTTTTTTGTTAAACGCCTGTTGCTGCCAAAGGCACTTCAGAGCCTCCTGGTTCTGCGCAAGGTTTCCTTTGTAATATGCATCTTCCACCTGGCCCCATGGGAAGCACAGGCCATTTACAGATGGCTCCTGCCCATCCCCAGCCCTCTGGACACACCTTGGTTATAATTCCTAGTAGGTTGTTTAGAACTCCTCCTTCCTGTGGCACCAGCACTTACTGCCTAGCCCCCCCGGGGCCTTGCGCGGGGGTCTCTGCTACAGGAGCCCCCAGTAGACATTTGCAGAATGGGAGGGGAGGTGGGGAGAAGCCAACATCCCCGAGGGCGGGATCCCGGAACAGCAGACGTGTTTAAGTGCCTCTTGTCTGAGATACTCTCCTGCTTTGCCTGAGTCATGCTGGCTGTTAACTGGGTCTAAGAAAGTGGCAAAGCCGAATTGCTATAGATTACTGCTTATCTGAGGGAGACAGGAAGGCTGAGAGAGGCAGAGCCCTCCAGTTTCTTATCCTCTGAGTACAAGCGCTCTCCCTCCCCACTCATGTCAGTGACCGAATTTAGCTCGTGCATCAAAAGCTGTCTCCCTTTGAGAGAGAGGATCCCAGCAGGGGCGGAGGGGTGGCAGGACAGGGAAGGCCTCCAAAACCAAATTACATATTTTCCTTTCTTCTCATTAAATCCACTGAACAGTAATTTTTTTTAAAAATTGGAAAATGCAGACAAGAGTAAATTTGAGGAAGATGAAAAAATGCCCCATCATCATCCTACAACTCAGGGGAAACCATCTTAAATATTTTATATATAGTTCAGTTCAGTCACTCAGTCGTGTCCAGCTCTTTGCGACCCCATGAACTGCAGCACGCCTGGCTTCCCTGTCCGTCACCAACTCCCAGAGCTTACTCAAACTCATGTCCATTGCCCTGCCAGTGCAGGAGACATAAGAGACTTGGGTTCAATCCCTGGGTGGGGAAGATCCCCTGGAGGAGGACCTAGCAACCCACTCCAGTATTCTTGCCTGGGATATCCCCATGGACAGAGGAGCCTGGTGGGCTACAGTCCATGGGGTCGCAGAATCAGATACAATTGAAGGGACTTAGCAGCAGCAGCAGCAGCACAAATATATAACATATGTATATAATATATGTATATGTGTATATAATACATATTATGTCTTTCCAGTATTTTTAGCTATTTTATAACACAGTTGAGGTCATGCCATAATGTAATTTTGTATGTGGATTTATTTCACTTATAGCATGAACATTTCCCAAGTAAAATTTTAAATCTCTGTAAGCATTAGTTTTAAAGCTGCATGATATTTTACTGTATGTATATGCAGTTATTCATTTAACCAATCTACTTCTTTTGAATATTTGAAGTTGTTTCTAATTTTATTTTGTGCTATTATTGTAGGACCAATCTGACTATCTCTGTGCATAATACTTTTCCACGGATTAGGCTGTTTTCTCAGAGATTCCCAGAAGTGAAATCACTAGGCCAAAGGTTATACAGAGTTTTGGTTTGTGTTGTTTTTTTTTTTTTTAACTTTTTCTGACTTTGTAATCTTGGTAGTAAGAGTCACATTTTTGAGTTGCTTTTCAAAAGAGTCAGTTGATACCACAACCCTTCCCCAAAACAGAGAAGGTTCCACTTGAGGTGACTAGGAGCACCTGGGTGCGGAATCCAGCCTGCCTTCACAGCTGCACCCTCTCCCATCCCCGCTTCTTGCCTTGGGTATGGCCATTCACATCTTGTATTCCAGCCTGAACCTGAGAGGGACCCTTCCCTTGGAAATAAAGACTTGCCTCTTCATCCCCTGGCCCTTGGCCTTCTGTCTCCTAGTGTCCATCTCCTTTCAGTTACATTTCCTTGCCTTGGGGTCTATTTCTTGTCTCAGGAAGAACATGCAGAAAAGGACATTCTTCTAATAACTAATTAATGTGCTATGATCTCTGCCTGAAATAACTTCACTGGCCTCAGGCCCAGCAACCCAGGGTAATAAAATAAACAATAAATTGGCCGGGTGGCTGCTTCCTCCAACACAGGCTGCCTCTTCCTAGTACAGTAGCTCTGTGTCCTTCTTGCCTGGCAGCCTCTCCTCCCGCCTCTGCTGTTTTTCTCTCTTCATTCTTCCTCACTCTGGTCTGCAACCTCAAGTCCCTCCTCCTTTGCACCGTTTGGCCCCCTGGTCACAGAGATGAATGGCTGGCTGCCCCAGGGGCTATAAGACTCAGGATCGCAAGGCCTCAAACAGAGCCTCGCTGGCCTGTGGCCACGCTGTAGTAGAGGGCCTGGGCTCTGGGTGTGGGGCTTGCAGCTGCTGGAGCTGAGTGGCCTGGGTCTCCATAGGGAGAGCTCAGCTGGTCTTGGGCATCTCCCAGCCCTTCTATAGCATGACTGAGCCTCTACAGTACGAACGGGCACATGGTGGGGAGGGGGCCGGGTGGCTACTCAGCTGGTCCTCTCAGCCTTCCCCTTTTCAGGGGTCTCTTGGCATCCTCCTGTAAAGGTGACTCAGCATTTGCCTGTGGTTGTACCCTCTCTCGTCACCTCTCTGGCATCTCTGCTGCCCAGGCCTCATAGCAGCAGCATCCCCAGAAAGGATGATTCTCTAATAAGCTGAAGGGCTAGTGGAGGGGCCCCTTTCCATTCCAGTAGACCCACTGTCTTCTGCCAGGCCATCCTGCTAGCCACAGCCCCAGCAGCTCCTCACTCTTGTCACCCATCTGAGGTCCATGGACATCCTTTTCCTGTCAGGGCTCTGATCTGCTAGTCCCTAAGTGGGACTAGGTCAACATCTGCCTACCTCTTACAAGGCCTGAGTGTTACTCAGAGGAGCAGAGGGCAGAGCATTGGTCTACCTCCTGATGTCTGGCTTAAGATCTGTCTTGAGAGTCAGGCACAAGCTGGAACCAAGATTGCCAGGAGAAATATCAATAACCTCAGATATGCAGATGACACCACCCCTATGGCAGAAAGTGAAGAGGAACTAAAGAGCCTTTTGATGAAAGTGATAGAGGAGAGTGAAAAAGTTGGCTTAAAACTCAACATTTAAAAAACAAAGATCATGGCATCCGGTCCCATCACTTCATGGCAAATAGATGGGGAAACAATGGAAATAGTGACAGGCTTTATTTTCTTGGGCTCCAAAATCACCGCCAGGTGGTGACTGCCGGCATGAAATTAAAAGATGCTTTCTCCTTAGAAGAAAGCTATGACCAACCTAGATAGCATATTAAAAAGCAGAGACATCACTTTGCCAACAAAAATCCATCTAGTCAAAGCAATGGTTTTTCCAGTAGTCATGTATAGATGTGAGAGTTGGACTATAAAGAAAGCTGAGTGCCAAAGAATTGATGCTTTTGAACTATAGTGTTGGAGAAGACTCTTGAGAGTCCCTTGGACTGCATGGAGGTCAAACCAGTCAATCCTAAAGGAAATCAGTCCTGAATATTCATTGGAAGGACTGATGCTGAAGCTGAAACTCCAATACTTTGGCCACCTGATGTGAAGAACTGACTCATTGGAAAAGACCCTGATACTGGGAAAGATTGAAGGCAGGAGGAGAAGGGGATGACAGAGGATGAGATGGTTGGATGGCATCACCAACTCGATGGACGTGAGTTCGAGTGAGCTCCAGGTGTTGTGAAGGACAGGGAAACCTGGTATGCTGCAGTCCATGGGGTCACAAAGAGTCGGACACGACTGCGTGACTGAATGGAACTGAACTGAGAGTTAGGTGTGGAGGCCATCAGGAGAAACAGGACTGGGAGAAGGACCTCTGGGGAAGGGCTCATCCCACTCCCACTGACAGGAGAATGCAGCCACAGGAAGAACATGGGAAGCTCAGCAGAACCTAAGCTCCACCCATTCCAGCCAGGAGACCTTGTTAGGAAGGGTCTAAGCTTTCTGAACCTCAGTGTCCTTATCACTAACATGTGAATAATGCAACCACCTCATAGGGTTATTTAGGCCAGCCTGTATCAGGGGCAGTTAGGCAAGCCAAGGCTAGTAGGAGGTCTGGCTACTGGTCTGCCTACTAGTCTCCTTTGTGCTTGGGTCACTTTGTCTCCTTGTAGAGGTTGCTGTGTACCAGGGACAATGGTGACTGCTCCATGAAGCAAAGAGCTGACTCAAACCTCAACTCGGCCATTGAGTCCCCCATCTCTTACCTCACTTTGTGTCTTTGGGGTGATTTACAGTCTCCCTGAAACCTTGTGAGGCCACCCAGACAAGTAGTATTGTCTTAACCCCAGTTTAAAGCTGAAGTACAAAAGGTTTAGAGAGACCAAAGATACAGATATATAATGCAGATAGGGTTCCCTGGTGGCTCAGACAATAAAGAATCTGCCTGTAATGCAGGAGATCTGGGCTTGATCCCTGGGTCGGAAAGATCCCCTGGAGAAGGGAATGGCAACCCACTTCAATATTCTTGCCTGGAGAATTCCATAGACAGAGGAGCCGGGTGGACTACAGTCCATGGAGTCAAAAAGAGTTGGACACAACTGAGCAACTAACACTAACTAACCTAACACAAATACCTGTAACACAAGGCAGAAAGTGATGCGTGCCTTTAGTGTCAACCTCAAGATATGCAAATTAAGAGCTATGTGTATTTTCATGGAGGTGCGAGGACCCTGGGTTTGGAGTCCGTCCAGGTAGAAATGCACTGGGTACTTATAGACATGTGTTTTCTCTAATTATTATCTGTGCTGATGTGAGCCCATGTCTGGTGTAGCCACTGCTTTTCCAAAACTCATGTGTGTCTTTGCAAAACCTTCACTCTGCCCCCCTGAGCTAGTAAGAAACCCAGGATTAGCCCCACTTTATAAAAACTGGAGAAACTGAGGCAGTGGGCTCTGGAGGGACTTGTCCAAGGTCACATCTGCAGTGAAGCAGCCACCCATCAAGGCGCATTCCCTAACTGACCTGAGGCATCGGGTCCAGCTCAGCCACGGCCTCGGACAACATGGCTGGTGGCCCCCGTCCCTCTGTTCCCCGCCCTGGGTGCTGTCCCAACAGCGGGAGGGTTGGCCCCACTGTTGCAGAGGCAGGGGCCCCAGAAGCACACTAGGTGGATTCTTGGCTACGCCTCACCCTGAGTGCTCAGGTGCCAGTAAAACAAGCCACATGCTTAGATTGCCAGCCAAGCAGGACACTGAAAAATGAGGGAGATGATGTTAGGAAACAGTTTGCTTAGGAAAAATAGTCCTCATGGGAAAAACCAGAATTGCATTTGCCTTCCTTATATCCATTTTATTTCTTTTACATTGGAAAACCTTCTCTGCTCTTTGGGCCTCTAAATATTTGTATTTGGCCCTGAATGGGGGCAGTCTCCATCTCCATTTGCTCCCCTGCAAAACTGAAATAATTCAGCCATCCTGCAGCACTTCTCGGACCGACTGAGTGGAATCATTCAGGGAAGGGGCACAGAGGAGCACCTGGCTCCCAGTGGGTGCTCTGCCCGCCAGCCTCTCCTTGTTCTCCTGCTTCCCCGTCTCCGCTGCTCCCTCCCGGGCCTGAATTAACTTTTCTTTTTTTACCCTGCTGTGGGAATGTCTTTGCCTGGCAACAGAGGCGATCTGTATCTCTCCCCATAGAGAAAGCAGCCATGAGAGCCCTCAATAGGTTTTCCTTTCTGGACACAATGCTGGCTTTGTTAAGGGGGCCCTCGGGGCTGCAGGTCATACCCAAATGTCCCTGAGAATTTACCCAGCCCTGGGTTCTCTGCTTGGCTTGACTGCATCCCTGGATTTGCTTTGGGATTCACTGAACTCTGTGTTTCTCCAGACCCATGTGAGGTCAGCAAATCCAGGGTCATGTGGTTTTAGCCGAAGGGCTCTTGCTGGGCCACTTGAGGCTCTGGAAACATCCCAGGAAGCAGCCCTGGCTATGCTAGGGAGCATCACCCTTTGTTCCACCCCATGGAGCCCACCAGGCTCCTCTGTCCAGGGGTTCTCTAGGCAAGTATACTGGAGTGGGTTGCCATTCCCTTCTCCAGGGGATCTTCCTGACCCAGAAATCAAACCTGGGTTCTCCTGCATTGCAGATTGTTTACCGTCTGATCCTGCAACAAATAGTTTGATCTTTGGGATGGTGATCTAGGTGCTAGGTACTGGTTTACGCACTTACGGTCTATAACTAATTTAACCCTCAGAACACCCAGTGAGATGGATTTACCTCTGAGGCCCATTTGATGTAAGGATTATAGTGCTCACATCAGAGGAAATGTGAGATGAAACGAGATAATCCATAGACAGTCTGGAACGCTGTCTGGCACAAGTGCTTAATAAATCAGAACAATGACCTCCCATTTTATAGAGGAAAGTGCCAAGGTTTGCAGAGGTCGAGAACCTTCTGAAGGTTAGAGAATCCAGGTCTGCTGGTCCCAGGCCCTGAGGCTCCCTGCCTCTCCCCTGAGGCTCTGAAGGAGAAGGTGTGCTTGAGAAAGAGGAAACCCTGTCCATGGGCTGCTGGGGTGATACACTCTCATCACAACCCAGCTTTCAGAATGGGCCTCTGATGGGAGGAAATCCTGTCTTCACACCCAGATGTTGGAGGGAGATGGGGGGCTTCACCAATCTAAAACTGCCGGTGTAGGTGGGTGGCCCCTGGGCAGCATCTCCTCTGTGGCAGCTCGCCTGCTAGCTCCTTGGGGAGCGAGCCCCGTGGCAACTGAACTGCCCTGGAAGCACGGAGTAAACTAACAGCTAAGAACACAATGAGATGACCATGAGCTGGAAGAAACCCCAGCCAGTTTCCCAGGCTGCCGCCTGCTGGACAGAAGGTGGGCACGGGGTGGGGGGCGGCTGGCAAAGAGCATTTCCTTAGGGTAGAGACAGTTGAAGAGCAAAGGATTTGGTGTTAGACTGATAAGGGTTTGGGTTCCTGCTCCGCTGTTAACTCTTTAACGTGGAGGAAGCCCCATAACACCAAAGCCTTGGGTTCCTCATTACAGCTGTCCCTCATTCCTTGGTGTCCATGGAGCGCTGGTTTCGGGACCCCACCTCCCTTGCAGATGCTGAAGCCCCTTCAAGTATAAAATGGCACAGTACAATAGACCCTCCGGATCCGTGGGCTCCACATTCAATGGCTCCGACCAACCACAGAATTCAACCCGGGTTCTCCACGGTTGGTTGTGTTTTCAGATGTGGAAGGCTCGGATACAGAGGCCCCCAACTGCACATACTAGGGCTGCCAGAAGGAGCTACATTCTTGAAGTGATGAGGATGATGTCTGCTATTGTCAGTGGTGCTATCAGCATAATGACAGTGTCCAGAGCAGGTTGTCAACCCCGGCTGCAGCTAGAATCAACTAGGGAGTTCCTGAAAAAGACCAGTGGTCGGGGCCCCATCCTGGACCAGCGGGTCAGAACCCCTGGGCTGGACCCACATGCAGTGGCTGAGGCCCGCGGGCCCAGGAGTTCCCAGGCTCCCTTCCCAGCCAGCAGTCTCTGACTTGCCATCTCTTCTCCTAAGGGCTCCTTGACTTTTCCCTCCAGGCGTGAACATGACCCCTTAAGGTTTAGGGGGAGGGTCTTGGCACACGCTGAGGGCTCACTCAAGGGTCTCTGTTTGTTGGGCAACCCACCCCTTAGCTTCTTGTCCGTCATGGCCCCTGGTACTCTTCTCTGGCCAGTCCCAACCCAGGGCAGCACTGGACTCCCCTGCCTGCTGTCCAGCCTTAAGCAATTTGGGCTCAAAGCTGTTCTGAGCTCCTGCCAAAGAGTCTGGTTTTCCTTCCAGCTTATTCTCTTCATTCTCTGGCTCACTGTGGGCTCCAGAGGGGGCTGTGGAGAGGGGCGTTAGCCTCAGCCTCTCAATGCTCAGGCTTGCTTATCCCACCCACCCCTCCAAGTCACGGAGGTGAAAAGAAAAGGACCAAGGACAGATTTGATATTTTAAGTTCAACTGAAATCCCACTTCCTCCCAAAGGTCTTCGGATTCTGCATCCGTAAAAATCTCTCCCTGCCATGAAATTTCCTTGATTGCCCCTCCACCATGACTCACCCCAGCATCTGCTTTGCTGTGGGCGGGAGGTGTTGATCTGCCCACAGCATCCCTGCATTATGACTGTTCTCGCTTCCACCAGGTATCTCCTGGAACAGGATTTCCCGGGCATGAGGATTGGGCCGGAGCCAACCACTGACTCCTTCATTTCGGTGATGCACGGCGAGGTGGAGGGCATCATCCCCGGGAACGCCCTGGTGGTGGATCCTAAGAAACCTTTTCGGAAACTGAACGCCTTTGGCAATGCCTTCTTGAACAGGTGGGTACAGAGGGAATGCACGTATCCTGGGTGCTCTCTTTTCTCCTTAGAGTATGAAAGGGCAGGGCAAGGTCTTGGGAGACCGTGTATCTTTTCCAGACCTGGAATCTCTCTTGATTGTCCCTTTCTTAGTGGGAATGAAACCCCCATTGACTAGGGATATGGAAGCTGCTAACACTGGCATGATTTCTCCTGATCAAGTTGGGGGAGGGATCCAACTAGTTAAATCCCATCTCTAATCCGCACCTCCCTCCAGGAAAAGAAGAGAGGGCTGCCCTCTGTAGTTCCCAGCTTTTGCCTATCCTATGGAAGGGCTTTTCAGCCAGCTAGAAGGAGGCAGAGGACGGTTCCTCCTGTTTTGAACATTGTTTTTACTTGGGGGCAGGGACCCTGCACTTAAGGTGGAAGCCCTGGCTTTGATCACTGTCCCTCCTACTAAACTCACTGTGTGACCTTGGACAAGTTCCCTCCCCTGAGACAAGTCAGCCTGTAAACACCAGGGTCACTGGGTCAATTTGAGTGGAAGAAACTCTAGTGGCTGCTCCGAAAGCTGACCCGGGCCTGCCCGTTACTCTGCTTAACTAGAGTGTAGGCTGATCCCCTGATCAGACTGATAATGTAGATCCACACCACAATTTTGCATGCATATCGCATTTAAAAAATTTTTAAGCTACTTTCTATAATTGAAGGCATTTAGAGTAAAGGTAAAGACTATGGGCTTGGGTTAAGAACCCATCTAATAGCACCATGCTCTTAGATAACCTAACTGGTCTGTGTCTCACTTTTCCCATCTGTAAAATAGGATAAGAGTAAATGTCCTCCTCCAAGGCAAGAGGACTTTGTGAGAAAGTTGGCATTTGACACAGATATTCAATGATGAGTGAAGTCACATGCAAAGGGTTAAAAAAAGGACATTTCAGGCAGAGAAAACTGAAAAAAAAAATGTGTATATATATGTGTGTGTATATATATAAGCAGAGAGAATTCAAAGAACGTGGATTAATTCAGGAACACTGTGATTTCTCTGCTGGAGCCGCCACAGCTGAGTGACAGATGTATACATGAACTGTTGGCTGGGGACCAGCCAGGCACGTCCCCTGGGAGGAAAAACAAGGGGCAGGGCAGGGCAGGGAGTTGGGGAGGCCCTTCCATGTACCACCAGCTTCACTGCAGCCACGTACAGGATGGCTACACCCCGGGTGCCTGCTTCTCATCCTTGTACTGCCCAGGGGTCCTATTTCTCCCCTGACATCTCCCTTCCCCTTCTCTGGGGGTGTCCCAAGCCTTTTCCAGGCACCTCAGCCTCCTCTTGCAGTGGATGACCTTGCTTCCCATTCTAGAGAAGATGGAAGCCCGTATCCATGGGTTTCCTGCAGTTGGTTTGGTTCCAATCTGTCCATAAGTGGAGCCTGTTTGCATCGGTCCTCCTCCTCCGTGCAGCCCAGAGAACTGCAGCCTCTTTTACCCTCAGGTCTGCCGCTTCCGCACCCCCCAGCCAGGAACGGCTCTGTCAGTTACTCCTCTTCCTGACAGCTCCACCTTCCCTTGGCTCCTTTACTACAGGGAACTATCTTCCTGAGAACCCTGCAGCAGGCCCTACTAGCTCTTACCCCCTCACTTTCCTTCCACAGCCAAGTTTCTGGGCTTCACCTCCTCACTCATCCCTGTCCCCCACCCTGTGGAACACGGCTTCCCCATCACAGCTGCCCATGTGAACATTGTCCGTGACCTCTATGTGATAAGCCGTGAGCACTTTCGGTCCTCACCCCACCCCATCTCTCAACCACCATCCCCTCTCAGCTCCTTGGCCTCCTCCTATCTCCCTGGCAGATCCTCTGCAGTCTCCCCTGGCCCCGTTTTGCTCTGGCCCCTATGACCTGGTATCCTCCTCAGCCCCCTGCCCGTCTCACTCCATGCTCCTGGCCTGGGTGATGCTCAACCAGAGCCCTGGCCCCAAACACCAGCCCCATGTGCCTGACCTCCTGGTCACCAAGGGACAGCAGCCCTACTCAAACTGGTTTCAGCAAAATGTGGAATTTATTGAGGAATGCTGGAGTGTGCCTTAGAACCTATGGACAAGAATCTGGCTGGGCCCAAGACATAGAAGAAACCATGGGCTCTAATGGGACAGGGGCCACACCATGGACTATCTAGCACAGTGCCAGAAAACAGCACATGCTTTGTAAGTATTTACCAAACTGATCTGGAAAAGCTGACAACCACCATATCAGATTGTATCACTCTTTTGCTTAAAAAGTTCCAATGGATTTTTGCCACCCTTAGTATAAAATCCACATTTCTTAATGTGGCTTTCAAGGCCCTCATAATCTGGCCCCTACCTCCCTGTCTGGCCACGTCTCTAGCTGCTCCAGCCTCTGGTTCTCATCTCAGTGATAGTGTCCCCTGGCCTGGTGCCTACACACACACACACACAGACACACACACACAAGTACGCACACACACACACATGCTCCCCTCCCCCCTCTAATTTCCATGTGGCATCTCCACATGCTTCTATTAGTTTCCTAGGACTGCCAGAACAAATTATCATGAGCTAGGTGGCTTTAAAATAAACATTGACTCATAGTTCTGGAGGCTAGAAGTTCAAAATCAAGGTGTTGGCAGGGTCATGCCCCCTCTGAAGCCCATAGAGGAGAGTCTTTCCTTGCTTCTTCCAGCTTCTGGTTACTCCAGGTATTTTGTTTGTATCAGAATAATTCCAATCTCTGAGTCCATCTTTACATGGCCATCTCCACTTTGTGCATGTCTGTATCTTCACCTAGCTACACGCATACACATACACACACACACACACACATGCACACCCTGGCTTCCTGCCTGCACCCCTGTCCTCCCAGCAAAGCTGGTCACCTTTTGAGGTCTCACTTCAGGTTTTGTCTCCCCTGTGAGGCTTCCCGGACTCTCTTTCCCATGCATCCCCCTCCTCACCTGACCTGCATCTCTGCAGCCACCTCACTGGAGAGCAGAGGCTCCTTTACCTGTCTGTTCCCAAGACTGTGGGACCGTGAACTGGAACTGATGGTCAGACACCTTGTTGACTTCGACCAAAAATGGCATTTAAGAGAGAAGGCTTGAAGTGAGAAGGATCTGGCTTAGGTTTACCAGTTTTTATTTGGAGACTTTGGGATATAACACTGGAAATGCTTTCTTGATTAAGGCTTGAGAAGGAAATGGCAACCTACTCCAGTATTCTTGCCTGGGAAATCCCATGGATAGAGGAACCTGGCGGACTACAGTCCATTGGGCCACACAGAGTCAAACACGACTGAAGCGACTTAGCATGCACATACGCTATCCTAATAGCAATGTTTGGTATTTAGACAGCCTCCTAAAAGCCCACCTAAGCATTCCTGCGTGGTATGGCCCATTCTTCAAGTCCAGTTGTAGTGTCTCCTCCTCCAGGAAGTCTTCCTTCCACCTTGGATCTCCTGAGTCCTTCACATGACCTCTTGGGGGTGCTGGTCCCATGGCACCCATATCATGGTTGTCCTTGTGCACACCCCCACTATTCTACCAGACTGTGCTCCTGGGGGGGGACAGGGATCGAGGGCTGGACATCCTGGTGTCCCTACCAGCAGGGGCCACAGACATAGGCCCCTTAGAATGCCCCCAGGAGCTTCCTCCAAGTACAGATCCTGGGTCCACTGTGGCGGCTGCTCTAACTTGAGGCTGGGAGTCTGCATGGAAAGGTGGCTGAGCATCGGAACCTCTGCCCAGGGCAGGAGAGGTTGGTATGGGACCAAAACGAGGGTGCCTGAGAGGCAAGGGCAGAATAGCGGCTCACCACGGGTCTCTTCCCACCCGTGCAGGTTTGTGTGTGCCCAGCTGCCCAACCCTGTGCTAGAAAGCATCAGCGTCATTGACACACCAGGCATCCTCTCCGGGGAGAAGCAGAGGATCAGCAGAGGTAAGTGAGGCACCTGGTAGGCTTGGCCCTGGCTCTGTGTTGTGTTTTTTCCAGAATGTTCTCTGGCTTCTATACCAGGATAGAGGTTCCTGGGGCCTTGCTGTCTCCTGATGAGTCAGTGCTGCCTCATGTGCTATGTGGGGTGGTCCTAGGCTACCACCAGAGTTCAGGTCCATTGTCACTCAGGAGCAACTGGCCTCAGGCTTCTCATCTGTGAAATGGACATATCAGCGTTAGCCTTACTCACCTCATTGCGTTTCTTCCTGGGCCAGACCTTGGCTTGTTCTGAAGGTCCTGCTGTCCCTGCCCCGGGAGCTGGCAGCTCTGCAGGGGAGGCAAGTGCAGGCTGAGGACTTCAGCTAATAGCGTGAGGATGACAGTGTGCTTTGAGGTGTGAGAGCAGGGAGCTGGGTACATGAGAGCACTTGAAAACTGCTCATTCCAGCAGATGTGGGTGACTGCTCATTGAGGGAGGTCACTGGCATGGGGGGTCAGGAACCTGAACTCAGTAGCCAGACCACCAGTGTTCTGAGCCTGCCTCTAACACTTCCTAGCAGGGTGACCTGGCAGGTTTCTTTCCTTCAGCTGCCTCATCTGTAGAGTAGGGGACATAATTCTATCTACTTTCTAGGGTTGTTTGAGGATTAAAAGAAATAACACAAGTAAAAAAACCTCCTGTCTGGCACGTAGCAAATGCGCGGTAAACATGATTTCTTACCAGTCATCACCACCACCAGCATCATTGGGTTTTTCCTAACTCTAAAACACTAGATGGATAGTGCAAAAGTCTTAAAGCTCCTGACTGTGCTCCCGGCCTCTCCAGCTACACCAGGCTGCGTGCCCCAGGCGGCCCCTACCCCTTCTGTGCTGATGCTGTATTTCTGGTAAGAAAAGCTGATGAAGCCATGCCCACCCCAGTCCTGGAGCTGGGAGCTGGGCAGGAGCCAAACCAGCACTCAGAAGGCAGCTTCTGGGAAGGGAAGGCTTTGCACAGGCAAGAGTTCTGTGGGTGACAGAGAACTGACCTTCGGTGACGGCCCGCCTTCCTACCACATGTGCCTGGGGTGAGGTGCATATATAGTGGTGCAGGGGCGAGGCGGGCATAGAACCCACAGCCCCAGGGCAGGGGGTGCAGAGGGAGGGGCGTCTCACTCCCTCCCTCTGGTCTACCTGCCTTTTCAAAGCACTCTGTTCAGGGCCCCATAGTGGGGTGCAGGGAGCAGCTTGGGCAGCTGCCTTGCTTCTATTTGTTTCCCTAATTATTCCCTTCCTCCTGACCAGTCGCTACCATCATTAAGGCTTCCTCTAGGCTCATCCCGAGTTTAGGCCTAAAGGGAATTTACACAGACAGCCTGTGTCTTCTCCAGGAAGAGAGCAGACAAAGTTCTCCCCGTGAACTCCCCAAGGGTTGGGTGGCTACATTCCTGTAAGTGCAGCCTGATTGGGGGTCCAGAGAGGATTCCAGCCTTTGGGTTTCCAAGGGCACTGGACTGGGAGTTCAGAGCATTGGGTTTTAGAACCTGTGGGTCTCAGTAGGTCACATTTTCCCCTGAGTCATCATGTCCCTGTGAGTAACAAAGGGTAACGATACCCATCACTTGACCTCATGATGTCCACAGACAGTAATGGAAACTTGAACATCAGCTCTGGAACTGGATCACAGTGAGCTCCTTTCTTTCATCTTTATCTGACACCCAGGGCTGCCCTATTAAACAGCACCAGGGCAATCTATCAATACAATGGCCTTCCTTGCAGTTGTGCAGTGCACTGCCTGTGCAACTGTACATGGCAGCCCTGCTTCTAGAGATGCCTGCCTTCCTCAGCTTCTGTTCCATTCCATTCTTTTCCTATTCCTCTACCTTTTCTCTTGACTTTTTCTTTGGACCTCAGTGGCTGCTCTACAGTAAACTGGGGGCTCAGTTTTCCTGCCTGCCCTTCCTATCCCCTTCCCACCCCATGCTGACTACCACCAGGTCTCACCCCACTTCTGGGAGAAGTGATAGCCCAGTGTGTGTCTCTGCAGACCAGTTTGATCTCTGCCCTCCTGAGCCTAGATTATAAATGCAGCTGCTAGCAAAGTAGCCTGGGATAAAAACAAGAGCTGAGAGCTGAGCTGCCAGTCCTTCATCATCAGCCTGGGGCAGGGCTGACCTCAGCACTGCACAGAGACCAGGAAAATAGGGGATGGGGATTGGATACCCTCAGATATCAGGGGCACCCCAAATAAGGAAAGTTTCTAGTATGAAGACCCCCCCCATCCTTCACAATCAGCCATAGAATTCGGTAGTTCAGTGTATACCTATATACATGTAACCCCACTATCTATATTCATCACACCCCTCCTCCACACACCCCTCCATGCACTCACACAGGTGTGTGCACAGAACCAAACACTCTTCTGTGGCCTTTTGCCTGGGCTCTCAGAACTCTGGGTTTGGCCACAGCACAGATTCAGTGCTTCTTGCCTTCCTGCATCCCATGGCCAGGATAGTCCATGGATAGCCCAGGAGGCGCACACATGACTGAGGTGGTGAGTCAAGCCTGAAATCCAGCCACATTCCACTCACTGAGCCTCATGCCAGGTTCAAGGCTGTGTCTCACCAGGAAAACAGGGCATCATCATCACATTTACACTGAGCCTCTTCTGGGCCGAGGCCTGGTGTGCCACTTCTGCCAGAGGCCCCTCCCAGGCCTCAGACTTCACAGGTGGAGCACTCAGGCGCCAGGCCCAAGCTGGGCCAAGTGTGGTCCTTGGTGAGGGTGTGCCCCCTCTGTCCGGATCTGGAGATGCCTTGGGTGTCTTGTGGGAGAGCGGAAGCAGGGACATCCGGGAACCTGAACCCGGGAAGTCCCAGCCCACACTTGTCTCTGGATGCAGATGCTTTCGGGTGGGCTGGAGAGGGGCAGGGGAGGCAGTTGCTGGAAGTGACAGGATGTGTCCAGCCCGGGACTCATTACTGGGAAGGAGCGAGGATGCTGCGGAAGAGGAAGGCTCCAGAAGCCTGAGTGTCCTCACACTTGGGAACCACATTTCCTGTCCACCTCCCAGCTAGAAACCCCCACAGGCCCCACCTTAGAAAAGCAACCCCATGGTGCGCTGCACACATCACTCCCAGCGGACCCCATCAGGGCCGGAGCGGGAAAATACTTGCCCAGGTCACACAGCCGGGATGGGAACTCTGGTCTCCTGCTTCCCTGTCCAGTGGCTTTTCAGCACATTAGCATGGCCTGCCTGCCCAGGAGGAGCTCAGAGAAGAGGAAGGGGGCACTCTCTCCTCTGCAGTTTTCCGCTGGGGACCCCGGAGGGTCAGGGCCGATCCTCACAGTCTCCTGTCCCTGGCCTGTTCCTGGCACCCTCACTTAGGGGCCTCCGGGTCCCCGGACCACACACCGTACATACACACCTGTAGGGTTGTCACATACCAGGGTGGAGTAGCAGAGTCCCGAGTCCCTTCAAAAGGGTGCACGGACACCTTGTGGCCACCTGGGAGGCCTGGGACAAGGCTGCTGGGCTGCTTTTCAAGATAACTTCTGGGAGGCATGTAGTGTGGCCTTTGTCATCTGAACTGATCCCACACTTTGCAAACTGATACCTTCTCATTTCTCTTTCTCTAAGATGTCTTTAAATCTTGACAGATTCTGGAACAGGACCTTTTATGGACCCACCTCAAATAAGTGCCTGGTTGCAGGGCTCAGCGCCCGGAGCTCCAGCCTTGCGGGGCTCTGAGCCAAGAAGGGAACACAGAGGGGAGTAAGGATCTGGGTCCTAGCCCCAAGTTTACCACCACCTGGCTATGTGAGCTCAGGCGAGCCCCTTCACCTCTGTGTTCCCTGTCCCTTCCCTGTTAGATGTGTCTGCCTGTCTACCTCCTGGCCCATGGAGAGTTATGAGAGTCAAATGAGACTGTGAGGCTGAAAATACCAAGAAATGTGCTGCCTTGTCAGCACCCTTGCACTGCCTCTCAGCTGTGAAGGAAGCTGGTTGATGACTAAGGAGTTGCTGCACTTATTGTTGTTTGTCTCATTGATTTCCTCCTGCCTAGAATTACTTAGAAATGCTTTCTTTCCAGTGCTCTGGAGCCTGGGGTGGGGCGTGGGTCTGCAGGCTGCCCAGGCTCTGCTCCGGGGGCCTGCTCACCCACTCTCCCAGAGGAGGCAGATTTGCTACCTGTAATTCCAGGACGGCCAGCTTCACCATCAGTCTTCCAGAGCTTGAATCTCCCACCAACCACTAGTCCACATTTCATGAGCCCCAATTAGTTCTGGGCCCTTCCCATGGCCCTCCTGTAATCATGGTTCTACCATTGATCCCTCACCAGTCAGTCATTTTTATCCGTTTTACAGCTGAAAAACTGAGGTTCAGACTTGCCTAAATCCACACAGAAACTAAATGGGAGAGCAGCCCATTCCCCTTTCCTGAGCAGGTCTACTCCGTGCTTTTCTGATGCTCCCATTCCTGGATCTGCATGATCTCAGTCTACAAAACTACTTAGATACCCAGCCTGGAGCCGGCGAGGCTCTATAGCCAGGAGCAGGGAGGCTGAGCTCCAGAGAGAGCCGGCAGTCATTGTTTGACTCTCATTTCCTCGCAGCCACACCTGGGGAGGAAGCTTTCTACTCATTCCCCTGCTGGTAATTTGATAGCCAGCCCTGCCAGAACAAGCAGAGTTGGCAAAAGCGGAAGGATGAAGAGGAGGCCTCGGTGCTTCTGAAATTCTAGAAAGGGTTTCCAGAAGCCATCTGCCTGCCCTCAGGCAGGAGAAGGCTTCATATGGGCACCCAGGACATCGAAGACAGCAGCCCCCAGCCTTCCTTCCCCCGATTAACAAGCAAAGAGACCAAGGACCAGAGAAGGAAGGCTTCTTGCCCCAAGACACACAGCAAGTTGATAGCTGAGCGGAAACTAGAGGTGGGCGTGTCCAGACCAGTGCTCCTCAGATGACCCCTTCAGAGCACACCCAAGTCATGGAATCTCGGGCTTGGAGGAAGCTCCTCATAGAGGGGCAGAGCCATAGGAGCAGCCAGGGTCACAGGCAGTCTCACCTGCATCCTCGTCGTCGACTGGATTCTCACAGCCAGCCTCTGGCAGGGTCAGGTGGATTCCAATTCAGAAACCAGGAAACTGAGGCCCAGGGATGGCTTGGTCACTGTCCCTGGGATGTAAAAGGCAGACCAGGTATCACATTTTGGTTCTTAGCAGCACGTGCTTATAAAGCCCCTACTGTGTGCAGGGGACCGTGCTGAGCGCAGGGAAGCAGAGGAGGATGAGCAGGCCCTGCCCCGCCAGCTCCCAGTGCAGCGGGGGGAGGATGCATCCTGATGGTTCCCTGGGTCAGCCGAGAGGCCGGCGCCCGCCTGAGGGCACCTGACCCAGCCGTGGGGACAGGCATGGCCCTGTTCTGGCAGCACTGGCCCGGTGTCGTCCCTCTCCTGCCCCTCCCCCTGCGGGGTCCAGTCAGGCTTCTGGGAGTTGCCCCGCCCACTCCAGGTCTTTGCAGCTGAGCCTCCTTGTACAAGGCTACCATCCTTGTGGACTGGCGAGGGCTCAGAGGCCGGGGGCCTCTTCTCTGTAGCTTCGCTGGCCCCTTCGATCTCCCTAGCCCGTGGAGGGGTGGCTGGAGAGCTGGGCTTAAAGCCAGAAAACCTGCGCTCTAGTCCTGGGCCCTGGGCAGTCTCAGCGGCTTGCTTTGAGCCGTGTCATCAAGTGTCCAGGACTAGCCACTCTGGCTGCCCAGCTGACGGTGAGCAGTTGCCACCAGCAGCCACATGAGGTGTGCTGAGCAGTGAGGGCTGAAACCTGGCACACAGGAGGGAGGGACATAGGGAAGGGGCAGCCTGCTCTTTGCAGCCGCCCTCCCCATAGCCGGCACCACCACCGCCAAAACCTTGTCCAGCTAGATTTGGGAGCGGGCCTCAGCAGAAGGGCAGAGGCCTCTGAGCCCCACTGCCCTCCCCAGCCACGGCGGAGGGCAAGCTTGCTGGTTCCAGGCACCACAGCAGCAAGGTCGCGACCTGTTTTCCAGGTTGTTGGGGCACTGGGGCTCGGAAGTCAGTTTGCCTTGATTTTCTGAGCCCTCTGCCCCCCTCCTGCCTATGACTCTGAGGGGTTGCCTTCTGGAGGTGAAGTGAGAGCCACCCTCCACCTGGCTGTGCTGAGGATGATTAAAAATAGCCAGAGCCAGCCCTTGGAAGGGATGGGGGAGGGAGTGGGTGCAGGCTGCAGGCCCCCCTGGAGCAGGCGGGCAGGGAGCTCAGGGCTCAGTGGAGCTGCGAGTCCCTCCTGGGCACAAGGAGGGGAGTGGGAGGCAGGGGGCTCACAGGCGCAGGACCGCCGCCCACAGGACCTGTGTAGGGTGCCCAGGGCCCTGTAGCCGGGTCTAGTCCTGAACAACCCCTCCCCAACACACACACACACACACACACACACGCACACCAGCGATTGACTCTCCCCTCGTCTCTGAGTCTCTCCTCTGAAAAGTGGGACTGTGCCTGCCTCAGAGGGTGGTGTGGGGGTGAATTGAGGTCGTGATGAGAACTGAATTGAAGTCTGAGGCTCTCACAGTCCCTCCGGGGGATTCTGCTGCACTCGCGCTGAGGACCTGGTTACAGGTGAGCAGAGCTGCTTGCCTCTCACTCAGTGACCCTCCCTGGTCTCTAATCTTCCTCTGTGAGGCAGGGAGGGAACGGCTGGCTTTTTCCTTTTGGCTCAGTCTCCCACTCAATGGTGGCAAAGAGCTCTGGGACCCCAAGGTCTCTGCCTGTAAAACCCTGTGGTGTTGGGAGCCAGGGTCTTTGAGCCCACCCAGAACCTAAGGAAGGGCTCCTACTACCCTGCCAGCGGTGTGGCAGCGGGGGGCGACAGAAGGCCTAACACCTCCATCCTTATCCCAGCGCTGCTACTCCTGGGCTGTGTGCCCTCGAGCAAGTCACTTGACCTCTCTGAGCCTCACATCCCCATCTATTGCCCTTTATATGGAAGAGGAGACTGAGAGGTGAAGCTGCTTCCTCTCTAGCTGCTAGGTGAGCTGAGCATCTCTGGTCCTTAAAAATTTATTATCTAGATACTATTCGTCTGCCCATTTATAGATGGAGAAACTGACTCGGAGACAGTTGGTAACTGGCTCAAGGCCAAATAGTGAAAAGATGGAGGAGCCAGAGTTGAACCCAGATCTGACTTCCAAGACCATGTTATTTCCAGTGCACCGCCGCCTCACCCCAAATCCCTACCCTTCACCCCAAAGGCCCCACCCCCTAACTCTGCTCTGCCACAGGGTACGACTTCGCTGCCGTCCTCGAGTGGTTCGCCGAGCGGGTGGACCGCATCATCCTGCTTTTTGACGCCCACAAGCTGGACATCTCCGATGAGTTCTCAGAAGTCATCAAAGCCCTCAAGAACCACGAGGACAAGATGCGAGTGGTGCTGAACAAGGCCGACCAGATCGAGACGCAGCAGCTGATGCGGGTATATGGGGCCCTCATGTGGTCCCTGGGCAAGATCGTCAACACGCCGGAGGTGATCCGGGTCTACATCGGCTCCTTCTGGTCCCACCCGCTTCTCATCCCAGATAACCGGAAGCTCTTTGAGGCTGAGGAACAGGACCTGTTCAGAGACATCCAGAGTCTGCCCCGAAATGCTGCCCTGCGCAAGCTGAATGACCTCATCAAGAGAGCCAGGCTGGCCAAGGTGAGGCTGCTTCCGGGAGAGGGACAGCATGGGCGAGGCCAGTGGTTTGGGGATGGGGTCAGCTGCAAGGAGAGAGGGCTACTGCCTGCAACCCTGAGCTATTGTCTGTCCACGTGAGGATGTCCAGTAGTCACTGTGTTGTGAGCATCAGCCGTGCCCACTCGGAGGGTTGGGCAGGGTAGCGTGGTGGTTACGATGACATGCCCTGGCATCAGATGGCCAGATCAGAGTCAACTCCATAGTTTACTGTGTGATCCCAACCTCAGCAAGGCTCTTAGTTGCTCTGTGCCTGCTTCCACATCTGTGAAATGAAAGGGTTAGAAGACAACATAGAATAAAACAGAAAAGCCCTCATCACAGTGCCTGGCGTCCTCACAAGTGCTTTGTTCATGTCAGCTGTTGTTAGTGTCTTCCTCAACAACATCATCACCAGAATTATCATCCCTGTTACTGCCTTGACCTTAACCTCCTCACAAGCTCCCCTTTCCCCACGATCTGGTGAAACAGCTTAGTGCTATAAAAAATGGAAGAGAAAGAGGATAGAAACAAATTATTTCAGAAGTAGGAGCAGGAGGAGGGATTTGTGGGGAAAGATGGGGTGAGAGGTGCCCTGGAGGGAAGGAAAGAACTTGATCTTGATGGTCAAGGAAAGAACTAGAGGTCTTGATCTGAAGGCTTCTCTCTGCCCCTGTTATTCAGGTTCACGCCTACATCATCAGCTCTCTGAAGAAGGAGATGCCCTCCATGTTCGGAAAGGACAACAAGAAGAAGGAGCTGGTGAACAATCTGGCCGAGATTTATGGCCAGATTGAGCGGGAGCACCAGATCTCACCTGGGGACTTCCCCAACCTGAAGAGGATGCAGGTAACCAGGATCTGGGGGCTCCAGGAAAGGGACAAGTTGGCTGAGCAGCTCAGGCTTGGAGTAGGCCACCCTTGGATCTTCTGGGGAAACTCTTCTCAGCCCAGAATCAATAGGCAGGCAGGTGGTCCTAGACCTGCCCTTCCTGCTGGGCTGACACTGGTCCAATAGGTGCCAGACCTGGGCTCTGGGAGAAACATGGAGCCCTGGTGCTCCCAGTGGGCAGTGGTGTTGGAGGGGGCTCTGATACCTTACCCTGTCCCGGTCACCACTGGTTTGGAATCCCCACTACATCATGTGAAACAGGACAAGTCACCTGACAAACATTCTCTTGGCCCTTCGTTGCTTAAGTTTACTGCTGAGATCTGCCTTGGCAGTGATTTGAACATACACCACTGAGAAGCAGAAGTCTGTACAGGAGTTTGTCATCTTTGAGGTGCACCATGGGCGCCTCTCTTGGGCCAGGGTCGGTCACACATAGTTTCGTATGTCCCCCAAAACAACCCTCTGAGGGAGGCATTTCATTCCCCTTTCACAGGTGAGCAGACTGAGGCTTACAAGTGTAATTAACCTGCCTATGGTTTTAGTAATGTTTACATAAGCTGCAAATAGAAACCCCAGGAGCTGTCCAAGGTCTAAGCGAAAACCTACCACACCCTGCTAACTGGATCCTCTCTGACCTTCTGTCTCTTGTCTACATGTTGAGGCTACAAAAGCACCACCTTATATGGATACTGTGAGCATAAATCAGATTAATATTTGTAAGGCAGTTAGCATGGCCTGGCACAGACTATGCTGTTTAAATGCAGTAGCAAGTTAGGTGAGATTTCACCAGTAGAGGAGGCAGGGAGATGACCACAAGGAACCTACCTCTGCATGATTTTTGCAACTTCCCATGATTCTGTAATTATTTTAAAAGGAAAAGTTTTCAAGAATCAGGGGATTAGAAAAAATAGCAGAAGTAGTAGTAATATTGCTTTTGCTCTTGTTGCTCAGAGGGTATCAGAACATCAGTGTAGTCCCAAATATATGCATTTTTGCTTTCCTACCTAGTAAAAGAAAAAGAAAGAAAAACATAGTCGTCCAGAGTATGCATTTGTCCATGTATCCATTCGTTCCTATAACTATCCACATCGAGCCAGTCACTTGTTTCAGAATTGTTTTCACATAATTTGGGTTTCAACTTTCAGTTTCTCTTTCTGTTAAGAATTTAATGATCTGTAAGCAAACTTTGGGGAAGATGACATTTGAAAGGGATCACATGACTTTTTAATGTGAGGAATTCTTTTGCAACACAGATGGTTTCACCTTCTCGCTTGTTTGCCCACCTGATGTCAGGTTCTGTTAGGGATGCTGGTTCAATATGTAAATGACTGTACTGTGGGGACGTATGTGTGGGCTGATGGAGTACTCATTGTGACCCCTGGAAGACACTGGGACCCCTAGTTGGGAGCCCACAAAACACACCTCAACATGGACAGGCTGGGAGAGACAGAGACCTGGGGAGGCTGTGCCTAAGGGTAGGAGAAAGAGCTTGTCTGTTCCACCCTCCACACCCCTCCCAGCCCTACCCTGGAAGGGAGGTGAAGATGCCCAGGCTCACACTTGGTCTTGAAATATAGCCATGGGTGTTTTCTAAATTTTTGTGTAGTGTGCTTGTCCTGAGACTGTCCCCTGTAAACTGGCCTCCTCCCAGTGTCCTGAGATTGCTGTGGCCAAAGCCAGGGTGGGAGCCGAAAGCTCTCATCTTGTCATTATAGCAGCCAAGGAGAATCTGGGGATGTTTGAGACCTGGGACCTTTAAAAATGGCAAAGACATGCAAAGCAGAACACATTTCTTTTACCATGTAGTGTGGTGGTCATGGGAAGGCAAGGAGGGGAGCTTTTATAAAACTTGCCTACCTGCTCCTGCCTCCTGAGTCAGAACCCTCAGGGAGAAGCTGATCATTGAAAAATCTCTCCAGATGATCCCTCAAGCATCCTGATTAAGAACCACTGGCTTGGGAATGACCTTTGGCTTCTACTGTGATTTATTTCTCATTGCCTGTGCCTCCCTTTTTCCTTCCTGAATGGTGATAGAATGTGATTTTCCACTCTCAGAAGGTCACAAGGAAGAGAATGAGCTCATGTAGTGGAGTGTGTTTTCAAGTGTAACCCTTCTTGAAGTAGAGACCCACATGACTCAGTCTCAGAAGGGTGGAGCGTTCAAGAACCACTCACTGTTCAATCAATAGCCAAAAGGAACTTAGAAATTTAATGACTGTTGTCCCTTGGTATGCACATGGGATTGGTTCCAGGACCCTTCACAGATCCCAAAATCCATGGATGCTCAATGATATAAAATAATGTAATATCCACAAAAGCAGAGCTCTCAGATATGGAGATCTGACTATATTTGCTTCCTAGAACACTACAGGAATCCAAACAGATCAAAGTGAAGTGAAAGTCGCTCAGTCATGTCCAACTCTTTGCAACCCTGTGGACTATACAGTCCATGGAATTCTCCAGGCCAGAATACTGGTGTTGGTAGCTTTTCCCTACTCCAGAGGATCTTCCCAACCCAGGGATCGAACCCAGGTCTTCCATTGCAGATAGATTCTTTACCAACTGAGCCAGCAGGGAAGCCCAAGAATACTGGAGTGGGTAGCCTATCCCTTTTCCAGAGGATCTTCCCAACCCAGGAATCAAACTGGGGTCTCCTGCATTTCAGGCAGATTCTTTACCAACTGAGCTATCAGGAAAGCCCCAAACAGATCAAACCAGTTGTTAAATCTCTTTCTTCTCCAACCCCTGCAATTAGCCTCTCTCCTGAAAAATCCACCAAGAACCAATATGCCTTTTGTCTCTTTCTCTCATATATTTTCTGGGCCCACTGTCTTCTGTCCTCACCTTTTTTCTCTCTCTCTTCCCAGGACCAGCTACAAGCCCAGGATTTTAGCAAATTCCAGCCCCTGAAAAGCAAGCTGCTGGAGGTGGTGGATGACATGCTGGCTCATGACATTGCCCAGCTCATGGTATTGGTGCGCCAGGAAGAATCCCAGCAACCCGCCCAGATAGTGAAGGGCGGAGCGTTCGAGGGCACCCTCCATGGCCCCTTCGGGCACGGCTATGGGGAGGGGGCCGGGGAGGGCATCGATGATGCTGAGTGGGTGGTGGCCAGGGACAAGCCCATGTACGATGAGATCTTCTACACCCTGTCACCGGTGGATGGCAAGATCACGGGCGCCAATGCCAAGAAGGAGATGGTGCGCTCCAAGCTTCCCAACAGCGTGCTGGGCAAGATCTGGAAGCTGGCCGACATCGACAAGGATGGCATGCTGGATGATGAGGAGTTCGCACTGGCCAACCACCTCATCAAGGTCAAGCTGGAGGGGCATGAGCTGCCCAATGAGCTGCCTGCCCACCTTGTACCCCCCTCCAAAAGGAAGGCCGCTGAGTGATGGAAGGCGGGGAGGTCCAGAGCAGGCAGGTGTTAGAGGAGATGGGAGAGGCGATCTCACACACACACACACACACACACACACACACACACAGATGCTGAGACCGGCGATCTCACACATACACACACACAGATGCTGAGACCGGTGATCTCACACACACACACACACACACACACACACACACAGATGCTGAGACCAGCACTGCAAATAGGAGGGAACAAGCATCCCCAGGTTTCCAGGATACATCTCCAAGTGCTCAGAATTAGCTGAAGCACAGAAGCACCCAGAGTCCCAGGAGTCACACCTTAGTCTCCATCCCTCTTTCCCTCCTTGGTCCCACTGCCTGGAAACACACCTTCTCCTGTGGAGGCAGTTTACTTGGCCACAGATGGCCCACCCACCTCCAGATTCCCCATACCCAGAGCAGATGGAAAGGCTTTTCACTTAATAGACAATCCACTTTTTTCTATGCTTTATCCCCACCTCTTTGACTTGTTAACATGAAATCTGCTCTGGGGCCAGGAGATGGGAAGGGAGGGGGGCTTCTGCAGGGAGGGGCGTGAAGGGGGAAGCGTCCTCAGGGAACCAGGCCCCAGACTTGAAGAGACGTAGCTGCAGCCATGAGCCCTTTTCTTTCCCATGCTGAGGCTCTGACTGCCTCAGCAGACCTGGCTTTAAACTTGCTTGCACTTCCTTTCAAAGAATCCTGGAACCAGAGAGAGAAAGGGAAAACTTGGCAGCAAAGAAAGCAAAGAAACTGTCCTGTCATCCGTTGCTCTTGTAGCCAGTCAACGGTGCTTTTATTCCACAGGTTTTGTGAGATTCCTTTTTCCCACCTGGCCTCTGTGTGGATGCTTGTACTTGACACATTTATCCACCCCTTCTGCGTGCCAGGAGCTGCGTCAGGCACTTCATATACCTTATTCCAAGTTGTCCTTAACCACTCTCCAAGGAAGTCTGTGTCAGCCCCTCCCATTTGGGCCTGAGACTCAGTAGAGTTCAGGGGACCCTCCCAGGTCACACAGCTCACATGTGATGGAGCTAGGGCCACAGACTGCCCTCTGCTGTGATGATGCACAGGATCCCTGTGCTTCTGGCTAATGACAAGCTGTGAAGGGTTAGCTGAGCACACAGGCCCCTCACGGGCTCCCAGAGAAGGCTAGCAAGGGAGCAGGGCCAGCCAGCATTTGGTGGGCCATCAGTCTGGCCATCTGTCACAGCACAGAAGCAAACCGTGCCTTCTGGCGATGCGCCCCATGTTCCCAACCTCGCAGAAGCCCAACAGCAGCAGCGGGAATGTGAGCTGGCCTGTTGGGTGCTGTTTGCCTCTGACTCTGCTCCGCCTCCCACCCCGCAGCCTGAATCATCCCCGCTCAAATGCAGCCTCCAACTCTTCTCCAGTGGGACCTCCTGCTGACTGTCCTGAAGGCCAGTTCAAGAGGTCTGAGGCTGTGTTCCCTGCAGGACCCACGACTGCAGTGTCTGGCAAATCCCCACCATCCTCGATGCCCTACAGCCGCCCTTATGATCTCTCCCTTGGCTTGCTTTGTGGCCACGGAACCAGTCACTTTGTATGCTATGCTCCTACTGTAATGGAAAAGAAAAACAAGTATAAGTTATTTTGTATCTATGTTCAGACTATATAGAGAATATTCTATGTATCTACAATGTGCTTACTACTGCAGTGCATTTGTCATTAGTATTCATGTTAATATAGCACATTTATCCTTTGGTATCTGCTTGGCCATAGAGCATGATTCTGTGGGAGGCTGACGGAGAGGAGTTGGACTCTTAACTTGGGCACTTCTGGCAGACGATCGGGGCCACCCACAGCCAGCATCCACAGGTAGTGTCCCGTTGGCCTGGTGCTTCTCAAGGCCCACTGACTACCCAGGCTGCCCTGCTGGAACCACTCTACCACTCTGGAGGGGAGATGGTCCCCAACTCCTGGGCTTCCTTCTGCATCCACACATTTCTCTTTCTCATGAAACGAAGACCAAAGGAAAACCAAGGCACAGAGGTCCAACCTCTTCTAATTCAGGTGCCAAGCTCAGCAGGGGACCTTTTCTCAGCTCTATGCCTTTATTTCAACTGAAGGGGAATGGGAAGGACAGCAGAGTGAGGGGAGGTTTTTGTCTTTATTTCAGATGGAGAGGAGTATCTGTCAGTCCCCTCACCCCACCCCGCTTTGGACACACACATGTGCCACTTTCCTGCCCTTCCTTTCCCAGTGTCTCTCCCTCCCTTCTTCAAGGCTCCACTCTGGAGAGATCTGGGAGGCATGGGAATTCCATGTTGACACTTCTCCCATCTCCTGAGAAAGAGGAAATGGTGTTTGAGCCTCTCCCCACAGATGAGAGGACAGATGGGGAACACTTTCTCTGGGGCTGTCCCTCTGCCCCTGCTGCCTGGACCTGTTGACCTCTCACAGTCTCTGGGGGCTTGGGGAACTCTCCTGCCTCAGCCTGGAGAACATTTAAAGTGGAGAGCAGAGCCTTGTCATGGCAGTCTCGCCGGCAAGAAGCCCTAGAGGCCCCACTGGCCTGGCCTGCCTTTCCCCACACTCAGTCTGGACCACAGAAATGCTCAGACAGGAAAAGCCATGCCCTATGCCCCATGCCCAGAAAACCTGCCCCTGGCACCTGAGGGTTCAGTCTTGTACGGGGAACACTGCTGCCATAGCAGGGCCTGGCCCCAGTTTGAAGAGTGGTGAGAGGTTGCCCTGCGTCACCCCATTCCCATTGGTCTCCTCTGTTCCAGGAGCAGACGTTTGTTTACGTGTTAGCTGATTAGCAGAGCCATGTTGGGGAAACAGACTTATTTTCCCTGTGAGATGCTAACTAGCCTCTGTACAGATTCAGACTTATTCTCTAATTTGTCCATCCATCCATGCCTCTATCCATCCATTTTTCCGTTCAGAAGACCCTGAGAATCTCCTGCAGAAAAGACCTTAAGATGAGACTCAGACATCCATTGAGCTATCCACAGATGATAGATGCCATCTGTGCAGGTGGGGACAGTTCTAGGTGGATTAAATCAAATCAAGTTCCAGCTCTCAAAGAGCTCACAGCCTAGTTGGGGAAGTGAGACATTTATACAAACATTATACATACAGTGAGGGACTATGACAGGAGCTGGGATGGGGGCGGCAGTCAAAGTGGGGACTCATGAGAGTCAAAAATGGCTTCCAATGGGGGGGGGGGTGGGGTGGAAGGCGGTCAGAGAAAGCTGAGGGTGGGGGTGGGGCTCTTGAACCAAAACCAAAAACTCCTGGGGTCTGCCTCTCGGGCCCATCATCTCCCTTCTCTAATGCAAGGAAGACAGGGTTTTTGTACAAAAATAAACACATAGCATTCCCAGCCCACAAAATCATGATAGACTCAGAAAAATTGATGTATTTGAGGAAAAGCATGATGAGAATTTTGTCTCTGGGGACTGTGCTGGCTTTCCACAGGCCGTTTCAAGTGAAAATTTTATCAGTATCTTTTAAGTTGAAATTTTCAGTGCTTGGAGGGACAGAAAAATGGTAATAGGGAATGTCAGTAATCCTAGTTGGAGCCGTGAGGGAAACAGGAGGAAGTAAGGATGCAGCTCTCCCCACCACCTCCCTGTGGAGGCGGTTAGTGTTCCCCACACTGTGGTTCTTGGGTCCTCTAGGCACAGGAAGGACCAAACGTTCTACCCTTTTGAAGTTAGGCTTTGGCTGGCACCTTATGGTGGTTAGCAACATGACCCTTCTGGGCAGAAACAAGTATGCAATTTGCTACATTCTGCTTCTCTTGCCTGGCCAGGAATGCATGTGGGAGCCTTGGTGAGCCCAGGTTCCTGGGTCTCTCTAAAATCCCTTACCAGTCTGCATTGGACAGGTAGCATGAGCAAGATACAAACTCTAGTCATTTTAATTTTAAGCCACTGACAGTCATGGGCTATTTCTCACCCAGCATCACCTAACTATCACAACCAAAATACCTGCTAAGTTCGTTCCATAGTTCAGTCCCTTGAGTAAGTGTAAAGGCAAGTCTTCTAGGAGATTGAGCTTCTGCTTTCTCAAGAACCAAGGTCACCTGAAGCTGAAGGCAAAAGTGATTGGCACAAAGTCCTTTAGTGTCTGAGCCATTTGCTGTAATGTCCCAGACTCAGTCCTTCAATGTCACTTTTTAAGCTGAAGAACTTCACACTAATGGAGGCAAATACTCATAGGACCTGTCTTCTTTCTGTGATTATATAGACACTGAGGATTGACTGGGTGTTTGTCTACCTTGAGTTAGATAGAGAATGCACAGCTTGGAAAGAGAAGAACGACAGTTCTCAGACTCCCTTGCAACCAGGTTCACATCCTTAAAATCACATCCTTGTGATTCTAAGTCCTGCCAACCAGATATACTCAAGGGAGAGTTTGCTGTAGTGGATCATGCCAGAGGTGGACCCAGCAGCTAACACAGAAGCTTCCTGACTTTACAGCTTCCTTTTCATGCTCAAGAAGCTAGAAGACTTGCTTGTGATGTCAGATGAAACAGTGGCCTGCAATAGTGACAGGGATGTAAATGATCATATACCAGCTAACTAGGATGCCTGAGCACTGCTGAGATGTGCAGAGGACCAGGCTGCAGCAGGGGAGGTTTCCTGGAGGGGGGTGTGTGTTACCCAACCTTAAAGGGCTAGAAATTTCAGTCCTTCCTGTGCCTAGAGTACCCAAGAACCACAGTGTGTGTGTGTGTGTGTGTGTGTGTGTGTGTGTGTGTGTGTGTTGGGAGGACACCTTGAAGTGGTTCCTGCTGGATAAGTGAGCAAGAGAGGGGATGACAGGGCTTTCTAGAAAGAATAATGACTGGGGAATTTTCAAAGTAATAATCCCTTTCTAAGAATCTAGGGGGTGTGAATGTATGCACTCAGAACACTTATGACTATTAAATAAGGAAATGTTTTTAAAAAAAAATAACAGTTCTAGCTCCTCCCCTAGAATTTCATGGGTAGAGTTTCCCCTCCCCAGGGAAGTGTACATGCATGTCAGCATGTACGTACATCATTACCCAAAGAAGACACAGGAAGTGCAGGGTCTGGGGCCACCTGAAGTCCAGCATCAAAATTAACCATGCAGCCTCTCTGTGCCCCCATTCACTTCCCCCCTAAGTAGGGATCATTTTAATTATTTGTTGATATCATGAGAACACAAAGGAAGTTCACCAGTAACATGAACACTATATGTAAGCTGTGTTGGCTTATGCTGGAAGAGTCACAGTTCATGCCTCACAGAAGAGGCAAGACTCCTATGTACAAGGGGGAAGGAGAGCAACCAAGCCCGAAAGGCACAGAGAGAAAGGAGAATGGACAAGGGGGTGTGGAGGAGCTGGCAAGTGCAAGGCTTGCAGTGCTTGAATACCTTAAAGGTGCCCTGGGCCTGGAGACTACCTGTAGGGACCCATAGGCCCTAGACCCTGGCCCCTGCCACTGGCCCTGCAGAGCCCTGCACCCCTGCCTGACCTCCTGGCCACCACAATCTGGTGCTGACAGAGGGCTGTGAACAGCCAAGGTGCACTCACTGGTGGGCTAAAGGGGCAGCCTGACAGCCTGGCTCCAACACAGACCACCTATGGATGTCATAGGTCAGAGAGCTCAGAGCAGATCCTCCAGGGTATTGCACACACCACCCAAATGTCAAATGTTTATCCTCATTCACAAAATCCCAGAATCACAGCATTGGGTAAGGTGAAGTCTCCTTTCCTGCCAGCCAGTGTTTTTTTAAATATCACCTCTTAATGTTGGTTTGAGATCAGGAGCTAAGAGAGAAGGAAATACCAGGTTAGAGTAGAGAGGAGATGACCCTCATTGTTTCCTAGCCCCACTGTGGGATGGGCCCAGGATTTGGTTCACCTTCAAAAGAATCTCAGACATGCTGGTGTAATGATGCTGCTGGTGAAATCTGACTTTAGTCCAGGGCTCCTTTTTCACAGCCCACTTCCTCTCTTCTCTTTCTCCTGCTCTCCTTCTGACCCCATGCAGGTTGCCAGAGGACCACTGCTTCCCAGCTGGGCATTCTGTCTTCTCCAACACACACACACCCTTACCTCCAACAGCCGTGTCTGTTCCCTCTCCCAGGGCTGGGTCCATGGGGACCACTGGCTGATTGGAGGAACCAAGAGTCTGCACCTGTGACCATGGGGCCAGGTGCTGTGGCTGTGACTCTGGTCACAGGCATGAATCTAGCAGCATGGCTCAGTGGTAGAGGTCCTGTCAATCCAGAGAAGAAGAAGGCAGGAGATTCAGGGTTGGGTGGGTACTGGGACACACCACCATACAGGCACCTGCTCCTACGGAGGCTTCCCCTCTGGATCTTATCTGCTTGCTAAATGTGTCTACAGCTTTCTCAACAGCACACAGTAATTCCCCTCATTCCAGAAAGTTCTACCCCTCAGGAATAGGCCCTGGCATGAAAATACAAAACTCCAAAGAAGTCAGAGGGTGCTTCTTGCCCCAAACATTATAACTGTCCAGGCCCCAGAGCAGATGTAGCTTGTCCTCTTGATCTCTTGGTACATCCAGGGGCCACGGGAAGTGCAGCCTGAGATAATAGCAGCCCTGACCTCTGCAGCGACATTTCCTGGAACTTCTTGAGATGAAGAGAAAACAAGCAAACTGACTCCAAGCTGCCGCACTTGGTCAGACGTCACTCCCCAGCCCTGGGGATTGACTGAACGTCTGGTTTGGAATCCAGGTCTCATGGTCTGTGTACAAGCAAGCCCGCTTCATGCACCAAGGGTTTCAATCAGGCTGCCTCGACTGGATAAGGACAAAAATCTGCAAGCCAGGCTTTTCTAAGACCCAGTTCAAACACTCCCCTCAAGCAAGTGACTCTTCTACCTCCACCAGCAGCCCCACCACCTGCAGATCCCTAGGGCTTTGGCCTCTCTGCCTGCAGCTGCCCCCTCACAGCACTGTCATTTGCATCCTTGTTGATTCTCACCATCCAGGTAATGAACTCCTCCCCAGGGCCTGGAAGGCTTAAGCTAAGCACAGAGCAGGGGTTGCCTTGCTGTGTCACCTGGATTGCCTCAAGTGCTTATGTCCCCAGCTGCAGAGCTGCCAGCTGCCAGCCCTTAACTTCAAGACATCTCCAGAAATTGTCCTTGGTGGCAGTGATCTGCCTCCCACGATGCCATCCCCTCTTCCCATGGACAGCTCCACCAGTGAAGGTCAATGTGGGGCTATAACAGCCTGGCCCCACCTGGAACAGTTCTGAAGGGCCCTCTCACTTTGGAACTCCACACGGGCTCAGCCCGCCCCTCGTGACTACACTGCAGCCCAACACCTCCCTCAGTCTCCTCCTGTATCTTTCCCTTTCCCTTTCCAAGAGCATCCTCCAATAAACCTGCTACATACTAAACTTGAGCTTCCCTGGTGGCTCAGTGGTAAAGAATCTGCCTGACAATGCAGGAGATGGGGGTTTGATCCCCACATCGGGAAGATCCCTTGGAGAAAGAAATGGCAACCCACTCCAGTATTCTTGCCTGGGAAATCTCATGGACAGAGAAGCCTGGGACTTCTCTGATGGGCTGATGGGCTGATCTGAAGCCTGATGGGCTACAGTCCATGGGGTTGCAGAGTCAGAGACAACTTAGCAACTAACCAATAACAACAATGCTCAACTCCATCCCAGGGATGGATGCTTCCCAGGGAAGCCAACCTGCAATAAAAGAAAGGGTCTGGCAGAGAGAAGTTGCTCGATAAATACTGGTTGGCACAATTGAACAGTCAATTGTTCAGTGATAAATCCAACCAGAGATTGGTCTCAGGGGGACTAGCGAGTTGACCGTGCAAATAGAAGAGACAGCCTTCCCAGAAAATAAGTGCCATGTGGCACCAGACCTACTTGGCACACTGCAGTGAATTACCGGGAGAAGCTGGCACCATGGAATGCAGGGAGAAAAGTGAAATGGTTCCAGAGTTACACCTCAGGCAGCTCCAGCCAAAGGGTTGTTTATTAGTGATGAGGAGAAGGGCCATAGGACTCTCCTTTGTAGAATGAAATTATTTTCTCCAAATCACTCTCAATCTGTAATTTCTTCTTTTCTTACTAAAAGCATGTCTCTCCTGTTCTTGGATGTGCTTCAGCTCAAAGGGAGATGGGGGTTCATAGATGATGGAGAGAGTATACTTTCCAAAAGGAAGCGTTAGAGGGAAAGACACTTCCTTAGGAGCTGAATTGGTGAAGATGCTGGCCTTAAGCAGAAGTCAAGAACCACTGCATAGAAACTTTTCTACATTAGCTGTGAAAGCCCTAATGATAAGGATGATATTGCAATTTTTAATTGCAGACTTGTAGGGTATCATAGAAGATCAGTGGAGGAAAAAGAACTGGGGTAAAAAAAGAATATCAGATGGGGATCAGCATCTGCAGAGCTGGTTTCCACATCCCAGCAGCCATGGACAAGTAGCAGCTGCCTGGAACAATGATGGGAGGACCCAAGGTACCTTCTGTGACCAGTCTACTACGGCTTTGCGGTCACAGAAAGGGGAAACAGTAGGACATCCCTCCTAAACTAAAATGTCACCAGTGCCTCAATGAAGAGGCATCAAATTTAGCACCAGAGCCACACTATATATTATTATGTGTAGTTTTTTAAATAAATAACATTCCCAGGTGGCACTAGTGGTAAAGAACCTGCCTGCCAATGTAGGAGATGTGAAAGATGCAGCTTCAATTCCTGGGTCAGGAAGATTCCCCTGGAGGAGGACATGGCAACCCACTCCAGTATTCTTGCCTGGAGAATCCCATGGACAGAGAAGCCTGGTGGGCTACAGTCCATAGAGTCACACAGAGTCAGACACGACCAAAGCAACTTAGCACACATGCATATGCTAGACATAGTTAAAAGTTTAATGAGTTATGTTGATCTTATTCCATAGTCTCAATAATTTTGTCATCTTGGAAAAGTCTTGAGAAAAAAGGAACCTCTTCAGATACTTTCAAGCAACAGGGTGACCTCCAGTGAATTGCTATGTGAAGACTATGTTGGTCAGAGAGAACAGGTTTGATAAGCAGCACACCTTGTAGGACATGCCTTCATAAGGCCAGTTCCTGACTGTGTCTGGCCTAGGCCACAAAAGCACGGGTCCTGGAGCTGAATGGGACCTTGGAAATCATTGTGTCCCACCAGTCTCAGACAGGCACCTATGGAGCTCTGGATCTTTACAAGTGTCCATCAACACCTGCATGTCTGGACCAATCTTTTCTGGATGTGATATCTTTTGCATGATCTCGTTTTCATAACACTTTGCCCAATTGACATATACCCGGAACTGCATCTGTGGGATAATGTGGGAGCAAAATATGCTTATGGGATATGTGGGAGCAAAATATGCTTGTCAGAACCCATAGAAGGCTCAACACCAAGAGTGAGCCCTAAGGTTAACTCTGGGCTTTGAGTGATATGATGTATCAGTGTGTGTTCATCCATTGTCACAAGCATACCACTCTGGTGGGGGTGTTGAGAGTTGGGGAGGTTGTGCATGTTTGGGGCCAGGGGGTGTACAGAAACTCTCTGTATCTTCTGCTAAGTTTTGCCATGAACCTAAAACTGCTCTAAAAATAAAGACTATTAATGAAAAAGAAAGAAATCAGATCCCTCTCTGCCCACATGACACTCAGTAGCTGTATGTCACAGTGAAAGAAGTGTTGCCTGGCATGAACTCTGGGGTCTGGTTTTTCTGGCTCCCTTCCCATCTCACTGAGACAATACAGTCAATGACTGCTAGCTATTAAGAGGGGTTGAGTTTTGAGTTGAGGGATCTGGAGTCTAGAGAAGAAAGATTTAAGTAGATGCTTATTTTATGTACACACTGCTATATTTTAAATGGATAACCATCAAAGAACTACTGTAAAGCACTTGGAACACTGCTTAATGTTATGTGGAATCCTGGACAGGAGGGGAGTTTGGGGGAGAATGGATACATGTATATGTATGGCTGAGTACCTTTGCTGTGCACCTAAAACTATTACAATATTTTTAATCTGCTATACTCCAATACAAAATAAGAAGTTTTTAAAAAAAAAGAAAGAAAAAAATAGGGGCTCATTTAATTAGCTGTCTGCAAAGCTGCAGCTTATCTTGAGAGCACTTGGTCCCCTGGTCCTCATACCTCCTTGTCAGCCCCTCCCATTTCAGTTCTACAATTCAGGGCCTGCTCTTTCAGCATGATCAAGTTTTGAAACCATCATGTCCCATCATTTCTCTCCGTGTTGGTCTCATTTGATCCAGGCATGGAAAAAAAAGACCCAAGATGACTTATTGTTGAGAGAAAAGGAGATAAGTCACGAGAAGGGAAAGAATTTTTTTTCCCCTTATAGCTCAGGAAATGCAACTCTCTAGATAAGTTTCTAAAAATGCACTCTTTCATTTTCTTCTAATACAAAAGCAAAATTTCCCTTGAAAACTAAATGTATCATTCATGTATCTCAAACCAGAGTCATTTTTTTAAATAAAAAAGGCAGATTGAGGTGGGTGGGGAATATGATCGATTTCAACCCACGCCCTCTCTCTGTGAGCATTAATCAAACAAGGATGAGTAAGGCAATCCTTCCAATGCTCTTCGCCTGACTTCTTCCCTCTGCCCAAAAAGATTTCATACAAAGTTATTTCAGTTATTGTAGCTTTTGGCCCTAATTCAACAATTTTGCCAAATGTTAGGAGTATTACTGGGGCTATAGGGCTTCAGCATTTGTGTGTGTGTGTGTGTGTGTGTGTGTGTGTAAGAGAGAGCAGCTGAGAACTTTTGTGTGTGTGTGTGTGTGTGTTGATGCTTGTGTTTGTCCTGTTTCTCCAGTTGTACAACAGTTTTGGAGGGTACCTGAGAACAACTTTGCAAAACAGAACCTTCCTATCCTGTTTCTTTTAAGAAATTCCAGTTTTGGAAAGGCACCACTGAAAAGTGCTTCCAGCTGAGCCGTTTGAAGATGCAAGACAATGTGAACTTATCACGAACCAGTCAGCTCACCCAGCCACCAAGGCCATTACTAGCAACTCTGCAGCCCATCACCTGGGCAGGCAATTGAACCTTTCTTTGAACCACATCCATCAGATTTAAAGCTCTGCACCCTTTCCTCCATGTGCTGCCTGCCAACACCCTCCCACAGAAGACAACTCGGGAATATGTCCACTCTGGTTTGTTACTGCCTTCCTCTCTTTTCAGCCCTGGTCACAAGACCTCGACCATCTCGCCCTTTCTTGCATTTGATGCACCCACAAATTCAGCACCTAATAACATAAGTCTGGCTATTTGTTACGCGTCTCAGGTGTCTTTCTTTTGTCTGTTGAGCAGACTCTAATCTGCCACGAGCAGGCTTGCATTTCCTATTCTTGTTGCTTTCTCCCAAACTGCCTAGACGAGTCAGGGACAACAAGCTGGTATTTGGAGCTGGACAGAGTGGCACAGGCCCAGTGAGTGGATCCCTTGAGGGCCGCCATCCGAGAAGCCTCCAGCCTTGCATGGACCTGGATGAGGCTTGACTGTTACTTGCCCCAGGTTGATATCCATGAAGTGTCAGGGCTGGGATTAGCCATGGGAAAGGTGGCTGTTCTTATGTATATTCTTGTTTTCTTCCCCTCTCTAACTGGAGAATTTTCAAGAAGAGAGAGACAATTTTGTCTACTTTTTATATCCCAAAAAAATGCTCTCTAAAGAAATGAAGGAATATTTTTCATGAAAGGAGCCAAGGGCTCAAACTCCTTAGGGAGACATTTAGAATATAGAAAATCTGAGATTATTTACATACAGCTCACTAGGGACCAGAAGAAAAAACAAATTATTCTCCAAAATCCTTTCTGGACTTGTCACACTGGTCATTAAAACAGCTTAGTCAGGCTGTTGACCTTGTTCATGTCCGAAATGTCTCGTGACCCATCTGATCCATGGTTGCTGACATTGTACTGTCATGATATTGCTCCATCCTATACCTTAATTAAAGTGGAAAGAATAATAAGTCTCTGATGAGTGAAAAGCCTTTCATCAGATAGCAGCATTTTTTTCCACATTAACAATGCTCCTAGGACTTGACAAGCTAGTCCTTTTATGTCCCCATCATGGTCCTGACTAGTGACTAGGAACTTGATTCCCTGCTTGAGAGGAAGAAGGGCACAAAGTCAGGTGAGAAGAGAGCCTTTTCACCCCCAATGTAAGGACAAGAACTCTGCTCCCAAGACAAGGGTGGGATGTTTCCCTGAAATGCTTGAATTCTTGCCTAAGGCATATCCAGATTTACTTCCATGCCTTTGGGTAGAAATATCCCATTCCCATGTTGGACTTCAGATAACAGCTAACTCCAAAAACACTCAAACCAAGGGTAGCCAGCTCTTATGAGAATCTACTAAAGAGAATACCTCTCTATCTGGAGCACAGACTCTCTGGTTCAGGCCATCCCTACTCAGTTGGCCGAATAGATCATGCCACCGGCATGACTCTTTCAGGCATCTTGCAGATCAGCTAGAGCACAGGACCAAGACCTGAGCCTGGAGAGGCATCCCGGACAGGCAGAGGGAGCAGAGGGTACAGTCGCTCCCTAGACCTGAGACAGGGCAGCAGCAGCTTCAGAACTGGAAGGAAAAGGCAGGATCTCAGAACCCAGTGGTACTAAACACAATGGAAAAGCTACCAAAAACAAAGGCTGGTGAAGTTTGATAGGGGAGGTTCTGGAGTCACCCAGAAGGGGACGGGGACATAGGGAGATGAGGGACTACATGTTGGGGAGGTTTAGCAATCTATAAACAAAGAAGAGTGGAACAGGAGCTCAAAAGGAAACAGAGGACTTCCCTGGTGGTACAGTGGATAGGAATCTGCCTGCCAAAGCAGGGGATAGGGGTTCGAGCCACATGTGCCAGTCAACTAAGCCCACGTACCACAACTACTGAAGCCCGTGTGCCCTGGAGCCTGCGCTCTGCAACAAGAGAAACCACTGCAGTGAGAAGCCTGCACACCTCAGTGAAGAACAGCCCCCGCTTGCAGCAACCAGAGAAAGCCCTCACGCAGCAAAGAAGACCAAGTACAACCAAAAATTTTAAAAGTTTTTAAAAAAATATATATATATATATATATAAAGGAAGTTGAATTGTTTCACAAAGAGGATGCATGTGCACAGGTTAGGAAGGAGTCAATGGTGGGGGGGGGCGGTGATCTTTAGGGTGACCTACCATCCTGATTTGCCCTTAACTTGACAATTTCCTGGGATATGAGACTTTCAGCATTAAAACTAGCAAAGTCCCAAGCAAACCGGAGAGAGATGGTTATCCTACAAAATTCAAATGGGTCAGTATGAGGACACAGAGAGAATTACAGGATCCTGGGAGAGGTAGAAAGACTGACCTGGAAAGGAAGGCTTTCTCTACATCAAAGTTTATTCCACTGGGAAGTATCTTGGTACACAAACAACACTTGGGTTTATGAACTATAGACATATATTCTCAATTTCTCAGTTAGCCTGGCTCAGGGCTGAAGGCTTAGTGGTTTCTGCTATTCCCCACTGAAGCTCTCGGTTAACTTGTTCCAGCTATCTTGAACCTTCCGGTCACTGACCTTTTAGCTTTCTGCCCTTCAACTCAAGGTCAAGCTTTCACTGTTAGTCTTCAGCCCCTGACATATAAAGCTCCTTATGGCCGAGGTCCCAGGCCCGGCCTCGGCTTTGGATCACATTTTTACAAAGTACTGCCTGGGCAGCAAGATCTCAGACCTGTACCATGTGGTAGGGGTGGACTTGCTAGAACTTCCACCGACCTTCTCTCACTCCCATCTGGCCACATCCCTGCAGAGCCCACATTCTCACCTCCCCCAGCCTCCCCCAGCCTGGGTCCAATTTTTTTAACAGTGGTTTCACAGGAGCAGGATTTAGGCACACAATTCCTTATTAGTGCATCTTTTCTTAGAATTTAGGAAATTCTCCAAGGCTGACAAATCTCTCTGTTTTATATTTGTCAGGAGTTAGACACAAACAGGGTATCCTGAAAAAAAAACAGAACTAGAATAGCTTCTGACTCTGCTATTACCCGCAGGATTCTGGGTAAGGAATTTCAGCTCTCCAAGCCTCTATTTCTTCATCTGTAAAATGGGTCTATAATGCCTATAACTTAGAAGCCTAATTCATTTCAATTCAGTTCAGTCGCTCAGTTGTGTCTGACTCTTTGTGATCCCATGGACTGCAGCACACCAGGCTTCCCTGTCTATTACCAACTCCCAGAGCTTATGCAAACTCATGTCCATTGAATCAGTGCTGCCATCCAACCATCTCTTCCTCTGTCATCCCTTTCTCCTGCCTTCAATATTTCCTAGCATCAGGGGCTTTTCCAATGAGTCAGTCCTTTGCCTCAGGTAGCCAAAGTATTGGAGTTTCAGCTTCAGCATCAGACCTTCCAATAAATATCCAGGACTGATTTCCTTCAGGACTGACTGGTTTGATCTCCTTGCAATCCAAGGGACTCTCAATTCACTTAGAAGGGATAAACAAAAACAGTTTGCCAATTCTTAGCCACACTGTAAATAAGCTAGCAGCTCCAGAGGTAACAATGAGCTGGAAAGACATCTGGAAAGCCAGCAATAAATAACTGTTGAGTGAATGAATAAATGAATGGGTGAGTACGGGATTTTGATGTGGTCAGACCTGGAGAGAACCTAAAAATTTGTCAGTGCTAACCAAGTATGAAACTGGAGGGGGCAGTCCCAAGTTCACAGAGGTGGAATTTGAAGAGACAGGAAGACAGACAAGCTGGCCAGACACCAGGTGCAAACACAAACCACAGAGGCCTCGCAGCAGAGGGAACTGCTTTTGCTGTGAGAAGCCTCCTTAATTTGGGGCCCAGCACAGGCTCAGCTGCATGATCCACTATCCCAGCATCACATACACAGAGGCTGCTGGAGACAGAAGAGGTTTAATCCCAAATGTACACCAGTAAAGCATACAGGTGCACGACGACAGAGTGCCGGTTGATGGTGAACTGGTAAATACACCACTTTCACTGGAGGCCATTTAAAAATCAGTTAAAAACAAAACCTTCACCAGCCTGACAAATACAGATGAAGAAACCGGCTCAGAGAGAGGAAAAGTCTGCCTATTTGTGATAGCCCAACAACTGGGACCTAGATCTTCCAGATGCAAGCGTTACATCATCCAGACCACAGAGGGAGAAGAGGGTCTGTGGACGAGGCCAATTCAAGCACAAATCTTCTGCCTGTGACCCTCAGCTTGAGCTGAGCTTCAGACCGCTTCCAGCACTGGCCTTGTCCTGATGCAGATTCCCAGATCAAAGTGCAATCAGGAACATGCCAGGAGCCAACATGAGCCTGTGATGTCCACTGAAAATGACGCACGGAGAGACTAGCTGCCTTAGTCCACTTGGGCGGCCAGAATAGAGTGCTGCAGACTGCGTGGTCTAACCAACAGAAATGCATTTCCTCACAGTCCTGGAGGCTACAAGTCTAAGGTCAAGGGCATGTTCATTTCCTCTGAGGCTCCTCTCCTTCCCATGTCTTCTCCATGTGTCTTCACATGGTCTTTCCTCAGTGTGTGCCTATGTCCTGATTGTCTCTTTTTATAAGGACATTGGTCATATTGGATTAGGGCCCATCCTAATGATATTATTTAATGGTAATTACCTCCTTGAAACCATATCTCCAAGTACAGTCACACTCTGAGGTCCTGGACATTAGGACTTCATGTGAATTTGGGGGGTAGGGGACGCAGTTCAACCCATAACACTGGCTTTGGTAGAAATCAATAATCCTTCAACATTTGAATGAGATCAGTCCTCTCTGGCATTGGGTATACTAGAAATAATCAAAAGAGCTTCCGGGAACCAAACAAGGGGACTCGACATATAACACTGCTGCAAAGCTCTGATAATCAACCTCCCCACCTCCAGACACAATTTTTTCATTCTAGAATTATTGTTTTTAATTGAACCTACTGTATTTCAGGCACATTTGATGGGCAAAGTCAACCTGGCCTGGGCCCTCAAATAACTCAGTCTATTGAAAACAATTCTCTGGTTCCACCCTTTACTACTCAGACCAGGTTACTTAACCTCAGTGAGCCTCACTGAGGGTAAGTTACTTACCTCATCTCGGAGATGAAGAAAATAATACCCATAGTTAGAGAAGATAATGAGGCATAGAGAGCGTCTATGGCAACGTGTGAAATTCATGTGTCCTCAATCAACGTAAACCTTCTACTTCAAGTCCTATTACTTAGCCTTCCACACAAAATAATCCACACTGAGGAATTAAACTTTTCAAACTTGAAAAGGAACATCTTTGTTTTTGCCTAAGTTTGGTACTTCCCATCCCAGGGCAAGATGAAAACAGGACCATAACTTATTAGTGAAGACAATGAACATGTTATCAATAGAAAGGCACATTCCGAGATAATGAAGGTCCTGCTTCCCAGGGTCCAGCTCATCCCTCCCTCTTCCAACACAGAGGGGGGTGGGGAGGTGGAGGAGTGTTGAGGAGGGACTGGCGCCATCTTGGACCATAAATCACTTCCAAATGGTTCCTGGAAGGCACAGACCCCCAGAGCTCTACCTTCCACGCAGCTAAAGAATTTCCTGCCAAAACGGATAAGAATTTCCTGTTTTGCTTTTCATTATTACTTAAATAATCATATTCAGAGTCTTGGAGGACTGCAAGCAGCAGGGACTGGGAGGGCCTCATCAACATCTTTTCTGGATTAACTCTGGATGGATGCAGCCACTTGAGAAATGTCAAGCTGAGATCGGGAGAAAAATGAACGAAACTGAATAAGAGAGGACAGCTGATGCATGGGGTCCCCTTTGTCTGGCTCTGGTCATTCCTTGTGCCTTTGACCATGACTCCAGATCAGGCAGGAGGGTCCACCCTGATTCTCCCCTTAAAGTTCAGGGGGAGCCCCTACAAGCCCTCATGTTTACCACCTTTCCTTACCAAGAAGGCCCCAGGTGTCCTTAAAAGCATGAACCTCTGGGGAAACTTCCAGGCAACTCACAAACTTATCACACCTGGCCCAGAAAACACAGGCTGCACAGCCCCAGGTCTAGGGAGCTGAGACCTGTGCTAGGTTCCTTCCCGGGTAGTCTTGCTTGCATTTGTCCCATTCCCCTCGCTGCGCCCACACTACAGTAAAGCCTCAGGGCCTTAGGGCCTCATCATCTCAGCCCCAAGGACAGCAGTGGCCTCTGACCTGGTCCCCCACCACACCCCACGCTATTCCTTTCTCTGCTTCTCTGGAGCCACTGGTACCAACCACACAATACTCAGTACATTCACAAACCCGCTCAGAAATGTCAAGGCCAAGCAAACAAGGCACACGCCCCCTCTCCTGGCACTCAAAGTCCCGCGTGATCTGGTCTCAGGTTTCTCTCTTATTATTCCTCCCTTCATGCACCTACACTTCAGCCAAGCTAGGCAGTTCCCCATGAAGTTCACATTTCTTGCCCTTTGCTGCAGCCCTGTTTCTGACCCCACCACCCCTTCTAGATCCAGCACACTCCAACCCCTGCCTCTCAGAGTGCAGCCTCTTCCACCGGTCTCCCCACCAGGCCGCTTCGGGCCAGTGCTCCCATCCCTACTGCCCCACACAGCTCTCTGTATTGTTTTGTCACAATGCAAAGAAATAGAGGAAAACAACAGAATGGGAAAGACTAGAGATCTCTTCAAGAAAATTAGAGATACCAAGGGAACATTTCATGCAAAGATGGGCTCAATAAAGGACAGAAATGGTAGGGACCTAACAGAAGCAGAAGATATTAAGAAGAGGTGGCAAGAATACACAGAAGAACTGTACAAAAAAGATCTTCACAAGCCAGATAATCACAATGGTGTGATCATTCACCTAGAGCCAGACATCCTGGAATGTGAAGTCAAGTGGGCCTTAGAAAGCATCACTATGAACAAAGCTAGTGGATGTGATGGAATTCCAGTTGAGCAATTTAAAATCCTGAAAGATGATGCTGTGAAAGTGCTGCACTCAATATGCCAGCAAATTTGGAAAATGCAGTAGTGGCCACAGGACTGGAAAAGGTCAGTTTTTATTCCAATCCCTAAGAAAGGCAATTCCAAAGAATGCTCAAACTATCACACAATTGCACTCATCTCATACGCTAATAAAGTAATGCTCAAAATTCTCCAAGCCAGGCTTCAGCAATACGTGAACCGAGAACTTCCAGATGTTCAAGCTGGTTTTAGAAAAGGCAGAGGAACCAGAGATCAAATTGCCAATATCCACTGGATCATCGAAAAAGAGAGTTCCAGAAAAACATCTATTTCTGCTTTATTGACTACGCCAAAGCTTTCAACTGTGTGGATCACAATAACCTGTGGAAAATTCTGAAAGAGATGGGAATACCAGACCACCTGACCTGCCTCCTTGAGAAATCTGTATGCAGGTCAGGAAGCAACAGTTAGAACTGGACATGGAACAACAGACTGGTTCCAAATAGGAAAAGGAGTACGTCAAGGCTGTATATTGTCACCCTACTTATTTAACTTATATGCAGAGTACATCATGAGAAAGGCTGGGCTGGAAGAAGCACAAGCTGGAATCAAGATTGCCGGGAGAAATATCAATAACCTCAGATATGCAGATGACACCACCCTTATGGCAGAGAGTGAAGAGGAACTAAAAAGCCTCTTGATGAAACTAAAAGAGGAGAGTGAAAAAGTTGGCTTAAACCTTAACATTCATAAAACTAAGATCATGGCATCTGGTCCCATCACTTCATGGGAAATAGATGGGGAGACAGTGGAAACAGTGTCAGACTTTATTTTGGGGGGCTTCAAAATCACTGCGGATGGTGACTGCAGTCATGAAATTAAAAGACGCTTACTCCTTGCAAGGAAAGTTATGACCAACCTAGACAGCATATTAAAAAGCAGAGACATTACTTTGCCAACAAAGGTCTGTCTGGTCAAGGCTATGGTTTTTCCAGTGGTCATGTATGGATGTGAGAGTTGGACTGTGAAGAAAGCTGAGTGCCAAAAAATTGATGCTTCTGAACTGTGGTGTTGGAGAAGACTTTGAGAGTCCCTTGGACTGCAAGGAGATCCAACCAGTCCATCCTAAAGGAGATCAGTCCTGGGTGTTCACTGGAAGGACTGATGCTGAAGCTGAAACTCCAGTACTTTGGCCACCTCATACGAAGAATTGACTCATTGGAAAAGACCCTGATGCTGGGAGGGAGTGGGGGCAGGAGGAGAAGGGGGAGACAGAGGATGAGATGGCTAGATGGCATCACCGACTCGACGGGCATTAGTTTGAGTAAACCCCGGGAATTGGTGATGGACAGGGAAGCCTGGCGTGCTGTGATTCATGGGGTCACAAAGAGTCGGACACAACTGAGCGACTGAACTGAACTGACTGAACTGAAGGACTCTATGGCTGGCAGGACTGTTGCCAAGTATCCCCATTCCCCCTTTCTGGGCATTTGGTGGGTTGACCTTGCGACTTGCTTTGGCCAACAAATGTAGATGAAAGTGATCCATGATCTTTTGGGTCAAATCTTGAAAAGAGGGTGTGTACCTGCCACATTTTCTTCCCCATGAAACAAATGTCAAGGTGAGGCTTCCATCAGCCCAAGACCTTGCTGACCTGCTGTGATCATACAGTGGGAGTGAGAAAGTTCCTTGCTTCTTAAGCCACTGAGATTGGGAGATTGTTTGTTATCAAAGCAAAATCTGGCGTATCCTGACTGCTGTTACATGAGGTCTAAGAGACCATCTAGTCCAAGGACTGCTTTATAGACAAGGAAACTAAGGCTTTGAGGAAGTGGAAGGACTTGCCCAAGGTCACATCATCAAGTAGTGACTCAAGTCTAGCGCCAAGTTCCCCTAGCATCTAGTCCAATGCTGTTTCCATGACCCCAGCCTGTAGGATCCTTGAGACCAAGGACCTGATAGCAGGAGTCTGGGGATCTCAGCCCCTGCCCTCCTCTACTTAGCTGTGTGATCCTGGATAAGTCCTCCTTCTCACAGACCTGTTTCCCCACTTCTAGAATGAGAATATGGGACAAAAGTCCCTTCTAGAAGTCTTGCTATGTACCCCTCTGTGTTCACAATGGTACCCTGCATCTGCAGAGGATCGCCCAACCATGTCATGGGCTTATCCCCTCTCCTGGGGAGTAACCAGGCCTTCTCCAGGTGGGGCAAAGGGCAGACTATGTGCACTGACTCATTCTTGAATTACCCTTGCCATAGTTCCTCATCCAGCTGCCCTCAGGTATGAGTTTATGCTTGATTCTCATCTACCAGGCCCTCCCTTTAGCTGGAAGTCATTCACATAACCCTCACTGTTCTTAATTAGCCCCAGTTACGCACTTGGCCTTTGACAATACAGTTGATGAAAGATATGAGCTTGTTTATTTATGTGTATTTGCTCCTTTTGCTTTTTCTCAGCACACCCCAGTTCTTGCGTATACTGAGTGCTGTCAGCCTTTTAACTAGGTCATCAGGTTTCTGTCTAGGACATGCTCTTAATTCCTTTTGTCTTTTGATCTTTCCTTAAGCTGCCTCAACATGAAAAGGACCAATTCTTTGGAAGTTAAGACAGTTACAAACGTTTGCAAACATGGCAGACCGTCTCGTACTCTTGGACGTGGTGTCAAAAGTTGAGGGAACCTGGCAGCTATCAGCCACATGCCTGACATTCTTATGGGATTGGTTAACCCAGAGCAGGATGGGTCTCAGAGCAGGGTGACCTCTTCCTCATACTGGTGGCAGAAAGGGCAGGACATGCCCTGGTGCAGCCCTTCCAGAGCAAACATTTTACCACGGAAGTTAACTTGTTCACAAGGACACAGGCAGTCTTGGGCCTCCTCCTTCTGCCTTGGCCACCTCTGTGAGGTACATTAGGGCAAATGACCAAGGAGCAGCCAGAGGCGGGGACCCTGCAGCCACCTGGAGTCTTCCAGTAAAACTTCCTTCCACCTAACCGCAGGCTAGTTAACAAACAAGACCCAAAATGGGAAGGAACCCAGAAAGTCTCGTTCAACCTGTCCATGAGAAGCATACTACAAATCGCATCTGTATTTTAAATAGTCTAGTAGCCACATTAGTAGAAAGCAACAGATAGGTAAAACTAATTTTAATAATACATTGTTATTTATCCCAATGTATACAAAAATTATCATTTTAACATGTAGTCAATATGATTATTATTAATGATAGTTCACATTCTTTGGAACTGTCTTCAAAATCCAAGTGTGTTTTACACTTACAGTCTACCCTATTTGGGACCAGTCACAGTTCAAGTGCTAGTACCTCTTTGTGTCTAGTGGCCCTTGATTGAGAGCACAGGTCTAGGTAAGCCCTCTTATCACTAGAGACGAGGAACCTGAGGCTCTGAGATGAGAAGAGAATGACATCAACAGGCAGATTAAAGCTCTGGTGTTTGCAACACCCTTGTGAATTGAAGTGAAGTGAAGTTGCTCAGTCATGTCCGACTCTTTGCGACCCCATGGACTATAGCCCACCAGGCTCCTCCATCCATGGGATTTTCCAGGCAAGAATACTGGAGTGGGTTGCCATTTCCTTCTCCAGAAGATCTTCCCCACCCAGGGATCAAACCCAGGTCTCCCGCATTGTAGACAGACGCTTTACCATCTGAGCCACCAGGGAAACATCCCAAACCAGAATAAAACAAATATACCCCTCAGCGGCAAATGAGGGGTTGGTGTATACAGTCCCCAGACAAAAGGCTAAGGGTACATGGGCAGATTACAAGAAGAAGTCATGTGACTTTCAAGTTCAAGCAAGCTGGGCATTGAGGGAATTTCTTCCTGCTCTCTGAGTGGGGTAGGTATTTGTGCTACCATTAAAAGCCAAGCGAAGGCAGCTGCCCCGCAAAACAGACAGCTTCAGGCAAAAGGAAACCTGGAGAGCTGCCACTCAACCAGCTGGCTGCACCCACACTAGCGGCCACTGAATCCATTCACCTGCAGCAAGATGTTAAACGAAATATTGGTGGTAAAGAGAAAAGAGCTTGTTCTGGAATCAAGTTGACTCTAATTCCAGTCTCTGACCACCTCTATGAGCTTCTACATTGTTCTGGAATCAAGTTGACTCTAATTCCAGTCTCTGACCACCTCTATGAGCTTCTGCATTTTTCTCTGTATAATGGGGAAAATGCTGATGATATTTTAAAAGGATGACTGCTAGGGAAACTGAACAGCCTGGCCCCACTAGTAGGTCCTGGGCCCACAGTCAGGCCTCAGTACCCTTTAGCTTTCCTTCCCTGGTGGCCCAGAGGCTGGTTCCTTACTGCAAATCAATGCCATTCAGCTAACTGCTTTTGGGAAAGGGGTTCTCTGGTTTAAGGGCCCCTCTTGGTTGGGGTCACTTAGCCAGCTATAAAGTACTTCTAACTGAAACTATCTCTGTGTCTTAACAGATGTCTCTGGAGCATCATCCTAGGTCCAACCATGATGTGCATGGAGCGCTGCCCTCCTAGAGTCACAGGTAGTCCTCCTGGCAACATTGTCACCTTGGGTTAGAGAGAAAATCAAGCTGGGATGTCACAGCCCTTTGTCATCCGTGACTTCTGGGGGCCAGTTTCAGAGGAAGCCAACCCCAGGAGGGAACCCCAGGACCAATGTTTGGGAGAGGAGCACCTCAGTAGGGGCATCAGTTCGTGCCCTGTTTAGATATGGGAGTGCCTCTCTCTCTCCCTGCTATATTTCTAATTCTAACATCAAGTAAAAATAGAATTTCCTGTTGATCTGATAAGAAATTCCTGTTTTCCCAAGGAAGAGGGCAGGCTATATTGGGGGCATGGACAGCAAGGTTTACCAACTACTTCCTAGATGGATGACTACAGAAAGGAGGGGTCCAGTGGGCCCTGGTTCACATTTATTTATTTTTAAAGTGTAAAGACAGCTCATACCAAGAAGAATCACAGGGTGTGATTAATGAGTTCCTACATACATTGAAGACCTTGGCTGGCTTTGGAAAAGTTCTTACTGCTGGTTCCCTGGAGCCTGGGTATTTTTAGTTGCCAGATGCAATTTGGTCCAGATTCTCAGGCTGAGATGCTGAATCTCATACATGGAATGTGGAGTATCATGGTGGCAACCTGTATAGGGTATGCGGGTACCAGGCCCCAGCCTTTGCCCCAAGCCCGTAGTCATCCCAACTTGTGCTCTACTCCTAGGGGAGCCCAGAGCCTGTGACTCAGCTGTCACTGCTGCACTTGCTTCTGCATAAACAGTTCAAAGAATTTGTCCCTATTGGACATTTGAGACTCTGGGGTCTTCTAGCATCCACTTCCCATTCCTTCTGTTAGTGGCTCACCCATTTCCACTTGGAAAATCCCCTCTTCTCCCCAATGTGCAGCCTTGATGGAACTGTCAGTCAAGGATTCTTGCCCTCCCCTGCTCAAGTGGCCCATCAATCAGACCCTCTCCTGGGGTTTGGAACCTTGAGTAGAGTGATGCAAAGACAGAAGAATGTCCACTACCCATTTACCCCAGCAGTCAGCCTCTGACCCCTGACCCTGGGACCCTGTCTGGCACCTACCCTTTAGAGTCTGATTGTTCATTCCTCCTGGGATTCACAGGTGGCACAGAGGTAAAAGGTGATGCAGGTTTGATCCATGAGTCAGGAAGATACCCTGGAGGAGGGCATGACAACCCACTCCAGTGTTCTTGCCTAGAGAATTTCATGGACAGAGGAGCCTGGCGGGCTACAGTTCAAGGGGTCACAAAGAATCAGACACAACTGAGTGATTAAGCACAGCACACACACATTCATTCCTACAATTCTATGGGCTTCCCAGGTGCCTTCTGAAGACCTCATTTTCTGATACTTCTAAGTAAAGCCCTGTGACGAACGCACCAGTGTACTGACGGTGAGTCAGAGTTATCACCTTGCATGTCTCCTAACAGGGAAGTACTAGTCACAGCACAGATAATGTGATTCTGGACTGACGTAGAAGCACCCCCACACCAGACAGCTCCTCAGCCATTGAACAACTCCATGACGAAGGCGAGCAGCCATCACAGCACCTTTAGAGAAATGAGGAGGCGGGTTTTCAGGGACCCACCCAGCAGCTGCACAGCCTGGGGATGGCAGAGCCATCACGTAAACGCCCGTCTGTTTCCTGCCCCCAACCTAGGGTGCTCTCTGCCAGACCACACTCTCCCCCAGCCTCTTGAGATGAAGTGGAGCCATTTCCCCAGTTTGGGGGCTGTCTGCTCTTTAACCTCTTCTGCCTATTGATGCCAACATCCTGGCTTACCAGTAACTGAAACTGGGAAACTAACCCCTGAGATCTATTTCCCAAAGTCTGACAGGCATCCAAGCAGAGAACCCATAAAAACACATCGTCAAAGTCATCTTTAAAACATTGTTGGGATCACATGTGCATGTTCCTATTGACTCTTCACAATAGCCAAAATGTGGAACAGTCCAAATTTCCATTAGTGAATGAAAGTGAAAATTGCTCAGTCGTGTTTGACTCTTTGCAACCCCATGAGCTATACAGTCCATGGAATTCTCCACTCTAAAATACTGGAGTGGGTAGCCATTCCCTTCTCCAGGGGATCTTCCAAACCCAGGGATCGAACCCAGGTCTCCCATGTTGCGGGTGGATTCTTTATCAACTGAGCCACAAGGAAAGTCCATTAATGGATGAACGGATACACACACTTTGGTATATCTATACAATGGAACATTATTTTACCATTAAAAAAATAAAGTACTAATGTACTCTAGTGGGTGAACCATGAAAATATACTAAGTGAAAGAAACCAGGCACAAAAGGTCGCATGTTATATGATTCCACATATATGCAATACTCAGAAGAGACAAATTCATAGAGAGAGAAGATGGTTGCCAAGTGCTGGAGGAGAGGGAAGGATGGGAAGAAATTGCTTAAAGAGTACAGGGGTTTAACTTAAATGATAGAAAAGTTTTGGAATAGATAAAGGTTGTGGTTGCACAATATTATGAATGATCTAAATGCCCTGGATTACTCACTCTAAAATGGTTAGTTTATGTTACGTGAATTTTATCTCAATAAATCGTATAAATACTTTAGTGGATAAAATGACAATAAAACAGATTTGAGCAAAACAAGAATATCATTGGGAGCCATCCTTTCCTTTTAATTCCTATTAATCTCCCTGACTCCTTTCTCTTCCTCAGTCAAGCGTTCACAGTCATTTGTCACCACAGGAATTCATCACACCATGTTTTACTCACAACATTTGCTCTCTCAACAATGCCCAGTGACACTCCAGTGACTAGAGATGAAGACTCAGCTGGGTATTCAAAGTCTTCCAACCTTGACATCTAAACTTCCAGCATCCCCTCGGCTTTAGCCAGTCTGCTCTCCCCTCTGTCACTGGTCACTGATGTATCTGTGCTCTTCCTGAGCCCAGCTCCCCTAAGAGAGATGATGTCTATGAACCTTCATCCACTATAAAAGTGAGTGATGATGATGATTTGATGATGCCAATGAAGATGATGTAATTAAACCACTGCTGCTGCTATCAACAATAGCTTCTCATCTGCCCCAGCTCTCCTAGGTATTTTAGAGTGGGGTCAGGATTTGTTGTTGTTGTTGTTTAGTAGCTCATGTCTGCTTCATGACCCCACAGACTGCAGCCTGCCAGGCACCTCTGTCCATGGGAATTCCCAGACAAGAATACTGGAGTGAATGGGGAATGCCCGTAACTCCATGGCTGATTCATGTCAATGTATGACAAAACCCACTACAATATTGTAATTAGCCTCCAACTAATAAAAATAAATGAAAACAAACAAATAAATACATAAATAATAGCCATCCTAATGGTAAAAAAATAATAATAATAAATAAAATAGAAAATTACTTAAAAAAAAAAAGAATACTGGAGTGGGTTGCCATTTCCTTCTCCAGGGGCTCTTCCAGGACCAGGGGTCAAACCCACATCCAGAAGGATTCTTTACTACTGAGCCACCAGGGAAGCCCAGGGTGAAGATGCTTCCCATCAAATTGAGACACTTTTCCTGAGCTGCTTTTGTGTGGGGTGGGCTCTAGTGTTAAGTGTTCTAGTGACTATTTCTTGCCTTTTTCCTTCTCCATTAGATACAGTGCAGCTTTCTCTCACTCTGCATTTCTACCACGATAACCTCTACTCCCTTTTGTTTTGCATTTCCCCTTAACCTCTCCCCTGGTTGATACGTAAAATTTCGTATTTGTATGACTTATTGAGCCTGGACAATGGGGCATTGGAGCCAAGATACCAGGACAATCACCGTCTATCAAGAATCTTCCTATGCGGTACTGCAGTGTGTTAACAGGCCAAGAGGCCCTAAGAAGAAGATAAAACAAGATCTCTGAGAACAAACATCTTTGATTTGTGGGCAAAGTGCCATGGATGGGCTGGCTTCCCCTCTCTGTTGTTGCTTGGAGGATGTAGCTGAACTAGATCATGGGAGGGGCTGGATGGAGGCAGTGGTGGTGGCGGTGCTTATGTTCGACTCTTTGAGACCCCATGGACTTATAGCCCACCAGGCTTCTCTGTCCATGGGACTTTTCAGCAAGAATGCTGGAGTGGGTTGCCATTCCAGAGGATATTCCTAACCTAGGGATCAAACCCACATCTCTTGCATCCCCTGCGTTTGCAGGTGGATTCTTTACTACGCACCACCTGGGAAGCCCAAAATGTTGCCATGGGGGCATCACCATTGGGGGTATGTAATTATTTGTTTGAGGTGTTAGCTGGTTGAATGGCTATATGTGTGTCTGTTTCCTCCTGATTGATAGCTTCTGTCAAATGTACACCTTTGCACAAGGCTGTGAGCTGCCCAGCCTGGGGTCAACAGGCATCTTGGAATCAAGGAACACTAAGATTCTGAGAGCTGAATTTCAGGGACACAGCCATCAAAAGAAGAAAGGGTATTCCAGGAACACTTCCTACTCTCTATCTTGTGTACTATTGATAATAATTGCGGCTAGAGAGAGATAAAACTCTCCACGTTAGAGGTGTGGAAACAGACTCAGAATTTTAGCCAAGCCACATACCTAGGTCCTGTGGAAGATGAACTGAATCCCGAGGTCTCTGCTCTCCCCTCCACTCTAATATCAGTTCCCCACTTCTCTATTTTCTTATTAATTCCTTGGAGCTCTTCTGAAAATGATCTGGCCTTAGATTAGCTGCCCCACATGTAGGATCTCTTTTCAGGACTCCTAGAGTACATACAGTACAAGTGAATTGTGTTACTTACTTGAATATTTATTTTCTAATCTTCTAATCTATTCTCACCTGAGTCTCCTAATGAGTCAGAAAGGAAGAGGGCAGGGCACAACCTTTAAAAGAATGACACAGACATTGAGGACAGGACAGAAACTGGTTAGAACCAACCAGCCTCAAGCTGGCAGAAGATTTGACTTCCAGTAGATCTTGAACCTCAGTATATGCTCACTGTAATACATTAGCATCTAAATGATATACCTGCAGGTGCTGCAACAGTTCTGAAGTAAAACGCCATGAAGTGAGACATGATGCAATTCCTGTAAATCCCTGCCCCTTCCCCAAAACTGTTGGAATAATCCTTCCACTCATTAGCCCCTGAAACTACCCAGCCCATAGAAACCAACCACCCCATATTTCATGGCTGCTTTTTCTGAGACAGACCATACTCTCTGTCTATGGACTGCATCTTGCCCTCAATAAACCTGCTTTCACTTTACTCTGGCTTTTTCTTGAATTCTTTCCTGCAGGAAGTTAAGGACCCTCACTTGGCAGCTGGATCCCAGGGACTCACCCAATGCCTCTCAAACCCCGTGTATCCTACAAGGTTATATTTTGTATTTATTTCAAGCACGTGTATCTATATCCTTGATAAAAGCACAGATTCCTTGAGAGGACAACTGCTCTGCTCCCCACTGCCCAGCCCTGCCTAGAAAAACACTAAATAAGTAGGAAATAATCACTCTGCCCTGGGATCGGAAAATTTAAATGGTCCTTAAAGATTGTTCTCACCCAGGACCAGACCACTCTAGAAACTCCTCAGTGACCACATAAGCAAATGAAGAATGAAATATATTGTTTCAACTGACTTCACTACCTCTAGTCCCTTTTGCCCTTAGATAGCAATCTATCATTTCTTCTAGGAGAAAAGAGTTATTCTTTACAGGGTTTTGACTCTCAAAATTCCAGAGTTGACAGTCACCACTAATGAAATTCACTTAGGGGACATACTGACTCTGCTTTTAAAAGCAATGAAGGTTCACAACCCCTTATCCTAAACTCTCGGAAGCAGGTGTGTTTTAGAATTCAGAATTATTCAGATTTCAGGAAGGTGATGTGGTGCCTATACAGTATACCCTGTAATGACCCCAGCAGGCTCCAAAGCAGCACCTCATTAAAAGTGAAAGTGAATCACTCAGTTGTGTCAGACTATTTGGGACCCCACGGACTGTAGCCTTCCTGGCTCCCCTATCCATGGAATTCTCCAGGCAAGGGTACTGGAGTGGGTTGCCATTTCCTTCTCCAGGGGATCTTCTTACCCAGGGATTGAACCTGGGTCTTCTGCATTGCAGGAAGATTCTTTACCAGCTGAGCCACCAGGGAAGCCCAGCACCTCATTAGTATTTCTAAATAAAGCTTCATCCCACGTCAGGAGAGGTTTTGCTTCCAAACGAGTTTTGACACCAACCACACAATTTTCAGAGCTCTTCAACTTCAGAATCATATGCAGACCTCTCATAGATAATAATTGTTCAGTGTTTATTATATGCCAGGCATCCTGCTAAATGCCTACTATGAGTTACTTCATATAATCCACCAACAGCAATAAGAGGTAGGTTCTCATTTTACTTCCATTTCACAGATGAGGAAACTGAAGCTTAAAGAGGTTAGCAACATGCCCAAAAATCACACAGAGAGTTAGCCTGGGAGGAGAGCTCCATGAGTAGTTAAAGTCACCACCACCCATTCCCCCTTCTCTGTAGCCCCCTCTGGGGGTGAGTAGGATGCTGGACCTAGCAGAAGCAAATGATTCCCATGGGTCCCAGGCTATGGGCCTGGGCAGATTTCACCCACAGGACTGGAGAGGCAAAGCCTCTCCAAGGTCTTGAAAGCAAAAGACAAGAGGAAATCAGCCACCTTACTGAACTAACTAAACCCCAGCCTTGACCATAACTGAGACAAACAAGACATGAGCCTCACCTGGCCAGGAGGGTCCTCAGAGCGCAGGGTAAGAGCAGGAGGTCTGAGTTCAGCTCGTGGGGGTCAAGCCCCGTAACTACCTGGGGGATGCTGGGCAAACTTCCTTCCTTGTTCAGTGTCAGCTCGCTCTTTTGTAAGATAAGATTTCATGATGCTTCTTCACAAGACTGTTTGCAAGATTAAATGAAACAGTTCATGGAAAGAGAATGCCTGACACTGAGTGGGTCCTCAATATTGGCTTTAAATACAACCTGAAATAGAATAAAATAGGATCATAAACTGAGATAACCCAAGAGGAAAGGCATGGATTCTCTGATTATTCAGTATGCAAGTGCCCCACCTGAATTGTTTTGCTGCTAAAAACACCCTCGTTTCACAGTTCTTCACCACTCAGCCGCACTAGACTGAGGGTTTGAGATGGCAAGAGCAATGTCATGGGGGCCTCAGGAAGTCAAGCATATCCAGAACCAGCCACGTAGAGATGGTGTGACTGTTTTACATGGGCTCAGGTGAAAGGTGGGAGTTATGGTGGCCTGGGCTGAAGCATAGCAGCTCCAGCAAAGACCTTGACCTGCAGTCTCTGAGCAGGCTCAAAGACAAATGGATCGGTCACTTCTCCTGTCAGTTCATTCTTCACAAACATCCTGGAAGTGGCCTTGATCACCCATGGTTTTCCTCCCGTACCCCTGAGCCTATCTGGAATAATGGTCAGTCCTCACTGATAAGCAGTTTGCCCTTCCCCCACCAAACACGGGCCATCAGAAATGGCCACCTGCGGCAGCACGGCCAGTTGGCCCTTCATCTGGCCCCTGAGGCACCAAGATTTGTCTAAAAGGGAAAATGTTAGTCACTCAGTTGTGTCTGACTCTTTGCGACCCCAAGAACTGTAGCCCACCAGGCTCCTCTCTCCATGGAATTCTCCAGGCAAGATATTGAAGTGGGTAGCCATTTCCTCCTCCAGGGGATCTTCGTGACCCAGGGATCGAACCTGGGTCTCCTCCATTGCAGGCAGATTGTTTACCCTCTGAGCCACCAGGGAAGCCCAAGATTTGCCTGAGGGGAAGCTAACAAAGCCACACCTCACAGGATCTTCCAGATCCAGCCCTGACATCACCTCAGGGCCGGCCACGTTCTACAAAATGCTCACTCACTCATGGAGACTCTGTGCCTGAGAAGCCTTCGGCTCACCCACAAACTCACAGCTAGACATAGGCAGCAGGCAAAGTTCCAGGAAGGCGGGGCATTTGACCACACACCACTGGGTCCCCAGGGAAGAGGGCATTTGGCAAATGATACAGGTGCTTAACAAATGTGTGCTGAGTGAATAAAGAAAAGGACACGCACCTCTTGGACGGTGCAGCGTGCGGCTCAGCGTCCCCTCAGGGGGTGTCTCTGCCTAATCCTCTCCATCCTAGCTTCAGCTCTTCCTGGCTGGCCTGGGAGCTCGTCTGAGCACAAGGCCCCACACCTGAGGCTGGAGGAACTCGCACCAAAGCCAGAGGAGTCTGCCCCCACTGGCCGCTCTGACAGCTGGGGCCTGTCAAGCCCCTCTTTAAATCTCACAATGTCTCTCTTGTTCCACAGAGAGACCTGCCATTAGGAGCATTCCAGACCAGAGCTCAGCTGCTCTGAAGAGCAGTAATTAAATCAGCAGACTGTGACGTCTGCTTTGGGTTCCTTTCACACCTGTCTGTCAGCGGGATTACTGGCTAAAAGAAAGTCTTGGCTGGGCCCAGACTGGTGAGCATCCGACACAAATATCCAGAAAGCCTGGGGCCAGTGGGGAAGGAGGCGGTGGCCATGTGTGGGCCAGCTTCTAAGACCCACAGAGCAACTCACTGACATTTCTGGGGGGCTGCCCTGAGGCCCAGGGGAGCTGCAGGCGGGGTTGAAATGAAGGAAGAGAATCGCAGTAGGTTATGGATATGGGCCGGGACTATTGCTCCCTTCCTGAATATTTCCTGGGTTCTCCTGAGTGCCAGGGCTGCACCGGCTTCTCTGTCTCTCGGTTTCCTCCTCAAGTGGCCCAGACTTCAGCAGTTTCTACAGGCTGACGAAAGCATGGTGTGTGCCCACAAGAGACATTCCAGAAATACCTGCCAACTGGGCAGGGGCGGAAATGGGTTACAGCCCAGGTTAGAGGCTCTGCTGCTGAGTTCCCCTCCCTTCCTTGCACAGCTCAGTGACCCACCCTGGACAGTGTCCTGGGTTTGGGGCAACAGGCTCGGGGGGGCGAGCCAGAAGAAGCCTCTGAGCTCCCAGGGGCTATGGAATTGGGGGTCAGCTTATCGTTTTCCTCTCTCAGGACCCCACGGCCTTCTGTAAAGAACACTGTCGACTGAAAAAAGATGCACAACTTGAGAGTGGGTGAGTTGTTTTATTTGGGGCAAAATGAGGACTGCAGGCCAGGAAGCAGCACTTCAGATAGCTCTGAGACTGCTCCAAAGAGGCAGTGGGGGAAGATCAGTGTGTAAGATTTTGGTGAAGGGGGAGTTCAGTGCAATCAAGCACTCACTTTACAAGAGGTTTTCTCCTAGTCACGAGGATCTGATGTCATCATGAAGGGATTTAGTGGTTTTCTAGATATGAGGACATGCAAGGATCGGGATCATAAAATCAGTTCCTGAAAATATCCACCTATCTAAAGACCTGTCCCACCAGCTTCCCTGGAGCGCAGAGTGCCTCACTCCACGCTGAGCTCCCTCACGGGGTGCTGAAGGTCACAGCTGCAGCCAACACAGGGTTCAGTTTCCACAGAGGCAGACGGCAGTGCCCTTGTTCGGTCGTTGGCAGCGCGCTTAGCAGAACCAAATTGTGGTTTACAGTGCCCCCTTGTGGTCATAAATTAGACCATACTTGGGGAGGAATTTCCATTTTGTCCGGAGTTCCCAGGAAGGCTCGTTCCCAGCTCCGAAGAAGATTTTTTAACAGATGGGCCACTCAATGTGCTATTACTGGACTAGGTCTTAATTGTCAAAGATCTCTCTGGACACCTGTCTTTTAGTTATGGTCCAGGAAAGTATTCCCTCTCATTGCATCTTCCCATATCTAGAGTTAGACAGTTACAATCATCGATCACATCAGTTCAGTTCAGTTGCTCAGTCGTGTCCAACTTTGCGACCCCCATGGACAACACCAGGTCAGGCACATGCCGAGCTATATATTTGATCAACTGTGTCAAGCCTAGTCATCATTATTTTCATTGAAGGCTCAGTCATACACTTTGTAACACAAGAAACAATAATCTTGTAAAACAGGCAAAATACATACAATATCACTAATAACATTTGTGGAATTATAAGAGAATATTTCAGCCATGAGCCTCCCATGCCAAACCAGTTTTTTAAAAGGTCATCAAGACTAGAGAATGGGTCACTTAAGGCAGAAATCTGATTTTTTTCATATGGTTCATCAAATGTGTTACATTAAGTAAAAGTCGCTCAGTCATGTCCTACTCTTTGCAACCCCATGGACTTTGGCCCACTGGGCTCTTCTGTCCATAGAATTCTCCAGGCCAGAATACTGGAGCGGGTTGCCATTACCTTCTCCAGGGGATCTTCCCAACCCAGGGATTGAACCATGTCTCCCAAATTACAGGCGGATTCTTTACTGTCTGAGCCAAGATTCATCAGGTATGAAAACAGCATTCAGTTTGAATTATAGTACAAGTACCTCCCTGAGATGCTGTAATGGGTTAAGGGTCTTGCAGTTTTGTAGCACCTGCCTTTCTCATCATAGAGATCTCAGAATTCGATAGGCTAATAGCCCGGTTACTACCATCTAAAACTTAGGAAAGTTGTTAAGGCTTTGATATGGCCAATTACATCCTCCAATCGCATTGAAGGAACAACAACAAAAAAAAAATAGCTGCTAAATGGTCTTACTGGTAGAATACAGATGTCTTAGCTCATCAAGCTCACATCAATGTTAAGATTATCTTCAGTTACCTCTAACTTGTTACGTATACGACCAGAGTACATGGGAATACCAGGCTACACCTTCCTATCCATCCTGTTAGAAGCCAAACCACAAATGAGTACCAAAAATCCACTGAGTTCCTTACCACTCACTCTCTCTAAGGGTGATAGTAGGCATAGTTCATAAGGCATTCAGCCTAGTTTCATAATATTACTAGGGTGATCATTCTTGGTATGATTTAATTGCTCCCAACACAGAGGAACTTTTAAATGTAAATGACCATGGGCCTAGTGTTAACCATATAGATCGAACTTTTAAATTTAAATGACCATAGGCCTAGTGTTAACCATATAGATCCATCCCAAAATTGTAGGAGTTTTCCTTTCAGTAGATGAGAGGTTATAGGTTTTTTTTGATTGAGATTCAGCTTGTAGCTCTGATTGAGTTCGAATGTCCCTAAGAGAAAACTTAAATCTATGGCCAGGGTCAGAGCAGGTATTATTAACTGGCCAGGTGAGAGAATCCCATCTAGTAATATCTTGAATAGACAGAACAGAACTAAACTCTCTTCTAAAATAAATTTAATATTGGAAGGGATACACCAACATCAGCAGGACCAAATTCCTTCAATAAAGGAAAGCATGGGTTTTCTGATAACCAGAAGCTATGGGAGCGAAATATAAAATCTCATCTTGGAAATGTCCATGACCAAGACAATTAAATGATGTGTTTTGAAATTGGGGTGTGGGGTGGGTGTAAAGTTAAAAGGAACAGTTTCCTTTTTTAAGGAATGGTATAAGACTATCTTTGGAGCCACCTTTTTTTTTCTTTTTCTTTTTTTAAATATTGAGTGGTACACTAATAAATGAGAATTTGAAATTAGAGGTAATTTATGTTTTATATACAGATTTTGAGACATTTACTAATTTTGTAGTTTCACGTGATTAGTTTCCAAAGGTTACAGATACTAAAAAAATCAGAAATGGTACCTTTCTAAGAATTGCATATTTTTTTAGACACAACTATTAGCACATTAGGAGGGAAGCAAAAAGTTGTCTATTTAAACTGTAGGCCGTTACTCTCTAACTTAACTCCCTTATTAACCTAAACTTGTCTGGCTCCCAGGAACAGCCGTATAGAGAAGGGAGTATTGTATTGGGAGGAAAATGTTACTGGACTATTGACTGAGAAAGTAAATTAGATAAAATACAGCTTTTTTTCTTCTCTAATGGGCATTTGTTTAGTTTCAAATCATCATTAACTAGTTATTGCATTGCTATCAGTGGATACAGATGCTTAGCTCTTTAGAAAGAACATTTTAAAATTTTACATAAACTGTTGAGTATTTAAAATAGCCCACTTCACTTTAAAGGGTTTTGTCTACCTTCATTTGTCTTCAAAGAACAACCATTTGCTACCAAAGTAAATCAGTATTTTGAATGTGCTTCTCTTGATTTTTGTTATTAGCTAGTTCCTGTAAGCATTTCCACCAGATCTTGAGGCAAATCATAAGGAAGCTGTTTCTTTTAAAATAACAAACCACCACCAAAAATTTAAATGTACATAATAGGTAAATGTTTGGCTGTTCTTATTTTTTAAAGGGTATAAACACTAAAAAAAGGGGGGGGAGCAACAATGTATGAAGATGGAAGATAAGAAAGATGCACTTTCTGTAACTTTATCAAAGCATTTATGTTACTAACTTGTGAAATCCAATTTGATTTGAACTTATTAACAGGAATTCTTATTTAGCACAAAAATATGGTTTACTTTAACTGTATACTTGCTAACCAGCGGCCTCTCAAAAGCACATTTTAGATACTGAAAATGAAAGAAAATGCATCTTTAAACATATTTTATGGAATCTTCGCCCACATATACTTTGTTAATCTATGTGTTGTAGGATTGTGTTTATTTTGTATTTTTGTGTTGTATATGAATTCTTTTTTAATGTGACAGTTAAACACATCTTTTAAAGCATAGACACACATAGAAGAAACATACAGTATAATGATTTTCCTTGAAAACTACAATGTTAGATTTTGGAGGCAGCTTCAGACTGATTGGTGGTAACTACTTGCTCTGAGCTCTTTTAATAAGTAATAACTCCAGAGAAGCAGCCTGTATATATTCCTAATACTTTGTTCACTTGCATTTGAGTTTAGAAGCCCCAAGTAAAACAATGGAAATGTATATAGAACTGTTAGTTCTTACTTACATGATTTAATTATATCAAGATACATGAATTTAACTTGCTTAAATGTAGGCAAACTTTCCATTTTTGTTCATTTTGATGTTTATGTTGAAATAACACCCCTCTCCTACATTTCATTTTCTTGACTCAAATATCAACCTACGGTCAAGTAGGGGGGTATCCAATCAGAGTCCTGGAGGGGAGAAATCCTCCAAGGTAACCCAGAAGTACTAGACACAGGTAATTGGTCACAACGCAACAATTGGATTGAGTTTTAAACTAGCATGGAATCATGTCCATGATAGAAAATGTTTGATTGCTATGCAGATGTCCAAGAAATCAAGAAAGCATTATAAATGATCATATGAATGAGGTCCAGCATCTTAGGCAAGCTGTCTACTCTTGATGTCATCTCATCCTAGTGTAGTGCAGTTTCCTCTGTTTGAGCATCATTTTAAGGTGAGATTTAGGTCAGCATGCCTCTCTATAAACCAGACTGGTGTAGGGGCCTTTGGAAGTGGGAATTAATCCAAGAGTCAATTTCCCTTCAATTTCACTGTGCATGAGCTAGTGAAGAGTATCTGATTAAAAGGTCCTTCCATCCAGGTTGGAGACAGTTCCTTAAATTATGTCTTTTTCCTGAATAGAGGCAGATGGCAAATGCCCTTGTTGTTCAGTCATTGGCAATGCTCTTGGCAAGTGCCAATTTGTAGTAGACAACACACAACCTGGAATTTCGGACAATCCCCGCTGGTTGTCCAGGAAAAGGGAAGGAAAAAAAAAAAACCACAGATGGCCCACTGAGCTCTGCCCCATTCCAGGTCCCATAAACACAAATTATCAAAAATACTTGGGGCCCTGGAAAAGATGCCTTCTGCACAGGGCCCAGGGGTGAGGCCACAGGCTCTGAGACAATGGTCACCTCCCATGGGGGCCTGGGGGTCTCTGGTCTGGGGGCCTCTGGGGAGGAAAGCTGGGAGCAGAAGCATCTCTGGAGCTCAGAAAGGCCTAGAAGAAAATGACAGAAGAGGCCAGTTTATTCTCACTTAGAAAGAAGTCCAACTAAGGTCTGTCATGGTTTTCCTTGTAGCTCAAAATTGTAATGAAATAAAAAGCAGAAAAGCCTGTCATTATCATCAAGGGGGTTTTCTAAAGGGGAACTTCTACCTGGGACCATGGAAGGGGTTCCACTGCATGATCAGCTGCAGCTGCCACCTGGGCACATTGAGTTTTTGTGTCACAAGGCTGGGAAGCAAGGAGTGGACTCACTGACCTGGCAGGGTTGACTGACATGGTCACAGGAGGGGGTCAGGCAGCTGTGACCCAGTGGGAGCCAGGAGGAAGAGGTAAGGGCACCAGGCCATTCCCTCGGGTGCCCCTTGGTACTCTGTGCCCCAATCTTGATAGTAAATGAAAAATGAAGTAGTCATGGTCTTTGTTTTGCTTTTGTTTTTGTTTTTAGTCATGGTCTTTGAAGAGCATGGATGAGACTCAGACATCTCAGGGATAAGGGTCTTTCTGGGTCACACCACCAGGGAGGCTGCTGAGACCAGCAGAAGAGCTGACTGAGGGCATGAGCAACTAGGAAGGAGATGTGGGCATTAGATGTGGCCATGAGATCAGCTAGGGTTTGTCTCATTTCCTCATGGAAGTGTCCCCAGGGAAAGAGACCACCAGAATTCCAGAGGATCTGCTTCCAGACCTTACAAGTCGGTCTGAGTGGTACAAAGCTGGACCATTGGAGCAGCTGTGATGAGCAGCCCAGATGCCCCTTCAGGGCTAAGGACTACAAAGTGCTGCCAGCTGAGAAGCCCCTTCAGCATCGCCTTGGTGGCTTGGTGGTAGAGGGTTGCCTCGCCCCAAATCACACCCTCTCCCTGGGACAACTTGCACCCAACTTGACTTGACTCAGGAGGATAAAAGCCTGAACCATCACCACCACTCAGGATGACTCTGAAGGTCCGAGCTCCCCACAGGGCTGGCGCAGTTGGTGAGGGCTTTGTTACTGCTGCACCCGCCCCCACTTTCCCCTCAGCCCAGTCCCTAACCCTTCCTTCCGCAGACATCCATCCCAAGAGCACCCGCAATCAACCTTCCACTCTGCATGCTGGTCCCACCTCTGTCTGGTATACTGGCATACAGCCAAGCACTCCAACACATGTCTGGTAAAATAAATACACCCCCTGAAGTTTGTTCACTCCGTATGCATTACCGAATGATACTAAAAACTTAAATAATATTATTAGAGCAGATTGAAATGATCCCCTCCTCTGTACACACTGGGGGAAGACCTGGAGTCACCTCCAGGAAGCCCCCGGGGGTTCTGAAAACCAAGAGTTTAGGTCCTCACTCAAGGCAGAAGGGAATCCCATGGGGATACTGGCTCAATGCCATCATGTCTGCATCTGACCTTGCTTCTGTTCTTTTCAGTGAGCTGAGGCGTCGGCCTGCTCCTCTCACTGCCCCACCCTCATCCATGTGAACCACCTCGCCTCCTCCCCAGGTGGTGTAAGAGCGCAAGTGAGATCTTCAAATATTGTTTTTGGAAGGACATTTTAAACTGCAAAGGACTATGCAAAAATAAGAGAATATAATTGAGCAGATGGTCCATCAACTGTGTTCACTCACTGTGTGCACGGTTGATTCTAGACACTCATCCGCTAGTGCTGGATTAAACAAGACATCAATATGACCTGCCCCCAATACATCCACCATCTTCTTCATCTGGTTTTAAGACTCCAATAAAATAACAAATGTGAGTGCATTGAATATCATCCTAGTGTGTAGAGGTTTGCTAAACTGTGGGTGGGTTGGAGGGCTGCTGCGAAGGGTGGGTTGGAAGCAGAAGGGAAGACACTGAGTTCCACACCTTCTCCACTACTTACTAACATGGAAAGCGAAAGTGTTAGTTATTCAGTTGTGTCCAACTCTTTGTGATCCCATGGACTGTAGACCGCCAGGCTCCACTGTCCATGGATTTCTCCAGGCAAGAATACTGGAGTAGGTTGCCGTTCCCTTCTCCAGCAGATCTTCCCAACCCAGAGATTGAACCAGGGTCTTCTGCATTGCAGGCAGATATTTTTTACCATCTGAGCCACCAGGGAAGCCCCCGACTGACTTGGTGGCTTCAGGCAAATTACCTAAGTTTGCCTCCATGATATGGGACTGGCGGCCCAAGCTTTATTGTCCTTGTGGGGTCAGTCGCTTCAGTCGTGTTCAACTCTTTGGACAGTTTACAGAGGCCTATGGACTGTAGCCTACCAGGCTCCTCTGTCCATGGGGATTCTCCAGGCAAGAATACTGGAGTGGGTTGCCATGTGATGGCCCAAGCTTTACTCTCCTTACAGAGTTTTAATTTTATTTCTTTTTTGGAAAGTCAGTGAAAATATGTGTTTGGAAGCATTTGGGATAAATTGAGGCCAAAAGACAAAGTCCTTACCTCTTATAAGTGGAGAAGTTAAATTGAACACAGGGCATTGACTCCCAAGTTCAACCTGTTTCCACACTGGGTCAGATCTTAGGACTAAAAATAACAATAGGAACGGCAATTACCACTGTGATCACCACTGACTTTAAAATAACCTCAGGCCACTTGGCACATCTGTGTTCATTAGATGGCCCCCCTGAGCCGAGGGAGCACAGCCTAGTGAGAGTACCAAGGTCTCTATTTCAGACCCCGCTCACCACTCACCCGTGCTGCAGGTACCCTTGGGCAGGGCACAACGTTGGCAGCCCCCGTGGTTATCACCTTAAGTTTTGAGTTGTTTCGCACCACAGTGGCTGTGTGCTCAACCTCTCACTATTTCGAAGGCTGTCCCCTCGCAGAGCAGTGAAATAAGTGAGCCAAGAGAGAGACATGCCAACCTCACAGACACGGTGTCACCCTTCATCCCTGCCTTTCCTAAGAGAGAACAAGGAAAAGGAGGGCGGCCTGGAGGCAGCGAGAGGTGAGGAGGGGAAGGAGAGCCCAGCAGGTGGTCGGGACTTCATCGTGGGAAGTTCTCAGCTTACAGATGCCAACAGGGCATTGTCAAACTTCCATTAGGGAGGGAACATAGGGACAAGGGAGTTTTGCACGTTCCCTGCATTTCGAAAGGGCATCTCTATTCCTGTTGTGAACTTTCCCCCACAGCCAGGAGGTCTGGCCACCCACAAGGCAGCCTAGAAGCCCATTACGCCAGTGGGAAGAGGAGCCAAGTCTCTGGGGTGAGATGGGAGGTGCCAGGTTTGCTTCCGAACTTCCCAGCATACAAGCCCATTGGGTTCCCTTGCCGTTTCTCTCTCCACACACACCCCTTCGTTCTGGGTGTGGACCAACAACATCCTGTCTTGGCAGGGAATGACCTAAGCAAGACCTGTGACACACAGGGTTCCATCCACTGCCAGCCTCAGATGGAATAACTCGACAACTGGTGAATGTCACGTAGTAATTTGTAGATGACCGTGATCAGCAGGGATGCCACCCTGTGTGTTTCTAGGTCAGAATGAGTTTCTGGATCAGCAGGGGGCTGGATCAAGGTGTTATCTGAGAACACAGAGTTTCAAATCAGCTTACCTAAATCAAGTTCTGACTCGGCTACTCACCCATCCTACTCATGACTGAAGTAAGCTAACCTCTTGAAGTCTATTTTCTTATCTAGAAAATGGGATTAATGCTCACGTCATAGAGTCACTGTGAATTAAAAACAAAAGTATTTGTGACGTACAAAAGGCTGCACTGAGACAGGATGGGGTGAAGGTGAAGAACATGATATTTGGGGTTAAAGAGCTCTGTGCTGGATCCCAGTTTCACTGTTCACTCAGGCTGGACCTTGGGCAGGCACTGAATTTTTTTTTTTTTAATGTAGACTTTATTTTCCAGAGTTGTCTTAGGTTCACAGCAGAGCTGAGCAGGAATTATAGAGACTTCATGTCCCCCATCTCCCCACTCCAGAGCCTTGCCATCATCACCATCATTCCCAACGGTGATACACTTGTTAGAAATGATGAGCCTACATTGTCACCCAAAGTCATTATCACTCAAAGTCTAAAGTTTACACCAAGTTTCACTCTTGGTGGTATGCCTTCAACCACTCTTTAATGACACATGCACCAGTACTGTATCACACAGAATGGTTTCACTGCCCTCAAAATCTCTGTGCTCTGACTGTTCACGCCTCCCTCCTTCCAGCCCTGGAAACCATTGGTCTTTTTACTGTCTCCATAGTTTTGCCTTTTCCAGAATGTCATGTAGTTGGATTCATATCCCATGGAATCTTTTCAGGTAGACTTCTTAGTAATGTGCTTTTAAGTTTCCTCCATATCTTTTCATGGCCTGATAGCTCACTTCTATTTAGCACTGAATAGTAATCCATTGTTTGGATGTGTGTGTGTGTGTGTGTGTGTGTGTGCATGTGATCAGTTGTGTCTGACTCTTTGCGACCCCAAGGACTGTAGCCCACCAGGCTCTTCTGTCCAAGGAATGTTCCAGGCAAGAATACTGGAGTGGGTTGCCGTTTCCTTCTCCAGGGGATCTTCCCAACCCAGGGATCAAAGTCATATCTCCTGTGTCTGCTGCATTGGCAGGTGGATTCTTTATAACTGAGCCACCGGGGAAGTCATGTCAAGATGTACCACACTTTATTTATCCACACACCTACTGAAGGACATCTTGATTGCTTCCAAGTTTGGGCAATTATGAATAAAGCTGCTATCAACCTCCATGTGCAGGTTTTTGTACGGAAATAACGTTTCCAATTCATCTGGGTAAATACCAAAAAGCACAACTGTGGATCATATGGTTGCTATAACTTTTCTGAGCCTCATCTTCATGATGTTTGATTGGGCTACTGCACATGAAACAGTTTGCACAGCATCCAGCACATAGGCAGTGCTCAACTAGTGGGAGCTTTGTTTGTTATTCCACTCAACTGTCAGTGAAAACACTAATGCTTGGATGTGAGTCCAAGCACTGTCTGAGCGAGATGACATATGGGTACATCATTGTCATGGATCATCTCTCTGGAGTCCAAGAAGGCACAGAGCAACACAAAATGCTGGAAGCCTATTGGACTAAGGACTACCTCCCCTGAAGAAGAATGTGGCGGTCTCCTGCACTGTGGGAAGGGAGGAGATAAACCTTCTGCCCTACAGGGAAGTCTGTCCAGGTTTAGCAAATCGAGGTGTTGGGGGGATCACACAACCTCCACTGTCTCCTTCCCAAGTTCACTCTTCAGACAGCTTCCCTCACCCGTGCCTCCACCTGGCTCATCCAAAGTGAAGCCCTGCCCATAGCCAGAAGGTCAGACGTGATGAACACAAGGATCTTTTTGTTTTCCCTTTTCACCTACTTCCTGTGTACTCACTTCATTGTTCCCAGAATTTACCAGGTCACAATTACCAGGAAATTTCACTAGTGCAGTCTTTTTCTTATCTTTTTGCTTTTCTGACCACAAGGTCTATTTGGGGTCTAGACTTGAACCAATAGTACTTCTTTAGAAGTCACATTTTTGGTATTTCTGTGGAGAGACTGAATGAGGGGATGGGATTGAATGACAAAATGAGGCTCCATGTGTGGTGTGTGGTTTTCAAAAAGCAACATATACTTTACTGTAGAAAGGACTAAAGATGTTCTCCAAGCTTCCAGCCCTGGGTTATGCTATCTGGAAACAACAACGTTGATTATGCTTTGTCTGGGCTTCCTTCTCTGAACTGCTATGGAATGAATAAGTAATCTGAGTCAGAACTGGGCCTGAGCCTTCTAGGAGCTAGAAAGCTGGAGTTTTAGCCAATAATGCTTATATAAAGCAAGTCAGTGCAGGAGGTTGTCATATGAGAGCAAGCCTAGTGTGGGTACCACTCTAGTGATATCACCTGAGCACATCCAATACATCACCTTCAAAATGAGGGTGTCAAATGCGACGACTTTTTGATCTCTTCTTAGACCCATTTTTTAATACTTTTACAAAAGACCTTAGCACCAGCTAGTAGAAGTTATTGCCATGATGGACATGTTCACTAAAGCTACACAGTCCAATAGTGGCAGCCAATAGCCCTGTGTGGCCACTGAACATTTGAAATGTTCCTCTTGTGGGCAAACAACATTTTTTATTGCATTTAATTTTAATTACTTTAAGTAGCCATAATGGGCTGGTGGCTACCATATTAGTCAACACAGGTCCAGCAACCTGGATTCTGTTTCTTTTAAACTACATAAATTCTACTTAAAAGTGGTATCATAAATGTGTCTCCTTCTTCTCCTTTCAGGTTTCCACCCTATGCTGAAACATCACCATCCCCTCGTCCCTGGTTTCTTTTTTTCCTGCTTTCACCCTCTATGATTCTTTTGGTACAGTGAAGGGTGAGCTTCTTAAAACACAACATTTATCAAGATACTTCTCCACTCAAAACCATTCAACAACTTCCCCATTGCAGTAAAATTGAAAACCCCCCATGAGGTTTGGACACCCTGCTCCCCCTTGTGGCCCAACACTAGGCTCCAGGAAGCCACCTTTTCCAGCTCAGGTCCTTTGCACAAACTTTTCCTTTGTTCTAGAGTTGGGCTGTCCCATACAATGGCAGTAGCCATATGTGACTTTTTTTTTTTAACATTTATTTATTTGTTTGAGCCAGGTCTTAGTTGCAGTACACAGAAATTTAGTTGCATTAGGTGAACTCTTATTTGCAGCATGTGGGATCCACTTCCCTGACCAAGGATTGAATCCAGGCTCCCTGCATTGGGAGCATAGGGTCTTAACCACAGGACCACTAAGGAAGTCCCTATATGTGACTTTTTTATACATACACTTAAATAATTGAAATTAAATAAAATTGAAAATTCAGTTCCTCAGTCCCACGAGACACATTTCAAGGGCTCAATAATCACATGTGGTTCACTGGTACCATACTGGAAAACACAGATACGGAACATTCCTATCATCACAGAAGTTCTGGGACCTTCTTCCCTACACTGGAACTTGGCTAATTCCTACTCACCTTTCAAGTCTCAGCTGAAATGCCACATTCTCAGAGAGCCCTTTTCTAATCCTCCAGTCAAAATTAAGAGTCCCTGCTTTCTTTTGTATAGAGCCTACAACTTTCCTTTTTACTTTCCTTACAACTTTCCTAACTTTCCTTACAACCGTTTGCAAAGTTGTAGTGACCTGTGTGGTTGTTTAATGTATGTGTCTGTTAAAATCTAGGATAATCTCTTGCTGGTTTTCCAGGCAATCCTTGGGCCCTACCTCAGTACCTGAGACTTAGTAGCAGCTCATTCATGTTGGGTGGATAAATGAAATAATGAATAAACGTACAGATGGATAGAGTGGCTGCATATAATTACTCATCTTTCAAAGCACCAGGGGGTCTTCCCTGGTGGTCCAGTGGTTTAGACTTTGCCTTCCAATGGGCAGGGTGCAGATCTGATCCCTGGTCAGAGAGCTAAGATCCCACAAGCCTTGTGGCCAAAAAACCAAAGCATAAAGCAGAAGCAATGTTGCAACAAATTCAGTAAAGACTTTAAAAATGGTCCACCTCAAAAAAAGAAAAAAAAAAGCACTAGGTAAAGAGCCAGAGCTTAGGAACCACATGGTCCTGGAATGAAATACTGCCTTTCATCCTTATTATAGCCTGTCAGTTAACCTTTCCAAGCCATCCTCTGTACACAGAGGGAGGGAATGCTGTTGCCCATCTCAGAGCATTGACATGAGCACAGAGTGGGCTAGATGAAGGCCTTGGCCCAGAGTCAAGAGCTGTGTGGATGTATGTTCCTTCTTTTTTATCACTTCCCCTGGGTCCTTCCGGCCCTCTCTGGGGTCTTCTCTGCTCTCACACTGCATGTCTGGCCTTGGTCCCATTCTCTCTAAGCAAACTTTAGCTCTCTTTAAGCTGCCACAACTCAAAGGATCAAACTAAAAGACTTCAACAAAAAGAGCCTACCTCACTCAGGCCCTTCTTCACTGCCCTCCCTGTCTCTGGTTATAAAAACCAGTCTGACCTTCAGCACACCCTGGACTCATAAAGGCACACACCAGGCTGGAAATGCTCTCAGAATAGCAGGTACACAAGCATATGTCCTGGAGTGGGTCCACTCTAGTACTAGGTGTTCTTGGTCAATTTGTATCTATGAACCACCTACATCAGTAGCACCTGATTGTTTAAAATACAGATTCCTGGGCCCCCACTCCTGACCCATTTAATCAAATCTCTTTTGAGGGGGGCCAATCCACCCTAAAGGAGATCAGTCCTGGGTGTTCATTGGAAGGACTGATGTTGAAGCTGAAACTTCAATACTTTGCCCACCTGATGCGAAGAGCTGACTCATTTGAAAAGACCCTGATGCTGGGAAAGATTGAGGGCAGAAGGAGAAGGGGATGACAGAGGATAAGATGGTTGGATGGCATCACCGACTCAATGGACATGGGTTTGGGTGGACTCCGGGAGTTGGTGATGGACAGGGAGGCCTGGCATGCCGTGGTTCATGGGGTTGCAAAGAGTTGGACACGACTGAGTGACTGAACTGAACTGAACTGGAAGCTGCATTTTCAATAGCCAGCTCAGGTGAGTCTATTGCTCTAGATTAAGTCTTCTCAGTGTATAATATTATCCCATCAAGCACTGGGAAGTTTCTTCTATAAGTCACTCACTGATCCTCCCTTTAATTTGTACACAATTTTATTTTTATATCAAAAGATTATTTATCAAATACCTACCAAGTGAGTTATTAAGTGAAGTACTATATATATACATGTGTGTGTGTGTGGGTGTGAGTATATATATACTCATGTAAGCTCAGTTGCTCAGTCACATCTGACTCTTTGCAACCCCATGAACTGTAGTCCACCTGGCTCCTCTGTCCATGGGATTCTCCAGGCAAGAATACTGGAGTGAGTTGCCATTTCCTTCTCCAGGGGATCTTCCCAACCCAGGAATCAAAGCCACATTTCCTGTGGCTGCTACGTTGGCAGAAGAGTTCTTTACTGCTGAGCCACCTGGGGAACCCTATATAAATATGTATACACACACACACACACACATATATGTATATATAGGGCTTCCCTGATAGCTCAGTTGGTAAAGAATCCACCTGCAAAGCAGGAGACCCCAGTTCAATTCCTGGGTTGGAAAGATCCGCTGAAGAAGGGATAGGCTACCCACTCCAGTACTCTTGGGCTTCCCTTGTGATATAATATATACACATAATCCCTCTAAAATTTGCTTTACAATATCGTAATCAGGCTGGTTTTACATGTGACAGTATAAAGGGCAGAGTTGGCCAGCTGGAGGCAGAGGCATTTAGCCAGCTCTACACCACACACAGCTATCATCAGTGCTTCTTACTGGCTTTGCCTCCTTCAGTCAGAACCTCCCAGTCCTCAGATACCTGCTTTCTCCAAGTACAGAATTTCCCCACTTACCACTTTACCCAGGGCCCAGGCTGGAAAAGCACAGCCGGCAGTCCCAGGTGGGGGTTTCTCTGATGCTCAGAAATAACAGTCAGGAGCATTCCCAGCCCCTATCTTCTTGATTCTTCCCCATCCTATGCAAGAAATCGTGGTGCATAGCAGCAGCCCAAGCCATCTAAAAGATCTCCCTGGAAAAGCTGTAGGTTCAGGATTGCTTCCTGCATGTTGTTCCCAGTCCTGCGTCAGGCACCAGCCTGGGCTGTCACTTAAGACTCTCACCACGGCACCAACTTACACACCGGTTGACTCCTGGGTCCTTCGTGCAGGTGAGAGAGCAGAGGGTGGGAGCTGACTCAACTGAGCCTCCCACAGGGACCCCTCCCCACAATCCCTCCCGGGACATCATTCCCTGGACAGCCCCTCCTATGCCTTTCTTCCTATTTTTCCTCCACCTTATCACATTTCTGTTAACTTGCACATAAATAGCAAGATCCTGCTGATTTGCAATTGTAGGACACATTTATTTTTTTTTTTAAATTATTGAGCATCATTTACGTACAGGCTCCCCAGGTGGCGATAGTGGTAAAGAACCAGCCTGGCGGGCTGCAGTCCATAGGGTTGGAAAGAGACACAGCTGAAGTGACTCAGCATGCACGCATGCATTTATGTATAGTGAAGTGCAGAGCTCTTGAGAGCACCGTCCCATCCTGTGAGTTTGACAGATGTCTGATCCACAGCCTATTCAACAAACAATGTTCTCATTGCCCCAGAAAGATCCCTTGTGCTCTTTCCCAGCCAGTCCCCACCCTCCAGAGGAGAGTACAGAGAAATGCACTAAGTTTTAAGATCTCCTGGTTTGTTCCTGCAGGCATACACTTTAATTCTGTACAATTTTTTTACTATGGAAAAAAACACAATGGCTGTTACTTGTCGTTAGGTTTCTTTTTGGATTTCTTTTTTTGTATAACATAAAGTTATACTTAATTACTTTCTGTAACATATAAATAAATGATAAGTATTAATAAATAATGATTCATCAACAAACAAAGAAAAAGAAATAGGGGAAGGCCAGCTGGAGGAAAAGCAGAGAAGCAAAGCAGGAGGTGGAGCCAGTGAAGGACTCTCAGATATCGTCACTGTCCTGGCTGAAGCCCTTGGCAAAGGTTCATTCTCCCTTCATCCCTTTGGAGCAATGTGTCTTATGCTGTTTTCCTTTTCCTTCCAAAGGAAACAGCCTCGAGAGAGGCTCTTGGGAAGCTCCAGCACATGTCTCTGGTGGCCCCTCTTCCCAGGGCTCACAGCCTGCCCCCCTGTTCTGCTGCCCACAAAACCTTGGGCTCACACCCCCTGGGCACCCACTATCCACAGCAACGCTCAATTGCTGCTCCAATGCCCGCACCTCATGCTGCAGTGCAAAAGTCCTAACCGGAGCCCTGGGTACAGCTGGATCAAGTTAATCACAAAACAAGACAAATGTGAGAATAGCCAAGCGGTCCCACTGAACAGCCAAGAGGTCCCACTGAAAGCACAGGCAAGAAGCCATTCATCCCAACAGTTATGACTGTGCCCAGACTCCTCTCTACATTCCTGCTGGGAGTCTGAGCACATCCTGTCCAACATGTCTGCAAAAACAACCCTTGTTATGCTCATCTCATCCCTGTTTATGATGGCAAAATCTCTTGGGAGCAAGCCAAATGTCAACATTGGGGGATTCATTAAATAAACCATGGTGCCATCCATACAGTAGGAAACTACATACCCACTAAAAATAACATCGAGGAAGAATATTAATAGACATAGAAGCTGAGGGGGTATATTGCTAAGATTTAAAGGCATCTCACAAACAGTGTTAACAGTTTTCTGAGTGTTAGGATGATACGGGTGATGATCACATTCTTCTGCTGATTTGTCAGTACTTTGTACAATGACTGTGCTGTGTGCTGGGCTTAGTTGTCCAATCATGTCCGACTCTTTGCAACCACAGGGACTGTGGCCAGGCTCCTCTGTCCATGGGGATGCTCCAGGCAAGAATACTGGAGTGGGTTGCCATGCCCTGCTCCAGGGGATCTTCCCAACCCAGGGACTATGGAATATTAATTTTATTTATTAAAGATACACAGCTTTATACTGTTACATATGAAGGAACAAAGCATAGACAGGAAGTGTAGAAATGCTACAATAGCAATTTCACTTAAACACTAACAGCGAGAAGTAGAAAAGACATACAGTTATGACCCCTCTAGAGAAAATGCAAGGACTAGGATTTTGAGTACCAAGAGAACACAAAACATATGATGAGTTTAAGTCCTTACTATCACTGGAATTTAAATAGAGTTATTTCTGAACATTAGAAATGAATCTTGTAGAACCATCCCCTACTTAAAACCACCAATGCTTTTCAATTTTGGCCTAAGTCTTCTATAATCCCAATTGTATTTGATTCATAAATGTGGATGTATCTATCTCTAGTAACTAAACAAGGAACAAGTTGGAAACCACTTGTTACACCTACACTCTTGTCTTGAAAATCAGTGCCTCAAATTAGAGCTCATTTGCGTGCTGTACTTCATGTTGTATATAGAGGGACAATGTACCTTAAATGGGGTTTTGGAGGCATTATTAAGCATTGCAGGACTGATCATAGGAAATACACTTCTAGCTCTAGATTCAAGTTATTGGAAAACCGAGGCCTGGTCACTCTGTTCTCTTAACAGTGCAGAGGTCACTAATTGAGCTGTTTCCAGAACCTTTGGCTTAGCATGACATTATCCTGTGGGAATAAAAGCAAACCTCAGACACGGAAGTTCGGTTGGAGACCACCAAAGTGAAACAGATATCTCAATAAAGCATGTCACGTGAGTCTTTTGGTGTGATACTATAATAATAACCAAAATGACACAGAGACACCAAATGAGCAAATGCTCTTAGGAAAAAAAAAAAAAAAATGGCACCAAGAGATTTGTCAGCCTCAGGGTTGCCACAAAACTTTCATTTAAAGAAAACAAAATGCAGTATCAGTAAAGCACAACACAATTTAGTTCAGTCACTCAGTCGTGTCCGACTCTTTGCACGTCAGGCTACAGCACGCCAGGCTTCCCTGTTCATCACCAACTCCCGGAGCTTGCTCAAACTCATGTCCATCAAGTAGGTGATGCCATCCAACCATCTCATCCTCTGTCCTCCCCTTCTCCTGCTGCCTTCAATCTTGCCCAGCATGAGGGTCTTTTCAAATGAGTCAGTTCTTCACATCCAGTCAAGCATACTGGAGTGGGTTGACATGCCTTTCCCCAGGGGATCTTCCCGACCCAGGGATTGAACCGGCGTCTCTTTCGTGTCCTACAGGCGCAGGCAAATTCTTTACCACTAGCGCCGCCTGGGGGCTGCCGTCTATAGGGTCGCATAGAATCGTACACGACTGAAGCGACTTAGCAGCAGTAGCGGCAGCGCCACCTAGAAAGCCCATAGAATAAGGGAACGAAGGGGAATTTCTGAAGGCCTCTCCGTCCTAGCCAATCACTAGCTACACAGCCGGAAGCTTGGGACTGATCGACAGACGCAGGCTTTCCCTAAGTATCGCGAGGTAAAGCGGGAAAGCGACCGACCATCAATTGGTTAACGGGATCAGTGACGTCAGACGCAAAGCCCCGGGCCTGCCGCTGGCGCGTGAGGGACCGCTCGAATTCCGTTTGGAGGCTTCTTTGAGCTCGCAGAGTAGACATCATGAGCAAAGCACACCCTCCCGAGTTGAAGAAGTAAGTATGCGGGGCCCCGCGCCCAGATGGCCGCTTCCTTGTGTGCCTCGAGTTCCTTAGATCCTCCGCCATTTCCCAGGAGTTTGCCTGGCGTGCGCATTCTAGTCCTTGGACGCCGAGATCCGGGCCAGTGTCGCGCGCTTCGGGGCCTGAGACCCGCGCAAAAGTAATATTTCGGCAGGGTGGATACGGTTACCAAAGCCAACAAGGCGCCACCATCTGCTGACTGACTTACCGTGTCCGAGCTCCCTGCTCTGTCTCCTGGACCCTCTCCCTCGTTACTTGAAGGTCTCGAATGCCGCACTTTGTTGAACATCTTGAGTAGCAGCATGTTTTCGATAAGGTTGCTGGAGAGTGATTCTATAAAGGAACCAGGGAGATGGGTGTTTGATAGTATCTGAGGAATCAAAAGCCACCTAATCTTAGACTGTGTTTGTAGCTGTTTGCTTGAGCTTTAACTTAGAAATTACATTCCTTTTTTCTTGATTTCTTGTTCGTAGGTTAAGCTTGAACGTTGTGTGCTATCTACTCCGTTAACAAAGATGTGTGAGAATATTCATGTTCCTAATTAGAGAAGGCTAGGTTGGGGGCGGGGGGGTGCGGTTGAACCCAGTAAAATCAACTCCCACGTAGGTTATTCCTGCTATAGGTAACACCCAATTTAAAGTTTTAGCGTCCTGAAACACTCTTGGCTGAACTTAGCATGTTCCATGTTTCCTGAGTAACTTCTCTGTCTTTTTTGTACTATGTAATGCCAGAGTTCTGCATTTATTAGTTGGCTAACAGCAAGGATGGAAAATTGATCCAGGGGTCAGTTTGTGAGGCAGCCACCTGGTCTGCCTTGTGTACAGTTAATTTATGCTTGCCCCATAAAGAAGTCAGACTTAAGGAAAAGTTCATATTTAATGATTTTGCATTTAAATGCATACTTGTACTGAAGCCATATTTTGTGCAGAATCTCCGTGTATATTTTAGTCTGTTAATTAAGACAATTATGAAGTCATAAGCCTGACATTAAGAAAAAAAGAAAGTGCAATTAGTGAGCTGGTAAAATCTTAAATGTCTTCTGAATTCATCATGAACTGGTGAAATTATTTTTTAACGAAGGACCATTCTCTACTTGTAAGACTTCCTTTTGATTAAGAGGAATTTCAGAGGATGAAACTGGTATGAACACCTTTCTCTACTTATCTAGGTTTTATGAGTTGTGAGATCCTGTCAGGTCAACCTCCAGAATGGCTTTTAGTCTTTTTCTTCCTTCACATTTCTCACAAATAACATCTTTTACAAGTGTATACCCTTCTAGTTTAGCATGACTCAGTGGTTCTTAACTGCAGGAATGGGAGTCTGCTTCTCCCGGAATCTAGTAGGTAGAAGCCAGGGTTGCTGCCAAACATTCTACAGTGCACTGGACATCACTCGACAACAGAATTATCTGGCCCCAAGTGTCAGTATGCTGAGGTGGAGATACTCTGGCCTAATCAGATTGTTCTGGTGCTCTTAAAAATGGATGACAGAGTAGTCTCTGTTTTTTTCATTCCAGTTTCCTTGCGATATAATTGACATATAGCACTGTGTAGGTTTAAGGTTATAGCATGATGATTTAACTTACACATGCCACAGTTGTCTTGCCCGCAGCTGGTTCTGCTGCATACATAACAGAGTGCAGACTTCTTAACCTAGCATTCAGGGTCCTCCATCTGAAATCCAGGCACCAGATTCTATACACATTAATAGTTGAATACTGTGTTCTCCAGTACCATTTGATTTTATCAGACTTTTTCACAGCTCTGTGACTTAAAATATTTTATTTAAACTTTCTGAGCTTCAGTTGCCCATCTATTAAATGGTGGTAATTACTAATTTATATGTATGTGATTTATGGGCTTGCCAGGTGGCACTAGTGGTAAAGAACCTGCCTGCCAGTGCAGGAGACATAAGAGAGTAGGGTTCGATAACTGAGTTGAAAAGATCGCCAGGAGGAGAGCATGGCAACCCACTCCAGTATTCTTGCCTGGAAAATCCTATGGACAGAGGATGCTGGCAGGCTACAGTCCATGTAATTGCAAAAAAGTCTATCTTCTTACAACTTCTGTCTGGCCTTTTATCTTATTTTTGAATTCTCCCATGACATACATTAAAATTGAATGAAGATTCATATTTTTTAGCTTGTAACTGGAAGAGGTAAAAACTAGTTTGACTACATGTCTTCATATTATTCTATGCTGCTGATATGGAATTTTCTCATTTAATTCAAATTGTTTAACTTCAAAATAAGTATTTTGCCAAAGTGAACTTATGTGTTGAAGAATATCCTGAACAATTAAGATTGATGTTTAACACTAAATAAACAACACTACTTATTGTCTCAAATATAGAATAAAATACCTGTTGGATTGGGTATGGTTCGATTACCTTCTGGTTTCTTCACAACTTTGTTTGGTTTTGGAAATAACCAAAAATATAACCAAATCTTTGTCTTTCTGTTAAGCCTGTAAATCCTGTTGTTGAAAATTAGGTCAGTATTGAACAACAAGGATGTTGTTGTAGTTTACGTCAATATAGAGACTCAATTTCATGTACGTTAATATGTTCTAAACTCATTTCGTTTTTATTATCTTCCCCTTCACAAGTTACATTGCTCAGTTAGTATAAGTACAGAGGTAGCCCATCATTCTCATCCTTTATAGCAGTGCAAAGCTTTTAATCTTTTAAATTTCATTATTCCTGTTATGTAAATTTAGCAGATTATATTGACAATATCTAAAATTAGTTATATAATCTTTACCCCTTTTGCTTTTTCAGATTTATGGACAAGAAGTTATCATGTAAGTCTTTTTGGTTTTTTATTTTCAGGGTGTTTTTTAAATATTAGTTTTTATATCTGCTTTGGTAGTATATTATATTTTATTATTATTATTATATTAATAATGTTTGGAGAAACTTTATAAAAATTCAAAGCACACAGATCTCTTAATTCACATCCATTAAGCAAGCAGGTTTATCAAAACTCTAACTAGACAGCTTTATTTACTTAATTTCTGATATTTAGTAAGTTTCACAGTATTTCAGACTTTTATTTCATATAAGTCTTCTCTCACTTTGATGAATTAAATTAGCAGAATTTTCTATTTTATATTTGAAAACTTAACCTTTTTTCCTTTAAACAAAGAGCAGATAGGAATAAAAATCTGACCGGCACAGAACTCAAAGTATGTAGGGGTTAAGACCATGGCTTTAGAAACAAGCAACCTTCAGTTTGAATTCCAGTTTTACCCTACAGTAACTGTGTAATCTTGAATCAGTTACTTAAAAATACTGTAATTCAGTTGCTTCATAAAAAGTCAGGATGATTCTACTTTATAGGATTCCTGTAAGTTTAAATATGTGGGTAAATGTAAAATGTTTAGCCCAGTGCTTAGCATATAGTAAAGATACATCAGGGTTTTCTCACTTAATTTTTAATGAATAGTTTAGTTGATAGTTAATGGTCAGCTTTATTAAATTCCTTTTTCCTTTTACATAGTGAAATTAAATGGTGGCAGACATGTCCAAGGAATATTGCGGGGATTTGATCCCTTTATGAATCTTGTGATAGATGAATGTGTGGAGATGGCAACTAGTGGGCAACAGAACAATATTGGAATGGTGGTAAGTACAAACACAAGATCTTTCTTAGAGATTTCATTTTTCTTTTGGATTAAACGTTAGCATCCTTTCTATCCAGCTCTTGGATTAAACTGAAGTTAGGTAAATTACAGGCAAGATTAGACACTCCAACCCCCTTTTAGTTTAACTTATGGAGGTTATTCAGCTGTGGTAATAACCCCAGTTACCTGTAGGTTAGATCTGAATCTTACACAGAACCCACTGAGGTCCTTGGACTTGAAATAGCTGTTGGAATTATTTTTGTGCTTTATTCTATAATGAGGCCCATACTTGTTTCTTCGCTAGAGCCATAGTGAAGTCACTCAGTCATGTCCAACTCTGCGACCCCACAGACTGTAGCCTGCTAGGCTTCTCCATCCATGGGATTTTCCAGGCAAGATTACTGGAGTAGGTTGCCATTTCCTTCTCCAGGGAATCTTCCTGACCCAGGGATTGAACCCCCAGGTCTCCTGCATTGCAGGCAGAGGCTTTACCATCTGAGCCACCAGGGAAGCCCCTTCATTAGAGCAGTAGTATAGACGGTTTTCACATTCCCCAGGTTATTCTAATGTAAGCCAAAGATTAACAGTTGATCTAGAGCTTTTACAGTCAATTAGTCAATGAAGAGTTTTTGTTTTAAGCAAGCAAATAAAAATTATTCTAAGTCCACCTCAAAGCAATTGAAACTAAGGGTGCTGTTTGTGTGTGCTGTTACAAGATCTTATATAATTCTAATGTGTGCTGAGGATTACTACTTATCAAACTTCAATGTGCTATGCATTCCCAGAAGGTTAATTACCCTTTCCAAGGCTTGTGTTATTGCTTGTTTCAAGTATATTTCCATTATTGCATTTTGAAAAGCAAATCAGTCAGGGTTGGAAAAACAACTTGGGAGTCCCTAGATATGAGTCTCCCTGGCCTCTTGCACACATTTCATGTAGATGGTCCTTCTTTTCAGGTACAGTCCCCTTGAGATTCTGTTGAAAATGAATACAAGTCTGGCAAATCATTAGCATTTTCTTATAAAAGAGAGTTTTAAAAATACCCCAAGATTTCCCTCTAGCCCTTCCTTTTACAGATTAGGAAATCTTCATTCTGATAAAGGGTAGATTAGGGTTTTGGTTCATATATCAACAGATTAGCAAGAAAAAAGAATTTTAAAAAGTTCTAATTTGAGGAAATAACTTTTAGAAATGTGTGGCACTTTTCAGAGTTTTTATTAGTGAAGGTATTGATGTTTCTCGTAATTTCCCCCCTGATTTTAATGAGGTTAATTTTCCTTACATGGAAATTGGTTAAAAGCAGTGCCATCACAAGTCATTCAAATAGTGAGCTCCAACTTATTGTGATAGGCAGTCTATTCTTCCATCTCTGATGCATGTTCTGTGACTAAAACTTAAAGTCTATTAGTAGGTGCTGATTCTTATGGCTGAGTTAACCCTTTGAAAATGAAATAATGATAATATATCAATTTTCTTTAATTAAAAAACAGCCTAAAGAAAATGCAAGAATGATTTTTCTAAGGGAAAGAAGGGAAACTCATTACTATTTTGTCACAAGCTGTTTGGCTAAAGAGACAGTTTCGTTGGCTTCATTGTTCCCTTGTCCAATCAGTGACCCATTGAGACCATTGAAATTACTTACTATAAGACTTCCCTGGCAATCCACTGGCTCAGACTCTGCTCCCAATGCATGGGGCCCAGGTTCAATCCCTGGTCAGGGAACTAGATTCCCAAAAGTCACAACTAAGACCTGGTGCAACCAAATAAATAAAAATAAGTTTGTGGTTTTTTTTCTTTTTTATAAAGAAATTACTTAATACAGGATCTGTCAGGTGGATAATTACCTAGTGATGTCTCAATTAGCCTCTTCTGAAATATAACCAGAGTTGTCAGTAGCCTCACCTCTGTCTTATTTCCTTAAGATTCCACTCTACTCCAAGGTTCCCCTAAGAATGTAGTAAAAATTGTGTAGTTTGGTTTTTTTTTTTCATTTATTGTTACTAGTTGGAGGCTAATTACTTTACAATATTGTAGTGGTTCTTGTCATACATTGACATGAATCAGCCATGGATTTACATGTATTCCCCATCCCGATCCCCCCTCCCACCTCCCTCTCCTCTGGGTCTTCCCAGTGCACCAGGCCCAAGCACTTGTCTCTTGCATCCAGCCTGGGCTGGTGATCTGTTTCACCTTAGATAATATACATGTTTCGATGCTGTTCTCTCAAAACATCCCACCCTCGCCTTCTCCCACAGAGTCCAAAATTCTGTTCTGTACATCTGTGTCTCTTTTTCTGTTTTGCATATAGGGTTATCATTACCATCTTTCTAAATTCCATATATATGTGTTAGTATACTGTATTGGTCTTTATCTTTCTGGCTTACTTCACTCTGTATAATGCGCTCCAGTTTCATCCATCTCATTAGAACTACTTCAAATAAATTTTTTTTAATGGCTGAGTAATATTCCATGGTGTATATGTACCACAGCTTCCTTATCCATTCATCTGCTGATGGGCATCTAGGTTGCTTCCATGTCCTGGCTATTATAAATAGTGCTGCGATGAACATTGGGGTGCACCTCTTTCAGATCTGGTTTCCTCATTGTGTATGCCCAGAAGTGGGATTGCTGGGTCATATGGCAGTTCTAATTCCAGTTTTTAAAGAAATCTCCACACTGTTTTCCATAGTGGCTGTACTAATTTGTATTCCCACCAACAGTGTAAGAGGGTTCCCTTTTCTCCACACCCTCTCCAGCATTTATTGCTTGTAGACTTTTGGATAGCAGCCATCCTGACTGGTGTGTAATGGTACCTCATTGTGGTTTTGATTTGCATTTCTCTGATAATGAGTGATGTTGAGCATCTTTTCATGTGTTTTTTTTTGCCATCTGTATGTCTTCCTTGAGAAATGTCTGTTTAGTTCTTTGGCCCATTTTTTGACTGCGTCATTTATTTACCTGGAATTGAGCTGCAGGAGTTGCTTGTATATTTTTGAGATTAATCCTTTGTCTGTTGCTTCGTTTGCTATTATTTTCTCCCAATCTGAGGGCTGTCTTTTCACCTTGCTTATAGTTTCCTTTGTTGTGTAAAAGCTTTTAAGTTTAATTAGGTCCCATTTGTTTATTTTTGCTTTTATTTCCAATATTCTGGGAGGTGGGTCATAAGAGGATCCTGCTGTGATTTATGTCGGAGAGTGTTTTGCCTGTGTTCTCCTCTAGGAGTTTTATAGTTTCTGGTCTTACATTTAGATCTTTAATCCATTTTGAGTTTATTTTTGTGTATGGTGTTAGAAAGTGTTCTAGTTTCATTCTTTTACAAGTGGTTGACCAGTTTTCCCAGCACCACTTGTTAAAGAGGTTGTCTTTTTTCCATTGTATATCCTTGCCTCCTTTGTCGAAGATAAGGTGTCCATAGGTTTGTAGATTTATCTCTGGGCTTTCTATTCTGTTCCATTGATCTATATTTCTGTCTTTGTGCCAGTACCATACTGTCTTGATGACTGTGGCTTTGTAGTATAGTCTGAAGTCAGGCAGGTTGATTCCTCCAGTTCCATTCTTCTTTCTCAGGATTACTTTGGCTATTCGAGGTTTTTTGTATTTCCATACAAATTGTGAAATTATTTGTTCTAGTTCTGTGAAAAATACCGTTAGTAGCTTGATAGGGATTGCATTGAATCTATAGATTGCTTTGCATAGTATAGCCATTTTGACAGTATTGATTCTTCCAATCCATGAACACGGTATATTTCTCCATCTGTTTGTGTCCTCTCTGATTTCTTTCATCAGTGTTTTATAGTTTTCTATGTATAGGTCTTTTGTTTCTTTAGGTAGATACACTCCTAAGTATTTTATTCTTTTCGTTGCAATGGTGAATGGTATTGTTTCCTTAATTTCTCTTTCTGTTTTCTCATTGTTAGTGTATAGGAATGCAAGGGATTTCTGTGAGCTAATTTTATATCCTGCAACTTTACTATATTTGTTGATCAGCTCTAGTAATTTTCTGGTAGAGTCTTTAGGGTTTTCTATGTAGAGGATCATGTCATCTGCGAACAGCAAGAGTTTCACTTCTTTTCCTATCTGGATTCCTTTTACTTCTTTTTCTGCTCTGATTGCTGTGGCCAAAACTTCCAAAACTATGTTGAATAATAGTGGTGAGAGTGGGCACCCTTGTTTTGTTCCTGATTTCAGGGGAAATGCTTTCAATTTTTCACCATTGAGGGTGATGCTTGCTGTGGGTTTGTTATATATAGCTTTTATTATGTTGAGGTATGTTCCTTCTATTCCTGCTTTCTGGAGAGTTTTAATTATAAATGGATGTTGAATTTTGTCAAAGGCTTTTTCTGCATCTATTGAGATAATCATATGGTTTTTATCTTTCAATTTGTTAATGTGGTATATTACATTGATTGATTTGCAGATATTAAAAAATCCTTGCATTCCTGGGATAAAGCCCACTTGGTCATGATGTATGATTTTTTTAATATGTTGTTGGATTCTGTTTGCTAGAATTTTGTTAAGGATTTTTGCATCTATGTTCATCAGTGATATTGGCCTGTAGTTTTCTTTCTTTGTGGCATCTTTGTATGGTTTTGGAATTAGGGTAATGGTGGCCTCATAGAATGAGTTTGGAAGTTTACCTTCTTCTGCAATTTTCTGGAAGAGTTTGAGTATGATAGGTGTTAGCTCTTCTCTAAATTTTTGGTAGAATTCGGCTGTGAAGCCATCTGGTCCTGGGCTTTTATTTCCTGGAAGATTTCTGATTACAGTTTAGATTTCCTTGCTTGTGATGGGTCTGTTAAGATCTTCTATTTCTTTTTGGTTCAGTTTTGGAAAGTTATACTTTCCTAAGAATTTGTCCATTTCTTCCAAGTTGTCCATTTTATTGGCATGGAGCTGCTGGTAGTAGTCTCTTATGATCCTTTGTATTTCAGTGTTGTCTGTTGTGATCTCTCCATTTTCATTTCTAATTTTGTTAATTTGGTTCTTCTCCCTTTGTTTCTTAATGAGTCTTGCTAACAGTTTGTCAGTTTTGTTTATTTTTTTCAAAAAACCAGCTTTTAGCTTTGTTGATTTTTGCTATGGTCTCTTTAGTTTCTTTTGCATTTATTTCTGCCCTAATTTTTAAGATTTCTTTCCTTCTACTAACCTTTCTTCCTTCTCTAGTTGCTTTAGGTGTAGAGTTAGGTTATTTATTTGACTTTTTTCTTGTTTCTTGAGGTAAGCCTGTAATGCTATGAACCTTCCCCTTAGCACTGCTTTTACAGTGTCCCATAGGTTTTGGGTTTTTGTGTTTTCATTTTCATTCATTTCTATGCATTTTTTGATTTCTTCTATGATTTTTTGGTTATTCAGAAGTGTGTTGTTTAGCCTCCATATGTTTGAATTTTTAATAATTTTTTTCCTGTAATTGAGATCTAATCTTATTGCACTGTGGTCAGAAAAGATGACTGGAATGATTTCAATTTTTTTGAATTTACCAAGGCTCGATTGATGGCCAAGGATGTGATCTATTCTGGAGAAGGTTCCATGTGCACTTGAGAAAAAGGTGAAGTTGATTGTTTTGGGGTGAAATGTCCTATTGATATCAGTTAGGTATGGCTGGTCCATTGTGTCATTTAAAGTTTCTGTTTCCTTGTTAATTTTCTGTTTAGTGGATCTATCCATAGTTGTGAGTGGGGTATTAAAGTCTCCCACTATTATTGTGTTACTGTTAATTTCCTCTTTCATACTTGTTAGTGTTTGCCTTACATATTGTGGTGCTCCTATGTTGGGTGCATATATATTTATAATTGTTATATCTTCTTGGATTGATCCTTTGATCATTATGTAGTGTCCTTCTTTGTCTCTTTTCACAGCCTTTATTTGAAAGTCTATTCTATCTGATATGAGTATTGTGACTCCTGCTTTCTTTTGGTCTCCGTTTGCGTGAAATATTTTTTTCCAGACCTTCAACTTTTAGTCTGTATGTGTCCCTTGTTTTGAGGTGGGTCTCTTATAGACAGCATATATAGGGGTCTTGTTTTGTGTATGCATTCAGCCAGTCTTTGCCTTTTGGTTGGGGCATTCAACCCATTTACATTTAAGGTAATTATTGATAGGTATGGTCCCGTTGCCACTTACTTTGTTGTTTCGGGTTCACGTTTATACAACCTTTCTGTGTTTCCTGTCTAGAGAAGATCCTTTAGCATTTGTTGAAGAGCTGGTTTGGTGGTGCTGAATTCTCTCAGCTTTTGCTTGTCTGTAAAGCTTTTTAATTCTCCTTCATATCTGAATGAGATCCTTGCTGGGTACAGTAATCTAGGTTGTAGGTTATTCTCTTTCATTACTTGAAGTATGTCCTGCCATTCCCTTCTGGCCTGAAGGGTTTATATTGATAGATCATCTGTTATCCTTATGGGAATCCCTTTGTGTGTTATTTGTTGTTTCTCCCTTGCTGCTTTTAATATTTGTTCTTTGTGTTTGATCTTTGTTAATTTGATTAATATGTGTCTTGGGGTGTTTCACCTAGGGTTTACCCTGCTTGGGACTCTCTGGGTTTCCTGGACTTGGGTGGCTATTTCCTTCCCCATTTTAGGGAAATTTTCAGCTACTATCTCCTCGAGTATTTTCTCATGGCCTTTCTTTTTGTCTTCTTCTTCTGGGACTCCTATGATTCGAATGTTAGGGCGTTTCACATTGTCCCAGAGGTCCCTGAGGTTGTCCTCATTTCTTTTAATTCTTTTTTCTTTCTTCCTCTCTGCTTCATTTATTTCCACCATTTTATCTTCTACCTCACTTATCCTATCTTATGTCTCCATTCTTCTACTGTTGATTCCCTCCAGAGTGTTTTTGATCTCATTTATTGCATTATTCATTTTTAATTGACTTATTTATTTCTTCTAGGTCCTTATTAAACATTTCTTCATCTTCTCAATCTTTGTCTCCAGGCTATTTATCTGTAACTCCATTTTGTTTTCAAGAGTTTGGATCATTTTTATTATCATTATTCTAAATTCTTTTTCAGGTAGATTCCCTATCTCCTCCTCTTTTGTTTGACTTGGTGGGCATTTTTCACGTTCCTTTACCTGTTGGGTATTTCTCTGCCTTTTCATCCTGTTTAGATTGCTGTGTCTGGAGTGGGCTTTCTGTGTTCTGGTGGTCTGCGGTTCCTTTTTAATGTGGAGGTTTCACCCAGTGGGTGGGGTTGGACGATTGGCTTGTCAAGGTTTCCTGATCAGTGAAGCTTGCGTCGGTATTCTGATGCGTGGAACTGGATTTTTTCTCTCTGGAGTGCAGTGGAGTGTCCAGTAATGAGTTTTGAGATGGGTCTGTGTTAGGTGTGACTTTGGGCAGCCTGTATGTTGACACTCAGGGCTATGTTCCTGCGTTGCTGGAGAATTTGTGTGGTATGTCTTGCTTTGGAACTTATTGGCTCTTGGGTGGTGGTTGGTTTCAGTGTAGGTATGGAGGCTTTTGAATGGTCTCTTATTAATGTTCCGTGTAGTCAGGAGTTTTCTGGTGTTCTCAGGTTTTGGGCTTAAGTCTCCTGCCTCTGGATTTCAGTTTTATTCTTCCAGTAGTCTCAAGACTTCTCCAACTATACAGCACTGATAATAAAACTTCTAGGTTAATGGTGAAAAGATTCTCCACCGTGAGGGACACCCAGGGAGGTTCACAGAGTTACATGAAGAAGAGGAGAGGGAGGAGGGAGATAGAGATGAGCAGGAGGAGGAAAAGGGGGGACTCAAGAGGAGAGAGACAGAGCTACGCAGGTCTCTATTCCCAAAGTGTTCTCCATAGTTCAGACACCCACAGAGATTCACAGGATTGGATTGGGAAGAGAAGGGGAAGGGAGGAAAATAGAGGTGTTCTGAGGTAGAACACAGAGAGTCAAAAGTGGGAGAGCACACTCCTGAGTAAAAATGGGTACTGAATATTGGATTCTTAAATGTCCAAAATTGATATGAAGTACTGAAAAACAATTTTTAAAAATCTAGAGTAGAGGTTAGACTCTTAAAAATATAATATTAAAAACAAAAAACCACAAAAAATTTTAGAAATATATATGAAGTTCGGTTTAAAAATATGGCTTCTCCTTTTTTTTTTTTTGCAAGGTTATAGTGAAATGAAAATTAAGGAGTAATAGAGCATTTTAAAAGAAAATAAGAGAAAAAAATAAAACGGGGAAAATTCTTTTCCTAATTAAAAAAATAGTAAAAATATATGAAAATGAAAGTTAAGGAGTAGTGGGGGAGTAATAGGGAATTTTAAAAGAAAATAAAAGAGTAAAAAGAAAAGAGAAAAAAAAAAGGTAAAAATATATCTAGGAATTTCTCTGGAGCTGTTGCGGTCAGTGTGGGTTCGGTTCAGTTTCAGACAGCTCCTTGTTCCAGCTTACACTTCTCGATATCTATAGGCCCCTTCTGGTGTAGTCAGTGTTACCTACAGGGATTTTAATCTGTTGCACTGGTCCTTTCTGAAGCGGTTCCCTTTGTTTATTTGGCTTCTGTTTGGGGGTCTCTTCAGTGTCTAATTTCCACCCTGACACAGGCGGGCGGAGGTGGTCTCTTGTTTAGGTTCGCTGGTTCAGTCGGCTGCGGGGAGGGAGGGGCGCTGCAGATATCACTCTGTGCGGGGAGCACTCGCAGTGTTCCGGCCACACTGGGTTTGCCCCGCTCACGGGTGTGTGCTCTCCCCGTCTACACTGCTCAGGCTCCCGGGTGCTCTATATGGAGCGGGCCCTGCGTTGCGTGTGGTTCCAGTTTTCGTGTACTCCACAAAAGCACGGACTCAGTTGGGCCTGCATTTTGTGCCTTCCCCTGCCGGAGCAGCTCAGGCAGCCAGGAGCTTGATGGGCGCACTTTCCCCGGGTGTGGTGCGCCTTCTCCCCTCCACGGTCCCCAGCCTCAGTTTCCTCGTGCGCCAGTCAGATGCGTGTGGCTTGTGTCTATTCTTGGGACCTGGCCTCTAGCTACGACCCTCCTGGCGGATGTCGACCATCCCGAATCTCAGGAAGTCTTTGGTTAGAAACTGGAGGCCTGTTCGCAGTTTGGTAGGGGATGCGGTCTCTGGGGCCGAGTTTGCCCCTTTCCGCTTTCCCCTGCCTCCTGCCTCCGGCAGGGATGGGCCGGTCCGCAGCCAGCTAGCTCTTCTCTGTAATTGCTCAGTCCCTTTGTTCTGCAAATGGCCGGCAGTCTGTTCGGCCCATTAATTTTCTCCCTCTCTCTTGCTATCCCACAGTTTAAGTTGCTATCTCACATTAGCTCCCTCCAATTGCCCTCAAGGCATTTGGGCCAATGCTTACCCTAAGCAGTGTCAGTCCTTACCCTAAGCAATGCCACCTGCTCCTCTCCATTGCTGGTGGTGGATGCGGGCGTCTGGGGTACTTTTCTGCTGGGGGTTGCTTTTAGGCATGTAATCTGTGAGTTTTATTTATTTTTCCTCCCAGTTAGGTTGCCCTCCGAGATTCGAAAACTTCCCCCATACCCTCCTGTGAAAGGGTTTCCTGGTGTTTGAAAACTTCCTCTATCATGACTCCCTTCCCAGGACGGGTCTCCGTCCCTAGCTCTTTGGTCTCTCTTTTTATCTTTTATATTTTATCCTACCTCCTTTTGAAGACGATGGGCTGCTTTCCTGGGTGCCTGATGTCTTCTGCTAGCGGTCAGAAGTTGTTTTGTGAAGTTTGCTCAGCGTTCAAATGTTCTTTCGATGAATTTGTAGGGGAGAAGGTGGTCTCCCCGTCCTATTCCTCCGCCATCTTGGCTCCTCCTCAGTTGTGTAGTTTTTGATGCTGTGTGTTTCAGGAGTTCTTACTGGCTTTGTGCTTCTGTAGCTCCAATTTAGGTTTGTATTCTTTATTAGACAGTTAATGCCCCTTCATGAAAAGGCCTGGGCAACACTTTGCCAAAACTTAGTACTAAAGCCCAATCCAAGGAGCAGTATGGGATTCTGATGGTTCCAGTTTGATCTGGAACATGGGACGTCCAACACAATGGGAAAAGAGGAAGAGCCCTGTGAAGCAGAGGTGTTCACGACAAGCCTTAGTTCCTGTGTCTTATGTGAGAAGGCAAAGAAGTGTGTGATACCATTTTAGAAAACATTGAGGAAAGTGGCAGTTTTATTTTTTTTAATGATGCCAAAAACAAAAAACCCACAGATCTGAAAATCTTAGTTATCTGAAATAACTTCTCTTCAGCACCCTCCACTTCTGAGGAAAGTGTCACAAATGGACAGGTTTAGGAAGGAACTAGGAAGAAGGCTACTTGCTTTTTAAGTTTCGATAGGTGAGAAGTCATGTTCATCTTCTATTGCAAATAAGCCAACAGTTTAAAACTTGAACACTAGGAATCGTGTTGTTCAGGTGTCTTCATTTCTTTTCCTAATTTGTAAGAAGAGTGTGAGTCTGTCGCTTCTTTCAGTCTCCATTGTCGTTTTCAGCGCAGCTCTTTAGTTCTTTGCCACTTTCTCACCAGTCATTGCTGTTTGTCTCTGCCAGGCTCTGCAACACTTTCCCCCCGTCATGGTCCTTCCCATTCTGTCACCTGTGGTAATCAGATGCAAATCATCTGTTTACTTGAGCCTTTGTGAGCCTGCCACTGGTTTAGGCACTGAGTAGGTGCACCAAGCAAGTCCTTGCCCTTATAGAAATGACACTTGAGTGAGGAAGACAGTACATAATAGTGTATGTAATAAATAAAGCAAGTAGAATGAGAGGAGCAAGGAACAAGTTGTAGCTGTTTTTATGCCAGCTGCCTCCCAGCATAGCTCCACTTTGACTCTTACTCCGTGAGTCACTCAGTCGTGTCTGACTCTTTGCAATGCCGTGAACTATACAGTCGATGGAATTCTCCAGGCCAGAATACTGGAGTGGGTAGACATTCCCTTCTCCAGTGGATCTTCCAAACCCAGGGGTTGAACCCACGTCTCCCACATTGTAGGCGGATTCTTTACCAGCTGAGCCACCAAGGAAGCCCATGAATACTGGAGTGGGTAGCCTATCCCTTCTCCTGCAGATCTTCCTGACCCAGGAATGGAACCAGGGTCTTCTGCATTGCAGGTGGATTCTTTACCAACTGAGCTACTGGCAAAGCCCCGAATCTCACTCAGGATGCCTCCATTCTAATAAATGGTTCCGCATCCCTTCATCCCACTCCTGTCCTTTCACCTGTCTGGCTCTATTGAACTGAATGTAGGTTGCATTACCTACAGTCCACCAGGGGCTCCTTCTTTTCTTTTCTTTCTTTTTTTTGCACCTCCATTTATTTAAAAGTGCTGGATTAGATTTTTAAGGTCTCTTTTTGTTTGAAAGTTCTATTTAAATTTCTCATAATTTATGATTGCTGACATTAAATATAATTATGAAAGTCTGAATATGGCATAAGAAAACAATTTTTAGTTATCTGGAATATAATAGAAAGCCTTTGAATATTTGGGTGTACCTTGCAAATATGAGAAATAATTTTGAATAATGCTTTACCAATTTAGGGGCTCCTTATTTTCACAGTCCCTTTCCAGTTTGACTTTTCTATCCCATTTTACCAGCCATTTCGCTTATGCTCATGAGTATCCTGACTTACCTTCTTTTATAGAAGATCCCCAGGAGTAGGAAATGACAACTCACTCCAGTATTCTTGCCTGGAAAATCCCATGGTCAGAGGAACCTAGTGGGTTATAATCTGTAGGGTCGCAGAGAGTCGGTCACAATGGAGCATCTGAGCACTCACACACATTGAAAAGGGGGAAAAAAAGCCTCACAAACTGACATTTAATACCTGAAAAACCGTTAGTGAGTTGATGAAAATTCTTTAAATCATCATTGATAGATCTATTGAACGAATTGTATTCTTTTCAAATTCATTTTCTCTTCTTAGGTAATACGAGGAAATAGTATCATCATGTTAGAAGCCTTGGAACGAGTATGAACAACATCTTTGTTCATCAATCAACTGCTTCCGTGTGTCCCCTTCTCCACATTTTACTACCAGAAAAATTGGGTTGTGTACATTTTCTTAGTGAACTTTTTTGTTAAATAAACTTTTGTAATAGCCAAAAATGCTTTGTTAGCTGTTCTCAACTTAGAATATTTGCTCTTATTCTGATTTTTTCCTGTCATGACCTGTTATTGGTTGAGACTGATTAGTTCAGAGGTTTTTAATGCATTAAAATAGAAAAATCTTAGTAAATATGAAACATTGGCAAGATGCCCTTTTTCCCTGTCTTTTACTACTGAACAAAGTTAAAGAAGCTGCAAACCTGAGTGGGTTTCTTCTAAAACATAACTGAAATTTTTAAAGTTCTTGCAGTAACTTGGACAGACTCTGACTTTTTCACATTCCAAGTAGTTTCCCTCAAACAACATGGATTAAACTGCAGGTCCACTTATATACGGGTTTTTTCCAATAGTAAATACTACAGTACTACACCATCCATGGTTGAATATGGATTCCAAACTGAGTACAGGAACTGTATATGCAGAGACCTGATTGCTCAAAGGGTCAGCATCCATAACCCCCACAATGTTTTAAGAGTCAACCATATAGTACCAACAGAAGTAAAACACAGAAAGTAATGATGTCATTGTTTTTATTTTGAACATAAGTGGGAAAAAATGTTGAAGACAAGAGTAGAAATACAATTCCAGAGGAAAACATTCCAGTGCATTGTGGTTCTTTGTGGGGTAGAAGATGGTGATAATGCTGCCCGTAATATACTCACCTAGTTTGTAATTTTATGGTGCACAAACTCCAATAAGAGATAATATTACAGACATGTATCATAAACCTAACTTTAAAAAAATCTATCAAGCAAATGCTTAAGTTTATTTTTGTGATCTGGTAGAAAGCCTACAAATCATGAGTCACTTTAAAACTAGAGTAGGATATACACAGTATGTGAGGTACTTGTAAACAAGTATGTAAAATGGTATTCCCTATTTATACGAAATGTTTACAGAAAAAATACAGCTAGAGGGATCAAACTAGAGTTGATGTGAAGGCCATACATTTTTATTTTTCCATTCTCCCCTTTAAACCTTCCCTAACATTGCAACCACATAAAGCTGAATTTAGGACTGGTAGAATTTCTAAGTGTGGCTCCTACCCGGCAGCATCACGTAGGAACATAACAGAAATGCAGTCTTTTGTATGCTACTCCATACATACTGCAACATTTCAAGGGGTGAGGCCAGCCATGTTTTAACAAGCCTTCCAGTAACACTGAAGCAGAACTTGGCCTTCCTTCAGCCTGTGCATAATCTTTACCAGTCTCTTCTGTTCTGTAAAAATTTCACTTGAGTAGCCTCCTGGAATAATGGGCCCTGACAGGTCTTTCTTCCAATTAAGTCTTTTTGAATTCTGTTAGTTGCATTAAAATTAACATGCTTACTATATGGATAACCTTTTTGCTCTTTAACAACTTCAGATGCCTCGTTGGAAAAGAGTTGGGTTTGATACAACAGCAATATTTAAAACTGGTGTTCTAAAAATAATTTGCCATTGCAAAACAAGTCTGCAGACATTGGAAATTATTCCACTAGAATTCACCCACTTTTAGCATATACACAACAGTGCTATACTCTACATACTTTCTTCTTTAAAACCACAAAAGGAAAACAGTACAAATGCCTCTTAACATACTTGTTAAGAATAAAAATAGTAAAAAGCTAATTCTGACAAACTATAAATTTAATTCCTGCCTCTACATCAAATATCTTGGCAGTTTTATCAGCATATTAATATTCACAATTGTAGAGAATAAATCGCTTTAAGAATCAATGTTCTCCTTTTTGCTAAAAGGAGCAACTGCTATCATCTGGAGGAGGACTTCTTCAAAAAGACAATATATGTTAACTTGGTTGCAGTTCAGTTACTTTTAGAATTCAGAAGTTTCTACTTGTTTTGTCCTTCCAAGATAAGGACACTCATGATCTTTGTACAGGTGGAGAACTGAGTCTCAAGTTTGGCTACATCCTGGAATCATTTCAGAAGCAGTCCTACAGGTGATTACAATGCACAGCCGAACCACCGCCTCAAAACAAGATTTCAACAACCAATTTCTCAATCAGAATGCTGCAGTACCTTCAGAAGCATTTAACAGTTTGAACATAAACTGGATCTGATCAAGTGTGGGGTCACTGAATATATTCTAGTGCCAGAGGCTCTAGAATCATCTAAGTTGCCTCTGCTGTGAAACTGTCGATGCTTCTTACTACCAAGACTACTAGAGTTCTCACTGAGAGAAATCCTTTGCAACATGGATTTGCTTTGATAATGGATTGGGTTTCTTGGGACTTTTAAGGCACTAAAAACCCTTTGAAAACATCATAAACCCCCACATCAGTGACTAAACCCCAGTTGTCCATTAGGAACTCTAAATAAAAAGCTACAAAAAGCTGAGGTCCTATCCTCAGTCCATTAAACCAATCTCTGTTGTGGGGCTGTCACCATTTTTCAAAGCTCCTCAGGTGAGGGTTTGATAATAGAAGACAAATTTAAGAAATTTAAATCAGCAGCCTATACTTGCTTTTCATTTTACTTGAGATTTTTGTGTGACATCTATACTACACTAAGACTTCTGAACTTCACCCCTAATGAAATAGAGACAGAAGCAATCAAAAGAACATTCTGAAAATCAAGGCTTTAAGCATGGGCATATGTCATTTGCAAAATATAAGTTACTATAGCCAGGCATAAGATACCAGTTCCCATGGTTATTTTACCTGACTGAAGATCACATCCAACCGTGAAGCGCAAATGAACTAGTCCAGTCTTCCTCAAGGGGTCAGCTTAAAATGCTTTAAAGTTTCATTCAAAATCCAGGGCCCCATCCCAGACGTACTAAATCAGAACCTCCAGAGGAGCTAGAGAATTCATATGTCTAACAAACTGCAGATGATTCTTATGATCAGACAAGTTTGAGAAATGCTGCTGATGGATATTCAAGAAAGAGTTCGATTTTGGAGATGCAATAGTTTTACCTTCATGCTTAATTAGAACCTTGCATTTCTCATGACTCACTGGGATTACTTTTGTTAAATGATGATAATGGCAAAATATCTGATTCAAAATCGTCTCTGTTCAGACTATGTTTTTTTTTTTTTTTTTTTTTGCCAGTGATATTCCATTTGGAACCAGGAGGGGGATAAAAGAGAGAGTGGTATTTCATAGTTCCGTTTTAAGTCTCTCATATAAGTCCTCTTGGTCAATCATGTGTGTGTTCCCATTCCAGCGGTGATAGGCAAGGAGAGCAGCATTGTAGCCTGCAATGGCACTCATTTCCATGGCACTTGCTGCAAACTCTATGCCGTTGAGGTAATAAAGTTGATCATGAAGTATGATGGAGGGGCATTTCTCTGGAGGCGTATAATGAGGGTATGCAAGCCATGACTGCTTCACAGCATAATCGTAGGACACAAAGAGCTTTAAAATTTGTTCTTTACTAAGTGGTGCTGCAGAAAAGATCTTCCAGACATGTGCTATATCTGCTTTTGGCTGAGGATTACTGTCTTCTTCTACAGGGGACACAAGCCCAATGCTGTTAATGAATAAATCTGGATTATCAGTGGTTAAGACTGTACCAAGATGAAACTCATTTAAGGCTCTAGAGCTAAAGACAGTTGAATTCAACTCCCCTTTAATTAAAGTTGTCACTAAAGGTTCATAGTGTTGATGGAATTCCTCAATTGGAGGATCGAAGTTGAGAAAATTTATGTTGGACATTTTCCGATTCAATGGAGTGGCCACCAGGACAATATCATAGAAGTCTGAATGGGTCTCAGATCCAGTTTGGTAGACCACTTCATACACCTTTGAGGGATTTCCTAGAGGAAATAAAAAAGCATATTTTTTTTAAGTGTTTCTAACATACTATATTTTATACCTTCTAAAAATAATTCTATACCTTAATAGTTTCTCCATAATTCTAAGGACTTAAACAAGTTTTATCCCTTAAGATAACTGGCCCCTGCATTTGTATTACACTGAGGCAAATTTTCTACTTGGAATGGAAATAAAACCTGTCAACAGGTACAAAATATGAAATGTTTACTTTTGAGGGTGAATTTCTTTTTTAAATCCAAAGAGTCATGCCACTGGACTTGAGCACATGTGTATCTATTTCTGCATGACACACAACACTTAACCTCCAATTTAAAATTTCATCATCTGGAACTGAGCGAGAGCTGGAAAAACAGGCTTTTCTCCCTGACAGCTATTTTCTGCAGGGGAAATCAGTAACAGTAAAACAAGTTCAAGCTTACCTGTCTGCTTGGTCCTTGTTTTCTCCTCTATGGACATTACTAAGCCCGAGACAAGGTTGCTTCTGGAAGCCTGAAGGAGCCTTGAGCAAACAAGTTTATTGCCACCTTTTACTGCCCAAAGGCCAGGATCAGTACAGGACATTGACACTGCCCCTGTTGGCAGTAGGACAAAATGCGTTAATTCTGACTCTGTAAAGAGGCCCTCTACCCTCTCTCCCTTCCCACACAGCTGCATCTGGCTCCAAATCTAGACACTGCCAAATGACCCTCAGAGCAAAGTTTCCCCCAGTTGAGGACCATTCAACTAATAAAAACCAGACTCTGTTCCCATAAAAATGCTCATCTACACATGCACAATGCTGCCAAGATTTTCATTGTGTCTGAGGTTTCACAAAGGAAGGTAGTCCTCTCCAAATCATGGCCTAAAGTAAGGAGCCACCAAAGCATCAGGTAAACCGCACTGTCAATTAATGTCCGTGAACTATTCCAAGCCCTGACTTACCTACAAAGCCATTGATGTTTGTAGTTTGGCCATAATTTACCCTCATGACAGGAGTAATAATTTCATCAAGGAACTTCTCAGAGAAGCCTGCTTTCTGCAAGGTTTCAAGAAGTGACCGGTTAAATAATCCGAGATAGTCGTCCCCTCCTAGGGAATGCAGTAACTTTTCTACGCTACTGAAGGCATAGTCATGAGACTGGTAGCGGTAGATCCTTTTGAATAGAAGAGAAATGGCCATTAAACACCAGATAGTGGGGAGGGTACAAACAAAGAAGTAAAACAGCATCCTAAGACTCCAAGTGGCTTTCCTGTTTCCTTTGGACGAGTCCCTACCAATCCTGTGAGCTGCGTCTTCCCCATGTATCCCAGAGACTCCTGGCCTCCCTTTCCCTCTATCTCCTCTGGAGGAAGTCCACTGTCCTTTCAATTCACTCTTCTGCATGAATATGGTCACTGGGATCACCTTTCAGGAAGTGGGTATGTCTTGTTCTCATTCATCTTCCAGCACACTTAGACGTGTCTAAAATAAAACTTTACCTTTCCACTAAGCTCAATCCTCTCCTCCTACCCCAACTTGCAACCAAAACAATGGGTTACTCCTAATATCCTACACATCATCCTCAGTTCATTTAGTTTTAAATTTAAACATTTCATTTCTGGGGGAGGAGCCAAGATGACGGAGGAATAGGACGGGGAGACCACTTTCTCCCCTACAAATTCATTGAAAGAACATTTGAACGTTGAGCAAACTTCACAAAACAACTTCTGACCGCTAGCAGAAGACATCAGGCGCCCAGAAAAGCAGCCCATCGTCTTCGAAAGGAGGTAGGACAAAATATAAAAGATAAACAGAGACAAAAGAGCTAGGGACCTAACTGGGAGGAAAAATAAATAAAACTCACAGATTACATGCCTAAAAGCAACTCCCAGCAGAAAAGTACCCCAGACGCCCGTATCCGCCACCAGCAAGTGGGAGCGGAACGGAGAGGAGCAGGCGGCATTGCTTAGGGTAAAAACCGGGCCTGAATGCCCTGAGGGCAATCGGAGGGAGCTAATGTGAGATAGCAACCTAAACTGTGGGATATCAAGAGAGAGGGAGAAAATTGACGGCTGAACAGACTGCCGGCCATTTGCAGAACAAAGGGACTGAGCAATTACAGAGAAGAGCTAGCTGGCTGTGGACCGGCCCATCCCTGCCGGAGGCAGGGGGATGGGGAAAGGGGCAAACTCGGCCCCAGAGACCGCATCCCCTACCAAACTGCAAACAGGCCTCCAGTTTCTAACCAAAGACTTCCTGAGATTCTGGATGGTTGACATCCGCCGGGAGGGTCGCGGCTAGAGGCCAGCTCCCAAGAATAGACACAAGCAGCATGCACGAGGAAACTGAGGCTGGGACCGTGGAGGGGAGAAGGCACACCGCACCCGGGGAGAGTGCGCCCGTCAAGCTCCTGGCTGCCTGAGCTGCTCGGGCCAGGGAAGGCACAAAATGCAGGCCCAACTGAGTCCGTGCTTTTGTGGAGTACACGAAAACTGGAACCGCATGCAACGCAGGGCCCGCTCCATATAGAGCAGCCGGGAGCCTGAACAGTGTAGACGGGGAGAGCACACACCCGTGAGCGGGGCAAACCCAGTGTGGCCGGAACACTGCGAGTGCTCCCCACACACAGTGATATCTGTCTGCAGCGCCCCTGCCTCCCCACAGCGCGACTGAACCAGCGAAACCTAAACAAGAGACCACCTCCACCCGCCTGTGTCAGGGTGGAAATTAGACACTGAAGAGACCGGCAAACAGAAGCCAAACAAACAAAGGGAACTGCTTCAGAAGGGACCAGTGCAACAGATTAAAATCCCTGTAGGTAACACCGACTACACCAGAAGGGGCCTATAGATATCGAGAAGTGTAAACTGGAACAAGGAGCTGTCTGAAACTGAACCGAACCCACACTGACCGCAACAGCTCCAGAGAAATTCCTAGATATATTTTTACCTTTTTTTTTTTAAATTAAAAACAAATTTTTTTTTCTTTTTTCTCTATTTTCTTTTAAAATTCCCTATTACTCCCCCACTACTCCTTAACTTTCATTTTCATATATTTTTACTATTAGGAAAAAAATTTTTTTTCCTGTTTTATTTTTTTCTCTTATTTTCTTTTAAAATCCTCTATTACTCCTCAGTTTTCATTTTCATTTCACTATAACCTTGCCAAAAAAAAAAGCCATATTTTTAAACCAAACGTCATATATATTTCTAAAATTTTTTGTGGTTTTGTTTTTAATATTGTATTTTTAAGAGTCTAACCTCTAGATTTTTAATCTTTGTTTTTCAGTATGTAATATAAGTTTGGACATTTAAGAATCTAATATTCAGTACCCATTTTTACTGAGGAGTGTGTTGATTACTCTCTCCCACTTTTGACTCTGTGTTCTACCTCAGAACACCTCTATTTCCTCCCTTCCCCTTCTCTTCCCAATCCAATCCTGTGAATCTCTGTGGGCTATGGAGCTATGGAGCTATGTGAGCTATGGAGCTATGGAGCTATAGCTGTGGGCTATGGAGCTATGGAGCTATGTGAGCTATGGAGCTATGGGCTATGTGAGCTATGGAGAACACTTTGGGAACAGAGAACTGCGTAGCTCTGTCTCTCTCCTCTTGAGTCCCCCCTTTTTCTCCTCCTGCTCATCTCTATCTCCCTCCTCCCTCTCCTCTTCTTCATGTAACTCTGTGAACCTCCCTGGGTGTCCCTCACGGTGGAGAATCTTTTCACCATTAACCTAGAAGTTTTATTATCAGTGCTGTATAGTTGGAGAAGTCTTGAGACTACTGGAAGAATAAAACTGAAATCCAGAGGCAGGAGACTTAAAGCCCAAAACCTGAGAACACCAGAAAACTCCTGACTACACGGAACATTAATAAGAGACCATTCAAAAGCCTCCATACCTACACTGAAACCAACCACCACCCAAGAGCCAATAAGTTCCAAAGCAAGACATACCACACAAATTCTCCAGCAACGCAGGAACATAGCCCTGAGTGTCAACATACAGGCTGCCCAAAGTCACACCTAACACAGACCCATCTCAAAACTCATTACTGGACACTCCATTGCACTCCAGAGAGAAGAAATCCAGTTCCACGCATCAGAATACCGATGCAAGCTTCGCTGACCAGGAAACCTTGACAAGCCAATCGTCCAACCCCACCCACTGGGTGAAACCTCCACATTAAAAAGGAACCGCAGACCACCAGAACACAGAAAGCCCACTCCAGACACAGCAATCTAAACAGGATGAAAAGGCAGAGAAATACCCAACAGGTAAAGGAACGTGAAAAATGCCCACCAAGTCAAACAAAAGAGGAGGAGATAGGGAATCTACCTGAAAAAGAATTTAGAATAATGATAATAAAAATGATCCAAAATCTTGAAAACAAAATGGAGTTACAGATAAATAGCCTGGAGACAAAGATTGAGAAGATGCAAGAAATGTTTAATAAGGACCTAGAAGAAATAAAAAAGAGTCAATTAAAAATGAATAATGCAATAAATGAGATCAAAAACACTCTGGAAGGAACCAACAGTAGAATAACGGAGACATAAGATAGGATAAGTGAGGTAGAAGATAAAATGGTGGGAATAAATGAAGCAGAGAGGAAAAAAGAATCAAAAGAAATAAGGACAACCTCAGGGACCTCTGGGACAATGTGAAACACCCCAACATTCGAATCATAGCAGTCCCAGAAGAAGACAAAAAGAAAGGCCATGAGAAAATACTCGAGGAGATAATAGCTGAAAACTTCTCTAAAATGGGGAAGGAAATAGCCACCCAAGTCCAAGAAACCCAGAGAGTCCCAACAGGATAAACCCAAGGCGAAACACCCCAAGACACATATTAATCAAATTAACAAAGATCAAACACAAAGAACATTTCATTTCTCCTTTCTGCTTCACCCACTTAAGAAGGGAAGCTTATCAATCTTTCTAACATCTCTCCTGTTATTTCTCATCTCCCTGATCTTAAATGAAGCTTTATATTCAAAATACTAACATGAATAACTGATTTATCTGCCTCTAGTTTCTCTTTTTTATATAATTTTTTTATATTTGTTATGTGTTAGAAGGTTAATCTGTTGGATATGCTTGGGTAAACTATTATTTTTTTACTTGTTTGACATTTTAGTTTTTGGTCCCACTGCGCAGCAGGTATTAGTTCCCCGACCAGGGATCAAACCCATGCCCCCCTGCATTGGGGGTGCAGTGTCTTAACCACTGGACTGCCAGGGAAATCCGTCTAGTTTCTTCTTTGAAATATTTATGAATCTCCCAGAAGCACTAAAATACACTTCTTGTCAACCACCCATGTATTCAAAAACATCTTATTACTACTACTTACTAAAGTTCTGACATTTAAAAAAATCACAAATTTTTAAGAGCCAAACTCATCAACTCCTTTGCACCAATTGCAAATAAAGAAACAAAGGAGAGGTTAAAGAACTTGTCTAAAAGTGACATGGCAAGTAGAAGGCTCAGAATCACTATTCCCCCTCTGCCCTCTACCACACACACGCACACACTCATACCTCACACTTGAACACAGCTGACCCATTCAGTACTCTCTAAATATGCTCTGGGTATTGCTCCTAAACATTTTCACTAGCTCTTCCCTCCACCTGGAATACACTTCCCATCCGTAATCATAGAACAGTTAACTACACATCCTTCAGAGCTTAAATCCCACCCACTTTACAAAGTCTTTATTTTACATTTATTTTTGGCTGCACTGAGTCTTCATTGCTACACATGGGCTTTCTCTGGTTGCGGTGAGCAGGAGCTACTCTTCAGTGTGGTGTGCAGGCTTCTCCTGTCATGGAGCATGGACTCTAGAGTGCATGCGCTTTACCAGTTGCAGCGCACAAGCTTCGTTGCTCTGCTCCATGTGGGATCTTCCCGGACCAGGGATCGAACTTGTGTCCCCTGCGCTGGCAGGCAGATTCTTAACCACTGGACCACCAGAGTCCTCCCTTTGCAAAGTCCTCCCCAGATTCCCAGTCCACAGTGATACCATCATCTCCAAAAGTCCCGTAAAACTTAGCACTCATGTTTAGCACTTACATACTACTTTGTACTATTTATAGTAGTATATTAAATACTACTTTGTACTAAAATTAACTATAACTAATTCTTAGGAAATATCACCTGACATTTCTCTATACTTTATGAACTTGAAAGAATGTCCACATAAATCAGTTCATGCAATAATTCAATATATATTATTCTAGGCTGCAAGTGAGGATACAAAAATGAGGAAGTAAAAAAAAAAATGAGGAAGTCATGGTTCCTTTCTCCCAAGGAACTTACAGTTAGGGACAGCTACTCCAGTACACACATAGCTAAGTCTATGAAGTAAAGGAAGAAATAAATGCCAAGGAACGATCTCTATTAGTGGCCACAGGAGAAGAGTTTTTACATCAACTTTCTTCTCTCAAAATAAACTGTAAACTTTTTTAAAGAGCAGAGATAATGTCATACACATTTCAACATTACCTACTCTCTAACAGAGTAGTATGGGCTTCCCTGGTGGCTCAGAGGTAAAGAATCTGCTTGCCAATGCGGGAGAGTTGGGTTCTATCCCTGGGTCAGGTAGATCCCCTGGAGAAGGAGATGGCAACCCACTCCAGTATTCCTGCCTGGGAAATCCTATGGACAGAGGAGCCTGGCAGGCTACAGTCCATGGGGTCACAAAGTGTCAACACTAGCAACAACAGTGTAGTATATAAAATACTGAATAAATTTTTGTGGGAAAATTCTCAGTGCCAATTAAGTAAGTTATATATGATGTTATGGATTCCCAGGTAGCGCTAGTGGTAAAGAACCCGCCTGCCAATGACGGAAACACAAGAGACAATGGTTCAATCCTGGGGTTGGAAAGACCCCCTGGACTAAGAAATGGCAACCCGCTTCAGTATTCTTGCCTGGAAAGTTCCATGGACAGAGGAGCCTGGGGGCCTACAGTCCTTAAGGCCACAAAGAGTCATACACAACTGAGTGACTAAGTGCACATACACACATATGATGTTATAAAAAATTACTCCTCACCTCCTCCTGCCTGAGCCCCAACCACACTCAAGTAAGCCTCCTAAGTAAAGGCCTCATGGAGACACTATATACCAAATAAACAATGAGCACTGTAAGTGCATTACAGTACATATTTAGTAAAAAGCAAGGTGTGAGTAACTAGTAGTTTATAAAAGCAATCTGATTAGCAGAAACTAATTTTTTTCTCTTTAAAAATGTGTATAACCCTTAACCATTTATTCACTCATTCATTCATTTATTCATGCAACAAATATTTATGGAGCATCAGTCTGAGCCAGACACTGTTCTAGATGCTGAGATACAGAGGTCACTACAACACAGAAAAAAAAAAATCACTGCCATAACAGAGCTTTTGTTTTAGATGGGACAACAGGCAATAAAATAAACACAAGCAACTTACATAATAGTTTGTGCTAAATTGCTTCAGTTGTATCTGACTCTTTGGGATCCTATGGACTGTAATCTTTCAGGCTCCTCTGTTGGTGGGATTCTCCAGACAACAGTAATGGAGTGGGTTGCTCTGCCCTACTCCAGGGGATCTTCCTGGCCCAGGGATCGAACCTTTGTCTCTTGCATCTCCTGCACTGTCAGACAGGTTCTTTTATCAAGGAGAAAAGTAAACCAAAAGATTGGAAACACTTGGAGCTGGCAGAGTTGCAACTCTACAGCTGAAGCAGAGAGACCCAGCAGAGCAGGAGGAGGCACAGACAGAAAAAAGTAGTGGAGGTAGGATGAAGGACTTTTAAACTGGAGTAAGGACCTTAGAAAAATCTGCCCCTACATAAAAGCAATGAGAACACTGGCAAGCACTGTCAACATCAACTTTTTTGGAACTCTGGAAATAAACCAAAGACTTGCTAAAATCCCAGGAATATTAGATGGCTGACTGTAAGAACAAATGAGTCCTGTGGTATTTGAACTTTCCCTAATCTCATTCCCATCTTGCTAGCAACAAGGTAGCCTTAAAAATCAGCAGCCTTCCAACCACAATACCTGTGAAACCAGCAAGCTGGCAGCCACAGAGGTGATAAGACATGTTTAGAGCATCCCCAAATTCCCATTGTCAGAGAAGTGCCACTATTTGCCTTATCTGGCAGTCCACTCAAAGCTCTATCCTCAGGATTTGTGTTTTTTTTTTTTTAATTAAAAATTTTAAAGGATATACTCCATTTACAAAATTGGGAAAGGAGTACAGCAAGGCTGTAACTGTCACCCTGTTTATTTAACTTATATACACAGTACACGTGAAATGCTGGGCTAGATGAAGTTAAAGCTGGAATCAAGAGTGCCAGGAGAAATACCAGTAACCTCATATACGCAGATGACACCACCTTAATGGCAGAAAGTGAAGAGGAACTAAAGAGCCTCTAGAGGAAGGTAAAAGAGGAGAGTGAAAAAGCTGGCCTAAAACTCAACATTCAAAAAACTAAGATCATGGCATCCGGTCCCATCACTTCATGGCAAATTGATGGGGAAACAATGGAAACAGTGACAGACTATTATTTGGGCTCCAAAATCACTGCAGATGGTGACTGCAGCCATGAAACTACAACACGCTAACTTCTTGGAAGAAAAGCTATGACAAACTTAGCATATTAAAAAGCACAGACACCACTTTGCTGACAAACGTCCACATAATCAAAGCTATGGTTTTTCTGGTAGTCACATACAGATGTGAGGGTTGGACCATAAAGAAGACTGAGTACCGAAGAACTGATGCTTTTGAACTGTGGTGCTGGAGAAGACTCCTGAGAGTCCCTTGGACTGCAAGGAGATCAAACCAGTCAATTCTAAAGGAAATCAACCCGGAGTATTCACTGGAAGGATTGATGCTGAGGCTGAAGCTCAAATACTTTGGCCACCTGATGCGAAGAGCTGACTCAGTGGAAAAGACCCTGATGCTGGAAAGATTGAAGGCAGGAGGAGAAGCGGACGACAGAGGATGAGATGGCTGGGTGGCATCATTGACTCAATGGGCATGAGTTTGAGCAAACTCCAGGCGATAGGTGAAGGATAGGGAAGCCTAGCGTGTAGCAGTCCATGGGTTGCAGAGAGCTGCACATGACTGAGTAACTGGACAGCTCCACGTACAATTACAAAATATTGGCTACATTCCCCATGTTGCACAATACATCCTGGAGCCTATCTTACACCCAATATTTTATACTTTCTATGCCCCTACCCCAACATCGTCTTTCCCCCCTCACCACTGGTAACCACTAGTTTGTTCTCTGTATCTGTATTTGTTCTCTGTGAGTCTGCTTCTTTTTCGTTATAGTCACTAGTTTGCTGTATTTTTTAGACTGTTTATGTGTGTGCTCAGTCGTGTCCAACTCTCTGTGACCCTATGGACTATAACCCGTCAGGCTCTCCTGTCCATGGGATTATTCCAGCAAGAACACTGGAATGGGTTGCCATTTCCTTCTCCAGGGAATCTTTCTGAACCAGGGATCGAACCTGTGTCTCCTCCATTGGCAGGAGGATTCTTTACCAGTGGGAAACCTTTTCTTTTTAGATTAGGGCTTGTCTTTTTTTACCTCACTCTATACAAACAGCCCATCCTGAGCACATCTGTCAAAAACTTTTGTTGCCTGAGACTGTGACACCAAGTGGGGCTAGCAAGAGGCTTATCAGAAGATTTTAAAAAGAAATACTGGGAAATGAAAAACCCCAATTCGTTTCTAGGGACTTAGAAGGCCATGCCCATGTACAAGACAGTCACATGCCCAGGAAAGACCTGAGAAGGCCCTCATCTGTCACCTTCAGCTGACCTTGAGGCTCTGAGCAAGCCAGAAGTAAAGGCTAGAGCTACAAAACCTGCCAGAGCACTGCAAGCAATCCTCACACACACACACTTGAGTAGCCAAACATGACAAAGAATACCGACTTCACAGAATTAGTTCCAGAGTCACAAACAAAGAGCAACAGTAACAAACCCTGGGGTGAGCGGATGTCTGATGTCCAGAGTTACTAGTCAATATTATTTTAAATGTCCAGTTTACAACAAAAATCAACAGAAATCCTCCCTAAGAAAACCCAGACATTGGACCTGCCAGACAAAGACTTTAAATCAGCTACTGTAAATATGCTCAAAGAAGTAAAGGAAGCCATATCTAAACAACTAAAGCATGTATGAAAACAACATAGGTTAGGGATTTCCCTGGTGGTCCAGGGGTTAATACTCCGTGTTCCCAATGTAGGGGACAGAGGTTCGATCCCTGGTTGGGTCCTGCATGCCACACATCTTGGCCACAGAAAAAGAAATGTAGATTAGAACAAACATAGACTGCTAGTAAAGAGAAAGAAATAACAGAAAAAAACAAACTGTGGAGTTGAAAACAGTAGATAAAATTAAAAACCCCCTAGTGAAATGTAAGGGAATTCACTGTTCCTAACTCCTCTTTGGCAACCTCTGTGGCTCCTAATCCTGGTTTTTGTGACATAGGTGATACCACAAGTATTTAACAACTGGATTGAGGTCAAGAGGAAAAGGGGCAACAGAGGATGAGATGGTTCAATGGCATCACTGACTCAACAGACATGAGTCTGAGCAAACTCTGGGTAATAGTGAAGGACAGGGAAGCCTGGCATGCAGCAGTTCATGGGGTTGCAAGTAGTCAGAAATGACTTAGTGACTGAACAACAACAACAGCATTAAACATAAAGTAGACTGATTATAGCCCTGGAACTGAGTCAAGACTCCCTGCTGAGGGCAAGGAAAGAGATTCCTGGGGAAGAGAAAACATGCAGGCAGAAGCTATTTCATAAGACCAGCAGTATTTCACTATTTAGCAACTGGAACATGATGGCTCAATACTTGCCCTTTATCCAACAGGGTATGATGGATATGATAAAATTATTAAAATAAGATCTGCATGTTCTTATTGAAAGGAACAGTAATGTGTGGCCCTTTAAACAACATAACGGTCAGCACTCTATAATCAAGTGTCAAAGATACATGGCAGGACGGGGGGGGGGCATAATTCCATGTTTGGGAATTGTTTTCTAAAATCAAAAATAGTATAATATACAGAGAACTATATGCAATGTATGTGTATATGCTTAGTCACTCAGTAGTGTCTGACTCTTTGTGACCCCATGGACTGTAGCCTGCCAGGCTCCTCTGTCCATGGGATTCTCCAGGCAAGAATACTGGAGTGGGTTTCCATTTCCTCCTCCAGGGGATCTTCTCGACCCAGGAAGATAGATTCTCTATCTAAGCCATCAGGAAAGCCCACTATATGTGAAAACTTGTGATAAATCATAATGAAAAAGCATATTAGAAAATAATGTATATATGTATTAATAAACCACTTTGCTCTGCAGCAGAAATTAACACAACTATTAATATAGTTAATCACTATACTTCAATAAAATAATTTTTTTGTAATTCAGAGGATAACTGGTTTACAACGTTGTGTTGGTTTCTCTGTACAACAATGTGACTCAGCTGTAAGTATATACACATATATCCCCTCGCTTTTGAACCTCCTTCCTACCCCCTTATTCCGCCCCTCACATTTTAAAAAAATAGTATAATCTATGTATCCCCTTCTTGCGCCTTTTTCACAGTTCTGTAATACACTAAATTCACTTCAAAAGTGATTTCTTAATTTCTCAACGGGCAATTCTCTACATGTCAAGAAAACTGATTCACAAAGGCGAGGCTGTATCGCATGCCATGTGAACTTGATTTTCCTGTTGAGGATGCAGCAACATGCCACCTTTCTTTAAAAAGGGACTGGATCTACACAAGTTCTATACATTTTCCTAGTGAACTGCTTGTCTCTCTACAAGAATATATATTCTTTAAGGGCAGGAGTATGTTCTAGGTTCTACATCTTCAAGACCCAGAATACTGCCTGGCACATACTAAGCACTCAATATTTCATGAATGAATAAACAAATGAATGACTACTTTAGAACAACCTGCACTATAGCTGACCTCTCCAGTAGCTGGAAAGATGTTCAAGGAATTGACCTCAGAATGATGCTTAAAAAGAAAGAAATCTCCAACTACTAAAAGTTACAGAAACTAGAATATATTTATCCTATTTAACTCTTACAAGCTGAATTTCTCCAAGATCTAAAACTGTAAACCAGCATAAAACTTAGCACATGCCAACAACCTTAAAAAAAAAATAGGTTCTATCATACATGTACATGTACAGTTGAGTCCCTTCACTGTCTACCTGAAACTATCACAACATTGTTAAACGACTATACCCCAATACAAAATAAAAAGATTTTTTAACAAATAAGTTATAGTTTTCAAAGTCAGAAAGGTTTTTGTTTTGTTTTCATATTCTCTTGGCTGAGCCGTATAGCATATGGCCTCCTAGTTCCCCAACCAGGGGTCAAATGTGCGTCCCCTGCATTGGAAGTGTGGAGTCTTAACCACTAGTCCACCAGGGAAGGCTCTACACTGGTTACTTTATGTTATTTGTCTTAATTGCCAAAGCAATGCATATTCATATGTAAAGAACTTTTTGAAAATACAGAAAAACAAAGAGAAGGAAAAGAGGCACCTATATTCTCACTATGCAGGACAGTGTGGGAATATAATACCTTAATTTAAATTCTTGGGGCACAGAACTGATATGCTATTTCAGGCTGCTGGCTCACTGAAACATCATGTCACAGTTAAATAAAGCTCATTTAAGTTTTCTACAAGCTCTTGTACGTATCACCTCATCCATCTACACACAACACTAAAACAGTTCAGAGATTAAGAGGGAGGACTCTGGAGCCAGACGGCCTGGGTAAGAACTCCAGCTCCACCAGTTACTAGGCAGGTGGACTTGCATACCTAAAATCTCTCTATGCCTCCACCTTCCAGTAACCTACAAAGTTAGTAACAGCACCTACCTCAGAGAGCTGTCCTAAGACTTCAAGGAGTTAGTATGTGTAGAGCATGTAAAAGTGTCTGACAACATTAAACAAGCATTTGCAAAATATGTTTTCAGAAGCAAAAATAAATGACCCCTTCACGTTCGAAGTGAATAAAAGCCCTGCATATAATATACAAAACATTTTTCCTAACGACCTTACAAATAGGCTTTGTGGTTAGGTAGAGAACTGTTCCAAAAACTGTAATTCCTACAGATTATTTAATAAAAGGTCTTAGGTTAAATGGAAGAGAAAAAATTACCTCATAAACTTGTCTAATATATCCTCTACCCACATGTGCATTCGGAGGGACTGAAATCCATAGTGCCAAATTAGTTTAATCATGTTAATTATAAACCAGCTGCTCTCCTCATATACCAGGGTCTCTCCATTATACACCCCCACTAGGCCACTAGGGCTCTGAACAGCAGAGAGACCTGCAAAAACAAAGAAAGGGGAACTAAGTCAATGGTTTCTGTACTGATCAAATGAGAGCAGGTAATCTGAAGCTATGGGGGACACTCTGAAATGAGTGAATCTGGGCTTCCCCCAGTTCTCAGAAGAAATGTTAACAGAGCTCTATCTTTAGAACAGTGTGTGATACTCTAGACATCACACTGTCCAAAAGCAGATTCCCTTAAAGATGGGTTGGATGATCATGCAGCTATATCAAAATTAGAAACTGGCTATATTTAGTCTCAAAAGACTAAAAAAGGCAAAAGAAAAAGCCAAAGGACAGCTGAATTCATTTTAAAATCAGAAATGTCAGACATGACTTTTGCAGCATAAATTGCTCCCAGCACACACTTGCCCTTGTGGAGTGAAGAGGCCCTGGAAGCATCCACAGGAAAAGTGGAAAGCAGCTAAGGAAAACAGGATTTCCATTCCCGTGCAAATCCTATTCTGCGTAACTCAATACTTCTCGTAACTGGAAGGAGGCCGAAAGTACACAATATTCCCTGAGAAGCGAGTCTGCAGAGGCCCCCGTCTTCCCCCACAGCCTGTCCAATGCCTCCGCTGGTAGCGAAGCAGTCAGACGTCCCAAGGTCCAGGCTCATGTGTGCCCCTACGGCTGTGAGTGACCTTAAGGCAGACACCTCAACTCTCTGGGCCTCATTTCCCCAGCTGTAAAATGAGCATGCTAGGTTTTGCTAACTCAAACCATTCTTTGATTCTTTAACACAAACCCAGAATATTTAAGAATCAACAACAGCAACCATCCCCAACCCACGCGCCATGGCTGTAATTCCAGATAACTGAAGATACAGATACTGTAGTGTCCCATTACAGCAGAGCAGCTCCTAAGGCAGTGCCAATTGCTAGCAGGACAGTGAGGAAGGCAGTTTTACCAGCTTCACTGTAAAAGACAATTAATAAGGCAGAAAAGTTTCAGTTCCCCATCTGATAACAATATCCATGCACTTTGAAGTCTGCTTTGCTCGCAGACCAAATTACATACCCAGATCCTTGACAAAACGTTTCATGTGCAGATTTAAAGGATGGATGACAGAACCTCCTGACTCAAATTCTTGCCCCTGCACATTCAAGGTGGCCAGACGGCCTCCCACATTTCCTTTTTCAAACACGTGAATCTTCACATCTTTCCCAAATTTCTGCCGCAGATAATAGGCTGCTGAAGTGCCACCAATTCCAGCTCCAATAACCGCTATGGTGGAAAAAAGAAAAAAAGGAACAGGGTTTTTTCTCTTACCAGCTTCGCATGTTTAGTTTTTGAAAGGCCGTAAATCAACAACCGACATTACCTAAAGCAGTTATCGACAATTTAGGGAAGCCTGGGGAGGGGGAGGCATGGGACAGTTGCAGGGAAGACAGAAAGAACTCTAAATCTGGACAGACATTGCCCCCAGACAACAGTAGTAGTACATTGTTACTTTTTATTTTTCCCCCAGCCAGATGCCCCAAGCCTCTCAGTTCGTTGCGGAGGCCCCAAGTGGCCCGCACACGCTCCTTTGTGCCCAATGCAAGGGAAGAGAGGAGGTTGGGCCTTTCCAGCACGCACTTTAAATAAAGTGGCCGCCATTTTTGCCTAGATTTGTTCTGTCTCGTTAATGTAAATAGTTTAATGATCCCAAAGAAAACGGGTTAAAAAGAAATTAAAAAAAAAAAAAGGCAAAACAAAATAAACAGGGAGCAAACCACCAAAACGAATCAAACTAAAAGAGTGACTCCGCTGGGTAGTCGTCCTAGGTAAAGTATTTGCGGAAGCCAGGGGCCTCTGCAAGCCAGCCGACTTCAACAAAGCAGACGGGGGAGGGGTACCCCCCCCCCCCCCAGCCCATCGCGGGAAGCACACGCGGTCAGAGCGGTCAGCCTGTTCGCGCTGCTCGGCGTGCTGCGCCGGCGTGCGCCTCTCATCTGCAGAGCGGAACTGGCCAGTAGCTCCGAGCGGCCAGAGGACCGGCCTCCGAACAAGTGCAGAAAAGGAAGGCCGCGGGAGGGGCCTCTGCTTCCTTGGAGCCCCAGGCCCCCCGAGACAGGGGCTGCAGGGACGCCGGGCGCCCGCCCGCGGACTGGTCCGGGTCGCCCCCACCTCCACTGCCCATTCCTCAAGTGGGCATGTCTCCACGCCCGAGAAAGGGCGTTCCCTGGGGGCACTGCAAGCGGTTCGGAGGCGCAAACCGGGAAGAGCGCCACATTCGCAGCGGGCTGGTTCCGCGCGACCCAGCGGGCGTCGCGGGCGCCCGGCCTGCAGCAGCTGGCAGCTCGCAGCGCGCACCGCGCCGCCTCTTCCTCGCCTACCGATCTTCTCCGGCGGGGCCCGCGGCTCGGCGCTCCCAGGGTACCACCAGCTGCATAGTAGCAACAGACCAAGCCACAGCCGCAGAGTCGAGCACTCGAGGCCAGGAGCTACGGATTCCATGGCTCTGCGAACGCTGCGGTCGGACTGGAGCGCCGGGCTGCCACCCGCATTTGAGTCTGCGCTCTCCGTCCGCCCGGCCCCCTGGCTGGCCTCACCCCTCCAAGCCCCGCCCAGGTTCGCTCCCACCCTACCCCCACTCCTCAGCGCAGGCCCCTGACACCCCAGGGCCACACTTCCCTCCTGAAGTTCCCAACCGGGTGGTCTGGGTACCCCAAGCCGGTCCTGCCCCACCCCCCCCCCCGAAACTCACCCTGCTTCAGGGAGATACCAAAGACCCCAGAGGAGGCTCACCCCAGCTTTTAATTTCTTCAGCTGTGCCCTCTTCTGTCCCTACAATCGCTCTCGCTCAAACAACGGTCACAGCTAATCGCTGCCAAAAACAGACCAGGGGTGCAAGAAATACTTTGCTGAGTGATTGCTAGGTTCGGGGGGGTATGGGATGAATGCGTAACTGGTACTGCCAGTGAGAGTGACAGTCTCTCAGTCGTGTCCGACTCTCTGCGACCGCATGGGCTGTAGCCTGCCAGGCTCCTCTGTCCATGGGATTCTGCAGGCAAGAATACCGGAGTGGGCTGCCATTCCCTTCTCCACGGGATCTTAAAAGGAAAAATGGGGGAGCCAGGGATAGGATAGTTCAAAGTGAAAGGAGTGGAAACATCGTGACAGACATGAGTAAAAATAATGTACTGACCTCATATAATAGAACATTATGCGAGCATTAAAAAGATTGTAGGATTTCTATCGTCCTAGTATTGTTAGGTGAGAAAAGCTACTGAGTGACGGGTATTATATGATTCCATTTCTGTAATTAAAATACCCCTCCCAGCCAAAAAAAAAAAAAAGGAAAAGAATAAAAACTAGTACATGACCATGAAGAATAGTATGGATGAAAAGAAAACAAATTGGATAAAAAGAAAGGTTAAACTTGGAGAAAGGAAGTAGAAAATCCACTACCAAAAAAAAGGATTCATTTGTTGGACATTTATTGAGTTCCTTCCAAGTGGCAGGCAGTATTCCAGGTACTTGAGAAAAACCAGTGAACAAAATAGTGTTTTTTAAAAATATTAATTATAATGACACAGACATTCTAGCGGAAGGAGGCCGATGACAACTAGAATAAACATGCAAATAATGTAGTGTGGGGAAAGAGAAATGGGGAATGGCTTGTAATTTTAAAAATAGTGGTCAGATCCAAAAAAATAAATAAATAAATAAATAAAAATAAAAATAGTGGTCAGATCAGGCTTCATTGAGCAGAATGGCATTTGAGCAAAAGTAAATGGCTACCCACTCCAGTATTCTTGCCTGGAGAATTCTATGGACAGAGGAGCCTGGTGGGCTACAGTCCATGGGGTCACAAAATGTCAGAAACAACTGAGTGACTAATACTTGCAGTAAGTGAGAGAGTGAGCTAGGGAAAGAAAGACCTTTCTAGGCAAGTGTGTTTTTTTCTGTGTGTTTCTGGTGTTTGTGGAACAGCCAGTGGAACACAGTACAAACAGGGGAAATGGAGGTGTTAATGGAACAAGATGCAAGTCACACAAGAACTAAACACTTCTTTGTAAGAACATAAAAATAAGAAGATTAAGTCTCCTTTTTCTAAAAACTATAAAGAATGAGCTAAATTATGTCTTCTACTTTTTCCAAACTACATTATGCTCACAACACCTAAGTACCTTTAGCCTAAAAGGCCTTCAGTAAATATAAGCTAGTTGATTAGAATTTACCATGTCAGTGACCTTGACACAGGTGTCCTAGGAAAGACTGTGCTGAAAGGACCCTTGGTGAAGAGACAGTGGAGGTGGATTAAAGGCTTTCTCATTCTGCCCACTTACCCTTTCAAAAGAATTCTGTCACTAAAACTTAAAAAGATATTTTTATGTCATTTATGGAAAATGTTACCATGTACATGAAGTGTAATAGAAAGTAATACTAGAAATCTTTATTCAAAGAAGTATTCAAGAAAACAGTCCACCTTAGGAAGCTGGAGCCTAAGATTCCTTGACCAAATTCTCTTTAGCCAGGTTCCTCTGAGACCTCTTCTCAACAGCACCTCAACTTTAGCATATGAAGACTAACATAGTTTATAGGAGCTCAAAGCCACATCCTTGGAATGAGCCTGGCTTCCCTTAAAGTGCCTATTTGAGAAAAATTCAAGGCTGCTAAAAAATTTAGTATTGGTTCCAGGTAACAAATGAAGATAGAGAGCCCCTATCTTCTAGTCTTAGTGGAAGGACAGGAGACTAAATTTGATAAGGAACAGTTAACGAAAGCAGAGTGATTTCACTTGCCTAATGGCTGCTTCTCAATTTTTATAATCTTTCACTTCCCTAACTCCACTGCTGCTGCTGCTGCTGCTAAGTCACTTCAGTCGTGTCCGAGTCTATGTGACCCCATAGATGGCAGCCCACCAGGCTCCGCCGTCCCTGGGATTCTCCCAGCAAGAACAATGGAGTGGGTTGCCATTTCCTTCTCCACCTAACTCCACTAGGCCCCTGCTAATTCCCCAACTTCCATTCCTTCATTCTCCTTTTAAAACATGAGATCACCTACGTACAAATCAAAGTTGATTTCTACAATTCACACTGGACTTTCCCCTATTGCAACAGTATACTATTGATTAAAATTTAAATACTGATAAGTGTCTGAGTTTGTATTCACACTGCACTTCTCCCCAGTGAAATAGTATATTACTGATGACAGTAAAAATATAACTAGTGTATGGCTTTGTTTGTCCTTGACAACACTCAAATTGATAATACTACCACATCTCCAGGCTTTTTTCTTCATTGAAATTAACTCAAAGAAATTAATTTTCATAAGTTCTTACTTCCACACATCTCATTTCTTTCTTATTCTAAATAGTCTAAATGATATTTAATGCCTTAGGTAAGATATGGAAATTCAGAGGCATAATATGAGAAAAGATAAACATGTTTGATTACATAAAACATAAAGATTTTCAGATGGCAAGAAATAGAATTTTAAAAGTTAAAAAAAATACATGAGAATTAATATTTGCCTCTAAAATGACAGACAAAATGGTAGTTTATATCACAAATACAGACTAAGTACATAGTTAAGTAAATCAAAAAAGAGAAAGCAAGTGTCATTGGTCAAAAAAGACATGATATTCAACTCCAGTAGTAGTTTAGAAGACTGCAACTGCAAATAAGGAGAAACCACTTTTCATCAACCATATTAGGAAAAATTAATAAAAAATAACATCTAAATGCAAAAAAAAATCAAGGCAGAATAGATACAGATGTCAGGTACTAACTATGTTGGTTGGAGTGTGACAAAACCTTTTAAAAACAATTATTTAAAAAAAAACAATTATTTATTAAGATACATATAGAGATAACACTTAATTCATAAATCCCATGTTTGTAAATCTATTCAAAAGAAATTAAAGAATCAGTCATAAGGATATATGTACCAGGATGCTTACTGCAACACTGCTTGAGGGCCAGGATTGGGGGGTAGGGAGGGGGAACAGGCATAAATACTAGCAGGCATAAGGGAGAAACTCACTGGAACGCAAAAATTAGGGGGGATTTTTAAAAGTAATTTTATTTATCTGTTCTATCTGTTTTGGGCTGTGTTGAGCCTTCATTGCTGCACGGGCGTTTCTCCAGCTGCTGCGAGTGAGGGCTGCTCTCTAGCGGCCGTGCGAGCTCTCACTGTAGTCGCCTCTGTCGCTGTGGAGGGGCTCGGGCTCTAGACCCTGGGCTCGGCAGTTGTGGCGCACAGGCCCAGGTGCTCTGCGGCATGTGGGATGCTCGCAGACCAGGGACGGAACCAGTGTCTGCATTGGCAGGTGGATTCTTTACCACTGAGCTACCAGGGAATGTCCAAAAACTGGGGGGAATTTAACACCCCACTCACATCAATGGACAGATCTCCAGCCAGAAAATCAGTATGGAAACACTGGTCTTAATCAACATGGTAAACCAATTGGATTTTATAATTATATAAAGAAAATTGTATTCAGAACAGCAGAATACACATTCCAGTGTACTTGCATCATTCTCCAGGACAGATCACATAATAGGCCGTAAAATAAAAGTTTACAACTTTGAAATCATATCAAACATCTTTACCAACTACAACACTATGAGAATAGAAATCAACTACAAGGGGGAAATGTGAAGAAAATACAATACAAACACATGGAAGCAAAATAATACGCTACTGAACAACCAATGGATCACTACAGAAATCAAAGAGGAAATCAAAAAATACCTGAAGACACATGAAAAAACAAAAAAGCAATGACTCAAAAGCTATGGGATGCAAAAAAGTAGTTGTAAGAGATAATTATATTGCAATAGAAGCCTACCTCAAGAAACAAGAAAAATCTCTAATAAACAACCTATACTTACACCTAAGGAAACTAACAAAAGAACAAATAAATCTAAGGTTAGTAGAAGGAAAGAGTTATAAACTCAGAGGAGAACTAACTAAGTACAAACTAAAAAAAAAAAAAAAAAATACTAGTGAAACTAATATCTGGTTCATTGAAAAGAAAAAAAAAATTGACAAACCTTTAGCCAGACTCATCAAGAAAAAGAAGAGAGAGGGACCAAATAAATAAAGTCAGAATTGAAAAAAGAGAAGATACAACTAATACCATACAAATACAAAGGATCATAAGGGAATGTCTAAGTTCTAAATCGCTTCAGTTGTGTCCAAGTCCTTGTGACACCATGGACTGTAGCCCACCAGGCTCCCCTGCCCATATGACTCTCCAGGCAAGAATACTGGAGTGGGTTGCCATGCCCTCCTTTGGGGGATCGTCTCCACCTAGGGATTGAACCCACATCTCTTGTGTCTCCTACATTGGCAGGCAGGTTCTTTACCCCTAGTGCCACCTGGGAAGCCCTCATAAGAGAGTACTAGGAACAATTATATGCCAGTTAAATGGCAACCTAGAAGAAACTGACAAATTCCTAGGAATGTGTAATATCCCAAGACTGAATCAGGAGGAAATAGAAAATATGAAAAAAAGAAAATACACACAAACCAATTATCAGTAATGAAACTGAAACAGTAATAGAAAAACTCCCAACAAATAAAAGTCCAGGACCAGGTAACTTCACAGATGAATTCTACCAAACATTTAGAGAACAGTTAACACTTAAATTTTTTTAAATGTTTAAATTTTTAAAAAACTATTCTAAAAATTGCAGAGGAAGGAGTGCTTACAAATACATTTCAAGGCCAGTATCACTCTGAAAACAAAACACCGACAAAGATACCACACCAAAAAAAGTATAAGACGATATCACTTATGAACACAGAGGCAAAAATGCTCAAGAAAATATGACCAAACTGAATTCAACAATTACATTAAAAATATTATACAGCATGATCAAGCAGAATTTATCCCAGGGATGCAAGGATGGCTCAGTATTCAAAAATTAATCTATATAACACACCATGTTAACAAAGAATAAAAATCATATGATCATCTTGAAAGATACAGGAAAAGCTTTTGACAAAATTCAACATGCATTTAGAATTAAAAATCCCAACAATCTGTGTACAGAGAAAATAAAATTCAACACAATAAGGGCCATATATGACAAGCCCACAGTTAATATCACACTCAACGGTGAACAGCTGAAAGCATTTCTTCTGCGATCAAGAACAAAGACATTGCTCTTGCCACTTTTACCCAACATATTAGTGGAAGTTACCCCAATCAGACAAGTAAAAGAGATAAAAAGAATCCAAACTGGATAGGAAGATGATAGTAAAACTATCACTATTAGTAGATAACACGACACCATATACACAGAAAATTCTAAAGAAACTACTAAAGAGTATGAATTTAATATAGAGACATATGTTGAACTTCTATTACTAACAACAAATTATTAAAAGAAATTAAGGGGAAATCCCACTTTCAATCACATTAAAAAGAATAAAATACCTAAAAATAAGTCTAAATAAGGAGGTAAAAGATCTCCACTCAGAAAATTAAATGAAACTGATGAAAAAAAATACAGACAACATGAAGAGATGAAAAGATATACCACGCTAATACATTGGAAAATTTCATATTGTTAAAATGACCATACTACCCAAGACAATCTATAGATAGAATCAATGCATTGCCTATCAAACTACCAATAGCATTTTTCACAGAACTGGGACATAATTTTTAAATTTATATGGAAACACAAAACATCCTGAACAGGAAAAAAAACAATCTTGAGAAAGAAGAACAGAATTTTAGGTGTCATGTGCCTTGACTTCAGATTATACTACAAAGCCACAGTAATGAAAACAGTATAGTAATGGCATACACACAAAAAAATACATAGCTCAATGGAACAGAATGGACAGTCCAGAAATGAACCCACCCACATGGGCAATTAAATGAAGACAAAGGAAGCTAGAATACACAATGGGGGAGAAACAACCTCTTCAATAAATGGTGACAGGAAAACTGAACAGTGACATGCAAAAAATCAAACTGGTCCACTCTCTCACTCCATACACAAAAATAAATACAAAATGAATTAAAGACATAAATGTTAAGACCTGAACCATAAAATTTCCAGAAGAAATCATAGGCAGTAAGTCTTTAATATCTGTCTTAATAATATTTGTTATATGTCTCCTCAAGCAAGGGAAACAAAAGCAAAAATAAACAAATGGGACTACACTGAAGTTAGAACTTTTGTACAGTGAAGTAAACTGTCAACAAAACAAAAACGCTACCTACTGAATCAAAGAAGATAGTTGCAAATGCTATATCCAACAAGGGGTTAATATCCAAACTATCTAAAGAACATATATAACTCAACATCAAAAAATAATGTCTGTTCAGAGCCTCTGCCCTACTGGAAAATGGGCAGAGGCTCTGAACAGACATTTTTCCAAGTAAGGCATACAGATGGTCAACAGGCACATGGAAAGGGGTCAACTTTGCTAATCATGAAAGAAATACAAATCAAAACCACCATGCAATCACCTCACACCTGTCAGAATGGCTATTTTTAAAAAGACAACAAATAAGTGCTGGAAATAACAAAGCATGGAAAAAAGGGAAAAAAGGAAATCCTCTAGAACTATTGGCACATGCTAAGTTTCTTCAATCCTGTCCAACTCTGCGACCCTATGGACTGTAGCCCACCAGGTTCCTCTGTCCATGGGATTCGCCAGGCAAGAATACTGGAGTGGGTTTCCATTTCCTCCTCCAGGGGATCTTCTCGACCCAAGGATTGAACCCACTTCTCTTACCCTTCCTGAATTGGCAGGTGGGTTCTTCAGCACTAGCGCCACCTGAGAAGCCGGGTACTATTGGTAGGAATATCAATTGGTATAGTCACTGTGGAAAACTGAATGGAGAGTCCTCAAAAAATTAAAATAGAATTGCCAAAGGATCCAGCAATTCCATTATTGGCTATTTATCCCCCCAAAATGAAAACATTAATTAGAAAATATGTATGCACTGCTAAGTTCATTGCATCATTATTTATAATGGCCAAGATATGGAAGCAAGCAAAGGTCATCAGTAGATGGATAGATTAAAAAGATATGGTACATATATATTCACACAATAGAATATTATTCAGGTCAGAGTTTAAGTTTGATAAGCACTAATTAACAAAAACAGAAGAATTTCACTTAGACTAATCCCTGCTTCTCAATTTTTGTAATCTTACATTTCCCTAACCCTACTAGGCTCCTGTTCATCTCCCTCCCTATTTCCTCATTCTCCTTTTAAATCAAAATATCACCCCTGTACAAATCAAGTTTGATTTGTTCACATTGGACGCTTCCCTACAGCAACAGCATATTGCTGACTAAAATTTAAACATTAACTTGAGTCTGGCATTGTTTATCAATAACAACCCTCAAGTCAATAATTCCAACACTGCTCATAGGCTTTTTTGGTTTTGGTTTGATTTTTGTTTTGTTTTTGTCTTTGAAACTACCTTGCAAGAATTTCATTTCACAACTTCTAATTTCCACACATCTGATTTTCTTCTTATTCTAAATACTCCAAATGACATTTATTCTGTCTTAGGAATAAAACGAAATCCTGAGGCAATATGAGAACATATTTGATTACATAAAACATAAACATTTTCAGATGGCAAGAGATAAAATTTTGAAAGTTAAAAAATGCATGAGAATGAATATTTGCCATCAAAATGGCAGATGAGGGAATCCCCTGGTGGTCCAGTGGTTAAGAATCTGCCTTGCAGTGCAGGGGGTGCAGGTTTGATCCCTGGCTGGGTAACTAAGATCCCACATGCCATGGAGCAACGAAAGGCCCATGCACCACAACTAGAGCCTGAACACTCCAGAGCCCACGTGCCACAACTAGAGAGTCCACATGCCACAGCTACTGAAGCCTGTGCTCGCTGGAGCCCATGCACCACGAGAGCCTGTGTGCCACAGCTAGAGAATCCGTGTGCCGCAATGAAAGAGCCCACAAGATGCAACGAAGGTCGTGCATACCACACCTAAGAACCAACACAGCCAAACAAATAAATATTTTTAAATGACAGATGAGATTGCAGTTTATACCACAAACATACAAAGAGCTCTGCAAATGGATAAGGAGGGTTAAACAACTCAATATAAATACAGACTAAATACATGAGTAGGGAAATCACAAAAGAAAGAGCAAGTACCACCGAGAGAAAAAAAAAAAACCCACACATGAATGGATGATAACTCCAATAGCGCTTTAGACAAAAGCAAATTCAAACAAGAGATACTAGTTTTCATCATTTATATTGGCAAAAATTAATGATAACAACATCTTAATACAGGAAAAACTGAGGTGGACTGGGTAGGGTTTTCAGATACTAACTACTGGTGTTATGGATGACTATAACTTTTTAAAGACAATTATTTAGTAAGATATATATAGAGAGAGATACCATTTAATTCAGAAATCTCACGTTCAGTAATTTATTCAACAGAATTTAAACAATCAGTCTTAAGGATATGTGTTCCAAGATTCTTAATGCAACACTGATTGTAGTAAGGGGGGAAAAATTTGGAAGATGTATAATTCAAACAGATATAAAGGGAGAAATTGACCAACACACAGAAATATTGGAGAATTTAACACCACACTCACATCAATGGACAGATCTTCCAGACACAAAATTAATAAGGAAACACTGGTCTTAAATGACACAGCAGACCAGTTGGACTTAATAAATAAAAAAAAAAGAAAACTGCATTCAACAACAGCAGAATATGCATTCTTTTCAAGTGCAAGATAGGTCACATGATAGGTCACAAAATAAGTCTCAGTAAAATTTAAAAGATTGAAACCATGTCAAACAGCTTTTAAAACCACAACACCATGAGACTAGAAATCAACAATAATGGAGAAACATGCCAAAAAAAACCCCACAATACACACATGTGGAGGCTAAACAATATGCTACTCAAAGACTAAAGAAATCAAAGGGGAAATAAAAAAATACCTGAAGACAAATGAAAAAACAAAAACACAATGACCCAAAAGCTATGGGATGCAGCAAAAGCAATTTAAGAGGTAAGTTTACAGCAATAGAAATCCACCTCAAGAAATAAGAAAAATCTGTAATAAACAAAGTAACCTTACACCTAAGAGAACTACTAAAACAACAAACAAATTCAAAGTCAGTAGAAGGAAAGAATCATAAATTTACAGAGCAGAATTAATTAAAAAGAAACTAAGAAAGAATAGAAAATACTAGTAAAACAAACAGCTGGTTCATTGAAAAGATAAAACTGACAAATCTTTAGTCAGATTCATCAACAGAAAGAAGAGAAAGGGATCAAATAAATAAAGTCAGAAATGAAAAAGGAGAGGATACAACCAATACTACAGAAATGTAGATGATCATTTGAAAGTACTATTAACAATAATATGCCAATTAAACAGACAACCTAGAAGAAACTGACAAATTCCTAGGAATGTGCAATACCCTAGGACTAAATTAGGAAGAAATAGAAAATATGAACAAACAAATTGCCAGCAATGAAACTGAATCAGTAACAGAAAAACTCCCAACAAACAGAAGTCCAGGACCCTACAGTTTCACAGGTGAATTCTACCAAACAGAGAACACACTTAGCCTTCTCAAACTACTCCAAAAAATTGTGGAGCAAAGAATGCATCCAATCTCATTCTACAAGGCCAGTAAATAAGAGGCCAGAGAAAGAAATAACAAAAAAAGAAAATTACATACAAAACAAAAAGAAAAAAAATTATAAGCCAATATCACTGATGAACATAAAAATGTTCAATGAAATATTAGCAAACCAAATTTCAACAATATATTAAAAGGATCATACATCTTGATCAAGTGGGCTTTATCCCAGGGATGAAAGTAAGATTCAACATCTGATAATCAATCATAGGATATACCACATTAGCTAATCAAAAAATACAAATAATATGATAATCTTATAGATGGAGAAATATCTTTTGACAAAATTGAACATTTATTTTTTATTAAATCTCTCAACAACGCATGCTTAGAGGAAACACATCAACATAATAAAGGCGATATATGACAAACCCATAGCTAATATCATAGTCAGTGGTAAAAAGCTGAAAGCATTTCCTCTAAGATCAAGAATAAGACAAGAATGAACACTCTTGCCACATTTATTGATAGTAATATTGGGACGCCTTGCCACAGCAATTAGTAAGAAAGAGAAATAAAAGAAATACAAATTGGAAATGAAGATGTAAAATTGTCACTGTTAGCAAATGACATGATACCATACACTGACCACCCTAAAGACACTACCAGAAAACTACTAGAACTCATCAAAGAATTCAGTAAAGTTGCAGGATCCAAAATTAATATACAGAAATCTGTTGCATTTCTAAGTCCTAACAACAAACTACTAGAAAGGAAAGTTAAGAAAACAATCCCATTTACAGTTTCATAAAAAAGAATAAAATATCTAGGAATAAATCTAAATAAGAGGGTGAAAGACCTGTACTTGGAAAATTATAAGAAAATGAAGAAAGAAATTGAAAATGACATAAACGTATGGAAAGATATATTATGTTCACGGGTTAGAAGATTTCATACTGTTAAAATGACCATATTACCCATGGAAATTTATGACTTCACAGTAATCCATATCACAGCACCAACATCATTTTTCACAAAACTAAAACAAATAATTTTAAAATCTGAATGGAAACACAAATGACTCCAAAGAGCCAAACCAATCTAGAGAAAGAACAGAGCTGCAGGTATCATGTTCCTTACTACAAAGTCACAGTAATGAAAACATATGGTAATGGCACACACAAAAAAAGACACATAGATCAATGGAACAAAATAGAGAACCCAGAAATGAAACCACACTTATACAGGCAATTAATCTATGACAAAGGAAACAAGTATACACAATAGGGGGAAAACAGCCTCTTTGATAAATGGTTTTGGGAAAACTGGACAACTACATGCAAAAATATCAAATGCAACTACTCTCTAATACCATGCACAAAAATAAATTCAGAATGGATTAAAGACTAAATGTAAGACTCGAGCCATAAACCAGAGGAAACGATAAGCAGTAAGCTCTTTGACATCAGTCTTGGCAGTATTTTTTTTGGCTATGTCTCCTCAGGCAAGGGAAATAAAGGCAAATATAAACAAATGAGACTATATCAAGTTATAAACTTTTCCATGTGAAAGAAAGTATCAATAAAATGAAAAGATAGACTGAATGAGAGAACATATTTGCAAATGATATATTCAATAAGAAGTTAATATCCAAAATATACAAAGAACATAGACAGCTCAACATAAAAAAAAATTCAAAATGGGTAGAGGCTCTGAACAAACATTTTTCTGAAGAAGACATACAGATGATCAATAAGTACATGAAAAGGGTCAACTTTACCAACCATTTGAAAATTTGAATCAAAACCACAATGAAAATATTTCCTCACACCTGTCAGATGGCTATTATAAAAAAGACAACAAATCACAAATGTTGGCATGGATGTAAAGAAATAGGAATCCTTGTATAGTATCAGTGAGAATGTAAATTGATGCGGCCACTGTGGAAAACACTACAGAAACTTGTCACAAAATTAAAGTAGAACTACTTGGACCCAGCAATCCAATTCTGGATATTAATCTAAAGAAAATTAAAATACTAATTAGAAAACATGTATGAACCCCTATGATCACTGCAGTATTATTTATAGTAGCCAAGACACAGAAGCAACCTAAATATCTATCAATAGATGAATGGATAAAGAAGATGTGGTATAAATAATGGAATATTTCTCAGCCATAAACAAGAATGAAATCTTGTCATCTGCAACAACATAGAGGGACCTCAAAGGTATTATGCAATGTGATATAAGCCAGACAGAGAAAAACAAATACTGTATGATTTCAGTTATATGTGAAATCTAAAAAAACAAAACAAAACAGGGAATTCCCTGGTGATCCAGTGGTTAGGATTCCACAGTCTCACTGCTGAGGACCTGGGTTCAATCCCTAGTCAGGGAACTAACACCCCACAAGTCATGCAGCAACCTAAATAAATAAATATAATTTTTAAAAATGAAAGCCAAAACAAAAGAACAAGCATAACAAAACAGAAACAGTATCATAGGTACAGACAGTTAACAAGTGGTTGTCATTGGAGAGGGACTGGGGAGAGGAAAGAAATAGGTTAGGGCAATTAAGAAGGTACACACTTCCAGTTGTGAAATAAATGAGTAACAGGTATGAAACACACAGCGTGAGGATTACAGTCAAACTATATGGTCGGTATCTTTGTACACTGACTTATGACTAGAATTATTGTGGTGACTACTTTTTAATGTTTGGAAATATTCAATCGCTATGTTATACAGCAGGACCCAACAGTATTGGTACTGTACTAAAACTGGTATTGTATCTAACAGTAACAGCATTATAGGTAAATTGCATTTCAAAACAAATTCTTAGAAAAAGAGATCAGATTTTTGGTACCAGAGGTGGATACGGAGAGGGAAAACTGGATGCAGTCAGTCGTTAAGTATGAACATCCAGTTACAAAATAAATAAGTTCTAGGAATGTAATGTACTACATGATAAATATAATTAACACTGCTCTATGTTATATATGAAAGTTGTTAAAAAGATAGATTCTGAGTTCTGGACACAAGGAAATACATATATTCTTCTGTTTCTTTAACTTTGTATCTATATAAGATGATGGACGTTTCTTAAATTTACTATGCTTATTACCTCATAGTGTATGGAAGTCAAATCACTATGTTGTACACCTTAAATTTACACAGTCTCTATGTCAATTGTATCTTTAAAAAAAAATGAAAAACAAAATTTGAACAAAACATTAACATAGTTACTAACAGATCAAAGCTGCATCCTTGGGATGACCCCAGTGCCCTTTTTAGTGCCTGAGAAAACACAAAGCTGCCCAAAGAAATTACTGTTTGTGGGAACTTCCCTGGTAATCTAGTGGTTAAGAATCTGCCTTGCAAGGCAGGGGATATCAGCTCCATCTCTGGTCAGGGAACTAAGATCCCACACGCCAAGGTGCAACTAAACCACTGCACTACCAACTACTGAGCCCATGCACTGTAAGTGGTGAGTCCATGTGTCTCAACAAAAGGTCTTGCATAATGCAATGAACATCCCACATGCCACAACTAAGACCCAACACAGCCAAATACATACGTATATTTTTTAAAAAAGAAATTAGTGTTTGTTCCAGCAAACACTTGGAGTACGTGCATGCCTGCTGTCGCTAAGTCGTATCTGACTATTTGCAACCCTGTAGACTGTAGCTCATCCAGCTCCTCTGTCTGTGGGATTCTCCAGGCAAGAATATTGGACTGGGTTGCCACTTCCTCCTCCAGGGGGTCTTCCTGACCCAGGGATCAAACCCACATCTCCTGCATTGATAGGCAGATTCTTTATCACTGAGCAACCTGAGAGATAGAGCCCCTATCTTCTAGCCTCTTAGGAATGGTATGAGCTAACTACAAAAAGCACAAGTTAATGAAACCCTGTGAGTTTCACTTGAATTAATCCTTGCTTCTCATTTTCCAAAACGTCTACTTCCTTGACTCTACTGAGCTCCTAATTATTCCACTCCCTATATCCTCTGTACCTTTCTAAAACAGCAGATCACCTCTATACAAACTGAAGTGAAGTGAAAGTTGCTCAGTTGTGTCCCACTCTTTGCAACCCCATGGACTCTACAGTCCATGAAATTCTCCAGGTCAGAATACTATTTCCCTCCTTCAGGGGATCTTCCCAACCCAGGTATTGAATCCAGGTCTCCTGCATTGCAGGAGGATTCTTTACCAGCTGAGCCACAATGGAAGCTCAAGAATACTGGAGTGGGACGCAAACTGAGCTATCAGGGAAGCCCCTGTACAAAATGAAATTGATTTTAGTTCACATTGGAATTTCTGTATTGCAATAGTATATTACTGATACAAATTTAAACTTAATTAGTGTCCACATTGTATTCAAACTGAACCTTCCCCTACTGTGATAGTATATTATTGACTATAATTTAAACTTTAAATATTGTCCAACATTTTTTATCTTTGACAACACTGATATTTATAACTCTGCAAAGCTCCATGTTTCTTTCTTTCAAATCACCTTGAAGAAATTCATTTTATACCTTCTCATTTCCCCATAGCTCATTTCTTTCTTATTCTAACTAGTCTAAATGATTACTTGTTCTGTCTGAGACAGCATGTTGCAGCCTGGCGGGACACAGACCAGAACCTGCCCCAGGACTCGAGGGTGCGGCAAACTGCCCTCCTGATTGTCCTAGTAAGCATGTGTAAGGGACATTTTTGGGGCGGGACAAGCTCTCTGCTCCACTTCACTGCCTACCCCTGCATCCATCCTTATGGAAACAAAACAAGATATTCCTGATCAACAGCAAAGCCTTCGCTAATCAAACTCCCCAGTATAGCTATTCCCTAATGATCCCATGTGACTCCTGGTAATAAAAGTGCGGGCTGAAAGGACCCATTTTGTCTTCCTGCCATGGAGAGCAGGAAGGCCCCCTGACTCCCCGATTGCCAAATTACATGTCTGTCCTTTCATTGCGCTCGCCCCTGTTTCAGATCTTTCTCACCCACTATGCTGGATGCGGCAACAATACAGAAAATTCAGAAGCACTATGAAAAGATAAACACATTTGATTACATAAAACTTAAACATTCTCAGATAGCTAGAGATAGAATTTTTATAGTTTTTAAAAAGACATGAGAAAAAATCTGTCACTAATGTGACAGGCAAGATTGTAGTTTGTATCAGAAATATACACAGAACTTTACATATGGATAAAAAGAGGTAAACAACTCAATATAAAAGGTATATAAAAGGTATATAAAAGGCAAATCAAAAAAGAGAAAGCAAGTACCATTGGTCAAAAAAACACACATGAAGAGATGCTAAACTCCAGCAGCAGTTTGAAAGTGAAAGTCACTCAGTTGTGTCCGACTCTTTGTGACCTATATAATCAGTCCCCATGGACTGTATGTAGTCCATGGAATTCTCCAGGCCAGAATACTGGAGTGGGTCGCCTTTCCCTTCTCCAGGGGATCTTCCCAAGCCAGGGATTGAACCCAGGTCTCTCACATTGCAGGAGGATTCTTTACCAGCTGAGCCACAAGGGAAGCAGTACTTTAGACGAATGCAAATTCAAACAGGGAGATACAAGTTTTAATCAATCATGTTAGCAAAAATTAAGACTAAAAACAATTTAAAGGAGAAGAAAATGAGATGAAGTAGTTGATGATCTCAGGAACTGACTTTGTTCATGTGGATGTGAATAAATAAAACTTTTTAAAAACATTAGTTATTAAGATATGTAGACAGAGATACCACATATTTCAAAAATCCCAAATTTTTGAAAAATTTCCAAATAGGAAATCTATTCTATAGAAATAAAAGAGCTAGTTACAAGGATATATATACTAGGATGCTTATTGAAGCATTATTTGTAGTTTAGGGGAAAAAACAGGTATAAAATAATAACAGACCTAAGGGAGAAATTGACTGAAATGCAATAATAGTAGTGATGTTAACATCCCACTCACCAGGACTTCCTTCCTGGTCCAAGTGGTTAAGACTTCCACTGCTGAGGGCCCAAGTTCAATACCTGGCTGGGGAACTAAGATCCTGTAAGTCAAGCAGTACAGCCAAAAAAAAAATGACAACAAATAATAACTGTTGGTGAGGATGCAAAAGAAAGGAAACCCTTGTGCACTGTAGGTGGGTATGTAACCTGGTGCAGCCACTGTGATAAACCATTTGGATAGTAAAAACAACAACAACAACAACAACATGGCCAAAAAAAAAAAAATTACAACAGAACTACTATACAATTCAACTGATTCACTTCTGAGTATTTATCAGAAAAAAATAATAATAATTTAAAAAGATATGTGCACCTTCATGTTCACTGCACTATTATTTACAAATAGCCAAGATATGGAAGCATCTTAAGTGCCCATCAATAGATGAATGGATTTGGAAGAAATACTGTATGATTTCACATATGTGTGGACTCTAAAAAACAAAACAAATGAATAAACATAACAAAACAGAAACAGAGTTATAGATATAGAGAATGACCAGGCAGTTGTCAGAGGTGGAGGTCATGGGTAGGAGTGAAATAGATGTAGAAAAACAATTAAAAAAAAAACATTAAAAAAAAGTGGACCTTGAATGTATGTCAATGAATGCTATTTATGGTCATTTATTCAATTTGCCATTGAATAAATTGTGGCATATTCTATGAACTCTTTGCAGCTGTCTTCTCAGTACTCTGCAGGTATCCCAGTGAGTTCTCATACCGAGATCTTAATTTTTTTTTTTTAATATTTACTTATTTGGCTGTACCGGGTCTTCATTGCTGCATGTAAGAACTTTTAGTTGCAGCCTGTAAACTCAATTGCAGCATGTAGTATCTAGTTCCCTGACCAGGCGTCGAACCCAGGACCACTGCATTGGGAGAACAAAGTCTTAGCCACTGAACCACCAGGGAAGCCCCAGGGCATATCAAATGATGACCTGAAAATTTTATTCTTGGAGACTTAAGGGGCACTGGTACATTTCTTAGGCAGGGATATAGCGGGATCTGAGTGGGGTGCTCAGGGAAACATAGGTGGCCATGTTTTTGTTAAATCTGGCTTAATTGAAAAACAAGTAGATAAATCGTCTGAACAAACTGCTAGTGAAATGAAAGGCTGAATTATTCTGCTCTGAAGGAAAGGGACACTTGCTCCTTCTGGCCACAAGGTGTCCTCAGGCAACTGAGAACCTAGAGGACGCGTCTGAAGATCAATCCTTCCAACGTGGACCAATCTCACAGGGAATCCGAGCACAACCATTAAGTGAATGTTGCTCTTCCTGAGACGCACTATGTAAAGACTGATCATCTAGAGCCCTGAGCACCCAAAGCAGCTTTAAACTATCAGAGGGAAAAACAGACACATCAAAGAGTCAAACCAATCCAAGGCTAACTCTTTGGGGAGCTTAGACTCAGAAACAGTACACATCTGATCCACCACACTCTTCTCAGAAAATTGTTCAGATCGTATCTGAGTTAGGATACCAAATTAATAACAGGAAATTGTTCCTCGAAAGCCTAACAGCTCCCTGACAGGAACCTATGGGAACCCCCGAAGGGCTTATATACACTTATGGACAGGGAAGTCTGGTGTGCCCCAGTTCATGGGGTCGCAGAGTCGGACACGATTGAGCAACTGAACTGAACTGAACCATGGACAAAATACTTGCATATGCTTATTTAGTTGGGAACTGAGGAAAGTTGTGCCCCCAAAACGACCAAGATGGAGCTCTTCTCACTTTTCCAGACTGGCTTTGCACATGCTGTTACATAAGGCCAGCTTGATCAACATCTTTTCAGAATTCAGACCCTAAGGGAACAAGTTCTTCTAGGAGGAACTTGCTTTTTTCTCCCTAAGCCTTGAGATGTAAATTTTCTACCAGAGTTCTCAGGAAGTCTTACCTTACTCCTATCTAAACCATCTCTAATTCCTGAAATTGAGAAGAAAAAAATGAAAAAGAGGCCTTTTAAAACTCATGCAAATAAACTTAACTACTCCAATTGTTGGGGCTTCCCAGATGGCACCGTGGTGAAGAACCTGCCTGCCAATGCAAGAGACAAAAGAGATGTGGGTTTGATCCCTGGGTCAGGAAGATCTCCTGAAGGAGGGCATGGCAACCCAGTCCAGTATTCTTGCCTGGAGAATCCCATGTACAGAGGAGCCTGGCAGGCTACAGTCCATAGGGTTGCACAGAATCGGACACGATTGAAGCAAATTAGCATGCACGTACTCCAATTGCTATTTACAAACTAGTGAGTTTATATTGTAACACCTGATTCATGACTAGATTTGAAAATGAAGTCACGAAATCTCTGGTTGTGTCTGTCTATATGTGTGTGCGTGCTCAGTCGCGTCTGACTCTGCAGTACTGGAGTGGGTTGTCATCTCCTTCTCCAGGAAAGGATCAAATTCATGTCTCCTGTGGCTCCTGCATTGGCAGGTGGATTTTTTACCACTGAGCCACCTGGCAAGTCCTGTATGTATATAAGTTATAGATATGATATATCTTTACTGTGAATGACTTTACCAAAATTAACTTATAAGTTAACTGTATTTAATTGGCTTAAAGAAAACTAAACTCTTACGTAAATAATCAGAAATAGAATAGAAACTAACTCAAATGAATTTTAGGTTCATATGATTTGAAAAATACTCAAAAACAGCTTTACTAGAAGTCAAATAAGGTCTTAAGAAAAAGAACTTGATTTGATGAAACCAAGATTCTTTCATCAATTGCACTGTAATTAGATCTTTAACCACCCCTTTTAAAGTCTTTTGTCATTTAACAGACAGCTATTGTTGCTCTCTGATGCTTTGGAAAAAGATGCTTCATCCTCAAGAATATTCATAGTAAGGACCTTTTGACAAGTACAGGTTTCTAATAACTTTCAAATCATACCACTAATCTGAGTAAGAAATTAAAGAATTCTAATGGAAAACTGATGATGGTTTCATAAATCCTTAACAGACAATCAAGATCAACAAGAATTAGCTACAAAAAAAAAAAAAAAAGAATTAGCTACAATAGGACTGAATGAACTGATGAACATGGTTATAATTTTTATGACTTTTTGTCTGAAATATTATTGGCTTTCAATATTTGCTTTCCAGTTTTAAGGAAATCTTTCCCCTTAAGCTAATAATGACTTAATAGCAACTTGGTGTTAGTCACTCAATCCTGTCCGACCCTGCAACCCTATGGACTGTCCATCTCTTTGCAACCTTATGGACTGTCCATAAGCTCTTCTGTCCATGGAATTCTCCAGGCAAAAATAGTGGAGTGGGTAGCCATTCCCTTCTCCAGGAGACCTTCCTGACCCAGGGATCAAACCCAGGTCTTCTGCATTGCAGGCAGATTCTTTACCATCTGAGGCACCAGGGAAACCTGTATCTTTTTAAGCAGAATTGAAATATTTATCCTTTCTCCATAACTGCTCATTGCAGAATTTGGTAACTCTTAGTGAACATTCTTATTTTTAGGCAATATAGTTATTTGAGAAGTTTAATAAGAATTTGTCTTCCTTACAACAGCACATAATTGGAAACACTGGTAATATTACTTTGGCTTTGATCTGAATGTCATATTACAGGGTATTTATATAATCAAATATGACCAAACAGCTTTGAAGAACTAATGTGAACTTCATAAAGCCCCTTGGAAAACAACCTGGTACTCTGCTTGCAGGGTTCTCAGCAGCCTTACTAGGTAAATAAAGAAGTTCACCTCCTGGCTGGTAGAGGAATCTCCAGATATTCATTCTGGAGACCTCTAGAAGACAGGAATTCACCCAAATCTATAGATACTGCAGTCAGAATCTAATAGCAAGCCCTTAAGGTGGCTTTCCCGCCCTTGAGAAGCCTTTTAAACGTTCAGCTTGAGGTTCCTTATGAAAACTTAGAGCAAAGCCAATTTAAAGAGTCTATAGAATCAATTTGGAGAAGGCAATGGCAACCCACTCCAGTACTCTTGCCTGGAAAATCCCATGAACGGAGGAGCCTGGTAGGCTGCAGTCCGTGGGGTCGCAAAGAGTCGGACACGACCGAGCGACTTCACTTTCACTTTTCACTCTCATGCATTGGAGAAGGAAACGGCAGCCCACTCCAGTGTTCTTGCCTGGAGGATCCCAGGGACGGCGGAGCCTGGTGGGCTACCATCTATGGGATCGCACAGAGTCGGACATGACTGCAGCGACTTAGCAGCAGCATAGAATCAATTGCTGCTAAGTCACTTCAGTCGTGTCCGTCTCTGTGCAACCCTATGGACTGTAGCCTGCCAGGCTCCTCTGTCCATGGAATTCTCCAAGCAAGAATACTGGAGTGAACTGCCATGCCCTCCTCCAGGGGATCTTCCTGACCCAGGGATCAAAGCCACATCTCTTATGTCTCCTGCATTGGCAGGCAGGTTCTTTATCAGTAGTGCCTTATGTAAACAATCAGGACAAGTTTATTGAAACCAGATTTATTTTGCAAACAAATTAGTCTTAATTTGGCTATATTTAGTGGAAATGAGGATAATTTTATTTTTCCAGGTAACTTTTATTTATTTATTTATTTATTTATTTTAATTGGAGGCTAATTACTTTGCAATATTGTAGTGGTTTTTGCCATACAATGACATGAATCAGCCATGGTGTACATGTGTTCCCCATCCTGAACCCTCCTCCCACCTCCCTCCCCATCCCATCCCTCAGGGTCATCCCAGTCCATCAGCCCTGAGCGCCCTGTCTCAGGCATTGAACCTGGGATGGCAATCTGTTTCACATATAATATACATGTTTCAGTGCTATTCTCTCAAATCAGGAAATGAGGATAATTTTAGAGAGAAAAAAATTATGTTTCAGCAATATAACTTTGTGGGTATTAAATTCTAGTGTTCAATTTTTTTTTTTTTTAATTTACTGCCTAACACTCATTTCCTGAATGGCTTCTCATTACTATGTTATAGTATTGTTAACTTTAAATTTTTAAAGGGCATTCTAAGTTTCTTTCTGAAACTTATCACAGTAATCTATCTTTAGGTGAAGATCAAGTACCCCATGACCTGCAATCAGGCAGATTATGCATACTAGGAAAGACATTATTTAAAGGACTATCTCCAACCTAGATGGAAGACCATTACCAGGTATTCTTAACTAACTCACATACAGTAAAACTGAAGGAAATTGACTTTTGGATTCTTATTTCCCACTTCAAAAGGGCCCTGCACTGGGATGGTCTATGGAGAGACCTGCTGACTTCACCTCACTTTATTTATTTTGGGGTGTTCAGTTGTTGCTTTATTCTTGGTTCAGGCGACCAAGGAGGATGGCCATCACTCCCCTATCCATCCCTGGAGACTTGGTGGGGGAGGAGCTCCCATCCCTCCACCCCACCCCTTCAACTCACTTTAATACACTGCTCACACAGGAGGGAAACGACACCCACACTAGGACAAGAAGACAATATCAGAAGTAGACAGCTATCCTAAGATGCTGGACCTGACTTGTATGATCATTTATAGTTTTTTTTTTTATTTCTTGGACTTTTGTATAAACCAACTTTTTTCTATCACGGACACAAATCCTATGTAGAGTTTTAAATTAATTCAATTGTTTTACAGTCAATAGCCTATATTCAACTTTTCCAAGTGTACCGTGGTAGACTTCTCTCCAAGGCTCTAATTGGATGACCCTTAGAAATTTTATTTTAGAAGAAAGATACTCTAGGACTGTATAAGCTACTGCTGATATCACTAAGTGGGACCCTCTTACCCAGCCAGTTAATGACATTTGTTTGGAATATGGCCAAACTCCTTCTCACTAGATGCTAAATACATTCGTTAGCTCCTACTAAGATCCAGTGGATTCATGGAACAAATTTATGGTCTTGGCTCTCCCCAGGCTGCTTAGAAACATGCACTCAGTTTTACTCATGCTCAAGGTCACCTAGAGGAGGTAGCCTTTGAAACTGCCCCATCAATCTGCCTTTAAAGTGAACACACAGGGATCAATCAGTCTTCCACTGGTATGATCACTTAGTCACGATATTTATTCCTTCATTTGAAATAGAAGATGTCATTATTCACAGAAACTTTAACAAAATTCACCCAGCAAGCCTTAAATGATAGTAACCAAGCCATTAGCTTGCTTAATTCAGAAGTTTCCATGAGAAAATCCTGTAGCCCTTGATATTTTAACTGCTTCCCAAGAGGCTAATATAACCCTTATTGTGACACAAATGAAGACTCCAATTTCCATTCTGAATGACCTTCTTTTGCGTTTAGGGGAGATGCAAGGAAAATGGTTTGGTTTGGGAAGGAAGAGGTCGTATCTTTACTAATGGTATTGTTACTCTTTTTAATATATTTATTTATTTGGCTGCACCAGGTCTTAGTTGCAGCATGGGGCATCTTCAATTTTCATTGTGTCTTAGTCGCAACATGCAGGATGTAATTCCCTGACCAGGGATCGAACCCAGGCCCCCTGCATTGGGAGCCCAGAGTTTTAGCCACTGGAGCACAGAGAAGTCCCTGACATTGTTATTCTTTTTTGCTGTTGTTGTTGTTATTCTTGACGGTAATTTTGATTATAGCTTGTGTGACTTATAAAGTGATGGCTTCCTGCATTTCATGCTATGTATCACCAACTTCTACTGAGATAGTAACATCTAAACTGCTTGAAATTATTAATCACACCTATAGTTCCCTATAAAATAATGAACATTCACAATGCCTACACAATGTAAAACTGGCTTAAGTTCTATTGGACAATTTGGAATTGACTGTCAGTCCTTGCCAGACATTCTACCAATATGTACATGTGTGCATGCTAAGTCGCTTCAGTCCTATCCAACCCTTCTTAGACACTATGGACTCTACCCCACCAGGCTTCTGTGTCCATGGGATTCTCCAGGAAATAATACTGGAGTGGGTTGCCATGTCCTCCTCCAGGGGGTCTTCCCAACCCAGGGGATGAACCCAAGTTTCCTGTGGCTCCTGTAGTGCAGGCAGATTCTTTACCACTGAGCCACAGAGGAAGCCCCTCTACCAGTACTGCCGCTGCTGCTAAGTCACTGCAGTCGTGTCCGACTCTGCGCGACCCCTTAGACGGCAGCCCACCAGGCTCCCCCGTCCCTGGGGTTCTCCAGGCAAGAATACTGGAGTGGGCTGCCATTTCCTTCTCCAATGCATGACGGTGAAAAGTGAAAGTGAAGTCGCTCAGTCATGTCCGACTCTTCGAGACCCCATGGACTGCAGCCCACCAGGGTCCTCTGCCCATGGGATTTTCCAGGCAAGAGTACTGGAGTGGGTTGCCATTGCCTTCTCTGCCTCTACTAGTACCATCCCCCCTACAAGGAAAGAAAGAGCAGGCTTTTAGAACCAGGAATGGAGGGATATGATGGACCTAGGTAAGCAACCATTCTGGGTGGCATCAAGGGACCAAATATTTGATAATCAAATGCCTTCTATCAAAAGATTAAGGATCAAAAGAGGGAGTTGATGAAATAAAATCATTTTTAAGGCATGCCAAAAAAAATTTAAACATAAAACTCTTTCTGCTCACTTAGGCCGCTACTTCTCTTTAGAGTGCACCCTGCTTCCGCAATTATGTGTTAACTAGATTTCCTTAAAAGACACAGGAATTCCTGCTTGATGGTAAAGAGCAATTATTTCTGGCACCAGAAAAGTGATTCCTTAGGATATAACATGAGGTATTGAGCATGGGGGTGTTTTATTTCTTTTCCTCCTCTACTGAAGAGGGTTTTCATTTCCAGCTCAAATGTTCCTATTTTATTTATTATTATTATTTTTTGGCTGCACCATACACCTTGCAAGATTTTAGTTCCCCAACCAGGGATTGAACACAGTCCTGGGCAATGAAAGCACTGAGTCCTAACCACTAGACCACCAGGGAATTCCCACATTTCTTTCTTAATCCTTAATCTGCATCTGAGTTGTACTTACAAAAATTGGTACACACAGATGAAAAACTCTCAAAATTCTCATCTATGTGTCACAAGTTGCTAAGCCAAAATATTAAAAACAGGGTAAAATTATAAACTTCTCAAGTCTTTTCAAAAGGATTAATATTCTTAAAACACATATGCTACTTTCTTTTTCTTTTTTTTACATATGCTACTTTCTTTAGCAAATCCCACAGAGAGAATGAGCAGCCCAAACCTCCTTGAACCCCAGAGGCCTTGCACCATGAATGGGCCTAGCCAGGAGACACTGTCCAGAGTCAGGGCAGAACAGTGCAGAACAGAATGCTGAAACACACACAAAAGAAGGAAGATGCCTTTACTAAAACCTTGGCATCAAATGAAAGAGGCAAACAGGATGGAAACAAGCAGTCCTACCAACCAGATCGGGGAAGATTTAGGAAACAGGCAACCTTTCAGGCTGGGGAACCAGGCCTGGGCACATACCTTGATGGTAGAAAGTTGTATTTCAACCAGTTGGGTGTGCCTACTAGGCCTGGCAGGAAGCGCATACAGTCATTACACTTGGATGGAACTTGCTTGTGAGGCGAAGGAGAAAGAATCTTCATCTTGTCTTCTGACTTGTAGAAGACCTTGTGTGGAGAGCCAAGCGTGCTAAGAACATCTTGGCAGGAATCGCCAAAATATACTAAGATTTCAAATACCTGCATCTGGGCCATCTGGTAATAAGTTGGGTCCACAACCTGCGGCAAGTAGGCAAAGTTGTAAACCTGAGGATCCACTTCCATATCAAAGATTATCTACACTCTCAGCATACATATTGCCCAGGAAACATCTCAGGGGCATCATGGGAGCCTTGGTATCCTGTAGGCTGTTTCCACTATACATGTAAATTCATCTCACAGTTGCTCTGTGGGGTACCTGGAGAGAAGCCAGAACATGGGCAAAATTGGGCTCATACTTGAGAAATTTGGTGCATGAGTCTAGCTGAAAAGAGAAAGACAGTCCTCTGAGGTTGAGCTGAAAGAGCTGTGCAGTGGAGTTGTCCACTCCAGGATGGGTTGCACCGAAGACTGGTCAATCTGCACAATTAAAATGCACACCACAATAGTTTAACTGTACTTTAGTCAAGTGGTAAATTTGAATCACCTTAAGTCTCTGATTGAAAGCTTCAAACAGTAGTTTGATCCTCTCCTGAGTCAGGTTAAGGATGAGGTCATGCTTAAAAGAGGAGACCAGTGCAAATACATATTGCTCTTTTCCCAGAGAGTGCTCAGGCACCACCTCCAGATCCACCATTGATTGGGCCCGCCAGGCCCAGGTGGCCTCCTAAGGCAGTGCACAAGGGCTGGAGCTCCCTCACCAGCATGGGGCAGCCCTGTGCAATTAACCCCTAATGGGCAGAAAGTCCTCAGAGCTTGCTGGAAGACTGCTCCCGGGTTTTAAGCCTCTTGATTATAAATTGGCTTAAATAAAATTCTCTATTTCTTTCTAATATCTGGCTGGACCAGATCTTAGTTGCCATATGCAGGAGATATATATATATATATATATATATATATACACACACACACACACACACACACACACATATATATATAATTTTCAGTTGTGGCCTGTGGCCTCTTTAGTTGTGGCATTTGAATTCTAAGTTGTGGCACATGGGATCCAGTTCCCTGATGAGGGAACAGAGTCTTAACCACTGGACCACCAAGGAGGTTCCTCTATTTCTTTCTTAGATTAACCATTAATCATTTTTTTGTGGACAATGTGAAATGTTCACAACAGACAAATCTATACAGAGGAAAGATTAGTGGATTGGGGAGGAGAAGTGAGATGGGGTATTGGGAGTGACTTCTAATTGGTAAGGGTTTCCTTTGGTGAGGGGTGAAAATGTTTTAAAATTGATTATAGAGTGGCTGCATATCTCTGTAAATATACTAAAAAACCATTGGATTATACACTTCAATTGTATTGTTCACCCTCAAAATATTAATATTTGATGTCTCTGAATAAAATCCCAAGAATGTACCACAAATTCTAAATTCAATTTCAAAAACGATTATCTAAAAGTGCTGCAGTCTAAATGAACTACTTCAAAGAAAACATCACATTTTTGGACATGTACACTTCCCAATGTTTAAAAAATTTTTTACATAACTTAAAATGCAATATAAAATGCATAATGAGTATACTGACATAATTTTTCTGCGTCCCTGGAAGAGGTTAAAATTTGTATATCTTCTTATTCCTTCAGTTTTAGAACTCTTGGATTGATTTGTATTAAATAACTTTCTTAAATATTTTCCAGTGTACATTGATTATACCAAGGAAATTCAAATATAAAGAAAAATTCCTCAAAGATCTGGAAATATATTCCTGGCTCAAAAATTTTGTTAACACCAAGATGACAAATTCTTAATGAAACTCTTACTTTTTTTTTCCGGCTGCGCCGCGTGGCTTGAGGAACCTGAACCGGGGATTAAACCTGATTTCGGCAGTGAAAGCGTGGAGTCCTAAATACTGGACTGCTAGGAAATTCCCGGAAACTCTTTTAAGTTTAAAAAAAAAAAAAATTTTTTTAAAGTGAGATTTTTCCATACAGAAAAAGGAGGGACATCCATTCAACCGTACCAAAATGAAAGAAACGAAATCATCTCTTACCTGAAAAGTAACAGATTATATAGACTCTCGGTAAACTTCTATTTTTAAAAGAATAAATATTCCTCATTTGGGAACGAACGTCCGCGTGTACTTGGTCCTAAGGTATTTCAGCAGAACCAGTTTCCGTCAGCGCCGCTGGTGTAGTGGTATCATGCAAGATTCCCATTCTTGCGACCCGGGTTCGATTCCCGGGCGGCGCACGCCGTTTTTGTCCCCGCTTTGCGTAATTTTTATAGTCTTTCTTCTCCTGGAAACACAATTTTTCATTTCCATGAAGATTTATATTTTACTATAAATCACTGTTGACACATTCGAATCTGGAGGTGGAATTAAAAAATGTTGACTCAAGTTATTAAACAGCTAACCTTTACGCCTGCGCAGTCCTAGACAACCCCCTGGCGTCGTTGGAAGCACGGCTGCGCAACAAGTGAATATATGGACTGAGGTGTAGCCTGGCGGCCGGGAGGTTGAAAGTGCAAAATTTTTCTGCGCCTGCGCGGCCCGGGTCACTTCCCTGGATGTTCCAAGGCTGCCGGCTCGCCGCCATCTTGTATTGGGGCTTCATTGTTCGCGCTGGGCCCGGCAGTTTAGGGTAATTGCCGCCGAAGAAGGAGGCGGGGTAACCTCCGGTCAGCCGAGAAACCCAGCTATCCCGCAGCCATAGCCGCTCAAAAGATTTGTGAGGTAGTAAAGGGTAGGGAGCTGGACCTGGAGGCGCCGCCGCGACAGCAGCAGCCATGGAGGACGAAATGCCTAAGACTCTGTGAGTCTGGGGCAGCGATGAGGGGGGCGGGATGGTGATCGTCCCGGAGCGAGCCTTTGGTTCTGCGCCGCTCCCCAGTCTATTGTTCCCCGTGGACCCCGCGTTAGCAAGGTTACCCTCTCTGGAGCTCACCTGGATGTCTAGGGACCGAGACCCAGGCAGTGAGGACGAAATGGAAGGAGACGGGGCTCAGCCTCTAAATTAGTCCGTACACCGTAACTGCCCCTACAGCGTGGCCTTTGGCCTCGTCCCAGGCCCTCGGCGGCCTTCGGCCTGGAGAAAAGACTTTCATTCAAATGTTTTTTTAGAACTCGGCGAGCCTTTTTGTCCCATGCTTTCTTTCTCTCCCGCATCCCCTCCCCCGCTTCTCGATTAACCTCTTCTGATTTTTACAGCCGTCTCGCTTTCATTTTACTTTGATTTTCTCCAGATGCTCTTCCTTTCATTTTCTTTTCATTGATAAGAATTTGTGTCTTGAAAATCCGTGTACTCATTTTCAGGGGTGTAAACTTTATTCTCGCACTTGCCAACTGGGAAAAAGCCAGTTGTTTTTTCTTAAACTTCTCTTTGGCTCTTTTTCTGTGGCAACCCCCCATCCCCGATCAGAAAGCCCCAAATCGGACCCGCTAAGGATTTTGAAACTGCTCTTTAAAAATGGAACTCTCGCCCGGAGGTATATATCAACTGAGGGGAAGTGGATTTAATGCTTTTTTATCTTCGCTTGGTACTTTTGTGATTGACACGTCGTTGAAACAGCGGGGAGTTTTTAATGAAGCAACAATTGATAAGTACCTTAACTAAAATATTTAGTCACCTCTGTGAATTTTTGTAGTGTTAAGTGGTCTTAGTTTGGGATCATTTCTTTGTAGCGTAGCTTTCCCCCCCGCCCCAGGCATTCGCCTTTGTTTTTCGGAGTACTATCCGATGAGGTGATCCTGCCTTTGTTGCTTTCCTCGAAAATAAGAAAAAGCCCAAATTTTGACGTAGCTTTCTTATTTGTACTCTTAGAATATTGGCAATTTGAGAACCCTCTGCTTTAAAAAAAAAATACACTCTTAGGTTTCTTTTTGCAACTCTGGATGTTATAGTTGTTATGAAATACAATGTAGTCAATTTTTTTTTCAGCGCCAAAAAAGTTTCATTTTTTTAATCTATGAGAAATATAGTCACTCTTTTCTTAATAAGTAGAATTTTTTGCTAGTTTATTTCATGTTAGTGACCCTTAGTGTCTTGTTACTAGGATGCTGCAATCAGCATGTGACTTGTTTTTTGTAACATTGTATCTGTAGATGAGTACTCCCTAAAAAAAAAAAAATCATTAACCCCATAGAGTTTATGGAACTCTTTTTTTTCCCTTTTGCCTCTTCACTACAAGTATGATATCCAACAGCATACAGGATTAAGAAACTGCCTGTCTTTTTATATTATAATGTCTTCAAGGTTCTTATTTCAAAATTTTTAATTTCAGAAACTGCCGAAAATAATCTGAGAACTTAACCTTTTTAGTATGTTGATTTGGGAATATCAAATAATGAAGACAACTTCAGCTTTCCCAGGCCAGTCTACAAAAACATGTAGTACTACTCTGGGAACAGAGGACCAGCCACTGTGGGAGAATTAATGAAGGAAGTTTTATTCAACATATACTTGTGTTCACTGTTAAGTCCTTCATGTGCTTGTTTAATCCTCATCAGAATTCTGCAGTAAATGTGTCCATTTTGCATTTGAGGAAAAGCTAAGATTAGAGTTTACGTAAGTCATCCCAAGTCATATACCTTTTTGTTCATCAGCCTGTCATTTTGCTGTCCTCAACTTTGACTCAACATTTATGACTGATTTTGCCTTGTATACTACCAGAACACCCCATCCAAGAATCTTTTCCCCAAGTTGTCCATACTTTAGCATTTCCTAATATCTCCTCCCTTGCTTCTACCTTTCTCAACCAAAGCTCCCATTCTTCCAGTCAAACCAATCCTGATTAAATATGAGTAGGTGCTCATCCCTAAGTTTTGCCAGCAGTTTTTACTTTTAATATAAAATGTTTATGTGGCTAATTTGGGAGTCAGAGACTTAATATGTTCTTAGCAATGTCTGATCGATGGTAAGTGATCAATAAAATTGTTTTAAAAATGGGTACAGTTTCAAGCAGTGCATCAAGATTTTACTCATTCTTGAGGGTAAGATATAGTCTGAATTTCAGTATTGCCTGTGTACCTAAATGGCTCAGAGGAAATATCTTCCTTTGCCCCAAATGAGTGTTCAGTACTGCTTCTTTATAGAGACTGCCAGTATTCAGTTTCTTGTCAGCAGTACTCTGGAAATGGTACAGTTTACCCTTGAACAATGCAAGGGTTAGGAGCTGTAGCCCTTGAACAATCAAAAATCCATGCATAACTTTTACAGTCAGGCCTCTGCATCTGTGGATTCAACCGTGAAAAAATCCATGTACATGTATGAGTGGATCCACGCAGTTCAAACCCATGTTGTTCAAGGGTCAACCATATTGTGAGAAGTGATTTGATTCTGAATACGTTTTGAAAATAAAGCTACTGGAGTTGCCAGTCGTTTGATGTTGAATGTGAGAGTGAAGTTGACAGTAACTTCAATTTGCAAATGCGTAATTATCAGTCATCTAGAATGTTAGTTTGTTGCAAAATAAAATTAAAAATGAGAACTGTCTTGAGAGCCTGGATGTCTTAGTAAGTCTCTGGGCATGTGTGTGTGTGCTCAGTTGTGTCTGACTCTGTGACCCCCATGGATTGTAGCTGGCCAGGCTCCTCTGTCCATGGGATTGTCCAGGCAAGCATACTGGAGTGAATTTGTCTCCCATCTCCCTTATTTTTTGCGTTGCATGCTGATTCTTTACCTCTGTGCCACCTGGGAAGTCTTTTCTTCAGACTGATTTGTTTACAATTGGCCCTTTGTATCCACTGATGTGGAACCCTCAATATAATAAGCCAAATTTAAGAAACTTGAGCATCCATGGGTTTTTGGTATCCAGGGGAAGAGGCAGGTCCAAGAACCAATCCCTTCAGAGTAACAAGGGATGGATGACTTCATATGGTCTAATACCCAAGTGAAGGAGATGCCAACTAATAAAATTAGAGGGTTTCTGCTATCATGCAGCAGACTGTCTTTTGTAAAGAAGAGACAGTTGTTAAATAATAGTAAGGTTATGATGCTGGCATATAATATTTATATTATATACTACATGGCTTTTACCAAGTTCCACCCTCAACTTCAGTGGAGCTTGCTAGATTGTTCATGGAGAGATTACATACCATTAGGCAAGAGCAGAATCATCTCCCCAACACATGAGAAAAGAACAGACACTGGCCTGCACCCATTGTATCTTCTGCCTATCCAGCCCATCATGGCAGCAAAAGGTGTCCCTCCTTCCATCAGAAGCAAACCCCAGGTAAAGGACTTAGATGTTAAGGAAACCAGAATATATTGTCTTGAGCTGCAGACACTTTGGGGCTTTGCAGGCAGCTCAGATGGTAAAGAATCTGCCTGCAATGCAGGAGACCTGGGTTTGGTCCCTGGGTCAGGAAGATCCCCTGGAGAAGAAGATGGCAACCCACTCCAGTATTCTTAACTGGAGAATCCCGTGGACAGAGAAGCCTGGCAGGCTACAGTCCATGGGGTCGCAAAGAGTACTAGACACGACTGAGCGGCTAATACATATGTACTATGTACAACAAGTATTTACTGTTGTACATAATTTCTTCTTAAATTGAAATATAATTGATATACCATATTGTGTAAGTTACAAGTGTACAATTTTAAAGGTTATACCCCATTTATAATTATAAAATACATTGCTATTTTAATATAAAATATTGACTGTATTCCCTGTGGTATACAATATATCCTTGTCATAATTTCATAATTAGTAAAAGACATACACCTTTTACCCCTGAACTGTAATAACTCTGGCAAAATGTATCAATTTTCTATCACATTGCAAATGTTCAAAAATCCTTCTAAGAGAATACAGTTACCTCTTTTAAACTTATTTTTTTATTGGAGTATAATTGCCTTACACTGTTGTGTCAGTTTCTGCTATACAGCCGAGTGAATCAGCTACAGTTATCTCTTTAACAAATATTTATAGAGCACTTAGAATATTCCAGGCAGAGTTCTAAGTAGTAGATATGAATGAAAATATGTCTCTACTCTTATGAAATTTATCATTAGATTAAAACCTATTTATTCATGTTTTTCACTCAAATTTTCAGAGGCCTCATATCAAATTCTGCATTTGTATACAATGATTATGGCTCAAAACAAACCCAATACAGCGTTCTGCCTTGCAGATTTTTCTTTGTAAGTTAAATTTTCCAGAGCTGTACTAATGAATACTTAGAATGTTTTAGATTCTAGTGTTACAACTATTTGAACTTATTATCACCTAAAAATAATGTATATGTTAAATTGACATGAAATCCTATCCCAGAACTGTCAACTTTTCACTGGCATTGATGACTTTTTCCATTGAAACTTCTCAGGTAACTTTTTATTTTGAAAAATTTAAAACCTATGGAAATTAACAAAAATAGTGCATTTAAGACATAAATAGATACCTTTCATGTGGAATTACCAATTGCTAATAGCCACATTTGCTGAACCGTTTGAGAAAACATCAATACACCTAGGGCTTAAATAAATCTAAAAATTGGGGCATTCTCTTATATAACCACAATATAATTTTCATACTAAGGAAACTACATTGATGGAGTGTTTTTAACCAATGCATAGTTCATATTTTATCCAGTTGCCCAAGGAGGACATTTACTTTCCAGTTCTGTATGAGATTGGTGCATGATCTCAGAGGTGATGTTATAAATATCAACATGAGATTCTTCAATATAGACTGTTAACAAGAAGTTCATGGAACACCTAGAAAAGGATATTTTAATAATGTTCTTGAATAAAAAGCGTCTTGAAAACTATAACTACATAAATGTAAGAAATTTACATTTTGGTTTAGTAGTCTAGTCAACATTGTGACAGGGAATCTTGGCTTTCAACTGCTCCAGAGTCAACTTTGGTATCCATCAGAATTTCTTAAAATGCATTGCTGCAAAAAAATTTAAGCATGAAAGGAATTTGTTTAAAAAAAAAAAAAAAGATACTGGGGCCATACTCTTGTCTGTGAAGTGTTTCTCTGTGAATAAATCCACTTGTTACCTATCACTTTGTCTCACTGAGTTCTTTGTGCAGTGAGACATCAAGAACCTGAGCTTCATTAGGTCTTTGAACCAGGCCTACTAGGAGGTTAGAGCTGGGAAATGAATGAGATACACATGCCCAAGAGTTTGCACTGATAGTTCCAGTTCTAGTCTGATGCTACAGAGTTCATTCTGTTCTTTCCCCTCTCTGTATTTGTAACTCCATTCTCCCAACTGTGAAGAACTTGGTTTCTATTGCCTGTATATATATTCCCAGTATATTTACTTGTTTGCTCAGTCTTAGAATTTCAAAAAGTAGCTTCAGAATTGTTCAATCATGCTCTTTAAAAAAAAATATGTATATATATATAGATAGAGAGAGAGAGGACACTTTCAGAATTTGGAAGAAGTTTATGGAACCTGGCTTAGAAAATGTTCAGGAAAGAGAGAGAACTGTCAGGCCCACAGTCCTAATCAAACTACAGATCATCCCAAAAAGGATACTCCTACCACATACAGTGAGGGCCTGATACTACAACTTCAACTTCACTGGACCTGGGACTCTGCTGCTGTTTGCCACCAAAGTGGATTATCTTCAGTTTCTGCTTCTGTAACCCCTGTCTTTGACTTCTGTGTTCAGGGCAGGTATCTCTAATATGACCTAGCCCAGATTATATACATGGTAGACTATATAAATGTATTAAAGCCTTTCATCTTTTGAAGAGGAGTCAGGCTTTGCCATAGGGTGAAGATTTCTCTAAATGTAGGAAGATGTTTGGCAGCCTGAAAGGAAAAAAAAAAAAACTTATATATGTAACTTAAATCTATACTGTTGATAGGAAATCCTTTGCTTCAGAAACAGAATAATATGTGACAAAGTATGGGACAACTAAAGAAACTTGTTTTATAAAACTGAGACTGTTAAATATGTTAACTTAAGGTTTATTGTAATGGTGTCAAAGGTTGAGAGCAAGTTGTTTGTGTAAACAGCTGTGTGTAGTTAATTGATAAAAGCTCGGGGAATTTACATTATATAGCAGGCCACATTAAATACAAAGGCAGTACAGACCTTAATGCTTTTTAGAGTAGCTTTTATTAGCCATCTTCAAATTGGGAGAATCACTTAGAAATTTTGAGTTTCTGAGAAAAGATTTGAGAAAATTTTTTTCTGAGAAAAATCTTGAAGTTTTGCAGAGTAAATGACAGACTCCAGGTTCCCTACATACTGTCAGTTTATCACTGGATTACCTAGCTTTAGCAAAGTAGATGTTAGAATTAAATTTTCAGAAGAGCCATTTTTTCCCTTAGACATATGCAATCCTTAGGGTTTCTTATAGGCACATGAGTTGGGTAAAAATAGACACTGAAGAGTTACAGAGATGGTTCAGAGTTTTCACTTGACCATCACCCTTCCCTTAATGTTAATATCTTACATAACCATAGTATGATTATCAAAACTAAGAAGTTAATAGATTGGTACAATGCTATTAACTGCAAGTTTTATTACTGTTTTCCCACTAATGTCCTTTTTCTATTCCAATATCTAATCCAAAATACATTGTGTTTAGTTGTCATATCTCTTTACTTTCCTATAACATGTGAGGAGATATCTTTCATTGTGGCACTTATGAAGGGTACAGTTTCTCCTCTGTATCATTTTAGTTCAGTCACTCAGTCGTGTCCCAACTCTTTGTGACCGCATGGACTGCATGCAGCACGCCAGGCCTCCCTGTCCATCACCACCTCCTGGAGCTTACTCAAACTCATGTCCATTGAGTCAGTGATGCCATCCAACCATCTCATCCTCTGTCATCCCCTTTTCCTCCTGCCTTCAATCTTTCCTAGCATCGGGTCTTTTCTAGTGAGTCAGTTTTTCACATCAGGTGGCCAAAGTATTGGAGTTTCAGCTTCAGCATCAGTCCTTCCAATGAATATTCAGGTTTGATTTCTTTTAGGATGGACTGGTTGGATCTCCTTGCAGTCCAAGGCACTCTTGAGTCTTCTTCAACGCCACAGTTCAAAAGCATCAATTCTTCGGTGCTCAGCTTTCTTTATAGTCCAACTCTCACATCTATATATGACCACTGGAAAAACCATAGCCTTGACTAAATGGACCTTTGTTGGCAAAGTAATGTCTCTGCTTTTTATTATGTTGTCCAGATTGATCATAGCTTTCCTTCCAAGGAGCAAGTGTCTTTTAATTTCATGGCTGCAGTCACCATCTGCAGTGATTTTGGAGCCCAAAATAGTAGTCTGTCACTGTTTCCATTGTTTCCCTATCTATTTGCCTTGAAGTGATTGGACCGGATGCCGAGATCTTATCTCCACTATATAGTGACTGTCTTTTTCCTCAACATACCTTGTCAGAATTGAGTCACTAAGTGTTGCCCACACTCAAGGAGAGGGAAATTAAGCTTCACTTCATAGAGGGAGGTGTATCAAAGAATTCTTACCCGTAACATTATTACTAAGGTGTTTTAATGATGATTTCCCTCATTTCTTGTACATTTATTAATTAGAATTCTGTAAGAAAAAGCTATTTCTCACCCCCTCCCTAATCCAGTTTTCAGTCAAGGATTATTCATTGTAAATATTAAGTTGTCAGTGTCTTTTAAGTCCCTCTTAATCAAAAGTAGTCTTCCTTTTTATTTTTATTTTTTATGGACGGTGACCTTTAAGATATCAAATAAGTCACCTTATATAATATCCCAGATCTGAATTTGTTTAATTGTTTTATATGCCCAATATCCTGTAAATTTAGATCTGAATTTAAGCTTAGCTAAATTCAAGTTAGATCTTTCTGACTTGAATATTTCATATGTGATATTGTATAATTCATATTGTATACACATTGTCTAATTGTTCATTCATAACATGATTTAAAGTTTGATCACAGGGTCAAAGTGGCCTAAAGATCTCACTTTTCTCCTTATTTTTTTATTGAAGGATAATTGCTTTACAGAAATTTGTTGTTTTCTCTCAAACCTCAACATGAATCAGCCACAGGTATACATATATGCCCTCCCTTTTGAACCTCCCTCCCATTTGCCTCCCACCCCTCTAGGTTGATACAGAGCCCCTGTTTGAGTTTCCTGGGCCATACAGCAAATTCCCGTTGGCTGTCTATTTTACATATGGTAATATAAGTTTCCATGTTACTCTTTCCATACATCTTACACTCTCCTTCCCTCTCCCCATGTCCATAAGTCTATTCTCTATGTCTCCATTGCTGCCCTGTAAATAAATAAAATAATAAATTTTTCTATATTCCAAATATGTGCATTAGAATACGATATTTATCTTTCTCTTTCTGACTCACGTCACTTTGTATAATAGGTTCTAGGTTCATCCACCTCATCAGAACTGACTCAAATAAGTTCCTTTTTATGGCTGGGTAATATTCCATTGTGTATATGTACCACGACTTGTTTATCCATTCATCTGCCAATGGACATCTAGGTTATTTCCATGTTCTAGCTATTGTAAATAGTGCTGCAATGAACAGTGGGATACATGTGTCTTTTTCAACCCTGGGTTCCTCAGGGTATATCCCTAGGAGTGGGATTGCTGGGTCATATGGTGATTTTATTCCTATTTTTTTAAGGAATCTCCATACCATCTTCCATAGTGGCTGTATCAATTTACATTCCCACCAATGGTACAAGAGTGTTCCCTTTTCTCCACACCCTCTCCAGCATTTATCGTTTGCAGACTTTTTGATGATGGCAATTCTGACCAGTGTAGAGTTCTCACTTATAAGGTGAATTTTCCCTTTGCAATTGTTAAGTAATCTATGTGACATCTTAGGCACCCTGGACATATCCATTTTCTTACCAGCCTTTCACCTAAGTTTTACATCTGTTGATGGTTCATGCCTGAATCATGATTTCAGTAGGGCTTACACATTGTTAATTTAATGCTGTCTGTCTACGATTATTGTCAAGCATTTTTCTGTAAACGAATTGTTCATTGTTCTTAAGACTCTGCACTTCTCTCTTCGCCATTTTAGCCTATTCCTGTGCCTTCATAGTAAGCATTCAGTAGTCTGTTGAATGGGTAAGTGAAAGGAAGAAATTGAATCCACACTTTCTGGCACGTATAGGTGTTTTATTTTTCTGGGGAGAGGGTCCGTACCTTTCATCACATTCCCTGAAGGATTCTTAGCAGAAGAATTAAAACATCTACAGTTGTTGGGAGACTACGTTCTCTGATTTCAGAAGTAATAAAACTAACATACCTGGAGGTAATTGCATTTCAAAATCCCATTTTGAATATTTATAAACCCTTTAAATAAGGATTATCCTCCTCCCCCCTAAAAAAGTAAGGATCATCCCAGTCATTTTGTCTTGTAATACATTATTTACAGTAGTTTTGTTAGTCACAATTTACATTATCTGTTAAAAGTCTCTCCTAGAATCTTTCTACTTCCTTTCTGCTTCAACTGATCAGTGATATTCATTAAAAGGCTTCCCTTTCTTTTGTGAGCATGTATAACAGCTGATAGTGATTGATTCATGATCTTTCAAAAATATGTTTACTGTCTAAACCAAAGCATACCTCAGTTGGACACTTTTAGGACAACTGTGAATTAAACATTGAGGAAATTTTATCTAATGTTCTCAGTAATGCTGTAGAAGGAGAATAATTGCAGAGTTTTCTAGGATTGATTGTATGAGTTGTTTTACATGTCAAATGATTCATTTGAGAGATTTTAGGTATATCTTCCTAAAATAAGCCTAGAAACTTAAAGCAACAGGTTTAATTTGTGCATTCTTCACTAAAAACAGATACTTACTAATTTCCCTCTACTAACTGTCTAGTATATTTGTAAGTAACATATCTTACATCTGTTTTGTAAGAGATTTTGAAGTTTTCAAACTTTTATAAGTTCCTAAATAGTGTAGTACACAGCAAAGATCTGCCTATTCCCCCAATTCACTGTTCAGTATTCAACTTTAGGAACTGATTTAAAAGAAGCAAATTTTAAGTGGTGAATTGTTTTCCTTTGTGTTTCAGATATGTTGGTAACCTTTCCAGAGATGTCACAGAAGCTTTAATTCTCCAGCTCTTTAGCCAGATTGGACCTTGTAAAAACTGCAAAATGATTATGGATGTAAGGGTATTTTACTTAGTTAACTTTCTTCTTTTTTTTTTTTAAATACATTCTTTAAATCCATTACTTCTAGGATCTCTTAAATTGGTTTATACAGTCTCAATTCATAAAGGTTTTAGTAAATTTGTAGTAAGTCCATTTTGGCCACCAAGTTTGTTTTACTCAGTAAAGAGAGACTAGATCTAATCATTTCCAAAACAGATGAGAACTATATGTGGGGCTCTTGTTTTAAAGTATTGAGGCATCAGAATTGTTTGTTTTGTATGTGGTGTCAGTTGATTAGCAAACCTATAAATTCAATTATTAATTAAAATGGGAAATTAGGCAAAAGAAATAGTAGACTTTGATAATGTGAAGATGTTTTAAACTTTATTCTTAAAGGTCACAGTTCAAGTCTTTCTTGAATTGTGGCAGTGCCCGTTCATCAGACCTTAATGTATAGAAAAAACATCAATTCACTCACGTAATCGATAATTAATCCTGAGTCACAATATGTGTAAAAAGGCAGCTTCAAATTCTCTTGATGAGAAAAATAGCACTAAAGAGAAATCCTTTTATCCCATGGTCTTTCCTGCATTTAAACTTTTAGTTTTTTGTTTCTCTGGGAAAGAAAGTCATGTATGTATTGGTATCTACTACTTTCTCTTCTATTATATTCCAGTTTAATTTCTTTTAACTTGGTATTTTTAGAAGTACTTATTTAGCCAGTTGGCTTTGGTTTGTTGTCTTGTATTTTAAAATGTCAAAACTTTTCTCCTAATGTGGCAGAGTCACCTACACATAATACAGATGGATTCATCAGATGTTTTTATCCTTTACATAACTCTTCTGAAGTGTTCTGTTAATCATATTTAATATCTGTATGCCTTTGGATAATGAATCAAAGATTCCCATACCCATAGAGAAAGATAAGAAGGAGAGATATAGGGAAATGATGGAGAATTTAAAACCAGTCTTTCCTTTATCTAGGTCTCCTTCCTTATCTTAGTAATAGCATTTACGAAATCCTTACAGCCTATCATTTTCATACTGATGCCTCATCAAAAATACTCAATAGAAATATTACAAAGTAGATGTTATTCCTGTTTAATATATACAGAAATGAGGCAAAGCAAAGATGTAAACCCAGATTGATCTATTCTCTCCATAGGTCTATAGGCTGCTATTCTCTCTCCATCTAGGTCTTTCTCAATTTGCTGGTAAAGATTGCTAGGCAAAGTGTTAGTGACTGCTGCACCTACAGAAAAAGACTAGCTAGGGAAGCATCTGCTACTTTGTATAAATTGAACTTTGGTCACTCAAAGACTTAGATTGACTACTCTTTCTCCTGCTTCTTATCATTTTATTATTATTAAAGTCTAAATTCCAGTCTGTTCACACTGTTGGACTAATGTTCATATTTATTAATTTTATACTCCCAAGAGTATGAATTGGAGAAGGAATACTCCAGTGTTCTTGCCTGGGAAATCCCATGGACAGAGGAGTCTGGCAGGCTACAGTCCATAGGGTCACAAAGAACCCGACATGACTGAGTGACTCAGACTTAAGAGTACAAAGGCTGATAATGCATATGCTTAGAATGTTTTTTTTTTAATCTAAAAAGTGTTTTTCTGGACACGAATTAAGTAAAATGAACATTCTTGTTTGTTTGACTGCCATACTCTTAGGTGTAAGCCACTATTTTAACCACTCTTCTGATTCTGATGCTGTCAACATGGATCTTGGTAATAGAACTCCCATTAAGAATAGCATTAGTTTGAATTATACAATTTTAAAAACACTTACATATTCTCTAATGCTTTTAAGATAAAATAATGGATAGTTTCAGTGTCATCAATTTGGTGGTTGCCTCTTTACTCTAAAATTCTTTGAAATCATTGCCAGGGACATTTTTTTTTAACTGTTAATTGTACATGAAATAAAATGGCATATTTCTTTATTTTATTATCATTCTAGTCTTTTGAATTAGTTTCTTATTTTAACAATTCTGCTTGGGCGATTACAGAAAGAATTTTAAAATGGACTATGAAGCCATTTGGTGTTTTACACCAAGAGGTGTGAAAATATTGGGTGTTTTTTCTACTTCTTTATAAGAAAACATCCAGGCTTTGTCTGTCATGAGGCTTCAACTACTTCAAACACCAACAGAAGAGAAGAGAGAATTTCTTTTTGGTTGCACTGCACAGTGGCTTGCGAGATCTTAGTTCGCCAATCAGGGATTGAACCTGTGCCCCCTGTAGTGGACTCACGGAGTCCTAACCACCAAACCACCAGGGAATTCCCAAGAATTTTTATTTTTAAAGACTTAAGCAGGCAAAAATTTTGGTGTCAGAAAGTCCACGTTCTAAAACCTATTCTAAAACTACTTATCTGAGAATGTCTTCAGTTTTTAGAGTGTATTTACTTCTATTTTAGTAATAGGTTTAAGAAGGTTAATTAGAACATTTAGCCATTAATAAAAGACTAAATTACATATAGTAGAATAATATAAGCTGTTGAAGAAGATAGCTTTCTATAAAGATAATTTGTTGTTGTTGTTGTTTAGTGCCTTATCCTAAACATTTACTTGCAGAACAGCCCCTCATTCTTCATGGCCTGATACTGAGCTGTATAAAACTTTGTATAGTTTTAAAGTAAGGACAGTATATAAAGCTTAAAACTGACTTTTGTGTCTCTTCTTCAACAGACAGCTGGAAATGATCCGTATTGTTTTGTGGAGTTTTATGAGCATCGTCATGCAGCTGCAGCACTAGCTGCTATGAATGGGCGGAAGATAATGGGTAAGGTAAGCTATCGTAATTAAAGAAGGTGACATACATTGGAAAATTCTGAGTTGTAAAAGGTTTTGTTTTCATTTTAGAAGCATTGTATTTGTTTTACAGAAAATGATCACAAAAACCAAAAAAACAGAAAAATAAAACAATCACAATTAATATTAAAATGATGGGGTAAAGCTTTTAGAGCATGTGTTTATGTTAGTATTCTTCATGGTGCCTTGCATATGGCAAATACTGAGGTAACTGTTGAATTACCAGGCTTTATTGAAACATATAGGAATGCTGACTACTAATGGGGAAGAATAAAAGAGAAAAAGTTCTTTGGTTTTTTAGGCAGGTTAGTTGAATGTTAATAGAGAAGTTATGTATGGTTAGGATTTGTTAACATTATTTGCAGAAGTGTACATTAAAAAATAAGTATTGAAGGGAAAAATGAAATAATTCTGAAATTATGTCCTTTCTGCATTTTTCCTAATGTTAAGATGCCTTTTCTAAAAAAAAAATTGGCAATGATAACAGATGGTAATGATTTTTTTAATGTCCTTACTTAATGAAACAAAGTTGTTAATTCTTTTTTTTAAAGTATTGAAATTTTGACCAGAAAATTTTGAATGCTTCTTGTCAAACATATACCTTTGTATTCATAGATGCAAATCTTGTAATACCTGATTATGACCTTTATTTTTATGAAATATAAATGTAGAAAAAATTTTTTTAGGAAGTCAAAGTGAATTGGGCAACAACTCCCAGCAGTCAAAAGAAAGACACAAGCAGTAAGTATATTTTATACTCTTTGAACTTTTGTGTTTATTGTACATAGTAGTTTTCTTGTAAAGCATATAAACATCATACATTTGCAGTAATGTTTTGATCGTTATCCTAAGATATGATTGACTGTGTTTGTGTTAATAAATTTAAGAACAAATCTAATCTTTGTCATCAGGTAGTACCGTTGTCAGCACACAGCGTTCACAAGGTAATTGTATCTTCTTAAACATAAAATGAAATCTCTTGAAAGGGTATTCACTAACCACCTGAATTTTTTTTGTTTGATGTTGGGGGGAGCGGGGAGGGAGGGATAGTATTTCTATTTGTCTCTCTGGCAATATTTTTCCCCCTTTTTCCCAGTGTTGACCAAGTGTGGCTTGTCCACTACTTGGGTGCTATTTCAAGTTCTCTGATTCCCCCCTTGGTAGCAGCTGATGCCTTAGAAATACTTCACCACTAAAGGGCAAGATACCCTGTTTCCTTGAGGTCAAGTTCTGTGCTTCATATGGAGATCTTATTGCTTGAGTTGCACTTGAAACTATGTCTCCCAAATGGCAACCTAATATGTTGCTTAAGGCCTGCCAAGTAGGGGTAACTTTTCTTTCCAGATATACTTTGTCAGAATTGATATGTATGTCCATTTAAAGTGTTGATCCAACTATTTTGTATATTTAAAGTGTTCTTTTTTTTTTTGAACATTGTCTTTTTAAGAAAACTTCATATATGGGATCATTATTTCTCTCCAGTGCTTTTTTAATGACTCTGATATAAAGTGAAGGGATTACTGTTTTCATTCTGTTGCCTTCAGTCTTAGTTCACTTGCACATGGATTCACATAAACTGAATGGTGTAATGTCTGGGCAACCAAAACTGTTGGCTTTTGAGAAAACTCAAATACTTTAACATCAAACTGTTGCAATGCAAGGTATTTCTTTGATTGTTCTTCACAAAATATGGTTAAACCAAGTATATCGCATAGCTAGCTTCAGTAAACTGTCTTAACTGAGGCAAATCTAGCCTAATAACTCATAATACCACTATTTTAATTTGTAAAGATTTAATGTAGTGGTAAACTGAATAAATGTGAATAATTACTATTAGAATGGTAATTAAGTCATTTATTTATATATATATATATTTTTTGCAAAACTTGTTATATATTACTAGTTTATTTTGGCCAGTATAATAATTGGTTATAAGTAGAAATGTAACTATCAGTCTCCCATTAGATATATCATAGGAGAATCTTTCCTGTATTGTCACCTTGATTCATTATTCATTATGTTTAAAAGTGATAGAATTTGTCTAGATATAGGATAGTTTTACTTATACTTTATTGTAATACATTATTTTAAGAATACTTTATTGAATAGATCTTAGCATTTTTTTAAATTCTAAAATTGTATTTTTCTTTTCACTTCCCCTTCCTTCCCCCCATAAGATCATTTCCATGTCTTTGTTGGTGATCTCAGTCCAGAAATTACAACTGAAGATATAAAAGCTGCTTTTGCACCATTTGGAAGAATATCGTAAGTAACAGAAGATTAAATTTAAAAATGCTTTTAATTAGAAACAATCTTATATAGAAGTAATTTGAAAATCTGTTGTGAATTTTTTTGGACATTAATTTTAACACCTGAATATAATGTATTAATATTAACTTGAATAAATGTATTGTTTAGAGCCTATTCAAGCATTTAACAGCCAAAGATTATTTTCCCATTGATAAATCTTTGGTCTTCAATTATCTTAATATTTTTTCTCAATTAGCATTAGCTTTTAAGAGACGAATGTGCTGTCCTGCATCCTGTTTCTTGTATGAATGTCTTGCTAGCCTGGTCATAATCTTTAGTGAATTTGTGCTGTGACTAAGGAGTTTAGAACCTTTGGCACTTCTATGATACCATGCATTTTCTGTTAATATATTTTAACAAAAAGAAACCTTAATAGTTTAAAAAGCAGTTATTAAATATTAATTCCAGGATATCTGTCCTCCTGTTGTTGTTATTGTTGCTATTAACAACAATAATGCCTCTTAGTATTTTGTGAAGCACTGTATTGCTTGCATTGTTATTAATTGTACAGTTTAGGCCTGTTACAAATAGCTCACTCGAGTATTCATCATAAAAGAACTTTAATATTTTGAAAAGCATGCCTGTAGTAGAGTAAGAATAAGTTGATTATTGCACTTTCTTAGAAGTAATTGTTGAATCTAGAAAACAGTTTTTAGAGTTTCTGGTTGCTGTATTATTGGTGTTCCAGCTAGAAGAGTAGAAAAAAGAAAATGCTAGCTTTGATTTGGTTTGATAAACAGACCAACAGCAGAGATGAGAAGGAGACTGGAAAGTAAATGCTGGTGGCATTGATGTTGAATTTGGGAGTTTTCATTTGAAGAGTTCACTGGTAGGAGGATGAAAATGGATAGTGACCAAAGAATGATCATAAGTAAGGGGCCAACTTTAAAGGCAGTCACAAGATTAGAGTTTATAGATGGGCTCTTCTTTTAGGTGACATTTTTCTTGATATCTTAGAACTGACTTTAGGAAAATAAAGTTCTAATTTCTTGATTGTCCTTTTTAGTCTGTTTTAGTGTTTTGATGATGGTTAGCTGGCTTTCAAATATCTAGATTGGACAGTCTTAACCTTTGACCTCTTAAAGGCTCTATAAATTTCTGTATGCAAAATTTTGTGCTTGTTTTCATTTTGGTGTGTAGTATCTTTGTAAATTTTATCCACTTTCAGCGTAGTCACAGGACTGTAAAGGATTAAAGAACTCTGATCTGTATCTTTGCTATTTCTTCCTTAGAGAATTCTTTCAGATAATATAAGAATCAAGGCTAACATTTCCTGAAACTTAACTTTAAGAAGAAAAGGCTTTTCTAACATTTTAACAGATTAAATGCTATATTATTAAATGTTTAGATTTTGATTGAAGTAGCTTTTCTGAAAGCGTGGATATTTAGTTTGGGGTTAAGATAAAGATTGTTTAACAATTGGCGAGTGTAAGTTAAATGACATCCAAATTTTAGTAATTTCATTACTTTTTAATCAAGAATCAATAATTTCTTTTTGTTAAATATGTTGGTATCATAATTGCAGTCTGTAGATTTTCTTAGAGTCTACTATGATTACTGATGTATATATGATTTTTTTCTTGATAAGACCTTTAAGTTTTTAATTTTCGGTTGAGATAATGTCTAAGCTTTAGGTTATCCTAAGAGTTAGTATTTCTAAATTTGAAGGAACCATTTTCAGTTGGTAGCATCACTTCTTGATTTTTTTTTTTAATTAAAGGAGATATGTTGATAAATACATATATTGAGAGATTCTCATGATAGTCAGGTATTGTCTGTAGATTCTACAACAGTGCTTGATTTATAAAAGTTGTGTAGTAAATGGTGGCCTATTAAAATATTTGCTATAAAAATTACAGCACTTTCTTTCCCTAATTTATACAGCTTAAATTTTTCCTGTTCCTTGAGTTTAGAGTAGTCTAACAGATTTTGCTGTAGAAGAATCAGCTACAAATTAAATGCATGTGTACCATAAGTATTTTTACATATTGAGAAGTGACTTGCATTAGTTTTCCTCTTTCACCATCACCTCTTGTCATTTTGACCCTAAGCACTTAATAAATCACTCCTAAATTTATCAAAATATGCTTATGTATACTTTAATATAAAATTATATTGCATGGCTTTCTGACTTGGGTTTTTGTTGTGAAAGTGCCTGTTTTGTTCATGTGTCCTGAGAGAACAAGCATTGTGACATACCTGGCTAACTTAAAAGCAGATTGCCTGCGAAGCACAATTTGAGTCCAATTTTTTGAGGTATGGAGTTTTAGCTATCATGGCTGGGTTTTTGACTCAATCTCAAATAATAGGGCTCTGGTTATTTTGCAGAGTATCTCTGAAGAATGGACAGAATTGCCCTGGCTAACTACAAGCTACGGTTCACAGTGGATAAATGTTGGCGTGCTTTTTTACTTTCTGACTTTTTAAAATTTTGCTTTTATATCTTGTAGTTTCCAATCAATCTTATATGATTGCTATTTTAGAATTTAGTATAAAATCTTTTCTTATATAGAATAAGACTAAAGTGTGTGTCTAGTATTTTTCTTCAATAGTTTAACATTTCTGAAAATGTCAAGTTCTCAAAATTTACCCATAGTTCAGAAGGGGGGTGTGAACTGATCTGAGAAAATGAAAAAAATTAATTGATTTAGGGAATATACAACTTTTTCATTCTTTTAGTTTCCAGTTTTCTATTTTAATTTTTTAATGATTAGGTAGTATATAGTGTAAAATAGCAAGTTATAAATTGCATGGTTAAAGAAAGCCATTCATTTAGTGTGCCAGTGAACCCTATAAGTTAAGTAATTCATGTGAATAGCTGCTTTTACCATGCTTAATATTTAAAAATGTAAAAACTTTTTGAAGTGGGAGGCAGTTTCTGTAAAATGTATACATATATTTTAAAAGTTTTTGATTTGCATGTTTATAAAATTAAGCCTCATTTGCTAATACATGATAAATTTTATAGAATAAAAGGTAAATTTGTATTAAAGGTTCATTTTAATGAAGATGAAACATGAAAATGAGTTGTGTATGAAATTCTCACTTGATATCCAGAGGAGAGTTTGCAAACCTAAACTTCTGATTGTTTCTGATTTCAGAGATGCCCGAGTGGTAAAAGACATGGCAACAGGAAAGTCTAAGGGATATGGCTTTGTCTCCTTTTTCAACAAATGGGTGAGCTCAATAAAAAGTGCATGTGCAGTATGAGAAGAAAGAACAAAAACATTCATTTCATTTCAATTTTTAGTCATTTCTGTCATCTACCATTTGTTCATATCACTAATAATTAGTACTCTTACTGGAGGATACCTTCTTTCTCCTGTTTGGTTATTTAGTCAACATTTATGTAGCACCTTGGTCTTACCTGGTGGCTCAGATGGTAAAGAATCCCCCTGCAATGCAGGAGACTGGGGTTCAATCCTTGGGTCAGGAAGATCCTCTGGACAAGGGAATGGCCACTCACTCAAGTATTCTTGCCTGGAGAATCCCATGAACAAAGGGGTCTGGCAGGCTACAGTCCATGGGCTCATAAAGAGTTGGACACAACTGAGCAACTAAGCACATGTATTTAGCACCTGATGCATTCAAAGTACTGAGAAAATGTTTTCATAATATAAAAAGTAGAGGTGTTTAAATCATCATCCAAAAGATAGGACCAATATTGAGTATCTTATTTATATATTTGATTTGTTTTCTCCCTGTTTTATATTCCCATGTTAATTTAAAAGTAACTAATAAAAATGTTCCAGTGGATGGGAAGTTTTCTAAAAATAATATATTAATGTATTTGAAAATGTCTCATCATTTCCTTCATTCAGTAAACACTATTGAACATGAATTTGCATAGGCTTGAAGTTTCTGAGTTTTGCGGAGAAAAGGAAGGATTGCATAGTTTGTCAAATGAGAGGTGAAAGGAGGTTATAGAGAAGGAAAGGCTTATATTTATGACAGCTGGATAAAATCTTTGGTATGTTCTCCATACAATGTAACACTGTGCTGTTTACAAAAGGAAAACGAATGAGGAACTCTGTAAGTACTGGTTATGGAAACATTTCCATGGGATATTGTCAGGTAAAAAAACTTTTTTGTGTAAAAAAGAAGAGAGCATATTATATGTGTGTGTGTGTGTGTGGCAGGGGGCAGGGTGGGAGTGATTTCTTTTCCCCCTGCATTCCCCCTGCAGAGATTAGTAAGACACTGGTAAGGTTTCCTGTTTGTGGGCTAGGTAATGAGAGGCACTTGGGCAGGATGGCAAGAAACTTGTAGCTGTTACTGTGTGAAGTTTGAACCTTGTAAATATGTTACTAATTCAAGTAAATTTTTTAGTGTGATAACTCAAGGTTCCAAACAATTAAATGCAGAGATATCACACTTCTGAAAATACAGAGGTGGATGGTAGGAGAATTTATATGCATTAATCCTGGATTATACACTCAGGTTTCATTAACCTTTAATTTTATTGTATTGCCTTTATGTTTGTTTGCCAGTGATAAGTGCAAAAATACTGTATTTTTTGTGCAAGAGTGCCTTAGAATGAGCCATTAAAATTTCTGATACTATGAAATGTATTTTAGAAAGGATTTTCTTTGGTAAAGGGAGTATCTGAAATAGATATCATTTGAAGTTATCATTGATAACTTCGGGTGAAATTTATTTATTTATTTTTATTAGTTGGAAGCTAATTACTTTACAATATTGTTGTGGTTTTTGCCATACATTGACATGAATCAGCCATGGATTTACGTGTGTTCCCCATCCTGAACCACCCTCCCACCTCCCTCCCCATCCCATCCCTGTGGGTCATCCCAGTGCACCAGCCCTGAGCACTTGTCTCATGCATCCAACCTGGACTGGCGATCTGTTTCACACTTGATAATATACATGTTTCAATGCTGTTCTCTCAGATCATTCCACCCTCGCCTTCTCCCATAGAGTCCAAAAGTCTGTTCTATACATCTGTATCTCTTTTTCTGTCTTGCATATAGGGTTATCGTTACCATCTTTCTAAATTCCATATATATGTATTAGTATACTGTATTGGTGTTTATCTTTCTGGCTTACTTCACTCTGTATAATGGGCTCCAGTTTTATCCATCTCATTAGAACTGATTCAAATTATTCTTTTTAATGGCTGAGTAATATTCCATTGTGTATATGTACTATAGCTTTCTTACCCATTCGTCTGCTGATGGGCACCTAGGTTGCTTCATGTCCTGGCTATTATAAACAGTGCTGCGATGAACATTGGGATACGCATGTCTCTTTCAGTTCTGGTTTCCTCAGTGTGTATGCCCAGGAGTGGGATTGCTGGCTCATATGGCAGTTCTATTTCCAGTTTTTTAAGGAATCTCCACACTGTTCTCCATAGTGGCTGTACTAGTTTGCATTCCCACCAACAGTGTAAGAGGGTTCCCTTTTCTCCACGTCGGGTGAAATTTATAAGCATCATTTATTGTACCAGTTCCTTCCAAGTTTTTAAAAACGTCTGTTTGCAGTTATGCCAACTAGTGTCAGATTGGCTTATATTTTCTAGTTCCTGTGTCTGCTTATATTGAAACTAATGTCTGGTTATTCCTCCCTATCCAGATATTCACTGTAACAGCCAGCTTGCAGCCATTTTACTTTTCCAAAATTTACTTTTCAAGTAAAAAATCAGTCCTGAAAATGTTAACATGGCTTTTTTTTTTTAAATTAATGTCTGTGCCGGGCTTTTATTGGTGCAAGAGGGCTTTCTCTAGTTGTGGACAGTGGGGTGCACAACTCCTTGTTGCAGGCCCTCGAGCATGCAGATTTCAGTAGTTGTGGCACACGGGCTTAGTTGCTCCTCAACATGTGAGATCTTCCTGGACCAGGGATTGAACCCATGTCCTCTACATTGGCAGGGAGATTCTTATCCACTGTGCCACCTGGGAAGTCCTTAACATGGCTTTTAAGTTAAGGCAAAAGAAGGCAGAATACACTGTAATTGTGTGTCAGCTATTCACACAGTGGCATCGTATCTTTTGATCAGATTCTTTTATAACTATCATCTTCCTCTCATGAAGTAAAAGTGTCTTCTAAGAAGCAAGTATTAATCTAAGAGGTCAGGAAAAATCCGTATATTAGAAAAATTGCGAATGGTAAAGCATATTGAGAGGTGAAGATGTAAAAGCTCTGTCATGTATGATCCCATCTACTAGGTGTAAAAGGAGATGAAAAAATAAAAACTATGAGACTGTAACTAGTTCTTAAAGTCTGTTAATCACAACATAATATTTAGGGAAGATAGAAGAATACCTCATGCAATGAACTGATAGCCACATTTACCTTAAAGGATTGATAAATAGGTTGTCAATGTTTTGTGTTACCTGGTGATACAGGTTGAGAGCTTTGGGTAGAGTAAAAACTCACTTTTTTGCATTTGGGATTATGGAATATACTCCACTGCTATATGTCACTATTTAATGCATAGTTAGTATGAAAGTCAGATATAGCAGAGGATGTCTGTCTGTGACCTCTGTAGTTAACCAGACATGGATTATAATCCTGACAATCATCACACAAGAGGTATATGACTTTGAATAAGTGATACAATTTGATCTTCCCACATTTATATTTTAGTTTCTATAACTTTGTGCTATGTGATTGGCAGGCATTCTCTGGTGTTGCGACGTGCCACAGCACTGATTGCAATTGCCCCTGGCTCCCTTGCCTCTCCTGTGTTGTGTGTCCTAGGCAAACTCCAGTACTGGTTGAACATACCTCCCTGCTTACTCTGAAGTAACTGAGTGTTGCTAGAGAGAAATTGAGTCAGCTGGTTTCACTTCTGATTTAGCAGTTACACATAGATTAAATACATGGTAGTCTCTTTGTAAAACTGATTCCCTGTTCTTAGAAAAACTATTTCATGCTCCCTCATTTCTCCTCAAATATTCCTCATTCTTTTTCTTCATCATCACCCTGAGCTTCAAATGAGAAAGTAAAAGCTATCATACAGAAATTCCCTCAGCTTTCTGCCACCAAACCTACATTAAATGCTCTCACCTTCTCCCTCTTCCTCCTGTTACAGTGGAGGAAGTCTTTCCTGTCGTTGTATATGAGCATATAATTATATTTGTTTTCTAGGGCTGCTGTATCAAAGTAGCTGAATGACTTAGAACAATAAAAAGATTCTCTTAAGTTCTAGAGGATAGAAGTCCAGAATCAGATTTTCGTCATGGCCATGCTCCATCTGAAGATGCTGGAAGTATCCTTCCTTCTCTCTTTAGTTTCTGGTGGTAACTGGCAATCCTTGGATCCTTGACTTGTAGCTGCATCACTCCAGTCTCTACCTTTGTCTTCACATGACCCTCTTTCCTCTATGTGTGTCCTTGTTAACTTCTTATCTTCTTATCTTAGGCCCACCCTAACTTGTATGACCACATCTTAACTAATATACCTGCAAAGACCCTATTTCAAAGGCAAATGAGGTCACTTCCACAATTATGAGGCTGGATAGATAGGACTTCATATAAATTTAAGTGACACAGTTCAACCAACAACAGATAGTTATTAAACATCTTACAGAGTTCAGACTGGCTAGTGTGAAAAGCAATATTTGTTTCTTTTTTAAGAATCATTTCCTTTTTATGTGTCTCAAGAACAGCTTTCAGCCTTAAATTTACCTGTTCTTTTGTGCTAGGTTAAGCCCACATAAGCTTACCAAAGCTATGGTTTACATAGGCTAACCAAAGCTGAACCCCACGTCCTTTTCAGTCTGTTCTTAAGTTGGCTTTATTCTTACTCTGTACCAAGCCTACTCTTTTCAAGTTCACCTATTGATTTCTGCTTGCTTGGCTCTCTGACAGTACATTGTTGTGGGTTTCTTCCTTCATCAGTAGCTATTCCTTCTTAGTCACCTTATCTCGCAATTTCTCCTTTATCCAGTTTTCACATTTTTCTGTTTTTTAGGGCTCTATCCTAGGACACTCTTTTCTCTCCAGTCTTTCTTCATGGCTCTGAATCTTATATCTGCAGCTCCACTTACTTCACACTTAACCAACAAACTGTCTTCATTTAGATGTCTTACACATATCTGAAACTTAATGTGTCTTAAATAATTGTTTCTTCCTCAAACTTGTTCCTCCACTGCCTCCCAGGCTTCTCATTTCCGTAAATACCAGCACTGTCCTCCCTACTGCCCAAGCAGGAACCTAGGAGTTGGCTTTGATTCCTGCCCTTTTAGTTACTGTGCACACTGCCCCCCCCCCCCCCCCACCGCCCCCATTCTGTTGACTCTTCCTTTAGATTACATCACTGCTACTATATTAGTCCTGGTCACCAACATTCTTTTTTAATCTGAGTATTACATTAGTCTTAGAAAGTGTCTTTTTACTGTCTTATCTCCCCAAACTGTTCTCCTTAAAACATAAGGATGGCCTTAAGACATAAATTGCATCATGATAATCTCTTACTTAAAATAGTCAGTTTTTTCTTCTCACACTTTTCCTTTTGGCACACTAGATTCCAGTGAAACTAGTCGTGTTTCACATGCTTCTTTTAGATGTGTACCAAACTCTTGCCTGCCTTAACACACTTTGCAGTGGTTTTCCCTCTACCAGGAACACTCTGCTTTTTTTACTTTTTTAGCTTCTTTTCCTCTCGTTTCAGCTTAAAAATCATTTCTAAGAGACCTTCCCTAATCGTGCCACCCTAAGGTAGATTCCCATCCTTGTTTCTCAGCATGGCATATTCTTGCTCTCAGCGTTTTGTTTCTGACATGGCACTTAACCATAACTAATAATTACTTTATTTGTCCCCTCCAAAAAATGGAAGCTCCATGGCAGCAGAGACCGTGTCTGCCTTTTTGACTGTATTCCCAGCACTTAACGTTAACTGCTGTCTAAAACATGATGACTGCTCAGTATTCACTTGTAAGATGAATGAGTAACCAAACACTATTGTTGAAAGCTTGTTGGATTGTATAAAGTGAGATTTTCATCCATAATAGTCTGGGTTGTTATGTGAACTTGACAATGGCTACCTCAAGGGCTTTTGGGCTCGAGTCTTTCAGGTGATTAAAATTCCCAAAAGCCCTTATGAGGTAAAAGACAGTTTAAAAGCACCATTGTAAAATAAATAAAAGCACCATTGTATTTTAGAAAAGCTGTCATATATTGTGTATATCATAAAGTATTCCATTAAGAAAACATTTGTGGAAAGCAACCATGAGTCTTCTCTTTTGCACAAAGTTGTTTAACATCAACTAATAGTGGCTTCTTTGTCATTTCTAATGTTGTGTGGAACAGGATGCTGAAAACGCCATTCAACAGATGGGTGGCCAGTGGCTTGGTGGAAGACAAATCAGAACTAACTGGGCAACCCGAAAGCCTCCAGCTCCAAAGAGTACATATGAGTGTAGGTGTATTGGAGAAGAAAAGGAAATGTGGAATTTTGGAGGAAAAAACACTAGATTTTAAATGTTAGAGCTGTTCCCGGAGACTTATTGCAGAAATAGATGAGAAGCAAATCAAGACTACTGTTCAAAAATGTACTTAGTTTTCATTTTTGTAATTATAAATAATAAGTAATATCTCTAATGTCAAGTCTCCTATTAATTAGAGAATACTGAGTAATATTTAGACATTCTTCGGGGAGGTTTAATCCTTAATCAAATTGTAATATGTATTAAACAAGCATTGTGATCAAGATAAATATTACCATTACAGTAGTGTTGTTAATATTGCTTTCCTCTTTCTGAACATTTTGTGAACTAAAAATATTAAACTTTTCTCCCCAGCAAACACCAAACAGCTATCATATGATGAGGTCGTAAATCAGTCTAGTCCAAGCAACTGTACTGTGTACTGTGGAGGCGTCACTTCCGGGCTAACAGGTATGGGGACTTCACCTATGTGGCATCTTAAGATTAATTGTAAAGTACTTTATTTGTAGGATTTTAATGCGATTCGGTTTTGGTTTTTGTCTAACAGAACAACTAATGCGTCAGACTTTTTCACCATTTGGACAAATAATGGAAATTCGAGTCTTTCCAGATAAAGGATATTCTTTTGTTCGGTAGGTGTGGTTTTTAAAAAACACTTTTACCTCCAGATCATTTTTGAACTTTTAACTTACTGGTTTTCTTTAAAATTTGCTTTGGTTATAAAGAAATAGAAATTTCTCTAGCTTTTATTAAACTCGCCACAATAATTCCTTCCTTCCAATACAAAGGGAAATCATTTCTATTAAGAGAAATTTCTCGAAAAAATGAAAACATAGGCCATTTTATTCTTATATTAACTTCCTGTTACACCTCAGGCCCAGTTTGATTTTTTCAAATATGTTTTATTTATAAGTACCTTAAATAGTTTATACTGTAATTCTTAATATTATTTTCAATAGGTTCAATTCCCATGAAAGTGCAGCACATGCAATTGTTTCTGTTAATGGAACTACTATTGAAGGCCATGTTGTGAAATGCTATTGGGGCAAAGAAACTCTTGATATGATAAATCCTGTGCAACAGGTGAGAGGGTTCTTGACTTTGCAAAGTAATGGCTGGGCTAATAGGTATTTTTAAATGAAATTGTTAATAATCCTTGTTAATGTTTCTAGCTACAATGATGGCATATAGGGGCTCTTCCTACGTGTATAATATTATAGTTCCAGAGTGATGGTTCATGGATACAGTGGTGACATGATGAATGTGACTGCCTCAACTAACTCATGCTCACACCACAGTGGATTTTAAAATGTTCTAACAAACCTAACAGGGTATTAAATTTTTTTCTAATTCTTAGTAGACTTACATACTATTTGGAGAACTCACAAGCATGTTTGAATTCAGTTGAAACAAAAGCTATAAAGATATTTAGGACCTTGGTGTTTTCTTCCAGATTTTGTCACCTTTGTTTTTCCAGGCAGCTCTAGTAGTTCAAACTTGATCCCACAAACATTTCTATGAGGAAATAGTAAATGAAACATCAAGATAGGATTGAGAAAATCCTAAACTGTATAACTTTATTAAGTAAACTGAATATAAGAATAGTCTTCATATCTTCCTTATCTAAAGGAAACAGTCATATGGATAATTTACAAAACACTTAAATGTTATCCTGAAAAAAAAAAATGTTATCCTGAGTTGAATATTTATTTCTAGGGCATTACCTGCTGGCTCAAAGAATATGGCATTTAGAGCATCATTGCAGAGTTGAAGCAGTATGACTTCACTGTTTTTTAGCAGTGACAACTTACTCTTGCTTATCCTTTAGTTTTCATTGTAATGATGACCCTATGTGTTATATCTGTTTATTTGTGGTATATAAGGACTGTATAAGGACCTATAATTTCAAATAATACTAAATTATCTGTTATAACTTTACTTAACAGCAGAATCAAATTGGATATCCACAAGCTTATGGCCAGTGGGGCCAGTGGTATGGGAATGCACAACAAATTGGCCAGTATATGCCTAATGGTTGGCAAGTACCTGCATATGGAATGTATGGCCAGCCATGGAACCAGCAAGGATTTAAGTAAGCACACTTGTTCTTTTCCTTTATTATTAACCTTTGAAAATGTCAAGAACTTAGGAAGAGATTTTAAGTAATTAGCAGGTAATGTGGCCTTCTATCTAAAGCATAGCCTTTGAAGGACTTAGAGTCTCTGTTTTTTACTTTATGGTTTTAAGTGTATATCTTTAAAAAATTGCCTGCAAATGTGTTGCTTTGATTTATAACCAGCATTATAAGGACTTTGGTAATGCTTGAATGACTCAACAAATATTTAAGTAAGAAAATAGGAACTTAATAGTTGTTAAGGTTTTTATGTGACTAATGGTCACTAGCCTTTCTTGGATACAGTTATTTTGATCCTAGTTGCTTTATTCATTAGACTTTTTTCCTGTGCAGAAGGGTTTATTCATACATTGTTATTCAAAAGCTTCTTTATATATCCTGAATTGTGCAATTTTACTTAAATTTCTGAAAAACACTTTGCAGTTTTTATTTAAAATGAATCTTGTTATGTTGAAATATTTATAAGCTTACATATACTAATAAATATTTTAATTTCTTTGAGTAATATAAATGCAAGTCCGTATTATACCAGATAATCAAGATTCTTTCAGACAGTGGCTTGTTCAACATATGTCAAACCCCAGGAGAACAGTTCTGAGATTAAAGATGAGTTTTTCTGAGTTCAAAGGGAATAAATGTTTATAGATAAAGGATGTTTTCTTAGCTGTAGTTAAACTAACAGAATTAACTGTATAAATTAAAGCTACATGGATGCTTATTTTTAAAAGAAAAAAACCTTTTGCCTTTGCTTTCTCTGACATAACAATTATTCTTATATTTGGGCTTAAGAAAAAGGATATTTCCCACATATGTGTAATTTCTTCTTGGCATTACATTTTATTTTAATCAGTGGATTTCCCTTCCCCTCTGCTTCTTTCACATTCTCCACCAGTCAGACACAGTCTTCTCCACCATGGATGGGACCAAATTATGGAGTGCAGCCACCTCCAGGACAGAATGGCAGCATGATGCCTAATCAGCCTGCAGGGTATCGAGTGGCAGGGTATGAAACCCAGTGAAAAAGGACTCCAGAATCTAAAGTCAGGGGCTTAAGGCTACAGGGAGTAGTAAAGCCGTTGTTTACTTACAGATTTATCAAATCAGTCAGAGCAAATGTCAGATACAGTGTATTTATTTAAAAGATTCATTTTTCAATCATGAAATTACTTATCATCCACATTGTTTTAAAAAGAAACAAGATGCTGGATGTCTGCCAATTTTTGCCTTCATTACCTTTTTTGATAAAGATTCTCAGATCCTTGTTTCAAATACAAATGCAGGGATTGCTGCCACTTTTTTAAAATTGAGGCAGAAAATTGCACAATGTTGAACTTTTTTTCCACTGAAGTAGTGTGCAGTTCTAGTTTGCATTCCTGATATGATTTAAAACATGTAATATAAAGATGTAAAAAAAAAAGAAAAACCAAAACTGTGCAGAGTCTAGAAGTTCTTTGTAATCTTCAGCTAATGCACAATTCTGTTTTAGGTTTTTTTGAAATAGACATTGTTTGAGCTGTCCCATCGCCACTATTTCCCTCTGCCGTTTTTAAATATAAATTATTAGTTTACATCATTTTTGTATCTACATTTTTTCCACAAATTTGTCTTGCCTTATTAAAGTTCTGTAAAATACACTTAAATGGGAAAAAAAATGATGTTCATTTAGATTGAAAACTTTTCTCAGATGGATTGATAATTGTATTCATCTTGTGTTTTATATGAGAAGGTGCCTCAAGAATTCCCTGTTTAATCTGTTTAAAAGGGTTTTTATCTTCTGTGATAAACTTTGCTGTGTACCAGGAATTATAAAAAAAACTTGTTACTAAAGAAAATCTCTGAAATGTGATAAGTTCTTATGAACCCATGTTAATTTCATATGTCAACTTCTATATTTACATGTATTATTTCATTATGTAAAATGTTTTAGCAGTTTAATATTTTGCACAGTTACCAAACTTTGTATGTTATTTCCTCCTTAAAGGCATCATGCAGAGTCGACAGGAGATTTATAAAGTTTTGTTTGCATGTGAATATCAAATACACATTTTGGTAGTCTTTGAATACAAAGTCATCAGCTCTTGTTTTTCAAGAATTTTGAGACACAAAGTTGTATGTAAAAAAAATATCAATTTGCCATATTCTAGTTATATTTACTCAAAAAGAGTAAGTCAACTTGATTTTAATATGTACAAATGATAGCTGTGAAACTGTAGAATATCCTTATGTTAGGCATGGGGGTTCCTTGTGAACTCCAAAATTAGCCTGAATGACCAGCCAAGCAAAGCATTTTTTAAATGTTCAGAGGCCAAAAGATAAACAACAACAACAAAAAAAACCCTTGAAATCCTACCTCCTTAAACAGCCTTCAAAGAGGAGAATCCTCAGTGCAATCATTACTTTCTTTTGGTACCTGTTTTCCTGGAGTTCCTAGTTTTATTATTTTGGGTTGGCTCCAAGCATTAAGAAGTTTAATCTTTGATGGCATTGTTCTAGTTTTGAAATTTCTAGTACATTTCAGAGTCTCTTAGAACAATAGTGGGAGATTTTGTTTGTTTTGTTTTGTTTTCTGTAAAAGTCACAAACTCTCCTGTTTGACTCACAAAGGGAAAGGATCCCCGGTATACCTATTTGGATGCTTGGTTGTTCTTTTTAAGACCAGAGAGCTCCCGGTGTTTTGTTTAGGAACAGAAAAGGCCCGTTGAATCTTAAGAGATTCCTGGCCTGTATTCTCCAGGCAAAGGAGCCTGAACTGGTCTCTAAGCCAATACTCCAGTAAACCAGAGCCCAGGAAAGACAGCTCATAACTGTGTAATTCTCTGGGGCTCAATTCTATGCAGTTGTAAACACTTGGAAATTTTATTTCCTTGTTAACTTCTACAGATCAGGGCATGCAACCAAAAGCAGCTTAAATGAAGTACTCAAAAAATGAAATAATAGGATGCTGTTTTTAGATTCTTCTGGTTTATGTTCCTATTTTAGGACCCTCATCGTTTTTCTCTTATTCAAAAAAATTTTATGTCCTATACATCTGTGGACTGCAGGGTAAATTATTTGGGCATAAATAAGCAAAAGTGTAGTTTTCCTTTCATTTTGACTGTCTCAAGTAATACTTTTTATTAGCCAATATTTTTTTATTGCACAATTCTAAAATGTACAGACTACTTTTTGAGAAGAAAGTAGTATTACTCAAAGGGTTACTACTGAACAAATTTGCAATTCAGGAACATTGCTAACTTTGCTATAAATCTTATTCTCAGTGTTAAATCACTTTAAAAATTTACAGTCTAAAAATCATACTGGTATTAGTATCTGGTAAGGAAATTACAGTTTTTAAAATGAATTCATTCTCTGCAATATGCATTCAGATTTTACTTTAAAATACATCTGGTACTGTAAAGAACCTGAAGTGGTTCACACTTAAGGGGTTCATTAATCCAGTATTCTTTGCCCTGACTGTTTGGATATTAAAGTTCCTTTATGTTTTCTATAACCTTTGGGATCTGCTTGCAGTGGTTATTGTGTGTGAGATTTTTTTTTTTACTTTTTGGTCTAGCCATATTGTTATATTCACTCAGGTATTTGTTCAGTTTCTTTTTAATCTTATTCCAGAAACCATGCTTTGCATTGGGATACTGCACAGAATTGCTGTAGAGAACTTATATGAAACCAGGATCTCATTTTCCCTGTGTGATATTCTCTCCCTGTGGAAGATGAGATTCACATTCTTGTTTTATTCCTGTTTGTTTCTGTGCTTACTCAACTTCCTTTTGTATGTGTTTTTAAGAGTTCTATTACTTTGGAAAAGATGGTTGGTAAGGACTAGTTTGCATAGAGAATTAGAGTTGAGTTTACTGAGAGCTACAGGGTGCTCTTGAGGTTACAGTTGAATTGGAAAAATAAACTGTGTTTGTAGAAAATAAAGAGCAAACCCTTTCAATGAAAGAGTGATGATTTCTAAACACAAAATCTTTTTTGTGTACAGTTATTGCATTTTTTTCCAGTGACTACATTTTGACTGTTTAGAATTTGAAGAACATACCTCTAAAACAACAAATTTTAATTTAAGAACCTTGAGTAAAATGTATATGAATCTCTGTTGAGTAGTACTTTACACTATGGCCTCTGAAGTTGGAGGCTGAAGTTATTCTAATAGCAATTCACCTAAAAAAGGAAAAAGTAGATTTTGACTCAGGGTTAATATGCTTAAATGAGTTACTGCCCAGAAAGTAGGAGTTAAGTAGATTTACATACTAGATAAATGAGATCCCTAGCTTATCTGTTTTCAGCTCTAGAAGACCAATAACCATACTTAAACACGTAAGAAATGGCAACCCACTCCAATATTCTTGCCTGGAGAATCCCATGGATGGAGGAGCCTGGTAGGCTACAGTCACGGGGTCGCAAAGAGTCGGACACGATTGAGCAACTTCACTTTCTTTCACTTTCACTGTGGAAATACTAAGCTGCTCTTGAGTGAAAAGACAGAAGCTAATATTTGAGGGTCCTCACCAATTCAATGGACATGAGTTTGAGCGAGCTCTGGGAGGTGGTGAAGGACAGGGAACCCTGGCATGCTGTAGTCCATGGGGTCGCAAAGAGTCGGGCACAACTGAGCAACTTAACAAAACCAAAAAGTAACTGGCCAGCAGTCCTCTTCGAGTGGAGTGTGCTGATCAGTAAGCCCTGCCCATGTACACAAACCTTCCAAACAGGTTTTTAGTGCTTCACTTTTCAATGAAGTCAGCCAAAGGTCAGCAGAAATTGAGAAGAATTTTGACTGCAAAAGGTAGAGCTAAATAAAAAGCAGCTCTCAAGAATCTGAAAACTTATACTGTATTCAAGAAATTAGAACAGAATACTAATAAAATGTCACAACAAGAAATGAGAATAAATAAATTCAGTGAGAGTATTAAAAGACAAGGAGATGTTCTATAACAGAAATCAAAAGTAGAAAAAATAAATATGGATCAATTCAGGAGGTTTATAATATAAAATCAATAAGTGTTCCAAGAAGAAAACAGAAAATAGGGGAGTGGGTGGAATTTATTAAATAAAGGAAAATTTCCCTGACGATTTTTTGAATTTTAAGATTGAAGAAAGGCTGATGTTGAGTTTGCACAATAAATAGGAAAGATCCATATGAAGCCATACCACTATAAAATTTTAGGATGCCAGGCCTCTAAGGGACCCATCCTAAAATTTACCAGATAGAAAAAGGATTGAGAAAAATACCCAATGACAACACTGAACCTAGGAATCAGTGGGGCACTATTTTCAGAAGTGTAAATGAACTATGGTTCTGGGTCACCACAGAATAAAGACTAGATACGTAAGTTCATGGAAGACTGATTCTCAGGGATAAACTGGATAAACTCCATCAGAACAAGAATAAGTCAGGAAAAAAAAATACAATGTAGTATATAGAAACAGGATCAAACAGGAGTGAGATAACAGGAAGTCCTAGGATTACAGTTGTGAAGAGACTTGGCAGCCAATCCAGATTGATAGTCAGCAGGCCAGACTTAAGGCTCTCTAGAGGTCGGGCAGTGTATTGTGAGAAGTTTCACAGAACTGTGGAGAATGTGAGTCTAAATACTGGAAAATCAGGCAAATGTGAAGAGACCAGCCAGGGAAAACATTGTGTAAGAAAAGAAACATTCCCTGAGCCAAGTACATGTACCAAGCTAATATTTCTTGTTTTCCTGAATTATATTCATAAATATTTGTACTATTCCACTGCTTTGGTTTTCTTTGGCAACTCCAATTGTATGTTGGATTTCCTCTGCCTGTCATTGATTTCTATCATTTGTTCTTAATTATTTTTTATCTTTTCATTTGCTTTTCTTTTTTGGCACTGTGACATACGGTATTTTAGTTCCCTGACCAAAGATCGAACCTGCATCCCCTGCTTTGGAAGCGTGGAGTCTTAACCATTGGACCGCCAGGGAAATCCCTGCGTTTCTCATCTCTAATCTCTGTTCCTTACTGTGCTTCCTGTGGTATCCTGACTCACTTGTGTTCCTTTTAATGTAACCTTCATTTCTGGAATAAAAAATTTTTTTTTCTGTTTCCTAAATTCTACCAATTTCTGTTTCACTTTAGGGACAGCTCTTCCCTGAATTCTTGTATTTCTTAGCTGCATTTGCTTCATTAGCTTTTAAAATTTACACTGGAAATGTCAGTGTACTATTTTCAACTGCTTTATGGGAACATTTTCTTGTGTTTTCTCCGGGGAACTCTGGGTAAGTTTTGCTGTCTTTCTTATTTTTAATTACAGTGTCTTAGTACAAATGCTGTGCTTACTCCTTTCTGTTTATTCATATTTGAAATGGTTGGTTTTTTCTAGACCAAGTACCAGCAGGAGGATGAAGGGGAAAGACCCTGTCAGGGTTTCTTACCTCCCTTCTCTGTGGCTACAATGAATTGTCTCCTTAAAAGTGTAGCCATGGTTCCTCTCTGGGATGAGGCCCTGTTCAGAAGTTCTGTGCCAGCTGAGCGCCCTTGATTCCTTCATGTGCTCCATTAAGTGACAAAACTCTTGACTTCAAGGAGATCCCCTAACTTGCTTTCTGAAAGACATCTCCTCTGGACCCTTTAGGCACTTAACACATCTTCCCTCCTTGCCTCTTCCAGTGCTCACATGCTAGTTCAGTCCTTCCTACAGCTGGCTCCACTCACGGGTTGGCTCTCAGACTGAAGATTTGCAAGTGATTTCTGAGGTCTGCCACTACTGGCCCCCTCCTCACTCCCTGTCCTTCCCCCACAGCACTCAGTTGGCCTCCCATCCAGTACCACACTTCTCAATGTGGATGTGTTGAATTTTCTCTGTATCCCTGGCTTCACTTAAGATACTGTTTGTGGGAGTCGGTGGTCATAGGTTTTCCTTATTGCTCCCTGTGGTTTCCAGGAGAACGGTAAAGGTCCAGGTACCAGACTGCTAACCTTTCTGCCAGAATCAGAAGCCCAAAGGAATCTTTTATAGATGTAGATCTGATCATGACTCTTCCCTTCTTGAAAGTCTTTGCTTCATATTATATTTAGGATGTAATCTAAAATCTTTGGAAAAGACCATGATGCTGGGAAAGATTGAGGGCAGGAGGAGAAGGGGGCAACAGAGGACGAGATGGTTCGATGGCATCATTGACTCAGTGGACATGAGTTTGAACAAACTCCGGGAGATGTGATGACAGGGAAGCCTGGCATGCAACAGTCCATGGGGTCACAAAGACATGACTGAGAAACTGAACAGCGACCAAAATCTTTAATACGGCCTGCAGTTGTCTTCTAAAGTGCTTACTCAACTTCACTGCAAGCCACTTTATATGTCAGAATCCCACCAGAAGACAGAGACCACCACTAAACTTTGAAAAGGGAAATTTTTAGTGTAAATAGTGAAAGATGGTTAACCCCTAGAAGGAGTCCAAAAATTGCAAGTGCAAAAAAAAGTAAAAGCTACTATTTCTAAGCAGAGTGGACAGTGCAGAAGCTAAGGGTTTAGGAGAGCACTTGAAGTTTCTAACCTCTTCAAAGTGGGCTTGATTATCACAGGAACCTGCAGCCTGGTAAGAAACATGCCAGAAGGCGTGGGCCAGACCTATTCCTTAGAAGCTGCCTACCATTGGCCAGAGTTGATCTTTAGAAATGGTCCACCGGGTGAGGGAACTAGGGTTGCCAGATTTAGCAAGTGAAAGCACAGTCCAAAATATTACTTGGAACACTAAAAGTTATGTGATATTTAACTGGGTGTCCTGTATTTCATCTGTCAGCCTCTGAGGATGTTACAGGCCGGTGCCGCCAAAGCTGCCATAGAAGCAGCTGCAAGTGAGGAAAAGTGTAGCCTGAGGGTGTAGCAGGGGCAGGTCCAGAGAACCACTGAGGGGAGCACCCCCGTGTCGTCTGTACACTGATCCATTGGCTTGCACACTGAATACAGAGATTGAACCAGAACCCACAAGGAACATTCCTTCCTGTCATTGCCTCGCGTGTTCCTCTAGTTCCCTCTGTTGGCAGAGCCTAATAGTGAGCCGGCTGGCACAGGTGAAACGCTTCATAAAGCAAGGCATAGCAGGGTGGATTGGGGATCAGGACTCCCATTGCAGAACCCTGCCATGTGAATGCCTTTTGTCTGTCTGCTATTTGTCTTCAGCTCTCCACTTAAATGTCTCTTCCTCTAAAACTTCTTCCTTTCTCTACCCACAATCTATATCAGGAGCCTCTCAAGTCATCTTATAGTTTTCCTTAGAGCATTTGTCATAATTTTAAATTATATATTTATGCATTTATATCTTTAAAACCTGTGTTCCCCATTAAAAGCTGGTGACTGTTTTCTTCAAGTATATATACCCTGTAGGTAGTAAATCATTTAATTAATTAATTATCTCAATCTCATTTTAAACAAATGGCTTTCTGCCGTGTGCTGATAGTACTACCACCTAAAATACTGGGTGTGAGGTGATAAGAGCTAAAACTAAAGGACCAAACGAGGGCCAATTCTGTGAGATCTACCTTCCAAAATGTGGGGTGTAGGCACGTAAGACATTCAGGTAGAAATATCCAGTAGATAATGATGTACAATTTGGAAGGGAGATCCAGGCTGGAATAGAGATGGGAGTCATCAGCATTTAGCTGGTAATCCAACCCAAGGAGTGGCAGTCCCCCAGAGAGACAGTAGAGTGAGAAGAGGACTAAGGACAGAACTCAGGTCTATCTGTATGGAAGGGGGCAGAGACAGCTACGCTTGCAAAGGGGAATGAGGAAGAGCTGCCTGACGGAGAAATACTGAAGGCCCATAATGTTGTAGAGATCAGGAAGGAAACAAAGAAATAGTAGTCAAGGGTCAGGTGTGGCAGAGGGAAAAGTGTTCACTGGATTAACAAAAAGGAACAAATTGGTGACTTTAAAAACTAACATTTTCAGCAAAATAGTATGAACAAAATATGGATGCAGTGGGTTAGGGAGTGGGAGGTGGGGATGTTTAACTCGTGCAGACTGCCTTCCTGATTTAGTGGGCTGTAAAGAGAAGGAAGCAGAGAGGAAGGAGCAGATGGGTTTAAGAAAGCAATAATTTTTTTAACATCTCAAGACAATAAATTATTAATAAATCACAAAGGTAAGTAAATGATCACCAAAAACAAAACCTCTACTGTTCACCCATTTGGAAATACACAACAAAAAAATACCTCTGTTTTATATAAAAAACTGGAACAACAGTTCAAGAATGCGTTTGTGTGCATGTGTGTACTATTTCTCTAGGATACTTAGAATTGAGAGATGGATTAAAGAATGTAAAGTGTAAAAATTGTATGATACATATTGTCAGATTGCCCTCTTAAAAGTTGTATCATTTTATACTCCAACCAAAAATGTCTGAAAGCACCCATTTGCCCTGCTTTTACCAATGCTGATTGTTATTAAGCTTTCATTTTTGCCAATCTGAGACATGTAAAATGATCTCTTTTATTTCCCTGATTGCAAGTAAAGTTAGTGATTCTTTTTTCCCATGGTAATTGGTTGTTTGTGTTTCTTTTCTGTGACTTTTCTGTTCATGTCCTTTGTCTTTTTGACCTCCAAGGACTTTTACCATAGTGATTGCATATTGAACAATAAATTACTGAAGCCCATGCGCCTAGAGCCTGTGCTCCACTACAAGAGCAGCCGCCGCAGTGAGAAGCCTGCGCACTACCATCAGAAGCTCCCACTCGCCACAACTAGAGAAACGCCCTTGGAGCAACGAGACCCAGCACAGCCAAAAAATACTTTTTTTTTTTTAAAGAAATATGATAATACTATCTTATGTTAAGTGACAAAAACAAGGTGCAGGGAAAAGATAACATTTATCTTTGAAAGTAATAGAGGAAGTTTTGAAAACAATACTTTTGAACTAGACAGCTTTCTTAAAGAACTAAGTATAATTAGAGAAGTATAATTTCTAAGTATAATTTCTAAGTATAATTTCTCTCATGCAAATGGAGAAACTAGAAACATTCTTAAGGTCAGGAAGACAAGGTTATCTACTATTACCTTATTAATTAATTATTTCCAGGACTTACCTGGTTGTCCAGTGGTTAAGAATCCACCTTCTAAAAAAAAAAAAAGAATCCACCTTCTAATGCAGGAGACACAGCTTTGATCCCTGGTCAGGGAACTAAGATCCCACATGCCTAGGGGCAACTAAACCCACACGCTGCAACTGCTGAGTCCATCCACCCTAGGACCTGTGCTCCCCAGGAGAAGCCTACACACTGCAACAAAGACCCAGGAGAGCCAAAGAAGAAAGAAAAATAAAAACCCCAAACCTATGGCAATTAGAAAAACACTATAAAAACAATGAAATAAGTGGGTAAAAAAATATTAGCATACTGAAATAAAGAAGGCCCTTATTTGTATAAAGTCTTTATTTGAAGAAGGAATTGAAGAACCCAGCGTGCCTGGCTTGGAAGAAAGAAACTTCTTTTAGAATGAGGTTGTTTGGAACATAAAATGTGTATCAGCTGAAAACCCACAGATCTCTTAGGATGCATTTGGGCAAATTCATTGGAAAAAAATTTAAACACACTCTCTTTACAACAGTCTCTCAATTGTGACACTGTTAACATTTTGGTCCAGATAATTCTTTGTTGTAAGGGCTGTCACCTATGGCATCTACTAGATGTGTAAGCAGTGCTCCCAACTGAGAACAACTGCTTTGTGTAATCACTTGACACTAATATCAACAACCAGACATTGAAAGCCCACCATATTATTAGGTGATCATTTAGATAATCCAGGATATACTTAAAAAAATTTTTTTTTGGCTGCACAGGCTCTTCATTGTATAGTGTGGACTTTCTCTAGTTGTGGCGCATGGGTTTCTATCTTGTGGCACATGGGCTCTAGGGTGTATGGGTCAGTAGTTGCAGTGTGGAGGCTTAGTCCCTCCATGACATGTGGGATCTTAGTTTCCTAATTAGAGACTTAACCCACCTCCCCTGTATATTGGAAGGCATATTCTTAGCCACTGGACGGCCAGGGAAGTCCCGATCCAGGATATTCTGATGATCATTTTAAAACTTGAAAGACAAAATTGGAAAAATTTCATGGAAAAGAAAAAATGTGCCCTTCTCCCCCTACCTCCAGATTAAGAAACAACATAGCAAATCTTAATCACGGAAGGGACCCCTTCTCTTATTAATAGTTAAGAAGACTAAGGTTCTTCCAGCTAAAGAATGTCACTCACCATCTGGCTCTATAAGGATTAAGTCATTAGCCACTGTAGTCACTGACCTTCAACACACCTTGAAGGGAGTTCAGGGTGGAGATCAGAAACAAGGCACTCTGTGCTCTGGAAAAATTAGGAGAATAGGACTTCATATGGATATTTTCAGGAGATTTTATGAACCTAGTTTCCTGCATCTTTCCATACTTAGAAAAACACTAAAGTCATTAACTAAGATACCTGTGCTTTGTCACCAGAAGCACCCCTCTACCAACTTGTGCTTGATGGCACATACCCCTTCTCCAAAATCATAGATGTGCTAACCTCCCCCCCAACCTCATCACATCACTTCCTCAGAGCTGAGAGACTGTCTCATTGACTACAGTCCTCAGTAAGCCCCTGAATATAACAAATACAGCTCTCACCTTTTTATTTATTCGTATTATTTCATTTGACAGTTCTCAGGCGACCAGTCCACAGTGCAAAGATTAATAAGTAGCAGGAGGAAGGCTAAAGGTGCAGGAAATCTCATTCCGGGGTTTTCCAATACATACAAGCCTCACCCTTAACACATTTGTACTCAGCAGCTATTGTCAACAAAGAGTATGTAGATTTATTCTGTGCAATTCCATGGACCAAAACTAGGCCACGCCGGAACTCAATTCCAACCCCTTCTAAGGGAAAACGTTCAAGTAATACGTCAGAGTATAATTAAGGGGAAAAAAATAACTTGATACAAACACACAAGTGATAGAAACAGCGAATACTTTGGTGGACAACACTCCTTGACAAAATACTAAATCGCAGCCGACATTGCTAAAAATATAGAAAATCTAAGACTTGCATCAATGACGGATGGAATTCTACTCAGAAACAGGACTCACTCAGGCCCGAAATAGCCATGACCAGCCCTAGAATTGTCTGTGCCTTCCAGTACCAGCAGAGTTGTCCAGAGCACTCTTGCCATAGCAAAAGAAAATCTTAAGTGGTACAACCGCCTGGTAGGAGCAGATTCCACCACTTGATTCCGCAGCGATTGTCCGCTGCCTCTAGGAGGAGGAAACTACAACTCCCGTCAGACAACGCGAACTGAGGCGGGGCGGCTCTGACCAATAACGACTGTCGTTACAGCGAACAGTTTGGCCGCGTTTGTAAAAGGCCGCGGCAGGCGAAGAGAGAGGAGGTGAGGGCGGTCATCAGCGTGGGAGCCTGGGGCCGCAGGGTGGGGGGCGCAGGGCAGGTAAGGGGACTGTGTTGACCGAAGGCGTGGGCGACAGTGGGACAAGGGCGTGCAGCCGGGAATCCCGGCGGATAGCGTTTCCCAAGAGCAGGGTGATGGCCGAGTGATGCTTCTACTCGGGCCTACTTAGGACCGGAAGTGAGCGGTCGCACGGGGAGGATGCCGGGAAGTAGGTTCCCGGGTGATGCGGCTGGGGGCGGGCTGCGGCTGGGGGCGGGCTGCGTCCTGGATGCCAGGTAGAAGGTGTGGGACTCGCCGGCCGGGTGACAGGGGATCTTGGCCTTTCTCCGGTGTTCCGAGGCAGCGCAGGGCAAACGGAAGCACCCTGGACCTGAAGTTGAGAGTTCTGGCTCTAGTCTTGCCCCTTCCTCTCTTTTCTGGTTTGACAAAGAGTCCAGCAGATTCCAAACTCACCTTAGATTATCTAGAGGCTGGCCAAGGAACATGAATCAAATCCCTGCTTTCTCTGAGCCACTGGTAAAATAATACCTGTTTCAAAGTATGGTGAGCATTCCATGAGTAAATGCATGGGAAGGGCTTACTTGTACTCAATAAATGTTAGCAAGTGTATGTTTTATTCATGGTGCTCGTTCACTTACTGTGCTTCACAAGAATTAAACAGCGTTCAGCGAACTGAATATAGCTCTACGGCCAGATGGCACACGGCTTAAAGCCCGCCACCACATGGAGTGTTCGTGGGCTAGCTCTCCCAGCCCGTCTCTGTACACCGTCCGAGGAGGCTGTTCAGAAAACTTGCCCGGAAAAGGAGACCCTTCTTAAGGCAGAGCTCAAATACAGATTTTTTATGAATCTGCAGTCCTTCTCAGGTGGGACTCAGCCAGAACTCAAATTCGGACTTGACTTAGGAGGAAATGGAAACTCACTGTGTTGATCTTTTAATTGAAACCGTTCATCTAGTGTCAGGACTTAGTGAAGCTCAGAGAGTTAAGTGTGAGGCAAAGTGGCCGGTAAAGAATGAGTTTATTAGCGTAGGAGGCTTGTGAGAGATACAGGCAGGCCAGCAAGGGAGCACAACCCTAGGAACTGTTCAATAGGGCTGCATTTTTATAATCAAAGGATAAGTGGGGAGGAGAGAAGACCACCTTCTTCCCATTCTTGGACCTGCATCAGGGCTTACATCATTAGTTCCTCTTTTGACCGTCTCTGGCCTAACTGGGACTGTCCTGGCACTAATTAAGTCATTTGTATATTAGCAAAAGGCTGGTAAATTATACTAAAATATAGCAGGATTTCTAAACTTAACTAATTATCCCACTCTATCCGTGTCACTTACAAATTGTGTTACTTGTTGATGTATGCTTTCTGTTAAGAGGTAATACTCGTGCTCAGTTGCTAAGTTATGTCTGACTCTGTGTCCCTTTGGACTGTAGCCTGCCAGGCTCCTCTGTTTATGGGGTTTTCCAGGCAAGAATACTGAGTGAGTTGCCATTTCCTCCTCCAGCCGATCTTCCTGACCCAGGGATCAAACCCTCATGTCCTGCATCTCTTATATTGGCAGGCGGATTCTTTACCACTGAGCCATCTGGGAATCCTAAGTGATACTAGTACAAGTTTAAAATTCAAATCTTACAAAACAGTGAAATGTGCATATCCCTCCCTCTCCATTTCCCAAGTCCCCAGTCACTTCTTCTGAGGCAATACGTTATATAGGTGTGTGTCTTCCCTGTTTCCTTTTTTCTCTTTTAAACCAAGAGTATCACATTAAACATGAAGTTTTATACCTTTTTTTTCACTCCACAGTGTATCTTGATATTTGTTCCTTATCAATACATATAGATCTGATACTTTTTAATGGTTCTATAGTAGCATATTTTATAGTTACACCATGATTTATTTAGTTAGCTCTTAGATTGTTTCTGTTCTCGTGCAGTTATGGACAACCTTGCATGGAGTACCCCTGTGCATGTTTCATGTTCATGTGAGACTTGAACTCAGAATCTTAAAAGTGGAATTGTTAAAGTGTGTTTTAAGTTTTATTTTATTTACATCCCTTTGAAGACAATATTGCAGTTTACACTCCTACCAACAATGTAGAGTGTGTTTCTCCACATCCTCCTGTGATAACATCTTTTTGTCACTTTGCTGAAGTCCTGTTTTAATTTGCTTCTTGCTTATTTCAGGGTTGAGTTTTGGACATTTAAAACTTTTTTTTTTTTAATCCCCTGGTGGTTAGGACTCTGTTCTGCCACTTCTGAGGACCTGGATTCAATCCTTGGTTGGGGAACTAAGATCTCACAAGCCACACCACCAGAAAAAAATTTTTTTCTTTTTTTTAACAAGCTGTCTTTCTGTGCCCTTTACTAATTTTTCTAGTGGGATTGCTTCTTTTTTACTGATTTGAAAAATCTCTTATTTTAGGAAATTAGCCCTTTGTTATTTGCATTTCAAATATTTCTCTTTTCCCATTAAATATAATTTTTACTTTATCTTGGAATATAGATGATTTACAGTCCTGTGTCTCAGGTGCACAGCACAGTGATTCTGTACACACACACACACACACACACATATCCACTCTTTTTCAGATTCTTGTCCCATCCAGGTAATTACAGAGTATTGAGTAGAGTTCCCTGTGCTATACAGTAGGTCCTTGTTGATTTTCAATTTTATCCTTTTGTTTTTAGTGGCATATTTATTGAAATTAAATCATATAACATAAAATTCACCCTTTTAAAATGTTAAATTTGGTGATTTTAGTATATTCACAGAGTAATGCAACCTTCCATCACCCCATAAAGAAATGTCACACTTATTAGCAGTCATTTGTAATCCCCACCATTCCCCTCAGACCTTAGCAACCACTCATCTGTCTCTATGCATTTGTTGATTCTGGATGTTTCGTTTAAATGGAATCGTACAACGTACAGCTTCTTATGTCTGGTTTCTTTCATGTAGCATAGTATATCAAGGTTCATTCATCCATGCCATAGCATATATCAGAACTTCATTACCTTTTATGGCCAAATAGTATTCCATTGTATGGATATATCACATTTTGTTTACCCATTCATCAGTTGATGGACATTTGGATTGATTCTACTTTCTGGCTTTTATGAATACTACTACAATGAGCGTTATGTACAAAACCACCAATTTTCTAAAATGGTTGCACCATTTTATAACACTATCAACAATGTATGAAGGTTCCAATTTTTCTTTATCATTATTATTGTCTGTATTTTTTTAGTCATCTTGGTGAAATGGCATCTCGTTTTGATTTGCATTTCCTTTAATGGCCTGATTTTTTAACATCTTTTCATGTGTTTATTGGCTCTTTGTATATCTTCTTAGGAAAAATCTCCATTCATATCATTGGCTCATTTTAAAATTGGGTTATTTGTCTTTTTACTGTTAACTTATAAATGTTTTTATATATTCAGGATACAAGTCCTTTATCTTAGATATGACTTGCAAACATTATCTCCCATTCTGTGCATTATCTTTTTACTTTCTTGATGCATCCTTTGAAGCACAGTTGTTTTTAATTTTGATTAAGATCAGTTTTTCTATTCTTTTCTTTTGTCACTCAGGCTTTTGGTGTCATATCTAAGATACCATTGCCTATTCCAAGGTCATGAAGATATATGCCTGTATTTCTTTCTAAGAGTTTTATAGTTTTAGCTCTTACATTTATGTCTATGATCCACTTTGGATTAACTTTTATATACAGTGTGAAACAGGGATCCAACTTCATTCCTTTGCAGGTGGCTATGTATTGTTCCAGCACCATTTGTTGGTGGGACTGTTCTTTATCCACTGATGGATCTTGGCATCCTTGCTGAACATCAACTGACCATAAGTGAGAGGGTTTACTTTTTAATTCTCAATACTATTTCATTGGTTTCTATATCTATCTGTATGTCTATTGTCACATTGTCATTTCCCCCCCAATTTTATTGAGATGTAGTTGACATATAACATTGTGTAAATTTAAAGTGAAACACACATTGCAAAATGATTACCGCTACAGCATTACCTAATGCTTCCATCACTTCACATAATTACCATTTCTTTTTTCAAAATCATTTATTCTTTTTGGAATAAAGATTTCAAAGCACTGTATCTTCATTGCTGCTCCCAGGCTTTCTCTAGTTGCAGTGAGCAGGGGCTACTCTCTAGCTGCGCGGTATGGGCTACTCATTCTGGTGGCTTGTCTTCTTGCAAAGCAAGGGCTTTAGGCTGCAGAGCCTGTGGCTCACAGGCTCTAGAATATGGGCTCAGTAGTTGTGGCACACCGACTTAGTTGCCCCCACAGTGTGTGAAATCTTCTGGATTAGGGATTGAACCCATGTCCCCTGCATTCGAGGTGGATTCTTAACCGCTGTAACTATGCTGTACGTTAGATTCCCAGAACTTATTTGTCTTACAACTGAAAGTTTGTACCCTTTCACTAACATCTCCCGGTTTCTCCAATGCCCTAGGCCCCTGGCAATTACCGTTCCATTCTACTTCTATGAGTTTAGTGTTTTTAGGTTCTACATGTCAGTGATGTAATACAGTATTTGTTCCTTCTCTATCCACACTCTTAATTTGCTGTGTAGTAAATTATGAAATCAGGAAGTGAGAGTCCTTCTACTTTGTTCTTTCTCAAGATTTTTCTGGCTCTTCCAGGTCCCTTGCATCTCCATATGAATTTTAGGCTCATCTTGTCTATTTCTGCAAAAAAAGGTATCTAGGATTTTGATAGGAATACATTACATTGGATCTGTAGATCAGTTTGAAGAGTAGTGCCATCTTAATAAGATCAACTCTTCTGGTTCATGAACATGAAAAGATCCCTTTCCATTTTCTAGGTCTTTAATTTCTTTCAGTTATGTTTTGTAGTTTTCACTGTACAAGTCTTCCACTGCTTTGGTTCCTTAGTTTGTTTTCATCTTTGAACTTAGTCTAAGGTACTTTTTTCCATAAAGAAAAATGCCATTTTCGTGTAATCCAATGAGTCATAATTTTAAACTGGGTCAATTATTTGAATAGTTAATTCCCCAAAGAGATAGACATATAACTAGATAAGCATGTGAAATGTTACCAACATCATTATTCACTAGGGAAATGCAGTAAAAACCGCAGTAAGGTACCACTTCACACCCATTATAATCTAATGGCCATAACCAAGGAAACAATAACACATGTTGGCCAGGAAATGGAGAAAGTTTGTGAGAATGTATAATGGTGCTGGTGCGATGTAAAATGGCACAGCCACTTTGGAAAACATTTTGGCAGTTTCTTAAAACGTTACATTTAAACTCGACTCTTTGTGACCCCACGAACTGTAGCCCGCCAGGCTTCTCTGTCCATGGGATTCTCCAGGCAAGAATCCTGGAGTGGATTGCCATTCCCTTCTCCAGAGGAACTTCCTGACCCAGGGATCAAACCCTGTTCTTCAGCACTGCAGGCAGATGCTTTACCATTTGAGCTACAGGGAAGTCTGACTACTCCTATTTATCAGTATTTTTTTTTTTTAACTTCTTTATTGAGGTAAATGTAAAATTACCCTACCACTCAGTAAGTCTAATTCTCGGTTTCTACCCAAGAGAAATGAAGACAGTTGTCTACACAAAGACTTGTGTGTTAATGTGCTCGACAGTATTGTTCATGGTAACCCTGAAGTGGAAGCCATCCAAGTATGTATAAGGTGATCGACAGATAAACAAAATGCTGTAGCCGTACAGTGGCATGCCATTCAGCAGTGTAAAGGAATGAAGGACTGATACGTGCCCCAATGTGGTAGAACCTTGAAAACATTATGTTGAGTGAAAGAAAGCCAGACATAAAAGGCCACATATTGTATGATTCCATCTATATGAAGTGTCCAGGAAAGGTAAATCTATAGAGACGGAAAGAAGGTTAGTGATTACCTAAAGGTGGGCATGGTGATTGACTCCAGAAGGCAAGAGGGCTCTTTTATGGGGTGATAGAAGTGTTCTAAAACTTAATTGTCATGATGGATACCCAACTCTATAAACAATAAATATTATTGAATTTTATACTTAAAATGGGTGAATGTTACGGTATGTAAAATATACCTCAATAAAGAAGTTTAAAAAAAAAAAAAAACACTGATAAATAGGAATAACAATCATTTCTAGATTTAATGTTTACTATTTTCTGGATTCTGGGTTTTGTGTCATGTAGGCCATCTTCAATCTGATATCCTTAAAAAATATTTTAAGAAAAAAATCCCTACTCTTTTTGTTTTAGTGTATTGATGGTTCCATTTTTGTGTGTTTGAATGTTTTATCTGCTTGGAATGTATTTGAGTACAGAAAGTGAGATAGGATGAATAAGATAATAATAACATTTTTAGAAGTCAGACTTCTTTCTCCCAATAAAATTTCATTCTGTACCCAATAAATTAAGAAAACTAGAAACAATGTTCAGAATCTTTTCTACTGAAATACTTGTACCTATATACTAAAGTCAGTGTTTAAGATGTTAATTGCAACATTGTCTAGAACTAAAACTCATTGGGAGAGATGGTTCAACTGTGGTAAAATATTAAGAATGCAAACTTGAGGACATTGAGTATAATATAACTTAATTTTTCTAAAACCAAAATCCCACATGTGTACATGTATATATTTATTTATTCATAAACACAGAAAATAGTCTGATGGATATATGCCAGCCTGTTAACTGTATTTACTCTTGAAAAGTGAGGATTTGTGGGGTGGAGGGGCAAGTGGGGGTAGTGGTAGTGAAAGTAGGGCATAAAAGGGTCATTAGCTCTTTAGTCTGCTTTTGCAAGATCATAGACTTAAATGATTTATATACAAAATAAACCATAACTGGCAAATAGTTCCTCCCTTAATGAGCAAAGTTGTTCTGTTTTTTCACTTTAATAATAATATGAAATCATCATCATCAGTGTAATTTTAAAACTGATTTATATATAAAGCAATCTGAAGCTCAGAATTTAAAAGATTTGGTCATAGAGATAATCAGCTTTGGAACAACATTCTTTCTAAGAACCCGCGTTTGACTGATGGAGAATACCTACCAAAAAAGTGTATTGACCTCAGAAGGAAATGCTGTGTAAACAGGCAAATGTGTCTAGGTGTTTTTAAAGGGGTGACTTTGCCCCCCAAGAGGACATTTAGCAATGCCTGGAGACGTTTTTGTTTTTTATAACTTGGGGAGGGCATGGTGACTGCCATTGGCATGTAGTGGTGGAGACCAGGGACGCTACTAAACATCCTAAGACACACAGGATAGCCCCCCATAATAGTTGTTGTTGTTGCTCAGTTGTGTCCGACTCTCTGTGACCCCCATGAACTGCAGCATGCCAGGCTTCCCTGTCCTTCATTATCCCCTGGCATTTGCTCAAACCCATGTCCATCGAGTCTTTGATGCCACCCAACCATCTCATCCTCTGTCATCCCCTTCTCCTCCTGCTCTCAATCTTCCCCAGCATCGGGGTCTTTTCCAGTGAATCAGCTCTTCACATCAGGTGGCCAAAGCATTGGAGCATTAGCTTCAGCATCAGTCCTTCCAATGAGTATTCAGGGTTGATTTCCTTTAGGATTGACTGATTTGATCTCCTTGCTGTCCAAGAGTCTCTCAAGAGTCTTCTCCAGCATCACAGTTTGAAAGCATCAATTCTTAGGCACTCAGCCTTCTTTCTGGTCCAATTCTTACATCTGTACATGATGGAAAGACTATAGTTTTGACTATATGGACCTTTGCTGGCAAAGTAATGTCTCTGCTTTTCAATATGCTGTCTAGGTTGGTCATAGCTTTTCTTCTGAGGAGCAAGCGTCTTTTAATTTCATGGCTTCACTCACCATCTGCAGTGATTTTGGAGCCCAAGAAAATAAAAGTCTGTCACTGTTTCCATTGTTTCCCCATCTATTTGCCATCAAGTGATGGGACCGGATGCCATGATCTTTGTTTTTTTTTTTTTAATCTTTGTTTTTTGAATGTTGAGTTTTAAGCCAACATTTTCACTCTGCTCTTTCACTTTCATCAAGAGGCTCTTTAGTTCCTCTTTGATTTCTGCCATAAGGGTGGTGTCGTCTGTATATCTGAGGTGATTGATATTTCTCTCCACAATCTTGATTCCATCTTGTGCTTCATCCAGTCCAGCGTTTCTCATGATGTCCTCTGCATATCAGTTAAATAAGCAGAGGACAACCTTGACGTACTCCTTTCCCAATTTTGAACCAGTCTGTTGTTCCATGTCCAGTTCTAACTGTTGCTGCTTGACCTGCACACAGGTTTCTCAGATGCAGATAAAGTGGTCTGATATTCCCATCTCTTTGAGAATTTCCCACAGTTTGTTGTGATCCAGACAGTCAAAGACTTTAGGGTGGTCAATGAAGCAAAAGTAGATGTTTTTCTGGAATTCTCATGCTTTTTCTATGATCCAGCAGATGTTGGCTATTTGATCTCTGGTTCCTCTGCCTTTTCTAAACCCAGCTTGTATATCTGGAAGTTCTCCATTCACGTACTGTTGAAGCCTAGCTTGAAGGATTTTGAGTATTACCTTGCTAGCATGTGAAATGAATGCAACTGTGCAATAGTTTGAACATTCTTTGGCTTTGCCCTTCTCTGGGACTGGAATGAAAACTGACCTTTTCCAGTCTTGTGGCCACTGCTGAGTTTTCCAAATTTGCTGGCATATCGAGTACAGCACTATGGCAGCATCATTTTTTAGGTTTTGAAATACCTCAACTGGAATTCTATCACTTTCACTAACTTTGTTCTTAGCAGTACTTCCTAAGGCCCACTTGACTTCACACTCTAGGATGTCTGGCTCTAGGTGAGTAATCACACCATTGTGGTTGTCCAGGTCATTAAGACCTTTTTTGTATAGTTCTGTGTATTCTTGCTACCTCTTCTTAATATCTGCTGCTTCTGTTAGGTCCATACTGTTTCTGTCCTTTATTGTGCCCATCTTTGCATGAAATGTTCCCTTTTTCTTGAAGAGATCTCTAGTCTTTCCCATTCTATTGTTTTCCTCTATTTCTATGCATTGTTCACTTAAAATGGCTTTCTTCTCTCTCTTTGGTAGTCTTTGGAACTCTGCATTCAGATGGATGTATCTTTCCTTTTCTTCTTCTTTGCCTTTCGCTTCTGTTCTTTTCTCAGCTATTTGAAAGGCCTCTTCAGACAACCACTTTGCATTTTTGCATTTCTTTTTCTTGGGGATGGTTTTGGTTACCACTTCCTGTGCAGTGTTACCTCCATCCATAATTCTTCAGGCACTCAGTCAGATCTAATCCCTTGAATCTATTTGTCACTTCCACTGTATAATCATAAGGGATTTGATTTAGGTCATACCTGAATGGCCTAGTGGTTTTCCCTACTTTCTTCAATTTAAGTCTGAATTTTGCAATAAGGAATTCATGATATGAGCCACAGTCAGCTCCTGGTCTTGTTTTTGCTGACTGTGTAAAGCTTCTCCATCTTTGGCCACAAAGAATATAATCAGTCTGATTGCGGTATTGACCATCTGGTGATGTCCATGTGTGGAGTCGTCTTTTGTGTTGTTGGAAGAGGGTGTTTGCCATGACCAGTGCGTTCTCTCAGGAAAACTCTGTCAGCCTTTGCCCTGCTTCATGTGTACTTCAAGACCAAACTTGCCTGTTACTCCAGGTATCTCTTGACTTCCTACTTTTGCATTACATTCCCCTATTATGAAAAGGACATCTTTTTTTGGTGTTAGTTCTAGAAGGTTTTGTAGGTCTTCATAGAACTGGTCAACTCCAGCTTCTTTGGCATCAGTGGTTGGGGCATAGACTTGGATTACTGTGATATTGAATGGTTTGCCTTGAAACAAACCAAGATGATTCTGTCGTTTTTGAGACTGCACCCAAGTACTGCATTTCGAACTCTTTTGTTGACTATGAGGGCTACTCCATTTCTTCTAAGAGATTCTTGCCCACAATAGTAGATATAATGGTCACCTGAATTAAATTTGCCCATTCCCATCCATTTTAGTTCAGATTCCTAAAATGTTGATGTTCCCTCTTGCCATCTCCTGTTTGACCACATCCAATTTACCTTGATTCACAGACCTAACATTCCAGGTTCCTATGCCGTGTTGTTCTTTACAGCATCGGACTTTACTTCCACTACCAGATGCATCTACATCTGGGTGTCGTTTCCACGTCAGCTCAACCTCTTCATTCCTGCTGGAGTTATTTATCTGCTCTTCTCCAGTATCACATTGAACCCCTAACTGACCTGGGGACTTCATTTTTCAGCATTACATCTTTTTGACTTTTCATACTGCTCATGGGGTTCTCAAAGCAAGAATGCTGAAGTGGTTTGGCATTCTCTTCTCCAGTGGACCATGTTTTGTCAGAACTCTCCACCATTACCCATCTGCCTTGAGTGGCCCTACACAGCATGGCTCATGGTTTCATTAAGTTACACAAAGCTGTGATCCATGTGATCAGTTTGGTTAGTTTTCTGTGATTATGGTTTTCATTCTGTCGGCCTTCTGATGGATGAGGATAAGAGGTTTGTGCAAGCTTCCTGATAGAAAGGACTGGCTGTGGGGGAAATAGTCTTGCTCAGGTGGGTAAAGCCATGCTCAGTAAGTGTTTAATCTAATTTTCTGCTGATGGGTGTTCCCTCCCTGTAGTATCCAGCCCTAAATGTCTGTGGTGCCAATGTGGAGAAACCCTGCTATCAGTCGTATTTCACAAAACTTCATTCACTCAGCAGATATTACATGGGGGGTTAGTTCTTAGCACCAAAATGTAGGCATTCCTAGACTTCTTATTTGTACTTTTCAATTTGTTAGTTAGTGGACTAGAGAAGATGTGAAAGGAGAGTCTTTTATCAAGACCATTCTTTGGGAACTTCCCTGGTGGTCCAGTAGTTAAGAATCCACCTGCTAATGCAGGGGATATTGGTTCAATCCCTGGTCTGGGAAGGTTTCACATGCTCCAGGGCGAAGTAAGCAAGAAAGCCCTCGCACAGCAACACTCAGCACACCTGGGGAAAAAAAAGGCGGTTCTTTGGGATCAGAGAGCAAAAGCATAGCTCACACCTTACTTCAAAATCATAAGCAGATTTACCTTTTTAAAAAGCATTAAAAATGTTAAACTTTAGTTAATAATATGCGCACTGCTGATACCTGCAGCTTACTTTGAAATTCATTGAAATATGAAAGGGATTGATAGATGAAGAAAGGGATATGTAATAAACAAATATAGTAAAAGGTTAATTTTTTAATCTAGTGGGTGGGTATATGAAGGTTGACTGTAAGTTCTATTTTTTTATATGTTTGAAAATTTTCATAATGTAGGGGGGAAATCAGAAACAGAGATTCACATTCTTTTTAGCAGACACTGGGTTAGTGGCAACCACACTGCTGATTTTGATAGGTGGCCTCAGGCAAATTACTTAACTTTTTGATTTTCACCTGAAAAGCCATTGTTTGGCTCCAATGAGACACTAATATGGTGAGGTTCAAATGAAATAATGAATGTAAAAGCACATTGAAAAGCATAACGTGCTCTAACAATGCCGTGCATCACTATTAGGAAGGCTGAGTCTTCAACTATTTATATACCTGGCTCTAGGTGTTTTTGAAAGCTCCCTGTGTAATGACATTAGCACTGTTTTACCTTCTTGTGATTGGAAGTATGAAACAACCATGATAATTTCTATCAAATATTTCTCCAATATTTGTGAAAGACTTTCCTCTTCTAAAAGGACAGAATCACTCTTTGTATAACTTTAATAGTCTTTCCGTGTTTTACTTACAGGCTACCATGGTCTCCACTTAGGGCAGTGGGAATCTTTGACTATGGAACATGGGGCATGAGCTTTGCCATTGGCTGGCCAAGAAGGAGGAGGCAGAATGTCTCCATTGTTACACCACAGAGTTCAAACTTCGGAAGACTTGAGTTAAACAGAGTTTTTTACTCTGCAGATTGTTGCATCTTCACTTGTCCTCTATGATCATCACAAACTAATGAAACACCCTTTAGGTCTTACGAATTCAGGTTATACTGTTTTCTGGATACTCTGGCAATTGATACAGGTAAGATTGGTCTGGGTTTTGTGGGGAATGGTGGAAGAGAAAGAACTCATCTTTCCTGTTCTCCAGTCGCTTAAGTCAAACATCCGTGCATGTTGAGATCAGGTTAGCTAGGCAATTCCCTGGCAGTCCAGTGGTTAGGACTCTGTGCTTTCACTGCCATTGATCCCTTGGTGTGGTCAAAAAAAGATTAGGTTGACTAATCTAGCTTGTTGTATAAAACAAGATTGAATCTTGAGAAATATTTCAGTTATTACATTAGGCCTTAAAAAATAGAGAGATGCAAAAGGAAAAAAGTTTCCTACACTTTTATTTTATTTGAGGGTTTAAATGGATGTTTTCTTTGAGGGTACAGTTTGAAAATAGTGGATAGCTTCTTTTCATTTTACTTTCTGTACTAGATATTGTAAGTGATTTTAACTGTGTGTGTGTTTGTGCATGTATACTCAGGCTGATGAGCTTATTGTCTTTTCTAGAACCTGTGAAAAATGGAACCAAACTCTCTAAGGACCAAAGTTCCAGCTTTCTTATCTGATTTGGGGAAGGCCACATTGAGGGGGATCAGAAAGTGTCCCCGATGTGGCACATACAATGGAACCCGGGGACTGAGCTGTAAGAACAAGACATGTGGAACCATTTTCCGGTACGGTGCCCGGAAGCAGCCTAGTGTTGAAGCTGTCAAAATCATCACGGGCTCCGATCTGCAAGTCTACTCAGTGCGGCAAAGAGACCGGGGTCCTGATTACCGATGCTTTGTGGAGCTAGGTGTTTCAGAGACAACCATCCAGACGGTGGATGGGACCATCATCACTCAGCTGAGTTCTGGCCGATGTTATGTCCCCTCATGCCTTAAAGCTGCCACCCAGGGTGTTGTGGAGAACCAGTGCCAGCACATTAAGCTGGCAGTGAACTGCCAGGCAGAGGCCACCCCTCTGACTCTAAAGAGCTCCGTCCTGAATGCCATGCAGGCCTCCCCAGAAACCAAGCAAACCATCTGGCAGTTGGCCACGGAACCCACAGGTCCCCTTGTACAGAGGATTACTAAAAACATTTTGGTGGTGAAATGCAAAGCAAGCCAGAAGCATAGTTTGGGGTATTTACATACATCCTTTGTGCAGAAAATCGGTGCCAAAAGCTTGCCTGAACGCCGTTTCTTCTGCTCCTGCCAGACTCTAAAGTCACACAAGTCGAATGCTTCCAAGGATGAGGCGGTCCCGAGATGCATTCATTTCTTTGCTTGCATCTGTGCCTTTGCCAGTGACGAGACATTGGCTCAGGAATTCTCAGACTTCCTAAACTTTGATTCCAGCGGTAGGTGGTGTGGTTGACACATTTACTCTGTTTTTCTAAAACGGCAATGAGAGTCCCATTGATGGCATTTGGAGATTGTCCTAGCAACCTTCAGAAGCAGTTGCTAGATAAATCCAATGAAAAGCATTCCTTCTTTTAATTCCAGTCAGCACACTTGCATGAAGGTTGGTTGGTTGGTTGAAATTAATGATCAAGAAACTTGGGCATTTTCATTGAGACAATGAATCAAGCAAAGTTAGCTTTGCTTTGATTTTTTACTTTTCTTTTTTTTTTTTAACATTTATTTTTATTTATTTGGCTGTATAGAATCTTAATTGTGGCATGTGGGATCTAGTTCCGTGATGAGGGATCGAACCCAGCCCCCCTGTATCAGGAGTGCAGAGTCTTAGCCACTGGACCACCAGGGAATTCCAATTTTTTACTTTTCTATAGATGCCTTATGTTAGTAAAAACAAAGAACAAACAACACGTACCTTATATTTTGTCTCGTTTGCTTGTTACTTATGTTTGAAGATGGGGAAAACTAGGACCTTGCTCAAAAAATCTTTTAATCTTATGTTGTTTTTAACATTTTCATCTTGTGCTTTTATTTTCATTTCTGAATGATCTTTAGCTGGCAGCAACTCCCAAATTTTTTGTTTTACGTTTCTCTGTAGAGCCTTTTATCATATTAATGGCCCATGAACAAGAACATATATTTGGGGAGTTCTTTAAAGGAACTGATTTTAAAGCAGGCAGTCATGCTATAATTTGTTTTGGGGATTTGGATTTTTTAGAAATTAATTTTTCTCTAGGTTGGGACCCATAGTTATTCATAGATAGTATTAATAATTCAGAAATTTATTATATTTTAGGTCTAAAGGAGATTATTGTGCCCCAGTTAGGTTGCCATTCAGAATCACCAGTATCAGCTTGTGAGTCTACAGCCTCTAAGCCAAAGAAGAGGAAAAAGGAAGAAGTATCTGGTGAGAAACTGTTTCGTTTGTTTGTTGGTGGTGTGACCTTTAGATATTCTTTTACTGTGTTTTATATGTTTCACTGAATCTCAGCAAATATAAGAGGTAATGTTGTTGTTTCTGAAAAAACTTTTACCCTTATTGATAATTCTTTGTCAAGCTAAGAGATGATTCTGTTGGCCAAGTATAAGATCCACTCAAACTCTGCTTGTATTGTTGATATGTTTGTTCATCCCTGAATCATTTTCAGACTAGTTTTACATCTTAATCTGCCTTAGGATAGACTTACAAAGTTTTCATTGACAGGTGTTTGTTTAAAAATTTGTGATAGTGTTTAATTATATTTTCCATGATACTTTAGATATATAGTTTGTTTTCTGCATTTTCAGCAGGTGGCATTATATGTGTATTTTTTTTCTTTTTTAATTCAAATGTGTCAGTGTCAGTTAAGGACTCATATAAATCAATGTGAAAATGGTAAATTATCATAGTTGATAAGTGTTAAAAAACCTAGACTCTGAATGAAAGGAAAATATTACCTGGTCTGCACATGTGGACCAAACTCCAGACTCACTAGTGAAGAGAGAAATGCAAATGTTTTATAAATACAAAATTAAAACAAGATACTTTTGGATGCCAAGTTAGCAAAGTTTTTTTTACATGATGAGGCCACAGGCAAATTGGCCTCTTCAGCATGGCTAATGTAGTGTAATTTGCTTTAATCATTTGTAAAACTAGTTTGCAGTATTTGTTAAGAATCTTGAAAAATGTTCCTATCCATAGAGGGCATATTGCTGGAGGCGGGTCAAGTGGTTGTGCGTAGTTTAGGTGCTGGGAAGTTGGAGAAAGATGGAGAGACAGCAACTTGGTTATTTCTGTGTTTTTGAGAGAGAATTCTGGCAGCAATATAGAGCAGAGATTGTAGTTAAATGTTTACTTATGAGTCTTTCCCAGAAAACTTGAAATTAAAAAAAAAATTTTACACCCTGTAACTCAGTAATTCTACTTTTAAATAATCTTTTTTAAAGGAAATAATCCTTGATATAGGAAAAACATTTTGTCCAGAGATGCTCACTGGGTATTTGTTTATAGTAATGAAAAATTAGAAACAACTAAGGTCCAACCACTAGGGATAGTTAAACAAACCACTTGATAGAATGCCAGGCAGCCATTAAAAATGACTGTAAGGAGTTTGTAGAAATGTTAGATCACTCAGGTAGCCAGATAAAGTACAGAATACTCAATTCAATTTGAATTTCATACAAACAGTGAATAATTTTTTTAGTATAAGTATTTCCCATGTAATCTTTGGAACATATTTACAATAAAAAAATATTTGAAATTAAAAAAAATTTTTTGCTAAATCTGGTAATCCTGGTGTAATCGTTGTTGTTGTTCGACTCCTTGCGACCCCATGGACTGCAGCCTGCCAGGCCTGCTTGTCCATCACCTTCTCTTGGAGTTTCCCCAAGTTCATGTCCATCGAGTCGGTGATGCCATCCAGCCTTCTCATCATCTGTCACCCTCTTCTACTTCTGCCTTCAATCTTTCCCAGCATCAGGGTCTTTTCCAATGAGTCCACTGTTCATGTCAGGTGGCCAAAGTATTAGAGCTTCAGCATCTGTCCTTCCAATGAGTATTCAGGATTGATTTCCTTTAGGATGGACTGGTTTGATCTCCTTGTTGTCCAAGGGACTCTCAAGAGTCTTCTCCAGCACCACAGTTTCAAAAGCATCAATTCTTCAGCACTCAGCCTTCTTTCTGGTCGAACTCTCACATCTGCACATGACTACTGGAAAGACCATAGCTTTGACTATATGGACCTTTGTCAGCAAAGTGATGTCTTTGCTTTTTAATACACTGTCTAGGTTTGTCATAGCTTTTCTTCCAAGAAGCAGTCATCTTCTAATTTCATGGCTGCAGTCACCACCCGCAGTCACCATCCACAATGATTTTGGAGCCCAAGAAGAGGAAATCTGTCACTGCTTCTACCTTTTCCCCTTCTATTTGCCATGAAGTGATGGGACTAGATTCCCTGATCGTCATTTTTTCAATACTGAGTTTTAAGCTGGCTTTTTCACTCTCCTCTTTCACCATCATCTAGAGGCTCTTTAGTTCCTCTTCACTTTCTGCCATTAGGGTGGTATGATCTGTATATGTGAGGTTGTTGATATTTCTGCCAGCAGTCTTGATTCCAGCTTGCAACTCATCCAGCCCTGCATTTTGCATGATGTGCGTTACATACAAGTTAAATAAACACAGTGACAATATACAACCTTGTTGTACTCCTTTCTCAATTTTGAACCATTCAGTTGTTCCATGTAAGGCTCTAACTGTTGCTCTTGACTCACATACAGGTTTTTCAGGAGGCAGGTAAGGTGGTCTGGTATACCCATCTGTTTAAAGGCTTTCCACAGTTTGTTATGATCCACACAGTCAAAGGCTCTAGTATAGTCAATGAAGCAGAAGATGTTTTTCTAGAATTCCCTTAACTTTCTCTATGATCCAGCGAATGTTGGCAATTTGATCTCTGGTTCCTCTCCCTTGTCTAAACCCAGCTTGTACATCTGGAAGTTCTCGATTCAAGTACTGCTGAAGCCTAGCTTGAAGGATTTTGAGCATAACCTTACTAGCATGGGAAGTAAGTGCAACTGTCTGGTAGCTTGAACATTCTTTAGTACTGCCCTTATTTGGCATTGGGATGAAAATTGACCTTTTCCAGTCCTGTGGCCACTGCTAAGTTTTCCAAATTTGCTGACATATTGAGTGCAGCTAAGTTTTCCAAATTTGCTGACATATTGAGTGCAGTACTTTAATAGCATCATCTGTCAGGATTTTAAATAGCTGTGCTAAAATTCCATGACCTCCACTAGTTTTATTGGCAGCAGTGCTTCCTAAGGCCCACTTGACTGCACACTCTGGGTTGTCTGGCTCTAGATAACCACCATCATGGTTATCTGGGTCAATAAGATCTTTTTTATACAGTTGTTCTGTGTATTCTTGCCATCTTTTCTTGATTTTTCTGCTTCTATTAGGTCCATACTGTTTTTGTCCTTTGTTGTGCCCATCTTTGCAGGAAATGTTCCTTTGATATCTCCAGTTTTCTTGGAGAGATCTCTAGTCTTTTCCCATTTTGTTGTTTTCCTCTATTTCTTTGCATTGTTCATTGAAGAAGGCCTTCTTGTTTCTCTGTGTGCTTCCCTGGTACTCAGCTGGTAAAGAATAGCCTGCAATGCAGGAGACCCTAGTTCAATTCCTGGGTCAGGAAGATACGCTGGAGAAGGGAAAGGCTACCCACTCCAATATTCTTGGGCTTCCCTCGTGGCTCAGTTGCTAAAGAATCCACCTGCAATGCAGGAGACCTGGGTTCGATCCCTGCATTGGGAAGATCCCCTGAAGAAGGGAAAGGCTACCCACTCCAGTATTCTGGCCTGGAGAATTCCATGGACTGTATAGTCCATGGGGTCACAAAGAATCGAACACAACTGAGTGACTTTCACTCTCACTTCTTGTTTCTCCTTGCTATTCTCTGGAACTTTGCATTTAGTTGGGTATACTTTTCCCTTTCTCCTTTGCTTTTTGCTTCTCTTCTTTCCTCAGCTATTTGTAAGGCCTCCTTGGACAACCACTTTGCCTTTTTGCATTTCCTTTTCTTGCGGATGGTTTTGGTCCATGCCTCCTGTACAATATTATAAACTTTCGTCCATAGTTCTTCAGGCAGTCTGTTTACCAGAACTAATCTCTTGAATCTATTCATCACCTCTACTGTATAATTACAGGAAATTTGATTTAGGTTGTACCTGAATGGCCTAGTGGTTTTCTCTGCTCTCTTTAGTTTAAGCCTGAATTTTGCTATAAGGAGCTGATGATTTGAGCCACATTCAGCTCCAGGTCTTGTTTTTGCTGACTGTATAGAGCTTCTCCATCTTCAGCTGCAAAGAATGTGATCAGTCTGATTTCAGTATTGACCATCTGGTGATGTCCATGTGTAAAGTCATCTCTGTGTTGTAGGAAAAGGGTGTTTGCTGTCACCAGTGCATTCTCTTGGCAGAATTCTGTTAGCCTTTGCCTTGCTTCATTTTGTGCTCCCAAGGCCAAGCTTTCCTGTTACTCCAGGTATCTCTTGACCTCATATTTTTGCATTCCAACCCCCTGTGATGAATTGGACATCTTTTTGTGTGTGTGTTAGTTCTAGGTCTTATAAGTCTTCATAGAACTGGTCAACTTTAGCTTCTTCAGTGTCAGTGGTTGTGGTATAGACTTGGATTACTGTGATGTTAAATGGTTTGCCTTGGAAATGAACCGAGATCATTCTGTCATTTGTAAGACTGTACCCAAGTACTGCATTTCAGACAGTTTCATTGATTTTGAGGGCTACTGCATTTCTTCTATGGGATTCTTGCCCACAGTAGTAGATATAATTGTCATCTGAATTAAATTTGCCCATTCCCATCCATTTTAATTCACTGATTCCTAAAATGTCGATGTTCAACACTCTTGCCATCTTCTGTTTGACCATATCCAATTTACCTTGATTCATGGACCTAAAATTTCAGGTTCCTATGCAATACTGTTCTTTACAGCATCGGACTTACTTCCATCACCAGTCACATCCACAACTGAGCATCATTTCTGCTTTGGCCCAGCTGCTTAGTTCTTTCTGGAGCTATTAGTGATTGCCCTCCACTTTTCCCCAGTAGCATAGAGGACGCTTTCGGACCTCAGGGGTGGCAGGGAGTGAGCGGGGTGGAGCTCATCTTTCGTTGTCTTATCTTTTTGCCTTTTTGTGCAGTTCATGGGGTTCTCACAGCAAGAATACTGGAATGGTTTGCCATTCCCTCCTCTGGTAGAACACATTTTGTCAGAACTCTCCACTATGACCCATTGGTCTTCGGTGGCCCTGCACGGCATGGCTCATAGCTTCATTGAGTTACGCAAGCCCCTTTGCCATGGCAAGGCAGTGATCCATGAAGGCGGATGTGATTACAGGCCCTTAAAATCGCAAAACCAGCAAAATAAACTATTTATAAAAAAGAAAATGGACGCTACTTCACCAGAAAATTGATAGTGATTGTCTGAGAGGTGGAACAAAGGTCGAATTTCTTTTCTTCCTTTCACTTCTAGTCCTCCCTCCAACTTCCTATGAAGAGTGTAAGACACTTTAAATGTTATATATAAAGGCTAATGCTAATTCCTTTTAGAAACTGAAGCTAAGCTAATGTAGAAATTAGCACAGACCTTTTTATATATTAATATATATATTTTAGACTTCAGAAACTAATGTTGACTTGATTTATACCCTGCAGACATCTTATTAAACACTGTGATGATTGTGGTTTAGGTGCACAGACAAACAGCTCCCTGCTACCTCCAGACGCAGTGAGCAGTAATCTAAGGAAAAGTGGCCTGAAAAAGCCTGTGGTTGCTTCTTCATTAAAAAGGCAGGGTAAGTGTCCCTTCCCCAGAATAGGGTAAAGAGGTGGAAACTTATCCTAAACAAGCCCAGAGCAATATAATCACATGAAATGTTGCATGTTGTCCCCGTAGATAAACAGTAGCAGGCACCAAGGTCAAGATCTGTGCTATCCCTCCCACTGCCTCAAAACAGGTTCACAACCAAATTGTCTTTTAAATAACAAATGCAACAAAAATTACTGACATGCTTTAGCATCATGGATATTGTAGAATATTTTATTTTTGTTGGTCATTACCCACATGCAGTTGGTATAGGTGGTTCAAAACTGAAGAAGAAACATATTTTACAGTTATACAATGATAAATATTTGTTAAGAAATACAAAATTAGTGAAATTTGAAAACACTGAAAGGCAGTAGCAGGACTATCACTCTGAATTTTTGAGACAGAATGACTTGATTTGAACATAACTTATGAATATATATATATATATATATATATATATCACTTTTCTGTGCAGAAGAGTTAAGCCTGTATGTTTGAGGATCAACATTTTCTTTACTCTCATATAATTTGGCTGGGTGATTAAAAATTAGACATTATCCCTATGCTCACACTTTGGTTTTGAAGACAAGACCAATAAATACATAAATAGCAGATGGTGCATATGTGTGTGCATGCTAAATCACTTCGGTCATGTCAGCAAATTGTACAAGACCAAATCTCAATTAACTAATTAAGAACTTACACATTCCAAGAACAAATGTTTGTAGAAGGTCAGGAAGTAAACAAATTAAAAGTATCACTTTGATACAAAGAAAAAAGAAAATAGCTTTTAATCCAGCTTATCATTAGATTCTTTTACCTGTGAGAATTTTAATTTTAAATGACTAGTAGTTTTGGCATCTTTACATCTTTATAAAAGGGGATATATACTTTAGACACGTGAAGACATTTCAGGAGAAGAAATAGAATGGTAGGTCAGTATATAGACATACTCATCAGGAATCTGGTCAATTAATGGCTCTAAACCAACCACTCCTCAGTTTGCAGTTTGATGTTGAAAGGCTGCAAACTTTCTGTGATTAATAGTCTTAAACCCATTAGTCTCTCAGAGCTTTCTATTTCTTTTTTTTTCCTTTCTCTAGATGGTTTTTTTTTTTTTAGATGAATTTTTAAAAAGAAAATCCCTGCAGTATTCCATTTCCCTTAATTTACCTACTGTCATTGAATTTGGGCTTGTTGCTCTTTTATATAGTATAAATTCCTTAGTTTTTTCAGAGTTCAGTTAACTGTGAAATTCTGTAAGAAAAGATAAAAATTAATGAAAAGTTGTTTGTTTTTTTTTCCTAGCCTGTGGTCAGCTGTTAGATGAGGCACAAGTGACCTTATCCTTCCAAGACTGGCTGGCCAGTGTCACAGAGCGCATCCATCAAACCATGCACTATCAGTTTGATGGTAAGTATTGGTCATCTAACTGTGCTGTTGCTGAAAGTCAGAGAAATTAAAGTGGTTGTGTACAGCTCTACTCTGTTTTGAAAAAAAAAGTAATTGGGCTTCAGTCTAGAGGGCACTGGACCACAAGAATAGAAATCTAAATGAAATAAAGGAATAATCACATAATTAAAATGCAGGATGAACAAAATTGCATTTGGTCATGGAAAGAAAAATCACAGCAAATAATAAGTAAAAGTAGACAGCCTTGGTCTTAGGGGGTGTGTGGGTGTGTATTTGATGAGGGAGATAACAAGCCTTAGAAGGTCATTAGAATGACCTTACAAGGTCATTCTAAACCCTCAAACTTAAAGCATGGGAGGAAAAAAGTATGGAAAAAAATCTAAACATATGAGACTAAGATAGTTATATAAAATTACATGGATATGCTAAGGGCTTCCGTGGTGGCTCAGATGGTAAAGAATCTGCCTGCAATGCAGGAGACCTGGGTTTGATCCCTGGATTGGGAAGATCCTCTGGAGGAGGGCGTGGCAACCCACTCCAGCATTCTTGCCTGGAGAATCCTCATGGTCAGAGGAGCCTGGTGGGCTACAGTCCATGGGGTTGAAAAGAGTCAGACATGACTGAGCGACTAAGCGCAGTACATAGCACAGATATGCTAAGGAAGACTGGAGAACACAAGCTGGATTCGGGTTGATCATGATAGCCTCATAGAACCTCAGCAATTTCAGAAGTGGACCATCCACCAGGCCTTGCCCGTTGCCTGAAAAGCGTCCTTGATGGATGGTTTTCAGGTTTTGTGCAGTGGTGAACAGCTCACTCCTTTCTGAGGCAGCTCATAACATTGTTGGACAGTGAGAGCTGTGAGGAAGGTCTTCCTCATACTAAGTGGAAATGTTTGCTAATAATACTTCTGTTGGTTTTAGTCTGTGCTCCAGCCACATGGAGTAAGCCTGTTCCTGTTTTCACGTAACAGTCCCTGCTACCACACACACCCATTGGCCTGCATGACAGGTCTTCTCTTTTCCAAGTGATACATCTCAGGTCTTCAAACACTCCTCGTGGCATTATTTACAAACCTCACAACACTTTGATGTTCTTTGCTGAATATGTTGAAGTTTATGAAAATCATTTTAAATACAAAGCACCCCAAAGGGAATAGTAGCCCAACAGCGGGCACTCAGTAGGAGGAGCTGAGTTGAAGGGTTGGAGCAGTTGTGGCTTCATGGTGAAGAGAGGAACAAGAATGGAGATGTTGTAATACATGCTTAGTTTTATTTACCTTGGTTCAGAATAAATAAAATTTATTCAGTAATAGAATTTTAGAAGTTACTTTTAGAAAAACAAAATAAACTAGGGAAGTTTAGGGATTTCCCTGGTGGTCTAGTGGCTAAGACTACACAATCCCAGTGCAGGGGGCCTGGGTTTGATCCCTGGTCAGGGAACTAGATCCCACATGCTGCAACTAAAGATTCTGCATGCTGCCACGATAGAAGATCATTAAAAAAAAAAACTAGGGAAGGTTAAAAAGAGAGTCTGTTTTTCTTTTCTTTTAAAATTTCATTTATTTATATATTGTTTAAAATAATATAATAAATACCTACTAACCTACCTCCCAAAACATAAAATAGAACATTGACAATAATGTAAGCTATAAACTATGGCCCTTTTTCATCCCATTCCTTATACCACCCTCTCTCACCATCTCTGTTACCACCTCCCTTGTCAAAGTCACCCTCCAGCACTGTGATTCTGTGTCTTTTACAAGGGTTTTTCAAGATTAATTTATAAACCTAAACCCTAGCATCCCATCAGCTGAGTTCTGGTGAGTTAGCACTTTTAGAGTCTCTGCATGTAGCCTATAATCTAATTTCAAGATGAAAGACTTTAAAATTCCTTCCTTCAATGACTTCTTTAAACTGTCTATATGGGAATTCCTTGGTGGTCCAGTGGTTAGGACTTCACACTTTGACTGCTGAGGGTGAAGGTTCAGTCCCTGGTTGGGGACGTAAGATCCTTCAAGTCATGCCACATGGCTAAAAATAAAATCAACTACATATATATTAATATTCAAAAGTGTGTTAGTCGTTCAGTCGTGTCCGACTTTTTTGTGACCCCATGGACTGTAGCCCACCAGGCTCCTCTGTCCATGGAATTCTCCAGGTAAGAATACTGAACTGAAAATAGAAAAAATACTGAAGTGACAGCCATTCCCTCCTCCAGGGGATCTTCCCAGGGATTGAACCCAGGTCTCCCGAGTTGCAGACAAATTCTTTACCATCTGAGCCAGCAGGGAAGCCCCTATATTAATATTATAGTGGCTCAAAAGCAATGACAGTTTTGTTATTGACATTCTACATTCAATTAAGCAGGTAAAATCAACTGAAAGGATGTAAAATCTTAATATGAAATTCCAGGAAACCTTTTATTTTTCTTGGTTTGATCTTTATTTCAAAAGAGGTATCTGAACTGTCTTTAAGAACTGCTCTTTAAGTTGCATCCAGGGAGGTGGAAGTTACCTATTAATCCACTTGGTTCTGGATGTTTTTGCTCTGTTGGAGCTTGACCCTTGGGCAGAGTTAGTAAGAAAACCTCTGAATTTTTTCAACCTGAACACACTTTCTATTGACGTTTTGTTGACCTAGTGTTTTGCAAGTTTTTTAAAGAAATTTGTTAAGTATTTTGAAATAGTTTTCCTACCTTCAGATCAGAGAGAAGACTGATGCTTATTGGATAACGTGTCCTAACTTTGCAGTCTCTGGCATTCACAGTTCTGGTCATCTGAGAGCATGAATGCAAGCAGCAAGTGCCTGGGAGAGTGAGCAGGCAACTTCTCAACTCAGCTTCAATGTTCTCATCTCATTTCATGTCCTCTTCAAAGGGAGAAGTCTGTGCTGTGGTGGTGTTTGCAAAATTGAGGACTAGAAAAGTTATTTTTGGTAGATGACAAGAATCGGTTATAATTGCAGGGGATCAGGAGTAGGGCAAGTGACAGTGCTAGACTCATAAAGGTCCATCAAAGCTGGTTTTTGCCTCTGTGCAAAGAAATCTCGGTGCTATTTTTAGTTATTACTGCACATCAGTTCCATTTCCTCCACTTTTCTCTGCACACCAGAAAGCCCACTTGTGTTTCTTTAAATGAATTCTTCTTCTTTCCTGTAGGCAAACCAGAGCCACTGGTTTTCCACATTCCTCAGTCCTTTTTTGATGCCCTGCAACAGAGAATATCCATCGGCAGCGCAAAGAAACGGCTTCCCAACTCTACCACAGGTACAAGATGTTTCTTTAGGAATAGCCGTAGATGTCTGGACCTTACAGAATTATGTTTGGGAAAAACTGTGCAGGATTTTCAGGATTAGGTCTTCTTGTTACATGCTCAGAGCATGAATCCTTAGCCCATCAGCTCTTAGAATAATGATCACTTCAAAAGCCTCATGCTTATTCTAGGATGAGTTGGTGAAAAAATTCAGAAAGTACAACTTGATAAAAGAACCACCAATGAAGGGCAATGAAGGTGCCCACCAACAAGTTCAGTATTTTCTAGATATGAGCCAGTTTCAACAAAAGCATTGCAAGCTCCCGTTGTTATTTGGGCTGGCTTCTTGGAAGCATATTACAGTATGTGTCAAACACTAAAACTTGTTTTTCAAGATTCCTGATTTTTGATGAAGGGAGATTTTCTTTCTGGAGTGATTCCCAGGCTTGGTACATTTTACCATTACAGTATTCTGGTACTTATTTCTTGATTTTATATAATATCTTTCTACTAGAGATCTCAAGATACTTATTAGGTAGTACAGGAAAATGAGGGAGAAAAAAGGAGGAAGAAAAGATTGCTCAGGGGCAAATAGCCCAAGAGTGTCTATAGCTGGAAATCATAGCTATTTCTTCAGTAAATTGTTATTTGATGATATAATAGGGACCAGTTTAATTCTGGAGAATTCCATGAACAAAGCAGCATGGGATCACAGAATTGGACACGACTGAGTAACTAACACTTTCACTTTCACTTTAAATGGTACAAACTGTGAATCACTCTGTTTAGGGCCATAAAAATCTCCCATCTTTACGCCTTATCTCTCTAACGTTTGAGACAATGTTGATTCTTCCCGTTTATTTTTATTTATTTTTTCTTCCTGTTTACACTTTAGGTCTAATATATTAATTTTAACCCATCCCTTAGATATTTTTAGGCCCTTCAGTGGAACTCCTTTATAATCGGGAGGCAGGGTAATAGATTGGCAACCGCATGAGCAAGGTTTAAACTCCATGTAATTATTTTAAGGACTCTGATTTGACCTCTAACGTATCTAAAGTTGTAAGAAGCTGTTTTATAATGGAGTCTTGTGTCTGTAGTTTTATGAAACAAAGAAAGAAGTTTCTAAGATGCCCAAAATTAGCATCTCAAGGAAGCATCAGAGACTTCATATAGCAAAAATCCATATCATTTGGTTCGCCACATTTTGCAAAACCCTGTTTATAGATTTGCTTCTAGAATTCCTTTTTTGGGGATTTCCCTGGTGGTCCAGTGATTAGGACTCAGTGATTTCAGTGCCAGGGCCTGGGTTTGACCCCTGGTCAGTTAACTAAGAGCCTGCAAGTCACGCAGCACAGCCAAAAAAGAAAACATAGGATTTCTTTTTTTTTTTTTTTTAATTGTATTTATTTATTTTTGGCTGTGCTAGCTCTTCCTTGCTGCCTGTGGGCTTTTCTCTAGCTATAGAGAGAGCGGGGTCTACTCTCTAGTTACGTTGTACAGGCTTCTCATAGCAGTGGCTTCCCTTGTTGCTGACCATGGGCTCCAGAGTGCTCGGGCTCCAGTAGTTGCAGCTCCCAGGCTCTAGAGCATAGGCTCAGTAGTTGCGGCACATGGGCTTAGTTGCTCCAGAGCATGTGGGATCTTCTGGGACCAGGGATCGGACCCATGTCTCCTGCATTGGCAGGCGGATTCTTTACCACTGAGCCACCAGGAAAGCCCAGGATTTCTTTTTTAGAGGGCAAGATTCTATAAGGCACGAATAGCACTTCACTGAACTCTCTAGAAACTAAAATGACAAATTCAGTGAAAGAGCACAGGTAATGCTATTATTTTTCCGTAGTCTAATTTTGTCCCCTTTTTTGCCTTAAAGCTTTTGTTCGCAAAGATGCCTTGCCACTGGGAACCTTTTCCAAGTATACCTGGCATATCACGAATATCCTGCAGGTTAAACAAATCTTAGATACCCCGGAGGTAAGAGCTGATTTCTACAACACTGGGAGGGCAGAGTGGGGAAGAGAGAGAAGCAAGTGCAGGAAGCACCAGCTCGTTGAGTTACGGACACTACAGAGAATTCCTTTTGTTCATCCTAAGAGATTATTCAGGAACATTCGTGACTTTATGGTTCCAACTCTGATTTTAATAGGTATTCACTGGAACTTGAGGCTGTACTCTTTTTTAAATTGGAACATCCTTTTTTCTTTGCCTTTGGGATGAGAAAACAAGGATGCTTTTTCTTGTAAATTAGATAATGCTCCCCTACTATCTGTGGTGAGCCCTAAATAAACTGGCAGGCACCTGGGAAGTATGTATATAATTTGAGACGATGTGCTACTTGTGAAGTCAGTAGATCCAGCACAATTTAGTGTTCTTCTCCAAACTGCAATTGAGTGCTCATTAGAGAAATGATTCTTAGTTTGTGTTCCTTTTTACAGGGATAGTAGTAGACATTTTTAAACATTTTTTTCAAGTAGATCCTAAAATCTTGAGGATTTTCCCTTCCTATGATAATGAAATATTGTGGAAAACTCAACATCATGTTATTTAATACATTAAGATTAGCTTGACTGCAAGGCATTGTTATGTTCAGAAAAATAATAAATTGGTATCTGTAGAACTTACATGTGAACACTAGGGAAGACTTACGTTAGCCCTAAAGACAATGGAGGAACTTCTTTAAATGCAGGATGTGACAGAAAGAAAACATGATGTGCAGGGAGGCACTGAAACAACCCAGAGTAAAGTCAAATTGCTGAGCCTCTGTCTGTTGTGCACCACTTACCTATATCACGCCATTCCAGCTCACAGCTATGACTTGGTATGGACTGTATTTTGCAGATGAGAAACAGGCTGTGGGAAGCTCAGCCTGCTGTTGAGTGGCAAAGATAAAATTCAGTCCAGGCTTTGTCTGACTCAGTGCCAAGGATGGTGGAAGCACACCAGACATGAGCGGTAGGTGTGGTCGGTGTAGTTTTTAGGAGGCGGCTTCCCGCAGAGCAGTGAGGAAGGAATGAAATGACTTTAGAGCAGCTCTGTGCCGGCAGCAGTTCTGTAGCCATGAAGGTATTAGGGGTTCAGTTCAGGAGGGTTTGGCAGGAGCCCAAATTAGAGGAAAAAAGGGAAGCCATGAACAATATATAGGAGAAAAGGCAGAATTGTTGGAAAAATTTACTTGAAAATACAAGGAAAACTTTTGGGTGTACTTGAAAGAGTGAATAAAACCTACCGTCATCCAGTGTTCGTCTACTTGTAAAGGTTTTCCTTTCTCACCTTTCTTGGTGTTGTCTCCATATCCAGATGCCTTTGGAAATCACCCGGAGTTTTATCCAGAACCGAGATGGGACCTATGAGCTGTTTAAATGCCCTAAAGTAGAAGTAGAGAGCATAGCAGAAACCTACGGTCGAATAGAAAAGCAACCAGTGCTGCGACCCTTGGAACTAAAAACTTTTCTCAAAGTTGGTAAGTAAATTGGTGGTTTCAGCAGCACACCTTCCTTTGAAGGTCACCTGTGCGTATTATGCTGTCCTGGACTTTGCGTCTTGACCTTAAGCCAAGAAGACACATTCATACATTTTGTAAAGGCAGCATGGGGTAAGGTGTTTTGTTTCATTCGAGCCACTGCTTTTAAAATAAAATTAGAGAAGTAATCCCTATTCATTATACGGAAATCATAGATTTCACTACAGAGCATAAAGAAAAATAAAAACCACTGATAATGCCACCCGCCGTGCTTCCCAAGTGGCACTAGTGGTAAAGAACCCGCCTGCCAATGCAGGAGACGTAAGAGAGAAGACAGGAAGATCCCCTGGAGGAGGAAATGGCAACCCACTCCAGTATTCTTGTCTGGAGAATCCCATGGACAGAGGACCCTGGCAGGCTGCAGGAAAAGCCCACCAGGGTCCTCTGTCCATGGGGTCCCAAAGAGTTGGACATGACTGAAGTGACTTAGCACACAGCAAAATCCCACCCACCATAGATGACATCACCATTAAGATTTTGGTGTACACTCTTTTTTTTTTCTGTGCATAGAAACAGTTTCTGAAACATGGTATCATATCTAGCTTTTTCCACTTAAAAATATATCATGAACAACTTTCCATGTCTGTCTTCAACATTATTTTAGACTTTTTTTATTATTATAAAACATATATAATATACAATTAACATTTTAACCATTTTTAAGCATAAAATTTTTCTGCCATTAAGAGCTTTGGCATTGTTATGCAACCATCACTACCATTCATCTCCAATTTTCATCTGCCTCAACTGAAACTGTACCCATTAAATACTAATCCACAGTCCTGCCTCCCCAACCCAAGTTACCATTCCACTTTCTGTCTATATGAATTTGATTACTTGAATTAGAATCATACAATTTTTGTCCTTTTGTTACTGGTTTATTTCATGTACCATAATGTCTTCAATGTTCATCCATGTTGTAGCATGTGTCAAATTTTCTTTCTAAGGTTGAAAAATGTTTCATTATATGTATAGACTACACTTTGTGTATCCATTCATCTGTCCGGATACTTGGATTGCTTGATCTTTTGGCTATTGTGAATATGACATTTTTAAACAGCTGCATAAAATTCATTCATTAAGTTATCTCACTCTGATCAACCCCGAGTTTAAGTTATATCAAACTTCTTGCTATTATAAACAATGCTTCCTTTTATAATTAACTTCCTTTTAGAAAAACCTTTTATGGCCTTAATTATTTCCTAACTTATTTAGGATATTTTGGGGGATAAATTCTTAAAAGTTAAATTGGAGGACTTCCCTGGTAACACAGTGGAAAAGAACCCGCCTACCAACGCAGGGGACACAGGTTCGATTCCTGGTCTGGGAAGATTCCACATGTCTCGCAGCAACTAAGACTAGGTGCCACAACGACTGAGCCTGCACTTCAGAGTCTGAGCTCTGCAACAAGAGAAGCCACAACAATGAGAGGCCCAGGCACCACAGCTAGAGAGTGGTCCCCAGTCACCACAACTAGAGAAAGCCCTTGCACAGCAACAAAGATCCAGTGCAACCAGAAATAAATAAAATTATTTAAAAAAAGGAAAAGTGAAATTGGAGAGTCACAGTTTATTTACATTTTTAGGACTTTTGATTTTTTTTTTTTTTGACTTTTGATTTTTTTTTGGTCACACTGCTCTCCAGAAAGATAGTACTAATTCTACAGTTTACTCCTGCTAACCATGTATGAAAGAGTTTCTCTTTTTTAATCTTTGTTGATCTGATAGGCAAAAAATATCCTATCATTTTTTTAATTTACATTACCCTCAAATATTAATGAGAGTAAAATTTTCAATTAGTCATTTGTATTTGATGAATTGCTTTTGCTTTGTCTGTTTTTAACTGAGGTATTTTAATAATAATGACACCTGCAACAAAATGCACTTAATGAGCTCTGTGCTTGCTGTTATTTTAAGTGCTTTACATAGATCAATTCATTTAATGCTCATCAGCCTACTCAGGGGTAGATACTGTGATCCCCATTTACAGATGAATAAATCAAGGTGAAGATAAGTACAGTAACCTGCCCAGAGTTACACAGCTAGTGAAGTGGTAGAGCTGATCTTCAACCCCAGGCAATTAGAGCCTTCACTCCTTGCCATCCAGTACTCACTCACCTGTCTTTCCACTAACTAGGCTATAAGCACTTTGAGGGCAGTGAACTATGTCATGGAGAAATTTAGAATCTGTAATTATTTTGTCAAACTCCTGTGAAATATACTTTTGGCTACTCTTGTGAGTAAGATGTTTATCATGTGTCTAACTTGTTACTGCCAGTGTATGGGAAGCTCTTGATTTTGGTATGCATGCATGCTAAGTCACTTCAGTCATGCGACTCTTTGCAAACCTAGAGACTGTGTAACCTGCCAGGCTCCTCTGTCCATGGGATTCTCCAGGCAAGAATACTGAAGTGGGTTGCCATGCCCTTCTCCAGATTTTGGTATCAGTTCAGTTCAGTTCAGTCACTCAGTCATGTCCAGCTCTGTGACCCCATGAATCGCAGCACGCCAGGCCTCCCTGTCCATCACAAACTCCCAGAGTCCTAGATAGCATATTAAAAAGCAGAGACATTACTTTGCCAACAAAGGTCCGTCTGGTCAAGGCTATGGTTTTTCCAGTGGTCATGTATTGATGTGAGATTTTGATATAATTAGTATCAAATTGCTGTCCTTAATGAGTTCCTATTAGTGATGATAGTTGTTTACCTGTTGGTTTCTGGAAAATTAATTATATCACTTGAAAAGTGATGATAAATTTATTTCCTATCAAATGTTTATACCATTGTCTTTTTCTTATTAAATTACCTACAACTTCAAGAGCAACAATGAATAATAGTAAAGCTAGCAGCTGTGGATTTTCATTTTATTATAGTAAAATTATTGTTTTACTATAGTTAAACTCCCCCAGCAGAGCATTTTCCAACTGTCTTGAAGAAGAGATAGTGATAAATATTCTCTGAAAAAAGTGTTCCATGATCTGATAAGTTTGAAAATGCTGCATACTGTATTTTTTTTATTTGAAGACCCTTGAATGTAAGATGTTCAGTCAACTTTGTAATAACTTTTTTGGTGGGAAAAGAAATTTTGCCACATGAAAACTTCCCTAGTTGTAAGATACACTCAGATCTCAGAAAATGTTACAGTTGGAGTAGGGAGGCAGTAGTGAGTAATGTCTTACAATATAATGTATCTCTCTTAGTAACTCATCCTATAAATTTGCATATTAAAAAATCCTGAAATAAAGATTTGTATTGAACTTTATGTAACTTAAATTTTCCCCAGTTTATTTGACCAGTGAACTCTTTTCAGGGGAATGCCATTAGTATTTCATATAGAATCCATTTCTAGAAAAAGCTGCTCTAGTAAATAATGAACTATTGATTATTAATTTCAGATAAAAATTTTTATTTTAATAGCATATCATATTCTTAGTTTATTAAGTTATTTTTATTAGGAGCTATAATTGATTTGTAATATAGGTTTTTTTAAATTATTTTTATTTATTCATTTAATTTTTGGCCTTGCCACACAGCTTGCAGGAGTTCACCAACCAGGAATTGAACCCGGGCCACAGCAGTGAAAGTACTGAATCCTAACCACTAGACCACCAGGCAGCTCCCTGGAATTGAATTTTTTAAATACCTTTTTACCATCTTTTGAGAAACCTCTAAAGATAAACTCTACTGACCCAAGTGCAATGAAATTTAAGTATAGTTGGTGTACAATATGAATTTTAGGAATCAATTTCTAATATTGAAATAATCTTACATTTCTGGAATAAATCCTATGTGGTCTTTTTTCTTTTAATATATATGTAGACTCTATCTGCTAATACTTTATTTAGGATTTTTTATTATCTATTCATAAGTATTAATTGCCTACAATTTCTTTTTTGGAGGCTATCTTTTTTGGGTCTTGGTAATAGTTATATAAAAACTTATTTGTAGGAGAAGGAAATGGCAACCCACTCCAGTATTCTTGCCTGGAAAAGTCCATGGACAGAGGAGCCTGGCGGGCTTAAGTCCATGGGATTACATGACTGAGCATGTGTGCACGAGGGTGGAGGGAGATGGGTTGGTAGCAATAAAGTGGTAGAACTAAAAAAAAAAGAAAGAAAGAAAATAATTTGTATGTTTTGAACTATTTTCCACTTTTGTCTGTTAAACATTCCGAACTCTTTAAAAACTTTTTCTAACAGTTTCTTGGAACTTTTGAATTTTTATAACTTTTGGAATTATCAGTTAATTTTTAAAATTCATGTTTGATAATAGGAACATTTAAGGTTCTTATTATTAATACCTAAATAGCCTATAATCATAGTTTAGTTTCTGTGTTCCCAATACTTTGTATTTAAAATTTCTATTTGGTTGAGGCTTTTGATTTTTATATTCTTTTTTTTTTTTATATTCTTAAGTATCCATTCCTACTTTTATTTTTTTGAGTTCAGAAGATGTGCCTTTTCGATTTTTTTAAGGGAATTTAAAAATAGTTTCTCACTAACCTAATTCATGATATGAATTTGTGCTAGCAAATGTGTTATTATTTATCCAATATAAAATCTTGTATAGCTTTAAGATTTATAAAACTTAGATAAGCAGAGCTGTAATACAATTTCCTACTACAGTTTTGTTTCTCTAAATGCCTTCTGATACTGCAAAAGCCTTTAAGTATTGTAATGCAATGTTTTTTTGGTACATTAAAGCTTTTGACAGATGTCAATGTAAATATATTATCTTAATCCATTTGGACTGCTGTAATAGAATACTGTAAACTGGGTGACTTATAAACAATAGAGATTTATTTCTCACAGTTCTGCAGGGTGGGAAGTCCAAGATTCCTACAGATTCAATGTCTGATGAGGGCCTGCATCCTGGTTCAAAGATAGCCATCAGCAGCCTTCTCTTTGTGTCGTCACATTTCAGAAAGGGCATAGATGTCTCTGGGGTCTTAAATGAGGGCATTCAATCTCACTCATCAGGGCTCTTCCCTCATGACCTAATCACCTTCCAAAGGCCCTGCCTCCAAGTACTGTCACATTGGGGATTAGGTTTTCAATTTATGAATTTGGGGAGGATACAATAATATTAGGGAGAAATTTTAGAGAATATAGATTCAGCCTATATTAACAGTTCATCAATTTAAAAATAACATTTGCCCTTAATTTGTCTTTATTCAATATTACAACAGTGACACCAGCTTTCTTTTGTTTTACATTTTTCTAATTATTGCCATCCTTTTAACTTTTTTGTGACACTTTGTTCTTATTGAATCTTATTAGTATTATATTGTTTTTATTTTTCTCTGAGTTTAATATATCCCCTTTACTGTAATTAATATAGTTAGTTTTCTGTCATCTTGGTTTTTTATTATTTATTATTTTTGGCTGTGCTGGGTCTTCTTTGCGGCGCAGGCTTTTCTCTAGTTGTGGCAAGCAGGGGCTACTCTCCAGTTCCCCTGTGCAGACTTCTCATTGCAGTGGCTTCTCTTGTTGCAGAACATGGGCACTAGGGTACACAGGCTTCAGTAGTTGCGGCTGTCTGGCTTAGAGCACAGGCTCAATAGTTATGGCTCATGGGCTTTGTTGGTCCTCAGCACATGGGATCTTCTCAGATCAGGGACTGAACCCGTGTTTCCAGCATTGGCAGGTAGAATCTTTACCACTGAGCCACCAGGAAAGCCCCCTGTCTTTTTGTTTTTTCTGTTTTTTGCTAAATGGACTATGTTTTCTGTTTATTGTCTCCATGTTTTTGAGGTGATACCATATGCTTGTTTTTAATTCTGCTAGTACTTTATATTTATTCAAGAGCATTCTTTAACCTGAGTTTTTCACATTTAAATCTTTAATATTCTGGACTTTCTCTTGATGTAAATTATGAAGTAAGATTCTGTCATCTTTTAGTTTCTTCCAGATAATTATGTAGTTGATGCACCCCATTTGTTATAAGAAACACTTACTTGTATTTCTTACACTAATTGAAAATACCATTTTGGCCTTATCTTAAATTTGTCTTCTTTTTGTATCCATTTTGGATCTTTCTTTTTTGTTCTTTTCATCTGTCTAGATATATGCCAGTACAACACTCTTGTGGTTATTATGGATTTGTAATATATGTTAGAACCATGTGGATTTTAATTGTTTCTTTCTAGTTTTCTTGAAACTTGACCTTTTCTTGCTAGTCTCCCTTTTCATCTCATCCAGCTGTCTTTTCCTCTTAGCCTGGCCTCTGCTTATGATTCCTTTGGCCCTCTTTTCATAAAGGCTGGGTCTTATTTTATTTGAGAATGCCAGACAGTTCTGGATAGATAAAGCAGTAATCACTTTTCCCTTCCCTTGATTCTTCTTGTTGCCCCCCCCCCCCTTTTTTTCTTCTCATATAGGTTTTTTTTTTTAACTTCTTTGTGCTTTTAAAATTTGTGAAAATTTATTTTGGAATTATACTAATCAATTCTTTTTTCTTTTCTTTTTTCTCTTCAGGCAACACTTCCCCAGATCAAAAGGAGCCAACACCTTTCATCATCGAGTGGATCCCAGATATTCTGCCCCAGTCCAAGATAGGTGAACTTCGAATCAAGTTTGAGTACGGGCATCACCGCAACGGGCATGTGGCAGAGTACCAGGACCAGCGGCCGCCCTTGGACCAGCCCTTGGAACTGGCGCCTCTGACCACCATCACTTTCCCTTGAAGCAAAACAAGAGTCTTGCTGCTAAATTTGCACATCCCCACCCTTTGACAACTTTAAATACTAGTTAGACACTTAGATGGCTCTGTTCCTTAGTGAACTACTCTTAGCTAAGATGCAGCTTCTCAGTGCATTCAAGTGAATTCTTTTGAAGAAAAACTCTTCTTGTAAATAGCCCTTTTGGTGCTGCTGTGTATAGCCTTCACTTAATGTGGATGATATTCCTGGGTAGAGTTTTTAAAGAAACAAAAAGAAAACCAGCTCACTTACCTCCCTGAAGGACTCACCTTTAGAGTTTGTTTCGACCTTTTCCTAATTCTCTAAGAAGTCAGCAGCACTCCACCTTATACTAACATGTTGGAAAATTAATACCTTGGTTAGGGCAAAATGTTGAAGATCATCCTGACAGAGTTCCAATCATATCCTTTTATTCTCTTCTCAAATAATGCACAGTGTCACTAGTTTTTATAAATTATATCTTCTGTTGGTCTAATTATAAAATTATAAACCTTTTGGGAGATTTAGGTGATAGTGAACCAGGAAAAAGAGATTCAGGTGTCAAGGCAATATTGATTGACGTTTCAAACTAATGCTTGTAATTGCTTGTTCACTTGATTTTTATTTCCTCCTTTACTCTCCAAAAAGCTTAACAGGTGATAAAACTCAATTTCTATTTTTTAATTCATTGATTACAGAATGGAGATACTGTAAGTCACAGAATAGAAGCCTGCCTTTAAGGAGAAAAGAAGAGAATGGAACATTTCCTATTTGACTATTACATCTCAGGCATTTTCATTTCCAATCTCACTTAATCATTTTTCTTATTTAGTCCTCATCATTATTTGAATTTAGCCACCATTCCTTCTTTTATAAAGTTAAACAGTCTCTCTGAGATTAAGTATCTTACTGGAAATAGCATTAAAAATGTTTCATTTCATTCCAAAGTGCATGTTCTTTCCACTTTATCATATTGCTTTATAAATTCTTCATAATTCATTATCTTTGGAAGACAAGAAAAGTGTATAGGTAGGCAGTTTTGACTGCCCATGACAAAAAGCCAACTCTAACCAGCTCAGGCAAAAATAGGAATGAATGACTGGTTCATGGACACTAAAACAGGGCTAGACAGCTATCCTCCGGTGGAGCAGGGCTATGGTTAGGCCTCAGAACCCCTGCAGCCAGGGTCCATCTGACCCATCTCTACCTCTCCTGAGGCTTCATTACTATCAACACAGAGCAGCTCCTTCTGGTAGGATATCTGGCTCCTAACACATCCTGGACAGCAAAGAGATCAAATCAATCAACCCTAAAGGAAATCAATCCTGAATATTAATTGGAAGTACTGGTGCTGAAAGCTGGAGCTCCAATACTTTGACTACCTGATGTGAAGAACTGACTCATTGGAAAAGACCCTGATGCTGGGAAAGACTGAAGGCAAAAGGAGAAGGGGTTGGCAAAGGATTAGATGCTAAGATAGCATCACCACCTCAATGGACATGAATTTGAGCAAACTCCAGGAGATGGTGAAGGACAGGGGAGCCTGGCGTGCTGCAGCCTATGGGGTCACAAAGGGTCGGAAAAGACTTAGTGACTGAACAACAATAATAAATGCACCTGAAGCTATGGCTTTCACTTCCGCTCTAGAACAGGACTGACTCCTCTGCTCAACTCGAACGTACAAAGTCCAAAATCCCCAAACAAAGGTCTCATGGACCTAATTGAGGTGGGAGACAGGTCTGTGAGCATTTTTGGTAAAAGGACCTGTGCCCCTACATGAAGGAGATGGGTAGACAAATTAAGGGTTGTTTGTCCTCTACAACTGAGGGGCTGGCTTGTGTGGAGAGTTCTCAAGTGCTTCAGACAATGGGGAAGATCCTTGAGGAGAACCCAGAGGTCCAGGGAGAATTAGACTTTGTGCTGGGATTTAAAGGAGAGGAAAAGGGGAATTCCCTGGTGTTCATGCTTCCATTGCAGGGGACACGGGTTTGATTCCTGGTCGGGGAACTAAGATCCTGCAAAGCCTGCCACGTGGACAAAATAAAAAAGGATAGGAAGGGCTTGGATAAGTATACAGAAGAGGAGACATTAAAACTAGGTGAGGCAGAGTGCCTGCCTGAAAAGTAAAAATACCCATAGAAACACAGTGGCTGGCCTATTCTAAGTCCTTCAGTCTTTGAGGACATCAGTCACAGTTTTTTTATCAAGCTAAACCTGTGAGAGGCAAATCCTGGCTCAGTCTAGCAGTACTTGACTCCAACCTTGGAGGCCATTAGAACCACGTGGGCCATAAAATACATAGCCAGGGCAAATTATTTACCCAAAGAGGCGCCCCCCCCCCTTCCAGTGCTGGGGTGTTCACCCAGGACCCCCTGGCCCATCAACACAGTCCATCAAAATCTGGCATGGGTTCAGAGTTACATTGACACCCTCTCTACCAGGTTGAGCACAGTCCTAAGTACCAGTAGGGTTGTTGCACCCACTCCCAGCATCCAAATACCTTTGGGACACCATCAGCAGTGACCTCATTTCAGACGTGCCCCTCACTACAAGAGTAGAATGGGCCTAGATACTCCCATCAGTCCAGTGCTCTTCAAACCCTGCACCCACCCATACACACTCCCTCCTGTACCATCTGCTGCACACCTCCTCCATTACTTGTTGGACTCTCCCAGCTCTTTTGAGGGCTGCCCATCTGCTGCCTTTGCATGCTGCAGCCACTGTTTGTATTCTGGAGTGGGCAGTGCAAAACCTTCCCATGTCCACACAGCCTTGCTGCCTACTGCACAGACTGACCATCCTCAGACTTGAGTGTATACTGATGGGCATCCTAAATCCTCCTTCAGGCAACACTGCCAGGCCCCTAACACAGTGGGCATGGTGAGAACTACTTGCTACTCCTACACCCAGGACACTGTGGTTCACATCTGCCTCTACCAAAATTGCTAGCATCTCAACAGCTTGCTACTATTCAGAGGCATGAGAGGCCACTCAGAGACCTTCAGAAAATCCGACTCTAAGAACCACCCGCCTAAGGGAAGTTCTGTAGGCCTGCCATCTGGTTCTCTCAAGGTACCAAAGGTCATCAGCTCTGTGACTTTCTGGGGGAAGGTCCCCCTCTTCTCTCACTGATTCCTGTTCTGTCTGGTCAGCCAATCACTTCCTTTTCCCTCCAGCCCACATGTCCATACACAGGCATTCACACCAGCCCCCATGCCGGGCCACTTACAGAATGCAACCTGTATATATCATCCCAGAGGAACTCCTCTATCACTACCAGGTCTCCTATGTCAGAAACAGGCCAAGATGTGCCCTCCACTAAAACTCAGGGAACTCCTGCTTTATCCACTGAAGGTGAGGGAATGAATGGGCAGGGGCTGCCCTCCTCCAGCCCTTTGAATGAATGGACTCTCTCAGCCAAAAGTCACAGACAACACAGAAAAGTCAGTCAGAGTACAGCCCTGTGTCTATTTTGTCGGTGAATTTCCCAAGATGAACCTGCTTAACTCAACATAGTCCCCCCACCTTTTTTAAAAATCTTATAGATTCTGATTTCCTACTTTTCTTCTGGTCCATGTCGTGATATTTCCTGGCATTCCTTATTTGATCCTCTTTTTAAACGTCCTTACAGGGAGTTCCCTGGTGGTCTAGTGGTTAGGATTCCGGGCTTTCACTGCTGTGGCCCAGGTTCAATCCCTGTTCAGGAAACAGATCCCACAAGTCATGTGGCCCAGGTAAACAAAAAAACAAAACCTCCAGCCTGCCTGCCCTCCCACAACCAGGCTCCCTTCACATCTTTCTACCATCCCACCTATCTCAACAAGAAAGGGCGGGAGGACATGTTTACACTAGTGTTTTAATGTGCACAGACATCACCCACGGATATAGTCAGACCATATAGTCAGAAATTCCAGGGTGGAGTCCAAGAGCCTGCAATTTTATCATCCGGCTGGATAAAGCAAGTTGCTGGACTGAAGAAATGCTGCCAGAGTGCAGGCTGCACTTCGAATTGCAGGATCTAATACCAGCGCTGGTGCAGACCCTCACCTTTCAATGCTAATGGGAGAGGGCAGTGCTTCTGGTCGGTAACAAGCACATAGCTAGGTGGCTCAAGGCATATTATCAGTGGGAGCTGTTTTATGGAACACTACTGCAAAGCTGATCCTACAGATGAAGCCTTGCTCCTGGGAACTAGTCACCATCTGACGGTTATAGAATACAAAGCCGGTTTGCCACCATCTATTTTCCCTGCAATTTTTCACCCTCTCCCCAGAACACCATCTTAAGGTTCAGAGTTTAACTGCTGGGTTCACATCCCTTACTCCATTACCCGCTTATGAGCCCTGTAACCTTAGCCAAGTTTTTAAAATCTCTGAGCCCAGTTTCCTCCTGTGGATGATGTGCATAGTAAATGAGATAGTCTTGTTAAACGCTCATTAAATACTATTACCCTTAACCTGTTTCTCCTCTACCGTGTTTTTCTAACTTAGTTTTGGTGCTTTTCGTCCCTCAACAGCTTTTGTACCTAAAACCATTGCCATACAGGGAGTTCACAACCTGATTAAAGTAAAAGAAAGGCCAGAAGTAAATATGAAAAGGGATATTGCTATCCCTTTCCTTCATATATTTTCCTTTGCTTTTTCCCCCCAAATTTTCTATAACCAACAATGTAACTTACATTGTTAAGTTCGAGAAAAGGCAAGGTTGTAACCTCAAATGAAAGGGGAATAAGCTACCACACTGTACTGATAAAAGAAGCAAAAGGAAGACACGCCGGCGCCGAGGGCGGAGGCTGGTCACGCGGCCACCGCCCCCTCGGTTCCGCAAGCTGACGTCAGTCACGTTCTCCTCTCGCCGGCTCCGCCGCTTCCGGCCATCTTGGGGCTTTTCTTCCACCAGGCGGCGCCGCAGGACGTTCTGTTGCCGACGTCTCTTGCGCAGCCGCGTCAAAGCCCCGGACACGTCACCACCTTCGCGTCCTTTCTGGAGAGCGCGGGAAGGCGAGAGCTGGAGGACGGTGACGTCACCGGGGTTCCCCGCGTGGCTCTCGGGGGCAAGGGAGGAGCCGGGGACGTGGCGCGCGCCGGGTGGGGGCCGTGGGTGGTGCCGGTCGGTCCTGCCGGGACTGACCGGGCCGCGCCCGCCGCCGACGCTGCCTCGTGACCCATTGTGGGGCCGGGCCGGCTGCCCGAGCTGCGGCAAAGGTGCTGAGGAGGCGGGCTCGGAGGGGAGGGGTGCTGGCGGCCCGGCGCGAATCTCTCCTGAGGTCTTTAACCGCCCAGGCGTGCCCCAGGTACCTTCACATCCTCTGTAAGGCCGGGCACCGACTTCCTGACACCCTCGTGCGGTTGGGGCCGATCCTGGACTCTGGCCGGCTGATCCGCCGGGGCTTCGGGGCACGTGGGGCCTAACTGCACCCAGAGCCGCCGCGCCAGACCCCGGGCCCCTCCCCGCCCAAGCCTCGCCCTGGCTGTCCTGCCTGGTGTGGAAGGAGAAGGGAGCCTGGCCTCTGGCTGGCCTGTCTGCCTTGAGCGAGTCGTTCAAATCTCCTTTCCAAAACACTGTCCACTCCAGAGACTCACTAGTCTGTGCCTAGCAGCCTAGTAGTAGTCAGCCAGTCAAGATGTAAAAAGTTGCTTTTCCACTTTTTCCCACCGGGTTAGAGTCACCCTAACCCTTAGAGCCACGTTGCAGGGACGTTAATCTCTGGGTAGTTCTTTAAAGGCTTTGTGTGGTTCCCAGTACTGAGTTCTAATGGAGAGAGACTTCCCTTTTCCTAGCATGAGCTCCACAGCCTACCCAGTGAGTGGCTTTAGAAGAAGAAGGCTCATCTATTATCTGATGAGTTGAATGTGGGGCCTGATGAGAATTTACGGAAGGGTGGTTAGGGGAATTTTCTCTGGGCCCCAGCACCTGTGATACTGCGAGGCCACAGGATTTCCTGCTGGGAGCCTTGTCTAGGGCACACTGCCTTGTGGCACCGTGCAGTTGTCTTTCTGTTCTAGCTGCTCCTTCCTAGAATTTTTCATCTCATGTTACAGTGCTGTGGCCATTTCCTGGGATGGCATGAGCGAGCCATGGGGACAAGCCACTCCAGTAGCTTATAGGAAGCTGATCTAACAGAGTAAACAGTGCAGGACTATCTCCTGGAAGGAAGAAAACGAATGTATCCTGGAGTGCTTATATAGCATGTAGCAGGGACTGTGTTTCACACAAGTTAGTTCATTAGATTCCCACAGCCGGTCCTGTGAGCTCGGTTTGAATTATCCTTTTATAGAGAGGAGGAAACTTCTGGTTAAACAGCATAAATGGTGTGCTTCATCACTTCTTATAGCAAGAATGTGATAGAGCAAGTGATTTCAGAGGCCCTACTGAAGTTCCATTGCAGCACTCAGGCAGGAAAGAGGCAGTAGGAGTCAACCCTTTTCTCGAATATGAAGTGCTCGGGACCAGAGAGTAAGAGTGAAGGCATATTACACTAAAACCTTCCTCTCCGCATCCCAGTCTCTTGGCTACACCTGCCATGTGTATAAGTCAAAAAAGCAGGTTAAGTGATGGAGCGCTGAAGGGCAGCCTTTGAGATCTTAGAAGTCCCCAAAGACAAAGAAGGATCACCACTCCCAATACACACTTCGCTTTGGTCATGGATGGGTTAATGGAAAGACTGGTGTATCAGACTGGGGCCTTTTTTTAGCACCATCTGGCAGAAGCCACCTCTCCCGCACCTGCTCCATGTACAAACCATTGCTCATTTGCCAGTCAGCAGTGTGAAAGGCAGAAATGTGGTGTGTGTGTAAGTTAGGTTTACTGCTATCTCAGAGAGGTGTTTGGAGAAGGAAATGGCAACCCACTCCAGTGTTCTTGCCTGGAGAATCCCAGGGACAGAAGAGCCTGGTGGGCTGCCGTCTATGGGGTGGCACAGAGTCGGACACGACTGAAGTGACTTAGCTGCTGCTGGTGCAGAGAGGTGTTCTCTGAACTTCATCCTGAGAATGACAACCCACTGCTAGTTTATGGAAGTGAAAGAGACCTGAGTAAGGCAACAAAGGCATAAGTCCTCTCTCCATTTCCGTTTCCTTCCTTTTTGTAAAATCTTGAACTTGGCTAGAGCAGAAGATAAACACATTCCCGGGATAAGGCAAACTAATAAGGGCCCAGGTGTTTCGGAGTCGTTCCTCAAAGCCCAGGACTTTGTAGGTAAATATTCCCTGGTTTTGAACAAGATAGGTAGCTGTTGTGTTTCGGATTGAGAGAGCAGATGAGCCTTTGTTAGTTGACCCTGGGCCACTTTAAATGGAAGGTGTTTTTTTCCTTCCTCTTTGCTGCCAAAGCAATTCTTTCTGTCCTGCCTTAGGACCTTAGTTTGAAACCTACAAGGCACCTGGTCCCCCAGGTGCTTATTTGGAGAAATTTCTTCTATTTTGCCAGTGCAGTTTACACACCACAGTGACAGGAAATAAGTCTGCTTTCATACCAGTAAAATCCACATGTAATGGATGATGCGCTCTCCATGAGAGTAAACCTAGAAAGTGTCTGTAAATTTGTTGCCCAAATGATTAAAGACATTCCAAGCCCTAATCAGACGTCTGGGAGCAGTCTCAGGAAGAAAAGGCTGGAACGTGGTTGTAATTTAGGTTAAGTGATAAAGCAGTTTAGAGTCTAAACTGAGCAGAAGCGGTTTGGCCATCCTTGGAAGTAGAGCACTGGCCCTGGTACTACCTAAAGAAGGGCAGGCCTTAACTGAGGGAACTTGAGCACTGTGATGGCCTTGATCAGACTGCTCCTGTAGCAGGGGGGGGGCCCTGCCATAAAGAGAGATGGGACTTTAGGTTGATTACTTTTGTTCTCAGTTTCTGTTAACCAAGCACTCTTCAGCCCTTGAGAAAAAGATCAGCCAGTCAGGCCAACTCAAGCATTCTAGTCCATCAGAATGCCCACAGTTCCTTGGTATGAATCATTACATTGGCATTTGGTTTGTATGCCCTGCAACCTCTGTGTGAACTTGGTTAATAGGTGTTTTAGAGGTGGATCCCTTCACATGGGACGGCTTAAACCTGTAAGGCCCAGATTTGGGTCTTGTTAAATCAGCAAGAAATTAAGTTGGGGAGGAGGGGCAGGAAGCCAGCTTTGCCAAGGAAATACTACCCTTGTCTTATTGTTGACCTTCCTATTGCAATCACGTTCAGGAAAATTATCAGCACAAGGCAGAAAGTGTTAAATTCTAGATGAGGGATACAGGCATCAAGTGCTATGGATTCCAAGGTGGGGGGAGATTGCTGTGAGAGGTTAAAGAAAAGATGGTGTCACAGAAGAGCTGGGTAGGATTTGCCAAATGGATAGGATTTCAATAGATGGAGATGTTGGAGATGGAGAAGAAATATCCTCTGCTATTTCAGTGAAGTCCCTCTAGAGCTGATGTAAAATGTATGGTCATCTGATCTCTTAACTGTTAAGCCAAAGAAAAAAAATACTGTTGTGGCAGGAGAGGGAGTGGTAGGCCCCAGAGAAAAGAAAAGAAAATGAACTGTTTAGTCAGCAGCTTGTTTATTTAACATGTCCTGAGTTTTTAGTATGTGCCAGGCGCTGAGCTGTGTCTGGGGGATATATAAGTGAACAAAACAAACAAAAGCCCTACCTTTCTGTCTAGTGAGGAGAAAGAAAGACTATGGAAGGAGGGTGGGAAAGAAGGGTTGGATGAAGGGCTATATAGTATGTCAGATGTGCTGTGGAGAAAATTAAAACAAGGAGTGGGGAGGTTGGAGGATGTACTGAGGGTTTTTTTTTTCTTAAAAATTTTTTTCTCTTATTTTCTTTTTTTAAATATTTAATGAATTATGTGCAAGTTAATATAAAGGTAAAATATATGTGCAAGCTAAAGACCCAGATCTGGGCCTTTGATCATTTTTTGTGAGAAGGGGGAGCTGACCAGGTTGTGACCCAGAAGATAAAATTTGTCTGAATATGACTCACTGCCTGGGGAAAAGTAAGCCATGGTGTATGAATGGAGCACTTCTGAAAGCAAGAAAAACCAGGTGCAATGATAGAGGAAAACAGAATTGTACCCTAAACCTCTAAATATGAATATTATGGGTCTAAGAAAATAGGTGTTGACCTTGTGAGATGTGATAGACCTAAGCGGGGAAGAGGAAAAAGCTAGAGAAACACCTCCACTCCTTTTCCTGCACGGGGGAGTGGGGGCCTGGGGGAGCCAGAGGGAAGGAAGTCAGGCCTTGATACAGGGTGACTGTGGAATCTGCAGAGACCACGTGTTTCCTCGAGAGGTTCGCTGTTCACAGATGTGCCTGTGAAGCTGGAGATACGAAGTTCAGGAGGGACCTCAACCTGCTCAGCTTGTGTGTCACAGCACTGTTTTTTCCTTTTCTTTTTTATTAAAAATTGGGAAAAAAATAAAAATTGGGGTATAGTTACTTTATAATGTTGTGTTGGTTTCTGCTGTACAACGAAGTATGGTCTGTTGTATGTCTATGTGTATACATATGTCCTCTCCTGTTTGGACCTCCCACCCCTTCCACCTCTCTAGGTCACCACAGAGCACGAGATGAGCTCCCTGTGCTATAGACAGCAGGTTCCCACCAGCTGTGTGTTTTACACATGGTAGTGTATATTTGATGGCAGTTATCTCAACTGAAAGGTCTGGTCTTGACCAACCCTGGAGTGAGAAATGGCAACCCATGCCAGGATTCTTGCCTGGAAAATTGCATGGACAGAGGAGCCTGGCGGGCTGCAGTCCATGGGGTCACAAAGAATCAGGCATGACTGAACGACTGAGCACAGTGTATATATGTCAATCCCAGTATTCCAATTCCCCCCATCCCCATCTCCCTGCCTCCTGTCCACATGTCCATTCTCTACATCTGTGTCTCTATTCCTGCCCTGCAGGTAGGCTCATCTTTACCATATTCTGATCCCATATATATGCATTAGTAGATGATACTTGTTTTTCTCTTTCTGATTTACTTCACTCTGTATGATAGATTCTGTGTCCATCCATGTCTCTACAAATGATTCAGTTTTGTTCCTTTTTATGGCCAAGTAATATTCCATTGTAGATATGTACCACATCTTCTTTATCCATTCATCTTTTGATGGACTTTTAGGTTGCTCTGTGTCCTGGCTGTTGTAAATAGTGCTGCAGTGAACATTGGGGTACACATGTCTTTTTGCATTATTGTTTTCTCGGGGTATATGCCTAGTAGTAAGATTGCTAGGTCATATGGTAGTTCTATTTTTAGTTTTTCAAGAAACCTTTGTACTGTTCTCCATAGTGGCTGTACCAGCTTACATTCCCACCAACAGACAACACTGTTTTCTCACCAAGACTCAGAGCTATAAAGTTTATCAGACTACTTGGTGCCAGAGGTGAAACTGGGACAAAATATTGACACCATAAAAATGTTTTTATGACTTACAGAATAGTAGAAGTAGAAACTTGTGGTTGAGGTGAGAGCAAAGGTGGTGGTATGAATACTAGTGTTATTAGACAGTACCCCCAGAACATGGCTGAGAGATGTACAACAGGGCCTCAAAAGTCTACACTGACCTGTAACAACAGTCAAAGAGTCAGTGGTCATCTTTCTTCTCTTTGAAGCTGGGGAAACTGGCATGGCTGGTAGCTGAATTGGCTCAGCTTATACACTGGCTTTACCTGCCTCCTCCTCCCCCCTCTATTAATGATAAGGTTAGGGGGAATTTAAAGGACTTCCTAATGGGGTGGGGGGGTGGGAGTAGAGATCACACTGTGTTCTTGGCTCTCCCTCCCTGTTCTGTTCCTCTCTAGGTCTGTCCTTGGGCAAGTCTCTCTCCCTCTTGGAGTTCTGGCTTCCTTTCTGTGCACAAAGGACTTTAACTGATCTCTGTTGTTCCCTCTGACATTCTGTAAAGAGATTGGGGCCCCTTCATCTTAACCCAGCCTGTTCATTTGGACAGAGATTGGTCACTTAGAGATAGTTGGGTGTCATCCTTTTCTGAACAGTGTTTTCCTTTTTGCTTCCTCTGCCACAGAAGAGGCAGTGGGAATAAGTGCAAGAGAAGTTCGGTGGGGACCTGAGAAGTGGCATCTTGCCCAGACACAGTCATGGACAGTGGAGACCTCCAGCTTTATAGTCTCAGTCTGTGATTTTGAAGAGTCTTCAGGTTGGCCAATAGTTTCTGCATGTGGTCTGGCTTTGCCCATGAGACATGATAAACATCAAGCATACTGTTTGACCTAAAAATGGCAGCCCCCTCTCTCCTGTCTGAGGTAGTGATCCTGTGTGCAATCACTTCTTTCCACTCCCATTGGCCACTACCTTAGTTCTGCCCATCTTCATCTCTTCCCTCAATGACTGCAGGTCATTAAGGTCACCTGGTCTTCCTGCATGCACTTTAAGCCTCTTCAAGTCTTCCCCGAATATGCCTGTCTGCTATGCAGCCCTGGTCATGTTACTCCCCTGCTTAAAACCCATCGGTGGCACCTCACTGTCTTCAGATATTTATCGGCAACTAATATGTACCAGTGTCTCCAACCCCTGGGGGACACAAAGGGAGACCCAGCTCCTGCCTTAGCCTGACAACGAGGGCCTCGGTCACCGGATTCTAATTTCCCCATCCATCCTCATCTCTTCCACCCCACTTTTCCCACCCTCTATTCTCAATGCACACAGCCATGGCTTGTCTCTCTCCTCTGTCCCTTTGCCCATGATACTGTCACTGCCTGGATGTTCTTTCCTTCCCACTCCCCTGACCTGCTTCTGTTTACTCTCAGGTGGGCAGCTCAGGCATGACTCTTCCCTAACTCTCTGCGTGCCACCGTGTTTGAAACAAGGCAGGCACACAACAAGAAGGGCAGTCACACGCGACATCCACACAGTGCTTTACTGGACTTGATCTTCTTGGCTCTCCATCTCCAACTGTGAACTTCTCAAAGGCAGGGAACTGGGTCTTATTTGCCTTTGTGTTCTCAGACCCCCTAGCATAGTGCTTAAAACCTCAGAGGTATTCTATAAATGTTTGTTGAATGAGTAAATGAATAAATGAATTAACGGATGAGTGTTCTGGTCTGGAGCTTGCCATGACAAGCCTGGAGAACAGGGCCCTGACTTAGAGTCTCTTCTCCTTTTAATGGATCCTTCTTATCTTGCGGGCTTCCCTGGTGTCTCAGTGATAAAGAATCTGCCCACCAGTGCAGGAGATGCACCTTCTATCCCTGGGTTGGGAAGATCCCTGGGAGAAGAAAATGGCGACCCACTCCAGTATTCTTACGTGGGAAATCCCATGACAGAGGAGCCTGGGCGGGTTACAGTCCATGGGTTGCGAAAGAGTTGGACATTACTTACCAACTAAACAACTTTTATCTCGTGGTTCTCCCAGGGAGATGATTTATAGTGTTCAAGATATAGCCTTATACTGTTTTGCTGAACTGAACTGTTCAATGTGGGTGGCAAACCTATGGGACAGTGGGGAATTCACAGGTGATCTTCAGAATCACAAACGAAACAGCGCCTACCATCTTATATGGTAATGCTTATACCCCAAGTTTGTTAAATCTTGTTGTAAATTTGGTCCAAGGCTGTTTAAGACAGGGCTCTGGCAGTTCCCTGATGGTTCAGTGGTTGGGACTTCACACTTCCACTGCAAGAGGCACAGGTTTGATCCCTGGTTCATGGGAAATAGATGGAGAAACAGTAGAAACACTGGCTGACTTTATTTTTAGGGGCTCCAAAATCACTGCAGATGGTGATTGCAGCCATGAAATTAAAAGACGCTTACTCCTTGGAAGGAAAGTTATGACCAACCTAGACAGCATATTAAAAAAACAGAGACATTACTTTGCCAACAAAGGTCCGTCTAGTCAAGGCTATGGTTTTTCCAGTAGTAATATACAGATATAAGAGTTAGACTATAAAAGCTGAGCGCCAAAGAATTGATGCTTTTGAACTGTGGTGTTGGAGAAGACTCTTGAGAGTCCCTTGGACTGCAAGGAGATCCAACCAGTCCATCCTAAAGGTGATTAGTCCTGGGTGTTCATTGGAAGGACTGATGCTGAAGCTGAAATTCCAGTACTTTGGCCACCTCATGCAAAGAGCTGACTCATTGGAAAAGACCCTGATGCTGGGAAAGATTGAAGGCAGGAGACTGAAGGAAGGGGATGACAGGGGTGAGATGGTTGGATGGCATCACTGACTCAATGGACATGAGTTTGGGTAGGCTCCGGGAGTTGGTGATGGACAGGGAGGCCTGGCATGCTGTGGTTCATGGGCTCGCAAAGAGTCGGACACGACTGAGCAACTGAACTGAACTGCGGAACTAAGATCCCGGAAGCCACACAGCATTGCCAAAACAAAAAAGACCTTGTCTGCTCAGAATGTGTACATGGAGTCTTCCCCAGGCCCCATTCCTTGAATCAGTTCATGCCTCCTCTTTGTCTGGAAGAAAATCTACCAGTTATTAATGGAAATAGGTGATTTTCATACCTGCTAGTGAACTCCTTTGCAAACTGACCGATTTTCTGAGATTCTCAAGGACACAACCTGGCAGTCTCCCATCTGTCGACTAGCTCAGATTTTTCAGCGACAAAACCGTGTTTCAAGCCAGGATGTCCTGACAGGAAACCTGAGAAAGGCAACACTCCTTCCTGCCGCTGTGTTTTATATGGATCTGTGGAAGCCACATTGGTGCAGCAGCTTCTGGCTACTTCTTTCAGTCTGTGGTGTTCATTTACCCTCAACCTGGTTGGGGTTTTCCCTGAGAATAAGCCAGGGCAGATGAATCTCATGGTGTCATTCCTGGGGATGCTGTACATGTGTAATACACGTGGGCCTCCAGTCTCTGTGGTGCTGTCTGCTGTGTGTTCCCAGCACATTTAGCAGCACTCGCTCAATAACAGTGTTCCAGCCCAATACTCTGCGGGGGTGGGGCTGGTTATATGGTTCTAGACGCCTGATGCCTTGGCAAGCTCAACGCTGCTGAGAATGACTTGCTTTTTGACTCATGTTTGATTTGAGCAGAGCCTTTCATTGAACGCACCTGGCATACATCTCAAATTTCCTGCATATTAGCCAAGGAATTCTAGCTACTGAAAGCTGAATACTATGACACTGTTATAGCTAATTAACACCCTGAAAGGTTAGTGAATCTTGTGTGGATTACATTACCCAGAGTTTGAACTCTTGCTATGATCTTTATAATGTAAAAGCTATTTCTCAAAAGTCTTTAAAAAGGGAGAAGCTAGAGAAAACCATCCCTGTAAATCATATTTCTGAACACGGCTAACCATGAAAATGTTCACAACTTAGTGGTATAGTTGATACCTTGCAAATGGATTTAAAAGAACAAAATGAATGAGCCCAGACACATTTATGAGTTGAAGATGTCCTAACGGGGATTAGAAATTGAGGGCTGGAGCTGGGTCTCACATTTGTTTTTGTCCCCAGCACAGGGCCTCAGACAGCCATGGATACATATTAGGTGTCAATTGACAGTCACTGAATTACTAAATGAAAATTTACTGGGACTCTCTGCTCTGCTAAACTCGACACACAATTAGTCCTGCCCCATGGGATTCTTAGCACGACCAGATATTTTATGAGAGTTGTCACTCCGAGTTGATTGGATAGACAAAGTGAAACCAAGGGATTGTGTTTAAAACCAAATACATTTACTCAGCTAAATTTTTATAACTGAGATGTTCTACTTTGGATGAAGCTGGACAAAATGACTCCTAACTTGAGGTTTGTAGGTTTGGGAAAATATAGTTTGTTTTTTTTTTTTTTGGTTGTTTTTTTTTTTTTAAGACACTGAAATGAACCCAGCAGGCCAGCTGGCAGGAAGTCAGACTGCGGTCCTTGCCTCAGAGGATGACACAGGCCAAAGGAGAGAAGGAAAACAAGACAGCCAGAGCAAGTAAGTCATTTTGCAAAGCTTTGCAGAGCTTTCCAGGTTTTTCTGGAAAAAGGAAGAAAAGAAAGAGGAAAGGGCAGGAAGAGGATTGGTTAACAGCTGGCTACAGAAATGCTGATGAGTGGCTTTGTGTTGGTTTTGTTTTTCTAAGTTAGGAGTAAGGAAAGAGGGCGTGCTTGGCCTGGCCCTGCTTGTCTGATCTCTGTGCTGACGCTGTTGTTCCAGCCACTGGAGGAGTCCTCAGGCCTACTACCCAATGTGTCTCATTGAAAAGCGGATGCAGACTGCCTTCCAAAGATGTCTTAAGGCATGTGGAAGAGCAGAAAGGACAAAGTTTTGTTTTATTTTGCTTTTAAAATGTTTATGTGTATTTACTTTTTTGAATTGGTAATTCATATACATGGCTCAAAACTAGAATAGTATGAAAAGGTATATAACGAGAAGTCAGCGTGACTGAGCGACTGAACTGACTGAACGAAAAGTCTCTCTCCTGTTCCTGTACCCATCTGCCCGTTTCCCCCATCCTAAACAGAAAACTCTTGTTACTAGGTTTTGTTTATCCCACTAGTGATGTGTCTGTGCATGTGTGTGCATGCTCAGTCCCTCAGACATGTCTGACTCTTTGCAACCCCATGGACCATGGCCTGCCAGGATCCTTGGTCCATAGAATTTTCCAGGCAAGAATACTGGATACTGGAGTGACTTGCCATTTCCTACTCCAGGACATCTTCCCAACCCAGGGATTGAACCTGTGTCTCCTGCATCGGCAGGCAGATTCTTTACCACTGAGCCACCTGAGAAGCTTTTTATGCATATACAAGCTAAAATATATATTCTTCTTTACTCCATTCTAACAAATGGTGCCATGATGTACAGACCTTTTGCACCTTGTTGGGGTCCCCATCCTCCACCCCCACTTAACACTGTCCTGGAAACATTTCCTTCTACGTGTACAGAGAGCATTCTAAGTTTTATTTTTGTGGCTGCAGAGTTTTGTACTGTATTAATGTAGTGTAATTTATCTGGTTTCCCTGAAGGAGGTTTAGGTTATTTTCAGAGTTTTGGTATTATGAATAAGGGCATGGACCTTAAAAACAGATATGACTTCAAATCCTAGTCTGATGCTTGACTTTAGGCCTTCATTGCCTCATCTGTAAAGTGGGGATTATTTTATATTTTTATTATCTGTCTCATAACATTATTGTGAATGATTAAGTAATATATAAAGTACTTGAGAAATAGTAGGTACCCAGTGAAACCAATATATTATACCTTGCAATCAAGCATATTAGAATTTTATCTTGAAAAAGAAGATACTTTGATTACTCCTAATTAGAGTAATCACATAAATTTAAATACTTTTTTCAGAACCAATGTATATTTATTATTTTTAAAAATCCAGATAAGTAAAAAGGGGAAATACAGATAGCTTATAGTGGCGCTAGTGGTGAAGAACCTGCCTGCCAATTCAGGAGACATAAGAGACATGGTTTTGATCCCTGGGTTGGAAGGAAGAAGATCCACTGGAAGAGGGTGTGGCAACCCACTCCAGTATTCTTGCCTGGAGAATCCCCTGGGCAGAGGAGCCTGGCAGGCTACAGTCCATAGGGTCGCAAAGAGTTGGACATGTCTGAAGTGACTCAGCACATAATTGTACCACTGAAAAAAATTACTAATATGTTTTGATCTGTCTTTTGAGTTATTTCTCTAACCAAATGTGCATATAGTATAAAATTCTGAATGGAATGGTGCAGTACATTTTTATAACCTGCCTTCTTCAATTAACAGTGCTTGCAATCATCTCTCCATGTCATAAAATATTTTTCTCATTGTTTTTAATGACTACCTAGTATGTCATCATTTGGATTTACAATAATTTATAATTTATTAAAAATTATCTCGAATTTACTTATACATAAATATTTAATCTCTCTAGAATTAATGGTCATTCATGATATGAGTTAAGTAATCTAAATTATTATTATTTTTTTTTACAAATGGTTAATTAGCAACTTGCCTGACATCCTTTATTGAACAAGCCACACTTACCCCACCAGTTTGGAATGCTATCCTAATAATATTCTAAATCCTTATATAAGCATAGATAGAATTGATTTTAGATTTTATTCTATTCTGTAGATTGACTTCTCTGTTCTCATGTAGTAATCATAATTTCATTAAAGCACACTTAAATATCTACTGGTATAAGTCCTTCATTGCAGTTCTTTTTTTTTTTTTTTTCAAGAATGTTTTGGCCATTTTAATTTTCTTATTTTTCTTAAAATGTTAGAATAATTTTTACAGATTCTAGAAAAGTGGAATTGAATGAAAAATTGTATTTAATTTAAACATCCTTTTGGGGATGTTTTTGTTTCCTATGGCTGCTATAACAAATGACCAGACTTTATGGCTTAACAACAACAGAAATGAATTCTTGTAGTTCTGCAGGCCAGAAGTCTGAAATCTGTGTCACTGAGTCAAACTCAAGGTGTCAGCAATGCCACACTCCATTTGGAGGCGAGAATCCATTCATTGCCTCTTCTAGTTTCTGGTGGCTACTGGCCTTCCTTGATTTTGAAGGTACTTTGATTGCTCCTAATTAAATAGGAATGGGTGTGTGCTAAGTCTTGTCCAACTATTTGTCTCCAGGGATTGAACCCAGATCTCCCACATTGCGGGCAGATGCTTTACCGTCTGAGGGGACCATTTTTCAGTTTCCCATGGGGAAAATTGACATCTTTATAATTGGGATATTGTGATTTATTATAATACAAAAGTATATTTTGTCTTCATCCCATTTCTAAAACCCTTGGAATTTCTCAATGATAAGAGCAGGGCTTCCCTGGTGGCTCAGTGGTAAAGAATCCACCTGCCAGTGCAGGAGACATGGGTTTGACCCCTGGTCCGGGAGGCTCCCACATGCCACAGGACAGCTAAGCCTGTGCGCCACAGCTCTTGAGCCTGTGCTCTAGAGCCTGGGAGCCACAGCTGCTTTGCTGCCTGTGCAGCAGTGAAGCCTGTGAGCCGCGGAGCCCATGCTCTGCAACAAGGGAAGCCGCTGCAACGAGAAGGCTGTGCACCACAAGAAAAGAGTGCCCCCTGGTCACCACAGCTAGCAAAAAGTCTGTGCAGCAGTGAAGACCCAGCACAGCCAAAACTAAATTTAAAAAAAAAATTATTAAAAAGAAAAAACACCTTTAAGTAATAAGAGCAAAAAAGGTGTCTTGATATGCGTAACAGTCCCCTTTGAACCACACCGGAGTTTATGTTAATGAGGTGACTTCTGAAAAGCATCTAAAGATGAGGGCTGGTTGCCAGGGGAACAAACCATGTGATTAGAAGGTTGGAACTTTCAGTCCCAGAAGGGAAGAGGGGTTGGAGGTTAAATCAGTCACCAAAGACCAATGATTTAGTCAATCATACCTATGTAATGAAGCCTCCATAAAAAGTCCAAAAGGATGAGATTTGCAGAGCTTCCAGTTTTGTTAATCAGAATTTTCTACTTGCCAGGAGGGTGGCATATGCCATACTCCATGGGGACAAAAATTGCTGTGTTCTGGACCCTTCTAAACATGGTCCCATGCATCTCTCTCTCTTTTTCCTTTTTTTTTCTTGGTAGTAGAGCACTTTCATTTTATTATTATTATATATATTTTTAATTTTATCTATTTATTTTGGCCACACTGGGTCTTCATTGCTGTGCTCAGGCTTTCTCTAGCTGCAGTGGGCTCTGGCTCCTCTTTGTTGTGGTGCTCCAGCTTCTCATAGCGGCTTCTTTTATTGTGGAGCATGGGCTCTAGGTATTTGCAGTTCTGTAGTTTGGCACAAGGCCTAGTTGCTCCAAGGCAACTGGAATCTTCCTGGACTAGAGATCAAATCTGTGTCCCTTGCATTGGTAGGCAGATTCTTATTTACTGTACAACAGGGAAGTTCATGTTAATTCTGTTTTATGTTTTGGTTTTTTGGCCACAAGGCAGGTAAGATCTTAGCTCCCCACCCAGGAATTGAACCCATGCCCCTGCACTGGAAGGTGTAGTCATAACCACTGGGTCAACAGGGAAGTCCCTCCCATCTCTTCTTCTGGCTGTTTATTCCTGTCCTTTAAAATCTTTCATAATAAATTAGTAACCTAATAAGAAAATTGTTTTCCTGAGTTCTGTGACCCGCTGTAGTAAAGTAACTGAATCAAAGGAGCAGGTGATAAGAACCTCCAATTTATAGTTGGTCACTCAGAGGCATAGGTAAAAATCTGGACTTGGAATTGGTGTCTGAAGTGGGAGCAGCCTTGTGGAACTGAGCCCTTAAACTATGGGATCTAACACCACCTCCTAGAAGATAGTGTCAGAATTATTTGTTGTCGATGTCCACTGAGAATTAAAGAATTATTTGGTGGCATTCGAAGCACAGACATTGGAATAATCATTTTTCCATGCAAATCACAGTGTTCCTCTAAATATTCTTTTAAGTCTTTGGGTAATGTTTGAGAGTTTTCTTCACATAGGCTCTGGATGTTTTTGAGGGTTTTTTTTAAACCATTATATTTTCTAACTATGTTATTGGCATATAGAAAAATCTATCATTTTTTGTACATTTATTTTGTAGCTATTTTATAACTGGGATATACATAATTAACAATTTGTCTATTAATGCTAGGTGATTTTTCAGAAAATCTTCTAGTATTTTCAGGTAACATAGCATATCATCTGCAAATATTGATAGTTTTGTCTTCTTTCAGATATCTAGAGCTCTTATTTCTTGTCTTACTGCAGTGGCTAGAATTTATAGAAAAATATTTTAAGGTAATGAGCATTCTTTCCTTGTTTAGACTTTAAAGGAGTAACTCTAGAATTACTCCATTAAGTATGATCAAGGGACTTCCCTGGTGATCCATCAGTTAAGAATCTGCCTTCAAAGGCAGGGAATGAGGGTTTGATCCCTAATTGGGGAACTAAGATCCCACATGCTTCAGGGCAACAAAGCCTGCACACCCCAACTAGAAGCCTGAGTGACACAATGAAAACCCAGTGCAGCCAAAAATAATAATAATAAATAGAAAGTTTTTAAAAAAATATAATCAAACTATTGGTTTGAAAACTTCTACAAGATTCTGTGATCTTCTGATCATAAAGAGGTCTTCTATCAATGCCTTTGCTTCTAGATTTGAAATTAATTAGATCAGTGCTAAACAAGCAAACTGGTGGCACTAGTGGTAAAGAACCTTCCTGCTAGTGCAGGAGACATGAGATGCAGGTTTGATCCCTGCATTGGGAAGATGGCCTGCAGAAGGGCATGGCAACCCACTCCAGTATTCTGGCCTGGAGAATCTTTTGGACAGAGGAGCCTGGTGGGCTATAGTCCATAGGGTCACAAAGAGTTGGACGTGACTGAAGCGACTCAGCACACACGCAAACAAACACAACTGATTCACTCTTTCCTGCTTTGTTTTACCCTGCTTTCAAGCAAGAAGTGCCTGTTCTGTAACCTATACTTTGTTGTTATTTTAGTCATTAAGTCCTGTCTGACTCTTGCAGCTCAATGACTGTAGCCCTCCAGGCTCCCAGGCAAGAATACTGGAGTGAGTTGCCATTTCCTTCTCCAGGGAATCTTCCAGACCAAGCGATTGAGCCAGTGTCTCCTGCATTGGCAGACAGATTCTTTAGCACTGAGCCACAGGGCCTCATATATCACAAACACATAAAATAATAAATTATTTAAAGAACTCACAGGAATCTTTGTCACTGAGTATCTTGTATTCAGTGCCAGTCCAGTCCCACTCAGAACCCTAAATATCTACGCTTATTACTAACTGTATTCAAGCCTTTAGAAACTCTCTTCTCCATCTGTTAACCTGTGCTCTCAAAAGAAAAGGGGACTGCGACCAAATACAATGAAGTTTGTGGGTTGTGTGCCTCTATGTTGAAAGATTGCTTTGGCATTCAGGAAGGATATGAGGAACAGACCACTTTATTATTAAGAGAAAAAACAAATTAAGGACTTCCCTGGCAGTCCAGTGGTTCAGACTTTGTGCTTCCACTGTAGGGGGCAGGGATTCAATCCGTAGTCAGGGAACTAAGATCCTACATACCACAAAGTGCAGCCAAATACATAAATAAACATTGAAACTAATTTTTTTTTTAATTGTTGGATCCTTCTTCTTAGATGGCAGAGGTATTAGTTTCCTATTGCAGCTATAACTAATTACCACAAACTTAATGGCTCAAAATGACACAAGTTTATTATCTTCTAGCTCTGGAGGGCAGAAGTCCTAAAACTGAGGTGTTAGCAGGGAAGCTCTAAAAGAGAATCTGGTTTTTCCCCTTTTTCTAATTTCTAGAGGCCAAGTATATTTCTTGGCTATGTCCCTATCCTCCATCTTTAAAGCCAGTGACATAGCATCTTCCAATCTATCTTTCTCTCTCTGACCTTCCTGCCTTCTTCTCATATGAACCTTTGTGATTACACTGGCCCCACAAAGATAATCCCCCCCATTTCATGATCCTTACCATAATCATACCTGTAAACTCTCTCTTGCCATAAAAAGTAACATGTTCACAAGTTCTGGTGATGAGGATAAGGCCTTCTCTACCATCAATGTACCATAGTAGAGATACAACAGATTCCTGAAAAATAAAGTATGGTTTCCCAGTATGCAGATCATCAATTTTCTTTCTTCTTCTTGTTCATGGTTACAGATGTACTCATAGTTTACCAAATACTCACAGCATTACATATGACAGTTTAGGAAATGAACTTTTTAATATTAAAAGACTCATATTACTCTTAAATTTTCATAAATATATCTGTGATGTGCATAATTCTTTGTCAAGTCAATATATATATATATATATATATATATAATCCTAGAATTACAAATAGTTCTAGTTTTATAGAAATTAATGTCATTCTGTTTAAACTATTTGTTAAAAATTAAAGTCTGGATTCACTTTAATGTATTTAAATGTTTGATATTCATTAATTATGATCTATATTTTTCCTTTTAATTTAAAAAAAACTTTAAAATTATTTTTTTGGCCACATCGCACAGGATGTGGGATCTTAGTTCCCCGACCAGGGACTGAACCCTCACTCCCTGAAGTGGAAGCTCAGAGTTCTAACCACTAGGCTGCCAAAGAAGGCCTTTTCAGTGTCTTAGAAAAAATATTATTTGTGAAAACTTGAAAAATAATTTAAATTTTTTATATTTTACATTTGTTAAAATTTTTGAGTTATTCACATTTTATACACTTCAAATTCATTTTAATTTTTAATCCTTAGTTCAGCTGTGCTATGGAAATATAATGCAAGCTAAAAATATAACTAAACTTTTTGTCATATGTCTTAAAAAGTGAAATGTATAGGTGAGATCGATTTTTTTTAAGTATTTGTTTATGTTTAGCTCTGCTGGGTTTTGGTTGCTGCTTGTAGGCTTTTTCTAATTGTTGCAAGCAGAGGCTTCTCGTTGCAGTGGCTTCTCTTGTCGGGAAGCACTGGCTCTGGTTGCTCAGGCTTCAATAGTTTGGGCACACAGGCTTGGTTGCCCTGTGGCTTGTGGAATCTTCCTGGATCAAACCTGTGTCCCCTATAACCAGGGAAGTCTGGTGAAATTAATTTTAATAATATATTTTATTTACCAATGTATCAAAAATATTATAGCTTCAATATATAATAAATACATATTTCAATGAGAAACTGTGCATTTCTTTTTTTTTTTTTGCAACAAATATTCAAAATTCATGTGTATTTTACACTTACCACACATCATTAGCTGGAGAAAGGAAAGGCTACCCACTCCAGTATTCTGGCCTGGAGAATTCATTGGACTGTATAGCCCATGGGGTCACAAAGAGTCGGGCACAACTAAGTGACTTTCACACACACGTCATTAGAGGTTTTGCCAAAATGAGCACAAGAGAAATAATCTCATGGAATGTACGATAATTTAAGAATTATGTTTCTGAGGACTTCCTTGGTGGCTTAGTGGTAAAGAATCCACCTGCCAATTTGGGAGACATGGGTTCTACCCCTGGTCTAGAAAGATCCCATGTGCTGAGGAGCAACTAAGTCCGTGAGCCACAATTATAAGCTCACGTACCACAACTCCTGAAGCCAGTGTGCCCCAGAGCACATGGTCCACAACAAGAAAAACCACTGCAGTGCCCACGCATCATAACTAGGTAAAAGCCCATGCAACAACGAAAACTCAGAACAGTCAAAAAGAAATTTTTTAAAATTATTTTTAAAAAAAGAATTATGTTTCTGTTTATTTATATTGCTAGTCTTATCAAGGTATACCGCAATTTATGTAAAATTAATTAAATTCAGTTGACTTCAGTGAAACTTTCAGTTGTATAAAACCATAGTTCATATGTTGTGATTTTGTTTTTATGAAGGTATGTGGCATTTGATAAGGGGGCCTCCATTTACACTCTCGTCCCTAGCCCCACTCATGCTAGGACTGGGCCAGATGACTGTCTCCACCATTTGGAGGTGCAACTGGAGGGGAGAATCTAGGCAACTTAGAAGAAGCCTTCTATAGCAGTGCTTACCACTGTGCCTTCTTATTCCTGAGCAGCTTCCCATGTTCCCTCTGTGATTCTCCTCAACTGTTTCCCTTTCAATGAATAAATATTATTGACTAAATAAATTCACATAGGTTATTTTTACTATCTGTCAAACCTTTCACATATATATCTACTTGATAGACAGTAAATGCCATGAGGAAGGAAACCACAGATAAGGAAGCAGGCTGAGAAATATTATGTGACCTAAGTGTAACAGTTAGTAACCAGGGCTTCTCATTCCAAGCTGTTATTTTTTCTATTTCATTTTGTTGCGATTCCATACAAGGCTCTGTGCTAGGCCCTGGAAGATGTAGTCATGGGAAATCAACCCTTTTTGCCTCAATCTTATGCTTCATTCCTTGGAGAAGGAAATGGCCTGTGTTGATGAAAAATAGAATATGTGGCAAAGGACAAGCCTGTTTTGATGAGCCCTTAGATGTCAACTTTGGGATTCTGTATTTTATTCTGGTGATGGCCTGAATCCCTGAAGACTTTGCAGACAAGAAAAAGGCCTGCTGAGAGCTCTGCATTAAAAAGAGGAGAAGTCAGGAACTTCCCTGTTGATCCAGTGGTTAAGAATCCACCTACCAATGCAGGGGACACAGGTTCAGGTAAGCCTGTGCGTCACAAATATTGAGCCCACGCTCTAGAGAAAGCCCGTATACAGCAATGAAGACCCAGTGTATTCATAAATAAACAAAGAGTGCTTTAAAAAAATAGTATATAAATACTCAATTTGTGTGTGTGTGATCAGTTGTGTCTCTTTGTGACCCATGAACTGTAGCTCGCCAGGCTCCTCTGTCCATGGGATTTTACAGGCAAGAATACTGGAGTGGGTTGCCATTTCCTACCCCAGGGGATCTTCCCGACTCAAGAATCGAACCCAAGTCTCTTGCATCTCCTGCATGGGCAGGTGGATTCTTTACCACTGCGGCACCTGGGAAAATACTCAGTAGAATATTAAAAAAAAAAAAAAAAAAAAATAGGAAAAGCCAGGAGCATGGAAACCAGATAAAAGACTTTTAACAGTCCAGGAGAGACTCAGCCAGGGTGGAGGCGGGAATGAAAATAAAGACACATCTGTGGGACACAGCCTGGCTGCAGAATCTGTAGAAACTGACCACTGACTGGCCGTGGGAGGTCAGGGGCATGGGTAAAGTCAAGCAAACCATACTTTTTATCCTGGGAAAGAGTGTTTTTGTTCACATAAGCATCGCAGTCACAAGGATAAGGTGGTTAAGAGGGGTAAGGCAGGAGGGGGTGGGAGTGATGGAAAGTTAGAGAAGTGTTTTCTTGGATTATATCGAGTTTCTGTGGGACATCCAGGTACAAATAACTGGTCAGTTGTTGGAAAATCAGTTCTGTAGCTCAGGAGAGAGTTTTCAACTGGGGGTAGGATTTAAGAGACTCTTGCAATATAAGAGACTTGTGAGACACTGGAGTTATGGGAGTGAAGGAAGGCATGCGGGAGAAAGGAGGACCAAAGGATAAAGCCTCAGGAGAGGACATCTTTGCGAACCGAGGGAAAAAGAGGAGGAAGTGAGGAAGGTGGAAGAGTACCAGGGAAAGGGGAAGTCCTTTGTGAGTGACGAACCTGAAGAGTTCGCGAGGAGTCTCACCCTTTTGTCCCCCACATCCATCACCATGCTTGGCATACAGCAGGCATGACTGAGTGAATAAACGAATGAACCAGAAGAGAGATATATTCCCCCTCCCTACCCACCCTCCCCCACCCCACAAAAAGGAAAAAAGGCTTTTCAGAAGAAGATGGTTAATGATATAAATGCTGCTGAGAGGAAAAGAGTAATATTAACCAATAAGAGGCTCTCGGCTTTCTCCCTCTTCTTTTTCTCAAAACTCAAGTGGTCACAGGAACGTGTTCCAGGTGGGACAGAGGTGACCACAGTGACCAGACAGGAGAGAAATGTCTCAGGGAAGAGTTGAACCCTAAGGACACTGGGGCCTGGGGAGCTGTTGGAAAGGATACCAAATGAGGCCCACGTAGTGCCTTCCCAACCCTCCACCCCCACCATCCTCTTTGGTTCATGTAGTTGCTGGTATTTGGGTGCTGGGCCCCTCCCTCTGAGTCAGGAAAGAATCATTTCTAATCCTTTGGCTGACTAAAGTGAGGGACCTGTGTTGGCTTCTTTTAATGTTGGACTCCCAGTGAATGGGGGAGGGAGGGAACACCCACCCATGGAAGCTGGCTTTACCTGGAGTGAGGCACATTGGTCCCTGGACTATAACTGAAGACATCCCCAGCCCTGGCTTCCGACATAACTATCTTTTAGAATGTTTACTGAATGTTCAGAAGGCTTTTCCCTCCAAGGTGGGGCCTGGAAGTGCCTCAAGAGAGGCATTTTGTGATGCAATAAAGCAGGGTTTTGTTTTGTTTTTTTAAAGCAGGGTTTCAACTAACCATCGTCTCTCCTATTTGGGCCCCTGAGCAATCTAGGAACTTCCTAGAAGTGTATGAAGGGAGACAGAATAGGGTCACTGCCGAAGACTGGCCGGCCAATCCACAGAGATTCTCCATGGTGTCAGCTCACTTCAGGGCTTAGTCAGACTGGCCCTCAGCCTTGCCTGGCTTGAGACCTCATGTATTAACACACAGAGCGGATCAGCTCTCTGGGGGCTGATTCATTAATCCAACTTTCAGATACTCATGTACGTGCAGGGATGATATTTTGACCTCCTAACCAACGTATTTTTTTTCCTGTTTCCTGTAACCCTCCCTCCCTTTGAGATGACTGCACCATGAGGCATCTTTCACCTCAAGGCTCCTGCCATAGAGCAGAATGCAGAGACCCAAAGGCTGACTTAGTCTGAGGGATTCTTCCCACAGCCCTAGATCAAGTTTTCCCAGACTGAAAAGTGCAGGACCCCAGGCACCTGTGGAAGGTCCACACTTGCCCCTTGAGTACTCTCATGCCTGAGGGTGCAACGAAAAAAAGCAAACACCGTAACAGGTGGCAGAGACTCCAGAAGAAAGGAAAAAGCTTTTTTCCTTCTTTTATGAAAAAGAGATCCCATGTCTTCATTTTGCACTGGGTCCCCCAAATACATAGCTGAACCTACTGGCAGATAGAGCATTCCTAAAGAAGTTAGCCAAAGTCTAAGAATATTCTGGGGGTTTTGTGGCTTAAGTAAGAATGTCAGTTAGCCCTGCCCAAATTTGGAACAATGTTGGGACTATTTCAAGCTACATGAAATGTCAACAATAGAGGTGAAGGACTGTTACCAAAGCAAATATGTAATGACTGCACAAGGGATAAGTAAACATAAATCAAACTTGCCAAAAGGTGTTTGTGGCTATTCAGCTTCATTTGGAATAGGAACGAGGTGGATAGAAAGTCTGTCTGGCTAGCTTCCCCTTGAAGCCAGAACTCTGCTTGTTTACCCTGATAATCTAGGAGTATATCTGAGGATTGAAACTTCAGAAAATCTTGATTTGAAAAAAGAGTTATCTCCCCACCTCATCTTCAAAATTAGGTGCCACCAAATTCTGGTTGTTGCCAATTTGTTACTGAGCAGTGGTATCGTGTTTATTTTCATTCAGTTCCTAGGATAGCTGAACTTATTTCAAATGGGTCTTCCTTAAAAAAAAAACAAAAATCAGATATTGGTGTCCTTTTTTGAATTCTCCACTTAAATTCTTCATATTCTTTTTTTTTAATTCTTCATATTCTTATTTGCAGGCACTTCCTACATATTAAAAATAATATTTTGCTTATCATATATGTTGCAAATAAGTTTTCCCAGTTTGCCCATTTCTTTTTTTTTTTTTTTTTTTTTGTCCATTTCTTTTAACTGTCCCTCTGGACTGTCCCCAAAGCACAACATCTGATGGGAATGAATGAAGTCACAATAACAGTAATACCAAAATTCATTAGTTCAAATTAGTAGCCATCTAATTTACCACTAATAATCATCTACATTTACTGAGTAGGTACTAAATGCTTCATGCACCATTGAAAGTGTTAGTGAAAGTGTTACTCAGTCCTGTTCCACTCTGTGGGACCCCATGGACTAGGGTCCGCCAGGCTCCTCTGTTCATGGGATTTCCTAGGCAAGAATACTGCAGTGGGTTGCCATTTCCTTCTCCAGGGGATCTTCCTGACCCCGGGATGGAACCTGGGTCTCCTGCATGGCAGGCAGATACTTTAACATCTGAGCCAACAGGGAAGCCCCATCTATCATTAATCCTTACAATGACCTATAGGGTGGGTACTGCTGTTAGTTCCATTTTATAGATGAAGAAACAGGTGAAAGAAGACAAGTAATTTGTGTTTACACAGCCTAGTAAGGGATGAAATATGGGTTTTGATACCTGTCTGACACCCACCCCAGGTTCCAACCCTGGACTGTCCAATACAGTAGCCATATGTGGCTATTGAGCACTTATGTGACCTCCCCAATCTTGAAGCCCAAGGATGAAAGAATGATATATATCTCATTTTTAAAAAAATTGATTATATGTTGAAATAATATTTTTACTACATTGGACTAAGTAAAATGCTTTACTGCTTTGAAATTTTTGTTAATGTAGTTACTAGAAAACTTTTATTTCTTTTTCTTGGCCACTCTACTTGTCTTGCAGGATCTTAGTTCCCCCAGCACGCTAGACAGTAAGAGCACAGAGTCCTAACCACTGGACCGTCAGAGAATTCACTGTTTTATTTTACTTTTTTTGTTTTCCTTTTTTTAAAAAAATTAAATATGAATCACTTTACATTTTTATTGACAAGACAGTTCTAACTGCTTTCCTCCACTCCCATCCTTCACTTGGGTGAAGTCTTTGCGGTCCCTTGATTATTTTCCAGCTGCACGCTGCTGGCCTCTCTTTTTTGATGGTGTAAACAACGAACATTTATTTCTCACAGTTTTGGAGACTGAGAATTCCAAGATCAAGGTGCTAGCAGATTCAGTGTCTAGTGACTACCTCTTCCTGGCTCGCAGATGGTAAACCATCTTCTTGCTGTGTCCTCAGATGGAGGAAAGCATGCCTTTTAATAAATGTTAAATTGAAATCTCTAGGATTTTGTGTATTTTCTTAAATGTTTTCCTTCCTTTTATTAATTTTAAAAATACGCATTAAAATGGTAAATTTTAGGTTGCAAAAAAAAAAAAAATGAAGTCCTCATACACAACATGAATGAAATTCAAAACATTATGCAAAGCAAAATAAACCTGACGCAAAAGGCCAAATATTGTGTGATTCCTGACAGGAGATATCTAGAACGGGCAAATTTGTAAAGATGGAGAAAGTAGATGAGAGGTTACCAGGAACTGAGGGAGGTGGGGGCGGAGCAAGGGGGATAAAAAAGAAACAGGGGGTGCGGAACAAAGGGCTGCTGGGCGGCCGGAGAGCGGGGCGACAGGGCTCCGCGCCCGAGGCAGGCATCTTTGTCCGGACGGGAGGCGGCAGCGGCCCTGCGGCGGGAGGTGCGGGGCGGAGGAGAGGAGCGGCGACCGCGGGGAGACGCCAGCCCGGGCGCAGGGCCCGGCCGACCGGCGGAGCGACAGGGCGAGGCAGGGCCCCGGCCGCCGCCCGCGCACCCTCCCCTGCCCTTCCGCAGGGGCCGGCGGCGCACGCGCCCTGCCCTCTCCCGGCGCTCCTTAACAAAGAGCCGGGAGGAAGCCCTTACCGAAGCCCAAGAATTGGAAATAAAGCTGCCGGGCTCTCCCTCTGCTCTGGTGCGCCTCGGCCTGCGCCCCGGGCTCCTTGGCCTCAGGGACTTTACCGCGGATCTCGGGTACTGGGTGGGTCCCGCTTTTGTTTAGCACTTGCTCCTTTGTACTGTGAGTAGGAAGGAGTGCCCCCTCTCCCTTCCTCATCTTCCACTGCCCCAGTTTTAACCTGTATACGTCCGTCATTTTCCCCACGACCACGTAAAATCTCGCTCTCTCTCAAAACACACACACAGTATTCCTTTTGTTTTACACACACGCACACACTTCCTTTTGTTTTCCAAAATGGCATCATATAATATACACCGTTCTGCATCTTTTCTGTTTCTCATGGAAACCCCAAATCCCAGTTGGGATTCACTTAATGTTAATCCACGGCATGAAGGGACCTCCTGCCATGCCGGGTTACTTAACAGTTCTGTCGTTTTACCACCGTAAACGGTGCTGCCTTGAATATCAGGCCCCGAGAGCAGGAGCAATTCCGCTTTTCACCAGGGAGGTCTGAGAGGTCGTTCTCCCCTGGTCCACGAGCGTGTTGCCAGCCCGCCGGCTGTCAGTGTCACGCCCGCTTTCTGAGCGGAATCCGCGGGCAACACTCCCTCCATTTTCCTCCTTCCCACCCTGCTCCTCCTAAACGTCTTCATGCTCCCTGGCAACCCGACTTCCTCGGGAGGCCTCGGAGCTCTCTCCTCCCACTCCCGGGCCACGGTTCACTATCCCCTCCCCCTCACATTTTCAAGGTGCTCAAGTCTCCCCTTCTGAAGGAAAAAAGAACCATTACTCCTTTGTGTTATTTTCTTACTTCTTTCCTTCCATTTTCTATACAACTTGAAAACCTTTTTCTAATTATTTTGCTGTTAGATATTACATGCCCGTGGCTCATCATCCAAAGGTATATCTAAAAGGGACAGACCCCTGTCTGCTAACCACCCATTTTTCTCCCAAGGCCCTTGAGTGATACCACTTTTTTGTGTATTTTTCCAGAACAATTATAGCAACCTATGTATCTTTCACAAACAGTAGCCAGAGGTGCAGACTGCTCTGCAATGCTGCAGGATTTTTTGGAAGTCTACCTGGTTTCTCTGGCTCCTCACTGACTTCTCCCCACCCCCACCCCCCTCACACCATCAAGCTGCTTTCTCTGAGGGGCTGGAAACTCAGATCTAAACCCTTCTCCATTCCCTCCCTTATCTGATCAGGTCCTGGCTGTGTGACCTTTGCAATATTTATCTCTCAGTTCCCTCTTTGTTCCTCTGACTCCTCCTCCTTCAGACCTCCTCTGTCACCTTGCCAGGCCACTGCGGTAGCCTCCTGGCTCTCTCCTCCCAAGGTCTGGTGCTGAGCTCTCATTTTGCTGCAGGTCCTAGATCCATCGCAAAGGCTGTGCCATGGAAATGGCCCCTTAGATTCAGGAGATCAAGTTTATTGCAGGGAAGAAGCACTGGCTTGGGTGACCAGAGGCTAGGGTAGAACTAAGAACCTGCCCTTTCCTCCCCTCCTACTGCCTTCAGCAAATTCCTTCCCGTCTCTGGTTTCCTCAGCAGAAGAGCTCCAAGGCCCTCTGGCTCTAACCTCTGTGAGGCTACAATTACCATTCCATTCCTCTCAGCCCCACCCCACCTACCTCTCTGCTGCTCCTTTCTCTGTGCAATCAGCCACACTTTCCTTTCGCCCTCGCTGCGCCTCTGGAAAGTCCTCCTTACTCTAAATGTCCAGATCTTACTCCTCTTCAAAGACCTGACTTTTAGTCATTTTTCTCCAAAAACCTTTATAGTGTCCCCCAGTGAGAGGAACTGCTTTGTCTTTGCAAGGCCCATGTTGGTGCTTCTTTATCTGTTTGTCCTCAGTGGCATTCACCAAACTGCTTTGTAGAGTTGTTCCTTACCTGTCTTTCTACTGCTGTCTGTCCATCCCCTCCCCCAGGACACCCTAGCCTAATACTTTGCACATCATAGAGGATGTGGTTTTAGCAGTGCCAAGACCTGGGCCCAAGTCTAAGTTCTGACACTCAATAATTGTTGTATTGAACATGTCATGTAGCCTTTCTGAGCCTCATTTCTCCAAATGTAAAATGGGAATAACAGCCTGTTTCATAGTGTTGTTGTGTCCATTAGATGATGTGGGGAAAAGAGGTTTATGAACTGTAGAGCTATATACAGATCTAAATAATAATAGTAAAGACAAATATAACTCAGATGATGGTGAGAGTGATTGCCCTTCCAAAGAAGATTTTTTTTTTTAAGTAAGGAAGTTCTTTGAAAAAGAACTTTTCCTCTTGGTTGTAGTCTCAAAATTTGGGGATTGCATTCTAATTCTTCCTTTTAGATCAGATATATGGTACTTAATATGAAGTAAAAGCTAGAAATACCCTACATTTTAACAATGGGGGAGTGATTAAAGGATGGTTAGGTAATGAGAATAATATATGTGATCATCAAAATTATATATTTGAAGAATGTGTAATATCATGGGAAACTAGTCATAATTTGACTTGAAAGCTTATAAAGCAGGATACTAAACAGTGCGTGTGGAGCAGAGGTGTAAGACGGAAGAGGCTTTCTGCATTTCTCTTCGTAACTTTTTATTAGACCTCCAGATCAGGAGCCTGCTGCCAGAGAACTTGGGATACATTCCTGGGCCATGGCTTATACAAATAGTTCACTCCCTGCCTCCCCAGAGTTGGGGCTTCAGGACAGATGAACCAGGAGCCCAGTGCCTCAGGGGAGGCCACGGCCTATCCCAGATCCAGGGCCAGCCTTTGGCCTGCCTGTGTCCCCCTGGCTAACATTCTGGGTCTTCTCTCCACCATGTCATCCAGCTGAACTGTGGCCTCCAGACAAATAGAACCCTCCAAGGCCTGCTTTGACAGTTTCCAGACTGGGTTTACAGGACCACTCCCTCCAGTCAAAATGCAGGCTCCACACACAAAATCTGGAGAACTACGCTCCAAAAATGAATAAGCATTAAAAAAAAAAAAAAAGAATAAGCAAAAATAAGCCATCGCAGGGCCTTGGGGGAGCTAAGGGACTCCAGAGAGGAGGTAGCATTTCTGCTAGCCATGGAAGGATGGTAGGAATTTGGCAATGGGAGATATTAAAATAAAGCCCTGTGATTGTTATCTTACCCATATTTTATATCCCAGAGCGGGGGAGGAGAGATGTTTTGTTTAAAATGTCTTTCCCACTGATGACAACTTTTATTATAGAAAATAAAGCAAAGATTAAAGAAGAGGGTCTCCTATAACCTATGACCAATGTAGAGCTGTGGTTTTCAACCTTGGTTAGCATCTTCTTGGGAAGCTTTTACGAAATATCATGAACTATCTGCATTCAGACAGTCTGATTCATTTGGGATGAAGTGGGGTTCCCATGTACATACACACTCACACACAAACACACATAAACCAACATCTCACTCCATCCATTAGCAACTCCTGCCAGTTTATCTTCAAAATATATCTAGGATATGAACACTTTTTACCATTTTCTCTGCCATCCTCCTGGTCCAAGTTACTGCCTTCTGCCTGGGTTATTGCTGTAGCCTTCTAACTATCTCCAGTTTCTATTTCCTGCCCTCATGCCTGACCCCACAGTCTGTTGTCTACATTGCACTCTGCAGAGTGATCCTTTAAAAGCATAACTCAGGTCATGTCCCTTCTCTACTCAAAAATCCCATTATGGCTCCCTGACTCGTTCAAAGTAAAAGGCAAATCCTTAGAGTAGCTATAATGGCCTACAAGACCTGACCTGGCTGCTTCACTGACTCATCATCTCTCACTCCCCTCTTTGTTCACTGTGTTCCAGCCCCAAGTTCCCTTTGCTGTTCCTCCAACACAGAAGTGTGTTGATGCCTCAGGACCTTTGTACTTGCTGTCGCTTCTGCCTAGATTCCTTTTTTATTTCTCACCTTTCCTTCAGGTCTCTGACAAGTGTCAATCCATTAGAGGGGTCTTCCCTGACTACCCTCATGGAAAAGAAAATGGCAACCCACTCCAGTAGTCTTGCCTGGAAATCCCATGGATAGAAGAGCCTGATGGGCTACAGTCCATGGGGTTGCAGAGAGTCGGACACAACTGAGCAAGCAGCCAGTTCCTGACTACGCTAAATAAACTTGCAACGTACCCCCCTCACCCACACTCCCTGTGCTCTTATCTGCTTTACTTTTCTCCAGGAAAGTTTTCACCACCACACTTACCTATATTGTTAATCCCACATGCCAATTTAGTCTAAAAAGTCCCTCATGAAAACAGCTTTTCTGCTTCTATCTCAAACCTCTCTTTCCATTTATTTTCAAAGTCCCATTGTCTGCCTTTTCCTAATCTTGTGTTCCTCAAATTTCTTCTTCCTCCTGCCTTCACCTGTCAGCTCAGGGAAATGAATTCCAGAGGAGTTATCAGCCTTCCAGCCCCGCAAATGGCCCAGACTCTAAGCCCAGACTGGACTTAACTAGGACACTTTGCTATGCACGTTATTTATTTCAATTTTTACACAAAGGAGACCTTAACGCTCCTATTGTTGGACAGTTAGGGTGTTTTCCAAGTTTCTACTATTGTAGCAACCTTGAACACACCCATCATTGTTTCCTTGAGATAAATTATTTGAAGAGGAATTATTGAGTCAAAGGGTACATGATATTCAAGGCTTCTGGTGGGGATTGCCAATTTTTCCTCCAGCTTATCTAATTATAGTCCCACCAGCTGTATGTGATGCCTTTTATATTCTTACATCTTTGACAAAACTGGGTATTTAAAAAACACTGGGAAGTGAAAAAAATATTTTGTTTTAAGTAACATTATTGGTGAAGTTGGACATCTTCGCATCTGTCCCTTTTTTGAATGATTTGCCTTTACCTTTTTTCCTTCTATTGGAATATGCAGACTTTTATGTATAACCATTTAAAAAATATTTTATTGAAGTATGGCTGATTTACAGTGTTGTGTTAGTATAGTCATTTTTATATTAAGAACATTGACTCTGAAATGTGTGTGCAAGTATTTTTTTTCAGTTTGTTTTTTTACCTTTCAATTCTATTTTATACTTTAAAAAATAATTTAATTAATTAATTCATTTTTATTTATTTAGTTTTGGCTGGGCTGTGTCTCCGTTGGCACGTGGACTTTCCTCTGGTTGTCCTGTGCAGGCTTCTCATTGCAGTGGCTTCTCTGGCTCTGGAGCACGGGCTCTAGGGCACACAGGCTTCAGTAGTTGCCACTCCTGGGCTCCAGAACACAGACTCAGTAGCTGTGGCCCACGGGCTTAGTTGCTTCACGGCATGTGAGATCCTCTCTGACCAGGGATCCAACCTGTGTCTCCTGCATTGGCTGGTGGATTCTTTACCACTGAGCCACCAGGGAAACCCTCTCTTTTATACTTTTTAATGCAGAAAATTTAGAAATATTTTAAAAATCTAGTTTGTAAATCTTTTCTTTCCAGCTTTTGGTTTTGGTTTCATGCTTCTACATGGCAAGTTTTAAATAACCCCCATGATATTCCCTGACAGCTGAGACCTAGTATAAAATGCAGAGGTTTATAAACCTAGGCATTCCAGCTCTCAATCCACCTAGCCAGTGGTTTTTAAACTTTTTTTTTTTAACTGACTTGTTGTAAAAAAATAAATAAATAAAAGGTTTTTTTTACATTGCAAGCCACTACCCTCAAAAATGTTTTATTTTTAAAAATTATTTTAGGGAAGTACCTGGTGGTCCAATGGTTAGGACTTAGCACCTTCATTGCTGGGGTCCGGGTTCAATCCCTGGCCAGGGAACTAAAATCCCACATGACGTGGTCAAAAGTTTTTTAAAAATAAAAAAGTATCAGTCTTAGTAAATTGACTTAGCCCATCAGTGAAGCCTGACACAGAGTTTGTAAAACACAGATCAGAACCACGAAGAGGCTGCTTTTCTCTCTCCCCAAATCTTACCCACTTCCATGCCACTTTCACTCATCTCCCACGCCCAGGGGTGACGGAGAGGCCAGACAATCATCAATCCATAGAGAACACTGAAGACCTTGTGTATAAGCACTGAAGCTGAACTAAGCTTTGATTGACATCTAACAGGCAAAAGCAAAAACTGGTTTTGGATTTCAATCCTGAGGTTTAGAATAAGGTTCTCTCTAGTTCATGGTCCTGAAACCCTTACCTTAACTATACTCACTTTAACGTAGTCCTAGAAAACCCCTCTTGTCTCCTGTGTAATCCGGGATTTGGCAACAAATGGTCAACAGGATCTGCTCCAGCTCAGCTGTTCTAGCAATCAGAGCATAGGGAAAGGGTGACACTATTTTCTTGGGCAGAGTAACTAATCCTATGCAGTCTTTAAAGGTACCTTTGTATGGAGAAGTCAGCCCTTCTGTGTAAAGGTGGAGAATCGTTAGGTAAATTACTCTGGTGTCAGAAGACTGAATTCAAGTCCTCATTCTGTCCGGGATTCCCCAAGATTCTGTTCTAGGGCCAAGTCAGAACTCCTCTGTGTCTCATTTTTCTCATCCTTCAATAGTTGTAATAACAGCTTTCTCAGGATTGTAGAGACGTGCAGTTGAACCAGCAGTAAGGTGTTGTGCAAGGGTAGTTGTTGCTGCTGCGGGTTCACTCACAGGCCTTCCTGACTTTGAAAGGCTGGCCATTTAATGTGGTTAGTGATCTGTGCCTATGAGCTGAACTTGCGTTAGAGTTAATGGTTCTAATAACTTTAAATGAGTTTTAGAATTTAGACCAGGCTTGGTTATTGCTAGACAAGACTGGCCGTGGGGGCAGGTTTCTATGCAATGAGCCCAAACACACACAGCTAAATGGAGTCAAATGCATGAAATACATATTAATCATCTTTTTCAGAGAGCCCTCCAGGGTTCCCGGAGAGTGAACACAGCCTGCCACCCAGGCAGCTCTGAGCTTTCTACATTGTAGTAGGCCTTCATTTCTTCCTCCCCTGAGCAACCCTCTGACCCACTAACCCCCCCAGGGTGCCTTTGGAAGGCAAATCCCAGAGGAGACACCTTGGCACAGGTGAGGTGAATTTTTACTGTTTTTGAGAAGTCCGCTGAGGTTAAAATTGCAGATATGCTGCCAAAGTTTGTAACTCTGAATAATGATGAAACCATGAATGGAACAATATGCAAAGCTTAGGCTGAATTTATATAGCTCAGAGCATTTCCACAGGGGCCTCTCGGGGTGACAGGGCACTCCTGATGCCTTCTTCCCTCCCCCAGAAAATTTCCTTCTAGGGACACACCTAGAGGTCTGCCTGGCCCACAGGGACTCCCCCCACTTGTCTGAAAAGAGAGCGGGCACCCAGGATGAGCCCCAGTGGCCAAGTCTGGGGTCCAGAACTCCATTTCCCTGGCAGAGCTAATTGATACATCTGGAGACACCTAACCCAGGCAGGAAACCACATTCTCCTTCCTGAGAATTTGAAACCTGAACAGAGTCTCTGAGCCTGGTAAGCTCCTGTGTGTCACATGAACCACTGCATTCTAGACAGAAGGTCCCCTGGCCGCCTGGTTCCTGCCAGTCCGGCCCTGTTTGTTAGCCGTTCCTGCAGTTCTCTGAGCCCCTAGTCTCCTTCCAGTAAAGTCCTATTTGGATCAAGCAGTCAAAGTTGTTTTGAGAAAACAAAACAAAAGCCATTCAAACTACTATGTATAAAATAAATAAGCAACAAGGATATATTGTATAGGGAATGTAGCCAATATTTTACAATAACTTTAAATGGAGTGTAATCTATAAACATTTTGAATCACTAAGTTGTATACCTGAAACAAATATAATATTGTAAATCAACTATACCTCAATAAAAATGGCACAAACAAAATCAAAACCAAACCAAGTGATATAAGGAAGACATTATAAATATTACAGCATCCAGGAAGTCAAATTGTGGTGAAATGGAAACAGCATGAACTTGAATTTTTTTTTCTTTTAAAACTCTTTCCACACTTGAAGTAGTCTTCAATCCTGGTTCTTTAACTGGCCAGGTGTGTAAATTTAGACAAATTACCCTTTCTAAGCCTCAGTTTCCTTGACCATGAAGTGGAGATTGCCAACCTTATAAAATCAGCTCTTTAATTAGTCTAATGACATTTATTGTGGTCACTCAAGAGGCTATTTTTGCTTATTTCTTAGATCTGGGCTGCACGACAGCTAAAACTTCTGGAAATTAGTGGTACTAGGGTACTTTGAGTATCATTGCACTTGAACATTTTGTTAAACCAGGAATCTTCTCTTTCTCCATTTTCTTTAGCAGGCATTGTGGTCAGAATGGTCCTTTTGAAAAAATGGTGGTGAAAGACACGTAACATAAAATTATTGTCTTAACAATTTTTAAGCGTACAGTTCAGTGGCATTAAGTACATTCATATTGTTATGTAACCAGAGGATTTACTAAACATTTTTATGCTTTACTAAAAATAAACAAAAACCTTTCAAACCCTTTGTCAGACCACTTGTCTCTATTTTTTCTGGATTGGAAACTGCAGTGACTGTTAGTATGAACTGGGTCATATTCTAAGCAGGTTTGAGCTTGGTCCAGAGGAACAGTTCTCAGAAGCTAGTGCCAGAAGAGAATTTAAGAATTGTCTTGTCCAGGGGCTGTAATTTACATGGTAGCTCAGTTAGCTGGTCATTTAGGCAGCAGACCTTAACTGAGCCTGTGTCCCGAGAACCGGGATGGGTGCTGGAGGGTGGACACAGCTGGAGTGGCCCAGCCACTGTCCGTCCTACTGGAGCTGCCCAGAGGAGGATATGACACACAGGACTGTAGGAGGTCAGCAGGTTCGGTGGGCTGGAGAGTAGGAGAAAGGCACAGATCTACACAAGATGGAATAAAAATTGTAGCCTGGGACCAGATTTTGAAGGGCTTCAGAGGACATGGAGAAGAACTTAGATTTTACTGATTTTTTTTTTCCTACTGGTCATGGAGGTGGTCTGGTAGGAGTCAAGCTGGAGACTGATTTTAAGCTAGGGAGGAACATGGTCAGATGTGCATTTCAGAGCACGCACTGGCAGCGTGCAGACAGATGGTGGGCTGGAGAGCCGCAGAATGGGACTCGGGGGTTTGGAGAGAGGCCTTTTGGCACCTAATGCTTGGAAACATGAAACATCTTTTTTCAAATGATACAGTGAGAGAACCAAGTCCATAGCTCAGTCCCATGTTCTTTCGGAGTGACCTTGAAGTGAAGGGTTTTTCAAATCTTTGCATATCAGAATATGCTGATGTTTCCTTTCCAGGAAGACTCCCCCACCCTGTCCTTATTCCTGCCTCCATTCCATCACCAGTTTCCCCAGGGTCTTGTTGGAGGAGAAGTCCCTGCTCTGAGAATATGGTAGGAATAAAATTTGCCAGAAAAATGTGAAGCATGCAGAACCATGCCACCTCCACACTAGCCACAGGCTTTGCAATGCTATCTTTATGCCTCCAGATAAAGAGATCAAAGTTTCTCCAAGATCTGAGTCCCCAGGCTAATTTACATGAGGAGGGTGGGGATGGGGAGGGTGGGATAAGCAAGATAGGATACAGAGGGAATTTTTTGTTTCACAGGTGATGTCTCCATCATGGCCAACAGCACAGGATCTGCTGTAGAGAGGGGACTGCCCTGGGGAATCAGACACAAAGTTTAAGGCAGAGTCTGCCCTCAATCTAGAATTCTGGAATGGGGACTTCCCTGGTAGTGGCTAAGATTCTGAGCTCCCAATTTGGGGGCCTGGGGTTCCATCCCTGGTCAAGGAACTAGATCCCACATGCCACAGTTGAGTTCCCATGCCACATGGCACAACCAAGTAAATAAATAAATAGAATTCTGGAATGTCAACACTAGAAGAGGTCTTCAGTTCAGTCACTCAGTCATGTCCGACTCTTTGCAACCCCATGAACTGCAGCAAACTCCAATATTTTGGCCACCTGATTGGAAGAGTTGACTCATTTAAAAAGACTCTGCTGTTGGGAACGATTGAAGGCAGGAGGAGAAGGGGACAACAGAGGATGAGATGGTTAGATGACATCACTGACTCAATGAACATGAGTTTGGGTGAACTCCGGGAGTTGGTGATGGACAGGGAGGCCTGGCATGCTCCAGTCCAGTTCAGTTCAGTTCAGTTCAGTCACTCAGTCGTGTCCAGCTGTTTGTGACCCTATGAACCGCAGCACACCAGGCCTCCCTGTCCATCACCAACTCCCGGAGTTTACTCAAACTCATGTCCATTGAGTCGGTGATGTCATCCAACCATCTTATCCTCTGTAGTCCCCTTCTCCTCTCGCCTTCAATCTTTTCCAGCATCAGGGTCTTTTCCAATGAGTCAGCTCTTCACATCTGGTGGCCAAAGTATTGGAATTTCAGCTTCAACATCAGTCCTTCCAATGAACACCCAGGACTGATCTCCTTTAGGATGGACTGGTTGGATCTCCTTGCAGTCCAAGGGACTCTCAAGAGTCTTCTCCAACACCACAGTTCAAAAGCATCAATTCTTCAGTGCTCAGCTTTCTTTATAGTCCAGCTCTCACATTCATACATGACTACTGGAAAAAGAAGAGGTCTTAGGCCTGCCTAAGCCAACTCACCAATTTTACAGATGGGGAAATTAAGATCTCTGAAGTGGCAGACTGAATTGGAGAGGAGTGCTCTTTGCTTTTTAAAACATTTTTTCCAATTGAAATATATGTGACATATAACACTGTGTGATTGTGTAAATTTAAGGTGTTCAACATGTTAATTTGGTAACTTTATATATTGTAATGATTGCCATTGCAGTAATAATTAGCATCTCTGTAATGATACATAATTATCCTTTCTTTTTAGTGGTTGGACATTAAGTTCTGATCTCATTAGATATGATGATTATAAAACAATACAATACTGTTGTCTACTGTTTACTAACTGTGCATTAAATCTCTGGAGCTTATTTACTACTCTTTGCAAGTATTCTTGGCTTTCTGTCCAGTGTACTTTCCACAACTTCCTGCTGATTTCATCTGCTAGCATATGTGTATGTGGGTATGGATTTATAAATACATAAAACTTCAGCAGTAAATACAGTGGAACAGAGTTTGCCCTAGGGTAGCTGTATTTAAAAAATGCACAAGTTCAGAAAAAGTCCAAGTCAAAAAATGCTCAGCCTTTACTAAGCTCTAGAGCTTTGTCCCCTTTCTTGTATTGAGTTCCGTTCACCCCAGCTGCCTCTTGTCATGAGTTCAGGACATGGGCACACCTTCAGCTGGTCAGGTGGGCAGAATGAACCAGAAGCCAACAAATGAGAGAGCCTGGGGTTGGGAGATCCAACCTCCATATGGACCAGTTAACTTTTTACTCCGGTGATTCTCATCCACAATTGCACATTAGAACCACCCCCTACCTGGGCAGCTTTAAAAAAACCCCAAACCCAGACCCGAAACCAGACTAATTACATCAGAATCTCTAAGGATGGGGCCCAGGTGTCAGCATTGCCCCAAGCTCCCCAGCTTATTGCACTGGGCAACCAAGTGGAGAACCACTGTTCTTTCCTCAGTCACATCCTGAACCTCTTCCTCTGACCAGCATGTCAAAAAAGTTTGGCAATCTTTGTTAAAAAAAGGGGGGGTGGGGAAGGGGGAGAATGCAGCTAGATGGCTGTGTGTTTCAATTATGTTAAAAAAATAACATCTAAAATGTACATGATCCTGAGGGTGAGTCTTTAACTTGGATATTCTCGGCTGTGTGACAGTCTCTTTATGATGTCAGGGCAGGCATCTGTGATGGACCCCAACTAGACCCCAAGGTCTTTACCATCAGGAAGGTAGTTTGGCCAATTGGTTAATAATGTGGGTTCTGGAAGTCAGTGCACTTTCTTAACTAGGGCAAGTTACTAAATCAGTGCAAAGTGCCTGGCAAGTAGTCAGCCTTGTAAAAACTGGAGCCATAAAAAAAAAAAACAAAAAAACTGGAGCCATTATTAATATTATATGGCTTTGTACCTTCACGCTTCCTTGGGCAAGGTAGGTGTCCAATAAAACTTCATTGGGTGAAGGGCATCTGCCAGCACTGTCCAATAGAAATATCAGGGAAGCCACAAATGTGATTCAACTTTGCTAACAGCTACATTTTAAAAAGTAAAGTGAAACAGGTGAAATTAATTTTAATAACAGGTTACTTACTATGTGCAAATATGATTATTTCAACTGTGTAGTCAGTATAAAATATCAATAAATGATTAATGAGCTATTTTACACATTTTTCTCCCTCTGTACTACATCTTTGAAATCTGGTGTGCATTTGACATCTAATTCAAACCAGCCACATTTCAGGTGCTCACCAGCCACATATGGCAACATATGCGTTGGGCAGCATAGGTTCAATGTTTCTTTCGTGTCTCAAAACCTGCACATTGAAAGTGGCCATTAAATGTGCTTCTCTGGGCTGTCCTACCTCCTGACCCCTCACAGGGGCATCCATGCCCTGCAGCCCTTCTCTTGTTCCACTGGAGCCTGTGTTGAAAAAGGTCACAGTTTCTGACCTAATATTGTTAACCTGATCTTTGTGTGAACATCCCCAGGGCTTTGTAAGATCCTTTGACCTCATCCTTGCTTCAGCTTGTGCGCTTCCACCAGAAATTTGCTGCCGTAAGTGGAAAGTTGCATTTTTTGTCTTAATTTTTGTAAAAATATTTGCTTGACCCGAAAGGCAGCCTGCCCAAGGGCAGGGTGGGAAGTTCACAGGAGCCACTGTACCTGCAGTTCTTCCCGCCCAGGCCCTGCCCACTAGGGGTGGCCGCCTCCTGACCCCCGAAGCCAAGCCGCATGAGTCATCCTGGTCACTTGTTCAAACCTCCCCTCTGGTCTCAGAGCTGCTTTTGTTTTTCAGTTGAATAGGCAGCCTGAAACACACACACACACACACACACTCTGAGTGAGCCCGGCCGAGGGCTTGGTTCTTAAGTGGGAAATCATATTGTTTGCTGTAACTACTGTCATGTTCCTCAGCCTGGCATTCTACTGCCATTCCAGAGGGGCCCCTCTGGAATGGCCAGGCCACTCCAGGGTCTCTCTGTCAGGGAAACTTTCTGTGTTTTAACTTAAGGCAGGAAAGGAATTCAGATCCTGACCAAAGGGCAGAATAAGGCAGGAATCTGTCCTCTTGTGACTGGGGGTATGTCCACACCCCCACAGGACACTGAGGCTTCAGTCAGAACTACTGAGCCTCTCTTTATCCTCCCAACTAGGTTTGCGGTCTCTGTATGCAAAATGTACTTTATTCTTTGTCCTTGCAGTGTGGCTTACAGGATCTCATTTCCCTGACCAAGGATCGAACTTGGGCCCCCTGCTTTGGTTAAGCATGGAATCTTAACCACCGGACTGCCAGGGAATTCCCACAAAGGTACCTTTTGATCCCAGCAATACTCAATCATGGTTGCACATTAGAATCACGGGGGCAACTTTTTCTTTTTCTTTCATTTATACATATTTATTCATTCATTTATTTTAATTTTCAGTTTATTAATGTACAGTTGATTTGCAATATTGTGTTACTTTCTGCTATCCAGCAAAGTGACCCAGTTATACATACAGATAATTTCTTTTTTATATTGTTTCCCATTATGGTTTGTCTCAGGATATTGAGCATAGTTCCTTCCCTGTGCTATATAGTAGGACCTTGTTGTTTAACAAGGGGCAGCTTTTAAAATTCCTGATGCCCAGGTTAAAAACCAGACCAGTTAAACTGGAATCTCTTTAGGCCTTTACTCTGACCAGGTGGGTTTATGATTTCCAGTTTCAGCTGGAAGCCTAAGTCTGCCCAGTAGCCCTCCAGGCCTCCCTGTTCAGCAGGCCCAGCCGGTGATTCTCCACCCCCCACTGCCCTCCAGACTCCCATCCTTCTTCCTCTGCCAGTCAGGGTCAGAAAGGACAGAGGTGGGGAGTTACTTTCTCCTGAGACTCCCTGTCCTCACCCATCTTACATCCTTCTTTGCACTTCAGAGAAAGCGGAGACTGAGGCCAACAGGGGTCCCCACCCCGGGAGCCCATCCTTTCCACACCCTCTGTGCTTTGTTTGCCTATAGTTTCCCTGTATTTCTTTCTCAAACTTTTAGTCTGTTTCATAGTCTTTGCACTTTCAACTTACATTCTCGTGTCACTGCCACCTGAAAAATCGGAATCCCTTCCTCAATTCTGTCTCCCTTTCAACTTAGTCTTCTTGGTTTCTCTTCCCTGTGAAGCTTCTTGAAGGAGTCCTTATGGCGGTCTGTACTTTCTCACCTCTCCCCAACTTCCCACAGGTGAGCTCAGTTCCGTCACAATGTGGACACTCCTGATACTCGCCAAGGTCATGGGTGACCTCCTAGACACTAAATCCTTGGCCTATTTTCCATCTTCCTCTTCTTGCTGTTTGGCTGTGTTGATCACCTCCTCTCCCTCGAAATTCGTCTTTGGTCTCCTGTGACTCCTTTTTTTTTTAGTTCTACCACTTTATCGCTACCAACCCATCTCCCTCCACCCTCGTGCACACATGCTCAGTCATGTAACCCCATGGACTGCAGCCCGCCAGGCTCCTCTGTCCATGGACTTTTCCAGGCAAGAATACTGGAGTGGGTTGCCATTTCCTTCTCCATCTTGTGACTCCTTCTTTACTGATTTCCTCTCATCTCTTTGATGGTGTCCTCTTGGCTTTACTCAGCCTTGAGACTGATGTTACCTAGTTCTATCCTTGGCCTTCTCTCTTTGTGAATTTATCTATCCCAAGGCTTCAGCTCCTACCTACATGATGTTAACTCCCAAATCTTTGTCTCCAACCCGGATTTCTTACATGTCCAGCTGTCTACTGGACATCTCCACACTAATACCCCTCTGAACATGTCCAGAATATGACCATTATATTTTTTCCATCACATTTACTTTTACTCTAGTCATCATACTTAACAGTGAAACACTAGAAGTATTACCATAAAAGGAATGCAAAAGGTACCCACTGTCATCCCTATAATTTAGGATTGTTCTCAAAGGACAATAGAAACCTGAATAGAAAAATCTATTCAATTCAATGCCTTATAAGAAAAATCAATTAGAACAACATATATTGGCAAGAAGATAATTGTCATATTTGCAAATGTGGAAAACTCCAGAGAATCACATGAAAAACAAAGCTAATCCAATTAGTAAAGTTGTCTGTTACAAATTAATGACAGACGAGACCGCAGCACTGCTTTATGCTATTGTCCCTTCACTCATTTAAAAATTTATATAGAGCCTACAGGGTGGTGCCACAGCTTCTTAAGCTGAAGAGCTACAGTTATGAACAAAAGGTATGTAGTCTCCGCTCTCATGAAGCCTACACTCTGGTAATAAGAAGTTAGACCTTGTATTAGTGAAAAAGGTCTCACCACAATATAAAATATCTATCTAGGAATAAAGTTAACCAGTAACGTGTAGGACTCAGAATAAAACTATTCAGAAATGTGTTAGTCACTCAGTTGTGTCCAACTCTTTGCGACCGACCCCATGTACTGTAGCCCGTCAGGCTCCTCTGTTAATGGAATTCTCCAGGCAAGAATACTAGAATGGGTTGCCATTCTCTTCTCTAGGAGATCTTATTGACCCAGGAATCAAACTCAGGTCTCCTGCTTTGCAGGTGGATTCTTTACACTCTGAGCCACCAGGGACTCCTCAGAAACATGAAGGGAATCTTTAAAAATGGAAAGAAAAAATAAAAATAAAAATAAAAATGGAAAGAAATGCTATATACCTAAATTCGGAATGAATTTTAAATTTTAATTAAAATTAATGAATTAAATAAATAAAATTTAAATGAATATGAATTTTAAGTTTTGTTAGCTTATTCTGGAGGCATTTTGCTTCAATAAACTTAGAAGCTTAAATGAGAGAAAATATTCAAGAACGTGTTGCAGAGGGTGTAAGCCTTACGCTACCAGTCATTACCTTCTAATGCATGGAAGTAATAACCAAACAAGGTGGAGATGGCATAGGAAAAGACAGGCATATTGATAAGACAGAAAGGAAAGTCTAGAATAAAAAAGAATGTAATTTCTAATAAAGGTCTTCTCGTAATCAGTGGGGAAGAAGAAGGATTAGTCTGTGCTGTGCTTTGCTTAGTCGCTCAGTCCTGTCTGATGCTTTGTGACCCCATGGACTGTAGCCTGCCAGGCTCCTCTGTCCATGGGGATTCTCCAGGCAAGAATACTGGAGTGGGTTGCCATGGCCCCCTCCAGGGGATCTTCCCTGACCCAGGAACTGAATTGTGGACTCCTGCAATTGCAGGTGGAGTCTTTACCAGCTGAGCTACCAGCGGAGCCCTAAGGATTAGTCTAGAGAACGACAAAGAGTTTCATCTTGATACCAAGTCTCACAGGTAGGAGTAGGAGCTGGCTGCCCTGAAGTGCTAGCAGGGCTGTGAGGCCTAGTCTAGGCTCAGCCAGGAGTTCTGCGTTTGATTAGAAATGTCTTCCAGGGGCCCAGGAACAGAAAACTACACTAAGGCACATATTTGTCATTCCTGGATTATTCAAGAAATATCAATGGGATAACTAGCCAGCAATTTGGGGTAAAAAACTATTAGCTTTCTCTACCATATATACCAAAATCAATTTCAGATGGATTAGATTTAAATGTAAAAGATGAAAATATAAAACACTAGAAGAAAAAACAAGATTTTTTTTTTCTAATAATTGTGGTGCGGCAAGGACTTCCCAAGCGTGACACTAAAGGCAGAAACCATAAAGTTAAAGATTGATAGATTTAGCTTCTTAGTCATTAGAAACTTGTGCAGAGCAGAAGTTAAAAGGAAACTGACAAATTGAGGGGAAAAAAATGCAGTATATGATGGATTAATATTTTATTATATAATGAGTTCCTCAATCAATATGAAAATATGACCACTCCAATAGAAAAAAATGAAGAAGATGTTAATAGGTAATTCACCAAAAGAGAAATGCAAACAGCTGAGAAACATAATTTTTTCTTTTTTTTTAATCACCAATAATCTAAGGAACGAAAATTCACACAATGCAATGACATTTGTTTTCACCTGCCAGATTGGCAAAGAAAAATCTCTAATCTGGTTGAGAATATGGGAAACAATATTGGGAAAATCCCTGCTAATGCAGTTTAGCCATCTTGGCTGCAAAAATCCACTCTGTAATGGTTTCTGATTACCTTTTTCAGAGAGCAGTCAAGTTCTAGAAGGTAGCATTTACTGGAGAGATTTGCAAAAAGTTGCAAAAGGAGAAGATCTCTGTAGCTAAGCTATAATTCTGTAAATTTGTGGTTAGCTAGAATATCCTGTCAGTCTGTTAAGTTCTAGTTTCCTTTTCTTATTTTAAAATGTCTCTTCCTAAGAAATGGGTCATGAGTGCTTAGGCTACTGTCCCTGAATAAAGCTTTGACTTCTTGGAGACCCAAATCCCTTGCTAAATTTTTGGGTAAAAATTAGCCCCACCTCAGGTACGTTGAGACAGCCCCCTGCTGGGCACCAAAGTGTTGGCATGAGGCCAGGAGGCCCACCCAGATGGGTTACCTCCTCCCCAGTGAGGAACAGGAGATGCACCAGGCTCCAGCCTTCTGAGCAGGTAAGATCCACCTCATCAGATACATGAAGAATAAATTCTACTTTTGTTACCTTGTTCTGAGAAGGCAGGAATTTACCCCCCCCAAGGACATTTATTTGGTTGGGTGATGTCCTGGGATGATGACATTAAAGATCTTCTTTCACTTTCATTGTGTAATACAGAATCAATAGAATGAAAATAAGATATTATTAATACTATAAATGTGCTAATCCTGTACTTCCCAATGCCTTCCTAGGCCAAATAGGCCCATTCACCTGCTGCTGGTGAGAAATTAAATTAGAGAATTTATTTGACTATAGGTAGGGCAAAAGGAGAGCTTCCCTGGTGGCTCAGACGGTAAAGAATCCGCCTGCAATGTGGGAGACCTGGGTTCAATTCCTGGGTTGGGAAAATCCCCTGGAGGAGGGCATGGCAACCTGCTCCAGTATTCTTGCCTGAAGAATCCCCAAAGACAGAGGAGCCTGGCAGGCTACAGTCCATGGGGTCACAGAGCCGGACACGATTGAGCAATTAAGCACAGCACAGCACAGGGCAAAAGGAAAGGATAAAACCATTAAAACTGCTGATAGGTTTGCCTATATAAAACAACACAAAACTCATGCACGATTATCCTGCAATAAAAAAATAAATGGGAAAAAAACTCATGCACATCAAAAAACTTCAATATTCACAACCCCTGGAATTTAGATGCACATATATTTAGGCTATAATAGATGCACACCATCACCTTGCTCTAGAACAGTTCTCAAACTTTTTGGTCTTGGGATTCCTTTACACTCAAAAACTACATGTTTTTCTTGTGTGTATGTTATTTTTATTCATATTAACTGCCTTAGAAATTATAGCTTATATATTTAGGGTAACTCCTAAATATATAGAATGCTCTTAGAATTATTAAGATAGAAGATATTCATCTCAGGAAGAAAATGTACAAAGGATATGAAGAGGCAATCTATAGAAGAAAAATGTAAATTATAAAAATCATGAAAAAAGTTTCAACATTATGAGAAATTACAGAATGCAAATTCAAATCATAAAGATTTGCCTACTTAAAAAAAAAAGAGCCTACTTATTGCTTAACAACTTAGTAAATGTGAAAAAAAGATATAAAATCGATAACCAATAAGGAACTACTGTACAGCACAGGGAACTCTCCTCAATCTTTTGTAATTATCTCAATGGGAAAATAATTTGAAAAAGAAAAGATAAATGCATATGCATAACTGAATTACTCTGCTGTACACCTGAAACTAATACAACATTGTTAATCAACTGTATTCCAATATAAAGTAAAATTTTAAAAAAGGTAATTCCCAGTGTTGGTGGAAGTGCAGAGAAAAGTACACAGTTATAAGAGTATACTTTGGCAAAATTTTTTCACAGAGCAGTATTTCTACAAGTGTGGTCAGGGACCCATAGGGCTCCTTGAGACTCTTAAGGGGTCTGAGAGGTCAAAATAATTAAAAAAAAATTTTTTTTAGACAATTTCTCAGCTCTGCCAGGCAGTCTTTTAAAACTATTTTCATGATAACACTGAGATGTCATTTGCCATTTTGTTCTCTCTCATTAGTGTGGAGAGCAGTTTTTCAGAGGCTTGTTGTTGTTCAATATCTCAGCAGACTGATGCAGAAGGAGCTATGATACCCCAGAATATTCTATTAAGCCAGGTATTAAGAGGCTCTGCATAAATGGCAAACTGCCACTTTTCTCACTAAACATTTTTTGTTGTGGAAAATACTGTTTTTAATAAAAATATAAATGGGTTCATTATATTTATTTTGAAACAAATATAAAAACGTTTAATTTTTTTTTAATGCTATAATTTCAAGATCCCCTGGAGAAGGGCATGGCAATCCACTCCAGCATTCTTGCCTGGAACTTCCCTGGTGGTCCAGACTGTAAAGCGTCTGCCTACAATGCTGGAGATCTGGGTTCAGTCCCTGGGTCAGGAAGATCCCCTGGAGAAGGAAATCGCAACCCACTCCAGTGTTCTTGCCTGGAGAATCCCATGTATGGAGGAGCCTGGTGGGCTACAGACCATGGGGTCAGAAAGAGTCAGACAGGACTGAGTGACTTCATTTTCACTTTCACTTTCATTCTTGCCTGGAGAATCAAATGGACAGAGTAGCCTGGCAGGCTATAGTCCATAGGGTCGCAGAGAATTGGACAGGACTGAAGCAACTTAGCACAGCACATAATTTCTCAGATGGTTAATATGAATAAAAATAATCCACACAAACAAAAGCCTGTTAGGAATCACAATGGGTTTTGAGTGTAAAGGGATCCCGAGACCAAAAATTTGAGAATTGTTCTAGAGCAAGGTGATGGTATGCATCTAAAGCCTCAAAAATAAAGCTACCCTTTAATCTAGACTTTCCTATTTTGATAATTTTTCATAAGAAAATAGAGATGAATCTCAAGATATTTTTCTAAGTATATTCACCATTGTATTGTTTAAGACAGTAAAATGTAAAAACAATTTAAATTCTGTAAATAGGAGATTAATTAAATTACATCAATGTGATGAAGCACATATGGCTAATAAAAATACTACTATAAAATAGCATCTATTGAGTTATTGCAGTGAAAATGTTCATAGTTGATTGTTAAAAAATAGGATATAATGAAAAAAAAATTTTTCTCAACCCATAGTGCTGAGACAATTGGATATCCACATACAAAAGAAGGAATTTGGATCTGTATTCAGACCATATATACAAGAATTAGCTCAAAGTGAGTGGATCAAAGGCTTAAATCTAAGGTCATGAAGATTTATACTAATGTTTTCTTTTAAGAGTTTTATAGTGTAAGAGGTAGAACTATAAAACTCTCAGAAGAAAACATTAGTATAAATCTCCCATCCAAGTACTAACCAGGCCCAACCCTGCTTAGTTAGTATAAATCTTTATGACTGTAGATTAAGGAATGGTTTCTTAGCTATGACATCCAAAGGCACATCAAAGAAAAAAATAAACTGGGCTTCATCTAAATTTAAAACTTTTTGGGAATTCCTTAGTGGCCCAGTGGCTAGGACTTGGATCTTTCACTGCAGGGGCCTGGGTCTAATCCCTGGTCAAAGAACTAAGATCCTGCAAGCTGTGCATGGTGTGGCCAAAAAAAAAAAAAAATTAAACAAAATTAAAAACTTTTACACTTCAAAAGACACTATCAAGAAAGTTAAGAGACAACCCACAGAATGGGAGAAAATATTTGCAGTCATCTCTCAGATAAGATTCTATTATATAGAATATATAAAGAACTCTTACAACTCAACAGCAAGATAACCTAATTTTTGAGATGGGCAAAGTATTTGAATAAACATTTCTCCAAAGAAGATATTCAAATGACTGATAAGCACAAGAAAAAATGCTCAACGAAGGAAATGCAAATCATTAGGGAAAAACCACAATGAGGTATTATTTCACACCCACTAGGATGACTCCAAAAAAAAAAAAAACAACAGAAAAACTAACAAGCATTAGCAAGATGGTAGAAAAATTGAAACACTTTTTCATTGCGGGTGGGAATGTAAAATGGTACAGCCACCACAGAAAACTATTTGGCAGTTCCTCAAAAAGTTAAACAGATTTACCACATGACCCAGCAATTCTACTCCTAGGTATATACTCAAGAGAAATGAAAACATATGTCCACACAAAAACTTAGAAAGCAATGTTCCTTACAGAATTATTCATAATAGCCAAAGAGTGAAAACAGTTCAAATGTCTATTGACTGATCAATGGATAAACAACCTGTGCTACAGCCATGCAATGGAATATATTCAGCCATACAAGGGAACAAAGTATTGATATGTGCTACAGCATGGAGGAAGCCTTGAAAACATGCTAAGTGAAAGAAACTAGACACAAAAGGTCACATATTAGGTAACTCTATTTATATGAAATATCCAGACTAAGCAAATCCATAGAGTCAGGAAGTAGATTATTGGGAGCAGAGTCAGGAAGGAGTCCTAGTTGCCAAGCACTAGGGTAGATGGGGTGTGTGAGGAATGATGAGTGACTGGTATGGTTTTCTTTTCAAGGTGTGAAACGTTTGGCATAAGATAGTGGTGATGATTACACAATGCTGTGAACATACTAAAACCTACAAAATTGTACACTTTAAAATGGTGAATTTTATGGTGTATGAAGGATATCTCAAAATAATAAAAAGGAAAATAGCATACAAATTAGTGAGAGTATGATCCATTTTTAAAAGGCTAATATATATATTACTTTAAAAGAGTAGTATATAAAAGACTAGAGAATGTTAACCTCTAGTCACTATAATATAGTAATATGGATTTTCATATGTATTATATATTTATGTATGTTCTATAAAACACATATTGCTGTGTTAATTGAAAAATTGGGCAATAAGTTATTAAAGACAAAATAAAATACATGGGATTCTGTTTAAAGTATCTTGAATATTAATTTGATACTAATCTCTCATTTAAATGCTTTATTCTCTGCCATCACCCTCTGTGTTTTTTTTCAGTCTAGCTTTATTGAGGCTTTTGATGACTAAGTCAAAGATCTCCCTTGGTAAATGTCACATTGCACTTGAAAAAATGTGGGTTATTTTCAAATATCTTTGATATTGATACCTAACATAATTCCACAGTGATAAGAGAACAGATTTTGTATGATTTCAATACCTTTATACCATGAAATTTTTGTACCTTGTTTTATGTCCCTGGATATGTTCCAGTGTCTCCTAGTTTACAGTCTACGGGAACTTGAATAGAATTTGTATCCTACTGTTGTGTGAAAATTTATAAATCTTAATTATGTTGAATTGGTTGACAGAGTTTTTCAGGTCTGCTATAGCCTTCTACTTCTCTGTGTATTCGTTCTATTAATTTTTGAGAGTTTGATATTAAAACTCCAACTAAAAAGTTTAATTTATCTACTTAAAAAATTGTAATATATAGTGGAACTATATGGAAACTTGTTCTGTATTTTCCAAGCCTCCTGTAAATCTGTTATTATACTTTTGTAATAAATAAAAAAATAAAAATAAATAAAAGACAAAATAAAACAATGTGCAGACCCTCTGACCATTTAGACTCTCTTGAGGCAATTTTTCTGGCCCAATGGGACAACCCAAAACGGTGGTTAGGGGCTTTCCTGGTGGCTCAGAGGTAAAGAATCCACCTGCCAGTGCAGGAGACACGGGTTTGATCTCTGATCTGGGAACATCCCACATGCCAAGGGTAAGTAAACCCGTGCGCCATAACTACTGAGCCTGTGCTCTAGCGCCTGGGAGCCCAACTACTGAAGCCCTAACGCCCTAAAGCCCATGCTCTGCAACAAGAGAAGCCACCACAATGAGAAACCCGTGCATCACAACTAGAGAAAGCCGGAGCAGCAATCAAGACCCAGTATGGCCAGAAATAAATAAACACTAAAAAAAAAAAAAAAAACAAAAAAACAAAAATGGTGGTTAGAAAGCAGCTTGAGAGCTACATTGTTTGTGCTCAAATACTGGTTCTGCCTTCCAATGGCTCTGTAGCCTTGGACAAGTCATCTCATTGCCACGTGCCTCAGTTTCCTCACCTGTAAAGTGGCATCAGAATATGTACCTCACAGGGCCCTGTGGATTCAAGGAGTTAATTCATTTAAAGTGCTTGGAGCAGTGCTTTGCACACACCAAGCTTTTGATAAATGTTAGCCAGTCCTGGAGATGTTGCTGGCATGGCTCAGGTTGCAGGCTGGAGAATGACCACATCTGACCTCACTGACATCCTGTCGGGAGTCAGTGGGAGAAGGTTCTCTTAAGGACCCACTGAACAAGCCCTGAAAATGCTTTCTGAAATAGAGGTAAACCAACAAATGATGGCATGTGTTTTCATCTCCATGAAGGCAGGTTTAAGAAAGTGTATCTATCTCCCTGCTGTGGCTGCATGGCTCAGGGAAGTGATTTGGGGTCTTCCACCACCTGAGTGACTAACTGGGGAATGAGTTTGCTCTCACTGAAGCAGAGCTGCCTCCGTTCCCCACCAAGATATGCTCAGCCTCGAGGCAGATGGCTGGAGTCTTATGAGGCTGCCGGGAGGAGAAGGTGAGTCATCCTCTCCTTAGTGTCCAGGGGACACTCAGGGGAGCCATAGCCACTTCGTAGAGCCCTCACTGCCAGGGCCTGAGAGCGGGGCAAGGAAGGTGTGGGGGCCTGGGTCTGCTGGTGGGATGGCTTACTCCGCCTGCCTGTGTGTAACCTTCCCGGGCGCGGACCCCTGTGCCTTCCCCTCTGCTGCCCTTTCTGCTTCCCCATAAAGTCTAAAGGTGCCAGCACCTTCAGGGATGTTCAGAGCAAATGTCTCCGGTAGTTCCTTCCTTTCTGCTTTCTCCTCCATCAAGTTATCCAAAATGCCAAGATGGGCTTGTTGCTGCCAGGTTTTTGTTAACTTGCCTTTTTCTTAAGAATGTTTACAGAAGGCATGTGTGTCGAAAGTCAGTCCTGTGGCAGGAAGAGAAGCAGAGGTAGGTGCCCACGAAAGCAGTATCATTTCCCAAGGCAGCCATGGATATTATCTTATCCAGTTATCTCAGATGAAGGATTGAAATCCAGAAAGGTGAGCAATTTGTCCAAAATCACCTAGAGCCAGGACTAGAACTCAGGTCTCTTGCTCATCAGTATAAATTTCCTTGCAGAATTTTCATGCTAAAAGAGCAGGAGCCCCAGAACCCAGGAAAGTAATGAACAGGACAGCCAGGGACAGATTATGAAGAAACAAATGCTTTTCCAAATGCAAGGATGTCCAAACAGAATGACTTTGTAAAACTGTAAGAAGCTGGCAGGCTTTGCACTAGTGGGAACAGATCCCAAAGGGTCTGGAAACTCCACTGAATTTGGATTTTCTTTTGAAGACCATGGGTGAAGGTGGGACTTGATGGCCTTTAAGCAAGGGAGTGATGTGGTCAGACTGGAATCTTCAGGTGGCTAGGCCAGGCAAGGTGGCCAGAGGACTCGGCAGTGGGCAGCTTCTCTGAAGGTGACTGCCTATTTATATGTTTGGCTGGGTGCTGTCTTTTTGGCAGGAAGTGACAGGCCCAGCAATGCTGGACCGTATGTGGTTCACTACTTGGGGTAGCTGGGGGGTGGGGTGAGGGTGGTGGTGGTGACGTGGATTCAGCTCACAAACCTCAAGCTCTTGGCAAACAAGTGACAGAGAATAAGTAACTGCTCTAGGGGGTGAACCCTAAAATGGTGATGTACTACCCAACGGTTCAGCTGGCTGGGGTGGGGTATATGGTGGTGATATATGTGTGCAGAGTGGGGCAATGGAGGGCATAGGGGTTGGGGGAAGACTAGCCTTCTAAATACAGGGAACAACTTCAGGGGTATGACACAACAGGTGCTTGTCAAGCTGTTTAGCCTCCTCCAGACTGTGGCAGTGGCTGTGGCCTAACAGCTGGTGGTAGGAATGATGGGGCTGTGAGAAGAAACACAGCAACTGCAGAGGGTGTGCATCCATTTTCAGTCCTCAGTCCAGAAAAGAATGGGATGGGCTCAAGCTGCCCCAAAGAGAAAGGGGAGGACTCTTTAAGTGCGAGTGCCCGTAAGAGAGGGGACAAAGTGGATTCAACTGTGACAGTCAAACCTGGGGAACATCTCACAGTCACTGCCCCAATGCTCTATATTTAGTCTTCTTAAACCTGCAGCTTTCATTTTCAGCTTTCTACTGCCTCCTTATTACTTTGCCTTTAGTGAGGTTGCATTCAAAAACAACAACAAAAAGAGACCTTTCCCCCAGTTTTCCTCCATCAAGTTATTGTCCTATTTCTTTTCCTCCTTTGTACCAAGCATTTGAGCCATCTACACTCCTGTCTTCACTGCCTTGGTCCCCAGGCCCTCCTCTCCTGCAGCAATCTGGCTTCTCTGCATCTCTCTTCTGACATTGTTTCCTAAGGATACTCATGACATCAAAATTATCTTCTCCAGTGTCCCCTTTAATCTCCAAAATGACTGGAAGAAAGGGGATACAAAAAACTATTAGAAATTAGACTTATCTTATTAACATTTATGTTTTTTATCTTTTCCAAGCCATATTTCAAATTATGCATGTATATAGTTTATAAATAAGCATAATGACTACAGACACAATTTATTGATAAATGAGCATGTAATAAGGACTTTTTCTAAAACGGGTACACTTTAAGAAAATATTTGGATGACTGGGTTTCAAGATAAAGCTCAAACCCTTATTTTGGCATTGAAAGCTGTTTATAATTTAGTCTCAAATGATTCCATGACTTCTCCACCTCCCCTTCCCTCCCTTACCAAGTACTGTGCTCTAACTACAATGGGCTATTACACATCTCCCAAGTGTACCAAAACTTAGGGTTTTAGTTCAAAGTATTTTTGCACCTAGATGTCCAATTAATCTTAAATCTTGCAATTACTGCCTTATTGTCACTCCACTGGCCTTGAAACTTTCCTCCTTGACCATTTTCAAGGGTGCTATTCTGGTTTTTCTCCTGCTGCCCTTATTTCTTCTTCTTTGGCTGCGTCCTTCATATTCATTCCAGAAGTACTTACTGAGCCCTTGTTTATGTCAGGTATGGTGACAGGCACTAGAAACACAGCAGTGAACAATTAGACTAGATCCCTTTACCTCCAGGTTATCCCCCAAAGCTCAGGTTCTAGCCCTTTCCTCTCCTTGTCTCCCTGTAGCTGATTCCCTTTGTCTTTTTTTTTTTCAGTTTGTCTTCTATTTCAAGCTACTTGTTGAGTATTTCTACCTGCAAATAACTCCAATCACCAGGTCTGACCTCTCATTCCATACATCGTTTTTTCTTGCCTCCTCAGTTTCAATATCTCTTGCATTGGCAGCCCCTTCTATATGAATTTCTATTGATAACTACTTCCCTACCAATATTAGAACCTGCTTACCTGAGGCATTTTTCTTACTGCTGTTCTTGCCTTTATTCTAAGCTGAAAGTCTTTCTATCCTATCCATTCTTGCTACCTAAATCATTCTACAAATTACTGTCAGCTTCGCCTTTGAAGCAGTGGGAAGGATGGTTTGAGGAAAATGAGGCCTACTTTTTAAAGGGCATTGGAACCATTCCCCCAGCAAGTTTCAGGGACAACTTACAAACCATTTAGCTTGGTGTTTCAGGGTCTAACATAATTATCCCCTCGTATTCTACACAGACAAGAGCTCATTATTTCTAGAAGACATTGAACCCATTTCTGGGTCTTTGCTAGGGTCTCCCTAACTTATCCTGGCCCAAGACAACTACCTTCTCTGTTTATCACTTAGTAAACATTGCTTTTTTTCAATATTTCTTTGCCCAAAGAAATTGTGGGCAGAAATGGGCCTTTGGCTTTTCACAATCTATAGTGAAGTTTACTGTCTTGTAAGCACTGTTCTGTTTCACACATGCTTTCCCCACCCTCCCCCCACCCCCAAACCCAGGAGATGCTAATTTCAACAGCTCCGTCTTATACAGAGCTTAAGTAATTCACCCATGGCCACAGTGGCAGAGTGCAAATTTAAATTCAGGTTTGACTCCAGGATTTGTGCTCCTTGTGACCACCTGCCTGACTTCACAGTAGATATGAAGTACATAATAGACCCCAATCTTACCTCCAGGGGCCCTGGGAACCAGGTCTGTACCTCCGATAAAAGATGCCCTGCAGAGAAGAAACCTCAACAGGCTTTAAGGTGGCTAACACTCCCCTCCCACAGGGATTTCTCTGTGATCTCCCACATTGCCTGGTTTGAACTACACACTTTGGCACCTAATTGTATTTTCCTAATCTGCTGTTTCTTGTGTGTTTTTGCCTAATAGTAGAAAAATTTCCTCCTCTCATCAGGTTCAGCCTAGAACTACTGGCTGACATGAGGCTGCTAGGCCTTTACAGCAAAATCTTCCTTCTCCACCGGTGAAGAGAATTAGCGGCACTAACTCTGAACCTTTCGGAGTCTTGTTAAAAATGCGGTCTTCTGATGAGATTTGGGGTGGGACCCAGGAATCTGCATTTTTAACATTGAGGTCATTCTTCGGCGGTTGTCAACGGATCAGCCTACATTCCTGCCAGTGTGGACTGCCCCATTTAGATAGAATTATTTCCTGGTACAATGACTTCTCTAAACATTGCACACAGTTGAAGAATTATTACCTGGGTCTCCTTTGTTTCTGGATACGCCACTTGGCAGGTGTAGTAACATCCTGACAGGCTGCTTGCCACAGGTGCTATGTTCGACACGTGCGCCCCGCTGGTACCATCCCCCTTCAGTCCTGCTGCCCTCTATGCCTACCACCACCCTGCAGCACCTACCCTCTCCCATGCCCTTAGACCCACCCTAGCCCCCTTCCCTTCCCTCCACCTCAGCCCCTCCCTTCACCCCCAGGCCAGCCCTTCCCTCCCCCACCTCTTCTCTGGGCCCCCCAAGCTCCTCCCACCTCAGAACATTTTTTTGTTCCTGGCTAAGAGTTTTGCACATGGGATTGGGGGTGGGGCTGGGGCCGGTTGGACTAGAGGACACACTACCATTCATCAGAGGTCCTACAGAATGGGCATACTCTTCCAATCTGAGAAAATCCTCATTTTTTTCTACCAGAGAAATGGGCAGAGGCCTCTCTCTGGAACCTAGCTGGAGGGATGTCACTCTCCAAGAGAGCCTTCCATCTCTGCAAACACCCCAAAGCAGGCCCAGCCTGCCGGGTTCCTTTGTTGGGACGAGAGGGAATGGAATCTTACCAATAAGATGAAAAGGGCTGGAGAAAATACCAGGAACGGGCCCACCTTTCTTCCTACAAAGGCCTAACGCTAAAAGGGGAGGAAAAAAAAGGCACCAACAAAGAGTTTAAGATAGCAGTTCCCAGCTTTTTCAAATATGAAGCATTTTTTAACCAATCCATTTTTTAATTCTTAAATTCTTGACATTACAGAACTAAACTGAAATTTATTAACATTCCACTCTTACATTTCTTATCGACAAACAGAAATAAAATTCATGAGCCAAAAACCCAAAACAAAACTAAAAACAGGGAAAAGCTTATAAAACTAAATATGGATCCCAGCATTAACAGCTGAACAGAGAATGTGATTTTTAAATTCTTAGCGGATGATAAAGTTGTGGAGAAACTGAACACTTACAAATTATTTAAAACCTGGAATCACTGACCAGAAATTACACAGTTGGATCATGGGAAAACAGCAGAAAGGGTTATGAGAGAACCTACACTGTTCTAGCTGCACCCCATGCCCTTCTCAGAAGAAAGCCTGGCATTGATTAGATATTGGGCCAGACTAATACTGGCAGCAGAACCAGTGATAGTAACCTGCCTACCAGAAGAGCCTTCCACTGGGTTGGCAATTTTGATCTGGGCCCCGGACATCTGGCGGATCTCATTAATGTTGGCGCCTTGGCGCCCGATTATGCAGCCAATTAAGTTATTTGGAATGGTGAGTTCATGGGTGGTTTGAGTAGATGCATCCAAACTTGCCCAATAGCCTTTCACCTCTGGAGAGCTGGAGTCAATTCCGGCGAATCCGGTCCCGCCGTGCATCATGGCAAAGTGAGACTGTTGTCTTGCCACCTGGTTCAGCTTGGCCAGATCGAGCGGAGAAATGGTGTGTTGTCCTTGAATCGAGTAGGCATCTAGAGGTGGTCCCTCCAGGTCATGGGTGGCATGGGGGTAGCCCGCAGCGTCGCTGCACCGATCTTGGCCGCCCGCGCAGATGACTGGAGAGCTGGCCGGCATGGGCTGGTACGGAATGGTCATGACTCTCCCTTGCGGAGACTGGGAGAGCGTCTCCAGCATGACCAGGCAGATCTGCTTGACACACTCGGTGACAGACTGCGGCACGCCAGCAATGGTGATGGCCCGCTCGGTGGAGTTGGGCAGCATATCCCCCGCCACCTGGACCTGGGCCCCGGTACTCTCGCGGATCTCTTTGATCTTACACCCGCCTTTCCCAATCAGGGAGCCGCACTGGGTGGCCGGCACCACCAGCCTCAGGGTGACCGGGGGCCTGCTGGCCGCCGTGCTGTTGGTCATGGAGCTGTTGATATCTTCTTCCAGCTTGTCGATGATCATAGCGAAGGCCTTAAAGATGGCATTGGTGGGGCCGGTCAGAGTGATGATTCTCTCCGGGCAATTCCCCTCCGAGATGTTGATCCGCGCGCCACTCTCCTCGCGGATCCTCTTAACCGACTCCCCTTTCTTCCCAATGATGCTTCCTACTTCCTTTCCGTGCATAAGCAGCCGAATGGTGAGAGTCACATTTAGTCCACTTTCAGTCACACCGGCATCCATGGCGAGCGGCGGGCGGCGTTCGGGGGAGTTGGGCTCGTTACGTGGTCAAGTCTTTGGTGGCTGGCGGGGGGAGGGGAGGTGTAGGCCCAAAACTGCCGGCGCGAGGCGAGCGAGGGCCGCGGGAGCGAGCGGGCGCGGGCGGGAGGCCGCGGCGTCGTCGCAGGGGCGGGCGGCGGCGGCGGAGGGGGCGAGCGGGGCCGGGAGCGGCGGGCGGGCGGGTGGGCGAGGGCGCGGCGGTGGCGACTCCGGCGGCAGCCTCGGCGGTCTGGGCGGGGCGGGAAGCCCGCTTTCAACCCCGCGTACCCTCTGACCCCGGAAGTGCTTGCTGCGCAGGACCCCTTGAAAAAAAAATGAGGACCCATACTTTTTAGGTCACAAGATTGCGCCAACCCCAATAGAGTGGTTTTTTAAAAACCGTCTTAATAGGCTAGCATTGGAAATAAAGCCCCAGTGGGCAGAAGCTGTGATTCCGGCAAAATTTTAAGACGAACATGTATTTTATTAACCCCAACAAGGCGCCGGCAAACGTTTGGAAATGGCAGTGTTGTGCTTGAGAGCGACACATTATTTTCCCGCCGTACAAATGCGGTTTGAGTGTGGAGCGACACGGGCAGCCCTGGCCGTAACTGCAGGCGGCTGCTAGGACGCCGCGGGTTTAAAACGTGCGCGTGAGGAGACCAGAGCGCATGCGCAAGGGTGTGGGGAGGACGGGAGGGGAAGCCGCGGTCTTCCGGGGGGGAGGGGAGGCGAGACGAGGCCTCTGGGGCGGGCGCCCGCTCGGGCGGGCACGTGGGGCCCCTTCGTCCTCAGCGTCCGGGCGCCTCGCGCCAGTCCCCACCCCCGCCCCGGCCCTGTGGCGGCGGCCGGTAGGGAGAAAGACCAAAACCTATCTCGCGCCGCCGCCATCAGAGTCGCGGCTATGCTGATGGTTTCTGTGAAGTGCTAGAAACGGGGCCATAAAGAGAATGGCGTCCATTTACATAATGCTTTGTCTGCATTTTGCAACTCTTCGTTAAGCCCGCAGAAACCCCACCTCCTACGCTGGTGTCGTTTTAGTCGCTGCCGCCTCGTCACACGTTTAAGACAATGGCGTGCATTTATCCGGGCTCTCAGGGGGTTCCTGCGGTTTCCCCCGCGTGGGTTACGGTCCCGCTGCTGCCTTTCGGCCCTTTCCCCGCTCAGCGCAGCCATCGCGCCCGCGCTGTCCGGGGGCGGCCCCCAACTGGGCCCGCCATCTTGGAGGACCTTTCCTGAGGGTGTGGAGCCGAGCGGCCCTCCCGCTAAGGAAAGGTCGCTGGGGCCGTTGGTGCGCCAGTTGTGATTTCTGCCCGTTCCCTTTTCCTTCGCTTGAGCCAGACAGAACAGGCCGAGTGCGCGGCGTGCTTTAGGATCTCTTAGGGAAAGCGGCTAACGTGGCGGTTCCTCAGTCCCCCTCCCCTTCCCTGTGGGGGTGGCCGCCATATTTGCTGAACACAAAATGGCGACACGTGTCCTGGATTCGTCCCAACGAGAAATTGGGGTCGGCCTGAAAACTTTAGAATGCGCCCCTCTCCCAGCCCACCCACGGTATGGGGCCTTCTCCGCGCAGCGAGTGCTGTGACCACAGTGGGTTGAAACCGCGTAGGCTGGTCCCAACCTCAGCGGGGAATTTTTTTTTGTTTTTTAATATTTATTTGGCCGCGCCAGGTCTTAATTGCGCCATGTAGGATCGTCAGTCTTCATTGCAGCATACAGGACCTTGTAGTTGCAGCATGTGGACTCCTATTTCCCTGACCAGGGCTGGAACCGGGGGCCCTCTGCATTATGAGCACAGAGTCTTAGCCACTGGACCACCAGGGAAGTTCCATCAGCGGAGGAATTTTAATACATTTCTCTCATTAATTTGCAACAGGGCCGCGATTAATTGTAGAAAGTAGGCATCATATCCAGTCCCTAGCTCGTTATGTTTAATAATGAATGGATAAGTGGGGACGCAGTACCAAAACATTTAGCAATCATAAAGGAATGAGATGAGAAATTACTGCTTTCCTAGACTTATAAGATAGGCCGTTGTCCTGGAGAGATAAATAAATGGTATTATAAAGTTTCTTTTTTATAAAAGCAATTTCCATGAAGCGTGTAAGATACCTAATGACCTTTTTCATAGGCCAGCTTGGCCAGTGAACCTCAGTTTACCTCAACTGTTAACTTGTAGACTAGGAGGGACGGACATTTCTTGTGTATTTACCAGTGCTAGATCCTCGGCTAACCGTTTTACTGCATACTGTCTTTAATTTTTACGATGATTTTCTGAAGTACGTGTTCTCTCTCTTTTTAACAGATGAATTCATTTAGGCCAAGAGAGATGAAGTGACTAATTGAAGGTCACACAGTGTCCAGGATGGATTCCAGACTTTCTGATACATTTATTGGTGAGCACATTTTTCAAATTTTTCTCTAAGTCAGGGTTTTAGAATTTAAATACTATTTGGACGTTTAGGTGAGCTTGTCATTTAAAGGAGCCCCTCAGGTAACTTCTTGATGCGTAATCATCCCCTGTTTGTATCTGTTTGGGAATTCCCAGTTTTTCCTGGTGTGAGCTATACCTGTCGGGCTCAGATGCCTTTTCTTTTTTAAATGTGTCTGGATGAGACTAGAGAGAAGGAAGTGATTCAGCCCTGCATGAAGGCTCAAGTATCTGTCAGTCCGGCCTGGTCTCTGGCATATTTGAATTTACCTGGCTCTGTGGGAGCAAACAGTTTCTCTGTATGACTCATTTGCTTCCTTCAGCTACACATGGGCATGATTTCCCCCTTCTCCACCCCAACCTCCACCCAGGTGAAAATAAATAAACTTAACTCTGGCGCCAGGCCTCCATTTCTTCCCAGATATTGACTGAGTGTGACAGTGTTAGATAAATCACTGTCTGTGGACTTTTCAGTTCATTGTAACAAATAACTTGTGGACCAAGCAACAGATATGTGCCTAAATAGGGCTGTGTTGTATGGGTGGAGAGAAGGCTTTTTGCTTCTTTTCACTTACACCAGTCTTGTGTATTAGACTCTCCGAAGGGCCTTCATATTACTTTAGATAGTCCCACAGTCAAATTTAATAGATATGTACATAACAGTAACAATGACAGTTATAGCACTAAGTGCTTACTGTGTGCTGGGCACTATTTGAACTTTTATTTTGTTCATTCTTTCAGTGGTTCTCACATTTTTAAAAGCAAACTACTATGAAAAATATGTTTTACATAATAACCGAAACATATACAGACATTTATATAAAGAAAAAAAATTTGCAAAAACTACCTAGTCATACTACGTGTAGTGTACTCTGGTAATTTCTGTTCTCTACTTTTAAAAGAAGGAGATGCATGTCGAACTAAAGAGATGAAAACCTTGTTAAAACTTAGACAACAAAAGGAGTAAATTACAATTTACAAAGTAATTATAATCAAGAATTATCCTAAAAAAAAAATTAACCTGATTCAAAGCATTCTGGTGTCTGCCACCTGTTTCTTTTTCCTAAAGAAATTTTATCCACTGGTCTTTCTTCCCAAGACTGCCTAGTGAAGTCGCTCAGTCCTGACCGACTCTGTGACCCCGTGGACTGTAGCCTCCCAGGTTCCTCCGTCCATGGGATTTTCGAGACAAGAGTACTGGAGTTGGTTGCCATTTTCTCCTCCAGGAGATCTTTCCAACTCAGGGGTTGAACCCGGGTCTCCTGCATTGTAGGCAGGTGCTTTACCGTCTGAGCCACCAGGGAAGTCATAAGCCTTTTCTTCCAGATTTCTTTAATCTCTTTATGTCTGGGACTTTACCCACCTTCCCAACAAAGCCTTCCCTTTCCCAGCTCTCAGCACCGACCTCTTCAGAGTCTTATAGCCCTTCCCTTGGGTAGCCCACATTTAGCTGTTGATGAAATTGTAGTGTGTCTTGCTGTTGGTAATGTGTTTTAAGGGCCTCAGGTGTTTTGGGTGATCCTGAGATCAGGCAAAGAGGGCATTGGATTTGGGAATTGGTGGCTCTGACCCCTAGCTCCAGCTCTGCCACAGGCTAGCTTTTAGACTTCTACAGTCAAGTTCATTTATCTGAGCCTCAGTTTTCCCATCTGTAAAACAGGAGAGTAAATGCTCTCTAAGGCCCCTTCTGATTCTGTTCAGATGATCTGAGTTATTTATCCCTGGGAGCGAGGGTTGTGTAAATGTTTTACTCATGTACAGTAAATTCTCCACTTCCTTCCTCAGACCTGCACTATCTTGTGGATATGTGAATGAATTCCACACCTCCCATTTTACAGATGAAGCCACTGAGATACAGAGTAACTGACTAAATAGTCACCACCCCACCCCTGGAGCCTCACATGACTCTTTCAGGTTCGTTAAAGGGTTTAACAAGGTTGGGAAGGTGAGTCAGGCTTTTACTTTAGAAATTGAAACGTAGAATTTTTGCTTCCTTTGACCTCACGTAGATATGTTATATAAAACTTTTCAAGGTGTTAATTAGTCATCCCAGTCAGTTTTGCCAGTGAAAGACCCATCTTTCTTTGGGTCTTTGGATCAGAGTAGTCAAGCGACTTGCCCAAGGTTACACAGCTTGTTAGGACCTCAGCTGGGGCTCTTGACTCCTAATTGTGAATTGTTCCTTTTCTTGGCTTCTCATACTGTGTCACTGACTTTTACACATGGGATAACTTTGTCTAAAATTCAAATGTTTTCTATCCAGTCATTATTTTTCTGTCCCAGAACATCCAATTCGTTTATGTTAGGTTCCTGACACTTTTGGTTCAAGAGACTCTCCTCTCTCTGGTTCTCTAATGTTTACATTTGTGGATTTGGGAAATGGTGGGAATAAGACTTAAGTTCCCTTGGGGCAGGGACCATTTTTTCTTTTTCCCTCTCCCCAACCTCCCTGGCCCAGCAGCTATTCTGTAGCTTTTAATATTTGCCCTGTCAACACACAGCATTTTCCCCCAAAACATGTCTTCTTTTTCTCTTTCTCCTTCATATTTAGCTTTCCATTTCTCTTTTATTTAAAATTACTGTAAATTAAGAGGGTCTTTCCCCTATTACTTTTCAGGATACTATACAATGCAGTTTAGAAACTTGTCTTACCCACTGTGGGTAATAACAGTTTGACCTCATATGCCGGTAATCCTCCATTGGCTTTAGGGTATCACTACTTGGTTTTCTCAGAAATAGGAGAAATCTGTTGGTATGCTTTACAGAAGTGACCAGAATTGGCCTAAGTTCTTCCAGTTGGACACAGCATTGCCCAAGGATTCCCCAGGGCCACTCTAACCGAAATGTGGCCGGGAGAACAGAGTGCAGAGAAAAGTTAAAGGGAAATGAGAACGAATGCAAATACAAAGTGTAGAATACAAGGAAGGAAAAAAAGGTAGAAGGAGAGAGAAAAGAATAGAGAGAGAAGGCAGAGAGAAGGATACAGAATCAGTGGAAAGGAGGTGAGAAGAGTGATCCAGAGGTCTGTTAACCACTCCTGTGGTATGGGACAAGTCAAGGAAGAGCAGCTAGTATAACTCTTCCTGAGTTGATACTGAGCAGCCCCTATCTTTTCTTATTCTCTATTTCCAGTGTCAGGTAGGGGAAGTTACTTTGTTTCTGCTATCAGTTGGGAATGTGATTAGATGCCGGTAATTTTATATTTTATATTATTTTATTGAAATATAGTTGATTTACAATGCTATGTCAGTAAGAAACTTTTATATATATATTCTTTCTTTGTTATTTTCTATTATAGTTTATCACAGGATATTGAATATAGTTCCCTGTGCTATATAGTAGGACCTTCTTGTTTATCCATTCTGTATACAATAGCTTGCATCTGCTAACCCCAAACTCTTTAATTCATCTCTTCCCTACCCTGCCTCCCTCTTGACAACCACAAGTCTGTCTTCTGTGTCTGTGAGTCTGTTTCTGTTTTGTAGATAGGTTTATTTTTAAATGTCATATTTTAAATTCTACCTATAAGTGATATCATATTGTGTTTGTGTTTCTCCTTCTGACTTACTTCACTTGTATGATAATCTCTCAAGTCCATCCATGTTGTTGCAAATGGCATTATTTCATTCTGCTTTATGGCTGAGTAATATCCCATTGTATATGTGTACCACTTGTTCTTTATCCATTCAGCTATCAATGGACATTTAGGTTGATTCCATGTTTTGACTATTGTGAATAGTACTGCTGAGAAGTTAGGGATGTATGTATCTTTTCAAATTACACTTTTGTCCAGATATATGCCCAGGAGTAGGATTGCTGCATCATATAGATGCCAATAATTTTAATATTAGCCTCAGTTCACCTGGTTTACTAAGGAAGTGTGCTACAAAATCATATAACGTATTTGAGGTAAAATTTCATGTTCTTTCATTAGGTAAATACTTACCGATTGCTTGATATGTCCCAAACACTGAGGCTATAAAAATGAATGAGATATTGTCCCTGCCTTCAGGATGTTTATGGTTTGAAGAGTTAGACGAGTAAACAGATTTACAGTGTAATGTTTTAAAAGTATTGGGATATGAGGAAGCTTTGGTGCGTACCAAGCTATGGTGTTACGGGTTCAGAGGAGGGCCCTTGATTCAAGCCTTAGAGAGGGAATCTGGGAAGGCAGCTTGGAGAAGTTATCATTCACTCTGAGTCCCAAGTTGGTAAATTGCATAGTGAAAGGTAGGGAATGGTATTCCAGGCAGAGGGAGCAAGAGCCCAAAGGCATAGAGCTCAGTCCATGCAGAAGTTGTAACCATTTCATGGAGACATGAAAGATACTTGCATGATTCAGTTTGTGGTGATTATTGTTCTGCTATTTCAGAAATGTAGATATTGAGACTTGTCTATGTTCACTAGAGCACAGCTAAAAATTCTTACTTTGTAGCAATAATTCTCTTTTAAGATGAAGACACTAGAAATCACATTTCCTATCTAGAGATTTTAAGGGCAAAATGTAGGTAAAGCAGAACTTTTGAATTCGCAAATAATGATTAACCCTTTGTACAGTAAAAGAAAGCGGCTACAATGGACAGCATATCCCTTTCTCATCCAACTTTTGGATTTCTGTTTTGTTTTTATTTTTTTTTTCTTTTGTTTTTAAAGGGGGGGTCTTTGTTTAGTTGCTTAGGATGTTTGGTTAGAAAGTAGAGAAACGAGTTCAGGAATAGTTGCTACTTAGAGCAAAACAAAACAAGTTTAAGTAGCTTATTTCTCTGATAATACCTACTGAGCACAAGCAAGACTTGGTTTAATGACATTGTTTCAGAGAGACAGTTACTTCACCAGATAAAACATTTATTCACCATTATTCACTGTGTAAAGTGTGTGGTGTCCATACTAAGAGCATTGATTTTGTTTTTTGAGATGTGAATAAAGCTGCATTAAACAGAAACCTTATGTGAATCCATTGGGCAATACTGGGATTTAACATAGATTAAAAGAAAAAAAACGTGTTATGTGTGGTTTGGGCTTCCCTCGTGGCTCAGGCGGTAAAGCGTCTGTCTGCAATGCAGGAGACCCGGGTTCGATCCCTGGGTTGGGAAGATCCCCTGGAGAACGAAATGTCAGCCCACTCCAGTATTCTTGCCTGGAAAATCCCATGGACCACGGGGCCTGGTAGGCTACCATCCATGGGGTCGAAAAGAGTCGGACACAACTGAGCAACTTCACTATATCACTATATGTGTTGTTTAGAGAAGAGTGCTTAGAATATAGTATGTATGTTTGTGGTCATTTCTCAGTTATCTTAATCTCTCAGTAGTATTTGACACTCCTTCCTCACTAGTTTCATTTTGCTTTTAGGATGCCACTCCCTTGGTTCTCTTTCTACCTCTCTAACCCCTTTTTCTCACATTCCTGTGCAACAACCCCCCCCCCCCCCCCCCCCGTGCGCCCCACATACTCTTTTTGGCTGATTTCTTTCTCATCTCCTCAGCCTCCAATGATGGAGTACTCAGATCACTCCTTGGATCCCTTCTCTGTGTACACTCGTTTCCTAGGTTCTTTCTTTTAGGAATTTAAATACCATTTATACCTTAAGAATTAGAAAGTATTTATTACTAGCCTGAATGTCTTCCTGTGAACTCAAAGAGTCTAATGTCAGCTGCCTACAGGATAATAGCTTCTTGAACTTAACATATTCAAAACATTAACCCTGGAACTTCTCTCAAACCTGTACCTATGGCAGTTTCCCCCCATCTCAGTTTCAGTTTTATAGAGGACTCTTCCTTGACTCTACTCTCCCCCCCCCTTTTTTGGGGAGCTGTGTCGCATGGCATTCAGGATCTTAGTTCCCCAACCAGGGATTGAACCCATACCCCTGCAGTGGAATCATGGTGTCTTCACTACTGGACCATGAGGGAAGTCCCTCTTGACTCTGTTTTTTTCTTTCTTTCATCATCCAATCCACCAGCAGGTCCTGTGAGCTTTACCTTAAAATACATCCAAAGTTTGAACACTTCTCACCCCTTCCTTATTACTGTTGGAACATGTCTTCCTCCTTTTGCTCTTGGTCCCCCAGTCTAATCTTAACAGTGACCAGAGTAATTTTGTTAAGTGTATATCAAATCGTGCCACTCCTCTGCTGAATACTGTCCACTGAGTCCCACCCAGAATAAACACTAAAGTCCTTAAAGTGATCTACAGGGCTGCATGGGATCTTCAGTATCACCTCTCCCAGCTGCTCTGACTTCGTCTTCTACCACTCTCCCCTTCTGCTCTGGCCACCCTGGTCTCTGCAGTTGCTCCAACATGCCAAGCCTTGGGACCATTGTAGTTTTTTTTTCTGGAACACTTCTTCCAGATGTCATATGGCCTCTTCCCTTGCCTCCTTCAGGTTTCTGCTCAACTGTCACCTAATCTGTGAAGCTTTCCTTGGCCGTCTTATTAAGAATAAAAACCATCTCTACCCTCTGCCTTTCTTGTTTCCCTTCCTGCTTTGTTTTCTTCCTTAGAACTTACTTCTGTTTGATATACTGTCCATGCATTCATTATTTAGATATTTTGAGAGCTCTCTACTGTGTGTCAGGCACTGTTTCAGGAACTCGCTTCTATAGTTTAATATTTTCCACCCATGATTAGAATATAAATTCACCCACTTTTTTTGTTCTTTGCTGTATTCCCACTTTCTAGAACAGTACCTAGCACATAGTTGAATGAATAAATTTATTCATTTTTAAACAGAAATGTATTGAATAAATATTAGTAGAAGGTTGTGTACCAGATAATGAGGGTAAGATCTGTATGAACAAGACATTGTTCCTGCCTCAAATTGCTCACTCTAAAAAATACTTATTTTTAATTGTGCTTTCTAGTGGGATAAAATGATACATCATTTTGGAGTCGGGGTGGTAAGAATGGGTGTGCAGTGATATGGTTATCTTCAGAGCCTGCTTTGTTAGGCTTATCAATAATTTGCACTGTTCGGGGGAGGGTAGGATTGATTATACCTCACTGCATGACTGGCTTTTGGGGTTACAACATCTCTTTGATCTTGCCTTGTTAGAGCAAGAATTTCTTAAAAATCATATTAATCAGTCGTGGTTCTTTTTAGGTCCCTTCTAGGAACCTTTTATTGTAACCACTTCCTCTCAGGATTAGAGAAGGAGTTTACTATCTTTACCTTCCTGCATGTCTGAAAATTCTTTTCCAGAGTCCTTGGCCAGACACTAGCTATATGGTTGTGAACTTCTCTGAACCTCAGTTTCTGTGCCTGTCAAATGGAGATAATGATAAATGACACTAATCTTCTTGTGAGGATTAAGTGACTAAATAATATACTAGTCTTGAGGACAGGCAAGGGGAAGGACGTTGAGAACAATTGTTTTTAAAAGTAAATACTGTATATCTGTGCTTTATTTTGGAAAACTTAATAAGCATATGTTTCTTTTCTAATGAGAGTAGTGAAGATTTAATTTTTAAAAACAAAGGCTTCAATATATTGTTTTCATTTTTAAAAATAGAAAACTTTGAAAAATAATATTTATTTTTGGCTGTACTACATCTTTGTTGCTTTGTGTAGGCCTTCTGTAGCTGCAGCAAGCAGGGGCTACTCTTTGTTAGGGTGTGAGGGCTTCTCACTGTGGTGGCTTCTCTCGTTTCGGAGCACAGGCGCTAGGCATGCGGCTTTGGTAGTTGTGGCTCCCAGGCTTAGTTCCTCCTTGGTATGTGTGATCTTTCTTTACCGGGTATTGAACCTGTGTCCCCTTCACTGGCAGGTGGATTCTTACCGTTAAAATAGCCTTATCTAATCTTTCCCGTAACCCTTATCCACATTTTATAGAAACAGAGAGATTAGGAAACTTGCTTAAAGTCACACAGTGAGTGGTAGAGCTGGGATTTGAATACACAGTCTGGTCCCGGAGCCCCTGCTCGCAGCCTCTACAGTCTACTGCTTCTATTCCTCTTTTACCCGTTTAAAGTACGTAGTGTGGGTCAGCAGTGTGGGACTTAGAAGGGCTAGTCCTACTGAAAAATGGGGCAATTTTAACTACTAGGCTAAGAATAAAGAGACCTGGGATCTTGTCTTGACTCTGTCATCAGCTTGCTACATCTAGAACTTTTACTTTTCTCAGCCTGCTGTCCTCATTTATTAAACAAAGGAGTCTCTCTGGATGGTCTCTGAGATAGTCCTTCTAGCTCTGATGTTCTGTGATTGGTCATATGAAGTGAGGAGGGTAATACTTGCTCAGCTCCTTGATTTGGCACATTGGTATTTGTGAGCTTTGAGGGAGTTTGCTTTGTGCAAATAGAGATGCTAGATTTCAGGGCAAAGAATGAGCTGCCTTTCTGAGGAAGGTAGATCGGAGCTCTTTTTTTGAAGCTGGTTGCCAAGGGAACTTAGCCTCTGGCCAGCGACAACCAGGAATTCTTTGGTTTAGAGTAGGGAACAGATAACTAAAGCAAGCAGCACATTTAGGTTTCACTTTGCACCCCTCCACCCCCATTCCCCACAGCTAGCTGCTAGTTTTATACAGTTTCTATGTTAGGCATTGTTTTAAGTACTTTATAAACTATCAGATTATTTAATCTTCTTAGAAATCATATGAGATGGGTGCTATTATTTGGGTTCTAAATTTATAGACATTAAGAGTGAAGCAAATAGAGTTAAATAATTTGTCCACTTTTACTTAGGTGAAAAGTGGTACCACATCCACGAAATTGTGCTGGCTTCTTGGTTGGAGCTTGAAAAAAAATGCAAAGGAAAAATTGTTTAGTTGCTTATTAGTGGTTTTTGTTTTATTTGTTTGCCTTATTTAGAATGATAGACTCTTGGCATTGGAAAGGGCCTTTGAGGTAATATAGTCAGTCTCCTTGTCTCCAGTCTGCCATTCAGTTACAGAATTGCTTTCTATAGTCCCCTGACAGATGTGATCATTTAAATTATTTTTGAATAGTTCTGTTCCTGGGAAGCTCATCACTTCTCAAGGAATCTAATTATATATGTATTTTTTTTCTTTTTCATTATAGTTATTACAGGATATTGAGTATGTCCTGTGCTATACAGTAGGACCACGTTGTTAATCTGTTTTATATATAGTTGTTTGTATCTGCTAGTCCCAAACTCTTTATTTATCCTTCCTCTACCTGTTTTCTCTTTTGGTAACTATAAGTTTGTTTTCTATGTGTGTGAGTCTGTTTTTGTTTTGTGAATAAATTCATTGGTATCAGATTTTATATTCCACATGTTAAGTGATATCATGTGGTATTTGTGTTTTTCTTTCTGACTTCACTTAGTACGATAGTCTCTAGGTCCATCCATGTTGCTGCAAATGGCATTATTTCATTGTTTTTTAATGACTGAGTAGTATTTCACTGTATATATATTACTTACATATATTTGTCTATTGATGGGCATTTAGGTTGTTTTTGTGTCTTGGCTACTGTGAATAGTACTGCTGTGAACATTGAGGTGCCTGTATCTTTTTTTTTTCATCGTCCAGAGAAATTTAACAGGTTTATTTATAATTGTTATAAAGTTGAACTGCTGAAACTTGTTCACTGAAACATTTTGACTTGCATTAATGCCTTTATGTCCCTGCGTTTGTATTAAAAATTCACACAGAAATGAAAATGGAAAAACTGCCAATACCTGATTTCTGTACTCTGTTTTTCCACTTGCAAACATATACTTAGGTACTTTTTGACCCCATGGAGAAAAAAAATCTAATGTTAAGAACTACCAATAATAGGAAGAAGAGGAAAAAATATTTTTAAAGAATGAAATATTTCCCATCAGAGTGGATGCTTAAGCATGTTTTCCACGTATGTGGCGTGCTAGCTGGATGTCACTTGGCATAATTGTTGCATGTTTGGCATGGATAACACACAGGTTGGTGTCTTCAAAACAGTCGACCACAGATAGATTTCACTTGCCTCTTTCAAAGGACCAGTAGCTGCACTCTAGAAGTGCAGATCTGTTTTGAAGTCCCGAGCAACTTCCCACACTGGAAGGAAAGTTTGTGAATCAGGAGTTCAGTGGACTTCTGATAATTCTGATTTCATGGAGTGCTGCAATACCAGGCCTGTAATGAGATTTCTTCACCCTTGCAATAGAGGGCGTACTCTTTGTTAGAGGCTTTGTGGCCAGTTGCTTCCTTGGTGCTTTACCACAAGTGAATTTGCAGGCTGTCTGCTTTTTATGAGCCATGGTATAGAGAGAGACCTTCTTACTTAACCTCATTCCCCTTCAGCTGGAACTCAGTTGCCTGTATATTTTTGAATTAGAGTTTTCTCTGAATATATGCCCAAGAGTAGGATTGCTGAATAATACGGCAACTCTAGTTTTTTAAGGAACCTCCAATTGTTTTCTATTGTGGCTGCACCAATTTACATTCCCAGTCACAGTGTAGGAAGTTTCCCTTTTCTCCATACTCTCTCCAGCATTTGTTATTTGTAGACCTTTTTAGTGATGGCACATTTTGACCCATGTGAGGTAATTCTTCATTGTAGTTTTTAAATAAAAGTATTTATTTCTTTGGCTGCACTGGGTCTTAGTTGGGGCACACATGATCTTTGCTGTGTCATGTGAGATCGTTTGGTGCAGTGTGTGGGCTCAGTAGCTGTGGCTCACAGGCTTTCTAGTTGCAGCACACAGGCTTAGTTTCTCTGGGGCACGTGGGATCTTAGTTCTCTGACCAGGGATTGAACTGTGTCCCCTGCATAGCAAGGCAGATTCTTAACCACTGGACCACCAGAGAAGTCCCTTCATTGTTTTGATTTGTATTTCTCTAATAATTGGGCTTCCCTTGTGGCTCAGCTGGTAAAGAATCCGCCTACAATGTGGGAGACCTGAGTTTGATCCCTGGGTTGGGAAGATCCCCTGAAGGGAAAGGCTACTCACTCCAGTATTCTGGCCTGGAGAAGTCCATGGACTGTATAGTTCATGGGGTTGCAAAGAGTATTTCTCTAATAATTAGCAGTGTTGAACATCTTTTCATATGCCTATTGGCCATCTGTATGTTTTCTTTGGACAAATGTCTGTTTAGGTCTGCCCATTTTTTGATTGGGTGGTTGGTTTTTTTGTCATTGAGTTGTGTGAGCTGTTTGTGTATTTTGCCAATAAAGCCCTTGTCGAATGTGTTATTTGCAAATATTTTCTCCTATTCTGTAGATTATCTTTTCATTTTCTTTGTGGTTTCCTCCATTATATTGTTGAATAGCTCTTTTTGGTAGAAAATTATTTCTTGTTTTGAATTGAAATCTAATTGCTATGTGTTCTCATCGGTTATAGCCTGTATCTTCCATATCCAATTGTGAGAATATTTGAAGACATTCTTCCTATTAATAAGGAATATTTGCAGTTTTCTCATAGCATCTAAGCTTGCTTTCAGTTCAGATTGGTCAGCACAAAAGCAGTCTGCCTCTGTCACTGTTTGCAAGTGCAGCCTTGCACTTCTTGTGATTAGTTAGCACAAAATGTGGGCCGTTCCCACATTCTTGGAGCACGAATGGATAGTGAACTGAATCTATTCAATTCACTGTGAGTCTGGCAGGTTTGCAATTCTCCACTCAGAATCTCTAGGCCATCAGGCTGTGGTCCCCGTATATACTGCCAGAGATCACAAAATGTCGGGAAGTTTATCCGGGCACTTGATGAAACTGCATTTACTTCGTCAGGCCACTAGGTGATGAGCAACTCGCAAACCCGACTGTCAGGGAGGGTTGTGTACAGGACAGTTTCTGTTTGTACTTGGAAACACCATCAGAAAGAAGTCACCTAGTAAATTTCACTAAATGGTTTTGCATGGGGGGAGAAGAAACATGTCTCACATATTTTTTGTCTTTCTCAGCTTTGATTCAATTTTAAATATTACGGAGGGGGGTGGCTGCGCTGCCCAGCATTCCTATATCAGGGACCAAATCTGTGCCCCCTGCAGTGGAAGCATGGAATCTTAACCACTGGACCACCAGGGAAGAAGTTCCTTAAATATTAATTTGACTAGGACACTTTGAGTGATTTTTTTTTTTTAAGAAAAGGGGCCTAGATGCTATTTTCAAGGTCCATTTATTTATTTACTTTGTGTGTGTGTGTATCTTGTATCTTCATGTGTGAATGATGTTAGCTAGGTTTAAGATTCTTTTTTTTTTTTTTTTTTTAAAGATTCTTGAATACTAGTCCTAGTCTCTACGAAGTGTGGCTTCCCAGATGGTGCAGTGGTAAGGAATCTGCCTGCCAATGCAAGAGACGTGGATTCAACTTTTGGGTCAGGAATATGTCCTTGAGTGGGAAGTGGCAAGCCACTACAGTATTCTTGCCTGGAAAATTCCATGTGCAAGGAGCATGGTGGGCTACAGGCCATGGGGTCGCAAAGGGTTGGACAAGACTGAGTAACTGGGCACACACACTACAAAGTATACAGCTTTCTATTGCCTAATTTCTAGTGATTGAGATTAAAAGTCCAGTGTCAATAGGATCCTTTTCCCTTTGTAAGTAATAGCCATTTCTCTTTGAAAGTTAGTTTTTTTCTTCATGCTTAGTGTTTTATCATGATAGACTTAGATATGATATTTAAAAAAAGAAACTCTGCTTGCTACTTGATGAACCTTTTAGACTTAAAAAACTGTTTTTTCTCAGTTAAGGGAAGTTTTATTGCTTTCCTTGTGTCTGTTCCCAACCCTCTTACTTTGTAGATGAAGAAACTGAGCCCAGAAAGGTTAAGTGACTTACCTAAGGGTCATTCAGGTAGTTAAAATGAAGCTCAAGAAAATAAACTGACTCTTTCAATGAGGTACACTTTCATTGTATTGAATATTGCTGTAGTGAGAGAGCCATCATGAACTGATTGGTGATTTTTTAGTGGGACGAGTTTTTCCAAGGGTTCATGAGGGGATGAAGAAGGAAGAGGAGGTGATAGAATTCTTTACTGTTAAAGTGTGGCCCATGTGAATGACTGCAGAATTCAGAAATCCCCCCAATACCCTAGCTGTTGGAGATACCCCAAAGCTCTAAAATTTAATAAAGCCAAGAAATTTTTTGAATACTTGGAGAATTATCTGTTTAGTTGTCAGAAGTAGGATTATCATGGTCATTCTCTGTTGTAAATATTGGAAAATGTATAAATGGCATCTGAAGGCTTGGAGACAGGCATTATAAACTGCCTTATCTGTGGCCTGGTTTCTGTTTTGAATTCCAGCATGGTACCCTTTTCTGCTGGGAACCACCTGTTCTTGAGCTCTGTTGATCTTTGGATTTCCCCAACCCTTCAGTCCCTTTCAGTTTTGAAATGAAACCTACCCCAGAGGGTGAGGTCAGGTACCGAGAGGACTTTGACAGCTCACACCAGATTGTTTTCTTTTCAGAGTTGTCCGGTATGTGACTGTGATGCGTGAGGCACAGCAGGCTGTGATAGAGACTAATTGATGGTGAGTCAGCTATTGGGTAAGACCTAGGCAGTGTCATCTCTTTGGGTAGCCAGGAAAACATGTAGACCAAATATATCGTCTTTCATCCTTAGGAAGTTAAGAGCACAGTCACCAGAGATCTATCATGATTTCTCTGCCTTTGGTTTATTGAAGAAGGAAAGGCTTTATTTCAGTGTCCTAGCTCCTCATTTGTAGAACTTTCTTTTCGGGAAGGAGCCAAGTCCCTGGTCTCTTTCTGCTGTTCCAGAAATTTTCTGAACTTTCATGCTGTGCCTCCTGGAATTGCTGCTGTGATCTGCAGTGACTCCTCTAGATATGCCTAGACAACCTTTCACCATGCCCCAGCCCCTTCATAGAATGCAGCTTCCCCTCTTCCTTTTGTGAATGTGGTTTCCATCATATTGTTGCACTTCGCTTGGTACCTTCATGAGTGGAACTGACGATCTCCAGCTTGTCTCACACCAGCAAAATCAGCATCCCCTGATTTTGTCTGACTGTCCCCCAGCCTCATCCCCCAGCACTGCAGAGCTGTTTCCAGATCTTCAAGTACCTTTTCTGTTTTGAGATTGTTGCTGGCCGCACGGCCACCTGATCCCTGTCTTTGAAGCTGGCATCTTCACACTCATTCTCTCATATTTGTTTAGGACTTAGGCGTTTCACCCTCCTCCAGGGGTTCTGGCCCCGTCTAGGGGATCTGTGGCTAGACTTGGTCTGGGGCCAAGGATTCAGGCTAGAGCATGGAATTAGGGGGCTTGGTGTTAACTTCTCAAGACATGGAGAGATGGCAAGCCGGGAAGATTTAAACATCAAGGCCAGTCGAGGGTGGAAGAAACAGAAAGTTTAGTATTTGAAGTAAAGGATGTCCTTTGTAGGCTCCCTCTTTTCCAGCATTTCAAAACTGAGTTATTTTTTTTAGATCAGTTTTAGGTTCATAGCAAAATTGAGAAGAAGGTATAAGAATTCCCATTATTTTTTGAAAAATCGACCTTTACTTTTATAGACAATATAATAATCTAAGAATATCAAAACATGTAGGTTTTTAAAAAAGTTTTTGAAAGTATTTTTACTTGAGATTGGAAAATGAACAGCTTCCACACTGTTCATTGGAAGATACACAGTATTCATGAATACAATGCTGGTCATTTGAGGAAAGGTACAGACTTCAATTTCTCCTTCACACTTTTCTTTTAGAAAGATACTATAGCAAAAAGAAACTTCACCAGCACAAGGAAAACTATTTTCCCAATAAGTTTATGAAAACCTAAGTTTCCCAGTGGAATCAAAATTATCCTCCTGCTGCCACCACCTTATAACTTCATGCTTATTAGAACACTAATAGCTGCACCAAAACGAAGAGTACATTTACTTTCAACAGTGAGGGTGATTCCTTAAAAAATGTAACAAAGATCTCTGCAAGTAGTGTCTGAAATAGACAGCTAATACTGGATTTAATATTATTTTACAAATAATTGTTCTCTTAGCAGTAAATTTAAGTCTACACATTCACAGTAGTGTTAGAAAATAAATACTATGATTATGTACTATATGTTACGACAGACTAGTTTCAAAAAACAAAAACTCAACATCTTGATAAAAATTCTCATCAGAGTAAAATGTGACTAAAATTTAAAACATTGTCAAAATAATACCACATTTAAAATCTTCCACGATTTACACAAGTATGAATTTCCAGTTTTGGAGCCCCTTTTTCTGTTGTGAATTAAAATATGAGTATATTGAAAACTGTTAATTTCAAAACATTATGGGTATTTTAAATACTCCTGCTCCCCTATTTCAATTATTTCTATATTCCCAGAGGCAACCTGTTCAGTTTAGAATGTACCTCCCAGACTTTGTGTTTTCATACATATGTATGAACCCAGAAAAAATTTAAAGTGCTATGTTTGTGTTTTATTTACTTACACAAATGGGGTCACATTTTATGTATCATTCATGTATTTCTTTCTTTGATTCAGTAATGTGCCTTGACAGTATTCCATATTGGTACATGAAGATAGGTCTCATTCTTTTTGGCTGCCGTATAGTATTTCATAGACTAGATGTATTCTGTTTTATTTACCTTTTTTCCTATTGAGGGACATTAAGGTATTTCTAATTTTCTCTTGTCAGTGATTCTTTTTGTCCTTTTTAAAACTTTTTTTGGTTTTTCTTTTTTCTTATGTAGTTTAAAAATTTTTATTTTTTATTGAACTTTTTGTGGTTTAAAAGTCAGCATTCTGTTTCTAGGCCCTTTTTTTCCTTTTCTTTTCTTCCTACACTCTCTAGGTGGTCTCAGCCTCTCTGACCACTTCAGTTACCATCTGCACATGGATGATGCCCAGATCTCTCTCCAGACCAGACTATCCAATTGTTCACACGGACAACTTCACTGGGACGTTTTGAAGACTCAGCAGAATGCAGCTCCTGCTCTTCCCCTCTTGCTCCTCCTCCAGTGTCCTGTCACGTGGTAAATAGCACCACCACCCATGCAGTTGCTGGGCCCAAAGCCTAGTAGTCATTCTAGGTCCTCCCTCCCCTTCCCAGAGCTGACAGCCAGCCTGTCGTAGGACTTGTCCTCCCCAGTATTTCTTGGATCCAGTTGCTTTCTTCATCCTTGCCGCTGTCCTGTACTTTAGCTTTCTAATTTATAAAATACAATATTTGCGAGGATTTATATGAATTAATGTATGTAAAATGCTTAGAACAGTGGATAGGCACCTAGAATGTGTTGTGTGAGTATTAGCTATTATCATTGTTACTCGCCGCTGCTTCTTCCTCTTAATGTATCCACTTTCATTTCTGTCTCCAGTCTTGATTTTATTCTCCTCTACCTCCATTCCATTCTCCACACTGCAGCCAGAGTGATCTTTATAAAATGTAAGAATGATCATGATCTAACTCCTCTGCATGTGTGTACTGTTACCACACTTAGAGTGCTTTTTCCCTTGATTTTTGAATGGCTCATTCCTTTTTATTTAGATACACCTACTTTTTTTTTTTTTTTTTATTTAAAAAAATTTTTGACTGTGCCATGTGGCATATGGGATCTTAGTTCCCCAACTAGGTATTGAACCTACACCCCCTGCACTGAAAATGCAGAGTGTTAACCACTGGACCACCTGGAAGTCCCTGGATACCTACTTCTAAATGTCATCTCTTCAGAGAGGCTTTCCCCTGACCACCTAATGATTATGAAATAGCCACTTATATACGTACATTCCAGACATCACCTATTTATTTCTTTACATAGCACTTGCTAATAAGTGATATTTTTCTAGTGTAGTCACATATTCGTTTATAGTTGCCACCAATTGGAATGTCAGTTCTCTGAGAATAGGAATATTGTCTGTTTTATTTACAGCAGTAAAACAGGAGAGTGGCTGGCACATTGTAAGCACTCAGTGAATACTTGTTAAGAGAATGATAAAAGAGCTTCATTTGTCTTACAAGACCATCCTTGGTCTCTCCAGCATCGTTTGCCATAGTGTACTCTCTACCTTGACCTCCCCACCTCATCCCGTCTCTTCAGTTAAGCTTTGTTGCTGTAGGGACATTACATAGGCTGTTTAATCTGCCTTGAACATGCTTCTTTAAATGCCCTGCCACTGCTTGGGTATCTCCTATCGATCCTTGGCCATGGCCAAGGGGACTTGGCCATGAAGGGGGCATGAGTACCTAGGATCAAGGTTCAGGATCTGAATAGGTGGATTATTTGAGTGTTTGATGGCAGAATCGCTGAGAGTGGAGTGCAGTCCTAAGCAAGCAAGGAAGGAAGCAAAAGGCCTTAGGGATAATAAGATGAGGCAAGGATGAAGTTGAAAGCTGAATCATTAGGTGAAAAACCTAGAGAATCTGGATCATGGGTGGAGTGTAAGAAGGGACAGGGCAAGCAGTTCAGGATTAAAGCCATAAATAATCTTTGGGATTACTAAAATTACCTTCTAGCATTGTTACTTCTTTAGTGTAAAACCAGCTGTTGGATTATAGGAAGGATCAGGTAGTTAACACATAAAAGTTTGAACTAAATTTTGTATTGCTTTGTGTTTTATATACTATTTAAAGTCAAATCCCCAGAAATCCTATCTTACCTCACCCTGCCCCTGCTTTAATTTCTGCTCCCAGGAGCTTACCTTCCCTTCTTTTAAATGTATTAGGCCCAGCTCGCTCATATTTTTACTGTTTCCTGTCCAGAAGCCTTCAGCAGTCTCAGTGCTCCCTTCTGGTAGGCTGAGGGTGCTCCCTTCAGGTATGGGGAGCACTCCTTCAGGCTACCTCCTCCCTTCAAGTTGAGCATAGGAGTTAGCCTCAGGAGTTCAGGACTTCCTGCCTAACCTGAATCTGTGGATTTCTCTCTGAAGTTTGAGGAGGGACATGGGAGTGTAGAATACAGGGTGGGACTCCCTTGGTGAGGCCTAGTAAAGAGTAGTGAAAGGCTGGCTGGGTGTGCATGGATGGTAAGATCTGAAGGTTGAAGGCAGTGGGCTTCAAAGTGTCTTACCTGGAGTTGTCTTAGAGTTTATGGCAATGTTAGAGGGCTCGGATGTGCCAAGTAAGGAATCTTGGTGAGTAGGGCTAGTCATTACCCTTTAGAGGTGTTCTGTTTGTTTTTCTGTGTAGCCTGATGCTCTTCTACAGCCTGACCAATAGCTGGCATCATGGTGGATACTGAAGGGGAATCACTGGGATAGAAACAGTACTTACTGATTAGGGGTGTTGTCCCCTTTATGATGGTTGAATGGAGTGATTGTATGCACATACATCCAAGGCCCAGGCAGCTGGTCTGTGTGAGATGAATCTTCTGCACTCCCCTCCTAGTGCTTCCTGGGAAAACCCAACCTAAGGCAGCTGGAGATCATGGCCATCGTCAGTGATTGCCCCAAGAGTGCTACCTGTCTTTGACTCCTCTGCTCTCTAATCTCCATGCTCTGATGTCCTGCCTTCTATTTTCTGCTTTCAGTTCAGTTCAGTTGCTCAGTCATGTCCCACCCTGCGACCCCATGAATCGCAGCACGCCATGCCTCCCTGTCTATCACAAACTCCCGGAGTTTACTCAAACTCATGTCCATCGAGTTGGTGATGCCATCCAGCCATCTCATCCTCTGTTATCCCCTTCTCCTCCTGCCCCCAATCCCGCCCAGCATCAGGGTCTTTTCCAATGAGTCAACTCTTCACATGAGGTGGCCAAAGTATTGGAGTTTCAGCTTCAGCATCAGTCCTTCCAATGAACACCCAGGACTGATCTCCTTTAGGATGGACTGGTTGGATCTCCTTGCAGTCCAAGGGATTCTTAAGAGTCTTCTCCAACACCACTTTCCCCAAAGTCTTCAAATTTCATAAGCCCTTCTGACTCCTTTTTTACTTTATTTCCTGCCCAGCTTGAGTGTTGGCTGTATGCGGTCCCTTGGTTTTGACATTGCCAGTCAGCTTTCCTCTATTAGCCCTATTCCTAGAGCTGTGGTTTTGAGGCTTTAATGTACCAGAATTACCCATGGAGGCAAGTGTTGAGGAGTTGGATACTTACTTAAAATGCTGATTCCTGGGAGAATGGACACATATATATATGTACAGCTGAGTCACTGTCTTGTGCACCCGGAAATGTCACAACATTGTTAATCGGCTGGCTGTACTCCAATATAAAATTAAAAAGGCAAATTCCTGGTCTTTACTCCTGCTATCCTGATTAAATTGGTATGGGTGGTAACCAGGAATCTGCATTTTGATTGGCCTTCTAGGTGACTCTGACACCAGTCATTATCTACAGACCATATTTGGAGAAACTCTGACTTAGAAGACTCTTTTGACCACCTTCCCCTTACCCCTTCCCTAAAGGGGAAAGAAAAGGATTTGAACCCTTTACTTGGATCCTGAGGTCCCAGGAACCTTAGACTGTCACCTGTCATCCAGTGGGGACAGTGGATAACTGTTTCTGTGTACCTCATCTTCTCATTGCTGGTGGTAGGCACACATTCCCAGTGAGGCAGACTCTACCTGGTAAAAGGGCCTTAATGACCCGGTAGACTGCAGGTCAGTAGCTCTGGAATATACTGGGGACTTAGGCTTTGGACTGAGAAAGCAGGATGGAACATAGAGTTTGAAGGCTGCCAACTACACTTCAGATTTGCCTCTGGGATGCTTCTTTCTCTGTACACAGTGACCGTGCCCTAATGTAGTCTGTCTTTTGGTCTCCAAGTTGTTGTCACTCCCTATTGGCAGCCATCCTCTGAAAAGCTTTTACTGTCCTTTTATAAAACAACCCAGCCTCGTCTCTCCTTTTAAATCCCTTGTTGCATTCGTGTTACCTATACAGTCAAGTCCAGATGTCTCAGGTTGGAATAAAGTCTTGCACATTTTGACTCAAATTGTGGTTTACAAGGCCTAGTAAGATCTGGTCCCTCCCTGTATTTCAAGTCTCATTTCAAGCCCTTCTTCCCCTTACCTCCTGCATGCATCATCACCTGCTTTCAGTTCTCTGGCTTCAGGGCCTTTGCCTAGAAAACTGTTTACCCTGTTCTTCACCTCATTATCCTTTGCCTTTAAGTTTCAGTTGAGCATTATCTCATTTTGGAGGTCTTTTTTGCCCTCTCTATGTAAAGCAACACAACATTATTATCATAGCACCCTGTTTGCTTCCACTGGATCACTTATTGCTTTTTACTCGTTTTTCTTTCTTACTACACTGTAAGCTCCATGAGGGCAGGGACCTTCTTGCTCATGATTCTGTCTTCAGTGCATAGTGTGTAGAGGTACTCAATAAGGACATGCTGACTAAATTGCCTTTCACCTTCTTATTAGTACCTGTGTTGGTACTTTGTGGCTCTGCACAGTTCTTACCCTTGGCATGTGTGTTATTACCTCTGCCAGAGGCACCCTTTCTCTCATTGACTGATCATTCCTTCTTGTTGCTTACTGCTTCTCTGAGCAATTCCTAGACTTCCCCAGGCAGTTCTAATTCAATAGAGAAAGTACTTTGGTCCTCTTGAATGGATTTTTCACCCTGTATGATTTTCCTTATGTGGGAGATACATGGCATTGCCCTTGGTCTACAGATGACAAACCAGAGGCTCTGAGAAGTGGATTAATTTGGAATAACTGAGATTCAAACCCTGTGAGTCTGTAGAGCCCTCAGTCATTCTGTCTCACTGTACTTTCTCTAAAAGACACCAAATAGCAGACTCAGAGACTCTGAAGTGAAGGAGGTGTTTTTCTTTTTTTCTTTTTATTTCTTTTTATTTTTTTAATTATTTATTTATTTGGCTGTGCTGGGTCTTAGTTGCAGCCTCAGGATCTTCCATATTCCTTGTGGCATATGGGATTTTTTTTTGTTACAGTGTGTGGGATCTCATTCCCTGATCAGGTGCTGAACTTGGACCTCCTGCATTGGGAGCTCGGAGTCTTACCCACTGGACCACCAGGGAAGTCCCAAAGGAGGTGTTTTCAGAAAAAATTACTTAGGTAATGAGTGTGTGTGTGTGTATGTATGTATGTATGTATGTATATTTTTAATTTTCTGATCATTAAACAGTAAAAGGTAGAAGTAGTTTCCCCTTATCAGAGGTTTTGCTTTTTGCAGTTTCAGTTACTTTAGGTCTGAAAATATTAAATGGAAAATTCCAGGAATAAACAATTCATAAGTTTTTAATTGCATGTTCTGAGTAATGTGATGAAATCTTGTGCCATCCTTCTCCTTCCTGTCCAGGATATGAATCACCCTTTAGTTCAGCATACCTACGCTGTGCATGCCATAGGAAAAAACATAGTATATATAGGGTTCGGTACTGTCCATGGTTCCAAGATTTGGAATGTATCCCACACGGATAAGGAAGGACTGCTGTATCATTGACAAACCATTTATAAAGATAGGTGATAGAATGAAGTATGAACAAATTATTCAGAGGATGGTGTGTGTATTCCATTTGTTCATCAGTCACATCTTTGGTGATTGCTTGTGACAACCATAACATACAACCTAGTAGAGATGAGCCTAAGTGAAGCACTGTTAAATTCAAACTAAAGCAAATGTCAGTTATCATTCATAGTTGGGTTTCCCAGGTGGTGCTAGTAGTAAAGAACCCGATTGCCAATGCAGGAGACATAAGAGATGTGGGTTCAATCCCTGGGTTGGAAAGATCCCCTGGAGAAGGGCATGGCAACCCACTCCAGGATTCTTGCCTGGAGAATCCCGTGGACAGAGGAGCCTGGCGGGCTACAGTCCCATGCATCGTACAGTGTTGGACGTGACTGAAGCGACTTAGCACACAGCACAGTTTCTTGGAAGTATTATGAAGGGTGAAATCTGAACATTTTTGTTGAGGGGGAAAATGTGTAAAAATTGGTGTGCAAAGCCTTTTAACATATTATGATGAAAAATACCTTACTGTATGTTGATAAGGGACTAGTTGATACGGTGGATAGCACCGTATTCTATAGCAGTTAGAAAGAAATACCCACCTTCTCATACACAAGTGCACACACAGACATACACAGATACGGAGCAATCTCTGAGGTCTTGTTAAGAGAAAACTAAATCTAGCAAGATAAGAGTTTATGGCATGCTAGGTATTTGTATGAAAAAAGGAGAGGACTCTATACTTCCTATAAACAGACTACCTCTGGAGGTTTGTTTCTGTGTTTTTTAATCTTACTGTGTTGCTGAAATTTTTAACCTCTATATATATAGCCCTTTTAAAAAAATGTGATGAAAACACATAAAATTTACTATCTTGTCTGTCTTAAACTTTACAGCAAAGAAATCCTTTTTTCTAGTGAATGATTCCCAATTTTATGTCTTGGATTTTTGTATTTCAGATTTTTATTGAAGTGAGACACATTTCTACTAAGAATAGGACAAAAAAAGGGGAGATTGTGCTCGAAATTGAAGATACCTATGTGTACCATTTGTCTAACATCATTTACCCCTCTATTTGTGTTACTTGCACCACTCTTGCACTGTAAATCTTAGTGCTCCTCCCCTCTTTATTAAAGTATAGTTGATTTACAATATTATATAATGTCAGGTGTACAGCATAGTGATTATTTTTGCAGATTATACTCCATTTTAAGATAGCTATTATAATGGCTGTAATTCCTTGTGCCATGCACTGTATCCTTTTTACTTATCTGCTTTATGCATAGTAGTTTGTAACCCCTAATTTGTCCCTCTCCTCTTTGGTAACCACTAGTTTGTCTTCTGTGTCTGCCAGTCTGCTTCAGTTTTACATATACATTGGAGTTGCCTTTTTCAATGACAGGTTTCTTGTGTGTTGATTTTGTCTTTCTAAATAGAGTAAATTCTTGCAAGCAGGAGGCATGTCTTATGATTATATCCTATAGCGATAAGCATAATAGAAGCTGCTCAATAACTGCATATTCAGGAAAGACTAGAGAGAGGTAGATAAAGAGAGAAAGAGACTCTTCTGCTGAAGAGATGATTGCTTTGGTTTTTCTCTGATTCACCTTACACTCTTCACTAGTGAAGAATTTCTTCCACTTGCAGACTAAATGTGTTTAAGGTGTGTATGTTTGTGTGTGTGTGTGATGTTAAGGGGTGTGTGTGTGTGTGTATGTGTGTGTGTGTGTGTGTGATGTTACCTTCTGAAACCCCAGGAGAGGGAGCAGAAGCTGGAATGGGGCCTTGAGGCTGTGGCCTGATAGTAGTAATATAGTGATTCTAGTGATTCTTCTGTGTTGTAGCTTGGAGGAGAGTCTCAGATTTTTACTCTCAACCTAATTTCAAGTGTGGATATTCAGCTATCACCTCGGTAGTTGGGCCTGTATGTCCCTTAAGTGTCTAAATTTAGTAGCATATAATAGGAATGTTTGATAAAAGTAACTTGTCGTTTTTGGTTTAAGTATATGAAAGCTGTTAACATAGGGCCTAGCACAGAGTAGGTATCCAAGAGGTGACAGATAGTGTTTGAGAAATATTTTGAAATAGTCAAATCTTTCCCTAAGTCCCCTATCTCTATTCATGTGCCTCCATGGTTACCCTCAGGCTAAAGAAATAGGGAAGAGCAACATGGATTCCACCTTTAGGAAGTTGCCTGTTTCTTATTTGTGGCTTTATGCTCAAACCAGAAGTATATTCTGCTTCCACATATTTGAGAGCAGAATATCTGGACCTATGGATATACTCGAAACTGCATCCCAGCTGAAAATGTTCCTATCACACTGGCATGGCTGGTCACCTCGGGCAGCTTTCTTGGTGGAAACTTGGCCTGAGAATCTCAGTGGGGAAGTCTTTATCTCTAGGGTGTCACAGCATAGCCAGGGTAGCTTGTTGGGTCCAGGCATGGAGGGAGGGATAAGTAGGGGGCAAAAAGGGCTCAGCTCTGTGTCATTTTCTGCTCCGAGGAAGATGTGGGCACTGGTATGCCAGGGGCAGTGTTCTGGCCTACTGTGGCTTGTTACTGCCCTATGAATGAGTCAGTCTTGCTCTTGGCTGCCCTGCAAGGCATTTGGGGTATAGTAGGAGCTGGACTAGAGAATCTAAATCAGATAGACTTGCTTCAAATCCTAGAGATTTGCAGGGAGGAAATACACCTCCCGGGATGTTTCCCGTGTGCTGAGGTAGAGGAATCTGAATCTCTGGGGGTTTCCCTCCATCCATGTTATGACCTCTCAGCTTTTCTTCATCTTAAGCTTTTATTCCTTTCACACTATCACTGTCCTGGCTTCTCGGAAGAGCAGGAGGACAAGGAGAAATAATGAATTTGTGGGACTCTGTGGATCTGCTGTCCTTATAATCCTTTCTGGATCAAAGAGTAGGTGTGCAGAGGAGGGTGAATGAGTAGGTGGGAGAACAAACATATGCTGCCTGTACCACTTATCTGTCACTCAGCCTAGACCATTGCTTGTATTATCAACCTTTTTCTGTGTTGTTTTCTTTCCCATTTAGGGCATAACTATGTTGCCACATGTATTAATAATTTCACATGAATGGATCCATACCTTAATACTGTTTTTCTTCTTTAAAACTGTTCTGTAATCCTTTTCTCCTTTTTTTCCCTAGTTTCATTGAGATGTAATTGACATATAACATTGTGTATGTTTAAGGTGTGCAGTGCAATGATTTGATATGATTATCACAATATGGTTAACACATTCATTACCTTACATAGTTAACTATTTTTTGTGTATAGTGAGAATCTTTTTTTGTTGGATTGTGTGTTATAGACGTCTTTTCATGTCAGTAAACATAGAATTAATGGCTGAATTATATTTCCACGTGTGGATATACCATAGTGCATATTACTTAGTATTTAATCTGTTTATCTCATCTCTAATCAGCAGGGCCTTCCCTAATGCTCTTCAAGTTGTAACAATCCCCCTTCCTTTACCCTCTCCCTTCTCTCCTTTACTTTTCTTTATAACGTTTAGCCCAAAATGCTATACTACTTTTTTTTCTTGTTTATTGCCTAACACCCTTCATTAGAATGTAGGCTCCATGAAAATAAGGATTTTTTTTTTTAATCTACTTTTTCTGTACCTATAGTTTAGTACCAGCTCCAGGTATACAGGTGGTGCTCAATAAATATTTGTTGAATGAATTTGTTGGATTTTTGGTATGCCCATTGAGGTTTTTATTTGTAATATTTGTGGTATTATATACATTCTTTAGAAAATACTTTGGTACGTAATCTTTATATTCTTGTCGATGTATCTTCTTCGGATAAATTTCAAGAAATGGAATGACTGAGTTAAAGGATATGCACAGTTAAAATGTTGGTTCATGGAGCCAAACTACACTTAAGAATGTTAACACCAGCGGTGCATGGGATTGCCTGTTTCTCCATATCATCAGTAACTCTGGCTTGTGTGTTTTTTGTTTTCCTCACCTGACAGATGACACGTGATCTTGTCACTGTAATGTGGTAATTGAGGCTGTGACTCTGGAGCTAACCTGATGGGGACTGAATTCTGACTCAGCCACTTCTTATATGACCTTGGGTAAGTCATTTAACTTCTCTGTCCCCCTTTCATCTTTGGTAAAGTAGGGTTAATGATGGCACCTGTTTCATGAGAAATAAATCAGTTAGTCCAAGTAAATTGCTTTGAATAGTAACTGAGACATGGCAATAAATATGATTTAGTGTACATTTCTGTGAATATTAAAGATTAAACATCTTTTATAAATACAAATCCAGTATCTTTTGGGCAGATGTATATGTTTTTTAAATCACTCATTCATGTCATGTCCTTTGCACATTTTCCTACTAGTATTTTTTTAAATAATTTGTAAGAGCTCAAGTGTTCACAGTTGTATATGGTGCAGATATTGTTCCCAGTTTGTCTTTCATTTTTCACCTTTGTGCATTTTTTTATCTGTTTGTAAGAGTTTGACGTTTTCAGGTAGTCAAAGATAATCTTTTCCCTTATAATATATTTGCTGCTAGACCAAGTTTAGAAAAGGCATTCTTCCAACTTCAAAATTATAAAAACAGTTATTGTCTTTGAGTACTTTGTATGGATATGTATTTTTAAATCTTTCAATCTTTGATCTGTCTGCAGTTTATTTTGATATGAAGATAGTAGTTGATCTGGCTCTGTTTTCTTTTTAGTAGTGTCCCAAACCCCTTTACTGAAGGAGTAAGAACAGGAGCCTTTTATCTATTCTCCCCTCCCCTAATTTGAAAGTAAGGTATCCTAGCTATAGCAAATAGCAAACCTCCATTTTATTTTGTTTTGTTTCAGCTCGTTTCACTTTGGTTCATTGTATATCGTTTCAGCCACACCACATGCCATGCATGGGATCTCAGTTGCCTGACCAGGGGTTGAAGCCATGCCCCTTGCAATAGAGGCACAGAGTCTTAAGCACTGGACTGCCAGGGAAGTTCCCGGATCTGCATTACTCTGGGATGAATTTGCTGTATAAAGCAGTTTGGGATCAGAATTCAGTTGACTATGTGATGAAGCTGCTGGGCTCACTGGTGTAGCATCTCTCCTGGCTCTGGAAGCTCCTCCTAAGTGGATCCTTATTTGGAGACTGCTTTGATAGGGCTATTATTAATTTGGAATGATAAGTTCTATTCAAAAAACATGTAACTGTAGCAGGTGTTTCCTCCCTCCAGCCTAGGTATATTGATAGGGTATTAGTTGAGGAGCTGTTGAGTGGTAGTACACCCATCATGTTCTAGCTCTGTCCTCATCTGCTCTTTTTGGAACTCTCGTCCCATCCAGTTTCTTGCCTCTGACTCAAAATGGAAGGAGGGTGATTCATACACAACAGAGCATCCACGTATTTCATGGCAGCTACTATCTGCCAGAGATGATGACAAAAGGTGGCTAACTCATACATGGCATGTACCAGGAACTGCTCTAAGCACCTTACATTTATAAATTCTTGATGTGGTAGGTGCTCTGTACTGGGTTATATGGTGTTCCCCTAAAAATTGTATCCACCCAGAATGTGATTTTATTTGGAAATAAAGTCTTTGTAAGATATAATCAAGTTATGAAGTCATTACTTGATTGGGCCATAATCCAGTGCCTGGTGTTATTACAACAAGTGGGAGACGACACAGACAGAAGACAACCATGTTGAGATGTAGGCAGGGTTTACTGGCATCTATTGGGAGCAGGAAGAGGCAAGGAAGGATACTTCCCTAGAGCCTTTAGAGGGAGTGTGGCCCTGCTGACACCTATATTTTGGACTTCTAGCCTCTAGAACTGTGAGAGGATAAATTTGTGTTGTTTAAAGCCACCCAGTTTGTAGTATTTGTTACGACAGCTCTAGGAAACCAATGCATGCTCTTACTGTCATCTCTGTTTTCAGATAAGGAAACTGAGGCCTGGAGAGGTCAAATACTCAGAAATCTCTTTAGGCCACTGCTTTGATCCCTGGGCATTCATTGTATTTTTTGCTATTGTTATTATCAGCTCTGCACCTTCACTACAGCCTTCCGCTTATGGTAGTGCTGGGGCTGAGCTGCTCAGAGGGCTCCTTTCTGTAACATAGCAGGCTGTGGCATTTCCCCCTCCTCGCCCTCTTCCCACTGTAAAGCAGAAATGCTTACCTCTCAGGAGGCTTTTGGTTGAAGCCTGATGATTTCAGCAGGTCTCTTCCTGGCCGTACCCCTGCAGGTGAAATCAGACTTTTCATTTCCTTGCAATGTCAGGGAAGTATCAGTGATAGGTCAGGGGAGGGTCACCAAACTTCTTCTGGCAAGTGTTTTTATGCTTCCCGTTTGTGGCCTGCTGTATTTCCTAGAATCCCTGCCAGTAGACAGCTCAAGTCTTGTTTTTCTTTGGCGCTTTCAGGATCTCACACATAGTTTACATGCTACGTCTCACAGTCTATGGCCGTGAGCAGAGAAGGAGCAGCTTCTTGGTAGCACTGTGAGGACCCTGGTCACTTGTTCTTGATTAAGTCGACCCACTGCAGTGGCTCTCTGCCTTGATAAAAGGAATGGGAGGATAAGGGCATTGTTTGACCCAGCTCATCTCCCTGAACAGCACCTCGTCTGCCGTGGTCTCTTCTGCTGGCATCCCAGAAGAGGGTTCCTCCCTTTGTCCCAGTGCTGGCCACAGAATCCTGCCTGTTTTCTCGTATAGACCTTTTCCTTTGGATCCTAATCTTATTCTCAGCTCCTCTTACTAGACTGTGTATCTGTTTTGTTTGCTGCTGTATCCGAGGACTGAGTAAAGACTTGGCACTTATTAGCCCATCAAGAAATATTTATTGAATGAAGGAGTGAATATTGACCACAAAGTTTTGGAATCCTGCTTTTTCTTGCTTCATACTGAAGCCAGGCACCAGATTTAGAACTTTAGAGGTCTAAGCAATGGGAAGATTATAGTTGTTACTGTTGTTGTTGTTCAGTTGCTAAGTCATGTCTTAATCTTTGGGACCCCATGGACTGCAGCATGCCAGTCTTCCCTGTCTTTTCACTTTCTCTTGGAGTTCGCTTAGATTCATGTTCATTGGGAGATTATGATGATCCGTATAATTTCAGCCCTGAGTATGTATTTCAGAAACAATATTAAGCACAAAATAAGCATAAGGAAGTCTAACAAAGTATAAGGGAAATCCAGCAAAATTTTGATATTTACCATAATGACTACCTGGATGAATAGAAAATAATTTAAAACATTCGTTATTGTTGTTTCTGCTTTCCCAGTTCCCTGAGCGTGTGCTGTCAGGTAATACTGCCTGAACCAGCCCTTCCCTGGCTTTGAATTTCACCTTCATTTCCTCATAATTCCATCTGCTGAACCTGCCAGCCAGCCCTTTTCATCGCCCAGTGGTGTCCAGACCACTGAGAGTCCAGCCTGGGCTAGTGCTCTGGGTTCCCTGGGGCCTTGCCAAGAAAGTCACATAGAACATGTACACTGCTGCAGGGCTCTTCACAGTGAGAATTTCCATGCTGAATTGGGATTTAGAGTCAGCATAGCATTTTAAAAGTTCTATTTATTTTATTTTTGGTTGCACTGGGTCTTTGTTGCTGCACGTGGGCTTTCTGTAGTTGCGGTGAGTGGGCTGTCTCTTTGTTGCAGTGCCTGGGCTTCTCGTGGTGGTGGTCTCTCTTTGTGTGGAGCACAAAGGTGCAAGGGCTTTAGTAGTTGCGGGCTCAGTAGTAGCAGTTCACAGGCCTTAGAGTGTATGGGTTTCAGTAGTTGCGGCTTGCAGGCTCTAGAGCGATGGCTCAGAAGGTGTGGTCCACAGGCTTCGTTGCTCTGTGGCATGTAGAATCTTCCCAGACCAGGGATTGAACTCATGTTCCCTGCATTGGCAGGCAGATTCTTATCCATTGCACTATCAGGGAGGTCCTTAGCTTAGCATTCTGTGCCAAGTGATTACACTTGACTCTTTTTCATTGTAGTAAATTAGATATATCAATAACCTCAGATATGCAGATGACACCACCCTTATGGCAGAAAGTGAAGAGGAACTAAAGAGCCTCTTGATGAAAGTGAAAGAGGAGAGTGAAAAATTGGCTTAAAGCTCAACATTCAGAAAACTAAGACCATGGCATCTGCTCCCATCACTTTATGGCAGATAGATGGGGAAACAGTGAAAACAGTGGCTGACTTTATTTTTCTGGGCTCCAAAATCACTGCAGATGGTGATTGCAGCTATGAAATTGAAAGACGCTTACTCCTTGAAAGGAAAGTTATGACCAACTTAGACGGCGTATTAAAAAGCAGAGACATGACTTTGTCCACAGAGGTCCGTCTGGTCAAGGCTATGGTTTTTCCAGTGGTCATGTATGGATGTGAGAGTTGGACTGGGAAGAAAGCTGAGCACCGAAGAATTGATGCTTTTGAACTGTGGTGTTGGAGAAGACTCGTGAGAGTTCTTGGACTGCAAGGAGATCCAACCAGTCCATCCTAAAGGAGATCAGTCCTGGGTGTTCATTGGAAGGACTGATGTTGAAAAAGCTCCAATACTTTGCCCACCTGATGTGAAGAGCTGACTCATTGGAAAAGACCCTGGTGCTGGGAAAGATTGAGGGTAGGAAGAGAAGGGGACGACAGAGGATGAGATGGCTGGATGGCATCATCGACTTGATGGACATGGGTTTGGGTGGAGTCTGGGAGTTGGTGATGTACAGGGAGGCTTGGTGTGCTGTGGTTCATGGGGTCGCAAGGAGTTGGACACGACTGAGTGACTGAACTGAACTGGTATCTGTAATAAATGAAATGTAATCTGCTTTCAAGATTCTGGATGTGGAAAGTCTGGAAATTTCCCTTTGTTCTTCCTTCCTAGATCACTGAGAAAGAAGTCAAGGTGCAGGCCCACCTTGCCCCTGTATTAATATGGGCCTTGTTGAGACCATTTGGAAGTGGAGCTCAGGCCTCAAATAGGCTGTTTCAAGGCTATAATTGTAATCACATCCTGTTACTCCTTGATTCTGTAGAGTTTAAAATAGCGTTGGAAACCTCCTAGGAAAAAAAGCTCCTCCGTAACTTCTTGGCTAAGGAAGTAGTATGTGCTGGCCAGAGCAGAAGGAGTAGCCAGGGCTCCCAAGTTCTATTCTGGACCTGTTGATGTGAGGTGTGACGTTCAGCAATCTGAGATGGTGTTCTGTAGCTCTAAGGTTTCTCATCCCTAGCACAGAGTTTGTGCTTTCAGGGAAAGAGGCCAACACTCTGGTTTCCTGTCCTCTAGGAGAGTCTCATTATTAGAAGTCCTCCTTTTCATTTGAATTTCCATGTCCCTACTTTTTTTTAAATGAAGAAACATCCCCCACAGAGTTAATATAGGAACCCCAGCACTATCATCCATGTTTTACTTGACTTCATTTTATCAGAATTGCTTTCCTTTTAGCAGTGTGATTTAGATCAGCTCTTGTGAGGAATGGAAACTTTGATGGGGTTTAGGAAAAGGAAGGGAAAGTTTGTGTGGGGCACACACCTTGGACAACCAGAAAGGAACATGAAGGGACCAGGTACGTACTGAGCCAGATTGGGAAGAACAAATGTATCTCTGGAGAGCCATATGTAAATTAGATGTTTTTGTGTATTTTCTCATTTAGTTATCATAATGCAAATCAGTGAAATATTATCTCCATTTTTGCACATGGGCAAACTGAAAGTCAAAGAAGTTAGGTAACTTGCCCAAGGTCAGACAGCTAATAAAAGGCTGAGTTAGGATTTATTCTCCTCAGGTCTGTCCAGTTCCAAAGCCCATGCTATTTTCATAGAGCTCTTCTGTCTCTGACAAGATTTGAGAAAGGAGGGTGGGGAAAGGAGAGAAGATGGGGAGATGCCACCTTTCTTTACTTCACAGTTCTGCTTGTTTAGACGTGTTTAGCCAGAGTACCCTGTTTGTAGAATAGGACTAGGTTCTGTATATAGATGTGCTGCAGCAACTTATGTGGGAAAGTCACCAGTTGACTGTAGGGAAGGATTAAAAAAAGCCTTTGTTCTTTATGTTTAGGTCTTCATTGTAGTATAACTTACACTGTCAAAACACCACTGGTAACTCTGGTGTACAGTTTAAGAGGGCCTTGCTATCATCCAAAAAAAATCTGTTGATGTGTTCTAGGGAATAAGCCATGATGGCGGCAGAGATGAGGGTGTGGTGTTGCCTTACTGCATGTATTGGGAGCTGGTGGCACCTGTTACATGACTATTACAGTGAATTATTACTGAGTAAACAAGAGGTGTCTCTCTTTTGCCTTTCCAAGGGAGACCAGATGGCGGTGAGTGTTGGCCCAGATCCAGGGGAGCCTGGCCTCTGGGCTGGCAGAGGAGACAGCTTTAGTGTCAGGTGATGAAATAAGAAGAGACAGGGCTGGTCTGTCAAGTGATATAATTTCAGGGGGCACCAAGAATACATCTTGCCCCTCAAAGACTTTTCTCAGCTATTTGTTATTGCTTGGAATTCTACCAGTGACATTTTTTCCCCTTGATGTAAGGTTTTTGAGATCCTATTAAAAATGAAAAGACTCCAGGAAAGGGTTTGATTATGAAACATCTTGGTCATGTAAGTGGAAGTATGAATGAGTTCTTAAGATTGATTTCTGAGAACTAGACTACGGCAGGGACAGAGGGGAGAAAGCATTGTGCCCCTAGTCATAGTGATGGGAAGGGTTCACAATTGAGATTGAGATGAAGGCCCTGAAAGGAGAAGTTGGGTCCCCAAGAACCATTTTGTGTTCTTTACAGTTTTGCCTGAGGAAAGACAAGATGCTGAGAGTGGGGAGAATGGAGGCTCTCGTGCTCAAGGAGGGGCTGGGTTTGAGCTTTCCCCACCAGTATGCTGGCTGTGCAGTCATGGTGTTGTCTGGAGAACAGCTGGCGAGCAGAATGTGATAAGGAGTGTAGGGCCTTTGAGTCTGTGGTTTTCTCTGATGTCCTCAGACAAGGCCATCACAGATCTTAGGAAGCAGGAAGCAGCTTCCCAGAAATGGTGTAAAATGGTGGTGCAAAAGAAGCCACTGATGATGACATGGGTAGGGCGCTTCCTCTGTGGCCACTGGTCATAGACAGATTCTGGTCTTGATTTCCCAATGAGCTGTGCTGAGATCGGGCTTTACCAGGAAGTAAAATAAGCCACGTCCAAAGCAGTGACAAAGCATTTGGGGTGTCAGTACAAAGGTGCAGTTCCCCCTTGTTCACTGACTTGTGGAGCCAAAATAACTAAGTCAGAGATGCCAGCATAGCACCTATGAGTCACATCTTTAACTGTTTTGGATTGAATTCACTCCTGGTTGACTGTTCATTTTTCATGTACCATTTACAAAGGCTCGCAAAATGCCTTTGTAATTGGAATCCACACATCCCAGGGAGTCTGACAGACAGCTCAAATCTCAGTGTTTTTCTCAACTCTTCACAATTGAATTCATGGATGCCATTCACTCTCAGGCTTCAACTTTACTCTATCCACATTTCTACTCACATTTCCAGAGCATTTTCTTTGGATCAGACTTTTGGCTTCATTCAGGCCTCTGAGGTTCTTACTTCTTTTGGCACATTTCCCTAGAGGACCGCCTCAAGAGTGGTCTCCACCCTTCACCTTCTAAAGTTTGATATAGTATGGATCATGTTCCTTACTGGAATCAGCACAACTTTTTGGAAATTTCTGGTTATATCACACGTCTACCTCTCTCTCCAACCACCTCAGCCTCACATGCAAGATCTAGTCGTAGTTGGATCTGCTGACCATGAGAATTTTTTTTTTTTTTTGACTATGAGACTTTTGAAGCCAGTGCCCCCCTAGGGAGGGACTCCTGGGCGTATGCCCTGAGTGACAGGTTTGGTGTACTAGTGTCTGCCTCTCTTCCGTTTGACCTGTAATTTGGCTTTTCCCCGGAGGAGCCCTGTCCAGGACTATAACGCAGGGACTGTGGCCTTTGCTTTCCAGCCTCTTTCAGGCCGGGTCCCTTCTCCTTTTCTTACGGGTAGGCTTTGGCAGGTAGAGTTCTGCCCATGCACTGATCTCCTCGTGTTGACTACTCTGAACTTTGTCTGCTGCTCTTTGGGCTGATTGGACGTCTTGCTGGTCTGTTTAGCTGTGCTTTTGGAACAAAGCTCTTAGGCGTGGCCAAGCCCTTGTCCTGAGTTTCATGTTAACTCTCCAGCTGCCTCTGCCTCAGGAAGAGCTTTTAATATGCATTTATAAAGCTCAAAAAGGGAGATAGAGAATACAGCATTTTCTAGACTGACTTAACTAAAGAACCTTTTTTTTTCTTTGACTGAAGGAATGTTTGTTAAAATCTGGCAGAATGTGGTGTTTGGTGGGGCACAGTTTCAGAAAGTACAAGGCTTTATCCCAAACCAGTGGATGTCAAATGAAGGAATTCTAGGTGAAGGTAATGTGACAGTGAGAAAAATTCTCTTGGGTAGGGAAGCCTCTCCTGGGGCTCCTCATTCAACAGATGTCCTCTGAGCACCTGCTACTCATCCGTGTCTCTGCTGGGATCACATCATGTGTTTGATTGCTTACTGTGTGTCTGCATAAGGCCAGCTCTGATCTGGAGTGGAGCCCCAGGTGGAGAAGAAGGTAGGGATGCTACATTATTTCTCCCACTTTTACATCCTCTTCTCCTTTCCTCCAGTTGAAATGGGTGATGCCATCATGGCCACAGAAACCATTGGCTTCTAGATCCAAGGAAGGAGGGCTTCTTTGAGGCTTTTTCCCTGGCTTTGACCTCTTCCGGGATTTCTGTAGCACTTTTGAGCACCCCATCTCTCCCACTCTGGGACTAGTTCATCTCCGCACTAGTCTCCAGTCTCACTGCTAGTTCAGGATTTTACTTTACATATGGGCATCAGTGCTAAGTGGGACGGAGCTCATTCTCATGGAATAGATATGACATTTAAAATTTTCTACTTTGCTTATGAAATCCCTCTTCTTTTATAGCTCATGGGCAGTCCAGACTACAATAATTTTTTTCACCCCTTCAGTTCTGGGCAGGGCAGTCTTGCAGGTGAAGACTCATTTAAATCTGCCAGGGTGGGTGACTGAGTGCAAAGGACATAGCTGGAAAGGGAAGCCAGTTACTTCTTCTGAATATTATTCTCAGCCAGGATAGGAAAAGACCACTTGAAGCAGATAGAAGTCACTAAGACTCCTGATTCAGGCCTTTTGAGACCCTGGTATATATGTCTTTACTGTCATCAGTGAGATCTTTGGTTGGCTGGCCTTATTAACTCAGTTGGTTGAGCTAATCATAAACTAGATGGAAAGGCTCAGTGTTGAACCTTCCCTTAGGTTTGGTGTTCTCTGAACAGCAACAGATAGCATCTTCCACCCACAAAGCCCCACCTTAGAGGCCTTGAAGGGCTGTTGTCACTTGTCCATTTCTGCCACGTCCTGTGAAAGACCATGGTTTTAACTGTGAAGATCAGGGAGTGAGTTCACTTGCAGGAAGGGGGAAAGGGCTTGTAATGCACATTTAGGGATCTTAAATAGAGTCAGTCATTTGGTCAGTCTGTCAGTTCAGTTCAGTTCAGTCACTCAGTCGTGTCCGACGCTTTGCGACCCCATGTATCGCAGCATGCCAGGCCTCCCTGTCCATCACCAGCTCCCGGAGTCTACCCAAACTCATGTCCATCGAGTCAGTGATGCCATCCAGCCGTCTCATCCTCTGTCATCCCCTTCTCCTCCTGCCCCCAAACCCTCCCAGCATCAGGGTCTTCTCTAGTGAGTCAGCTCTTCGCATGAGGTGGCCAAAGTATTGGAGTTTCGGCTTCAGCATCAGTCCTTCCAATGAACACCCAGGACTGATCTCCTTTAGGATGGACTGGTTGGATCTCCTTGCAGTCCAAGGGACTCTCAAGAGTCTTCTCCTACACCACAGTTCAAAAGCGTCAATTCTTCGGTGCTCAGCTTTCTTCACAGTCCAACTCTCACATCCATGCATGACCACTAGAAAAACCATAGCCTTGACTAGATGAACCTTTGCTGGCAAAGTCATGTCTCTGCTTTTTAATATGCTGTCTAGGTTGGTCATAACTTTCCCTCCAAGGAGTAAGTGTCTTTTAATTTCATGGCTGCAATCACCATCTGCAGCCATGAAAAATTTTGGAGCCCAGAAAAATAGAGTCAGCCACTGTTTCCCCATCTATTTCCCCATCTATTTCCCATGAAGTGATGGGAGTGGATGCCATGATCTTAGTTTTCTGAATGTTGAGCTTTAAGCAAACTTTTTCACTCTCCTCTTTCACTTTCATCAAGAGGCTTTTTAGTTCCTCTTCACTTTCTGCCATAAGGGTGGTGTCATCTGCATATCTGAGGTGATTGATATTTCTCCCCGCATCTTGATTCCAGCCTGTGCTTCTTCCAGCCCAGCATTTCTTATGATGTACTCTGCGTATAAGTTAAATAAGCAGGGTGACAATATACCGCCTTGACGTACTCCTTTTCCTATTTGGAACCAGTCTGTTGTTCCATGTCCAGTTCTAACTGTTGCTTCCTGACCTGCATATAGGTCAGTCTATAGGTATTTATAATTATTAGTTGGTCTGTAGTTGCAGAAGGCTTCCTTTCCCCAACTAGTCTTTCCTGTGATGAAGACATTTCCTAAGATTGTTTCCTTGGTCCCTTTCTCTGCTCCCTTCTTAAACTATCCCTGGTTGATGTCATCTATGCTTATCAAAAACTTTCAGATCTCTTATTTCCAACATAAGTCTCTCTTCTTAGTTCCTGACTCATGATGACCAAACACTATTGATACCATAACCTGGATGGCTCTTAGGCTTTTTAAACTCTACATGTCCCAAGCCAAATTACATTGTTTATCAAAGCATCCTCTTTTATCTATTCCCTCATTTCTTCTTATGCCTATTCCTCTTCCTTTGTTCCTTGATTTAGGAGCATCGCCATCCAGGGTGATTAGTAAACTTGCTTCTGAATCATTGTTTTGTGCTGTTTCCCCACCAGGAATTTAATAGGCTCTGAGTATAATATAAGATGTTTAGGATGTGTCTAGATGGTTTGTTTATTTTTTCTTTTCCTTTTCTTAAATTTCTTGTCTGTAAGACATGTATAGTTGAATTCCATAGAGAAGTTAACAGAAAAAATAATTAAAGGTTAATGTAAAGTTTAGATTTTAAGTAAAATGGAAGTTCTGGAAAGGAAGCATCCGAGGGCTACAAACCTTTGAGAGGAGGCTTCATGGAAGAGGTGAGAGTTGACTAAGGACACCTGAGGTGGGATAGGGACTGGAATACCTCTTTGGAAGAATGTGCAATGGTGAAGGGATGTGGTTGTTTCTTGTGCAGGTTGAGTAATAATCTCCTCCCCCATGAGCTGCTTCTGCTCGCCACTAATGTACCTTGTGCAGTTTGATTCTGTTTGAAAGGTTCTGAGGACTTGAGTATCCTAGTGTCATCTGTTAGTTAGCCTGGAACTGTCTTTTCCATTAAAATTTTGGCTCAAAGCGTCGTCCTGCAGCTTGTGGGAACTCTGATTCCTTCACCCAGAATTCACCTGGGAACTCTTGTATTTATGGTCACTCTGATTTTGAGTTCTTGGTTCCATTAAATTCGTTCAGATTGTAGATGGTCTTAGTGTCTCAAGTTGCTGTTCCTGTTTCCATCCACATTGACTCAGATGATAGAACTCAGATATCTCCCAGCTCAAAGCCTTTGTTTGTGTGTGTAGCAGACTTTGTTAAAGTTTGGCATAGTGGAGAGTATTTTATGTTGCCCCAAAGTAAGCAACTTGAGTTCTAACACTGGCTCTCCCTGTCCCTTAAAGTACTTTGCCCACCTTTGCATTAAAGATCCGTCACTATTACTGTATGTGGCCTTGGTGTCTCTTAGAATCTTCTCTTTCCTTTGCAAACTGTCCTTACTCTGTTACTACTAAGCACTGCAGATACTTATACTCCTATTGTGCAAAGCAATTGAACTCTTAATTCTCCCTCCCAAATTCACCTCGTATAGCCAAGATCCACTGAACGACTCCACTGAATAAAAAGCTCATCTACTTAGCCACACAAAGGATTTGTAGAACCTCTTATATGTACATTATCTTCTCTCTTTTAGAAGTATTTCTTGTTTTAAACAGCATTTACTACTTCTTAACCCAGAAATGGTTTTGCTTTGAAGGATCTGTGCAAGGAGGTATAAGAGAAAAGGGCAACAATGTGAATATAAGCAGGAACCTACATAAAACCTATTGTGGGCAATGAAAGAACTTGTCTAACTGGAAAGAAGAATTCTTGTTAGGGAGTAGTGCTCAGCATAGATTAGGAAGTCCAGAAATGGACCTACGTTCAGTGGGAAGGGATAGTGTTTAGGACAAATATCTAACCATTTAAAAGAAAATGTCTGTCACCTTCTAGTAAAATAAATTCTAGATAAATACTTTTATTTATTTTTATTTCTTGTTATTGAGTTGGCCAAAAAGTTTGTTCATAAACCCAAAAGAACTTTTTGGCCAACCTGATAATTATTTTTAAAAGTAATTATTTTAAAAGTAATTTTTATTGGAGTATAGTTGATTTGCAGTGTTAATCTAAAAATTTTACATAAAGTGATAAGTGTACTTGAAAATAGTTTTTTTAGTGTGGTACCAAAAGCAGAAACCATAAAGGAAAAAATGTGGTGGATTAGTTTTTTAAAAATCACAACAAAACACCATAAGCAAAATAAAAAGTAGATGTCAATTGGTTAAAAAGAGTTTTCAGCATATCTCTAATGTGTGCAAAATTCTTAATGTGTGAACTCTTATAAATTAATAGGAAAAAACACAAGAAAGAAAAGTCATAGAAAAATAAGTATAAGTGATTAATAAAGAATATAGAAAAAGCCTGTTTCATTTATAATCCAGAGAACACAAATGGAAATGAAATATCATTTTTCAATATCAGGCTATATTTAAACTGATAAATTTAAAAGGGAGAAAATATTTATTGCTGGTGAGGGCTGGAGGAAAGAAGAACTTATACTCTGTTGCTGGGAATGAATATTAATACATTTTCTCTAAAGTTCAGCTTGGTGATATGTATCAGATTTAAGGTACACATAGTCTTAAACCAGCATTTCAGCTTCTAGGTATTCATCCCAGTGGTAAATGTACAGAGATACATACTTGAGGATATTTACTGTTATAGAGTTTATAAAGCAATCAAAATAGCCATTGGTAAGGGACTGGTCAAATCAATTGTGGTATGTCCGTACAGTGATACATGAAGTAAATCTTTAATTATTGACACAGAAAGATGACTGTAACAGATAAATGAAAAAAATATATAGCATATGAACCTATTTCAGTTGAGATATAGCCATAGTTATGTAGATATATTTTAAAAATCATGCAACACATGAACAGGAATTATCTTTTGTGATTCAGAAAAAAAATAGCCACTTAAAAAAAAATAGGAAATAACTAGTTGAGAGAGTAGCACTGAAACATATACATTACCGTATGTAAAATAGGTAACTAGTGGTAAGCTGCAGTATAACACGGGGAACTCAACCTGGCTCTGTGACAGCCTAGGGGGTGGGGTGGGAGGGTGGGGGGAGGTTCAGAAGAGAGGGGACATAAGTATACTTACGGCTGATTCATGTTGTTTTATGACAGAGACCAATACAACATTGTAAAGCAGTTATCCTCCAATTAAAAATAAATTTTAAAAATGGAACAATTATAATAGTACCTGAAATTAAATAAATAGTAAATAGATTCTGACGAGGGTGATGGGTGGGCTGAAACCAGGCAGTTTTTTTTTTAAAAACCTTGTTGACCTGTGTAATGAATAGTGGTGATAAAAGAAAGTTTTATAGTCTGAATGTATGAAATGAATGAAGTGGAAAATTAGGTTAGGGCAACAAGTTTAGGAAGCTATAGTGGCAGTGCAGGCCTGAAATATGAAATAATAAGGCATCAACTGGGGTAAGCAGTAGGATTATAAGGAAAAGAACTAATCTGAAGGGCACTTCATAGAAGAAACCACTGATCTGATCATCTCTCAGGCAGGAAGAGGATAAAGAAGAAAAAATAAGTCACTGATAATGCCAAGGTGTCTGTCTACCCTGTGAAGTTGTACAACTACTCGTTGTGACAGATATAAGGGTAACTGGAAAGGAGAAGCACTCTTTTCAGAAGAGGAGACAAACTTGTTTCTTGGGGTTGAACTTGAAGGGCTAGAGGTACATCTGAAAGGAAATGTTCTTTAGGCTGGGGATTCCCATTTAACGAAGTTACATGTAAAAAGAGAGGTAATAGGTGAAAGTGGGGGCTCTACATTTGATGCCCTTGAAATTCTTAGGGATGGGGTGGGTCATACTTGGTTCTCCCTTTGCTGTTAGCAGTCTTGACAGACTGGAGAGGAATATGGCGTTGGTCTCACTTGGAACCTGAGAGCAGATCTTGAGGAGAGGTAGGATTGGGCAGTAATCATCATTATTTTAAAACCTCTCTGCCATTTACAAAGGCCATTATGTGCAGCAGTTTATTTAACACAGTCCTGAATACTGTGTGTTATTTTTTTACTCCTTTATAGAACTGAAGTTCAGTTAGTAAAATCAGGACTCAAACTAAGGTATGTGTGCGTGCTCAGACACTTTAGTTGTGTCTGACTCTTTGTGACCTTATGGCTCCTCTCCGTCAGGCTCCTCTGGCATGGGGATTCTCCAGGCAGGAATACTGGAGTGGGTTGCTATACCCTCCTCCAGAAGATCTTCCTGACCTAGGGGTTGAACCCATGTCTCTCATTTCTCTTGCATTGGCAGACAGTTTCTTTATCACTGGCACCACCTGTAAAGCCCAAACTAAGGTAAGTGAAGTGAAAGTCACTCAGATGTGTCCAACTCTTTGCGACCCCATGGACTATAGATCCATGAAATTCTCCAGGCCAGAGTCCTAGAGTGGGTAGCCTTTCCCTTCTCCATGGGATCTTGCCAACCTAGGGATCGAACCCAGTTCTCCCGCATTGCAGGTTAATTTTTTACCAACTAGCTATCATTGAAGCCCAAAGATGTATGTGTGTGCTCACTCATATCTGACTCTTTGCAACCTTTGGATGTAGCCAGCCAGGCTCCTCTTAACTGTGGGATTTTTCAGGCAAGAATACTGGAGTGGGTTGCCATTTCCTCCTCCAGGGGATCTTCCTGACTCAGGGATCAAACCTGCATCTCCTGTGTCTCCTGCATTGCAGGCAGATTCCTTACCCACTGAGCCATAGGATACAGGCCTCAAATTCTGTTTTTCATGTCTTCACTCTCTGTCACTTAGAGATGAATTTTCCAAAGAGGGAAAAACTAGAGCAAAAGCTGTAGCCTGGATATAGCGGTACCTACAATTAAGAGGTGGGAGGAAGATGAAAGTCAGGGAAGACACCATGGCACTCACAGTCACTGCCCTGTCCCCTATCTCTTGTAGGCCCTGACATTCCTCTAACCAGAGAATGTTGAATGTTCCATTGAATTCAAGGGGGGAAAGTCCTAATCATAAATAGCTTGAAGTATTAAGTAAGGTTGGAAAGTTTGGTTACAGCAGTTTATGTGGTAACTTGGTAGTTCATGAGATTCTGGCTTCATTCTTTTGAGAGCATTACAATAAAAGCGTATTTACTTAGACCCATGAAGGAAGGGCTTAACTAATTACATGAAAAAAGGGTTTCTTTGTGTGTGTGTGTGACGTCATTAGGTTTGCTTACTTTTGGAATGACATGGTAACTTACTTGTGTATGCACTAGCTGGTAGAGAGCCAAAGAAGACTGGCTTCAATGAGTAGAAAAGCCTTCAATGAGTAGAAAATCAGACATCTCTTAAGTCACTTCAGTTTCCCAATTGACAGTCATATTTATGGGATGAAATTGTTTAACTAAATGGTCCTGATAGCACAGACACAAAAAGCAGTTGTCTCCTGTCAGAAGTTCTGGGTCACCACGGTCCACTTAAGAGATGTTCTTGGGCAGTTGACAGACTGCTGTCTGCTAAGAGTCCTGTCGGGCATCCTTGCAGCTGAGTGCTTGGAGCATAGTGGGCAGTCATAGTGCTTGGAAACAGTGGGTGATTGAGTGGGTAAGTGAATGAGAGAGCGATCGTGTGAAGGACTGAGGAATCTTTCACCCAAGGCATGCTGAGTTGTATAGAGCATTCTTCCCACAGTCTGTCATTATTACTTGGCTAGGTGGTTTGGGGACAGGTCTTAAGACTCAAGATTTTGTAGCAGGGAGGGAGGAAATGGCACCATGGGAAGTTTCTGCTCTGAGCTGGTGTCTCCACAGAGAGAGGACATTTCCAAAGCCAGTGTGCTAGTGTTACTTGAGTCACAGTCACATGATCTCTCCTCCTCAAGAAAATCAGGCTGCTGAGAGGTGTGGGGCAAGTGAGAGGCCCACGGAGGTAGGAGAGTTCCTGTTGGCAACCTGGATCTTTCCCAAAGAAGGCAGCTACTTTATAAGTCGTCTGTAGGAGGCTCTCCACCACCCTTCCTCCTCACTGCTTGGATTCTAAATCAGGAGCCTCTGAGGCTCATCTCTCGTTTTTGCTTACCCAGCCTGGCCCTGCCCTCTGGCTGTGTGCCCCTGGTGATTTTTAGCCTGGCTGGAAATTATGCCCTCTACAAGGTTAAAGCAAATTGGGAGGTTCTGGCTCTGGCTCCAGGGGGACCGGGGCCTGTCACCTGGCACTGCCCTGTGTTTCCTGGCATGCTTTCCTGGCCACCATTTTACCTTTACACAGTCCTCCAAGCCCATATTTCTGCCTGGGTGAGGATTAAAGCCTGACTTCTTCAGAGGAACTGTGGGCACAGGAATGTCAGTACTTTAGAAGTATCTGATGCCAGTCCCTGTGCTGTGATTTAGGAGAATTACCAATTTCATACAGATGCTATCATGTTGAGGGTGGTTGGGAGACAAGGACATGAAGATTTTTCATATTCACAAAAGGATTTACCACTGTTAATTTTTTTTTTAAGCATTAATCCTGCTTTTCAAAATCAGATTTAATTTTCATGCTTTAAATAATGTGCAGTTATTTGCATCAGAAAAAAACTTTGGAGATTTTCTAGACAAATTTCCTTGTTTCAGAAATGAACAAAACTACGGGAGGTCTAGGAATGGCGAAGCGGCACCTGTGCTTTGAACGCTCAGATTATGTGAAAGGAATTGAAGCAGACACTGTGCGAGGGGAAGTCTCAGTCCCTCCTTGAGGAGCATTTCTTGGGCCATTTTTCAGGTAAGGGAGGGAAAAATGCATTCCTTCCCCTGGAATGATCTGCTCACATCCCTCAGATTGGGTAATTCCTGCCCCCATTGAGTTTTACCTTAGTCTTATTCAGTCTGAACACCAAACGACACGGTAATGTCTTAGTATTTGATATTCTTAAGGCGGGTTTAAATAAGTAAAAACCTTTATTACAGGTTGTGAATGACTGAATGAAACTTTACTTAGTTAGCAAAATGTCATGGAGGATCTTCATGGATCCTGAGTTAATTGGTTGAGTAGATTGATTTATTGTTAAAATTATCCAGTCTGTAATAGGTACTTGTAAACTCTATGCATTTATCAATTACTTATTAACTGTAGAGTTATGTGATAATTTGATATAAAGTGATAGGGTATGACAGGTATAAGACTAATGCTGTGGGAACTCAAGAGAGGAAAGATTATTTTTAGCTTTTGGATCTAGAACATCAGGGAAGTTTTGTGAAAACCGGTTTGTCTAACACTTGAAACAAACTTGCTTGTACCCTAGTCAGAGGTGGTGTTGATTACAAAGGGAAATCTATTCTCCTCATTCATGTTATTAAAATTTGAAATTAATAGCAACACAGTGTATTTCTTTTCACTGTTTCTTTGCTAATCTCTAAAACAGTTTTCCAGAGAACAGACCTTTGGTAAATAAGAGGAGTCCACTCTCTTTTATTAGATAGTATCTCTGCAGCTGGCAGCTGGGGGCAAAGGCGGACCCAGTTAGGGAGGCTGCTCTTTCAAGAAGCTTGTTTGAAGAGAGGAGCGTTAGTGAAGGGGGGACACAGGATCTAGAGAGATCTATTTATTATTTGAGACCCAAGCATGATCTTGCGCTGTGGGGAAAAAGTTAGTAGAGAAGGAGAAGTTGAAGCTAGAAAAGAGAATAACAATTGTTGAGCAAGTCTCCTGGGGAGAAAGGTCTGCTGTATCCAAAGTGCAGGTAGAGAGATTAAACTTGAACAAAACAATAATAAAAAATAAAAAAAACTGAACAAGACAAGGCTGTCACTGATCTTAAGTGTATCACCACCACACCACCATCTGTTGCTTTCCTGCCTTTTGCTAGCACTCTGTTGAGCACTGTCAAGTCTCATTTGATCAGGGCGAGGGACATGGTGTCGGGGCGAGGGGTGTGATGGGCAGAAGGGTTTGGTAAGATTTTGGAGAGACATTTTCCTTCTGTTGGGCTATGTGTTCCCTGGGCAGCAGAAATTGAGGTCATCTGCCAGGATAGCAGCATGGTTTTTAAAAGCTGTCGTGCTCATGGAGTGATCTGGAGACATGTGGGAGGATAACTGAACAGTGCTGAAGACCCAACTGATACTGGAAGCAGCAACTTTCTGGAGGGAGCAGCCCTCATGACTAATGATTGCTTTAGCAGTGCCCACTCAGCAACTTGGGGGTTAAAGCAGAATATATTCATATTCAGATAGGAGCTGTGTTCTGTGGGCAAATGGAAGACTTGGAGTAGAAGGAATCTGGGATATTAGTAGCAGAATGGTCATCTAGTTGACTAGAGAAAGAAGTGAATCGAGGAGAGGACTGATAGGCAGCCAAGTGATGAGGGAGGTGGGTATCGGGAGTCTGGAAACCTCAGTGGAGTTGAAGAAGCAGCTGTAGGTGAGATGAGGAGAGGTCCTGTGTATAGGAGGACATAGGAGATCGTCAGCAGGCATGTCTGACTTGAAGTGGAAAGGCAGACTGATCAAGGAGGCAAAGTCCTTGATGAGTGAGAGGTTAGTAACTTACGCAGTGAGGAGGAGGAGCATAGTTGTTTGGTATAGACCTTGGCCAAGGGAGGGTTGGCCATGAAAGGGCCATGAAAACATTACAATAGCTTCTGTATCAGTGAAAAAAGCAAGTATACCCCACAGGACTGTGAAAATAGGGGTCAGTGAAAGTAGGGGTCCAAAGTTTTCTGGAGATAATTCCAGCTTTGTTTTCAGTTGATACATTTTATTAAATTTGTCACTAAATGTGACTTTTATACCAGTGTAAGGCCTGAATGTAAATAAATTTGTTTTTATTTTTTTTTTAAGGTTATAGGACTAAAACAGCACTGAGACAGACCATCTGTTTCTCCTTTGGATACCACTGGGTACTGAAGGATGATTTTATGGCAGAATCCTTATTGTCCAGAAACCAAGTTCCTTAAGGAGTGTCAGGTTTCAACCAAGGAAAAGATGTCTAGAAGCATCTTTTAGTCCTTCCTTCTGCACAGCTGGCTGAATACCATAGAGTTTTAGCACTGGGGAGGCAGGCAGTTCTGGCCAAATGGGACAGCCTCCACAGAGTACTGGGTCTGTAGGCAGAGTTTGCAGCAACAAGGACTAACTACTCTTGCAGGGAAAATCCCATTTGGCCCCTAGGGTTTGTTTTTTTTTTTCCCACTAGAGTTTTTTAACTGTTCAGGATCAGAGTGGGGCCGATGCTTATCTTCTGTGTAAGGCTGACGGGAAACTTTAACAGTTTCTTGCTTTGAAATACTAGGAGTTATTGGACTCTTGAGCTTTCTATTCATGTGGGGTTTGGAATGTATTTTTTCCCTCCGCAGTGACAGCAAATAATGCCCTAAAGCCCACAATTTGAAAGGGTCTGGAAATACTCAGATTATTGTTTATAAAGATGTTTTTGGATTTTCAGTGGCTCAGGATTTCTTTGACATTGTTAGTACATTACTCAAACATTTAAGAAAGAAGCCTCCTAATAGATGAAAATGAGCAATCAAGTAAAATTTTCACATTTCTTTTGCTTTTTTCTTGATTAATATACACCTCCACCGTGGCTGTAAAACCAGATATGAACAGCTCAGAAAATGATTGCTTACTCAGCCATTTCACCACAGGAACCTACTAAGCACAGCTCTGTGGTTCCCAGCAGAAGAGGCTGTGTGGCTCAGAGCTTCAAGTGCATTGCACCCATGATGGTACTTTATAAATTGTTCATAATTGCTTTTGCCACATAAAAATGAGAAACTGCTGTTTGACATAGCCAACATAAATAAAGATAGGAGACAATCAACAGGCTGGGAGAAGATTTTTGGGATGTATGTGATAGTGGATTAATTTCTATAATACATAAAGTGTTTCTAAAAATCAGTAACGATAAGACAACAGACTCTATAGAAAATGGGCAAAGAATACAAGTAGACAAGTCACAGTGGGGCAAACTAAGTTTCATTTAAAGAAGTGCTTATTCTTAGTATAGTGTTCTCTGGATGAGAATGTTCATTGCATTGGTAAATATCCATGAGTAGGGACTGTGAAATGCTGTGTGGCCATGAAAACATTACAATAGCTTCTGTATCAGTGAAAAAAGCAAGTGTACCCCACAGGACTGTGAAAATAGGGGTCAGTGAAAGTAGGGGTCCAGAGTTTTCTGGGGATAATTCCAGCTTTGTTTTCAGTTGATACATTTTATTAAATTTGTCACTAAATGTGACTTTTATACCAATGTAAGGCCTGAATGTAAATAAATTCATATCTACCCCCCTAAAAAAGAAAAAAGCAAGTACAGAGCAATATGACCAGAATGTTGCTATTTATGTTTTTATTTTTTAAAAGGTCTGTTTACTTATTTTACTTTTTGGCTGTGGTGGGTCTGTTTGTGGCACACAGGCTTCCTTGAGTTGCAGCAAGCAGGCCACTCTTGATTGCAGTGCGTGGATTTCTCACTGTGGTACACAAGTACGGGCTCAATAGTCTAGGCGTGTGGGCTCAATAGTTGCAGTGTATGGGCTCAATGGTTGTAGCTCTTGGGCTTAGTTGCCCCACAGTATGTAGGGTCATCCCAAACCAGGGTTTGAACCAGTATCCCTTGCATTGCAAAGTGGATTCTTAACCACTGGACTGCCAGGGAAGACCCCTACTTATTTATTTTTAATGTTCTCATTTATTTGATTTGGAATGTATTCATCTTGTCTTAAATTTTATTAGAGGATTCCTTTAGGTTAAACAATATTTAAGGCTGTATTCTTTTTTTAAAATTGTATCTATTTATTTATTTTTGGCTTTGCTGAGTCTTCATTGCTCCACATGGGCTATTCTTTGTTGAGGGACATGGGCTTCTCAATGTGATGGCTTCTCTTGTTGTTGCTCAGTTGCGTCCGACTCTATGCAACCCCATGGACTGCAGCAGGCCAGGCTTTCCTGTCCTTCACCATCTCCTGGAGCTTGCTCAAACTCATGTCCGTTGAGTTGGTGATGCCATCAAACCATCTCATCCTCTGCCATCCCCTTCTCCTGTCCTCATTCTTTCCCAGCATCCAGGTCTTTTCTAATGAGTCGGCTCTTTGCATCAGGTGGCCAAAATACTGGAGCTTCAGTTCAGCATTAGTCCTTCCAATGAATATTCAGGGTTGATTTCCTTTTGGATTGACTAATTTGATCTCCTTGCTGTCCATGGGACTCTCAAGCGTCTTCTCCAACACCACAGTTCAAAAGCATCAGTTCTTCGGCACTCAGCTTTATTTATGGTCCAACTCTCACATCCATACATGACTACTGGAAAAACCATAGCTTTGACTAGTAGGTGGACCTTTGTTGGCAAAGTAATGTCTCTGCATGTTAATATATGCTGTCTAGGTTTGTCATAGCTTTCTTCCAAGAAGCAAGCGTCTTTTTAATTTCATGGCTGCAGTCACCATCTGCAGTGATTTCAGAGCCCATGAAGGGAAAAGAAAAGCATTAGCTGCTGGGAATTTGCAAAAATTGTGGGAGGGTATTGGATAGGGGAGTCCAGGCAGCTTTTATAAGGACATGGACAGGGTGGTTGCAGCTGACATATGATTGCTGTAGTGCTGTGTAACTCGTAGAATGTTTGACAGTGATCCACTCCCTACCCGAAGATCTTTTCTATGGAAGTCTATTGGTTGGATGCTCCAGGAACTATCCTGATAAGCCCCTTCCTGCCCAGTGGAAGCCATTTTCAATTCAGACTCCAAAAGGGAAGCAAAACTTCCCAACAAAGGGCTGGTCATTCCTTTTCTTTCATGTAATTTACACACCCTACGACACTTCTCAAAGCCAAAGAGAGCTGTGGCCTTCATAGCCCTGCCAGCACTGAGTAGGGAGTGAAGGGAGGAGAAGGAGAAGTTTTTCACGAGGTGTGAGACTTGAAGACTGCTCTGAGCAAGTACCTCAATGAATGTTAAGACTCCAGTGAGTGCCCTAAAGATGCCAAGGTCTCCATGTAGCTGGATTGGGAACAGGGCAGATCCAGCCAGTGCCACACTAAATAAGCACTCTTGCTCATTCCTCGGGAAGAAAGACCCAGTTGATGGAAGAACCTGTTGTTTCTTCTTAACATCCACTTAATTACAAACTTTGAGGGCAGTAGAGGTCGTGGGCTTTGACTGCCCAGCATCATTCTCCCTTCTTAGATAAGAGCACCTTGATTTTCCTTTGAGGGATCACCTCCTTCCTATTCTCAGATCACTTATGGCGGAGTTAAGTCCATTCTTTGGCTCTAGGTGGAGGACACCTAACTGCCAGTCAGAGAATGGCATGGTCTCAAATTCAGGCCAGTTGGGACTCTGGATTTTCATTGAAACTGTTAAATGGATTCTCATTTCTTTTCCAACTGGGTTGCTAAGCCTCTAGAATGTATGTAATCCTGAGGTTGTTGGTGACCATCTTGCTGCCTCAGAGGGGAATTCTGAAGACAACACAGGTGAAAGCTGAGCTGTGAGATCGAGACTAATGACATCTTTTGAGCACCAGAGATCTAATCATGCCTGAAGCTAGTCTAAGTCTGGATATCTCATTTACATGGATCTAGGCTTCCCCCTACCCCCTTTTTTTCATTTTGAAAGGTTTATTTTGATTTTTGACACCTGTAGCCAGTTGAGTCTTAATTCGTGTCATGAATTAGTGTAGTTCTCATTGTAAAGTGTGGTTTGGCTTTTCTTAACATGACCTTTTGTCTTAGAGTGCTAAATTTTTAGTTTGCTATGTGAATCAAGTGAGACCATAAGGAACCTAGCATTATCTTCTCTATATGGAAAAAACAGGAAGGAGGGCGGAAATGGGAATATGGGATGCTGAATTTAAAGAACCCTGAAGTCCCTGCTGCTAAGTCGCTTCAGTCGTGTCCGACTCTGTGCAACCCCATAGCCCACCAGGCTCTCCTGTCCCTGGGATTTTCCAGGCAAGAACACTGGAGTAGGTTGCCATTTCCTACTCCAATGCATGAAAGTGAAAAGTGAAAGTGAAATCACTCAGTCGTGTCCGACTCATAGTGACCCCATGGACAGCAGCCTACCAGCCTCCTCCGTCCTTGGGATTTTCCAGGCAAGAGTACTGGAGTGGGGCGCCAGTGCCTTCTCCGTGAAGTCCCTTAGGTACCTAGGAAGCCTCAGGCCCTATCCGGTCCTTCTGTTCCAAGTGCCCCTAGTATTCTATGCTTTTCCCTTAAAATACATCATCATAGTTAGTAATGATGTGTTCATGTAATATTTTGATTAATGTCTCTGTCTCCCTCATTGACCTGGCAGTTCCATGAGGGCAACGATTTTACTAAATGTTTTATCCCCAAACAACTAGTCCAGCATGTGGCATTCAGCAAATGTTTATGGAATGAATTGACGTGAATAGTTATACAGATTGGACTGATCCTCCTTGATTATTAGGGTTAGGATTGTGGCAGAATTGGCAAAAGCAGGGAAAGCTGTCCCTATCCCCTTTGTATTTCCTACACTACCCACACCCCCAACACACAGAGGATTTTTGACTTAAATGAGATTGTTAATTTCAGTTTGGTTGGGAAAGCCTTTATCAAACCTTTAGTGCTTATGTTGTTATTAGAGCATTTTATTGAGGAATTAGTGTGGTGGTTGACTTAATCTGTGGAAAGCCTTGCAGAGGAGTGGGTCAGATCTGTGTGATTAACAAGCAGTCTTGCTTGCTCCTTTGTCTTTATGAAATCATCTATTTAACTGGGATAGTCCACCCTCACTCAGGCTTGCCCAGAAATGTGTTGGAGACTGTAGGAAGGCCCAGGCAGTCCAATGAGGGAGAAGTTGGGGATGTTGGAGACTTGACTGTCTTAACCAGAAACAAATGCAGTAAAAGGTGGCCCTGGGAGGAGGGGACGGGTATCCTGAAGTTCACTCCTTCCTCCCTCCCCTCTGGGCCCAGCAGGAGCTCCAGGGCATGGTCCTACCCCCTGCCTCGCCACACAAAGCCTCCCCCTCCCAGCCGAGGCTGCAGTTCTTCCCTTCCCCCAGCCTGCTTTCCCTGAGTTGAGGAGAGTGTTTCCCAAGGCCCATGTGACTTCCACTGGCAAGTGACGACTACAGACGGTTTACCAGTCAGTAAAACTGCCTTTTGTGCTGTAATAATCCTTTTCCTGTTTAAAACTCGGGGGATTTTCTACTGTTGCCAATACTTTTTCAAGTCAGCAATTACAGTGTGGATTATGTAATGGCTAGGTATTAAAAATAGAAAAGACCAGAGTTTGCATCTATTTTAACCGAGTGAAAACAGAGCAGAGGGAGGGGAAAGGAGGAGAGGGAGAGACCAGAGGAGGAGGGGGACAGAAATTACAAGACAAGAAGCCATGAGAGCTCATCACGTGACCAGACAGTCCACAGTTTACTCTGCCCTTCTGCCTTTTCTTGGCCCTGGTCCGCACTCCCGTTCAAGGCCTCCTCCAGGGAGGGGACCCTGTAGAGAATTCTGAGGACTCAAGACCCTCTTGGGTATTTCTCAGCTGAGCCTTGGGGTGTTTGCCTGCCTCTGACAAGCAAAGTGACCAAGAGGGGGAGGGATTGAATTTGGTGTTCTCTTCCAACCACGCCCCCTTCTCTCCCTACACACTCACCCCTGACCCCAAGTCCAGGACTCCTGTATCTTGATTTCCAAGGTCTTAGAGCTCTGCTTGTTTCTCTTGTTGCAGTGTTAGCATCATGGGATGGTTTATGGAGGAGTCTTTGAGCATCCCAGGTCTCTATCAGTCCCACTCGCCAAAAGCCAACCCACCCATATATATAAATATATATAGTTATATATAAATTTATAATGTAATAAAAACCCCTGTATTCACTATGAAAAATGACTTCAGACCCTCCAGCCCTCCTGCTTCCCCATCCCAGCTCCTCTTCCCACACTGGATTGCTACCTCTAAACCCTTCTGCATAGTAATTCAGAGGCTACCACTGACTTGTTCTTATGTGACTTCTCCTTGCTAATCCCCCACCCCTACCCTGAATCAGGAAATCTTTTTGTTTTCCAAGAGACCTACTGAATTACTTTTAAGTACCTCTAATGGTGAAATTTTAGGTGCCACGTAGGTATGGAGCAAGGAGGATATTTTTGGAAGGAGGACTTCTGAGAGTCTGACAGATCACATCAAAATACACCAGGCTTTCTACTATGTCACCATTTATACAGAGGAACCTACAGAGGGAGGTTTTGAGTTAATCACTAATACATAGTCTTTGAGCCTACATAGAGCCTATCCTGAAAGTATCCTACCTCGTAGGTCTTGGGTGGCAGGGAGTGATGGGTACTTTGAAGAAGAAGCTCACTGTTTCCAAAGAGGGAACCCAGATGTGTTTGGTGGGGTTAGGGAGAGAGACCTAAAAGTCTAGATTGTCAATAGAATCAGTTGTAGGCATTATTAGAAAGTTATTTCCTCATCATTACTTCTGTCTACTCTTGCACCTGCCCCATCACACTCCATTGTCAGAGCCTTCATCTGCACTGGGGGTGGAAGAGAGTGTCAGCAACTCAGAATAACACTGGTCCCAGCTCCATCCAATTCCACCCAGCCCTGCCCAAAGTAGAGGGAGTGCAGTGAAAGGAAGAGGGGTCTAATTTGTGAATTATAGGCATCATTTCATTAGATAGGAAGGGGAACCTGGGGACCTTCCTTAGGGCCTTTCAAATCATAATACCAACCTGGACTGGGAAATGTCCATGGGGTGGCATGTCTATTGTTGGTTTTTAGGTCTTTGACTCTAGATTCCTGTTCACAATTCTCACCAGAGGCTGACTTTGGTAAGGACTGCCAAACATCTGATATGGTCCAGATTTTAATTCTTCCAACCCACTGTGTCCATTAATGCACTTGAACATGCCTGATCAAGTTCCTGGCCTTGGGTGTGGTTAGGGTCAGTGCTGCATCAGTCATCTGTTATCTGGACTGGCTGGTCACTCCAGACCAGGCAGTCAGCAGAAGTTGGAGGTTACAGTGAGTATCTGCCTTCCACAACCCATCCCACTCCTGAGATTTTAGCAAGGTAAGGAGTCCACTGAAGAGCGTGCCTTAGGGGTGCCAGGTGCTCGAGTTAGTCAAGGACTAAATCATTAGCAGGGTTCACAAAGGAGCCCTTTTTGCCTAAACTCAACTCTGTGCTGTGGCCTTTTTCCCATTCCCACCCCCATGGATAAGACCATAAGGAGACATCGTAACTTGGCCACAGCACCTGCCCCATCACACTTCATTCTTAGACCCTTCATCTGCACTGGGGGTGGAAGAGAGTTTCAGCAGCTCAGAATAACACTAGTCCCAGCTAATTGGATACACTGGTCATCCCTATCCTTTTTCTGAAAGGGGTCACCTTTTCTCTCATTAAAATATCCAAGGTATCTTCACCCCTCCACACACAAGCATACACAGAGACGTGTGCACAGATAGAGGTGGTGCTTCTAGTGTCTGTTGCTTAAGATAGTGCTAGTTCACAAGCTGGTATGGACTGGGTAACACTTCAGTACAATTCAGTCGCTCAGTCATATCCGACTCTTTGTGACCCCATGGACTGCAGCATGCCAGGCTTCCCTGTCCATCATCAACTCCCGGAGCTTGCTCAAACTCACGTCCATTGAGTTGGTGATGCCATCCAACCATCTCATCCTATGTTGTCCCCTTCTCCTGCTTTCAGTCTTTCCCAGCATCAGGGTCTATTCCAGTGAGTCAGTTCTTTGCATCAGGTGGTCACAGTATTGGAGCTTCAGCATCAGTCCTTCCAATGAATATTCAGGACTGATTTCCTTTAGGATTGACTGGTTTGATCTCCTTTCTGTCCAAGGGGCTCTCAAGAGTCTTCTCCAACACCACAGTTCAGAAGTATCAATTCTTCAGTGCTCAGCTTTCTTTATGGTTCAACTCTCACATCCATAGCTTTTGATTATACGGACCTTTGTTGGCAAAGTAATGTCTCTGCTTTTTAATACGCTGCCTAGGTTTGTCATAGCTTTTCTTCTAAGGAGCAAGTGTCTAATTTCATGGCTGCAGTCACAAGCCAGGGGGAGCGTTTAAATAGATTTAATTTTTATTTATCTGGCTGCATTGACAAATTTGAGACACAGTAGTGCTTCTGTAATAGGGACACTCATATGGGCCACAGAGCAAGGTGTAAATGGTAGATCTCTTGCAGTAGCTCCATGACCGGGGTCAGAGCTCGACAACTATCTCCCTTTACCGCACATAGTACCACACCCCTCAGGCCTCTCCTTAGTCTGATTCTGACGTCAGATTCAGAAATAAGTTTGGGAAATGAGCCAAGACAGGTTGAGGGTTGGGCCTCAGGACTCCACCTATTTGTCACAACAACTCTGGCTGGAAGTACCAGGAGGTGGGAGTGAGGAGAGCTGGTGTAGCACCTGATATGCCTGCAGCCATACCTTGAGCTACTCTGTCATCCAGCAGAATATGGGGGTGGGGGGAAGGAGGCAAGAGAGGGAGGAAGAGGGGGAGGAAGGAGAGAGGGAGAAGTGAGGAGGGGAGGGAAGGGGAAAAGGATGAGGGGCTTGTAGCCAGGGCCTTGGAGCTGGGCAGAGCCAGATTGACAGGGATGTCTCTGTTTCCTTCTGGGACTGAGATTCAAGTGTTTGAGGTGCTAGTCTTGGGAAAATCAGCAGGGGATATGCTGGCAGCCAGCTTTGGCCTTGGGATAATCTGAGTTCAGGCTGACCAGGGTCGCTAAACACAGAATCGTGCCAGCCCTTCCTCTGTACCCTCTTTCCTTCCAACCAGACAGACAGGCCTAGGCTCCAAAAACTCTTGTTTTGTCACAAAAAGAAAGGTGAGGAACAACTCATTGGCACTTCCTGCCCTGAGGGGTTTGCATTTTAATTTTTTTTTTTTAAGTTTTTGTTTAATTATCTGGCTGCACTGGGTCTTAGTTGTGGCATGTGGGATAAAGTTCCCTGGCCAGGGATCAAACCAAGGGCCCCTGCGTTGGGAGCATGGTGTCTTAGCCACTGGACCACCAGAGAAGTCCCAGGGGTTTGCATTTTAAAAGGATACTTTCAGAGTATTATTACTATTAGTATCACTAAAAATGTTAACTTCTCCTCTAGTCAGTTTTGGTCATTTAAAATTTTTTATAAAAAGTAAAAACCTTAAAACTATTAGCATAAAATTTTCAGTCTTTTTTCCATATATACTGTATTTAATCGTTTCTTCATTCCCCGAATTTTTTTTTTTTTTTGGCCACGATGTGCCCTGTATGGATCTTAGTTTCTCAACCAGGGATGGAACCTACACCCCCTGCAGTGGAAGCATGAAATCTTAACCACTGGACTGCCAGGGAAGTCCCTCATGCCTTTTGTTTATGATTAGTTTTGTTAGAGGTCTATTTTCTAATAACCAGCTTTTGTGTTATCTCTATTTTTTGTCTTCTCTTTCATTGTTTTACTTTTTAATCAGTTTTAAACTAATTTTGTAGTTGAAAAATAAAGGATCTTTTTCATCTTATTAAAAAGGCCAGTTACCCAAAAGAATGGACAAAAGATTAAAAAAGAATTTTATGTGACTTATAAGACCTTACTTAACAGGTAAAATAATGCATCTTAGTGGTGGACCTCTGGGCTTGAGTGGGGATGGAGACATCTTAGAGTGAGTGCCGCCTGGAGGGAAACCTGGACTGCAGTCGGAGGCTGCTGCTCCCAGCTGTGGTTTAGTTACTGGTGTTGGTCAAGGTATAGACCTCTGCTTCCTCCCCTGTCAATCGTGACTAATAAAAAATGGCCCCACCTGTCTTAATCATTCGCTGTATCAATTCAGGTACTGAGTGTGAGGGAGATAAAACACCTGAACTTGCTCTCTCCCCTCTGCCCCTAGTCTGTCTGCCACCGCAGGTGGCAGGGAGGGGTTGTGTGTGAACCCAGCCTCGCCTGGGAGAACTGCTTTACCAGGCTCTGGTGTGTAACCTTAAAGGAACATTATATTGAAGGGAAGGAAAGTATCTTATTCTCTCTTTAGCTCTTTGTGCTTGCTCTCTTATTTCTTTCTCAGCTAGGTGTTGTTTTTTATTTTGTTTTTAAGTGTTTTATAATTCTTTTTCTGTGGAGAAGTGAGTGGGAGGGGTAGGTGTGCTGGAAACAAGCCCCTTTGGGCTTCTTTAACTGGGAATCAGGAACCAGGTGTTCTGTATCTACAGTTCTCAAATGTTTTGGTCTTGAGACCCTTATTATGCTCATAAAAATTATTGAGGACTTTAAAATACTTTTATTTATGTGGATTGTAGCTATAGATATTTACTATAGTACAAATATGAAAAAGACTATTAAAAACTTAGTCTTTAAAATTAGTTGTTTATTATTTTAAAATGACAGTAACAAATCTTTTACATGTTAGCATACTTCTTATAAAAATATATCTTCTAAAAGAAAAAAGAACAGTTGTATTGTTTTATAGTTTTGCAAATCTCTCTCTCTTTTTTTTTTTTTTGTCTCCAGGCTGCTCCATGTAGCATGTGGGATCTTAGTTTCTAGACCAGGGATCGAACCCACGCCCCCTTCATTGGAAGCATCACTGGACCACCAAGGAAGTCCCAGCAAATCTCTTTAATGAATAGCTTAATAGAAGACAGCTGGATTCTCATGCCTGTTTTTGTATTGAATAATATATTGCTTTCCTTGAAGTAGATGAATGAAATTCAGCTTCATATAGATTCATATTTGGAAAAAGTAAGAGTATTTTAAGAGTCTTTTCAGATAATTGTGGATATCTTTTTATTTGAAGTCATAATATTTTGATAAAGACCTTTATTTGCTTTACACAGCAGTAAAAATTATATATTATACATTGTGTGTGTGTGGGCTCAGTCACTAACTCATGTCTGACTCTTTTGTGACCCCCTGGACTATAGTCTGCCAGGTTCCTCCGCCCATGTAATTTTCCAGGCAAGAATACTGAAGTGGGTTGCCATTTCCTACTCCGTGGATATCTTTTTTGATATGTCACCAGAATTGGACAGATGGCATTTTCTGAAAGGTTAGTTGCAGTGTGAGATCTGAAACCATATCAGCGAATTTCTCATACTCAGTTATATTAGGGTTCCTTGTGGCTCAGCAGTAAAGAATCCACCTGCAGTGCAGGAGACATGAGTTCGATCCCTGGGTCAGGAGGATGCCCTGGAGAAGGAAATGACAATCCACTCCACTGTTTTGCCTGGAAAATCCCATGGACAGAGGAGCCTGGCTGGCTACAGTTCATAGGGTCACAAAGAGTCAAACACTTCTTGGTGACTAAACAGCAGCTATAGTAAAAGTCTTTTGGTCTGCCTTGTGTGTTGAATGGGTCTTTTATTCATGCCTGATTTTCTAACATCATGCATTGGTCATTGGAAAATAATGGCTCAGTGATTTATGCAAATCTTCCAAATGTAGACACATTTCAGTTCGAAATACCACATTTGTTATTATTACCACTAATTTCATCACCAAATGTAGATATTGGGAAGCTGTCAAGCTCATTCTGTCAACAGTTTTCACTTGACAGCTCAGATTCTATCAGAAAAAAATATTAGCGGTTTCTTGATTTGACAAGCTCACTTCATTTTTGAGAACCCGTCTTCCAATACCCAAGTCTGAATTATCAAAGTTGGTCAATCATTCTTTCTAATAAAAATGATGTTCCCCCCCAAAAGCAGGTAATTTAGCTATCTATGCAAACAATAGCATAAATGTGTTCAGTACTTCAGCCCAAGTGATTTGTGCACAGGCTCATAACAAGATGTGTACTCAAGGATCATGTTTTAATAAGATTAATAATTATTGCTCCATTATAGACATTCTTAGGTGAAATTGACCTTTTTATTAAAACATAAGTTCTTGGGAATGAAGAATATGACTTTGTTGATTTGTGTTAAGGCCCCAGCAGTTTTATCTCCCGTTGCTTTAGTGTTAGTACAAATGTCAACAAAGTGAACACTACAAAAAAGTCTTGGTATTATTATGGACTTCCCCCCCCCCCACCCGCCCCCACCCCGCTGCCCACAGGAGTCCAGAGATCATAATACAATAGCCACAGATCTATGTGATCATGGGCAGTGATGGCTTGCGGGCTCCAACACCTCAGTCAGTCAGCCTTCCTGGGTCTCAGTTTCTTCAACTGCAGGAGGGGTCTGGTTGGGTTCTTAGTTTCTCCATACTGTTGGACCCTATTTGCTAGTCCTTGGAGCCACTTCTCCCCCAATAGCTGTGCTACAACTCTGTTAGCTCTCCCTCTCTCATGTCTGATTTTCTCTCCATAGCTCCCCCTCAGCCCACCTCTTATAGTTGGGTGTCCTTGTTTCATGTGCTCCTTCACTCCCTGGGTGATCTTATCCCTTCCTTGGTCTTTAACCATCACCTGCAGGCTGACAGCTTCCAAGTCTCTGTCTTTAGTCCAGCTATCTGTCCTGGGCTCCAGTTCTATGATTCCAGCTTCCCTTTGAACCTCTTCACCAGTATTCTTCTAGGTATGTCACTGGCAGATCTCATCATTTTCCTCCACACATTGCCTTCTCTTCCAGAATAGCCAGTCTTGGTTAATCCTTCATCCACCTAACCACTTAAACCGGAAGCCCAGGAGCTCTTTCCCTGCTTATCCAGTTCCCTTACTTCCTTCGTCTAATCACCCAGGCCTATCGGTTCTGCTCCCTAAGTATTTCCCCAGTCACTCGCTGCTCTCCAGTTCTTCCACTACTGCCTTGGACAGGCCCTCATCATTTCTTAAACTGTTGCAAGAACCCCTCTCCCTGGTCCCCTCTCCTCGCTTTCAAACCCATACTCCAGCTTAGGCTGGAAACCAGCCTAAAAACAAAAAGGTTTTGTTTTCCCATTAAATTCATATTGTGTACTTAAATGTCAGGCATTGTGCTGGATCCTGGGGATACAACATAGAAAAGACACCCAGAAGGAACAGTCCCTTGCCTTCAGCACTCCCAGTATATGAGGGGAGAGAAAGAAATAGAGGACACAGGAGAGCATGACACAGGGTTAGAGATTGGGGGGTGCTTGGGAACCCCTAGAAGCTTTAATTGAGGGTTAGCTAAGTTCAAGGGGTGGGCAAAGAACAACTTCCTGGAGGAAGCAACGCTCACTGCACAACTGGGTGGAAGTTAGCTAGGAGTGGTGGGAGTGTGGCAGTGAAAGAGCTTTCCTAGTGATTTGATCATCCCAATTTCCCTGCTTAAAGTGCCCTTCTGAGCGTTACCACTGCCTGTAGGATAAAGTTCAAATTCCTTACCGTGGAACACAAACTTTGTGGCCTCTTAACCATTACCCTGTATTCACCCTGAGCTGCTTTCAGTTCCCCTAAACCCTGGCTCACTCCCTCACAGTTCCTGGCCTTTGCATACAGGGTTCCTCACATCCTCCACCCTTCCCACCCACTCTGAGTTACCTGTGTCAGCTGACTCAGGAGACCTTCCCTGACCTCTCCCGTATAGACACTGTGGCTCCATCGCCTGTGCTCCCCACCTGTGCACACACCTGGACTTTATCTGTCACGTCATTAGAGCCCAGCCGAATGTGTCTGACTCTTGCTCCTACTTGCCAGTGCGAGATCCTAGGTCCTGCTTGGTTCCCACTTGCTCACCCCATGATCATTTTGGGGATCCTCAGGGCGTGTGTCTCCCATGTGCTGATAAGTTTAGTTTAACCCCCTACCCCCACTCCCACTATCTTTTCCCTTGGTCCAGCTCTGCAACCTCCCTTTGCCCCTGCCACACCCCATGGAGCTATCAGATCTGCTGGACATTACCACACCCATCAGGCACACTGCACCTGCTAGGAGCCACTGACAGTCCTGTTGGCATGAAGCCAGCCAGCTCTCTAGTATCAGAGCAGGGCCATGGGGCTTCTGGTACCCCTATTGCCTTACAGAGCCATCAGTTTCAGCTCCACAGGTACATCTATAAATCACATCTACCATCCTAGCTTAGAATTACCTCCTCCATTCCACAGAGCAAAGCTTTTGTCTCTGGGTCAGCTCATTGTACCTATCTCCTCCTCCCTTTAGAAAGAGTTCAGGCACCTCAACCCATCATGCAAATTTAGCTTCCCAAGGCATCAGGGGGCCAGACAGGTGTCACCTTCATCACCTTCTATCCCCAGGCTGAAGGTAAAAAGTGTATGGGTATTATTTATTTAAAATAATAGATTATATAAGCAATACTGAATATAGTTTAGTCATTAGAAATCCAAGCAGGTTAGAGATTCATAGACTAATACCGATAAAGCTCCTCTTCCATCCCTACCCCTGTCTTAAAGTTTACATTACTGGTAGGTACTGATGGGCTAATTACTTGCTGGAAATGTTCAGACTTTCTATTTTGCATTTACACGTATGTGTGGCTTGCATAAAACTTTAAGAAAGGAATCTCTTTTTTTCCTCCCTGAATTTTCCCCCTTTCTACTCTCATATTCATGGAGCTGATTCCCTCTTGAGTCAGCTCTCCAGATTAGAAAAAGGAATCATCCTTCGGATGTCTCTGGCTTTTGTGTGTCAAAAGCTTACACACTTAGGGAAACTTTAGGATTTGTAGACTAGCTCTAGGAAGAAAAAGGATTCTCTTCCTCAGGATGAATACTTTGACTGGAAACAAGATAGAAGAATGATTTCACCTAGGTGGCAAGACCCCAACTCTTTGCAGCCTTACCCTCTGCAAACCGGATGGGGCAGGAGACAGAGGGGAGAAAGATCTGAGGTGTCTGGAGCCTTGCCCTGTCTTCTAGCAGTTCACCTGGGCAGGCAGGAGTGAGGTCCCAGAGAGTGATGGCCACATGGCGGGGCCAAGCTGGGGGGACCCAGGCAGCCTGGTCCAAGATTCCTGGCTGCCCACAGCGGCCAAGAGCAGCAGAGGTTACTAGATCTGGCCTCAACCCACTTCACAGCTGCCTCCAGTGTCCCATGTCTGGCACTTCTCAGTGTGCAGACATACCTAGCATTAAGCTTCCTGTTGGCAGGATGGAAACTCACCATAAACACTGTGTTGAGTTATAGAAACTAAAGTTTGATTTCTTGCACATCTGAATTTGTGAACTGAGATTTGTTCCTGTGGCTTGTACCATTCGTATTTTGCCACTTGTGAAAATGATTTCACAATATATCTTGAAAATGTTTCCACAGAAGTGGATATATATTTATCTTTTTTTTAAAATAAAAAATATTATTTTTTTAAAATACAGGCTCATAGTAGGAAATTCTAAATACTGCAGGAGAAAGCAAAAATTCTCCAGTCATCTATTCCCACTCCCTAGGCATAACTACTGCTAACAGCTTCTTGAATGTTATAGAAATTTCCCACGAAGATAAAGACGTATCTGTTTCTATATAGCTCTTTTTATATACAAATAATCTCAAGCTACAGGTACTTATCTGCAACTGTTTTGATTATTTAACAATTTGACCTTTATTATTAAATAAGTTCTATTATTTAAATAGTTACAGTTCAACTTTCTTTCAGTGATGCCCAGTATTCCATAGAATGGATGTGCCACATGGTTTTAAATTTCCTGATTTTTAGCTGTAACTAATCAAGGTCACGATGAATATCACAATAGCTAGCATTTATTGATCACAGATATTGTTCTTAGCATATGGAAAGTCATAACCCTTATATCAGCCCATTGAGGTATAGGCCCTTGTTATTGCCCCTGCTTCACAAGTAAAGGGACTTAGCCACAGAAGAGGTCAGTAACTTTCCCTTGGTCACATATCTGGTGGTGCTGCATCTGGAATTTGAACCAGGCGTCAGGTCCGAATGCTAAACCTTAGTACACCACAGCCCCGTGTGAATGCTGTACACCTGTGCTAATATCTCCATAGATGGGTTTGTAGCAGGTGCAAATGCTGGGTCAAAATAAATGCACGGTAAACTTTAACAGTGCTAAGTGGTTAGAAGCCTATTTTATGAAGAGAGCTATGTTCTTTTCAGAATCAAGTAGAGAGGCCACTTGTTTCCTGAGAAGAGGTGGGGCTACACCTCTTGTGCCCAGAGACCTCACTAGGTAAGGCTGTTTTCTCTGCCATGGTGAGGGCTTCAGTTCTGCTTCCTGTCTGGCCTTCTCTCTGGGCTAGACTGTGTTCCCAGGAGCCTCAGTAGCCATGCCTATGTCCTTTCACTAAGGCCACAGCCACAGGCTGCCAGAGAAGTCAGCCCCTGGACTCCTGTCCTCCCTGCGCCCTCTTGTCTCTCAAGGGTGAGGGTACCTCCCAGCTAGGAAGATGGCCCAGACTCCAGTTTCCTGCTTATCTGAAAGAAGAGAAGCGGGTAGCCATCTAGAGAAACAAGTTGGCCACTGTTTACTTCCCCACCCGAAGCTCCTACGTCTGACTGCAAGGGGCGTCAATGAGGGGCTTCCAGGTCTAGATCCACACTGGAACCTGCACAGAGGTGAGGTCAGAGTACGTGGTACAGCTTCTCCTTGGCAGTGGTTTTTATAGGACTGTGTCATGAATGTTTAGTCACTCAGTCATGTCTGACTCCACAACACCATGGACTGTAGCCCACCAGCCTTCTCTGTCCGTAGGATTTCCCAGGCAAGAATACTGGAGTGGATTGCCATTTCCCACTCCAGGCGATCTTCCTGACCCAGGGATTGAACCTGAGTCTCCAGAATCCAGGTGGATTCTTGACTGCTGAGCCACCAGGGAAGCCCTAGGACTATGTCAGTGGTTCTCAAGTGGGGGCCATTTTGCCCTCACCGGCACCAGCAGGGGGTATTTACCAATGTTTGGGGATGTTTTTAATTGTCACAACTTGGTGAGGGGCTGGGGTGGGGTGTGCTGCTGGCGTCCAGTGGATAGAGGGAGGACATGGATGCTGCTAAACATCCTCTCAATGAAGGCACAGGACAGCTGTTCACAAGAGTTATCCAGCCCAAAATGTCAGCAGTGTTGAGAAATCCTGGGCTACAGAAGGGCAGGCAGTGCTCAGCACATGGCTGTCACTGTGACATTATCAGTGGCAAACACTTAACGTCTTGTTCACCTGTAGCTTGCCACTGTTTTAAAGTAGTTTATACCCATGAACTCATTTAATCCCCACAACAAGTCTGTGAAACAAGTTCCACTACTATCGTCCCATTTACAGATGAGGAACTGAGGCACGGGGCTGTAAACTACTAGCTCAAGGTTCCCATGGTGGCATCTAAGCTTGGCCTCTCACAAGTGCTCATGGCAAGTGCTCCAGGACTTTGCTTCTCTCTCTGCTGCTTCCAGAACCTTGGATTGTTTATATCTGTACAAAGAGAAGAAAAGCAGTCAACTGGTCCTCTCTTTGACACCTCTGTGTCCAGTGGCATTTGTATTTTTTTTTTCTCCAGAGAGTTTAACTGAAATGAGTACTGAGGGCAAAAATTATGGACAAACATGAAAATTTACTTGTTGAGTTTACACGAAAAAAATTCCTCATGTCACTCCTACAGTGGTCTCTGAGAACTCTTTCAGCCTCTGGGCTTACAGGTTGGACTGCTTGGGCAGTAGATTTGCAAACTTCATCTTCTAGGAGGACAAGGAGGAGCTGGTGAGTCAGGTTAGGGACACCAGGGATGCCAGGCTGTTCTGACAAGGCCCCATAGTTTGGATAAAAGGGGTGCTTCTCCAGATGAGGCCTCCAATGGCCAAGATGGGAAGTTGTAAATAGGATGAGGATGATGGAAGGAGTGGGAAGGGAGCTGTTGGATCAAAGCCAACTTTTCACCATAGGGAATACTTATTAATTATAGGATGCCACAGGATTGGCTATGCCTCTGAGTGTGGGAGCAGTAACCTTTGCTTTAAACAAACAGCCCCATCACTCAACAGTAATTAGCAGCAACAATAAGCATCTTCACAAGACCAGATTGACAGGTGGCCCACAACACACAGCCTCAAGCCTGGCCGGGAACTCGGCTTGGATGCTACGCCTGTGGAGCCAATCAGCCCGTGCTTGGGCAGCCCAAGAAGTACTGACACAGAAATGACATACTCATCCTCGGGCTGTTTGCTGGAAACTTGCTATGTACTAGGTACTGAGAAGGGGCTTCCCTTGTGGCTTGGATGGTAAAGAATGTGCCTGCATTGTGGAAGACCCAGGTTTGATCCATGAGCCAAGAAGACCCCCTGGAGAAAGCAACAGCTACCCATTCCAGTATTTTTGCTGGAGAATTCCATGGACAGAAAGGAGCCTGGTGGACTACAGTTTGTGGGGTCTCAAAGAGTCCAACGTGAATGAGCGACTAACAGTTTCACACTTTTTCTTTCAGGCTCTGACAGGAACACAAAAGAAATGTAAGACACAGACTGTACCCACAGTCAGGAGAATTGAGTAGACATTAAGTTTGAAAAGTTGCAATAGCACAGAAATATACAGAATTGTCCCTCCATGTCCAGGCATTGGTTCCGGGAGCTCTCCCCTCATCCCTGGAGTTACCAAAATTCATGGATGCTCAAGTCGCCTGTATAAAAAGGTGGAAAAAAAAAAAGGTGTAGTATTTGTATATAACCTATGCACATCCTCCCACATACTTTTTTTTTTTTGCCTGGCTTGTAAAATCTTAGTTCCCCAAGTAGGGATTGAACCCAGGCCTTGACAGTGAAAACATGGAGTCCTAACCACTGGACCTCCAGGAATTCCAGTATACTTTAAATTATCTCTAGAGTACTTACAATAACTAATACAATGGAAATGCTATGTAAGTAGTTGTAAATACAGTGTAAGTGCTGTGTAAATGATTGCCAGTGAGGGGACAATTTCAAGTTTTGTTTTTTGGAAACAAAAAACAATTTATGGATTTTTTTCCCCCTTGAGTATTTTCAATCCTTCGCTTGTTGGATTTGCAGATGAGGGCCATATATTACATATAAGGACCCTCAGAGCCAAATGGGAATTCTAGACCAGTTGATGGGAGAGGTCTGTATCACACTGGTGTGTTTCTTGTAAAAGAAGTAGGAAACACAAAGAAGAAAATAAATCATACTAATTAATGCTTGTCAGAGATATATATTATAAATTATTTTGGTCATATCCTTTAAGATCTTTTTTCTGTGGACATACATGGATATAAATACACATACACATTCCATTACACAAATGGGTTCATATACGTTACATACTGTTCTGTGACTTACTTTTTATACTTAGCAATAAGTTGTTGACAGTTTTCCTTGTCAATAAATTAATGACTCTCTGGTATTTCACTATATACCTACCACAATTTAACCTATTCCTTATTATTGTCCCTTTAGGCTACCAACAGTGATGGCCTATATATAATACTGACTCTGTGCATGTCCTTATTTTTAATCATTAGGTTTTAGTCTTTAAGTAGAATTGTTAGATCAAAGGATATGCACACTTTCAGGGATTTTGATACCTTGCCCAGTTGCCTTTCAGAAAGTTTATATCAGTTTAGGCTCTGTAGTCCTGTGAGACTATCTCTTTCACTACATCTTTCCCAACATTAGATATTATTATTTTTAATTGCAAATTTGATAAGCAAAATAGTGTTTCATTGTTACTGCTTTATTTTTACTTATTATTTTATTACTTGGACTTTGTTTGTTTTGGACTTTTTTTTACAGGCCAGTTAGTCATTGGTGATTCTCTTGACAAATTGTTTGATTGTATACTCAATCTAGTTTTCTACTGGTATATTCTTTTTTAAAATTTCATTTGTATTTGATTATTATTTAGTGTTACTAGGGTCTTCCCTGGTGGCTCAAATGGTAAAGAATCTGCCTGCAATGCCAGAGACCCAGGTTCATCCTTGGGTCAAGAAGATCCCCTGGAGAAGGGAATGGCGACCCACTCTAGTATTCTTGCCTGGAGAATTCCATGGACAGGGGAGCCTGGTGGGCTACAGTCCATGGGGTTGCATTTAAAAAAAAATTTAATGTGGTTTATTCTTTTTGTCTTATTGATTGAAAAGAGTACTCAATGTATATTCAGACTGTTAACTCTTTGTCTATTTTATATTACAAATATGTTATCCTAGATTGTCATTTGCCATTTAGTTTTGTTCACTAAGCATTTGTAAAACTAAAATGTCCATGCCATCAAGGTAGTCTGTATAGGCTTTCCAAGCCACTAGGTGGAGGTGGCAGTGGCTGGGAGCAGGGAAGCCCATTGGTGGCCCTTGCACTGGTACCAGGGTGGCAAGACAAGGCCCATAGTGAGGCCCCCTGGAGAGAATTGAGTTGTGCAGTTATAGACAGAGTAGAGGTGGCCACGATATGGTGGTCTTGGTGAGGGAATGAAGAGGGAGGGAGAGGAATCTGGGGCGGCACACAGGGTGCTGATGGAGGGCAGAGGGAGCAGGTAGAGGATGAGCCAGAATGGGGACTACAGGAAGAGGAGGGGCTGGGGATGAGGGGGAGCAACTGTTGATGGAGTCTCTGGATCTCTAGGCCTGGCCTGGTTTCTGTCTTTGTGTCAAGCTCAGAGAGGCGTTCTCTGCTACAGAATTACAGATTTAGATAAATTCTCTCTTAGTACTTTTAATTTTATCTTTTTGGGATTTTTATTTTTACATTAAAATCTGGATGAATTTGTTGTATTTTCATGAGTTGTGAGTTAAAGATTTAACTTTCTTTTCCCTAAGGATTGATGAAGTGAAGTCGCTCAGTCATGTCCGACTCTTTGCGACCCCATGGACTGTAGCCTACCAGGCCCCTCCGTCCATGGGATTCTCCAGGCAAGAATACTGAAGTGGGTTGCCATTTCATCCTGTTTATCCTTGCCCTCCTGATCTGTAATACCACCTGGATCTTACAGTACATTTCCATGTATATACCTGAGTCTGCTCCAGGATTCTCTGGTGTGTCCCAGTGAATTGTTTTGTATTACACTAGCACCATATGTCCTGATCACATTTTCCTTAAATATTGGCTTGGCCAAAAAATTCGTTTAGGTTTTCTTGTATGATGTTACGGAAAAACCCCAAGTGAATTTTTTGGCCAACCCAATATATCTAATCGGTGCTAGTGATAAGGTATACTTCACACTTGTTTTTTTTCTCTCAGAATTTTCTTTGCTCTTTTAGGATGGCCTTCAAAATCATTGTGTCAGGCCCTGCTCCCTTGGATTGCACAGTGGGAGCTGAAAGCACCAGTGACCCCAGTGGGACCCTTTGTATTCATCAGCACCAAATATACCAGGAACTGGATTTGATGAGGCTGGACTTCCTTATTGGTACAGAAATCACATGAGGTTTCTTTAGGAAGACGCCTCTCATTGCTATTGACTTGGGGGCATCCCCCATTCTCTGGCCCAAGGATACTCCTGTGGACTCTCAGAGCCCCTGTGTCCTTGCTGCTGTGGCTGCTACAGCTCCCAGCTATATGCTCCCCACTGTAGACAAGTCAGCCTGTACTGGGGTTTTTTATTCTTCATCTTGCAGGGAATCCTGTGTTGTTCAGTCGTTGCTGTCTCCAAGTCTTCTCTTCTCTAATGATTTCCTGTAGGTTAGTTCTGGGGATCTTTCCTTAATTGACTCTTTTTTTTTTTTTCTTAATTGACTCTAAATGTGTTTTACTTCTGGAGAATTCTTCATAATTGCCAGCATTGTGATGGCTTCTTCCTAGTTTCCTCCTCTTTACATTTGCTAGGTTTTTTTTTTTTTTCTTAATTAAGTGACTTTTCCGGGGTCTGTTTTTATTGAGGAGTAATGAACATAAAGTCACAAATTCTAAGCATACATGTCAGTGAGTTTTTTTCATATCTGTACACCATGGAACTTCCACACTGATCAAGGTAATCCTTTCCAAATTAAGAAGCTGTTGGTAGGAGGTTGCATGGAGAGGGAGATCACGAGTGTGTCCCCAGGCTGCCATCTTTTTCTAGAACTGTCTTTAAAGAGGCTTAAGGAAGGAGCCTCACACCAAGACTATATAGTGGTGTGGAGAGCAGAATGGTTAGGAGTGATGGGTCATGGTTTGGTCATCCCCCTTACCAGCCATGGGACTTATGTACCTCAGTGTCAATAACTGTAAAATGGGAGTAGGTGATAGCTCTTACCTCATTAGCTTGTCATGAAGATTACACAAGGAAGTACCTGTCAGTGCCCCAAAAAATGTTAATTGTTGTTTTTGTTGTTATTAATAACGAGGAGGAGGAGGCGGCAGTGGTTCTTAGTGAAGGGTACACATCAGAATCACCTGGGAGCACTTTTGCAAAAATATACATGCTCAGTCTGGCCAGATGTACTGAGTCAGAGTCTAGATTTTGAATAGCTCCCCAAGTCATTCTGTTGCTTATCTTGGTTAAGAACCACTTGGCTGGAGGCGGCCATGACAGGACGCAGGAAGATCAGTGGGTGGCTGCTGCAATAGAGAGGGCAGGAGGGGATTGAGCTGGACAGATTCAAAGCAGAGTGGAGAGGTCGCCAGGATGATGACCTTGGGTGGGGAGCAAGGAGGGAGGGGAAGGAGTCTGGGGTGACTCACAGGATGCTGACCTGGATGGCGGCTCGAGTAGGTGGCGGATGAGCCAGAATCAGGAATACAGGAAGGGGGGTGGGGAGTGGGCCAGAGATTGCTATAATTCTTCTTGGGATTGTTTAATGGAGGCTTCTGGTGAAAACACCAAGCAAGTATGTGGATCTCCAGGCCTGGACCAGTGGTGGTTTTCAGGGAGTCACTGGTGGGAAGAAGATAGATCAAGCCATGGGCATGGTCATAGAGTGAATGTAGAAGGCAGAAGAGGGCCAAGTTCATACTCATTCACTTCTGGGAAAGCGTGGGTCTATCTACTTCTTACTCCCTCCCTCAAAACAGAAATGCTTATTTCTCATGTAACCGTCCCGTTGCTGAGGACTGCTGGGAAATAAAATCAGTCTTCTCACTTGAGGATGAGTAATCGCTGTGGGTCACTTCCTTTCCTCACAGGTCTCAAGGTTTTCCTCATCTGTTGATCGAAGAGCTTTATCTTCCACCAGCATCCTCAGACAGCACATTCTTTGGTTTTCTTCAGGCCCTCGATATCAACCAGTTCTGCTTTAGTAAGAGTTTAAGCCATTCCAGTCTCTCCTAGGCCTGGTTCACCTCACTCATTACCACAGAACACTACCCATACCTTTCCTCTGCCCTGCGGCTCCCTCTCTATTCCTGCTTGTGCCATGGTAAGCCCTGCCTCCTCCAGGAAGACTTCCCTGACTCCCATCCCTTCCAGGTGAAGCCAGATGTGGAGCTCTGAACAGATTCCCACTGGCTTCCCAGTTGGATATGGGGGTGGCAGGGATAGGTCTCGGGAAGATGGGTCTCAGGATGGATGTGCACAAGGTCACGGCCTTTCAAACTTCCTTGATCACCACTTACACAGATACATAAAACTGAAGCAAAAGTTTTGTAAAAATAACACACACTGTGTGATCCATTTGGGTATTTTTTCTGTTCCATTTATTTTTTAAAGAAAAATGCTAGTTGCAGCCCCTTAAACTGATTTCACAACCCAGTCATGGGTCCCAACCCAACAGAGTGAAAAATGCAGAGTAAGATCATTAGTGCTCAGAACCACTCCAAACACAGCCGAGGGGCCCTCTCCAAATGTTGCTCTTCGGTTCCTCCACCAGCGGGCAGATGATGGCGCTGGCGGCCGTGTGCGCCTGGTGGCGGTCCACTGGGCAGTGCTCTGTCTGCTCTCTCTGTGGAGTCTCCTTTCAGGGCCCCTGTTGGTTGTGCCATAAAGTGGCCATGGGCACAGATACTTTGTCAGTGCTGAGAGGTGGAAGTCTATGAAGCACTCCAGACGCCTGACAGCAAGATGCCAGCTCAGTGTCAAGTGTCACAGGGCTGTGTATCTCATCCATTAGATGAGGCTCCTCGTGGAGGCAAAGCTTCCAGCCCCTCTGGGCCTCATGGTGTTGCTCACCTGGGCTCACCTGGCTCAGTTGCTCAGTCTTGTCTGACTCTTTGAGACCCCATGGACTGTAGCACACCAGGCTCCTCTGTCCATGGAATTTTCCAGGCAGGAATACTACAGCAGGTTGCTATTTCCTCCAGGGCGTCTTCCCTACCCAGGGATCAAACCTACTTCTCTTGCGTCGTCTGCATTGGCAGATGCATTCTTTACCGGTAGTGCCAGCCAGGAAGCCCTACTCACCCAACAGGGCTACAAATAACAAATAGAATAAGAGCAAAACATGGGGCTCTTGCATACATTATAGTAACAACGATAGAAGTGATATCTCTTACTGGCCAGAGGGTGGATGATAAAGCCATCAATACACAAGGAACATTCCAGGTGCAGTGAATCTTGGAGCTCCCTCTCCCTCTGGAACTGGAAGTTAGTGAAAACAGAACCTGTAGGAGTAACTACCTCAAAACCCCTGCATTTAAGCCAGGTGCTTTATCTCTCTGAGAGCCTCAAAGTCTGTTGACATTTACTTAGTACACTTTTCTAAGAAAAGCAGCTATCTGATTTCTCTACCCACTGAAAAAGAAAATAAATTGCCTGGACAGGTGTTGGTGGTAGGTCTTTCCTAGAGAAAGAGAGATGTGTAGGTAACAGGAAAGTAAAAGCCATGGGGAGGGAGAGAGAAACAGTCAACAGTAACCACAATCATATGGTTTTCTCATTCCTTAGGGAAAGCTCCTAATAGTGACCAGTGGGAAAAGGGTATTTTTTATTTTTATTTTTTTGGAAAAGGGTATTTTTTAAAGCATTAGAAAACTGTGGGCCACATTTGAGCAACCACTTTAAAGTGGTTAAAATAGTGTTTTGGCTGTTGAAGTTTCATTTTTCAGAAAACATTCATGGGAACCTCAGTTATTCTGGAACTTAGATGCTGTTGAACTGCCGCTGATCAGGGCTAGTTCGGGGTTTGAGGCATGCTCTGAGCTTGGGTTCATGGGCAAGTCCTCCCCATCCAGCCCTAGTCAGCCTCATAGCCTGCAACCCCTCCATTACTCTTAGGTCAGGTTCCTTTGCTCACCATGTGAATTTGTGAATGAACTCTTTCCATTCTGAAAGTTTTTTGATACAGTTGTGGCTCACTGATATCCTGAAGGGAGATGTACAGAGGGGATTGAACTGGACACTCCCTGAGGATGAGATGGGACAGGACCTGATGCAGTGGCCTGAAGGACTAGTAGTTGTTGTTGAGTCACTGTTATGTCTGACTCTTTGTGGCCCCATGGACTGTAGCACACCAGGCTCCTCTGTCCTCTGCTATCTCCCAGAGTTTGCTCAAGTTCATGTGCATCGAGTCGGTGATGCTGTCTAACCATCTCATCCTCTGCTGCCCCCTTCTCCTTTCATCTTCTAGCTTTCCCAGTATCAAGGTCTTTTCCAGTGAGTTGGCTCTTGGCATCAGATGGCCAAAGTATTGGAGCTTCAGCTTCAGCATCAGTCCTTCCAATGAATGTTCAGGGTTGATTTCCTTTAGGATTGACCAGAGGGCAGGACGAAACTCCTGGGATTGGGGCTAGGATGAGTTTTTAGGGAGCAGTGGGGGGTCCGAGTTCTACCCTTTTCACTGCTTTGCTTGAAGGCAGCCTGCTCACTGAGACAGAGCCAGGTTTCTGCTTCTCCCACAACCTGTCCATTTGAGGCTCACTGGCCACCTTATCCCCAAATCTGCTTCTGTGAGTCACCCCGAGTGACTGCAGGAATGCCCCAAGGAGTAAGGGGACTTACAGAAAAGTCAGGTTATTTCTGAGACAAAGATCACTTATTCCACACCATTTGAGAAAGCTACCTTTGAGTAGAAAGCAGTGAAGTTGGCGATTTGTCACACCCCTAGGAGGTTTCTGTCTTATTTATTTATTTGTTATTTTTGCCTGTGCTGGGTCTTCATTGCTCTGTGCAGGCTTTTCTCTAGTTGCGATGAGTGGGGGCTACTCTTCGTGGCCGTGTGCAGGCTTCTCATTTCGGTGGCTTCCCTTGTGGAACGCTGACTCTAGGGTACTCAGGCTCAGTAGCTGTGACACATGGGCTCTGTTGCCCTGTGGCATGTGAAATGTTGCTGGACCAGGGATTGAACCTGTGTCCCCTGCACTGGCAGGTGGATTCTTAACCACTGGACCACCAGGGAAGTCTGAGGTTTCTGTCTTAACAGTAGATTATACATAGTATGCAAGCATAATACAATTCTATTATTGATATTTGCAAATGCTTTCTGACTATAAAATGATAATGTCATGTTTCCCCATGGGGAGAGTAATAATAAACTAAAATGACAATACCACAAATCTTTGAAAAGATTTCAGGAGTTTGCAAAGTCATTCACTGATGTGTCCCCAAGGCCTGAAATGAATTTGGGCTTGGTCAGGTGGTGGTTCTGAGATACTGCCTAATAGAATTCTTCTTTTTTTTTTTAATTAGGAATATAATGTGAAGGATAGAGAAAAAACCATTTAAGCTTAAGCACTGTAACTAGTGGAAATTAGATTCTGATGATGAAATCACAAATGATTTTAACAGGGATAAAAAGGGAAATCAACAAAAGAAGACCCATGAGCTTAGATTTTCAATGACCCACTGTTTTTGCACATGTATGGGGTACTTGGTGTGTGGTACACGCATGTGAGAATGTCCAGAAGGAGCCAAGTCCAAAATTAGAAGAGATTGTGCAGGAATCCCAACCAGCATAAAAGTTGACTGCTTCCTGATTGAAGTCAAGAGGAGGAATAAGGTAAAGACAGGCCCTCTGCTGGGGGGATGGGCAGAGTATTCATGTCAAAGAGAAAAAAAAAAATCTGCCAATTCCCATTTACTCCCAACTCTGCCTCCCTTGAGAATAGTCCCCAGGCTGGGGAGAAAAAGTAACAAACACATATGGAATGAAATGAAGCTCCCAACAGTAGAGGAGATGGTAATGGAACCTGCTTCCCCAGAGCAAAGTCCATCCGTCACATTTCCCCATCTCGGTTGACTCATGTCCCTGAAATAGTACTTCCAGGGAGAGGCAGTCTACCCAGAGACAGATCCATTTATTAGTCCTAGATTTAAACACAGATAAGGAAACTGAAAGCTGTCCTTTTCAGCAATTTTAAATCAATAAAGACCCACTGGGTAGGGTCTGCTCTTAGCTAAAGATGACAGCTCTGGTAAATGGCTTTGGGGTGACAAAGTGAGGGTTTGAAACAGTCTTATCAGGGTGGAAACAGAGGAAGGAATTTTGTAAGGGAAAGGTAGTATTTTATATTTGGGTTCAACAAACTTAGTCATCCAAGTAGGTAATGGGGTAGCCTGAGATGGGCTTGTGGAGGGGCATGAAGAGGCTGATTTTGCACAGGCTCCCTGTAGACCAGGAGTGCTCACCAAGAAGGAAACATCCGGGGTGGGTCATCAGGATGGAGAGGGTCTGGGGACCTGGGAGCCCAGGGTGTTGAGCCCAGGACCGTCAGCTTTGGGAAGAGTCCAAATACTTGAGAGTTGCCTGAGAGTGAAGGAGGGGACAAAGCTGTTATGTCCCGAGGGCAGGCCAAGTGAGAGGGAAGCAGGCCTCGGCTTGCTCTGAGGAGGTTGTGTCTTCCTTCTCAGTGAAAGCTTTGTGCAGCCTTGGGATGGCCTCCCTGCAGGGACATCTCGGGGCGGATGCTTCTCCAGGTGGCCTGCAGATCCGCTTTGCCGTGGATGGGGAGTCCACAGAGAGCACATTGGCCCAGGCACTTTGGAGCAAGGGGCAAACTGAGGCCTCCGGCTCAAGTCCTGCTTCTGCCACTCTGCCTGTTACTCTCTACACCTTGGTCCCTTCATTAAACACATGGATCATGGCAATAGTATACGCCTGCTAGGACTCTTGTGAAGTTTATGTGAGTGAAAGCAAGGCCCTTAGAACCACACCACAGCCTTGCTAAGGGCTGTGTACCAGATAACCTCTGTGATTGTCATCTACCTGATGTCACCACCCCCACCTCCCCAGTCTGTCACACAATTATAATCTACTGATTTCTGGGCTGGGGAAGTAGAGGCGAGTACTTTGGGTCCCTGCCTTCCAGAACTCAAAGCCCAGTGTGGAAGGTGGAGACCCATCACGTGTGAAGAGGGGTTTTGGGCAGCAGAGGGCAAGCCTTGGGCAGGATGTGTATGGCAGGCCAGGGCCTCCTTCCTCTGAAACTAGCTTCTGAAACCCTGACTTGGCTCCAGAGCATCTTCAGGTGTCCCAGGGCTGCTGTCTTGTCAATCCGGCACTCTCCCTGCCTGCTGGCTCTGGGGGTGGTGGCCGTGCTGCATCCCATCAATGCTGGGACTGGCCAGGCTGGCTTGGCAGGTCCAAGGGTCTGGGGTGCCCCAGAGCACCCAGCACAGCAGGGACCCACAGACCCTCTTCCTGAACTTTAGAGCCCCAGATGCTAAGCCCCCTGGGTGCCTCCCCGGGCAGTCGTGGCACAGCGTATCCCGGGAGACAGGTGGTATTGGTATCAGTCATCCCCATTTTACAGCTAAGCAAACAGGCTGGGATCTTAAGTGTCTTATAAAGGGCGGGGCCACGACTTGGACCCAAGGTTTCCAAGGCCAAAATTGGGTGCCATTTCCACACCTCACCCTGGGCAAGACCCTAGGTGACTCAGCTGGGAACCCTGCCCTCCAGAGGACCTGGAGCCAGACGTCTGATAACTGACTACTCCAGCCAGGGGAGGGGCCAGAGGGCTCCGAGAGCCCCACCCTGCCAGACCTGTCTCCTGCTCCCCAGATCCCTGCCTTCTCATGGGATCCCCCCACAAAGCCAGTGCCTGTCTGGGAACCCCAGTTCAGGGGACCCTCCTGCCAAGTGGTCCCTGCCTGCTCACTCTTCAAGGAAACATCTCTCAACTAGTGATCATTTTAGAGAAAGAAGGCAGTAGTTTAGGAAAAAGACCTGTTTTTAAGCAGTGGTGGCCTTTTGTTTTCCCTAAAGACATTTTTAAAAAGAAACAGTTTTAGGTCCACAACAAAATTAAGAGGAAGGTAGAGTTTTCCCATATACACCCTGACCCCACACATACACAGCCTCCCCCAGCACCAAATATTTCCTACTGGATCCATGTATTTGTTACAACTGATGAATCTATGTGGTGGCCTTGCTTCCCCCAGAGTTTCATCTGAACAGACTTGACATTGAAAACAGATATTCTGTGTGAAGAGGACATGTGAAAACCTGTGCCTGCCCTCCTCTCTCTTGACCCTCTTCTACCACCCCACCCAGATTCTGAAGAACCCGGATGTAGTTTATGCCCCTGATCTGAGATGGGAACAGTTAGCACTACCCTTTGTTAATGAGCTCTGCTCCAGGTTGTGCCTCTAAAACCTGAGTTCCATGTGCCAGGTTTTAAAAAATACATATTGTAAAGCATACACAACACAAAATTTGCCATTTTAACCATTTTTTGAGTGTACAGTTCAGTGGCATTAAAGTACATTCACATTGTTATGCAACTATCACCACTATCCATTTCCAGAACTTTTTCATCATCCCAACCAGAATCTCTCCACTCATTAAACAATAACTCCCATCTTCCCTCCCACTAGATTCTGGCAGTCACTATTCTACTCTGTCTCTGTGAATTTGTCTATTCTAGGTGCCTCATAATTGGAGTCATACAGTATTCGTCTTTTTTAGTTTGGCTTATCTCACTTAGCATAACGTCTTCAAGGTTTAGGCATGTGGTAGCATGTGTCAGATTTCCTTCCTTTTAAAAGTTGAATAATATTCCATTCTGTGGTATGTATATGCCACATGATTCTATGTTTAATTGTTTGAGGAAATACCATACCATTTTCCACAAAGGACATATCATCTTACATTGCCACTGGCAATATACAAAGATTCCAGTTTCTCCATGTTCTTGCCATCATGGCAGGGTTTTTCATCTCTTGTTCATGATTGTGTCCCCAGAGACTAGGACAGTGCCCAGCACATAGTTCACTTCAGTTCATTCGCTCAGTCGTGTCTGACTCTGCGCGACCCCATGGACTGCAGCACGCCAGGTTTCCTTGTCCATCACCAACTCCCAGAGCTTACTCAAACTCATGTCCATCTAGTCAGTGATCACACCCAACAGTCTCATCCTCTGTCATCCCCTTCTCCTTCTGCCGTCAATCTTTCCCAGCATCAGGGTTTTTTCCAATGAGTCAGTTCTTTGCATCAGATGGCCAAAGTATTGGAGCTTCAGCTTCAGCATCAGTCCTTCCAATGAATATTCAGGACTGATTTCCTTTAGGATTGACTGCACATAGTAGGTACTCAATAAATAGTTGCTGAGTTGGATGAATGGGAGGCTTTGGTCTCTGGGCACCTGTGGAGCCCTTGTACTTGTCAACAGAATCTTCCCCTTCTAGTCCCTAAACTCCATGCGCAGAACTGTGTACCTACTGCTTTCCCTCTCCTCCTCCACTGTCTGAATTCCTCCACTGATTTTTTTATTGGCATGTAACTGCTTTACAATGTTGCACTAGTTTCTGCTGTACAACGAAGTAAATCAGCCATGTGTATACATAGATCCCCTCCCTCTCGGGCCTCCCTCCAACCTCACCCCACATCCCACTCCTCTAGGTCGCCACAGAGCACGGAGCTGAGTTCCTTGTGCTCTACAGCAGGTTTCGACTAGCTGTCTGTCTTACACATGACCGTGTGTATATGTCAAAACCCATCTCCCAATTCTTCCCACTCTCCCCTATCTCCCTGTGTCCATATGTCTGTTCTCTGTGTCTGGATTTCAATTCCTGCCCTGCAGATAGGTTCATCTGTGCCATTTTTCTAGATTCCACACATATGCATTAATGTACAATAAAAACTAAAAACTACCATATAACCCAGCGATCCCACTCCTGGGTATATACCCTGAGAAGATCATAGTGCAGAAAGACATGTGTCCGCAAGTGTTCACTGCAGCACTGTTTACAATAGCCAGGACATGGAAGCAACCTAAATGTCCATCAGTAGACGAATAGATAAAGATGTGGTACATATTTACAATGGAATATTACTCAGCCATAAAAAGGGATGAAACTGGGCCATTTGTAGAGATGTGGATGGACTTAAGAGTCTGTCATACCGAGTAAGGTTAAGTCCTCCACCAGTTTTTCATTTCAATACACTATCTGCCCAACCCAGGCCGGCCTGGCCCTGAGCAGGAGGAGAGCATCTTTACTCAAAGGGCTACACTGCTCAGGACCTCCCACCTCTGCCCCATCCTCCACAAGAATTCCAGCCCACATACTTACCTGCTCTTTGCTAAGTTCTGTACACCCTGTGGAAAAAACCTCAGGCCACTTTTTATTTATTTATTTTCTGTACTACACAGCCTGCAAGCTCTTAGCTTCCTGACTAGGGATGGAACCCATGCCCACTTCAGTGGGAATAGAGAGTCTTAACCACGGAACCACCAGGGAAGTCCTCAGGCCAGTTCTTAAACTTTCAAGTATGCGTTTTTTTTTTTTAAGTATGCCTTTTTTTGAAACTGACTCTTTTTACTTTACTCTTGGCCCTGTCCTATGTTCTTGGGAAGGCTGTGGGAGAACTTGGCCTTCCAACTGAACAAGAGGCTCCCCTGAGACAAACTGAGAAGACAAGTACTGAGACCGCCAAGTGTCCTTAGGTGCCAAACCCTCCGTGGGGCTATGGGAGGGGAGGGTCTGGGGGAGAGACCCACCACCAGCTTTGCCAGCCCTTTCTGCTCCTCTTCACTCCTCCTCTAAGGCCTCCAGCCCTGAGTAGGTTGAGAAGCACATCCATCTAGCTGCTCAGGACTGGGAAGTTGGTATGTTTGCCTTGATTCCCATTCCCTCTTCGAAGGTTCCTAGCACCAGTGCCCTCACGCCCACCAAGACTTGTCCATCCCAGGAGGCACTGCTGCTGTGAATCTCGGCAAGCCCTTAGCAAAGTTCTCTCTCCTGGGTTGCCTTCCCTTTCAGCCAGCTGTATGTTGGGAGGTCTCATCAGTTAATTCCCACACAGGTGGTGCATTTAAAATCTCAGAAAACTTGTATTTATAGGGGAGATGTAATAGAGAGTGTCAATCTCAAAGGGTAATTTGAAGGGTTAGGTCCTTATTGTGGGGTTCCCTGGGCAGGGTAGTTCTAGTGCCTGAGGGATGGAGAGAGGGAGAAAGGGAGGAGGGGAGGGTGCGAGGACTAACTGGTGGAAGGAAGGAACTGATGGGGTGTAATTTCTTGTTACTTTCTCAGAATTCCATTCACGCCATAAACAGATGGCCACCTGCTCTGCCTACGAAGGCTTGGCTTTTGGGGGGCAGCTGGTCTCTACCGTCTTGAGTTTTCTTTGAAAAGTAAGGAAAATAAATTGTTGAAATGATGATAAGCAGTGAAATGTAGGTATTTGGGTAGGGGAATTTTTTATTTCTTTTTCTTTCTCTCTCCTTTTTTTTTGAGATATAATAATCCACAAACCGCAATGTTTACTCTTTAAAGTGTATAATTTAGTGGGTTTTAGTATATTCATAAAGTAGCAGAACCATCATCATTATTTAATTCCAAAACATTTTCTTTACCCCACCCATTAGCAGTCACTCCCCATGCCCCACTGCCAACCACTAGCCTACTTTCTGTTGCTATGGATTTACTTATTCTGGACATTTCATGTGAATAGAATCATACAATCATTGTCATTTTGTGTCTGGTGTCTTTCACTTGACACAATATTTTCAAGGTTCACCCATGTTATATATTTCAGTAATTCATTCTGTTTATTGCTGGAAAATATTCCATTGGCTGGTTATACCACATTTCATTTGTCGTGAGGGATGTGTGGATTGTTTCCATATTTTTTTGTCTGTTATAAATAATATTGCTGTGTACATTCACATAGAAGTTATTTTTTGCAGATATATGTTTTCAGTTCTCTTGGGTACATATCTCCTAGTGGAGTTGCTCAGTCATTTGGTAACTCTGTGTTTAAATATTTGAGGAACTGCCATGGGTTGGGGATTTTTGATAGCTTTTTTCCCTGATTATAAACATAATATACATTCATTGTAGAAAATTTACAATATACATAAATGTATTTAAGAAGCAGCTTAAGTGAAGTGAAAGTCGCTCAGTTGGGTCTGACTCTTTGTGACCCTGTGGACGATACAGTTTGTGGAATTCTCCAGGCAAGAATACTGGAATGGGTAGCCATTCCCTTCTCCAGGGGATCTTCCTGACCCAGGGATTGAACCCAGGTCTCCCGCATTGCAGGCAGATTCTTTGCTAGTTAAGCTACCAGAGAAGCCCAAGAAGCAGCTTAGGTTCACTCTAATTATATTAATAACTATATTAATTAACCTATTAGGTTAATTAATGTAGTTATTAATAACTGCCTTTAACATCAATATATTGGTGGTTTTGCTTATGTACATCATTTAAAAATTGTACTGTGCTTAAAATATATATAGTTTTGTGTCCTAATTCTTTCACTTTACCTTCTATTATAAGCATTCTCAATGTGAATACATATTATTATAGTGTGATTCTTTCTGACCGCATTCTATCATCATTGGATGCACCATAACTTATTTACTCAACATGCTGTTCTTGGACGTATTCTTTCCCACATTTCTGTGGTTATCACAATTGGTGCAATATCCTGATACATAAATGTCCATCCACATCTCTGATAAGTTTTGAGATAAAATCTTAGAAGTGAAATTCTGGGTAAAAGAATGTGAGCATTTAAAAAAAAAAGCTTTCACTTTGAAATGATTTTAGATTTGCAGGAAATTTGCAAAGATAGTACAGCAAGTTCTCATATTCCCTTCACCCAGCTTCCTCTATGTTAGTATCTTACCAGCCAGAGTATATTTGTTGAAACTAATCAGTTAACACTGGTATGCTACTATTAACTAAACTCCAGACTTTATTTGGCTTTCAGCAGTTTTCTTATCAATGTTCTTTTTTTAAAAAGTTCATTTATTTATAAATTGAAGGATAATTGCTTTACAGAATTTTGTTGTTTTCTGTCAAACAGCAGTATGAATCAGCTATAGGTATATATAGCTTACTAATGTCCTTTTTCCATTCCATGGAAAATTCAAATTCCTATTGTATTTAGAAAATGAATACTTTTAAGGCTTTGGGTGTGTGTTTGTGTGTGTAGAAAAGTTGTATCAATTTTTATTCTCATGAATAGTATAGAAGGAAAAAGACTTTGCCAATCTAATAGACATGAGAGCAAAAACAGGAATGTGACTTTAATAGGCTTTTTTTCTGACCATGCCACACGACTTGTGGACTCTTAGTTCCCTGACCAGGGACTGAACCCAGGCTCTTGGTAATGAAAGTGGAGAATCCTAACTGCTGGACTGCAAAGGAATTTCCCTAACATGCATTTCTTAATTGTTAGTGGGTTTACAGATTTGTTCATATTTGGTGGCCAGTTGTACTTTTTGTTTTTGGTTTTCCAATCACCTGTAGGGGTTTTTGTCCATGTCTAGGCCTTTAGCTTCCACCCAAGCTGACATTATACCAGTGTTAGGTGAGTTTCTAGAAAGTCATCATTGCATCCTGCCAAGTCATCAAGGCAGGGGTCCCTGGGCAGGGTGGGCCCCCCAGGTGCCCTCCTACAGGCCTGTTTCTCCCATAGAGGCCTGGCCTGGGTCGTAGACCCAGGTGACATGAGGTGTGCTCTCCGAGATTGGGCTCAACCAGTGGCCAGGAGACCAGCTGTATGCAAAGAGCAGGACAGGGCAGGCAGTGACGTGTTGTCAAGAGCTCTGTCTTGGGGTCAGAAGAATTGGGTTTTGTCCTGCTTCTCTTACTACTTATGTGACCTTGAGCGAGTGCAGTCCATTTACCGAGCTCCGGTTTTTCCCCTCTGGTTGATGGGCAGACTCTCAGGGACTGAATGGACAGCTGTGAAGGCACTTGGTCAAGCGCTGTAAAAATGGGTGATGTGGCAGGGAGAACCGTGTAGTGAAGGGGCCCGAGCAGTCCCTTGTGTGGACAGTGTGAATCTCAACCCACCACCCTCCCGAGGTCAACTCGTTTCTACCCCTGAGCTCCCATCAGGTCTGAGGGGGAGGGTATTCCACCGTGGTCATTCTAGGGCCCTTCCCAGGGAGGGTCACCCTGGAATCCAGGAGGCTTGTGGTGCCGCAGGAAGCGGCCTCCTATGGGCTGTCCACGTGCTTGGGCCCTGGTGCCCTGTGAGGCTTGCCTCTGCCTCCAGGTCATGAGTCAGGCTTCTGTGCCCAGGATCAGGTGTCTGGTCCTGAAACTCAAAGAAGACAGATCCAAGACCTTCCTGGAATGGCAAGAGAGAGGAAGAACACAACCATTAAAACACAAGTTAATATCCGAGAAGGTAATCTGGCCATGCTGAGAAGACTGGAAGATATGTTCTCTTGTCCAAATGCAGTCACAACTCGTAGTGTGGCCTCTGGCATGTCACCCATAGTCTCTGAGAATGTTTCCTTGGCTGTGCATTGAGCGGGTGGTTTCATAACCTCTACAGCAGCTGTGGACACGGACCGTCCTAGAGTCGGCCAGTCCTGGGAGGGGGCAGGTTTTCCTTTTTTGTGGTGTTCCTGGCCTGTCCCAGTCCCTGTCACGTGACCTGACCAGGAGTCCTTTTAGCAGCGTGGCTGGCAGACTTCCTGAGGCCTGCTGTTGGTCTAATCTGTGAGGGGTGTGCAGCTCTGTGTAATCTTCACGGTAAATATGCTCTAGCTCTGGGTTGGCCAGTGTTCTCAGTACACTATCTCATTTAATTCTCATTAATGTGTGTTGGGTTGGTCCTATCTTTCATGTTATAAGAGAGGAGACAAAGGTCAGATAGCTTTCCCACAGCTGAATGGTGACTGAGGGGCAGTACTGGCTGACTCTGAGGATTCTAGGCTCAGGATTCTAGATTCTCTGCTGAGGATTCCAGCCGACTGACTGGGTTGCGTCCCCTCCGGGACAGAGGGAACCTGAGGGCAAATGTCCTGGGAGGCACGTGTGACCATCCCAAGAACCAATCTAGGGCAGTCCTCCCGAGGAGATTCCCAGGTTCTCATGTCCCCCTGCATCCTGAGCAGATAAGGAGAGAATATTGGGAGGACAGTCAGGACTCCTGGGGAAGAGGGTTCTCTGAGGATGACAGCAAGCATCTCTCAGAGTTCTGGGGTCTCTACCTGCACAGAAGGCCCAGGACCTGCCTGCACACCTGTCATGCAGAGGGCTCTCCTCGTTTCTCCTGTGTTTCTGCAAATGGGGTCCAAGGTACCTCCCTTGCTTCCTCCTTAGGCCAGAGTGGGGGTGACATCTGGACTTGCATCCAGTCAGTGGGCAGACACATGCATTGTCATTGTGCACCCACTAAGTGCAGAGACCCACATCTGGGCTCACCAGCCAGAGACAGGTGCAAGCCAGCCTGCCGTGGTGCAGTGACACAGCAAGACCCCGCTTAGTGACTCAGTCACACGAGTCCCTCCACTGCCCCCACTGAGTCACTCCTACTCATTTCAACCTCTCTCCCCTTCACCCCAGCGGCTGAAAAATCGGTTGTCAAAAAAGAAGACCTCTTATGATTCTCCAAAGATGCATTCTATCCAACTTTCCTGAAGAATTTGTTGGGAAATGGTACCTTCATCCAAATCTTAATTCAGATTTGGGGTTATATTGACTCATAAATCATGTTGGACCATTTCTTTCCATCTGTATTTATTAAAAGCCCTTCCAGGGTGGTACTGGGCCAGGCGCTGTGAATACAATAGAAGTTCTAAAGGCCAGCCTTTATTTTACAGGTGGAAAGAGGATAGCCCAGAGATACTAAGGAGCTCAGCCAAGGTCACACAGCTACTTAGGGTCCTGCCTTTTGGCCCCGTTGCTCTTTCGACAGCATCTTACGCAACTTGCACTCTGGTTGGAGATGCAGGAAAGGCACCTGTGGAACAATTACAGAACTCTCATGGGGAGGAGAGTTCCCCTTGCTGGTGATTTCCCACCCACAGTGGGCTTGTTGCCAGTGTTTTTATGTTGTTTACTTATATATGCTCGTCTGGGGGAGGGGTTGTAATTTTCTTTTGAGACACTGGGAAATCCCATAATTTAAAAAAATTCAGTGAAATCTAATTCCTATATTTTTGTCCAGTTTGTGCTTCTTCTGTGTGTGTGTGTGTGTGTGTGTGTGTGTGTGTGTGTGTGTGTATTTCGTATTCTAGCACTTTCTATCCTCAGACGATTTCACATAGGCTGATCTGGGTGAGGGCTCTCTATGTGTGCTTTACATGGGGCACAATGACAGAGACAGAGCAGAGTGGGCATGAAGTGTGGGGAAGAGGCAACTGGTGTCCATGAGGAAAGGAGGCTTCATGCCGTCTTCCTCTCTGGGATGCTCCAGACCTGAGGGAGAAGGGGTCTGTCTGCCATGGTTGTGCCCTGGTGGGATGAGGTGGAGTCTCTGGAAAAAAGGAAAGAGGTCTGGTAAAAAGTTTCCTTAACCCAGAGGTGTATAGGTTTTTGAAGGAGCCTGACAGTGTCAGTGTCATTCATTCATTCATTCAAGTAATTCTGGAGAAGATTCAACAAATAATGATATAAAATCAGCTTTGGGCAAAGACCCAGTGTCAAGTTCCAGAAGGGACGTGTTTCATATCTGAGGGTATGTCTTGGTTCTGTTCTGTCCTCTCTACGAAAGAATCAGTCTGCTCTGGGCCCATGGCCTGCCTGAGGGCTTCCACTCTGCCTCAAGGCCCCAGAGAGACTCCTGGCTGGAGCCTGGCCTCTTGGGGCTGTGGTGGGGGTGAAGGCCGCCTTGCACACCGCTGCCTCCTCAAGATCAGATTGGAGGGAGTGACGTGCTATGGGGCTGGCCTGGCTCCAAGAGAAAGCGCCACCACAGCTCCCCTGAGAAGCCAGTGGACCGGGAACAGGGCTTGTAGAATTGTGGGCCCCCAGTCCTCCCTGACATACCCCTGACCTTCTGTCAGAGAAGATAAAAGCAACCAGGCCCACTGTCCAGAAATGAAACCAGGTCTGGCTCTCATGAGAGACCAGCATAAAGTGTAAAGATGGAGACCCGGGGACCCTGGCACAGGCTGGGGCGCCCGCCTCAGGGGTCTCTGTCCTGGGTTGGGCTGCCCCTGGCCACATGGTGGAGTTAGATGGGGACGGGTGGGTCACATTTCTGACTCCTGTCTCTTTGGAGCTGTGAATTGGACAGATTTTATCTTGCTTGTTTTGACCTTTCGTGAAGCAACAGCTGGAGGTGGGGCAGAGAGTGTGCAGGTTCTTCTTTTGGCCCATTTAGCAACTTCCTGTAATTTTTGAGCAAGGACAGGTATAACCCCTTGTGCCCTGAGGCACACAGGTTCCAGCATATGCTGTGGCCTCAAGGTCATCTACTGACCCTGGCTCAGTCCAGTCAAAGGGAAATTCATTGTTTTGGGGGAAGCATGGACATTAAATACGCCACTGAGGCTGGGCCCTGCCATCTCCTGTTTTACCACTTCCAATTTACTTTGATTCATGGACCTAACATTCCAGGTTCCTATGCAATATTGTTCTTTAGCATCGGACTTTACTTCCATCACCAGTCACATCCACAACTGGGTGTTGTTTTTGCCTTGGCTCCGTCTCTTCATTCTTTCTGGAGTTATTTCTCCACTGATCTCCAGTAGCATACTGCTGACCTACCAACCTGGGGAGTTCATCTTTCAGTGTCCTGTCTTTTTTCCTTTCATAGTGTTAATGGGGTTCTCAAGGCAAGAATATTGAAGTGCTTTGCCATTCCCTTCTCCAGTGGGCCATGTTTTGTCAGAACTCTCCAGAATGACCTGTCCATCTTGGGTGGCCCTACACAGCGTGGCTCATGGTTTCACTGAATTAGACAAGGCTGTGGTCCATGTGACCAGATTGGGTAGCTTTCTGAGATTGTGGTTTTCATTCTGTCTGCCCTCTGATGGATAAAGATAAGAGGCTTATGGAAGCTTCCTGATGGGAGAGACTGGCTGAGGGGGAAACTGGGTCTTGTTCTGATTGGCGGGGCCATGCTGAGTAAATCTTTAACCCAATTTTCTGTTGATGGGCAGGGCTGTGTTCCCTTCCTGTTGTTTGACCTGAGGCCAAACTCTGGTGGAGGTAGTGAAGATAATGGCGACCTCCTTCAAAAGGTCCCATGCGTGCACTGCTGCACTCAGTGCCCCCGACCCTGCAGCAGGCCACCACTGACCCACACCTCTGCCGGAGACTCCTGGACACTCACGGGCAAGTCTGGGTTAGTTTCCTGTGGGGTCACTGCTCCTTTCTCCTGGGTCCTGGTGTGCACAAGGTTTTGTGTGTGTCCTCCAAGAGTCTGTTTCTCCAGTCCTGTGTAAGTTCTGGTGGCTCTATGGTGGGGTTGATGGCGACCTCCTCCAAGAGGGCTTATGCCATACCCAGGTCTGCTGCACCCAGAGCCCCTGCCCCTGAGGCAGGCCACTGCTGACCCGTACCTCCACAGGAGACACTCAAACACTCAAAGGCAGGTCTGGCTCAGTCTCTGTGGAGTTTCCTGGTGCACATAAGGTTTTGTTTGAGCCCTCTGAGTGTCTTTGGTAGGTATAGGGTTTGATTCTAAATGTGATTTTGCCCCTCCTACCATCTTGCTGGGACTTCTCCTTTGCCCTTGGATGTGGGGTGTATTTTTTTGGTGGAATCCAACATTCTCCTGTTGATGGTTGTTCAGCAGTGAGCTGTAATTTTGGAGTTCTCACAGGAGAAGATGAGCACATGTCCTTCCACTCCGCCATCTTAAAAATAAATGTTAGGTCTGAACTGAACTGAGGCCGGGCCCAACTGATCAGTTATTCAGCAAATAATTTTGGGCATCTACTTTGTGCTTGTCACAGTGAGGGGCCTCCAGGCTCACGTCTCCTTCAGGCTTCACTCCTTTCCCCTTTATCACTCAGCAAGGCCCACACTTGACCGGTGATGACATGGCACCCTGGGGAGAAAAACCACAGACTTGGCCTCTGCCTGTGAGTGAGGCGTGTGGCAAATTCAAGTGTGTCTGCTCTAGAGCCTTCCTCAAGTAATTCTGGGTACTTTCCAAACTCAGCAATTCCCTAAAGGAGGGGGAGGGGGCAGGGGAACTTTCCATGGTAAGGAACAGCACGTGCAAGGGGCCTGTGGTGGAAGGTAACAAGGGCCCTTCAAAACCCTGAAGGAAGGCAGTGTGACGGGAAGAAAAGGGGACTTTGCAGGTTGGGGCTCCTGCTGGGCAAGTGGGCCCTCTCTGTGAGCCTCCTCTTGATCCCATCACTTCACCTAGGGCACCCCTTTTTTCCCTCAGATCTCAAATGTGGAAAGCCTTCCCTGAGTGCCTGGAGGCAGTCAGGTCCTCTGTTAATGCCTGCTTTATACTTCCTCTCGGGACCCTAGTGTCCCGTCAGAGGGAGCTCTGCCCTTCAGGGTTGGGGCTCTTTGATCTTCTGTGGCCTCTGGCTGGGGTGGACCCTGCCTGAGGGTCAAGCCTTAGCCTGGAATTGCCCTGAGGGGAGCACTGGCAGGAGGGTTAGCCCTGCTCCAGGGGCTCAGGGGGCTATCAGCCACAGGGCTACATGGCCCCAGCTGACGGGGGATGTGACAGGACTGCAAATGTGCCGTCAGTCCACGACCCCACATCCTGGGAGCAGCCTGGCCTCGTGGCGCTGTGCCCTTCTCATCCACCCAACACTGTCATGACCTCGAACTGTTCCACCTCTGCTCTGAAACAGTCCCCACGCTCTGATCCCAGCCTTCTCCCTCACAGACTTTTCATCCACGACTCCATCACCCTGTCCTCAACCTCATAGAGTTCCCCAGCACCCGCCCTAGCCCATCCTCCCCTCCCACTCCCAGAGGCCCAGACCCTTTCATCACGTCAGGCACCCTCTTCCCCCAACCTGCCGCCCCCTGCTCCTCCGTCCTTCTGCTGCTCTTGACTGGGCTAGACATCTGGCCCAGGGCAGACCAGCCTCCCACTATCCTCGTTCCCCAGTGAGGGAACTGAAGTGATTACAGACTCCAGGCCTCCACATGCAGCCACACCTCAGGCCTCCAGCATTAGTCTCCTTCTCCCCTGGAACTGTCCCAGGCCCTCCCCGCCATCCTCCATCCTTCAGCTCTCCACCACATGCCTGCCAAACAACCCCAACACCACGTCTCTGAGAGATGGGGAGCCCCTGCTGTGGCTGTCATGGAGACACGCTGCTCAGTCCTGGGAGGGAGGCTGAGAGGTGTGGGGGGAGCTGTGTCCCAGCTGTAGCCAGTGCTGAGGCCACAGGGCAGGGAGGGGCCCTCCACTTCTTCCCCAGGTGTGAGGTGTCTCCTGCCTGTTCTCAGCCTTCTCTGCCCTCCCTCTCTCTCACAGGTGTCTCCCCACTGAATCCCGTCACTCCTGACTCCATTCCGCATCTGCTTCCCAGGGAATCTGGACGGACACTCCGCCTTCCCGGCTCGCCATGGTGTCCCCCTGCACACCTCCTGAGACACAGCTCCTTGCCCGCCCAAGGCTAACCCTTCCAGCGGGGCTGTGGATGTCTCCCTCATTTGTCCCCTTCAGGCCCCCCGCTCCTGGGAGCCAGCATCCCCTCTTCCCAACCTTCTCCTTCCCTCTGCTGCCCTGCCCTTGTCCTCACCAGCTGGTCTTCCTTCGACCATGTCCCTGGGCCGCCAAGCTGCTAAAATGCTTAGCAATAACTTCCATCCTTCCCACTCTTGGCTGGTGCTAAGCACGCCCTCCTCCCAGAATTGTCGCCCCTTCTGTCTCTCTGTCCCCCGCTCTGCTTTTGGCCTCCTGCCTCTCTCACAGCTTCTCAGTCTCCGACCCCATGGCCGTCCCTCCAATGCTGGTGTCCCCAGGCCTGAGGCGGGGTCCTCTGCCCAACCAATTCCCTCTCTCCAAGGGGTGATGGTTCCTAAATACTGATCCGTTGATGACTCTCAAGTTCCATCTTTCGATCATGACTTTTTCCTGAAGTCCAGATTCTAATATCCAACTGACAAAGGGACTTCTCCATTTGGTTGAACATCGACCTCAAACCCAGAACACCCCAGGATGAGTTCATAGTCACCCCACAAAGCCATTCCTCTGGGGTCTCCAGAGAGTGCTGCCACTGTCCTCCAAGTCACCCAGGCCAGGAATCAGGCAGCCCTCTTAGTCATCCCTTCCAGGTGGTCAGCAGGTACTCCTGCATTCCTTCCCAAGCTGTCTACTCCTCTCCCCAGAATCACCATGCCTTAAGCATTTTTTAATTGTACTTCTAATTCCATCACTTAACCCTGTACTCTGTATTTTTCCATTTTATTTCTCAAATTGATCCTTCAGAAAGGCCTGTAATTCTGGATAAGGAAGAATTTCATTGCTCCCTGTTGCCTTTATCACCATTTATCAGCATCACTATTTATCAAATTTTCCCTATGTGACGATTAAAATCCCTCTGGATCATGCCTTTCTCTGTGGGCTTCTCTTGAGCCTCGCGGGCTAGCCAGACTGAATTACACAGTGGTTTCTGGCCTGGGTTCCTGGGTGGATGGAGAAACCCTTCACCAAGATGGTAGCCCTGGAGTGGAGCAAGTTTGAGAGCAAGAAAATTAGTTCAGTTTTGCTTACAGGATAGTACCTGAAATTTATACATTGGAAGGGGCCATCAAGCTGGGAGAACATTCTGGAGATCCCATTCAAGGCAGAGATGGGGGGAGGGGTCAGGTCCACACGTGTTCAGATCAGATCGGCTCGTAAGGGCTAAATTCCTAAATTTTTAGGAATTTTGTGAGACAGTTGTTAAACCTAGCTATTTTTAAAAAGTTAAACTATACAAAATTACAATGAAATAAGTTCTGTTAAAAACAAAGATAAATACTCAAACTCATCATCTCCTAAGAATTTTACAAGGTTTTACTGTTTATGCTTTTTTTTTTAACCTCTCTTTTGTCTGTGGAAATGCTATATAATGTTGTGTTACCGTGCTTTTCTTCTCAGCTCTGCATTCAGTGACATCCTGTTGATAGCTTGACGTCAGCCATGGTGGGAATATTTACATCATTGAAATTCATAAATACCACAAATCAGGGCTTGATTGATTGTATTGTTTGCTATCTACACATAAGAAATTTATAAAGGAAATGTTAACAAGGCAGATTAAATTAAATTTAAATGTATGTTTTGCCAGTAGCCCCTACATTATTGAATGGCGCAATAAAATTTGAACACATGTTCTTCCAGTATTCAAAAACTATTATCCGATTCAGTAGGGAAGTTGGTCACACCATAGACAAATTCCAACATATGTTCTTATTGTTTCAGAAACTTTTTTTCTCACTAGATAGCACAAACAGAAATATCAACCACCATTCATAATGGAACTACACTCATTTTTCAGTTATAATTTTTGATTGGTTATGGAGTCAGGGGGTTGGTAAAAATCAATGAAAGCATTATATAAGACTCCATTTGCTATATTCAGTTACAATAAAGAATACAGTGTTTTATTATTATTTATAAATTGCTAAATATCTTATGTCAGTAAAATTTATAATAAACTCATATACATGTATATATGTATACATTATTTTCTCTAGCAGGTATGTTGTTTAACATTTATCAGCACACCACAGGGCAGATTCCTTAGGCTGAGGAGTGATCAGAGACTTGACTCTTTGGAAGGATACTCAGAAGAGGGAGGGAATAATTGGTGAAAAGACGCTCCGTCAATGTAGAGAGGAGGAGTGGGTGAGTGAGACTCAGGTGGAGGGATTAGTCTGATGGGCACAGAGTCCCCAAAAAAGGAGTGGGAGTGGACAGAACCTAGGGCTTACTATATTCTCTCTGCCTTGTAGGATGCAAGCCATATTCTGAGAGCATGAGAAAGAGAGGAAGCAAGGAGCTGAGGTGGTTTGGCTTCAGTGGTCGGTGAGGGGCAGAGAAGGGACCTGCAAGGATGAGGCTGACTCAGAAAGACAGGGGACCAGGACAACAGAATCCTAACTGTGAGTGTCAGAAGCAGGGGTGTCAACCAGTTTCCAGTTCTGGGCCCCTCCCTGCAGGACAGATTGTTTTATTAATCTCCCAGGATGATTCCAAGAGGAAACGGAGGCTGGGAGAGGCTGTCCTTTGTCCATGGCCCAGAGCTGCTTAGTGGCTGAGCTGGGATTCGAATGTAAGCAGGGTGGATCCATAGACAAGGAGCCTGCATAGCAGCGCTTGTCGGCTTAGCAAAGCCCTTCAGACTGTGTGAATTGGAAGTGCCCAGGCAGAGAGGTTGGCAGTGCAGGAGTGGCACGTGTCAAGGGCTCAAATGCATTGCCTGGCAAACAGGCCTGGCAAAGTCACCTCACGTCTCTGGTCCCAGCCTAGCATCTGCCTCCCAGCATGCTCCTGACATCACTCCACAGTGTCTATGAAGGATATTTTTTTATTACAACAAATAGGGGCTTGTGTTATTTTTTTATATTTTTGTTATTTTCTTTTCTAATAATTCATTTTTATTGCTAGTTTTAAAAAGTAAAGTATCGGACGGATTGTAAATGCACAGGGCCCTCACTTTCATACATTTGAGGAGCACTGTCCTAACCTGCCCTTCTAATCATGTTGCTCCCTTGCAGGAAACCCGTAGTGATCCCCACCGGCTCCAGCAGAGGTTTCAAATGGTGGGGGCAGGGGGCCAGTTCACGGTGGGGAGCTTGATTTCATGTGTCAGTACCAGCATTTGAAAAAGACAAAGTGGAGTAAAATAGAAAACATGAGTGTATCACATATGGTAAATGCATTTTACCCGGTTCGATTCCTGTCTTGGGAAGATCCCCTGGGATCTTCCCAAGAAGAAGGGGTAGGCCACCCACTCCAATATACTTGGGCTCCCCTGGTGGCTCAGATGGTAAAGAATCTGCCTGCAATGTGGGAGACGTGGGTTTGATCCCTGGGTTGGGATGATCCTCTGGAGGAGGGCATGGCAACCCACTCCAGTGTTCTTGCCTGGAGAATCCCATGGACAGAGGAGCCTGGTGGGCTACAGTCCACGGGGTTGGGAAGAGTCGGACACAACTGAGCGACTAAGCACAGCACATACACATATGTAAATGTATTTTTCATATGTTATAATGCATATGTATGCTGGAGTATGATGAAAAATGTCTTCCTTACTATGATCACAGTAACAGGTTTGAATAACACCATCTACCTGGTAAAGACAGCACTGCTAGCCTGACTTGCAAAGTCACAGAGGAGAGGCAGTTGTTGAGGGAGAGCAGGTAGTGCTTCTGGGGAAAAGAGTGAAGGTGAGCAGGGTCTAGAGGATGGATGAGCAGAGGGAATGATAGGAGTAAAGACCCTCAAAGACCACGTCCTTCATGCTTAGATCGTGCTGGTGCTCCAACTAGGAACTGGTCTGGCCCTGGCTTCTGGAAGCTTGCAGATGGCATGAAGACTATAGTCCCTGAGATGGGAGCTTAGGGATGGAGCCCTTAAGTCTGTCAGGGAAACCAAGGAAGACTTCCAGAGGTAGCAGTAGCTTAGCTGATTCTGAGGGAAGAGTTAGAGTTCACCTGGAGAATAGGGCTGTGGGGAAGGCTTGCCCAGCCAAGTGAGAGGCTTGTGAAAAGGCATGAAAAAGCCTCTCATGTTTGGGGAACTACAAGCCATTTGGTGTAGGTGGACCATGAGTTAGGGAGGGGCCTCACGTGCCCTGCTGAGAGTCAGGACTTTGTTCGGGCCTGAGGAGCCGTGGAGGAATTCGGGGCAGAAGAATGACATGAGTAGTCTTCATCTCAGGACTCTGGCATCCCCAGGAGAGTGGATTACCAGGGAGGGGACAGCTGGGATGGAGACCTGTGGGACAGCTATTACAGTAGCTGGGCTTGAAGTAGGGCAGTGGTGGTGTAGAGGGCAGACGGACCGGGATGGCGGTGGGGATGGAGGGGGGTGTGGGAGCTGGGGTAGGGACTCAGGAGGAGCCAGCAGAGGGGGAGGGCGGTGAGGATGAATGAATCAGGAAACTGGCTCCACGGTGGTGACTTTTGCCCAGATAAATAAAGAACGCATGAGGCAGAGCAGGTCTGGGAAGACAATGTGTTTAGTGTCTAAAGTGGACTTGTGGGGTGCACGCAGCAGTGGAGCGGAGGGTTAGGTCAGGGGTACAGGCTGGGGAGAGTGTAGAATGCCAGGGGAAGGCGCCAGGAAAGACTAGGGGAGTGCTCTTTGAGGCACAAGATCAAAAAACTTGGGTCCCAGGAGCCAATGGGGCAGGAGAGACCTAGGAGGAAAAGCAGATTTCCCTAAGGGATGCGGCCATTGGGAAGGCACTGATGCCCTTGGCCAGGGTGCAGCTCCAGGAGGAGTGGGCAGAAGCCAGGGGCTTGGGGAGTGAGTGGCACGGACACAGTGAAACAGAGGGAAGCAAGGTTGCTCTAGACCGCATGGCACCTTGTGTGAGGTAGGCCAGCTCGGTGGCAGAGGGACGTGGGTGGCCTTGAGCCCCATGTGACCACAGTGGGGCACGTGCAGGCCTTGGTCCTGTGAGTGTGGACCAGCCCTTCTAGAAGCTGACTGGGGAGGAAGGAGAGGAACGGTCATTAATCAACTGGGGGATGCTGGACCAGCGAGGGACTCATTTTTAGGATGTGAGAGCCTGGTGCCAGCTGACTCAGATGAGGGAGGAGAGTCCATGAGGAAAGAGTACAGGACAGGATCCTGCAGCCTGCAGGAAGCTGGGTGGCGGCCCTGGCAGGAGGGTCAAGGCTAGTGTTGTTGCCATGAGTCTGGGGAGCAGGACTGTATGTTGAGGGGCCCGTGTGTCAGCTGGTACTGCGGACAGGAATTACTGAGAACCTGTGCTCTGGAGCTGGGGAGAGGATGCCCAGCAGGGACACCGACCCTGCCTGTCCTGGGTCACCAGTGGCTCCAGTGCCCAAGACTGGATGACACACAGACCCCCGGGCAGTGGGTCTAGAACTGGGCAGGCCAGGCTGGGGATGGTCTTGGCACAGAGCTTTGGTTTACTTTTTTAAAAAAATTTGGTTGTGTAAGGTCTTAGTTGCAACATGCAGGATTTTTAGTTGCAGCATGTGGGATCTAGTTTCCTGACCAGGGATTGAATCCTGGCCCCCTGCATTGGGAACATGGAGTCTTAGCCCCTGATCGCCAGGAAAGTCCCTTATTTACTTACAATTTTACTTTTTGTTATGGAATATTTTGAATATACCCCAACGTTGTGGGAAACTCAAACTCTCTTATACCTATCATTTAGTTTCAACAGTTATTACTATTGTCAATGTTACTATCCCTTCTTTAAGTACCTTTTAGAAATTTAAAAAAAAAGACTATTTTTTAAGGAAGTTTTAGATTCATAGCACAGATTTATCATATACTCCCTGTTAAAAACTTTTTTACTTGAAAATAATTTTAAACTTATAGAACTTGCAAGAACAAGTTTATTTTTAAATAACCTTTTTATTAGAGAATATATTCTCAGAATGAATATAGAAGAAAATTAAGGTCCTCATGATCCCACCACCCAGACAAAGGTACTGTCCTTGTTTTATTGTATTGGGTTAGCCAAGAAAGTTGCTTGGATTTTTCGTAAGATGTTAAAAAAACCTGAACCAACTTTTTGGCCAACCTAGTATCTTCTTCCAGTCTTTTTTCCATGTTTATACACATATTTTCAATTGGACTGCTGTATCTAGAAACTAACTGCCTTCCTGTCTTGTGTGTTAGCCCAAAGGCCTTCACCCCCAAATCCCTGCACAGAGTGAGCTGAGAGCAACAGCAGTCCATCTGAATTTGTGATGTGTGGTTGCCCTCATTCCCTGGTTTCAGCTCATTCCCTCCTCTCTAGCATCCCTTTCCTTTTTGTTTTTCTTGGGTAATACTAGTAGATTTCTGGTGGGAGGAGGTGCCCAGTGCTCCTTGGACCACCATCTTGCCTATCTCCCATTCTCATCTCTCCAGAATTAGGGCACCTGTGTCTGAGTCTTTCTTCCCCACTCACCTGAGAACTCTGTGAGGGCAGGGCTCAGATCTGATTCATCACCCAACGTGAAGCAGGGTTAGCCTCAAGAAATAGGTCTGGAATGGAATCAACCCGCTTCTTCGGCACTGCCCTTCCCCATCTAGCTTCAGACTAGGCTCAGAGCCTTAGACTCACTCACAGCTGCCAGCATGGTGTGTGGCCCAGGGTAGGTGCTCGATAAATGGCTGTTACTGCTGCTACTAATAACTGGAGATTTCCATCCGTGTCAGGGCTCCCCTGGCATTTCTATCTTCCCTTTCCTGCCTTCCCCTCCTTCTTCTGGATGGTAAGGCAGAGACCACTTTGACATGCCAGACAGAAGGGGCCACCCTTTGTCCCCCGTCTTCTGTAAGTCAGGAGCAAAGCTGAGTTGGCAGTGGTTTCCAAAGCAGCAGCTCCTGTGCAGAGGCTGTTTTATATGTTTGCATTCCTCAAGATACCAGTTATCATTAGCAGCAATTAAAGCTATTCTGGGATCAGTTCAAAGCTGCCTTTGAGGTATTTTAAGTTGGACAAAAGTCCTCCACGTGTCTAGATTTAAGCTGAGTGTCCTGATGTCATTAGAAGCCCACTTGTACTTGGAGACTACAATCTGTATACTTTGATTTTTGTGAATGTTTCATAAATTTCAGGACTGTTTGTTAAAAGTGAGTTCGTCTCTGGAGCTGTTTGGACTACCTGATGAGTCCTTCTGCCAACCTCAGTAAAATGGAGGGGACCATGGAGATGGGAAAGAGGGGGATCTTCTGGGGTCTTCCCTTAGAGCCAGTCCCTGTCGCCAGGTAGAACCCCTGCCCCTAGGGAGGGTGGCAGAAATCAGAGAAGGAAGGGATGAGGGCTTGGTCCAGGGTGGGGGCACCAGGAATTGGGAAGAAGGCGGAGCCTAATTTGGAGGGTCTGGGTTGGGAGGAGGGGAGTTGGGAGGCCTTCCGAACACCGTAAGTAATCTTCATAGTTGACTGAAAGATAAAAACAGGGGAAGAACTGGTTTTGGCATATTGGACTTCTAGGGAGTCAGCCAGAAACTTGTTCTGACCAACTGTTGGTTGGTCCTGGCCTTGGCCCTGGGTCTGGAGGGCTGGCAGTGGCTTTAGGCCTGGGATCACTGTTCCCTAAACATCTCTAGGACCCTCCAGTGTGACAGTCTTGCAGGCTGCTGACAAGGGGAGTTCAGCTGGTGGGTTGAATGGGGCGACATCCAGGTGGAAGGCTTTTAGACTAGGTGGTAGATGAGTGTTGAGGGGGACGCAAATGGGAGAAGGTGGTTCTGGAACAGTGAAGAACTGGGGCAGGGACCCGGGGCAGGAATACTCTGTCCCCGAGCTGTGCCCAGGACCCAGGGTGGGAAACACACAAGGAAAAGCTATCCTGCCCGTGCACCTTTGGCCACAGGTAATGTGAGTGCCAGTTGTGGCATTCCCACTCAGAAGAGCAGGATTGGCAGTCCTGGGGCTGTGGTTTGGGGTTAAGGCACCTGCCAGCACCGTGGGTTTTCCCACATGCCTGGCTTTGGTCAGAGCCCACCCAGATGCCCTAGGATTCTGATCTGAATCCCTAACTAGATTTTCATGCACAATTCACCACTCTGCTCCTCTTTCCAGCTTGAGGACCTGATGCCACCACCCACTGAAGCAGGACACCAGAATCAGCTGGGTGCCCACCTCCCAGGAGCTGTGCCATCAACCCTCCCTAACCCCACATTCACATCAGCCCCAGGACAGGGCCTTGGGAGGAACGGGCCAGGTGGGAGCTGCAAGGAGCGAGGCAGGCCTGGGGGAGTTTGCTTGTGGCGGGAGAGCCTGGAGGTAGGAGGAATAGAGGGCATCGTGTCTTTGGCCCCACACAGTGAGGGCGGTGGTGGGGGCAGAAGGCAGCGTGACCTACTTTTGAAGCAGTGTGGCTGTGACTGGGGCTGCTTCAAGTGGTCAGCCTGCACACACACGTTGGTCTTAAACTCTTCAAAACCAGGCTGTTAACCAGCTGTATCCTGTTTTCATTAGCGTGTAAGCCACGGTGATGGGACCTGCCTAGTTTTCTGGGCCAGTAAGTATGCCCAGGGGCTAATAAACTGCAGGTGCCTCCAATAAATATGGTTTTAATATTCAGTGTAAATGTGTGTGCAAAGAAATCTGTGAAGTGAAAGGTGGGAGCTGAGTTCTATATGCATGTTACACAATTGCTTAGTTGTTTTGAGCTGAGAACTATAGTGTGACTGTGTTTGTGTTTGGTGTGTTTACATGCGCAGGATGTGAGCACAGTGTGTGTGGGGGGTGCATTTTTGTGGACATGTGTATATGTGTGAGGGCTTCCCAGGTGGTACTAGTGGCAAAGCAGGAAACGTAAGAGACATGGGTTCCATCCCTGGGTCAGGAAGTTCCCCTGGAGTAGGAAATAGCAACCCACTCCAGTATTCTGGCCTGGAAAATCCCTTGGACAGAGGAGGCTGGCAGCCTTCAGTCCACGGGGTCATCAAGAGTTGGAAACAACTGAGTGACTGAGCATATATGTGTGATGTGTGGTAAGGAGGGTGTGTAGTATGTGTGTGGGTATGTATGTTTCTGTTGGTGTGTGTATGTGTGTGCTAAATCATTTCAGTCATGTCCGACTTTGCACTCCAACCCATACTGCAGGGAGTTGCTGTGTCCTCCTCCAGGCAATCTTCCCAACCCAGGGTGCAAACCTGTGTCTTTTACGTCTCCCGCCTTGGCAGGAGGGTTCTTTACCACCAATGCCACCTGGGAAGCAGGTTCAGTCCCTGGATCGGGAAGGTCCCGTGGAATAGGAAACGGAAACACACTTCAGTATTCTTGCCTGCAGAATCCTATGGACAGAGGAGCCTGGCAGGCTTCAGTCCGTGGGGTCACAAAGAGTTGGATACAACTGAGTGACAGCATGTGTGTGTGATGTGTGGTAAGGAGGGTGTGCATGTGTGCACGTGTGCATGTACATGTGTGTATAAGTCCATGTGTGTGAAGGCGCATCAGATGGGTTAGAGACACAACCAGCTACATAATTTACAGGGCCTGGAAAAAATTAGCTTGGGGGTCCTTATTCCAAACTACTGGGAATTTAAAGTCAGCAGCACATCAGACCAACCCTGGCCTTTCCGAGAGCAGAGTCCCTAGGACTTCACAGGTTGGATGCTCATGAAGCTGTCCCCGCTTACAGAAAGTGCACCTTCTGTCTCCCCTCAACCTTCTTTGTGGCCTTGAAAACTCCTTAAATTCGTGTCTGCTCTCGCCCCATCCAGTTCCCAGGGTGACCTTGATCTTGGGAGTGCAGGGCGCCAGCCAGAGGCAGCTGGAAGGAGCTGCCTTATCTTGGCACAGCAAGGGCTGGTGGCACCTTTTCTGCCCCTCCTGGTGTTACATCTAGGCCTCACCTGGAGCCCTGGAATCTGTAGGGTGTCTCTAGCCTCTTTGCTCAACATGACCTCCCGAGAATGCCCAGATCCCCTCCCAGGCCCCTCCCCACTGCCCACCCTGTACCCTAGGACCCCCCTAATCTCAGAACTTGAGGGGTTGGGTTCCTCTCTGGGCCCCACTGGGCCCCAGCAGTGGTCAGGCAGAAGAAACAGTAAAGAGAAGGGACATGCAGCTTCTGGGGTGTCCCCACTGCTCACCAAGGGCTTCAATTATCAGGGGCCCCCAATGGGCCCTTTCATGGGCTTATAATGCGTCACACACCACTCCCCCACCCCTAGGGCAGGGGAGGGATGAAATGGCAAAGGGGAGGCAGGGAGTGGGGCCAGCAGAGCTCCCAGCCCCAAAATCTCAATGAGGGGTGTGGAAGGTGGGGATCCCGTAAGCCCTTCCTGTTTATCGTCCTGATTTACCTCCTCTTGGGATAAGTGCCTGCCTCCAAGCACACTTTGGAGATGCCAATGGGTAATAATGAGGGTGTTCCCGCCCCAATACCTATATTTGTCAATAATTAACCACGATTTCCTGGGTCCTGGGAGGAGACAGTGGCGCCTGTCCTGCCCTGGCTTGGCTAGCACATCAGTTCAACACTGACATGGCAATCCCAAGGTTCCTGAGTGGTTCTGAGGTGTTCCAGGGATGGGCCTCTCCGAAGGCTGAAGGGAGCCGGAGAACTGAGGTCACCATTTTCCTGATCTTCACGAGAGAATCTCCCTAATCTCGACCTTTGCCAGCTCGCCTAGTAACCATGAGACCCCCTGTGTGCTTCTGTCTTGGGGACCCCAGGTGGGACTGTGTGGACAGCTAGCCTGGAGGGGTTCGCTGAAGAGGGCCTCGGGTCCAAGGACCCAGAAGTATAAGGGCTGTGGGGGAGTGTGAGGCAAGGGGGGCTAGAGAGGGGACTTGTACACAAGTGGTTGGGCAGGAGTGGAGATGCTAGAAGATTGTTAATCACTGGCTGTGGTGCTTTGCCTGCCCCAGAGAGAGTGACCAAGGTCTGCAGGCAGGAATGTGATGACAAGCTGGCTTTCCAGAAAAAGGGGGGCTTGATTTAGAATTTGCTAATTTCTGTGGTATAAATGCTCCCACCATGTCTGGTTTCGAGCTACCAGTTCGTTTAAGGCTAACTCAGAAAATTCTCAAATATTTAGCCATCAGCTCTCACTGCCCGCTAGATCACTGCCCTCATCAGAGGCCATCAACAGCAAACAGCAAAGCCCCAGGACCTAGCCGGATGCCTCTCTGAGCCCAACACACCTGCTTCCCTGCCTTTATTTGCAAAATGCCCTTACATGCACTGGGCAGCTTGGGCCTGAGACAAACCATTTAGCCATTCAAGCTCCTTGTTTTTCAGAACGGTGGAGTGCAGGCTGGTCTGCCCTGCAGGTTGTCCTGACGCTCACTGCGGGGATAGAAATTGAATGACTTGGCCAAAGTGAACACCAAATCCAATCAAGTGAGGACCATGACCCAGGTCCCAGGGACCTCCTATTTCCAGACAATGGCAACAGGGAGACCTGACGTCACTGTCCATCATGATGGTCTGAAAGGGCACAGTGGGGGCGTCCAGCAGTCCTAGTTGCCAGTTGAGAAGCCACCTTACTTCTTAATTCCCTTGGTCACATGGCAGCCTCCTAACTCATTCCCATTTCCAGGGGACCAAGGGTTCAAGGTGATGAATACCAGGGAGCCACAAAGCCACTAAGGTCAGTTACCTGGGCCACAGAACAACGCCCATTCCAGGGACTGGGAGTCCATCCACAAACATCCACTTGCAGAAGGGGCTTCCTGGTCTTGCGGGTGCAGGGCCATTTTTCTGGGTGCAGGTTTTGCATTGTGCAATCCTCTGGGAGACCCACCTGCTCAGTGACTCCACTTCCCCCTCCTCTGGGTTTCTGGAATGGCACGATGGCCCCACCTCAGCCAGGCAGCTGTGATGAGAGGTGTTGACCCAGCTGCCTCTGTGCTGGCTCACTGTGTCAGGTGCAAGGGGCTGACACAGCCACAGGGGCTAAGGGTCTTCTGGCATAGTCAGAGGCCCTGGGACCGACCAGGGGCAGGACTGGAGCCAGAGTCCTCTGGAATTCAACCAGGCTTGGGTGATCAATGGGACAGGGAGTTGGTGAGAGACAGGCTCTGGGCCAGGAAAAACAGCCCAGAGCCACAGGTGTGCTGCTGGTTCTTGCTCCTCTCCTGTCTTCATCTGTCCTGTTTGGTGACAGCACTCAGCAGGCTTGGAGCCCAGTAAAGAGCACCTACTTCCCCAGAGTCAGTTTCTGCCAGGCCTGGAGGCAGTCGTACGTGAGCAGGACACAGACTTAATGAATGAGACACACAGCCACAGCTGTCACCTGGGAGTGGGCACACTGGTGAGGCCAGAATAGAGGGTTCTGTGGAGGGGCGACCCTTAAACAGGGCCAGAAATGTGGGTCCCCCAGTAGCCCCAGTCAGACTCCAGCCATGAACTCCCAGATCTGCCTTCTGGGTATCCATGAGGTGGCCTGGGACGGCCCTCCACCCTCCCACCCCCAAGCCCAGCAAAAGGTCCCACAGCCAGCCTCCTCCATCTAAAGCCATCCAGTCTCTCACTGCTCTTTCTGCCAACAAAGTGGATGCTTCCCCCTCTTGGAATAAAAAGAGTGGAATTCTCTGGCTGCTCTTTCCACAAACGCCCAGATGAAGAGGCAGTCTGAAGAACCTGGGGAACAGACTCTTATAAAGGCTTCGGCTTCTGGAAGGTGAGAGGGGAGAAGCCAAGGAGGGGGCCTGCCCAGAGCTAGAGTCGAAGCCCGACTCCAGATTCTGGCACCCACTCCCAGAAGGCAGAATGACTCTGAATTAGGTGTGATCAACGAGGGAAAACTGTAGCAATTGCATTCATGGAAAATGTGTGCATGTGTTCCCTCATTTAAAGAAACTATTTATGGGCATTCTTGATTCTGGGGACTCCTCCACCTCTCCAGAGAATCTTATGGGTTTCCGAACTGGGTTCAGAGCTCATGAGAAACACCCAGCCTCTCACTTCACACAGAGCAGAAACACAGTAAATGTAAGCTCCTTCCCCTTAGCCACTCAAAGGGGATCGCTCAAGGTTGAGGGCAAAGGGGCCTCCCCAGTCTAGAAGTTGATGGTCTCTGGTCCCTGACTCCACCTTCCTTCTCCAGCTGATGACAAACACCTGGATGTCGTAACGTCGTCCTGTCCTCATCTGTTATTCTGGGACACAGGCTGGGGAGGGTACCTGAGGAGGCCCCCCCCTGACCCAGGCTGGCCTTCCTTGCAACGTGGGCTGCCCGCGGCCTGTCCCGTTGATGGATGCAGAAGGGCGGGGCACTGATCCTGCCCGTCGAACAGGATGCTGAGGGAGGGGGGGTGGGAGGAGCAGGGGCGGAGCTCCCAGAACAAAGGCGAATGGGGAGCCTGGGGGCCCAGGCTGGGTATCAAAAAGGCTCTGCAGAGTGAGCAGGCCACAGCTCTGCACCCAGCAGTCCGGCAGACAGCCTTCGCCCGGTCCCTCCAGCCTGCCAACAGCGGGCACCCAGCAACAGTCTGCTTAGAGAAGCCTCGTTCTCCAGCGTGATTGAGCTGACACTGCTCTGTGGCTTTCTCTACCTGCCGTGGGTTGTTGCTGCAGTTCCAGAAGGGAGTAGAGGGATGGCCGGGAGCGGAGCCAGGAGCCGTGAGCGTGCCTTCGTCCCAGGGCTTTTCGATGGAGCCAATGTGGCCCCACACCTCTGGCTGCATCGCTTTGAGGTCATCAACGACCTCAACCACTGGGACCACATCACCAAGCTGAGGTTCCTGAAAGAGTCTCTCAGGGGAGATGCCCTGGGGGCCTTCAATAGTCTCAGTCCCGAGGACCAGGGAAACTATGGGGCTGTGAAAGAGACCCTCCTGAAGACCTTTGGGGGGCCCGAGGCTGCCCACAGCCGCCTGCCCAAGGAGATCGTCTTTGCCAACAGCATGGGTAAGGGCTACTACCTCAAGGGGAAAATTGGCAAAGTGCCCGTGAGGTTCCTGGTGGACTCCGGGGCCCAGGTCTCCGTGGTCCACCCGAGCTTGTGGGAGGAGGTCACCGATGGCGACTTAGATACGCTGCGGCCCTTTGAGAATGTGGTGAAAGTGGCCAACGGGGCCGAAATGAAGATCTTGGGCGTCTGGGATACGGTGGTGTCCCTGGGCAAGCTGAAGCTGAAGGCAGCCTTCCTGGTGGCCAACGCGAGTGCGGAGGAAGCCATCATTGGGACCGACGTGCTCCAGGATCACAACGCAGTCCTGGACTTCGAGCATCGCACGTGCACACTTAAAGGGAAGAAGTTCCGCCTTCTGCCGGTGGGAGGGTCCCTGGAAGATGAGTTCGACCTGGAGCTCATAGAGGAGGAGCCCTCCTCAGAGGAGGGGGGGCAGCAACTCTCTTGTTGAGAAGCCCCCTTTGCCTCACCCCTCAGATATTGGCGGGAGGACCCACTGTGGTGGAGGGGACAGGCACCTCTCCTCAGGGGGCCACTGGACTTGGCCAATCCTCTAAAACCAACTCCCTCCCTCCTGCTCCCCACTTTCCTGCTCCCCTCCCCCCTCCTCCCTCTGCAGGGGCCTTTATCTGCCCTGGTTAGGGGAAGCTTCCATTGGAAAAGGAATGGGTGAGGAGAGCAGGCTGGCTGTCTCAGAGGGGAGAGGGTCCTTGTGGTTGTCACACTGCTGTTGGTGGCAAAGACTTGGAGGCTAGAAGAAGGTTCCAAGAAGGCTACAATGATGGTCTTTGAGAGAGGACTGGGGGACCCCTTCAGCTCTCCCGAGATGTGGCTCGATCACCTGTGGGCCAGGTAGTCTGACTCGACTGGGCTAGGTCCTGGCTGCAGGGTCCTTACAAGTAAGACCCAGCCCTCAAGGCCAGGGTCATGGCTGCTCTAGGATTCTTCACTGTTGGGTCTTCCCACCTGTAAACTGTGTTTCCTTCTGTCATTTGCTTTGAAACCCACTATGTCTTGTGCCAATAATTCATGACTTCAAACAGCAATAAAGGATGACTCATGGAAAAACCATGTAACGTGTTGATTGGGGAATGAATGCAATGGATGTGAGAGGTTGGGGCAAACAGAGAATGAGTGGTGAAGAGAAGGAAGGCTCAAGTATTTTCAGAGGGTCTCGCTGGAAAACAGAAGAGAATACATGTATAGAAACGATATAGCTTGGATTTTCCAAAACAATCTCGATTTCAAATAGCTTGACATTTCCTCCATAATTCTTGTTATGTCTAATCTAATCCTGATTCCTCTAATCATTACAAACTGCAATATTTTAGTATCCAACATGCCTCTTATACCCAAGAGTGACCCTCAAGTTGTGGTCTTGATTGGGGATTGGAAAATTATGATTATTATAAACAACTGATAAAGTCTCTGCCTGGAAATAGGTTCTTACAGCCACCTGGGAGCTGGGACTTGGAGGCAGAAAGCATGATTGGGGGCCAAGTGTTACCCTGCCTGGGGCAGCCCAAGAGCATTCTGCAGGATAGTGGAGGCAGGGTGGGGGGGAGGACACTCCAGATCAAGGAATGGGGTACATCTCTCTTAGGGGATCTGCCTCATATTTGCATCCAGGTTCCTGCCTCTCTCTCTAGAAGAACTCAGCAGGACTGGGACTCTGAAAACTCCCTGGTCCAAAGGTAGGCTAAGGGTGCAAAGCTTCAAGAAACTTGATGGGAGGCGGGAAGGGTCTTCTCCCTATATGAGGGTGGAATGAGCCTCTCCTGGGAGTTTCCATCTGGACATTCGTGAGGGAGAGTGGAACAGCCTGAGTGGGAGTCAGAGGTGGGGACGAGCTTTATTCTAAGAAGCCTTTGGGGCCTTGACCTTGAACCTGTCCGAGCCGAGAGTGGTTGCTCCTCCCTCAGATTCCAGCTATGATTCTCCTGGAAACTGCGGCACCCCCAGTCTCTAATCCCCTTGATTATGAAGCCCCGTCCCTGGGCTCCCAGCATCCTAACAGGGATTGGCTACATCATCCACAGGGCGCATGGGCCAGTAGCGGGTGCTAGATCAAGAGGAAGTTCTTCCTCAGGAATGTGAGGACCAGAGAAGTGGTGGCCCATCCCTGTCCCTTGCCTTGGAGCCAAGGGGAAGGGGAGAAGGAGGTGGGTCTCATGGCATTCAGGTCCCCCATTCCCCATCTCAAATTTGGTTTCCAACGCCTGACAAATACATCTTCTCTCCTAGGCCAAACTCTCCCCAGAGGGGACAACCTAGGTGGCATCTCCCTGTGACCTATTTTCCTCTAGGTCCCTCAGATCCTAGCCACCTGCTGGGCTGGAGGAGGGAAGGGAAAGAGTGGGTGGGAGGTGAACAGGTGAATGGGGAGTTGGGTGCCAGGTCAGAATTTCAGGGCAACACCCAAGTTGTCCCCTCCCTGTGATTCCCCACGGACGCGGGCTGCAGATCCCTGCCTGTATGAACAGGAGCAGGATGACCTGTGTCCCCGCCACAGAGACCCTTCGTCTCCTGCTATGAGTGAGTCTGAGTCACCAGGCTCTCAGCCAGCTCTCTCTCCTAGGGGAAGCGAGCCCCCGGGTGGGCCCGGCCAGACTGACGTCACAGCACAGGCCTCCTGGAGGAAGGTACTGAGAGATGGTTCCTCTTACCTGGAGACTGGACTGAGACAAGAAAGGTGCTGTGAGTGTGAAGGGAACCTGGGTTGCAGGATGGGGACGCTCTAGGGGGAGGGTGGTGAGCAGCCGGGTACCGTGGGTTTAGGCCACACATCTCAGAGGGCTTGATCTCCGGGTGGGGAGTTGCACCTAACTTGTATGAAAGTGTTTGAACTGTGAAGGAGCAGCAAGATTCACCTGGCTTCTGGGAACGGGACAGAGTAGAGCAGCAGCAACAAATTTAGCTTGGCAGCCATGGCAGTATTCAGACTTCCAGTCTGAACTTGAGACAGTGGATAGAACACAGACACAGGTGAGACTGTGAAGGTCTAATCCTGGCTGCCCATCAGAATCCCTGGGAGGATCAATAAAATCTGCTTCTTCCTGGTGGTCCTGAAATGCAGCCAGGCTCGAGAAGGCCTGGCCTTAATCCCAGCTGTATCCACCTCATTGCGACCCATAGGGTGGTCCCTGGGCCAGCAGAAATGCATTGTGAGCATCACCTGAAGTTGTTAGAAATGCAGGATCTGAGCCCCACCCAGACATGCAGCAGAACTTGTACTGAACAAAATCTCCAGGTGATTCTTACCCACACAAATGTTTGAGAATTCCTGTCCTAGAACTTCCTGATGCCTCTAGTTAAGGGGCAACTCATGATGCCCACCAGACACCCTCTTTAATAATGACCCAGGTGGCTCTGGGGTAAAAGAATCCTCCTGTCAATGCAAGAGTCACAGGAGATGTGGGTTCCATCCCTGGGTCGGGAAGATCCCCTGAAGAAGGAAATGGCAACCCACTCCGGTTTTATATCTTGCCTGGGGAAATCCCATGGACAGAGGAGCCTGGCCCGCTACAGTCCGTGGGGTCGCAAAAGAGCTGGACACAACTGAGCGTATATGCAAGCCTCATATACGAAATGCCTACTAATTCTACTAACTTTGCTAGAGAATTCTTCATGCTTTTTTTTTTTTAATTAAATTAGTTCCCTGACCAGGGATTGAACCTGCACCCCCTGCATTGGAAGCACAGAGTCTTAACTACTGGACCACCAGGGAAGGCCCAATAATGACCCTTATAGTGAAAGAAAACAATTGTTCTCTGGTTCAGGATCCAAGCCAGCCACACACTGCATTTAGGGGTCATGTCTCTTCGGTCTCCTTTAATTTGAACCAGTTCTCAGACTTTGTCTTTCATGATCTTGACATTTATGAAGAGCCTGGTCAGTTATTTTGCAGAATGTGAACCTACATTTGGGTGACTCTGATATTTTCTCAGGATTAGATTCAGGTTATGCATTTTTGGTAAGAATACTCAAAAGTGGTATTGTATCCATCTCAGTGGATCATATCAGGTGGTGTGGGACACCTATTTATTCTATTACTGGTGATGTTAACTTGAATTAGCTGGTCAAAATGGTGCCAGATTTCCCCCTGTAAACTACATGTATTTTCCCTGTATAAATTTTTAAAATATTTATCTTCTTTATTACTTATTTATTTGTCTGCTCCAGGTCTTATTTACAGCACACAAGATTCTTTAGTTGTGGCATGCATACTCCTAGTTGCAGCATGTGGATCTCGTTCCCTGACCAGGGATCAAACCCAGGCCCCCTGCATTGAGAGTGCAGAATTTTGGCCTTTGGAGCACAGGGAAGTCCCTTCCCTGTATAATTAATGAGTGTCTTCCAGGCTGATGCTCTGAAACTATACAAATACCCTTTCTCATCAGTCACCTATTAGACCCTGATGGTCCTTGCCTGCCAATGGTGATTTTCTAATTCTACCCTTCTACATTTGTTAGCTGGCACTTAACTCTGAAGAAGAGTTTTTCCCTCCTGTTTGTTTATTTAGATAATTGTAGACTCACAGACTGTTGTTTTATTTGGTGAGCTGTACTCTGTTACTGAGAGGATGAGATGGCTGGATGGCATCACTGACTCCATGGACATGAGTTTGAATAAACTCCGGGAGTTGGTGATGGACAGGGAGGCCTGGCGGGCTGCGATTCGTGGGGTGGCAAAGAGTCAGACACGACTGAGCGACAGAACTGAAACTGAACTCTGTTACTATCATTCTGATGCTCACATTGGTTTAAATTTGGCCTTGGGAAACTCTTCAGACTAGTTTTTGTCTTTCTGGGACAGGTCCCTACCATCATCTGAGCCCTTCTTTATTTTCTGTCACAAGATGTTTTAGGTTCATCTTGTACCTTCCCTGAACCAACCCTGAAACTGGTCATTTCTCCAAGAGCCCTGGTTCCTTTAGGTGGAGTCTGGTATTTAGAAACCAGGAGCTGGGTGTTGGGTACGCTTGTTACTACTAGGGTGTCAATACTCTTAGATCCTCTCAGTATCAGAACTAAGAAAAAAATAGTACATCTATGTATGCTTCTGTATGTATCTCTCAATATATATATTTAAAATTTGAGTTCATACTGAACCTCCAATTCCAACCCAGCACCATAGAGTTTATTCTAATATCCCTCCTTTCCATATTTGCAACTTCTTTCTCCAGTGAGAAACCTGACTCCAGGTTACTTATTTGCTCAATCCTAAGTACCCAGAGAGTAGTTTCAGAATTGCTAACCCATAAGCCTATGAAAAACAAAGCCAGAAGCAACCAGTTATTAATCACCTACTCAGTGCCAGGTGTGGGTGGTCCTTGGCAACAAATAAGAAAGATAAACAATCAAATCAGACTGCAGTCATCACAAGGCGGGTTAAGACTCCCAGGTGTGCTTAGGTGCCCGTCTATGGCCATTAGTTGACCTTAAGGACATAATGTGTCCATCAGGAGGGCAGTTGGAATCAGAGACCAAAGGCCACACGTCCTTCTCTTACGGCAATGCTGAGGGAGTGGCCGGCCTCAATGCCCCAGAGAGGTGACCTGGCCTACCCACCTGGTCCTCAGTCCCCGAGGAGACACTGAGGCAGCTGTCAGAGCTGATGCCACCACATGTTCCGGTCCCATCAGTCACTGGCCTGGCCAGAATCTACTGCTACCAAGCAACCCTGAGTAATATATGTGGCTTCCCTGGCTTGGTCGCAAGGAGGACAAACCTCGCTCAGGCCACTATGACCACCCACTCCACCTGGCTGTTGCTTCTCACTGGGGGCTCATAAATTGGTTCTTGAGTTCTGATTGCTCAGATTTTGTGGACCAGCCTTACCTAAGCCTGGATGGGAGTGAATTCTCCACCCGCTGCTTGTGGGACTTGCCTAGGGCCAGCCCTGCCCTGCCCTGTCTCTCTGAGCTCCAGTTAGAGCATCTTCCAGTCCTCTTCCCTGGTGGCTCAGAGGTTAAAGCGTCTGCCTGCAATGCTGGGGACCGGGTTCGATCCCTGGGTCAGGAAGATCCCCTGGAGGAGGAAATGGCAACCCACTCCAGTATTCTTGCCTGGAGAATCCCATGGATGGAGGAGCCTGGTGGGCTACAGTCCATGGGGTCGCAAAGAGTCGGACACGACTGAGCGACCTCACTTCACATCCAGCCCTGGGAAGGGTGTGAAGGAGCCCTGCCCTCCAGGGATTCACAGTCTGAAGAGGAGTAAGGCAGCCAGGCAAAGGAAGCCCAATGTGGCATCCCCTCCTCATGCCCATGTGCCCAGGGGCTCAGGGAGGGTCATGTGGTGGGGCTGGGGGTCAGGAAGGGCTCCAGAGGAGATCTTTAAGTTGAGTCTTAAAAGACAAGTGGTTCTTTCCCAAGACGATGCAGGGTAGAGAGAGAAACGTGAGGGGAGGGAGGGAGACAAGCTGGGCTGGTGCTGGCTAACGGGGTGACTTGGGTTGGGGACAAAGGGGCAGGGTCCTAAATGGCCTTTGAGGAAACTCCAGAAGGCAAGGAATAGCCAACGCTGGATTTCTTCAGCTCTGAGATGCACTCAATTCAAGAGTGCATTATAAATTTAGTATTTTTTGGAGAAAGAAAAACTAAACCTCGTAAACGTTAACATATGTACCAATGGTGTAGCCCAACTTTAAAAGTGGTAAAATGTGTTTGTGGAGGATGAGGTGGTGGTGGTGGCAGTGGGTCCTAAAGTAAACACTTGGTTTCATCTCAAGTACCAGCTCAGATCCACACCGCTGCCTGCCCGGAGGCACTGCGAAAGATTCTGGGACTGTGTACAGACACTGCCAGCAAGATGGCACAATTGATTGGTGATGTCTGTCCTGGGAGCAAGTGTGGAGAATAAGCATCTGCTTCCTCCATTGTGCGCAGTCAGGGGGTTCATTCTCAGGTAAGGGGAAGGCAGGGAAGTGACATGTTGACATCTGCATTTGTAACACATCTGAGCCTCTCCGCACACTCAGAGATGTGTGGGAAATGCCACCCCAATATTAAAGCTAATTATGTCTTACTCTGAGTCCCCATTTGACTAGGCTCTTAAGACAGTCACTGTCAGTCATTTTGGGGACATTTCCTGCTCTGGATTGGGGAAAAGTCCCAGAATCTTAGGCAGCACTGAAGCCTTGTGGGGAGAAGGGCTGCAAGTCATAGATGCCCGTGTCTCTGTCCACAGGTTCCTTTAGGCCACGTGGCCGTGCTGATGTCTGTGCCATGCACGCTTGTACAAGAGGCCCAGGTCTCGGGTCCCGCCATTAGGGACACCAGGCTAGCCACTCCCTCTGCTGTCTTGTCACTTCTTTGGGATGAGGCTGCTGCACAGTGTGTGGGTGTCTCTTCTCTCCAGGACTGACTGCTGTCCACCCCCTGTCCGGCCAGATCTGTCCTCATCTTTTCTCACTCACCTACAGGCCTCCCCCTACCTCCCTTTCAAGACACTCGAACATATTGTCATCCGTGGGTTTGGGCAGGTACAAAGGATGGGGAAGGGACGTATCTTCTGTCTTACAGGCGACATTGGCTTTTGGCCCAGGGACGTAAGAGAGCCCTAAAACCCTGGTTACTTGCTCTAGATGGAACAATCAACAACAAAAGCGCACATTCGTATTCTCCTGTCCCACTACCCACAGATGGAGCACAGGGAACAAGTCGGGGTGGAGGGAGGCTGTCTAGGATTTTTGTGGGATTTTTGTGCTGCTCAGGCATTGACTGACGAGGCTAAGCAGGCTTAGTGGGGAAAGGGGCTGATAACATGGAGGAAGAACCAGTAGGACTTGGGGAACCTCAGTGACAGGCTGTGAGAGGGGGGACAAGTCTACATAAGGCAGCAGTTTTGCCCTCAGGGCACAGTTGGCAACGTCTGGATGCAGTTTTGGTTGTTACAGCTCTGGGGGGTGGGGAGGTTGCTGATGGCATCCTCCAGTGCACATGACCCCCCCGCAACCCGACCCCCAGCACAGAATTCCCCAGTCCTGCGCATCAAGCAGCAGCGCATCAACAGTGCTGAGACGGAGAGACTGGCCTGAGGTGACCTATGGGTGCTGATGTGGACATTTCTTTCTAAGTGTCACAAAACCCCTACAGTGTAGGTTTGACCCCCCTTTAACAGATGGGGAAGTTGAAATTGGGAAAGGTTAATTTGCTGTACTGCTCTCACGGTAAATGATTGAACTGAGGTTGGCACTGAAGCCTGCCTACCTTTAGAATATTCAGTTCAGTGCACTGAAGCCTGCCTACCTTTAGAATATTCAGTTCAGTGCACTGAAGCCTGCCTACCTTTAGAATATTCAGTTCAGTGCGCTGAAGCCTGCCTACCTTTAGAATATTCAGTTCAGTGCACTGAAGCCTGCCTACCTTTAGAATATTCAGTTCAGTCCACTGGAGTGGTTTGGACAAACAGATTTGGCTAAAGTGAATTTAGGTTGTTTGCATCTATTATAAATAGAGCAAGACAAGACAAAGTGGGTGAAAATGAATTTGAATAGCTGAAATGTTCAACAAAGAGGTCTTCATTAACTAAACAGTGTGTAAGGTATTTGCAGAACTCACTAACCTGTTAACTGTGGTCAGAAACATTCATTGATTCTATCGCTTTATGAAAAAAATTCACAAAAATCATCAAACATGTAGAGGAGACATATTGGTGTTAAAATAAACTAGGAAGGAAAACCCTCCCTTAAACCTCACCAAAATTCCACAGTCTTTTTTTTCTGATTGTTGCTTATTATTGCTTGATGAGTTTTTCATTATTTAAATTCCTTTTTTCCCTTTCCTTTACAAAAGCAATACTGCTCATTTAGGAAAACCAGAAAATTAGGTCAGTCCAAAAATATATGAAGAAACTTTGCAAAGAGCCTTGTACTCACTCACTCTGCCTAGGTCAGACGTGGCATATTTTTCCAGACCTTTCTCTGTAGACTTTCATATGGATGTACTTCCCTTCATTCTTTCTCTTTCACTCTCTAACTCTTGGTTTTCTTTTTTAGCAAAAATAGGATTATGCAGTACTTTCTGTTTTGTAAACTCATACTTTATTTGGCCAATTCCCTATTTTTGGACATTCAGATTGTTTCCAACCTTTTGCTGTTACCAGCCTCACAATACAGCGATGAAAAGAGCATACTGCAACCACATGTGACACACACAAGCCTCCCAGCTACACTGTTAAGTGAAAAATATGCCAGACACAGACATGTATGGTGTGATTCCATTTACAAAATATTCTAAAACCAACAAGCAAAACTAAACTGCAGTGTGTACAGATGTCTACTCAGGAGGGAAATTATAAAGGCAAGAAAGGATATGATTACAGCAGAAGCAGGGTTGCCCTATCCCTTTGGGTAATGAGGGTTCTATGTTGGGAAAGGCATTTGGGGGCGCCTGAGGGCTGACAGTGTCCTGGTTCTTGACTGGGTCATGTCTGTATGGGTGTTTATAATAATTCACTAAGCAGTACATTTATGTTTTATGGACTTTTATCTATATGTGTGACATTTAATGATAAAATTTTTAAATGAACAGAATTAAAATATTAATAATTGGCTAAAATATTAACTAGATATTTAAAGCAGAGAGTAAAACTATTCTGAAACTTAAGCAACATACTTGAAAAGGCACAAAAGAATGCACTCCTATGCTACATCAAAATTCCAATTTTTGGAAAATAAGGTGGAATGTGTTTTTTAGACCAAATTGTCCCTCAGGCATAATTGTTTTCCTCTCGACTTCTTCTAAACCAAATTATTTTCTATCAAATTGCTTTTTTTTTTTGGCCAAGTCATCTGGATTATTTTAAAGCTCAGGCAATTTCCACGACTCTCATCACGCTGCCTTCATTGTGCTTTTATGGTGATAATGTCCTTAACATGTAGGAGAAACCTCACTCCATGTCTCACCATCTGTCTTTGGGGCACATGACTGTGGAGACTATTGTCTGCTTCGGCTATGAATTAGAAGTTGGTCTCTTACTCATTCACTCGCTCACCCATCCATCCCTCCATCCATCCATTCAAGCATCCATCCATCCAGTGTGCTGGGCACTGGCCTAGGTGCTAGGACAGAGCCACAGAGTCAAGTCTCTGCTTTTGCACAGCTGTATTTGAATACCAAACAGACCAAAAAAATGACTTGTCCTGTGATGATAAAGAGAAATGAATCAGGGTGGGTGGGTGGTGGATTGAACTGATGGGGGATATGCAGTTTTATGCCAGTGGCGTCAAGGAGTTCTCGTGGGTCAGCTGATGTTTGTGCAGAGACCTGAGTGAAGGAAGGTGGCCGGGCTAGCCTTCTAGGCAGAGGCCCAGCCCCCAGGCCAGGGCAGGTGAAACAGTATGAGTGAGGGGTAGGATGGTGGGATCTGAGCTCAGGGAGGGTTGTTGTTCAGTTGCTCAGTCGTGTCCAACTCTTTGTGACCCCATGAACTACAGCTTGCCAGGTTCCCCTGTCCTTCACCATCTCCTGGAGTTTGCTCAAACTCATGTCCATTGAGTCTGTGATGCCATCTAACCATCTCATCTCCTGTCATCCCCTTCTCCTCCTGCTCTCAATCTTTCCCAGCATCAGGGTCTTTTCGAATGAGTTGGCTCTTTGCATCAGGTGGCCAAAGAATTGGAGCTTCAGCTTCAGCATCAGTCCTTCCAATGAATATTCAGGGTTGATTTCCTTTAGGATTGACTGGTGCAATCTCCTTGCAGTCCAAGGGGCTCTCAAGAGTCTTCTCCAACACCACAGTTTGAAAACATCAGTTCTTCGGCGTTCAGCCTTCTTTATGGTCCAACCATAAAGATTCTGTCATATGCTCTCACATCCATATATGACTACTAGAAAAACCATAGCTTTGACTATACGGACTTTTGAAATCGGCAAAGAGGTGTCAGGGAGGGTGGCCGGGAGCAGGTCAGGTGGGGACTCAGATGAGATTCCGATGTGCTGCTGAGCCAGGTGGAGTTCGGCAAGGGGGTTTGCGCCATTAAGGAAGGCAGAGATCTGAAGTCTGTTTTGAAATGCTCATGGATGGGGGTGGGGAGAGCCTGGGGTGGGGTGAGGGGAGCAGAGGCAGGGAGGAAGTTTTGCTGGGCCCTGTGCTGTCTTGAGCCATTAGCCCCCATTCTGGGGGCCCCTAATTGCTCTGGTTTCCCCTATGGGCCTCTTTATGAGACCTGAGGGCTTTGCTCTGTGGTAGCCCCTTCACAGTGGAGGCTTGGCATCCAGCCCACCTGGCGACCGCCCCCTGTGACTGGTGTGTTCACGACGGAACACAGGAGCCTGTACTGTCTCTTCAAATGCATCTGTCCACGACGACGCCCCTCACAGGTCCACGACGCCCCTCACGGCAGCCTATCAAGAATGACTGGACCCTGATTCTGTCAGGCGATCTGCGTGCCAACTTGCTATCCAGGGGTCATCGCAGATGTGGAGAATGTGCCGGCCACACTCGACTCCAGGTTCCCGCAGTCGTATTGAATGGTCCAGGGCTGAAGACAGTGTTCTGTTTACACAGCCGGGCACCATCTTGCAGATTGGCCTGTGTCCACTAACCCATGGTCCACTTGGTGGGGCCACGAGTAATTTGTTAATAAAATGCTGACATTTGTGGGTGATTGACTTTTGAAAAATACGCACTAGCGTGGATTCCAGGCTAGTCCTATAAAAACACTATTCTCATTTGCTTTCAATCCAATGAACTTTCTTGAGTTGGGAAGAAAGAGTGGTGTTCCTTTCGCTTCTGATAGGTGACTCAGACCCAGGTCAACTCTGCGGCTGCCTACAGCCTCTGCGGAAAGCCCTGGAGGAGCCCAGTTTCTCTAGATGAGGTGGGGTTACCTTCCGCCCCGAGGCAGCTCTCTTTTATACTTTGGCAAATTCATTTCCACTACTTAAAGAAAAACACTTCACCTTCCCTGTCCTCATTGTTGACCCTCCTAACCTCACCCTGGCTTAGTCAACCTCACTTCCCCCTGCTTGCAAAAGAAAAGACCGGAAACTTTTTCATTATACACAGGCAGTGCTCCTATATGACCATCCTTTTTTGTTCTCTACAAGAGTAAATCTGAAATGACTTCCAAATTTACATATATTAAAGCAGAAGACTTTTTAAATAAAAATCAAGGTGACAGAAAAGACTAGGGGGAATTTAGAACACTAATTATAAATCACATGGTCTCACATAATTACTAAAGGTGAGGTATGCATTTAACTCCGAGCTTCCTGGCAGCCAAAGCAAGAAGAGAAAGATGATCAACTTCATGATTCACCGTTTCTCTGAGGAAACACACACCCTTTCTTCAGGGAAAGCACTGGGAAACTTGCACTGGGTTCGAATTTTTGCCCTGCCTTAAAGGATCTGAAGTGAAGTGAAGTGAAAGTTGATCAGTCGCATCCGACCCTTTGCGACCCCATGGACTATACAGTCCATGGAATTCTCTAGGCCAGAATACTGGAGTGGGTAGCCTTTCCCTTCTCCAGGGGATCTTCCCAACCCAGGGATTGCACCCAGGTCTCCCGTATTTACCATCTGAGCCACAAGGGAAACTCAAGAATTCTGGATTGGGTAGCCTATCCCTTCTCCAGCGGATCTTCCTGACCTAGGAATTGAACCGGGGTCTCCTGCATTGCAGGCAGATTCTTTACCAACTGAGCTATCAGGGAAGCTCTTAAAGGATCTAAGTGTGGTGAAGAGAGAGGCCCTGCCCTGATGACCTGTTTCCATTGGTGCCTTTTCTAGGCCCCGTGCAGTTACTGCCTGGTGCTGGTCTGCACTTGACCGGCAACTGCTTTTATTCAAGCTTTTAACTCCAAAATTGCAGAGAATGTCACCATGTCTGTAGTTGCTCAGAGTTCACACCTGAAGTGTGGCTTTTCCTTGACTGTCTGGCTAGCGCTCTAGCTATGATTGGTCTGAATTTGCTGTTGGAAAGATGCATGCAAAAGCTGGGACTTGAGGATCTAGCACTCTTTTGATGAGTTACTTGAAAACATCTCTCAGAGCCACCCCTGCACTGCCTGCTTTCTCTTTGAGGGTTGCCCTTACTGGGCTGGGGGATTCTGGGCTCGTTTTTTTTTTTTTTTTTTTTTAATATTTATTTACTTGGCTGCGCTGGGTCTTAGCTGTGATACACAGGACTCTATAGTTACAGCACACGAACTCTTAGTTGCAGTATGTGGAATCTATTTCCCTGACCAGGGCCTGAACCTGGGCCCCCTGCATTGGGAGCTGGGAGTGTAGCCACTGGACCGCCAGGGACGTCCCATGAGGGCTAGTTTTGCCCTTTGAGCAGCACCCCAGGTGAGGGACCACCTGAAAACTGGTGCCTCCCCTACAGTCAGTCACCTTCTGTCCCTGAGTCAGCCTTTCTCTGCTCCTCCTTTCAGTTTAACCACTTCCTGCCCACAATTTGTTGTCTAAACAGCACAGTCAGAGTGACATATTTGAACACTTCCCTACCCACTAATGTAATTTTACCTTCCAGGCTGATTTCTTTCGGAAAGTCAGAACTTTGTTTCCTGAAAATCTGTTACATGCCTGACACTCCTCCAGCTTCCATCCTTGCTAGTGAACTAACTGTCATTGCTCAGAGACACTAAGCTTCCTGACCACCAGGCCCTGGACTTTCCACACCGTGTCTCCCTTAATCCCCTCAACAGCCTCAAGAAGTTAAATACTATTATATGTTCACTATGCAGACCCAGGAAACTAGGGCCGGTCCCCCAGAGTGGAAAGGGTGGGATCCATCTGACCAGAGTGTGTGTGTTTGACCATCACCTGGGACCCTTCCGAGGCATCTGAGGGACATGGTGCTCCTCCGAGGACCTCCCCTCCCACTTGGCCATCCTGCTTGTCTTCGTGGATCAGAATTCGCTCTGGTGTTTCATGAAAACAAACTCTGCCTTCTGGGCGGTGGGAATACAACCAGGCAAGGCAGGAGTTGGTCAGACATTCTGTTTTTAACTGAACAAACTTCCCAGCAGATGGATGTTGGGTCTCCTATCCCCTGGCCCTCTGTGCGGGGCTGGGGACAGCCTCCAGGTGTCTTCTCTCCCAGGTCATGCTTTCTCTGAAGGCAGGCGGAGCCTTGACACAGAGCTCTCTGCTTTGACTGTCCTCATCCACCTCTGCCCCAGGTGTGGCCAAGAGCAATCTACAAAAGTACACCCCACCACCACCCCAAGGCTTCTCAGGGGCTGCTAGTGGTAAAGAATCTGCCTGCCACGCAGGAGACTTAAGAGATGGGGTTCAATCCCTGGGTCAGGAAGATCCCCTGGAGGAGGACATGGCAACCCACTTCAGTGTTCTTGCCTGGAGAATCCCATGGACAGAGGAGCCTGGTGGGCTACAGTCCATAGGGTCACACAGAGTCAGACATGACTAAAATGACTTAGCACCCATGCCAGGGCCACAGGGAGCCTCTTCAGCCCACCAGGTTCCCTGACCTTCAGCTCTTCCATGGTCTTGGGGCCACTCCCCTTGCTCCAGCGCTGGCTCTCGCCTCAGCTACCCACCAAGTCTAGAGCCTGTGTTCATAGAGATGCTGACTTTGCTCAGAAGGAGGGAGGTTGGCGGAAGCTCCAGCCAGCCAGAAACTACCCTCCCGTCCACCTGAAGGAGGGTCCCTCACACTCTTCCTGCATGTGGCTTCCTTTCCCTTTGGGCAGCCTGTCACCTCTAGTCAGCAGCCCCAACCACTTCGTCTGGGCTCCACACGGCCACTCTAGAAGTCTCACCTGGGACAGAGGGGGCAGAGAGCTGACTTTCCACCCAGTCAATGCTGAGCCCTGAACAGGACTTCCTGTGGGGCCCTTGAGCCCTGGAAGCTGACTCTTCCGAACAGAGGAGAAGGCCAAGAGGGCTATATGGCCAGGCCTGCTAAACCAGGGTCTCTGTGTAGGGAGCTTCAGTGTGCCCGTCCGCGTCTAGGTCACACGACACCTAAGAGGTGGGCAAAGTGGTGCTCGGTGATGATGGGGTGATGGGGACGCCAAAGCTAAGGCCAAGCAGATCTGTATGTGGTAATGCTGGTGGAATCAGTAGAGTGATGTCATGGGGTCTTCAACCCAAAAGACGTGGTAGAGAAAGAGCATCTTCAGCTCTTGGACAGAACGTCCTCCTTCAGGAGCTGCCTGGGTTGCTGCCATGGGCTCCGTGTTAGGGTCCAGAGAGGGTGGTTACTCCTCACTGCCAGCTCGGAGAGATCCAGGGGAGGGTGATGACCAAGCCATGACAATCCACAATTGTCTTGTGCTTTCCCTGTTTCTGCCCCACTAACTGGAGCTGAAGGTGCCTCCTCAGAAAGTAGGTAGCTGCATTCAAAGGCTTAAAACAGAAAAGGTGCCTATGCATGAGAAACTGATTAGAACTTGACACAATTGCAATTTGCAAAAATTGAGGCAAGGGAGAGCGGGGCTCTGGCCAGAGGTCACCAGCTCCATGGACTCAAGGCAAGACGCCTCAGCCCTCTCTCTGAGTCCTCACCTGTGAAGGGGGCATAATGATGGCACATCCCCAGGGCTGTGAGAGTTCCTGGCCAGGGTCGAGGGGCACAGAGCAGAGCACTCAGTGCTCAAGAAGCACTCAGCACGTGTGAGTTGACCATGGGCCCAAATAGCAGAAGGGGACTCTCTTCATCAGGCTACTATGAACAAACAAAGTCAGGAAACCTTGAAAATAAGATTTGTCATCTTGTGGGCGAGGTTCTCTTTATGTGTGAGAGCTGTCTTGGTTATCTGTGGTTTAAAGCTTCCTCTCTCGGCCACAGTAAACAGGGGTCCTGATGCGAGGCAGAATGTAGCTTTCGTCCATGGTGCTGGCGATTTAGTTTTGGTGGATTCAGTTTGGAGCCTTCCACAGAGATGGGTCCCAGACTCACACGTCCTAGGAAGGCCTACCATATAGCTCTGCTTTTTGGGGAGAAAACAAAAGAGGTAGGCCTTAGCTTTTCTCAAGTAGAAATACCAGAAGGATCCTTTTTCATAACACCCTCAAGTCATCATAGTTCACTTTTGGGGCAAAATAAAAACCTTTCAAAAATTTTAGGTGGTTTTAGAATAAGAAGCCACTGGCCAAGAAGAAGAAAGACACCTTTTTCCTTAACAAGTGCTCTGCTGAGGGAACAATGGCAGGTCAGGACGACGTACTCAGCTCAGCAGACTTGCCTGGCCAAGGACTTGAACACGAAGCCTGCTGCTCTAGAAAGGAACTCTGAGAGGGCAGGGGGTTTGTGTATTTTGTTCATTGGTATGTCTTCAGCTCTAAGATAGAGTCTGGCTTAGCCCAGGCACTCAATCCCTGTTTGTCAAATGAATGAATAGAAAGGGACTTCCCTGGTGGTCCAGGGGCCAAAACTCTGTGCTCTCAATGCAGGGGGCAGTTCAATTTCTGGTCGGGGAACTAGATCCCGCATGCCATAATGAAGACTGAAGACCCGAGTGCCACAACTAAGACCTGGCACAGCCAAATAAGTGAATAAAAAATAATAAATATTTCAGAACAACAGCAACAACAAGGGGAGTCTGAGTGACTGTTACAGCCAGAGGAGTCTGAAGGAGAGATGATTAGGATTTAACATGTGTCTTTGGTAGGATCGTGGATCAAGAAAAACAAATGAAGTCCAAATAAATATTTAAAAAGTGAATGAATAAATGTGAATTAACCAAAGGGTTTAATATGTGAAAAAACAAATTTCCCAAACTGGGTGTGTTTTCTCCTCTCAGTGACTTGTCTTTCCTGGTGTGGTGTCCCCCTTTGCACCCCATCACTCACCACAGGCTCCCAGCCACACCCCAGCCCCAGGAGCTCTCCCTTCTCCACCATCTGCCTGGTTGTACTGACTCTTCTCTTTGCCTGCAAGGGAACACTCTTTCTCCAGGGCCCACTTGCATGTCACCACTTCTATGATTTCTCATAGCCAGTCCCTGTATGACTTTATCCCACCACCGACTGTATTGCATTGAGTGGTGAGTACTTTGCCCTCTTCCACACCAGACCACAGGCTGCCAGAAAGACAGCGTAGTCTGGTTTGCTGTGTGGTCCCGCAGACAGCCTGCATGATCAGATGTAGCACAGTGGAGCAGAGCCAAGAGCGAGTGCCTGAGCAGGAGAACAGGAGGAAAGCAGCGGGGAAGGGCCTCAATCGGAGCCACACGATCAAAGCTCCCATTACAGAATCCAAGTCCTGAGAACTTTTGGCCAGCAAATTTTCCATGATTATTAAAAGGAAAGAGAAACCTGATGAACTCAGTTCTCTAAGTAAAAAACCAAGAAAGGTTAAACTGGGTACAAAACATTAGGAAGACGAAAACTTCTTTAATAATGAAATAATTTATTATTTGTTAACGGTTGAACAATACAGAAGTTTACATATACACAGCAAAGATTCTCTAAAACATGGAGTAGTTCTCAAAATGCATGTACTAACTGTAGTAAAAAGCACCATTCTCTATGTCTTGACACAGGATTTACATTGGCATCATATTTACATCAAGAAATAAACATCTGGAAACAGAAATTCACACTCTTGTCTGCTGCTCCCTGTTTAGGCTGTGTTTACTGTTAGGGTGATGGCCCCCAACATTGATGGTTGACAGCAACATTCCTAGAGCACCAATTCTAAGGACAGGGGTCAAGGCAAGCTTGGTTCTCTGGTGAAAGCTAAAATGAAGAAAGCCCTCTCAATCCTCCACACCCTCCAGACAGAATATAAAATCAAAATTTAAAATCTGGGTAAATCTTAGAAACAAGTGCTTTACTAATCCTTATTTTATGATTTTGAGAGAAGACAAAGATACTCAATTTCTTCAGCCATTCAATAGCTGATGATAACAGTCCCAGGCAATTATTTCTTCTTTCAGAAGATAGGGTAAGAAAATCATCCATGTAGTAAATTAATGAAAAAATCATGATAAATCACATATCATACCCCCCTGCCCCCATCCCCCAATATTTCCAAAAACAAAACATCCCACAGTCTACAGAGATCTGATCATGTAGAATGAGAAAAAACACCTCATCTAAAAGGGTCTTTGGGTCATCTTCTCCCAGGAAGGATTTTTAACATCAGGAGTAGCCAGCTACTGAAACCTACCGCATCCAAGAGTTAGACATACAAAAATAAAAAGACTGACATGCAGGAAATTGCTTTGCAGCCTTTGTCTTTCTGGTGTTCAACACACAGGGCAGGTAAAAGAGGAAGACAAAGACACTTGGGGAAACAAAGAAGAAAGAAAGGAGTGAGATTTGGGGGACTAAATGGATTATAAAGCACAATGAAAGTGGTATCCTAGCCAATTCAGTATGATATAAAAACCTAAGTTATGTGTCTGTATATACTTTTCAAAAGTAAGTTTTCTCTTTAAAGGATGGGGGAGAGGAAAAAGGAAGTCCACAAGCATTATTAAGTCCCAAGATATTGCTTGGCAGTTATTCTGAACATCACAATCCTACCCAGTTTATACTTTTTTCCCCCACACCCCAAGATTTGCTTTTGGCCACTTCAGGGACAGAGAAGAGACCCATAGGAAACCCAGGGAAGGACCCTTTGTTTCTTTTGGAAAAAAGTAGAGGTTAAAGGAGAATGCCCATCTTTAAAAAAAAAAAAAATCCTCAAACCACTTAAGTGGCCAAGTGTAGGGTCAGGGCCTTCTTAGAGCTCAATTCTGAATCAACACTGAAATTATTTTAGCTTTGGGTTGACAGGAAGAAAAATCTAGGTCCTGCTCTAAAAGGTGACGTTCTTTGAATCACTAGCATAAGATATGTGACTAGAGAAATGAGCCGCGGTTACTATCAGCACCTTGAATTCCAGATCTCTGCTTAGCAAAAGAAACCAAAAACACCCTGGGTGCGTGCCCGCCATTCTAAGCCAACAGGCAGGGAAAGTTAGGTCTTCTGGGTGTTAGCAGAAGCACACATAGAAATTTTCTCACTGCATGAAATTAAACTGCACTACATACTCTTTATTTTCCCACTTGCATTGCAATGGTATCAGTAAGAGTGTAGATTTCTTCTTAGTTTCTTAAAACCAGTTTTCACATAAAAATATGCATGTGCCTATATTTACACACATCTATTATTTACGTACAACAGTCAAAGTCTTAAAGGCTGGGGTTTATATCTTTGCCCATCCCCTCCCCCCAATAACCCTAATAGAAAGGTTTTTCATTTTGCTTAAAAAATTAAAAAAAAAAAAATAGAAAAACCAGAACCAAAAAGACTGTCTAGCTCTTAACAGTCATGCTGGTGGATAAGTGAATGGCAGGGCAGATTGGCGAATCAGGGCGGCTGATCAGCCACATGGGGAAGAGGATTAGCTGCCTTGGGCTGAGTTTGCTGGTCCTGAAGCTTACAGTTTTGGTTAGAGAGAGGCTTGTCTGGCACGCCGATTTGGTCTGCCTCGAGCTTTGAAAGTTGTGTCTAACCCTGGTGTCAGTTTATCACAAGTGAATAAAAAATATAGAGATCTATCAAGTTCCACATTTATATGCCATCAAATTGAAAAGGACCAGACAAACAGTGCAAAGGTCAAATAATTACTATTTTATATTGGGACAGTACATTTCATATTTCAACCAAAAGACAAAAATGCAGTTTAACTCAAAAGGCACAATTAAAACACAGAAAATAACGGCATCTCTCAGATGCCTTATTTCTAAATTAAACAAACAAAATACATGAGTTTTGTTCCCTTCCCTCCCTCAACACAAGCCCACAAGCTTTTCCCAAAGTCTTGAGTTTTCGATGCCATACAGCATCCAGCATCATGGACTTGTGAGGCGCTTGAAGGTAGCAATTAAAATGCTTTCGAGGTCTAGTGAATGGCATTCAAAAGGGACCTCAAAGTGCAGTTATATCTTTTTTCAAACATGTTACAGGCTGAGCTGGCTCTTTGAACACTATCACTCTGCTTAAATTCAGGAAGCAGGCTTTAAAAATGCAAAAGGCATACAAGTTGTATTTCAGTGCAAATCTTCAGCTGGTAATTGGAAAAGATTCCAACAATTAAAAAACAGAAAAAAGAAAGAAAAATCTTTTGTATCACCTGCCCCTCCCCCCACCCAAAGCTGAAATGAAGAGAAAAACAGAACAAAAATAGAAGAATTAGAGATGACTTTGGAATCATTTAGGAATCTACTAGTTCCAATTAAAATTTTTTGAATACATTAAGAATTCATTTAAAAAGCAAAAATAAACACAAAGGTAATGTTTCAGACTGCTCTTCACGTCTAGAATGAGCTTCCGTGTGGAGTGCGTTTGAACTTTTAGTTGTGGGCAAGGAGGGGGCGCGGAGGAGGTGCGAGGCTGTGGTGGGGAGACCGCAGGCCAGCTGGGGGCACAGGCGGCCCCCACTACCAGTTCAGCCAGCGAGCCCTTAGGTTGCAGTGCGGCTGTAGATTTTAGGAATGTTCTCATCACGTTGTGACACACACTCTTGTTTCAGCGTCACAGTTATTACAAATGGTTCAAATTCAATGAAAAAGGTTCGCCAGAGGTTGAAAACATCGAGACCTCGAAAATATGAATGCAAAAATATTAAGGGGAAATGAGCCAATTTTGTAGATACCTACATACAAAGTTTCTAGAACATCTATAAAAGCACAAAGTTGTAAGAATTTATTTTCCATTACATTAGTTTATATAAAATGAATAAATAGTATTTATAGATTTAATGTGTCTTATGTACATATACATGTGCTCTGTTTTAGCTTAAATAAAAATGCTACAAAGTGGGAGACCACTTAAGGGAGAAATCATAACCAGAAAGAAAAATCAGCCTTTTAAACTATCAACCCAAAAGCCTCCATAAAGAAGTTCCCGGGTGCGTCCAAAAACAGTGAGGAGAGAGATTCTAGTAACACTGTACCATCCCCTCCTGTTCACCTGCAACAGAGAGTAGAAATGTGGACTTTTCCCCTTTCACTGATGATGGACACTAGCTCAGCTAGTGCCAAAGCTCAGTTATTGCTGAAAGTTACATAGGAAAATAGTTAAGGATTGGACCAAATGTCACTTATTCGGGAAAAAAAAAAGAGGCATAATCAGTTTGTATTAAGTGGGAAATGGAGATCTCATTTATCTCTGAGGTAGGAAAAAAAAATGTTCCAGAGACAAGTAGAAAAACCAACTTGGAGGGGAAACGTGCCTTCGGAGAGCAGGACACAGCACGGACCCAGGGACAGCGCACAAAAATAGATTGTACCATTGTTTTCGTGAGAACAAATAACGTTGGAACTTTTATAAGCAAGGTGTCCATCTGAAGGTGAGAAATACTGCTCCTGTCTGCACGTGGGTTGGGGCATTCACTCGGGGTGTGTGTACGTGTGTGTGTGTGTGTGTGTGTGTGTGTGTGAAGGGCATGTTTTCTGGAGGTATTCCTGACTCGTCACGGGTGGTGAGGGCCAGGGATAAGTGCTCTTAAATGCCACTTTCAAAGCTTACTTTGGAGTTCTGAGATCAGGATCTCAACTTGAGAAGTTTGTTTCCTTCAGTTTCCTAAGCACAAGACACATTCGGACGTTTCTGCTAGGCATGTCACACAGGAAGTCAGAAAACGTTAAGGAAGGTCTAGAAGACCACACAGGACAGTAAATAAGAGGGGGAAACTGCCGAGACGTCAGAGGTGCTTATTCGGCCTCAGAGTTCTTGGATGCTTCGAACTGATTGGAATGTACGGTCTCTCAGAGAGACTTGTGGAGAGAAAGAGAGAAGCTAGAGGATGCAATCAGAAATCCACGATCCTGGTCGGCGTCCCCCAACTTCTTGCGGGGCTAAGCAGCATTCAGCCACCCCAGACTGAGCAACACGGAGTCGAGGTGCCCCTGGGTGTCCTGGCTGCACTGACTGGCTCAGCGGCCAACTCAACCCCTTTCGAGATGGGGATCGGGGACTTAAAAAAAGGAAAAAGGAAAAAGAAAAAAACAGAAACCCACAATCCTAATCACTTCCTTGACAACTTTTAAACGCAGCTGCTCTTGGTGACGTGATACACGGAAGCCGACGTGCGAGGGGATTGTGGGCAGGTCCCATACGCTACCTAAATCGGAGCCGACAGGGAGGACCATCCGGGCGGCAGCCGAAGCGACCACGCTCTCCTAGAGACCAAGACACGTCGTCTTGTGACTGTCCTGGAGCTTTATTCTCTTGACGCTGGAGCTGGAGTAGCCCTCGTCACTGCCCAGGCTTTGCATGCTTCCCCGCTCGTCCGAGTCGCTCACGCTGCTGCAGCTCCAGTCCAGGTCGCCCGTGAGATAGTCTGTGCTCTCGACGTCCACGTCGATCTCTTCTGTGGGGACGAGACAGACCGCGGTGAGGGCCCGCTCTGGGAAAGACAAGCTCGGCTGCGGGGCCTGACCGCCGAGGGACCGGGAGGCCGGCTCCTGCAGGTCACACCCCTTGACTTCTCTAAGTCAGGGGGCCTCTTGGTCCCCGCTCTGCCCGGGTGGGAGGGGGGGCGGGGGCGGGGGGGACGCTCACCCCTGTCCGAGTCAGAGCGCTCGGAGGAGACAGTGGAGCCGGTGCTGTCCATCCGTATCCTCTCGATGCCCAGCTTCTCCAGCTGCCTCTTCAGGTGCCGCTGCTCTCGCTGCAGCTGGTCGATTTGGTGAATGGCTTTTCTGTCACAGTCTTCAAGTTTCTGCGGGTCGAAGGGGCAAGTTGTTGAAGGGCGTGGGCAGATTTCACAATCGGTGATGGCCCCGCACCTCCCTGCCTAGAGGTGAAATGTGCCAGTTTCCCACAGAAGCCGTCTGTCATGTCCCTTGTTGAGCTTCTCGCGGGGACAGGAAGCTGACTGGCTGCTGACCCCCCGTCTTCATCTGACTTGATCAGCGTCAGCGGCACGGTGGAACCTGCACCGTTGTGTGGATTCCGGGGTGAGCTGACACTCTGGCATTCGGCCCCCCTCAGCCACGAGAGTGAAAAGACTGGCGGGAACCCCCAACTGGTCTCCCCTGTCTGTGGTGACGCCTCCCCCAACACCTACTCTCTGAGCAACTGTGTGTGACAGAAGCTTCAGAAACATACCTTTCCCTGCAAAGGTACGTTTATTCAAGTACGCATCCCAATTGCACTCGTGATTTTTTTGTGTCATGCCAAATCTCAATTAACTTTTGTCTGTTGGCAGGAATGATATTCCCTTTTGAAGTTCTCATTCCAAACTGTCCAAATAAGAGCTTAGAAAACACATTTTCATAGATCACTTTGTTTTCACAAATCTGTTCTCTAGTTTCTCAGATAATTCTTCAGATAATTATGAAGACTTGTGTAATTGCGGTTGTTTTGCTCTAAACAGAGGTTCTTGCCCCACTGCTGCAGAACTGCCATGTATGCAGGCTACTAGCTATAATTCAAGTGACATGTGTCCACTTGTGACTATGACTATAAAAACACGCTAAACGGTGATTTTGGCTCAGGAGTTACCCTTTGCTTTTCAAGACACATACTGTGTGCTGACTTTGTTTCAGATCCTCTGGGAGGTGCTGGGAATACAAGGTGAATACAAAGATCTGGTCCCATCCTTGTCTGTATCCTAACATAGTGGATGCAGACAAGTGAACAGTCACACAAACCATGGTCAGATGTCAACTGTGATGAGTCCTAAAGAGAGAGATCCAGCAGTGAGGACCATCTCTTAACAGGAAGAAGGCGACTCAGTCATGGAAGGTGTCCCTGCACCATGATACCTGTGCTGAGGTCTGAAGGATGACAAGAAGTTAACTAGGTGAAGAAGGGAGGGGAAGAGTGCACCAAGCAGAGGGAATAGCATGTGCAAAGGCCCTGCAGTAAGATAGCCTGACAAGGGCAAGGGACTGAGAAGGGCTGGGGGTGGGCGGGGGGGAGCGGAGAGGAGAGTGTCTGGCATGAGCTGCTGCTGCACAGGCAAGGGAGTGGGGAGGGGGCAGGTAAGGCAGGCCTGGTGACGCAGTATGTCCTGAGCAGCCGTGGAACACTTTTACATGTGGTGACATGTTGATTTGAACTTTGGCAGGACTGACCTTGGGAAGCAGGGAGATTAGTTTGGAAGAGCCCTCTGAGGAGTCTGCTGCAGTTCATGATGGTGTTTATGGAAACAGAGCAGGCTGTGGGATATGTGAGTCTTGAAGGCATGTGGCTAAGGAGCAAGATGATATCAGGATCAAGGGTGACCCTGAATTTCTGGCTTGTACATCACATGGACAGCTGGATGGACAATTTAACTTCTGGTTCTTGGGGGTGAGAATTACTCAGTTGGGTGCTGGACATGTCTGTGATTCGTCCAAGAGGTAGGTTGGAAGAGTTCAGCGGAGGGAACTGTCCTGGAGACAGTCTCTCATAACAACAAACAAACTCTAAGTGGGCAGTCAAGACAAAAAGGCACCTCAGGATGCACTTACCTTTATGTGCAATTTGGCTTTTGTTAATAAACTCAACGTAGTGTGTCGATTTGATTCTGGACCAAGTGGCACCAGCCCCTTCAACTTTTCCAGGCACAAGCGAAGGTGGGCCCGTCTACAAAAACAAGATCACAGAAGCACTTGAGACTTTCATAGCTGACCAGAAGGCACCCAGGAGAACAAGCTCTAACAGAGTATGAAGTTGCCCAGGCCCACTGACGGCAAATGCCACCAGGGACTTCTGGCCAAGTGAACATCTTTTGAAATTAGGCAACTCTGATAAAAACCAAGGAGATGCAAAATCCATGGTTTTCTAAAGTTAAGTCTGTAACACACATCAAGGGTAAACACTGATATCTATACACTATACATGTCAGCGAGAGAATCCTTTGAACCCATACCTCTCTTTCCCCTTTCAGGACCACTAAATCATGACAACTTTATCTTGCTGTATATAATATTTATCCTTGTGAATGACAAATGTGTATGGTTATTCGTTACAATTTTATTAATAACAGCAAAGATTGAAACAGCCCAACCCATCATCAATAGGGACTGGTCAAGTGAATTAGGGTGCACCCAGACAGTAGAGTAGTATGCAGCTATGAAAGACAATGAAAATATGCTCTATGCATTACGAGGAAAGAGCACTCAGATATGCTGTTAAGAAAAGAAAAGCAAGATACCAAACTATGCCTATAACATGCTAGCTTTGAGTACAAATGGAAGAAAAATAATTATCTATATTCATATCTTCTTGTGTGACATAAAGAAAGTCTGAAATGATACATAAGAAACTAGTAACAGCAACTGGGCAGAGAAGCATCAGGGCTAGTCGGACAGGGACAAAGAAAGAGAGGGAATTTTTACTGAATAATTTGTTACAGGTTTTCGTTTTTCAGCCATTCAAAAAGTTAAATGCATTTTTTCCAAAAATAAGGAAAAAGCCTATCAGTGGTATTGCTACACCAACAAGCATGCTGAGAGCTGGCAAGGACCACCTGTATGTCTTGGAGCAGGACAGAATGGGAGGAAGGCTGCCTGAGGCAGAAGCTGCAGACACTCACTGGAGAGACAGCATTTACTACAGACCAGAAGCACAGGAGTCTCTAGAATTTTGGAAATGAATACTTCACTGAAACCCTGGTTTAGGCTTTAACCTGGAACCTAGCAGATTCCGTGAATGTAAGAAACAGCTGAGGTTCAGGGTTCTTGCTTCAGTGAACCTCCACCTCCTCAAAGCCTTCACAGGACATTCCAGTCCACAGGGCTTCCTCCTTTCCTCCTTTTACTTTTCATACTATTCATTGGGAAATTCACTGTTCTGCCTGAATTTTTTTGGTATTTGCGATTTAACCATTCATTGCTAACTCCTTAGAAAGTCAGGATTACAACTTAACTATTGTTGGCTTCCCTTGATGCCTTCCCCTCTCATATATATGCTTAATACATGTTTGCTGCATGGATGGTGTCTTCTGTTCCACTGGACTAAGTTTCTCGGGGTTTGAATGGTTCTGAGCCCCCGCCTCATCTGCTTCTGAGACTCCTTCCTCATCTAGCTCTCGAGGTTGCCCTAAGCTCTCCAAGGACCCCTAAGCCCTGGTGTCCATTCCTGAGCTAGGAAGATGTAGTGGTATAAATTCTGTACTATTTTATAAGACTTCTGCTTGCTCTGAAAACCTGCCCATGTGGAATGGCCACAAACAAAGACTCACATTAGAAGTTTGCTCCTTCAACTACTACATGAGGAGAAACACAAACACAGGACCTGTGTATAAAATGTACTTGTTCACCTCTTCATGAAAGAGCCATGAAAACAGATCCTACTATTAGAAACACTATGAAAAACTATGATTAGTCATATATAGCTATCTAACTTATTCCCACTACAAAGTTTACACATTTTTTTAAAAGTTCAAAAATTAAAATTAGACATTTTTTTCAGCCTGCTCACTGCAAACACTGCATGATTCAGAACAGTGTCATATTAGTCCTTCTATGATGTGGGTTTATCTATAGATATGAGTATGTAAATTCTTAAGGAAGTTTGTTTTCTGATAAAAATAATAAAAGTCATCTTTCCATGCAGTGTCATTTCTAGTTATCCAGGGAGTCGGGCCCAGAAAGGACAATTTCACTCCCTAAGTGTGGGTGGCCGAAGAACACTCCCAGTTGTGAAACTTGAAATCAGCCATTTGACTGATTCAAGCTTAGAGTAATACATGTTCGTTCAGTATTTGCTGACCTAGTTTTATGAAAATAGGACCGCAGTGCTTGCTGGATTTTTGTAGAGATCCAAAGCCAGCTGCTGTCTCTGGAGTGCCTGCCTCGGCCTGCTACAGCGCCTCACTGCTCCAGCCTCACGGCTGCCCTGCCCACGTGCCGCACACACATCCGCAGGCTGCTGCCTGCACCCACCTCAGGGGAGGGATGAGGTGTGTGAGGAAGCTTCAGTTCCATCATAGAGCAGTGAAATTCAATTCTTGAGCCAGATGCAGAAAAGCAAACAGACCCCCCTGTAGCAGCTTCCACCGAGGGTCCTCGACTCCAAGACATACCCCTACCCCCAAGCTGGGACCCGTCAGCCAGCCATGAGCACCCATGGAGCGCCTAGATCTAAAACAAGTAGAACAAGCTCCTGTCTCAGCTCTCTGTCCTCAGTCCTGACCCCTCCCCTGCCCAGGGCTCTGGCCTTCGAGAAGGAGCCTACTGTCCCACCGTGAACCTGGCCTAATCCCCTCTTCCAGGAATTAGCAGGTTTGGCTACATCTCCTCAACAGGAAGCCACTCGACACCTCCATCTGACCCTTACTTGGGTCCCCTCTCATCACATATTCAGACAGACCTCTTCCTGTTGTCAAGAGCTGCCTCCCAGCTCCCCACCCCCGCCCCGCCGCCAGCAGAAAAGAGTAGTCAAATCCTGGCCCCCTCCTGCCCCAACTGCCTCCTCTTTGCGCTGATCCAACTGCTTTGTAAGTGATGGACTTTGACAAACCTCACCTGCTGACTCTTCAGAAATATTGTTCTTGTTATTGTGAATAGGTTGATACACCTTTGGTCTACAGTAGCACAGAGAAACTAGTCTTTGATCTGGATACTCAGAGTCAAGTGTGGCCTATAACTAGTGATAATTAAACTAGATGCAAACTACAGCTTCTCTTTGCTATGCTTTTTTTTTTTTAGTATCTCAAATTTTATTTTTGTTTTTAATTATTTTTATATTCTGAATGTGTCAGTCACTATACAACCAAATATTAGCGTAATGATTAAGGGTAAAGGTTTGGGACTCTGGCCATGCCACTTATTTCCTGTGTGACCGTGGGCAGATTACTTAACTCCACGCAGCGTCCGTTTCCTTGGCAGTGGAGGAGGATGACAATGCGTCCCCGCAAGGCCTGTCGTGAGTGTTAACTGAGACGGCGTATGCGAGCCCAGACCAGGGTCTGACGGGAAGTGCTCTGTGTATGGTAGCAGTTATTCTCTCAATCCTAGCTTCCTTTGAGGAAGGATAATTGCTGGGAGCAAACACAGATAATTATAACCCTATCATATTCCTTTCAAAATCAACAGGGAACTCAGAGTGTCTCACTAGGTAAACAGAGGCTGTCTGGTTAAAATCCAGTTCACTCAACTCTTCCTTAAGGAAAACGGACATCTTTTGTCATTAAAAGATTTAGTGGAAAATCTAATCCATTTTCTATGGAGATACAGATCGTGCTTATGCCAAAGGTACTATTTTTTTTTTTTTTTAACATTTAAAAAATTAGCAGGGACTTTACAAAACAACCCATGCCAAAGGAAAGACTCGCTTGGGGCCACCCCCATTATGCGGAGGCAGGGCTGGAAGGGATTCCGAGGTGTGGCGGGATCCATCTAAAGCACATGAAGACTCCTGCCTATATCTCTAGTGCAAAGGCCAAAGGCAAGTAAAAATCGGAGCAAAAATGTACTGACCTTGGAAATGCAAGTACATTTCTGGATGTGTTATCTATACCCAGAAAACCTAAAATATTTCATGTACGATAGCAAGAAGAAAGGAAAGCACGTAAGTACAGACTTAAAATAGTCTGGGAAGGCTCTCTGGGAAGAAAACTATAAAACTTTGCTGAGAGACATAAGAAAATCTGAATAAATGGAAAAAATAGCACATCCCTAGATATGAACCCTCAAAGTAAAAATATCAATGTTACCCAACTTTTTCTACAAATTTAACATAATTCCAAGAGAAAAAAATCCCCACAGCATTCTTTTTAATGCTGGGAAATTAAACTTCATCTAGAAAGAATAAAGAGACTGCCAAAATTCTTAGAAAAGAAGAATGAAGAGGACTGTGCTATACTGATCATTAAGTTGTATTACAAAGTATCAATAATTAAAAACAGAATATATTAATATAGGAAAAGGTGGACAAATCAAAGGAAGAGAAGAAAAAATTCCCAGAATCAGACTTAGGAATAAATGTAAATTGAGCATATAATGGAGCTAACACTGCAAATCCTTGGAAAAGAACAGATTACTCCGAAAATAGCAGGGGAGTGGGGAAATAAATATCAAAAGACATTCTAAATATATTAAACATTTAAATATAAAGTATATTTGGATATGACTTTTTTCTGTTGTTAGTTTTCCTGAACTCATGTCAGCCACGAATTATGGAAAATTAAACCTGCAAGTGAACGAGGTCATCAGTGAAGTGGGCTCTGGTCTTTTGGGGGCACTTCCTGCCACTCAAGCTTGGCACTGACAGAACGCACGTGGGTTCACCAGTGTGCTCTCAGACAATTCCGAATGCTGCCCTTTTTATTTCTGCTTCCAGACTCAAGCTTCTTTGATTCTATCCACACCTTCCTTGCTCAGGTGAGCAGATTTGTAAATTGATGGAAAGATGCAACAAAAAAAAGGTCTCCAGGTAGAGAAGATGCCGTTTGCAGACAGTGCTCCTGAATTTACTCTGTTATCCCTGTATACAAGTTCTTCCTGACTTGTATGTAGCCAAGACCAGGAGGAATGGTACGAAAGCAGGTGTGCAGTTGTGTGTGTGAGTGTACTGAGAGAAAGGCATGTTATCAGACATTACTCTTCTTTATGGAGGATGTAACTGAACTCTCTCTGCCAGATTTTCATAGTGAAATGTATGACACAAAAACGTATCAGGCTGGGGCAGAGCGAACAGGATGGTAGCCAGTGAAGAGGACAGATAAGTAATGAGGTTCACAGATGGAAATCCTGAAACATACACTTGGCTGTTTCATTCACTTATTAACCTCTAGCATCTCTCAAAGGATTACTATGCACTGCCACCTTCCTAGGTGCTGGTGATAGAATGCTAAGTGAGACAAAGTCACTGCCTTCGAGGTACTTAAAGTTTAGCTGAAGTTTACATCAAACATGTAAACAAATTATTGCAGAATCACTTATCTCGGCTACCTTCAGGCTGTGACAAATAACAGCTCCCACTGAAAGTTCTAGAACGGACCCTCCTTTGCCCTCTACCAAACATTATTTTTCCTTTTCCCTTATCCACATCTTGTTTGACTTAACTTCTCCATAAGGGTTTTCAGAGCTTTCACAGCTTATTAGAAGCTTGTTTCCCTTTCCAAATAGATAACATTCATTTATTCTTTCACTTGCATGCTGTAGACCTCCTGTGTATCTATTTGTTGTTTCTTCCATTACCAACTAACAGAAGTGACTGTCTTCCATTTCGTGTTAATCCACTCGAGTCTACAAATAATAAAGCACATGCAGATGCTGTCCTAAGAGTAGAATCTGATCTCTTTGGTAATTCACATGCCTTCTCTTTGAGGAAAGCTGTGCTTAGTGAACATGATCCACTGGACCTCACCGAGTATTAGTTTTCATTAAAACTGGGCCTAAGACTATTAGAAGGGAGAAAATAAGTTACATAAACCATGCCTATTTCCTCTCCTACTTTTGTGTGGATACAGATTCAGCCAATTAAACAGTAAATCCTATAGGACAACTGTAGGGTGAAGTGAAGTGAAGTCGCTCAGTCATGTCCGACTCTTTGCGACCCCATGGACTGTAGCCTACAAGGCTCCTCTGTCCGTGGAATTTTCCAGGCAAGAGTACTGGAGTGGGTTGCCATTTCCTTCTCCAGGGGATCTTCCCGAGCCAGGGAAGGTTGAATAACTGGAGGATGAATAAAGGTAATTTCCAATATGGGTATGTATGAGCTGCATAGTGATTTTAAAATAGAATATTTAGTATAGTCTAAGAAGAAATAACTCTTATGGTGTCAAAATTTACTCCCCTAAAAGTGACTACAGGTCATGGAGATCATAACCTTCTCCAGATTTTGAGTTGAGACCAAAGCCTTACTGGATTACAAAAAAATCCAGGGGAAGAATACAAGTCACTCTCTGAGGGAAAAAAGTATTCTCCTTTTTCTAAAATGGTCCCTTTATAAATACTGCCAAATGCATCTTTATTACTGACTTAAGTGGAATCTTGGAAGGTTTTGAAGATCTTTCATAACTGTGATAGTAAGCTTTGTAAAATACACAAATATAGCCATACATCCTCACTGTATGGGAACATGACACTAAGTGAGCAATACGTAAACAGTAATTCAGGCTGACTACATTTTAATAAAGTCAATTCTCTATTAAAGTATTAAATACATAATCATCTATTTAATATTTCCCTTATAGAGCCAAATTTTTAAAAAACACAAAATATAGATTATAGTTAATACCTGTTAGCTCTATCTCACCCTTCAACTATTACTGTCTAGGACAAAAAGTCAGGGAGTATCTCCAGTGTTCTGGTAGGGAATTAGAAATTGGCTGAATAACTAGCTTGTTTCTTCTACAAGTTCTTCCAAGAGGTACAGTCCTGAAAATGGATTCTAGTAGCACAAATCAGGGTGCACCTCCACACCATCACCAGAGAGATCTGTACACTAATACCTATACCTTTCCTTTGTAATGACCAGGCTGTGTCTTCAGCCCCCTGTGGCAACAAAACAATGTGGATTTGTTACAACATTCTAGTGAAATGTGAATATGGTCAAGGGCGTTCAAAAGCGGAAGAGTGGTGCAATGCCCATCACAACTCAGGCCCCGCCCCTTCCGAGGGGGTGCGGCCATTTGAAAAGCACGACTCCAGGGAGCTGCGGCCATTAGCACATCTTTCCAAGAGAGGCCTGACGGGAACGGCTGCTCAAGTCAGACCAGGTGCTATGAAATACTGTTTGACCAGATGAAAACAGCAGCTTAGGTCAGGCTGCCGAGTCTTTCTCACAGAGCACACACAGAAATCTTTTGTCATGGGGTCAGAAGACTCTGGCAGAGGTAAGCTCTCTAGACCAGCTGCTTAATTCCAGAAAGGCCTGCATGTGTGTACCATTCCAGAAAAAATGGGTGTCTACAATTAAAGGAGATGCTAGAGCCTTCTTTTGAAAAGGAGCCCATTCAAGCACCTGACTTCTGACCCACAGGCTGCAGCGTATTTGCATTCACTCAGCCTCCATTTTGCTGAGCAGCGTATTGAAGGGCATTCAAACCAGAGGAATTACCAGCTAAGGAAAAGAGCACAATTATCATCAATAAAGGGCATAAAAAAAGACTAAAAGGTTTCCCACATCCCAACAATAATTAATTAGTAGTAGTAACAGTGGGAAACAAGTAGCAATTTTAAACATATACACATAAATCCAGGAATACCTTTTACAAGGCATGTGTAAGATTTACCCGGAAACACAACAAAACTTGGCTTAGAGACATAAAAGAGATCTGAGTAAATGAACATACATATCAAATCCTGGATGGAAAACTCTAATATGTAAACATGTACTTTTAAAGGTTAATTTATACTGAAATTATTTAGTTTGAAATTTGAAAATCCCCAAAGAATTTGGGGTATGGAGAATTGAAAGACTAACTATAAAATTCATTAAGAAAAATAAACTGGTAAAATAAAAAAAGAGGAGGAGGGAAGAATAGGGATTTGCTTTACCAGATCCTAAACTGCATGAAACCACAATGATTAAAACTGTACACTGGTGCAGGAAGAGCAGACAGATCAGTGGAACAGAAGAACAAGTCTAGAACCAAACTTAGCCATAAACAAGAATTTAGTATACAAAGAGGCAACAACTTTAAATAGTGTGAGAACATCGATTCTGTAAAGGCAAATGACAAACAGGACAACTGTATGATACCTGAAGGGACAACACCGTTTTGTTTTTTGTTTTTTTTAGCCACATGGCATGTGGATCTTACTTTCCCAACCAGGGGTTGAACCCACGCCCCTGCATTGGGAACACCAAGTCTTAACCTCTAGACTGCCAGCAAAGTCCACCAAGGGGCAATTTCTTTCATATACACCCTATATATTTTAGAATCTTTTCAAAATAAAGAAAAAAATGCTCAGTAGAGAATTGGGCAAAGGTTATTTAACAGGCTTCCCTGGAAGCTCAGACAGTAAAGAATCTGCCTATAATGCAGGAGACCTGGGTTGGATTCCTGGGCTGCAAAGATCCCCTGGAGAAGGGAATGACAACCCACTCCAGTACTCTTGCCTGGAGAATCCCATGGACAGAGGAACTTGGTGGGCTATAGTCCAGGGTGTTGCAAAAAGCTGGACACAACTGAGCAACTAACACTTATTTAACAGGCAATTCACACACACACATACAAACTGTCAAAGATAATGAAAACTGTTAAACTGTCTTAGTAATACAAGAATGCAAGTTAAAACAAGTTGTGTGTTTGCTTTTTATCTATCTAATTTATAAAAGGCTTAAGCTAAAATATAAACTTGTGAAAGTAGAAGGAAAATATGGCCTATAATCTGCCTGGTGGGCAATCCAGCAGTCAACATCAAAAACCACAACCATTTGGATACCATTCATTTCACAACCATGAACTTACCCTAAGGAAATAATTATGATGTTGGACAGAGATTTATCTATAAGATAATTTAAGGAAGCATCAATTATATTAGCAAAATACTGGGAAGAACCTAAAATAGGAGACTGGTTATATGAGTTATGGCACACCATATAATGTAATATTGATTTTTAAAAAGTATGCACAAAAGTCTAGTGGATAGAGAACTTAACAGGAATGTTGACAGTTGTTATTGCTGCAAGGTCTGTTACTGGTGATTTTTATTTTCTTTGTGCTTTTCTGAACTTTCCAACTTACTACACTAAACTATTTTAAATGTTTCTTTCCAAAAAGCCACTGAAAGATACATTTCAAAGTTTCACTGATCTCCTTGGGCTTCTAGAATTATGGATGATTTAATTTTTAGTATATGATTTTCTATATTTCTCAAGGCTTCCCCAGTGGCTCAGGAGTAAAGAATCTGCCTGCAATGCAGAGGACGCAGGAGATGCATGTTCGATCCCTGGGTGGGGAAGATCCCTTGGATCTGTCCAGTATTCTTGCCAGGAAAAACTCATGGACAGAGGAGCCTGGTGGGCTATGGTCCATGTGGTTACAAAGAGTAGGTCACGACTGAAGCGACAGAGCACACAATATACTATATTTCTCAAAATTTTCTATGAGATCAGTTTTTAAAAGCGAAAGAAAGACCACACACTCACCATGGGTGTTTCCTTAGGAGGCTAGACTCACAAAATCAGTTAAAAAGCAGAGAAGCACATGCCAAGTGACAGATGTATCTACAGTGACACTAGCTGAGCCCTCCGCCCTGGGGGCTTGGGTTCTGTTGGGCTCTGGATCCCAGCACCAGGTACCCAGCATCTACGGTGCTCCACGAATGCCTAGTCTATCGAACAAAAATCAGCGCTACCGCCTCTGCCACTACCACCTCCATCTCCACCATTCTAGAAATCTTTTAATTGTCCCACCACTGCCAAGATTATCAAAGGGGCAGTTTGAATATAATGTCCTCATAGTGGAGTCCTGATGCACACCAACTATTCAGAATCTCTAGAAAGCCACAGAAAAGGTTTTGGTGTGAAAAAACTTAACACAAATCTAATTAACTCAGCAATGTTAAAGGGGAAAAAAAAATCCAATTATTAGAATTCTTTTCCTCAATTGCTTTTTTTTTGAGAGCCATGTCAATCTTTTTTTTTTTTTTTTTAATGTGATGTTAAGGAAAAAAATGGCCTAAGTGTGTCAGCATTTTGCAAGTTGGTCTTCTTTTGTAGGATTCAGCTACGAAAACCAAGGAGACTGCAGCTGTTCAATTGACCATCAAACCTTAAAATCATAAGCATCTACTCTTTACAAGAGAAGAACCCAACAACTTTAACTCCCTCCCACCTCCCCGACCAGCAATTGCAGCAACCAGCACTTGGTTAAATTAACTAAATGTGAGTCTTTACTTCCCTCTCTTCTGCTCACATGCTTTAGACTAGAGGAAAAATGATCAAGACCATAGAAGACGAAATTCCAAAAAAGGAAGGACAATAAGGAAACTAGATCACTAGCCCTTCAATAAGCAAATGTTGACTGGTCACAATCTGAATTATAAGCAACCGGCCCTGTGATGACTTCAAGTCCAGTTTTCTAGAACCTTTACCTCCATTGCTTCCTGTGCAGACTGTATGTTTCTCATTAGACAAACTACACTTCTTTAAGATGGAGACCATGCTGATTTCATACCCCAGGATGAACTTACTTAGTACCCCAGTACTGAGCACAAGCTCTTAAGACATGGCAGGCAGAAAATAAACATTCTTGAACTGCTAAAATAAATGATAAAATTGACATCCTCTGGTATTCCTGCACAGGTGAAGCACAAAGCTGAGTACACCTAAGAGCCCTTACCTGAAGGGATGACATTTTAATAATACAAATAAATGCCTATGAGGAGGAGGAGAACTAGGAGGCTTTTCAGCAGAAACAGTCCCAGTTAACCAGTTCCCCTAAAAAGCATGGAGATGTAAGAATCTAAAGATGAGAAAGAGAAGCCACATCAGACTACCTTTCCGCCTTCAGAAGAGATACTCTGGAGTTTCCAGTTCATCACACACACACACACACACACACACACACACACACACACACACATAATGCTAAATGTTTGGCCTGTTCCAAGATTATCCTCCCTTGTCAGGTATGGTATTCCCTTTCACTGATGAAACATGCCATTCAGAACCTGACTATCAGAGTCAGACTCTCTTCAAAGAGGGTTTGCATGAAATAACCACGTGTTTAGAGAACCATCATCACGCATCATCCTGTTCATGCAGAGCACCGAGAAAGCACTCAGTCTGGATGGGCAGCCTGTACTTCAAACTGATGGGAGTTCAGAGACCAGAATGAGGCTTGTTCAGTGGTCTGCAGCCCTGGCTGAACATGAGAATCACCTGGGGTGCTTTTAAAAAAATACTAGTGTAGGATCTCAACCCAAATCAATTAAATCAGAATTGCTAGGGGTGAGGTCTGAGCATTGGTGTGTGTTTTGTTTTTTTTTTTACCTGAAGTTCCACAAAGAATTAACTTTTTTCAGCATGATAAAAGCAAGTGGTTATGTTTTGTATTACTAGAGGTAGAAGAAAATGTGCTTTTAAAAACACTCCACAGAGAGTTTATTATACAAGATTGGTAAAATGCTGATAATTGTGGAAGCTGTGTGATGGATACATAGAAGTGGATTACATATTCACTCTACTTTTGTATATTTGAAAAATTCTATAATAAAAAGTTACTCTATAAAATGAGCAGAAATAAAAATGTGTTCTCTTACCCCAAAGAGTATTTGACTGTGTGTGCATGCTAAGTTGCTTCAGTTGTGTCTGACTCTTTTTGACCCCATGGACTGTAGCCTGCCCGGCTCCTCTGTCCATGGGATTCTCCAGGCAAGAATATTGGAGTGGGGAGCCATGCCCTCCCAACTCACATGAGTGTATGTGTATACTATATTTAATGGAAAATAATTTTTTAAAAAACATTAAAATAAAAGCTTCGCAAGTGATTCTAACGTGCAACCAGAGTTGAGAGTGACTAGGCCACATTATTTGAAAAATAAGGAGTCAAATCAGCAGCAGAAGGGAAGTCAGGTGAGATGTGGTAAGATGGAGCCAAGGGAGGGTGGCCCGCCTTGTCTGAGTGCCTCACTATCTCCAATTTCTGCTTTGCATATATTTACCTAAAATTTGAGCATCTTTATTCACAAGTGAACTTCTGTATGTGTATGTATATATATATCTATGTGTGTACATGATTTAAGACAGCACTACCAATTATATTCAGTAGCATGTAATTTTTGAAAAACACTATTTGCGGAAATATTACCTCTGACTTAAAACACTTTGGCCTTAGAATAGTCACATGGAAAGCCCTGCTGGGGAACAGCAGGCTGCAGGGGTGAGGGTTGGGGGTGTCATCTTGGGAACTGGTGAGCCGTCTATCTAAGGGCTGTACAGGCAGTGCTGATTAGAGGGTCCTGAGTGAATTTTAATATCAGGAGCTCATTGTGAGAAGTCAAGAGCAGCAACCAAGTGTCAGTGAAAAAATACATCAAAGCTCCCCCCATCCCACCCCCGGAACCCCCAACTCACCTATTCTTCTCCATTTCATTGTGAGTCGATCTGAAAGAGGGACCAATAAGAGAAACATTATTCTTGTTTTAAAGGACTGCTCCAATGCCAACACAATTATTTTAACTTCTTTCTCTCTCAAGCTGGAGGGAGAGAAGACAGAGGAAGGGCTCTACTAAAGAAATTAGTCCCTCTGGGGAAATAGATAAATGTAAATATCTCAAACAGCGTTCAAGGAGAAGGGAGAAACTGAGAGGCATGCATTCCCTAGTGGAAAAGTAATCCATTTTAAGAAAGGAAATAAAAGGGTTCTATTTATACAAAGGGAAAACAGCTGCAAAATGTGATGCGAATTTGGGTTATATAATACCACAAGGCTTTCTTTAGGCTGAGCGTGGAACACCAGAAATTTGGCATCCCCACCCAACTCTGCAGTTCTCTAGGTGTACTGTACACCAAAATTGTATGCTAAGTTGTCTGACTATAGGACACAGTTTTAAAAGGATAAATATAACCTTTCTTCCCTCAATCTTTCTACTCCTTGAAGTTATTTTATGGCATGCAACCTCCCCAAAGATGCTATTGTTGAAGAGCTACCAAATGTTTTTAGGAAGGGGATTCCAAAACTCAATTCAATGTAAAGATGACAGGCTGGTTAAGGCAGCCCTTTGGGTGGAATCTGAGGTCCAGCTTTGCCACTGACTGATACTGTGGAAGAAATAAAAACGCTTACCATCCTGTCCTTTACTCTTTTGTAAAATGGAAATAAAAATAATTGCCAATTATCTACAGAACACATGTGGATCAGTGAGGTAGCAACTGTAAAAGTGATGAGAGAGGCTTGGATGAAAGCACAGGTGTGTGTGAAATCAGACTATTAGTGTGTTTATAGCTGACCTTGGATATAAGGTCTGGCCTATGGATTTATGGACAGGTTTTCACAGATGTCACAAGAAGTCAGTCAGTGTGGCTATCTCAGTGTCCATCTCACATAACTCATCCCAACTAGTGAAAAAAAAACTTGAGGAACCTTCCAGCATTATAAATGAACTGAATCTTGACCTTAGTTTTGGAAATTCTCTAGAATCTAATCAGTTCAGGAGAGATGACGCCCTGGCTCAGGTCAAGAATTCTGTGGGGCAATAATTGGAACTTTACTGGGCATTGGAAATAAATTCTCACAGTAATCACGGAGAAACCATACTTTTGTGAATGCTCAATCACGCATTCACATCAAGGGGCAACACCATCACGTTCATTCACACCAGAGACTGGTTGTGGGATCTGGGGCATTCTTGAAATGGGAAATTTCTAATCCAGCACTAAACTTCTTTTCCACAAGGCTTCTGGGATATCAATTTTCATTCACAAGGAAAAACAAACAAGACAATAATGACAGTATTTTAAATTTTAGAATATTTGTTTCCTAGATAAGGGATATATGAACCTTAAAACTGGTTAACTTGAAAGCTTTAAATTGATTCGCTTGGTTACCCTTCAGTGTTCTTCAGTTATGTTTTTTTGATGTATACTTCACTTCCTGCAATGGCCAGCAGGATATCACAGTTAAAAAGAGTCTGGCCTGCAACTGCAAACCTTTGGCTTCATAGCACATGGCATTCTGGTTTTAACAGAGAATAATAAGTTCAAAGTCTGACAGATTTTTTAGATGGATGAAAATATATGATGACAGGTGGTCAAAATTTCCCTGTTTAACTGCAGACAAGGACCATTCTGAGGAGGTGGAGAAGAGAAGGGTGGATATTTGAAAAGAACATGGTGTCTGATTACAGAAAAATCAGAGCACCACAAGTTACCCTTATCCCATCTGGATTCTTTGAAGGTACATATAAAAAAATTCAGAATTCCCAAGATTATCTTTTTTACAAATTCCATAAGCAGCACAACTCCTTCCAAACTTTGAACAGTTTTGGAAACTATGGATCTTATTCGATTACTTAAGAGTGTTGAACACATAGTGATTTTTACAAGGGGACTTATACCTAACAGCTAGGACATTACTGAAGTACATTTGGTTTAGTGAAACTAAATTTGTCTTTAATAAAAGGGAGGCCATTCAAAAAAGGCCGTCCAGAGACTCCCTGTCAACTCTGTTGATGGGAAAACATTTATATTTTTAATTTAAGAATCATAAGAATATATAGACACCTTGTATCAAAATCATTTTCCATGTGATTACTGAAAAGATTGGATAATTCTGGACTCATTGATAAAGGTCAAATGTCATCACTTAAAAATATATTTTAACAAAAATGTAACTAAGCCAAACCAGTCCCTGGGTTAAAAAAGACTCACCCTGTCAAGTCAGCTATATGACCACTGTCTCATAAAAGAACTGGGTGAGAGGGCTGAGCTTCCTCTTTCACATGAGTGCCAATGCCTGCTTCACCAATGTAACAAAACACACTTTTAAAAACTCTGGATTTCAAGTCTAATTGTTTAAGTAACTAATTTAAAAAATCAGTAGGAACGAAAAAAAGATTCCATCTTCCTGTAGTTCTCCAGATGATTCGAGAACAATCAATATTCACAATTTCACTTGTTTTTGTTTTTTAAACAAGCAATTAGAGAAATTTAAGATCTGCATTTTCAGTTTCCAAGAAATTTGCTATGCAGCTAAATCTTATTTTTTTAAAATTGTTGTCCAAGGAAGAGTAACCCCCAGATGATACAAGCAAAGAGCCCAGCACTTCAACCTGAATTAACAAGAATACACTGTTACCAATGGTTACCTAAACCAGAAGTAATCTATAGCTCTTAAATCAGTTCAAAATTCTGACCATACATGGCCTTGGATATAAGTCTGATTCAAATCAAGGGGTCAAACTGCATTCTCTGGGGAGATGTCTCATTGCTCAGGTAAGGGTCATTCCAAACAGGTCATGAAGGAAGTGATTACATTTAAAGAAAACAACCTGCTGTTGCTTCATCTGTTTTGCTTGGTGCAATCTCCAGGTTTAATCATGGTCTCGCAGAGATCCCTGCACCACTTAAATTACTGCATGAATTGATCATTAGTTAAGAACATGAAAAACTGTGAGAGCCTCCTGTTTTTAACCATGGAAAGCAAACCAAATCCATTGACAGAAATAATAGAGCTTTCCCCCAATCCAGAGTTGCAATCATTTTCCCAGGAATAAAGCTGGATACTAAAGAAAAGAGAAAGAATCTATTTCTTGAATTGAAATTCTCAACTATCATTATTTTTCTTTCCTAATCACTTTTTAGAGAATGGAATGGCAATCTACTCCAGTATTCTTGCCTGGAGAATCCCATGAACTGAGGATCTGGTGGGCTACAGTCCATAGGGTCGCACAGAGTCGAACACAACTGAAGCAACGTAGCATGGCATAGCATGGCAATCACCTTTTGGGGCCAAGCTACTTCTCATCGACAACATCCCCTTCTTCTCCTCACCACTGAACACCCTTCAACAACTTTTCTGTGAAACTTAGGAAAAAACAAAGTACTAAGGATAAGCCTTGACTATTAATGTGAACAATTCCTCTCAAATCATGAGTGGACAAGAGTAAAAGTAACAAATGAACTACACTTTTCCATAAAAATAAAGCCAAAGCCTTCACTGTCTTGTCAAAAAGTTATTAAAAAAATACTGTAACAAAAAGCAACACAGATATTGCTTTATACCACTGCACACTACAAGTCAGCATTAACCTTCTTCTTAAAGGCCGTCAGTACTCATGCATAGATCTACTTGCTACCACCTTCAGATAATGCCAAAGGTGGGAGGGAAAGGAAAAACCACCAGGAAACTAATGAACAGGTTCATCCTTCCCATGCCTTCCTATTCAAGAGCTTGGCACATATGTGCTGCTCACTCATATCCTGTGGTTCTTCCAATGCTACGGACAATGGGGTGAACCAAGGACAGAAGAGGAAGGAAGAACAAGGGTGTTAAAGGTTTAGGTGGGAAACTTCTGGCTTTTAGTAGTCTGTATAATGTCATAGATGCTAACCAAATACAGTTATTTGCAGAGAGTATTCATGAGAATGGGAGATGGACAAGGATTCTAAATCAGTAAGGAAAATGTCAATGATTTTCAATTACTGGAATAAAAGGTATAATTCAATGAGTCTAATAAAAACAGATTTCCCAGCTAATGTATATATTAAGGTCAAAGAGGGGAAAAAGTGGGTGCAACAGCATTAATGGAGTACTCATTTATATCAGGAAGTACATTCAGGGTTTTATTATGTGATTTCATTGACCATTAACCAAATACTTTCCAGTGAGACTTAACAAATTTCAAGAACTACAAGATTAACATAAAAAACTTGTAGCATATGAATATTTTAATATTATATCAATCTATTCCTCCATCACCAACAAGCAGGTTTGAACCTCAATCATTCCTCTTTGCCATTATAAATCGAGTGACAGATTAACAGACATATCACTGTATTTAATTTACATGTCAAATATGAAATCCTACCGCCTATGCCAAATCAATACTTTAACATATTTATAAAATCTTCACTATGTAAAGTAAAAAGTGGGTAATGTCCAGGATTTTCAGCTATAGAAAACTTGCCCTGAATCTGCAACTTCTGAAGACAAAATACTGTCACTGAGGCTAATGTCACTTGAAGTTTCCACAGATTTTTTGTTCCAAAAGAGATGAAAAGCAAAATTAAGTTCTGGAAAATAAAAGTTCATAAAGAAATAGAAAACACTTCCATTGCTCTTTTCAGTCCCCTCAACTCAAACAGAAGGGTTTCTTCCAATGCCTTAGGACTACGTATACATTACTGAATCACGACTGCCACTTCATTTACGGGGTTAAAACCCGGTATCATCTGCGGCATAACCTAAAAGAGAAAGGGAAATATTTACCAAATTACCTGCTACTGCTGTTATTCTTCTTGGATTTGCTCCTCCGTTTTAAGGCATCTCTGTCCTTGTTATTGTATGGTAACATGGAGGCATAACCATGTTCAGCTTCTAGAAAACCGGAGGATCCAGTTAATAAATGAACCCAGAACAGTCAACACTCTCTCCCCTTCACAATATTTCCTTTTAAAAATGGATTTATTTTTCATTAAAAGAAGACTGTGGAAATAATTAAAAGGAGCACGGTGGAATTCTTAGAACAATGATTGTTTTTTTAATTGAGTGAATACCCTCAGTTCGGAGCAGGTGTAAGGAGCATTCCAGCTGCTCATTGTTGAGAAAGACACAGCAAGTCTCATGGAGCCTGGGTTTCCCATTGGCAACGTCCAGCAGGTTGGTGTATATTAAGTGGGACCGGCCTCAGACGAAGGTGCGGGGCCAGACACTGGGAGCCAGAGCCGAGGACGGAGGATGCGGGGCAAGGGAGGCGCTGCTCCGCCGACTGGGAGACCCGACGCCAGGCCCACTTGGGGGCGGACCGGGAAGAGCGGGGTGAGGTAAACCAAGCGCTTGGCTGAAGGGGCCCCGGGCACCCCACTCGCGACGGGATGCGGAGGGGGAAGCGCTCAGGATCCCGGGAGCAGCGGTCCCTTTCCACTCCCATTCATTGACTTTGGGGCAGCGACGGCCTCCCTTCGGACCGCGCGTGGGGAAAGCTGGAGGGGTTGGGAGCGCTCGCGGGTCGCGCTCTCAGCTCCTCCAACCACCCCCGGAGCGGCTGGGCGCCTGGATCCGCTGCCAGGCCCCTCAGAGCTCCCGGCACTAGCTCAGGCCGGACCCCTCCCGTCCCCGTGCACCTCTCTCCCGTCGTTCCAGGTAGTCGGCCGCCTCCAGCAGCATCTGGATGTTCATCCGAACCGCCGCCGCCATTCTGCACAGGGGGCCGGAGCCACGGGACCAACCCCCACTGGACACAGGCTCGCCGCCGCCGCCGGACACCCGCGCCCCGCTGTGGACCCCGCAGAGCAGGGCTGAGAGAGCCTCTCTGGCGACCACGCTCGCCGGAAGGGGGAGGGGACCGGCGAGCTGGGCACCACCGACACCGTGACAGAACCTACAGAAGAGCAGCAGCCGCCACCGCCGCGGAGTGTTTATCCCCGACTCACCGTTCCCCCGCCCCCAGGCCCTTCTCTTGACAGGCCCACTTCGGCTGCATTCCTCATTGGGCGCCCTAAAGAATTCCCCGCCCCTGGACCTGTCCGATTGGGGGAAGGCACTACGGCCCCATCCCTCAGAGTCCGCTCCTCTCCCTGGTTGGTCACGCTTGACAAGGCCCGGGCTCCACCTCCTCTTTCCAATTGGTGACAGGATTCTCAACTCCGCCTCGTGCTCCTTCCCTGTTTTCCATTGGTTCTATATGGACAACCGGGCCCCCTTTTGCTTTGTTAGTATTGGCCAAGAGCTACAGAAAGCAAGCCACTTTGCCTGTCTCCCATTGGTGGAACCTTCCGACACCGCCCAGCTACGATGACGTCATCTGTGCCCTGGCTAGCGATCCCTGAATGGCTGGTGGTTAGACGCCGGGCTATTCCTACCCGAATCTGGCATTGGATCGCAGGGCTGACCCGGGCACCAGCAGCGCTGATTCACCGACCCCGCCTCGGACCTGTTGCCGGAACCTGTCTCCGGGTAAAAGTTCCGGGGATCTGCTGGACGTCACTAGAGTGGAAGCTGGCACCGCGCTTTACCTGGGCGCTCTGCCCTGCTCGGGTTCGGGGCCAGATCCCCGGGCCTGCTAGCTGCGGCCCGGAGGTTCCAGGCTTTCCGCGACCGAAGGCCCCGCCGACAGCCCGGTAGGGCGGTGGGCCTGGGGCTCCGGCTAGCGCCACGTGGCTGTAGCACTCGGCGGGGGAGACTGTCTCGTGTTCAGTGCTCGCCACCCAGCGTTTTTCTCTCTCTCCCCAGAAAGCACTGGAATCGTGAGGCTGTACACCCCGCCCTAAGCGCTGGCCAATTACTCCCTCATGCGAGTGTATTTTAACAGCTCACAAACTTCCTGTACCTGCAGACTGACGCCGAATTCTGAGATTTGTTTGACATCTCTTTCAGAGTCTTTCCTTCCCTTTTAATTCTAGAGGAAAACATTCAAAAAGAATACTTCCTATTCAAGACGGCTGTAAATGATGTTTTTGTGTGTGTGGTACCACTATAAATGTACGTAGAACAGAACTAAAATTTTTAAGAATTGTTCCTTAAGCTATCTGAGACCCAAGTTAACGCTGTTAATATACTGAGAGCTCCATTTTAAAAAACTGAAATAAAACTCTTGGTAAATTGAGACTCCTGAATATAGAAATGAGTAAAGCATGAACATATTTAACAAAGCTTTTAAGAAGTTTATTGTTGCCAATATGTGAAAACAATAGCTTGTCAGGTAATTTACCTATATTATTGCTAATCCTCAATATAACCCCATTAGATAGGTTAATTATCTACATTTTGCACATAAGGAAACTGATGCCCAGAGAAGCTAAATGACTTTCTTAGACATCCATTCAGCCAGAAATGGAAACTGAACCTAGATCTGTTTCACCCAAAGCCCATACTATAGGTGATAGTTTTTCTAAAAAACAGGAATTAAGAACTGGATCTCCATGAGTCACAAACACTGACAAACACGGGGGAAAGAAAGAAAAACATGTAATTATTATGGTAAGTTTTAAATATGTCTTTTCTAATGGTTGATAAATCCATTAAACTCAAAAGAAGAAGAATAAATAGAGTAACCCAGTCCTGACATATAGAACACATATTTTCTGGTTTTAATGGTTAATTGGATCTAAAAGCTGATTCTTTACAGCAATTAATAAATACACTGAAGATAAAAGTTTTCAAAAAAGCACAAAGAGCTAGAATTGGGGATATAAGTTTATAAAAATTATAAAGATATAATTTTTAACTGCACATTGTTTGTAAAACAAATCTGAAAATAGTAATGAATATAGTTTTTACTGATAGTAAAAACACTGATTTCATTCTTCATTTTGGATTCTGTATACTTCTATATTTTCTCTTTGATTTTATTATGAACATTTAGCATCTCTTTATTCTTTCTCTTACCCTCAGCTCTTTTTTTTAAAAAACCCAGTCTTATTTCAAAATCATGATCCTTCCCCTGGAATTAGCCTGATTGAAAATCACACTTATAAAATTAAAAAAGGAAAAATGGTTGAAATCTGAGTCAGATATAGCAAAGGAACCATTTAAACACCGACAAGTTTTGCTTAAATTCCAAACAAAAATAAATTACATAATATATAAAATCAGAGAATTAAGACTAAGGAATGGACCTCTTTCTGTTCCCTGGCAGCGGAGGAAGAAATCAGTAAGCCAGTAACACCAACTAGGAAATTAGTTAGTATCATGAAGAACTCCAAATGGTGTCTGATGCCACCTACTGGACATCAAGCAGGAAGTATAAAACAAAGGGTTTTTTCTTGTTTTTCTAGCAATTATTTTATACAAATATATTACAATGACCAGTTAGATAATCTGAAAGTATAGATTTTGAAGAACTGAAATCCTAAAATGAAGAAGTGATTACCCCCAGCATCTAGCACTTCAAAGGCATTACACAAGCACTAACAGATGGAGAGGCAAAACCCTCAGAATAAGAACTTGCAATTCCAGAATGTTTTAACCTAAATTTTATGACCAGAATTTTAAGTAAAAAGCTATATGAAATAGGATAAACATAGGCTGACAACAGTTTACATCCTTGAGCAGGTATTAAGCTAAACTGGCAGAACTGGAAACTAAAAATATATTGAAAATGGGAAGCACAAAAGATTGTATTTGTCAAATAATCTTTACTGTATTTTTTTAAAAAGCCCTAGTTTCCTTCCTCTGAGGGGTTTATACTCTAGGTGGGCAAGGGACAGTATGTAAATACCAGTGCTGAATGGCAGGTTTATTAAATGCAGTGGAACTTCTGACAGACAGGTGCATTTCAGTTGAGTACCTCAGAGTGCAGAGAAGACAACTGTTGGTATTCTAATCCTTTAACTGTCTAAAAAGTTCCAGAACTGCTGAATGCTGAATTCATTATAATGTTAATGACATTAAAATGAATTTTGTTTTCTAAGTTTCTGAGGAACTGATTTTATTCTTCGAAGTCTAAAAATCAGGACTGTGATTTACTGTCTTAGTATTAATCCCTTTCTTTGTGGCTACCTGGGACACTCTAACATAATGATATACAGTATCACAAAATTAAAATTTAAAAACCTTTAAAAACACTGATCTGCAAAAGTTAATTACTCCACAAATATTTGATACTTTTAAAAACAGAGCAATGGCTAAACGGGTACACACATTACACAGAACACTAAGTTTAAAAAAAAAAAAAGACGAGTATATATATATATATATAGGCAAGGAAACATCTCCAAGGCAGTGCTGAGTAAATACCTGAGTTATAAGATGATCCCTGTAGCATATTATCTGTGTAAAAAAAAACAAGAAACAAACCAAACACCTCAAACTAGGCTTTCCCCCTCATTTCTAACACTAAATCTGATACATATATATATATATATATATATACAAGCATGCACGTCTGGAAGGAAACACTACAAAGGATTCACAGTGAATCAGGACTGCTCAGAAGGGATTAAGCAGTCATGTTTTAAAATTTTTGTAGGAAAAATGTGTTCATTTAAGAGTTGGATAACTAAAGGTTAACTTAAAAACTTAGGGAAGTGGAATGAAGTTTAAGTCAGAAAGAGGAAGAGAAATATCACATATGACATATGTGGAATCTAAAAATAAATGGTACAAATGAACCTATTTAAAAAACAAAAATAGAGTCACAGATGCAGAAAACAAACTTACCAAGAGGAAAAGGGGGGAGGGATAAATTGGGGGACTGGTATTGACGAATTCATACTACTATATATAAAATAGATATGCACCTCCTGTATAGCACAAGGGACTCTACTCAGTACTCCATAATGACCTATATGGGAAAAGAATCTTAAAGAGTGGATATATGTATAACTGATTCACTTTGCTGAAGAGCAGAAACTAATACAACATTGTAAATCAACTATACTCCAATAAAAATTAAAAAAAAAAAACCACTAAGAGAAGTCCTTAAGTGAAGAAATGTTACTAGATTACATTCAGGTACAGGTATTCGTTGAGTGCTCTACTGGTTGCCAGGCACTTGTGGTGCTGGGGCTGCAGCAGCTAACAAGACAGAAACCCTGCTTCTGAAAGGTCAGAGACAGTAATACAGAGTATGTCAGGCACTGATAAACTATAAGGAAAAGGAAACTGCAGAGGATGTGGAGAAACTGGAACCCTCACAAATTGCTAGTGGGAATATAAAATAGTGCAGTTGCTTTGGAAAACAGACAGTGCTTCAAAAAGTTAAACATGGGAGTTTAACTATATAACCAGTAATAGCACTCCTAGCTATATACCCAAGAGAACTGAAAATATTTGTTCATACAAAACCTGGATACAAATGTCCATAGTAGCATTATTCATAATAGCCAAGAAAGTGGAATAACCCAAATTCCCATCAACTGATGAATTATAAGTTACAATGTGACATGTGGGGGCTTCCCAGGTGGCACAGTGGTAAAGAACTCACCTACCAATGCTGGAGACAGAATTGGGTTTGATCCCTGGGTCTGGATGATCCCCTGGAGAAGGAAATGGCTACCCAATCCAGTAGTCTTGTCTGGGAAATTCTACTGACAAGGAGCCTGGCTGGCTACATCCATGGGGTTGCAAAGGGTCGGACATGACTGAGCATGCACACACGCATGCACACACATCCACAGAACAGAGTATTATAAACTATAAAAAAGGGATGTGTGTGTGCTAAGTCCTTTCAGTCATGTCTGGCTCTGTGCAACCCTATGGACTGTAGCCTGCCAGGCTCCTCTGTCCGTGGGATTCTCCAGGCAAGAATCCTGGAGTGGGTTGCCATTTCCCCCTCCAGGGGATCTTCCCAACCCAGAGATTGAACCCAAGTCTGTCTTCTGCATTGGCAGGAGGGTTCTTTACCACTGAGCCACCTGGGAAGCCCTTTAAGTACTGTTTATGATACAAGATGAATGAATCTGGAAAACACTGCTATGCAAAAGAAGCTAGACACAAAATGTCACATATTGTGTGATTCCATCCATTTGAAATGTCCATTTACATGAAAATGTCCAGAATAGATACACCTTTAAAGACAAAGTACATTTAGCGGTTTCTGGGGTGGAGGGTAAGATGGATGGGGAGGGATGAGAAGCAGCTGTTAATGAGCATGGAGTTCCTTTTGGGGATGATGAAAATATTTTAGAATTACTGGCAATAAATACATAACTCTGTCAATATACTAAAACCACTGACTGGTATACTTTTATTTATTTCTGGCCATGCCACATGGGGCCTGTGGGATCTTAGTTCCTGCAAGTTAGTGCAGAGTCCTCATCACTGGACCGCCAGGGAAGTCTCTGAAATGATATACTTTAATAGGTTGAATTTTATTTCAATTTTAAAAAAGCTAAAAAGTAAAAATAAAAATAAAATAAAAAAAAAGCTAAATAAAAAAGAGTAAAACAGGGTAAAAGGATAGAGAGGGAAGGGGAGGCTGCTGTTTTGGACAAGGTAGTCAGGAATGACCTTATTTTAAGCAGTGACCTGAACAATATAAAGAAGCTAACCATGTAAATCTGAGAGGTGGGAGGAGGGAGAGGAGGGACATTCCAGGAGGAAAGGCAAGTAGGAAGACTCTTAAGGTAGATGCATATCTATTTTTTTTTTTTTTTGCATATCTATTTTTAAGGAACAGCAAAAAGGCAAGTAGTGTGGCTGCATGCAGTAGCAAGGGGTGAGGCTGCAGGAAGCCACAGTCCAAACTATACAGATGTGTTGACCCACAGTAAGGACTGGTCTTCACTCTAAATGATAGAAAGCCATCAGAGCCAGAAGCAATGACCAGATGTACATTTATAAGGTTCACTCTGCTGCTAGGTAGGGAATAAACTGAGGCAGAAGGGAAGGAAGGAAATCTATTAGAGATGGCTTCTGTTAGTATAGGTGGGTGAAAAATGGTCAGATTTGATGTACATCTAATCACCACAATATACACTTTAAATATCTTAAACTTGCATTTGTCAATTATATCCCAATAAATATGGGGGGGAAAAGTGGTTTGATTCAAAATATACTCTCTTAGAGCTGAAGGGATTTCTAATGAATCAAATGTGCCGCACAGAAGAAAGAGAGGAGCGAAGGATGAGCCTAGGGAGTTTCACTCTGTGCAAAGGTGTAAATGGAGAGTTCACTCACTGAGATGGGGAAGCCTGAGAGAAGATGACTGGGCAGGGAAATGAGAAGTCAATTCATCTTAAATTTGAGGTGCCTACTAATCCAAGTGCATGTACAAGACTGGAATTCAGTGAAACAGTAAGGCCAGAAGTATACAATGGAGAGCCACGGCAGAAGACATTTGACGCTTTGTGAAGGGATAACTCACCAGAGGCAGACAGGAGAGTCTAGGGGTTGGGCCCTGGAGCACTCTGACATTTGGATACTTAGAAGATTTGGCAGAATTTATGTCTTCTGAGAGGAGCAGCCTGTTAGAAGAAGACAAGAATGCTCCATCTTTGTTATTCTTACAGAATCAGATGATCTGATGGATAAAAGTTCCTTCCAAGCAAGACTTGATCTCATCTCTAGATCTTTAAAGATTTCTTCCTCTTCCATTTCTTTGGTGTTAGCTCACAGAGAGTGAACCTATTGCTCTACTAGGTATTCTCAGATTATTTCTTTACAAAGTATGCTGCCTTGAGGATCTCAAGTTAGCGTGCTGAAATGACAATCATACCGAACACCACACTAAAATGACAATCTAAATACCCATTGTTTGATTTGGAGTATATTATTTCATTCCAGAAATTTTAGCTTCCCAATAAGACAACTGGGTGTGCTTTTCTTTAGATGTGCACAAATGTGGTCAGAAACAGTCCTTATCACAGATACTTTACAGATAGGCTGTATTTTGGATGGTCAGGATATGGGAATCTACTCATTTGGCAAAAAGTCTAAGCAAAATAACCCAACTGCTTGGGGTAGTGACACTTGTGCAGTGGGTACTACAGGCTGTACAGCTGATGTAGCGCATTTAACGAATTATAATTGCTACCCTTAAAAAAAGAGGCAATAAGGTTTCCCTGATGGCTCAGTGGAAGAGAATCCACCTGCCAATGACAGAGACACAGTTTGATCCCTGATCTGAGAAGATCCCATGTGCCGTGGAGCAGATAAGCCTGTGCACCACAACTATTGAGCCTGTGCTCTGGAGCCCCAGAGGCACAACTGCTGAAGCCTGTGCGCCACAAGAGAAGCCCATGCCCATGCACCACAACTACAGGGTAGCCCCCACTCTCCGCACCTAGAGAAAAGCCTGCAGAGCAACAAAGACCCAGCCCAGCCAAAAATAAAACAAATAAAATCATTAGAAAAGGAGTTGGGGATGGACAGGGAAGCCTGGCGAACTGCAGTCCATGGGGTTGCAGAGTCAGATGTGACTGAGTGACTGAGCTGAACTGAATATTACCTACTCTGATAAGAAACAATCTTAAGACGTGGTAGTAAGTGAAAAAATAGGTGCAAAATCGAGTGTAAAGTTTGCTTAAATTTGAGTAATAAAAGACACATATACATATAAATTATATGCTTATGTATTCATGGAATATCTCCAAAAGGATACAGTTAGCTCATCATATTGTGTTCCATGTGTTTATATTGGTTACTCAACACCCAGCACCCCCCCAAATTAAAAATCTAGCCACAAAGCCTCAAATATCAGTGAGACAGGAAACAGAATAGGTAATGGTCATTAGAAAAGGAGACTCCTTCAAATAAGAAAAAGAAAAGCTTGCTGAAAGATAAATGGAGCCAAGGTTTGAAATTAGTATTTCACAAAAGAAATATACATGGCTAATACATTCTAAAAACATACATCTTCCTTAGAAGCTAAACAAAACCAAATACCATTATTTTAACCATCAGACTGGAAGCTTAAAAAAAGAAAAAACACTCAATATTGGTACACGTATACAAAACAGGAATGCTCATACTTTACTGGTGATGCTTAGGTATTAGCCTTCTAACCACACATGTATCAAAAGCCTAAGCATGCACATCAAGGGTAAAGCATGCACCTTTCTCTCACCCAGCAATGCCACCTCCAAGAACTAAACAGGAGCAAATAAGGCAACAAGTACAAAAAGATACATGCAACAGGGATACTACTTCATGGGTGTTGTGTTTTGCTTTTTTTCCCCTTACTCCTAAATAATCTACTCATAGCTTTAATTATAACAGCAAATCTTGGAAGGGAAGCCAATGTTCACCAATAAAAGATTAGTTAATGAATTACAGTATAAACAAGTAGCCACTAAAACCTAAGTTTCCAAAGAATTTATAAGAGCATTTAACAAATGTTCACACTACATGGGAGAAAAAGGATCAGCAAAGAAAGCAGCATCCGATCTCTTTGGCTAGGGGCAAGAAATAAACACCCATAGGAGCCTGGAAATATAAATACCAAAATGTTAACATTCTGGGGGTAGATTATAGGTGATTTTTGGTTTTTCCCCCTACCTTCTGATTTCTCCCAAGGTGTTTTTTATTTAGATGAGAATACCAGACCACCTGACCTGCCTCTTGAGAAACCTGTATGCAGGTCAGGAAGCAACCGTTAGAACTAGATATGGAACAACAGACTGGTTCCAAATCGGAAAAGGAGTATGTCAAGGCTGTATATTGTCATCCTGCTTATTTAACTTATATGCAGAGTACATCACGAGAAACACTGGGCTGGAAGAAGCACAAGCTGGAATCAAGAGTGCCGGGAGAAATATCAATAACCTCAGATATGCAGATGACACCACCCTTATGGCAGAAAGTGAAGAACTAAAGAGCCTCTTGATGAAAGTGAAAGAGGAGAGTGAAAAAGTTTGCTTAAAGCTCAGCATTCAGAAAACTAAGATCATGGCATCCGCTCCCATCACTTCGTGGCGAATAGATGGGTAAATAGTGGAAATAGTGGCTGACTTTATTTTTGGGGGCCCCAAAATCACTGCAGATGGTGATTGCAGCCATGAAATTAAAAGACGCTTACTCCTTGGAAGGAAAGTTATGACCAACCTAGACAGCATATGAAAAAGCAGACATTACTTTGTCAACAAAGGTCCATCTAGTCAAGGTTATGGTTTTTCCAGTGGTCATGTATGGATGTGAGAGTTGGACTATAAAGAAGGCTGAGCATCGACAAATTGATGCTTTTGAACTGTGGTGTAGAAGACTCTTGAGAGTCCCTTGGACTGCTAGGATATCCAACCAGTCCATCCTAAAGGAGATCAGTCCTGGTTGTTCACTGGAAGGACTGATGTTGAAGCTGAAATTTCAATACTTTGGCCACCTGATGCGAAGAGCTGACTCATTTGAAAAGACCTTGATGTTGGGAAAGATTGAGGGCAGGAGGAGAAGGGGACGACAGAGGATGAGATGGTTGGCTCGCATCACCAACTCAATGGACGTGAGTTTGGGTAAATTTCGGGAGTTGGTGATAGGGAGGCCTGGCGTGCTGCGGTCCATAGGGTCGCAAAGAGTCAGACACGACTGAGTGACTGAACTGAACTGAATAAGCATGTATTGCTTTTCAACTGGGGAAATATGGTATTGGGGCAGGGGGCAAAAAACACAGAAGACACAAAAAATCCAGTTATATTTTTTTTCAATATTCTAATTTTTAAACCTATGAAGAATCATGATATCTAAATCTATGTATGAAAAAAGAAAATGTGTAGGGAGATTCTTTTTTTCTAGTTATAAAAATGTCAAATACGAAAGGGTAGAAATTATTGCTTTATTTGAGAAACTTACTTCCAAATCACTTTTATGTATTTTAAAAAGTCATAAAGAACATCCAAGAGAAAAACATATACAGTTTCCATAGGAATAAGGACAAAAAAATGGGGTTGATGACTGCCCCAAATGATATTTCCTAAAGGAAAAAAATGTAATATTTAACTTTTTTTCTTGAGGCAGGGTAAGTGAACTACACACATCATAAATAAAATTTTCTTACTTTACAAGGAGGAAGGACTGTGATCCTGTTTTTGATGCATATTAAATACAAAAATCCACTGTTCTTAAGATGAGGGAAAAAACATCATTCTTCAACAATTCAGCTCATGCAATGAAATCCAAAGGTCTGTTGAATCCACCTTTTCGATTCATGTACTGCCTACGATGAGAAAATTTATTTATTAAAAAAATTGTGGGTTTGTTTTATAAAAGAAATAATCATATGCTTCAGAAGTTAAAACTATAAACTATTTCTAAAATGGCAACATCTAGGGCAATAAGTATTCAAAGTCAAAATCTAAACAAAAGTATGGAAATATATTTCAGTATTATTTGGGAAGATTCTACAGACTTAAAAAAAAATCAATTGAAAATCCATATTTAAGTAACACTAAACAACTACCAAGTTTAAGGAAAACAGAGAAGAGTTTCAAATGGGTACCTATCAAGCAAATCTGATTACACACTGTACTAGTTTTCCCCATAAGACCTTATTTGAAGGTAATTTTACAGTGGATTGTTGATTCTAGTATTTTAACTCACAGCAGTCTCAAATCACATTATTCATATTCCTAAATTAACTGAAGTATTAGTCTAAATTAACTGAAGTGATAAATGTAGAGAAAAAGACAATGTTTGAAGATGTCTTGACTTTCCTGATCAAGGGCTGAGATTTCAAGTATGGATTGGTTTGTTTTGTGGTGTTAATAAAATATGCCTATACTTAACAGAAAGGTATTTATAGTTGAAATCCTTACATAATCAATTTAGATAGATAATTCAGGAGGAATCTATTTTAAAACCTATAATTTTAATGAAATTAAAGTCTAAAGACTTGAGATTATGCTATTTTGAAGGAAGAACTACTTATAATCTAAAATATTTAAGCCAACTAACCTTTCTCTGTAATAGTTTCTGGTTCACAGGTAAATTTAAAATTATTTTAACATACAACAATATAAACAAGGAAGATTAAATCAAGGAAAAATATGGAAACCTCACTAAAGTAAGGGATTGTATAGAAAACAGCTACATTTCCTACAAACATGATTATCCTGAAACCAATTCTTTCCCGAGCATATAATTAAATTAATATAATTTAATAATATAATTATAATATAATATTCAAACGTAATAATGGCAGCTCTACATACCTATACTTTCTCTTCTGAGACACATTTATGGCATAGGCGTTTACAGAGCCATCCACCTTTTTCCCCTGGAGAAAAGCAAGAAACAAAAACCAAAACACAGACACAAACAAACAACACACAAGAGAAAGAATATAGTTAATGACTTGATCAAAGAGCTGGATTCCACAGACCTCTTTAATGGCAAGATTTCATTTAAGCATGACGTAGTCCAATGACTGAAAGAATTTTCAGATCCTGATGATATCCCAGGAACTTCCAAGTGTTATAACTCTGTTCACATTTTTAGTCACATATAAGCAAATACCAATATTCAAACCAACAAACACTCATATGTATTATGTGCAAGGCATGCAGGGAAAGTAGGTAGCAGAGCCTCACCTTTTCTGGTCAGAGCATTCTTCAAAACCAAATATAAGTTATGGGTATCTCCTCTAGAAAAATTCATAGTCACAAAAATTTAACTTATGACCTGAACTGATGGGATTCTCAAATCAGTCACCATTCGTATATAATCCCATTTCTTGCATAGGCTTTGAAATTTTGATTTTTAAATCAAGAATCAGGGTAACAGGTACTAATGTTGTATCACTTGTATCTCAGACTTTCTTTTTCATTAATTCCTTTATGGGTCTTCTGATTCAGCAAAATGAACTCACCACTTTCTGTTCCTCATGCCTAAACTGCCTTCTTAACTCCCATCCAATCTTCAACCGTCTGGTTCTTGTGCATTCTTCAAGGCCCACGTCAAATGATCCAGCTGCTAGGAAGAGCTCTCATCTCTAACTCCCACAGAATGTTAACTGTGCTTTCCTAACAATTCCCTCATTTTCTACCCTCCATTTATCATGATGTCTAATCATGATGGTAACATCTACAGGATCACCATGTGTAACATCACACTGTTGTTGTTTAGTCACTAAGTCACATCCGACCCTTTGCAACCCCATGGACTATAGTCTGCCAGGTTCCTTTGTCCACAGGATTTCCCAGGCAAGCATACTGGAGTGGGTTGCCATTTCCTTCTCCAGGGGATCTGCCCCACCCAGGGATCAAACTCAAGTCTCCTGCATTTAGCAGGCTGATTCTTTACCACTGAGGCACCAGGAAAGTCCATTAATCTTTTTTACTAAGTTCAATTACTGAAGGCTAACTGATTTTTGAAAATTATTTGTAGAGTTGTATATTTTCAGCTCTTTTTTTTTTTTTAGCTCTCTTTTCATGTTGGAATAGAAAATTTGTCCATAAATAAACAAAACCAACTTTGAAATTTTTTAGAATGTTAAAATAGAAGGGAAAATAAGTGACTAATTTGGCATTTGAAGAGGTTCCACCATAGAATGATGATGAAATATTACAAGATACACATTACTAAAAAATACAAATGAGCTGAGAAACTATAACTGACAGTCCTGAAGCCAACTGCGTATGAATTAACATCCTTGTCGATGTCATTAAAAAAAAAACTGACATCATTTGTTCTTGTGGTATTCCATAGTTTTTATGGAATCTGTAAATTCTCACCTAATTTTTCCTTTATAAACAACCATCTTCAGCACAGACTACATTTAGAAGTAATGGCTCCATCTTTACATCTGATTCTCAAGAATTCTAAACATAATGTCAGGCAATAGTAAAACCAAAAAAACCCACAAAAAACCAGGAATTCTAATAAGGTCCTTCACTATTCTTCTAAAAACAGTGAAATTTAGTTGTCTCATTTTGAAAATATTTTTATTCATCCAATATACGTATTAATAAACCAGTTTACTTACAAAACCCTCATTGGAATAGCAAACAAGGAACTGGTATAGTCAAGAAAAAAACCTGATAGAGAAATTGCATTAAATTTTAAAATGGGGTTCACATAACCATTTGTGAGAATCAAAAAGCTCAGTCTTAATTTTCTCACCTCAAAACAGTCATGCCTCTGGTACTCCTCTTAGGCCACACACTGTCATTTAAAAAATACATGGGAATCCTACAGAATAACATTAGTTATATGCTCTTAGAGCATCTGCGATTACCCCACTCCATTCATGACATAATGGAACACAAGATTAGGGGAAGTGGATTACTTTTGACACCCCTCCTCAGAGACTGCAACTTCTACTTGCAAAATGAAAAGGACTTAAAATTCTATAAAGAAAGTTTTAAAAATATATTTTCTCTCCACACACACTCTCCTTGTCTATTCTTAATAGCTTCCTCTCTCTCTCCTCCCTTCTCTCTTCATTCAATTTCCTCTCTCCCTCCATCTCCCCTTTGCTCTATTTCTCTCTACCCCACCTCCCACTCCACAACCCTTTGCTCTTTTGCCTCCCCACCTCCTTATTCTTCTCAATATGATGGTCAGGGCTAGAGAGCATTCAAATTCCTGTCAATCCCTCTTTTTGAGTTATGAGATATGTATGCAGCTTGCAACGCTATCTTTATCTGGCAGCTGCTTTTCATTCTGTTTCATAGCACTTCCCTTTCCTACAATCCTTTCTTTGGTTAACCCTATCAGCCTGACACCTCAGAGTCATCACTGACTACTCACCTCCATTCCCACCACCACTAACTCTTGCTTCTGAATTGTTCTCAGTATTCCAGCCTCTCTCCTCAAGTCAGACCTTCATCATCTTTCACTGCATGACTGGGCAGTTCTCCCAGTCTTTTGTTTGTCCTCCATGAGGTCTCAGGTCATCTTTCTAAACATACATATATTCTGTTGCTCCCTTGCTTAAAAACCATTGCTTCCTCTCATCACCAAAATAATCAACTTATATTCCTCAGTATGGCTAAGGATATCAGCCTTCCGTGATTTGCCTCCTACCTCTATTTCTAGCCCCATCTATAGTCACCAGCCCATCAACACCCTTTCTCTAGTCACTGAATTTGAACCTCCTCTAATACTCTATGCTGCTTCACGCTGACAGGGCATCTCTGTGAGCTTTTCCCTCTACTTCAAATGATCTTCCTCCTCTTCTTTGTCTGATCACCTCTACTGGCCCTTTAAGATCTAATTCAAATATCCCAAGCAAATACTCCCTAAATTTCAATGGCAGCCCACAACTTCCTTTGCTTTCAAATCCCTTCACACAAATAGTTACTGTCTTCTAACAGAATAAACTTGTTATCATTGGAAGAAATTACAAGTGATAGTAAAAGAATATTGAAAAATGGGGCAGATCAATTCACATTAAGAATACTTGACTGGCTACATGTTTTACTTACTTTTGTGGAGTCAAAGGAGGCAAATCCCATTAACTTCATCATTTCTATTTCTTCCTCTGTTTTGCCCTCTAAGTCTTCCTCTACAAAAATAAGTGATACATTTTAAACTAATTTTATACATAAAAAAGAGAACTGGCAATAAATTAATAGCTGTTCCACTTTACCAGCAGAGAATATACTAAACAATTAGCTAAAGACTTGAATTTAATGAAAAATCCCTCAAACTGGATAGAAGATAACTTAAGGTGCAAGGAAGAAGTGTGGTCTCCATCCTCCATTGTAAGAGACTGCTTAAAAGGATATGCTTGGCATCTTTAGGAAGGACCACCTTCAACATCAGACAGTGAAGATACTTCCAAAATAGAATATGTTCATGTTTTTAACTGTCCTTCCTGTATCAAGAGCACCAAATAACTAGTAATTAGGGTACAATTAAAACAAAATCTCAAAACCATATGCAGTGGAACAGTGTGTGTGTGCACTCAGTCGTGTCTGATTCTTTCACAATGGCATGGACTGTAGCCCGCCAGGCTCCTCTGTCCATGGGAGTTTTCAGGCAAGAAGAGCAGAGTGGGTTGCTTTTCCTCCTCCAAGGGATCTTCCCAAGCCAAGGACTGAACGTGTGTCTCCTGCACTGCAGGCAGATTCTTTACTACTGAGCCACTGGGGGAGCCCCTAATGAATACTGTCAAAAACTTAAAGAGCTAAGTGTTCAAAAATTATACTTAATTTTATAATTGAATTTCTAAACAAGGCTGTCCATTTCCTACAGTTATTTATCTAATATTACCAGTTATCTGACGTTCTTTGCTCTTTGTTTCTTTTGTTTCTTTCTTCTCCTCATCTCTTCTTTCTTTCAGTCGAGAAGGGGAAGGAGATGTGGATCTATGTCGTCTTGGAGATCTAATATTTAATAAGGAAAGATGTCAGAAACAGAGACATACCTGGTGACTTGTGTTGACGAGCACAGATAAACATGAGTGCATGAAAGGTAAAGGCTGAACAAAAGCCGGATTCCAGAGAAAGGAATTTGTTCCCCAAAGCAGAATGAGGAAGAAAGTTCTGCCTAGGCCCTGACTATTAACAAAAAATTATTTATTGTTTAATTATCAGTTACACTCAGTATAGCTAGGCTAAAAACGTTTTTGTAAGGCAGAAAAAAGAAAACCAAAAGTGTTTGATGGTTATTAAGAATCAGAGTCCACTTCTAAGATTCTTCCAAGATCTCACACTCTTGATTATATGGTTGACTAAACTATTATCACCAAAAGTTTATAAAAAAATAAGACTATAATATACAAAACGCTTATTTCTTACTCCTGCTAAGTGCTTTTCATGTATGACTTCTCATTTACTCCTCAAGGCAACTCTACCATGTGGATTGTTATCAACCCCATTTTACCAATGGGAATGTTAGGTTTAGAATAAAGTGGGATAAAGTTCCGCTGATGTCATGAAACCGCAAGTCCCTTTGGTAACAACAAAGTCAAGGGCAGCGACTGCGCAGCTGTGGTAAAACTTCTGCTCCGCTGCACTTACCTGGAACGCCTTCTGTGTGGGGAGCGAGAGCGGCTTCTTCTCCGATCTCGCTCCCGGGACCGGGACCTTTCTCGGCGCCTGCGTTCTCTTTCCCGGGACGTGGACCGAGACCGCCTACGCTCTAATAAAAACACAAAATTGCAGAGTCGAAAATTACTTCAAACATCTACTGGATGCTGAGCCGGCCAACAGTAATATAATGCAAGCCATTTCTAGATGTCACATTTAAAAAGTAAAAAAAGACACATGAGATTAATTTTAACAGTATAGATTTAACCAAAACCACCACCATTTCAACATGCATTTTATATATATATATATATTATATATATATAAACATATTCTTTTTATCCGCACTAATCAAGGAAAACCGGTGTGTTCGACACTTAAACAGCAGTTCTCAATTCGGATTGAGAACTTGTCAAGTGCTCAATAGTCCTCTGTGGTTCGAGGGCTCATTTAACGTTTAAGATAAACCCTGATTAGCTGAAGGTAACAGAAACCAACGAGGGGGCAGAATCGAGGTTCTATGTGAAATCTTCCCCTCTCACTGCCCCCTTTAGGGGGCTGGGGCCAGAAGTCATTAACAGGTGAGCACCCTGAACGCAAACTCCTAAACGTCGATTTCCCTACTGTAAACTGGGGAGGAAACCCTGAGCACTCAAGAACCTGGCGGCAGCACATGCTGAGCGTTACGGAGTGTGGCATCCATTCTCATGTTAGCTTTTAAAAGGTAATATTTACCCTAGATGTCTAATTACGGGAATTCGGACGCAGGAGGGCTGGATGACTTGCACTCGGTCACCCAGAAACTGGAGGAACCATGGCCTGACTCTAAATTCCCAAGCCACAAGTACAACAAAAGTTATTACAGGAAGCTGACAAAGAGTCTGCCAAACCCCAGTTGGGTAAAAGACTGCCTTCAAACCGGAGGGCTGAAGCGTGTAGGGCCCAGGTCTTCGTTCCCAACAGACCACCTCTCTTCTCCGTAGAAGAGAAGGTTCCCCCCTGTCCGCGGCCCTTAGACTGGGAACCAACGTGAAAACGAATCTCCACCCGAGCCCCAGACCCTCAGAGTCTCTTCTACACTCACCCCTCCGTGGGGAGCGGCTGCGGCTGCGACCCATTTGGAATCCTCCAGTACAAGTCGACCCGGAAACGGCTGTGCAACAACTTCCGGGAGGGCCGGGAACCGAGCTTTCACCGCCGACTGGGAAACGTCCAAACGACTCGCCAGGGTTCCGGCTTCTAAAGAAGAGAGGCTGCCCCAACCTGATACCGCCTCATCCGAGCCCAGAGGTTCCGTCGAGAACAGAGTTGTCATCTCTGCTCCTCCAACCCCTTTCCTGGTGGCTTCACTATCTTCTCTCCCGTCTTTCGAGGTGGGCATTAGAATGTGCTTTGTTGTTGTTTAGTCGCTTAGTCGTGTCCCACTCTTGCGACCTCACGGACTGTGGCCCTTCAGGTTCCTCTGTCCATGGAATTCTCCAGGCAAGAATACTGGAGTGGGTTGCCAGTTCCTCCTCCAGGGGATCTTCCCGACCCACGGATGAAATCCTGTCTCTTGCATTGGCAGACGGGTTCTTTATCACTGACCACCAGGGAAGCCTCTGCTCCCTGTTATTCTAGAAATATAAGGAAAAAGCCATATATAAACCACCCTAACACAGTTCTCACCCCCGCCCCGCCCCCATTATTCTTTCCGACTATCTTGACCATAGGCAAAAAATAATTCATATCAAACCAATCTAAACTTACCATATGCAAAGTTTTAAGTCCATACGGGGATGCAGTAGGGCGGGTCAGGAGGCAGAGGGAGCAAGGGGAAAAAAAGCATGGCTGAGAGCTTTTGTTGAGTTTTGTTGGAGGGAATAGCAGAGGCTGGGAAGCAGGCTAAGCAGGTTCTCTAAGACTGATCAGCGGGCCTTGAGATTTAAGGGCTGTCCAGAGCTGTTGGTACCTGGCCCTGGGATCTGTGGCAGAGGAATAATGCCTTGACTTGTGAGCTTGATAAAGGAGGTGATAGGAGAGTAGGGGCTTCCCACTGGCTGGCTTACATACTAAAGTCAGACTCATAAGGGGACTCATTTGCTATCTCGCAGAACTAGCTAGTCCTGGGAAGGGCAGTCTTGGCAAGGCCCCAGATGTCAAAACACCAGAAAATGTAAGCAATTAAAAAGGCATGATTAATACAATTATTCACAAAAACATTTATTGCACACCTAGTACCAGAGGATTAAAAAAAATTTTTTTAACTTTTAAAATTTTTGGTTGCGCTGGGTCTTTGTTGCTGTACACGGGCCTTCTCTAGTTGCAGCCAGCAGGAGCTACTCTCTAGTTGAGGTGTGCGGACTTTTCAGTGCTGTGGCTTCTCTTGTTGCAGAGCACAGGCTCTAGGCTTTCGGGCTTCAGTAGTTGCAGCAGGCAGGCTCAGTGCTTGTGGCACACGGGCTTAGTTGTTACACAGCACGTAGAATCTTCCTGGATCAGGGATCGAATCCATGTTGCCTGCATTGGCAGGTTGATTACTATCCACTGTATCACCAGGGAAGTCTTGTACCAGAGGATTAATCAATGAAAAAAGCAAGTCTGTTCTTGAGTGCTTGCAGTCCACTGAGGGATACAAACAAGTAAACAGTATCAAGATGCACCAGAGGGGCAGAACAAGATACTAGGAGTTCACATGAAGTGGATACCTACCTTGTTTCAGGGGAAGGGTTCTCAAGGAATGTGTCCAGGAGGAAATAATGTCTAAATGAGACCTTAAGGATGAGTAGAAATTAGCCAGGTCAAGTGGGGTGACTTTTGTGGTGGGGACAGGGAAAGATTGTCCAGGCAGAGGAGACTGCATGTGCCAGGGCAAGAGGTAAGGGAGCAGATGGGCTAAAAGTAGAGACCTACGGAGCAAGGAGTGAACGTGTGAAGGCCAGACTGGAAGCCTTGTAGGCTGTGGTCAAGTTACCCTGATGTAAAAGCAACAGAGAGCTGTTTGTTCAAGGGCTTTGAGGACTGGAGGGACTCACATTTGAGTTTATTTAGAGTACATGCTGGGTAACGTGGAGACTTGACTGGGAGGTGGGGGTGCAAAACACCTGAGGAGGAAGGTACAGTGGTCTAGGTTGGAAACTCCAGTGACCTACACTAGAGTGGTTATCCGTAGGTAAGGTGAAAGTGGCTGAATTTGAGAATTGGTAAAACTGGAAAAGCTTGATTCTTAGATGTCTGCATGAGAGTTCGAAGATTCAAGGATGGCATCCAGGTTTCTGGCTTGTCAAACTGGGTAGATGGTAACATCATTTGCTAAGATAAGTCATATAAGTTTTGAGTGAAGGCTATATATCTTGACCTAATTTGAGGAGCCATTCTGAACACCCAAAAGGAGATGCCAACTAGATGTGTATCTGGAGTTTGGAAGAGAGCTCTCGGCTGCAACCACACAGAAAAGGAATCATCAGAATACAGATGTTCATTTGAAGCCATGAGAGTGCATGAAACCACTCAGGGAGGCTGAGAGAGAAGGGCCTGGAGACAGCTAGAAGAACCCCAAAAGGAGACTAAGGGGTAGCCAGAGAAACAGCAGGAGTGTCATCAGGTAAGTTTTAAGAGAAGCCTGCTGTTTTAAGAACAAAGTGGTAAAATGTTAAAATGAAAAATAAAAAAAAATAAAAAACAAAACACCAAACCTTACCCACATCTAACCTAAAGGATTTAGCAACAGAGTCTTTGTTCACTCAGTTTTATAGAGTTGTGAATGACTTTTACAGTGAAGAGAGAATTTGTATACCCCCCCCCCCCCCTTTAGGTCTGTGTTGCTTTTGAGATATTAGTTCCTCCACCAGGGATTGAACCCAGGTCCACCACTGGACCACCATGGGGTTCCTTGCATAACCCTCTTGAGAAGTTTGTCTTGTGCAGGGCAAAATATGGACTTTCAGAAGAATCGCAAACTCTGTGGCTGGGAGGAAACTACTGTGACTTTTTTCTTTTAATGTAGTTAATGGATTTAGGTTCAAATTACTTGAAGTTATGATTCAACACATCATTCTAGGTGATTGATAAGTTATCTACCATTTGCAGTCTTATTATCCTTTTCTGTTCTTTACATGGGTTCATCTTTAGGGGAATATAACTCCTGACAGTTTCAACGTTAACAGTCCAATATTCTAGAGCACCTCTGTTCCATAGAACTTTTTGCAATGATGAACAGACTCTATATTTGCACTGTCCAATACAGTAGCCACTAGTTACTTGTGGTTAACTAAGCACTTGGAATGTGTCTAGTGTGACTGAAGAAGTAAATTTTAAATTCTATTTATTTTTAATTAGCTTAGATAGCCACAGTGACCCTATTTTTACATCTGATGTTGAAATTTACTTATTAGTGATGGCAATCAATCCTCTTTAAAGACTTTGAAATGTGATAAAATGTTGGCTACTAAATGCTTGGTAAAAAACCAATGACTACCACTAATCATTTAATTTTGCCTACCTTGCTAAAAGTTTCAAGCCAAATTGATTTTTTGAAAAAGAAAGATATATATCTCTAGTAATTTAGCATGGAACTCTAGAATATTTCCTCTTAAGGACCTCTTCTTTACTGATAGCCAAGTAAAAATAATTATTAGTTGGCTTAATCTTGTTTTTTAGCCCTTGCAGCTTAAAAGAAGACCTGGCAAAGGTTATAAGGCAAAAGGTGACCAACACAAAAATCTGCATATATATTAGTTCATATAAGACTTCAGCTGACCCTTAATACTTTATTAAAAATATTCCAATTAAAAATAATGAAAAGTATGCAAAGTATTTGGTAAGAAAACAAAAACAGATCTTACTGTCAGTGTGAAGTACTAGCTGAAAATTACCGGTTTCTCCAGTGAGAATACAACTTACTTATGACTGAAGAAATAATTATTTTGTTTGTAAGCAATTTGGCTAGGAAACAAACAAGGGGCAGGAACCATATATAATTCCAATTTGATTAATTCATACAAGTGAAATGAAATAATTTTACTAATATACTCAAGCTTTAATTATCTTTACTCCCAAGATTTGTAAAAATTCAGTTATTTAAATAATTTGACTTAAATTTATGTAAGGGTAAGGAATCTCTGATGTTACAATAAGACAGGAAAAAAACAAAAGCATCTCATGAAAGAGATATAGCCAAATACAAAAACAAGAAATGTAGTCTCTTTATACAGCCAAATTATTGTATTAAAACCATTCAAACTACAGTTCTAGGGGTGGAGATAGGGAAGGCATTTAAAAGTTTCCTTTAAATTCACCATGAGGATCAATTTTGAAAGGACAAAAGTGATTTATGAATCTCTGGACATATCGCTAGGGAATAAAAACTAGCAATTAGTTCTAAAAGTTAAATCTAACTAGAAAAAAATCAAACTTGGAAAAAAAATTCTGGTTTCAACTGAGTTATTTTTTTGGTTCATTTTATATGTTATTTATTCTTTCTCCAAATGGGTATTTATTTGTACAGATACACAAAAGTAATTCCCATTTTTCTTAAAACATACTAAAAATATATATTAACCACAAAAAGTACTCACTTTGACTGGAAAGATGATGAGCATGGCTATTTTCAAAATAGCAGTAAATCCAAGAACTGAACATATATAAATCATGAAAAATGTACATCTCATTTTTGACAAAAATAAGTTCTATTTATACATTAATGCTTTATTATCAGCTTCTATATGATATCCTCCGACCTTATTTACATTTACTATGAGATTTCTAATATTATGTGTAACTCAAAGGCACTCAATTCGGAGATTATAAAGTCCTGAGCTTAAGTAGGAAATAGGATTCCCAACTGAAATTTGAAAATAAATAATTCAAAGATCACAGAATATGAAAATGTTTAAAGTATAATATTTGGTACATAAATAATCTGTGACCTAATGATAAAGTTGTACAGAACATCAAAGAAAAGACCATTAAAGGCAAAGGAATATCCTCAGAATAAAACTAATTTTCTTCCCCTATTCAAGATCATTTGAAAGTCTGAAGCTGATTTTTTTCTTGTTAAAATTCTAGGAAAGCAAAATAAAAAAGCATGAAAATGCTTAAGTTAAATAAAAGTTCCTCAGCTTAGTCTTCAAAACCATGAAAAAAAATTTAATGATTAATAACATATAAAGACTGGAAGAATATCTGACTAGTAGGAGGAATCATAAAGAGCAGTTGAAAAAAAATTAAGGACAGCTTTAAATACACCAATTGAAAGAGCACTTATAATTGGCCAGATTATTCCTTTAGCATTCTTTTAGTCAAATAAAAATGAAACTAACAGACGGATTATTGAGGTTCACTAACATTAAGTAGGATCAAAGTTCAAGCTGAAAACTGACTCTATGGTTGCAGAGGAATGTGAAATTTTCCTATAGCAATTTTCTACTGATGCTAAATTAAAAAGCATGAGTTGATATCTTTATTAGCAAATGGTTTGACAGATATTCTCTTGGCTTTAAAATGCTTTTCCATATATGCATAGAAATGTAATGAGGATAAGAATAGTCTTCTGTATTATCTGTACAGTTCGTAAGGCCTTTGTCATTGTTAGTCACCTTAGATGTGAATATCTGCAGGGCCATTAAATTAAAGCTGGCCAAAAAGTTTTCAAAGTGCTACTGTTTCCAACTGGTGAGATCTTCAGTTTTCTGGATTTTCTGGATGATGACTATTTTCAGTTCTTTTTTCTGGCGATATATACAGGAAGTTACAGCAGATATATAAAGGGAAGATCAGAAGCCTGCTGTCCAAGTTCATCACTACTTGTTCCTATAAAACAAATTTGTTACTTTAATGATAATAGTAGTATTATAAAAATAAAACAGAGAACAAAACTGTTGAAACGAGTGAACTAAAGGTTAGTATGGTGGTTAAAAGTTTGCATCTGGAATCTGACAGTCACTATTCAAATCTCAAGAATCCACCCACTAGCTTTGTGACCTCGGGCAAGTCACTGACTTTATCAACTGCAGCTTCCTCACTGTAAAAGGGGAGAATAACCACTCCATAGGATTATGCTAGGATTAAATGAGACAGTGCACATAGAGGGCTCAGCAAAGCCAGCTATATATTAAGTAACCAATAACCGTAGTTATTTTCATTACTGGAAAATTTCTATCAAGTACCTACATATTTTATGAACAGATACAGCCCAGAAATACAGAGACTTCTCATTTGGCTTCTATGTCTGATGGTCTTTATGTACAGCAAATACTTGATATGAGTCATTAATAATGACTTGGGGGGTTGTCACTGTCACCAATAAGCATGGCTCCTTCCCACTCTTGTCTAAGATATCCCACCATCTCTAATGCAAACAAGTTATTTGTCTCTTGGAACCTAAAATACATTACCATGTAAAATCAATTTCAAGTTCAGTTATATCAATATACATGAGAGCAACTTGAGATTCTAGAGCCAGGAGTTGATACTACACCTGAGAGCTACAAACGGAACCCTCACTCACTCATGCTACAGATCTCTGGAATCATTTACCAGCAGGTTTTTGTGGAAAGAATAAATCCTTAGAGTATAAGCAGTAGCCCTGAAATGGGAACTCCTCTATTTTTTCAATAGTTGGATATATTCTCTGAACTAATATGCATTTGTTTCATCTTTATACATTCTAAAGAATATACTTTTTAAAGAAAGAATTAAAAAAATATTTGACTGTTCTGGGTCTTTGTTTGTGTGTGTGGACTTTCTCTAGTTGTGGTGAGTGGAGGCTACTCCTCATTGTAGTATATAGGCTCTAGGAGAGCAGTCTTCAGTAGTTGCAGCTCAGAGGCTCAGCAGTTGCGGCTCACAGGCTCTAGAGTATGGGCTCAGTAGGTGTGGTACACGGGCTTAATTATCTGCGGCACACGGAATCTTCCCGGACCAGGGATCACACCCATGTCCCCCCCTGCACTGGCAGGCAGATTCTTATCCACTGTACCACCAAGGAAGTCCCCGAAGAATATACTTTTAAAATACTGTTTAAAAATAAAATAAAGTACTGTTTAAATATAGAATTTTATATTATTTACTGAAGCATGTGTTCCTATAGAGGGACTAAAACTGGAACATTTGAGTGACAGACAAAGGCTCAACTAGATACAGCTTCTGTGTTGGAGCAGCAAGATAAATTTGGATAAAGAAGGTAGGGAACAGAAATGTTACACACACACACACACACACACACACACACACACACACACACTATAGTCTCCAAAATGGGCAAAGTGATATTTTGTTGTTTAGGTGAACAAAATGGATATGATGACAAGTCAGATGAGGCATCACCTGGGCTGACGGTGCAAACACGGTTGGCAGAGAGCAAGCATGTCAAACAAAGCACAGTTGACCTTCAGATGCTTAAGTCACCCTGGACTAGTCAACATCTGTAGCAATAACCTGAGTCAAGGCAGATTTACCAAGTCTATTGAGGACAAAGCCTTTGATAATGTGTGTATCTGATGATAAAAGCAAGATTCTCTACCCACAACTCTTAAGAAAATTAGCATTCTGGTATCTAAATATAGTTAAGGTTGGTGGGGGAAAGTATGTCAAAGACCCAATTCTGGGGAAAGAGAGCCATGCAGTTATCACTTGGGAGCTGAATGGACATACCAACTTCTGACTATTACACTGTACTAATCCCCATTTCCCATCCATTAGACACCTAACTCTTGCTTTGTTAAAACCTTTAACGCTGCCCGATGGCTCAGTTTATATCCATATGTGCACCTTTATCTTTAGAAAAGCTCCATTTTCCTTCTTCCACTATGGCATGGAAGCAGTGAAGTTCACACATCACAGCATCAGACATACTGGTGGTATCTTCCTAGTTTTCATCTGTTTCCAGACTCTTTTATTTCTATCTTTTCTGCTTCTCTGAGGCTCATGTTATTTATTTCTACTATAGATCTATTATTTATAAATTCCAGAATCCTTAAGTCCAACTCCTTACTAGAAGAAATCTTCACTTAGACATAAAGCAACTCAAGTGTAAATCATCAGCTACTGAATACTACCTACTGTTTCCATTCTTTTTGGGCCATCAGTACTGTCATGCTTGCAACTGGTTTTGATTCCCGATCCTAGTTCTTAAATACCTCACACCAGGTTACTTTTTTTGCCCACACCTTAAATACCAATGTTTCTTAGGTTTCCATCCTGTCATATTGTCAACATAATTTCCTGTAGGTTGTCTGATCCAATCATTATTCCTAGCCCAGGCACTGCTGATAAAACTCTAGACCCACTTATCTACCAGTGTACCAATTTTTACCTCAGTGCCCTCAAATCAAATATGCTTTAAACGGAATTCATCATCTCTTTACCCCCAAGTCATGTTCATTTTCCTTCCTATAATTCAAATATAAGGGAAAAAAGTTGCCCAAGTCAGAAAGCCAGGTACTATCTCTGACTGCCTTCTTCCTCACCCTCACACACACTTAAGCATCAAATTCTACCAAGTGCACACCTTAATTTTAAGAACCCATCAACATCTCCTCACCCCATTACTATCCTCCTTAAGTTAAGGTTCTCGTTTCTGATCTGGGTTACAGCAAGAGCATTTTTTTTTAAATTGGATATTGGTTTCTTTATTTTTTAAAAGGGTCTTTACTGAGGTATAAACATACAAGTTACATAAAATATACAGTAAGTTCTACTATATGTATATACACTTGAAAAACCAGCATACTCAAGATAACAGACATATCCATCACCCTCAAAGTGTCCTTAGGTTCCTGATGCTTCCTCCCCACTCTGGAAACCAACTGCCTGCTTCTGTTCCATAGTCTGCCTTTTCTAGAGTCTTAAATAAAAAGAATCATACGGAATGTACTCTTTTTTTTGTCTCACTTCTTGCATTTAGCCTAATTATTTCATCCATGTTATTGTGTGTACCAATAATTCATGCCTTTTTTACTGCTGATAATTTGCATTATAGCAATAGTTTGTAACCTGTCTTCCTGCCATTATCATGCCTCTAAGCTCAAAATGGATTATAAAGACCTAAATGTAAGATCAGAAACCATAAAACTCTTAGAGGAAAACACTGGCAGAACATTGTATAAAACATAAACTCACAGCAAAGTCCTCTATGACTCACTTCCCAGAGTAATGGAAATAAAAAACAAGTGAGACCTAATTAAACTTAAAAGTTTTTGCAAGGCAAAGGAAACTACATAAAGAAACTGGGAAGACAATCTTCAGAATGGAAGAAAATAATAGCAAATGAAAAAATTGACAAAGGATTAATTTCCAAAATATACAAGGAGCTCATAAAACTGAACACCAGAAAAACAAACAACCCAATCAAAAAGTGGGCGAAAGACCTACTAAACAGACATTTCTCCAAAGAAGACATACAGATGGCTAATAAACACATGAAAAGATGCTCAACATCACTCATTGCTGCTGCTGCTGCTAAGTCACTTCAGTCGTGTCCGATTCTGTGTGATCCCATAGACGGCAGCCCACCAGGCTCCCCCCTCCCTGGGATTCTCCAGGCAAAAACATGAGTGGGTTGCCATTTCCTTCTCCAATGTGTGAAAGTGAAAAGTGAAAGTGAAGTCGCTCAGTCATGTCCGACTCTTAGCGACCCCATGGACCGCAGCCTACCAGGCTCCTCCATCCATGGGATTTTCCAGGCAAGAGTACTGGAGTGGGGTGCCATTGCCTTCTCCGACATCACTCATTAGAGAAATGCAAATCAAAACTACAATTAGTTATCACCTCACACTGGTTAGAATGGCCAACATCAAACAATAAATACTAGAGAGGGTGTGGAGAAAAGGGAACCCTTTCGCACTGTTGGTGGGAATATAAACTGATACAGCCACGATGGAAGACAGTATGGAGATTCCTCAAAAAACTAGGAGTAGAACTACCATATGAACCAGCAATCCCACTACTTGGCATATATCCTGAGGAAATGAAAACTGAAAAAGGCACATATACCTCAATGTTACTGAAGCACTATATATGATAGCTAGGACATGAAAGCAACCTAGATGTCCATCATCAGATGAATGGATAAAGAAACCGTGGTACATACATACAATGGAATATTACTCAGCCATAAAAGGAATGCATTTGAGTCAGTTCTAAAATGAGGTGGATGAACCTAGAGCCTATTATACAGAGTGGAGGAAGTCAGAAAGAGAAATATCATGTATTACCCCATATATATGGAGAAAGATGGTACTGAGGAACCTATTTACAGGGCAACAATGGAGATGCAGACTTATGGACACGGGCAGCAGTGGAGGAAGGAGAGGGTGGGACAAATGGAGAGACTAACATGGGAGCATATACACTACCATGTGTAAAATAGACAGCCAATGGAAATTAGCTATGTGACTCAGGGAACTCAAACCAGGACTCTGTAACAACCTAGAGGGGTGGGAGGTGGGAGGGAGGTTAGAGAGGGAGAAGACACGCATACCTATGGCTGACTCATCTTGATGTACGGCAGAGGCCAACACAATATTGTGAAGCAATTTTCCTTCAATTAAAAATAAGTTAAAAAAAAAACTACCAGACCAAAAAAAAATGATGTTGCCATACATTTATTGACAAGAAAAGCTACATACAACTAAGTGGAAAAAAAGCAGGTTACAAAGTAGTTTAACTGTAAGATAAAATTCTGGAAAAAGAATATAGGAGATGAAAAAAGTGTCATCTCTCAGTGAACCATGTATGATTTTTTTTCCTGTTTATTTTTATTTTCTATAACAAACTTCCATAAGCTACATAAAATACATATATGCAACTCCCATAGCTCTCTACAGATCTCAGGAAAAAGTCCAAACTCAATCCATAGCCCATCATGCCCTGCTCTACTCCTGATCTCATCCTCTTTCAAACCTCTCAGTTCCCTGAAGGACCCATATGCTCCCTGGGCTCCATCTGAGGACTGGTTCAGGTATCCATTCACTTTTCAACTTGTCCAGAAGAGGCTTTCCTGAGCTGTCCCGAACCACTCCCCAACACCAGAGTAAAGGTTAGAGATATCTCCCTCAATGTCACACTCTTTGAGCCCACCTCTCTTGTGCTACTCAGCTTTATAACACAAGTTTCTCTTCATTTCCTCCACTCCTAGCATAAAACTAGCATGTAACAGGGACACAAATGTTTGTTGAATGAACAAATCAAGGAACACTAGGAATACAACTATCTTGGCCTGGTGATTTTTAATTAAGTCTCTGGCTGCTTTGGGCCATGACAGTGTTTTTTTACGGAAGTTCTAAGTTGAAGGTAAAGACAGACAATGTTCATGCAGCTCCAGAGGGTAAGAGAGAGACCAGTAGAGAAATTCAGTGGAGGCTGATTTGAATTTATTATGTATCTACCTTGTCATTTACTACCTCACATGACAGAATCAGTTTTTCATCCTTAAGAGTTCCAAAGTAGTTGAAGACCCTCCTTAAGAATGCTATTAAAGAAGTTCTCATACAAGGCAGGGAGGTCAGAACTATCACTTCCAAGGCTGCTCCATGCAGTGCTAAATTCTGATATTCTATGACAGGCTCTTCAGTCTGATGAAAACTGCTAACTTCTTTGTATGTGTGTTTTGCTTTTTATTTTCTATTTTTTTCTTTCAAAACTGCTAACTTCTAATAATTTATGTAAACTATAGGCTCCAAAACCTTTATAAACACAGTATGTCCTTTGAAATGATGGTTAGCTTTACTAGAAACAAACTTCCTTGATTTTTAACAGCACTCATTTTATTTTTTGAAACTGGTTTACTTTTGCATCATGATGTTTTGAAACTTATACATGTATGTTATTGAAACAAATGGTCTTAGAGATAATTTTAGGAACACTGTAGATGTCTGTCATTTTAGAAACCCGCTGTGCTAGCAGATTAGGTTCTCTTAATATCTAGGATCTATGGAAACTTAGCAGATTGTTTTTAAGGTATCTGTTATTAATGTATAAATAAATGCAATAATGAACACAATGGAGAAAACAATTAAGAGTCATAACTTTTTGAAGATCATGTTCAAGATGAATAATTATTTCCGTACTGTCAACTTTTCCCTGCTCCTCAAATCAAATTGTATTTCCTTCTTTTTTGTCTTAGTTACACTTCTGCTAGAATGGTGTAAATCTGAATGAGTGAACACGGCACTTCCATCTTTAATTTCAAAAAACTCTCAAACCAATCTTTAAATCAAATATTAAAATCTTCTTATGAATTTTCAAAAAGGAGTCAAAAGACAAATACTACAATAAAAAATTAACAGAAAAATAATCAGACATACCTGGTCCTTTTCAAGTGTAAGTATTTGATAGCCAGTTGTTCTACTGCATATTAGTTTTCCACTGCTATCAAAAGAGGCCAAACGTAATCTAGAATAAAAACACACGAACAACAAAAAAAAAAAATGATTTTTTAAAGTGCAGATTAAATAAGCCATACTTTAATTTCTACTTTTTTCTTCCATATTCTTTTACTTTATTTTTAAATTTTTATTTACTTACTCTCTAGAAGTCTTTTATCTGGTAATACTTTGCAAAGTCTTTTCAAACTATAAACTGATTCCGTTTATATTTTTAAGCTTGTGCTATTATGTATATCTGGGATATAAAAATAATTTATGTTATGCCTTTTTAATTGTGATAAAATATACATAAAACTTACCATTTTAACCAAGTTTAAGTGTATAGTTCTTAACACCGAACACATTTCACACTGTTCCGTTGTAGTCAATACCATCATCCATCCAGAACATTTACTTCTTCCCCAAATGAAACTCTGTACCCAGTTACATGAATTTCCCAGTTCTACCTCAGCCCCTGACAATCACCATCCTATTTTCTGTCTCTATAAACTCGTCTACTCTATGTACCTCATGTAAGTGGAATCATACAGTGTATGAACTTTTGTAACTGGCTTATTTCACTTAGCATAGTGTCTTCAAGGTTCATGTTACAGCACATGTCAAAATTTCCCTCCACTGTAAGGCTGAATAATATTCTGTTTTAAGTATATACTATGTTTTATCTGTCCACCTGTTGACACTTGGGTTGCATCCACCTTTTGACTATTGTGAATAATGTTGCTATGTATACAAATATGTTTGAGTCCTTGGTTTCAATTCTCTGGGGGTAAATAACCAGAAGAGGAATCGCTGGGTGATATGGTAATTCTATGTTTAATTTTTTGAGGAAATGCCATACCATTTTCCACAGAGTTTGCATCATTTTAACATTCCTAAACTTCTCCACATCTTCACCAACACTTTTGTTTTTGATATTAGCCATCCTAACAGGTATGAGGTGATGTCTCACTATGGTTTTGATCTGCATTTTCCTAATGATTAGTGATGCTGAGCATCTTTTCATGTGCTTACTGGTCATTTGTACATTTTCTTTGGAGAAGTATTTATTTAAGTTCTTTGTCCATTTTTGAATCAGTTTTTTGTTGTTGTGGAATTTAGATCTCTTTGTATTCTGGATATTAATTCATCAGATATATGGTTAGCAAATATTTTTTTCCTATTCCACGGGTTACCTTTTCACTTTGTTAAGTGTCCTTTGGCACATGATTTAATTTTGATAAGTTCAACTTTTTTTTTGGTTATTGTTGCCTGTGTTTTGGTATCATATTGAAGAAATCACTGTCAAATTTAGTATCAAAAAGCTTTCTTCCTGTTTTCTTTCAAGAGTTATTTTATTGTTTTGGCTCGTATGTTTAGGTCTTTGATTCACTTTGAGTTAATTTTTGTGTATGGTGTAACATAAATATGACTTCCCAGGTGGCACAGTGGTAAAGACTCTGCCTGCCAATGCAGGAGTTAAGAGTTTGATCCTTGATATGGGAAGATCGCCTAGAGAAGAAAATGGCAACCCACTCCAGTATTCTTGCCTGGAAAATTCCACAGACAGAGGAGACTTGCCAGCTACAATCTGTGGGGCCACAAAGAGTCGGACATGTCTGAGCATACACACACATAACGTAAATATGAATCCAGGACTTTTAAATAATCTGTTCAATAAGCTATTTTCCAATTTGTCAGCATCCTCTACAGAAAAATATTGCCAGCTCAACTATTAGGCAAAGTTGGACATCTGAAATCCTATAGAAAGTTAAGGATAATATGAGACATGTTTTCTTATAAAAGTACCTTGTTGTATTTCCAGTTTGGACCTTTTAAGATTAGCAGCAAGGAAATAGCTTTAAGCCCAGTATCAAGCCTATACCATTTATATTTTAGCACATTCTTTCTTCCTGATATATTAGATCTAGGTTTTATACTTTAGATTATTAATACACTTTACAGGAATGGAGCTTTATCATTTCCTTCCCGTTTCATTGTATATTGTATCTTACCAAAGTTCTACCACTGTTGGTAATAAATTATGGTTTTATTTCATTTTTATAGTTCTTCTGGAGTGAGGAAGAGTGGGGTGGGAAAACTTCATCCTACCTAAATGCTATGCTCCTTCGAGGCTGTAAACTGACAGATCCACTACATGGCTGATTCAGTGTATTGCGTTTGAAAATGATGTATCGATTGGTGTAAGTTACAAGCAGGTCGAAGCCGAAGTTAAAACCTGTCCACCGCCAGCAGTACTGAAATACAAAGGAGAAAGATTAACTTCAGTTTATCATACTAGCAAGTCAAAAATTAAAAGATCAAAATGTCTTTTCTTTTTTAAATTCATTTCAAATATTCCTCTATCATGGTTTCCTAATTTTGTCAGTGCCTTAAGACTTACCACACAGAATATATCTGTAAGACGTGTGAAAGGTTTACTACACAGACATGGTATATATCAAAGCGAGCAAAAGCAGCCTTTATAATCATTATTCCTTAAGGTACTTTCTTAATATTGTCTCTTTATGGTTTCATCAACTCTCCACACTGTAATTTTATCATAACTAATATGGCTTTTTACCACAATTCAAAGGAGGTATATAGTTTAGGAAACTAGGAGTCTAGATAAAGGTAGTAAGAATCCATTAAAATTTCTCCTGCTTTAAAAATACTCTGAAATACCTTAAGTGATACCTTGTGTGATTTCTCTTACATGTAAAATCTAAAAAAAAAAAAAAAAAGTATTAAAAAACTCCTAAGCTCACAATTACAGAGAATAGCTTGGTAGTTGCCAGAGGTTAAGGGGTAGGGAGTAGGAGAAATGAATGAATACTGCTTTAAAAAAAAAAAAAAAGTTTAAATTAAATTATAAAAATACTCTAAACTAACCAACACAATCACCAACTGAGATATTTTAAATACCATCAGGAGGGACTTCCCTAGTGGCTCAGTGGTAAAGATCCGCCTGCCAATGCAGGAGGCACAGGTTTAGATCCCTGACCCAGGAAGATCCCACGTGCTGTGGAGCAACTAAGTTTGTGCGCCACAACTATTAAGCCTGTGCTCTAGAACCCAGGAACTGTAGCCACTCCGTCCATGCGCCCTTAGAGCCTGTGCTCCGCGACAAGACAAGCCACCTCAATGAGAAGCCCATGCACCACAACTAGAGAAAAAGCCCACAGAGCAACCAAGATCCCAGTGTAGCCAAAAAATAAATAACTAAAACCATCATGAGGCTCACAAGTTTGTTTATTCTATTAACTAATAGTCAACAGACACTACTAAGTAAAGCGGCATGCTACAATGATGCTGAAGTTAGGGCTTTGAGTGCTTGGTTGACATTATGAATTACAACATTAAATCAATAGTTCATTGATTATTTATTGAGCACATATTTTGTGCCAGGTACTGCTCTGGTCATTAAAGAGATGGCAGTAAATAAGTTTTAGCCCTAGTAAATGTATATTTTAATACATGTATGTTTCTGTGGAGGAGGACAGAATGTAATTCCAGGAGAGCGTGACAGGGCAGAGGATGGGGGCTGGCAGCTGGGGAGCCTACTGGTTCAGGCAGGTGGTCAGGGAACGTCTAAGAGATGCTACATGACTAGCGCCCTGAGTCAACTAACAAGCGGACCAGGTAGCTATCTGGGAAAAAGTGACTTAGACAAAGGGAACAACGAGTCCAAAGCTCTGGAGGTAAAAACATGCTTGGCATATCTGAAGAACAGCAAAAAGGGCCATGTGCCTAGGGTAGTAACTGAGGGGGACAGAAGCTGGAGATGAGTTCAGAGAGCCAGTCAGGGGCCAGAGAATATAAGGCCTAGTGTCCATAGTAGAGAAGAGTTTGGATTTCTTCCAAATGTGATAAAAGTCTAATGGAAAATTTTAGAGAAGGAGGTAACATGATCTAACTTGCATTTTAAAAAGATGATTTTGGCTGTTGAGTGGAAAACAGAATGTACAACAAGAGTAAAAACAGGGAGAGCAGTTATGAAGCTACAATATAGTCCAGGCAAGGGGTACTGATGACTTGGATTTGGGGCACAGTAGAAGAGAGGGCAAGTATATTTTGAAGCTATATATTTAAAGGAACTTCTTACAGACAACAGGTGTGGAATGAAAAAAAGAAGAACCCAAAATTTGGAGCTTATACAATGAATGAACAAAGGAGCTATTTATGGGTTGGAGAATACTTGGGAAGGAGGAGTCTGGCAATGAAAATCAGAGTTTAGCTGGGCCTATTCTATTTGAGATGCTATCAGGATTCTAAGATGTCACATGAGAAACTGGATACAGGAGTTAGAAAGTTAAGTGTTAACTTAATGGTGTTAAGTCACAGGACTAGGGGAGATCACTTAGGAGCCAGCCAAAGAGCAAAGACAAGGAAGAAGTCCAAGTACTGATCCTCCAGTCATATCAACATTTGTTGAGAAAGAGAAGGATCTAGCAAAGACTTAGAGGAAGCAGCCAATTAGGCAGAAAAAAACCCCGCACAATGTGCTCTCCTGGAAGTCACAGAGAAAATCTCCAAGGAGTGAGTGAGCAGATGGGTCACACTGCCAAGAACTTTCAGAAGATTAAAAACTACTTGATTTGGTAATGCAGGAATCAGTGGTGATAGTGGCATGGCAGTTTCACTTGAGTGTATTGGAGTAAATGAACTGGAATGAAGACAGACAACTTTATTCAATGAGTTTTGCTTAAAAATGGTGCAGGGAAATGGAGTGGGAGCTAGAGTGGAATGTGGGTCAGGGAATGGTTTAAGATGGGTGATGCTGTAGCATGTTATATGCTAATCAGAATGATGCAGAAGAGAAAAACTGACAACGCAGGAGAGAGAGGTGATTGATGACTATGAACAAACCTTCTGAATACGTGAGAAAGGATGGGGTTGTTACAGGAGGAGGGGATGGATTAGGACAGACACATACAGTTCATCCATTCTGATAAAAGTACAACACACGGCTATAGATGCAGGTAGACTGGTAGTATTTTTGGTAGAAGATGCACAGATTCTCTTCCTATTGCTTTTATTTTCTGAATAAAGAAAGAAGCAACGCCACTGGATAAAAATAAGGGTGGCAGCACTGCCCTTGAGAAGGTATGAGAGTTACTCCAAGTGTGAGAGGATAAGTTCACTAGGGAGATGCAAGGATCACACAGCATTAAAGACCTGCTTGAAGTTTACAGTTACAAACAAAACCTGCTGGGGTATATTTGGTGTTTTTCCTTAGTTGAATTCATTTGTATGGAAGCAGACATGGAAAGCAGGGGTTTCCCTGGCAGCTCAGTGGGAAAGAATCTGCCACTCCAATATTCTTGCCTGGGAAATCCCATGGATAAAAGAACTTAGCAGGCTATAGTCCATGGGGTCTCAAATGACTCAGACATGACTTAGCGACTAAACAACAATAATTGGCATGGAGAGCATGGAAAGGGGGGATTTAACAAGAACTGAGGACTAGCCAGGCGAATCTGACAGAGTGAAAAAGGGAAAAGAGAAATTAAGAGTATAAGCCAAGGACCAATTTCAAGATGTAACATAAAATTTAAGTCAAGTAAAGAGAGAAGTAGGGATGTGGTGAGAAGGTAATGGAAAAAAGACAGTAAGGACAATGTAATGTACATTCCAGTGGGGTCAGAAAGATGCTGGGAGGTCAAATACTAGAGGGAGAGCGCTACAAAGATACACTCTGCAAATGGTGTGCTTAAAATGGAGATTTTGAAGGGGGTGTATGAATCAGGCATACAAAATGGAGGATATGCTTACAGGAAATGGGTACCTGAGGTAGAGTGGAACACAAGATCATGGAGGGAAGGAAGGTTCAGGAAAAGATACTAAAACCACTGAGGCTGCTAAGAAAAGTGGGGAGAAAGCAAGCCAGCGAGCCCAGGGAGTGATGGCCATAGTCAGAGTACTGAGTGGTGAAGAAGTATGCTTGTCAAAGGAGATATCATTCAAGTATGATGAGGGTGGAACAAGGTCTGGGAGTGGCAACTAGGATGACTGAGGAAGATGCTATTTCTCATTCATATTCTCATCATTTATCACAACTGTTAACACAAACATAAAATAATAAATCTTTCAAAACTTAAAAGTTAAAATGAGGAAAAATCTGGGAGAAAAACAACCAAATGGTGATCTAAATTAGGCTGGTGATCTGTTCCACATATAATATAGATCGCCAGTCCAGGTTGGATGCCTGAGACAGGGTGCTCAGGGCTAGTGCACTGGGATGACCCTGAGGGATGGGATGGGGAGGGGGGTGGGGAACACATAGAAATAAAAAGTTAAAAAAAAAAAAAAATTAGGCTGATTTTTTTTTTTAAAGATAAAAATTACAATTAGGGTAGAGTTTTAAAAAAAATGTAGTTCATGTCTCCTTAATGGCTGTAAAATCAATTTAATGGGTCACACTCAGTTTTTAAAAATAAATTAAGTAGAAACAAAGCTTGGGACACAGCAGCTGTAAGCACTGTTTTGTAATACTTTTGTTTCCCTTATAAGCATTTGTACTGGGTGGTAATGAAAACCAATCTTAATGTGGATGGCAATCAAATCAAAAAGGTTTGAATGTCTTTGATCTAGGGTTGTAACTGTAAGATAGAATCACTCTTAAGACTACGTAATGGCTCTCATTAAAGATATTAAGATATTAATAGGATAAACTTCTTATTTATCTTAATTTCTGGATTACTGAGGGATCTTCTCATATCTCCTACCTAGACTCCAGAAGTTTAACAGTCTCATGAAAGGCTGACAAATCAGTCACCATTGAGCATGTAACTCCTTGCCCAGGAGATCATGCTACAGAAACTAAAACACACAAAAATGCTCTTCTGAGTTGTAACATATATCATGACTATTACTGAACGCATATTTTGCACTAACAGTATAACAATTTGTATGAGTTACAACCCATACTTACTTCACCATCTTTGGCAAGCTTTCTACCACACCTCATGCTGTTTCCCTCTAGTTCTTCTTTATTAATTTCTTGAGGCCTAGAAATATACATAAAACATGAAATCTCATAGAAAATAAGCAACTAATAATTGAAAAATAATTGTTAGTTCAAATCAATAGGAATAAACTGCTACTACATTCAAAATTTTGTGGTGTAGATAAAGATCAAAATGCAGGGATTAAATCTAGCCTATTACCTTTGCTAAATAAAAAATTTTAAATCTTTAGTGTTTCACTTATTGCCTTGACTTCTAGAACACTTTTACAAGGGCACAGCAAAACCAGAGAAGAGGTGAGGGAAATCTATGAGAAATTCTGCTTATTAAGAAAGAAAAATACTTAAAGTCTATTAAGTAAAATTTATTAAAATCTATTATATAAGATGTGACTTGGTATCATCTATTCTTACTGTTTTACACAGAACCCATTTTTTAAGAGTAGAAAAACCAAGTTCAGCATTTAACAGAAAACTGCTGTAGAACTTTATCAATTAATCTTTACTTGGCCCTTTAAAAACCATAATCAACTAAGAGAGAGAGTGTTATTTCAGTATGAAATAATAAAATGACATTATTACTAGCTTAGAATTCCAAATGATAAAAGTAATGTAATATATTCATTCATATATAGCATTTATTAAGTACCAAGATACTGGGGCTATCATCCTCTCATAAATATACTGAAACAAATACAACAAATAAAAGTTAATTAAATGTAGATAAAATAGAACATGCCCTTGACATCCAAGACCCCAGTCTAGTAGGGAGCTAGACTTAAGTAATAGTATAATAATGTGGAGAGAACTAATGTTAAGAGCATGAAGAAGGCACAGGTTTATTGCCTGGGGTTAGAGTGAGATCATCATGGAGGAAGTATTATTTGTGCATGAGAAGGAGTTTCTTGAGGTAAAGGTCAGGGATAACCTCTGCAGAAGAAGGCCATTTCATGCAGAAGATCAGTAGGTAGAAAAGGATCAGAGCATGAAAGGATACCAAATGTCTGAAGAATGTAGTGCAGGCAGAACCTAAAATGAGCATGAGAGACGAAGCAAAAGCATTTGGGACAGACTGCTGAAGGGCTGCCCCTGCTACACTATATATAAACTTTAAGATGAGAGAGTTCCCATGTATTTTTTGTTACTTTAAAATTTTTTCTCATGAAAAATTTAAAACATGTAAAAGTAAACAGCATAATGAGCCAAATTTTTTCTTACCATCTAGGTTCAGTAATTTTTAGTTTTACTCTCAACCCACTTCTCCCCACACTCCCAACTGACTATTTCTGAGGCTGATCCTCCAGACACCATATCCTTTAATCTGTAAATAGTTCAGTATGTACTTCTGAAGAATAAGAACATTCAAAAAATATTGACACAGATTTATCACACATGAAGCAATAATCCCTAACTAACCTCAAGTGTCCCTGGTCCTATTTAAGCAGGGAAGTGAAATTATATTTATATGTAGGAAGATAATCCTGTTGGCAATGTGGAAAAGAGTTTGGAAGAGGAGAACCCTGGAGGGAGACTTTACTTGATGATAACTCCCGAGAGTCCAGGGAGTACACTGTCTTTCTCATTTCCTGGCCTTGCAGTAGCAAGAAGATGCTCAGCATGTGTGGGATAGAGTGCTTCATTAGGGGCAACACAGTCATATACTTCTGAGGGCAAGAAAACCACTTATTCTAGCTCAGACGCTTAGGTAAGACTCTATATTATAAACTAAAAAAGGGTATACATGAGAAAAATCTTGGGGAAAAAAAAAAAAAGACCATCCATCATATAAAAACTGAATATACAAAAGAAGTAGGTAGGATGGTTTATAAAATATTTCATACATTACAAAATTCTTCACATCCAAATTCCAATAAATAATTTACTTTCATTGTTTGGAGGGATTTTTCTTATTCCTATTCCAACTATCTTACTATATTTCTGCAAAGTAAGTATGCTATGAATATATCTGGGAGAAGATGAGATATAAATTATAAGTAAATAGAAACTAAGAACCCTGGATAACAATCTTGTAATCATTATCATGAGTTTACAGAACCCTTTCACATACTCACTGTTTAGATACAAACACACTAGACTATTATTTTAGTAAGTTTTCTGGTATATAAAAATAAATTAAGAGAGACTGGGACAGGAATAAAATTAAATGTAAAGCCCTTCTATAAACTTATAGGTGGACTGTCTCTTCATACTGCCTATACCAAGGAGCTAGTATAAAGGTCAAACAACACATGTGGAAGTACTTCTGTGAACTGCAGAGCACTACACACTGATAAAACAGATAACATGCTTCCTCTTAAAATGAAGACAGTACAGAAATATTTTGTAGAGGCGTCATGTGCTTTTGACAAAGACACCTGTATCTAAATGAGTTAATTCACCTTAAAGTCTTCAAAAAACCTATCACATTAGTGAAAATTTGACAATATCACCACAAATAAGAAAATCAGCTTTACCTATACACATATATAAAGATCATGCTTTATGAAAGCGTTATTCCAAGTAACATTTCAATTAGGTTAAAAGAAAACTGTAACACTGAGACAAAGCACATAAATTATTCAATTTTACTAATAAAACAAATGACAATGCAAATACCCCATAACTGACCAGAAAGATAAATATTTTTAATATTGACAGTTAAAGAAATATAAGGATAAAAGTTGATTACATGATCTTTTCTCTAACAGCTCTTGATTTTAATACTGTTACTGTTTTTTTTCCAACATAATGAGTCCATTTAAAAATTCGTAGCAAAATCCACACACCTATCATCAATTAATCTACAATAATGGAGGCAATAATATACAAAGGGGAAAAGATAGTCTCTTCAACAAGTGGTGTTGGGAAAGCTGGACAGTTACATGTAGATCAATGAAATATGAACACTTCCTCACACTATATACCAAAAAGAAAAAATAGTTTATATACCTAAGTATAGAGACATGATAGCATAAAACTCCTAGAAAAGAATAGGGAAAACATTCTCAGATATAACCCAAGCAGTATTTTTTTAGATCAAGTCTCACATGGCCAAAGAAATGAAAGCAAAAAGGAACAAATGGGACCTAATCAAAGTTAAAAGCTTTTGCACAACAAAGGAAACCATAAACAAAATGAAAAGACAACTGACTGAATAGGAAAAAATACTTTCAAATGATTTGACTTTCAAGGAATGTTAATATCCAATACATACAACAGCTCATACAACTCAAAAAGAAAATGAACAACCCAATCAACAGTGGGCAGAATACCTAAATAGACAATTCTCTAGGGAAGAAATATAGACGGCCAATGGGCACGTGAAAAGATGCTCAATATCGCTAATTATTAGAGAAATACAAATCAAAACTACAATGAGGTATACTTTCATACCAGTCAGAATGGCCATCATTAAAAAGTCTATAAGTATTAAATCTGGAGAGGGTATGAAGAAAAGGGAATTTTCCTACACTGTTAGTGGGAATGCAAATTGGTGCAGCTGCTATGAAAAAATGGTGCAGAGGTTCCTTAAAAAGCTAGATTAGAGGCACCATATGATCCAGCAATGCCATTCCCAGGCATATATCCCCAAATGATGAAAACTCTAATTCAAAAGGATACATGCACCCTAGCACTATTTACAGTAGCCAAGACATCCAAGTAACCCAAGTGCCCATCAACAGATGATTGTCTTAGAAAGATATGGTGTACACACACATAAATACATAAAGTGGAATATTACTCAGCCATAAAAAGAATGAAATAATGCCATCTGCAGCAACATGGATGGATCTAGAGAATACTGTACTATGTGAAGTAAGTCAGACAAATTATCATATGATATCACTTATACATGGAATCTAAAAAACAATAAAAATGAATCGATACAAAAATACCCAACAAATTTGCTTATAAAACAGAATCAGATTCACAGGCATAGAAAACAAACTTATGGTTACTAAAGGGGAAAGGGTTGGGGGGTAGGGATAAATTACGAGTATGAGGTTAACAGATACAAACAACTATACATAAAACAGATAAGCAACAAGGATTTACTGTAGAGCCCAGGGAACTATATTCAACATCTTGTAATAGATTATGATGGAAAATAATCTGAAAATAAATATATATATATATATCTGGATCTTTTTGATGTACACCTAAAACTAACACAATATTGTAAAATCAACTAAATTCAGTATTTAAAAAAATTTTTAATTGACAAACCATTAGCAAGACTCATTAAGAAACAAAGGGAGAAGAACCAAATTAACAAAATTAGAAATGAAAATGGAGAGATCACAACAGACAACACTGAAATACAAAGGATCATAAGAGACTACTACCAGCAGCTCTATGCCAATAAAATGGACAACTTGGAAGAAATGGACAAATTCTTAGAGAAGTATAACTTTCCAAAACTGAACCAGGAAGAAATAGAAGATCTTAACAAAACGATCACAAGCAAGGAAATCGAAACTGTAATCAGAAATCTTCCAGCAAACAAAAGCCCAGGACCAGATGGCTTCACAGCTGAATTCTACCAAAAATTTAGAGAAGAGCTAACACCTATCTTACTCAAACTCTTCCAGAAAATTGCAGAAGGTAAACTTTCAAACTCATTCTATGAGGCCACCATCACCCTAATTCCAAAACCAGACAAAGATGCCACAAAAAAAGAAAACTACAGGCCAATATCACTGATGAACATAGATGCAAAAATCCTTAACAAAATTCTAGCAAACAGAATCCAACAACATATTAAAAAAATCATACATCATGACCAAGTGGGCTTTATCCCAGGAATGCAAGGATTCTTTAATATCCGCAAGTCAATCAATGTAATACACCACATTAACAAATTGAAAGATAAAAACCATATGATTATCTCAATAGATGCAGAGAAAGCCTTTGACAAAATTCAACATCCATTTATGATTAAAAGCAGGAATAGAAGGAACATACCTCAACATAATAAAAGCTATATATGACAAACCCACAGCAAGCATCACCCTCAATGGTGAAAAATTGAAAGCATTTCCTCTGAAATCAGGAACAAGACAAGGGTGCCCACTCTCACTACTACTATTCAACATAGTTTTGGAAGTGTTGGCCACAGCAATCAGGGCAGAAAAAGAAGTAAAAGGAATCCAGATAGGAAAAGAAGAAGTGAAACTCTCTCTGTTTGCAGATGACATGTTCCTCTATATAGAAAACCCTAAAGACTCTACCAGAAAATTACTAGAGCTAATCAATGAATACAGTAAAGTTGCAGGATATAAAATTAACACACAGAAATCTCTGGCATTCCTATACACTAACAATGAGAAAACAGAAAGAGAAATTAAGGAAACAATACCATTCACCATTGCAACAAAAAGAATAAAATACTTAGGAGTATATCTATCTAAAGAAACAAAAGACCTATACATAGAAAACTATAAAACACTGATGAAAGAAATCAAAGAGGACACAAACAGATGGAGAAATATACCGTGTTCATGGATTGGAAGAATCAATATTGTCAAAATGGCTATACTACCCAAAGCAATCTATAGATTCAATGCAATCCCTATCAAACTACCAATGGTATTTTTCACAGAACTAGAACAAATAATTTCACAGTTTGTATGGAAATACAAAAAACCTCGAATAGCCAAAGTAATCCTGAGAAAGAAGAATGGAACTGGAGGAATCAATCTGCCTGACTTCAGACTCTACTACAAAGCCACAGTCATCAAGACAGTATGGTACTGGCACAAAGACAGAAATATAGATCAATGGAACAGAATAGAAAGCCCAGAGATAAATCCACAAACCTATGGTCACCTTATCTTCGACAAAGGAGGCAAGGATATACAATGGAAAAAAGATAACCTCTTTAACAAGTGGTGCTGGGAAAACTGGTCAACCACCTGTAAAAGAATGAAACTAGAACACTTTCTAACACCATACACAAAAATAAACTCAAAATGGATTAAAGATCTAAATGTAAGACAAGAAACTATAAAACTCCTAGAGGAGAACATAGGCAAAACACTCTCCGACACAAATCACAGCAGGATCCTCTATGACCCACATCCCAGAATTTTAGAAATAAAAGCAAAAATAAACAAATGGGACCTAATGAAACTTAAAAGCTTTTGCACAACAAAGGAAACTATAAGCAAGGTGAAAAGACAGCCCTCAGATTGGGAGAAAATAATAGCAAACAAAGCAACAAAGGATTAATCTCAAAAATATACAAGCAACTCCTCCAGCTCAACTCCAGAAAAAAAAAATGACCCAATCAAAAAATGGGCCAAAGAACTCAACAGACATTTCTCCAAGGAAGACATACAGATGGCTTACAAACACATGAAAAGATGCTCAACATCACTCATTATCAGAGAAATGCAAATCAAAACCACAATGAGGTACCATTATACGCCAGTCAGGATGGCTGCTATCCAAAAGTCTACAAGCAATAAATGCTGGAGAGGGTGTGGAGAAAAGGGAACCCTCTTACACTGTTGGTGGGAATGCAAATTAGTACAGCCACTATGGAAAACAGTGTGGAGATTTCTTAGAAAGCTGGAAATAGAACTGCCATATGACCCAGCAATCCCACTTCTGGGCATACACACCAAGGAAACCAGATCTGAAAGAGACACGTGCACCCCAATGTTCATCGCAGCACTGTTTATAATAGCCAGGTCATGGAAGCAACCTAGATGCCCATCAGCAGATGAATGGATGAGGAAGCTGTGGTACATATACACCATGGAATATTACTCAGCCATTAAAAAGAATTCATTTGAATCAGTTCTAATGAGAAGGATGAAACTGGAGCCCATTATACAGAGCGAAGTAAGCCAGAAAGATAAAGACCATTACAGTATACTAACACATATATATGGGATTTAGAAAGATGGTAACGATAACCCTATATGCAAAACAGAAAAAGAGACTCAGATGTATAGAACTGACTTGTGGACTCTGGGAGAAGGCGAGGGTGGGATGTTTCAAGAGAACAGCATTGAAACATGTATATTATCTAGGGTGAAACAGATCACCAGCCCAGGTTGGGTGCATGAGACAAGTGCTCGGGCCTGGTGCACTGGGAAGACCCTGAGGGATCGGGGGGAGATGGAGGTGGGAGGGGGGCCGGGATGGGGAATACATGTAAATCCATGGCTAATTCATTTCAATGTATGACAAAGACTACTGTAATGATGTAAAGTAATTAGCCTCCAACTAATAAAAATAAATGGAAAAAAAAAAAAATAAAAATAAACAATGCTATGATGTACCATGGGGGCTTCCCTGGTGGCTCAGACAGTAAAGAATCTGCTTGCAATGTGAGTTCCATCTCTGGGTCAGGAAGATCCCCTGGAGAAGGGAATGGCCACCCCACTCCAGTATTCTTGCCTGGAGAATTCCATGGACAGAGGAGCCTGGCAGGCTATAGTTCATAGTGTCACAAGGAATTGGACATGACTGAGTGTCTAACACATACACACACACGCACGATATAGTATACTTACCCCACCTCACTGTCTTGTTCTGCTCGGAGCATAGCCAGCCACTGCTGTTTATACACAGAAGATAGCCATTCTAAAATGTAAAAACAAATATAATATAATAAGAAATATGGAAAAACAAAGGATTTAAAATTTTAAGAGGTTGATAAAATTTTTACCATCTTAAAATTCAAATTTCAAATGGCAATAAGTAAAGCTGGTAATCTGTATTTTACAAATATGCTACAACATATGGCCTCATGATCTTTAAAATGGTAAACGTTATCTTCCTTTGCCTTAGGACAGACTCTACTTTAATCATATATATTTAAATCTTTAGTTAAAAGTATATTCTTACATCTAATGGTTTTCTCTTCATAGCTCATACTGATTTTCATGTGAGAAACAAACCAAAAGTATTATTTTCAGTGTTTACAAAAGCTTTAATAGAAAATTGAATAATGGAACGTTCCTGTACTGAATTATCTAAAAGCAACTAAATAATGAGAAGTAAACCATTTCTAAATTATTAGATGAATCAAGCACACTCAATAAATAATTCTGACACATTAGGTTTAGATAACTATTATAATGAAAATTACTGTAAATGCAATATAATAGATATTTTCCTTCAGTAGTAAGCATATTAATTTTTCTATAAAATGAGACTTTGGAAGCTGAGATTTTAATTATTTTACATAAAAACATGGACTTACTAAAAACCTAAGTAGAACTGGCTTAGCACCGTATTTACTTTTTTGTTCTTATTTATTCCCAACTAAAAGGACAGTTTTTCTAATTTTTAAGTGATTTGTCTATCTCTACCAAAAGGCAGGGGGAAAACCCTAGTGCAATTAAAATCTGGATGTTCATGTCATAATTCTCTACCTAATAAAGGTACCCAGATGATTTGCACTCATTTATTAGTGTCCTTCCTCAATATCCTCCATAAATATACTTTTGAGTGTTTCTTTCCTTAAAATAATATTGTTGCCATTATAAAGAATAACTGCTAAATATCTAGGTGACAAACAATTCAGCTTTAGTAGGTAAAGACTAACAGCAAAGTTTATGTGACTCAGTATATCTACAAACATATTCAATCTTACTTGCAATATATTTGGATTTTTAAGTTTTGTTTTACTGTATTTTATTTTTTTAAAAAACAGCTGATCCCTTCCCATTAAAATGATTTCTCAACTCACTACAGGTTATGCCTATAGTTTGAAATTCACTAATTTAGAGATAGAATATGGCTTTTCATTATTCCCTTATAAAAATGGAGTGAAAAGGTTATACATTCACATTCACAAATATCATATAAGCTATATCCCATGAAAATGATTCAAAACTTAGTTTCAACAACTTTGAATAATCTCCTTTAAAACTAAAAACATTTTTTTTTTTGGTTGTGCCGTAGAGTTTCCTAAAAATATTTTTAACAAGTTAAAAATGTGTGTAGATATTTTTGTCTCTCCTTTCTTGCCTTAATCTAAAGGTAAAAAGTCAAACTAGAAATCTTTTCAGTCACTGGTAGTTCATCCAATAGTTCAGCCTTAAATAAGTCAACAGAACCACTGGTTTGAATGCAGTGCTGACAGATGATGGATAAGGAGAAATCCCTGAAAAAAACAAGACTGAAAAACATGGGATGAAAAGTGAAACAACTGCCTTTATGTAGAGCTTTTAATATGATTATATGCAGACATATCTCCAAAAGGTAGAGTTTGCCAGAATCCTTTTCGGCAGTTAGTGTTGTGGAAAGATTCTGAAAAAGTGCCTTCAAGAAACTTCCACTTAGTGAAAACAAGTTCAACCACTTATTTTAAACTTTATTGGACCAAAATCCAAAACAAACTCAAAACTGGCACATCAAGGTGGCACTGGATGGCACTATAAATCAGCAGTTGCAGATGTAATGATAACAGTCTTAAATGTAAACACAGTACTTTTCTAATAGAAAAAGGTCAGAATGAATTTATTTAGATAATTTCTCTTGTCTTATACAAAGGATATGGGGAAGGGGGTCTCCAAGAGCAAACTGTTTGAAAATCTAAATGTCTTAGATTTACAAAACTTTAAAAAACAAACAGAAAGATAAGATACACCCCCTAGCTTGCTTAAATGAAAAAGTGTATATTCAGGTATTTCCTGAAAAATCTGTATGCAGGTCAAGAAGCAACAGTTAGCACTGAACATGGAACAATAGACTGGTTCCAAATAGGAAAAGGAGTATGTCAAGGCTGTATATTGTCCCCTTTAATTTAACTTATATGCAGAATACATCATGTGAAATGCCAGGCTGGATGAAGCACAAGCTGGAATCAAGATTGCCAGGAGTAATATCAATAACCTCAGATATGCAGATGACACCACACTTACGGCAGAAAGCAAAGAAGAACTAAACAGCCTCTTGATGAAAGTGAAGAAGGAGAGTGAAAAAGATGGCTTAAAGCTCAACATTCAGAAAAATAAGATCATGGCATCCGGTCCCATCACTTCATGGGAAATAGATGGGGAAACAATGGAAACATTGACAGACTTTACATTTTTGGGCTCCAAAATCACTGTAGATGGTGACTGCAGCCATGAAATTAAAAGACACTTGGCCCTTGGAAGAAAAGCTATGACCAACTTAGACAGCATATTAAAAAGCAGAGACATTACTTTGCTAACAAAGGTCCATCTAGTCAAAGCTATGGTTTTTCCATAGTCATGTATGGATGTGAGAGTTGGACTGTAAAGAAAGCTGAGCGCAGAAGAATTGATGCTTTTGAACTATGGTGTTGGAGAAGACAGTCTTGAGACTCTTTAGAGTCCTGTGGACAGCAAGGAGATCCAACCAGTCCATCCTAAAGGAAATCAGTCCTGAATGAATATGGAAGGACTGATGCTGAAGCTGAAACTCGAATACTTGGGCCACCTGATGCGAAGAACTGACTCATCTGAAAAGACCCTGATGCTGGGAAAGATTGAAGGCGGGAGGAGAAGCGGACAACAGAGGATGAGATCGTTGCATGGCATCACCGACACAATGGACATGAGTTTGAGTAGGCTCTGGGAGTTGGTGATGGACAAGGAAGCCTGGCGTGCTGCAGTCCACAGGGTTGCAAAGAGTCAAACACAACTGAGCGACTGAACTGAACTAATATTCAAGTATACACAACATAGAAAAATCTACTCACAACTAGTAAAGCTTTATAGCAAAAAACAGCCTACAGGTTGAACTATTATATGAAGCACATTGTCAGAATTAGATCATGAAGGTGTAGGAAAAAGCCTACATAATAAAAATTCCTATCTGGATAAGTAAGAATATCTTGTACAGAGCATCTAGGTATATTAGTATAAAAATGGAGTAGTTCAGCTCAAAGATCTTCATGTATAATAATCTAAAATCTAGTTCCAAAAGATGACAATTTAACTTACTGAGTACAGTATTTTTCAATAGAACTACTTACATGAATTTCTGTATTAGATTCTTTCCATTTTAAGCAACTTACTTTCATAAAATTCATACTTTAATGATTATCATCTCTACGTAACTTACAAAAACATTAAAAGTTCCCCCATTATACCCACAACAGTAATTCCTGACATTAAAAAGTTACAAGGATACCCGTAAGGGAATAAATCTATTTCACCACTTTGTTATCAAGAGCCAAATCAAACATACTTGAAAGAATGGTGACTCAAAATTACTGCTTAAGTTTATGCAATTGGATATGCAATTTTAAAGAGATTAAACCTAGTGGAATTCTTTTAAGTAACCAGTAAGTTGCAGTTGGGGACTTCCCTATAGCTCAGACGGTAAAGAATCTGCCTGCAACTCAGGAGACCTGGGTTCAATCCCTGGGTCAGGAAGATCTTCTGCAGAAGGAAAGGCAACCCACTCCAGTATTCTTGCCTGCAGAATTCCATGGACAGAAGAGCCTGACAGGTCACAAAGAATCCAACACACGCTTACTTAGGCTAAGCGACTAACACACACACAGATGCAGTTAAAAAAAAGGCGGGGGGTGCTTTAGAACAGGAAAGACTTGGGCTGGCATTTGAGCTCTGCTTCTAACTAGCTGTGTGACAGGATAGTAATACTTCATGTATAATACAGAATAATTACCTTGATAATTTTAAAGATTATGTTACATAATAGACATTAAATGCATAATCTGGCATGTTACTGGGACACTAAAGAATTTACACATTTACTTTTTCTTCTCCCCTTTATAATTCTTAGATTAGGAATTAGAATCTGAACTTATTTGATAGGTAAATGCAGTGTTGGGCCATATGTAAGTTGGTATGTTTTAGGACACAATTTTAGTTCACACAAACTGAGTGCCTACTACCTATCAAGTACCTAAGAGAAAAAGCTGAAAAACATATGGCCCAAGAGAGCCACAGATATATTCTGTACTAGAGTAATCTAGCAAGAGATAATGATGCCTTAACAAGGAAGTGGTAGCAGGTACCAAAAAAAAAAAAAAAGGCTTGAGAATTATCTAAGAAAAAAATATACAGGACATGGTGAATGGATGTGGAAGAAAAGAGTCTGAGGAGGAATAGGATGACTTCCAGGATTCTGCCATTTTTGAGAGAATGGGCAAGTTATTAATATTGATGATTGATAAGCAAATATAGGAAGAAAAAAGAATGCAGGGATTAGGACCGGAGGGGAAAGATTAAGTATTCTTTTGAATAGACGAACTGAAGCAATTTATAGATGGCAAGCTATCAGTTGGATATCTAAGTATGAAACTCAGGGAAGAGGTCAGAACTGTATTCTTTCAATAAATCATAGGAATGAAGGAAATCATTTGGGGACACTATGTAGAATGAAAAGATCAATGGGCCAAGGGTACACTTAGGAGGTTAAGAGGTGGGCAGAGTAAGAGAAGCTTACAAAAGAAAATGAATGGTCAGAGAGATAGGGAAAGAATCAGAAGAGTATAGTATTTCTAAACTAAGTACTGTACAGAATTGAAAGAAAAAATAATAAACCATGATATAAAATGCTAGGGTAGTTAAAATAGGACTAACATAAGATCACTAGATTTTAAAAACAGGACAGTCCTAACTTTTGCTAGAAAGTTTCAGTAAAATAGTGGGGGCAAAAGACAGATTGTAGTGGGTTGAGAAAAGTCTGAAAGGTAAGAAGATGGAGACAGCAACTATAGACTACTTTGAAGAAGGTGATTCTAAGGCAGAGGAATAGTTACCATGAAGGGGACTCAGGGTCCAGACGGGAGTGGGGGGATTTGGTTTGTTTTTTTAGTAAGAGGTTTGACCATATTTATAAGCTGAGGGAGAACAGGAGGGGCTGAAGATACAGATTATTAAATGACAGCATAAAATTATAGGATTATGAACACAGTAGGAAGTTGGCCTGAATAGGAAGGGAGCACTTCAACCTCTGGGACAGGACAGGAAGGAGAGGTAAGTAAGACTAGAAATCTGAATAAATCTTTGCCTGATTACCTTGAATTTATATAAAAAACAACAGAGTTTCCATGGGCTTCCCCTTGTAACTCGGTTAAGAATCTGCCTGCAATGCAGGAGACCCAGGTTCAATTCCTAGTTGGGCAAGATCCCCTGGGGAAGGAAATGGCAACCCATTCCAGTATTCTAGGCTGGAGAATCCCATGGACAGAGGAGCCCGGCAGGTTATAGCCTACAGGATCCCAAGAGTCGGACACGACTTAGTGACTAAACCACCACCACCCACTGATAGTGAGGTGACTGGAGAGGAAACTTGAACAGAGGAGCAGAGGTTTGCTAAACAACTGCTGAAGCAAATTTTAAAAAGTCACCAAGTAAAAGTGATATAAGGAGTCGCAAGGTCCAAGCTTAGCAATGAAATATGAGTTTGCAGCGGCACCAATATAAAGTTATAGAATGTTCTGGAGCAGTACTCAGCACAAAGTAGAGGGTATTAAGAACAAAGAAGGTTTAATTTAGTTTTAGAATTTTGTAAAGTAGGACAAAAAGTTGAAGGCAACTGTGAGAGAGAGCAGTTCAGATGATCTAACATGAAATCCAGGTCTGAAAGGAAGAAAAAAGTAGGAGGCTTGAAAGACTGGCAGAAAATGGAGTTTAGAATGGACTGGAAATCAAATAACAGTGTAACAGGGATGAGACTACAACCATCTAGAAGGTTATTTAGAGCCTGCAAACTACTGGATTTCTGATACTGAGACATTTTGGGTTACAGGAAGAGTCAAATGTAGCAAGTGCTTAATGGTCAGCAGATAAATGTTACAGGAGCTAAGGTCAAATTACTAGGAGGCTAGTAAATGTAATGATAATATGGACACATTACATTACTGAAGAAGGGTGGAGAAGCAGCCAGAAATCAAGTGTCCAGGTCTTAAATGAATGTGAAAGAAAGATTGGGGATCAGAAGAGAAAGAAGAGAGTATGAGCTGGATCACATGCAACAGGGATTTAGAAAGGGCACTCAGGTGGCTGGGCCGATGACTATGTGGCCTCCTAACCCTTTCTTAGCAGGATGTGTTGAGAGAAAGTCCTCCACAGAGGGAAAATACTCTCTTCTGAGAGAGCTAAATAAAATGGAGAGAATATAGGAGAGGATGTAAAGAGAAAGGTCTGGGAGAGATGGTAACAAGATAGGTCAGAGGTATCAACGGGGAGGGGAGCATGACAATGAGAGTATAGAACAAAACAGACTTAATGACCTCACCTAAGGTAAATCAAATTTCGTGGACCACAAAAAAGGCTGAGCACCAAATAACTGATGTTTTCGAACTGTGGTACTGGAAAAGACTACTGAGAATCCCTTGGACTGCAAGGAGATCAAACCAGTCAGTCCTAAAGGAAATCAACTCTGAATACTCATTAGAAGGACTGATGCTGAAGCTGAAGCTGCAATACCTTGGCCACCTGATGCAAGGAGTCTACTCACTGGGAGATCCTGATGCTGGGAAAGATTGAAGGCAAAAGGAGAAGCGGGTGGCAGAGGATGAGATGGTTAGATAGCATCACCAACTCAATGGACATGAATTTGAATAAACTCCAGGAGATGGTGAAGGACAGGGAATTCTGGTTTGGGGCAGTCCATGTTGTCACAGAGAGTCAGATACAACTGAATGACTGAATACAACAAATCTAATTCTATGAAATAATGGAATTCAACTGTGCTTAACACAGTTAAATCCTAAAATACTACAATGTTTCTACACAAAGTCTGGATTTAATTTGGAATTAACATATCTCTATTAAAAGTTTAATTTTTTTCTCTTTTAATTTCCATTTGAATTTAATTCTGACCTAAAGATGATAAAAGATGTATATATTAGAATTCCCCAGATTACTGAACATATAACTATGAATAATGTTAACACATTTGGCACTATTTCTGAAAAATGATCAGTGAATTTCAGCTACATAATTGAAACTATTTTCACTTATTTCAAATCTAGGATACACTCCTATTGAGAGAATATACGAATGTATCTTGAAGGTGTGAGCTATGTGGTCACTTTTTGCCCTCTCACAAACAGCATGGGATTTAATTTTATTTATACCCTGCTTTTGAAATGATAATTTATTCAGATATACAGGAAAAACTATTTGTCCATTTATATTTTAAAATGAAAAAAAACTGCCCTCTATTGTAATTTTAAGTTAGAAAAAATCATGGATGAAATCTGGTCAGAAATTTGGGATCTAAATTCTTTTCAATTTTATATTAAAGCAAAGTCAAACTAGAAATATTTATGCCCATCTTATATTTCAAAAATATAAAGCTTATCCCCTTGCATCATAGACACACCTAAATTAAACTACTTTAGAACAGACTTTATTTTTTAAACTCTTTAAAAATTTATTAGAGAGAGCCTTAAAAGAAGTAGGATTAGAGTGGGAGTATGTAACAAGCCCTGGCATCTAATGTCACACACGGCTAGTGTTTGGTGTATAATATATACTAAAACTATTATAAAGCTGCTATACTAAAGGGGAACATGATCTTCAAACGAAATGGAGACTGAGCAAACAAACAAATCTCAGACCCACAACCCACACAAATATAATACAAATGAATAATACAAAATTAACAAAAAAGCACTTTGTCTATAAACCTGCCTAGAGTGATTTTATTAAAAAATGCATTACTTTAACTACCAGAAATGTTAACTCTCAGTTTGGTTTCCACTGAATACCTTTATAAATAAATGTACAGATTTCAGTAACAATTTAAATCTATAAACACAATTATGTTAAAAACTAAGGTGTCAAAAATTATAATTTTCAGACAAATCTATACAAATTTACAAGTAAATCTTCAAATGCTACTTTCTATTTCTTAAATGTGAATATAGTACTAAATTTAATCCTACACAAGCACTAGACACTCAACTTAGAAAATTAAAACAGTAATTGTTTCACAAGTGTTAAATCATAACTAGCAAAGATATTACATTTGCTTTGACATAAAGTTTAAGACTAGGATACAAAACAGAAAACAGCAAACTTAAGCAGTATTAATAGAAAAAGAAATTGACCTCTAAATAACACTTCAAAAGTCAAAGTCTAGTCCAAAATAGTGTACTGGTTAAGCAAATTAAAGAACACCATGTTATAGAACACTATACAGCCACTTAAATGTTCTGAAGAGTATTTAAAGATATGGGAAGATACTCACAATATATAATGTGAACACAGAAAATTATCTACATGGTATAATTCTGCATGGTATAAAAATCCTTACTGGAATTAAGGATAACTTCTATTTTCTTCATTATTATTTCTTCATTATTATTTTTCTATGGTATATACTACTATTATAATCAGAAAGATTTTACTTAAAATCACAATTTTATCATGTTCTTACCTGAAGGTACTAGAGAATCTTGTTCAATAATTCTTGCGGAGGCCAAATCACTGATAATATACTGTAACCTTAAATGTCTGAATACTGACACAAATGGTTTTCCTTGCTCAGTTTCAAGGAAGGTCATACCTTCAAAGTCTACAGAACAAATAAAACCAAACAAAAAAGCTTAAACTAAATAGCCATTCTTTTCAAAATCTATTAATTTATCTATTTGAACTTGGGGAGATTTAGTAAAAAAAGCCCCAGGAAATTAACTTTGGTCCTAATTAGACCCTTGGGCTGGGAATTCAACTGATGCCCTTCTGGGGACTGGAGCTTAAAGCACATAGCCCAGCAAGGTGGGAAAGGAAGGCTTGAGAATGGTGGTTGAGGGTAGGATATCTTTCCAGAATCCCTTTTCCCAGGGACTGAACACTTCAGTGGAACTTGAGCCCAAATGCCTCACTCAAGGGTCTTCACAAGACACAAAGGACCTGGAACATTTCTTGGCATCTTTCTAATTTATACTTTAGTTACAAGTGATGAACATTACTTAAGACCTTAATTCTATACTACAATACAAAATAAGATACAAAGACACTGTAGCTGTGAATCTGCAACACAAGGGTAGTATTTATTGTTAAAATAATTCAAAGTTATTAATTTCTTCTTCAGGGAGAATTTAAGCTTATTTCCAGAAATCCTCTCAGCTGCATTCCAATATGCTCTCATGAGTGGGAAGGAAAGGTCTGCTGCTATCAAGCGTGGAGTTGCACATAATCCTTAGCCTGTTTTCTGTTACAAGGTATACCCACAGCAGTGGACTCAGCCTTATTGCTATTAAGGATAGGAAATAAAAGAAGCAATCCTTAAGTATAACTATGCAGAAAATTTTCTAAATTTCTATTGTTCTCTTGGTCCTGATGCATATATAACTGAAAAGACAAATAATTAAGATAACCTAAGAGAAATATTGGGCTTCCCCTGGGCTTTCCTGGTGGCTCAGATGATAAAGAATTTGCCTGGGGAGGAGCCAAGATGGCGGAGGAATAGGACGGAGAGACCACTTTCTCTCCTACAAATTCATCAAAAGAACATTTGAATGCTGAGCAAATTTCACAAAAGAACTTCTGATCGCTAGCAGAGGACATCAGGCGCCCAGAAAAGCAGCCCATTGTCTTCGAAGGGAGGTAGGACAAAATATAAACGACAATAAGGGAGTCGAAAGAGCTACGGACGGAGAGCCGTCCCGGGAAGGGAGTCTTAATAGAGGAAGTTTCCAATCACCAGGAAACCCTCTCACTGGCGGGACTGGGGGGAGTTTTCGGCACTGTAACTGGGAGGAAAAATTAAACAAGGCCCACAGATTACGTGCCTAAAAGCAACTCCCAGCAGAAAAGTACCCCAGACGCCCGTACCCGCCAGCAACAAGCGGGGCGGAACGGAGAGGAGCGGGCGGCATTGCTTAGGGTGAGGTCCAGCCCGAAGACCCTGAGAGCAATCGGAGGGAGCTTTTTTAAACTGTGGGATAGCAAGGGACAAAATTAACCGGCCCGAACACACTGCCGGCGGTTCGCAAAACAAAGGGACTGAGAAACTCCAGCGAAGAGCCGGCCCATCCCCGCTGGAGGTAGGAGGCAGGGGGGAGGGGAAAAGGGCAAACTCAGCCCCTGAGAAGCCACCCCCTCCCACACTGCAAACAGGCCTCCGGTTTCTAGCTAAAGACTTCCTGAGACCCGACTGGCGGTGCGTGCTGGGGCCGCGGAGGGAAAAAGCGCGCCGTACCCGGGGAGAGAGGGCGCCCAAGCCTCTGGCTGCCTGGGCCGCTCGCCGCGGAGGGATAAGGCGCGCCGCACCCGGGAGAGTACGCCCAAGCCTCTGGCTGCCTGGGCCGCTCGCTGCGGAGGGAAAAGGCGCGCCGCACCTAGGGAGAATACGCCCAAGCCTCTGGCTGCCTAGGCCGCTCGCTGCGGAGGGATAAGGCGTACTGCACCCGGGAGAGTGCGCCCAAGCCTCTGGCTGCCTGAACCGCTCAGGCCGGGGAAGACACAAAACGCAGGAGCAACCGAATCTGCGCTTTTGTGGAGTACCCGAAAACTGGAACCGCACTCAACGCAGGGCCCGCTCCATGTGGAGCAGCCGGGAGCCTGAGCAGTGTAGACGGCGAAAGCACAGACACCCGTGAGAGGGGGAAACCCAGTGTGGCCGGAACACGGTGAGCGCTATCCACACAGAGCGGTGTCTGTCTGCAGCGCCCCGCCCTCCCCGTAGCAGGACTGAACTGAACTAGAGAACCTAAATAAGAGATCACCTCCGCCCGCCTGTGTCAGGGCGGAAATTAGACACCAAAGAGACAGCAAACAGAAGCCAAATAAACAAAGGGAACCGCTTCAGAAAGGACCGGTGCAACAGATTAAAATCCCTGAAGGTAACACCGGCTACAAGGGAAGGGACCTACAGATATCGAGAAGTGTAAGCTGGAAAGAGGAGCTATCTGAAATTGAACTGAACCTACGCTGACCGCAACAACCTCAGAGAAATTCCTAGATATATATGTACATTTTTTTTTAATTTAAAAAAAAAAATTTTTTTTTTTCCTTTCCCTTTCTTTTTTTTTTTTTTTTTTAAATTTTTTATTTTTTCTCTTTCATTTTCTTTTATAATTCCCTATTACTCCCCCATTACTCCTCAACTTTCATTTTCATATATATTTTTACGATTTTTTTATTTGGGAAAAAAAAAAAATTTTTTTTTTTTTTTTTTTTTTTCTTTTTCTTGTTTTTCTCTCCTATTTCCTTTTAGAGTCCTCTAATACTCCTCTATTATTCCTTAACTTTCATTTTCATTTCACTATAGCCACACCAAAAAAAAAAAAAAAAAGAGAGAGAGAGAGAAACCCTATTTTTAAACTGAACTTCATATACAGTTCTAAATTTTTTTGTGTTTTTGTTTTTAAATATTGTATTTCAAAGAGTCTAACCTCTACACTAGATTTTCAATCTTTGTTATTCTCCCTCAGAACACCTCTACTTCCTCCATTCCCCTTCTCTTCCCAATCCAACTCTGTGAATCTTTGTGGGTGTCTGGGCTACAGAGAACACTTTGGGAACAGATAACTGCGTAGATCTGTCTCTCTCCTCTTGAGTCCCCTTTTTCTCCTCCTGCTCACCTCTATCTCCTTCCTCCCTCTCCTATTCTTCATGTAACTCTGTGAACCTCTCTGGTTGTCTCTCACGGTGGAGAATCTTTTCACCATTAACCTAGAAGTTTTATTATCAGTACTGTATAGTTGGAGAAGCCTTGAGACTATTAGAAGAATAAAACTGAAATCCAGAGGCAGGAGAATTGAGCCCAAATCCTGAGAAAACTAAAGAATTTGCCTGCAATGAGGGAGACCCAGGCTCAATCCCTGGGTCAAGAAGATCCCCTGGAGAAGCAAATGGCAACACACTACAGTATTCTTGCCTGGAGAATCCCATGGACAGAGAGCCTGGTGGGCTACAGTACATGGGGTCGCAAAAAGAGTCGGACATGACTGAGTGACTAAACAACAACAAAGAGGAATATAGTAAAATATAGTGGGTAAGGGGACTACAAGTGATCTTTTTGGTCTTATTTTCTGGGTATTTGTCACATTTATAATTTAAAGACTGTTTGAAATAAACTTCTGAAGTCCTCTTTGAAAAACAAGGGCATCAGGTTTTATGCAGTAGATGTTTCCCTGAAAAGTTATCTTAAACTGTATACGTTTATACTACTGAGGCTGGGACAGAGGGCCTAGAGTGGAAAAACCAGAAGGCAGAGGGGACCACGGCTTCCTATTCTAGTTTCTGCCATTCAGGCTACAAAGTAATTTCTCTCTTGATGGACTGTTGCAATTAATCCAACTGGAGCTCAAATGAGCATAAATTTATGTCAAAATTTACCTAACATCTACTGTTTCTATTGAGCCTCTTTGTCTTTTTAGCTTCTCTACCTTCTTTATCTTTTCCAGCTTTAACTTCTGTTTTTTAACTTAAATTTTCTCCTCTACTTTTTTCCTTTTCTTAAATCCCTCTTTAACTTCCATAAAGTATAACTTAAGACAGAAATTGTGTTTTATTCTTGAAGCAAATCAAGTTAGATTTAATTGCTATGGTCATTTACACATTTTTGGTCATGAGCTTCAAGGAAAAATAATTACCTAGTAAATCTCACTACATAATTCTAGAAAATTTATTTAAATAAGACTAAAAGAGCACACTGAATTTTAATATAAGAGACTCTATTCATCAATACACCTTTAAAAAAGTTAAAAAACAATCTAAACTGAAAGATAAATGCAACATATATTTGTGACAAAGAATTGATTATCAAGAATATATAAAGAATGCCCACAAATCAGTAAGAAAAGACAATTACAATATTAAAATAGGAAAAAGACCTGAACAGACATTTCACAGAAGAAGAAACATATGCTGATAAACACACAAAGAGCTGTTCAATCTCTTTAGTTTTCAAGGAAGTGAAAAGCAATACCACGGTATGAAATAGTTCAGTAACAACAAAAACAGGATGATATGTTGTCCAGGAGTAAGTTGAATATGGCTTGTACTGGCATGCATTTCTTTCCAACTCCACATTCAGTAGTATCATGTTAGCCTGAAATTAGTCATGCTAAGAAAATTTGTTATCATTAAAATTAAAAAAAAATGCTATAAATAAGTGATTATTTTTTCAGAAAGCCAGCTTACCAGCACATCACTATGTTATGCATTCATGTTAAGACATGTGTAGAATGCCATAACATTATTTTTTAAAAGCAAGGGAAAAATAAACACAAAATTAAAGACAGTGGTTGGGGAAAGCTGAAGTGACACAACAGGAAAGAAGCACATGAATAGACTGAATTATTAATGTTCTACTACTTGATTAGTTCATTGAGGTTCAATACTTTTTTTTTTTTAAAGAAAAAGGTAGTTGTGCATAGGTAAACAATGATAGTGAACTAAGAAAATCATGAACTAAGGACTGTGATTTTTATCCACTTTTTTGCTCCTGATGGCCATTAATTTTTTTTTTCTGTAGTCTCTTTTATCCAACCTAAATTTTTTCAGTATAAATAAAGGATTGAGTTAGATCACTGCCAAGGTCCTCTCCAGCACTAAAATTCTCTATCAATAAATTAGGGTTCAATTTTAATTAAATTTCAACTAAAAAAAAAGTTTGAGTAACAATTTTAGTCACACCTTTTCTCCTCTTAGAAAACCAGACATCTGTTTCAGTCAAAAGCTGTTTTAAAGATCCATTCCAAGAAGGCACAAGTTGAAGGAACATCCACTAAAGTAAAACAAATAAGAAAAAAACCCCGTAAAACTTCATCATTTTGAGTTCACATTTCCAAACTGCTCTCTTAAAACATAGTATCTAAAAAATGTAATTTCCATTTTATAAGCAACTGAAAGAAGTACAACTATTACATGATATGCTCATGATAAGCCTTAAATTCATCATGGCATTAATCGTTGTCCAAAGATAAAAACTAGATGAGCATAAAAGGAATAAGCTAATACCTGAAAAATATTTATGGCTTCAAATGCACTATAGTTTTAGTATTGAAAAGGTAAATGTTCTACGTGTGTGTGTAAACACAAACATATAAAATATACTATATTATAGGGTGTAGACACAATACACACACATATATATATATATATATACAGTATATAAAATTTACTAATTTATTTTACTCAATTAACAATTAAATTTCACTACATACTATGTGACGTTAAAAAAAATTAAATATGGGAAAAAGGAGTTTCTCATTGTCTAACTGCTGTTGAGACAGTATGCACAGTAATGAAGAACATGAATTTTTAAATCCTGGCCCTATCAATTAATAGAGAGGGAAATTAACTAGTTTCTCTGGGCTTTAATTTCTTCATTTGCAAGATGAGCATGATAATATGTCAACCTCACAGGACATTAGAATTAATATGGGTAACATACTTAGAGTGCCTAGCACATAGTAAGCATTCATCAATACTTATGATAAAGAAAGAATGCTACCAGTGGCTCAGAGATAGAAATGGGCTGTCTACCTTCCTTTAATGATAGGTTACCACATTACTAAACTTCTTTGAGGAAAAATAGTAATAGACTCTCACCCAGAAGGTGACTCATTCCCAGGTTTTATGACCATATTAATGTAAACTTGGTGCTAAGGACAAAAGGCTGACAGCAAAATCACGCAGTGGGGAAAGCAACAGACTAGAACTCACAGACCTGGGTTCTGTCTCACGTCTGCCATGTAGTAATTGTAAGAATTCTAAGTGTTACCATCTACAGAACAAAAGTAATAGCCCATTTGTCTCTTCAAAGTTGTGAAAACAAAATTATACTAAAAATGTTGAAACCTTACAAAAGGATGAAATGAGACATATGCCTTAAGTACAAAAGACCTTTAAAAGAATCTCAACATTCTCTAAAAAATGTGCGAAAAATTCATCATAAAGTTATTAATTCAACTAAAGCTCAATTCTAAAAACGTTTCTGAAAACCATATAAAATATTTAACATCTCTGATCATGTAAATAACGTGTTAATTATTGAAAAAAAAACATTTGGAAAAAAAACAGAAATGTATTCCTAGAAAAGTATAAAGAATAAAATTAAAATTACTCATGATACCAATTCCCTAAAGCCTAAAGACTTAGCATTCTGGCATATTTCCTTTTCTTGCATATATAATCACTCTCTTACCACTGGACACTAGCTGTTTTCAGTTTTTCACTATTATAAGCAATGCTGAGTGGATATCTTTACACATATCACATTATGGAAATACCTTTTTAAGGGCTGTGTATACATCCATCTCCACTTGCATCACAAATAAGTTAGATGAACCAATGAGTTGTTTCATGACATTTATACTAGAAAAGATAAAACAGAAGTAGTGAGCCTCGCTTTATACAAAAGTCAAAGACCCTGGTGGAACTGAAAGCTTTTTAAAGTCTTTTTTATCAAAAGAAAACACAGAATTAAAAAACTACATCAGTCTTTTTGCCCAAGACAAAGAATCTTAGACAAAAACAATCTATTTGAATGTAAGGATACTTATAATTCAGACTGTACGCTGCAAAAGGTTTTTTCTTTCGCTGCTGAGGAAACAAAGAGCTTGCTCTGCTGATTAATCAAGGTAAAGCAAAGTCCTAATAAGATAAGTTTTAGCATGCTCTGATAAAGTGGCAGCCTTCCCTTTCTTTTGCCTTTCCCTTTTATTCAATTAACAAAAATTCTGTCAAAATTCACTGAAGAAGATATATCTTCAAAGTAACCTTTTACCTCTAGGCTTAAGAGAATTGTTTAGTCATAAAACAAATTTTTATTTTATTAAGGGAGTAATATCAAGAAATAAGTGTTAGTGTAAATTTAGAATGGAAATGATATTACTAGCTCTTTTCTTTTTTCCCTTTCCCCCCACTACCCTCAACAAGCCAGAAGAGCATCTGAATTTTTAAGGTGACCACTATGATTTAGCTTCCTTTTGAAAAAAACCTCAGTGAGAATTATAGAAAAGAAAAAGTGTTTCTAATGACTTTGTTTATGCTTTGACATCATTTAGGTGATGATTTTCTGGTAGAATACAATACTTCTCAAATCTTTCTATCAAAGTACCCCTTAAGGGCAGATGAAAGGAAAGGACCCAGGAATCTAGGAGAAGGCTAGCCATAAAAATAACATTCCTATTAATTTTTGTACTTATAAGCCCAAAGAAACTTGAATTCTTTCTATTCCACGATGTGTTTAAACATAAAAATGTTTACTTCTCTCCTACTCCGCCCTACTCTTCTCCCCCCAAAAGTCAGCAAAACTGACAAAACCAGCAGGCCACTCAATGTTAAGCCTTTGGTTTTGTACATTTCCATAGTAACGCTATATACTCCCAGGGACATTTGTACCCCTGTTTCAGAACAGGGTACTGAACCCTGTTCTGCAACCCTGCAACCCTGAAAGTGTTTTATAGAGTTTCTGGTCTTTAAAAGTTCATTCCAACTCTGAATTTCTCAGACCCATGGCAGATATGTTAGCTCCATTATTATAAATAAGTTCAGAGAGAGCAGAGACCATGACGTAATTACTTCTGCCTCCTTCAAAGCCCTTAACAGAGCACCTCTACACATAGCAGCCATTCAGAAGCTACTTGAAGGGAGGAAGGAAGAATAAGCAAACCAGATCAGAAGCCCACCTTAACTGTGAATTTAGTTTCATCAGTCTTAGTAACACGTTTAAGACAACTTTCTCAAATGTAATTTCTGGACAATAAGAAATAGTGGTTTTTAAAATACATGTTTAGATTCTCTAAGAGTCCAGAAAAAGTGAGATAACCCTAGAGACTTTCTATAGTTTTACAGCAGCAATGAATTTTTCCATTAAAATTGATCAAAACAGTAGACATAATATGCACTATATCAAAAAAATGCATTGTATCATTTACAACAAAGGAAAGAGACTTAGATACATTTCATTAAGTTCACTTTTTCATAATATATTTTTGTTTTATACAAAAATGTCTTGCATACTTCAACAAATGAAGAACAGTATTTTGGATAATTATGAAGCTTTTTAAAATTCAAATACCTGAGTTCTTTAAAAAGTTCAACATTCTGGTGAGTCATCAAATTGTTCAGAAGCCATTCAAGGCACCTGAAATTAAAACATGGAATTATTTCATTATACATTATATATTTATGATTTATTAAGTAGGACATACAGTTAAAGTAAAAACAGAATATTAATCTTGCTAGGACATGCTCAAATATTTTAATCTAACAACTGGAAATTTAGTACTGTTTTTGTCAGCAGTTAGTAAGGGAATATTCCCTTAATATTAATAAGAGCCTTTCTAATTGAGAAAACTTCAAGTTTGTGTTAAATGGTTTATGAAGGGCCTTACATACTTCTGTTACCTTCTTTATAATTTGAAAATGGGTACTGCAATTCTCAAGAGTTAAAAACACTGCCAGTAGTTGCACTGATATACAGTCAGCCCTCGGTATCCGTGGGTTCTCTATCCGTGGATTCAACCAACCGAGAATTAAAAATATTGGAGAAAAAAATAATAACTTCAGAATGTTCCAGAAAGCAAAACTTAAATTTGTCTCAAGACAGCAACTATTTACATAGCATTTACACTGGATTTATAACTATTTACATAGCCTTTATACTGGTATTATAAATAATCCCAGAGATGATTCACTGTATACAGAAGGATGGTTATTTGAAAATACTACACTATTAAATAAGGGAGGTGAGCAAACGCAGATTCTGGTATCCACCCAGGTCCTGGAACTAATCCCCTACGGATAGTGAGGGACGACTGTAATAGCTATTATGCCTACTGCTTTAAAACATTTAATAGCAATGTACTGTAAAGAGGGATCATAGTTTTTATAAGCATGTATAACCCACCCACAGTCACAGAGACCACACTTGAGGAGTTTACTAATTAGTCCAAATATAAAAAGGAACCTTTTATAGCAAATTCTATTCTTTTTTTTTTCCTCTTTTTTTTTTTTTAATAGCTATACATTCTCGTAAGAAACCAAAGCAATCAAATTCCCAAAAGTGGAATGAGAGGAAAAACAAGTAAGGTAACTCACTTTTTCTTTACAGAGTCTAATCCATAGGTCCCTGCTGATGTGTAATAGCCACACACAGTTTTCACATTAATTGTCTCCTTCATTGTCTCACCACACTGCTGTATTAAACCATCCTGTAAATATAAATAAGCACTGGAAAGGCCCATTTCATGTGGGAAAAATTAGCTCTGAATATGTGCTTTCACGTATTAAAAAGGAAAAAAAAAAGGAAGAAAGAAAGAAAAGAAAGAAAACTATTAAGTGCAGCAAGCCTAAGTCTTTTTTGAAAGTCCAGTAAAACTTCCTAAAAAAAAAATTCAGCAAGTATTCAACTAAATACTTGAACTGAAAAATGGAAGGGAGAGGGTAAAAGCAGTAAAACAGAGATAAAAATTGCCACTCTCTTTTCTGTTCTCCTCCTCTCTGGACCTTTGCAAACTTAAGTAGCATTCTGTTCTGCCTGTTCTTTTAAAACTAAGACCTTTTACATAGTCAGATGACTATGTAATGGGCTAGGCAAGTACACAGTATGAATCACACAGTATAAACTTACATTGAAATTTTAATCTAAAATGTTTATATAGAAGATTTCAAATAGCTAATTTTATTTAATATAGGGAAAGAATTCTGTCATTTTTTACTCAAATTTCTGAGCTATATTCACCATGCAAGAGTATTACTGTTAAACAGCTAAGTCACAAAGATAATGCAGAAAGTGAATTTACTCAAATTTGTGAACTACATCTACCATGCAAGAGTATTATTGTTAAATAGCCAAGTCACACAGATAATGCAGAAAGTGAATTTAGAATAAAACTGAAAAAGGATTAAGAGTTTAAAAAGTATAATTATTGAACCTAAGTATTGAAAAGATCAAAACATTTAAAAAGTCAAATTACCTCAGCCAAAGATATTTAACAAGCTATTATTTCAAATAAATCAGTATAAAAATGCCACATAAAAAGAAACTTAGCTTTTTAAAATGATCAAAATAAAATGTTGACTCAAAATTGGGATTTTAAACTTTCCAAGATATTCTAGACTCCGCCCCTTTCAACATCCATCTGTGTCATCAGGTCTAGAGGATAATCCCTGCTTAACCTTGCCAGTATCCAGTTTTCCTCTTCATGCTTTTACCCTCATCTAGACCCTCCTGTGGATTACTGCAATAGGATTTATATTCAACTTTCCTTTCCGCTTATCCTTCACATTGATAAAGCATTCTTTCTAAAATACAACTCTGAACTTTTCAAAAGCACTTATAATATGCAAAGTGTTAACTTTTTAAAAGGTACTGAGGGACTTTTGTGATCTGGCCTCTACCTCCTTTTCTCCAACCCTTCTTCTATTCTATGCTAGATCTGTGTTCCTCTCAGATTCTCTAATGCTCCATTATTTTCTCATTTCTATATTTTAGTTTTCTGCATGAAATGCTCTTTCTTCCCCTATCTTACTTCACAAGATAAACACATTTCTAGTTTTTAAGACTCAACCTCAAACACAACTTCCTTCTTTGACACTACCAGGTTAAAGTGACCACTTTGCACATCTACTAAATGCTACAGAAAGTTTATCATCATATCTATAATATTGGACAGCTCTTACTTTACTCTTTGGGCCTATATATCAACCCTTCCTCCTTGACTCTATACACATTACATTGTGAGCTTCTTGAAGGCATAGATATCTTTATTTACCTCTGGATCTCTGTGCCTAGCTTGACACACTGCTCAATATACGTCTGTTGAATGAACAAATCTGTCATTCTACCAATAGATTATATACACTTAGGTGGTTTACACACAATTATTTCCTAAGAAAATATTTACACAGAAAGCACTCAAATGTTTTCCGAATCCATGAACTATATGAATTAATAATCAAATCATAAGCCACTTGCTTCATAATAGTCAAGGAAGTCATTAATGCACAGAAAGAAGTGAAAGTTGCTCAGTCATGTCTGACTCTTAGAGACCCCATGGGCTATATAACCCACGCAATTCTCCAGGCCAGAATACTGGAGTTGGTAGCCATTCCCTTCACCAGGGGATCTTCCCAACCCAGGGACTAAACAAGTCTCCTGCACTGCAGGTGGATTCTTTACCCCCGGAGCCACCAGGGAAGCCCCATTAATGCATAGAAATCTATAAATGGATTTAGACAAGTATATTTGTTCCACATTATAGTCATTCTAAGATCTTTACATACAAACAGCCTGCATTCATTTTATACAAGTATCAAGACCCTCCTCATTTGTAGTAAAGTTTTTGGTTAAACATTTTAAATGACTTATCACAAAAGAAGTATTTATATATTTATTTTAAAAATTATAAAAAGCTAGGTTTTACTGTTTTTGGAAGGGATACCTTGAAACAAAGACACAAGTGTTACTCTTTTTTGAGTAATATGCATACTTACCAATTGCAGCATACAAGCTGCTGCCAAAATGGCAATGACTCGACTTGGCTTTATTAAGACATCGTCTCGATATAATGACCCAAATGCCACCTGAAGTGCTGAAATCAAAATACACAGATAGAACGAAATAACAATTTTAGCTGTAAGAATATTACAAGAATAAGGACAGTCTTTATACACTAAGACATATGTCTAAATCTAGTATAAAAGGATAAGATGATTATCACTAATAAAACTACTAATAATGGTTATGGACTGATGATACTTTAATAACAATGTTATACATTTCCATCAATTCTATCAAATCATGCTGGATTCTCCTACATCTAACCTTGTTATCAGTTAGTGGTCAGAATTAAGACACCCTTAGAAAGAGTTTTATGACGATATCCCCGAGTAGATCAATCATTAAGTACAACTACACAGACCAAATGACAATCTTAACCCGTGTTTCAGTGCTTCACTGCAGAGCATGGGATCCTGGTCCTGTGAGTGAGTGCTCAGCTGTGTCCAACTCCTTGTGACACCATGGACTGTAACCAGTCAGGTGGTCGTCTATCCATGGGATTTTCCTGGCAAGAGTACTGGAGAGTGTTGCCATTTCCTCCTCCAGGGGATCTTCCTGACCCAGGAATTGAACCTGCATCTCCTGCGTATCCTGCCACCACAGCTATTTGAACCTGTCCATCCTTTTCTCTACTGCCATTCTCATGTGTGTCCTGCAAGGTTTGCTTTATAAATATTCTTTGCCTATGAGGTCATACTGGGTGCCACCACTTCAGTTTTCAAAGAGAGAAGCGGGAGCAGCAGGATAGGAGTTAGAACTATAGTCTGATCCTACCTCACTAAGCTGCTCTGAGACCTAAATTAAGTCTCTTAAATCCTCCTGGCCTCAGCTTCCTTATCTAAAGACCATTATAACTCTAAAACAATACTGACTACCTGATACATCTACTTGTTCCCAGAAAAGATCTTTATGTATAGGGAATAATCAATGAATACTGTTTACTGGCTTACTGTTTATTGGTCATACTTCTCCTTTCTTCACTCTGCATCCTCTATATCCCAGGCAAATATATTTTTAAACATGAAGGAAACAGATTGATAAAGCTGACACGACAAAATAAGATTAGAGATATACAGAACAGAATTGATAAAGTATAGAGTAAATCAATAAAAAATTGTCACTGTGGAGTGTTAAAAGGAGCTTTTTTCCTAGTTAACAAGGTTAGAAGAAAATATTTTCTGCCAAAAGGACAAAAAGGTTATTTTTTTTAATCATTTTTACATAATAGTAATTATGGTGGCAGTTACCTTCTATATCAATATTCTGGTCAGGAATCTCCAGTTCAATGGTATTCATGCTGGATTCTTTCCAAGAACCACTGAACATACTAGAAAAGTAGCCAGACTTAACAAAATGAAAAAGAAATTATGATAAAGACACTATTAGGCTTATCAAAATACTATGTTTTTAATTAAAGAAAACTAAATTCTCATATTACTATCTGAACTGAATTCTTATTTACTACTTGAACCAACTAAGCTTTTCACTAAGTGGAACAATTTCTGAGTATATTACATATATATGTTTTCCTTTTCAATAGTATTCTAAATTCAAGCATAGAAATTATATATTTAAGTATCTCATAAACATACGACTGCACACAAGATGGATATAAAATAATACAAGGAAGAGAGAAAAGAAACTAAAAACTGTTGAGTCCTTAGCCTATCCTCTTCCCCTAACTTTCCATTTTTGTCAACACAAGGCACTAAAACAAGTACCTCACTGGAATGACAAAAACATACTCCTAGGTTGGTATGACAATGAAAACTCAAAATCTGTTTCCTAGACCAAACTAAGTTTTCACTAACAATATTCACAGTGTATCTCTTAAAGAATGAGACTTTCCATCAGACAGGACAAATATTCATGCAAAAGACTACTGTGAAATACAATGAGAAAGAACAAGACTTAAAAGAATGAGTTGTTTTAAGCGACTACCTTGGCTACTCAAAGAGAAAAATAAAATACTTACTTGACATAAATATATTTTGTGTAAGCTCCATTCTTCTCCTAGAGCACAAATTTTAATGTCACTGTTTTCACCATTTAAAAATAATGTTTGATAAATATATTTGGACGTACTCTTCAGTTTTTTCCTGTTAAAAGAAATGCAAACATTATATATGTGTAATACTGAGTATTTTACTTATTTTGCATGTAACTCTAAATACTCCTTTTGCTCAATTTCTATTAAATAGAACCAATCTGCCCACGGAGTAAAAAGATAGAGATATTATACATTCAAATATGCTTATGTATGGAAGGGCACATAAAAAACTAATAATAGTGGTGATCTCTGGAGTAGTCTTCCCAAGAGGAGCAACAGTGGATAGAGGGGGGGTGGGGTGAGAGGGAAACCTTTCACTATACAGCTTTTTGCAATTTTTGATTTTTGAATTAAGTCAATTACCTATTCAATAAAGATAAATCAGCATGATGATTTTGCTTATTTCCTTGTCTAGAAATCAGCACTATGGACAATGTCAATATAGTTGCAATAACACTGCAACTACAAAATGAAGAACAAGACCTACCCAAGTATTTTAAAAGTAATTTACATTTGATCTTACTTTAGTACCAAACAACTTTTTAAAAATGTAATTTACTTTTATTTTTGGTGTGCTTGGTCTTCATTGCTGTGCAGGCTTTTCTTTAGTTGCGGCAAGCAGGGGCTACTTTCCGGTTATAGCGTGCGAGTTTCTTATTGTGGTGTCTTCTCTCATTGTGGACAATGGACTCTAGGACATGCAGACTTCAGTAGATGCAGCTCTGGGGCTCTAGAGCAAAGACTCAGTTGTGGAGGCGCATGGGCTTAGCTACTCTGTGGCATGTGGAATCTTTCCAGACCAGGGACCGAACCCATGTCTCCTGCATTGGCAGGTGGATTCTTTATCATTTAGCCACCAGGGAAGCCCCCGAACTATTCTTAAACTCCTAAAAATGTGTTTTTCCCTAAATCAGACAAATGGTTCACAGCCTCAGACCAAAGGTTTTCAAAACTATGCTCAATGGAGCAGTGTCTTAGGCTTTACAAAGGACAGTGAGGAGTGAACTCTGGGTATCCCATCTAACCTCAACCAGAACAGCATCACATATTATTATGCATCTGTAAATATCCTGGATTTGTGCATAAGATTTAATTTAAAGGAAGAACTGTGTAATTTTTGTTTTGACAATCTGTGATCAAGATGGTCCATCCAGTAGGTGAGGAAACCCCTAGGCAGAGGTTGCTCAATATTTTTTATACTCCTGGCCAATTCTGACAGCTTTCCTAGTAAAACTTTTAAATGTTAAAAGAAAAAAATCATTAATCATTGATTATTAATGAAAATGTAAAATTAATGATTGATTTTTTATTAAATGTTTAAAAAAATCAGTAATCATTCTGACGGCATCTTAAATCTGTGTATTGAATACCTCTTCCCAACAGACAATAAAAATTGCACATGCTTTGGTGGTAGACAGACTTGGCTTTGAGTCCCAGCTCTATCACAGCTCAGTTACCTTACATGTGACAAAAGGGTATAAATACTCACTTCATTGGGTTACTGTAAGAGATAAATGAGACAAGTAGTCTCCAGTTCCTAAAAGCACTCTCTCTAGATTATATGAAGGTTAAAAGTGCAGAAAGGAATAAACCCACAACAGGAATAAGGTGAGGTTGGGCTTATCACGTGATGAGAAAATTCCATGGATCTGGAAGTTAGAAAACAAACTGGAATGGAAAAGAGCAGTGAAAGCCACAGCCCAAAATTTATCAGGATCTAGAATGGAGGGTGAAGCCCTTCAGAACTGTGGGGTGGGGATGGGGCTGGGAGGACGAGATGTCAAGAGAAAAAGAAGGCAGAAATGAGGCAGAAAATGGGGAAACTTGTTCCCTAATGACCTCCACCACTATGAACACAGAGTATAGATAACTCCTGCAAACAGAATCCAAGGTTTTTCTAGAAAGAAACAGAATATATTTATCAGGAAGAATTAAGACTTTGGTGTAGGTGTTGGAGCCTCATCCTGGCATTTGAGCAATCTGTAACCTGTTACTTACCAACCTATTCACCAGGATTTAATCCTGGTTCCCAAACAGTGTACCAAAGCACCTGGAGCACCACAGCAAACTCAGGGAGGCATGTGAAATATTCCAAACTTAAAGGAAATCACAGCAACATCATTCAGATACTATGTGATCTACACTATTAACTTGTTTGGACCTGACTATTAAATATTTCTTTAGGCCAGAGGTGCCAAGAAAAACATTACTGAGACACCAAGGGTACTGTGAACCAGTAACGTTTAGGAATCTCTGTTCTGAAAAAGAGCATGCTGCACCCATATACAACCATATACAACTTAGTAGGCAATCTTCCTACTCAAAGGGGAGGCTCAGTAGTAATAAATCTATTTATTCAACACACACACACACACACAAGCTACCCATTCTGAGGCAGACAACCAAGGATCTCCCAACATGAGGAAAATTAGGAGTATTAAAGACTATTTTTAAAAAGAGAGAATTTGGCATCAGAGGAAATGTATAATTCAGGGGAAGGAGAACTTAAAAAAAAAAAACCCAATACTTTAATTATAACTAGCACACCTACAGAGTTGAGATTTTTTGTTGTTGCCGCTCAGTCAAGTCCAACTCTTTGAGACCCAAGGACTGTAGCACGCCAGGCTTCCTTGTCCTTCATCATCTTGTGGAGCTTGCTCAAACTCATGTCCATCTCATTGGTGATGACATCCAACCATCTCATCCTCTGTCGACCCCTTCTCCTCCTGCCTTCAATCTTTCCCAGCAACAAGGTCTTTTTCTAATGAGTTGGCTCTCTGCATCAGGTGGCCAAAGTACTGGAGCTTCAGTTTCAGCACCACCAATCGAAAGCATCAATTCTTTGGTGCTCAGTCTTCTTTATAGCCCAACTCTCACATCCATACATGACTAATGAAAAAACCATAGCTTTGACTAGATGGACCTTTGTCAGCAAAGTAATGTCCCTACTTTTTAATACACTGCCTAGGTTTGTCATAGCTTTTCTTCCAAGGAGCAAGTATCTTTTAATTTCATGGCTGCAGTCACCATCTGCAGTGATTTTGGAGCTCAAGAAAATAAAGTCTGTCACTGTCTATTGTATCCCCATCTGTTTGCTATGAGAGTTGAGATTATTACATTTATAAAATAGGATGCTATGATAAAGGATGACTCAGAAGAAGAGGGAGAAAAGAGCTCTCAGGACCAAAAACATGGTTGCTGAAATTAAAAAAAAAAAAGGAAAGACAAAGTTAAAGAAAATTTCCTAGAACATAAAGCAAAAAGGACCTAGAAAGAAAAAAAAGAGAAAGAGGTGCAGTCCAAGAGATCCAAAATTCAGTTAAGAGGGGTCCAAGAAAGAAAAAACAAAGATAATAGAAGAAAGGGATTTACAGAAGAAACTTTCCCCAAAGCAGTCTTTAGACTGTAAGGATCCACAAAGCACCAAGGCCATTAAAAGACCTATACTTAAGCATCTTCTAAATTCCAAAATACCAAAGAAAAACTTCCAAAAGCTCCAGAGAGAAAAAAAAGTCACCTAAAAAGAAAAGAGAATTAGACCAGTATCATATGAATAAATACCATCGGAGATATAAAAAGTTATTTCAGATTAGACTTCTATACCGAGTCAAAAGATGACTAAAGTGAGAGACTAAATTTACAACTAGGTAAGCACAAATTACCTTCTTTAGCAATTTTCTTAGGAAAATATAGGATGTAGTTCCCTCAGAGAGTTCAGAAAAGACATAAGCTACAGAAAACAGGATCTAATCCTACAGACACGGTCAAAGTCTGTCCAACATAAGTGTTATCTTGGGACAAGATAAGTGTTGACCTAGCGGGCAATGAATCCAGATTGGAACAGGAGGATGAAGGTACCTGAGAGGGAGGTTGGGTTTAAATAAGACGGACTCCATTCAAGTATGTTCGGAAAGAGAAAAATCTGAAGACAGGATGAAGGAATATTATTTTTTTGAATATTATTATTATTTTGAATATTATTATGGTGGGGGTGGAAGCCAGTCAGAGAAGTCTAGGAAAATAAAAAAGCAACACACACACAAAAAAGAGTACTGTTTTAATAAGCTACAAATGAAAACAGGGTCCGAATTTAAACACTTAATGGAATGTTAAAAAAAAAAAAGAAAAAAGATTCAATTTAATTATCAGGTTAGAAGATTTCTCCCAAGAGGAAAACAAGTGGTTGTGACTTTGGACCCAGGAAGTACGATTTATAATCCTAGCACACTACGTGACTCTGCGGTGAACAACATTTACATAGCTCTAACAACAAATAACTGTTCACTAGATTTCCATTTTGAGACACTCTATAGACAAGAAACTAAAGATCTGGTTGCAGAACAGCTGAATTTTAAGTCTTGTTAATGTAAAATTAAAACATGAACTTGACAAAAGGTATTAGGTAGAAAGTGGGCCTGGAGACCAAAGCTTTTCATGGAGTGGTGGCTGAGGTAGAAGTGCACACGAGACAACCTCAGGAAGCGTATCATCGACAACTCACAAAATTCCTGATCTTAAAATTTTCTTACACCCTTTGTCCATGCTGAGCTGAATAAACTAGGCATCTTATGCTGGTATACTAGTATAACACACTAGATTCTGATATACACTTCCTAATAAAGATTTGCTTTATTAGATTTTCCATTCCACTCTACTCACGTAACCTGGGGGTCGGCAAACTTTTTCTATAAAGGTCTAGACGGTAAATATTTTCAGTTTTGTGAGCCAGACAGCCTTCAGGCTAGTTTTGATGGCATGCCAGTGGGTGGTTTCTTGCTAGCCAGTCTCAGCCTTCCACAACTTAGCAAACTTTTCTACCATCTAGAGGGCCACAACTCCTTTAACATTTGAATCTCAGCTTGGAAAAGGTGTCCCTATTCCAAATTTGTTTCTTCCCTGGATAGTCTGTCTCAGCCCTAGAAGTAGTGACTGCTCCCTGTGTCCTCTATTCTTGTATTTTTCAGAGATCTCTTTACTTCAATAATGGTTATATTAAATTTTCTTTCTTTAATTTCTTTCAAATTAATTAATTTCTTTCAAACGGACCCCGACACATATATTTCTATGTGTGTGTGTTAGACGCTTAGTTGTGTCCAATTCTTTGCAACTCTGCAGACTGTAGCCTGGCAGGCTTCTCTGTCCATGGAATTCTCAGGCAAGAATACTGGAGTGGGTAGCCATTCCCTTCCTGACCCTGGGATAGAACCCAGGTCTCCTGCATCGCAGGCAGATTCTTTACATCTGAGCCATCAGGGAAGTCCCATATATTTTTATAGTGACATTAAATACAGTGGTCTAAATACTAATTGAAAGGCAGAGATTATCCTATTGGATTTTTTCAAAAACAAGATTCAACTAAATGCTGTCTACAAAATACTACTTTAAGACACAGGTTAAAAGGGAATCAAAACAAAGTGGTACTGGCTATAGTAATACGGATGTAAATATCTTTATATTTTGTAAAGATAAGGGGAGCCGATTCATCAAGGAGACATAATATTTACTGACTGCTTCCATACCAGGCACTGTGCATTGTATTAGCATCTCCATTTTAGTCATGAGGAAATAAAGCTATTAAAAGCAAAACACAGCCTAGAACTCAGAACTTGAGCTCGTAAAACTATACTGCACTAATTCTCCAAAAAGGGAACTGAACAGTTTGACAGTCGGGTCCATTTTTGTAAATATAAACATAAAACTGTATGAAAGGATTTAGAAATCAAATTACTTAGAGGTTATTATGATACTCTTATTTTACAATAAACATGTAACGTGTAGCATAAAATTTTACACTCTTTTAAAGTTTCCTTTAAAAAATTACATCTATGTGACCCACTGATGGCCTTAAAAAAAGGTAGCAACGAGACTGTTTATGTGAAAATATATTCAACTTACAAAGGACATTTTAGCTCCCAAGTAAATACTCCGTTTTTCAACTCTTCTAAAAAAAAGGTTAAGCAAGCTGCCTTACACTTGGTCAACGACTCTGAGTGCTAGAGACGCTGAAAAGACTCTGTTGCTATTGAGGAACAAATGTACACATTACTGATAAATTTCACCTTTATAGTTAAAAAGAGCCCCTGTATGTAATCATTTCCCTTTCGCTGAGGGACAACAGGGCTGCCCATTTCAGGGCCTGAATGTACGTGTCTCGTACTATTCAAGGCAGCCGGATGCAAAACAACTTAATTCTACTGTCACCCACTCAAGAGAGGACCAAGGTGTATTACGGAAGGCCGGCCGGCTGGCTCTGTCTAAGGTTTAACGAGGCGCAAGCCTTGGCTTGGCGTTTCTCAGTCTCATCTTGGGGCGGTAGCACCACCCTGGCGGCGTCTGCGGTTTACAAGCCAGACCACGGGGCGTCTCCCCAGGTGCACCCCATCCGGCCCGCCTCGGACCGACTCTTAGGTCTACCCAGTCAAGGGCACGTCCGGCTCTTCACAGGCTGGGGAGCGCCGCAGCCCCCGAAGCCCCCAGGGCTCATCCCCAGGCCGGGCCGCGGAAGCCGCCCAACAGGTGCGAGAGCGGACAGTGCGGGCGTGTCCCCCTCCCCGCCCCGTACCTTCGAGGGGTGTTGAGGAGCCGCTGCTGCTCGTCCCCTTCCTCTTCATCCTCGTCGGTCTCGGAATCGGGGTTACAGTAGCAGAAGGCCCCGCTGTTCCGCTTGCGCTTGTGACTACCCGGACAGTAACAGAAGCCATGGCCGGGCGCGTCGCCACCAGTCTCCGGCCTCCGGGCGGAGCCCCCAGCCCCAGAAGCCGGCTCCTGCTGGGCTCGGGCTCGCCCTGGGTGGCGCAGCACCCGGCTGCTCAGCGAGCCCATGGGTCACGGCTCCCCGAGACGGCAGGGAGCGCACCTCAGGGAGCCCAACACAGACGGTCTCCCGCCATGGCCCGGCCACCACCGCCAGTCTCCACAGAGCCCGAGTTGCCTACACAGCCACCTTCTCACGCGCGGCCACGACCGTTGCCGTGGACACCACAGCCTCCATCCTCCGCCCCGGCCGCCGCGTCTGGCCGCCACTCGCGCGAACCGCAAGACCTCACCCCCTAGCTTTTGCAACAAAGCGCGGAACGTAGGACGCATGCGCACGGCGAGCCTCCGGAAGGGGCGGGGGAAAGCGCGCGTACGGCACAGGTGGAGCCTGCGCAGAATGGGTTGAGGGCGGGAACCGGGCTGCGCGTGTGCTGTCCCCGGGATATTCACACTGAGCTTGGCTGATCTCTCCAACAATCCTGAGTTGGAAGCAGAACTGCCGTTTAGCTTTAGTTTGGACATCACTTTGTGTTAGCAAGACTGGCAATTCTAGCTTATTCGTTCTTTCTGCAAAGATTACCTAAACTCCAGATGTCTTCTGGGCCCTGTGACCGGCACGGGGCAAAAAAGACATTGCTGTTTGGGGGTCTTTTTTGGAGGAGCTCACCATGTGTGAGCTTGGCGGTGCAGAGTCCGACACGACTGAGCGACTGAACACCAACCATGTGCGAGGGTCACGCCCTGCTCAGGCTTTCCAGGAGAGGAGGACCTCGAATGTGGAGCTTTGCTAAGCCCTTGGGTTTTTGTGCATGTGTGTTTTATTTTTTAATGTTTTTTTAAATCGAAGGATAATTGGTTTACAGAATTTTGTTGTTTTCTGCCAAATATCAACATGAATCAACCATCGGTATGCATATGTCCCTTCCCAGCCCTTGGATGTGTTAAGGGGCACCTCTCGCCTGCTCTGAACTGATTACGGCGAGTCATTCCCAGGACTCTTTTCCTTCCCTCCCAGCGGCAGTGGGATGTCTGAATAGGCTTCATACCGGGCCTGTCAAGGTTTCAAGTGCCTTCTGGAGGTCCAAGCAAAACTTACAGGTGCTGAGCAAAAATTAAAGTTGTATACGTGGAGTATGCAGCCATTGCTATGGACCCTGGGCAGTCAGCTTTCATTCTCTGATTACCTTCTGCTAGTTTTTAAATGAAATGTTTATGACAGTGAAAGTGAAAGTCTCTCCGTTGTGACTCTTCGAGACCCCCTTGGAATTCTCCAGGCCAGAATACTGGAGCGGGTATCCTTTCCCTTCTCCAGTGGATCTTCTCAACCCAGGGATCAAACCCAGGTCTCTAGCATTGCAGGCAAATTCTTTACTGGCTGAGCCACAAGGGAAGCCCTTATAATGACAGTATTTATAATGAAATATAAATGGAATACTTGAAATGAATTACTCTAATATGATAAATACCTATGGACTCACCACAAATATAACTTAAATTTTAGTAAAAACTTCAGTATATTATACTAGCTTTGATTCATTCAAGTAGAACAATACAGATAGGCAGAAACTCCCTTCCCTCTACACTATCCTCAGAATGGTTAGATCATTATTCCCATGCATGTTTTTATATGTGTACCCATAGCAATATATTTTCTTTTGCGTGTTTAGACATGTAATTAAATGGAATCATTCATACCTATCATTCTGCACCCTTCTTCTCTCTCAAAATTATACTTTTGAGACTTAATCAGTTGACAAATCTCTAGTTAATTTTCACTACTCATTTTGTGACTAACCCAAAATTTATCTTTTCCTTCACTGAGGGAGTTAGGTTGTTTCTACTTTAATGTACATAAGAGCAGCAGCAGTGAATACCATGTGCAGAGATTCACTAAATAGATCCCCAGAAGTGTTTGCTGGGAACTTTATATAACTTTATTATCTATTGCCAAATTACTCTCTGAAATGATTGCACTAGTTTATACTCCCATCATGGTATATGTAACTTAGGGCCCCAGTGTACTCACTCAGAAATATGAACTGAGAGAGGCTGGCTGAGGTAGCTTGGAAGGGAAATGTGGAGGGGAAGAGCAGATCCCCTGCTGCACCGCCAGAATACCTTTTGTCAGCACAAAAGGATACACATGGAACAGTTGTGAGCCACTATAAGACAGCAAGCATGGGATCCTGTCTAAAAGGACTGGGTGGCATGACAGACTTTGGCACAGAGCCTGAGTTTCTAGGGGCTGAAAAAAGGAGAACTGCATTTGCTTGTGAAAGGAACCAAAGATGAGTAGTTTATTGATGATGGACTTGTAAAGGAATGCAGGATTGTCTTTAAGAATTAGCCTTTAAACATCTGATAGCATCACACAACACTGATCATCTATCATCGCAGCACTAGCAGGTAAAAAGTTTCCTGTTCCCCTTTCCTCTTCTCCTTCCTGCTAGGTTGGGGAGGGGAGGTTTAGAAGGAAGCCAAGGTGAAAAAAGAAGCCTACTGTCTCCAAATGCCAGCTTCCTGCTGGCAATAAACCAGAGCTGAACAAGGGGAGAAGCCTCAGCTGTAAATGAAGTTTGGAATTTTAACTGAAAACATTCATTACTGAAATGATATTTTATGACCTGCACAGTACGACTTTTTAAAACCTAAGAATGACCAGAAAAGTCACAACCTTATCCTCTATCTAGAATTTTCATCTAAAGACAGGAGAAGAACTAGACCCAATGAATAAACGTAAATGGATAGTGGGAGAAAAAAACTAAGTTGCTTCCTAAGTATATTACAAAGTCGTGCTTATTCAACTTAACAATCATTCCCTCCAGGGTGGCTTTACCGCCTCTCTAGAAAGTTTCTCATCAACATATACAATTTGTTTTAAAATTCTGGCTAAGGCATATATTGGGTTGGCCAAAAGTCCATTCAAGTATTTCTGTAACATCTTATGGAAAAACCTGAATGGACTCTTTTGGTCAACCAATGTAATTTAAACATAAAATCACCAAAAATTTGGAGTGCTTCCAAAGCTAAATAAAGTTGACCTGGAGATTGCATGCTTTTCTAGGTAGGAATCGAAGCAGCAGTACTATTTCCTACAATTAACTGCAATGACTAAATATTCATGTAAATAGCTTTCACCAATAGTCAAGCACTTGCAGTAGGCAAGAAGAAACAAATCCCTATATTTCACCCATCAAAATACAACAAATATTACAGAATGAACAAAGAAGACAAATATTTTTATTCACTATGAATGGTCTACTTAGTAGAACTGAGAGTATCACTCATTTCCAGAGATAAATTAAATATACTATTTTCTATCATTAAGTAGAGTTTGGTATATGTGAACATTAATTTTACAGCTGTAAGGGTAAATATGTTATTTTCCTTAATGCTGTACTTTCTAATAGAAATTGAGTAATATAAATCCTTCAAAAAGATCTCACTTCAGAATCCAGGATGAAAAAACTCACAGGCAGAAAAGTCAATCAGGGAAAACATATACCTCATTTGAAATGCACCATATTTTATTGGAATTATTTTTCTGTGTTGTATGCAAACTGAACTTTTAAATTAAATCCAAGTACACCTTTACAATAATTCTAGAGTTGAAAGGCACAGTGCAAGTCAACAAAATGCAAGTATTCAAATCAACAAAATTAAAAATGATTTTAAAAATTATTTTTAGCACAAAAATGTGTAAATTCAGAGCACTACACCATCACCAGAATATGTAGTTTGACACTTAATTTTTTCACATTCATCTTCAAGCTGGCTTTAAGACCATTATTATTATTATTAACCCTAATATTGTGGAATGTCCAGCATTTATGTTTGGTAGTCAGACATATATGATCTGTATAACCACACAGAGTTGAATTTATTCAGACAAGTCAGTGAGTTTGTTATACTTCAACCTGGAGAGTCTAAGTGACCTTAATGTAAGATGTGATGGAGCGAGTCTCCAATGCTGAACTTAGTACTAAGATCAACTAGCACTTTAGATGAAAACCTAAACAAAGCAGATGTGTAGATGCTTTCAAACAATTACTGTAAAATAGCAAACTGGATAGATATTCTTACTAACTAGATGCTGACAATTTCAAATCAAGAAATTACTAGCCACTCTAACAATAGAATGAGGGAATAAAAGAGGTTTTAGAACAGTCTTCCGGTCTTCCACTTCAATAGTTTTCACCAAAAAGAGAATATGAAATAATGTAATATAGCCCAATTTCTGTGAAACAGAAACAGGAAGAGATCTGTTGAAAACATGGAGCACATTCTTATTTCTAATTTGAAATCTCCTTTTAGGTTTTATGAGCTTTGAAATGCAAGTACAGCTTTAAAGCATCATAGTGGGTAATTATAGATGAATAATAATACAGGCTATATCCTAGGAGGCATCTGTAGGCGTTTTAATTGGAAATAAGCATTCTGAGATAATGCTAATAGCAGTGTAGAAAAATTAAGTTAAAAAGAATTCAAAGTGTAGGGAATCTTCCTGTGCTTTCTGGATTTTATTTTAATCATCTCCTCCACAGAGAATGAGCAGCACCTTCCTGTAGTCTCCGGATGTGTCACCCTGGTGGTGGAGGGGGCAAGAAAAGCAGAGTTCAGTCAGAGAAACGGGCTTCAAAATAGAATATACAGCTCAAAGTTACCTAGGTTACCTTTTCCAATCTTGCCTGGATTTTTCTAGAAGTGTTTTTTGTTTTGTTTTTTTATTTTTAAATGACATTTGTTATTTTTTATTACAAAAAGAACACTTGTTCAATGTAGAAAATAAAGACATAAAAGAATATAAAGATCATCCATAATTCCAACATCTAGAGATTACTATGCCTAACATTTTGGTTTTTGTATATCCTTCCTGACTTTTTTCTATGCATACAGATTCCTACATGATGAGATTGTAGTATTCGTCTGTATTCTGCTTTTTACTTAATATTGCTGATCTCCTATTATTAAATATTCCTCCACAACATCATTCCTTAATGGTTACAGAGTATTCCATTTTACATAGGTAAAATAATTTATTTGATCTCCCCCCATTGGATATTTATGTTGTTTCCAATTTTTCACTATTAAAAACACTGCTGTAATAAACATACATTTTTGTGCATTTTCTTAATGATTTATTCAGAATAAATTTTCATAAAATGGGAATTGCCAGATCAATGATCATGCATTTTCTTTTAATAGGGTTTGCAAAACAGCCTTCTAGAAAGAAGAAATAATTTTTATGTAGAATTTTTCATGGTCTAAATAATAGATCAGTTTTTGTTAGTGCTTCATGGGTGACTAGAAAAGATGGAATTGGATTCAAAGTTTAATGTATATTATTCAAATCAACCTTAATACACTCTTGTTGATACTTTGCCTCATTGATCTGTCAAAAGATAAGGATGTGTTAAACATATCCAGCAAAGTATCCCCATCAACATTCTTCTGAAGTCTCAAGTTTCTTATTTGTATATTTGAATGCAATACTGTTTGGCACCTAAAGTTTCATGGTAATTTAATCTTGGTTGTAACATGTAGCTTTTATCAAAATACAGTGATCCACTTTTTCTCTGTTTAATGCTTTTCCCCCTTAAATTCTTTTTTTTTTCTTTCTGGCCATGCTGCACAACATGTGGGATCCCAACTAGGGACTGAACTTGTGCCCCTTGCATCGGGAGCCGAGAGTCTTAACCACTGGACTGCCAGGGAAGTCCTGAATTCTTCTTTTTACTTATAGTATAACCCCTGCTTTCCTTTTATTTGTCTAACGTTCTTTTCCCTGGCTTTTTCTTTTAAAGCTTCTTACATATCACTGTATTTCAGTTGTTCTTTATAAACAGTATGCAGTAGGATTTTGTATTTTTACCTAATCTGGGAGTTTATTTATTATCATAACTTATGTTTCTAACCTCACTTCTGTCTTTTTTCTATTATTTACATATTTTCTATTTCTATCCTGCTCCTTTTGGCAATTGTTATTGAATGGGCCATGTAGTCTTTATTTTTAGACTTTCCAGTGTTGTATGATATGAGTGTGTGTAAACACATATATTTGCATATTTATACATATACAAACACATAATGTAAATATATTTGTTGAGCTGTTTCCGCAAGTCAATATTTTTTACCCCGTCATTTTAGGGTCTGTGTAGTATTCCATTGTATAGATTTTCCATAATTTCAGTCATCCCCTATTGGTTAATAAAAATGAAAATAATATGTAATAAACTCTGTAACCACTAAGTTAAGAATTTCCTGTTCCCCTCTTTCTCCAGCCCCTTATAACCTCTAGTGTACTTTTGGTCTCTATGAATTTACCTAGTCTAAATATTTCATGTAAGTAGAATCATATACAGTATTTGTCCTTTTGTGTCTGGTTTATTTCACTTAGCATGTTTCCAGAGTTCATCCATGTATCAGAAACTTCATTCATTTTATGTATGTATCTACCACACTGTAAACATTCATCTGTTAATGGACCCTTAGGTTGTTTTCACTTTTTGGTTATTATGAATAATGTTTACATTGGTGTACAACCTCGTTTTTATTTCTTTTGAGTATATACTTGGGATTGGAATTGCTGGGTCATGTGGTAATTCTATGTTTAATTACTTAAGGAAGTACCAAACTGTTTTCCACAGTGGCTGCACCATTTTACATTCACACCAGCAATACACAAGGTTCCAATTTGTCCACGTTGTCACCAACTTTTGTTATTTTCCATTTTTGTTTTAATTTTAGCCATCTTAGTAGGTATGAAGATAGTCAAACCCTCTGTGATTTTTTAATTGGATTGTTTGTCTCTTTGCTATTGAGCTGTAGGAGTTCTTTATATATTCTGGATAGTAAACTCTTACTAGATATGATTTGTAAATATTTTCTCTCACTCTGTGCATTAGTGCACCTTTACCTTATTATTTCCCCTAAAGAAATTCCTAAACACTAACAATAGCTACATAAGAGGTATAGTTTATTTTTTAAACATTTATTGCCAAATTGCCTCCTAGGAAAGTTAGACTAGTTTACAGTGCTTCTGTAATAGCTGGTGAGTTTTCCCCAAGCCTTTCTCAATGCTGGTTATGAGCTCTTTAAACTTTGTTAAGGTATTTAGTGAAAAATGATGATCCATTCTTATTTGTAATCTATTATGTATTAGTGAAATTAAACATTCTCCATATTTAGTGTCCATTTTGTGTTTCATCTTTCATTGAGTGCATGTTTTCTTTTTGTCCAGGTTTTCCTTTTGGATTTTTTTCCCCTTTTTCTTAGTGATTTGTACAAGCTCTTCAGATAGGGATATTAACCCTATATTATATGTTACAAATATTTTCCCATAGCTTCATTTACAGTCATCCTTGAATCTTAAAATTGTTTTACTTACAGCTAGCTATATTTCAGCACTGCAAAATAAAATGACCTCACAGATTGTACAGAAATAGAAACAACTTTCTGAATGCCTTGTAGACATAGTTACAGACTCTGCAGTTCAAATCACCCAGTAGCTACACCTCTCCAAGCTATGAGTAGGATTCAGAATATTTAATTCACAGATCAAATCCTGACTTGACATTTACTGTGCTGGGAACACCAGCTTCTAGGGACATAAGTCTTGGTTTCATATCCTTGGCTTCATATTTCATGTTCCTTCTGGTTTCCTCAAAGAGCAAAATTGCAGTAATGAGGGGTTTTGAGCAATGTCAACCATTTCTCATTACTCCCCATGCCATGTTAGGATGGGAAGTCTGGTGCCAGGTAAAGAACAGCAATTGAGGACAACTGTCGTGTTTTCCCTTATTTTCAGCAGACCTCGGCTGCCCCACGATGGGGTTCTGGATGACTGATTTAATAGCTTACCTTTTATTGTAAGCAGGTAGAAATGGAAATTGTGCTCTTAAAACCACTCATTAAAATATAATCTTTCTCTGTCTGGGATCCACATGAAATAATTACTATATTTAGAAGGCAAATATTTTCAACTTCTAACCAGGCAGAGATTTAAACATCCATGTGAAAGGAGACAGACTGGAAATATTTGAGAGTACCACTTTAAAGGGAAGGATATCTGACAAGAAGGAGATGATAGGAAGTGTCTAAATACCTAGGTCAGAACCTGCTCCTTTCATTAGCGTTTTCCCCTGGCTCCCATGACCCACCTTGATGAAGGAGTATAGAGACTTTCCATAGAGTCTCTTGAAGTTTGCCCGGATGTCCAACATATCAATCTCCGCTCGAGAAACCATCACTCTGATAAGGGTGTCATCATCGGTGCCCAAGCCCTAAGGAAGAAACCAGATCACTGCATAGAGAGCTGAGCTGGTTTTCAGACAGGGCCCTTCGTTAGGCTATCAAGGCAAGACTATGTATCAGTCTTCCATAGACATCCTTTGGACTACAACCTTAGGGGCCTGTGGAATATCACTCCTCCTCACAGAGCTCAAGGCTTTCTCCAACTTATCTTTCCAACCCTCTGTGTGCTGACCAGAGGAGACCACCCTCTGCCCTTCTAGAGACATACCTGTGTTCTCCAGCCTGCCTGCCTCACCTACAGTGATCCACCCATCTTCCCTTCACAGCTTCACCATCCTTCCTACCATGTAAAATCCTCTGATATAAAACTTCCTTTAAGGTTCTGCTTAAATATACCAGTTTCTTATAAATTCGTTTTTGATCCTCACCCCCAAACAAGCGTTTTTTAAAATACCCTTTCCTTTGTGTCCTTATGATATTTGGATCTTCAGTGACTGTCTTACATTCTGTTTTGTTCTTATGGTGTTTTGCACATACCTGCCTTCCTGTCTAGAAGTCCTGCCTTCCTGTCAAGGCTAGAAGTTCTCTGAGAGCAAGGACAGATTTTGATCTCTCTTGCCCCTCAGCAAGAGTGCTTGCACAGAGTACCATTCATGGTTAGGAGCTGGGGCTCTGAAGCCCGTCTGCCAGTGTTGGCATTCCTGCTCCATTAGGACCCTGAGCAAATTGCTTAGCCTCTTTATGCCTCAGTTTTCTCAACTATAAAATGGAAGTTGGTAATGGTACTTGCCCCACAGAGCTGTTGTGGGGATAAAATCATACATATAAAGCATTAGGAAGAGTGATCACACATTATATAAGTACTCAATACATATTATCTAGCATTGTAATTAGCAAGCACTCGGTGAAGTATTTGAAGAATTGAACTGAATAGCTCAAGCTGATTTTGGCTACTTTGTGTGGGGTATGTAAATAAGCATATGAAGGTGGACATATAAGACCCTCAGAGCCATTCAGATGCCAACAACGAGGTCATTTACCTTCATGGATTTATAAAGCCTTTCAGCAAAATATGCAGATTTGTTCCTCATGCACTTTACTGTCAAGAGATTAAAAAAAGAAATGAAAAACTTACAGATAAAATCTACGAGAAAAAAGTGACAGTTGTTCCCATTGTTTCTACAAGGTCTGAAATAGTATCTCTTGATGGTTTTGTTGGAAAAATGTAGTCAACAATGTTTTATGAGCATAGGCTATGCTAAATGCATTTTCACAGGTGGAAAGTACCCTCAATTTATTGTCAAGTTCCTGAAGAGATACTTAATAAAGGCCATTAAAGCAAAGGCACCAAAAAATTTCAAACAGATTATTGTTATCTGTACCATATGAAATAGTTTATTAGTTCTAACCATTCACAGACTTGCAAGAAGCAGCTAGTATAGGATTAACCTTCCCATGTACTGAGATATAAAGGCACGAAGGATATAAAAATATATAAAGCCACATGGTACAATAACAATCAGGCTGTATATAGTATTTCTCACTTAAAATTCTGGTTCGCACATCATGAGTGCTTTTAAAAAATTTTTATCCCTGAAAAAAAATTTCTACAACCCATGATGACAAATTGAGAACAAGAAGGAAAGCCTGTGAAGATTTGTTTCTCCACTCCCCACTCCCTACCAGCTTACCTATGGCCAGCAAAGCATCTTCAAAGTTGCCAGATGTTTCAGATTTAATACTCTGCTCAATATCCTTTTGTGCTATCCTTTTGTATTCATCAAACACTACAAACAATAACAAAATGAAATTATAAAAAATAAAAAAAAGAACAGAGGAAACGAAAATGTTTAAGAGAACGAGCATTTTTAACTAGACTATACTGGTTATTCTCCAGCATTTTTCAAGAGGAAACTAGTTAGCAATGTGGGTGAGAACCAGGGTGCCTATGACAAGTGGAACGGGCCAGAGATGTGGAAGGAATGTTGTGAATCTTGGAAGATGTAAGGCAAGTCATTTTCCTTCTGTGGGACTCTGTTTTCACCACATAAAGTGGAGATTACCTCTGGAGAGATACACTTTCTTAGCAGAATGTGTCTCTTCTTTAATTTTTGCCTTGGTAATCACCTGTATATTCATCTTCCTTTCAGCTCATCAAAACTAGAGCAATTCCTATATACAATACAATAGTCAAGATATGGAAGCACCTAAATGTTCATCAACAAGTGAATGGATAAAGATGTGCTATATATAAATACACACACACACACACACACACACACACATGCACACACAATAGAATATTACTCAGCCATCAAAAAGAATGAAATAATGCCATTTGCAGCAACATGGATGGACATAGAGATTATCATACTAAGTGAAGTCAGAGAAAAACAAATATTATATGATATCACTTATAAGTGGAATCTAACAAAATGATACAAATAAACTTATTTATACAATAGGTGCAGATTCAAACATATAGAAAGCAAACTTACGGTTACTAAAAGGGAAAATGTGGGGGAGGGAAAAATTAGGAGTTTTGGATTAGCAGATAAAAACTACTATATATAAAATAGATAAACAACAATATCCTACTGTAGAGCACAGGGAACTATATTTGGTATCTTGTAATAACCTATAAAGGAAAAGAATCTGAAGAAGAATATATACACGTGTACACATACACATAACTGCTGTATAGTGGAAAGTAACACAACATTGTAAATCAACTATATTTTTTCAAAAAATTAGAGCAATCCAACTTTTTCTAAACTTGGTCACATTTGATAATATCTGGTTGCATCTTTTAATAGACTTTAACATAACTAAAAATTCTCTCCTTAACAAATATTTTTAAATGTTAAGGATCTTCCCAGGTGTCTCAGTGGTAAAGAATCCACCTACCAATGCATGAGACGTGGGTTCAATCCCTGAGTAGGGAAGATTCCCTGGAGGAGGAAATGGCAACCCACTCCAGTATTCTTGCCAGGAAAATCCCATGGATGGAGGGGCCTGGTGGACTGCAGTCCATGGGGTTGCAAAGAGCCAGACACAACTGAGCAATGAAGCACGCACACACACTTTAAAATGTTATGTACATATTTTCCTCTCTTGCTGCCTCCTCCAGAGCCTACTTAGGGTGTGTATCTGTTTTATCTTCTTAACACTGCTTTCTTTGGAATGCTATCCCACAACCCCATCAGTCATTCTCACAGGACTGTCAAACCAGGGACACTCCTTTCACTGAACATATACCATAAGCTCTAACAACTGAGTGAGCAGTTCATTCAGCTAGGACCAATCAGCCTTACTCTCCTGGATATTTTTTGACTGAGCAGACCACGAGGATGGCTAAAAGCACAGTAATTTTTAACCTCAGAGAATGTAAGCATCACCTGGGAAACCCATTAAACTACTTGGGTGTCACTCTCAGAAATTCTAAATCAGCCTATCTGAAGTAGAGGTTCAAGAATCAGCATTTTAATTTTATATTTACTTATTTTTGGCTGTACTGGGTTTTGGTTGCTGCACCTGGGCTTTCTCGCGTTGCAGTGAGGGGGAGTTATTCTCTAGTTGCAGGGCTCGGACTTCTCACTGCGGTGGCTTTTCTTGCTGCGGGGAGCACAGGATCTAGGGTGTGCCAGCTCAGCAGTGGTGACACATGGGCTTAGCTGCTCTATGGTATGTGGAATCTTCCCAGACCAGGGATGGAACCCATGTCCCCTGCATTGGTAGGTGGATTCGTGGACCACCAGGGAAATCCAAGAATCAGCATTTTTAATGAAAACCTGATTTTCGAAAACTCTGCCTTAGAAATAAATCCATGACTCCCTTCTACTGCGATTTCCCAGAACTGCCTTGATTTCTAGTCTTTTTAGAGCTGTTCGGCTCTCTTCAGTACAGTAGACTGCTAGCATTTTCCATTTCTTTTTTATCCCACTCTATATTGTCTCCTCTTTTCCTATGTAATTATTTAATGTGTATCACTTGGAATTAAAAAATCCAGTTGACACATTTTTTAAACCTCAGTTTTCTCTACTCTAAAATGGGGAAAAGAAGAGAAGTGAAAGGCAAAAGAGAAAAGGAAAGATATATCCATCTGAATGCAGAGTTGCAAAGAACATCAAGGAGAGATAAGAAAGCCTTCCTCAGTGATCAATGCAAAGAAATAGAGGAAAAGAATAGAATGGGAAAGACTAGAGATCTCTTCAAGAAAATTAGAGATACTAACAGAACATTTCTTGCAAAGATAGGCACAATAAAGGACAGAAATGGCATGGACCTAACAGAAGCAGAAGATATTAAGAAGAGGTGGCAAAGAATACACAGAACTATACAAAAAAGATCTTCATGACCCAGATAATCACGATGGTGTGATCAATCACCTAGAGCCAAACATCCTGGAAAGCGAAATCAAGTGGCCCTTAGAAAGCATCACTCTGAACAAAGCTAGTGGAGGTGATGGAATTCCAGTTAAGCTATTTCAAATCCTAAAAGATGATGCCATGAAAGTGTTGCACTCAATATGTCAGCAAATTTGGAAAACTCAGTAGTGGCCACAGGACTGGAAAAGGTCAGTTTTCATTCCAATCCCAAAGAAAGGCAATGCCAAAGAATGATCAAACTACTGCACAATTGCACTCATCTCACATGCTAGCTTTCCTTGTGGCTCAGCTGGTATAGAGAATCCACCTGCGATGCAGGAGACCTGGGTTCGATCATCCCTGGGTTAGGAAGATCCCCTGGAGAAGGAAAAGGCTACCCACTCCAGTATTCTGGCCTAGAGAATTACATGAACTGCAAAATCCACGGGGTCGCAAAGAGTCGGACACGACTGAGTGACTTTCACTTTTCTTTCTTTCACATGCTAGCAAAGTAATGCTCAAAAGTCCCCAAGCCAGGCTTCAACAGTACATGAAGCGTGAAATTCCAGATGTTCAAGCTGGATTTAGAAAAGGCAGAGGAACCAGAGATCAAATTGCCAACATCCGTTGGATCATCAAAAAAGCAAGAGAGTTCCAGAAAAACATCTATTTCTGCTTTATTGACTATCCCAAAGCCTTTGACTATGTAGATCACAATAAACTGTGAAAAATTCTTAAAGAGATGGGAATACCAGGTCACCTGATCTGCCTCTTGAGAAATCTGTATGCAGGTCAGGAAGCAACAGTTAGAACTGGACACGGAACAACAGATTGGTTCCAAATAGGGAAAGGAGTACATCAAGGCCATATATTGTCACCCTGCTTATTTAACTTATATGCATAGTACATCATGAGAAATGCTGGGGTGCATGAAGCACAAGATGGAATCAAGATTGCCAGGAGAAATAGCAAGAACCTCAGATATGCAGATGACACCACACTTAACGGCAGAAAGTGAAGAAGAACTAAAGAACCTCTTGATGAAAGTGAAAGAGGAGAGTGATAAAGTTGGCTTAAAGCTCAACATTCAGAAAACTAAGATCATGGCAAATAGATGGGGAAACAGTGTTAACAGTGACAGACTTTATTTTTTTGGGCTCCAAAATCACTGCAGATGGTGACTGCAGCCATGAAATTAAAAGACACTTGCTCCTTGGAAGAAAAGTTATGACTAACCTAGACAGCATATTAAAAAGCAGAGACGTTACTTTGCCAACAAATGTCTGTTTAGTCAAGGCTATGGTTTTTCCAGTAGTCATGTATGGATGTGAGAGTTGGACTATAAAGAAAGTTAAGCGATGAAGAATTGATGCTTTTGAACTGTGGTGTTGGAGAAGACTCTTGAGAGTCCCTTGGACTGCAAGGAGAACCAACCAGTCCATCCTAAGGGAAATCAGTCCTGGATATTCATTGAAAAAACTGATGCTGAAGCTGAAAATCCAATATTTTGGCCACATGATGCAAAGAACTGACTCATTGAAAAAGACCCTGATGCTGGGAAAGACTGAAGGCGGGAGGAGAAGGGGACGATGGATGATGGCATCACTGACCCAGTGGACATGAGTTTGAGTAAACTCCAGGAGTTGTTGATGGACAGGGAAGCCTGGTGTGCTGCAGTCCATGGGGTCGCAAAGAGTTGGACATGACTGAGCGACTGAACTGAACTGAAAATGGGGAAAATAATGTCCGCTTTCATTATTATGTTGCAACAAACAATACTTATAATATACTAAGCACTGCACCTGGAAGATAGAGAATTAACAAAATTTTAGTTATTATGAATCCTCATTATTGTTGGTTGGTAAGAAAACTATGATGTTTGTTCAAATAATGCTTAAAAGATTTTCTTCCAGTGGCTTACAAGCACAAGTTACACTACTGACTTGTGTCTAGAAGCGAAAATTGTTAAAAATATATTAATATTTGCATTAAATCCACTTCTGAGGACATGCAGTTTCTGAAAAGTATCACCAGGGGGAGATGTGCTTTATTAATAATCAGGCAAGGGAAGGCAAAAAAATAGGGAGCTGAATCAGAAGTTGGTGCATCTGATGATGCTTGCATGCTCAGTCGTGTCTGACTCTTTGCAACCCCATGGACTGTAGCATGCCTGGCTCCTCTGTCTGTGAAGATTCACTAGGCAAGAATACTGGAGTGGGTTGTCATTCCCTTCTCCAGAGCATCTTCCTGACCCAGGAATTGAACCTGGGTCTCCTACATTGGCGGGTGGATTCTTTCTGAGCCACCTGGGAAGCCCTGCATCTGATGATAGTTCATGACATTTAATAACTGGAATAATCACTTACTGTCAGTGTGGAATACCTGAAATAATTGCAACTTTCAAATATATTGTAATTTTCAATTATTTTTTAAAGTTTTCAATTTAGCAAACTCTTTCGCCTCAAATTTCTCACCAGTTTTGTAAACTGTGAGTGATTATAAGGGCATGGTGAATTTATAAAATTAGGATATAGCATAAAGACCTAGAGAGCTTATATAAAACATGAAATATCTTACTAAACCTTTATCACTGTTTACAGGAAGAAAATAAACCAGGCAACAAATATTCTACAACTGTATAGTGCCTTTTCCCCAAAGAACTCAAAAGTACATTACAAAGACTAGCATTATCAGAAGCAAAACAAACTTTGCACATAAGAAATAAAATTTGAAATTATCCATTCTTCATCTTATGCAACAAAACCCCTAAAGAAATCACTTCTATTAGTTTTTACAACTTGGATGTTAAACAGGAATAAATGTCAACCAATATTTCTATTTTAATACTTGCTGATATACTAAAGATTTTGCCTTATATAACTAAATTTAAATAGAGCTACTTTAGGAAAAAAGATTGACGATGGAAGTGGGTGAAAGTGAAGTTGCTCAGTCATGTCCGACTCTCTGTGACCCTGTGGACTGTAGCCTACCAGGCTTCTTGGTCCATGGGATTTTCCAAGCAAGAGTACTGGAGTGGGATGCCATTTCCTTCTCCAGATCATGGAAGTGAGTTTCCTACAAACAGGAGTGCCAAACCTCTATGAACATATCTGCTGCTGCTGCTGCTGCTGATGCTGCTATGTCGCTTCAGTCGTGTCCAACTCTGTGCAACCCCAAAGACGGCAGCCCACCAGGCTCCCCCGTCCCTGGGATTCTCCAGGCAGGAATACTGGAGTGGGTTGCCATTTCCTTCTCCAGAACATATCTGCTAATTACTCATAATTAATCTTCCAGCAATTGACTCTCATGCATATCATTGCACTCAACAGTTCTCAAGCTAAGACATTTAAGACAGTTCAGTACAATTAGTAAAGTACTTTACACCAAGTAAAGGAAAAAAGGTTATCAGTTATGGGTAATATTTTCACTATCTTTCAAATAGTTTCTTTAGGAAAAAAAAAAGCAAGTGCCTTACCATGCAACAGATGATTTCGATTCCGAGAACAGAGAACAGTTAGAAATTTCACCTCATCTGTCCCCCATTTCTTCTCTCCAGCCTCATACAGGTCCTGAAGCCAAACAAAGCACGAGTTTAAAACACAACAGAGAAGGTGCCAGAACATCTGTAAATACTTCCAGAACTTCAAAGAGTGGGAGTTGGCTTAGTTCTGTTTTCCTGGTGACGGGGGTAGAAGTGGGGTTGGCAGCGAGTGGAAATGACTCAGGAGTTTTCCTTAGGTATAAGACTAATGGAACTCTATGATATCTCTGGGAGAGTCACGGCAAACATGCCGACTTTGTGGTTTGTCTTAAGAACCAAAAGGAAGGCTTAGACCTGGGCTGTTCCATATGGTAGCCACTCACTACATGTGGCTATCTGACTTTTAATTAACTACAGAGAATTTAAAATCCAACCCCCCAGCCATACTAGCCACATGTCAAGTGCTCAATGACCACATGTGGCTTAGTGGTCACCCATCCTAGACTCGGAAGGCGTAGAACATTTTCAACATTAAAGATAGGTCTATGGGACACCACCACTCTAGAACGACCTGTGGTTTACTTCTCTCTAGTGGCACGTGGCTTCTCTCCCCACTGTTCATTTATCACCAGCAGCTGGCTTGTTAAATTTCTCAAAATACCCTTCACTGATACATTTTGTCACTCCTTGGGCTCACCTCCATCTACTCAGCTGTTTCTTCACTTCCCTCTCTACTGCCACATGATTAAAGAGTCAGTTCTCAGGACCATGGAATTGTACCATTTTACAGTTGATTTACAATGTTGTGTTAATTTCAGGTGTTTAGCAAAATGAATCAGTTATACATATATACACTCTTTTCTAGATTCTTTTTCCCATACAGAGGACTGTGGAATTTTATTTTTATTTATTTATTTATTTTGGACTGTGGAATTTTAAAGCTGGGAGGATACAAAAGGTTTATCTAATTCAGTGTTTCTCAAATCTGATTCTCAGCAGCCTTGTGAGTGCTTCAATCAATAAAGTACAGTGTCGGTGACACTGATTTCTGAGGCTAGGTCATAAAGCTCAGGCAGCTTTGGTTCTCATGGAATGCTGGCTTTCTAGGTGGTCCCTCTTGAAAGGCAGCCACCATGCTCTGGGAAGCCCATGCCACCTGAAGAGGCCACAGGTATGAGACCCTTTTGAAGCCTGAGGTGAGCCCCGTGTTCATAGCCCAGACACCAGACACAAGTGATCGAGACTCCTACCCCCAGCCGTTTGAGCCACCTCTAAGCTGTTCAAGTCTTCCCAGCTAAGACCTCTGACATTATAAGCTTGAGGGAGTTCTTACACAGCGATTGTAACTAGAACATGAGGGCAAACAAGGAACCTTACATCTATCACAGAATGATACTTTTGTAAAATACCAGAAAAACTAACTTGAAAAGGGTAAAGTTTTAGTTATGGGTAGAAAACGGTATCTTTTTGTGTTAGTTTTTTAAATAACTAGTGAGGTTGGTCATTTTTTGGTGTATTTGCCATTTCTTTCTTTTTTTTTTTTTTTGAGTTGCCTGTTAATGTCCAATGTCTTTTTTTTTTTTTTTTAAAGAAATGGAGCATTCTTATTCAGAACAAATATGAGTAAGTTTCAGTAACAGTATTGAAACAGTAGTTTACTCATATATTTTCATATTAAGCTTACTATACATAGGGTGAAATTTCTCCCCATTCTATCATTTGATCTTTAATTTTGTTTGTGGTATTGTTTGGTAAAACAATTCTTTCTTTTTAAAATTTAGCCAAACTACCAATCCTTTTCCTTTATGGCTTCTATCTTAAAAGAAAATGCATACAAAATCCTTTTCCAGTTCCAGATTTAAAAGAGAATATTTAACTTTTTTATACTACCTTTATGGCTTACTTTATTTATGCTAAAAATTTAAATCTATTTGGAATTTATTATGCTGTCAGGTGAAAGTTGGGATCTAACTTTATTGTTTCTCAAACGGTTAGCCAATTTTTCCAACTCCACTGAGTAACCTGTGCTTTCTTCACTGACTTGAAATGCATATATTCTGTATATATTCCTGTATATTCTCACATAGGCTTGGTTCTGCTCTTAGACTTTCTATTATTCCATTGACTTCTCCCTATCTTACACCAGGACCACATGCTTTAATTCATTTGTACATTTATTATACATTTAACTATATATTAGGGCAAGTCTGTCCATACCCTTCTTGTAGAGATTCTAATCCCCACTGTCTTTCCTCTATCGTCCTCATCTTATGTGATTGTTTTGTCTTTTTTTTCCCCTGAAAATTGGAGGTATTTTCAGCATTGCCTTTGACAACAATAACTGTTTTGTGCAGTGTCATTTCTGATCAGTGCTGCTACTAATAAACATTTATTCTGTCTTTCCTTGTTTCATTTTAGAATATTTATTTATTTTTGACTGCATCGGGTCTTAGTGGTGACACACGGGCTCTAGAGCACAAGGGTCAATAGTTGCGGTGCTCGGGCTTAGTTGCCCCTCGGCATGAGGGATTTTAGTTTCTCACAGGGACTGAACCCGAGTCCCCAGCATTGGAAGGCAGATTCTTAACCACTGGATCGCCAGGGAAGTCTCCTTTCCTTGTTTCTAAGAACACTTCCCCTCCGCTCATCTAGCCTTCTCTTTATCTCTGCTTGCCTTCATGCAGTTCCATTTTCAGCTCCATTATTTTCTCATTGCATTTTTTTTTTAAAGCTCTTGTTTAGGTAATTAAAACCTGTCATTCTCTTACGTATGTCAGGATCCAGAGCGATCTGAAATCTGTCTCTTCCTTAAAGTGAGCCCCTGTTTGCCTCCCTTTGGGCCCCAGTTTCTTCATGGGTCACATAGTATTTGAGTTGAGATTAGTGGATGTGCATGATCTTTGATCTTGAAATGACAAACAGTTTATCCAGACCTGGTTTTCTCCACACAACACGGTGCAATGGATTCTTCTTTGAGCTCCTTACTTTTCACCTGGATGAATTTCAATCAGGAGGACTTGCTGCAGGTCCAGTGGAGGTGGCTGAGACACAGCCCAAGTCTTCCCTGAGGAGTTTCTCCATTTGCAGGAAGCCACTCTATTTCCATCGGGGGCAGAGAGCGTGTGTGTGTGTGTGTGTGTGTGTGTGTGTGTGTGTGTGTGTGAACTTCTTTTCTGTGTGTGTGTGTGACTTGCTGCAGGTCCAGTGGAAGCGGCTGAGACACAGCCCAAGTCTTCCCTGAGGAGTTTCTCCATTTGCAGGAAGCCACTCTATTTCCATCGGGGGCAGAGTGTGTGTGTGTGTGTGTGTGTGTGTGTGTGTGTGTGTGTGAACTTCTTTTCTCTGTGTGTGTGTGTGAACTTCTTTTCTGGGGCAGCAATGACTCTCTGGCATCCTTGGCCCAGCTTTGCTGCCCATCTGGCACGGTTTCCAGTTTTGATGCAGATTTTTCTCTATTTTTGTATTTCCCGGTTTGTTTTTCAAAGGGAATCAAATATGTGCCATATTCTAACAAAAGCTCTGAAGGGCATTTTCAATGTGCTTTTAATACATTATGAATTTCTTTTTCAAGTAGGAATTCTGAGCACTACCTGTTATTTCCTTGGGTGCAATTTTCATCTCAAGAATAGATAAAATTGGACATTTAGCTTCTCTATATTTTAAATTTTCTACCTTTGATAATAAATTACTACCTAATTTCCTCTCTCCTGATAATTCTTTTCATCACAAACTAATTTACTTGCCTCAAAACCCAGTTCCATAATACCCAAAGTCTGCAAATGGCCCTTTGCTGATGCACCTTTAAGAACAAAGGCTGACCAGATTTTCCTCTTGTTTTATTTTGGAAGAAGAGTGGAAACCTTGGAGAGTGGTTCTTAAGTTCTTTGTTTCTTTGTAAGACTTGGAGGATACAGAAAAATGAGTTCTAGTCCTTCCAGCATCCCCCAGCCCATATTTGTTGTTAAGCACCTTTTCACCTGGTCACTTACAAGGAGAACTATGCTCCTTGAAGGACTCCCAAATATTTGTTAAATTGCATGGTTTTGTTGTGTTTTTTAAAAATTAGGTACAATTGACATATAACATTATGTTAATTTCAGGTGCAGAACATAATGATTTGTTATTTGTATACACTGTGAAATGACCCCTCCCACAATAAGTCTAGTTACCATCTGGCACCATATATAATTATAAAGTATTTTTTCTTATGATAAGGACTCTTAAGATCTATTCTCTTTGGAACCTTCAAGTATGTAATATAGCATTATTGTTTTTTAACACAATTTTATTTATTTACTTTTGGCAGCACTGTGCAGCATGCAGGATCTTAGCTCCCTGACCAGGGATCAAACTTGTGTCTGCTGCAGTGAAAGTAGTCTTAACCACTGGGCTGCCAGGGAAGTCCCTAGTATTATTAACTGTAGTTACTATGCTGTACATTACACCCTCATGACTTATTTATAACAGAGTCTGTACTTTTTGACCTCCTTCACCCATTTTGCCCACCTCCACCCCTGCCTCTGGCAACCACCAGTCTGCTCTCTGTATCTATAAGCTTGTTTTTTCCTTGGTTGTTGTTTGTTTTTTTCATTTCCACATATAAGTGAGATCATATAGTATTTGTCTTTCTCTTTCTGGCTTATTTCAGGTAGCATAAAGCCCTCTAGATCCATCCACATTTTTGCACATTTTAAGATTTCACTGTTTTTATGGCTAGAGAGCATTCTTCTATTCATATATATGACAATTTCTTTCATTCATCTATTGATGGGTACTTAGGTTGCTTCTATTTCTTGGCTATTGTAAATAATACTTCTGTGAATAAGGGGGTACATATGTCTTTTTGAGTTAGTGTTTTCATTTTTGAGGGGCAGATAGCAGAAGTGAAATTGCTGGATCATGAAGTAGTTCTATTTTTATTTTGTTTGAGGAAACTCCAAACTGTTTTCCATAGTGGCTGTACCAATTTACATTCCCACCAACAGTGAATGAAGATTGCCTATTCTTCACGTCCTTGCCAACACTTGCTGTTTATTGTGTTTTTGATGACAGCCATTCTGACAGGAGTTAAGTGATATCTCATTGTGGTTTTGACTTGCATTTCTCTGATTACTAGTGATGCTGAGCATCATTTCATGTGTCTGTTGGACATCTGGATGTCTTTGGAAAAATGTCTATTCAGATCTTCTGCCCATTTTAAAACTGCATTGTTTGGTTACTTCTATTAAGTTGTACAGGTTATTTTTATATTTTAGATATCGACTTTTTATCAGATATATAATTTGCAAATATTGTCTCTCATTGAATAGGTTGCCTTTTCATTTTGTTGATGCTTGCTTTTGCTGTGCAGAAGCTTTTTAGTTTGATACCGTCCTACTTGTTTATTTTTACTTTTGTTGCTTTAGCTTTCAGCGTCAGATTAAAAAAATCATTGCTAAGACCCATATAAGGCAGCTTATCACATATGTTTTCTTCTAGGAACTTTATGGTTTCAGGTCTTACTTTGAAGTCATTAATTCATTTTGAGTGAATTGTTTGTTATGTATGGAGTAAGGTAGTCGGTTCTGGTTCATTCTTTTGCTTAGGGCTATTCAGTTTTCCCAACAAAATTTATTGAAAAGACTATCTTTTGCCCATTGTATATTCTTGGCTCCTTTTTCATAAGTTAATTGACCATACATGTGTAGGTTTATTTCTCAGATTTCTCTTCTATTCCATTGATCTGTACATCTATTTTAATGCCAATACCATACTCTTGATTACTGTAGCTTTGTAATATGAATTGCATGGTTTTAAAAAATCATACAGACCTAGAGTCAAAGAGCCCAATTCCTCCAGTTATGTAAACTTATACAAGTTATATAAATCTGAGAATCAGTCTCCTAGTCTATAAAACAGAAGTAGTATCTACTTCACAGATTTATTATAAGGAAAAAAAATGTAAAGTAGTTAGCACAATGCCTAGCACCTGGCAAGCCCACAAAAAAAGTGACAGTGGATATAATGTTTCAGGAATAAATTGCTCACTAACTCTTCATTTAAATTCAGGATTCAGGATAAGAAAGTTGTGGTACATATAGACAATGGAGTATTACTCAGCCATTAAAAAGAATCTATTTGAATCAGTTCTAATGAGGTGGATGAAACTGGAGCCTATTCTACAGAGTAAAGTAAGTCAGAAAGAAAAACACCAATACAGTGTACTAACGCATATATATGGAATTCAGAAAGATGGTAAAGATGACCCTATATGCGAGACAGAAAGAGACACAGATGTAAAGAACAATCTTTTGGACTCTGTGGGAGAAGACGAGGGTGGGATGCTCTGAGAGGATAGCACTTAAACATGTATATTATCATATGTGAAACAGCTCGCCAGTCCAGGTTCGATGCCTGAGACAGGGCGCTCAGGGCTGGTGCACTGGGATGACCCTGAGGGATGGGATGGGGAGGGAGGTGGGAGGAGGGTTCAGGATGGGGAACACATGTACACCCATGGAGGATTCATGTCAATGTATGGCAAAAACCTCTACAATATTGTAAAGTAATCTGCCTCCAATTAAAATAAATAAATTAATTTAAAAAACTAAATTCAGGATTCACCTGGGCTATGGAGGTTCCTTCCAGTATGCCCCCAAATGTTCTCCTAGAGGTAGCTGAAATGCACATAAGCATCTGAGAGTTTTAATACCTTCTCCTTCCTCGAAGCTTCTGGATTGAAGGCAATTTCCTGTATCTCCTTATGGGATGGGCCTCCCTGAGTCTTCAGAACTCTTAGGATTTATATACTTCTTTCACTTCTAGTGAAAGAAAACGGTTCTTTCCTACACAATCCTGAGTGCTTCATTGTTGTTCAGTCGTTAAATTGTGTCTGACTCTTTATGACCCCATGAAGTGTAGTATGTCAGGCTCATCTCTTCTCCACTATCTCCTGGAGTTTGCTCAAATTCAGGTCCATTGAGTCAGTGATGTAATCTAACCATCTCATCCTCTGCTCCTCATCCTGAATGGGACAAATCTCTCTCTAAGGTCATATACTGGTTAACAAAGTCTAGATCCAAATTGCATAGGTTCAAATCCCGGTTCTGTCATTTATTATCTGTGGGAACTTGAGCAAGATATTGACTTCTCTGAGCCTCAATTTCCTTGTCCATAACATGGGAACAGCAATACTTAGTTCATAGGGTTATTATAAGGAACCAATGACATACTTCATATAAAGAGTTTAGAACAGTGTTTGGCCCCTGGTAAGGACAAAACCAGGTCCTTACTAGATTTTATTAGTTATTATTTTTAGTGTTCTCTGGTCACAGTGAAAACACCATTAGTTGGTTTCAGGGCAGCCATCAATGGGCTGGATACCAGGGAAGCAACTGCCTCTTAGGGTTTGGTATTAGTTTTACCCATTTTACACAGGTTGTATTAAATGTTCTCTTTGGGGAAGAAAAAATGTGAGGTCAACAAAGCATAGGCAGGTCCCTTTATCACCTAGTGATTCAGAAGACGCTCTGTGATTTTTTGGGGCAGCCACACCATGGTCCCAATGTTAGAAAATCTGGAACCCAGGGATGCTTATATACTGATGCCCCAAACCAGCCCCAAGCCCCAGGTATCTCTGCAAGAAACTTCTGCTATTAAAGGCACCTGTGGGGATCTTTTTTCATAACAAATCCCAGCCTGACCAATATTCATTGAAATATAAGATGTCCACCAACTCGGCCTGTATCATAAGCAAAAGAGAAGAAAGAAGCTTCAGTTCTACTCACCTGGGCATCCTGTCTCACGAGAGCATCATCCAGATAGTTGCTTTCATCCCTGCCTCCCTGAGGATGAGAAAAACAAACCACAGAGACTGAGAGAGGATCCAAGAAGATCTGGGTGCCCTGTTAAGACAGAATGTCTGGGAACCCAAGGACAGGGTAATTAGACAGAAGTGGCATGAATGCAGCTTAGGGAGAAAGGACAGATGTCCTCTAGTGTGTTTACGTTACGTCCATGGCTCTGATCTGATCAAACAGAGGGTAAGCATGGTGTGGCTCCCTGATGTTGTGTGGGTGTCTCTGACAGTTGAAGGGGCAGGAGGACAAATATGGCCTGGTGAGTTCTCTTCCCAGGACCATAACCCCCTTTTGCCTCCCCTTCCTCCACTCCCATGTCTTCCCAGCTAGCTGACTTATGTCTCCCTAACTGGCAACTTTATGCTGATCAACACTGCCACATAGGAGCTGGGGAAAGAGGAGAATCAAGAGACTCTGGGGCCAACTGTGGGGGCCTGAGGAGCACCCCAAGTGCCCTGTCCCTCACCAACACAAGGAGGGCAGGACTGAAGGGTAGAGGAATGCCCAAGTGTGGCAAAATGGGCTACTTTTCTCTGGTTTGTTACACGATTTTAGCTCTAGGCTATTCCAACATGCTACAATCTAGGCATGGCTCTGCAGTGGTAAATCTGGGAGGAAAAGAAAAAGTGGGTAGGAAGTAAGAAAAGCAGGCTGGTTGGGACTTCCCTGGTGGTCCAGTGGTTAAGAATCTGCCTTCCAAAGCAGGGGACTCAGGTTCGATCCCTGGTTGGGGAACTAAGGTCCCACATGCTGTGAAGCATCTAAGCTCGAGTGCCACAACTACTGAGCCTGTGTCCTCCAGGCCCCGTGCCACACCTAGGGAAGCCCGCACACCGCAGCCAGAGAAGACGGCATGCTGCAACGAAGAGCCCCACACCACAAAGAAGACCTGGCACAGCCAAAGCAAAAAAATAAAATAAAATGAAGAGAAAAGCAGGCTGGCATGATTACGTAAACATCAGAGACACAGCAAAGTGGGAGCTGGAGATGCTTTCCAGGCTTCCACTTTGGTTGCTGGAGAAACAGAAACAATAGTAATAGAACAAGATGAGGGAGGAAAAAGAGTTGGTTTGGAGGCAAAATGAGTTCAAGTTTAGTTTAGGAGTACTGGGTGGACGGAGGGAGGTGATGGCAGAATATCCACAAGGGAACAGCGAAAAGGCAGTGAGAAATGAGAGTCTCACACTCTGGAAGGTCAGGCCTAAAGATAAAATTGAGAAGTGGTGTGAAATGTTTGTAAATCCATCTTTCTTTTCTGGCATCCCTGCCCCGACACTGGCCCAGACCTGCTTTTTTCATGATATCTGGAATACCAAGGTAACCTCCTGCCTGGGCTCCCCTCCTCCAGTTCAATTCATTGGACACACCGCTATCACATTACTCTTCTAAGACGTTCGAATCACATCACTCTACTGCTCCAAAACCTTCAGAGGCTCCCCACAACCCTCCAAAAAAAAAGCACAAACTCTCCCCAACATGGGACCCCGGTTCATTTTCCGGCTCAGCCAACTGTTCCCTGAACCCGCTCTGTGTTTCCTGACTCCTTGTCTTGTCCTCACTGTTCTTCCTGCCTGGAATATACCCACACACACCTGTGCCTCTTGAAATTCCAGCAACCCTCCTGGTCCTCTCTCAGCCAGCACCTCTGCCATGAAGCCTTTTCTTTGTTTCTGCAACCAAAATCTCTCCTTGAACCTTTCTTCTACTCTGTGCCTCTTTTTTGGCACATACTTTCATGCTTTTATTAGAGCAACACATGGGCCTGCTAGATCACCTTCTGACAATATAAATTCTTAAAGCCCAGGACTGCCTTTTAACCACATTTCTAACTTTCAATGAGTAACGATTGTCTGGCATATATTAAGTACTTGTATGTATAAATGAGAAAAAAATGAAGATGCAAGATTAGCTAGAGTCTTTAAGGGAGAGCATATAAAACAACAGAGAGGCTTCAGAAAAACACAGGGAAAAATTCCCATTTGGGAGGTTGAAAGGCTGAGAAAGGCTGGAAGAGCAGGTAGAGAGTGAACGTCTCAGTAAACCACCCCCCACCCCCATCAAAGGTGGGAGCGACTCACGGCGGACAGAGACACCAGCACGCGCTGGAACATGAACGACGTGTCAGAGCGAATGTCATCTTCAAGGCTCCGCCCATATTCTAGCAAGAGAGTCAAATTAGTAACATCAAAGTGAAGATCCCTGCCCAAACCCAGGTCACACCCCAGAGTCTTCCATCCTCTCCTGGACCAGCCTGATTACTGAAGCAGCACATCGTAAGGTTCTTCAGCCCATACACAGCTGATGAAAAACTAAAGTCTTGGTAAAATGGTCAAGATAAGTTGATGGTTAGAGCAGAAGATAAATGATTAGAGCAGAAACAAGATGCTCTTGTTCCTTAAATTGGGGATTGAGAAGGCGGGGCTCCACTGTGGTTCCTACTGTCTAGGGACCTGTCCTGAATGTGGTTTGCAGTGACATGCAGAACAGGTTAAGCAGCACGAGGAAAGGCAAACCGCGTGGAGGCTCTGAACCTGTGTTTGGGGACAAGCGGCGGGCTGTCCACAGGGAGAAGACCACAGGAGTCAGCGCTAGAACCAGATTCCCAGGTTTCGAATCTCCGGCTTTGAACCTCTACCAAAACACTCTTACTGTTTTGCTTTCTTTCTACCGAACTGTACGTTTATTACAGAAAACTTAGGAAAAACGAAATGAGTTAAATGAAGTGGTGCGGGGGAGGCAGGGAACAAAACCTCATCTAATCACCCAGAAATAATAATCATTGATCACATTTTGGTGAGTATCCTTCTTCATTTTCCCCACATGACATATTATTTTTGTTTCTTTAAGAAATGGGATCACAATATCTCATTTTATGATTTGTCTTTTTCCCTTATCCATATAACATACCACTCATTGTAATTTAATTATATCCTCCGATATACATTTTGATGATTATGTTGTATGGATGTGCCATATTTTGTTTAGCCACTCTGTTGGACATTTTAAGCTAATATAGATGACACTGTGGGATCTGAACCTTTGGACATTTTTTATTATATTCTTAGGTCAAAAAGGCATGCCTCTTTTAAAGGCTCCTCATACGTACTGTCCTCTGGAGATTTTTAAGAGAGGAGTATTGCCACTGAGCGACTGAACTGAACTGAACTGACTGCACTGAAGGTGGTTGCAGGACCTACAGCCTAATCTGAAGGTAAGAAGTTGAGGAGACTGCTCCGCCAGGTCAGTCCCTGGAATGCTAAGATTCAGTGGTGCCGCCACATTTGAATAAACACCTTTGATTCTCTGCTTGATACTAAAGAACAGCTTTCCAGCTTTCAGGGTAATAAACACTTCATTGCATAGCCTAAGAAGAGTGGCAGGTACACCTGAGAAGTCTCGAAAGCCAACAGTCATTTGGATAAACAGGGATCTGCCTGAGAGCGGAGCTTGTAGCTGAGGCTCCCTCGTGGTCAGTGTTTCAGTGGGTAACCTCCCACTTCCAGTCTAGTTCTCAGAGGACAGGGCCTCCACCAAGGCCTCTGAGGATGCTACATACGCAGCTGGTAGGTCTGGTTTATGCGCCGGATCTCCTCAGGCGTCCGGGAGGCCAGGATCTCAATCAAGCAGCCCTCATCCGTGCCAGCTCCCTAAATGTAAAAGCCAGAGGAGAGGGCGTTATGAGTCAGGTTACCAAGTTGAGTCCCAGAGACAGGAGGAATACAACCAGAAGCCTGCAGAGAATAAAGACAACTCACCTAGTTCCAGCAATAGGATTTGCTCATTTTTAACTTTCCTATCCAGATTCCAACATGTTTATTGGTCATAACAAACATTTCACGGGCTGTTTTTGGGTGTTGGTTAGGAATAGCTTCCATCCTCTGCGGCTTTTGTCTTGCCTTGGTCTCCCCTGTACTTTCCCTTTGAAGGACAGAATCTTCTGGCAAAGGCTGTTATCTCTGTTTCCCAGTGACTAGCCCAGAACCTTCCATGAGCCTGAGTGTTCACTGACGTGAGGGAGGAGGGCAGTCATAGCTGAATTTTGTACTTGGTCGCTAAAACTCGGCAGAGCCTGGCGTAGGGCACAGTGGCTCCAGCATCTTGGAAGGCTGAGAACTCTTGACAGGTTCTGAGCTTACAACAGACCAAGAGGCCCTCACAGTGTCAGTCAAAAGTTCCATTTCTCAAAAAAGGAGCTAATATGGCAATAAATTGTCTGGAGTTACACCACAAGCACAAGTATAACCACTCTGCAGTGGGCCACCGGGAAGAAAGAATTTCTTCACTTTGGGGGAAACAACTTTGAAGTTACAGTTGCTAGATTGTAATGTCCTGTTTTCAAGTTGTCTTAAATGAAGGAAAATCCTTCCCCCATACCCTCCTCCTCCACGCTCTCAGGCCTCTGTCATGGCTTCTTGAGAAAGCCCGGCAGCGGTCCTCCTTTGCACCCCCAGCCCCAAGAGCAGGAGGAGAGGAGCACAAACCTTCATCGCCTTTTGCAGCTCCTGCACATCATACAGCACCGTGGGCGTCATCATCCCCAGGATCACCTGCTCAAACCTGCCACTCAGCTCCGACTTCAGGTCGTCCATCAGGTCCTGGGACAAAGGAAGTGCTCCGCTTAACTGCTCCAGTAACAGGAAGCAGCCGCCCTCGGTGAGGTCCAGGGATGGCTGAGATCTCCAAGACCCTCTCAGGGGGCTCACGTCCTCGAAACCCTCTTCATAAGAACACTAAGACGTTGGGATCTGACATTACACCCTCATCCCCTCCCAGCTGTCCTGTGGAGCTTTCCAAAGGCTGCTCAGCATGTCTACAGATCCATAGTTATGTGAAAAGGCTATGAAAATACTCCTCCCCTTCCCAACTGTACAAGACCAAGTTTTCTTCCTACTGTAACCGACACCAGGTATCGCAACAAGGTGAATGCATAAGCACATATGAGAATCCAGTTGTCTTGCATTCAGCAGACATTAGTGAGATTTGAAAATGTAAAACAACACCAATCTTCTCACAACTATTTTTTTGTTTTGGAAAATAAAGCTATTTTTCCTGAAATTGTTATTTTTGCTAGCATGCAATGAGTTTTTATTGTTTTTAAAATAAGTTAACAAATACTTAGTTTTAAATATCTTCACTGTTAATTTCTAATACGGTCAATATTAATAGAGGCAACCAGCAAAAACAAAAAAAGTCTTCAGTAATTTAAGAATGAAAGGGGCCCCAAGATCAGTGTGTTTGCTCACTTATGAACACACCCTGAATATATTTCCAAGTCAGTATCTACCTACAATATTTTTAACAGCTGCAGAAATTTCTATATGTAGATGTAATATAATTTATTTTATCAATGCCCTGTTTCTACTTTTCTACTATTCTTCTAAATAGGCATTTAGTTGCATTCTTGTAATCATTCATGATTAATTCTTAAGGCTCAATTGTCAAAAAGAAATGTAATAATTACTTGGACAAAGGACCAAATTCTAAAGACATTTAGTCCCACTTCCTCTTACAGGTCAGAGAGTTTAAGAACCTGCTTAAGATCAGCTAGATAGTAAGGAGGCGATTTGCTTTCAAGTTCAGATCACAGATTCTCACAAACCTGAGTCCAAAACACTGTATTTTAATCTATTGTACCTATTTTTATGTTAATCCACATATATCAAACAGATGAATGAACAAATAAATTAGCATTCAGTCAATCTGTTAAGGTTGCTCATCTTAACAAACTGCTGTCAGATCAGCTTAGTTCTGAAGCTGAATAAATCAACCCCAAATATGTAGCCACACTTTAGCTCACACACCACAAGCATGTTCATTAAACTTCTTTGGGGAATCAGGAGATTTTAAAATGCCCAGAAGATAGTCCAAGCAACCTGATGGATAGAATCTTGTTTTCTGCTGGTGCCCAGCCAAGGTTGGCATGTAGATGCTCCCTGGAAGAGCTGAGCCAGGCCCGTCCTGCCCAGCAGCTTAATGCCTGTCTTTGGGAAGCAGCCTCATCTGACTAGCTTTTATAAATTATCTAGGAACAGAAATACTTATCATGGAGTTAACAGCACCTGAGACCTGGAGGCACTCACTGATAACGTTTACTCAATAAAAAGATTGTCTAGTCACACAGATAGGCTTTCAGTGATATGAAAAAACCGGGTGAATGACTCTGGTAAGTGAGCTGTTGGAAATAAAACTGAGACAGGGTTCCTCGGGGGTGGGGATCCAAAGCAGAAGGGGAAACATGGTGAGTGAACCAGTTCGGAATGCACAAGCCAGTAAAATGCACACACACATACACATACACACACACACACACACACACACACACACAGAACCCCATTCTATAACTGGTGGGGGTGGTTCTCTATTGAGGATCATTCAAAGGAATGAATATATGCCACAAATCGGTTCACATAGAAGAGTCAGAATAGACCCTAAATCCTAGGAGAGCCTATTTAGAACAACAAACTGGATTTAATATTTTAATCGGTTTGGAGGATCTTCGTTCACAAGTGGCCAAAGGAAGCCACCAGGTTGAGGGAAGGAGCATGGGAAGCAGAGCCCTGCCTGGTGCTTCAGAGCAGGGTGGGGGCAGTGAGTCTATTCCACAACTAAGTCCCTGCGAGAAATTGTGTGTGAAGAGACTAAACTTAGCCTTGAGCTTTGTGAACCAAGAGCTCTGTGAAATCACTTCTGGCTACGGACAGTGGAGGAACTATAGGACGTGTTGAAGCTGTTCGTTTGTTTTCAAGAATATCTTTAAACAAGGCAAGGGATCCACCTTTTAAAAACAAATGGCTGGGCTTCCCCGGTGGCTTGGTGATAAAGAATCTGCCTGCCAGCGCAGGAGACACGGTTTCTATCCCTGGTGCAGGAAGATCCCATACACTGAGGAGCAAATGAGCCCATGCGCCACAACATTGAGCCTGTGTTCTAGAGCCCCAGAACCGTAACTACTGAAGCCTGGGTGCTCTAGAGCCTGTGCTCCAAAATAGGAAAAGCCGCTGCAGTGAGAAGCACAACTAGAGAGAAGCCCTCCTTGCCGCAACTACAGAAAAGCCCACACAGCAACGATGACCCAGCACGGCCAAAAACAAAAATATAAAATTGTTTTTTAAAAATCCAAAACAAAGGGCCACTACTTCAGGGATCAAGTAGGAAGGGGTCCCTGCTTCCCTGTTGCCTGACAGATCCCTTGTCAAGGCGGAGAGCACAGGCCTACCCTGCCGATGGTGGTCTTGTAGGCTGTCCGAATTTCCTGGCGCTGGGCCGTGCTGCGATAGGCCAGGACGTTGATGATGGCATCTTCATCTGTGCCTGGTGGAGAGGAGACAGGGAGGGAGTGCGATTTGAGCAAGGAATGAGAAAGTGGATTCCTCTGTGGACACTGGCATAACCCTAACACACACAGAGAGCTTTCTAAGCAAAGAAGTCCTTATTCAGAGTGTTTGTCTATTTTGAAGGGAAACAGACACTAGATTTAGTTATATGTTGTTGTTTTTTAGTTGCAAAGTCATGTCCAACTCTTTCACGACCTTATGCACTGTAGCCTGCCAGGCTTCTCTGTCCAAGGAATTTTCCAGGCAAGAATACTGGAATGGGTTGCCATTTCCTCCTCCAGGGGATCTTTCTGACCCAGGGATCAATCCCTTGTCTCTTGCATCTCCTGCACTGGCAGGTGGATTCTTTACCACTGAGCCACCAGGGAAGCCCCACTAGTTATTTACCACTAGATAAAAGAGTCAAGGTCTCTGAGCAATAGTCTCCTTATCTACAAACGTGCATGATCACAGTACTTTCCTACTAGGGCTGCTGCAAGTGTTAAATAAAACAAATTAGTGCATTACTTAGCACAATGCCCAGTGCTTGCTAAATAGTCAGTACATGTTGACCAGGATCACCCGTTTCCCCTTCTCTGGAATTCTTCTCAGAGTCTTTGGATCACCCATATTTATCATCCATGTTCTTACCTTTCGCTCTTCACTTCGATCTCTTTATTATCTCCTCTGAGTTTTGAAACAGTTCAAATTAATTTTCAAAATTCACCATTTGGCACTTCATAGGGTTTAAATTGGCGGCTGATAGTATCTACTTCTTTTTAAGATCTGTAACTGTGTTTTTCTTTTCCAAGCTCTCTTTCCTGATCTCTGATTAGAAAACTATTTAACTTTATTAAAAGTTTTCATTTGAGTGACTCTTATGGTAGACTATTTCTTATCTTTTGGAAATGTTCACAACAAATAAAAATAGAATTTTGTGTTATTTCCTAAAAGAAAAAAAAAGCCATTTGAACTTTTTGTTGTTGCAAAAGTCACAGTGTGTGTGTGCTCAGTTGTTCAGTCATGTTCGACTCTTTGTGACCCCATGGACTGTAGCCTGTCAGGGTCCTCTGTCCATGGGATTTTCCAGGCAAGAATACTGGAGTAGGTTGCCATTTCCTCCTCCAAGAAATCTTCTCAACCCAAGGATCAAACCCTCGTCTCTTGCATCTCCTGCATTGGCAGGCAAATTCTTTACCACTGAGCCACCTGGGAAGCCCTGTGTAAATGTTATAGAAACCAACTCATTTTCCTTTTTTTTTTTTTACACATATGTACATTTCAAAAATTATGCTTTTCCATTACGGTTTATCACAGGATATTCAATATAGTTCTCTATGTTATACATTAGGGCCTTGCTGTTTATCCATTCTGAATGCAATACTTTTTTGCATCTACCAACCCCAAACTTCCAATCCATCTCTCCCTGCCTCCTCCTTGGCCTTCTCTATGTCTTCAAGTATGTTTTGTAGATAGGTTCATTTGTGCCATATTTTAGATTCCACATATAACTGATATGTTACTTGTCTTTCTTTTTCTGACTTATTTCACTTAGTTAATTTCCAGTTGCATCCATGTTGCAGAAAATGGCATTATTTTGTTCATTTTATGGCTGAGCAATATTCCACCGTATATATGTACCGCATCTTCTTTATTGATGCGAAAACTTTTTACAACCGCCCATGAATTCCCATGATGCATTATCCTACCAAACTTTTTCATTATGAATTCAAATTTAAAATGTCATAAATTTTGTTTGTTTTTTTGCAGCAGCTTTTACAGCAAGACTTTATTCTGATCCTTCAAATTGGCCCCTCATCTTAGTCACACCTGGATGTTCATATATGTTGGGTGAGTGTTCAATTTTTTATTGTTTACACTATATGGGGAGTTATGATGAGTTACAGAGGAGAGTCTATTTAAATATTTCAGGGAGAAATGGAAAATACATACATTCTTTGCAAAATTAAAGATCTACAAAAATGTGAGCTGTAGAGAGGAAACTATAGAATTTTAAGTTTACATACCTTAGGAATCTACTCTCTGTTCTTTTTTTTTAAAACAAAGAGGATAATAGATACAACCTCAGATATGCAGATAATACCACCCTTATGGCAGAAAGCAAAGAAGAACTTAAGAGCTTCTTGATGAAAGTGAAAGAGGAAAGTGAAAAAGTTGGCTTAAAACTCAACATTCAGAAAACTAAGATCATGGCATCTGGTCCCATCACTTCATGGGAAATAGATGGGGAAACAATGGAAACAGTGACTGACTTTATTTTTGGGGGTTCTAAAATCATTGCAGATGGTGACTGCAGCCATGAAATTAAAAGATGCTTGTTCCTTGGAAGAAAAGCCATGATCAACCTAAATAGCATATTACAAAGCAAAGACATTACTTTGCCAACAAAGGTCCATCTAGTCAAAGCTATGGTTTTTCCAGTAGTCATGTATGGATGTGAGAGTTGGACTATAAAGAAAACTGAGCGCTGGAAAATTGATGCTTTTGAATTGTGGTGTTGGAGAAGACTCTTGAGAGTCCCTTGGACTGCAAGGAGATCCAACCAGTCAATCCTCAAGGAAATCAGTCCTGAATATTCATTGGAAGGACTGATGCTGAAGCTGAAACTCCAATACTTTGGCCACCTGATGTGAAGAACTGACTCAATGTAAAAGACCCTGATGCTGGGAAAGATTGAAGGCGGGAGGAGAAGGGGATGACAGAGGATGAGATGGTTGGATGGCATCATTGACTTGATGGACACGAGTTTGAGTAAGCTCCGGGAGTTGATGATGGACAGGGAAGCCTGGTGTGCTGTAGTCCATGGGGTCACAAAGAGTCAGTCACAACTGAACTGAACTGAATAGATACAACCATCCTTTTTCCAGAACTCTCTTTCAGCTGAGGGCGGGGGGGAGTAAGTTCATTACCTTTTGCTTTTTTACCCCATTTCTGTGAAAGGCACCACCGTCTGGTCTGTTAGACTTGAACCCTCAAAATAACTTTGATTATTTAAACTGCTCTCTTCCTTCACATTCAGAGATCTTGAATATGCAAAATCTAGCTCTAAAATCCTTTTTGCATCTGTCCCTTCTTTTTAATTCCTACCACAACCACTCCAGTTCAGGATTTCTTCTTAGATAACTATAAAGTTTACCACTAGTAGTCTTACCTCCTAATTGGTCTTTCCAAAGTCCTGCCAGATTCATTTTCCTAAAACGAGAAATTCTCACAGTGTCTTTCCTCTGCTTAGGATACATGATGGCTCCCCACCATCTGTTGGATTTAGTACCAGCACTGGAGTCTGGCCTTTGGGACCCTCAATAGCACCCCATTCACTATTGTAAATATCCACATAAAAGGATACACGCAGCCAAATCCAGAGACTTTGCTCCTGAATTCCTGTACTTGACCTGACTATACTGTACTCTGTTCTCCTAACCTCCTTACTATACCAATCTATGGGATATGTCTCCCTAACCCCCTCCATCTAGCATCCTGATTCTGGCATTTGTTGTTTGCTGGACGATGCCTCTGGGTCAGCCTCCATGTCAGCAGTACCCTAGGACCCCTCTATGGCTCCTGCCTTCCCGGAAGTCTCCTAATCAGCCAACACCTATTTTGCCAGTACATTCCTACCGCAGGCCATGTATTTATCCTGACTCCCGGAGGCCTCAGCTAAAATGCAAAACAGGGCGATGCTCACTTTCATTCCATGCTTTGCTCATGCTGCTCCATTCACCTGAAACACATTCTCTCTGTCTATTTATTGAATAAACTCATCTCCCAAGGCCCATCTCAATTTCTATATCCTCCAAGAAGTTTTGCCTGATGCCCCTAAATGAAATGTGATCCCTCTGACTCCTAATGGGATCTTATGCCCCTCCGTCCTTATCATATTACTAACTGATCGCATTTCCATGAATGCCTTTGCCGCCGAGCATCCCTGGATGATTGGACCACAGGATTAGGTCTATGGTCCTTGTCTCCTCTGACTGTCTTTCTCTCATTGGCCCACACAGCAGGCACTGAAAACGGTTGGTGGTATCGAATGCCTCCTGACTCTGAGAATTCCAAATGCCATGTGGTCTGTGTTCCAAATTACAGTGCTCTTGCTATCCACCAAAGAATTAGCATACACCGGAAAAATGAGTAGGCCAAGTACTTTTTCCATTTTATTTATGAAAAAGAGGAAAATGAGAAGATAAATTCAAGGCAATGTCCTATTCAGAGATAGGCAGCAGGATAGTACAGAGGCTTACCCTCCAGTTCTAGAGTCAGAATGCCTGGACTTGCCTAGAATCCTGACTCTAACAAACACATCCTGCCCCAGAGACCTTTGGCAAGTTAACTGATCTCAGTAAACCTCAACTTTCTCATTAATAAAACAAGCTGCTGTCAAAATTAAAACATAATCTATGCAACACATTGTGCCTGACACATAGTAGAGCTTAATAATGGTTATTGTTGCTGCTAGTTGTATTGGGGCTGAGCAAGATGAATTCTTTGTGGATAGAAAAACTGGGAAATAATGCCTCATGGTCAAATGTCTTTATCCAAATCTTAAGGAGATTTTAAATAGCAGGTATGAAACAGAGAACACTTCTCAGGCCAAATGTCCACTCAGGCAAGTCTGGAGGGAGGCTCTAGGTCAGTGGAACCCGAAGTGCCCAGGCATGGCTATGTCCAACTGGAGGGAGGTCTTGGCCCTGGGGAGCTCCCAGAGGTTGGTGCACTGGAAGACAAGCCCTTCTGGTCACATACACACAACTTTCTCACATAAAGTCGTACACACCGCCCGGGGGCACTGTCCTAGCCACAGCTGTCACAGGAGCAAAGTACAGGGGTCTGACTCAAGGGAAAGAATGTGTACTTAGAGTTGGCAGGCCCCAGCTTAAGAAGGGCTCTTTGAGCGTGACTCAAGGCTCAGCTCCACTTACTCTGCATCTTATTACATAACTTCTCTGAGTCTCAGTTTCCCGTCTGTAAAATGGGGCAAGAATAACAGCTGCACCAGCTGCTCTCATTGTATCACGGGATTATGGTATCTACCCATTCACATAATATTTGTCAAAATGCTTTGTTAACCTTCTGGCACAACATGCATGCCTGGGTTAACTAGAAGACAAATATATTTCTCAAATTTGATAGATTTATTAATGCTGGAATGAAATTAATTGGGGAAGTCCAGAATGAGTTCATCACATTTAAAAGTCTATAGTAAAAAACCCTCCCTTCCAGTTTGCCTTGAAAAGTCACCTTGTCCCCACCGTGTTTTCTTAGAGTGAGACATACATTTGCTTCTGGACACAACGCCCTCTGGGCAACTCTGGGATGCGGGACACACAGGGGATGTTCACCGCCAGTGGGACACTTACCGAGCCCTTTCATGGCCTTCCTCAGGGTCTGGGCATCTTCGGCGGCGTTGAAGCCCGAAGTGGCTTTGACAGTGCCTCCCTTGGCTGCCTGATGCAGAAAGAAAGACAGAAAGGTGTGACCAAGAGGCGCCTTCCTGCCAGCACCGTGGCAACTCGCACAACAAACGTTTGTTGAGTACCCACCAGGGGCCAGACACTTGTCCGGGGGCGGGGACACAGCAGAGACTGGGAGAGATGAGGCTCTTGTTCCCTTGCGGCTGATGTTCAAGTTCAGCCAGAGGTAGACAGTAAAGAAGCCAATAAACAAATACTCCACCAGGCAGCTGGAGGTGAAAAGGGCTACAGGGCAGAGAGAGTCATGAGGGGCTGCCCCGAGGAGTGGCATTCAGGCTGAGGTCTGACTGCAGGAAGCAACTGACCCTGCAGAGATCTGGGGGAAAGTGTTGCAGGCAGAGGTAACAGCTGAGGCAATGGCCCCGAGGCTGGAGCTGGCTTCTGAGGGACAAGTGGGAACAGAGGTCAGTGGGACTCGACTTGGAGGGCAAGCTGGGGAGGGGTAAGGTAAGTGACACCATTACCTTTGAAGTAATCTTGTCTCCCCAGAAAGTGGGAAATCAAATCTGAATCCAATCAAACCTCTTAGGTCAAACACCAATTTATAATAAAGAAGAGAAGGAGGAAAATGTTAGCCCACAAAACAGGGCTGTCATCAGCATAATCCAGACTATGAGAAACACTACTTGATGAATGCTCTAGGTTCTTTAACAAATTGCCAGAAGAAGTAGAAAAGAGAGAAATGGAGGGGAAATATAACTTGAAAGATTAAAATAATCATAATGGGTAAACCTTATTGGGATCCTGAATCAAATAGTAAAAAAAAAAAAAAAAAAGAAATGACATTTATGAGGCAACTGGAAAATTTTTTAAAGTAAGCTGGATGCTTTTATATTATTTGCCTACTTGAATTTGTTCCTTTTTCATAACGGCACTTAGGGTATCAAATTTAGACCACTTTGCTCCTTTTCCAAGAAAGGGAGGGAAATAGATACCACCTTACATAAAAGTGGGGTGATGAATGCAGAGGGGCAGTTGGTTCCAGAGGCCTTCGTTCCAATGCTGCCAACCACACGTAACAGAACCTGCTGCTGCTGCCGTTCGGCTGCTCTGCTGTGACTCTTTGTGACCCCATGGACCGCAGCCCGCCAGGCTCCTCTGTCCGTGGGGTTTCCCAGGCAAGAACAGTGGAGTGGGTTGCCATTCCCTTCTCCAGGGAATTTTCCTGACCCAGGGATTGAACCCATGTCTCCTGCACTGGCAGGAGGATTCTTTACCACTGAGCCATCTGGGAAGCCCTGAACATGGACTTGATATTTGATGCCATTAAGCAACTCATGTTAACATTTTTAGGTATGATAATGTCTTTGTGCTTATATTCTATTTTTTGGGGAGTCGAATCTTATACACATTGAAAGAGTTTACAGATGAGAGGATAAGGTGATTGGAATTTGCTGCAAAATTACAGGTTAGGGGAAGTGGACACACAGAAGAAACAGGTTGACCATGGATGAATAGTAATAATAATATAATATTATTAACATATATGAGTTATGATTATATAATAATTATTGACCATGAGTTAATAATAATTATAGGTACAAAGGGGTTCTTTTTACTATTTGATCTGCTTTTGTATGTGTTTACACTTTTCCATAATAAAATAAGAGACATGACGAGGGGAGAATGAGAGCCTTCACAAGCTGGTGAGAAGCGAAAGGTGTTAGTGGCTCAGATGTGTCTAACTCTTTGTGACTCCATGGATGGTAGCTCAGCAGGTTCCTCTGTCCATGGGATTTTCCAGACAGGAATACTAGAGTGGGTTGCCATTTCCTTCTCCAGGGGATCTTCCTGATCCAGGGATTAAACCCAGGTGTTCCGCCCTGCAGACAGACTCTTTACCATCTGAGCTACGAAGGGAGCACACAAGTTGGTGAGGATTTTCTATTTTATTCTAAATATGTTATGAGCCACTGGCAGGTCTGATTTACACATTTGAAAGATCACTTGGGCTACTGTATGGAGATACAGAGATCAGTTTAGAATCTGGGCCAAGATCCAGGGATGTGATGGTAAACGAGGGTGAAATAGCAAAAATGGACACAGACAGACTCAGCACATGTTTTGGAGGAAAGGAGGCAGAACTTGATGATGGATTGATGTGGGAGGTGAGGAAAGAAAAGCAGCAAGTGTAACTCTAAATCATTTCCTTAAGCAGCCAAGTAGAGAGTGGTATCATTTATGTAGATGGGGAAAGCTGGAGACTACCAGATTTGAGATGGCAGTGAGGAGAGGGATTTAGAAGTTCTATTTTCAAAACGTTAAGTTTGGGATGTTCGTTAAACATCCAAGTAGAGTCTAGAAAATGGTTGGTTGTACAAAGTACATCTAGAGAGCAAGTCTCCAGTAATACACTCAGGACACATCAGCGTTTGGATGGTAGCGGACAAAATGACCTGGGGAGAAACTGAAGAACAGGGGTCCTAGGACAAGCCTAGACCTCTCTAGCAGCATAGGGTTAGCAGAGAAGGACCCGAATGGATGGCCAAGAAGGACTGGCCCTTGAGGGGCCAATAAAAGGAAAACCAGGACTGTGTGTTGTCCAGAGGCTGAGGAAGGAGGGAGAGGTCAGTGCCTGCTAAGGTAGGTATGAACAGAGGGCACAGAAAGGATGGTCAGATCTGGGAACATGGAAGGTCCTGGTGACCCTGACAAGAGCTTCAGCAGAGGAATGGAGGAGACAAAAGCCTGACAGTGTGGCAGAGGGAAGGAGGGGGCATCATGAGGAGGAGATAGCAGCTCTAGATATCGAAGGTGAGGACTAGCATCACCAGAAACCAGCATGCCTTAAAGTGAGACACACTCTGATGTGTACGAGGGATGAAAAGTTAGTAGAGACTAGTAGATTCTGCAAATACAGACTAAAAACTAAAAACGTCAACAAGCAAAACATGGGTTAGTGACCAGTAGGAACCATTTAATTGAATTCTGTCTTAGAGATGATATACTGATTAAGATCAAGGTGCCCCGAGTACTTCTAATGTATTTACTAAATTATTAATGCTATTTTAAAATTGATGTTATTTATAAGGGCTTCCCAGATGGCACTATCGGTAAAGATCTTGCCTACCTATCAATGCAGGAGACATAAGAGATGCAGGTTCAATCCCTAGGTTGGGAAGATTCCCTGGAGGAGGAAATGGCAACCCACTCCAGTATTCTTGCCTGGGGAATCTCACAGAAAAGCCTGGTGGGCTATAGTCCATGGGGGTCAAAAAGGGTCAGATATGACTGAAGTGACTTAGCATAATGTATGTGAGGCGGCATAGAGAAATACATACGATTCAATATAAAATAGATGAAAAAAATCAGTGAACGAACAAACCATAGAAAATTACAGTAAGTTGAGTTCAATTCAGTCACTCAGTCATGTCCCACTCTTTGTGACCCCATGGACTAGAGCATGCCAGGCTTCTCTGTCCAGCACCAACTCTCAGAGCTTGCTCAAACTCATGTCCATTGAGTCGGGTATGCCATCCAACCATCTCATCCTCTGTCGTCCCTGTCTCCTTCCACTGTCAATCTTTTTCAGCATCAGGATCTTTTCTAATAAGTGGCTTCTTCGCATCGGTGGCCAAGTATTGGAGTTTCAGCTTTAGCATCAGTCCTTCCAATGAATATTCAGGACTGATTTCCTTGAGGATTGACTGGTTGGATCTCCTTGCAGTCCAAGGGACTCTCAAGAGTCTTCTCCAACACCACAATTCAAAAACATCAATTTTTCAGCACTCAGGTTTCTTTATAGTCCAACTCTCACATCCATACATGACTACTGGAAAAACCATAGCTTTGACTAGACAGACCTTTGTTGGCAAAGTAATGTCTCTGCTTTTTAATATGTTATCTAGGTTGATCATAGCTTTTCTTCCAAGGAGTAAGCACCTTTTAATTTCATGGCTGCGGTCACCATCTGCAGTGATTTTGGAACCCCAAAAATAAAATCTGTCACTGTTTCCATTGTTTCCCCATCTATTTCCCATGAAGTGATGGGACCAGATGCCATGATCTTAGTTTTCTGAATGTTGAGTTTCAAGCCGACTTTTTCACTTTCCTCTTTCACTTTCATCAAGAGGCTCTTAAGTTCTTCTTTGCTTTCTGCCGTAAGTGTGGTGTCATCTGCATATCTGAGGTGATTGATATTTCTCCTGGCAATCTTGATTCCAGCTTGTGCTTCATCTAGCCCAGCGTTTCTCATGATGTACTCTGCATAGAAGTTAAAAAGCAGGGTGACAAAATACAGCCTTGACATACTCCTTTTCCGATTTGGAACCAGTCTGTTGTTCCATGTCCAGTTCTAACTCTTGCTTCCTGACCTGCATACAGATATCTCAAGAGGCAGGTCAGGTGATCTGGCATTCCTATCTCTTTCAGAATTTTCCACAGTCTGTTGTGATGCACACATTCAAAGGCTTTGACATAATCAATAAAGCAGAAGTAGATGTTTTTCTGGAACTCTTGCTTTTTCGAGGATCCAGTGGATGTTGGAAATTTGATCTGTGTTTCCTCTGCCTTTTCTAAAACCAGTTTGAACATTTGGAAGTTCACAGTTCAAATATTGCTGAAGCCTGGTTTGGAGAATTTTGAGCATTACTTTACTAGCGTGTGAAATGAGTGCAATTATGTGGTAGTTTGAACATTCTTTGGCATTGCCTTTCTTTGGGATTGGAATGAAAACTGACCTTTTCCAGTCCTGTGGCCACTACTCAGTTTTCCAAATTTGCTGGCATATTGAATGCAACACTTTCACAGCATCATCTTTTAGGATTTGAAATAGCTCAACTGGAATTCCATTACCTCCACTAGCTTTGTTCTGAGTGATGCTTCCTAAGGCCCACTTGACTTTGCATTCTAAGATATCTGGCTCTAGGTGATTGATCACACCATCGTGATTATCTGGGTCATGAAGATCTTTTTTGTATAGTTCTTCTGTGTATTCTTGCCACCTCTTCTTAATATCTTCTGCTTCTGTTAGGTCCGTACCATTTCTGTCTGTTATTGTGCCTATCTTTGCAAGAAATGTTCCCTTGGTATCTCTAATTTTCTTGAAGAGATCTCTAGTCTTTCCCATTCTATTGTTTCCCTCTGTTTGTTTGCATTGATTACTGAGGAAGGTTTTCTTCTCTCTCCTGTTCTTTGGAACTCTGCATTCAGATGGATATATCTTTCTTTTTCTCCTTTGCCTTTCACTTCTCTTCTTTTCACAGCTATTTGTAAGGCCTCCTCAGACAACCATTTTGCCTTTTTGCATTGCTTTTTCTTGGGGATGGTCTTGATAACTGCCTCCTGTACAATGTCACAAACCTCCATCCATAGTTCTTCTGGCACTCTGTCTATCAGATTTAATCCCTTGAATCTATTTGTCACTTCCACTGTATAATCATAAGAGATTTGATTTAGGTCATACCAAAATGGTCTAGTGGTTTTCCCTCCTTTCTTTAAGTCTGAATTTGGCAATAAGGCGTTCATGATCTGAGCCACAGTCAGCTCCCAGTCTTGTTTTTGCTGATTGTATAGAGCTTCTCCATCTTATCTTTGGCTGCAAAGAATATAATCAATCTGATTTTGGTATTGACCATCTGCTGATGTTCATGTGTAGAGTCTTCTTTTTTGTTGTTGGAAAAGAGTGTTTGCTATGACCAGTGCGTTCTCTTGGCAAAACTCTATTAGCCTTTGCCCTGCTTCATTCTGTTCTCCAAGGCCAAATTTGCCTGTTACTCCACATATCTCTTGACTTCCTACTTTTGCATCCCAGTCCCCTATAAATGAAAAGAACATCTTTTTTGGGTGTTAGTTCTGGAAGATCTTGTAGGTCGTCACAGAACTGTTCAACTTCAGCTTCTTCAGCATTACTGGTTGGGGCATAGACTTGGGTTACTGTGATATCAAATGGTTTGCCTTAGGAACGAACAAAAATCATTCTGTCACTTTTGAGACTGCATCCAAGTACTGCATTTCGGACTCTTTTCTTGACTATGATGGCTACTCCATTTCTTCTAAGGGATTCTTGCCCACAGTAGTAGATGTAATGATCACCTGAGTTAAATTCACCCATTCCAGTCCATTTTAGTTCACTGATTCTAAAATGTTGATGTTCACTCTTGCCATCTTCTGTTTGACCACTTCCAATATGCCTTGATTCATGGACCTAACATTCCAGGTTCTTATGCAATATTGCTCTTTACAGCATGGGACTTTACTTCCATCACCAGTCACATCCACAACTGGGTTTTGTTTTCGCTTTGGCTCTGTCTCTTTATTCTTTCTGGAGTTATTTCTCCACTGATCTCCAGTAGCATATTGGGCACCTCCCGACCTGGGGAGTTCATCTTTCAGTGTCCTATCTTTTTGCCTTTTCATACAGTTCATGGGGTTCTCAAGGCAAGAAAACTGAAGTGGTTTGCCATTCCCTTCTCCTGTGGACCACGTTTTGTCAGGACTCTCCAGCATGACCCATCTGTCTTGGGTGGCCCTACACAGCATGGGTCATATTTTCATTGAGTTAGACAAGACTGTGGTCCATGTGATTAGACTGGTTAGTTTTCTCTGATTATGGTTTCCATTCTGTCTGCCCTCTGATGGATAAGGATAAGAGGCTTATGGAAGCTTCCTGACAGTGAGATACTGACTAAGGGGGAATCTGAGTCTTGCTCTGATGAGCAGGGCCATGCTCGGTAAATCTTTAATCCAATTTTCTGTTGATGGGTGGGGATATATTCCCTCCCTGTCATTTGATCTGAGGCCAAAACTCTGGTGGAGGTAATGAAGATAATGGCGACCTCCTTCAAGAGGTCCCATCCATGCACTGCTGCACTCAGTGCCCCTGACCCTGCAGCGGCCACAGCTGACCCACGCCTCAGCCGGAGACCCCTGGACACTCACGGGCAAGTCTGGGTCAGTCTCTTGTGGGGTCACTGCTACTTTCTCCTGGGTCCTGGTGTGCACAAGGTTTTGTGTGTGTCCTCCAAGAGTCTGTTTCCCCAGTCATGTGTAAGGTCTGGCAGCTGTATGGTGGGGTTAACGGCAACCTCCTCCAAGAGGGCTTATGCCATACCCATTATGGTAAAGGAAGGGGTAGAAAGGAAATGGAAATAGAGACTTAAGGGTCAGTGTGGTTTTTTGATGTGAGACACAGATTTCTCTGCCTGGAAGCCAAAGCAAGACAGAATTGTAATCAATAATGAGAACTGCAGTGTCCACTAGAGGAAAAGAGATCATCTGCCCAGGAAAAACTCTGCTGTTCTTTGTACTGTGTGTAAAAGTGAAAGTTACTCAGTCCTGTCCGACTCTTTGAGACCCCATGGGATAGTCCCTGGAATTCTTTAGACCGGAAAACTGGAGTGGGTAGCTGTTCCCTACTCCAGGGGATCTTCTCAACCCAGAGATCAAACCCAGGTCTTCTGCATTGCAGGCGGATTCTTTACTGTCTGAGCCATCAGGAAAGCCCAAGAATACTGGAGTAGGTAGCCTAGCTCTTCTCCAGGGGAATTTCCCCAACCAGGGATCGAACCCAGGTCCTCTGCATTCCAGGTGGATTCTTTCCAGCTGAGCCACCAAGGAAGCCCATGCTATGCTGAGTGAGAGACAACCTGAATTACTGGAGCTCTTCTGGGCTTCCTGATTTAGCAGCAGAAGGAAGAATCAAACTAGCTTTGGTTTTTCATTTATCTTCCCCTCTGTTCGCTGACACAAAATATGACTATAACCTGTTAACAATCTGGGCTTTGCTATTCTGAATTCTGTTTTCTTGTCAATTGAAACTGGCCTAATTAGTCATGGCCAGCACTTCCAAAAATTGTTCTGTGTCATCCCCTTTCCCTTAGTTCATCTGTCAGGCATGCGCCACTGTGATGTGCATCTGATTGGTGGAGACAGCAGATGGGGGAGGATCTGCCTGAGATCCATGGTTCCCAGATGGCAGTGGAGTTCAGATTCATCTGGAAACCTTGCTCTGCTCATAATGGGTGTTATGTGCTTTTAAGATGCTAAGAGTTCACAAGCTGAGAGTAAGAAGAGATCGCCAAGGCTAAATTTAGGGCTGATGTCATACAGAGGTTTCTTCTGACTTTTCCGATAATGCTTCTTTTGGCAAATGGTAGAATTACCAAATTACCAGTGGTAGGATGTTATGGTGACAGCACAGACCAGCCTAGGGACATCACTATGAATTACTGCAAAGGGAGAGGGTTTTACATCTTATATAAGCCTTGGTTGAAAGGCACCTCCACAGCCTGGTGCCCATGACTCCAGTAAAATCTCAGATTCATGCAGACAGACAGATCCATCTCCTCTGCATCACTTGGGGGTCATGAATTCTGTAAAGAGAATCCTAATATTGGGAGAAATTTCACCTGTAGGTCTCTGTGAAGGAGACATGGTGGGCATATTTTGAGAGGTAGTAAGCTTAGTGGGAAGGAGCACAGGCATTGGAGTTGAACAGATCCAGGTTGGACTCTTGGCTTCAATGCATCCTAACTCTGTAGTCTAGGAGAAGTTTCATTTTCCTCACCTGTATGTTAAGAATAATAATGATACCAATCCACAGGGCTGTTGTAATAATGAAGGAGGATAATACAGCATAACGCTTAGTACAAACAGTAAATACGAAACCAAAAACTCAACTCAGTGGCGTGAGTGTCTCTCATCAGTATAATTCAACATGACCTCAGTAACATTTCTACAATAAATATAATATTGAGATTCTTATATCTGTTTCTGATAACATCCCTAATGCAAGTCAATGGGGTAATGTCAAAGAAAAATCTAGAATACAGCATTTGTACATGGTGGCAAAAACAATGTAAAATAGATCTAAGGCTCTCTTTAATTTGATTCAAGGATGTACATGTGGCCTGTAAAGGCATGGAGGATTTTTATACCCATAGGGCAGTTCTTTAGCAAGTCAGACTTGAGCTCTATGAGCTAGTCCACCTTAAGCTGGACTTCTCATGCCCACTGTGGTCCACATCAAGCCCATCCAAAGGCTTTAGGTCCTAGAGGGTGAGGGTCTTATCTGCTGTAAGACCAGCCTTTCACCTCCTGAATGTGGTCAACTTCTAACACTCATCACTTTTTTACACTTGACTGAGAAAAAGAGAAATCAATGACATTAACTTCCTTGGTTAGTGGTTAAGAATCCACCTGCCAATGCAAGGGACATGGGTTCCATCCATCCCTGGTTTTGAAAGATGCCACACACCATGTGCCACAACAACTGAGCCCACGTGCCAAACTACTGAAGCCCACGTATCCTGGAATCTGTGCTCCCACAACAAGAGAAACTACTGCAAAGAGAAGCCTGTGCACTGCAACTAGAGAGTAATCCCTGCTTGCCACAACTGGAGAAAGCCCACACAGCAACAAAGAACCTGTATACCCCAACAAAGACCCAGCATAGCCAAAAACCATATAAAATAAAAATTTAAAAACTTCCTTGGGCACTGAATTGCTTCCCCCAAAAAAGGTATGTTGAAGTCCTAACCCCCAGCACCTCAGTCTTATTTGGCAATATTGTCATTAAATTAATTAATTAACCAATTATAATAAATTAAATCAAGACGAGGTCCTACTGGAGTACAAGGGTAAGCTGCTAATTCAACATGAATGATGTCCTTAGAAAACAGCACGTGAAGACAAAGACACTCAGGGAGAAGCCACATGGTGACATGTTGTTGACTCCAGTCTCTGCTGAAGAATGCTTAAGATTGCCAGCAAATCACCAGAGGCTAGAAAGAGGCAAGGAAGAATTCCCCTCTGGATTTCAGAGGGACCTTGGCACTGCCAATACCTTGATTTTGGATTTCCACCCTCCAGAAACATAAGACAACAAATTTCTATCAATTTAAGCCACCCAGTTTGTGGCACTTTGTTATGGCAGCCATATGAAATTAATGCAGGCATATTACCTGTTTTCTTCTACTATCTGTCAATAGTAACAAGCAAGTTGGTGACTGGCTGTCAAAATTCTAAATGGCCTAGCTCAGCCCTTGACCCCCGCTGGAGACAGCTTTCTGAGTTGAATGTTTCACAAGGTTCTTTCGGAATTCCGATATTGAAAGAATTTTGGATGGTATTCAAACACTGCCCTTTAAAGCAAACTGCATTGCTGAAAGACACTAAGGAAGTGTTAGTCACTCAGATGTGTCCAACTCTTTTCGATCCCATGGACTATAGCCTGCCAGGGTCCTCTGGTCATGGAATTCTCCAGGCAAATACTGTGGTGGGTACCTAGTACGGGATTAAAATTAATATCTAACAAGATGAATGGACAGAGGACCATGCAAAGATAGCTTATCTGTGAGCATTCCTAGGGACTCTTTTTTTCAGGAACAAGATAAGCTGGGGAAATTTGTTCCTGTTAGTTCTGAAGTATCCATATTGATTCAATTCCAGGGCATAATGTATCATCACCTGTTCAGGGAAGGCAGGGGATTCCCCCCAAGGAAGGCTCCTCACGGCAACAGGCAAAGGGAACAGAGGATGTAGGGAAGAATGATGAAAACAAATAGCTAGAAATCGGTATTGTATCACAATCGATGAACTGTTACTCAGTTATTAAAACAATAATGAAGATGATAAATGTCAAAAGATTGGAACATGGTACAAAGAAATATGTAGCAGTAAAAAGGAATGGAACAAATTGTTGATATAGCACCATGCAGTCCATGGGTGGACTGCAAAAAATACAATGCTCATAAAAAGGAGTAGACGCTCTGTGATTCCATTTATAGGATCTTCTAGAACAGGCAAAACTAATCTATGATAAAAACAATCAAATCAGTGATTGTATTTCCAGACTGGAGTGGAGAACAGGGAGGAGACTGATCTGGAAGGGGCATGAAGGAACTTCCTGAAGTGAGGAAATGTTCTATCTTAAGAAGAGGGCAGATACATGGTACATTTGTCAAAACTCATCTACCAGTAACCATAAGAGCTATGCATTTCACTACACGTAAATTATACCTTTGAAAATTTTTTGTAGATATATGACAACAGTGGCTTTTAAAACATGCTTTCCTTTTAGAAATGGATCATATGGTCATTGTAGAGACTTGGAAAAAAATTTTTAAAAATTAAGAAGAAAATCTGAGTGGGAAGGGGAAGGATAAATTAAGAGGTTGGATTTAACATATACACACCACTATGTGTAAAACAGAAAACCAACAAAGACCTACTGCAAAACACAGGGAACTCTACTCAATATTATATAATAACCTATAAGGCAAAAGAATATATATATATATATCTGAATAGCTGTGCTGTATACCTGAAAACTACATGATATTGTAAATCAACTATGCTTCAATAAAATTTTTTAAAAGAATTAAGAAGAAAATCAAAACACCCATAACTCCATCGAGAGTAAATAATCTTAATATGTTATAAGATGTAATATAAACGTGTTAGCATAGAAAAGGTTAGAGTGAATACACTAACTCTTCTTTATGTTCTTATTACTACTATTTCAAAACCACTATTGAATGAGTAGGGTCTAAAACTAAAATGATGGAAAATAATAGGGAATTACAATACTGTTATTATATCGAATGGTTTTTCTTTCCTTTAAAGACATAATTAAAAAAAAATAAAGACATACTTTATCTGTCCAATAAGTAATAGTCATAATGGGAAAACAGGATCTACGAGAGCAACTGAGGCAATTTTCCTCAGTGGAAAGCCCATGAAAGGGTCACTTGGTTATAGTCTTCACATGTAGAAAGGCTAAGAGCTTGTTCAGAACAGGAAGAGCAATCCATTAACTTTGAGTCCCCAGAGCCAAATACCACACACAAAGTAGGGACACCATAAACATGTCTGAATAAACGTTGTACACGTCCAGGGAGAACCCATCAAGAACAAATAGATTTTACATGAAAGCATAAGAGATTTGGTGCAGACATGAGTAAGCCTTTGACTGTCAGGGATGATGAAGAAAATTCTAAAATATCTAATGAAAAGAAAAGTTAAACATATATTACTATTTGTTCTGTATAGTTTACACCTCCATTTTCCTAAAGGAAGGCATCAAGAGCTGGCAGAATGTCCAGGTCCTCTCTGGGTATAAGATTCTACTTCTATTATTTCTTCCCAGAAGACCAGGGATTAAGCATCACCTGCCCATTCATTTCTCATTCTCCTCATTTGGGCAGGAGAAGGAGAGCAGGTGGCCAGCCTCACATAGGGCCACATTTGCAGCTGAACGGCTCAGCTTCCGCATCAGTAGGAGCTTTATGGAACCCTCAAAGGGATCCAATTCCCTGCCTGTCCCAGAGATCAGATAACGAAGCTCAGAGGAGTCCAGCCACAGCTAGCAGCAGGAGGTGGATGAGAAGCTAACACACTCTGATGAGCCTAAAATGATAAGGTAGCACCCAAAGTGGACGGCAGTCATCTGCTGGGAAATGTGGTGGGATTTTGGATTTTTCCTTTTTATTTGCCTACAGTTTCTACAACGAACACATCGTGCTTCTGCAGAGAGAAATAACTTGTTTCTGCATCTCAAGATATTAGAAGGATTCAAAGGAGTCCCTCTTTGAATTAATTTTCAGGGTCAGGTGACTCACCAGCCCTGAAAGAGTGTTTCACCAGTGTTTCAGGTGACTCACCAGCCCTGAAAAGGTGTTTTTGGAAAAAAAAAAAAAAAAGAAACTACCTTTCCATTTCCTCCTCCCTCCCCTCTGTTGAGCAAACAACCCTTTGTATAAGACAGCAGGCCCTGATTACACATCCTGTACCTGTCTGGGGCTGGCACCAGGGAGGGTGAAGCCCGTCCCCAACTTACCATGATTATGACTCTATGTCAGGGTCACGGTTCGGTCAGTCAAGCAGAAGTTCCTGTGTGATAAAAGCAGAGGGGATGAGAGAACTGCCATTAAAATCATTAATCAAGATAACTCACAGTTTGTACAAAGTTAAGTCACAGGGAAATAACACCCAATTTCATCAAGAGGGCAGCTATTGATTAGCCAAAGAGACAAGAGCCAAGCTAATCATTAAAGAAAAACTGTTCTAAGAGGCAAGTGAATTATGCCAGACAAACAGTCTCCTAGCTGCTCTTCTGCTTGTAGATAACACATTACAGATATGATTCCTCTTGCTTAGTTAGGATGAGCTACATTACTTGAACTCAAGCAAAGCCTAGATTCTAAACTGGAAGTGTTAGTGGATCAGAAGAGGTGCCTCTTGGAGACAAAAGATAATCTGACTACATCAGGGGGAAAGTGCTGCACTCCAGCCTTTACCCTGAATGAGTCGTGTGTGTGTGTGTGTGCGTGCGCGTGCATGCATTTGTATGTGGTGACAGGCCACTGGCCCAACTCACATTAGACCTTTCTTTTTCCCAACGGCCACTGTCACTGCCACCATCTCAGGACTTAAAGGTGCTTCTTCCCTTTAAGCTACAGCCTTACCCACTCAGTTTTGCCCTCGGTTCTTCAGCACCCCCTCCATCAAGAAGCCTTGAGCCATCACACACGTTTTCAGTCATTTAGAATGCAAGAAATGTCTTTACTTTAGACGAGCCTCTGTGGGGCAGACTCACTAGCTTCCTATTTTCACATTCAGGTCCTACAGAAAAGGCTCCTTTTCTGAGCATTTGGTGAGATCCTTGAACTCAAAGAATTACTCCAGAACCAGAAACACGGGCATCACCTATGAGCTCTTTAAAATGCAGAATCCCAGGTCCCCAACTCCAGACCTACTGCCAGAATCTGCATTTTAACAAGATTCCCAGAATATCCGTCTGCACAGTGGTTTGAAAATCACTGGCCTAGATAAGCCTGTCAGGTTGTTGTTATTGTTTAGTCACTGAGTTTGTGCCCGACTCTTTGCAACCCCATGGACTGGAGCCCGCCAGGCTCCTCTGGCTATGGGATTTCCCAGGCAAGAATACTGGAGTGGTTTGCCATTTTCTCCTGCAGGGGAATTTTCCTGACCCAGGGATTGAACACACACTTCCTGCACTGGCAGGTGGATTCTTTACCGCTGAGCCACCAGGGAAGCCCAATCCTACCAGGGAGCCTTGTTCTACCATTCCCCCAGAATAACTGCGTCCTTCTTGGCCAACTTTATCACCGAGTCCTGCTGGGCCACAGTCACTCTTCATCTTCCACTTTCTGAGGCTCAGCTCCCTCTTCCTTGTTTCCCATCACTCACTGCAGACTTAGCGTGTTTGACCAGGGGGTCAATCCCTTCCTGTGGGGAATGTCAACTGGCTACGAGGCACAGCTTGAGCAAAGGTGCAGAGGTGGGGATAAGCCGTGGCTTCAGGGATGGCTTCAGGGACAATGAGATGGCGAGGCTGCTGGAGCAGAGGGCTCCTTCCGGGGAAGGCTCAGAGATACGGGTGGAAAAGCAGGTGGGGAATTGATTATTAAGGGCCCTGAACGTCCACCTGAGGAGTTTGATTTACAATGTAGGCAGTGGGGAAAGAGTGAAAGGGTTTGGTTTTGCAGAGAAATAATGTAAGACAAAACATACTTTAGCAAGTTACTATACTAGGGGGTAGACTAGAGTCAAAGCCAAGGAGTCAGGAAGGCTTGAGATACTATTAAAATACAGGAACAAAGATCTATACTAAAATAGGCAAAGATCTGGGCAGGATGTGGCCCCTGGGACAGGATTTACACATGACATTTTTGTAAGGAAGACATTATTGGATTTAGTGGCTCCTGAATTATCTGAATTTATATACTCAATCACTAAATATTCGTAACACACCTCTATATCTCAGTCATTGTTTTAACTAATAGAGATAATATGGTGAATAAGACAAGGAACCTGCCTTCAAGGAGCTTACAGTGTTTCAGGAAAGACTGACAACAAATCAAGAGATGATTACGTAAGACAATTTGATACCAGTTAGATGAAAATACAATAGGATAATGGTATAGAACAAGGATCAACAAACTTCAGCTCAGGGGCCACATTCTAATTTTAAACAGTCTATCAGACATGACTGAGCAACTAAACAGAGAGAAACAGATACCTTAGGCTCAGGACAGGGCTATCTAAGGTTTTAGGACATAGTTTTAGAGCAACTGAAAGAAAGCTGGTAACTCAACATAAGAGACTTTTCCCAAGGGAATACATATTCCTTTGCATAAGGGAATAATAACACTGTAAATTGTTGTTTAGTCACTAAGTAGTGTCCGACTCTGCAACCCCATGGACTGTAACCCACCAGGCTTTTCTGTCCATGGAATTTTCCAGGCAAGAATACTGGAGTGGGTTTGCCATTTCCTACTCCAGGGAATTTTCCCGACCCAGGGATTGAACCCATCCATGCCTCCTGCTCAGCAGGTGGAATCTTTACCACTGAACCACCTGGGAAGCCTTAAGCTATAAATAAGTTCAATCTATTTCAGGTTAAGATTACATGTACTTTCAGAAATAATTTACAATGAAGTCATAAAGAAAAATTAGGCATGTCAAGAACACACCCCTATTGTTTTTCTATAGGATGTTTAGAAGGACAATTATTACACTACTCCACATACTGCCCTATTATATCACTGCCAGAAATTGGCAACCCAGTGCAGACTCAACCATAAAGTTTCTTAAGTCCTTATGGCAGACTGCAGACACATGAAAAAGGCCCACTCCTGGTAACATTGCAGGAGATCATGCAGACAGCAGTGTGATACATTCCTCCCCACCCACCCAGACTTTGGACAGCAGGCAAATGAGACCGACTAGTAAAATCAGTAAATAATCATGAAAACAATGATATGCAAAACTCATCTAAGGAGGAAGAATGGCTCTCAAGATGAAATCAGCTGGCCAAAAGCTGTTAGACATATTTAAAGAAAAATTCTGTCCAACAGCAATGCAAGCTCAACCCAAAACCATCACTGAGGTTTACTCTAAAATGTTTCTCAAAACCCTGGCCTCAAGAAAGGCTGGCGTGGCCCCAGGATCAATGCTCCAGGCGTCAGACATTCCCCTACTGTGAAGATGAATTTTATCTATCTAAAACTCTTTACTCTGATTCCTTGATTGCCAAGGAACCTCAGGACTAGAGTTTGGCTTCCTATGTGGACTTAACTACAAAGTACTGCAGTATAAGGATTTTTTTCTAAGTAATAGTTATACTTTTCAATGTAAATAAATAAATTAACCATGTGTGCAAGCATGTGAGTGCCTATGAGTGATAAGCCTATAAATACAAACCTGTCCCTAAGAGATGAATCCCTTCTGGATGTGCTAACAAATACGATTTCTCTGCTCTTGCCAGAGGCGACACCATGGTGAATTCACCCCATGACCAGATGCTTTCTTTGAGACCCCCAACATAACCTGGCAGTTGGTCTCCATTCAGATGCACAACATTGACCCAAGACCGGCACTTATTACCCTTCACTGTGAAGGGGTCTGATGGCCTTGTGACACATTCTTACACTGAATCCTTCTCTTCCCTGTAAGATCACATGTGAGTGACTCATTCACCATTTTTCTCTGGTACATGGTTTCACTTTAAATCCCAGAGGATGACAAATTTAAACTTTTAGCCTGTGTACTTGTGGAGAGTGCAACTGGGCCCCACCCAGGCACTAAAGGCTTTTTAAAACTGTCTATGAAATAGGAACATGAAAGCAACTCTTCTCCATTGGATTTTTGATTCTTCTAAAGTTAAAGGAAATTTTTTTGCCTGGATGGGGTTTTTTATTTTTAAACATTTAATCCAAGCAAAGTGTGTAGGCTAAGCGAAGGCAAAGTTGAAGACTTGCTTGCTAAGCAATTCTTAGAGAAGAATCTCTTTCAACCCACCATCTGGCAAGTAACTTATGAACAGTCTTTTGTCCAAATTTTAGCCACTTATTCGCGGCACTGTTGGAACAGTAATAATAATTTCAATCCACAAATAATTAAAAAACACATTTTACATATAATTTAAAACATCCCCACTCTTTCTCTACCATTCATTCCCACATCATGCCCAAGTCTATTCAAGTTTTCTTCGCCAATGATTCCTTTGTTCAAAAGGCAGAGAGAAGGAAGGAAGAACATGTATTAAACACTCCTCTACATGACCTTAATCTACCTAATAACCTTTGGAGTCCTGACATTATCTCCACTTAACAAACCAGATGGATAATACAGTAATGAAAGTTGTTTATGGCAAGTTCTATATTGTATTAAGAGATAAGATTAGAAAAATAAAAAGAGTAATGAGATGGCCTTAATGATTGCTGGGAGAGCAGGCTGGGTCCTGCACTCTTAGTTTACTGTCTGCCCTCCTAAACATCTTTCTGCTTCACATTAATACCTCAGTTTCCCCAGGCACAAATCAATGCATATGCTAATAAATTTTATAAACATTTCTCTGGGCACTGTTTTCAAGTCTTCATAGTATAAAGTTTCAAATTTTCCTAAGTAATTTTCTCTCATTATCTGAGTGACTCCAAGTGCCACCTGTTGACTAGAGATCTCTGGAATTCTGGTTGGCTGGCTTTTTGATGGTGGAGGTGTTTTTAAATTATTTTGTCTTTTAATTGCAGACAAATTGTTTGGACTCCCCTCCTCCTCGCAGGCTAGTTAGCAAAGAAACAAGAAGCGATGCACTGGTAACACCAAGTACTGCTCTCAATCATGGAACTAATAAGATAGTTTCACTGATGTTTCACGCTCAGTCATTCAACATCATGATCTGAATGCCTGCCCCAGGCCAGGTACCATTCTAGGTGTAAAAGGCAACCTTAATCTCTCCACTAGTTACCTTCTTATCAAAAATTACCCTGTGCTTCGTCTGTTCAAGAGCAGCCTAACAGAAAAAAGTTCTGGCAGTGGTTGGTGAGAACGCTGCTGAACATCCTTCCCATTGCAAGGACTCTACACCCTTTCTGAACGTTCATCTCCCAGCCTTTGGTCTCCTCCTTCTGGTCACGGGGCTCACTCCTCCAAGGGGTAGCCTCTGTCACTGCTCAGTGGCTCAGCATCAGGAAAGCTGGCCTTGTATTCCTTGTTAGGTGTGCTGGAACTAGAGGGGCTTTATTTTTAATAAGTATTTACTGACCATCTAGTTACACTGAGTGCTTCGGTGCTTTACCATGGGCTTCCCTGGTGGTTTAGACAGTAAAGAATCTGCCTGCAATGTGGGAGACCTGAGTTCGATCCCTGGATTGGGAAGATTCTCCTGGAGGACGGCATGGCAACCCACTCCAGTATTATTGCCTTGAGACTCACCACAGACAGAGGAGCCTGGCTTGCTACAGTCCATGGGGTCGCAAAGAGTCGGACGTGACTGAATGACTAAGCACACAGGTGATTTATCATGCTTCCCCTTCTCACTGTCCAGTGAATTGGGCGAGATAACTTAAATTTGAGAAAAGTTAAGCATAATGCTAGAGAAGGCAATGGCAACCCACTCCAGTACTCTTGCCTGGAAAATCTCATGGACGGAGGAGCCTGGTAGGCTGCAGTCCATGGGATCACTAGGAGTTAGACACGACCGAGTGACTTCACTTTCCCTTTTCACTTTCATGCATTGGAGAAGGAAAAGGCAACCCACTCCAGTGTTCTTGTCTGGAGAATCCCAGGGACAGGGGAGCCTGGTGGGCTACCATCTATGGGGTTGCACAGGGTTGGACACGACTGAAGCAACTTAGCAGCAGCAGCAGCAAGCATAATGCTCAAAGTCTCTCATGTAGTAGGTGGTAGAAGCTGTGTTTTCAGTCACGGCCATTACTCTAGAGACCTTCATGCTATACCATGCTAAATGCATGTGTCTTTACATACATGTACAATTATACACTAAGGCCAGTGTCAGTGATAGAAGCTTTTAGGAGTAACAATGGAATCAAAACTTCAAATTGTCCCATCTTTTGCTGAGCTAAATGCTTTCTTTTTCTTTGTATCTTTAACAAGCTGGATGAAAAAAAAACAAAACAACAACAAAAACACTCCTCCCGGACCTATCTGCTGAACACCAGACTCCACTTAGACAGACAGAGCCCAATCAAGAGTGGTGGCTCTTTGAAGAGACCATGTTTCTAACCCTATATGCCCCTGCCCTAGTTCAGCCATCCAACCTTTCTAGTGGAAGAACAAGGCAACATGGCTCTGTGACAGTGTCTCTTGGAGCCAACACACAGCCAGAGTCATGTCATCTCCAGCTGAGAGGTACTCAGCGTTTCCATCCAAACTCCGTCCAGGCGCATTCTGTGCCCCTCCCCTCCATGACCGGGCCGAGCATCCTGTACGCAGTTGGATGGGTTCCACCCCCAATTGGAAAGTACCCTCGGTGCTGCCCACTTCAGAGACTGACTGATGCATCACGCCATGGAGACAGTCAAAGGCTAGAAATAATGGAACAGTTTGATTATGTTTATCCTAACATCAGCAATATTTAGACTGTCCAGGGTACACCAGTAGGGAGAGAAAGAAGGGCTGCTAGGAATAACTCTTCCAGCTTATGCTATGAACTGAAAACAGCACGGGCTTTCATTCAAAGTCTAACATGGGGTTTGGCGCAGCTCTGACATGTTTGCTCAAGCCCCAGATGGCAGTTTACTTACACGATTAGAGGCAGAGCCCCTCCAGGCTTGAAACACAGCTATTCTTTTGATCTCTCAGAGTTGATTCTCCCTTAATTCAGATCGAAACGTCTAGCAAACAGCTGAGAGAGCAATTCCCAGGCTGTGCTGTAACTACACAAAGAAAGCAGGACTAGAAATGGAGTAGAAACGCCTGCCCGAGAAAGAGTTCATTGCCACCACGGGTTGTTAAGAGTAGAGAAGGCTACAGACAGCGCCCAGCCCCACCCTCCCTGGAGACGGGAAACAGCCCTGTGTACACGTTAAGTGGTAGACCTGCCTCTGGGGAACATGTGCGATAATAACGTGTGGATTCACTCTCTGACCCAAGGTCTGGCAGGTGCTAGTAGCATGGGTGGGACAGGTTCCCACTAGCAAGGGAGAATCCATGCCACCCCTCTAATAGGAAACAGCAGTGGGAAGGTCCAAACCTGAGGGTGGTGTGGCCAACGCCACAGCCTAGCTGCCCATTTCAGACAGACAGGACCTCCTCCTTCCTTGGAGCCATCCTTTGAAACCATCATTCCTCTGTAACCAAGATGCTGAAGCCCAGATGCCAACCACTTGGCTTTATAACTCTCCCACACATACTTCCTCACTGTGTGATTTGGAGTAAATTATAATCTCTCTGTACCTCAATGAGTTTCCTCATTGATAACATGGAATTCATAATAACAGTAACTTCATAGGGAGGGTTGTGGCAAAGATGAATCAAGTTATTGCATCATATCAAGTACTTAGAATCTCACACACATTACGAACTCAGCAAATGTTAGCTATTCTTTTTATTACTATTCTCTCCGAGTAACCTTTATCCACCACATACACATATTCCAACATACCAGTTTAACGAACTGTTTTAGGGGTGGGTTACCAACTCCACCCATATTAAAAGTATCTGTGGTGTACAGAGTTCATGCTTTTACATTTACAACCGTTCAAACCAGATTTCCCTTAGGATCCTTTTGGCCACCAAGTTGATGGGGTCCTCTGTGTGTGTCTATCCTCCGACATCATCGTTGTTCTCAGAGTTGTCTGAATTCTAAGACAGCATCTTCCCTGGAATCTGCTCACCAGATTCCCATCCTGGGCCCCTACTTTCTTGCTCTTAATTCTTAGCAGTGCCTTGCACACAGTGGAGCTGTAAGAAACGCCTGTTGACTTTAACTGAACTGACCGCTCCTGCAGTCATAGGACTATGTTAAGTGCCTTGGCTCCTCCGGCTTCCAGAAGGCCTAGTCTCCAAGAAGGGCTCTCTTCCCCAGGGCGTCTCCTCCTCTTGCCTTATTTCTGGGTCCCCTGGTACTCTCTAATGAAGCATTAGCATATATGCAATTACTCCAGTCCCACTGAGGTTTACTTTCTAACCACAGAGGAAAATATATTCTCTATCTTGAAATCTTAAGGTAGGCAGAGATTTCTTAGGACACAAAACAGCACAAGCTATAAAAGTCAATATAAGTAAGATTCAGCAAAATTAAAAAAGATTTGTTCAGTAAAAGACACTATTAGAAAAGTGTCTTTTATTCTCACTAAAAGAAAATTAACAGAAAAGCCATAGATTGGGGGAAAATATTCATAACACGTGTATCTGATAAAGGAACTTGAGCTGAGAATATATAAAGAACTAAAAGTTGTAACACAAAGATGAACAAGGCAAGTTTTTAAATGGGCCAAAGGCTTAAGACACTTCACAAAAGAAAACATATGAATGATCAGTAAGTATATGAAAAGGTGCCTGTTATTGGTTATGAAGAAAACACAAATTAAAACCAAAATAAGATACCATTCACATTCCCTTAAAATGGTAAAAAAAAAAAAAGAAAAAAGAAAAAAAAAGGGAAGAAACAAAAACAAAAAGTAGACACTATTAAATGTTAGAGAGGGACTTCCCTGGTGGTCCTGTGGTTATGAATCCGCCTTCCAAAGAAGGGGACACAGGTTTGATCCCTGTGTACAACTCCACATGCTGCTGGGCAACCAAACCCGTGTAGCGCAACTACAGGAATGCCCACGCACCACAAAGACCCAGCACGGTGAAAAGTAAGTTTAAAAATAAATAAATAAATGTTAGAGAAGAGGTAGAACAACTGAAACTTTCAAACACTGCAAACCGGAGAGAACTATTTGGCAGTTTCTATTAAGGTTAAACATGAATCTACCCTTTGACTCGGCAATTCCACCTTATTTACCTAAGATAAGTGAAAACCCATATCCACAAGAAAACGTGTTCACATGAGAGTGTTCACATGAGCTGTACTCACACAAACTGCTGCAACAGGAGACAACTCAAATGGCCATCAACAGATAAATGGACAAACAGATTGCAGAATATTCATGCAATGGAGTACTTTTTAGCAAACGACTGACACAGTGATAACACAAGTGAATCTCTAAAACATTATTCTGAGTGAATGAAGCCAAAAAAAAAAACCCAAACTAATGTATAATGCTAGAAAGCACAAAAGTGGTTGCTTAGAGTCAGGGATTGGAGGCAGTGGTGAGGTGGCGGGGGACATACCTGCACAGGAGTGTGAGGGAAGGAACTTTAGGGTGTGACTGAATTGTTCCTGATTTTGATTGAGGCAGTGGTACCCAACTGTATACATTTGTCAAAATACACTGAACTCACTTCACATCCATTAGGATGGCTAGTATTAAAACAAAACAAATCAGAAAATAACAAGTGTCAATGAAGATATGATAAAACATGTGTACTGCACTGCTGGTAGGAGTGTAAAATAGTATAGCCACTATAGAAAACAGCATGGTACTTCCTTTACAAGTTAAAAATATAATAATTACTATGTGATCCAGCAATTCCATTTATGGGTATGTATTCCAGGTATATACAATCTGGAGATGCATACATACATATTAATATACACAGTCTTTCCAAAAAATTGAAATCTGGGACTCAATGAGATATTGGTACACCCACATTCATAGCAGGATTATTCAAAATAGCCAAAAGATGGAAGCAACCCATGTGTCAACTGATAGATGAACGCATAAACAAAATGTGGTACATACAACAGAATATTATTCAGCCTTGAAAAGAAATTTGACACAGACTTGGAGGACATTATGCTAAGTGAAATAACCAGACACAAAAAGATCACTACAATATGATTCCACTTATATCGAGAACTTAAGAGTAGTCAAACTCATGTAGGATGGTAGTGCCGGAGGTGGAAGAAGGGGCGAGAAGGAATTATAGTCTAGCAGGTATAGAATTTCAGTTCCACAAGATGAAAAGCATGGTAGTGATGGTTGCAAAACAATGTAGCTGTAATCACACCACCAAACTGAATGCTTAGAAATAGTTAAAACAGTAAGTTTTATCTTATGTGTATTTTACCACAATTTTTAAAAATAATTTTTATAGTATTCTTGCCTGGGAAATCCCATGGACAGAGGAACCTGGGAGGCTACAGTCCATGGGGTTGCAAAAGAGTCGGACACGACTTAATGACTAAACGATAACAACAAACAACAATTACAAAGAAAAATAAAATTTTTAAAATAAAATAAAAAGAAGCAATTTTTAAAAGTGAACTCCTTAAAAAAAAAAACACCTCACTGAACTAAGCACTTAAGATCTGTGCATTTTGTCATATGTAAATAATACTTCAATACAATAATAAACATGTCTACAGCCAAAAGTATGTGATTAAGATAATACACTCGCTGTCCATACATAGGGCTTGTTTTCCAAAGAAAAATATTGTTTAGAGTAGCAAACTTATAAGCCTGCTCAGGCATGTTGTAAAGCCGCTGGAAAAGTAACCTGGAGCAAGTTTTGTGAATGGAAATGTAGTGCTCAAGTCACATTCTGCTTTAAAAAGTTGTAACAAATACAGATGACTTAAAAAAAAAAAAAGATAATACACAGATATACAGCTTTGCAGGCTGAGGGTGGCCTCTCAGGTAAAGCCTGCCGCTGTGAGTCTTTCTTTAGCAATGTCCTCTCAAAGGCAAAATCCAACTCAGTGGAATCCAAAAATCCATACAGCTTTTGCATAGCATCATGGGTAAAGCCACATCTCCTCAGGGATAACAGCTATACAAAGAGAAAAATCTGTCCAGCATAGTTAAGCTTTGCCACAGGTTACACTGTTTTTCCCACTCCATTTCCCAAGTTACTTTAAAATCAGAGGCCCTCAAAGAAACATGAAAGGTCACTTAATTCCATTTTCCTCTTTCAAAAATACTGTAAGTAAACTATTCTGGGCAAGTAAGACTCAGACAGGAACCCCACTAACTGTTCACATAGGAATCCCAACCAGTTGGTCACAAGCTACTGGTGTGATCTCCAGCTCTTGTCTCTTTTACCACTAGAGTTTCTGTATGTCCACCTGCACCCAGGTCATCTGGATCCCTCCTTATGAATCACAGACTACAGGCCATCATATCCTGAGACCCCCAATTCCAAGGCTGTATGTCCACCTGCACCCAGGCCACGCGGATCCCTCCTTATGAATCACAAACTATAGGCGACCATATCCTGAGACCCCAGTTCCAAGGCAGACCAGTACTCTTGATTTTCTCTCTCGTCTCAGCCAGCCTAGGTCTCAGGGGTAAAGAAGAAGAGCACCTCATCAGAAAAAGGAACCCTGAATCTAACATCTGGTCTTTTATAATCTGTCCCAGAGAAACTAAAGGCCACTCCATCTTTCTTTACAGAATTCTTGTGAGGCTGGAAGGAGGAGACAGACAGGATCTGAATGAGAAACTCAAGTACCAGAGGGGAATGACTGGCAAAGAGGTGATGAGTGGCCAGGTTTCCTCTTGTCCTGTTAGGTTTTATTTGCCTACAGGTAGGAAAACAGTTATTACATAGCCCAGGCTTTTCCTCACCAACACTACCACTTCCATTTGCCACAAGGGAAGAAACTCCCTTCCCAAACGAGCAGGAAAAGCAGCTGAGTTTTCTTCATAGGTTTACACTGCTTTGACCCTGGCAATCTGGAATCAGCTGGGGAAGAAACACGGCTCTCTTAAAATGTCACGTTTTCTTCTGGCGCTGCCCATGCCCTGTAAATACTGGAGATCTAGCTCTGTGGGCGACTCTCTCTCCCCCTGGATCAGCCACTCCTTCCGTGGACCAGAGCAGGGATCTATTTTCAAATCTTTCCTGCGTTCACACTGACTCTGGTCAAAGAATACAAAAACAGAACTGATAGAATTCTTCCATGGTGGATGTCTGATTAACACAGGGAACTTGCTATTTCTGATGCAGCCTCTCCCGTTTTTTTTTTTTGTTTTTTTTTTTTTCATGAAAAACCTCATGAAGGCAAAGGAGGGCCACGGAAGAAACTCATGACAAAATCCAAAGGACTAGGACTGACATGAGACAAGATCAGAAGCTGAAAGGAACTGAAACTAACTAGAGGCAGATGGCGTGAACGTGTGTGTAAGAGACACAGAGAGAGAGCCAGAAAGAGGAGGATAGTGAGATGAGTGACGTGTCTCCATCAGCTCAGTGGGGAATCCCTCCAGAAAACCCCAGCCCAGCCCACCCACTTGAGCTGAGGAGCTGTGAGGTGGACCCTTTACTGACCCTACTAATTCCCCAAGCCAGACAAGAAGCAGAGTAGATGCAGGTAAAGGTGACCAAAGAAAAGAATCCTGGTGGAAAGGCACCCCTTTTGTATCAAAGAACCAGGCATTGGGGATAGGAAAAGATGCCATCTCAGAAAGGCAGAGGGAAACGGGGAAAACCAGTGAGAAACAGGAATTGGACTGAGTGCTATGTGAGCAATTTCTCTCCTGCTTAAAGCTGAGGCCAAGACAAAAAGGACTCAGGTGTCCTGTCCACCCTTCCTTTGACAGACACAGTCTGCACCTGTGTTGCGCAACATGGCAGCCACAAGCTGCCAAGCAGTTACTGAGTGATTGAAACGCAGCCAGTGCAACACAGAAAATAACTCAATTTGAATCCGAATTCCATTTAAAACTGAAGCAGTATAAAATATTTTTTCATAACACAGGACAGCAGCATTTTTTGGTGGGGCCAAGATTCACTGTAGCCGTTACACTGTGCGGTGTGCTTGTCAGCCACATTGCATCTTTTCTAGTATTATACTGAATCACAGCACCAATCCACTTGCTGTCAACATATTGATTCACTTTGATACCATCTATGCATTAATGCAACATTTTGAATGTGTTTTTTTGAATATGTTCTACAGACAACATGAATTACAGCGATACCTATATAAATTGTAATTCATAATTACATTTAAATACTTTAATTATAACATTTTCCAGTGTGAAAAAACAACAATGAACACTTAAAATTTTTAAAAGAAGGTGGCTTACTGATGTGGAATTGAGTGAAGAGGCAGAAGCACTGTGACTGGTCAGTAAGGAAAAAGAGATTCAATTTGCATAAGAGTAAATTAATTGGACAGATACAGTTTTTTTTAATATAAATTTATTTATTTTAATTGGAGGCTAATTACTTTACAATATTGTAGTGGTTGTGCCATACACTGACATGGATCTGCCACGGGTATACATGTGTTCCCCATCCTGAACCCCCCTCTGACATCCCTCCCCATCCCATCCCTCTGGGTCATCCCAGTGCACCAGCCCCAAGCACCCTATCTCATGCATCGAACCTGGACTGGGTGATCCGGACAGGTGCAGTTTTAATCAGCACCATCTTATAGAAAAACTTGAACGGACTTTCTCTCCAACCCAGTACTTTGGATCTATTGGGTAGGATAATTGATAATATTCATTTCACCCGTCTAGTTTTTGTTTTTAATGTGACTACTAGATAATTCAAACTTACATTTATGGCTCATTTATATTTCTATCACATAGCACTGATCTACACATATCTTGTGTAAAAATAATTTTAAAATTTCTTCTTTATTTTTTTTCTTTTTTTTTGTATTCCCCATCCCGGTCCCCCCTCCCACCTCCCTCTCCACCTGATCCCTCTGGGTCTTCCCAGTGCACCAGGCCCGAGCACTTGTCTCATGCACCCAACCTGGGCTGGGCTTTACAAGGTTGTATGGTTTCTACTGCACAGCAGTGCAAATCAGCTGTAAGTGTGTGTGTGTGTATACATCCCCTCCCTTTTGAGCCTCCCTCCCGCCCTCCGGCCCCTCTAGGTTGTCACAGAGTTCCAGGCTGTTCCAGTTGCGTTTTACAGCAAATTCCCACTAGCTCTCCAGTTTACACATGCTAGTGTATATATGCAATGCTACTCTCTCCATTCAACCAACCCTCTCCTTCCCCTGTTGCATCTACAAGTTCGTTCCCTACGTCTGTGTCTCTATTCCTGCCCTGCAAATAGGTTCATTAGTACCATTTTCTTAGATTCCATATATGTGTTAATACAGGATACTTGTTTTACTCTTTCTTGACTTACTTGACTCTGTTTAAGAGACTCTGGGTTCATTCACCTCAATTCAACTGACATATCCGTTCCTTTTTATGGTTAATAATAATTATTATAGCTACTGTTGAGCATATATTTTATTGTGTCAGACACTGTTCTAAATACTTTACATGAATAATTATCTCAGATATCTCTTTTAAATCTCATCAAGAAAATTATTTATCTTCTTGGTGACTTCATTTCCCCCATTTTTTTAAAAAAAGAAAGAAAAACACACTATGGTCTATGACAAAAGAACGAAAGCCTTGGAATGTGTAAAGGCAATGCTTATCCCTGAAAATAATTCACTTAATTATTCAGAAGAAACATTCAGGGACCCATCAGGCATCCTCAATATTTGATGGAAGAATAGCAGTCTAAACAGGAGGAGAAAAATGATTAGTATAACACCAAGAAATCCTTTGAGACTAAAGATTTTGGCTTAAATATTCTGTATTCAGAACACCAAGGCCAAGGTTAATTTTCTACCATCACCCTTTTCCTCCTTCCCAAATAGAAAGGGATTTGATTTTTAAAACGCTTATGTGTATTTAAGAGGGCTTACCAAATCTAATATTAATATAAGAAGGTTTACCAAATATTTAAATAATATTCTTTTCACTACTGTTTGGTTTCAACTATTCCCCCTTCCCCAAAATAGAATCTTCCAGCAAGAGTCCTTCTTAAAGAAATGAAGCATCTGCAGAGATCATGAAAAATTTAATATTAACACTTAGAGAGATCATAGAAAACAGATAATACCAGTTAGCTTAAAAAAAAAAACTCTTTACTTTTTTATAAAATGTATATAGCAGAAAATTTATTATTTGGTTTATTTCTGTTTTAGCAACCTCAGGATTTTGTGGTTGTAACAATGAAATATGGATTTGGGATAGTTAGCATTAATTTTATTTGTCACTATCAACCTCTTTTTCCCTCCAGTCGTTATTGTTTAAGTTGCCTGCCTGATCCGATAAACTTGTTTCCTAAACCCAGCAAGCATGTGGGAACAGGAAGAATGTTCCACTGCAGTGCTGAGAATTATGGCTCTTTCCTACAAAAGAAAAAGATCAACTTTCACAGGAATTTAGAGACTATAAGGCCTTTAGCAATCACATCTATTTCCCCCGTTCATTTTATTTTATAAATTATTAAATCAAATCTAAGCACTGAAAAGGCCATTTTAAAACAGTGTAAACAATGTAAAGTAATTAGCCTCCAACTAATAAAAATAAATGGAAAAAATAAAAAAAAAAATAAAAAAAATAAAACAGTGTAAACATACCATCTACTTACACTTTTTGTGTGTTCCAATCTTTTAGCAGTTGTAATCACAGTATGTATATCATTTTATGTTCTACTCTCTCTTCTTAATTTTCCTAATTTTACACAATCATCACATTTATTATTTTATTAATAATTATTTTAATTAATTTATATTCTTCCATCGTATTGATACATTATAACTTATTCAATGTCCCTACTACTTGGTTATTCAGGTTTTTTTATATGACTACAATCTTCATAATTAGCTTCGTAGATTTTGTTCTTCTTTTGACCTATTCCTTGTGATACCAATACCTGGATAATTATGAATATTTCCTGTTGTCCTCCAAATTTACAAGGATATCCAATTCTCAGCCAGTCAAAACATGTTCATTTGCTATATTTATTTATTATTTAATGTTTAGGTGTAAGACTGAGCCTTATCATAGGTTTAACTTCTTTGAATAAACACTGAATCGTCTCTTTTTCTACTTATACACTTTTTTTGTGAATTATCTGCTTGCATTTTTGCCCATTTTAGGGATCCTGATGCTTTACTAGCACATTTCTAGGAATTATACACATATTATAGAACTTAATCTTTTATACCCAGAATTTATTATTATGCATTTTTCCAATGTAATATTTTCCTTTTAGAAGAGTCAAACTTTGGGAGAAAATTTTTAAATCATATCTGTCCATCTTTTCCTTTGTATTGTTCCCTCTTCTTCTTACCTCAGTGGTTACAAAAGTCTCTTTTTTGATGAAATGTTGATAACCGTTGAGCTGGATGATGAATAGGTACATTAGGTCTTCTTTTACTATTCTGCCACTTTGGGTGTATGTTGGGAAAAGTTTTTAATAAAAAAATTTGTTTTTAAGTAGTTCATTTCCACTGCTAGAATAATCACTTTATTTTATTTCTGCCAGTTTTTCTCCCACGTCTTCCATATTCCAGTTGAGGAAACTCTTGCCCAGGAGGTTAAAGCAACTCTCTTACTATATGACTCATCTTGCTTCCCACCCACTAAACTTAGCCACATCATCTTCTGTTTTGGGCCCGGGGAAAACACCCAATGACAAAGCTATTTGGAACGAGCTAGAATTCAGTTTAAGAAAATTTGGCTGGAAGATCCTAAGTAGCTGGTGCTTTATTCCTGCAAGCTTACTCCAACCCTGCCCCACTCGTGAGCCATAATAAGACCAGGGGTGTGCTGATAAACTTAACAGCTGGCTCTCCAAGGAAAGAAAACCCTGATTTGTAGCCATTTCTTTGGTGTAAATATTTTCAACATGATCCATTTCAAGTTACTTGTGTGGTGTCACTGAACTTAGAGTTGGTAATCAGTAGACAACGGTATGCCATTATACAGTATTTCCACCACACAGACGCAGGAGACGTAAAGAACTTCAAGAACATATGTAACAGTAAAAAGTGGTAAAATAATTAGAAAGTGATGGGGTGTTTTCAATATAATTTGCTGATAAATATTTCTACCTTAATATAATTCATTTAATCCTAAATTCATTTAATTTTTAAAAATGGCTATATTTAACAATTAGTTTGAAAAAACCCTGAACATTTGACAGTCATTTCTGATGAATTTCCCACGTGGCTCAGTGGTAAAGAATTCATCCGCCAATGTATGAGACGCAGGAGAGGCGGGTTCGACTCCTGGGTTGGGAAGATCCCCAGGAGGGGGAAATGGCAACCCACTCCAGTATTCTTGCCTGGAGAATCCCATGGACAGAGGAGCCTGGCGGGCTACAGTCCATGGAGTTGCAGAGTTGGACACGACTGAATGACTGAGCATGCATTCTGATGGGTTGGTATGAGAAAGCCCCAAGACACCACTGGAGAACAGTAACAGAAGCAGGATTTTTTTTTTCAAAAAACTGGGTTAAAAAAAAATGACAAAACTTACCATTTTAATCGTTTTTAATAGTTAGGAGTATCTCTTCCCCATTGCTAGAATATTTGCTTTATTTTATTCCTATTTTCTATGTTTTATCCTATTTATCTTATTTTAAAATTCAGTGGCATTGATTACATTCACAATGTTGTACAACCATTACCACTCTCCATTCCCAGAACTTCTCCATCATCCTACATAGAAACTTTCTACTCATTAAATAATAACTCAACATTTCTTCCTTACCCCAGACTCTGCAAACCATCATTCTGTTTTCTGTCTCTATGAATTTGAATTTTATCTTATATAGGTGGAATGACATGTTTGTTCTTTTGTGTCTGGATTATTTCACTTGGCATAATGTTCTCAAAGTTCAACTATGTTTCAGTACCTATCAGAAATTCACTCTTTCTTAAGGTAAAAGCAGGGTTTTAAGACCAATATTTAAGGCCACCACGAATGCTCAGCATGGAGGGAGAGTGTGCGGGTGTCACACCATCTTCTCACCTCTGAAGTATAAGCCTTCCTCAGATTCACCAACATACAGAAAACCCAGGGAATCAAGTCCACCCAAAGCACAGCCCCAGTGAGGAGGTCACAGGCAGCTTTAATAGGGAGCACGAAAGAATCTGGAAAAGGTGGAAGATCCCATGTGCATGATTAAAATTCCCCTATGTTTATATTTTGACTATATCCAGACCAGTATTTCAACCTAAAAGAAGTTCATATAACTAAGTGGTTGTGAAAGTGTGGCTCCATGACCAGGAACATCACCATCAACTAGGAATTTGTTACAAGTGTAAATTTACAGGCCCAGCCTCAGACCTACAAAATCCAAAACTCGGGAGGTGGAGTTAAGAGGCTCCCCACATGATTCTGATGCATTCTCAGATTTGAGAACCACTGCTCTAAAGTAATGATTCTGGATTCCAACTACAGATACCTAAAAGGTTCCCAAACCACCCCATGGGCTTAAGTGTAGGTTCTTATTCATGATCCTTCACCAACAGTAAGTTAATGGGGAACTTCCCTGGTGGTCCAGAGGTTAAGACTTTGCCTTCCAATGCAGGGGGTATGTGTTGCATCCCTGGTGGGGAAGCTAAGAGCCCAAATGCCTCTGGGCCAAAAAACCAAGAACATAAGTAATAATGTTAACAAAATTCAATAAAGACTTTAAAAAATGATCCATATTTAAAAAATCTTAAAAAGAATAAGGTAATGGGGAAAAAACAAGCAAAATTTTATTAATAGAAGGGGGAGTCATAACATTAACATCTTTTAATATGTTATACCCATGCATGTGCATAGTTATGCATAAATATGACTCAGGATATGTGTCTGCCAAAGATTATTTGAATAGTAGAGTTCTCAATGGAGAAGGCAATGGCACCCCACTCCAGTACTCTTTTGCTTGGAAAATCCCATGGACAAAGGAGCCTGGCAGGCTTCAGTCCATGGGGTCGCTAAGAATCAGACATGACCGAGCGACTTCACTTTCACCTTTCACTTTCATGCATTAGAGAAGGAAATGGCAACCCACTCCAGTATTCTTGCCTGGAGAATCTCAGGGACGGGGGAGCCTGGTGGGCTGCAGTCTATGGGGTCGCACAGAGTCGGACACGACTGAAGCGACTTAGCAGCAGCAGAGTTCTCAAAACCATCTAGTGCAAGCACACCTTACTCCTGGCAGGCCTGATCTGTTAATTTACAAGATCTGTGAAACCCCAGATTCCAGTCTTCTCCCACATTTGAGTGTCGGCCTAGGCTGCAAGGCACACATTCAGTCCAGGAGACAGCAGGCTATGAATCCACAACAAGGGCAGAGCTCCAGTCCTTGCTTCAAGATCTAACCCCACTTGTAGGAGCCAGTTTATTCTGGCATCAAGCTGAGGCAGACTATTGTGCAAGACTTCTGCCAGGATTAGCAATAGTATCAATCTTTATTACACCCTCCTTCCTCATTGAGAGAGCCTTCCCGAGTTGAGGGCCTGAGTTTGGTAAACCAGGAAGGTGGGACTCTTCTAGGAAGAAAGAATGACTGGACCAAGGCAAGCCCATTCCAACTGCCACAGCGGTCTATGAGTAGCCATGTGACACATTGTGGAGGATGAGAAGTAAAGGCAAGCCTGTCTAGAGGCTTGGAGAAAGAGTGTTCCCCATGCTAAAAATGACTGAGTCAGCCTACCAACCTCCCCCTTTCTTTTGGCCTTGGATGAAGGCACGACTCGGGCTTCCCTGGTAGCTCAGCTGGTAAAGAATCCACCTTCGATGCAGGAGATCCCGGTTCAATTCCTGGCTTGGGAAGTTCCCCTGGAGAAAGGATAGGCTACCCACTCCAGTATTCTTGGGTTTCCCTGGTGGCTCAGACAGGAAAGAATCTGCCTGCAATGCAGGAGATCTGGGTTTGATCCCTGGGTTGGGAAGATCCCCTGGAGGAGGGCACGGCAACCCACTCCAGTATTCTTGCCTGGAGAATCCCACGAACAGAGGAGCCTGGCGGGCTGCAGTTCATGGGGTCACAAAGAGTCGGACATGACTGAGCAGCTAAGCACAGAAGGCATGACTCAGTGTCCGGAGCTATGGCTTCAAAAGGATCCTAATTAGTACAGAGGGTAAGGCACCTGGCATGGTATCTTGCGAAAAGCTCTTAAACTCTAGTGGGCACAAAAATCTCCTGGAGAGTGTTTAGAAATACAGACCTGGGGGATGTCAGACTCTAGAGCTTGAGTCAGTAAATTTTGGGTGGGGCTCAGAGACCTTACTCAATCAAGGTTCAATATGCAGTCCTGGTTATTCTCACATCCAGCTCTGATCCCTGACTCTCAAATAGGTGGTCTCTGCATGAGATCCCCTGTTTCAAAACTGCCACTTGCTGTGTGCAGGCACTCATCGTCTTTACTTAAACATTCATTTCAGGGCTTCCTTGATGGCTCAGTGGTAAAGAATATGCCTGCCAATGCAGGAGACCCAGACTCTATCCCAGATCTGGGAAGACCCCACATGCTGAGGAACAATGAAGCCCACGCACCATAGCTGCTAAACTTGTGCTCTAGAGCCTGAGAGCCGAACTACTGAGTCCACATGCCTCAACTACTGAAGCCTGCAGGCCCTAGAGCCCATCTCGGCAACAAGAGAAGCCACAGCAATGAGACGCCCATGCTTCACAACTAGAGAGTAGCCCCACTCTTTGCAACTAGAGAAACGCCCACACAGCAACGAAGACCCAGCACAGCCAAAAATAACAAATAAATAAATGTAAAAAAATTTTATTTTGCTCCTATCAGGTACTAGGCATTGTGAAAGAAACAAAGATGAAGATGATTTTGCTCTCAAGGAGCATGTAAGCCTGTAAGAGAAACAAAACTAGTACATAGCCAACCCAATGACAAAGCAGCACTCGGCAGCTATTAACATGAGAACTTCACGGAAGGGAGAGACTACAGACTAAGGAATCCCACCTCACTCCCCCACCCAAGACAGTCAAAGAGATTTCATTTGATTAAGGCTCAGATAGGATTTTAACAGCAAAGAGTCTGTAGGCGAAGACAGTAAAAATGAGGCTTCCGCTCTGATTATGACTGGTAAGACTTATTTGGAAAAGAGAATATTTGACCTTTGAGCAATACAGGTTTGAACTTCCCCAGGACAACTTATACCTGAGTTTTTTTTCACTAAATGCCACTGCACCACTACACCATCCACAGTTGGCTGAATCTGCAAATGTAGATCCCAAGATATCCAAGAACAAAGGATAAGGTGGTGGGGAAGTGGGAAGTATAAAGTGATACATGGATTTTTCAACTGGGCAGGAAATGCATCAAGGGTTAAATGCATTAAGTTTGGCTGGTTTAAGGATATGATGGGAGTGAAGACAAAGAATGGAACAATCATTTTTAAAAATAGGTCATTTGGGGGACCTCCCTGGCTATCCAGTGCTTAGACCTCTGTGTTTCCAGTGCAGAGGGTGCAGGTTCAATCCATGATAGGGGAACTCCAATTATAAATGCTGTGCAGTGTGGCAAAAAAAGCCTCTGGACTAGCCCTGCTCTGGCTGAATGGCACTCCTCCATGCCTGTGCACAAGCCCTTCTTCTCCTATTCCCACCTCCAAGATTATTCTCATTCCCCCTCCAGGAAGCCTTCTCTGATCACCCATGATGGGGTTAGATGCACCTCCTCAGTTCTATGGCAGGCTATGCACAGTGTATTGAGTCACTTCTCATGCAGTCCTAAGAGTTTTTAATTGTTGATTTGCTTGTTTATCTCCCTAAGGATGGGGTCTGGGTATTTTACCCTTGAATATCTAGCATCTGTCACATTGTATAATAAATAAATGAACCTTTATCCATTTGGTCGGGGCCACTGACATTCTGCCCACCAACTGAAGGCCCTTTCACACGCATGTCAGACCATATCTTTCAGATAAATTCCTAGTATTCAAATGCATGAACACAAGTCAATGGATTTAAAAATTTTCAGAAACACTGCCAAATTTCAGGGCAATTCTTAACATGGTGTCTAGGCATTTGACTGATCTCAGCATCTTGAACATTTAAGACAAATTCTTCATAGGTGGTGGTTCAGGTTCCTACAGCAAAGCTCTCTGTCCAGTTCAAACATAACTGAACAAGTTGCTCCCAATAAAATCAACACAACAGGCAGATTCCTGGGTCCCACCCAGGCATACTGCATCAGAACTCTGGGGGCAAGAATCTGTATGCTGTGCAAGCTTCGAGGGGGATGCACCCAAAGTTTGGAAACAACGGCTTTAGAAGTCATCTTAGTTTAACCATCTCCCCTTCCCAGCTCCATCAGAAAGGGGCTGTGGAGAGTCTGCCCAGATATCTCCGGTGACAGAGCTCCTGCCAACTCCAAACCCATCCAGCCTGTGGGTTTCAAAAGTCATTTCCTTAAATTCAACCAGAACCTGCCATCCAAAACACTCCTGCCCAGCTCTTCTCAGGGCCACAAACAGTGAGCTGATTCCCTCATTCACAAGCCAAGTCCCTCCTGAATCTAGGGCCATTAACCTGTATCCCCACACTACTGCCAGCTCCAGTTCTTCTGACCGTAGTTTACATATCAGCTTGACCAGAAGAAAGTTGAAAAGGAAAAGAAAAACATTTGGTCAAGATTAGTTTATAAACCAGGAAGCTGCAAATCCAAATGCCAAATCACTCTGAACCAAGCACTGACAGAGCCACAGTAAGGCAGGGAGCTTAAGGGAACAGGCTTTAGTATCCACTGTGTGTGTGTATGTGCACACACACACGTGCATGCTCAGTTGTGTCCAACTCTTTGCAACCATATGGATGGTAGCCCACCAGATGCCTCTGTCCATGGGATTTTTCAGGCAAGAATACTAGAGTGGGTTGCCATTTCCTCCTCCAGGGGATCTTCCGGACCCAGAGATTGAACCCAAGTCTCCCTGTCTCCTGTATTAGCAGGTGAATTCTTTACCACTGTGGAAGCCAGTATCCAGCAGCTGGATTTAAATCTTTTTGCAAGGAGTCCGACCCTTGTACCGCCTCTTGGAGCCTTGGGATCTCTTCTGTAAAACAAGTTTAATAATCCTGCCTCAGGCTGAAAAAAAAAAAGGATTAAATGAGGGGACTTCCCTGATGGTCCACTGGTTAAGAATTCGTCCTCCAATGCAGGGGCACATGTTTGATGCCTGGTCGGCGAAGTAAGATCCCACACGCTGCAGGGCAACTAAACCTGAGTGTCGCAACTACTGAGCCCAAGCACCACAACAAAAGGTCACGCATGTTGTGAGGATCCCACATGCTACAACTAGCATGCTATTCAAAGTCCTTCCAGGGAAGACACTGCAGCATCTACCAAACCGCCTCCATAAGTAGCCCTCATTGCAGTGAAAGCAAACTCCCAAAGCTTACGTTTGGGCCAAATCACAGCCCAAAGTCCAAACAAAAATTTTAGAAGTTTCTTCTTTTATATAAAGAAAGTATTTAAAATTTGAATCCTATCACAAAATATACCTGTAATTGTTTTAGTATAAAAAGCATTTTTAGATGGGGAACTCATGTATACCCATGGCGGATTCAAGTCAATATATGGCAAAACCAATACAATGTTGTAAAGTAAAATAAATAAATTAATTAATTTTTAAAAACCCGTTTTTATCCTCAAATATCTGGATAAAATTGGACAACCAAGGAAAATTCCCTCTCTCCTTTATTCTGATTCATCAGGTACTCTTTGGCAGAACGTCTGTTACTTGAGTGCCTGCCCTCACCTCCATCTCCCTTGGAGAACAGCAGGCTTAGTCTACCAGCAGATGAGCAAGCACTGGGAAAACTGATGAGCGGTAGATATAAGAAAAGAAATGGGCCACCAACCACAGTTTGAAATGACCAGGTAGTCATCACCCTTTCAGCATCCCCTTCAGACACTGAGGGCTGGCTTAGACTTGGCTACACGTTACTCTCTAAAAAGCTTTCAGACAAAAAATATCCCTAACCAAATGCAAGCATATCTAGGAAGGAAATTCACAGCACTTTTGACCCAGTAGTTGCGTGTATGTCTGTCTGTGTTTGCACTCATGTGTGTATCCCCAAAGCAAAAGAAATCTGATCTAAGCTGAGGGAGGGGGCCTGGCCTTGACCAGAAAGGACCCTGGCAAGTCAGCCGGTTCTGGCCGGCTATGGTTACCCATTTCCTCATTCCTGCCCACTTGCTTGCTCTTCCACCTCTGTCATCTGAGAATTCCATGGCAACTAAAGAGCTAGAGCTTCCCTATCAACAGAGTTACTTGCAATATAAGGAGGAGGCGGAGAGTACTAGAATTGATGGGCAATGGGATGCACCACTTTAGACGCGAGTGGGGGAGGGGGGGGTGGGCTGGGGGATCCTCTTCATTTTTCCCACTGTCACCTAGAGAGGCAGATACTCACTTTTCCTGAAAGCTGTGGGTTACTCAGGTCTCACACGCTCCCAACAGCTTACAGAAGACTTTCATCAATTTGGGAAGCACTTAAAGTTGGGCAGATTGTTGAAAAGCAATAACCTCTTTGGTTCCAGAGTCTCCAGCTGGTCAAAGCCACGACCACAGAGTAAGACTGGGCCATTCGCAGGCTCAGTTCATGGATCTCACAGTAATAACAGATTCCCATGTGCCAGGCATTGTACTGAAGGCATTAGGTCCACAAGGAGAGAAAGAGTAAGAGACAAGGAGAAAGGAGTAAGTTTCTTTAAAGGAGTAAAGAAAGAATTAAAAAAGCAAAACGTGGGTGTTAAGAGTCAGTTCCAGGGAATATTACTCAATCCTTTCTTTGTAATGCCTAAATCCAGCACAGCGCTTGGCACATGAACTCGATAAATAACTGCAGTGACCTCTGACATTCTAGGCTCCACACACTGCTCTGGAGGTCCTTCTGCGAGGGGCGGGTGGATACGGGCGGGGTCTGCCTCCCGCTCGCCCACCCGGAGCGAGTCCCGGCCGGCTCCACCCTGTTCCGGCGCCGGCACCTCCGCCTGGGCAAGGCGCCCGACCGGCCACCCCCGCGAGGCCCTCCCGAGTTGCCGCACCCCTTCTGGAGCCTAGGACCCCCGGCCCGGGGACCCCCTTACCCCAGAGGCCGAGATGGGACGGCGCCCGTTCTCTGCTGCCACGGAGATCACACCCAGGCAGGGCCGGGCAGCGGGTCTTATTCCGGACGGACCCGCCCCGCTTCGGGGAGGAGACTGAGCCCAAGTTCCTGGTTGTCCCTCTGCCCACGAGACCGGAAAGTCCTCCGCGGGCGAAGCGCACCTGGAGTGCGAAGAGGAGGGGATGACGCTCCCGGCTTCATCCCCGCCCGGGATCCCCGCCGGCCCCGCCCGGGGGCCCGCGAGTCGGAGCAGTGGAACTCTCGGGTTGCGGGTGCCCGGGCGGCGGAGGCCCGCGCCCAGGGCCTCTCCTGCCCGCGCCCTGCGCCCACCGCGGCCGGGATTGCCGCTCAGAGTCAAAGCTTCCTCCGCGGGACACTGCACTTTCTCAGGGCGAAGTGGAAAGTGGAACGGCACATTTACATTCCCGCGAAGCTCCCAGTCATTCCTCTTCTCCCTTGAGAAAAACCGAGTTCCCTTTCTTGGGGAAACTTTTGGGAATGGGAGTTTGGAGCAGTTCCAGAGCTTTCTCTCTTTACCTATAAATTACCTGTGTTCGCTGCTGGTCCGTAGCTCCCAGGTTCGGCCTTGAAGCAGAGCTTCCTACCCCTTCTTAAAGTCTTCTATGTTAGTATCTGCCTCCCCTACAGAACTCGAGCCTCTTGAAGACACTGACTGGGTCTACGTGGTCATTGCACACACACCCAGTACCATGCTGGTTCATGGCAGGTACTCCGTGAGTGCTTGCAAAATGAACCCATTGGGTATATAAGTAAATTCGGACTTTATTTTAAACAGAAGGTAGGAAGTTTTGGAGAGTGTGTTTTATATCCAACAGATAAAGTGGATGTTAGCACCCTGATAGCTGTAGAGGTAACGATAAATTATTTCCTTAAGATGCGGCTAAAGAGGGTGACAATATGGTTAAAGGCATGGGTTTTGGAACCAGACGGATTTGGATTTTGCCCCCCTTTTCTGTGCTTGATACTCTGAAGTTTCTGAACTTCAGTTTATGAACTAACATGGAAGAAACTAAGTTAACAAGACAAACAGTGGAAAAATAATGAAAAAAGGTTAATTCATTTTCTCAGAGGGATTAGAAAGACTACTTATTCCTTAAAAAGTGAAAAATAAAAGGTTGGAAATTGAGCAGATGCACCCTGCCAAGGTCACCTTTACTAGGCAGGTGTACTCAACTCACAGCGGCCCTTTTCTCCCACATAACTACCCTCATGCCGGGTTGAGAAGCACAGTCAGTGCTAACTTTATAGGATACAAAAGGCCAAGAACTGATCTATGATAGCCTTCCTATTCCAGAGCTCCCATGGGCTTAGCCTGAGGCTAAATTTCTGCAGAAACCACTCCTGTGTTGTTTCTTCCTCTGTGCAATCCTGCTTGACTCATAGGTTTTCCTGAGAATATCCCCTCACTAAAGCAATTACACAAGAATCTATGCCTCAGGCTTTGCTTCTAAGCCACCTGAGCTACAAGTATTCTATTTTATTTAATTAAAAAATTTTATGAGTATTTAAAAATTAGTATAATCATTGAAATTAAAGACTCAAAGAAGCCTTTAAACTAAGAATAGCAGGGGACTTCACTGGTGGTCCAGTGGCTAAGACTCTACACTCCCGATGCAGGAGCTAGATCCTCTAGATCCCACATGCCCACCCCAACCCCACTCCTCCTACCCCTTCCCACATCCCCTAACCTCCCACTGCAAGTAAAACCCACATGGCACAATGAAGATCTGGAGTGTTGCAACTAAGACCCAGATAGTCAAATAAATTAACTAATTAATTAAAGATAGAATGAGCAAATGCATTGCTCCCTCTTGAAATCTGACACAAGCAGTAGTAGATTTTTTTTTAAAGGAATGAACTAGTGCCAATTATACCAACATGAATGGACCTAGAGATTATCATATTAAGTGAAGTCAGAAAGAGAAAGACAGATATCATATAATATCACTTATATGTGAAATCTAAAATATGACATGAATGAATATAGCTAAAAAACAGAAAACAGCCTCACAGTTAGAGAACAGACTTGTAGTTGTCAAGTGGAAATAGGGTGGGAGAGGGAAGGATTGGGAGTTTGGAATTAGGAGATGTGAACTATTACATATAAATAAGATGGATAAACAACAAGGTCCTACTATATAGCACAAGGGACTATATTCAATATCCTGTCTGTAATAAGCTATAATGGAAACAATATGAAAAAGAATATGCATAACTGAATCACTTTGCTGTTCGACAGAAATTAACACAACATTGTAAATCAGACATATTTAAATAAATTTTTTTAAATAGTAGATTTAAGAAAACTCACAAGAACAAAAGAGGGAAAATAATTAAATTTTGGAAACTGGAAAGCAGATACTGCAGGTAATAATTAACTTAGCAGACCCGAGAAAACTGACTCCTAAGACAGGAGTAGAGAAAGCCAAGAAGCAACATGATATTATAGATTTACCCAGAATAACCCAGGTATTGCTGCACCAGGTCCTTCTAAAAGTAGGTATGTAATTATGACAAAAAACAGGAGGATTTTTCATTAAGTATGTACTGGAAGCAATGAATCTCCTCCACATACTTCCCAATATTACACAGGTGTCACTGCTCTCTCCCATTTGGGTGGAAAATCGGAAACATTCTCTGGAGGGGATAAAGCAGAGGCTCTCTGGAATGGGGCATACAAGGTATAGTCAAGATGTTCTGGCTATCTAAGGCTGACCAATAAACTACACAGATTTTGATGACTAAAATCAGTGGCCATTTTCTTACATCTCGTGATTTTGTAGGTCTGAATTTCAACAGGCCTTGGCAGTTCCTCTGTTTTGTGTGACATCAACAAAAATCACTTGGCCTCACATGAGTCAGAATAGTTATTATCAAAAAGACAACAAGTAACAGTGAGGATGTGGAGAAAAGGGAACTTCTGCACTGTGGGTGGGAATGTAAATTGGTGCAGCCATTATAGAAAACAGCATGGAGATTCCTCAAAAAATTAAAAATAAAACCACCGTATGATCCAGCAGTTCCACCTCTGGCTAATTATCTGAAGGAAACAAAAGCACTAGTTAGAAAAGATATATTCACCTCTATGCTCCTTGCAGCATTATTTATAATAGCCAAGATATGAAAGCAACCCAAGTACCCATCAAGAGATAAATGAATAAATTTTATATATATATATATACACACACACACACACACATATATACACACACATACACACGGGCTTTCCAATTGGTGCAGTAGTAGAGAATCCACCTGCTAATGCTGGAGACACAAGAGATGCAGGTTCAATCCCTGGGTGTCAGGAAGATCCCATGGAAAAGAAAACAGCAACCCATTCCAGTATTCTTGCCTGGGAAATCCCATGGACAGAGGAGCCTGGCAGGCTATAGTCCATGAAGTCACAAAGAGTTGGACACGATGGAGTACACACACACATGCATACATATATAAGATTTCATTCACATATGGAATCTAAAAGACAAAAGAAATGAACAGAGATAACCAAACAGAAACAGAGCCATAGATACAGAGAACAAACAGCTGGTTGCAGTGGGGAAGTGGTACGGGAAGGAGAGAAATGGATGAGGGAGGTTAAGAGGTACAAACTTTCAATTACAAAATAAGTGAGTCACAGGTATGAAGTGAGTCACATTGTGGGGAATACAATCAATAATATGTAATATATTTTTATGGTGACAGAGGCCAGCTAGGCTTATCATGGTGATCATTTTGAAATGTACAGAAATATCAAATCATTATGTTACATACCAAGAACTTTTATATAAATGTGTGTGTGTGCATGTATATATCTGTATGTGTGTATATATATATGTATGTGTGTGTATGTTTAAAAATACACCAGGTAAGACTTTTTAGAAAGTTCATTTGTTAGTATTCAGCTGGCAGTTGGGCCAGTCTGAAGGATTCACTTACATGTCTGGCACCATGGCAAGATGAACTGGAAGGCTGATAGCTGGCACTGTCCATCAGAACACATACACATGCCCTCTCTGCATGGCAGTATCAGGATGGTCAGATTTCCTATGGAGGTTCAGGGCAAGGCACCCAAAAAGGATACTCCAAGAAATCCAAGCAAAAGTTACTGGGCTTCTTATTACTTAGGCTGGGCAGCTCTTGAATGTTATGTCTATTGCATTCTATAGCTCATGGAAGTCACTAAGGCCAACCCAGATTCAAAGAAGGGGAATTAGGTTTCATCCCTAAGTGGGAGTACTAGCAAAAAAATTGCAGCCACCTTTAATCTACCACACAAGCATAGGGAAATGGTACTGAAATTGAAGATCTATCAATACATGAAACCTAACATAAAGAATATTGAGCTGCTCAGTATTCTTCCTTCACTTGACTCCTACAACACTGGCAACCAAGATGAAGAGTTTGAAATACTCTTCTCTGGGGAAAAGTAAAGACCTAAGAGACTGTCATCAGTTAATTAATGAAAACTGGAGCTACCCTTTAGTAAATTCACCGTAGTCGAGCCCTACCCTTTATACAGGCATACAGAGCTTCCAGGGAACTTTTTATTTCAATTTATTTTTTTTTCCATTTATTTTTATTAGTTGGAGGCTAATTACTTTACAACATTGCAGTGGTTTTTGTCATACATTGAAATGAATTAGCCATGGATTTACATGTATTCCCCATCCTGGTCCCCCCTCCCACCTCCCTCTCCACCCGATCCCTCTGGGTCTTCCCAGTTTATTTCAATTTAAATTTCTTGATTTTTATTTTTCTTTTAGCTTTATTAAGGTATAACTGAAATACAACACTGTATAAGTTTAAGATGCACAGCATATGTGGTACATATACACCATGGAATATTACTCAGCCCTTAAAAAGAATTCATTTGAATCAGTTCTAATGAGATGGATGAAACTGGAGCCCATTATACAGAGCGAAGTAAGCCAGAAAGATAAAGACCATTACAGTATACTAACACATATATATGGGATTTAGAAAGATGGTAACGATAACCCTATATGCAAAACAGAAAAAGAGACTCAGATGTATAGAACAGACTTGTGGACTCTGGGAGAAGGTGAGGGTGGGATGTTTCAAGAGAACAGCATTGAAACATGTATATTATCTAGGGTGAAACAGATAACCAGCCCAGGTTGGGTACATGAGACAAGTGCTCGGGCCTGGTGCACTGGGAAGACCCAGAGGGATTGGGTGGAGAGGGAGGTGGGAGGGGGGACTGGGATGGGGAATACATGTAAATCCATGGCTAATTCATTTCAATGTATAACAAAAACTACTGTAATGATGTAAAGTAATCAGCCTCCAACTAATAAAAAAAAAAAAAAAAGATGCACAGCATAATGATTTGACTCACATCCATCATGAAATGATTACCACAATAAGTTAGTGAGGATCCATCATCTCATACAGATACAAAATTAAACAAATATAAAAAGCACTTTGTGTGATGAGCATTCTTAGGATTTACTCTCAACAACTTTCATGTGTAACACACATCAGTGTTAATTATATTTCTCTTATTGTAGATTACATCCCTAGTACTTATCTATCTTATAACCGGAAGCCTGCAGTACCTTTTGACTGCCTTCATCCAGTTATTTATACCACCCACCCCTGACCTCTGGTACCCACAGATTTGATTGTTTTTCCTGTGAGTTTGTATGTTTGTTTGTTTTTGAAATATAACTGACCTCCAACACTGTTAGTTCCTATTACACAATGCAGTGATTTTTCTGTAAACATCAAAATGATCACCATGATAAGCCTAGCTATGATATGTTGCAGTACAAAGATATTACTTAGATATTGACTATATTCCCCATACTTTCATACCCATGACTCATTTGTTTTGCAACTGGAAGTTTGTTCCTTTTAATCACCCTCATCTCTTTCTTTCCTTTCCCCAGCCCCATTCCCTCTGGTAACCACCTCTTTCTTCTCTATAATTCTGTTTCCATTTTGCTATTGGTTCATTTGTTTTGCTTTTTTAGATTCCAAATATAAGTGAAATCATACCATACTTATCTTTCTCTGTCTGACTTATTTCACTTTAACACAGTACTCTCTAGGCCTATCCATGTTAAAAATGTTAAGATTTCATTCTTTTTTTTCCAGGTAGCATTTTACACCTCAGTCTTAGGGTTGCTAGATAAAACACAGGATACTTAGTCCCTTAGGATACTTGACTGCAAGGAGATCAAGCCAGTCAATCCTAAAGGAAATCAGCCCTGAATACTCATTGGAAGGACTAATGCTGAAGCTGAAGCTCCAATACTTTGGCCACCTGATGGGAAGAACTAACTCACTTGAAAAGACCCTGATGCTGGGGAAGATTGAAGACAGGAGAAGGGGATGACAGAGGATAAGATGGTTGGATGGCATCACCAACTGGATGGACATGAGTTTGAGCAAGATCCGGGAGTTGGTGATAGACAGGGAAGCCTGGGGGTGCTGCAGCCCATGGGGTCGCAAAGAGTTAGACACGACTGAATGACTGAACTGAACTGACTTAAAGTGGAATTTCAAATAAACAGCAAAGAATTTTTTATTAAATTACAAAATACTTAAATAAGTATGCCCTAAATATTGCATGAGATATATTTATATTAAAAATTATTTATTGTTTATCTAAAATTCAAAGTTAACTGAGTGTCCTGTTTTGTTTTGCTAAGTTTTACACTATTAAGTAAGAGCAAACAGCCAAATGGCATCAGAATTTAAGGGAAGGATCTCAGATGAAACAGAATAGGACAAAAGAAACTTGAAAGAAACAGCTATAGGGAGAGGTGAAAATTTTGAAAAATCTTTCATTGATCTCCCTTGAGAAATAAAAATAGAATAGAAATAGAATATATTCTCTGAAAATGAACACTCAGAGAACCAAATAGAAGTCAAGTTAAAAATATAGCAAAAATTTAAAACTCAGTGAAATAGTAGAAAGATGGGGCTTTCCTGATGGCTCAGATGATGAAGAATCTGCTTGCAATACAGGAGATCCAGGTTCAATCCCTGCGGTGGGAAGGTCTCCTGGAGAAGAAAACGGCTACCCACCCCAGTATTCTTGCCTGGAGAATTCCATGGACAGAGGATCCTGGCAGTCTGCGGCCCATGGGGTTGCAAAGAGTCAGGCATGACTGAGCGACTAAACACTTTTACTTTCACAACACAAAGTTGAAGAAATGTCCTAAAATGTAAAGACAGAAGGCAAAAAGAAAAGAAGGATGTAAGAAAGGATAAGAAAATTCAAAAGCCAGCCCAGGATTCCTGGGAAGCAGAAGGGAAGAAATCAATTAACTATTACTAATTCAATCATATATATTTAGAACTAAAGGGCATGATTTTCCACATTGAAAGTGCTCATTGACTCCAACAAAATGTACAAAACCACACCCACACCTAGGCATACCATGACAAAATTTCACAAGCCTGGGTACTTAGAGTAGATCTTTCCAAAGAGAAAAATGAGGTTGTATACAAAGGACCAAGAACCAGAATGTCATCAGATTTCTCCCTAGCAACACATGAAACTGGAAAACAATGGAATAATGTATTTGCAGTTCTGGGGGAAAATTTCTTCCAGCATAGATTCTTTGCCCATCCAAGCTATCAGTCAAGTATGGGGTAAATAAAGATATTTTCAGACATGTAAGATATTTTAAAAATGTTTATTTCCCAAGAAACTTTTCTTAAAAAGCTTTCAGGTGATATGTTCCACCAAAGCAAGGAGGTAAACCAAGAATTTAAAAAATAAATAAATAGCAGAATGCGCAATTGAAAATTGAATGGTAGGAAAGGGCAGTTAGTTAACACTATAGTTTTTGAGTCTGATTTTCTTAAAATGTAGAGTATTATCTAACATTTATATAAGCACTTACCATTGGAGGCAGATTCTTTACCATCTGAGCTACCAGGGAAGCCCTTAGATATAATATTTTATCTTGCATGGAGTGTCAGTATTACTATGGATGGCATACAATCATTTACAAAATTGTATTAAACTTCCTGTGGCAGATTGCATTTTTCAAAATCATTTGCAATAATATATTCAGTCTCTTGTGCTCTTCCAACCCCACCTTCCCTACCTAGTCAAGAGATGCATCTTTGTTCCTGTTCTTCGGACCTGAGTAGACTTCTTGGGTGAGCTTCTGTAACTGCACAAGAAAGTAATGCTTTTGAAGCTGGCTCTTAAAAATTGATACAGCTTTCATCTAGTTCTCTTACTCAGAGCATATGCTTGTGGACCCATGAACTGCCCTGAAGTCACCATGCTGCGGAGACCACACAGATAGTCGACATGTAGACAGAGAAAGTCGGAGGAACGCCAGCTGTTTCAGCCCCAGCAGTTTGAACATTCCCAGACTCAATGGCAAACATGCTAATGAGGAAAACAGATGACCCCTACATCATCCTTGCCTCACGGCAACCAGGTGAGAGACCCTGAGTAAGAACCACCTAGAGGAGCCCAGCCCGTTGCCAGAATCCTGAGAGATGACAGTAGTATATGATTATCATCGCTTCATATCATCAACATTGGGGTGTTATTTCATGTCACAATAGATTACCAGAACACTTCTAGATAGAAGAGGGGGGGCTCCTAGCCCAGACTTCTGAATATCCCTCCCCAATACTCACTGAAATGCCCACAGCACATAGAGGGGAAATTTTTACCCTGAGTGGCAAGCTCTCTCTGATATCCAGTCTGGCTGCTGGCCCAGAAGGAGGTGAGGACAAAGGCAAGGTAACCTTCAGCCCTCTGGGACAGTGGCTTTGCAAAACATTAAGAAGAAACCTTGCAGGAGTGACATTCTTTGCCAGATGGCTCTCTTCACAATCTTTATAGGCTGCTGGAAGGTAATCGATCCTCCAGCCTAAGATATTAGAAGAAGATTCTAAGGGCATCCAAACAGACAGGCAGGGAGCCAAGAAGAATTAGCTCATCCTCTTTGGGAACAAATGCAAAGCGTGTATTAATCTTTTAACATTCAAGGATGAGTAAGCACAAAAAAGGATATAAAACCATGAAAAAATTCTGGAACATAGAAAAGAGCATCTAAGAGATAGAAGAAGAAACTGATTTTTCAAGTTTTACAATATGAAGCAGAAGTAAGTTTGAAACTGTTTCTTCTATAACTTTGATAGACTGAACAGAACAAAAAACATAGAAGGGATCGGAGTAATATTATTTATGAGGTAGGATAAATAGTTATGAACTAGATTGGATTATTCCGTATTCTAGAGAGAAAAGAGTTTTTTACAATCATCTACTGAATAGTCGCAAAAACTGACAAGATGTTTTTCTACAAAGAAAACCTCATAAAATTCCAAAATGAAAATAGCGTCTCTGGACTTGCCTCGTGGTTCAGTGGTTAAGAATCATCCTACCAATGCAGGGACATAAGTTCATTTTCTGGTCCGAGAAGGTTCCACATGCTTCAGAACAGCTAAGCCCAAACATCACAATTACTCGGCTGGCGTGCCGCAACTACCGAAACCCACGGGCCCTTCAGCCCGTGCTCTGCAACAAGAGAAACCATCTCAATGAGAAGTCTATGCACAGAAACTAGAGAGTAGCTCCCACTTACTCCAACTAGAGAAAGTCCACGTGCAATGAAGACCCAAAGCAGCCCAAAATAAAAATTAATTAATTAATTGAAAGAATAGCATCTCTGTCCCTACTCTTTGGACTTGAGTGGACCAGCTATACCACTTCTTAGCTGATGACCTTAAGAAAATCAATTATCTTTTCTGTGCCTTAGTTTTCTTATTCATAGAACAGGGATGATAACAGTACCTATCTTATAGGTGCTATGTTATAATAATTAAATGATATATACATGTATATACATATAGAGTTCTTGGTTCATTGTAATTCTATATTAATGTTAACTATTTTCTGATCAGAGTTAATAAACTTAAAATTCAATAACAAACCTTTGAACTAATTCCTTTTTTTAGCCAATAATGTTTACTATCAACTAAGTGTACAAATACCATGCTTGGGGGCTCTTAAGGAAACTAACTTTCATACCATCCTTCAAGATATTGATATCATTTGATACCATCCTCCTCCATTGTCTCCTAGAATCCACTGATATCAAAGAAAAATCTGATATCCAAATGATTCTTATTTCTTTGTAGGTAATCTGGTTTTCCTCCCTAGAAAAATTTAAGATTTTTCTTTCCCTTGAAGAGCATGTTTAGAGCAAAACTTGTTTTGCTTGTCCTGGTTGGCACTCTTAGGTCTATTCACTATGAAGACTGAAATCTTTTCCAAACTCAGAAAAGTTCATCTATATTACATATCTCTTCCTTTTTCCCCTTTCTTTCATTCTGAAATTCTTAACTGATGCTGTGGGAACTTTTGACTTTATCCTCCAGGTCACTTGACCTTTCTTTCATTGGCTGTTTTTGTTTTCATTTTGGTCCTTTAGCTCTGAGTTTGAGAGAACTCTTAGGATTACGCTGAAGTCCATTGATTCCATTTTCAGTTGTGTCCATTCTATTCAGCCCATCTACCAATTTCGAAAAAAATATAACTTTGATTTTTATCAAAGAGCAAAGGCACATAGAAGAGACACAAGTAGTTCTATAAAGTTTGTTACAAAAAGAACAGCAATTTTTCAGTTCCTCTCTCTTCTATATTTCTACCAGGCAACTAGTGCTTCTTTAGGCACAAGCTCATCTGGGGCCATAGAATCCACTGATTCTGAGGTTATTTAGTAGTATGTCCCAATCACAAGTCATAGTAGTGTATTAGGTTTGCTAAAATAAAATCTCTGCAAGGTTTTCAAGAGGGAGTCTCATAAAGAAAAATAGCATTTCCCAATTTGAAAAGATACTTGCACCTCCACCTTTACTGTAGTATTATTTACAATTACCAAGATATGCAAACAACTTAGGTGCTCACTGGTGGATGAACAGATAAAGAAAATGTATATATATGCAATGGAATATTACTCAGCCATAAAAAGAATGAAATCTTGCAACAACATGGATGGGCCTTGAAGGCATTATGTGAAGTGAAATAATTCAGACAGAGAAAGATAAATAGCATATAATCTCCCTTATACGTATATATGGAATCTGAAAAACAAGCAACAGCAACTATTCATAGATACAGAGGACAGACTGGTGGTTGCCAGAGGAGGATGTGTAGGGAGGAGTGTGTCAAAGTGGCAAAGTATGTCAAAAGCTACAGACTTCCAGCTATAAAATAAGTGAGTCATGGGAATGTAAGGTACAGAATGGTGATTGCAGTTAAAAATATTGTAAAACATATTGGAAAGTTGCTAGGAGAATAGATTTTAAAAGTCTTTTTTTTCACAAAAGAAAAAAGAAAATTTCTATAGATGTGTGGTGATAGATGTTAACTGGACTTATTGTGGTGAGCATGTCACAATGTATACAAATATTAAATCATTATGCTGTACACCAGAAAATAACATAATGTCATATGTCAATTATACCTCAATCTAAAAATAAAATAAAGCTAAAAAAAATAAGAAAATCTGTGTTTCCAATCTCCTAAATTGAGAGTGAGGGAAAGAACAACGATAAGGAGATAGACAGGAAGACAGGTCTGCTTGGGGACAGCCCCTGTCCAACGGCAGTGACAGTTCTACCTTCAGTGCTTAACACTGGTTTTCCCTTTTCCCCCTGGTGGCTCAGATGGTAAAGTGTCTGCCCACAATGTGGAGACCCAGGTTTGATCCCTGGGTTGGGAAGATCCCCTGGAGAAGGAAATGGCAGCCCACTCCAGTACTCTTGCCTGGAAAATGCCACGGACGGAGGAGCCTGGTAGGCTACAGTCCATGGGATCACAAAGAGTCGGACACGACTGAGCGACCTCAATTTCCTTCCCTTTCCCTTTTCCCCCACCGCGTCAAACCTGAGGCAGCAATACAACGACAACTTGCTTCACTTCCGGCCTGGGTGCCTAAGAAGTTTAAGGCACAACATGGCAGCAGATGAGCAACCTGCCTAGATTAGTACAATCTTTGAATTAGAGTGCTCTTTGGTACTGTAATAATCTTTACTCAGTGAATGCCTTTGGTGTTTAGAAAGAGGTATTGCCCAATTTATCTCACTTTTAGATACTAGGATCTCAGAAATTTATGTTTACAAAACAGACATCGTAAACAATGGCAATGAATCCTCTATGAACCTCACTCCCCATCAGGAGATAGTCTAATCCTACTGGAAATGTATCAAAGAAAAACCTGCAGTATTTGCCATTTTTCCTTCCCCATGCCCCAAAAGAGGAATGTCTTTTCTTCTCTAAAACCTGTTTTTGTTACCATGAGATGCTGCAGCTCAACAAAAAGAGAAAGTTGATTTGACCACAGAAAGGGTAAACATTTGCATTACATCAATATAAACTTTAGCAAAGTTTGACAATCAAATAGCAATGCATTTGCCGATCTCTGGCTCCAGGGAAGTGCCCACTTCCACCTTTAACCCCACTCAAAAGCCTGGCAGCTGATGAGGAAAGTAATTTTCCTTCAAGATTGTTGATCTTTTTTTTAAACAAACAAAAAAAGCTGCTCTTTCGGCTTGTATTTTTCCTGCTGCTGTCAGGAAGTTTACACATACACCTCATAAAATTGAACCATCATTATGAAAATTAGCTCTGATCATAGGAATCAACATGGTCTCATTTGTTTTTGCAAATACCCCAGGTGAATGTGGACAGACCTGAAATGACTGCAGGTAAGTTAGCTATCACAAAAACACAGCAGTTGCAAATAATATAGGGTGAGTTACTGTGATAATCTATCTTTTCTATACAGTTGTCTCTTTGTATCATCCATGGGGAATTGGTACCAGGACCCCTACAAGATACCCAAATCCATGGATGCTGAAATTTCTTGTATAAAATGGCATAGTACAAAATACAAGACTGGGAGTGGCCGAGATGGCAGAGGAGGAAGACCTTGAGCTCACCTCCTCCCATGGACACATCAAAATTACTATTTACAGAGTACTGTTGATGAGGAAGACTGGAATCTATCAGAAAAGATCTTCTACAACCAAAGATAAAAGAAGCAACCACAACAAGATGGCTAAGAAGGGTGGAGACATGGTACAGTTAAGCCCTGTACCCCCAGGTAACCAACTCACAAATGAAAATTGCAGAAGTTCTCCCCGAGGAGCTCATGGTCTGATCTCCACATTGGGCTCCCTAGCTCAGGGGTTCTGTAAAGGGTGCACACAAAACCTCACATGTTCTGGGACCCAGGGCAGGCGTAGTAATTTGAAATGAGCCTGAGTCAGACTACCTACTGATCCTGGAGAGCCTCACCGAGAGGCAGGAGGCAACTGGAGCTCACTCTGGGGTCATAGACATTTTGGGAGAACTCCAATAATATGATCCTTAAGTCAGTGTGGTACTCACACAAAGACAAATAGATAGATGGAGCAGAAGAGAGAGGGCAGAAATAGATCATCACCCACACAGTCACCTGATTTATAACCAAGATAGCAGTGCAGTGAGGAAAGGATTTTCCTATAAATGGTGATGGGTCAATTTAGATCATGACAAAATAATGAATCTTGATAGTTATCTAAAAGAGAATCAATTACATGTAAATTGTAGGTCCAAATATGAAAGAAAAAAACAATCAGGAGTTCACGAGTTGCAATTATTGAAAGCCATGTACCCTAGAGCCCGTGCCCCACAACAAGAGAAGTCACTGCAATGAGAAGCCCCCACACGCCGCAACTGGAGAAAGACTCACAGAGCAACAAAGACCCAGCACAGCCAAAAATGAATAAGCAAATAAATAAAAATAAAATAAAATTATAAAATAAATAAATAAAATGAAAAGACTGGTTCTATCAAAAGTTGTCAAATCAGAGTCACTACTCCTTTTCTACATGGCTGATGGTAGTTAGTGCACCCACACTGGAAAACAGTTTGGCAGCATCCATTTAAGCTGAACAAATGTAGATCCCATGACCCAGCAATGTGTAGGTAATATGCATCAAGAGATATTTTCAAAAATTATATAGCAGCACGGTTTATAATAGCCAGTAACTGGGAACAGTGTACATGTCCATAAGTAGTGGAATGGATGAATAAATTGTGGTATGGTGACCCGACAGCAAGAGCAAGAACAAATTACAGCAAAACAGCATACATGTCTTTCTCGAAGAAAACACTGAGTGATAAGAGACATAGAGGATGGACTTGTGGTTTCTAAGGGGGCAGGTGGAGTGGGGGAAGGAACGGGTTGGGAGTTTGGGGTTAGCAACTGCAGACTATTATGTATAGATTGGATAAACAACAAGGTCCCACTATATAGCACAGGGAACTATATTCACTATCCTGTGATAAACCATAATTGAAAAGACTATATAAGAATATGCATTAAAATAATTAAAGTCCTGAGTGATAAAAGCCAGGCCCATATCAGTACCTAATCTGATTCTATTTAGGTGGAAAGTCCAAAAGCAGATAAGATTCATCAATGTTCTTATAAATCAGGGTAATAAAGAGACTAGAAGGGCTTCTGGGGGTCTGGTAACTGTCACTTGATCTGAGTGTTGATTACACGGTATGTTTACAAATTCATTGAGCTCTGCATGTTCCCGTATGTATGCTATGTTTCCATAAAATGTTTAAAATAAAGAAATCATCTCTTAGTAGAAATCACTGCATTTCCTTAACAGACTAATACTGTCACAGCCAGGGCAGGCTGACAAACGAATTTAAACTCCTGGGCTGATGAATGTTTTGGTTGGTTTTCTGGAAAAATTAATTTCAAAACCAGTCAGTGGTCTCACTGAACACTTTTGATAATTTTCTTGGCTGTAGCCCAACCACTAAATAGCAAAAGAACTTTAGGAGAAACGAATAATGAAGCAATGACTAAATACATTTTAAAGAGTTTCATATTTCACATATTTATGTATCTGGAAAAAAACTGTACTAAAACAGCTGGGTAAATGAAATAATTCTTAAATGCCATTTCTTTCTTAATAATAAATAGTTGATTGATTTTACAAGGAAACACAAAAACATAAGGTTGTGAGCAATTTAGAGTTCTATTTAGCTTCTTATAATGCATGTTAACCTCTAGGCCACATACTCTCCATTCAACCCACTGTTTGCACTCCCCTAGGCCTTGAGTCTTCTTCAGGCCTTGGGGATTGATTTTGAAGGCAGACAAGAGACATTACCACCATGATGGAAACGTTGTACGTCCCGACTGGAGTGCTGGTTCCAGTGGCATATGCATTTATTAAAACACACTGGACACTACAGTTAAAAATTGCACTTTTAAGTGGGGGGGAGGGAGATAAATTAGGGGTTTAGGATTAACATATGCACAATACTTTATATAAAATAGGCAAACAGCAAGGACCTACGTATAGCACAGGGAATTATATTTACTATTTTATAGTAATCTATAATGGAAAAAATATGAAAAAGAATCTATCTATATATACACATATGTATGGGCTTTCCTGGTGGCTCAGATGGTAACGAATCTGCCTGCAAGGCAGGAGACCCAGGTTCGATTCCTGGGTCAGGAAGAGCCCCTGGAGAACGGAATGGCTACCCACTTCAGTATTCGTGCCTGGAGAATTCCATGGACAGAGGATCTTGGTGGGCTACACAGTCCATGAGGTAGCAGAGTCAGACATGACTGAGTGACTAACACTTAATTTCTTTCATATGTGTATATGTATAACTGAATCATTTTGTTGTACATTTGAAACTAACACAATATTGTAAATGAACTACAATCCAATAAGAAAGCACAATCAAAATTTGCATTAAAAATTTCCCCGTAAAAAATTTTGTGCTTTTAAGTATAATGTAAATTATGCTCCAATTAAAAAATAAGAATGCTTAAAATTAATAGCCATTGGTTGTCTGGAGTTAGAATTTACGAAATCGATGCCCAGTGGTTTTATCAATAAAGTCTCCTAGTATTTTCCAGAAATACTAGCTCTCAGGGAGCTGGGTTCCCTATGGCTTGTCCTGTGCCTCCTGGATTTGAAAATTTGCAGATGGAAACAGTCAGGTGAATAAGAAAAAGAGAAGGGGCTCTGTATGAGCTTGGTGAGTGCTGTGAAACTGTTAATCCATTTAATAAAATTACATGGCAGGATGATAAGGCATTTCTGAAGCACATAATAAAAATACTGGCATCAAACTCAGGTCCTTTATACAGAAGCAGCCCCCTGCCTCCGGGCTTCCTGTTTCCTGTTTAGTTCTCAGTAAATTCTCTTTCTAGTACCTGGGGGAGGTTGCCATCTGGTGGCAGGAGAAGCAGCTGCAGGGCCACAAACTGCATGTGGGAAATCGAGCTTCGCTTTGTCTTTTTCCAGAACTCAGAAGGTATAATTCTCCTTCTGTGGATTGCCAGTGATGTGTTAGTCATCCACCAAGGGCTTGAAAAGATCCTCTGAAACGATTCATTGAAGTTGAAGAGAATTGAGGGAGTTCTTTTAAAAGGACATTCAAGGAACCTCTCAGGCCTGACTCTTCCCCAAGCTGGAGCAGCACATCGATGACAGCCAAGGACTCTGGGCTGCAATGAGCCCCTACTCACTGATGCATTTGTGCCAATTTTTTTTTTTAAAGTCTTCTTTCACCTGGGTGGACAATGCCCCTGGGTGAATAGCTCTGTAAGTGGAATACCAGCTTTATTTCAGCCCTCCTCACCACCTCTGCCGGGACCTCTTGTGCAGTAGACAACCTGCACAACCATCCCTGCAGCCTGGACGCAGCAAGAGAATCTTCTGCAGGTACCTCAGATGCCCACAGCAAACACCAGTGCCCAAAATCTGGGGCAGAAGATGGGGGCATCCCACCCTCATATGTACCCTTAAGATAGTTGGGCAACTACTGTTATGTGTGAATTTCAGTTTTCTTTCCAATAGGTACTATCAATTTTAGCTTTCTATTCAGGCCAAGTGTTTCCAGGTGAAATGGAAAAAAAAATGTTGGGAGTCTCTAATGTAGTGTCTTTAGGAAAATAGCGTCACACTGCTTTGCCATGAAAGACTGTGGCATAGAACTGAACAAATCCAAAAGTTATAGGTAAAGTGCTTAGGAAACTTACATTTAAAAATCTCTGGACAGACAAAAGAAACACTGGAGAACGACAGTGAAGATGCTTATTCATTTTGCAAACTTTCCTTAAGTACCCTGGTTTGAGATGTTGGCCTAGGAAAGGGTTACCATGGTGTTAAAACAAGAGTCCCTCTGCCTAGTGATCACACACACACAGACACACACTCTATGCCCTAGAAAACTTCTCTCACAAGTTCACAGTTAAACTTCACAAAAAGCACATCTTTGTGAAGACCTCTAGTTCCCTCTGCATTTAGGAGTTTCTTCATAGCATTTTTTTAAAGTGACATTTTTTCTATTTAGTTATTCATTTATTTTTAAATTTGCAGCATGTGGGATCTAGTTCCCTGACCAGGGATTGAACCCAGGCTCCCTGGATTGGGAGGGCAGAGTCTTAACCCCTGGACCACCAGGGAAGTCCCCTCTTCATAACATTTTTATAACACATATTGCATTTTATTATAATGACTTCCTTTTGTTTGTTTATATTTGTTCTATTAGCTTTCCTCTTCCACTGAATCAACTTTTAGTTTGTTGACTTTTCTATTGTTTCTTTGTTTTCTATTTTATTAATTTCTGTTTTATTCTTATTATTTTTAATATACTTTCTAGGAAAGATAAGGGGATCAGAGTCAAAATCACTTAAAATTCCAGATCTTTTGCCTCCTAATTAAATTCCATTTTCATCTTATCTTATCATTTTGCTGTTCTTAATATTTCTGAAAAGTCATTGGTGAAAAGTGTCCCTTCTTACAAAAATTGATTATAAAAATGTAACTGATTATAAGAATGTAACAGAGCAGCAGGAGGCTGAGGGGTCTTGATTAGTTTTCATCATCTAGTCCAGTAGTTCCTGAGCTTGGAATATAAACAATCCAGTGTTCGTGCTCCGTCACTCAGTTGTGTCTGACTCTTTTCAACCCCAAGGACTATAGGCCACCACATCCATGGGATTTCCCAGGTAACAATACTGGAATGGGTTGCCATTTCTTTCTTTCTCCAGGAAGATTTCCCGACCCAGGGATCAAACCCACAGCTCCTGCTTGGCAGGTGGAATCCTTACCACTGAGCCAAATCTGATCAAGTCACTTCCCTGTTCTTATCCGCCCTTGGCTGCTCCTTGCTGTCAGGATACATTCCTTTGCACTGTTGGAAGGTCCTTTGAGACCTGGCTCCTGCCAAGCTTTCCAGCCTCATCTCTTCCCAGCACTGTCTCTGCTCTTTTCCGGCATGAATGCACTTTGTTCCAGCTACCCTGCTTTTCTTGATTCTGGATTTTCCATGGATTTCCACGCAGGCACGGTATTCTTTAACTCAACAGCCTTTGGACACATACAATTGGAGGGGCTTGAATAAGAGTCGTCACAAGGGAACTGCTGGAAAGAGAGGCGATGTGGTACAAGGAGGCAGCCAATGCTAGTACCATCCTTAAAAAATGGAAAACTCCTTAAAGGCAGAGATTACAATTCGTATTGCTAGTCTCCCTTTCTCTTATCCCTCAAGGACCAAGCCTTGAGCATATGAAACAAATTCTAAATTGAATTTCTTTCTCTGGAAATATTCTCTAGTTTGCTTGGTTATTTTGGAAGGAAGCAGCAAGTCAAAGGCTTCAGAATGAAAGGAAGATGTGGCAGGTTCTGGAAAGTACAAGTAATTCTGCAAGTCTGAACCTGAATGATTCTGTGACATCTTCCAGGGATCTCAAGTTCTGGCTGTACATAGCAGAAATAGCATCTAATTGAGAAAATTAAATATGATTTTGTTAAGAGACTGTAGGAAAGGGAAGGAGGAAGGGTGTAATGACAAACATCCAGAGGTGGGGGTGACATTTATATTACAATTTATAGCCTTCTGTGGGAACTCTAAGCCTCGGGGAGGCCCTTTGCCCAACAGTTCAAGCTTTCATCCAGCAAACGTGGAGTCCTTGCTTCTGTCATGTAGATGAAAAGCAGGGTTCTCCTGGGGTCACACAGCGGGAGCTTTGACATTTGGGGAATGTGATTGATGAGTTCTGTCCTCCCACAGAGGAGTTCCATGGTGAGAGAGGACTCCAGAAGCCAAATAGCCAAGGGACCTTCCAAGCCAAACATCTGGAGTGTAATTCAGAATCTGCTGAGCTGTGCCAGACCCAGCTAGACACACAGCCCTGTGTTCCCATGAGGGCAGCCCCCAGCCAGACTTTCCACCATTAAAGTGGCTCTTTTTCTTTCCGGCTTTCTCCGTAGAAAACTCTTTTGACAACATCCTAGGGGGAAAGGATCCCATACATCGTGTAAGTTTCTCAGCTTTCCTGTCCCCTGGAAGAAGGCCAAGCCCTAAGGGCATGCACTGTAGAGGTCCAGGCAGTTCAGAGTTTAGGCATCACCAGAGATGAGTGAATCAGACAAGGTACCAGTCCAGGGCATCATGAGGGCCCAGGCTACCCGATGTTGAGGCAGGGCTTTGTGGAGAGGGGCCACAGGGAACAAGATATTCCAAAGGAGGGAAGCACATGAGCAGGGAGCTTCCTTAAAGGCACCTAGCCTACTTCCCAATTTTCTCTAGGAGTGGCCAATGACTCAGTGTCATTATAAAATCCATTATCTTTGTTCCTCCTTTAACTCTTCTCTGAGGACCTATAGAAAAAAATATTAATACCACAGATTAGACCCAGCAGACATCAGCAGGACATTAAATTTCACCCTGATTTTTTCCATCAATGAGTTGCTTAAATTATCTAAATTGTTAAATTTTTATTTTAAACTTTTAAGAATTAAAGTATGACATGTATACAATAAATGGAATAAATCACAAGTTTGAGAAATATATGTATAAGAGCAGAAATTATTATTAAGTAGCCACTTACCTTCTAAGCCAAGGGAAAAAAAAAATTACCTTATCCCAAAGTTTCCTTGTGTGCAGTTCTTTGTATTTTTTTAAATTTGTTTTTGTTTTTTTTGGTTAACAGTTCATTGATTTTAAGTAAATTTATGCTGTTATGCAACCATTACCACAATCCAGTTTTAGAACACCTCTGTCATGCCAAACCTCTGTCCAGAGTTCCTCAGGCACTCTGTCTACGAGATCTAATCCCTTGACTCTATTCCTCACCTCCACTGTATAATCATAAGGGATTTGATTTAGGTGTACCTGAATGGCCTAGTGGTTCTCACTACTTTTTCAATTTGAGCCTGAATTTTGCAATAAGGAGCTCCTGATCTGAGTCACAGTCAGCTCCAGGTCTTGTTTTTGCTGACTGTATAGAGCTTCCCCATCTTTGGATGCAAAGAATATAATCAATCTGGTTTGGTATTGACCATCTGGTGATGTGTAGAGTCATCTCTTGAGTTGTTGGAAAAGGGAGTTTGCTATGACTAATGTGCTGTCTTGGCAAAACTCTGTTAGCCTTTGCCCTGCTTCATTTTGTACTCCAAGGCCAAACTTGCCTGTTTTTCAAGGTAACTCTTGACTTCCTACTTTTGCATTCCAATCTCCTATGATGAAAAGGACATCTTTTTTTAGAGTTAGTTCTAAGTGTTGTAGATCTTCATAGAACTGCTCAACTTCAACTTCTTCAGCATCAGTGGTTGGGGCATAGACTTGGATTAATGTGATGTTGAATGGTTTGCCTTGAAACGAACCAAGGTCATTTTTGTCATTATTGAGGCTGCACCCAAGTGTTGCACTTAGCACTCTTTTGTTAACTATGAGGGCTATTCCATTTCTTCTAAGGGATTCTTGCCCACAGTAGTAGATACAATGATCATCTGAATTAAATTCGCCCATTCCCATCCATTTTAGTTCACTGATTCCTAAGATGTCGATGCTAACTTGAAGCATCTTGCCAACTCCTGCTTCATCACATCCAATTTACCTTGATTGATGAACCTAACAGTCCAAGTTCCTATGCAATATTATTCTTTACAGCATTGGACTTTAGTCTCACCACCAGACATATTCAGAATTGAGCGTCATTTCAGGTTTGGTCCAGCCTCTTCATTCTTTCTGGAGCTATTAGTAATTGCCTTTTGCTTCCCCAGTAGCATACTGGACAACTTCCAATCTGAGGGACTTATCTTCCAGTGTCATATCTTCTTGCCTTTTCATACTGCTCATGGGGTTCTCCTGGCAAGAATACTAGAGCAGGTTGCCTTTTCTTCATCCAGTGGACCGTGTTTTGTCAGACTCTTCATTGTGACCCATTTGTCTTGGGTGGCCCTGCATGGCATGGCTCATAGCTTCATTAAGTTATGCAAGCTCCTTTGCCATGACAAGGCTGTGATCCATGAAGAGGATCATCTCAAAGAAAAAGAAAAACAAGAAGGCAAAGTGGTTGTCTGAGGAGCCTTTATGAAAAGCTGAGGAAGGAAGAGAAGTGAAAGGCAAAGGAGAAAGGGAAAGATATACCCTACTGAATGCAGAGTTCCAGAGAGAAGCAAGGAGAGACAAGAAAGTCTTCTTAAGTGAACAATGCAAGGAAATAGAAGAAAACAAGAGAATGGGAAAAACTAGAGATCTCTTCAAGAAAATTAGAGATATAAGGGAAAATTTCATGCAAAGATAGGCACAATAAAGGACAGAAATGGCAAAGACCTAACAGAAGCAGAAGTAATTAAGAAGAGGTGGCAAGTATATGCAGAAGAAATATACAAAAAAATGTCTTAATGTCCTGGATAACCATAATGGTGTAGTCACTCACCTAGAGCCAGACATCCTGGAGCGTGAAGTTAAGTGGGCCTTAGGAAGCATAACTATGAACCAAACTAGTGGAGGTGATGGAATTCAAGCTGAGCTATTTAAAATCCTAAAAGATGATACTGTTAAAGTGCTGCTCTCAATATGCCAGCAAATTTGGAAAACTCAGTAGTCTCCACAGGACTGGAAAAATCAGTTTTCATTCCAATCCCAAAGAAGGGTAATGCCAAAAATGTTCAAACGACCATACAATTGCACTCATTTCACATTCTAGCAAGGTTATGCTCAAAATCTTTCAAGCTAGGCCTCAGCAGTACATGAATCAAGAACTTCCAGATGTAAAAGCTGGGTTTCAAAGAGGCAGAGGAACTTGAGATCAAATTGCTAACAGTCGTTGGATTATGGAGAAAGCAAGGGAGTTTCAGAAAAACATCTTTCTGTTTCATTGATTTACACTAAAGCCTTTGACTGTGTGGATCACAACAAACTTTGGAAAATTTTTAAAGAGATGGGAATAACAGACCAACAGCTTTCTGAGAAATCTGTATATTAATGTAGGCTGTATATCCATAAAACTTCCTGCTAGAAAGTGCTTTACCATAGCAGTTTACCATAGCAGAGCTCTGTTTTTGGAATAACATCTTATTGGCAACCCTTGAGATGTGAAATTTGGAATGAAAAGGACTCAAGAGGTAGTCATTAGGCTAGTTGTCACTATTTAGTTGCTGGTAAAGAAGCAACAGTTAAGACCAAACAAGAACAATGAACTGGTTCAAAATTGGGAAAGAAGTATGACAAGACTGTATATTGTCACCCCGCTTATTTAACTTATATGCAGAGTACATCATGCAAAATGCCAGGCTGAATGAATCATGAGCCAGATTGAATTTTGCTGGGAGAAATATCCACAACCTAAGATTTGCATACGGTACCACTCTAATGGCAGAAAGGGAAGAGAAACTAAAGAGCCTATTGATGAGGGTGAAAGAGGAAAGTGGAAAAGCTGACTTAAAACTCAACATTCAAAAAACTAAGATCATGGCATCTGGTCCCAACACTTCATGGCAAACAGAAGGGGAAAAAGTGGAAGCAGTGGATGATTTTCTTTTCTTTGGCTCCAAAATCACAGCAGACAGTCACTGCAGCCCTGAAATGAAAAGACATTTTCTCCTCTAAAGAAAATCTATGACTAACCTGACAGTGTATTAAAAAGCAGAGACATCACCTTGCTGACAAAGGTCTGTATAGTCAAAGCTATGGTTTTTCCAGCATGTATGGATGTGAGTGTTGGACTATAAAGAAAGCTGAGCACCGAAGAATTTATGCTTTTGAACTGTGGTGCTGGAGAAGACTCTTGAGTCCCCTGGACTGCAAGGAGATCACACCAATCAATTCTAAAGGAAATCAACCCTGAATATTCTTTGGAAGAACAGATGCTGAAGCTGAAGCTTCAATTCTTTGCCCACTTGATGCAAAGAGCTGGCTCATTGGAAAGGACCCTGACGCTGGGAAAGATTGAAGGCAAAAGGAGAAAGGGGCAGATGATGAGACGGTTGAACAGTATCACCGACTCAATACAGAGGAGCCTGGTGACTGACCAACAACAACGTGCCAAACAACCCACTCCAGTGTTCTTGCCTGGGAAATCCCATGGACAGAGGAGCCTGGTGGGCTATAGTCCATGGGGTTGCAAAAGAGTAAGACACTTCTTAGAGACTAAACAGCAACAACAATCATGCCACAACTTCCCTCCTGCCCATCTGCAGTCAGTCCCTACTCTTGCCTTCAGCCCCAGGCAACCACTGATCTGCTTTCTCCCTCTATGGTTCTGCCATATCTAGAAATTTCACATAAATAGAATTATATAACATTTGGGTTGGCCAAAAAGTTCACTGGGTTTTTCTGTTACGTATTTCCATAAATACGTAACAGAAAAACCCATGAACTTTTTGGCCAATCCAATACAGAGTCCTTTTCCTTAGCATAATGTTTTTGACGTTCATCATTTTTTTTTTTTTTCGCATCTGCCAATAACTTGTTCCTTTTATTGCTGGTAACTATTACATTGTGTAGATACAACACAACTGTTTGTCTCTTCACTAACTGGTGAGAATTTGGATCATTTCTAATCTGGGCCTCTTAAGAACAGTGCCACTTTGAATACTTGTGAGCAAGTACTTGTGTAGAAATGTATTTTCATTTCTCATAGATACATACATAGGAGTTTGAAATTGCTATGTTGTGAGTATATTTAATTTAAGAAACTGCCAAGTTTTTCCAAAGTAACTCTCAGTTTACATTTTCACTAGTGATGTATGAGAGTTCCTATTTCTTCATAATCTCAACACTTGTCATATTCTTTTTGGCTTATAGAAACTCTAGTAAGTCTGTAGTGGATTCTCTGGAGTATTAACTGGCATTTCCCTAGTGATTAATGGCAGTTAGCATCTCTGCATGGTGTTATTAGCCATTTGAATATTTTCTTTGATGAAATCTCTGCTCAAGTCTTTTGCCTATTTTTTTTTATTAGACTGTCTGATTAAGTTATAAGAGTTCTTTTTGTGCTCTGTATACAAGTCCATTATCAGGTATATGATTTGCAAATATTTTCTCCTAATCTGTATCTTAATTGTTTTATTAATGATGTCTTCTGAAGCGAAAAACTTAAATTTTAAAATTGATATATAATTCACATACTATAAAATTTACCCTCTTAAGTTGTACAATGAAGTGGTTTTTAGTATAGTCGAAGGTTGTGCACCCACTCCTGCTATCCAATTCCAAAGCATTTCCATCATCTCCCAAAAGAAACCCTGTTCTCATTAGTAGTCAACCCCCCATTCTTACCTCTTCCCACCCCCTGAACCACTAATTTATTTGCTGTCTCCATGGATTTGCTCATTCTAGACATTTCATATAAATGCAATCATATATTATGTAGCCTTTTTTTTTCTGGCTTCTTTCACATAGCATAGTGTTTTCAAGGTTGTAGCATGTATCATTATTTCATCTGTTTTTATGGCTGAATAATACTCCATTGTAAGGAACAGAATAAAGAGCCCAGAAATAAATCCACACAAAAATGTTCAACTAGTATATAAGAGAGGCAGCAAAAATATACCATGGAGAATAGATAATCTCTTTAATAAGTGGCACTGGAAAAACAGGACAACTACATGTAAAAGAATAAAATTAGAACATTTTCTCACATCATAAATAAAAATAAACTCAAAATTAGTTAAAGACCAAATGCAAGACCTGAACCTATAAAATTCATAAAAGTAAACATAGGCAGAACATTCTTTGACATCAGGATATCAATATTTTTTTTACAGGCTCTATCTCCTAAAGTAAAGGAAACAATAGCAAAAATAAACAAATGGGACCTGATTAAACTTATTAATAAAAGCTTTTGCACAGCAAAGGAAGCCATAAACAAAATAAAAAGGCAATCTAGTGAATGGGAGAAACTACTTGCAAATGACATCATATATCCAAAATATATGAACAGCTAATACAACTCAATATCCAGAAAATGAAAAACTCAATTACAAAATGGGCAGACAACCTGAATAGACATTTTTCCAAAGAGGATACAGATGGCCAACAAGCATGTGAAAAGATGCTCAACATCAGAGAAAGACCAATACTCTATGTTGTCACTTAAGTACAGAATCTAAAAAACAAACAAACAAATGAATATAATAAAACAGAAACACACTGTGATGGGAGGAGGGGTACGATGGAAAGGGAAACTAAGGGGTACATATTACTATGTATAAAATCAGACCCAGGAATATATTGTACAGCACAAAAATACAGCAAATATTTTATACTTTAAATGGGGTAAAATCTATAAAAACATTGAATCACTATGTTGTACACCTGAGGCTAATATTATAAATCAAATGGACTTTGATAAAAATAAATAAATATTTCAACAACCATAAAATGGTTAATGGTTACTTTTACATTATGTGAATCTTATTATGAAAAAAATTAGGAAGACATTTTGGAGATGCATGCAGTGGGAGACAGGATTTAAATGCTTGGGACTTTTGCCCAGCAGAAATGCCTTCTAAGCTACTCTTGATTTGAACAGGGCTGCATATGTTAGTTTACAGGTATGCTTTGCTTAAACCAGGAAGTAAATTATTAAATCCTTTGATGCTTCTAAACAAAGATGAGAATTTCACCTCTTCTCTAAAAAACTTGCATAATTAGAAAAAATTCATATGCTGAAAAAAACAGACTGCAGCTTTCATCTTGGTGCTCTCATTCTTCCTCCCTCAGATCACTCATTCCAGGGTAAGCTAGGTGCAATGAGGTGAGGTAGCCCTATGGAGAACTTCATATGCTGAGGAAAGGCTTCCAGCCAATATCCAGCAAGGAACTGAGGCCAGCCAGCTGCCACCTGAGTCAGCATGAAAGCAGATTCTCTCCTAGCTGAGTCTTCAGATAAGACTGACGCCCTGCCAACTTGACCACAACTGCATGAGAGACCAGAGGTACCCAGGTATGCCACTTCTGCATTCCCGGTGTACGGAAACTATGAGATGATAAATGCTTGCTGTTTTAAGCCCCTACATTTTGGAGTAATTTGTTACATAGCAATAGATAAGTATTACAACTACAGACTTACACTGTTCATATCTGTAGGTCCAGCAATTTTTCAAGGATAAGTGTTTCTCAATTTGTTTTCTGCCTGTGGTCAATTTCCAGAGCCCTAACACTTCATTTTTTCAATACTTTTATCCTGTTTTATACCTCTCATTTTTGCCAAGAAGATTCAACAACCTCTTCACATAGACATAGCCAGAAGTCTGTAAGGTTGCCTGATTTTTATCTTTTTAAAAAATTTTTTATTTCTGAAACCACTTTTGTTGACTTAGGGAAACACAAATAATGTCAAATAATTATTGACATGCCAGAAATATGAGAACAATATTAATTTAAAAAACTATTAGTATGTAATATGTAGTACTTGAACGTCCTTTAGATTTTGCACATAAAATAGAAATGATAATTTGTTCTTTACACAAATGATAACTTGTGCTTATGAAGATTTTTTCCTTTTTTAAAAAATTTTAAAAATTGTATTTATTTTTAATTGGAGGATAATTGTCTTATCTTAAATGCTTAAACTCCACTCGAAATAATCTCATGCCAATCCTCTTTAGTTTGCATAAACATTTTCTCAAGAAAGAGAAACTGTGTATTTTACTGACCAGGTTTCCAAGGTAATACCATCATTTCCTCACTATCCCAAACAGCCTTCCACCTGGCAACCTGAACTACCTAACTTTGGAGGAAACCAATCCTTTTCTATAAAATTCTTGCCCAGGCAACCTAGCAACACGGGAATTTACCTTAACTACTTCCTGAATTTTGTGCCATTATACAAGGATCCCTTAAAAAGGAAACAACTTGTATTTTTAATTTTACATAGCACTTCAATTTACAGAATGTGCTGAGGAAGACTTCGGGTGGTGCAGTGGATAGGAATCTGCCTGCCATTGCAAGGGACAATGCAATTCCTGGTCCAGGAAGATCCACATACCACAGAGTAACTAAGCCTGTGAACCACAACTACTGACACCCTCAGTAGGGCCAGTGCGTTGCAACCACAAATCCCATGTGCCTAGAGCCTGTGTTCTGCAACAAGAGAAGCCACTGCAATGAGACGCCTGAGCACTACAACTAGAGTAGTTCCTGCTCCCCACACCTAGAGAAAGTCCACATGTAGCGCTGAAGACCCAGCCCAGCCAAAAATAAAGAAACCAAATAAATAAATAAAGCAGTGTGAACACGTCAAAAGAAAAAAAGAATTGGCTTGAGTAGAAACGCTGATTGGCTTGAGTAGTAGACCTGGAGTAGACGAGATAAAGTAACTTACTTCAAACTCCTTGAAGAGAAATCAAGTTTTTAGATGCTTGGATTCAAAGAGGAAACCATTGTAATAGATACGATGATAGACAGTCCAGAAAAAGAAAGGGCTGGACATGAGGTGGGGCTTCCCTGGTAGTTCAGCTGGTATAGAATCTGCCTGCAATGCAGGAGACCCCAGTTCAATTCCTAGATCAGGAAGATCCCCTGGAGAAAGGATAGGCTACCCACTCCAGTATTCATGAGCTTCCCTAGTGGTTCAGATGGAAAAGAATCTACCTGCAATGCAGGAGACGTGGGTTCAATCCCTGGATTGGGATGGTCCTCTGGAAGAGGGCATGGCAACCCACTCCAGTATTCTTGCCTGGAGAATCCCCATGGACAGAGGAGCCTGGCAGGCTACAGTCCATGGGGTTGCAGAGTCAGACATGACTGAATGACTAAGCACAGCACAGCACAAACTTCAGGTATTTCTGGTTCAATTCAAAGTAAGACCCTTTGACTCACAAATAATTTTGGCTGATGCCCTTTATACCTTGGCTTTTGTAGACCTCATTTATGATTCAGGAATAATGATCAAATACAACCCACTCGTGCCAATGAGCCAGGCCTGCAAAATACAGAGCAGATGTCAGGATGGGCTTTAGAAATGTGGGATGAAAGGCGTTGGATAAATGAAGAAACATTGATGGGAACTTCCTGAGCACCAGTCTCAGTTTTCTGCCCTGAAGCCTCTTGCCACACGATGGCCAACCTTGAGGGCACAGCCAGACAAAGAAAGCAAATCTACAAAATAGGTGGATTTTTTTATCTTGTGGCTGCCTCCTCCACCCTCAGGACTTTTGTACTTCCTAGCAGCTGATCACCTAAACTAATGAAGCCCCCACTCCACATCCATCTCTATTACAGAGGGCTGTGTTGTTTACCAGGTACTTCCTTGTTTCTTTATTTGTCTACATGTTTATTATCTGTTTTGTCTTCTCTGGAGTATAATCCTGGGGCGGCACGGATTTGACTGTATTCTTCTCAGCACAGTGCTTGCAGTAGTAGGCATGTAGTAAATAGTTGAGTCGAAGACTCAAAGAAACTTTTTAAAAGTCTCCAATTCAAGCATCTTTTTAATATGCACACTGGACAATGACACATACTTCAGCCTTGTAGTGACCAAAATGCAATTAGTTTTGTCCCTGCGCTTCCCTCCAGCCCAATGGCAAACTCGAGAACTTGGGAGTTGTTTTCCACTCTGACCTCTCTCCTAGATTCTTGGCGCAGCCTCCTGTTATAACTGCCTCCTGTTGTGTTCTCTTAGATTTATTTCCTGCGTGACCTTCTGAAGCTTAAACCTGATTACATCATACCACTGCTTAAAACTCCTGGGTGGCTTCATATTGACCTCATACAAGGCCAAAATATTGGGACTTCTCTCATGGTCCAGTGGCTAAGACTACACCCTTTCAATGCAGAGAGCCAGGGTTCAATCCCTAGTCAGGGAACTAGGTCCCACATGACATAACCAAGCGTTCACATGCCCCAACTAAAAAGATTCCACATGTAGCCACAAAGATTGAAGACCCAGTGTGCTGCATTCAGACCTGATACAGCCAAATAAATAAACATTAAGCAGGGCACTCAGGCCTTCAGTGGTGTGACTCTTGTCCATCTGCCTACCCTCCACCTATCTCAGCCCCAGCCACACTGAGCTGCCTGCAGTTCCCCCCATGTAACTGCCCCGCAGCCTCTATTTCTCTTGCCTTCTTGTCTTCTGGTGAGTCCCTTCTTTCCTGAATTACCTCATCTATAAAGGTTTTTTTTTGTTGTTTTTACCAATATTGTATTTCTCAAGACTCAATTTTAAGTGACAGAAACCCATCACAAACTAGCTTTAGTAATAAAGAGGGATGTCATAACTCATATAAATGATGACTTGTTGGAGTCAGCTTCAGGAATGGCTGGATCCAGACACTTGAATGATGCTGTTAACTGTCTGTCTCTGTGTACACACACACATACATACTCCACACACATTTTGGCTTCTTGTTATAAGTTGGTCTCATTTTCTGTTGCTTGGAGGAAAATGTCACAGGATGCTCCAGACTTAAACACATCCCAAGGGAGAGCAAAAATTTCTTTCTCCTGGTCTCAGCTTATAAAAATTATGGGAGGGCTTCTCTGGTGGCTCAGTGGTAAAGAATCCACCTGTCAAAGGCAGGAGATATGGGTTCTATCCCTGGGTTGGGAAGATTCCACATGCCTCAGAGCAACTAAGCCCATGCACCACAATTATTGAGCCTGTGCTCTAGAGCCTGTGAGCCACAACTACTGAAGACACTGCAGCCCATGCTCAAGAAAATCCACCACAAGGAGAAGCCTGTGCACCACAACCAGAGAATAGACCCTGCTCGCAGCAACTAGAGAAAAGCCTGTTCAGCAACAAAGAACTAGTACAGCCAAAAATAATATAAATAAATATATATATTTTTAATTATGGGAAAGACTAAGATTACCTTGACTGAAGACACATGACTGGTCATTGACCTGTGGATGGAGGGACAAGTTATAACTGATCAGGCCTTGGACCATCCCTCTGTACCTGGGGAAGGAGGATGGGTACTCCCTTTGATGGAGAGCCGTTCTCCAATAAAAGAAAAGGTGCTGTTATTAGGAAAATAGACTAGACCACTAATGTTTATTATGATCATCTTTGCACCTTCCCTCTTGCTCTGTTCATGTTCCACTGTCTGCTGTGCAGAAACAGTGGGCTTAGTGGGGGACAAAACAGAATTTTGAGTCAGATGGACATAGATTCAACTATTGACTTGATAACAACTCTATGACCTTGAGAAAATTTTAAAACTTTATGTGCCTTTACTTTCCCATCTGTGTAACATTTTAGTCTTGTTGTAAGGATTAAAGACAACATACACAAAGTATCCTACATACAGTAGGTAGCATTGTTAATAACACTCATAATAATTGATTATATTTGCTTATCTTTTCCTTCTAGATCATGAGTTCCTGAGGCAGGGATTTTAGGTACAGTAAAACTTAGCTATACTAGCAAGGCTCAGGTGAATCATAGACTGATGTATCAGTTTGCTAGCGCTGTCTTAACAAGTACCACTGCATGGCTGGGCCACCCAGCATGGCTGTTCTATTGCTCTCTGTACATCCCCTGCTCCACCAGCGTCTGCTTTACCTACCTACACCCTTCTCACTTCCCTCTTAATCATAGAACCTAATCAGTAGGTGTGCTGGAGAAGACTCTTGAGAGTCCCTTGGACTGCAAGGAGATCAAACCAGTCAATCCTAAAGGAAATCAACCCTGACTATTCATTGGAAGGTCTGATGCTGAAGCTGAAACTCCAGTACTTTGGCCACCTGATGCGAAGAACTAACTCACTGAAAAAGCCTCTGAAGTTGGGAAAGATTGAAGGCAGAAGGAGAAAGGAGCAGCAGAGGATGAGATGGTTAGATAGCATGACTGACTCAATGGACATGAATTTGAGCAAACTCTGAGAGATGGTGGAAGACAGAGGAACCTAGCAGGCTGCAGTCATGGGGTCACAGAGAGTCGGACATGATTTAGTGACTGCTGAGCTGAACTGAATTAGGAGGTACGTATGTACTTGCCTCTGGCGCCAGCTAGTGATTATTCTAATCTTCAGCTCAGAGCTATCTCCACTAGGATAGTTTATCAAAGCGGTGGTGAGAGGTGCACCCCTTTGCTGGTTTCCCTGGCAACCAATGAGCCAACCTGATGTCAGTTCCCCCTATTCCCCCTCTTCCCCTGGGAGCAAAGACTGCTGCCACGTCCTGTCCACCATCTGCCACACACCATGGGGTTTCCCTCCAGGACCTTGCTTCAGACGTGTAAGATCTCCCTATCCATTAACCATTGTTGCCTTTGTTGCTGACTCCAGGCTCTTGCTTTGGTCTCGAGGCTGGGTAAATACAGGGCTTACAAGCCTGTGGGATGCAGCCCAACAACCACAGACTAGGCAACTAGAACAACAGAGATTTTTCTTACAGTTCTGGAGGCTAGAAGTCTGAGATCAAGACATTAGCAAGATTGATTTAATCTTAAGCACTTCTCTGGCTTGTAGATGACTGTCTTCCCTCTGTGTCTATTCAGTTCAGTTCAGTCACTCATTCCTGTCCGACTCTTTGAGACCCCGTGGACTGCAGCACACCAGGCATCCCTGTCCATCACCAACTCCCAGAGTTCACTCAAACTCATGTCCATTGAGTCAGTAATGCCATCCAACTATCTCATCCTCTGTCATCCCCTTCTCCTCCTGCCTTCAATCTTTCCCAACACCAGAGTCTTTTCAAATGAGTCAGTTCTTCGCATCAGGTGGCCGAAGTATTGGAGTTTCAGCTTCAGCATCAGTCCTTCCAGTGAATATTCAGACTGATCTCCTTTAGGATGAACTGGTTGGATCTCCTTGCAGTCGAAGAGACTTTCAAGAGTCTTCTCCAACATCACAGTTCAAAAGCATCAATCCTCTGGTGCTCAGCTTTCTTTATAGTGCAATTCTCACATCCATACATGATTACTGAAAAAACCATAGCCTAGACTAGATGGACCTTTGTTGGCAACATGCTTTTTAACATGTTGTCTAAGTTGGTCATAACTTTCTTTCCGAGGAGTAAGCATCTTAATTTCATGGCTGCAGTCACCATCTGCAGTGATTTTGGAGCCCCAGAAAATAGTTTATCACTGTTTCCACTGTTTCCCCATGTTTGTGTCTGTTAATACATCCTAATTTCTCTATCTTGTTAGGATACCAGCCCTACTGAATTAGAGCCCACCCTAATGATGCCATATAAACCTCACTCCCACTTTGAAGATTCTGTCTCTCCATAGAGGCACATTCTGAAGTAATGGAGGTTGGGACTTCAACATATACATTTGGGGGGAAATAATTCAGTCCATTACAATTAATTTCTGTTCACTGAAATAATTTACTACTGAAAAGGTATGCATGATAAGGCAAGTTTTGAAGACAAGGGAAGAATTTAGTTCTGTCTGCCCCAGTCTTGGCTTTACAATTACAATCCATTGCATTTATGTAGTCTTACTTTTTTGGTTCTCCAGGGTCTCTTGACATCTATTATTTTACTTCACTGTGTCATCCTAGGGGCCTGGATGAGGTTTCATGAACAGAACTGACCAGGGATCCAGAAGGAAATGGCAACCCACTCCAGGATTCTTCCCTGGGAAATTCCATGGACAGAGAAGCCTAGTAGGCTTCAGTCCACGGGATCACACAGAGTCGGACATGACTGAAGCGGCTTAGCACGCACACACGCCAGAAAACGAAAGGTTAACGAGAAATGGTCAGCAGGGGGGCTCTGTGACAAGCCTCGAGAAATGCAAGGAGAAACCCGTTGTTTTGCACTCAGACCTGGAGCTGGCCTAGCGTCTTACCAACTGACTCAATTACCTCTGGACATCGGTGCCTGGCTATTATTTCGGCTCAGGCCATAGTTTCATTCTAGGGCATCTCACCACAAATTAGGTCCCAGCCCAGGGATCTGGTCCAGCGTAAGCACACTTCTATGCTTGGGAACCGAGGGGACAACACAAGTTCATTGGGATCCCAGCCAGTCTTTCAACCCTGCTTGGGTCCCGGGAAATAGTGCTGATGTTTGGAAAATACTGTATCTCCAGGGGTAGCTGTGGGCCCAGCGGTAGTCACACTGAACAGCAGGCTGGGTGAACTGGATTTGCACCTGGATGCCTGCCCTAAAGAAAGCTTTACAGTACTTTGAGAGGTCTCATTCACATTCCCTCACTGAAGGCCACTGTCTGATCTTCTTGGGCATCCCTTCTCAGGCTTTGATTATTGGAAGTAGATGCTTGTATTCTATCAACTCGTTTATATCTGAAGTCCTGTGGTAGATGCCTTTGGTCTGCACATCATCCTTCCTTCCTTTCAGAAACAGTATACTGCCCTCCTTCAGAGGAATTCAACTCCCATTCCGTGGGCTCTGGATAGGGCTGTCATTCATGATGCCCTCACGTATCTGCCCTGACCCCTAGCCCAGAGCCCAGCCTCAACAGATGGGAAATATCCAGGGCTCGTGGGATGACAGAGCTGGCAGGAGGAGAGCTTCCAAAAGAGGGAGGTCAGAAATGTGCTCAAAGACCAGGCTGGAGTCTCATAAAGCTTGGCGAGAGGTCACCCATCACTGAGAACTCACTTAGGACAGAGGCGCAGGCTTGACTGTCCTTGTCCTTTCTCCTGTGGAGGACAGGGGAGCAAAGAGGGAAGTTTCTATGAATTGGGCTTTGTACATGCTATCTACTGTATTAGAATTTTCCTTCTGTTCAAGGCAGGTAGCCTGGGCTTTGTGTGCCTTCATCAGATGAAGTCTGTGCTATATGGTAGAGAGCAGAAGATGCTGAGACACATTTCTTTCTTTTCTTTAATTGTGCATGTAGTGTGTAGAGGATGGGGGCGGGGTGTGGGGGGGAATGCCGAACTTCTCCAAGTCCCGAACTCCTTAAAGAGTTAGGTGCCCCAAGGAAACAGGAAATACCTTTCAGAAAAACGTCGAAGCAGTGGAAGGACAGAGGAATTCTGGGGTCTGTTAACAGCAGGGGACTGAGGCCCCCACAACCATTTTATGTGGGTGTTGATGTGCTGGAGTCACATAACAGCTCATGGGAGGTGAATGTTCAGTTTTCAGGAATTTTGCCAGTGGGTTAGTCTTATTTCAGTAGCTTGAAATTAGCCAGGCTGGAGGTGTTTACACCATGGAAACTGGCCCAAGCTGAAGGTCAGGGTTCTTTCCCTGCCCCCAAAACCAATTACTAAACACTTATTGCTGTGTGTTAGAGTGACCTTTCTCCAAACATCATCATTCCAGCATATGGCTTCTTCCTTGGGAAGAATGAGTGACAGGTGGGAGATAGTGTTCTCCTCTAAAAAGCAGACTGAAGTTTCTTTATGAAACACATGGAAAATGGAAATAGAAGACACCCCATCTTCCACTCTTCCTTCCTCCTTCTTTTCTTCCTTCCTCTCTTCCTTTTTCTTTTTTATCTCATAATAATATACTGGAAATTTCAGAGACACACATGAAGCAGCAGGGTATGATGGTTGAGAGCAGATCTCTGCAGTTAGACAGAGTTTGGGTTCACACCCCAGCTCACACACTCTCTAGCTGTGTGATGTTGTATAAAATAAAGTTGGTGTGAGAAGCATCTTGTCATGTACTTGGGGCAGAAGTCAGGCTGCTCTGCTCATGGGCTCTTTCAGATCTCAGAGATTCCTGCCCTCTCCTGGTGTTGAGCCTCTGCCACCATGGCTGATAGCAGTCACAAGCCTGGTCCTCAGAAGGTGGGTAGGGTCTCGGTGCCATCCTGACAACTCATGCAGAACCCACGCCACAACACCCCAAGAAGCTCGTCTGCCTTTCCTAAGAACAAAATGCCAACTGCTCTGAACATCTGTCCTTCAGTCTTTTTAATGAGGGAGTAAGTAAATTCCATGGCTTTTCTGAATTTTGATTTCTTCATCCATAAGATGGATAAAATACAGCCTCATTGCTTTTTGTGGATACAGATTAACAGGCCCACAACCATTGCAAATTTGTGACTGGAAGTTTCTGGAGTTTCCCACTTGGATTCAATTAGGATCATGACTGGCATGGTTGCCTCCCCCAGGCTGAAAGAAAAATACCATCATTAACCTTTAATTATTCACAACAAACCCAAAGGAAAAGTCCTTGGCCCAGGTCCTAATGGAGTTATTAAAGCTCTGTTTCTATTCAGCTGTTTAAACTCAAGGCAAATAACCTGGCACTTTTCTGCGGCTTCTTTCCATAGAATGTGAAGGACCAAGAATAAACCCTCCCTACCAGTGCATGTTAGTGCTGGGACCAAACATCTTTGCCTTCCTGTTTTTTCTTGCTTTACTTTTCCCACCTATTGTTCTCATTTAGTTGTGTTATTGGAGTGTGTGTGTGTGCGTGTGTGTGTGTGTATGTAGGAGTACATGTGTGTGGTCTGTGTCGAGGGAGACTTCTGAATGGTCACACGTGGTATGTAAGGCTCTCCACTCTGCCCAACCCCTGAAAAAGGAGAGACAAAAGGGAAAAAAGAAATTAAGATGAGACAAAAACAGGCAATATAATTAAAAAAAAGAAGCCTATGTACAAGTCAAGTCTTTCCTTTCCTCAATTTTATGCTCTTTCTTCTTTTTATCGCATATGAGTTTATTTCCCCCCCTTCTCTTTTTGATGTTTCTTTGCTCTGTCTGTGCCCTCATTAACTCAACCTCATTAACACTTCCAAATCCAGAGGTCATTATCCTGACACCATCCTCTGCATCCCTCAAGTCCTACTTCTCTGTCTAAATTTCCCCGTCTGTTCTCAGGTTCTACTTCTTGTCAGCTGCCCAAGTTTAAAACAAGCAAACAAAAAAAAACCCCTCAGAATCCTTCCTTATTTAAAAATATGCTTATTGAGATATAATTTACATACAGTGAAAATTCACCTGTTTTAAGTATAAAATCTAATGCGTTTGAACAAATGTACATAGTCACGTAACCATCACTACAATTAAGACTTTTCCACTGCCTCAGAAAGTTTGCTTCCTATCACTGTAGTTTTGCTTTTTCTAGAATGTTATATGAATAAAATCACATAGTAGTCTTTTGTGTCTGGCTTCTTGTCTTGGCATATTGCATTTGAGATTTATCTATATTGTTGCATGTATCAATAAATCACTCATTTTTATTGCTGAGAAATACTGCATTGTATAGATGTATCACAACTGTCTGTTTACCAGTCAATAAACATTGGCTTTGTTTTGTTTTGGGTTATTATGAATTAAGGGCTATGAATACTCACATACAGGCCTCTATGTGGACATATATTTTCCCTTCTCATGGGTGTAGAATTTTATTTCATTTCTGGAAAGCAAATTGCTGAGCTGAATGGTTAAGTGTAATTTAAGTTTTTAAAACACTGATAAACTATTTTACAAAGGGGTTGCATCATTTTTATTCCCACCAGCAAAATATGAGGATTCCAGTTGCTCCTTATCATTGCCAACACTTTGCACTGTCAATTAAAAAAATATTAGCCTTTCAAGTAGATGTGTAGTATTACCTTATTGTCCTTTTAACTTTTGTTTCCCAGATAAATCATGTTCTTAAGTATATTTTCATATGCTTATTAGTCTTGAGGATACCTTCTTTGGTAAATTGTCCACATTCTTTTCTCATTTAAAAATTAGGCTATTTGCCTGTCAGGATGGCTATCATCAAAAAGAATATAAATAAACACAGGAAAGGAAACCATACACAAAATGAAAGAAAACCCACCAAATGGGAGAAAATATTTGCAAATGATGTGACTGACAAGGGGGTGAAATTTCCAAAGTATAGAAACAGCTCATACAACTCAATATCAAAAAACAAACGACCTAATCAAAAACAGGGGACAATATCTAAAAAGACATTTTTCCAAAGAAGACATATAGATGGCAAACAAGCACATGAATAAATGCTCAACATCGCTAATTATTAGAGAAATGCAAAGCGAAACAACAATGAGGTATCACCTCCCTCGGGTCAGAATGTGTGTGTGTGTGTGTATTTAGGTGCACACTCAGTCGTGTCTGACTCTGTGGCCCCATAGACCATAGCCCACCACGCTCCTCTGTCCCATGGAATTTTCCAGGCAAGAATACTGGAGTGGGTTGCTATTTCCTACTCCAAGGGATTTTACTGACCCAGGAATTGAGCCTGCATCTCTTATGTCTCCTGCACTGGCAGGCAGGTTCTTTACCACTAGCACCACCTGGGAAATCCCCCTGGTCAGAAGCACCATCATCAAAAAGTCTACAAACAATAAATGCTGGATAGGGTGTGGAGAAAAAGGAGCCCTCTTACATTGTTGATTGGAATGTAAATTGGTACAGCCACTATGGAGAACAGTATGGCAATCCTAAAAAAACTAGAAATAGAGTTACTGTATGATCCTGCAATCCACTCCTGGACATATATCCAGAGAAAACTATAATCCAAAAAAGATACATACAGAAAAAAGATACAGTGTTTACTGCAGCACTATTTATAATAGCCAATGCTTGGAAGCAACATAAATGTCCATCGACAGATGAATGGATAAAGAAGATGTGGTATATATATCCAAAGGAGTACTACTCAGCCAAAGAAAAAAAAAGAGAAATAATGCCATTTGTAGCAACATGGATAGACTTAGAGATTAACATACTAAGTGAAGTAAGCCAACAGAGAAAGACAAATATATCATATGATATCAATATTATATGTGGAACCTAAAATATGACACAAATGAACTTATTTACAAAACAGAAAGAGACTCACAGACACAGAAAACAAACTTGTGATCACCAAAGGGTAGGGAAGGGATAAGTTAGTAATTTAGGATTAACATATACATACTACTATATATAAAACTGATAGCCAACAAGGAACTACTATGTAACACAGAGAACTCTACTCAATATTTTATAATGACCTATAAGGAAAAAGAATCTGAAAAAATATATTTGTGTGTATATATATATGTATATCTGAATAACTGTGTGGTAAACTTGAAATTAACATGACATTGTAAATCAACTATATTTCAATTAAAAATAAAGAAGGCAAATAACAAACGCTGACAAGGATGTGGAGAAAAGGGAGCTCGTGTACACGGTTGATAAGAATGGAAATTGGTGTAGCCACTTTGGAAAACAGTATGAAGGTTTTTCAAAAAAATTAAAAATAGAAATAGAATTACTATATGACCCAGCAATTCCATTCCTGAATATATATCTGAAAAAAACAAAAACACTAACTCAAAAAGATACATGCACCCCAATGTTCATAGCAGCATTATCTACAACTGCCAAAATATGGAAGGAATCTAAATGTTTGTTGACAATTATATGAATAAAAAAGATGTGGTACCACATCTTTTTTATTCATTTAATTGTATACACCCACGCACACACACACACACAATGGAATACTACTCAGTCATAAAAAAGAATGAAATTTTGTCATTTATAGCAATATGGATGGATGTGGAGGGTTTTATACTGAGTGAAATAAGTCAGACAGAAAATGACAAATCTGTACAATGTCCTGTATATGCAGAATCTAAAAAATATAGCAAACTAGTGAATATAACAAAAGAGAACCAGACTCACAAACATAGGGAATAAATTAGTGGTTACAGTAGGCAGAGGGAAGGAGGGAGGGGCAATGTCAGGGCAGGGGATGAGGTACAAAATACTAGGTATAAAATAAGCTACGAGCATATATTGTACAACTTGGAATATAGCCCATGTTTTTTAATACTATAAATGGAATATCACCTTTAAAAAGTATGAATATTGTAGACCTGCAACATATAATATTGTATATCAACCACTCTTCAATTTTTAAAAAATGGGTTTTTTTTATTGATTTGTAAGAGTTCTTTAAATATTCTGGATAGGAAATTCCCTGGCAGTCCAGTGGTTAGGATTTGGTGATTTCAGTGCCATTGTCTGGGTTCAGTCCCTGGTCAGGGAACTAAGGTTCTGCAAGTTGTGTGGCAAGCCCCCCCAAATTCTGGATTATAAGTTCTTTATCAGATACATGTTTTGCCTATGGAAATAAATCAAAATTCAAAAGTCTTACATGAGGTTTTTCACATCAATGTTATTTACAATTGTGATGAAATTGGAAAGAAGTTACAATCTAATAAAAGGGAAATTGTTCACTTCCTTGAAATTCAAAGGAATATTTAAGTCATTTATTAACACTAAAAATATAAAGACATGGTAGCCTGCTTTTTATGTAATTTTTGGCAGAAAATAAAGTTATGTATCATATCAGCTATGCATTAAGAAAGCTTGGAAGTATATGTCAAAATAATAAGGGTGCTACTCTGAGTGGTAAGATTGTGGCTGGTGTTTAAATTCTCTACAGTTTTCTACTCTTTTCAAGACTGATACAGAAAGAAGCCTTAGTTTAAAAAAAAAAATCTCGTAAAGAAGTAAATGATTAACACTCTGGTTGGTGCTTCCTTTACATGCTCACCTAGACTGCAGCATGATTTGTGATACCATTAAAAATCAAGTGAGGGCTTCCCCAGAGGCTCAGCAGTAAAGAATCTGCCTGCAATGCAGAAACCACAGGAGATGGGGGTTTGATCCCTGGGATGGGAAGATCCCCTGGAGGAGGACATGGCAACGCACTCCAGTATTCTTGCCTAGGAAATCCCGTGGACAGAGCAGCCTGGCGGGCTATGGTTCATACGGTTGCAGAGTTGGACACGACTGAAGTGACTTAGTACACATGCCAAAACCAAGTGAGTTAGTTAATAGCATAACAGACCCCCCCAAAATCTTTGAACTGTAATTCCAGCTTTGCCCTTGAACTTCAGACAGTTTCTTACTCCTGTTTAAAATGGGACTCAGAACTGTGAAGTTAGCAAAGCTGTCATTTAGCGTTCTGGGGAACTGCTTCCCAGGTATGTACTCTCAAATACACAACAGCCCGTATACTTTTGTTCCCTGATTTGGGGAGATAATCTTGAGAAATCAGGCGTGTCTTTAATATTTAGAAGACAGAGCGTTTGTGCTCCTGGTAATACACAGACAGAGAGCTGGAGGGCAAGCAATGAAGGCTGTTAAAGAGAAAAGTCTTGAGTTGAAGAAAATACTGGAGGCAAGAATAGAAGAATAGGGTGAAATGAGGAAATGGAGGAAAGAATTGAGAACCTAAGTAAATCAGTCTCGGGACAGAACTATCAGGCTTTGAATAAGAACTTTGTAGCTACGGCTTGTGCCTGTGAAGTCTTATCCTGAAAATAATTTGTGTCCTTTTATTCATGAGAGCTTTCCTGGTGTCTCAGAGGGTAAGGCATCTGCCTGCAAGGCGGGAGACCTGGGTTCGATCCCTGGGTGTGGAAGATCCCCTGGAGAAGGCAAAGGCAACCCACTCCAGTATTCTTGCCTGGAAAATCCCATGGACAGAGAAGCCTAGTGGGCTACAGTCCATGGAGTCACAAAGAGTCGGACACAACTGAGCGACTTCACTTTCTTTTATTCATTTTCAATATTTCTAGTTCTACAGCTATTTATGTTATCCTCTGAAGACTGGAAGAAGAGGACAATTACTCCTGGGTTTATTGAGAGGAAGGGATTTAAGCTGCTTCTGCAGGGATAGGCCCTCATAAGAAGGCAGTTTCCTATTTTGTGAAGATTAGTGATTCAGCTCATATCAGAAATATTTTTGAGCCCAGTCACTTTACCAACAACAGGTACATGATGTATGTTTTCTGATGAGTAATCCATGAACCCAAGAAATAATATTTAAGTGATTATTCAGAAGATCAAATAGAGGGTTTAAAAAAAAATTTGGTAGCCAAAAAATTCTAACCATTTTTTTCCCCTGAAACTTGATAATATGGAAATACAAAGGGCCTAGAATAACTCACAAAATCTTGAAGAAAAGCAAAGTGGGAGAACTTCCTCTGTTATATATTTACATCTATTAGAAATTATTTTGGCACAAAGTTAGGCATACTGATCAATGAAATAAAGTATGAATCAATAAGGAGATCAATTAATATGTAGATATTTTATTTATCACAAGAGACACTGTAAAGCATTAAAGAAAAGATAATCTTTTCAATAAACAGCCCTAGGAGAATTGAATAAATTATGGGGAGAAACTTGACCCTTACCTCGCATTATATATAAAAATTCATTTCAGATGTATCATAGACTAAAATGTAAAAGGCTAAATAAAGCTTCTAGAGGAAGAAGAACTTCATGACTGCAAGACAAGGAAAGATTATTTAAGCACTAATCATAAAAAAAATGATCATTTGAGTATTAAATACATTACAATTTTTTTAAAACCATTTTTATTGACGTATAGGTAAGTTACAGTGTTATGTTGGCTTCAGGTATACAGTAAAGTGATTAAGTTATATATTATACATATATATACACACACATATGCACATATATATATTCTTTTTCAGATTCTTTTCCATTATATGTTATCTCAAGATGTTGAATATAGTTCCCTGTGCTGTACAGTGAGTCCTTGTAGTTTATCTGTTTTATACATAGTAGTGCATTTTTTTTTCATTTATTTTTATTAGTTGGAGGCTAATTAGTTTACAATATTGTAGTGGTTTTTGTCATACATTGACATGAATCAGCCATGGATTTACATGTATTCCCCATCCTGATCCCTCCTCCCACCTCCCTCTCTACCCAATCCTTTTGGGTCTTCCCAATGCACCAGGGCCCGAGCACTTGTCTCATGCATCCAACCTGGACTGGTGATCTGTTTCACCATAGATAATATACATGTTTCGATGCTGTTCTCTCGAAACATCCCACTCTCGCCTTCTCCCATAGAGTCCAAAAGTCTGTTTGTACATCTGTGTCTCTTTTTCTGTTTTGCATATAGGGTTATCATTACCATCTTTCTAAATTCCATATATATGTGTTAGTATGCTGTAATGTTCCTTATCTTTCTGGCTTACTTCACTCTGTATAGTGGGCTCCAGTTTGATCCATCTCATTAGAACTGATTCAAATGAATTCTTTTTAATGGCTGAGTAATATTCCATGGTGTATATGTACCACAGCTTCCTTATCCATTCGTCTGCTGATGGGCATCTAGGTTGCTTCCATGTCCTGGCTATTATAAACAGTGCTGTGATGAACATTGGGGTGCACATGTCTCTTTCAGATCTGGTTTCCTCTGTGTGTATGCCCAGAAGTGGTATTGCTGGGTCATATGGCAGTTCTATTTCCAGTTTTTTAAGAAATCTCCACACGGTTTTCCATAGCGGCTGTACTAGTTTGCATTCCCACCAACAGTGTAAAAGGGTTCCCTTTTCTCCACACCCTCTCCAGCATTTATTAGAAAGCCCAGAGATAAATCCACAAACCTATGGACACCTTATCTTCGACAAAGGAGGCAAGGATATACAATGGAAATAAGACAACCTCTTTAACAAGTGATGCTGGGAAAACTGGACAACCACTTGTAAAAGAATGAAACTAGAACACTTTCTAACACCATACACAAAAATAAACTCAAAATGGATTAAAGATCTAAATGTAAGGCCAGAAACTATAAAACTCCTAGAGGAGAACATAGGCAAAACACTCTCTGACATAAATCACAGCAGGATCCTCTATGACCCACCTCCCAGAATATTGGAAATAAAAGCAAAAATAAACAAATGGGACCTAATGAAACTTAAAAGCTTTTGCACAACAAAGGAAACTATAAGCAAGGTGAAAAGACAGCCCTCAGATTGGGAGAAAATAATAGCAAACGAAGCAACAGACAAAGGATTAATCTCAGAAATATACAAGCAACTCCTGCAGCTCAATTCCAGAAAAATAAATGACCCAATCAAAAAATGGGCCAAAGAACTAAACAGACATTTCTCCAAAGAAGACATACAGATGGCTAACAAACACATGAAAAGATGCTCAACATCACTCATCGTCAGAGAAATGCAAATCAAAACCACAATGAGGTACCATTACACGCCAGTCAGGATGGCTGCTATCCAAAAGTCTACAAGCAATAAATACATTACAATTTAAAGCCTCATTAAAGGTATGGAAAGGCTTTAAAATTTTTCTTTGTTTATTTATTTTTGGCTGTCCTGCATCTCTGTTGCTTTGAATGGCCTTCCTCTAGTTGCGGCGAGCAGTGGGTACTCTTCACTGCAGTGCGCAGGTTTCTCCTTGAAGAACCTTCTCTTGTTGCAGAGTACAGGCTCCAGGTGCATGGGCTTCAGTAGATGCAGCGTGTGGGCTCAGTAATCGTGGCTCCTGGGATCTAGCGCACAGGTCAGTGGCTGTGGCACTTGAGCTTAGTTGCTCCACAGCATGTGGAATCTTCCTGGACCAGGGATTGAACCCATGTCCCGGGCATTGGCAGGCAGATTCTTATCCACTGAACCACCAGGGAAGTCCCTGGCAAGACTTTTAAGATAGGAGACAAAAAGAACTGATTGTAAAGAAAAAGATTGATAAATTTGAGATTAATTTAACATTAGTATGAAGAACTTCTCTTTACTAAAAGATACAGAAAATGGAGAAAATATTTGTAACACCTATAACCTACAAAGAGCTCATGTATGAAATACATAAAGAAAGCCTGAAAACCAGTAAGAAAATGACAGTCAACACAAAGGAAAAATGGGAACCCTTGAACAGATATTTCTGGGGGGAAAAAAGAAAAAAAAGATATCCAATGGACAAAGACATTTGAAAAGATACTTAAAATCATGAATAATCAGGGAAATGCAAATAAAAACTATAACCAGACATCATTTTATATCCACTAGAATGGCTAAAATTAAAAGACCAACACTACCAAGTGTTGATAAGGATGTGGATAACAGATACATTTATATGGTTCTGAAGGAGTGCAGATTACTACAATGTTTTGGAAAATTTTATAGTATTTAATAAAGTTGAGGGTACATATAACTTTTTACCCAGCAGTGCCATATATAAGAATATACCCAACAAAAATTTGTGCACACATTTTAAAAAAGACATATCCAATAACATATCTTTTTAAGTTCATAGCAGCTCTGTTTGTAATCATCTCCAACTGTAAGCTCCCTCAAAGTCCATCAATAGAAGAATGATTAAACAAATTCATACAACAAAACACTATTGTTTTACTGGTACACTTAGTGGTTTTAGTTTAGTTCAGTCGTTCAGTTGTGTCTGACTCTTTGCGACCCCATGAACCACAGCATGCCAGGCCTCCCTGTCCATCACCAACTCCTGGAGTCTATCCAAACCCATGTCCATTGAGTCGGTGATGCCATCCAACCATCTCATCCTCTGTCATCACCTTCTCCTCCTGCCCCCAATCTTTCCCAGAATCAGGGTCTTTTCAAATGAGCCAGCTCTTCGCATCAGGTGGCCAAAGTATTGGAGTTTCAGCTTCCACATCAGTCCTTCAAATAAACACCCAGGCCTGATCTCCTTTAGAATGGACTGTTGGATCTCCTTGCAGTCCAAGGGACTCTCAAGAGTCTTCTCCAACACCAGTGTTCAAAAGCATCAATTCTTCGGCACTCAGCTTTCTTTATAGCCCAACTCTCACATCCATACATGACTACTTAGTGATATGGTCATATAAAAAATACCATTAAATTGAATAAACCAATACCCATAGAAGAAACTGAAATGGTAGCCAAACATTGACTTCTTAAAAGAAACCAGATCCTCTGACTCTATGACTAGATTCTATCAAACTTTTAAGGAACAAGTATTTCCCATCTTATCCAATTCTTCCTGTGCTAGAGCAACTCTTTTACCAGAACTAAATTAAAAAGCATAAGAAATTTAAAATATAAACTCATTTATAAAAGATACCAAGATTCTAGACAAAATACTGGCAAATTGAATCTTGCAATTCATTAAAACAATAATTACTATGACCCAGAATTGAAAGGATATTTCAACACTGCAAAGAATGCAATTCACTAGAAAAGCAAAATAAAGAAGAATGATTTGAACATGAACTTGGTAAATGCTACAAAACATTTATGTGTGGTATAGTCATATAGTGGGCTATCACTCAGCCATAAAAAAGGAATGATGTACTGACACATGATACAACATGGAGAAATCTTGAAAACGTGCTTAGTGAAAGAAGCCATACACAAAAGACCACACACAGGCATACTTGGAGATACCACAGGTTTGGTTGCAGACCACCACAATGAAGCAAGTCACAGAAGTTTTTTTATTTCTCAGTGCATATAAAAATTATGTTTACTGCACTGTAGTCTAATTAGTGTGAAATTGCATTATGTCTAAAAAAGCAATTAAACATTTAAAAAACATTAATTAGGAAATACTGCTGTTGGAAAGGTGACATCAATAGATTTGCTCAATGCAGGGCTGGCAGAGACCTTCATTTTGTTCAGATTAAAAAAAGCACACACGCAAAATTGGTGAAGCACAGTAAAATGAGATATGACTGTATGGTACAATTCCATTTAGATGAAATGTCCAGTTTAGGCCGATCCATGCTCGTGCTCCTGCTCAGTTGTGTCTAAATTTTGCAACCCTGTGGACTACAGCCCGTCAGGCTCCTCTGTCCATGAGATTATCCCAGCAAGAATACTGGAGTTGGCTGCCATTTCCTCCTCCAGGGGATCTTCTCAACCCATCTCCTGCATCTCCTGCGGCTCCTGCATTGACAGGCATATAATTTACCCCTGAGCCACCTGGGAAGCCCTAGGCAGATTCATAGACACACAATTTTTCTACCAGCTGTAACAAAAAGCACACTTCAGTCAAATGAGGCTCATGCCAGAAACGGAAATATGAATCATTATTAGGATTTTTATCAGTATCTACTGTATTAAATCAAAGGAGAAAAGCAATATAATCATCTCAATAGATACTGAAATACCATTTAGCAAAACTGATTCTTTATTAAACTAACAAAACAAATCACAACAAAAACCACAAAGTCTTACTGCCTTATGAATAGCTAGATTTTTTAAAAAAATATTTATTTATTTAATTTTGGCTATGCTGGATCTTCGCTGCTGCTCGAGCTTTTCTCTAGCTGCAGTACACAGGCTTCTCATTGCAATGGCATCTCTTGTTGCAGAGCATGGGCTCTAGAAGACAGCCTCAAAAGCGGTACATGGGCTTAGCTGCCCTGTGGCTTATGGGATCTTCCCAAACTAGGGATCAAACTCGTGTCTCCTGCATTGGTGGCAGATTCTTTAACTATGTTTTGGAATGGTTTGTCATGCAGCAAAAGTTGACTGATAGAGAAATTATAAGTAAATTTATTAAAGTGGTCAGATACTTTTTTTTTACAATTACTGTACAAATTTGGCAAATGGTAAGAAAATAAAATGTTAGAAAAGATACCATTTACAATAGCAACACTACCAACAATATAACTGAAAATATAACCAGAAATAGACAGGACCTGTATAAAGAAAATATAAAATCTCTATTAAAGGATATTAATTCTTGCTAAGTTAATCTACAAACTAAATATGATCTCAATCAAAATGTAAAAAAAATTAAACATTAAAAAATGTTACTGGGTTCATTTATAAGAATAAACAGGAAAATATCTGAACAGAAAGGTATAGCAGGGGGAAGTCAGATTAGATATTCTAATGCATTTTGAAGTCACAAGAATTAAAAATAGTTTGGTTCCAGAAAAAAATGTAGAAGACCAATGGAATAAAATAGAGAATTCAGAACAGACTAAAATACACTTCGTTTTAGTAAATGGTAATGGTGACATTTCCAATTCACGAGAGGAAAGATAGATTATTTTTAAAAGTGTTGGGACTAGTTTGGGGAGGGGGGAAAGTCAAGCTGTATAACTCCACTTCTTTCATCAAAGTAAATTCCAGAAGGGATGTAAGGTAAAATGTTAAAATGAAACTCTAAAGGCACTAGTAGTAAAGAAGCCAGATACAAAAGGTCACCTTTTGTACGATTACAATTATGTGAAATGTACTGGGAATCCATAGAGAAAGAAAGAAAGTAGTTGTTGCCTGGGGCTAGAGGATGGGGTAATGGGGAGTGACTGATAACTAGATGTGAGGTTTCTTTCGAGATGATGAAACATTTGTAAAATTAGACAGAGAAGGCAAGGGCACCCCACTCCAGTACTCTTGCCTGGAAAATCCCGTGGTTGGAGGAGTCTGGTGGGCTGCAGTCCATGGGGGCGCTCAGAGTCGGACGTGACTGAGCGACTTCACTTTCACTTTTCACTTTCACACATTGGAGAAGGAAATGGCAACCCACTCCAGTATTCTTGCCTGGAGAATCCCATGGATGGAGGAGCCTGGTGGGCTGCCGTCTATGGGGTGGTACAGCGTCCAACACAACTGAAGTAACTTAGCAGCAGCAGTAGCACCAATGATTGCACAACTGTGAAAATATTAAAAACCACTTGCACACTTTAAAATGGTCAATTTTATGGTATGTGAATTATATTTCAATAACACTCTTCCTTAAGAACTAAAGAAAAAGAAAAAAACCCAGAGACTGGAGAGTCGAGAGAAGCCTCTGACCCAAGCAGAGAGATCAGATACGGTGGAGCTGGGTCTGGAAGGGTGTTTTTCAGAAGTAGATGTTTTATACCAAGAAAGGGAGCAAAAGAAGCTATCGCTCTTGGCTCTGATTACTCTGTCACTCTGCTTCTTCCCAGGACTTATGGACTCTGCATGCCCCAGACAATTATTTTAATCTTAATAAGTGGTTTTTATTGACTAAAACAATTACTAGAGGAAAACATGAGTGAATTCATTTGTAATCTTGAAATCAATACATTTCTAAACACGGCAGGAAACCCAGAAGTCAAATGGGAAATGACTGATCCATTTGTATAGAAATTAGCCTTTTTTATATTTTAAATACCACATACAGGTGATAATAGTATTATAGTTATGTTTTTAAAAGACTTTGAGGGGGCTTCCGTGTGGTCCAGTGGTTAAGAATCTGCCTTGTAATGCAGGGGACACAGTTCAATCCCTGATCTGGAAGACTCCTGATGCCTCGGGGCAACTAAGCCCATGTACCACAACTACTGAGCTTGCGCTCTGTAGCCCAAGAGCTACAACTACTGAGACCATGTGCAGCAACTACCGAAGCCTGCTCACCCTAAAGCCCAGGCTCCACAGCAAGAGAAGTCACCACACTGAGAAGCCCGCCCACCGCAACTGGAGAGTAGCCCCAGATGGCAGCAACCAGAGAAAATCCTGGAGCAGAAACGAAGAGTCTGTGCGCCACAACAAAGACCTAGTTCAACCAAAAGTAAATAAAACATAGATAAATACAATTTAAAAGAAAGCTTTTTCTTGTGCTTAGAGACACATATTGAAACACATGTGGATGAAATGATGCGATGTCTGGGATTTGCTCTAAAATAACCTGGGGTGGAGGTGCAGCTTGGTAATGAGTCCATGGGAGACTCTTCTCTCTACTCTTTTATATGTTTGATTTTTCTGTAATAAAAATTAAACAATAAATTGCAAGAAAATGTATGATGTACAAAGCAAAGAGATAAACTGGGTATAGATATTTAATAAAATATTTAAAGGGCTGATTCTTTAATGTATAAAGAGTTCATACAAATCCCTAAGAAAATGATAACCTAAAAGAAAAAAGTGGGTGAAGATATCAACAGGCAGAACAATGAAAAGGAAACAAAGCAGTCAATAAACAAGTGAAAAATGATCAGCCTTACTCATACAAGCAAAGGGAAGCCATAATGGAACGCCATTTCCCACCGAGCAAAAAAAAATGGGAAGAGGTGTGACAGTTTCAGAGTATCTGTCAACATGTTAAAAACACACACAATAATCACAGCAATATCGTTTTTGATCCACCTCCTAAAGTAATGAAAATAAAAACAAAAATAAACAAATGATGCCTAATTAAACTTGAAATCGTCTGCCCAGCAAGGAAACCATAAACAAAACAAAAAGACAACCCACAGAATGGGGTTGCAAATATAAAACATTTGCAAGTGAAGTGACCAACAAGGGATAAATTTCCAAAAGGTATAAACAGCTCATGCAGCTCCATGTCAAAAAAATAAACAACTCAATAAAAAAATGGGCAATCTAAATAAACATTTCTTCAGTGAAGACATAGAAATGGCCAAAAAGCATAGGAAAAGATGATCAGCATCATTAATTACCAGAGAAATGCAAGTCAAAACGACAAAGAGGTATCACCTCACACAGTCAGAATGGCCATCATCAAAAAAATCCACAAACAATAAATGATGGAGAGAATGTGAAGAAAAGGGAATCTGCTTACATTGTTTGTGAGAATGTAAATTGGTACAGCCACTATGGAGAACAATATGGAGGTTCTTAAAAAAAAACTAAACAAAAAATAGAGCTACCATATAAATCCTGCAATCCCACACCTGGGCACATATTCAGAGAAAACCACAATCCAAAAAGACGCATGTAGACAGTAAAGCGTCTGCCTACAATGCGGGAGACTCGGGTTCAATCCCCAGGTCGGGAAGATCTCCTGGAGAAGGAAATGGCACCCCACTCCAGTATTCTTGCCTGGAGAATCCCATGGACTGAGGATCCTGGTGGGCTCCAGTCCACGGGGTCGCAAGGAGTCGGACACGACCGAGCGACTTCACTGACTGGCTGACCAAACGTTCACTGCAGCACTATTTACAATAACCAAGACGTGGAAGCACCCTAAATGTCCACTGATGGAGGAGTGGATAAAGAAGATGTGGTACATATGCATATGCAATTACTCAGCTAGCAAGAAGGAAATAATGCCATGTGCATGAATGGACCTGGAGATCACTATTCTAAAGTGAAGTAAGTCAGAGAAAGACAAATGTCACATAATACCATTTGTATATGGAATCTAATTTCTAAAAGAAGATACAAGTGAAGTTATTCACAATACAGAAACAGACTTACAGACATCAAAAACAAACTTATCATTACCAAAAAAGAAATGTGAAGGGAGAGGGATAAATCAGGAACTTGGGATGAACAAGCATGCACTACTATATATATATGATAGATAACCAACAAGGACCTACTGTGTAGTACAGGGAACTCTACTCAACATTCTGTGATAACCTATGTGAGAAAAGAATCTGAAAAAGAATAAATACATGTATATATGTAAGTGAATCACTTTGCGGTAAGCCTGAAACTCACACAATTACAAAACAACTACATGCCAATAAACTTTTAAAGAAATAAGGCTTTCACTTTTATCCTTGTCAACAACTGAGACATTAGACAGATATTGTTTCCATATGTTCCATAAAACAAACACACACAACATACAATGGAAAATTATTCATTCTAAAAAAAGGAAGAAAATTCTGATGTATGCTACAACATGGATAAACCGTGAGGACATGCTAAGTGAAAGAAATACTGTATCATTCCATTTATTGGAGGTACCTATGTTATCTATTGCAAGTCTGTGTGCTCAATGCACAGGGAGGCCAAACAATACCAAAAAACCAGTTTGGAGCAGAGAAAGGTTTACTGTAGGGCCATGCAAAGAGACAAGTGGCTCATGCTTCAAAAACCCCAAACTCTCCAAAAGCCTTCAGCAGAGCACTTTTATAGGAAAGGTGAAGGAGAGGCATGGTTTAGTTGTTGCTAAAGCTGAAGCTCCAATACTTTGGCCACCTGAATGCGAAGAGCTGACTCATTAGAAAAGACCATGATGAAGGGAAAGATTGAAGGCAGGCGGAGAAGGGGACGACAGAGGACAAGATGGTTGGATGGCATCACTGACTCAATGGACGTGAGTTTGAGGAAGCTCCAGGAGATGGTGAAGGATAGAGAAGCCTGGAGTGCGGCAGTCCATGGGGTCGTAAAGAGTCAGACATGACGGAGCAACTGAACAATAACAACTTGGTGTCAGATCCTTTGTTCTTGAGGTAGGTCCTGGTAAGGTTACCAAGTTCCTGTAAACCTCACCGAAACAAATATTATTCTCTGTTCTGACAAAAAAGAGCAAGGTCCCAAGACTCAACTTTCACCTTCTGAGATCCAGGTGCTGGCTAAGAGGAGGGGCCCCTGCCCAGGTGCGTTCATCCAGGACCCAGTCTGGGTCCTCCTGCCAGTGCCCAGGTCCAGCCGAGGAGACAGACCTCAACTGGTGGCGCCCTCAGGGCCAGATCCCCAGACCCTGCCCAGCCATCGTCAGTGAGGGAGTCAGGTGCCCAGGACCCAGCTGGCCCTCAGGCTTTTCAATTAGACTGGGCAGAATTATTTACATAGGAGCAACAGGAGTATATGTTGTAGTAAATACCAGGTTCATTCCCAGCTCACAATTGCCCCTTTTTGAGAATAGCCCCAACCACAGATGTGGACCTGAAGTCACAATATCCAATGCCCTTGCAACTTCACCCTGACCTCTGGCCACCTCCTAGAAGTAGACAGCCCATCTCAACTGTACCAATTTTTGAAACTTGAATGGGAGACTGAGGCTGGCTGAAGCTGTTATCTTAATGGCAGTGTCCATACACTCCCATTGATGAGGATTTCACCACCCACGATCCATGGAAAATGCTTCTGCCATTAGGTGGCAGAGGTGGGGATAGGAGAGAGGTTCTGTTGCTTCAAGGCCTGGGCCCAGCCAGTGGGGGGACGTGGCAAGGGCTCTAGAGTTCTGCAGGACACAGCCCTCAGCCTGTCCCCGGGCTCCCAGCTCACCTGCCAGCCCTGCCCCTCATTCCACTTTCTGCTGCAATGGCCGCTATGAACCTGACTGTTGGCGGAGCAGGACCCCTAATACTGGTGCTAATAGGCACCCACCCATTCCACCCCTATTACATCTGGAGTAGTCAAAATCATAGAGACAGAAAGTAGAATGGTGGTTGCCAAGAGCTACGGGGAGGGAGCAACGAGAAGGTACTGTTTAACGGGTATAGTCTCAGTTTTGCAAAATGAAAAGAGTTCTGAAAATAGATGATGGTGATGGTTGCACAACAATATGAGTGTGCTTGATACTACTGAACTGTACACTTAAAAATGGTTAAGATGGGGGACTTCCCTGGTGGTCTAGTGGCTAAGACTGCACACTTCTAATGCAGGGGGCCCCAGGTGTTCCATCCCTGGTCAGGGAGCTAGATACTACATGCCACAACTAAGAGATTGCCAGAAACTACTAGAAAATCCCTCATGCCACAACTAAGACTCGGCACAGCCAAATAAATAATAAAAATAAATATTTTAAAAAATGGTTAAGATGGTATATTCCATGTTTTGGGTACTTTATTATGATAAAAAATAGGGAAAAAATACATACCCCTTGACCCAGAGATTCCACTTCCAAATATTTACCCTAGGTTAGATGAGCAAAAATATGCCAAGTGCATTCATTTCTATCGTAAAGAAAAACATTTCAAACAACTTAAATGCCAAATAATAGTAAACTGGTTAAATAAACTGTGGCATAACCGTACAGAATTCAATCCTGCAAGAATTTTGAAAAGATGGGTTTGTCATCAAATCAAACTTGAACCCTACACGGTATGCACAGCTTAGCCAATCCACTGACACAGGTTGTGGTGAAGAAAAGTACAACATTTACTGCAGGCACCAAGCAAGAACAGGCACCTTGTGCTCAAAAGACCAGAACTCCTACATGGCTTTCAAGGAAGGGTTTTTAAAGACAGTGCGAGGGAGGGGTTCAGAGGGTTGCATGATCAGTTTGTGTCCATTTCTCTTATTGGTTGATCGTGTGATAACATGGAATCTCAAGCATCAACCCTCTGTTTCTAACTGGTCTGGGACCTACATGCTGATGGTCAGCAGGCAGTTAACTTCTTCCACGTGGTGGGGACTTTAGGATCTTCAAAGCAAGTCAGGGATATAGCTCAGGATATTATCTATAGTTTTTGAGGGGGAACTAAAGGTCCTTGATTTTGTTTTATGGCTAAACTATTATTATTTTGTTTTGTTCAACTGCTCACCTTTGTTTTTGTATTTTCTCACATCTCTGGTTAAATTTGTCTTTGGAACAAGAGGAAGGCCAAAGAGGTTAAAACTTTTCTACAAATAAGAAGCAGGGGGCACAGGGGATCTGTCCCTGGGAAGACACTGCAGGATCCTGCTGTGTTTCAGGTTGATCTCTAAGATTATATTATATAATCAAGGTAGTAGAGTTTCACAGAGTGTGTATGATTTGGCCTGTGTGTATAAATTTTAATAAATGTGTGTGTTGCATGTGTATGTGATATGTTTACCCTAACTTCTATATAACCATAACATATTTTTCTGAAATTCTAAATGAATTGCTAATAGTGGGGAAAGGAGTAGTCTTGAAGGTGGTGAGAGTAAGATTTAATTTTAAATCTTTTTGTAGTGCTTGGATTTTTTTTCTCCAACTTGCATGAATTCATTTTAATTTTTTCTAAGTTTAAAGGAAATGGAATCTTTTGTGCTCAAAGGCTGTGAACCTTGGAGTATGGTTTACAGATATAATTCCATTTGGACATAGTAGCTAACCATCTTTTCTAATAGACAAAGTTTAAAAATCATAACATTAAACATTATTTTTGCCTTTTTTCCATTCTTCTCTCCTTCCATTCCCCTTAGGTGTTCCCTTCCCTGTCTAAACACAAAACCACTGAGTCTGTGGCTATTACACACAGCATCGAGGCATCTTTGGAAGTGCTGCCTCACACTTTCCACAACTCTCCTTTCACTTGGTACACACAGAGCACGAACTGAAAGTTCAGTACCTATTTGAAAAATAAAATTTTCTTGGTTGCAATTGATGCTTTTATTTTGAAAGTCTCAAAACTGTAGTCCTGAATCTTTCATTTGCAGCCCCCCTTTCATTAATTTCTTTTCACACAGGAGCTCTCAGTGTTTAGGGTATCATGTCCATTGCAAGTGCCAAGCCCCAACTTCTCACTATGTGAGCATCCTCTAGCTTTTCAGATGGTTTTCCATGTCTTCATGAAGGATACTTTCACTTCCTTCTCAGAGTGGGATCAAGTAGAGAGAAGAGCCCTGGACACTTGAGCCAGGGAGAGAGCGAGCAAAGTTCAGCCCCAACTTCCAGCTTGGCCACTAACTTAAATCCAGTGTTCTCATCCATGAAATGCAGATGAACTCTAGACCCCTGCCCCCTATCCCGTATCCCTGAGTTCTCACCACTGATGCTGGTACTTGGCAAAAAGCACCAAGCCCTCTTCTGCCCTCACCATGTGTATCTCAGCGATCCCCCCTCCCCTGAATCTTTCCTTTGATTTACTAACTCTTTAAGATATTAGCACAGTATATTTCCCAAGCTTTGTTGTTTAGCTTTTTCCCAGTTTCTCTCCTCATCCTCTTATTTTGTGCTGAAGGATGTTGCCTCTTTTACTCAATGTTTCAAATTATAAATATCAACCTGTTTTTATTGTGTTTAGGTAGACACCTCTTCTTTTCCCTCTTAAGTGAAATTACAACTCAAAGACACCCCCTTGGAGAGCATTTGCGGTTTATATCATAGTCCTGAGAAGCAGGGATAAAGCTTGATGGGGCAGAAAAGACGTGAGTCTTAGAGGAATAAGGACAAGAATTGATTCCTAGCACAACTACTTCTTCTCTTAACCTGCCTGAGCCTCAGTTTTTTCATCTGTATTACGGAGGCAATAATAATTCACTCTTGCTCACCTCCCAGGCCTCCCTGCTCCACCTGGTCAAAGCTCACAACTCAGTCTGTCCCGAGGAGCCATCATCTCTATAGGTGACACTCCCCAGGCCCAGAGGGCTTCCTTGGTGGCTAAGTGGGAAAGAATTCGCCCGCAATGCAGAAGACGCAGGCTCGATCCCTGGGTTGGGAAGATTCCCTGGAGGAGGAAACGGCAGCCACTCCAGTATTCTTGCCTGGAAAAGCCCACGGACAGAGGAGCCTGGCGGGCTACAGTCCATGGAGTAGCAGAGAGTCAGACATGACTGAGCGATTCAGCACAGCACTCGGGGGCCCAGGCCATCCAGAAGTCCTTCTCTGCTGCTGTAGTTCCCCACTCTCTGCCCTACATGACTTGACCCACTCAGCCTGTCCTCCTCGGGAATCAGAACTCCCTGTGGACAAACACGGGGGAGTGGCGAGCGGAAGGAGGCCACAGAGGAGAAAGATTATGGAGAGGCTTCAAGGGAAGTTTTTTCAGCTTCAAAAACCTTCCGTGTGAAGAGAATCCTCAAGTGGTCACTGTTCCCCCAAATGGACATTTAGAATTATCTCAGGGGTAGGACTGCTGTGGGGCTGGAAGTGAATCTTACAGCATGAGGTGGCTCATGCTTTCCTTCTGATGTTTGGGAGGCCAGTGGCTCCCCCGTGGGCAGACAGTATCTGCCCAGGTGGTTTCTCCTTCACTAGGGTGCTTTCCATCTAGTCACCGAGAAGAGCTGGCAGGTGTTGTTTTATTTCACACTCATGGTGTGCTTCAGTGTTGTTTGCGCCAACGCTTCCCACAACTTTCTTTTTCTCTCCCGGCTCCAAAAATAGCGAAAGACATTGCTGACCCGGATTTTCCACCTAAGTTTGTTTTTCACTTTGAGAGAACTCAGCACGGGTGCTGAGTGCTGCCTCAGCACCAACCAAACACTGGTGTTTAACTCCAGGACAAAGTCAGAGTTTATCCGTTTCTGCTGTGCGGCTGCTTGTCTCTTTCTTCTTGGCACAAGAAGAAAGAAGGTTGTTTGTGGTGTAAGAACTACATATGGTAATAGCTCGGATGCGCCTGGATTTTGGCACTAAATATGTTCCTGAAAACTAATGTGTACATAGATTTATCTTAGAGCAAAGTCAAGCTTAGCCAGAATGACTAGTAATCAGGGTTTCCATGATAACAGGTATATTGAGAGAGGGGGATCTTCCCTTTACATGACACATGTGTAACCTGGTTTCCGTAGCTCACACCAGACAGGGCATTCAAATGGGGCCACAGGACTAGTGAGAACTCAAACAATACCGGCTTCCCGAACGGGCAACCTATGTAGTTGCCAGGGCTCCACGCTCCAGTGAGTCCTTGTAAGGTGCTGCTGTCGCCATCATGAAATCTTTAATTTTAAAACAAAGGATCTACATTTTAATTTTGCCCTGGACCTTGCAAATTCTGTAGTGGGTCCTGTTCCCTGGCTCTTGGTCCATCTACTTTTGTTCCCCATTGCTACACCCCTTGTTAAATTCAGTGCTCCTGATGCCCACGAGTCCTCTGGGGATGAGTTTCACAGAAGTGGATGAAGCCATCCAGTCACCTACTTCGTGCCCACTCCATTTCCTTCTTCCCCAGCGCCCACAGGCACTGTGGCCAGGATGTGCGGCAGGCCTTGGGGAACTGCAGGCGGGGTGCCATGTCCTCTGGAGTCCCCAGACAGCTGCATGTTCCCACAGCAGTGCTCTTCACTCCCTCGGTAAAGACATTTTACCTCTTGCTCCAAGGCTGGTTTGCTTGTGTCCCAAGTGCCTCACACAGCTTAGTGAAAAAATCTCTCAACTATCTGTTTGTGGTCCCTCTTCCCTTTCTCTCTTGGGGCTTCCCAGATAACTCAGTGGTTAAGAATCCACCTGACACCGGAGACCTGTGTTCAATCCCTGGGTCAGGAAGAACCCCTGGTGAAGAAATAGGAACCTGCTTCAGTATTCTTGCCTGGAAAATTCCATTGACAGAGGAGCTTGGCAGGGTGGCTATAGTCCACAGGTTGCAAAGAGTCAGACACAACTGAACAACTGAGCTTACAAGCTTGCTCCCCATTCTCAGTTCCTGGATAGCAACCTGCTACCTTCCCAGTCTCCTGGCCATTGCCTCTCCTTCAAACCTTCCCTTCTCCCCTTCCAGGTACTTCCCACAACTAGAAAATCACCAGCCACCCTTTGACTCCTGTTTTTCTCGAACGTCCTCACTAGATATGGATGAGCCCTTTTCAAACGACCACTTCATTTCCCAACTCTCTATGTGTTTTTCAGAACACCATTTCTGGTGTATGTTAATAAATGCAACAAAAGAGAGGGAGTTTCACTTATCATATGAATCTGGGAAGCACCTCATATTAGATGCTTTTCTCAGAGATTTAACTAATCACTGTTAACTATATTGAAATTTCAGGGAAGTAACTATTTAACTTAATGTTTACCAAATTGAATTGGGCATTTAACACTTACTGCAAACGCACATAGAGACTCACAATTAAGTCAACATTCTGTAGGTAGTATATTTGGGGGATGCTCACTAAGAATATAATAAAATTAATTTATGTAATTTCATTCTGTTTAATATTTCTTTGAGGACACATGAAGTACCAGTATTTATCTTTTGATCTCTGGATAAGTGGAAATTGCACTGAGTCACATAAAGTACACTAGAGACATTCAGACTTACACAGAGCTAGGTACATAGTAAATACTCAGCACAGGCTTGCTGTTTTACTGAATTTAAAGAAACACTTTGGGCCTCAGTTTCTTATACTTAGAGGGGTTGGGTGGTGGTAGTGGTGGTTTAGTTGCCAAGTCGTGTCCGACTCTTGCGACCCTATGGACTGTAGCCTGCCAGATTCCTCTGACCGTGGGATTCTCCAGGCAAGAATACTGGAGTGAGTTGCCATTTCCTTCTCCAGGGAGAGGGTTTGGGTAGTTGGTCTCTAAGATCACTTAATAAACTTTGAGTCTTTTATGCCAGGCACTGGAGTATGCAGAACAGGCTCCTCTTTCAAAAGAACTCACAGTTCAGTAGAAAACAAGCAAGAAACAAATAATGATAATACAAGATATTGTTATAAGAGATATATACTTAGTACTATAGGACATGGAGTTGGGTCTTAAACAGTGAGCAGGGATTTGTTAGGATGTGAAAATTCAGGAAACGGGAATTCCATGCCAAGTGCCCAGCACTTATAAATACATAAGGTCTAAAGCACTAAAATTTTTAGAGACAGTGGAAACAGTGTCAGACTTTCTTTTTTTGGGCTCCAAGATCACTGCAGATGGTGATTGCAGCCATAAAATTAAAAGACGCTTACTCCTTGGAAGGAAAGTTATGACCAACATAGATAGCATATTAAAAAGCAGAGACATTACTTTGCCAACAAAGGTCCATCTAGTCAAGGCTATGGTTTTTCCAGTGGTCATGTATGGATGTGAGAGTTGGACTATAAAGAAAGCTGAGCACTGAAAAATTGATGCTTTTGAACTGTGGTGTTGGAGAAGACTCTTGAGAGTCCCTTGGACTGCAAGGAGATCCAACCAGTCCATCCTAAAGCAGATCAGTCCTGGGTGTTCATTGGAAGGACTGATGCTGAGGCTGAAACTCCAATACTTTGGCCACCTCATGTGAAGAGTTGACTCACTGGAAAAGACCCTGATGCTGGGAGGGTTTGGGGACAGGAGGAGAAGGTGACGACAGAGGATAAGATGGCTGGATGGCATCACCGACTTGATGGACATGAGTTTGGGTAAACTCCGGGAGTTGGTGATGGAGAGGGAGGCCTGGCATGCTGCGATTCATGGGGTCACAAAGAGTCGGACATGACTGAGCAACTGAACTGAACTGAACGAGGTATAATTTCCTTGACTTTATAAAGTTTCAATAAAGTTTAATAAATTGCATAATGCAAATCATCATGCCCCAAATCAGAGTTTGATATGCTGTCTCCTTATAGCAGAATATTTCGAGCTTTCTAGAATTTAGGTATAATTCTGAGGTTTCCTCAAGTAAGATAAATTACTGAATACTAAATAATCCCACAGGGCTTCCCAGGTGGCTCCATGGTAAAGAATTCGCCTGCCAATACAGGAGACATGGGTTTGATCCGTGGGTCCGGAAGATCCCCTGGAGAAGGAAATGGCAACCCACTCCAGTATTCTTGCCTGAGAAATCCCATGGACAGAGGAGCCTGGAGCACTACGGGCCAAGGTGACGCAAAGAGTCAGACACGACTTAGTTTCTAAACAACAACAACTAACCCACACCCCTTCAAAGTCTACATATGCTAGGAAGCCCAGCAACAGTGGCCAAACAGCTCTGATCCTGCAAGCTGTTCTCATTTTGCAGACATTTGTTCTCACGTGACAGCTGGATGGCTCAGCAGGATTGCTCTAGAGCCTCACCCTAGGCTTTTTCCGACTGTGCTCCACCGCTGCCTGGGCTTCTGGGGCAGTTTCTAGGCTTTAGTGGTTCATTGCAACAAATAGCTTGTGTTCGTGTGTGTGTGTGTTTATAATTACTGCAGCTTCTCAATATTCGACCTTTGAGCCTATAATTTGTTTTGATTGATTTTTTTTAAGATTTTTTGATATGGACCATTTTTAAAGTCTTTATTGAATTTGTTACAATATTGTTTCTGTTTTATGTTTTGGTTTTTGGGCTGAGAAGCCTGTGGGATCTTAGCTCCCTGATCAGGGACCAAACATGCACCCTCTGCACTGAAAGGTGAAGTCTTAACCACTGCAACACCAAGGAAGTCCTGAGCCTATAATTTTGAATCTGGTCCCTTTTTCTCTTCTATCTATAAACTCCTACCTTCATTCCATCTTAAGTGGGGCATCCGTTTTTCAGAAAGACTGTACCAGAAAGATTATGGTGCAAGTGATGGTTCTCTTGGGTAGAGTATTTGTAAAATTTGTATTTCTGGTAACCACATAAGAAATATTAAAGGGAGTTTAAAATATAAAACACATCATGATAATGCAGTCATAAAAATCTATGAGGAAAACTGCTGCCGCAGTCTCCATCCCCAGCATTCATATGTACCAATGACTTATCATTATTCTTATTTATCAATTATTTCAGCATGTTTCTTCCCAATAAGGTCCCAAGATACATTCTGATTATGAATTGCTTTGTTTGCTTTATAGACAGTCCTAAACTGCTATCAGCTGAAACATGGTGCTTAATAAAGCAACCAGCGATGCCTTGATATAGGTGCGTTTGAAGTCAGGGCCTCAGGTTACTTCAGAGAGGTGATTCATTAGGAGGTAAAGCTTTTGCAGGAGTTATTTTTAAATGAACTTTTTGGCATGCATTGTCACCTAAAAAAAAAAAAGAAGAAGCAGGTTTTAAGAGGATGGACAAAAAAAGAGCTAATTTAGAAACCTGAGAAAATTGAGAAATACAGGCCATTTGCTAAGGCTAGAGATGGTGCCCCAGGGGTAAGGGTCTAGGAACTAGACAGACAGAGCAAGGTCCTAAATAGAGGGGAGAGAGGAACTGAGGGGAAAATTTGAGAGGTGCCTACATTTTTTCTCCGTTGACCATGATCAATGTTATAATGCTTTAAATTTTTATTTTCATGATGTAACATCCAAGTCACATTATGTTCAATCCACACAACAGAGTACAACACAGCTGTAAAAATCGATGAGGACTGCATGAAACAATTCTGCAAGTAGAGGGCTAGAGAGAACAAGGCAAGGTAGGAACAGAGTCTATGTGACACCATTGTTTTATCTAAAAAGGGAGACTTCAGCACACAAAAATATTTGACTTTCCTTTTTAAATAAAAGAATAAACCGTAAAACTTTTTGTTTCTTTGTTTGTTTTTAAATTATCTCTTTTGGGGAAAAGGATCAGGCGGAGGGGACCGGAGAAGACAACACTGTCATCTGAATATGCCTGGTTTGAGGATTTGACTTCAGAAGCTGGTAAACATTTCACACAATTTCATTAAAATTTTTTCATCATTTTTTAAAAAATACTAAAACCAAAATGAAACAGATAAACTAAAATGTAGTTGGAGAAGTAGCAACACAGAAAGAAATTATTTCAAGTGACTTTAATTTGATTTTCTTTGTTATGATATACTTTAAAAACAAAAATAACTACATAATGGATTCCAGTAATCCAAAAAAATGGATTCCAGTAATCATATTATGGGTGGAAGTGTTAGAACAGTTCTTCTAAGACAGTTGCATGTCTATTGTAAAATAAAGCAATTTGTGTTGATGTCTTTGAAGACTGGGATTTTTGATAAGAGAGAAAGAAAATACAAATGTAGCATTGGTGAAATTAGGAAACACCCTGGGAATTCCCAGAAGGTTCAGTGGTTAAGACTCTGCTTCCACTGCAAGAGGCACAGGTTCGATCCCTGGTCGGACAACTGAGATCCCATATGCAGTGCGGTGCAGTCAAAAAAAGAAAGAAAGAAAGAAAGAAAGAAAGAAAGAAAGAAAGAAAGAAAGAAAGAAAGAAATATCCTGTAGTCTTGTTTGAAAATGTCATTTGAACTCATGACATAGCTACTTTTAAAAAGTAAGCGTATTTCCTAACTCTTCCTACTGAGATGGCCTAGAAACTGTCATCAGCCCAGTAGCCTAATGAACCCTGAGGCCAGACTATTGTCTCTAAATTTCACTGCCCATTAAAAGGAATCAGGGCCCTTGAGGTAATGACTGATTCCATATCTGAGGCTGAAAATTCATGAGCTGAGACTAGAATATAAGGAATCTTATACTAGAAAACAAGAAAATTACCAGGATCATATGAAAAAGACTCAGAAGCCAACCTGAATAAACTCCCATGGCCAAATGTGGCACAAGTGAATATTAATATTAATAGTAACGGTAATGGATTGAAATACATTAAAAAACCATGCGTTCATAATGATACTCAAAACAAAATCAAACATCTCACCGGTCAAATTCAGCAGATACTAGGGAACCAATTCATTGTTTTGAAAATTAATGAATAATCAGGCATTCACCTTTTATTTCTTGTATAATCTGTACTTCAGAGTACAAATAATTGATGAAGGATATTTCTCTTTAGAGAAGTATTCCAGCTAATAAATGAGGAAAAAATGATAGAACATCACCATTTGAAACTACTAATAAATTAATGGACTTATTAGTGGCTGCTAACACAGCAAAAAGAGAGCCAGACATTCTTTTCTTCCTAATGAGAAATACACAATACCAAACAATAGACAAAATCAAACATAGATTTGATCACAGGAAATGTAGGGGACAGGGGAACATGTTGAACACATCATAATAAAGCAGTCAGAAAAATCCAAACTGGGAAATTCTACAAGACAAGTGACTCAGCATTTTCAGCAAATAAATTGCCAGGGAGAAAAAAATAACACAAAAGTAAAACCTACAAATTAAAAGAAACTTGAGAAACACATCAACCAATTGCAATGTGTGGACCTTAGATAGATACTGATTTGAGCAAATTCATATTTTAAAATGTATGAGAATCGGAGGGAGCTTTTTTAAACTGTGGGATAGCAAGGGTCAAAATTAACTGGCCCGAACACACAGCCGGCGGTTCGCAAAACAAAGGGAATGAGAAACTCCAGAGAAGAGCCGGCCCATCCCCCCTGGAGGTAGGAGGCAGGGGGGGAGGGGAAAAGGGCAAACTCAGCCCCTGAGAAGCCACCCCCTCCCACACTGCAAACAGGCCCCCGGTTCCTATCTAAAGACTTCCTGAGACCCGACTGGCGGCGCGCGCTGGGGCCGCGGAGGGAAAAAGCGCGCCGTACCCGGGGACATTGCACCCAAGCCTCTGGCTGCCTGGGCCGCTCGACGCGGAGGGAAAAGACGCGCTGCACCCGGGAGAGTACGCCCAAGCCTCTGGCTGCCTGAACCGCTCAGGCCGGGGAAGGCACAAAACGCAGGCGCAACCGAATCTGCGCTTTTGTGGAGTACCCAAAAACTGGAACTGCACTCAACACAGGGCCCGCTCCATATAGAGCAGCCGGGAGCCTGAGCAGTGTAGACGGCGAAAGCACTGACACCCGTGAGCGGGGCAAACCCAGTGTGGCCGGAACATGGTGAACGCTATCCACACAGAGGGTATCTGTCTGCAGCGCCCCGCCCTCCCCGTAGCAGGACTGAACTGAACTAGAGAACCTAAATAAGAGATCACCTCCGCCCGCCTGTGTCAGGGCGGAAATTAGACACCGAAGAGACGGCAAACAGAAGCCAAATAAACAAAGGGAACCGCTTCAGAAAGGACCAGTGCAACAGATTAAAATCCCTGAAGGTAACACCGACTACACGGGAAGGGGCCTATAGATATCGAGAAGTGTAAGCTGGAAAGAGGAGCTATCTGAAATTGAACTGAACCTACACTGACCGCAACAACTCCAGAGAAATTCCTAGATATATATGTATATTTTTTTTAATTAAAAAAAATTTTTTTCTTTCCTTTTTTTTATTTTTTATCTTTTCTCTTTTATTTTCTTTTAAAATTCCCTATTACTCCCCCATTACTCCTCAACTTTCATTTTCATATATTTTTACGATTTTTTTAATTAGGGAAAAAATTTTTTTTCTTTTTCTTGTTTTCCTCTCCTATTTCCTTTTAAAGTCCTCTAATACTCCTCTATTATTCCTTAATTTTCATTTTCATTTCACTATAACCTTGCCAAAAAAAAAAAAAGAGAGAAACCCTATTTTTAAACCGAACTTCATATACAGTTCTAAATTTTTTTGTGTGTTTTTGTTTTTGTTTTTGTTTTTCTTTTTTTTTTTTTAAATTTTTATTAGTTGGAGGCTAATTACTTTACATCATTACAGTAGTTTTTGTTATACATTGATATGAATTAGCCATGGATTTACATGTACTCCCCATCCCAGTCCCCCCTCCCACCTCCCTCTCCATCCGATCCCTCTGGGTCTTCCCAGTGCACCAGGCCCGAGCACTTGTCTCATGTACCCAACCTGAGCTGGTTATCCGTTTCACCCTAGATAATATACATGTTTCAATGCTGTTCTCCTGAAACATCCCACCCTCGCCTTCTCCCAGAGTCCACAAGTCTGTTCCATACATCTGAGTCTCTTTTTCTGTTTTGCATATAGGGTTATCGTTACCATCTTTCTAAAGTCCATATATATGCGTTAGTATACTGTAATGGTCTTTATCTTTCTGGCTTACTTTGCTCTGTATAATGGGCTCCAGTTTCATCCATCTCATTAGAACTGATTCAAATGAATTCTTTTTAATGGCTGAGTAATATTCCATGGTGTATATGTACCACAGCTTCCTCATCCATTCGTCTGCTGATGGGCATCTGGGTTGCTTCCATGTCCTGGCTATTATAAACAGTGCTGCGATGAACATTGGGGTGCATGTGTCTCTTTCAGATCTGGTTTCCTTGGTGTGTATGCCCAGAAGTGGGATTGCTGGGTCATATGGCAGTTCTATTTCCAGCTTTTTAAGAAATCTCCACACTGTTTTCCATAGTGGCTGTACTAATTTGCATTCCCACCAACAGTGTAAGAGGGTTCCCTTTTCTCCACACCCTCTCCAGCATTTATTGCTTGTAGACTTTTGGAGAGCAGCCATCCTGACTGGCGTGTAATGGTACCTCATTGTGGTTTTGATTTGCATTTCTCTGATAATGAGTGATGTTGAGCATCTTTTCATGTGTTTGTTAGCCATCTGTATGTCTTCCTTGGAGAAATGTCTGTTGAGTTCTTTGGCCCATTTTTTGATTGGGTCATTTATTTTTCTGGAGTTGAGCTGAAGGAGTTGCTTGTATATTTTTGAGATTAATCCTTTGTCTGTTGCTTCGTTTGCTATTATTTTCTCCCAATCTGAGGGCTGTCTTTTCACCTTGCTTATAGTTTCCTTTGTTGTGCAAAAGCTTTTAAGTTTCATTAGGTCCCATTTGTTTATTTTTGCTTTTATTTCTGAAATTCTGGGATGTGGGTCATAGAGGATCCTGCTGTGATTTACGTCGGAGAGTGTTTTGCCTATGTTCTCCTCTAGGAGTTTTATAGTTTCTGGTCTTACATTTAGATCTTTAATCCATTTTGAGTTTATTTTTGTGTATGGTGTTAGAAAGTGTTCTAGTTTCATTCTTTTACAGGTGGTTGACCAGTTTTCCCAGCACCACTTGTTAAAGAGGTTATCTTTTTTCCATTGTATATCCTTGCCTCCTTTGTCGAAGATAAGGTGACCATAGGTTCGTGGACTTATCTCTGGGCTTTCTATTCTGTTCCATTGATCTATATTGTGTTTTTGTTTTTAAATATTCTATTTCAAAGAGTCTAACCTCTACACTGGATTTTTAATCTTTGTTTTTCAGTAGTATGTGATATAAATTTTGGTCATTTAAGAATCCAATATTCAGTTCCCATTTCTATTCAGGAGTGTGGTGATTACTCTCCCACTTTTGACTCTCTGTTTTCTACCTCAGAACACCTCTATTTCCTCCTTTCCCCTTCTCTTCCCAATCCAACTCTGTGAATCTGTGTGGGTGTCTGGGCTACGGAGAACACTTTGGGAACAGATAACTGCATAGATCTGTCTCTCTCCTCTTGAATCCCCTTTTTCTCCTCCTGCTCACCTCTATCTCCTTCCTCCCTCTCCTATTCTTCATGTAACTGTGAACCTCTCTGGTTGTCTCTCACGGTGGAGAATCTTTTCACCATTAACCTAGAAGTTTTATTATCAGTGCTGTATAGTTGGAGAAGTCTTGAGACTATTGGAAGAATAAAACTGAAATCCAGAGGCAGGAGACTTAAGCCCAAATCCTGAGAAAACCAGAAAACTCCTAACTACACGGAACTTTAAGGAATAAGAGACCATCCAAAAGCTTCCATACCTACACCAAAACCAACCACCACCCAAGAGCCAATAAGCTCCAGTACAAGACATACCACGCAAATTCTTTAGCAACGCAGGAACATAGACCTGAGTGTCAACATACAGGCTCTCCAAAGTCACACCAAACACATAGACCCATCGCAAAACTCATTACTGGACACTCCATTGCACTCCAGAGAGAAGAAATACAATTCCACTCACCAGAACGCTGACACAAGCTTCCCTAACCAGGAAACCTTGACAAACCAATCGTCCAATCCCACCCACTGGGTGAAACCTCCACAATAAAAAGGAACCTCAGACCACAAGAATATAGAAAGCCCACTCCAGACACAGCAATCAAAACAAGATGAAAAGGCAGAGAAATACCCAATAGCTAAAAGAACATGAAAAAAGTCCACCAAGTCAAACAAAAGAGGAGGAAATAGGGAATCTACCTGAAAAAGAATTTAGAATAATGATAATAAAAATGATCCAAAATCTTGAAAACAAAATGGAGTTACAAATAAATAGCCTGGAGACAAAGATTGAGAAGATGCAAGAAATGTTTAACAAGGACCTAGAAGAAATGAGAAAAAGTCAATTAAAAATTAATAATGAAATAAATGAGATCAAAAACACTCTGGAGGGAACCATGAGTAGAATAACAGAGATAGAAGATAGGATAAGTGAGTTAGAAGATAAAATGGTGGAAATAAATGAAGCAGAGAGGAAAAAAGAAAAAAGAAAAGAAATGAGGACAACCTCAGGGACCTCTGGGACAATGTGAAACGCCCCAACATTCGAATCATAGGAGTCCCAGAAGAAGAAGACAAAAAGAAAGGCCATGAGAAGATACTTGAGGAGATAATAGCTGAAAACTTCCCTAAAATGGGGAAGGAAATAGCCACCCAAGTCCAAGAAACCCAGAGAGTCCCAAACAGCATAAACCCAAGGCCAAACACCCCAAGACACATATTAATCAAATTAACAAAGATCAAACACAAAGAACAAATATTAAAAGCAGCAAGGGAGAAACAACAAATAACACACAAAGGGATTCCCTTCTGGATAACAGCTGATCTATCAATAGAAACCCTTCAGGCCAGAAGGGAATGGCAGGACATACTTAGAGTAATGAAAAAGAATAACCTACAACCTAGATTACTCTACCCAGCAAGGATCTCAATCAGATATGAAGGAGAACTCAAAAGCTTTACAGACAAGCAAAAGCTGAGAGAATTCAGCACCACCAAACCATCTCTTCAACAAATACTAAAGGATCTTCTCTAGACAGGAAACACAGAAAGGTGGTATAAATGCAAACCCCAAACAATAAAATAAATGGCAGTGGGGCCATACCTATCAATAATTACCTTAAATGTAAATGGGTTGAATGCCCCAACCAAAAGACAAAGGCTGGCTGAATGGATACAAAAGCAAGACCCCTATATATGCTGTCTACAAGAGACCCACCTCAAAACAAGGGACACATACAGACTGAAAGTGAAGGGCTGGAAAAAATATTCCACACAAACGGAGACCAAAAGAAAGCAGGAGTCACAATACTCATATCAGATAAAATAGACTTTCAAATAAAGGCTGTGAAAAGAGACAAAGATGGACACTACATAATGATCAAAGGATCAATCCAAGAAGAAGATATAACAGTTATAAATATATATGCACCCAACATAGGAGCACCGCAATATGTAAGGCAAACGCTAATGAGTATGAAAGAGGAAATTAATAGTAACACAATAATAGTAGGAGACTTTAATACCCCACTCACAACTATGGATAGATCAACTAAACAGAAAATGAACAAGGAAACACAAACTTTAAAGGACACAATGGACCAGCTAGACCTAATTGACATCTATAGGACATTTCACCCCAAAACAATCAACTTCACCTTTTTCTCAAGTGCACACGGAACCTTCTCCAGAATAGATCACATCCTGGGCCATAAATCTAGTCCTGGTAAATTCAAAAAGATTGAAATCATTCCAGTCATCTTTTCTGACCACAGTGCAATAAGATTAGATCTCAATTACAGGAAAAAAATTATTAAAAATTCAAACATATGGAGGCTAAACAACACGCTTCTGAATAACCAACAAATCATAGAAGAAATCAAAAAAGAAATCAAAATATGCATAGAAATGAATGAAAATGAAAACACAACAACCCAAAACCTATGGGACACTGTAAAAGCAGTGCTAAGGGAAAGATTCATAGCATTACAGGCCTACCTCAAGAAACAAGAAAAAAAGTCAAATAAATAACCTAACTCTACACCTAAAGCAACTAGAGGAGGAAGAAATGAAGAACCCCAGGGTTAGTAGAAGGAAAAAAATCTTAAAAATTAGGGCAGAAATAAATGCAAAAGAAACTAAAGAGATCATAGCAAAAATTAACAAAACTAAAAGCTGTTTTTTTGAAAAAATAAACAAAATTGACAAACCATTAGCAAGACTCATTAAGAAACAAAGGGAGAAGAACTAAATTAACAAAATTAGAAATGAAAATGGAGAGATCACAACAGACAACACTGAAATACAAAGGACCATAAGAGACTACTACCAGCAGGTCTATGCCAAAAAAATGGACAACTTGGAAGAAATGGACAAGTTCTTAGAGAAGTATAACTTTCCAAAACTGAACCAGGAAGAAATAGAAGATCTTAACAAAACCATCACAAGCAAGGAAATCGAAACTGTAATCAGAAATCTTCCAGCAAACAAAAGCCCAGGACCAGATGGCTTCACAGCTGAATTCTACCAAAAATTTAGAGAAGAGCTAACACCTATCTTACTCAAGCTCTTCCAGAAAATTGCAGAAGAAGGTAAACTTCCAAACTCATTCTATGAGGCCACCAACACCCTAATTCCAAAACCAGACAAAGATGCCACAAAAAAAGAAAACTACAGGCCAATATCACTGATGAACATAGATGCAAAAATCCTTAACAAAATTCTAGCAAACAGAATCCAACAACATATTAAAAAAATCATACATCATGACCAAGTGGGCTTTATCCAAGGAATGCAAGGATTCTTTAATATCTGCAAATCAATCAATGTAATACACCATATTAACAAATTGAAAGATAAAAACCATATGGTTATCTCAATAGATGCAGAAAAAGCCTTTGACAAAATTCAACATCCATTTATGATTAAAACTCTCCAGAAAGCAGGAATAGAAGGAACATACCTCAACATAATAAAAGCTATATATGACAAACCCACAGCAAGCATCACCCTCAATGGTGAAAAATTGAAATCATTTCCCCTGAAATCAGGAACAAGACAAGAGTGCCCACTCTCACCACTACTATTCAACATAGTTTTGGAAGTGTTGGCCACAGCAATCAGGGCAGAAAAAGAAGTAAAAGGAATCCAGATAGGAAAAGAAGAAGTGAAACTCTCTCTGTTTGCAGATGACATGATCCTCTACATAGAAAACCCTAAAGACTCTACCAGAAAATTACTAGAGCTAATCAACGAATACAGTAAAGTTGCAGGATATAAAATTAACACACAGAAATCTCTTGCATTCCTATACACTAACAATGAGAAAACAGAAAGAGAAATTAAGGAAACAATACCATTCACCATTGCAACAAAAAGAATAAAATACGTAGGAGTATATCTACCTAAAGAAACAAAATACCTATACATAGAAAACTATAAAACACTGATGAAAGAAAACAAAGAGGACACAAACAGATGGAGAAATATACCGTGTTCATGGATTGGAAGAATCAATATTGTCAAAATGGCTCTACTACCCAAAGCAATCTATAAATTCAATGCAATCCCTATCAAACTACCAACAGTATTTTCACAGAACTAGAACAAATAATTTCACAATTTGTATGGAAATACAAAAAACCTCGAATAGCCAAAGTAATCCTGAGAAAGAAGAATGGAACTGAAGGAATCAATCTGCCTGACTTCAGACTATACTACAAAGCCACAGTCATCAAGACAGTATGGTACTGGCACAAAGACAGAAATATAGATCAGTGGAACAGAATAGAAAGCCCAGAGATAAATCCACGAACCTATGGTCACCTTATCTTCGACAAAGGAGGCAAGGATATACAATGGAAATAAGACAACCTCTTTAACAAGTGGTGCTGGGAAAACTGGTCAACCACCTGTAAAAGAATGAAACTAGAACACTTTCTAACACCATACACAAAAATAAACTCAAAATGGATTAAAGATCTAAATGTAAGACCAGAAACTATAAGACTCCTAGAGGAGAACATAGGCAAAACACTCTCCGACGTAAATCACAGCAGGATCCTCTATGACCCACATCCCAGAATTTTAGAAATAAAAGCAAAAATAAACAAATGGGACCTAATGAAACTTAAAAGCTTTTGCACAACAAAGGAAACTAAGCAAGGTGAAAAGACAGCCCTCAGATTGGGAGAAAATAATAGCAAACGAAGCAACAGACAAAGGATTAATCTCAAAAATATACAAGCAACTCCTTCAGCTCAACTCCAGAAAAATAAATGACCCAATCAAAAAATGGGCCAAAGAACTCAACAGACATTTCTCCAAGGAAGACATACAGATGGCTAACAAACACATGAAAAGATGCTCAACATCACTCATTATCAGAGAAATGCAAATCAAAACCACAATGAGGTACCATTATACGCCAGTCAGGATGGCTGCTATCCAAAAGTCTACAAGCAATAAATGCTGGAGAGGGTGTGGAGAAAAGGGAACCCTCTTACACTGTTGGTGGGAATGCAAATTAGTACAGCCACTATGGAAAACAGTGTGGAGATTTCTTAAAAAGCTGGAAATAGAACTGCCATATGACCCAGCAATCCCACTTCTGGGCATACACACCAAGGAAACCAGATCTGAAAGAGACACATGCACCCCAATGTTCATCTCAGCACTGTTTATAATAGCCAGGACATGGAACCAACCTAGATGCCCATCAGCCGATGAATGGATGAGGAAGCTGTGGTACATATACACCATGGAATATTACTCAGCCATTAAAAAGAATTCATTTGAATCAGTTCTAGTGAGATGGATGAAACTGGAGCCCATTATACAGAGCGAAGTAAGCCAGAAAGATAAAGACCATTACAGTATACTAACACATATATATGGAATTTAGAAAGATGGTAACGATAACCCTATATGCAAAACAGAAAAAGAGACTCAGATGTATAGAACAGACTTGTGGACTCTGGGAGAAGGCGAGGGTGGGATGTTTCAAGAGAACAGCATCGAAACATGTATATTATCTAGGGTGAAACAGATCACCAGCCCAGGTTGGGTGCATGAGACAAGTGCTTGGGCCTGGTGCACTGGGAAGACCCAGAGGGATCAGGTGGAGAGGGAGGTGGGAGGGGGGACCGGGATGGGGAATACATGTAAATCCATGGCTAATTCATTTCAATGTATGACAAAAACCACTGCAATGATGTAAAGTAATTAGCCTCCAACTAATGAAAATAAATGAAAAAAAAAAAAAAAAAACGCAGAAAAAAAATGTATGAGACAGTTGGGAAAATTTAAATGCCGACTGGATATTAGATGATTTTAGGGAATCAGTTAATTTCTTAAGTGTGATGGAAGTACTATGGGTATATTTTCATAGAGTCCTTATATCTTAGAGAAAAATACTGAAGTCATTATAGATGCAGTGAGATGAAGTCATGAATGTGTTTCACAGTGATCCAGGGTAGGTATATAGATGACACAAGATTAGACACAATTGATAATTATAGAAACTTGGTGAGGTGATGTATTCATTGCATTATTCCTTTTACTTAAAATTATTTTTCCTTAACAAAAAACTTTTTTCAACTAAAAATAGAGCTACCATATGACCCTGCAGTCCAATTCCTGGGCATATATCCAGAGGAAAACATATCTGAAATGATACATACATCCCAATGTTTATTGCAGCACTATTTACAATAGTCAAGACATGGCAGCAGCCTAAATGTCCATCAACAGAGGAATGGATAAAGAAGATGTGGCACATATATACAATGGAATACTACTAAGCCATTAAAAAGAATAAAATAATGAAGCAACATGGAAGGACCTAGAAATTGTCATACTAAATGAAGTAAGTCAGACAGAGAGGGAGAAATACTGTATGACAGCCCTTATATGTGGAATCTAAAAAACCAATGATACAAATGACTTACTTACAAAGCAGAAAGAGACTCACAGACTTAGAGAATAAATTTGGGGTTGCTAGGGAGGAGGATGGGAAGAAGGGACAGTTAGGGATTTTGGGATCAGCATGTACACACTGCCATATTTTAAATGGATAACCAAAAAGGACCTACTATCTAGCACAGGGAACTCTGCTCAATTTTATGTGGCAGCCTAGATGGGAGGGAAGTTTGGGGGAGAATGGATACATGTATATGTATGGCTGAATCCCTTTGCTGTTCACCTGAAACTATCATAGCATTGTTAATCCTCTATATCTCAATACAAAACAAAAAGTTTAAAGAAAACACAAAACTTTTTCAAGTGCTCTGTGTGTGCACTCATGCTCAGTTGATCCAGTCGTGTCCGTCTCTTTGTGACCCCATGGACTGTAGCCCACCAGGCTCCTCTGTCTGTGGAATTCTCCAGGCAAGAATACTGAAGTGGGATGCCTTTTCCTCCTCCAGGGGATCTTCCCAACCCAGGGATCAAACTCATGCCTCTTCCGTCTCCTGCATTGGCAGACGGATTCTTTACCACTAGCGCTACCTGGGAAGAGTGGTGCATCAAAATTTAGGAACTTGTCGTAGACTTGGAGGGGAACTTACTCCTTCCTCTGAGGCTTGAACCACCTCTCCATTGTTCCTAACTATTGTTGCCCACATTCTGCAGGATTACCCTAAGCCCATTCCACTTGTGACAGCTTTGAAAATTCTTTCTTATCCTGAGCAGAAATCCGTCTCCCAGTATCTCTGCCACCTGTAGATTATAGGACCAGCCCTTCCTCACACAATAGCCTCTCAAATGTTTGAAAACCAGCATCCACCTGGCCCTTTTGTCCTAATCCCTCATGCAGACATTTTGAGCTCCAGCTCTAATTCTGTCCACTGTTCTGCACACCCAGGACTTTGGTTTCCTGCCATCCTGGCTGCTCTGCTTTCCTCTCAGAACAGTTTGACTTGTAAATTTGTGCTGCTCTGGAGTGAAGTGATCTGGGTGTGGTCTGACAACTGCAGAGATCAGGGCTATCACCTCCCTTATTCCAGTTCCCTCATTTTTTTTGTTACCCTGGGCTGGAGCCTGGATACACAAAGTCCCAAGAGCTGAGTGCTCAATTTTTAAGAATTCTGTGGGCCAGTTGTTATAAGCATCCATACTTACAAGTTAAATTACATAAACTTACAATTACATATGTTATAATAAACAAAAGTGAAAATTCTTAAAACTTATCACTTCCTAATAATTTTGCTCCATATTACTATTATCTCTTCTCTGGAGGTTATTTACATTGATCTCATTTGTGTGGTAGAAATACTGTCATGTACTGGTGTGCCCTGGGCTTCCTAGGTGGCGCTAGTGGTAAAGAACCCACCTACCAATGCATGAGACACAAGAGACACAGGTTCAATCTTTGGGTCAGGAAGATCCCCTGGAGAAGGGCGTGGCAACCCACTCCAGTATTCTTGCCTGGAGAATTCCATGAACATAGGAGCCTGGGGGGCTACAGTCCATGGGGTCTCAAAGAGTTGGACACAACTGAGTGACTGAGCACAGGCACACATGCTGGCATGCTGCTGCAAATATCTTCCAAACTGGAAGTGAGATCATGCTGGTAGTTTGAAATTAGCCATGGTGGGAGTACTTACACTACAGAAATTGGCAGGTGCTATAAATCAAGGTGTTTTTTTCCTCCAGAGTGCTAGTTGTCACATTTCACCACCGCACTCCTAAGTGAAAGTGACGTCGCTCGGTCATCTCTGACTCTTTGCGACCCCATGGACTGTAGCCTACCAGGCTCCTCTGTCCATGGGATTTTCCAGGCAAGAATACTGGAGTGGGTTGCCATCCTAGATGCAATCTAAAATCTTCGTTATTTTTGACAACCACTTTATTCTTCTAACTCAGATTGGGCTAAGGCTCTTAGCTTCTGCTAAAGAAGTATAACCCATTCTTATTGATACAAGTTAGATCATCAGATCTCATATTAATAGCTTTCAAATTGCATCCTTTTAGATTTGGCTCACTGATTCTATCATCCAAGTATTCATTATACCTCCAACTTCAGGTCACCTATAAATTTAATGAGCATACTTTTTGTGTATTTATTCTGGAAGCATTTGTGAGGGGAACCTCACAACCCTAGGACTCATCATTATATGCTTCCTTACAGTTTGGTATCAATTTGTTAGTCAGCACCTTCTGCATATAATCTACTGGTTTACTAATTATAATCAAGAATGCCATGGGACGTCCCTGGTGGTCCGGTAGTTAAGACTCCACGCTGCCAATGCCGGGGGCTCAGATTTGATCCCTGGTAGGGGAACTAAGATCCCACAAGCCATGTGGTACAGACAAAAGATAAAAAGAAAAAGAAAAAAAAAAAAGAACACAAGAGTCCAGTTCATGTTTCCCCATCTTGTCTGGAAGAATATCATGAAAATCCTCATTAGATGTCTAATCGATGTTGAAATACTCTCTCTACAAGGAGTTTCCCAAACTATTTGGTGGGTAACCCTGTCAAAGAGGGAAGGAGGTTGTCAGCCTTGGCTGATTCTGAGTGAATTCATTCTGATTCCATTACTTCTTCACCTCATATTTAAAACTGTTACTCTAGTATGGGTTCTAGAATTTTGCCTGAGATTGAAGTTACAATGGTCTACAATTTTTCTGGTGCTGCCTTCTTTTTAAAAATTAAGACATCCCACCGCTATATCCTTCTTGATGATGTCCCGCAAGTCACTGACAATTGTTTGGTGATCCCATACAAAGTTTTTCTCAAGGCTCTAAGGTATTATTTCTCTGAACTGGGAATTTGAAGTCATTTGGAGCAGCTCTGGACTTTTTCACATTCCATCACTTTATCTGGGGCTTCCATCTTCCCTTGCCAAGTTTCATTCTCTTCATCTCACACCTTCTGTGTGGAGAAGAAATGGTCTCTGCCATGAAAATCAGAAACAAAGAAAATGGAAAAGCTCTTTCCTTCATATCCCCCATTGGCAGTAGTCCCAAGATGAACATTCTGTCCTTTACTTGATGTTAGCCATCAAACTTTACTAAAATGACAGCCGTAACAGAGCATTTTAGAATAACTTGAGCATATTGGGAGCTTTAGCTTTTCTGATACTAATATATGTGTCCCACAAATATTCTAGCACGCCGAATGACAATTTGATGGTATGATGGGTAAATGATGAGATTCCTGACCTTCCATAAGCTGTGATATCGTATCATTATCTGAATTCACAACAGTCTCCCTAACTCCTCAAGTATAGCATGTTGTATATTAATCTTTAAATTTTTGATTAATTTGGTCTTGAGAATTTTTCATCATAAAGTATTTTCGTAAAACACTGTAGATAGTTCTAATATTACAAAATTACAATCAAGGGGAACTGCAAATATGGAAGAACTCAGTACATTTGGGAGATTTTTTTCTTTAATTTTATTTAGTTGATTTTTATTATTAAAAAAAAAACCCTATTAATATAACCAAGTCCTGTTATTCAGCAAGAACAATCTGGAACTTTTACCTGGAACTCTTTAAGTTACCCTTATACACAGTTCCAAAAAATGTAAACAGTGTTTATGAGTTTTAACTCAGGGGCCCTAAACTAAGAGACATGAAGCCTAGGTTTTCTGTTTTGTTCTACTACCAATCAGCTGTACAATCTTGAAAAATTCCTTGCCTTTTTTATTCACATCTTAATATTGTTGTAAGTCCCTTCCAGATCTAAGAGCAGAGAGCAGTAAAATGTTGGCTGCCTCCTCCCACTGTCTGCAGCTGAAGTCAGTGTGTGGATATGTAGTGGGGGAAATGGAAGAAAACTTTAAGTTGGGAGTTTTGGTAGGAGTGGAGAAGAAGGAAGATAGCCCATATCATTCCTCTAGGTTTTTCACAAGAGGTAATTTCAAAACAAAATCAAGTCAACCTATCAAAACAAGATAATGGCAAGGAAGAAAGTAAAAGTTTTTGGCCAAAGCCATCTCACGATCACTTTTTCCTGTCCCCACAAAGCTATCTGAACTGAGATCTTATTAGTGAACCTCCATTTCCAGTAAATATCACTCACTTAGAACAAAAACGGGAAGCTCCCACATGTAGCCACTGGAAACAGTCCCAGATGCAGGAAGAGGTTTGTATGACATCATCTAGAAAGTTATGTATTGGGAAGGTCTGCAGATTAGAAGAATAGTTCACTTAAGAGTTCTTTTCGCTAGGAATTATCCAGTATTTAGAAGTCCCAAGGTTCCTGGAAAATATATTCACTGATAAGCGTGTATATTTAGCCCATACGTTGAAATATATATACTTATATATATATATATATATATATATATATATACTTTTCTGGAAATTGCGCAAATGTTAAATGCTGTTCATGTGTGTAAACATTTGATTAAAGAGTAGGAAAAAATAGACAAATATTATTGTTCTTTTATATGTAAAAAAGTTTTGCTCATGCTTTTAAAAATGTCAGTTGTTTTAGTAAAAATGATATGTGCTCATTGCAAAATATTGAAACAGATCAGAAAAACACCAAGAAAATGATGAAAATCCACTGAAGTTTCATGAGCGGGAAATAAACATTGACAGAATTTTGGCGGTCACTTCAGACATTTTTCTGTGCATATATATGTTTAATTTTGCAGGAGTGGCGCGTTTTGTGCTTGCTGCATTGTGTTCTTCCTTCCTGCTCAATAATGTCGCTAACATCTTCATGTGTCACCAAATATAGGTATATGGTGTGACTTTTAAGGACTCCATAGTTCTTCATTTCATTTTGTTTGTTACATATAGTTAGTCGATTCCATATGGATGAAAATATAGGTTGTTGAGAAAGAGCTTTTTTAAGCTTCAAAAGAACAGTTATGTAAAGAATGTAAAGTTATGTTAAGTAACATATTTGCACAAGAATCTGGTTTGGTTGTTCCTCCAGCAAAAGCCTGAAATATAAATGCAGTGAATGTTATAGACTGGTAAAATGTATCTTATTTATTACTGAACTGTTAATACAATTAAGTGTTTTAAAGCAAAAAGGAATCACGAAGTACAACTCTAGTAGATTTAACAACATAGAAATGTAAAATCTCATGAAGAAAATTAAAAAATAAAATATAACTCAATATCACTAATTATTAAATATATGAAATTAAAATAATAGGTCACTTGTTTTCACCAAAATATAAAAGATTTTAACATTGAGTTAATACATACTAAGTAATGAATTTGTTTGTTTAGTCACTAAGTCATGTCTAACTCTTTTGCAACGCCATGGACTGTCACCCACAAGGCTTCTTTGTCCATGGGATTTCCCAGGCAAGAATACTGGAGTGGGTTACCATTTCCTTCTCCAGGGGATCTGTGGTGCAGTTGGTAAAGAATCTGCCTGTCAATGCAGAGACACAAGAGACTTGGGTTTGATCCCTGGGTTGGGAAGATCCCTTGGAGGAGGAAATGGCAACCCACTCCAGTATTCTTGTTTGGAAAATTCCACGGACAGAGGAGCCTGGGGAGGCTACGGCCCATGGGGTCACAAAGAGTCAGACACCACTGAACATACACAGGGATCGAACTCACATACCTGCATTGGCAGGTGGATTCTTTATCACTGAGCCACCAGGGAGACCTTCAGTTCAGTTCAGTCGCTCAGCCATATCCGACTCTTTGCGACCCCACGGACTGCAGCACGCCAGGCCTCCCTGTCCATGACCAGCTCCCGGAGTTTACTCAAACTCATGTCCATTGAGTCAGTGATGCCAGCCAACCATCTCATCCTCTGTTGTCCCCTTCTCCTCCCACCTTCAACCTTTCCTAGCACAGGGTCTTTTCAAATGAGTCAGCTCTTCGCATCAGGTGGCCAAAGTATTGGAGTTTCAGCTTCAACATCAGTCCTTCCAATGAGCACCCAGGCCTGATCGCCTTTAGGATGGACTGGTTGAATCTCTTTGCTGTCCAAGTGACTCTCAAGCATCTTCTCCAACACCACAGTTCAAAAGCATCAATTCTTCGGTGCTCAACTTTCTTTATAGTCCAGCTCTCACATTCATACATGACTACTGGAAAAACCATAACTTTGACTAGATGAACCTTTGTTGGCAAAGTAATGTCTCTGCTTTTTAATATGCTATCTATGTTGGTCATAACTTTTCTTCCAAGGAGCAAGCATCTTTTAATTTCTTGGCTGCAATCACCATCTGCACTGATTTTGGAGCCCCAAAAAATAAAATGTCACTGTTTCTACCGTTTGCTTGTCTATTTGCATGAAGTGATGGGACCAGATGCCATGATCTTAGTTTTCTGAATGTTGGGTTTTAAGCCAACTTTTTCACTCTCCTCTTTCACTTTTATCAAGAGTCTCTTTAGTTCTTCTTCACTTTCTGCCATAAGGGTGGTGTCATCTGCATATTTGAGGTTATTGATATTTCTCCCGGCAATCTTGATTCCAACTTGTGGTTCACCCAGCTCACCATTTCTCATGATGTACTCTGCATATAAGTTAAATAAGCAGGGTGACAATATACAGCCTTGACGTACTCCTTTCTGTATTTGGAACCAGTGTGTTGTTCCAAGTCCAATTCTAACAGTTGCTTCTTGACCTGCATACAGTTTCTCAGGAGGCAGGTCAGGTGGTCTGGTATTCCTATCTCTTGAAGAATTTTCCACAGTTTGTTGTGATCCACACACTCAAAGGCTTTGGCATAGTCAAAGCAGAAGTAGATATTTTTCTGGAATGCTCTTCATTTTTCGATGATCCAGTGGATGTTGGCAATTCAATCTCTGGTTTCTCTGCCTTTTCTAAATCCAGCTTGAACATCTGGAATTTCACGGTTCATGTACTGTTGAAGCCTGGCTTGGAGAATTTTGAGCATTGTTTTGCTAGCTTGTGAGATAAGTGCAGTTGTGTGGTAGTTTGAACATTCTTTGGCATTGCCTTTCTTTGAGATTGGAATGATAACTGACCTTTTCCAGTCCTACTGGCTACTACTGAGTTTTCCAAATTTGCTGGCATATTGAGTGCAACCCTTTCACAGCATCATCTTTTAGTATTTGAAATAGCTCAACTGGAATTCCATCACCTCCACTAGCTTTGTTCAGAGTGATGCTTCATAAGGCCCACTTAATTCTCATTCCAGGATGTCTGGCTCTAGGTGAGTGATCACACCACTGTGATTATCTGGGTCGTGAAGTTCTTTTTTGTATAGTTCTTCTGTGTATTCTTGCCACCTCTTCTTAATATCTTATGCTTCTGTTAGGTCCATACCATTTCTGTTCTTTATTGCACCCATTTTTACATGAAAAGTTCCGTTGGTATCTCTAATTTTCTTCAAGAGATCTCCAGTCTTTCCCATTCTCTTGTTTTCCTCTATTTTTTGCATTGATCACTGAGGAAGGCTTTCTTATATTTTCTTGCTATTCTTTGGAACTTTGCATTCAAATGGGTATATCTTCCTTTTTCTCATTTGCCTTTCTTACAAACTTACCCAGGACTTACACAGGACTGGGGAAACAGACTCCTGGAGGGCACCAACAAACCGTGAGCCCACCAGGACCCAGGAGAAAGGAGCAGTGACCTCACAAGAGACTGACACAGACTTGTCCGTGAGTGTCCAGGGAGACCTTAGTATCCAATAAAAAATAGAGCTTAATGAATATTAAGCCTTATTTGTACTCCAGTGGTGAAAAAATATTTCTGTTGGAAGCATAAATTCATAATAACTTTTCAAAAAGCAATGCCATAACAAAAACCAAGAATCTTAAAAATATTTATAATCTTTGCCTAGTAAATCTACTTATAGAACTTTCTCTTAAATAATAACTTAAAAGGCAGATGAAACCTTTATATATGAGAAAGGTCACTACATTACTGATAACAAAAATGGAAATGGCTTAAATGTCCAACAGTAAAAGAATATTTAAGCAAATTATGATGGAACCATAAGTCAGAATATCCTAAAGACATGTAAAATTATATTTATAAAGAATCTTTAATAACTAAGGACATATATTGTAATATTAAATGAAAAAAAGATCAAAGAATTTTATGTATAGCAATTTCAACTATGTGTATAAGAAATAGCCTAGAAAAAAGTCACCAAAATATTAACAAGTATTTATTAGGGGTGGGGATATAGATGATTTTTAATCTTTATATACTTTATTTTCCAAATTTTCTACAAAGACCATATATACTTTTATAACCAGAGAAACACTTTTCTTTTAAAAATTGAAGCTAATTGATGCTATCTAACTGTGGTACTGGGACTCTTGAGAGTCCCTTGGACAGCAAGGAGATCAAAACAATCTTAAAGAAAATCAACCCTGAAAAATTCATTGGAAGGACTGATTCTGAAGCTGAAACTCCAACACTTTGGCCATCTAATGTGAAGAACTGACTTGTTGGAAAAGACCCTGATGCTGGGAAAAATTGAGGACAGGAGGAGAAGGGGGTGACAGAGGATGAGATGGTTGGATGACATCATCGAGTCAATCAACATGAGTTTGAGCAAACTCCAGAAGATAGTGAAGGACAGGGAAGCCTGGTGTGCTGCAGTCCCTGGGGTCGCAAAGAATAGGATAGGAGCGAGCAACTGAACAACAATACATATTTAATAAATTTTAAAACAACTTCAAATCCTATGTGACATTTAAATCGTAACATTTAAAAATCCAAGTCCATAGGAGAATTGAAAACCTTAATCCTTTTTTCCTGTTTAGTAAAAGTTACCTGAGTTTTACATGTCTCTGTCATTTCTAAGTTTGACACTTTACTACAGGCTGGATGTTTGTGTCCTTCCTAAATTCATATGGTGAAATCCTAACATCCAATGTGTTGGTACCTGGAAGTGAGGGCTTTATGAGGTCATGATAGTGGAGCCCTGATGAATGGGATTAGTGCCCTTATAAAAGAGAGTGCACAGAGCTCCCTACTCACTTGTGCCATTTGACGATACAAGAAAACTGACCAAAAACAGGGTCCTCACCCCACCACTCTGGTATCCTGATCTCTGACTTCCAGCCTCCAGGACTGTGAGAAATCAGTATCTGCTGTTTGTAAGTCACCCAGTCTCTGGAATTTTGTTATAACAGCTTGAATGGTCTAAGACAGACTTTGGATGAGTTAACTAATCACCAATTCTGGGTCTCCCACAGCTTAAAAGTCTTCTTAATTTTTCATGAATCTACAAATCACATCTGTTAAGTTTCATTTTAATTTCCTTTTAAGGAAAACTTTCTTTATTCATTTGTTTCAGTTCAGTTCAGTTCAGTCGCTCAAGCGTGTCCAACTCTTTGTGACCCCATGAATTGCAGCATGCCAGGCCTCCCTGTCCAACTCCTGGAGTCCACCCAAACCCATGTCCACTGTGTCGGTGATGCCATCCAACCATCTCATCCTCTGTCGTCCCCTTCTCCTCCTGCCCTCAATCTTTCCCAGCATCAGGGTCTTTTCAAAGGAGTCAGCTCTCCACATCAGATGGCCAAAACATTGGAGTTTCAGCTTCAACATCAGTCCTTCCAATGAACACCCAGGACTGATCTCCTTTAGGATGGACTGGTTGGATCTCCTTGCAGTCCAAGGGACTCTCAAGAGTCTTCTCCAACACCACAGTTCAAAAGCATCAATTTTTCGGCGCTCAGCTTTCTTTATAGTCCAACTCTCACATCCATACATGACTACTGGAAAAACCATAGCCTTGACTAGACAGACCTTTGTTGGCAAAGTAATGTCGCTGCTTTTTAATATGCTGTTTAGTTTGGTCATAACTTTCCTTCCAAGGAGTAAGCATCTTTTAATTTCATGGCTGCAATCACCATCCGCAGTGATTTTGGAGCCCAAAAAAATAAAGTCAGCCACTGTTTCCACTGTTTCCCCATCTATTTGCCATGAAGTGATGGGACTGGATGCCATGATCTCAGTTTTCTGAATGTTGAACTTTAAGCCAACTTTTTCACTCTCTTCTTTCACTTTCATCAAGAGGCTCTTTAGTTCTTCTTCACGTTCTGCCATAAGGGTGGTATCATCTGCATATCTGAGGTTATTGGTATTTCTCCTGGCAATCTTGATTTCAGCTAGTGCTTCCTCCAGCACAGCGTTTCTCATTTAGTTTACTAATTAACTATTTCATCTTTTAATGCATTTTTCATGGCAAAAATACACAAACAAAAGTTACCATTTTAGTAATTTTTAAGTTCAGTGGCTGTAAGTACATTCACATTTTTATACAATCATCACCACTGTCCATCTCCAAACCTTTTTCTCTTTCTCAAGAGGAACTGCTGTTAAATAGTAACTCCCCAACCCCCACTACTCCCAGCTCCTGGTAACCACCATTCTACTTTTTAACTTTGTGATTTGACTCATATAGGTAACTTAACTTCGTTTGGTTTTAAGCCCTAAGTAAATTTCTTCTCTGTCTTGGTTGAGAGCTCTGCTGGTTTGAAAGAGCCAACTTAAAAAAATTCAAATGGGACTTCCCTGCTGGTCCATTGTCTAAGAATCAAGCTGCCAAACTCCCCCATTGGTTCAGTGGTTAAGAACCCTCCTGCCAGTGCAGGGGACATGGATTCCATTCCTGGTTGGGGAAGATTCCACACGCCTGGGGGCAACTGAGCTTGAGAACCACAACTACTGAGCTCTGCTCAAGGGCCTGTGCTCTGCAACAGGAGAAGCCATCACAATGAGAAGCCCGGGCACTCACCACAACTAGAGAAAGCCCACTTGCAGCAATGAAGACCCAGCACAGCCAAAACTAAATAAATTAAATAAAGAAGAAAAAAAAAATCCGCCAGCCAATGCAGGGGACACGGGTTTGATCTCCGGTCTGGGAAGATCCCATATGACCACAATCTCTAGAGCTCACATATCTCAACTGCTGAGGCCCCATGCCGACATCTAAGAGTAGCACCTGCTCCCTGCAACTAGAGAAAGCCCATGCACAGCAACGAAGACCCAGTGGAGTCAAAAATAAATAAATAAATAAATTTAAAAGTTCAAATGTTTCTTACATGGAGGTGACATTTATTTACACCCTCTAGAAGAGGAAATGGCAACCCACTCTAATATTCTTGCTTGGATAATTCAATGAACAGAGGAGCCTGGTGGGCTACAGTCCATGGGGTTGCAAAGAGTGGAACAAAAATGAGAGTGTACACACAACATTCACATACAATAAAATACATAGAGATACTTCAAAATATACAAAACTTTACCTGTCTATTTTATGTGAATGTGTATATGTGATAATATATTATCAGCATGATTATAAAGTCATGAGACTCATGTGCCATTTTATTTTGAAGTCATGTTATACCCTAAATGAAATAGCAGAATACAAATCTATATGCTGTGATTCACTATGTAAAAAGAATACCTTTGTATAGAATAAGACTGGAAAGTAAGAATGTACGAAAAGAAAAATGGCTTACTTTTAGAGTGGTGCAATTTTTGCAATGTGATCTTTTGAAAAAAATTATCAATATTGTTATCAAGTTGGAGAACACATAGTTTTTGTTTGTAAGAGGATAGCAGAAAATAGATACTAAATTCACAGATTAATAAAATAGAGGAAAAAGGGCTAATATTATTTTATATCTCAATGTTTCTAGAAAGTCATTCCCACAAAAATTTTTCCCAAGTCCAAACAATTTAAATGTAGAAAGCATATTTTTTCCTCTCTGAAAAAACTCACAGAAATAATTGAGTACACCCAAAAAAAAAGGCTGACCCACAAAATGTACATTATACTTCTATGCATCAGGTACATTTTCCTTCATTATTTTGCCCAGGAACAAAAACAAATGGAAATAGATTGCTCTTATCAATTCATAACCCTCCATTTCTATCACAGTTGGTTCCCATTGATTACACATCGAAATAAAAATAGAAAAGACTGAGATAGTGCTTTTTGCCAGTTTCTCAGATGACTTTCTAAAGAAAAGTTGTATATGGGTGGATGGTATAAGAACTTGAGATGTTGAAAAGGCAGGAAAAGACTGAAGAATCTGTTTCTCATTGGCACAGAGCCCAGATTATCCTGCTTATCTGAAATTAAGCCCAAATCCTAAAATTTTTGAATACCTGCTGTCAGCTTCCTGCAAATGGGCCAGACTTCCCAGAGAATGTTAGCTAGAGTGCTGACCAAACTAGGGAACGCAACAGATGCTGGCACATACCACATCACCATGTAACTGTTTTCATGTCCTACCAGCAGCTCATTGATGTGCTGACAATTTCCCAGGTTGATTCAACAAACACATTTTGGATGTCTTCTTTGTGCCAGGCTCAGTATGATAATCATAGTAGAAAGTTGGCTAGGGGAGTGTGTGAAGGGATCCAGGGTCCCCTCCTCTGGCCCCAAAGCCCTACTGGCTAACCTTAGGGATGACAGAGCAAGGAACATCGGCGTGGGCCAGGTTCAGTGCAGTCTCCTGTTTCCATGAGTGCTTCAGTCTGCAGGGAAGAAGAACCACAGCAGAGGCCTCACCGCCCACAGTCATGATTGAGGCTAGGCCAGCTGAGCAAAGGAGGAAAATGCAGAGAAGTCAGCTCCCATCAGGAAGGCAGGGATCAGTGCGTTTCTCCTTTGCATATTTTTTTTTGTCTCTGAAAAGATTTATTACGTATGCCAACTGATCATATAGAAAAAAGAAAATAATATACTCAGTACCATATATTTACCACCAGCTTCATCACACGTTCCCACCACCAGTTTCATCCCACACTCCCATGAATGTTTCAGTCTTTTTTTTTAATGTTTCAGATTTTTAAAAAAGAAATAAAGTAATAACATGGTTGGAACATGAATTTCTTCCCCAATCCATTTCCTTCCCTCAAAGTGAAAGTGAAAGTGTTAGTTGCTCAATTGTGTCTGACTCATTGTGCTGACTCTCTGCAACCCCATGGACTGAAACCTGCCAGGCTCCTCTGTCCAAGGGATTTTCCGGGCAAGAATCCTGGAGAGGGTATCCATTCCCTTTGCCAGGGGATCTTCCCAACCTAAGGATCGAATCTGGGTCTCGTGCATTGCAGGCAGATTCTTTACTGTCTGAACCACCAGAGAAGCTCTCTGTCCTCAAGGGTAACTATTATTTTGAAAGTGGTGTTGTCATTCACTGGCATGCTTTTATACTATTTCTATACATGTAGATTATCACAAAAACATTGTTTGATTTTGCAGTTTTTGAAATGTGTATATTTATATAAATGAAATTAAACTGTTTTTTATTTCTTAGAGAATTTTTTTCACTCAGTAATATGTTTTACCGTCAACTATTTTGATCCATGTAACTGCAGTTCATGAATATTCCACAATTTATCTCCAATCTGTAAGTTTCCAATTGCTTTGTTCATAATGTGATTTTTAAAATCTATTTATTTTTAATTGAAGGATAATTGTTTTATAGTATTGTGTTGGTTTCTGCAAAACATTTTGTTTGCTATTAAAAACAATGCTTTAAGATCTTTATCCACTTGTTTCTGGTCACACGTGCAAAACTTTCTCTAGGATGTATACCCATAAGAATGAATCACTGAGTGGTTATTTTTGTGCATCTTTAACAGAAAATACCAAACTGTTCTCCAAACTTGCACAATGTACAGTCTCAAAAACAGTGAATGAAAGTTCTAACTGCTCCACATCTTCATCAACACTTGACAGTTTCTGACATTTTAACTTTGTACCAATCTGATGGCTGTGATAAAAATATCTTACTATGGTTTCATATTGCATGTCTCTGATTATAAACGAGATCAATCATCTTTTTGTGGATTGATTGAAATTCATATTTTTTGTCCTGTTAAATGTCATGTCATGTCTTTTTCTGCATTTTTCTATTGTGTTGTATTTCTCTAGTTGATTCATAGTTCTTTACATATTCTGGATCATAAACTTCTGTTACTTGAGTTGCAGATATTTTAATTGAGTTTGTAGCTTCTCTTTTTACTCTCTTTATGGTATTTTTTTATGAACAAAAGTCATCGATATTAATGTCATCAAGCTTATCAATCTTGTTTCCTAAAGGTTTATTTTGTGTGTGTTTCATTTAAAGAATCTTTCCCACCTCAAAGTCATAAAGCTCTTCTACTCATTTTTTCCTAAATATTTTATACATTTGCCCTTCACACTTAATTCTGAATTGAATTTTTATGATTGGTGTAAGGTAAAGGTCCACTCCACTTTTATTTTTTTCCGCAAAAATAAACAGATTTCCCAAGACGAAATACTCTTTCCTCACAGGTCAATAATGTATCAAGTTTACTTTTATCCTTTGGTCAGTTGGACTATTCTGCCAATGGTCTATTTGTCTATTATTGCCCACAATGCTTTGTCTTAATTATCACAGCTTTATAATTAGGGCAACAGTTCTTCAGGTTTATTATGGTCCAACTGCAATCCATTTTGGCATTTGTCTCAAATTTGTCACTTTTTAAAACCACATACTATTATTAATAATTGCATTACAATATGCTAGAATGAGTTCAGTAAACACATGAGTTTGTACTTTGGGGCTTCCCTGGTTGTTCAGTGGTAAAGAATCCTACTGCCAATGCAGGAGACATGGATTCAATCCCTGGGTTGGGAAGATCCCCTGGAGATCCTTCTCCAGGGGCAACCCACTCCAGTATTCTTGCCTGGGAAATCCCATGGACAGAGGAGCCTGTGGGCTTCAGTCAATGGGGTTGCAAAAGAGTCAGACACAACTTAGCAATTAAACCACCACCACCAAACTTTGCACTTTAGTTTCTGCCATCTCTAGTGTGTGTGATGCATCAGCAGCAAAAAGAATTCTCACTGCAACTCATGGTTAAAATTGAAATATAACCAGCAATAATTTGGTTTGCTCTTTTCCCAATCCTTTCCTGAGGCAAGGTAGCTGTGAATTTTCTTTCAAGAACAACATGCTGGATACTTACTGATAAAATCAGGCCAGGACAGTGAACTCTGTGTGACCTTGGGGGGCGGTGGGGGAAGTGTTAGATGTGCCAGTCCCTGAGGGCTATTTGGCATACCACACAACAGTGCCAGGCCTGCTAGGCCACCAGTCAGTAGGAAACCTGGGAAATTCCAGGTTAGATTATGTGAATTATGTGCAGGAAATAGAGACTGAACAGTATTGCAATAGAGTGTATTGAAAGTAAATTGGGCACGCTTATCACAGAGGTTTTGCCATTCATTGCACGGTGATAATATACTGTTGTTTATTTATGCTAATGTTTGGTAACACTTTTAACACTGCGCAATAAGATCTTTAACAAAAATAAGCTCAAAGGAAAAAAAAAAGTGCACGTTTAATAAAAATTCAATACTTTTAATTTCTCAAGAAAATGTAGGATAAACATATAACTTCATCAAATGTAAACATTTAGCATCCCATGAGGCATGTAGTAATATCAGTGACCACATGAAAACCAGCAGATACAATTGCTAAAGAGGCATCTCATTCAAAAGATAAAAGTTGCATATAGTATAAAAGTCTGTGCCTGAAGACAATGATTTTCCATGAGCAGATGAATGTTACATATCATTCTGTGAAACATGACTTTTCATTGAGACCTAATAACCATTCTAAATTAATTTTTATATTACATAATTTTAAAATAATTCCATAACCAATCTAGACATAAACATACATACATATAAAGAGGTAGAGAGAGACAAAAATTGTGAAGACTATTCATTGAGTGGTTGTCTCTGTGAGGGTCATTATCATATTTCTTTACATTCATTTTGCTTGTCTATTCTGATTTGTTTCTTATATGTTTCTTAAATAACAATAGAAGAAATTTTACTTTAAGAGAGGGAATGACAATTGAAGATGAAATGAACTATACGGAGTTTATTAAACAGATAAACATCCCTGGGTTGGCAAGATCCCCTGGAGAAGGAAATGGCTACCCACTCCAATATTCTTGCCTGGAGAATCCCATGGACTGATGAGCCTGGTGGGCTACAGTCCATGGGGTTGCGGAGTAAGAGACACGACTTGTGGTTCTGTCGCTCAGTCATGTCTGACTCTTTGCAACTTCAAGGGTTGCAGCATGCCAGGCCTCCCTGTCCTTCATCATCTCCTGGAGCTTGCTCAAACTCATGTCCATTGAGTCGGTGATGCCATCCAACCGTTTCATCCTCTGGGGTCCCCTTCTCCTCCTGCCTTCTGTCCTTCCCAGCATCGGGGTCTTTTCCAGTGAGTTGGCTGTTCGCATCAGGTGGCCAAAGGCATGACTAAACAACAACAATAATAAACACAGTTGTGTGTTCTGTTAATGCCCTCCAGTAAGGATGCTCTGTCTTCACAGCCTTTGTCATGTAACTCTGTATTCCCCTCCTCCTCTGACTATGGGTTTGGCCACATAGCTTACCTAGGCCAGTGCAATGTTAACAGATGCCAACAAGCAGGGGTTTAAAAACATTTCTTTCATATCTAATTATTTTAGGCATACTCATTTTATATTCTTTTCTAGATTATCAGTCTAGTATTTCAGAAATTTAGAGCTCTAATTCTGCTTTATGTCTCCTGAGTGAGCTCCTGTTTGGTTTCTTTTTAGTGTGTTTTATCCTCTTATATTGTAAAAACTCTATTTTGCCTGGATTGGCTTTATTCCATGAGAACCTCATGTGCCCTTAGGTGAAGTATCATCCCTTCAGGATGTTACATTTGCTCCTGTAAGTGCCTTGGGGTTTTCCATTGGCCCAGGGTCAAATTTTATATTAATTTCTTAACTTAGGGATTGCTGGACTTCCAAGGTAGTGTTAAGTCAAAGTCAAAACTGCTGTGAGAAGCAGGCCTGAGTTTTCAGAGTTTCAGTGAAAATATTTTTCCTTAACCAGTGTATGTGAAAAGGAATATGGACTTCCTTGTTACCTCTGTGCCGGTGAGCAGATTTCCTTCTACTACCCTTTCGCTGAGGGTGCTACCCTTTGGTAGTTTCAGCCTCTCAGAGAGATTTCTATTCTGGTTTCCTTTCCTGGTCCAGGGCATGTCCTCTATTCTGGTCCTGAACCCTGTCCTCTATTTTTGCATATGCCTTAAAATCCAAGTCCCTAATTTAGGTAGTTCCCTCTAACTCGCCCACTACTCATTTGCAATAGTCGCTGGAATCTTCCCTCAAATTTCAACAACTGCTTCCTTTCTTATTATCTGCAGACTTCTCTCTTTCAAGCTCACCTATATTTTTAAAGACTTTTTCCTATATTTTATCCAGCATTTTTAAGTATTTGTAATGGGAATTGTTCCACTGTAAATACTATTGTTTTTTTTTTTTTGTACTAGGTTTTCTTTTTTTTTTTCCATTTATTTTTATTAGTTGGAGGCTAATTACTTTACAACATTGCAGTGGTTTTTGTCATACATTGAAATGAATTAGCCATGGATTTACATTACTATTGCTTTTTAACCTATTACTTTTTTAACTTTTGAAAAATGTCTTAGTAGCATAAGTAACTGCAGGAAAGTTAGGGACCAGAGGGTAGGGGAAAATGTGTGATGTTCACTATGCAGAGACTTCCTCAGTGATTCAGTAGTAAGAATTTGCTGCAAGGTGTGGAGAAAAGGGAATCCTCTTGCACTGTTGGTGGGAATGGAAGTTAATACAGACACTATGCAGAACAGTATGGAAATTTCTTTAAAAAACAAGGAATAAAACTACCATATGACCCAGAAATCTCACTACTGAGCATATACCCTGAGAAAACCATAATTCAAAAAGACACATGTGGGGTGGAGAGGGAGGTGGGAGGGGGGACTGGGATGGGGAATACATGTAAATCCATGGCTAATTCATTTCAATATATGACAAAAACTACTGTAATGATGTAAAGTAATTAGCCTCCAACTAATAAAAATAAATGGAAAAAAAAAAAAACTTAAAAAAAAAAAAGACACATGTACCCCAATGTTCCCTGCAGCACTCTTTGCAATAGCCAGGACATGGAAGTAACTTAAATGTACACTGACAGATGAATGGATAAAGAAGTTGTGGTACATATATACAATGGAATATAATTCAGCCATAAAAAGAAACAAGCTTGAGTCAGTTAAACTGAAGTGAATGAAACTAGAGCTTGTATACTGAGTGAAGTAAGTCAGAAAGAGAAAAACAAATATCATATGTTAATGCATATATATGGAAATTAGTCAGTGGAGGAAATGGCAATCCTCTCCAGTATTCTTGTCTGGAAAATTCCATGGACAAAGGAGCCTAGAGGGCTACAGTCCATGGGGTTGCAAAAAGTCAGACTACTGAGCAACTGAGCATGCATGCATGCATGGAAGATAGAAAAATAATACTGAGGAACCTATTTGCAGGGCAGGAATAGAGGTGCAGACATAGAGAATAGTCTTGTGGACACAGCAGGGGAAGGAGAGGGTGGGACAAATTGAGAGAGTAGCACTGAAACATATACACTACCATATGTAAAACAGAGAGCTAGTGGGAAGTTGCTATACAACATAGGGAGCTCAACCTGGTGCTCCGTGACAACCTAGAGGGGTAGGATGCGGCGGATGGGAGGTAGGATCAAGAGGGAGGGGATACATGTATATTAAAGGCTGAGTCACACTGGTGTATGGCAGAAACCAACACCACATTGTAAAGCAATTATCATCCAACTAAAAATAAATTTAAAAAAAGAAAAAGAAGTGAACTGATAATTGCTCAGTTGTGTCCAATTCTTTGCGATCCCATGGACTGTAGACTGCCAGACTCCTCTGTCCATGGGATTGGGTTGTGGGATTGATCCCTGGCCAGGAAATTAAGATCCCACATGCCCCGGAGCAACTGAGCCTGCACTCCATAACTTCTGGAGACCACGTGCCACAACTAGAGTCCGTGCGCCACAACAAAAGATCCTGCATGATGTAGCAAAGATCCTGTGTGCTACAATTAGGGTTGCATGCAGCCAAATAAATAAATATTAACAACAACAACAACAAAAGCATCTTCAGTGTAGTAATCTCCACTATAGTAATTCAACAGGAGAAGACATAAATTGTAAGCCAAAGGGAATGTGGACATACAATTTTAGGAAAATTAATTCAAGATTTTTCCATTTTCATACGAGTTGTGTCCTAAAATTGACCTGCCTATGGTAAAGGTATGTGCTGACTCTCTACCTGCCCTTTCACAATAGATTTTCTCCCATTTTACAAATGGAAGGCATAGGTGTCATCATTTACCTCACTGTGTGAAATCCTCCAGAGAGCCAAACAAAAGAACTATGGGAAACAGCTGATTTGGGAAACATCTTATTAGTTTTTTTATTTACCTGTTTTTTTAATTGAAGAATAACTGCTTTACAGAATTTTGTTGGTAGTCACCAAATGCATGCTCTAAGGCTTTGTATGTTATAGTTATTTCTGTTGAAGGTAAAACTCGGGGTTAGAAATGCAATATTTTGTTCTCATTGGGATATAGCTAACGCAGTGTGAATGGAGGGGAGAAATGACAATTTTCATTTAATGACTTTGCCTCTTCTATTCCTCAACGATTGTCAAGGATGCATCATTTTAAAAATATTTTTTAATTGGAGGGTAATTGCTTTACAGTATTGAGTTGGTTTCTGCCATACATCAACACAAATCAGCCACAGGCATACATATGTCCCCTTCCTCCTGAAGCCCCCCTCCTATCCCCCTCTCCATCCCATCTCACTAGATTGTCACAGAGCACCAGGTTGAGCTCCCTGTGTCACACAGCAAATTCCCATTTGCTATCTACTTTACATATGGTAATATATATGTTTCCATGCTAGTGTCTCAATTCATCCCACCCTCTCCTTCCTCCACTGTGTCCTCAAGTCTGTTCTCTATGTCTGTGTGTCAATTGCTGCCCTGCAAATAAGATCATCAGTACCACCTTTCTAGATTCCATATGCAAGCATTAATGTACAGTATTTGTCTTTCTCTTTCTCACTTACTTCACTCTGTATAATAGGCTCTAGATTCATCCACCTTATTAGGACTGACTCAAATGCATTCTTTTTTATAATTGAGTAACACAGTATCAGCAAGGAGATCCAACCAGTCCGTCCTAAAGGAGATCAGTCCTGGGTGTTCATTAGAAGGACTGATGCTAAAGCTGAAACTCCAGTACTTTGGCCACCTCATGCAAAGAGTTGACTCATTGGAAAAGACCCTGATGCTGGGAGGGATTGGGGGCAGGAGGAGAAGGGGACAACAGAGGATGAGATGGCTGGATGGCATCACCAACTTGATGGGCATGGATTTGGGTAGACTCCAGCAGTTGGTCTTGGACAGGGAAGCCTGGCATGCTGAGGTTCATGGGGTCTCAAAGAGTCGGACAGGACTGAGCGACTGAACTGAACTGAACTGAACATAGGTTACATAATTTTTTAAGAGGAATCCCATGAGGGGAAAGTAAAGAAAGCACTGGTGAAAAATATTGAAGTCTATAGGCAGCTTTTTAAAATACAAGCACTTCTTTTAGGAAACTCTTAATAGTCATCATTAGAATATCTTAGCTGGAAAGAAAAACATGTTCAAACTGAATAAGCAGTACAACTCCAACATAATTTGTCTGTTTTCTGGGACTACGATATATGATTTTAGATGAAGATTTTAATTTGTTTAAAATTCAGTGTGAATCAATATGTTAAAATCTATTTTATAAAGCAGCTATAGTCAATCTTTCTCTTATTTCATCTAATTATTTAATATTTTCTAAAACTGAATAAAAGCAAAAACTAAAAGTAGATGTCAGCTGCCAGGCCAATTAGTTTTAGCAGTACCTTTCTTTTTTATTAGATACACAAGGAAAGTTTGACCATAATAACTAAAGCATTATCAGGGCTATTTCTGATTTTTATACATGATTCTTAACATGAGAAGCCAAACATTGATACCTGCCACACATATTTAGCAAAAAGCATGCAATGCTTTTTTTCATGCTCCTTGTTTAATAAATAACTTTCTTGTAACTTCAGCTACACATGCTAGCTCATTATTCCAAAATAAATAATAAAGAAATAGTATATTCTTTTCATCTTGTTTTATAAAATAAAAAGGGAAAAGGACAACTGTATTAGATCTATAGTATTTTAATCTCAATTGTTTTCAGTAATGTTGCCAGATACTATCTATAATTTACCTCCAAATGCTTTGTAATCTTTCTTGAAACATATAAACACACACTGTATATGTATTGTAAATAAAGTTAAGGGGGAAAAAAGAAGCCAGATTTTTCTCACAAAGTAAATGTGATTTATGTGGTTGCTTTGACCAAGAGGAGTGAGTTTACTATTTAGATTACAAGAAGTACTCAAGTTAAATGAATTTACAAATTAAACAAGTAAAATCTATCTCCATAGTTTTTGCAAAAGTATATTTAAATCAGATTATAAAAATAGAATTTTATTAAGAAATATTGGAAAGAGTGCTTTGAAATTAACATTATTTCTATTTTTTCAACCTGTCTTGAAAATATTGGGCTAAACTAGGTGACTCTAAGGGAAAGAAAAGCAGTCATGTGTTAAGTATTTGTGTGCGTGTGTGTGCGTGTGTGTGTGTGTGTGTGTGTGCTCAGTGACCCAGTCTGTCGGACTCTTTGTGGCCCTGTGGACTGTAGCCCACCAGCCTCCTCTGCCCTTAAAAATTTCCAGGGAAAAATTCCGAAGTGAGGTGCCATTTCCTATGCTAGGGGATCCTTCCAACCCAGGATCAAACCTATGACTCCTGCATCTTCAGGATTAGCAGGCATATTCTTTACCGCTAGCGCCACCTGGGAAGCCCTACTAAACCTTGCTAGAACCTTTTTTATGTATTTCCCAGTAACGAAGGATGTGAATGGCTCCAATGACTGCATAAAAAATTTCTGCAACCAGTAGTTTTCTTTTTTTTTTTTGCTTTTGATAGATTTTTAAAAGATGAATCAAGTTAAAGTTGATCTATCGTTCAAAGTAATTTTTGAAACTAGATCCCATACCATTTTTGAAGGGGCTTATATTTCAGTCACCCACTCCAGTGTTCTTGCCTGGAGAATCCCAGGGACGGGGGAGCTTGGTGGGCTGCCGTCTATGGGGTTGCACAGAGTCGGACACGGCTGAAGCGACTTAGCAGCAGTAGCAGCAGCATATTTCAGGCATGCAAGGAAATAAGTGGTCCTGCTGAAGGAAACTTCAAGTCCCATCTGGGTATGTACTGAACAAGTTTTCCCAGTGTTTACATCTATAAAAATAAAAATTAGACCTAGAATTGATGGGATTAATGAACTAAAAATTTTAAAGCCCTATTCATCTTGTAAAGAAATGCATTTCCTGTAAATTGGTGCAACCACAAAGGGGAACGGTATGGCGGTTCCTTAAAACACTAAAAATAGAGTTCCCATATGATCCAGCAATCACACTCCTGGGCATATACTCAGAAAAGATTAAACGGTATAATTCAAAAAGACACATGTACCCTGATATTCATAGCAACACTATTTATAATAGCCAAGATTGGAAGCAACCTAAGTGTCCATCTGTGGATGAATGGATAAAGAAGATGTGATACATGTGTACATACACACACAAACAATGGAATATTGTTGTTTGGTCGCTCAGTAGTGTCTGACTCCTTGCAAGCCCATGGACTGTAGCCCACCAAGCTCCTCTGTCCATGGGATTTCCTAGGCAGGAATACTGGAGTGGGTTGCCACATCTTTCTCCAGGGGATCTTCCTGACCCAGTGATGGAACCCATGTCTCCTGCTTGGCAGGAGGATTATTTATCACTGAGCCACCTGGGAAGCCCCAGTGGAATATTACTCAGCCATAAAAAAGAATGAAATCATGCCATTTACAGAAACATGGTTGTACCTAGAGATTAGCATACCAAGTGTAGAAAGTCAGACAGAGAAAGACAAGTATCATACAATATCACTTACATGTGGAATCTTTAAAAAAAAGTATACAAATGAACTTAATTACAAAATAGAAACATATTCAGACCTAGAAAACAACCTTAGGTTACTAAAGGAGAAAGGTGGGGGGAAAGGATAAATTAGGAGTTTGGGGTTAACAGATATAAACTGCTGTACATAAAATAAATAATAAAGAACAACTGTATAACACACACATGTATTATATATATATAAAATATATGGTGAATCACTTTGCTATTTACCTGAAACTAACACAACATTGTAAATCAATTATACATCAATTAAAAATGCATTCCCTGCCTTAAACATCAATAAATTTAAAAAAATGCATTCCCAGTATATTTTTACTTTTTGTCAATTTATCAAATTTTGTGTTACATTTATATTGTTTTAATTAGTTGTATAAAGCTAATAATTATCAACCAGAAGAAATTTTTTAAACACTTAGAAATTTATACTTATAGGAAATTAAAAACTAAAAATTAATTAGCTTTTAGTGTGAAGAAATAAAATGATCCAATCAATGAAAAAAAAAACCAAGCATTTATTACTATAGGATAAAATTTTGTGGGGGAATTAGAAATAAGCATTCTAGAAGAGAAAAGAATAGTTGTGAAATTCTTATTTGTTGGAGAAGTTAGAGTATTTTTAAATGGATGATGGCGAGTATTTATATTCTATTAAATATATGGTAGTTTGTCTCCATTCTATACATTAAAAGGAGTGATGGAATAGTTTAATTTTTAAATGTCAGTATTTATGAGATGGCATAAATTATATCCTTTGTAATTATTTGGACTTGTGATGAAAATTCTTATATGTCAGCTTTAAAATATATGAAGGAATATAGGGTTTTTAAAAATGAACTTAGTGATTATGTTAGTGAAAACATTTGAAGACTACTATACTAATTCCCAAGAAATGCATGATACTTCACAGATGCTCCTAGCAGACGGTTGGCTGAAAAACTTGATTTTTCCCATTGTCTAATCTCTGACTTCTTAAATCTACCAGGACTATTTAGGAAATATTTGCTGAGAAGCACTTAAACTCTGAAGTTTCTAATGAATTGAAGCTATGGCTGCACTCAGTAGTTTATTTAATAATTATGACCATGAATCATATTTTATGACTCCTCATTGCAGTACAGCTGAAGACTGAAGCCTGCTCTCAGAAATACCCTCTTGGGGGAAGACAGTCACTGGAAGGAAGTCTGAGAATGGGGCAAGTAGACAAGACAGCATGTCCAAGTATAAGCCAATTTCCAAGAATGGTTTAGGAAGTGGTGGGCAAAACTGTAATTGCTGGGCTATCTTATCAGGGGCATGGGGCCTGGAATTTGAAAATTAGGGTATATTACACTCAGGAGAAGAGAGGTTCAGGAGGTCATTTGAAAGGCGTACCACAGGGCTCTATCACAAGTGAAATCTATGGAGAAGGTGACCATATGCTTCTGTTTGCTTGACAGTCCAGGTAATATCTGTTGTCCTGGCATAATTATTAGTAGTCCCTTATGATGCTGTGATTTATAATAAGAAATATATACTTGGTCTGCATCCCTGCTTCTGGCATACAACTCCTAAAACCATTGGAATTTCCTAAAAGATAAGAGCAATAGAAGTGTCTTGATAATCACAATAAATCCCTTTCAACCATATCTGAGTTTATATTAATGAAGTGACTTTTGGAAAATTCCTAAGGATGAGGACTGGTTGTCAGAGGAAACAATTGTGTGATTGGAGGATTGGAAATTTCAGTCACCCTGTCCCCTCCCCCACCCACTTCTTGGGAGGGGATCAGGGATGGAGGTTGTGAGTTAAATGATTGCCAATGGCCAATGATTTGATCAATCATGCCTATGTAATGAAGCCTCAATAAAAACTCAAAACCTGGGGTTCTAAATTAGTGAACACCCAGCTGTAAGACAATGATGTGAGAGTAGATGCTCTAAGAGAGGGCAAGGATGCTCTGAGCCACTTCCCACATATTTTGCCCTATGTGTCTCTTTCATCTGACTGTTCCTGAGTTATATTCTTTTATAATAAACTTATAAGCTAATAAGCAAAATGTTTCTCTGAGTTCTATGATCTGCTCTAGCAAATTAATGGAACCCAAGGAGTGGGTCACTTAAACCTTTGATTTACAATTAGTCAGTCAGAAGCACATGTGACCACCTGAACTTGTGATTGGCATCTGAAACAGGGGTTTCAGTCTTGTAGGACTGAGTCCTTAACCTGTGGGATCTGATGCTATCTCCAAGGAGACAGTGTCAGAGTAAAATTGAGTAAAATTGTAGGACACCTAACTAGTGTCGTGAATAGATGGTGAGTGGAAAAACCCCACACACTGGAACTGGAGGTGAAGAATCATATCCTCCTTTTCATTTCCAAAGTGTTTCAAATATTCTGTAAATTATATGTAATTTATATAGCATAAATTTTTATTCTTAATATCTGTACTTATCTCACCATGGGCCAGTCAATGGACTGGTATTCATCTACAGAACACACACTCTAAGCATCATAATTCTAAAGATTCAGAATAAGACCTCTAGGAGGGCAGCCTAACTGTGAGTGTTTGAGCGTTTGCTCAGGCAATCAGAGCCGAAGTTCTGAGACCAGAGTCCTAGAGTTAATGCCTGTGTGAATGAGATATAGCTTCCTGTTGTTCCCTAGACCCAGATCATATACCTAAAGTCAAAATCCAACTAAGAGGTTATAGACTGATGGCAAAAAGATCTCAACGATACATCTCAACAACTGAGCCTGAATGCTGTAACTACTGAAGCCCACATGCCTAGAGCCTAGAGCCTGTGCTTTGCAACAAGAGAAGTCACAGAAGCCTGTGCACCGAAACAAATAGTAGCTTCCACTATCTACAACTAGAGAAAAGCCCAAGCAGCAACAAAGACCCAGCAAAACCAAAACAAACAAACAAAACAAACCATGCCACGCTCTTTTCAGGCCAAGTGTTGGCCAGGCAAATGAGTGTTGGCCTCCTTAGAAAGGATTAGGCTATGTTCAGTTCTGAGCTTCCCTGGTGACTCAGAGGGTAAAGCGTATGCCTGCAATGTGGGAGACCTGGGTTCGATCCCTGGGTGGGGAAGATCCCCTGGAGAAGGAAATGGCAACACACTCTTGCCTGGAAAACCCCATGGATGGAGAAACCTGGTGGGCTACCGTCCAAGGAGTCACAGAGTCACACAACTGAACGACTTCACTTTCACTTTCTTTCAGTTCTGAGCACTAAGACTGTGATGCCCGATGGCAAGAAGCAGGAGCTGGAATCTGGCACCTCCCAGGCTCTCCAGGAGTTTGAGATCAACTTGGAACTCAGGGCTCCACTAAGGAAGCTGAATACAACAGGAGCCAAGAAGATGAAGTTGGTGGTGGTCAGATAGCTATTGCAATCTTTGTTCCCATTCCTCAACTGAAATCTTTTCAGAAAACCCAAATCCAGTTAGTATGTGAACTGGAGAAAAAGTTCAGGGGGAAGCATGTTGTCTTTAGTGTCCAGAGGAGAAGTCTACGTAAGCCAACTCAAAAAAGCTGTACAAAAAAATAAGCAAAAATATCTCAGGAGCTGTGCTTTGACAGCTGGGCACAATGGGATCCTGGATGACTTGGTTTTTCCCAAGTGAGATTGTGGGCAAGATAATCCAAGTCAAACTGGACAGCAGCCAGCTTCTAAAGGCTCATTTGGATGAAGCACAGCAGACAATGTGAAACACAAAGTTGAAACATTTTCTGGTGTCTATAAGAAGCTCATGGGCAAGGATGTTAATTTTGAATGCCCAGACTTTCAGTTGTAAACAAAAATGACTAAATAAAATATTCACAATTTATTTATTTATTTATTTTTTTGTTTTTTTACAAAAGTTTATTCTTAAATGTACAATAGGTTCCAAGACAACACTTCATTCTAGCTATAGGCGGCAACAGATATTCATGGCAGGGAATCCAGGTGTTTAAACAGGAATGGAACTAAGGGTCATCACTGCCTCAGGCACAAGGGAACAGCTTACTTTTTGCCAGATTTCTTAATTCCACCAGTGGCCAGGGGGCCTTTCCCCGCGGCCTTTGCTTTTAGCTCCTCGAGTTTCTTCTGCTCCTCCTTCTGCTTCTGCTTGAATGCCTTATCTTCCTCGTCCATCTCCTTGGCTTGCTTCTCGGGCTGCCTCAGGGGCTTCTTTTTGCCACCTTCGCGGCCCGACATGGCGCCTGCCGCCCCTTCCCCAGACCCTGCCACCGGAAGCGGAGCTCCCCGTTCCAGCCGCCTGCGCCTATATCAATATTCACAATTTAAAAAAAAAGAGTAAGTGACTCAGTAAGGATGGGACAGGGACTCTCATACTGCTCCCCTTAACTATTTCAGGAACCTCAATTTATGTTTTATGTCAATTATAACAAGTATATCTTAGTTCAATTCTTTAATGTGTCCATTTCAGTGAATACAACAGGTTTTCAAAATGAAAACACTGAGTCCCAGTTTAAGAAGGCATCTGGCTAGGTGTCCATTAGCTTCTCCCAACAACCCATAAAACACCTTAAAGAAGTAATTTGATTCTCTCCCCCACACTGAGTGACCAGGTGACTGTCCCCTCCAGCTCCGGAAAGAGACTGGAGGTTTATGTCTGAAAAGGGTAAAACAGAGGGTATCTTCTCTGGAAAATACACAGCAAAGCGGAAAGCCAAAGTAGAGCCCTGAAGCTGAGAAGATTAGGGGATGGTTGTTTGGTGCACACTGGCTCCTTTAGGTCGCTTCCCCAACTGGATCCTCCAACACAGGTGACCAGGTCTTCACCCACCAGGCAGGATATTAGAAGTGTCTTCTCTGAGAAAATCTCACCAGCCTATTTTTAAAGAAATGGACTCTAGATATTTGATATTAGATAAAGAGATCAAGTCAATCAAATAAATAGTAAAAGACAACTTGAGGAAGCAGAATATATACGGAAAAGAAAACTTTTAAAAAATCATTAATATTTGAGGAGATATTATGTCCATGAAATAAGAACAGGATTATATTAAAATATTTAAAGAACAAAAAAAGAGCTCTTAAAATTTAAAATATGATAAACAAATATTCAGTGAAATAATTGAAAGCAAGTGGTGAATCAAAACCACAATGAGGTACCATTATACGCCAGTCAGGATGGCTGCTCTCCAAAAGTCTACAAGCAATAAATGCTGGAGAGGGTGTGGAGAAAAGGGAACCCTCTTACACTGTTGGTGGGAATGCAAATTAGTACAGCCACTATGGAAAACAGTGTGGAGATTTCTTAAAATCAGAAGACAAATGGGAAGGGATATAGCTGGCTCACCTATAACTATTAGGAATAATTATCTTATGTCAATTAAAAAGAATTCATATTAATCATGTTCTTCATGAGATGGAATGAAACTGAGCCCAGTTTAAGAGCAGCAGTATTAGCCAACAACATAAAACCTTACAAGTAATATCTTACCAGGAAAATACTCCAGAAAGTAAACTCAACCCAAAAAGAGAGAGAAAAGAAAAAAAAAAAAATTAACATAGAGAGATGGAAAATAGAAAAGCAAATTTAGGAGGAGAAAACAGAGTGATAAAGTCACCAATGAAATAATTTAAGAAAAATTTCCAGAACTGAATGATACATATTGTCAGAATATTACTAAGGTCAAATAGAATATCCTGTAAGGAAAGAGAGAGAGGCTGATTCACTTACAAAGAATCAGTAAGTGTTTTTTTTTGTTTTTTTGTTTTAAGAATCAGTAAGTTTTTATACTGCCCAAGTACAAAGCTGGAAGCTAGAGGATAATAGAGCAATATCTTAAAATTTCTAGGAAAAAAATGTCTATCTTAGAATTTCATAGTAGTCAAATAATCAGTCAAGTGTCAGAGTAGAATAAAAACAAGTCAGGCATAGTAATTTTCCAAAAATTTACCTGTGTGCATTGTTCTGGAGAAGCTACTGGAGGTATGCTCCATCAAAATGAGAGGATAAACCAGGAAGAAGACACGGGATAGAGAAAAGAAAGGCTCAAATATAGGAGAAAGGCAGAGGGAATTCCTAAGATGATGGTGAAAGGAGATCATAGGATGGCACCTAAGCCAAACTGAAGTAAATCAGAAGGTTCCTAGAAAGAAGACGAAATTGATAGAAAACCTAATGTGAATAAACATCTTGACAGTTGGTTAAGAATTTGAATTAGTAAGAAGGAAAAGCTAAGGAAATGAAAAAAAGAAGACAATTATTAATGCTAGGAAAACCAAAAGATTATGTGAGAAAAGAAATAATCATAACATATAGCTCATCTGTGAATAGTGTTTGAAAGTTACTCAGTCCTGTCCAACTCTTTGAAACGCCATGGATTGTGGCCTGCCAGGCTCCTCTGTTCATGGGATTACCCAGGCAAGAATACTGGAGTGGGTTGCCATTTCTTTCTGCAGGGGATCTTCCTGACCCCAGGAATGAACCCGAGTCTCCTGCATTGTGGGCAGACTTTTCACCGTCTGAGCCACCAGGGGAGCACCCTGTGAATGGTGTTTACTTATTAATAATAATGTAAACACTATTAATCTAATCAAAATTATGGTATAGTTATACTGGAAGATGGACATGGGAAGGGTAATTAAACTTGGAGGATGCTGGAGGAAAAAAGAAAGCAAAGTTCTTTCTGTACCACAGTGGGAAATCAATAGATTAGGACAAAGAGTAAAAAGTCTAGAAGTAGCAATAAAGACATATTGTTTAAACACAAAGAGCTAACAATCAAAATAATCAGCTAAGAGAAGTGAAAATAACTAATTCCTGGAAGGGAGAAACAAAGTAAGGTGGAGGAGACTGCTGTTTTTCATGACAAACTAGAGTGAACTTGATGACTCTTTAAATTATGCCAAATATAACTTTGACATAAATGAAACCTTAAAAAGAAAATTCAAACAAATAATAAAAAATTATAATTTAACATATAATAGAAGAAAACTTCCATGAGGTAAAGAAATACCTGAATCTGCAGGCATATTTAAAATAAATTATTACATAGATAAGGTTTCCCCAGTGGCTCAGAAGTAAAGAATCTGCCTGCAATGCACGAGACACTGGTTTGACCCCTGGGTCAAGAAGATCCCCTGAAGAAGGGAATGGTTACCCACCCCAGTATTCTTGCCTGGAGAATACCATGGACAGAGAAGCCTGGCGGGCTACAGTCCATAGGGTCTCAAAGAGTTGGACACAACTGAGTGACAACATGCATGCACGTATTACATAGACCTATCCTTGTGAATTTAAAATTTTAAGGATATTTTCCCTCCGAGAAGGCAGCGGAGGCGGACTATACAGCCATGGCCAAGATTAAGGCTCGAGACCTTCGCGGCAAGAAGAAGGAGGAGCTGCTGAAACAGCTGGAGGACCTGAAGGTGGAACTGTCCCAGCTGCGCGTGGCTAAAGTGACAGGCGGCGCGGCTTCCAAACTCTCCAAGATCCGAGTGGTTCGTAAATCCATTGCCCGTGTACTGACCGTCATTAACCAGACTCAGAAGGAGAACCTCAGGAAATTCTATAAGGGCAAGAAGTACAAGCCCCTGGATCTGCGGCCCAAGAAAACACGTGCCATGCGCCGCCGGCTCAACAAGCATGAAGAGAACCTGAAGACCAAGAAGCAGCAGCGGAAGGAGCGGCTGTACCCCCTCCGGAAGTACGCAGTCAAGGCCTGAGCTTCCAGCTGTCAATAAAACAGACAGACCACTGAAAATAAAATAAAAGAAAAGAAAAATTTAAGGATAAAGAATCCTACACTAAAACTTACTGCAAAGAGACAAAAATGGGGACGGTTTTAGACTCTTCCTCAACAAAGAAATTAGAGGACAATGGAGAAATTTCTAAAGATTTGAGGGAAAAAATTGTATCCAGCAATTCCATGGCAAACCAGTGCATCTTCTCTTTCACTTTTTTTTTTCTCTTTCACTTTTAAAAGAAACAAAAAGACATTCACAGATAACTTTTAAAAGCAGATCATTTAAAGATAAACTTTAAAAGCATATCATTCTCATATTTCCAGCTGAGACATGACTCAAAAAAACCCTCAAAGATTATGCTATAAAAGAATACTTTGGTGGTATTTAAATAAAGTGAAAAATTTCATCAATATATTTTAAAATTGTGGTTTCAAAACAATTCAAATGGGGAAATCTATTACTGAAAGACAAAATAATAATTTCATAATAGTAACAACTAACATAAGGTGAAAGCTTTTTCCTGGAATTAGGAATCTCTGGTTACCTTAGCCTCTGTTTTTGTTTTTTTTTCCTTTTAGTAGTCCAACACCTGTGTAAGCTATTCCCTACATTTAATATCTCCTTTTTGAAATACTTAGCGTGGTTTCTGCTTTTCTAATTGAACCTTGACTTATACAGTTAGTAAATGACAGGGCTGAGATTCAAATCCAGTAGTTTGACTCCAGAGCTTGTACTCTTATTGTTATTTATATTATTCTAAGCTCTTAAACACAAAATAAGACGAAAAACTGAACATGACTTTAAAAAACCCTTGGGATAAAGAGGGACCAAAAATTGTAAAATGTAATAGTATTTAGATCTTAAATAAAGATTAGAGAAAAATTAAAACTTCTGTGACACATGAAAGCTCTATTTATTGAAATCAAAGCTTTTAGCTTTAAATAGTTGTATTTTGAAACAAGAAAGAAAAAGCAAATATACCATTTGTCTAAATAATTAGAAACATCGAAATTAAGTAAATAAATAAATATAACATAAACCAAGGAGAAGCCAAAAGAAAAATGGAATATAAATACAAGTAGAAAATAGGCAGGTCTCATGCCTGTTTTTGCTTATCATTTTATAGAATCCTCAGTGACTGGCAGACCTCAGAGGTCTTTCTATGTAGTGGAAAAAGTTGGTTTTAATGAAGTATTTTCTCTACCAACTAAAACTAGTCACACACACATCCTTAGGTTATATACATGTGTACTGAGAATGACAGGGAGAATATCCATCTAACTGCTGTTGAGTTGACTTATGAGTGGAGTTAAGAGTTGGAGAGGGTGGGATCAGACCAAGAAGGATGGAAGGCAAAATATACAGGCAGGGTGAAATCACAGACTGTAGCCCACCGGGCTCCTCTGTCCATGGAATTCTCTAAGCAAGAATACTGGAGTGGGTGGCCATTCCCTTCTTCAGGGGATCTTCTTGACCCAGGGATCAAACCTGGGTCTTCTGCATTACAGACAGATTCTTTACCATCTGAGCCACCAGGGAAGCCCTCTGAGTAATGAGATTAATTATTTTTCTTCTTCTTCTTCCTTCTGCTTTTCTTTTTCCTGCTTATCTATTTCTAGATTTTACAAAATGATCATGTGTTATTTTACTTAGAAAAAAATTTTTAAAATAACCCTTCATCAAAAATTCTAAAAGCCTAAGATCAAACTGGGGGAAAGTGTTTTCTATGTACGTGACAACAGGTTTAATGAACATCATTAATATATAAAGAGCTGCACATCTAATCTAGTCACTCAGACCATTTCTATCACACATCTCTCTAATCATTTTATGGCATTTATCATTATCCAACATTTTTCTTGACTTTGCTTACTTACTGTGTTTTCCTTACCCTGATCCTAATGTAGGCTCTTTTACAAGCAGAAAATTTGTTTATCTTGTTCCACATCATATTGCCTATGCCTAGAATAGTGCCTAGTATATGAGAGGAGTTCAGTACATACCAAATGAATAAATAAATAAAAGAGTATTTTCAATCAGTTCTTAAAAATGAATGCCCCAACAGAAAAATTAACAACATATTTTTAAAATGAAATATACATAACCAATAAGTTTTAGGCTATAAATTCTGTAAGGAACAGAATATGTCAACCTATTTGTCATTATATTTCCAGTTTCTAGCACAGTTTTGGCAAGAAATAGGGGCTTAATAAAACAACAAATGAATAAATGAGTGAATGTAACGTTAAAGAAAAAATTTTCATGACACTTGTCAAAGACAGTAAGGAAGACTTATTCAAGAGGAACTACTGCAATTAAGATTTGGTGGTAGGGGAGAGAGACTAAGCTCAAATCCAAACCAACCAGGATAAGTGTAGGTTTATAGTCAAGGAGCAGGTGGGGATCAGTGGATGGAAAATTACTAAGAAGAAACATCAAGGCTAGGGGGATTCTTGCTGATCAGACTCAATAGGATTCTTGCCCTAAGGCAGCTTAAGGTGATAAGATGCTGAGAGTGAAGGATAAGGAATTTGACCAGATATCCAGAGTAAATATCAAGGCTGAGGGATTTTTACTAAACTGACTCAGCAGGATTTTTGCTAAAACTGGACTAGTTGGGCCAAAGACAGAGCCCAAGGTCAAAGTCTAGTTAAAAAAAAGGACTCCAAGGCACTGACTCAAGTCTGTTCAAGGAGAGTTTTTATCAAAGAATGTCTTTGAAAAAGTCTTCACTGACTTTGGAGAAGACTCTTGAGAGTCCCTTGGACTACAAGGAGATCAAATCAGTCAATCCTAAAGGAAATCAACCCTGAATATACATTGGAAGGACTGATGCTGAAGCTGAAGCTCAAATACTTTGGCAACCTGATGCAAGGAGCTGATTCATTAGAAAAGACCCTGATGTTGGGAAAGATTGAAGGCAGGAGGAGAAGGGGACAACAGAGGATGGGATAGTTGAGGGCATCACCAGCTCATTGGACATGAGTTTGAGCAAGCTCTGAGAGATGGTGAAAGACAGGGAAACCTGGCGTGCTGCAATCCATGAGATCATAAAGAGTCGGACACGACCAAGTGACTAAACAACAACAGTGACTTAAATAATCCCATGGACAGAGGAGCCTGGTGGGCTACACAGTCCATGGGGTTACAAAACCGTTGAACACAATTTAGGAACTAAACAGCAACTACTTAAACAATGACAATGAAAAAAATGATTACCATCCCAACCTATCAAAATGTAATAGATAGCCACTATGGAAAGCAATATGATGTTTCCTCAAAAAAATTAAAATTAGAACTACCATATGATTCAGCAATTCCACTTTCTGGTATTTAATCTGTAGAAAATAAAAGAAACACTGATTCAAAAATATATATGCACCTCCTTGTTCATTGCAGCATTATTTACAATAACCAAGCTATGTAAACAACCTGTATTCACTGATGGATGAACTGAAAATTATGGTATATATACACAATGGAATATTAATCAACCATAAAAAGAAGGATATTTTGCCACATGTCACAATGTGAATGGACCTCAAGGGCATTATGCTAAGTGAAGTAAGACAGAGAAAGACAAATACTGTGTGATCTCTGCTACACATATATGTATATATCTCTTAGATGCACAGAACGGATTGATGATTTCCAAAGATGGGAGGGGTAGGTGAGAGAAAGAGTGAACTGTTTTCTCCTTGTTTAAATAAATTGAGTTTTAACAGAAGATGAGGACTGAGAGCTGTCTATTGGACATAGTAACGTGGAGAATTGGTAGAGACAGCAAGAATAGAAAATTGCATTGAAGTATTTTGCTGAAAAGAGATACAGAAAAATGGTAGTTGCTGGAGAAAGGATGAGAATTCCAAGATAAACTGATGTTTAATCAATGACATGAAAATGAACTGCAGGAGAAGGGGAAATATGAGAGACCTAGAACGTTGTTTCAGCTGCTTTTCATGCTATCCAAGAGGTTTCTTATATTTTATTAATATATTATATATTAATATATACTTATAATCCCTTGAGACTCACTGGTATCAAACTTGGACTTTCAGATCTAACAACATCTGTGATGAAGGAATTCTGCTAAGAGAACATGTCTATGGTTAATCAGACTATTAGAGTTCAATCTAATTAGGAATCATCAATCTAGTATACTAACACATATATATGGACTTTAGAAAGATGGTAACGATAACCCTATATGCAAAACAGAAAAAGAGACTCAGATGTATGGAACAGACTTGTGGACTCTGGGAGAAGGAGAGGGTGGGATGTTTCAGGAGAACAGCATTGAAACATGTATATTATCTAGGGTGAAAAGAAGGACTGAATATGCTTCAGCTAATTTATTTTATTTTTCATTAAATTATGAATCATTTGTTCAAAGTATTTACTGAGCACTCGCTATGTATCACCAGGGCTTCCCTAGTGGCTCAGCTGGTAAAGAATCCGCCTGCAATGCGGGAGACCTGGGTTCAATCCCTGGGTTGGGAAGATCCCCTGGAAAAGAGAAAGGCTACCCACTCCAGTATTCTGGCCTGGAGAATTCCATGGACTGTATAGTTCATGGGGTCGCAAAGAGCTGGGCACGGCTGAACAACTTTCAATTCACTTCACTTCACTATATATGTGTCAGTTGCTAAGGAAAGAAAGATGAATGTAAACCAATAATGACAGTACAAATTGATATGGGCTATAAATGTAGGTATAGTCATCCCTCAGAATCCAAGGTGGGTGGGTTCCAGGAACCCTCTCAGATACCAAAAATCTGCCAATGTTCAAGTCCCTTATATGAAATGTCACAGTATTTGCACATAACCTATGTATATCCTCCATATACTTTCAGTTCAGTTCAGTTGCTCAGTTGTGTCAGACTCTTTGCGACCCCATGAACTGCAGCACGCTGGGCCTCCATGTCCATCACCAACTCCTGGAGTCCACCCAAACCCATGTCCATAGAGTTGGTGATGCCATCCAACCATCTCGTCCTCTGTTGTCCCGTTCTCCTCCTGCCCTCAGTCTTTCCCACCATCAGGGTTTTTTCAAATGAGTCAGCTCTTCACATCAGGTGGCCAAAGTATTGGAGTTTCAGCTTCCATATCAGTCCTTCCAATGAACACCCAGGACTGATCTCCTTTAGGATGGACTGGTTGGATCTCCTTGCAGTCCAAGGGACTCTCAAGAGTCTTCTCCAACACCACTGTTCAAAAGCATCAATTCTTCTGCGCTCAGCTTTCTCTATAGTCCAACTCTCACATCCATACATGACAACTGGAAAAACCATAGCCTTGACTAGACAGACCTTTGTTGACAAAGCAATGTCTCTGCTTTTTAATATGCTGTCTAGTTTGGTCATAACTTTCCTTCCAAGGAGCAAGAGTCTTTTAATTTCATGGCTGCAATCACTACCCACAGTGATTTTGGAGACCAGAAAAATAAAGTCAGCCACTGTTTTCACTGTTTCCCCATCTATTTGCCATGAAGTGATGGGACTGGACGCCATGATCTTAGTTTTCTGAATGTTGAGCTTTAAGCCAACTTTTTCACTCTCCTCTTTCACCTTCATCAAGAGGCTCTTTAGTTCTTCACTTTCTGCCATAAGGGTGGTGTCATCTCCATATCTGATGTTATTGATATTTCTCCTGGCAATCTTGATTCCAGCTTGTGCTTCTTCCAGCCCAGCGTTTCTCATGATGTACTCTGCATATAAGTTAAATAATCAGGGTGACAATATACAGCCTTGACGTACTCCTTTCCCTATTTGGAACCAGTCTGTTTTCCATGTCCAGTTCTAACTGTTGCTTCCTGACCTGCATACAGATTTCTCAAGAGGCAGGTCAGGTGGTCTGGTATTCCTATTTCTTTCAGAATTTTCCACGGTTTGTTGTGATCCACACACTCAAAGGCTTTGACATAATCAGTAAAGCAGAAATAGATGTTTTTCTGGAACTCTCTTGCTTTTTCAATAATCCAACAGATGTTGGCAATTTGATCTCTGGTTCCTCTGCGTTTTCTAAAACCAGCTTGAACATCTGGAAGTTCATGGTTCATGTATTGCTGAAGCCTGGTTTGGAGAATTTTGAGCATTACTTTATTAGTGTGTGAGATGAGTACAATTGTGCAGTAGTTTGAGCATTCTTTGGGATTGCCTGTCTTTGGGACTGGAATGGAAACTGACCTTTTCCAGTCCTGTGGCCACTGCTGAGTTTTCCAAATTTGCTGACATATTGAGTGCAGCACTTTCACAGCATCATCTTTTAGGATTTGAAATAGCTCAACTGGAATTCCATTACCTCCACTAGCTTTGTTCAGGGTGATGCTTCCTAAGGCCCACTTGACTTTACATTCCAGGATGTCTGGCTCTAGCTGAGTGTGAGTGATCACACCATCATGATTATCTGAGTCGTGAAGACCTTTTTTGAACAGTTCTTCTCTGTATTCTTGCCACCTCTTCTTAATATCTTATGCTTCTGTTAGGTCCATACCATTTCTGTCCTTTATTGAGCACATCTTTGCATGAAATGTTCCCTTGGTATATCTAATGTTCTTTTTTTTTCTTTTTTCCAGCTCAGCAGCTCTACACAGCAGCATCCCACACCCTGTGGGGCCTCTCATGGCTCCTTGGCTTTCTTCACATAAGAGGAGCTGGAGGCCGATTCCCGCCGCTTCCTCGAAATGGGCGTGAGGGGTGCGCCCACCACATCGATGATGGCGTCCTTGCTGAGGTCAGAGCCGAGACCAGGTTCAGACACTGCTGGCTCGGCTGGGGCCGGGGGTGAGCCCGAGGCCGGGGTGGTGGGGCCGCCCAGCACCCCAGCGCCTCGTGCCGGTGCCGCAGCATCTGCAGTTCACACTCGCAGTTGGCGCAGGCCTGCCTGAGCTCGCAGAGCAGCACGAGGTCGCTCCGCAGCTCATTGAACATGTGCACCCGCTCCTCCGTGGGCGCTGGGCTCAGCTCCACACCCAGCTCCAGCAGCATCTGTTCCAGGGCCTTGATCTTCTTCTGTCCCACAGAGCTGGGCAGCTTCATCCGCTGGCTCCGCAACGTGATGCCCGCAGACTTGAAGTCTGGGAACTTGATGCCTGCCGTCTCAGGAACAGCCGGCTTCTCAGCCTCCTTTCTCTGGGGGAGCTTCTTCTTGGCGGCCTTGCGTTCCGTGCGCCGCTGCTCGCCAGTGGTGTCTGCCGCTGTGGTCAGCTTCTGCAGGTCCCGGCTGCGCTTCTCCCGCTCCTGCTTCCGGGCCTCAATCTTGCGCAGCTCCTCCTCCGCCACCTGCTCTGGGGTCCGGTTATAGAGACGCTCCAGCTGTTCCTTCCTCCGTCGCTCGTGCCCAGCGTCAAATACTGGTATCTTGAGGTCTGTGCCTGGCACGGCCCGCACGTTGGCAAGCTTGGCACAGATGTGGTAGTACCGCTCCTTCAAGTCCTCCACAGAATGCTTCTTGAACTGCTGGTGGTCATACCGGTCATGGATAACGACAAAACGTAGGTCAGAGCGGCGGCTGAGGTCAAAGAGGTGGTCGGTTTCTGCCTTTGTCCAAGCGTCGTCATGAAGGTAGAGCTGGTACTCCTGAGTACACGGGCACCTGAACTGTCTTATTGAACCTGGCGAAGGGGTCGTCCTTGCCCTCCTCTGCTGCCCTTCGCCAGTGGAAGAACGTGGCTCCATCCTTGCGGGATGGATTGGTGAATGGCATCCACTTCCAGGGCCGCACCTTCTTGGAGCCCAACTTGGCCTTCACTGTGCGGTAGCCTTGACCAGTGTCACTGGGTAGCAGCGGGGGTGCATCCTTCTTGTCAGAGTAGAGCAGTGCATAGACCTCCCGGTGTATGCCCTCGGGCCTCTTGAAGGTCAGTGTCTCTGAGGGCTTCTTGGACTTTTTCTTGTCCGGATTGATAATGTCCTTCTTACTGATGGTCCCAGAGGCTGCATCTCTCTCTGGACCCCCCGAGTTCTAGAATGTCCCGGACATCCGCGCCTGTAGCCATCGTGCCCAAAGGATGGGGGAGCGCCCTGAGGTCAAGGGTCAGTGCCTGAGTCTCCCCAAAGGCCCCAGCTGTCTCCTAAGTCTCAGAGCCTCCACACCTAGGGTTCCCGGCTGTGGCCCAGCGGCTCCACTATCTCCTCAAAGCCGCGGACCATCTAATTTTCTTGAAGAGATCTCTGTCTTTCCCATATACTTTAGATCATCTCTAAATTACTTAAAATACCTAATACCATGTGAATACTATGTAAATAGCTGCTGGCCAAGGTACATTCAAGTTTTGTTTTCTGGAACTTTCTATAATTTTCTTTTCTGAATATTTTCCATCTGTGCTTGGTTTAATCCTCCGGTGTGCAGCCCTCAGATATAGGGGGCCAAATGTACATCTAAAGTGCTGTAGTAACAGTAAGTAGCAGGACACAGCAGAAGGCGTAGTCGAAAGATTTACAGGGCAACTGAAGGGAGAAAGGGGTCTTAGATCTACAATAGAGCATTGGACTGGAAAATATTCAGAGATTCTTGAAAATTTGAGCTTTATAAAAACAGTGAATGCAAAAAAAAAATTCAGTATTAAATATCTGATTTTAAAGTTGTTGACTTTAAATAGAGTGAGTTGACTTCTATTCTTCATACTGTCTTTGATGATTATATAATTACTTTTCTACTCAGAAAACAAAACCAAAAACCAAGAAGTCTTTTTAAAGAAAACAAGTGGTTGTTACTCTGTCCCTTCTGCTAAACCAGGGTTCTCAAAGTTGAAAATGTATCAGAAATCACCAGGATGGTTGGTGAAAAGAGATTGTCACCTCTGCCCCTCCCTCCTATTCAAAAGATCTGGGTGGGGCCTGATAATTTGCATTTCTAATATGTTCCATTGGACTAAAAGATGGCAACATAGAACAGCTATGTGGTGTCCAGAAAATGACTGGGTTTTGAGGTCAGTCAGATTGTAATTCTGGTTCTGCCCTTACCAGGCTGTGTGTAGCAACAGTTGACATACTTTAACCCCAGTCAGCCTGTTTCCACACTGATAAGTGTCTTGTGAAGCCTGCATGATATGATTAAATATCCACTGCAGTGTAGCCCTTAGTTAATGTCCTTAAATAATGTTGGTCCCCTTCTCTTTGACTTCCTGTAAGGAATTAACCACACATTGGCCATAACTGGGTTTTACTGTGACATGGTTTAGCCATATCACAGGCAAAATTATTTCCTCCAAACCCAACAAACCATGTGCATTCCACTGCTACTAACAAAATTTTCATTGTTCATTTATAAAATTGGGGAAAATAGTATTGATAGAATAGTATCTACTTTGATGTAATAGATAATAGTATCTATTTTGCAGAGGTGCAGATCAGCATCCATTAAGGATTAAACAAGGTGATATGCTAAGTGCCTAATTTAGCAATTAGCATGTGGAAGATACATAGTCAATATCAGTTTCTTTTCCCTTTTTTTAAAACAATTCACCTATTTATTGGGCTGCGTTGGGTCTTTAGTTGTAGCATGTGGGATCTTCATTGCATCACGTGAGATCTTTGTGACCCAGGGACTCGTGGGCTCAGTAGTTGCTCCAAGGCATCTGGGATCCTTAATTCCCCCAACTGGAATCAAACTTGTGTCCCCTGCATTGCAAAGCTGATTCTTAACCACTGGACCAGCAGGGTCGTTCCTCCTTTTCCTTTCAATTGGCTATTTCTCATTAGTATCTCTTAGAGAAAGTTCAAAATGGTCTATAATACCTCAAAACAATCTTTCCACCCTAATCAGAATGTTTCTGTGTCACATTTAATTTGAATTCGATTATTTGGTTTATTTAAATACTGGTAAGGACACACTCTATATAAACTATCATATTGGATGTTCAAGGAGATAAGTAGACGACTGTTACCTGATTCTGAGTAGAGGTGACAATATACTTGAAAAGTTGAATAGAAATGCAAGGCCAGGTAGGACAAATCATACTTTTCTAAGTGTGCTAGGAATTTTGAGATTACAGTGGTTGATCTGATTATCTTGCACTAAGAACTAGAGAATTACTAAAAGTTGTAAGAGAGCTATCGATTTTTTGCTGAGAAAATAGGTCCAGAGTTCTAAGTGGTCTAGGGGCATAGCTATGGAGTGGTAGAGGTTTCCTGTCTCCTGGTCCCATGCTGTTTATAGATTTGCTTCTTACTTTAAGTAGGCAGTATTGTGTTGCTAGTTAAGCACTGGGTTCTACAGCTAAAATGTTTGGATTTGAGTCCTGGTTTTGCCAGTTACTATTTGTGTGACTTTGGGCAAGTCACTTATCTTTATGCTTCAGTGCCCCATCTATAAAGTGAAAATAACTACAGTACCTTATTTCACATTGTTGTTATGAGAATTCACTAACAATACATGTAAAGCATTAAAAATTGTGGTTTGGTTGGTATAACTGCCATTAGTCTCCAAGAGAATGGAAGACAAAAAGATCTAGTCTTCTGTTTTTTCCTTCTTTTTCTTCTTGGTGAAACTTCTTCCCTCAGATTCTGATCAAAGCATCCAGATGAGTGCTCAAAGAATACATGTTAGCTACCTTAATTCTACAAGATAGAAACACATTTTTGTATCTTACAAGTAAGACTTGGGATCTGCAGAATTCTGGCCTAGTCTGGTTAACAGGAAAGTTTAGAAAAGTAAAAACTGAGATAGTAACAGATTCTAGGACCCAACAGGTCTTCTTTAAAAAAGCCAAGATCAATAGGTGCAGAGAAAGATGGAGGTCAATGAATCTAATTTCAAATTAGGTCTCCCATCTATTTCAAGATCCATTCCAAACTCTCTTGGAAAAAATTTAGCCTTTTAAGGAAAGTGCAGAGAACATGCCTCCTGCGGGTTTGTTTCGAGGGAATGTCTTAGCAGGTGCTGCGTTCTGCCCTGGAGGTGGCTGCGAGGATTTGTGAACTGAGGTGATAACATCGACTCCCTCCGGAAGAAAAGATGCTGTCTCTACACAGGAAGTTTAACTACCATACTACTTAAACCACGATGAACAAAAAAGAAAGAGGAGGAGGACAACGGGGAGAAAGAAAAGAGGCAGGAGAAAAAAGAGAAGGAAGAGGAAGCAGCAGAAACCTCTGTCAATTCAGTCACAGTTCAGTTTAAAATTTAAATTTCACTTAAGAGAAATCAAGAACACCATCCCCCTAACCTCCCCCCGCCCTGGAGCACCTTTCTCAAATGCCTGCAGAAAAAATTCTAGGACTAATTTACAAGCCAAAAGGGCTGTCTCAGAAATAGGGAGCAAGTGGAGGTGAGAAATAACTTATATTCAGGGATTTGAAAAATCATGTATCTGGGGAGGGGGGATGGGAAAGGATTTGGCACTACTGTCATCATCATCTATCAGGAAATCTAGGGATGGAGAAGGGTACCAAGAGGGGTCCAAATCTTCTGCCTTTGACAGATGCAAGCCACACTGTCCACCTCCATTCTGCGCACTTGGGCGATAACAAGGTAAAATAAGCATCAAAACGGGAATATTGAAGAGGAAAGACATAAGTCAGTCTAGAGTTCTCGTGTGGGCGGGGGTTAAATGAAGGTCAGGCAAAACCACTGCATCAGAAAAGGTGGAAGAATTAAGGGTCACCGTCAGACAAGCCCCGAAGTTTGGGGTCGAGCCAAGGGTTTGGGTCGCCTGGTAGCCCATGATTTGCTCCGCACATACGCTCTCTAAGTTTCTCAGTTTGAGTCTCGCCTGCAAATTTCCTGAAAAGGCACCGTCTTATTAAGGGTTTTCACAGTGCCTAGCCCAGAGCTGACCGCTGAGCCTGTTCTCAACATCTGTGAGCAAAAGCTGCTTTTGAAGTTGGGAGGAGGAAGGGCTCTGGTTTTATTATGTTAGGGTTAGCTTTGAGGTGTGGCCAGGCACCAACGGCCAGCGAAAATTTCCCGATCGCCCTCCGTCTTCCACCTCTGTCCAGGTGACGTAGGTAAGCCCCGCAAGACCCACAAGGGGCTAAGCGGCTAAGCCGCGTCCTTCAGGTGTCAGCCTCGATCCATTTGGAAACCACAATCCCCAGAATCCCTTGTGCAGGGAGGGCAAGTCGCAAATAAGATGGCTCCAGAAGGGTGGAACATGCAGCAGGGTGGAAACCCTAGTCCCTGGCAGTTTCTTTACCGGATGTGTTTAAATAACCGAATCCCACAAATGCACCACCCCGCTAACCACCTCCGTGGCGGAGAAGGCCACCGCAGCCGCCTCGCTCGCTCCTCCAGGGGCATCCTGGGAGTTGTAGTCCAGCCGCTAAGCTGCAGAGAACTACCTTTCCCATGGTGCTCTACGGGTCGGGCAATATCAACGTTCTTTTCCAAAACTCTCTCCTCACTGAGACCCCATTTCCCCACTCCCCTTCTCTCCGACAACGCGTTCTCATTCTTGGTGACAGAGTGGAGGCCGCCAGGGGCCTCAGCCCCTGGCCCTGCCGCTCGGGGAGGCACTTCCGGCGGCGGTTCACTTCCTGGTTGGGTGGATGGAGCCGGGCGGGAGCGCGCGCGGGGGAGGGGCGGCGGGTCAGTCTCCGCCGGGCGCTCCGGGGATCAGCTGGCGGGCGGGCGGGCGCCGAATGCGGCCCCGGCTCTCGCTGCAGCGCCGCCTCCTCTCCGCGTCGCAGGCCGGCCCGGCGGCCGTGACAATGTTGCGGAGCTGGTAGCTGCGCGCCGGCCGCCGAGCCATCTCAAGTGGGTGCCGCCGGGATGCTGCCTCGCGGGGCGGCAGGGAGACCGGGGAGGAGGGGAGGCATTGCCCGCTGGGTCAGCGCTGCCCGAGGTGGCCCGAATTCCTCCCTTTTCAGAGCCCAGGGCAAGGGAGTCCCGGGTTCTGGGGCCGAGGACGCGTTCTCAGCCCCAGGGTTTTTCTAAGAAAATTCATGAAGCGTTTCGCCAGGATGGTGGCTTCTGCTTCCCCTAGGACTCAGCAGTTGGATTTTTAAGTGTGTTACTGATTCATCCTCTCTCTCTTCCTCTGTCATCACAGGTTTAAACTTACACGAATCGCTCTCTTGAGGAGGAGGGGACCGCCGCGCGATTGACACGCATATTCCTATAGGCATCCTCCCTCAGCCCCCACCCCCACGGCCGGATTCGGGTGGCTCCTCTCCGAGCTGAAATCCGAGAAGAAATCCTTGGATCTCTTGTTTAAAAAAAAAAAAAAATCCAGAAACCGTCGGTATTTTGCTTTCCTGCTTCCTTTTCGCATGATGAAGAAGTTTTTCGACTCCAGGCGAGAGCAGGGCGGCTCTGGCCTGGGCTCCGGCTCCAGCGGAGGAGGGGGCAGCACCTCGGGCCTGGGCAGCGGCTACATCGGAAGGGTCTTTGGCATTGGGCGACAGCAGGTCACTGTGGACGAGGTGCTGGCGGAAGGTATGGTGGGACTTTTTCGGTGCGCCGTAAATTAAAATCTTGTGCTGATGCAGCAAGACTCTGGTTTCCAGTTGTTGAATGTATGAATGGCTTTTGCCCAGTTGACCCTCCCTTCTCCCTCCCCTTGCCCTGTAAATCCTTGTCCTTGAGAAATTTGAAACGGGGATTTCAGAGTGACAGGGCTTTATGGGGTGGGGGGAGTTTGCCAGAAATTGTTTACCTCGGTGGCCTTTTATTAAAGAAAAAAAAATTGACAAGACAGTTCTTGCCTGCCTCATCGAATTGTGAAGATCAGACGAGAAAAACGTATGTGTGAAAGTGCAAAGCTTCACATCAGATGTAGGGTGTGGGGCTTGTGATCCTCCTAAAACTTGAAATACTGATGTGAGGGCTGCAGGGTGGGGTTGGTGAACCTTGAAGAGGGGTTTCTCCTCCTACCCAACTTTCCTTCTCCCTTGAGCAGGGCTTGGAAGGAAGAGAGGGTTTTCAGGGAATCAGAAGGTGTTTTTCCAAGAGCCAAGGCTCTTGGTGGCTTTGACTAGGTTTGTTTCCTGACCTAACAGTAATCAGGTCCCCAGGATACAGTTTGGATAACAGAAATTACATGGAATGAATGTGGTTATTTTGAAATTGGTCCAGTGAGCCCCTCTTCTTCCTATTCTTTTGATTTTGGGGTATGTGTGTGTGTGTGTGTTTTGCCAAAAGAATTACTTGAGAGTGGCATCGGATTTTTGCTTTTTCTCTGTTGGAGAGGGTGTTATTTAGATCTACTATGTAAATTCCCTACATGTGTGTTCTTCTGTATATCTACAGATATGTAGATATATATCTTTATCCCCCAGGCTTTCTGGAAATTATTGCATGTCTCTTTTGGTAACCTTAACCTTGACCTTCATAATTATGCTAGACTCATACTTTTCACAGCCCATTGCCTGCCCAGTGTGCTTTTATTTTGAATAAAAGCAGCAATTTCCTTGGCATGAAGCTATTCAAACTAATTGGATGGGGCCAACCTGCTGTAGGTTGTTTTATCGGCTGACAGGGGATGGGGGAAGGGGAGGCCTATATTTATGCAGCATGGTGGGGGAACAGTTCAGTTGCTAGGGAAGGAGACTTTTTGCAACCTAAGGTTGGAGCAAGGGTCCTGACCCAGTCCCGGGAACTGCCTGTCACAGTGAGTGTTGCTGCTGGTGGGCTTGGAGAAGGAAGAAGCGGTGTCAGGCTCTCGGCTTGTATCAGCATGGGATTCAGCTGGGCCCAGTTTTCTGGGGTTATGGCTGAAGTCTCTACTTTAAAAACAGTGTCTTAAAAAAAAATCTGGCAGTGGATATCCTTATGAAATTGTCGCTCTTTTCCATTCTCATTGCTGCTCTAGCTGGACTTGATCCGGGGTCTGAGTCACTGTCCCTTTGGATCCCTCCTTGTGGGCTTCGGTGCAGGATGGGAGATGCTTCTATGCCCGCTGCCAGCTCCTCACCGTTGAGTCTGATGTGTCTCATCCCTGTGCCAGAGCCCTGGCCCGCAGTGGGATGGCGAAATGGAGAAGGAGTGTGTCTGTGAGAGAGAAATTGGGAGGAATGAGGGGGTGCCAAGCTCCTTCCTTCCCTCTCATCAGCCTCTGCTGACCTTACAGTCCAGAAACATTTTGTTCAGCTAGGATGTTGTCTCGTTAGAGAGGAGGTAACCCTAAGCGGTGCCACTTCTCAGTCTGAGTTGATGGGGAAGAGAAAAGGCAAATTTTCCATCTGTGCTGCCCTTTTCTTCCCCAGAATTCATCCCTGAGAACTGCACATCATGCCCTTTTATTTTTAAATGGAATTGAGAGCTTGCAGCTCTGTGTTCATTCATTCGTTCATTCAACAAACAGTGATAGAATGTCTGCGATATACCAGGCACTGTGCTAGGCTCTGGGGAATACAATTTAAAACTAGATGCTAGAATTTACATACTACTTTGAGAGATGGAAAACAGCCAGTTAAAATGGAGTGATATGAGCCATCATGGAGATTAACTTAGGGTGCAGCAGCTTCCAGTTTTAGAGTGCCAAGACTTGCTTGCTGCAGGAAGTGACTGAAGGATGAGTTGGAATTATCCAGGTTCAGTTACGGCACAGACACTCAGAGTAGCAAGTGGGAGGGCCATGGAAAACTTGGTTTGGCAGTGTTGCCCTCTTTATGTTCTTTGACTCTAATTGAATTTGAATTTGAATTTGTGGCTGTTAGAAGTATATTGGGCTTCCCAGGTGGCACTAGTGGTAAAGAACCTGCCGGTCAATGCAGGAGATGAAAGAGACATGAGTTTCATCCCTGGGTCAGGAAGATCGCCTGGAGGAGGGCATGGCAACCCACTCCAGTATTCTTGCCTGGAGAATTCCATGGACAGAGGAGCCTGGCAGGCTACAGTTCATGGGGTCACAAAGAGTGACTAATACACACACACACACACACACACACACACACACACACACACACACACACACACACACACACACACACAGATGTATATAGCTATGGAGGAGCCAGTATACAAAGTACCTGTGAAGTACCCACCAAGTACAAAGGTACTACTAGGGTCTGAGAAGGAGGATATAGGGAGGTTTAAAGTGTAATGCCTGCCTTTGAGGAGCTGCCAGTGAATTTAGGAAAACAAGACAAAGGCAGACTTTCACTCCTACAGTGAGGTGTTTACCAGTGCTGTCTGTGGAATCAGGCAGTGAAAGTGAAAGTCGCTTAGTTGTGTCCAGCTCTTTGCGACCCCATGGACTATACAGTCCGTGGAATTCTCCAGGCCAGAATACTGGAGTGGGTAGCCTTGCCCTTCTCCAGGAGATCTTTCCAACCCAGGGATTGAACCCAGGTCTCCTGCATTGCAGGCAGATTGTTTATCAGCTGAACCACAAGAAAAGCCCAGGAATACTGGAGTGGGTAGCCTGTCCCTTCTTCAGTAGATCTTCCTGACCTAGGAATCGAACATCGGTCTCCTGCATTGCAGATAGATTCTTTACCAACTGAGCTATCAGGGAAGCCCCCAGATCCAGGTTCAAATTCTGGATCTGTTCTTGACCAGCTGTGAAACCTTGGGTAAGCAATTACAGCCTCTCTTTGATCTCTCTCAAAGTGTGACACCTGGGTCAGGAGCATCAGCATCTCGTGCAGGAGTTTATTAGAAATGCAAATTCGGGCCTCACCCCAGAGACTGTGGCTGTTGGGCTTTAACAAGTTCCTGGAGAGATTCTGCTGCAAGCTGAAGTTTCAGAGCCACCGCCCTAGGGAGCAGTCTTGAAGATTAAATGAGGCGACGTATCTAAATTACTTAACATTTTTCAGATGTTCAATATTTGGGAGCTACTATTTTTCAGCCATATAGGCAGATAGTTAAGGAGGAGTAGGGGCAATGTGAAGGCTAGCTTGACTGCAGCTACTCCCCCCGCCCCCCAGTGTGGGTGGACAGAGCCAAATGTTCTTTGCAGAGGCCTCATGGCTAAGGGGTCAAGAGATGTTTGGGGTAGCCGTGCTCCTTTAAGGCCCCAGGTGCTGACCTAGACACCCCTCCTAGCCAGAGGTGTCTCAGGCTGATGGGAGTTGTACATCAGGTGCCCAGGGCAGTGGCCAGGTAATTCAGGGAGGGGTGATGCAGTGGACTTCAAGCACAGACCCTGTTACCACCTCATCCTGCTGACCATCCTTCTTTCTCTCATGTGGGTTTGGTCTGTCCTTTATAGGGGGGAATCGCAGGAACCCTACGGACAAGCTGCGGGAGCAGAAGATCAGTGGCTTCAGCCCTGCTCACCACGTCTCACTTACTAGTCCTGGGGGGGGGTTGTCTGGGGAAGTGAAGGCTCTGCATCACTAGTTCAGAGGGTCTGGCTTTGTCTTGGCTGGCTCAGGGTTGGATATTGTTTCTCTAGCTTCCTCAGGAAAGATACCATGATGAGATACTGAATTCTGTCTGAGGTAAAGGGTGTGGGATGTCAAGGGAAGATCTGGTTTAAGCTTCCAGAATAAGCTCAATGGGAAAAGTGGAGCAATGCTCAAAGGAGGTCTGAGAAGCTATGCTTTTTCACACCTCCTTGGCTGAACGAGGCCTTACACCTAAGCTCCAGACTCAGGTAAATGTTGACTCCCTGCTGTGTCCAAAACAACATTCCAGAACTGCGTGGGTTTATATAAGGTGGACAAGGGGGCCCTTCAGGACAGTATTTTGACCTCCACTAAAAGAATTCAGGTCTAGGGTTAATGAGAACTATCCAGTTAAGTCTCTGTGGCAGTAAGCATTGACAGTTTCTCCTACTTACAGTGCAAAGTGGTGACACTTAAAAATTACATGTGAAACCAGCTAAACCAACAAATGTGTGTGTATCTATATGTGTGTATGTCAGAAATAAGTATTAGCAGTATCAGTATGATGCATGCATGTATTCATTTAGGGAGTGTCAGTGCCTTCTCTGTATCAGGCACTGTATTAGATTACAAAGCTAGAGGATGAATGGAACTTGGGCCTGGCTCTTAAGGAGCTCATTGTTGTTCAGTCAATAAGTCATGTCTTACTGTCTGTGACCCCATGGACTGCAGCAGGCAAGGCGTCCCTGTCCTTCTCTATTTTCCTGAGTTTGCTTAAATTCATGTCCATTGAGTTGGTGATGCCATCCAACCATCTCATCCTCTCTTGTCCCCTTCTTCTGCCATCAGTCTTTCCCAGCGTCAGGGTCTTTTCCAGTGAGTCAGCTCTTCACATCAGGTGGCCAAAGTATTGGAGCTTCAGCTCCAGTCCTTTCAATGATTATTCAGGGTTGACAGATTTGATATAAACCAACAAATAATCCTAAGATTAGTGTCCAGCACTTAGCATGGTCCTGGATATAGAGTACATGGTAAAAAGATGTTATGAGATGATAAAGGAGAAAGGCCCTGGGGCGGAGGGTTTCCAGATGAAGTGTCATTTAAACAGGAATGTAAATTACCCAGAGGTTCTCCATGAGGGCTACCCAAGCCTTTCCAAGCAGAAAGAATAGCATGTGCGAAAGTGTGGGGTGGGGAGACAGTGTGGTGAGTTCTGGGAATACCAGCTAGTCTGGTGGTGTCATTTTGGTTGGTACAAGTTTCCCTTCCAGAATCAAGGAAAGAAGGACACAATGTGGTAGAAGGAAATTCTTTTACATTTCTCCCTGGCTGCGCTGGCTGCTCACTTTCCCCAGAGGCCCTGGGCCTTCCGAGTAACTGTTGACTAGCTGTCCAGTAGGCAGTGCTTCCTTCTATGCCTCAGCCCTTTGCCAATAGTGGGGCGAGGAGGTGGCTGGTGTCTGGGAAAGAGAGGTCCTGAAGCTTCAAATAGATGCAAGAAGCTTGAAGCTGAAGCAGGTAGGGGAGTGGGATGACCAGTGTTACAGGAAGGAATGGACAGGGGAGAAAAGGAGCATGTTTGACCAGAGCAGAAGGTGTGTTGGAGAGAAAAGAAAAGGAAATCAGGTCACAGAGAGCTTCAGAGGCAGGCTGGGAGGTTGGCTAGAAGCCTGTGAGGTCTTCTCTTGACGCAATCACCAATTTGACCCCTCCCACTTCAGATGTCTTTGCCTGCTGGGAAGTCTGGTCTTTTAGTGGCAACTGCAGATTTTCAGGGGGTGGTTTGTGAATGGTGTCCTCTTCCTGGCTTCAGGCATGATGACGGTTATAGCTTTGCTAAATATAGCCAAATCTAGAATTCAGAAATGAAATCCAGAATAAGCCATTGCGTGCTCAAAGCCTTTCCTTTGGTCTTTCTAACAAAGTCAAGCTCACTTAATGAGAGGTTGTGAAGAGAGAATCAGTTTCCCATGGGTTCTGAGTAGGAGGGTCTGGGAGGAGGCTATACTTATACCTCAGGAGCTAAAACTGCGGGTAGAGTACACAAGAAAAATCTCAGTAAATACTAATAAAGTACACATGAAAACATACTCCTGCATCAGAGCAATCATTTTAACTTGCCGTCTTTGAAAGCTGACACTTCAGAAAGGGGACTAACTGTGCACCTTCATCTTGTCCTCTTCAAAGGAAGGATGCTTTCTGAGCTGCTTAAGAAATCTCTGTGACATCTGCATCTGCAGGAGCCAAACAGGGATAATCATAGGAATGGAATTGTCTATTGAAGTAGCATCCAGCACTTGAAGTAGCAAAGCCTAGCCTTGAGCCTCCTTTTCTGGAGCCACCTTCTGGTGTGTGCGGTGTGGTGGGGGAGCCCTGCGGGGTGGTTGGGAGACCTGGGTTTGTTGGTTCAGTAATCGTTCCTGAGCACCCACTGTGTGCTGGATATCATGCAGTGATTAAATAAGACACGGCTCTACCTTGAGGAACTCACAGAACTTCAGACACACGAACAAATAGCTCTAAGTGCCAAGATGAGGGGTGACCAGGGCCAGGGGAACAGACATGGGGGACCATTGATTTTTGGGTGAAAAGAAGTCAGGGAAAGCTAACGAAGGGTGATACTTGAAATGTGTCTTCAAAAATAAGAACTTATTGCTAGATGGACAGGGTCAACAGAACATTCTAGGCAGAAAGAATAACATGGCCAAAGATACAAAAACAGGAAAAATGCCCTGCTCACTGCGAGCTGGGTGTTTTGAGGTAACAGTGGTCCAGGACTGTGTGGTCCAGGGCTAGTGGTTCAGGACTGTGTGGGCCAATAAAGTAGCCGCTAGCCACATGTGGCTATTAAAATTTAAATTATCTGAAATAAAATAAAAGTTTAATTCATCAGGCCACTTTTCACTTGCTTAGTAGCTGCATGTGGCTACTGCGTACACTTCTGACCAGCACAGATGCAGAAAATGTCATCATCTCAAAGTTGTAGTGGGCAGTGTTGGTTTAGAAAAATAGTCTCATAAACTTTTTCAATAGAATAGCACTGTCGGTTTACAAACAGTCTATCCCTTTATTTATGTCTGTTTGTTTATTTATGTCATGTCCTGCTATTGTTAGCTGGAATCTGAAGGCACAGTATATACTTAAAATGATGTGCATCACTTATGATAGTGGATGAAGATCCATCCTTGAAATAACCTCAGTCAGGTTTTGGTGAATCCTGTCATATCTTATTAGACTGTGGTTGTTTCTGCATTATCGTGTGACTAATGAAGAGGACACGCAGAACATTCTCCTGTTGCTCATGTATGCTTGTGTTATCTTCTATCGAAGGTTTCTCTCAGGAATCTTTTTAATCCCCTTGTTTGTTTTATGAGGGCTAATCCATTGAAAACAAATGTAATCAGTAAAGGCACTTAACTGAGCATATGGACGGTGCATCTCAGCCTCTGCTGCAGAGCTTCCCCCTCCCCCAGGATCCCGTCGGATCTCTCGGAGGCGTGTGACTGCCATTTGGACTCAATGGGAGTTGGGAGTGCTAGAGAGGGATCTTGTATTAAATATTAGTAAAGATGAGGTCTTGTCTTTTTTTTTTTTAATCTTGTTTTTTAAGATGGCAGTTACTATAAATATTCTCATGTTTTCTTTCTAAACCCAGTGGATTGTTGTACCTCTGTTTGAAGACCACTGGTCGAGAGCAGGGGAGCAAGGGTGATTACACCCACCCCTCCGCCCCGCCCCTGTGACAGTTAGCAATGTCTGGAGACATTTTTGATTGTCACATGTGTGGGTGCATGCTTAGTTGCTTCAGTCATGTCCAACTCTTTGCAATCCTATGGACTGTAGCCCACCAGGCTCCTCTGTCCATAGGATTCTCTAGGCAAGAATACTGGAGTGGGTTGCCATGCCCTCCTCCAGGGGATCTTCCCAACCTGGGGATCAAACCCATACTCCTGCGGCTCCTGCATTGCAGGTGGATTTTTAACTGCTGAGCCACGGGGGAAGCCCCCTTTGATTGTCACAGGAGGGGGTAATCATGGCATCTAGTGAGTATGGACCAAGGATACTGCTAAACGTCCCACCATGCACTCGACACCCCCACCCTCAACAGAGAATTATCCAACCCCAGAATTCAGCAGTGGTAAGGTCTTCAGCATGATATGGTGGTCAGTGTGGGGAAAGAGAGGAGTCAGCATGGCTTAGAAGGGTCTAGTTTGCTGTGTGACTCAGGCATGTCACTTAATTTTTAAATTCATTTTCTCAGAATCAGCAAGCCAGCAGTCTTTCTTAACTTATTATGGTTAAAAGTCTCTATGTAATTTTCTGTGTAAAACAACTACTTCCAGAATAAACCAACACACTAGCAGAGGTAGAATGGCGGGTCTGTGTGGCTGGGGGGATTGTAACAGTGCTGTCCACTGACTAAATGTGAATTAGGAGCTCAAAAAAATTCTCCCCATATTCCCATATCTGAGCAACCCCAAAATGTGGCCGAAGCACTTTCTGGCTTGAATTGCTCAAAACAAGGTTCAGTTGGGAAGGGATAATAAAGGTCAGAATGTTATGGGAGAAGATATTGATAATCCTTTGTACGAGGAAGAATTTTCAGGAGAGTCTAATACTTGCCGCTAATGATCTTGGGTTCAAGTTCCTCCACTTACACTGCTTATCCATCTGGCTTTGAGGTAGTCATCTAACCATTGTGAGCCTTTGCTTCCTCGTTCATAGTAAGTGTCCTTCCTCTCTCTGTAGGGTTGCTGTGACCATGAAGTGAGGGCTGTAGGTATAACACAGAGTGCATGAGACACAGCTAGCCCTGCCAGCCAGGAGGAGCAAAGTTTACTGAGCATATTTTCTCCCAGCTCTGTTAGAAATGCTGTGGCAAAGAAGTAATGGAAGCCTCAGATCCTGCCCTCCCAGTTGACGTGACCAACACACCGGAAGCAAGTGCACCCCGCAAGACAATAGCTATTGAAATGCTGGAGTGTGTGGTGTAGTCTCTAACTTAGGGATGGTTGAGGGAAAGGGAGCAGTGAGGACTGAAGTGGTTAGACGAGATTTTCTGGAGTGGCATTGTTCTTGAGTCTTTTCTCTGGGACCCGTCTTCGAGGAACCTTGTTTTAGGGAACACATCTAGTTCTGCACCTTTGCACATTATATTCTTAGTAAAGTTGAAGTAAGTATTGCAACATTTTTAGTCTCTTTTGAGGAACAAAGTTTTTTACATAAATAAATCATGTGTTCCGTGTGTATACCCAAAGCAAAAAAGCTTTTTTATTCTGTGTGATTTTGAATCACTCAGGAATAATGACTGTTAGCACCTTGAGGCCATACTGCCTTCAAGATTTTGTGCCTACTTTCTCCCTCTGTTGCAGGAAGGGAGACCTCTTCCAGGACCTGAAAGGGGGCTCTTGTCTAACACTTGGAAATGAATTGTCCAGTGAGACACACACGCTGACAAAGCAAGAGGCTTTATTGGAAAGGGACGCCCGGGTGGAGAGCAGGAGGGCGAGGGAACCCAGGAGAACTGCTCGTAGTCTCGGGTTTGATGCTGATGGAGTTAGTCTACGAGTTGTCTTTGGCCAGTCTCCCTGGCTCAGGGTCCTTCCTGGTGGTGTACCCACTGCTCAGCCGAGATGGATGCCAGTGGAGAGGGTTCTGGGAGGAGGCAGGACACATGGCACCTCCTTTTGACCTTTCCCGAGCTCTTCCTGTTGGTTGTAGCTTACTAGTTCAGTGTTCCCTGCGAGGACCTCCTGTCGTAAAATAGTTCACGCAGATGGTTGCTGTGGTGCCCGGGTAGGGTGGGCGGTTTCAGTCAGTCTGTTTCCCCTAATACCGCCTTATTATCTTTATGGCCGTTAGTCTGTTATGTACTTTAAGCAGTCTCAGTTCTTCTGTTGAGTTATGGACAATTGTTAGGAAAGAGGAATCCTTCTCAGTGAGACTTCAGCCTTGACAGAGGATGAGTCCCCAGGTTGGAACAAAGTTAAAAGAGTAAAAACTTGGAGTTTCATTTGAGATGTGCTGTGAGTGAAGCAGCTTGATCTGGCCATTTTTCTCCTTGGGCTGTGAGTTAACTTTGGCAGACAATGGAAGGCCATGCCAGTTGAAGCTGTGTCATTTATGATTTCTGAAGAGCCAAGAGATTGTTAGATGAAAGAGTTCATGGCATCCTTATATTATTATAATAAAAGGCCAAGCATAGCATTGATGTTGGATTATCATTTGTAATTATAATGATCTTAAATAATGATGCCTTTCATCTGAGGCTTGAGTCCTGGAGAAAGCAGTATAATGCCATGTAATTGTTTGTTGCCTGTTTTTAAGGACGCTTATAGCTATTGTACTGGGACCTTTAGAATGAGAGAAAGATTATTGTCCCTCTGGAACTGAGCATGAATTTGAGAACAAAATGGAGACTTTATTACCCTTCAGGGACGGGAAAAAAGAAGAGGGGCCTTCCAGCTTTACAGAGGGGGCAAGTCTCCTGCTAGTATCCTTGGCTCATTTTTCCTGGTCAGTGAATCTTCTTGGTTCAGGAAGTGCTGATTATCTTACAGGTTTGTTAGACTTGTTTAATTTCCCCTGGGGGTAGCCTCCTAGCCTATTTCACAGACCTCTGTCCTCTACTGGTTTTTAGAATCCCAGGAATCTTGGTGGTGGGGGAGTGGACAGTGTTGGAAGAAATAATTCTTTCTGACCTCTGGCTATGGAAGAGCCCTGTGTTTACCAGAAGGTGTAGCTCAGTAATGATTGAGGAAAACCTGATGTTCAGTTCTGTCTTTCCTCCTTGACTGCCTAGATCAAGGGGAGCACAGTGGTATTCTCCTTAGAGGACTTTTCAGAGTTAGTTTAAAAGCATGGGTACTGGAGGTGGGCAGTCCTTGGCTTGAATCCTGGCCCCATCACTGTGATGGTGGCGAATTTATTAAGATCCTGGCTTGTCATTTACAAATGCAGATAACACCCTGGGTGGTTGTAAGAATGGATGAAATTCTGTAGAGCACTTAACATAGTGCCTAGCGTGTGGTCAGTCTGCAAACGGTAACTCTTAGTGTTTAGGTGCATGAATTTTGTTTTTATCAAGCAATATTTGGTTTGCTGTGTGTAAAACCTGGTGGAGCTAGAGTCTTGGTGATAGATGAATAGGCAATACTTATAGGAAGATACCTGTATCTTCTGTATCTATATATCTAAATCTTTCACAGTATCTACAAAACCCCAGGATGAATGAGAGGAGAAATTCAGATTTTAGTTTGTTTTTTCCCCACTTAAAAGCCATGTGTGTTCAGGTGACACTCCCAGCCTGACAGGTTGCTGTTAGTATCCTGGGTCTCTCTGCCTGAGGAATGCCTGCCCCCCAGCCGCATGTCCACCTTCACATCTTTGTGCTCTAACACAAGTCTCCTGTTTCATTCAGGCCTGTGCTCCCACTCATCTCCCATGAACCATGGACTTAGCTGTTTCCAGTGCTCCACTGATGGTGTCCCCTGCATCTGAGATCCCCTTCCCCACCCCACCCACCTACCTTAATCCCTCACCTCAGTACTCACCACAGCTGTCAGATGGACAGTTCTTCTTCCTGTCCTCCAATGCCTGTCATTCTTGCTGGCTCTCTTGACTCTTTGGGCCTGGAATCTCACACTTTTATTTTGCTGTTTATTCAGTTACGTCTACTTTCTAGTGTAAGATAGATAGATAGTTCTTAGGAGGCAGCATACAAACCTCAGATTTATTTTGTATGCAATTAAGAACTCCTAAATTTGAACAGTGCAAGGGTGGGTATTGGAGAATGAATTAATTGAATGAATAATACAATAAATCAGTATGTGCTAACTTAAATTCACTGGGCAGGCACTGGAACCAGATTTGAGAGGTATAGACCTCCCTTATCCCTCTTTTAATAATAAAATAGTTGTGTGTTTGGAACCTCATTACAATCATAAGAGATCTTCCAGTTTTTCAGTGAAGTTGAAAAACAACAAAATACAAAGCAAAATAGGACATCTTCCAGAAAATCATGTAAATCTCTCTTTGTTGATTGGATTCTATTATGGGTACCTAATACTGTCAGTCTCAAAAGTAGAGATGTGAGGTATAAATATCTTAACTTTATAAAGGAACTCTAAAACTAAGGTTAGATCAAGTATCAAAAACTCAGATATTACTGGAGTTTAAGCAAGGGATGCATTAATTTTCTAGCTTGTGTAGTTGTAGAAGTGAAATGAAGTGAAAGTCGCTCAGTTGTGTCCGACTCTTTGTGACTCCATGGACATACAGTCCATGGAATTCTCCAGGCCAGAATACTAAAGTGGGTAGCCATTCCGTTCTCCAGGGGATCTTCCCAACCCAGGGACTGAATCCAGGTCTCCCGCCTTGCAGGTGGATTCTTTATCAGCTGAGCCACAAGGGAAGCCCTGCGTAGTTGTTGGCCTGCAATAAGTTAGACAATGACTCTCACTGTGTGTGCAGGGTAGTGAGCATAGGGGCAGGGGGCAGATAGGAAGGGAATGTGTGATTTAGAAATGCCCAGTCCAGCCAGGAAAGAAGGGAACCTCAGTGAGAGTGGAGAGTGGTGGTCATACCCTCTGAAGAGTCATATTGTAGACTCAAGGGCTTGAGGTGGGGAGAGGACATGAGATTTTTATATCTGTCAAAGAGGATATGGCCTTTGAAAGTTTCATAAATATGACACAAGCAGTTCAGTTATAAATTGAGTCTGGAGAGGTGGTGCCCAAAATTGATCCCTGTATGTAACTTTTAGAACATAGATAGGCACTCATTTCTCCCCTTTTCTTGCTACTTTAAGAGAGGAGAATTGAAAAGAGGGATCAGAGTACATCTTGTCTGGTGGTTTACTCATGATTTTGTTGAAAGGTCGACTCTGAACAGAATTCACTTGAAAAAAGTTACGTTTAGATAATATGGGCTTGCCCGAAAGATGAAGCATTTGTTTTTCTTTTAAAAGCATAGTATTAAAATATGAATGTTATATTAATAAGATAAAATGGGTTATGTTTAAGCTCTCTACTCACCTGGCAATTTTGGAGTGATTTTAAGATGATAGGATAGAACAGTGTCCAAGTCTGTGTATTCAGGTTGTGGCTCTGGGGTTAGGTCATAGGATATGAATGAACAACTGTATGAGGTAAGGGAAGTAGATTATACTGTCTGCTTCTTAGTGATCTTGGACCCATAACCTCCCTTCTCTCAGCCAGTCTTTTCTTACGTAAATAAGGAGATCACTCAGTAATCTCAGAGACTCTTCAAGCTCAGACTTGAGTTTTGAGTTCCTAGGTTTGGGAGGGTGGGTGGGGTTGTGGGATGGATTTGGTTGGAGTGTTAGACTTAAACAACAAGGACTGGGACGACATTCCTGAGCTGGGTTGTTAGCCTTGGCCTATGTGCGAGCTGCACCGGGAGGCGTCGTTATTAGTGGAGGTGACAGGTTCCATTTCTTCTCTGCTCCTGTGCTTTCCTCCGTATCTCTCCCTTGCACTAAAAACATCCGTGTTAGGAATCCATGTTGGAGTGAGGGGAACCTAAGATGGCTCTTGGGCTTCTGACTCAAGTGACTAGGTAGAGAATGGTGTCAATGAAAAGAATGGAGAAGTGTGTGAGGAAAAGAGTGACTTGAGTCTGGGACTTTTCAGCATGATTCAGTGGTGGTGAGGTTACACTTCAGGACCCTGCCGGGTAGGACAGGCCTGGCTTTAGAGAAAAGTTAGGTGGCAGTTGTCTTTTAACCACATGATATTAATGAAACTGACATGCACACCAGGAGCCAGTGTGGAAGAAGAGAGAAGGAGGCTGTGGGTGGCTTCCTCAGGAGCATCAGTGTAGGGCAGGTGGAAAAAGCAGAGCATACCTGGGATTCACCTCAGACTTGTCTCTCTGACCTGCAAAACCCCTCCAAGAACTCCTATCTCCCTTCACCTTAGCCGGTGTGGTTTTTAGTTGTAGCAGTGATTCCTCTTTTTTTACTTATTTTAAGCATTTAACCTTGTTTTTTCTTTAGTGTCTTAGGTGGCTGGTCCCTTTGCTTGGAATATTTTTCCTGATCTTCCATGGCTGACTTCTTGTCATTCAGATCTCATTTAAATCTCACCTCAGAGAGGCCTTTCTTGACCATCCACTATAAGGAACCCATCATGTTTTAATTTGCCAGGTAGAACGTGTCAGCTGATTTTCTTGCTCGTTGTTTATCTCTCACCACTAGAATTTCACTTCCATGAAAGCAGAGTCCTTGACTGACTTGTTCGTTGCTCTGTCCCCAGTGCCTGGGTAGTGCCTGGCACATCTAAGAAGCTCGGATGAAAACCAGCTGAATGAATGAGTGAGCACATGGAGGAGGCAGAAGGAATGGCTGAGGATATGGATGGAGAACTGGGAGAGAGTGAGTGAGGGAAATGAATGCTAAGTAGATTTAAAAGGAGGGTGTGGATCCATCAGGGTGTAAGAAAGCAGAATGGTCACCCAGGATGAGGATGGAAGAGCATCTCTTGGATTTGGAAATACGGAGATCATTCATGAGCTTTGTTAAGATCATTCTAAGTGGATTGATGGAGTGGAATCTAGGTGGGCGTGAAATGAATGAATGGGAAGTGAGGGGGATGCGGAGTCGGGGAGGAATTGATTATTATTAAGTGGTGGGAGAGTCTTGAGTACATTGAGCAGAAAAGAAGTGGCCACTAGGGAGGAAGTTGGAAATGCAGTACGGGACGATTACTGTCGGAATCAGGCTGAGGAGGTAATGGCAGGTCGTGGATGGAATCCTGATCTTTTATGGAACAGATGACCTTGAAGAGGAGAAAGAGCACTTTATTCACGGACCTGGAAGGAAGAGGAGTAAGAATGGGGATGCAGGAGAAGGAATTGGTGGAGTTTGGCAAGTTCTTGCCTCATTGCTTCTGTTTTCTCTTGGATGCTGTGGGGTGGGAGTTGAGTTGGGGGTTCAAGAGAGAAGGATGTGGAGGAGTTCCCGAGGTTTATGGAGAGAAGGACTGAGGATAAGTAGAAGAATGGCCCGGTCATCTGGAGAGCCCATTTGAGATGACTCAAAATAAGAACACGTGTTGTCCTAACCCCTGAGTGTTTATCAGTTTTGAAAAATGCGCAATTTTGAATTGGGCTTTTTCTGAAATATCTTGTGCATTTCCTGTCTTCTAAATTATATGCCAGTGGACTTCCCTGCTGGCGCAGCGAGTGAGAATCTGCCTGCCAGTGCAGGGGACACAGGTTTGATCCCTGGTCCCAGAAGATCCCACATGCCGAGGAGCAGCTGAGCCCTTGTGCCACAACTGCTGACCCAGCGCTCTAGAGCCTGCAAGCTGAAACTGCTGAGCCCTCGTGCCGCCACTACTGAAGCCAGCTCGCCTAGAGCCTGTGGGCCGCAGCAAGAAAAGCCATCGCAGTGAGAAGCCCATGCAAAGCAATGAAGACCCTGTGCAGCCAAAAATAAATAAATAAAAATTAAAAAGAGTTATATACCACAGAGGCAGCATAATATAGGTGGAAAGTACTCTTGATCTGAACCTGCCTGGTGACCACCATGCCCTGGATTCTGGACAGAAGGCTTCCCAGCTCTGTCCATCATCAGATTCTTGTCTATAAAATGAGAACAAGATGATGGTGAATTTGCTTTCTCTAACATCTTACTGTTCTCTTATTTCTCAAATGCATTGTTATTAGAATGTTCTTGTTTTGTTACAGATCTGTTAGGGCTTTGCTTGATATGGGCGAAACAATTTGCTCCTGAATAAAATGGCTCTGGGTTGCTAGGCTTTTTGAATTTCATGTTGTGCTTTATGGTGTTTGCTGTTTCCTTTCTTCAAAGATTGTCAGTTGTCACTTCTTACTGCTACCAGAGTGTCTTCCTGAATTAGTGCCTCTCTAATGTGCTGCTTTTAGTCTGCTGTGGACTTTGAAACTAGGTGACTAAGCTTGTTAGAACCTTGTGTAACAATAAAGAGCCTTTGAGGGTCTCAAATTTAATTAAAGTACCTATGCTGCTGAGCATGGGCTTCACATCTCTTGCTGGCACAGAAACCAATTTTTTATGTCTCTTCTAGAAAGGTTGAGTTCTAAAGAGATAACGAGTTACCATTTGTTACTTATTACTAATTTAACATGTTTAAAATATTTTGCCTGAAAAATTGTCAATGCCATAGGGCCTTCACTCTTCCATTTTCCTTTTCATCTACTATCCTTTCTCTTCCTGCCTTCTCAGCCCCTTCTCCACACTTCTGTGGAAGGCAGTATTTCAGGCACCATTATAATACTATTTTAGTCATTCACTTTTGGTTTATTTGAAACCACAGAGATGGTTCCAGGATTATAACCCACTGTTCAATCCTTTATCTGTTTATATCTCAATAAGAGCCTTGCTGGAGACTCTCAGATGGTATTTGGGGTTGGACCTGGAAGACTGGAAAGAATGAAATGAATGCTAGTTCCATGTAATCTTTGGAAGATATGGAAGAAAGCAATCCAGAAGTATTTAAAAGTTTCTTACAACAAATTAATCCATAGTGTAGTAGAATAATCAGAAGATAAATCCAGATAAAAAGAGAAAATACTACCATAATCCCATAGGTTACCTTTGTTAACGTTTTGGTGTGTACCTTCCAGACTTCTTTTTTTTAAGAGTAAGAGTATGCTTTATATCATCATCTGTAGTTTGCAATATACTTGGCAATATATCTTGTCTTTTGTGTTAAATGTAGGCATCAACAGTTTTAGTCCATTATGTGAATGTTTTGTGATTTATTTAGTCAATCTCCTGTTAGACATTTAGGTTATTTATAGCTATTACAAAACAACCACAATGAGGATGTTTTTAAAGACTTTGGATACTTGTTCTATTACTTGCTTAGAATATGTTTCTTAATGTGAAATGGCTGGATCAAAAGATATGCATGTTTTAGCTTTTGGTACCTATTATGAAATAGCCTCTAGAAAGATTAAACCAATATATACTTCCACCAGAAGTGTATCTTTTTATGAAGTTGGACATGTTTTCTTTCTTCCTTTCTTTTTCTTCCTTCCTCCCCTTTCCTTTCTTCCTTCTTTCGTTTTTCTTCCTTCCTTCTTCCTTTATATATCTTCTGTGGTGAATTTTTTATGTTTCTTTATTCCTTTCTATTAGAGCTCTCATCTTAATGATTTATAGAAGCGCTTTACCTATTTAAGATAGTGATCGTGTGTGTGCGTATCAGATTTTTGTTTTTTTATTTTATAATTTACCTTTTGTTAAGGTGGGGCTTTTGCAGATATTTTAAAATTTTGTGCAATCAAATATGTCAGTCTTTCTTCATGATTTTTGTCTGCAGTCGTACTTGAAAAGGCCTGAGGAGAAAGATAGAGCCCGTATCACAGAGACCTTGTGAATTTGAAGTTTATCTTTGAGCAATAGAGAAGCCATACAGAGTTTTTAGAGAGGGATGGCATGATCAGATTTGCAACGTAGTTATATTTGTGGAGGATGACAGGAGGGAGTAGTTTAGAACATTTAGGAGGCTGTTGCCATGATCCAGGTGAAAAGCAGTGAGGGTTCGAGTGGCAGAGTGGTGATAGGAGCAGAGAAAAGTACAGACAAATATGTAGAAAGACATTGTCATCAAGACTTGGGACTTGATTGGATTTAGAGGTTGAAGGAGAGAGATGTGATCGAGAATGATACCATGTTTCTAGTATGAGAGCCCAGGTACCTAAGACAGAAGTGGCACTGACTGAGCTATATTATTCAGGAAGAGAGGAAGGTTGAAAGAGGAAAGAAGACTCAGGTTTAATGAGGGAAGAGAAGGAGCTTGACTTGATCAGTTTTAGTGTGTTGGGTTACCTATTGCTGTGTAACAAACTACCCTACAACCTAGTGGCTTAAAACAACACTTCATTATTTCTCACCATTCTGTAGGTTGACTGGGGTCTAAGTTGGACTTCTGTTGGGGCTTCTGCTTATCTCTCTTCAGTTCAGTCCAGTTGCTCAGTTGTGTCCAAGTCTTTGTAACCCCATGGACTGCAGCATGCCAGGCTTCCCTTCCCACCACCAACTCCCAGAACTTACTTAAACTCATGTCCATCGAATCGGTGATGCCATCCACCCATCTTATGCTCTGTTGTCCCCTTCTCCTCCTGCCTTCAGTCTTTCCCAGCATCAGGGTCTTTTCCACTGAGTCAGTTCTTCACATCAGGTGGCTAAGGTATTGGAGTTTCAGCTTCAGCATTAGCCCTTCCAGTGAATATTCAGGACTGATCTCCTTTAGGATTGACTGGTTGGATCTCCTTGCAGTTCAAGGGACTCTTCAAGAGTCTTCTCCAGCACCACAGTTCAAAAGCATTAATTCTTTGGCTCTCAGGTTTCTTTATAGTCCAACTCTCACATCCATACATGACTACTGGAAAAACCATAGCTTTGACTAAACGGACCTTTGTTGGCAAAGTAATGTGTCTGCTTTTTAATATGCTGTCTAGGTTGGTCATAGCTTTTCTTCCAACATCTCACTTAGAATCTGTTAAAAATTGTCTTTTGTCTTACCATTCTCTTATATACCTGAATTCATAACATCCCAACATGGACCAACATATCACATTTCTAATACCATGCTTCATCCTTAGCAGAAATATATAAGTCAGAGAAATACAGGAAACCCTGAGTTTATACACAGGTCTTTGGTTTTTTGTTTTTCACTCTCTGGGGGATGCAGTGAGAATTGGTTGAATGGTGTGTCTTTTACAAAATCTACTTATTTATTTATGGTAAAGTGGAATATGGGCTTGGAGGAACTTGGGCAAGTCATTTTTAGGAAAGAATAGCTTAAGGAAGTTGAATATTATGAAACTGATTTGTTTGGGGCTGTTCATGCAGAGATACTTGTACTCAAGTTTGAAAAGTCAAGAGTAAGAAGGGCAATGGGCTGAGAATGGAGTTGAGTTTTAGCCACATTGTAAACATTTTTTTGGTTGTACCACACAACACATGGAATCTTAGTTCCCTGACCAGGAATCAAACCTGTGCCCCTGCATTGGAAGCTCAAGAGTCTTAATCACTGGACTGCCAACATTTAAGGGCAAGTTTAGTAAGGAAAACTTTAAGAAACAGGAAGAATATCCAGAAGTATGAGGAGAATCAGTACCGCAGTGTTTCACATACACGGCACCCTACAGAGTTAAAAAAAGTAGCAGTAAAGAGGATCAGTTGCCCCCAAATGGCCCAGTAGGATAACGACTGGAGAGTGGCCTCTGGATTGGACAAGGGAATGGCACTGGCCTCCTCACGAGCAGTTTTAGAAGAGTGGTGAGCTGGTGGATGGCTGCACCAAGTCTCGACTCATTTTTTAAGCAATGTGAAAAGAAAAGGAGAGGAGAGATCATATGGGCACAGGATCAAGTGATGCTTGGCCATGTTAATAAGCTGATAGGAAGGCATCTGGAGACACAAAGAGATTAAAACAAGAGTGAAGGCAGTCGTCTAACAGAATGAGGTTCCCGAGGAGACTGGAGGAGATAGACCTTCATCTTTTTGCCTTGCAGCTCCCTTCTTTCAGTTACTCAGGCCAGAAACCTTTCTTTCAGCCATCCAATCAGTCCTTCTATAGTCTCATGCCAAAACCTTCTTACTTCTCATCCGGTTTATCAGAAAATCCTGTTTGCTCTACATTTACAGTGGATTCAAAATCCAGCCACTTCTAACTTCCTCTTCTGCTGTCTCCCTGGGCCCAGCTTTTGTTGGCATGGATTACACTGGCTATTTCTTCTCCAGTTCCTCTGCTTCTACCCAAGCCTCCTCAGCCCGCTCTCGCTCTCGGCACAGTAGCCAGAGGGATCCTTTAAAATGCAAGTCATTTCCTGTTAATTCTCTGTCAGGAACCATCCAGTGACTCCCCATCTCACTGCAAGTAAAACTGCAGACTCTGATGTGGGTCTAGAAAGTGCTATGCTCTGGCCCACAGAAGAAGAGACTTCTCTTCTGTCTGTGTTGCTGTGCTCCTCTTTGGTTGGTGCACTCTCTCCACACTGGCCTCCTTGAAGTTCCTTAAAGTAGGAGACACTAATGTGTCTCCCTTGGGGCTGTTGTGCTTTCCCTTCTGCCTGCAGTGTTCTTCTCTAGTAGCCACAAAGCTTGCTGTCCCTTGCCTGTTTTGCTTAAATGTTTCCTTCGCAGAGAGTCCGTCTCTGATCCTTCTCTTAAAGATTGTAAGCTCTCCTTCCCCTAGCTCTCCCCTTTCCTCTTCTCTGCTTCTGATATGCTCTATAATTAATTGTATCCCTTCTTTATGTAATAAAGCTAACTTTATGCAATGTAAGCTTCCTGAGCTTGTATGTACCTAGAACACTCAGTAAATATTTGTTGACTAACTGGGTGAATGAATGGGATCAAGGCTGATTCTTGGAAAAGGAGGACATTTTACCCTCTGAGACAGGAGGAGATGAATGAATCAGTGTGGCTAGGGTTAAGCTTGTTGTGGGAGGACTGGAAGTATATGGGGAGATAGGAATTTAAAGGTAGTCGGGGCAGATGGTCTTGGTTTTATGGAATGAGGAAGCAAGGTTGTCTGCTGAGGGGTGGTGAGGATGGGGCTGAGGAGGCAGCTGAGGGTTTGGGTTAGTCACTGAGAAGAGTGGGAAGAGGGAGTTGTCCAAGGACAACTACAGGAGTCAGGATGAAGACAGTGAATGGATAATGTTGCCATGTTGCAAGATTGCATGGTTCTTCTCTGCTGGAACTGAGGAGCCTAGGGTTAGGGGCAGAATAGGTGGATTTAGCACTGACCCAGGTTTAGATTAAGCCTTTAATATTCCCTGGTGGCTCAGATGGTGAAGGATCTGCCTGCAGTGCAGGAGACCTGGGTTCAATCCCTGGGTTGGGAAGATCCTGGAGAAGGAAATGGCAACCCACTCCAGTGCTCTTGCCTAGGAAATTCTATGGACACAGGAGCCTGGTGGGCTACAGTCCATGGGATCACAAAGAGTCTGACATGACTGAGTGACTAACACTTTCAGGTTTAGACATTTTAGGAGGTCAGGGGTACAGAGAAATCAAAGGAGTGGTCTAGGTCATCAACCATGGAGCTAGAATGGGGGCGAGGAGACTGTTCGAGGAGAGAGCTGTTTGATTGGGAGAAAATGAAAGAGTCAGTGCTGGAAGATGGTTGAGTTTGAAGAACAGTTCAGCCCAGAGTGAAGGCACGAGAAGCTGTAGGCTTGGAGAGTGTTTCAGAAAGTGAACAGTTGTCATTTAAGGTTTGTGTTGGTAAGGTCTGGGGGGTGGCCGTGTTGAGAGAACCAAAGGTCATAGTCCTGAAGCCATCTGGAGGCAGAAGTATAGGAATAAGTCATCCTCGTGGATTGTGATACTGCCCAGTATGATGGCAGGAGCTGTGATGAGAGGAAGCTAGGATGCCAAAGACTTCAGTGAATGTTGGAAACTGAGTTGGCGGGTGGAGGGACAAAGGCAAGGTGGGGTGGAAGCTGCCTGAGCCAGGTGGCCCGAGCTCAGAGGGACAGGAACCTTTACATGAGGGTGGAGGGTGGGAGTAATGATCTGGAATCAGCTGAGGGGAACAAGTTAAAAACCTGATCTCCTGCCCTGAAGATCTTGAGGGGTAGGAAAATCTGGCGTCAGCAGACTGGTGATGCAAGTGATGTTGACTGGCTCAAGAGCAGGCAGGACAATTTGGGTGCTATATCTTTGGCCGGATTATGAAGCTAAATTATTTTTATTGTTCCATTTGTGTAATTTATGGTATTTGACAGCTTTGTGTTTTCTCTTATTAGAAGGAATAAACTTTTTACTTACATTTGCTTATATATTTACATATTATATATCATGTTAGTTATATTTAAATACGTAAACGTAAATATATATATTTTAAATTCTCCCTTGGGTCTTGGCTTTGATAAGAATGAGACAGGAGACCTCATATGGTCACTGTACAGACATCCTCAAAATTTGCCTTTTGCATTTTGTTGCTGGGGGTTTCTGCTCACCTTTACCCTTAACAACCCTCCTGGTCAGGCTGGTTGTCTCTTTTGTTCTCTTTTGTCTGCTCAACTCTTACGAAAGCCCTTTATCTTGGGGGTTGCTAAATGATGAAGGACTACGTCCCTGAGTTTTTACTCAGCCTTTACATAAAGGAAAAGGTCTGACTGTGTCAGCAAAATTGCTCAGTCTGTGAGTTAGAAATGGTATCTTGCATATTTCCCGTTATTCAAGAACCAAAATAGTAGCTGGGAAGCCTCCATTAAATGCTGCCTCCTCCATACCCCTAATACTTCAGCTCCTCACTTCCCCTGCTGCAGCAATGGAGGGACTGTGGGCAGCGTCTGCTGACTTGTTTTTACATGTGATTTCTTGCTCCTGATGTTTGATCTCTCACACGTTTGAGGGCACTTGGCATGTACCTCTTTAGTTTTTGTTCTGTCTTATTGTCTGTCTGTCTGTCTCCTGTCCCTCCCTCTCTGGGCCTTCTAAGTTATTTTTTACCTGCCTCCAACCCAACTTGGACTCCTTAAGGGCATGCTTAGATTTCTGCTTATGTTTATATATAATCTTAATATTTATAAGTAGATACAGGAAGTAGGTATTGAGATAGTGCATTAAATTTAGAATTCAAACAGCCTAACCCACATACCCTGCATAGGAGAAACCTATGCCCAGAGGATTAACTGACCTGTCAAAGGCTATATAGGTTCAGATGGAAGTAGGATCCATTTCTCTTCTCAAGGTTTGGGAGCTTTGTGAAAGATTAATGTCAGGACAACTGAACCTGAATTGATTGTGTTCCCCAAAGTTACAACTCACTGAAGTTCTTGAAAGTGTAGTCACATCTTCTAGGACTAGGGACTTTGAACCTCTCATTTCAGCTCTTACTCTGTTTGGGGCTGGACTGGTGTGGAGGACTTCTCTTGTTCTTTCATTAGCGACTGAGATTAGGGAATGAGCACCTAGGTACAGGAAGTCTCTGTCCTACTTGTGAAGCTGGTCGGTTGGCTTTTTCCTTGACCTGTGACTTCAGAATGTCCTTCTGTCTCTTGGGTGCTAATGGAGACATGGAGCCATGTGCTGGGGACAGGGTGAAGGGTACTGGATAATCTGGCCTGGCAGCAGAAAGCAGCCTAGCCAGGGCCCTTGTGAGTGGTTTGGGGGAATTGGAAGTAGAAGAAAGGACATATAATCAGGTGCCAGAAGTTCATAGATAGGTCATTTGTGGCTGGTAGGGTTGGCAGGAAACAGTGAGTCATACTGCCAGGTTGACAGGGATTGAAAGAACAAATTCTTAGTAAGTGCTGGGAGAGCCCTTTTTTCATTTGGACCAGTGACTCTTAATTGGGGGCAATTTTGCCCACCAAGGGATGCTTAACAGTGTCTGGAGATAGTATTGGTTGTCACAGTTCAGCGAGGGTGTGTGTGTGTGTGTGTGTGTGTGTGTGTGTGTGTTGTTGTTGTTGTTGTTGTTGTTCAGTCACTCAGTTGTATCTGACTCTTTGCAACCTCGTGGACTGTGTGTTACTGGCATCAAGTGAGTATTGGCCAGGGATGCTGCTGAACACCCTACAGTACACAGGACTGCCCCTCACTACAGAGAGTTAATGATAGAGCCCGAAGTCAGTCGTGTTCAGGTTGAGAAACCCTGATTTAGACCCTGATGATGAGTTAAGTCATTAAAAATGTTCTCTATGTATTCTTTGAACTCTAATGACAATGTTGGGTTTATTTGTGCTAAGTTGCTCAGTTGTGTCTGACTCTGTGACCCCATGGACTTAGCCCTCCAGGCTCCTCTGTCCATGGAATTCTCCAGGCAGTAATACTGGAGTGAGGAGCCACTCCCTTCTCCAGAGTATCTTCCTGACCCAGGTTGAACTCAGGTCTCCTGCATTGCAGGTGAATTACTTTACCATCTGAGCCACCAGGGAAGTTTTTTCCAATTGAGGTGAAATTCACATAACGTAATTGTTAAGTGAATAGTTTGGTTGCATTTAGTACATTCATAATGTGCAGCCATCACCTCTGTCTTGTTCCAAGACATTTTCATCATCCCAAAAGGAAACATGTACCTGTTAAGCAGTTACTCCCCATTTCCTCCTTTCCCAGCCCCTGAAACTACCATCTTGCTTTCTGTTTCTATGGATTTACCCATTCTGGATGTTTCATATAAATGGAATCATATAGTGTATGATTGTCTTTTGTGACTGGTTTCTTTCATTTAGCTTAATATTTTTGAGTATCATTCATGTTGTGGCATATGTCAGTACTCCATTCCATTTCTGGCTGAATAGTATTCCATTGTCCATTTACCCATCGATGGATATGTGGGTTGTTTTCCACTTTTGGGTATTGTGAAGAATGCAGCTGTGAACATTTGTGTACAAGTTTTGGTTTTAAAAGCAAAATTCTTTTTCAGCTTTTTTGGGTACATTCTCTGGGTTATATGGTAACTCTGTGTTTAGCTTTTTGAGGCTGAACTTTTTTTTTTTTTTTTTTTGATAATTCTTTTTTTTTTTTGGCTGCACTGGGTCTTCATTGCTGTGCAGACTTTTCTCTAGTTGCAGCAAACAGGGGCTGCTCTCCGGTTGCGGTGCACAGGCTTCTCATTACAGTGGCTTCTCTGTTGCAGAGCACGGGCTCCAGGGCACCCGGGCTTCAGTAGTTGTGGCACATGGACTCAGTAGTTGCGACTTCCGGGCTCTAGATCACAGTCTTAGTAGTTGTAGCACACGGGCTTAGTTACTGCACAGCAATGTGGGATCCTCCTGGACCAGGGATAGAACTCGAATCTCCTACAGTGGCAAGCAGACTCTTCATCATTTCTGAGCCACCAAGGAAGCCCTAGATGGAATTATTTTTAATTCCCACCAGCAAAGTATGAAGGTATCAGTTTCTCCACATTCTTGGCAATACTTATTTTTTTTATTTTTTATTTTTGATAGTAGTCATCCTGGTAGGTACAAAGTAGTATCTCAGCATGGTTTTCAATAAAATGAAAACTTCTTTTCATTGTGGTAAAAGATGTGCATAACATGAAATTTACCATGGTAGTATTTTACCTTCTGATATACAGACTGGTCACTCACCAAGTGTATTTTGAGACCCTACTCATAAGGACACTGTTGAAAGCACTGCCTGGACTCGGATGAGCAGAACAGTACAGCCCCTGGAGAGGCAGACATTTTTGAATTCTCACCACTTAGTTGTCCTGGAAAGGATTTAGCAGAGAGGAGAGGGGATTAGCTGTTGAGCAGAATTGACTGTCAGAGTTTCTTGATTTCCGTGTGAGTGTTTGTGTGGTGTGTCCGTGTGTATGTTTAGTTCTTTCATATAAAGGCAGCAAGTTCATCGTTTCAAAGACACTGGGTAAAAATAAATGAAGAGAAATCCAAGACCCAGCAGTAGGGAGGAGAGGACTGGTACTGTGTTACCTGTCCCTGCCCCGTATCCACTGGGGATATCCTGTGTGTCACGTTCCTTTAGAAACTCCCCAGGCAAACGCCCCAAACTGGTTCTTAAACATCTTGCATTGTGATCTGTCCTTATCTTTTGAGTCATACAGGTAGGACAAGTATATTTCCTTTCGAATTAGTTCAGAAGCAAAATCACATACCCAGCTGTCCATCTGTGTCATCTGTAAGGATCTGAGCCTGAGTGAGATGAGGTAGGATAGGTGGGCTGGATGCCCAGCAGGACTGAACTGCAGAGCCCTTTTCTCTCTGAAGCCTCCGAGACGAGGGCTAAGCAGAGGTCCAAGTCCAGATGAAAAGCACATCACCGGTGGACATGACGTCTCCTTGGTTAGACTGTGTAAGTGAAGATTCCCTGGAAGGATGGTTTCTGAAAGTGCCCATGAAGGAGTATCACAGAGTGTTTGTTTGTTTGTTTTTCCTGCCATGGTTGAGGTTGTATTATTTTCTTAGGTCTGCTGTGACAAATGACCGTAAACTGGGTGGCTTACAATGATGAAGATTTATCTGCTCATAATTTTGGAGGTCAGGAGTCTGAAACTAGGGTGTTAGCTGGGCCACATTCCGTCCAGCTGCTGTCAGGAGAATCCTTCCTTACCTGTTTCAGCCCCTGATGGCACCTTGACTTGTGATTACATCACGCCAATCTCTACCCCCATCTTCACGTGATGGTCTCCTCTTTTTGTGTCTCTCCTGTGAGTGTCTTGGTTTGAGGACACTTGTCATTGGATTTCAGGTGTTACCAGTATAATGCAGGATGACCTCATTTTGAGATCCTTAACTTAATTTCATCTGCAAAGTCCCTTTTTCCAAATAAGGTCACATTGACAGGTTTCTGGGTTAGGACCTGGACTGTCACTCAGGTCACTACAAGCGTGGAGGAGACAAGAAGCTGGAGTTACACGAAAACCTTTTTTTCACTGGCAGGGAAAGGAAACGAGGTGCTCTGGAGAGCAGCTTGGCTGAACCCGTTACATAGGCACCTGCAGTATTGCGGTCACTCTCCTTGGAAGCTCTTGGATTGAATTGCTAGCTCCACAGGGAGAGGACTGAGGTGGCCTGACGAGGCCTGTTTTCACCAGAGATAGTTGATAAGACATTATCTCATCTCTAACTTGTCCCTGTATAATGCCCTGTTGGTCTTCCTTCCCTAAGCCCCTCTGCTTCCTTCTTTCCTTCCTTCTAGATGTTTTCCCTTCAGTGCTTTGCTTTCCCGTGGTACTGTTCTGTCCCCATCATGGACAGTAAATGAAGCAGAAGTGTAGCTCTCTGTTGCTTGTTTTCTGAGCTGACTCAGTCGATGATGGTGCTGGAGCCCAGCGGTGACCTTTTCCCTTTGACCTTTCTCCTTGCTAGGCTCTTGATATTTGGCCACATGCTTTGGGATGTGATTCTCAGAGCCATAGGGACTGCACAGAGCATATGCCTTCAAATGCTTATGTCTGCTTCTCCTTGCCAAGAGCACCTATTATTGGACTTGGGGAGAAGATAGGCCTCCTGAGACCTTGAATCACCTACTTTCATTGGATTTTTCCTGATTTTCTGCCAGATCTAGAGCTTAAGCCATCATAGTAATAGTGTAGTGTTAATTGATCAGCTGTGTCCGACTCTTTGTGAGCCCATGGACTGTAGCCCCCCAGGCTCCTGTCCATGGGATTCTTTAGGCAAGAATACTGGAGTGGGTTGCCATGCCCTCCTCTAAGCCATTCAGTTCAGTTCAGTTCAGTTGCTCAGTCATGTCCAACTCTTTGCGACCCCATGAATTGCAGCATGCCAGGCCTCCCTGTCCATCACCAACTCCCTGAGTTTACTCAAACTCATGCCCATCTAGTCGGTGATGCCATCCAGCCATCTCATCCTCTGTTGCCCCCTTCTCCTCCTGCCCCCAATCCCTCCCAGCATCAGGGTCTTTTCCAATGAGTCAACTCTTTGGATGAGGTGGGCACAGTATTGGAGTTTCAGCTTCAGCATCAGTCCTTCCAGTGAACACCCAGGACTGATCTCCTTTAGGATGGACTGGTTGGATTTCCTTGCAGTCCAAGGGACTCTCAAGAGTCTTCTCCAGCACCACAGTTCAAAAGCATCAATTTTTTGGCGCTCAGCTTTCTTCACAGTCCAACTCTCACATCCATACATGACCACTGGAAAAACCATAGCCTTGACCAGACAGACCTTTGTTGGCAAAGTAATGTCTCTGCTTTTTAATATGCTATGTAGGTTGCTCATAACTTTCCTTCAAAGGAGTAAGCATCTTTTAATTTCATGGCTGTAGTCACCATCTGCAGTGATCTTGGAGCCCAAAAAAATAAAGTCTGACACTGCTTCCACTATTTCCCCATCTATTTCCCATGAAGTGATAGGATCAGATGCCATGATCTTAGTTTTCTGAATGTTGAGCTTTAAGCCAACTTTTTCACTCTCCTCTTTTACTTTCATCAAGAGGTTTTTTAGTTCCTCTTCACTTTCTGCCATAAGGATGGTGTCATCTGCATATCTGAGGTTATTGATATTTCTCCTGGCAGTTTTGATTCCAGCTTGTGTTTCTTCCAGCCCAGTGTTTCTCATGATGTACTCTGCATATAAGTTAAAGAAGCAGGGTGACAATATACAGCCTTGACATACTCCTTTTCCTATTTGGAACCAGTCTGTTGTTCCATGTCCAGTTCTGACTGTTGCTTCCTGACCTGCATGTAGGTTTCTCAAGAGGTGGGTCAGGTGGTCTGGTATTCCCATCTCTTTCAGAATTTTCCTCTAAGCCATTATCAGTGGTTAAATTACTTTGTTAAAATGGAGATCCCCCCGATAGATAAGAATACTTCTGAAGGACTTAAAGCCCAATCAGCACTTCTCAAATAATACTGTGTGTGTTAGTTGCTCAGTCGTGTCTGACTCTTTGTGACCCCATGGACTGTAGCCTACCAGGCTCCTCTGTCCATGGAATTCTCCAGGCATGAATACTGGAGTGGGTTGCCATGTCTTTCTCCAGGGGATCTTCCCGACCCAGGGATTGCACCTGGGTCTCCTGCATTGCAGGCAGATTCTTTACCATCTGAGCCAGTAGGGAAGCTTACAGAAACACTGGCAGATCTACACAGTTGACATCGTAGGTAGGGTGAAGGACAGAGAGACTGTGGAATCTTTGCTTAGTTTAGAGGTATTCCTTGAGGTGCTTTTTATTTATTTTAAATGTTTTATTTATTACATTTGGTGCGCTGGGTCTTTGTGGCTGCGCATGGGTTTTCTCTAGTTACAGCAAAGGGGGCTGCTCTTCCTTGCGGTGCACAGGCTTCTCACTGCGGTGGCTTCTCTTGCTGCGCAGCACCGGCTCTAGGGCGCATGGGCTTCAGTAGTTGCAGGACGCAGGCTTTAGTATTTGTGGCGTACGGGCTTAGTTGCTCTGTGGCATGTGGCATCTTCTTGGACCAGAAATCGAACCTGTGTCCCCTGCATTGGCAGGCAGATTCTTATCTACTGTACCACCAGGGAGGTTCCTTGAGGTGCTTTTAATTAAACTAGGTCATGTCTTCCATTTTAGTATGAATATACTAGTTAAGTGATTTTACCAGTGAATGTCTTGCTTCCTTGGGCATCATTGAGATTTGCTGGGTAAAAATTATATAGCATGTAGTTCAGTCCTAGAAGGATTGAATAGTGAAAGAGGTAAGGGCCCTTAAGAGAACAGAAAGGACTTTATCAATAAAATATCATACAAAAATGATAGTGATTCAGAAATACAGTCCTTTTTCTGGTCAGATACCTGCTGGTCAGCTGTGCCATCCTCATCGTCATCCTCATAATAATATTAAGAGCTAACTTTTGGAGCTTATGTGGAGAGTGCTTTATTGGTATCATCTCATTTTTCTCAACAGCCCTGTGAAGTGTTGGTATGCACTATTACTTCGTTTACACCATTTTACATTCCTACCAGCAATGCACAAGGGTTACAGTTTGTCCACTTTCTTGCCCGGACTTATTCTCTTTCTCTCTCTGTGTGTGTATGTGGGTTTTATAATGGCCATCCTACTGCGGGCCTGGAGAATCCCATCGACAGGGGAGTCTGGCGGGCTGCAATCCATGAGATCGCAAGTCGGACACGACTTAGCGACTAAACCACTCTACCACCACCACCACTGAGTGTGAAGTGGTGTGTTGTGGTTTTGATTTGCATTTCCCAAATGACTAGTGATATTGAGGATCTTTGCATGTGCTTATTAGTCATTTGTGTATCTTCTTTTGAAAGATGTCTGTTCAAGCCTTGTGTCCATTTTTAAATAGACCATTTAAAATAGGTTTTTTTGTTATTGTTATTATTGCTGAATTGTAGAATTTATATATTCTGCATTTTAGTGTCTTATCAGTTATATGATTTACAAATACTTTCTCTCATTCTTTGGGTTGCCTTTTGGTTTTAGCCTTTGATTTTACCTCTTAACGTTTAGATCTTTGTTCCATTTTTTGTTAATTTTTGTATGTTATAAGTCGAGGGCCCTCATTTTTTGTCATACATATACTAGTTTTCCCAACACCATTTGTTGAAAAGACTTTCCTTTCCCTCTTGAATTGACTTGACACCCTTGTTGAAAAATTATTTGACTCCATATGTGAAGGTTTATTTCTGGTCTCTCTCTTGTATCCATTGGTCAGTGTGTCTCTTTATGCCAGTACCACATTGTTTTAATTACCATAGTTTTGTTCTAAGTTTGAAATCAGAAAGTGTGAGACCTCCAACTCTGTTCTTTTTTAAGGCTGTTTTGTCTATTCAGGATCTGTTGAGATTTCATATGAATTTTAGGGAGGATTTTTCTGTTTTATTGGGATTATGATAGAGTTTACATTAAATCTAGATGGTTTTGGGTAGCATTGACATCTTAATAATATTAAGCCTTCCGGTTCACGTACGTGGATGTCTTTCCGTTTTTACTTATGTCTTTTCTGATTTCTTTTGGAATTGTTCTGTACTATAGTTTTCAGCGTCCAAGTCTTTCACCCCTTTGGTTTAGTTTATTCCTAAATATTTTATTCTTTTTGAGGCTATCATAAATGGGATTGTTTTACTATACATTTTGGATTGTTTATTTTTAGTGTATAGAAATGCAGCTGAGTTTTGCATGTTGATTTTGTGTCCTGCAACTTTGCTGAATTTATTTTCAGTTTTTTGCTAAGCCCAAGCTATAAACTTGCTATACCTTTTTCTCTATCTTATAATTTAATTTTAAAAAATACTTACTTGGTGGCACTGGGATTACTTCCAGCATGTGGGATCTTTTTTCACTTGCAGCTTGCAAACTCTTAGTCACGGCATGTGGGATCTAGTTCCCTGACCAAGGATCAAGCCTGGGCCCCCTCCATTGGGAACTCGGGGTTTTAGCCACTGGACCACCAGGGATGTCCTGTCTATCCTATACTTTAAAAATTAATCCCTGCTTCATATTTATCTTTTAAAACTTCTATTCTGAGTTCTTGAGGATTTTAAGTTTTACTTTACTAATTTGATTCTTCTATAACCCTCAATTTACTATTCCTTTTCTCCATTACTGTTTCAGTCAGCATTCAGAGTTTTAATTTCCATTCAGTCTTTCCTGGTTTAGAAATCTTTTTTAAATGACATGAGTACCATAGTTACGTTGATTCCTTAAATCTTATTCCAAACAGAGTTTTGCAGCCATCTCCATAATCTCATGAGGGAGGGATTCTTACAGAGATATCTGTGAGTATCTGTCTTAACTTTTCCGTACCAAGTAAGGGGACAAGGGGGATTTTAGGTTGACTGCCTTTGCATTGACTTCCCCGGTGGCTCAGGCAGTAAAGCGTCTGCCGACAATGCAGGAGACCCGGGTTCGATCCCTGGGTCGAGAATTACATTGGGGCTACCTGTGCTCAGACCCAGCCCTTTGGTGCCGCTCCCTCTGCCAGGCATGGTGGCCTGGGCGGGGCTTGGGTGGGGTCATGCCTGTCCAGGGCTCAGAGGGAGGCCCTCTGGTGTGGGCCTTGGCCTATGTTGTAGCAATTCTCTGTGTGCTGCCCCCTCCCTTTTGTGTTCTGCTGGTCCTACATTTATTACCAGAACACATTGCTTCTTTAGAGAAAGAATAGCTAATGGAAATTCCTCGAAGTTTTGGGCTGGTGGGATGGCATCCTTCCTGATTTTCGGCTCAGATGCAGGTTTTTGTCTATTTTTATTTTTTATTGGTTTATTTTAAAGAAAACTGGTGGCAGGAGTCACCCATCCTCCTGTTTCTATCTTACCTAGGTGTCCTGTAAGGTAGATGTTCCCTTAACCAACTCCACCTGATGAGATTAAGAGGCTGGCCATCCCTTCTGTACAGCACTCCTGCTGAGTGGTCCTGGCTCGTCTCTGCTGTACCCACACCCCTGATGATTCCAGCCACGGGCCTGATAGGCTGGGTGAAAGGAAAGCGAGCTCCCCTATATTCTCTTATCCCCAGAAAGGCACCTAACATCTAGTAGCCACTCGGTGACCTCTGTTGAATGACCAGTGGTTGATCACTCAGCAGCGTCAGGGTCATGGATGGTGTATGTCTACTCTAGATCATTACGTCTTAAACATGTGTTCAAGGGGTCCACAGATTTTCAGCATTCATTCATTCAAGAAGTTTCTGTTGGGTGTCTTCAGTGAGGCAGGCACTGATGTGCCAGCTCATAAGCCCCTTTTGAACATACTTATTTTTGCATTTCTCACACTTAGTGCAGCTAGTGACAGATAGCACAAAGGAAGGATTTGTGAGAGGCTATTGAGTCAAACCACTGGGTCTTGTGAAGACAGAAGTGAATAATACATATGCATCCCTGTGTTCCGTTGGACCATGGCAAAATGTAGAAGATGTGGGTACATCATGGTTCTGTGATCTGAATGTTGTAAGAATGGGATCACAGAGAAAAACCAATTGCTTGGGGATGTTAGAGGTCAGGAAGAGCTTTTTATAAATATGACATTTGAGCTGAGGCTTTGAAGATGGTTTTTCTGAGTGGAAAACCAGGGAGGGACTATAATAGTTATAGGAAGAACACAAGCAAAGATGCAAAGGCAGGAAACTGCAAACTTGTTCTGAGAGTGGTGAGTTGTCTTATATTGCTGGAATAGTGGGTTCAAGAGGGTAGAGGTGAGGAACGAGCTGGAGCGGTTAGTCCAGACCACATCATGAAGGCCTTGAATGCCATGCTGAGATCTGTGAAGTTCATTGGCTGCAGTGGGATACTGTTAAATCTGTTACAAAGATGGAGGGCATCTCCGGTGGCTCAGATGGTCAAGAATCTGCCTGCCAATGCAGGAGACCTGGTTTCGATCCCTGGGTCGGGAACATTTGATCCCTGGAGAAGGGAAAGTTTACATACTCCAGTATTCTTGCCTGGAGAATTTCATGGACAGAGGAGCCTGGTAGGCTACAGTCTTTGGGGTCGCAGAGTTGGACACAACTGAGCAACTCACACACACACACACACACACACACACAGATGGAAAACACATTAGTGGTTGCCAAGAGTTAGGGTGGTGGGGGATGGGGGATAAGTAGGGGGAAGGGTGAGTTAACTGTAAAGAGGCAGCACAAGGGAGAAACAGTTCTGTATTTTGATTGTGGTGGGCTTGCGCGAGTCTGGACATGTGATAAGTTTGCATAGAGCTATACCTGCATGCACATACGTACATGTGCATGTAAAATAGGTAAAATCTGAATAAGTTCCAAAGATTGTGCCAATGTCCATTTCCTGGTTTTGAAAGTTGTGTAAGATATTACCTTTGGGGGAAACTGGACTAAGGGTACATGGATCCTCTCTGTAGTGTTTTTCTAACTTCTTATGAATCTGTAATTATTTCAAAATAAACAGAAAAAACTTATAAGAAGGAAAATTTTGTGAAGGAGAGGCTAGAGCAGGGCAACTTCTTAGGATTTTAATTTTTAAACTATTTTATTGTAAACTGCCATGTTCAGATACTTTATAAGATGCTTGGAAAGTTATCAAATATGGTGATTCCACTTGAGAATTTTGTTGTTTTTTTTTGAATAAGTTTATTTGTTTATGGCTGTGCTGGGTCTTGGTTGCCATGTGGGCTCTTCTCTAGTTGCGGTCAGTGGGGGCTGCTCTCCAGTTGCAGTGTGCAGGCTTCTCACTGCGGTGGAGCATAGGCTCCAGGCGCACAGGCTTCAGTAGTTGCTGCTCCCAGGCTCTAGAGCACATGTTGTGGTACACGGGCTTGGTTGCTCCACGGAATGTGGGATCTTCCCGGACCAGGGGTTGAACCCATGTTTCCTGCACTGGCAGGCAGACTCTTCACCACTGAGCCACCAGGGAAGCCTGAGAATTTTGTTCTTGAGTGGAGGAGACAGACGTGTTTTATGTAATGATCATACTGTGTGCAGGTTTCGTAGTGGTGGAGATGGGTGCAAAGCACTGTGAGAGCAGGGAAAGCAGGGGTGGGAGGTGGCGGACACAAACTCCAGGGGCTGGGTAAAGCTTCATCGTGAGGCAGCAATTGAGCTGACCAAGTTTGGGTCACCGACACCAAGGTTCTGCAAGAGGCCGGGTGAAAGATACAGCTAAGTTTAGCAGTAGTAGGCATGGAGAGTGGGGAATGGATTCAAGGCCATTTTGAAATAGTATTGATGCAAATTGTTGATGTATTTGGACGCATGTTTAGACAGAGAGGGAAGAATCTGAGATGACTGCGATTTTAAGCTTGACTGAGTGCATGGTGGCTCTATTAGCCAACATTTAGAGTGTAGGAGGAGAAAGGTTTTGACCATCATATGTTAGGTTTCAGGAGTCTGAAGAACGCCGTATGGGGAGCCTGGTGTGCAGGTGGTGTGTGGAGCTCAGGAGCGCCAGAGCCTAGTGATAGAGACTCCAGGAAAGCTGCATCCACTGGGCCACTTGGCCCTTCCTCAGTCATCCATTTTCAGCATGCTTTTTAAGTCCGTGCCTTGGCCTGAACATTCCTCTCTTCCTTCCCCGTGTAGTGAAATCCCACTCTTGTCAATGTTCATTTCAGAGTAGAGGTGATGGCTGGGACTTTGCCAGTGTGTGAATATTGTCCACGGGCACTGCAGTAAGGCTGGAAGCGAAGAAGATGGGTTAGGGCCACCTAACCATAGCAGAGCTGACCAACCAGAATTGGACACAGCAGGAGAAGGACTAGGCCATGATCTAAATTGTAGAAGTTCGTGGCTGCAAAAGATGAGCATTCAGTTTAAGTCCATTTAGAGCTCCATCTCATATGCAGAGCTGCCTGACATTGAATGGTGCCTTGCCAGCCTGATTAATTTTTAATATCTGATTCTCTGGTGAGGTGGCCGGGCATTGAAATGCATCAAAGGCAGCTTTTGTTTTTATGAAGTTGATCAAAATAATACTGGGGAGTCGGATTACCGTAACCTTGAGCTCTGGTTGTTCTGAAGGGATGACATCAGGCTCTTTAACGTCCCTGGTTTCGGAAGGTTCTTTATCTTTTGCAGGACAGGTTCTTCCGAGCTGGGAGTAGGCGCCGTGCCTGCTGGATTCTGTGCCCTTTCTTATTGGAAAATGCCTCAGTTTCTGGCCATAGAGAACAGCACCAGCAAGGGAGCCTCCCACTTCTCTTTTCTGTCCATTACTTACTTGAGTGATATTGTCTGAGTTCTGAAAAACTATTGCCAACCCCCTGAAAGACCAGAGAATTTAAATACAGTTGTATGGAGAAGACTCTTGAGAGTCCCTTGGACTGCAGGGAGATCCAACTAGTCCATCCTAAAGGAGATCAGTCCTGGGTGTTCATTTGAAGGACTGAAGTTGAAGCTAAAACTCCAATACTTTGGCCACCTGATGTGAAGAGCTGACTCATTTGAAAAGACCCTGATGCTGGGAAAGATTGAGGGCAGGAGGAGAACGGGACAACAGAGGATGAGATGGCTGGATGGCATCACTGATTCAATGGACATGGGTTTGGGTAGACGCCGGTAGTTGGTGATGGACAGGGAGGTCTGGCGTGCTGCAATTCATGGGGTCGCAAAGAGTTGGACACGACTATGTGACTGAACTGAACTGTATGCTGAATAACATGAATTTCATACTGTGTAATTTCAAAGCGGATGATGGTGATGGTAATGATGATTTAAACCTGGGTTCTTCTGCCCGAGATTGCCTTAATTCTTCTAATTTTCCCATCTTTAAAATTTGATATGTAAATCTTCTCTCTTTTAAAAATCCCTTTATTTTTTATGCTTCCATCTTTATTGATTTATGGCTGCACTGGGCCTTCATGGTTGCGTGAGGACTTTTTCTCGTTGCAGCCAGCAGGGGCTACTCTGGTGACACCGCGCAGGCTCCTCACTGTGGTGGCGTCTCGTTGCGGAGCTCAGGCTCTAGGCGCACAGGCTCAGTAGTTGTGGCACATGGGCTTAGTTTCCCTGAGGAACAAGGGATCGTCCCGGACCAGAGTTCGAACCCCTGCCCCCTGCATTGGCAGATAGATTCCTAACCACTGGGCCAATAGAGAAATCCCCTCCTGTCTTTAAACCATTGATTCTGAGGATAGGTATTATCTGAATAGTGAAGAGAGCTTCTTTATATGTAATGAGAACTTCTTTCAAGTGACTCACAGGTGGATTTGCTGCCTTCTGGATGGTTGGTGACTGTGAGGGAGAAAACGGGGAGGATAATAGAAAGGGAAACTCTGCTGTGTATCCTTTTTGTCAGTGGTGTGCTGTTCAAGATCACAGTTACTAATAGTTACTGGTGGGGACAGAAGCCTTCCTTCCCAGATTGGGGTTCTCAGAATGGCATTTTCTTCCTATCTATCTACCTAAGATATACTTCCACAGACTGAAAAGACTTACTCCAGTAAGTCAGTCTTACTTATCATGGACTATTCAGAAAACTTTTCACTCTACCCACTTTTGCATTATTTGAAACTTTTCACAATAATCATAATTGCTTTTATAATAGAAAAGTTATAAATGTCTCACTGGAAAAATAAACACTGAAATATGAACACTGAAGGTGTTCAGCTATTGAAAATATTTCTTTCTTGAATTTATAATTCTTTTTTGACTTTTGTAACTAGTGCATTATTTTAATTGATTTCTTGATATTCATCCATTCATCCACCCCTACTTTTCTGAACTAACTTGATTTTGCAGTGGTCTGTTATTCTTTTACCATACTACCAGATTCAGTTTGCTAATATTTCATCAAATATCTCTGCATCTTTATTCATAAATGGAATAATCTGTAGCTTTTTTTTGTCCTGTATTGAATATTAGGGCTGTTCCTTCTTGCTTCATAAAATTGCTTACTTGCTCTTATAAAATAACTATGAAAGCCTTCCATATTTTTGGTTTCTTAACATTTTGAAATAACATATATCATTTATTAGTTTGATCATGGCTCATTGATTTGAAACCAGATCTGCATCACTATCGAATCCATGCTTATCATTGCAGGTCATATCAAAGCAGAAAGGCTGGTTTTAGAACCCTAGGTCTTCAGGCCAAAAGGCCTGATCTTTAACTCATCTTGTCTTTCCGTTTGTTTGTTTAACATTTTAAATTTTGAAATAATTCAGAGTTACAGAAACAGTTTAAGAACAGTATAAAAATTCCTATAAACCCTTTCCCAAATTCACCAAAGGCTAACATTTTGCTCCATTTGCTATTCATTCTATCTATATACACATTTTTTTCCCTGAACGATTTGACAATTACAGATAAAACGTCTCTTTTCCTCTAAGTACTTCAATGTGTATTTCCTTTAAAAAAAAACAAAACAAAACCCAAACCACTGTACAGTTGTCAAAATCAGGGGATTAACTTTGATGTAACATTGAAATTATTTGTTCATGTTTTACCAATTGTCCCACCAGTATTCTTTATAGCAAAAGGAAAACATTTTTTTCCAGTCCTGTTTCCAATCCAGAGTCAAACATTGTACTTGTTGTCATGTCTCTTAAATCTCCTTTACTCTGGAATAAACTTCCAGATTATTAAATTAAATTAATAAATTTAATTAATAATAATTTAATAAATAATAAAATTAAACTTCTTAATCTTGCTGTGTCATGGCCTTGACATGTTAAAAAGAGTACAGACCAGTTCCTTGTTCCAGGATGTCCCTCAGTTTAGGGGGTCTGATTTTCCTGTGATTAGATACGGTCATGTGTTTTGGGTGGACTACCACAGTGATGTTGCACCCTTCTCAGTGCATGTATCAAGTGCATGTGACATCTATTTGCCCTGTCACTGGTGATTAATCACCTAGTCAAATGGTATCTGCCAGGCTTCTGTACTGTAAAGTTACTATTTTTGACTTTGCAATTAATAAGTATTTTGTAGGAAAATACTTTGACTATAAATATCCTGTTCCTCATCAAACTTTCACTAATTTTAGCACACATCATATCCTTTGAGGCAAGGATGCTCAAAGTGAATACAGATTTTTCCTCCCATTGGAGCTAAAGTAAAGCAACAGAAAGGGACACTGTCTATTAGGAAGATCAGCCACATTATTTTATTTTTTTTTAAACCACTGCCTATGGTCTTTGGGTTCATTTTTAAGTTATGTTAATTTAACTTTAGTTACACTCTTGAGAATAGTTATTTCCTGTAACTTGTAACCTTTGGGCTCCTGGTTTGGTCACCCAGGGCCCAAGATCCATCCAGTTTATTCTGGTCACAAGTGCTCTTTGGGTCTTTGGCCTATGCTCGATTTTTTTTCTTTGGCCCTTATCTTTGCTTCTGATTAAGATGATATCTGTCAGAGGCCAGAGTAAACTCCCTTTGTGTTGAATCACTTGTGAGCAAGCATTGCTTCTGGCTACCAGGCCCATCTAATCTAATCCCCTGAGACCCAGTTACGGATCCTGTGCTGTGCTAAGGCAGCAGTTCCATGAGTCACAGAAGCCTGTTTGTATATGTTAGAGCCCAGAATCAGGCATAATGGAAGAAATTTTTAAAATACCAGGTGGTAGGTAATCAATTGCCAGTCCTTACAGTTAGATGGTATAGAAATTAAAGAAAGGAGAATGAATAAAGCAAAAAAAAAAAAAAATCAAGACTTTTGGGGAAAACGAACCTTGATTGCTGGATTGGTAGGGATGTCATGAGGAAAGGCACACAGGTAAGAATGTGCAGCCTCAGCACACCCTTTCTAGTAAATGTCTCAACCGGAAGCTGAGAGGAGGATGGTTAGGCAGAATGGCGGGACTTTGCTTAGGAAAACTTCTGCCTCCAGGAGTGTTAGCTAAGCCACAGGATAGCCGTCTGGGTGCTGGTCTACAGGCATTCCTAACAGCCATGTGTCTGCTCTGGTCTTTGCTTACAGTGCCTTGTAGTTTTTTCGTTGAACTAGGAGTTAAATGGCAAGTTGTAACAAAGGAAGTTGGCCTCTTTAGGTAAGTATGGGTCCAGGGAAGCTGCTCTTCCCTCCTCCCCCCTTATTCAGCAGGTTACCTTGCCCTTTTGTGGTGAACAGTTTTTCAACATTTCTAAGTTTCTGACCTCAGCAGCATCCTTCTGGGGAAAGCTATGACTTCTGTCCATGAGACATCAGGGAAGTGAGATATGATAGTAACTGGATGTGGTCATGTCCCTCTTACTCAGCACATTCCTGACAGCCGTAACCCTGAAAGCACAGCTCTTTGCGATGATGTCATGTTGTTAAATATAAAACACTGGATTTTAAATCAGTAACTTTGATATACATTCGTGGACAAACACATTAATATGTTGAAGTCTGTCTCCACAAAAGCCTGGCTTTCGCTCAGATTTGGACTTTGTTGCCAGGGATGGCGTGGAGGCACCGCTCTTAGCACTCAGGAGTTACACAGCCACAGGAGGCTCCTGCTCCAGCTTGCCCTCGTTGAGCCCCCTGGATGTCCAAGGGCGTATGTCTGGTCCGCGAATGTCACTGGCTATGTTTGTCGTGGTGTAGAGCAGTTGAACGGCTTAAACACATTGGAATTTAGAAATACACCCCCGCCCCACCTCCCTTTCCCAGAGAAAACTTTTTGGGCGGCAGAAATGTCTCACAAAAACACCTGTTCTCATTTGTGCCATGGGATAGACTCTGTGACCTCCCTCAGCCTTTTTAATTGTTTTTCTCTTTTTTAAGTTAATGTGCTCCTGGCACTTTTGGTTACAGCTCCTTGAAAAGCAATAAATGAAAACAGAGAAAGACACCATCCTAACAGCAGTGAGAGATGACAGGAGCCACTGAGTAAAAGACAAAAGCATGAAATCTGACAGAAGAGTTAAAAGCATTACTGTCTGGAGTTGCTTAGTGAGTGGGGAAAGTAGTGTTATATACGCCTGTAGTTTCCAAGGGCACCCCAGTGTTGAGTAAGGAACATATGGTTGGTATTTGCAGTGATTTCACCAGTTAACAATAAAAGGTGGAATTTTATCTAGTGTATTGATACAATTTGGGAACATCAAGATGTGAGTCATAGCTTATCTTGAAAACCTTTACTACAGTTAATTCACATTCATTGTAAATATTCAGAAACAAAGAAAAAAAATACAAAAAACAGTCCATATCTTAGGACCTGTAGATTTAAAGCTCCAATACTTTGGCCACCTGATGCAAAGAGCTGACTCATTGGAAAAGACCCTGATGCTGGGAAAGATTGAAGGCAGGAGAAGGGGGCAAAAGAGGATGAAATGGTTGGATGGCATCATCACCTCAATGGACATGAGTTTGAGCAAACTCCAGGAAATAGTGAAGGACAGGGAAGCCTGGAGTGCTGTAGTCCACGGGGTTGCAAAGAGTTGGACACAGCTGAGCATCTGAAAAACAAAATAGATGTTAACTACTCTTGGCATATTGTTATTTAGCTCCCTAGCTCTTTCCCATGTATAAATAAAAATATATACTCCGCAGGATGGCTGCTGTCCAAAAGTCTACAAGCAATAAATGCTGGAGAGGGTGTGGAGAAAAGGGAACCCTCTTACACTGTTGGTGGGAATGCAAACTAGTACAGCCGCTTCAGAAAACAGTGTGGAGATTTCTTAAAAAACTGGAAATAGAACTGCCATATGACCCAGCAATCCCACTTCTGGGTATACACACCGAGGAAACCAGATCTAAAAGAGACACGTGCACCCCAATGTTCATTGCAGCACTGTTTATAATAGCCAGGACATGGAAACATACTAGATGTCCATCAGCAGACAAATGGATAAGGAAGCTGTGGTACATAGACACCATGGAATATTACTCAGCCATTAAAAAGAATTCATTTGAATCAGTTCTAATGAGATGGATGAAACTGGAGCCCACTATACAGAGTGAAGTAAACCAGAAAGATAAAGACCAATACAGTATACTAACGTATATATATATGGAATTTAGAAAGATGGTAATGATAACCCTATATGCAAAACAGAAAAAGAGACACAGATGTACAGAACAGACTTTTGGACTCTGTGGGAGAAGGCGAGGGTGGGATGTTTCGAGAGAACAGCATCGAAACATGTATATTATCTAGGGTGAAACAGATCACCAGCCCAGGTTGGATGCATAAGACAAGTGCTCGGGCCTGGTGCACTGGGAAGACCCAGAGGGATCGGGTAGAGAGGGAGGTGGGAGGAGGGATCGGGATGGGGAATACATTTAAATCCATGGCTGATTCATGTCAATGTATGACAAAAACAATATTGTAAAGTAATTAGCCTCCAACTAATAAAAATAAATGAAAAAACAAACAAACATAAAAAAACCTGTTAATAACTGAAAATGTCAATAAAGACTGACACATAAAGATAAAAATATATATATATATATTTCTATAATGTAAGAAATATATGATTCGTGTTGATGCCAAATTTTTGTGTGAGAACATGAAGCCTGCTTCCCCTCCTTTTTTTCAATTTAAAAAATTGTAGTAAAAAACATATAATATAAAATTTACCCTCTTAACTACTTTTAAGTCTACAGTTAAGTAGTCTTAACTGTATTCACATTGTGAAAGCTGCTTTTTTAAAATTCAACAATATAATGTGAATATTTTCCCATATATAAGTATAGATGTTCATTTTTTAGGGTGCATGGATATACCTGTTCCAGTTAATCAGTTCCCTGTTGTTGTATATATAGGTTTCCAATTTCAGTTATTATTAACTCTGCATATAGCCTCTTTAAATATACATGCCTCCACATTTCATGAGGATAAAGTTCCTGGAGAATTATTGGATTAATAGATATGTACTTTCTAAAGGCTTCCTATGTGTATTAGGTTGCACTTCTGTCACCTTAAGTACCCCTTTCACTGTATTCTGGTCAATAGTTGATGTTATAATTCTTTAAAATCAACATTTATGTAATTCAATTTTTAATCCCCTCCAAAAAAAAAGCAAGCAGTAAAAGCTAAAGAAGCCATTGACCAAAAAATATATATTTTTAGAGAATGTGATGCATGAGATTATTATGGTTTATAAACTAACAAAGAATATAACACATTGATTATTCAGTGCACAGGAATGGTAACTGTTGTCTTAAGACATCTGTTCATGGAGTACACAGTATCTAAACCAGTCCTCATAATTTGAAGAGTGTTAAATGAGTGATTCTTAAAACCCAAGTGGGTGAATCTCAGGATAGGACTGTGCTGATTTTTTTATTTTTGTGTACCTTTTTTATGGTAAAACTTTCTTAAGTCATCTTTAACTTTTTTTGTGGGTTTTGTGTACCACAGGGAAGTTTCAAATTTTAATGAAGGAAAATCAGTAAAATGTTGGTTACTCCTTTCATATTATATTTGTAGAAAACCTTTCCCACCTTAGTTTTCTTTTAGTAGTTTAATAGTTTTATTTTTTTCATTTAAATCAGAAATTGCAAATATTTTTATCTAATCAGCTACATTTCACCTGCTACAAGAGGTGGATTTTTTGGTTGTTTTTTCCTCAGTATGGTGTTTTTAACAGTTGGAATTTAAGTACCTTTTAGGAAAGACATGTATCCTCTAATTTGTTTCATTCCTCATAACTCGCAGTTGTTGCATGCCTCACATATTTAGATGTGAATGTTTCATTTTACCAACATGCTCCTTATGGGCATTTGAGTTTGTGACCCCTAATTGGTCAACATAGAGTTAATTTGGTATTTGGATGATAGAGGGAATTGAGTTTTTTCCCCCAAATGACTAGTTAGCAACAATTTTTACTGAATTATTCCAGTACAGGCATAGCTCAGAGGTAACTCAGGTTCAGTTCCAGAGCACCATAATAAAGCACATATTGAAATCATTTGATTCACAGATTTTTTGGCTTCCCTATATATGTAAAAATTATGTTTATAGCTATACCATGGTGTATTGAATATGCGATAGCATTATGTCTTTAAAATGCATATATCTTAATTAAAATATTTCATCATTAAATGCTAACCATCATCTGAGCCTTCAGTAAATCATGGTAGCAACATCACAGATCATTGATTACAGACCACCATAACAAATACCATAAAGAAAAAAATTTAAAATACTGTGAGAATTACCAAAATGTGACTTAGACATGTGAAGTGACCAAATGCTGTTGGAAAAATGGCGCCAATAGATTTGCTTAATGTAGGATTGCCGCACACCTTCAATTTTTATAGAAAGGCAATATTTGTTAAGTACCATAGAGCAAAGTGTGCACATATATGTTGAATTCTTACATATTCTTGAGGTCTTTGCATTTTTCCCTTTGTTCTTATAACACAAATAATTTATAATTTTATATATAAATTATATGTTTTTAAATTTTGATGTCTAGTAGAACCAGCTTCTCCATCATCCATTCAAACTGCTCCCACCCTCATCTTGACTGTTCCAGTATTCCAGTGCATCTTTTTTTCCCCTAGATGAAATTTGGAATAATTTCATCCAAACCAAAAGCAACCTATCAAAATTTTAGTGGCATGTTATGTTTTTATTTTCATCGAGCTCCGAATACTTTCTAATTTCCCTTTTGGTTTTGCATTTGACCCATGGGTTATTTAGAAGTGTTTCATTTAGTTTCCAAATATTTGCAGATTTCCCCAGAGATCTTTCTGTTATTGATTTCTGATTTAGTTCCATTTAGGATCACTATAGTCAGAGAACATACTTTGATTTAAATCCTTTTAAGTTTATTAAGAATTGTTTTATGGCTTAGACTATGGCAAATCTTGGTCTTCTGTGGGTGCTTGAAAAGAATATATTCTGCTGTTGTTAAGTGGAGTGTTCTTATAATGTCAGTTAGGTCAGGTTTGTTCTTCGGTGTTCAAATCTTGTGTCTTTATTGCTTTTCTGTTTGCTTGGTCTGTCAATTATGAGAAAGGAGTATTAAAATCACCAGTAATTGTTACGTTCAGCAGTCACTCGGTTCCTCTGCCTCACTTGCTCATCTTCTCTTACTGACCCCTCTGTGGAGTAGGAGAACCAGGAGCAGGTAACTGGGAGTTACTAATAAAATGTTAGGAGGACTGTCAGCAGATCCCTTGATAATACCTTGCCCCAACTTTCCTATTTAAGCTCCATTAGACTGTTCACTGATGCAATGGATATGAACTTGGGCAAACTTCAGGAGATGGTGAGGGACGGGGAGGCTGAGTGTGCTGCAGTCCATGGGGTCTCAAAGAATCAGACACAGCTGGGTGACTGAGTAACAATAGAGACTGTCTGTGGTCGTTGTGGTTTGAAATACAGAACTGACTTTAACATTCTTGGTTCCAGAAAAAAGTGATTTATAAGTCATTTCCAGAGACTTTTTTATTAAATGTGATGTTATTTCTCCTGTCCAAATTCACTGTGAGTTGTAGGAATGGTACTTCTATACCTTTGTTGGCACATGACAAAATCTCTTATGTGGAAGCAAAGTGATGTTGTGGATGATCAGTAGACCCTACTAGTTTTGATTGATTTCCAATTGTTTCATGCCCTAATTGAGCCAGGTAACATAGGGTACTAAATTGGACTTCATTTTTTGCTTTGCTGCTGTGACCTTTTGAATTGAGTTCTTTATCCATTTTATGCTTTAAAATTTCTCAGAGTCATTGAGAGTAATAAAATTGCAATGATATTAATAATGTTAACTTCCTAACTATAAATTTTCTAACTACAGCTTAAGTAATTGCTCTATAAAATCTGGACCTGCAAAGTGGATTTGCCTTTCCAAATTACCAGTCCTTCGGAATCCATCCAGAGTTCCTTTTGTCCCAAGAAACTTTTCCTACCAATTTAAGCTAGCATTTGTTTTTCCATGGACTTACATTTTTGCCGTATTGTTTCATATCTTATCTCTCCAACCAAATTCTTAAGTGTTTTTTCAGGAAAGTAGGCATAGGGCTTGGAAAAGCCATCACATTTTTATGTTATGTTAAGTCTCTTTTATGCTTTATCTCATTTGATCTTCCCACTAACTTTAAAGTTTTAGGAAAGATACAGTTATTCCCCTTTTGCAACTGTGAAAATAAAGCTTTAGAGAAGTCGAAACTTCTCAGTGTTATCCAGATAATGGGTGGTTAAACATAGTACCCATTAGGCATTGGGATTTCTAAATAGAGAAATCATGCAAGCCTAAAAACTGTTTTGGATTTATGTTGTATTTGCAATGTGCAAAATCTCAGTGTTGCCAGCTAAAGCATTGAGACATCTAAGCCTGCTGTCTTAGGTTGCCTGTGAACAAGGTTAGCGGAGATGGCTTGTGCTGAATCACTCCTGCCCTGCTCTGTCCTCCAGAAAGGACAGGCACTGCGGAATAGCAACCCTGGGGGTGGATATGGAGACTCTGAACATACAGCAGTTTCTCTCCATAGCCTTCTTGGAATGTGTGCTTTTTCCTATTCTAAGCCTTTAATGTTCTCTGCTTTAATCCTTAGCATTTCTGCTGTTATTGATAGAGCTTTTTTTTTTTAAGATTTATTTTTGAATTTTTTGGCTGCACTAGGTCTTTGTTGTGGCATGTGGGGCTTTCTCTAGTTGCAGCAGGTGGGGGCTACTCTTTTTGACAGTGTGCAGGCTTCTTTTGTTGTGGAGCATGGGCTCTAGGCACGTGAGCTTCAATAGTTGTGGCTCTTGAACCAGGGATCACATCTGTGTCCCTTGCATTGCAAGGTGGATTCTTTTATTTATTTATTTTAAATGAAACAAAGACGAATATTTTTAATGATGTGCTTAGTCACTTGCTCAGTCATGTCCGACTCTTTGTGACTCCATGGACTGTAGCCTGCCAGGTTCCCCTGTCCATGGGGATTCTCTAGGCAAGAATACTGGGGTGGATTGTCATGCCCTCCTCCAAGGTATCTTCCCAACTCAGGGATTGAACCCAGGTCTCCCGCACTGCAGGCAGATTCTTTACCATCTAAGCCACCAGGGGAGCCCATTTTTTTTTTTTTTTTATGATAAAAGGTACAATTCACAAAGAAGGTAGACATCATACACCATTAGACGCCTAACAACAAGGAAACAAAGATGCATAAAGCAAAAATCAGAAGAAATATAGGGGCAAAGAAAAATAATACATAATCATAATGAGACATATTAATATTTCTATGAGCAAAGTGGATTCTTAACCGCTGGGCCACCAGGGAAGCCCCTCATAGGGCTTTGTGTTAAGACCATCTGAAACTGGGTGTTTAAGAGAGAGGCTCCAATTTGCATTGGAGTGACTGGGAAGTTAGAATACCTTGTCTAGCATGGAAACTGCAGAGAATGGCTGCTGGTGTAAGAGGGCAGAGCCTTGCTTTTAGCTTATTTCAGGGAATGGAGTATGAAGCCCCTAGCTCTTCTGCACGTCTGACCTTCTTTGTTGGTTGTCCCATGCACTGAGCAGAGTCACAGAGAGCTTTTTTAACTTATTTCCCTGGCCTCACAGAGCTAGCTTCTGTAGATTACCTTATCTGAACCATTTAGAGCAGGTTTTCTTTTCATCTTGTTGCGTGCCTTTCTCCTATAGGGTAAAATGGAAGCTGCCTTGAAACAGACTAGGAGCTACTAACTTCCTGTGTTTGAACAGCCTAGTCTGGTTGCTGTTTTATCTGTCCCTGAGTGCTTGGGGCTGGTCATACCTCTAGATTACTCGCTGCTTCCAGGATGCTTAGCTCCTCAGACCCAACACTCCTTTACCTTCTTTTAGCTGGAATATTGCATCTCCCCTGTTCATACACCCTAGGTTTCCTTTCTCTGCTCATCTTCTTTCTAAGTCTTGACTTTGTACCTCAGTGCTTGACCACTAGCCAGTTTCACAATCTAATAATTGTATTCTCCGTTCTGTCTGGCATCCAGTCTGCTGTTTGTCTGAGCTCTACTTGGTTTATTTCCCAACTCTTGATTAATTTCTACCTAGTGTTAACTTGTTGCCTGGTCTGTGGACTAGTGAAGTCCTGTCCAATCTGGCACATCTGTGCTCCCCCACCCCCTCCCCAGCTCTGACCAAGGTTGATCAGTGACAGCCCTGGTTTCTCATCTGTACTCTGACCATTAACCCCAGATGATGCTAGCGATGGTTGTGATTAGGCTAAAGGAAGAAGACTGACTCCATGCGTGCCTTATGAGCATATTGTTTACATGGCTGTCACGACTAATTCCACCTTTTTGGAAAGACATCTAAAAAGCGATGAAAGTGCTTTTGAAAATCAGAGGCTGCCTTTTTAGTAGCACTTCTTTCATTGATTCCATTAGAGGATCCAGATCGAGCTCTTTATAAAAATTCTCCCACATAATGTGCTAGGATAGTCCTAACAATAGTAAACCTTGATCCACAGATCAGATGTGCCATTTGATAAAAATAAATAATGTAGAAGAACTCACTAGAAAGCAGCTTGTTTAATGGAAACCATAAAAACCTACATGGAAAAAAAGTGTGGAGCTGTGGCAGCAAGTTTCAGCGGCAGAACTGAGGCATCATAAAGTGACACAGCTGAGCACCAGGGATGCTGTCACATACACTCAGGTGCCACAGGCACCCAGGACTGGGCCTTGCCTTGACCACTCAGTACGTCAATTTCTGGATACTTGCCTCATCTGAAACCATCTTGCTGACAACAAACGCTTGTGATATAGAGACTCATTAGTTAAAGAAGAGGGTGGATTTAGTCTCTCCTCTTAGTGTAAGAGATGCAGAAGCCACTGCTCCTGACAAATACTAAAAAAGGAGCAAATTTTGTATCAGCAAAAGTTCCTGTTAGCCAGAGTGTTGCTGAGGGCTGCAGGTGGTGTCAGACACCCACCTAACGGACAGTGGGGGTGAGGGGAGATGGAGTGGATGCTTATTGACCTCCTCAAATGTTAGATGTGTGTGCCAGATGTTGCAGGATGCTGTCTTATGTGATACTCAGGACACAGCTGTGGAGTCGCTGATGGTTGTTCATCTTATAAATGAGCTGAGATCACATGACTCTAAAGTGTTTGACCTGGGCTTTGAACCCAGATCTAACTCCAGAGCCATGCTCTTTAGAAGATAGGCTTGCTTTAGAAAATGAAGCTGCTGATTTCTGCAGAAAGGCAGGGATAGGCAGGGATTCAGCCTCAACTCCCTTGTTTCATAAAAAGCACTGCATTTGAAAGCCTGGTGTATTAGTTCTCACTGCCAGCTGTTAACCTGTGGAGGCTGGAAAAAAGAAAAAAGCAAATACAAACCTACCATCCTGAGGATTTTGAATCTCAGTGGGTTCTGATGTGGTCTGGGACTTCTAAGATGATTCAGATGTGCCACTAGAATTGAGAAACTGTCCCAGTGGAAAGGATGTGTGCCCTGATGGCCCTGGAGATATTTCTGACACTCTTAGGAAACTGAGGCCCAGAGAACTTAGAAGCCAGGTGGTCCTTTCATTCAGTCCAGTACTTGCCCTGCGTTGACCATTTGTTATTCCAGGTGATTCAGAATATGCAAAAAGAAAATGTTTTCCCTGCCTTTGGAGTGATTTTAGGCAAAGGCTACATATTAGGTTAATGCAAAGCCACAGTTGGAACCCCGATTTCCCAACTTCATCAGTGTTATAAAGCCTTCGGAATATTATCATGGCCAGGCCCTCTCTCAGATCCTCCAAACTGTGTAAATGGTTCCTGTTAACACTGCGGTAAGTGGCTTCCAAAGCCCCTGGCTTCCCAGCTCTAGAAGTCTCCTGCCTGCCTTTCTGCCTCATTACCAGCCTGGTATTCAGCCACCCATTTTGCCTTAGGTTCACAGGCCCACAGCTTTTCAGTTGACTGCTTTGTTCTCAGTTCATTTTTAAGCATCTCACCTGGAAAAGGCTTGAAAAGCTGAAGAACAATTATTTTCAAAACCCAGTGCTTGGACAAAACCTACCCTTCTGGTGGACACCCTGATCTCTTTGCTGTGCTTCCTGATTAGTTCACAGTCCTGTGATTCATCCTACAGTCTTTTTGTGGGCTGCATATTTTCTGGAGTTTTCCCCAGACCCCTCAGGGCAGTGAATGCAGCAGAGGGCAGGGAGCATATTCCTCCAGTCACTGAGAAGGGAAGGAAGAGGATTGTGTGTGCCTAGCACTGCTAGGCCCTTTTTCAAATGCTTTTTTCTTTAATGCTTCCTAATAGCTTGGGGGAGAAAGATGACTGGTCTACAAAATATACATAATAACTTCCTTGAGGTTTCATAAACAAGTAAGTTTTGTTGCTAGAAATTTAGTCATAGAATCTTCTGACCTAAAGGTCATGTCCTTTTCCTTGTACCACATGCATATGTAAACCTTTTGATTTAATCCAAACCTACTTTTTAAATAAGTGATTCTTAAATTTGATTTCTGATCTCCTCAGTAGGTTTTAGAAATCAGGGCTTTGGTTTAACAGTCCAGGAGAGGGACTTCCCTGGTGGTCTGGTGGTTAAGACTCCGCCCTCTAATGCAGGGGACACAGGTTCGATCCCTGGTCCAGGAGCTTAAGATCCCACGCTCCCCGGGGCAACTAAACCTGCCCACTTCAACTGGAGAAGCCAGTGAGCCACAGCTACTGAGCCCACCTGCTCTAGAGCCTGTGTTCCACAGCAAGAGAAGCCTGCCCGCCAGAGTTAGACAAAGTCCTACATGCCAACGCAACCAAAATTTAAAAAAAAAATTTTTTTTAACTTAAAAAAATAAGCCTAAAAAAAAAAGAGCAGTCCAGGAGAGCTATAGGACCTGACACATGACTCCAAAGAAGGGAGCATAGGGGTCACAGTCTGAGAAGTGAGGTGAGGGTAGGCGCTGAGTCTCTAGGCCAACCCATGGAAACCAGGTACCAACACTGCTGCTGTCCCAGGCCAGTGTCAGAACTTGGAAAACTCAGGGTGACCAAAACATGAATACTAAGCTAAGGTCTTGGGGAGCCAGAAGTGGAAGGGGGCGGGGCGGACCTCCAGCTCAGAGGTATCTCCCATTGTACATCATGTCAACTGGAGATCACTAATCTCTCCATTTTAGTAGAGTAGTCTTTTCTTTAAATCTTAAGAGAGAGCTTCAGTTTTTATGTACCTTCCTCTTTGGATAGTACTTTTGATGATACTTATCAGAAACTGGGCTTCAGTTTCTGAACATACAAAATGATAATTCAGGTTTATTGTAATGAGGAAATGAGAACATCTCTCTGAATGACTTTTGCGAATTGTAGATTATCCATACGAATACCAGATATGAAACCCCAGGTTCCCCCCAAACCAGCTGATCGGTAAGAATGGCAGTTTTGCTGTTGGGCGAAGGCAGCAGTGATTTTTGGAGCGTAGATAACTCAAGGAGTAGCAAAACCGGAGTGGAAAGCTGCATTGGGAGTGGGGTGGAGGGCCTGAAAATGAGATCTCTGGGTGCCTGGAGGTGTAGGTTAGGGGAAATGCAAGACCAAACCTGATTTGTTGCCAGTCTGGGATCTGATTGAGGGCAGCAGCTGCTCGCGTGTATGTGGATCCGCCTTGTGCAGTCTTTATTAGCTCAGTGAAGAGTCGTTGAGAGCCTGACATGACACCTAAATGTGGAGTAGCCTGTAGAAATCAAATCACATGATAGAACATTTATGTGTGGGTCCTCTAATGGAACTGATGCAGCCAGGGATGGGCGAGAATCTATGTGGCAGGGTGGGAAACCAAGGCACCAATAGAGGTTGCCATACAAGTCTGGACTACTCAGAACTGACGCTCAAAGCAACTTCTGACTCTGACTTCTCCCACTCTCTCTTACCCTCTTTCCTTGCTTCTGTCAAAACACAGTATTACTATACTGTGTTCTCAAGAGCAGATTCCAGTGGAAGTAAGCACAGCATAAAGCACTTCGGTGCAGGATCTTTGAGGGAAGTGTGGAGACGCTGGATGGAGAAGAGGAATTATGTAATGACCTAATTATGAGGCCTGCCATCTGCTTAGGGGTCACGTCTGCCTGGTTAGGATTCCCTGATTATGTTTTTCAAGGAGGATGCTAGATTGTTAAGGGAGCTGGGCTGTGTGTGTGTGTGTGTGTGTGTGTGTGTGTGTGTGTGTGGTGTAGGTAAATGACATTGGAAACACTATTGCCTTTCTTGAAGGAGATTGGTAGGCTGTAGAGAAGGGGAATAAAGCAGCTTTTGAGGGTTTCTGTGCATCTGTTACCCCTTATCATAGAGATCAGTGATAGAAAGTTAATTACTCTGTAGAAGAGGCTCTGTGTATTAGAGGAGAGGTAGCCAGGTGAAGGCTTCCCAAGTGGCACAATGTAAGGAACCTGCCCATCGATGCAGGAAACACAAGAGATACGGGTTCAATCCCTTGGTCAGGAAGATCCCCTGAAACAGAAAATGGCAGCCCACTCTGGTATCCTTGCCTGGAGAATCCCATGGAAGAGGAATCTGGTGGACTATAGTCCATGGGATTGCAAAGAGTCAAACACAACTGAGCACACACATACACACACACAATCAGGTGAAGGGGAATGTCATAACATGGCCAGAAACTCCAAGTGTACCTGGAGAAATAACTGAGATCTTTTTTTCCATGCAGGATAAGGAATGAAAAATCTACTGTTTTTTTTTCAATGGGTAGTTTGCATCATGGATGAAAATATTAAATTCAGGAATTGTGGGAAAAAATGGGACTAAGGCAATGTAGAACTTGAATGTAAGGCACTGTGCTTAGGGACTTGGATGAGTTGCCTGTGAAGGGACTCAGAGCTTGGAATCCGATGAAAAATTCCTGCAACTGGCAGGCAAGTGACAGGTGAGGGTAATGTGTCTTTGGAGCTGCTGTGGGTTTTGTGCTCGGCTGGAAAGGGGTCTTCGCACTGTCAGCCATGAGGTTGAGAGCCAGAAGGATGCTGACACGCTGTCTAGTAAACATACAGGGAGTGACTTTCAAGGAAAATATCAAACTTTTAAAACACCCTTTAGAAGAATCTTTAACAGAAAATCTCTTTGCTCTCGGGTTTTGAAAGTGTGCCTGTATTGGGATAATGAGCAAGTGATTGGAGCAAACATCCCAGAAGAAATAATGTTTTGCCAATTCTAACTCATACTCCCTCTTGTCAGAGAGTCTTTTATTTCTTTCTGCTGCTCATCCCCTACCTTCCAGTATGAAAGCAGTGTTGTCTTTTAAAGAACTGATCATCCAGAATCCCTGCATAGAATTTAGGAGGTTGTTTGGTATATTTCCTGTGGCACAGTGGTAAAGAACCTGCCCATCGATGCAGGAAACACAAGAGTTGCAGGTTCAATCCTAAAGAATCACCCTAAAGAATCACCAAAATATGACAGACACCCAGCTCCAAAAGTCAGAAATTTTTCTGGTCCTTCAATCCGATGCCACACTTATTTTACTGATATGGAAACAGAGGCCCAGAAGAGTGTAGTGACTTGCTGAAGGTCATAGCTGTCCTTTGTGAAACTTGGACCAGAGTAGGTCTCCTGACTTCTGGCCCTTTTGTTCTTTCTGTTGTCCCTTGTTATCACTCATGTAGAGATTTATTTGAAATGTTGTCAGCAGTTCTGTGGCAGTGGCAGTGGCATATGATTAGGTGAGTGTGTAATTGCACAGCTCATGGATGTAACTCTCTGGGCATTGTGTGGTGTGTTAACTGGTGTCTTAACTTCCAGCAGGGGCTTCAGAGCAGCAGGGAAGAGTTTTAAGGTTCTGGACATCAGCATTCTTTTCCCATGAGCTTGCAAAGACTTTGGAACAGGAAGTCTTGTTTCCACACTGAACCTGCCTTCTCTTTTCTCTTTGGCCATCACTTCTTGTTGGCCTGTGTTTCTGAAACAACCTTGGGATAGCCTCTGTCTTTTTCTCGTCCTTCCTAGCATGCACATTTGAGATTGAGCTGACATCTGGCAAAGAGGTGTCTCTGCATGGAATCTTGCATAGCCATTTGGATTATTGTATACATTTTGTTTTCCCCAGTGGCAGACCTTTTTAGAAGAGTAGGAATTTGCAAAGTCATTAGCTTCCTCCCCTGGACAGAGACAGCCAGCGTGGTCAAACTTCCTGACTGCCTCTCTCACCCCTAGACTACTGGTAGGGCTTGCTTAATTTAGTCACACACCCAGGTTTTCATATAGAGAGATACTCTGATTCTATTCTAAGTATTCTTAGTATACTGCCCTTTTTACTTCAGAAAGATTTGAAATGTCCCTGATCCTAGGGCAGAGGTCCCCAAACTGGCCTGTGATCTATATTGTCTGGGAAACTTAAAAAAAAAAAAAAAGATCCCAGGACCCTAGCCACACCTACTGAATCAGACTCTTTATCAGCATTTAGCTTATGTTTACCAAGTACTTTATCAGGGATGAAATATGTACTTGGTAGATTGGATACTTAATAAGTGGCATATGAATTTATCCAGGGCCTGCTGAGAGGACCAAAGATTTTTTTTAAAAAACAGTGCACTACATTCACTGCAGCATTGTAAAGTGAATCTTTTTTTTTTTCCTGCAATAATATGAGAGTGAATAGTGAAGGTCATTCTCTAAACATGTTCAGAAATGGCCCATCTGAAAATGGACTGGCCCACCTGTGGAGTGCCAAATGAGAGCTACTAAACTGCAGAGAAATGTTTTAATTTGGGACTTTAACAAAGGAAGTGATTTTAAAATGTATACTTACCGTAAATGGGTTGAAAATTGACATGAATAAAATACTTGAAGTTAAAATAGGCTATTTTTATTTGTTTTAAAACTCAGCATCTTTTAATAAAACTTGGTTCTTAAAAAACACAATCCTGAAATATACATTTGGCTGTCCTTGTCCTCAGGCAAGTGTTGACCATCGTTTTACATGTACGCTGAATACAGTAATGACACATGCTCTCCCTGAAAGCTGTTACGCGTTAATACTTATTTACTGCCTTCCCGGAGTTCCTCTAATTCAGTCTTCGAGTTTTACAGGTGAGGGAACCTGAGACCCAGTGAAGAGAAGTAAGTTGCTCCAAATATGTTGATCAGGACTCTCTATGGGCATATAATAGATATCTACGTAAACTAGCTGAAACACAAAAGGCTAGTGTTCAAAAGACACGGTGGGGGGAGCTTTCTCAGGGAACCTGGGAGCAGGAGTGCGGCTGCCTGTGGGGAGGGTCTGAGATGTGGCGGGGCGGCGTCTCTGTCTCTCTCATGCCCCTGCTGTTTTCTGCTCTTTCTTTGGTTTTCTGTCCTCTCTGCAGGTGGTCTTTCCCTGTTTGTTCATCAGTGTGGCTACTGTCCAGCTCCCACTTGAGCTTGTCACAGTTTAAGTTGCCTGCATGGACTTACACCAGATTCCACTTTTCTGAGGGCGAGACACTGACTGGCCCAGGCTTGAGCCAGATATCCTTACTGGCCCCATCAGTTCTGGCAAAGATGAGGCTGATGGTATTAGTAAAACGTGCCTGGTGGGGGAAAGGGAGTGTCCGGAGACAGGAGAGTCACTGAATCAAGCAGACTCCCCCAAGCTGCATTCTGAAGGTCTACTAAGAAATTATTGTGTCCTAGGAAGAAAATGAGATGAATTTGAAAGAAGGCAATGGCAGTGAGAATGGGAAGAAGTGAGCAGATTTGAGAGAGAGAGAGAAAAATCAATGCACTCTAGTAATTAGTTGGATATTGGGGAGAGGGAGTTGTTGAAGATAGGAGGTGTGGGAGTTGGAGTTCACACTCATGATAATAGGAAGCATGGAACAGGAGGCTTGAGACGGGTGGGAGGGACATATGGGGTTTGATTTCAGCTTAAACATCTTGAGTTTGGAGTACTTGTCAAAGTTAAAAGTGGAAATGTCTATCAGGTTAATTGAGAAAGTCAAATATATGGGTCTGGATGTCTGGGGAGAGTTAATCTTGTGAATATAATTAAAGGATACTGAAATGCTAAAGGGTAAACTTGCTTCAGGAGCATTTATAGAGTGAACAGAGATGACTCAGGACTGAACCCTGAGGAAACACTGGCATTTAAGAACAGGAAGAAAATGAGGTGCTCTAAAGGAGATTAAGAAGTGGACAAAGATAGGAAAAGAACTGAGCATGCTGTGCCCTTTTCTTTGGAAGCCCAGAGGGAAATCTCTTGATTTAAGACTGTCACCGATGAAAAGTATGCGTGGTGGTCAGGTGAGATAGCATCTGAAAACTAGTGAGGTGCAGAGCAGGCCTTGGAGAGGACAGAAACCAGATTACAGGAGGTTTCTGAATGACTGGCTTCCCTCATAGCTCAGTTGGTAAAGAATCTGCCTGCAATGCAGGAGACCCCAGTTCGATTCGTGGGTTGGGAAGATCTGCTGGAGAAGGGATAGGCTACCCACTCTGGTATTCTTGGGCTTCCCTTGTGGCTCAGCTGGTAAAGAATCTGCCTGCAATGCGAGAGACCTGGGTTCGGAAGATCCCCAGGAGAAGGGAAAGGCTACCCACTCCAGTATTCTGACCTGGAGAATTCCATAGGCTATACAGTCCATGGGGTCACAAAGAGCTGGACACAACTGAGTGACTTTCATTTTCACATTTCACTTTCTGAATGACTGGGAGGTAGAATATGGAAGGAGAGAAGAGTATCAACAATTGATAATATTTGATTGTGAAGGAAGAGGAGGAAAGGGGTGGTAGCCATTTGGATCAAGAACAGGGTGAAGAGATGTTTTCTTTTTTTTTCTTTCCAGTATCAGAGAGACTTGAAACATGTTTAAATATTGGTAGGAGAGAGGCAGTAGAGAGAATCAACTGAAAATACAAAGAGAGGAGGGATCATTACTGGAATGAAGTCCTTAAAGCAGGAGTGATGGTCTCTGGAGACAAGAGGGGGATGGAGGCAAGGATGGGACTGATCCAGAGAACTTAGAAGAGAGCGAGTTATGAAAGTTGAGGGACACGGGGTGGATTCAGGATTTTTTAGGATTTGAGAACTGTTGGTAGGAAAGGATGGTGGAAGGGAGATGACGGCTTTTGGGGTTAGATGTTCTTAAATGATGCCTTCGACCCTGAGAATAATTTTAGTAACAGAAGTGGGTTGTTGTACTCTATAGATCTGTGGCAGTGAGGAGAGGGTGTTATCCTGGGGAATAGGATCTCAGCGCCTTTGAACTCTTGTCTGAGCCAGGTTGTCGATGTGCTCAGCATTGGACACTCAGGTTTCCTAGGATTGAATCACTAATTACAATGAAGTAGGCTCAGACCAGACAGCATCTCTTAATATTCAGCATCCAGAGAAAAGCCTAGAAGCGTCTTTCTATTTAGAATTTCCCTGAAAACAAAACAAAAAAAAAAATTTCCCTGAAAACAGTTCCCACACCTCTATCCCATATCTTGCCCACGTAAACTTTGGTCTGATTTTGTCTTCTGCTAACGGCTTTTCACTTGGTCCCAAACCCTGGACTTGTGGTAATTAATTACTGCTTGAAGGCTGAGAGGTAAGGTTCCGCGTTCCTTTTACAGCCCTGGTAGTGGGAGGCTAGCGCAGTGAGTTCTCCTTCCTCCTCCTTCACACAGACCTTCCCCTCCGGCCAAGACCGCGTTTCCCTGGTGCCCGAAATTTCCCAGGGTGCTTTAGTGAAGATGAAGGTCAAAGAGATAAACCAAGGATGGTGAAAAGACTTTGAATGTAAGCATACGAATGTCATCTCCTCCAGCCCCACTGCCTCTCTGATGTAAAATGTAAGCCCCGTCAAAATGTGTCACTGCTTGGGGCGGGGTCCCTTACACCTCCCCTGGGGACGGATGTGGGGGGATGGTCAAGGGAGGTCTCTTGCCAGTACCTGGTCTCCTTTCTGCCATGATGTGGATTGCAGACTGCCTCTTGCTGTTGGGGTTACTTCAAAGGGCAAGAGAATAGGGATTAGGGCCAGCTTGGAGCGACTGTAACTCAAGCTTTGTAGCTGAAATCCCTCCCTCAGTCTGGTCCTGCAGGCAGGTCTGGGAAATGATCTCCTCCACTTTGCTGAAAGGTAGAAGATGTGCTGAAAACTGACGCCCCAGGAGTTACTTGGCACTCTCCCATATTGTCACTCACCTTTCCCTGTCATGGGGTTGGGGGGGTCACCTAGAATGGAACCGGGTAGGAAGAGTTAAGATGAGGGCACCGTTTCACCCTCATTGTAGGGGAGCGCAGTGTTTTATAGAGCAGCCTGGTTCCTCGGGCCAGCACAGCAACCCGCTTCTAACTGGTACCAAAGGTCAGAGTGGAAAGTTCAGTAGATTCATTGCTTTGTTCTGTCTCACTTTCCTTATTGGTAAAACGGGACTTGAGTCTCTGAATGGATGATGGATATTTGGATGGGAAAATCACAGAAGAATGTGCTGGAGGAGACTTATTTATTTATTTATTTTTAATATTTATTTATGTACTTGGCTGTGCCAGGTCTTAGTCACAGCATGTGGGATCTTTAGCTGCAGTATGCAAAATCTTAGTTGCGGCATGTGGGAGCTAGTTCCCTGACCAGGGATCGAACCCAGGGCCCCTGCTTTGGGAGCCCAGAGTCTTAGCCCCTGGCCCACCAGGGAAGTCTTTGGAGGAGACTTCAGAAGCATGCTGTGTAGGTGGGCTTTAGGAAATGGGCCTGCTAGGCACAGATCCAGGGCACAGGGCACATGCCTGGGTTATTGAGGTTCTCCTGCTTAGGGAGTGAGCCTGTGGTTCCCCATCAGATAGGCGGGTATAATAATACTGCCTCACAGGGTTGTCATGAGGATGCAGGTAGTGGGTGCATGCGAAGATGCTTGGCACAGAGCTGAATCTCGGTCGTGCTATTTTTGGATGTGTCCTAAACAGATGTGCTGTCAGGTGGATGGAAGATGCGAAGGTAGATGGAGCATAGGCCACGTGGCCCTAATGCTGTGGCGTGTTTTATTGTATGTGTGTTTCTCTCTCTTATATTTTGATGACATTAGTGTTAACAGCAGAGCAGTTTTTCAGCCAGCTGTCTAGGGTGGTGATGCTTCTGGTCAGTGAATGACTTGAGTTTTTGAACTCAGAGGCCATTGTTTTCTAGGTCTTTGTGCCTGTCTGTCACCAAGTGAACTCAGGCCTTGAAGAACTTTTCATAAGCATGGTTAATTGAGCTGATTTTTATAATTCACCAGCATTCACTTTTCGAATGTTTGTGTGTGTATCATATGTTTATATTGCGATGAAACTCAAACATAATTGCAACATGTAAATATTTAAAAATAGTATTCTGTTAAGGACTAATGCTCCTTTTATGGTTGGTGTCAGTCATATATTTTATTTTATTTTATTTTTTTTTTGACATGTACCCACATATTTATTCCTTTCTACAGTTTTCTGGCATTTCCAAGTTTGGGGTAAAAGTTTCAGTATGAATTTTTCCTCCAGTCTGCAATGGATCAGACATGACGCCTGAGCAACCTTGAGGAGCCCATTCAGATTTTAGGAGAACCAGACACTCATCCTAAGGAGACAGAAAGAACTGCTGATACTCTCACAGGGAGTGTCTCTGTGTTAAAAAAGTTTGGAAGGTGGAAATGGAGCTCCTGGAATTGAATTCAAAAGACTTATTTAGGAAGGTCCGTGTTAGCAGGTTTTGCCTCATGGGGATTCAACAGTGGATGACAAGAGCAGTGCCTTACGCAGATGGGTATGGAATTCACAGAAGCTCTTTTATGTTAAAAGAAGCTCTGTTCACTAGAAGCTCTTTTTTTCAGGATCCAGCTTTATAAATAAACCTGTTGCCTCTGAGTATAGAGTCTTCTCATCAACACTTTGAACATTACAGGAAACAAACAATTTCCTCCCCTCAAGTTTATCAAGTTGGCTATTTATCACAACAACAGAACAAAGAGGGACAGGTCTTTTAAAATTGATGTTGAGATTTGCAGTCATGACAGCTTCGCCAGGTACAGTTGCACACAAACCAAGAGCAGTATCTATTATTGTTGCAATGGCACCTCCATGAAGGAATCATATGATCCAGCAATCCCACTCCTGGGCATATATCTAGATGAATGTGTGCTAAGTTGCTCAGTTGTGTCTGACTCTTTGTGACTCCATGGACTGTAGCCCACCAGGCTCCTCTATCCATGGGATTCTCCAGACAAGAATACTAGAGTGGGTTGCCATGCCCTCCTCCAGGGAATCTTTCCGACTCAGGGATCAAGCCCACATCTCTTGCATTGCAGGTGGATTCTTTACTGCTGAAGCACCTTCAGGGAAGCCTATAAGGCCATCGGCGCGGGTTGTAGGTCCGTCGATAGCCGGGGCACGCCTTCCCGCCCGCCGCGCAGGGCCCAGAGCGAGCGAAGTCCCGCGGTGCAGCTCCTCAGCATGGCTCCCAGAACTGAGGGAGCTGGCTCGCGCCAGCTGAGGTAAAGGCTGACACACACGCAGCCCAGTCATATATTTTAATCATGAGAAGTCACTGAAAAGAGAAGTCAAGCTAGAGTCGTGGTCTGGAGGAACCTGGGAAGGTTCATGGGGCCTTCTAGATTCCTCTCAAGACCACTTACTCTCTCTCAAGGCCATCATCTTTCTCCTTTTGTTCTTGCTTGGTACTGCCATCAGGGCACTCAGGGACTGCTCCACCTCACTGCCCTGAACATCATGGACGGTAGGGAAAATTTCCCAGGAAATCAGCCAGTCAAGGTCAACAAAATATCAGAATTTAAAATAAAGACAGGATTAGTAACAGCCCTGTGCCCAGCCATACTGGAGTCTAAGACAAAACGAAAAATCAGTACTGATCCTGTCTTTATTTAAAATTGAAATGTTTTTCATTCTGGATTTTTTTGGCCATTATTTTCACTTAAAAATACATTAAAATGCTACATATCTTGATTATTGAGTTTTGGGGCCCTTGTATAAATTTCATGCCCCGGGCTGTTGGCTCACTCCCCTCACCCTAGTCCCAGTCCTGGTTTTACCCCAGGGGCAGAAGAAATTTTCTCCGCGTGGATTTTCATTTGTTGGTTGGTCTTGCTGTGCTCCTTCCTGGTCGTTTTTGGAATGGAAATACCTTCTTAATATGCCTCCCAGGATTTGGAACACAGATTTTTCTTTAAAAACAAACAACAAAAAGAGTTTGTTTTTTGTTTTTTCTTTTAATAATTTAAGAAAGGTAATATATGGTCATTATTGAAAATCTGGAAAATAAAAGGATAAGGAAGAAAGTAATCATCTATAATGTCATCACTCCCAGGTAGCTCAGTCTTAGAAAATTTTTTGCATGTTTTTAATCATCACATTTTGTTGTATTTTCTTCTAGTCTACAGATATGCATTTTTACTTAGCTGTTCTTAATAAACTCAGAACTTTGTATCTTATTCTTTTTATTGAATATATTGTGCACATTTTAACATTAAAAATGTTCAGTATTTTAATGGCTATGTAATATTCTCTTATATGAACAAGCTTTCATTTTTTTTAACCAAATCTCTTCTTATTGGACATTTAAGTCATTTCCATTTTTCATTAATTTCAGTAATTATTTTCATCTTGAGCATTTTTGTACACAATTTGTGAATATTTCAGAATATTTCCCTAGGGTAGATTCCCAGAAGTGAAATTTTGGAGTCAAAAGATCTATTGGGCTTTTTGTACATGTTTCCATGTCGCTTTCCAAGCAATGCCAGCTGACGTTCCTGCCAGAAGGTATGGCTGCCTAACTCAGACTGTTTGATGTAGCTTGGGGAATACTCAGCTCTCATTTTCCCCCTCCCCTCAACTTTATTTGAACTGTAATCTTAACAGAACTGGATGCTTGGGTGGTATCCAGAGCTCTTACTTCCCGGTTGGCTGGATCTGTTCTTCAGCTCTCTCTCCCTTCTTTGTTGGGCATAAACCTCTTAGAACCCCGTGACACCTTGGTTTCTCCTGGTGCGTGTCCAGGCTCCCAGGTGAGTGAGCACTTTCCTAGTTAAGCTTCAGATATTTTCCCCCTCGGCTTCTGGCTGCTCTGCACTGACCCCCTAGCCTTTTCTTTCAACCCTTTGTTGAGATGCCCCCAAGACTCTGATTATTGGAAGACTCCTCTTTCTCCCTAACCCATATTGCTGTGTTCTATTTTAGTTGGTACTCACTATTGATCTAATTGATAAGTTTATGCTCTTTTGGTGTCTGGACTGTTGAGGCTTGGTCTCTGCTTCAGTGAAGCTTGGTTTCTTTATCCTGTTTGGCTCCTGGGTCTAGTCTGATCTCAGCTGTGGCCAAGGAGCTCGGGAGCTGGCATCCCTGGAGGGGATCAGCATCACTGTAGTTCCCACTGACAGCCAGAAACTTACTCCACAGCCCTGTTTCTCTACTGGGCTTCCCAGCTTCCGCTTCCTTTGGAGTCCCTCACCAAGTTTCTCTTTTCCCTCTGAGGAATGTCTTGAGCTCTCAGGTCTTCCCTGGGGCAGAAGGGAAGGACAGTATGGTGCCCAGGCAGATCTCTCTAATGTACAGACAGCATTTTCATGTCGGGCCAGGGCTAGGGTGAGACACTCACCTCAGTGCGGAATTGAAGAGAGCACCCAAAAATTTAGTCGCCAACAGCAGTGTTTTAGTGTAATATTTAAAAGATACAAGTGAATACAAGAGGGACTTCCCTGGTAGTCCAATGGTTAAGAATCCAGCTTGCAATCTAGGGGACATGGGTTCGATCCCTGGTTAGGGAACTAAGATCCCACATGCTGCGGGGCAACTGAGCATGAGTGCCCTAACTGCTGAGCCCACACTGCAACTAGAGAATCCATGAGTCATGACGAAATACCCTGCATGCTGAAACTAAGACCCGATGCAGCCAAATAAATAAACATTGTAAAAAAAAATGAATGCAAGAAACCGTGGTAAACAAAATACCATAATTTAAAATAAAACCAGTATCAGTTTAATAGTGCTATACCTAGCTGTAGGTGGCACTAGTGGTAAAGAACCTGCCTGCCAGTGCAAGGAACTCAGGAGACACGATCCTTGGATCAGGAAGATCCCCTGGAGGAGGGCATGGCAGCCCAGTCCAGCATTCTTGCCTGGAGAATCCCATGGACAGAGGAATGTGGCAGGCTACAGTCCATGGGGTCACACAGAGTCAGACACGACTGAAGTGACTTGGAATGCATGTACTGCAGCCTGAGTCAGAAGGAAAAAAATCATTAATACTGACTTTGTCTTTTTGTACCTATAGCAAGTATCTCACTCCACTCACCTTAATCTTGACCTTGGCTTTACCCCAAAGGCAGAGGAAGTTTCCCCACGTAGATTCAGTGTGTTGTTTGGTGCCGGGCACTCTGGGGCCCTGCGGAGACCTCCCTTCTTGGCAGGCCTCCCCCGGGTGCTCCATGGCTGAGCTCTTCTCTCACTTAATGTGAATGACTCCACCCTGTCAGTCTGAGGGCCCCACTCCGTCTGAGAACTAAATCTCTTCTTTATGATTGCTTTCTGATGATCTCCGGTAAAAAACCATCCCTTCGGCCTCCCCAGGTAATGAGCACTTTGAATGCTGGGGATCTTATCTCCCCAACTCCCTAACCTTGGTCTTTGAGCCCAAGGAAGGCTGCAGCACAGACCATGCCCCTCGTTCAGGTGCCCTGTATCTGCCTTTTCCCAGGTGGATTTTCATCATTTTCTTACTTAGAGCTTTGTATATTAATGCAGCTTCTGTTTTAATGTAAATCTAGTTTTTTGTTTGTTTTTTAAAGTATTTATTTATTTCACTGTGTTGGTCTTAGTTGCAGCATATGAACTCTTAGTTGCGGCATGCGGGATCTAGTTCCTTGATCAGGAATCAAACCCAGGCCCTCTGCACTGGAAGCATGGAGTCTCACTCACTGGACCACCAGGGAAATCTCTAAATCTAGTTTTTAACTTAAGAATTATCACTCTTCAAGTATAATTTTTAATACACTGTTCTAACACTCTGTTTTGGATGCTTTCTATTAAAGGAAACTGTATGGTTAAAATTATTAAAATTTAGATTGCATCAATGCTTATGTATTTTATAAACATACTGGTGCAAGGTGTCAGGGTCATTGGGTTGCAAGGAACAGAAATTTAATTCAAATTAGAGTAAGTCAAAAGGAATGCATTGAATAAATATAAAGGAACCTTCCAGAACCCAATAGCAGGAAGTGAAGCTGGATTTTGTGAGTACTAGAAAGTTATCAGGTGTCTCTCTGTCCATCTCCCTCCTCTTGGAGCCTCATAGTCTCGAATTGCAGCTTCTTCCAAGTATCTGCTCTGATGGCTTGCTTTTTTTTTTTTTAACAAAACACTCTTCTCTGCTTATTTATGATCATGTATATGACTGACAGTAGCTACCAGCCTGGTCCGCGTGGTTGTCCCACACTGTCTTAATTCCAGTTCCTAAGTTGGTACTCAGATTCTCAAGAGAGAATGTGTGGCTGCTATCTGCTCCTGGTCCAGGTAGTGATGGCCAGGAGGAGGCAGCCATCTGATATAATGTATCTGATCATCATTTCAGCATTGGGTAGAGCGTATGGTAAGCTTGGCCAATGTGTTTCCTACAGTGAATAAAAATAAAGTAAAATCTTTGCCCTTTGAGAAAAAGATTATAGTCCTCCACAAAGACTGGTTTGCAGACAAGTGGGATATAATCAGGGTTAGAAAATAAGGCAGGGATGGGCATTCTGTTCGGTCAGAGTTCACATAGGAGCTCAGGTTTGAGTTGCACTTGGACTTAAAGCTAGTCGTTTACTAATTAAAGAGAAGGCAGGCATTCCAGATACAGAACTTGAGCAGAAAGCACCGAGGCACTAGGGGACACCATCCAGGCCCTCAGCTCTGTGTGGGCTCCAGACTCTCATGGGCCTTGTTTGCTACGTTAAGGGTAGGATTTCATCTTGTAGGTGGTTGGGGCTAGAGGAGTATTATCAGCAGGGAAGTAGCATTCTCACATTGCTATTAATTTATGAAATATCTATTAATCATCTACTGTGTACCAAATGGGCTTCCCTGGTAGCTAGTGGTAAAGAATCCACCTGCCAGTGTAGGAGATGCAGGTTCGATCCCTGGGTCAGGAAGATCCTCTGGAGAAAGAAATGGCAACCCACTCCAGTACTCTTGCCTGGGAAATCCCGTAGGCAGAGGCTCGCAGAAGAGTCGAGCACAACTTAGTGACTCAACAAGAACAGCAGCAGCAAACGTACCAAACACCGTGCTGGCCCCAAGGCCTCCTGGAGGAACAGGAAGCTCTTCTTGCCGTTGTAATTGTCTTTGGTGACTCATTTTTCAAGTGCCCCACCTAGAAAATCATGTGGAATGTTGTTCATACACTTGCATAGTATTCAGAGTCCTAAAAGCAGTGTTTAATGATAACCTTAAAGTATATGTAGTACGCTTTATGAAAAAATATAAAGTATCATATAGTATATAACAGAGTACTATGATGACACAACAGGTCTTTCTGCCAAGGCAGAAAAAAGTGGTTCCTTCTTTGCTTTAGCCTGTTTCGTAGGGAGATGAACACGTCACAGGAGGTCACAACACATTGTGCTGAGTGCAGCAATAAAAGTACAGGCCAAATTGTGATAATGAAAGGCAGGGGGATAAAGTAATTATCCTCTAATTAAAAAAAAAAAAGAAAAAGAAAGCGGGGGGGGGGGGGGGGCAATTATCAGGGAATGGGAAGACTTCATGGAAGAGGTGTTATTTTAGCAATGTTAAACTCCCATTATCTAGCAGAGGGTTGGGTCAGAATGTTCTCTGCAGGGGGAATGACATGCAGCAAAAAAGTTCTCCTTCTGAAAGCTTGGTGGTGGAGGAGAGAGCATGGGAAGATAGATTCTGGGCGAGGACAGGAAGTATTCAGGTTATCAAGGTCTAGAGCATATTTTGTTGGTGGGAGTGTAAAGTGATACAACCACTTTGGGAAAAGGTCTGGCAGTTTCTTCTAAAATTAAATATATACCACTCAGTGGCGGAGCACTTACACTCTTATTTGTTTTAATAGCTAACTTGTGTGCGACTCTTGCGACCCCATGGTCTGTGGCCTGCCAGGCTCCTCTGTCCATGGGATTCTCCAGGCAAGAATATTGGAGTGGGTTACCATTACGTATTTACCCAAGAAAAATAAAAGCATATGACACAAAAAGACTTGTAAAAGAACACATTTAGAGTTTTGTTCATAATAGCTCCACATTTGAAATAACCCAAATGTCTATCAGTAAGAGAAAAGATACACAGGTCAACAATAAAAACAACAAGCTACTGACACCAATATAAACTATTACATTAAATAAAAGATCCTTACACAAAAAAGCACATACTGTATGATTCCATTTATATGAAGTTTTAAAGTTGATAAAACTAGAAGTAAATTGCATCCAGGGGGGATATCAGGGTGGGATGTCTGGGAAGGGGTTGAGAGAACTTTCTGTGTTTGAAAGGTTTTATATCTTGTTAGGGGTTTGGGTTACTTGACTGTGCATTCACCAACACATATCCAGTAATATTCTTAAGATTTATACATTTCTCTGTAAATAGATTTTATTTCTACCCAGCCCCTTCAGAAGAACTGTAAATTCTGAATAGTAGTTAAAGATATGCTGAAGTGTTTAGGGTGACGTGCACCAAGGTCTACACCTTTCTTGGAAATGCATCAAAAATATGAGTTGATGATTACGTAGATGGATTATAAATATGTGATTAAACAAGTGTAGCAAAATGTTAACAATTGTAGACTCTAGGTGGTGAGCATATGGAGGCTCTCAGGATGATCTTTTTGATTTTGCTGTGTGTTTGAAATTCTTCAATAAAATGGGGGGAAATATAAAGGTTCTTAGCATACTGCTGCATTCAGGAAGTTGGTCTTTATTCTGACTTTGGGAAGTTAATGAATCCTTTTAAGAGGAGTTTTTAGATATAAATTTAAGAATGGAAAGAGATCCAAGGCATGATGCGTAGAACTCTATTTTAGTTCTGGTAGGAAGAGAGAAGAGTATGAAGGAGTGTCAGGGGTGAAAGAGCAGTGTGAGTTCCAGAGAGATTTAGGGGGTAGAATTGTTAAGACTTGGGAAATGGTGAGAGTTGGGGTGGGAAGGAGATTGGGAGCTGGTGCACAGGTACTGGGGAAGGGGGAACGACGTGGGAGCTGGTGGACAGTGATGGGTAGTCCAGTCAGTCATCCTGAACTTCAGAAAAAAGGCTTTAGCATGAAATGAAGTTGGAATGCTGTTGCTGCTACTGCTGCTAAGTTGCTTCAGTCGTGTCCGACTCTGTGCGACCCCATAGACGGCAGCCCACCAGGCTCCCCCTGTCTGCGATTTTCCAGGCAAGAACACTGGAGTGGGTTGCCATTTTCTTCTCTGGAAGTTGGAATGGGCTGTGATTAACTGTTGGGAGCTGAGAGAATGTCACCCTTCTTTCCAGTTTGGGGACTTGTCTCCCTCATAACCAGGAGGGTCGAGGAGATTAGGGTGACCTGGACAAAGCAGATGTTTTTGAAAATCAGTTCTAATGAAACCTAAAGAATTGAAAACTCTTCTATTATGTACCTTTGATGTCAGTGCCTGTCCCAGGAGAACAAAAGACACAGCTCAGCCTGATTGCTGAGCTCAAATCACCGCAATAGAAAATGCTCTTTCTGGAACACAGCTGGTTAACCTGATCTTACTCCAAAAGCACGAAGTGCAGAAACTGAAGTAAGCTTTGAAGCATGAAGTTAGAGTGGAATGCTCTGGAATTAACAGTTGGAAGCTGAAAGAATGTCAGCCAAACTTTGGCTTTGCAGTTCTTTGGAGAAAATGGACGAGTAACACACATGGAGTGTTGGTGGAGGGACCTCCCTGGTGGTCCGGTGGTTAAGAATTCGCCTTGCAATGCCGGGGATGCTGGTTTGATCCCTGGTTGTGGAACTAAAATCCCATATGCCTTAGGGCCCCTAAGCCCGCATGTCTTGACTAGAGAGCTCCTGCACCGTTACCTACAGAGCCCACACGCTCTAGAGTCTGCGCCCTGCAGTGAAGAGCCTGCACGCTATAGCTGAGACCCAAGGCGGCCAAAAAGAAAATAAATATTAAAAAACAGTGTTGGTGGAAATGTTTCGAGCTGGGGCTTGGGTGTCTGTGGTGGGGGCTGACGGACCTGGGCACAGATTCTGCGCCCTCCGGCCCGTCCCAGCTGCTCTCCTGGTTTGTAGACCATTTGCTAGAAGATAGGTGGCACCAGTGGCCTGAGGGAGGGCGGGGGCGAGACCGTTCCTGCCCAAGAGGCTCTTCACTCCTTCAGGTGAGGGATGCGGCAGCAGTGGGCACGGGGGTTTGATTTCTTTTCCTTCTCAACTGAAGAGGGTTTTTCTTTCAGCTGAAGTGTTCTTTTTAAAAGAAGGAATCACTCGGGGAACAAGTGGCACTCTGACAGTGCAGAGGTTTCTGTAGAGATTGCACCTGAGCTTGTTAACCCAGAATATCATCCAGTGGGCTTTGTCTCAGAGGACACATTGTTGTGCTGGGCTGTGCACTCGGGTGTTGCTCTGTGGATGGGCTGCCTCATCCCTCACGGGCCTTCTCAAAATATGTCCCTTCTTCCCCTTGCTAGATTCTAAGCTCCTGAAAAGCTGGCAGTGTGTAGCGTGTCTCAGTTTGGTGTGGTGTGGGTTTTTTGGTTTGCTTTGCTTGTTTTTGTTGGTATCCTTAGGGTGCTAGGCTGACACCTGAGGACTGTTAATGCAGTGGGCGCTGTGCTTCATGACACAGGCCACAGAGAGATAGTCGTCATCCTTGTCTGTGTGCACTTTACCAGTTTCAGGGAAAGAAGCCATCAAACCAGGAATTACCTAAGTATTGAATTATGCTCCTGATACGTTTGGAAGGAAAAGAGGAGGGTGTGTGTATAACAAGGTATGTAACCTGATCAGAAGAGGAAGGGAGTGGGGACTGGGGCAGTCAGGGGAGGTTCATCAGGAAGGTGACATCGAGCCTGAAACTTGAAGGATGGCTCTTGGGAGCTGCTTAGTCCAGGAATGAGGTGAATAGGGCAGAGGGAAGGATATGCATAGCTATCTTTAGGTAGCGTGGAGCACAAGCAATGTGTGGGAAGAAAACAGGCAATCGTGGCTGGAACAGAATGAGCAGTGAGAGGCTGTGATGTGAATGAGGCTGGAGAGAGAGATCTCACATCATATCATGGGGTGCTTTGCGAGCCATGTCAGCATTTGGAGTTTCCTTCTAAGGAGGGCCAGAAGCCACTGTGGATTTTCAAACGGGAGAATGATACTCAATTTCTGTTTTTAATAAGATCAATGTGGCTTGTAGTATAGAGAAGAGAAAATGGCTCAGCATGACCTGGGGATATCAGTGAACAAAGACCTCGGCCCTGCTGATGTCTCTTAACCATTTCTGCATTTGCTAGACAGCTAATGCCATGGAAACAGTTCCCACAAGGCGGGCCGGGTGGCTCTGGGAAAGGCCCTTGTCTGGTTGATCTCCAATGGTGACAGTCCAGGCCCAATATGCTCTGGTTTTACATGCAGTAATTCACAAGCCTCTGCTGTGTGTGAGCCAACCTGATTTCTTTCTCTCTTTTTTAAACTTTTCATTTCATATTGGAGACTAGCCCATTAACAATGTTGTGATAGTGTCAGGTGAGCAGCAAAGGGACTCAGCCTCCATGTACATATATCCATTCTCCCCAAAACTCCCCTCCCATCCAGGCTGTCAGGTAACATTGAGCAGAGCTCCCTGTGCTGTTTATAGTAGGTCCTGTTGGTTATCTGTTTTAGATGTAGCAGTGTGTACATGTTCATCCCAAACTCCTTAACTATCCCTCCTACTAATTTCTTAAACTGTGAAGGCAGGTACCTTCTCTGGCAGTTCTTGGGGGATGGAGGAGACTTTTGCCTAGAGAGAACCCCTGAACTGCAGATGCTCCCCAGTTGTTACAGTCCTAGAAAGGAAGAACCAGCTGCCAGCTGCCCCGTGTTCAACCTGGGCTGTGGCCGTGATTGGGTTCTGTTGATGTTTCTGGACCACTGCCAGAGTTTGCCAATGTCTGACTGTGCCCACAGCTCCCGATGGGGAGAGAGGAAGTTGAGAACCTCCAGTCATCCCCCATCTGGGTGTTCTTTCTGCCTGGGGAAGGGACTCCTTTGACACATTCCCCAGAAGGAAGCTGGCACATGGCGGTTTTTAATTTGAGGCGAGTGAGGCGAGATTGACGTTAAAAAAACAAACCCCAAGTCCCCACTGAAATCAGTGTTGAACAAATGCTGCAGATTGACCTTTTCTCCTGCAGAATCTTTGCTGTGCTCCTTGCCATCTGTTCTAGAGTTTAGAAAACTTTCGTTCCTTCTGAAACTTTTGGCAAAATGTGAATCAGTTTCAGCCTCTTGGTTGTCACTCCCTGCGGGAGCTCACAGACACTGCACCCAAGTTCTCCCTCCCACCAGCCCGGCGAGGGAGGCCAAGCCCTGGGCAGGTCCCTTGCCTTTCTCAGTGTCTTTTCGCATACCTTCCCTGGTAATGGAGGTGTCCTGTAGGGTCTGCTGTGGGGAGGGAGAGGCAGCAGAGAAGGAGTGGACCAAGGTCAGGGCCAGGAATTGGTGTACCTGGATTGCCGCCCTCTGGCCCTGCCTCTAGGTGGCAGCACTGGGAAGCCACTTGGGCTTTTCTCTGTGCCTCAGTTGCCCAGCTTGTCAAGTAGAGTTCGTCACACATGTCCCGCTACTTCACAGGACTCCCGTAAAAGTCGAAGTTGGGCTGTCTCGTTCAGTCCTAGCCTGGAAATGGGTTTCCTTGACTTGCACAGGGTTGAAGAACTTTTCTACAGTCATAGTCAGGATTTAAAAATGAGGAGATTTCTCCTAAAAATCGAGCTTTTGGAAATCAAAAAACTTGGCAGCCCTCAGCCCACATTCCTCCATGGCAACAGCTGGCCTTCGCTGAGAAGCAGCCGCCTCGTGAACGGGGCGTGCCCTTTCTGGTTTGCCCGGGTCCGCCCCTGCTCACGATCTCCCATCTGCAGGCTCCCTCTGTACACTTCGTTGTGCCTGCACTGCCTCCCTGCTTTAGATGGTCTGTCTGGCCCCTGTAGGTATTTGAGTTTATGCCCTTTATCTCAAGAAGATACTCCAGATTTAGGACTTTAATGACATTCATTTAGATACCACCTATATCTACCACAAATACAGAGGATTTGGGTGGGGAGGAGGTAAGGCCAGACCACCTGTATTCATCATATTCCTCCTGTGGATATAATGGTGTCTCGCCTGTCATTTGGTCTTCCCCAGAGCTAAGAGGTGAATCTCAGCCACCCTTGAAAGGTGAAAGGACAGGGCCTCAGGGAGACCGTGGCTTTCCTGAGCCGGGGTTTGAACCTAAGCTGCTGGACTCCACAGGAATACTCCACGGTCTCAGTGTAGAGTGGACCTGACGGCCCTGCCCCCACCCCCGGCTCTGCAAGCTGCCTGTGCGCATATGTGTCAGTGGTAGGCTTCTCGGTGAAGGCTGTTTGCGTGACTCACAGTGCTGTACTCCTTACCTTTATTTAGGGATATGGAATATTCTTTGGGTTTTTTTCCTCCTTTAAAGCAGTTTTCCTCCTTTTTTCTAGCATCTTTGTCAGAATGAATATTCAGCAGATAAAAGGAAGCTGTGTGTAGAGCCGCTGCAGCATCTCCTGTAATCCTAGGTCTCCGAGGGACCCGTTCATTTAAATACCACTGATTTGGTCTTAATTTCTGCAGTTGAGGAAATGGAGACCAAAGAGATCCAGTAACTTATCTAGTGTTGTCCTTTCTTTTATATCTCCTGGGTAGATACCACTTTAACTGGATTCAGTCTCTGATTATTATTTGTTAACTAATTTTTGGCCGCGCTGGATCTTCGTGGCAGTGCGTAGGTTTTCTCCAGTTTTGGGGTAAGGGGCTACTCCTCGGGCAGTAGGTGGACTTCTCATTTCGGTAGCTTCTCTTGCTGGGCACGGGCTCGAGGCACGTGGGCTTCAGCATTGTGGCATGGGCTCAGCTCTTTGGAGGCATATGGAATTCTCCTAGACCAGAGATTAAACCCGGCTCCCCTGCACTGGCAGGCGGAGTCTTATCCGCTGCACAACCAGGGAAGTCCTCTCTTTGTCTGATTCTTTAGTGAAGCTTCAGAAAGCTGTTTTTTTATTTTATGCCTGCTTTCTGTTCGTTATAAGAGAAACTGCTTTAAGTAAATAGCAGTCATTGGGTTAAACTTTATTTTGAAAGAGAAACACAGAACGTGTAGGGTGGAGAAGTGGAGGACATGAGCAGAATGTGGGTCTGGGTGAAGTTTCCCTCATTTTAGTTTCCTCTGGCTCTGGTTTCTGTTTCCTTTCCTCTCACACAAGTGGAAGCCATTCCTCAAGGTGTGGATGGGATGGGACCCATGATAGGAAATGAAGTTTCCTTTTACCTGCAGGAAATAAGCAAGCTGCAGATGTTGGTAACCCAGACTCCAGGCTTGATTTCTAAATATCCACCAAAAACCTCTTTGGCAGCAAATCCAGAAACCCTGTCTCAGCACCATGATGGGCTTCTTTGTCTCACGGTCTAATCATTCTCATTGTCTGCCCAGCTGTTCCCTATCTCTGTGCGTATCACTGCTCAGATCATCAGTTTGGCATTTTCCTTCTCTTCTCACTCACCTTCCCTCCCCATCCCTCACTCGTCCTTGCTAAGTGGAGGCACTGGTGTTTTGATTCATTCAGAACAGCCCCAGGGCCCGGTACCACCTAGAATGATTGCTTATTTGAGATAAAGCCAGGAGCAGTACTACAGTTACTTCAAAAGCCCTATTGCCAGCATTGAATAGCATGATCAGGCTCCTTGAGAACGTTCTGTTTCAGATAATGATATTGATGACCATGATCTCCTGTTGTTGTCAAAGTTGAACAAGATTTTAGAAATTATATAGTCCCCTCTCTTTGTATTACAAAGGGCTTCCCTGGTGGCTGAGATGATAAAGAATCTGCCTGCAGTGCTGAAGACCTGGGTTCAATCCCTGGATCGGAACGATCCCCTGAAGAAGGGAATGGCAACCCACTCCAGTATTCCTGCCTGAAGAATCCCATGGACAGAGGAGCTTGGCAGGCTAGAGTCCAGGGGGTCACAAATAGTTGGACACGACTGAACTACTACACTTTCACTTTTTCTTTCATGTATTACAGATTCTCACTTTCCTTTTTTCCCTCAGAGATAGATAGCCATTTCTGTCATCTTTGCTTGAGAGGTACAAGTCCAAGTTATCTCAGTAATTTCATTGGTGACTCGTTGATACTGTGCTCATTAAAGCCCAGGACAGTGGTCGGAAGCAGGTAATCCTGAATTTAAAAGATGATCAATCTATTGGGAAATGCAAATTCAAATCACAATTAAATATCACTACACACTCAATTGAACTGAACACACTCGATAGAATGGCTAAAATGGGAAGACCAATAAAACCAAGCGTTGGTATTAGAACAGGGTCCATATTTCTCCGTGTGTGTGTCAGTTGCTCAGTCCTGTCCAGCTGTTAGAGACCCCATGGACCGTAGCCCACAGGGCTCCTCTGTCCTTAAGATTCTTCAGGCAAGAATACTGGAATGGGTTGCCATTTTCTTCTCCAGGGGATATTCCCCACCCAGGGATCGAACCCAAGTCTCTCATCTCTTGCGTTGCGACAGGGCAATAATTAGCTTGACCATATACTTTGGTTTGCCACAGTCTCCACCACTCTCTGTAGTCTTTTCTAATCTCTCCTCCTTAAGAGGAAAGTTAATTCATTTTTGAGGACTCACTATGTATATCAGGCACTGCTGTAGGGCCTGAAGATACAGAGGGGAACCAAACACAAAACCTCTAATTCATATAGTGAGTGCAAAGTACCCATCTGCATCATCAGAAATTAGAGGGAGAAAGTGAGGCCAAGAGTACTGTGTATTTTAGGGAAAGTGGGAGAAAGCATGTTTCTTTGTGGAAATAAAAAAAAATATTTCTGCATTTAAAATGAATTGGTAAAAGTTAATCTGTCAAAGTTATCCTGTCCTGCCTCTTTCTCTTACCTCACGTAATGGGTCAGATCCTTTTTCCCGAGAAGTTTCCCAAGAAATGGATTTCAGCAAAATCCTGAAGATTATCTTAGTGTTTCAAAAAATGCCAGTAGGCAGAGCAATTGGCACAGGCTCCAGTGGGCAGACTGGCACGGGCTCTGCTGAATGTTAGCTTTTCTTCCCTCTGTGCAAACTCTCCCCAGCTCCCAGTCCAACTATTTAGATTTTTCCATTTAATCAAGATGTAGGGATGCAACTCAGTCTTAGGTAAGCACCTCTCTTGAAGCCTGATAGCTGCCTTCTGTAATCCCCATATCCTCTCCAGCTGTGGCCGAGCCTCTTCTCACCCGATACATGTGGCGGATGTGGGCCTGTGGTGAGAAAGAATCATGCTGTTTGCTCTCTACCTGAAATATACACTCCTCTTGGTCAGCCATGTGGTGAAAGTGACTAACATCTTTAAACTGACAAATCCTATCAGGCTTTGATTTTTTCTTTTTTAAGATTTTTTTTTATTGTCCTTGTTACAATATTATTTCTGTTTTGGTTTTTAAGCCCTGATTTAAATGCTTCTTACCTGCAAGTGCCCATGTGGTGCTAGTGGTAAAGAACCCACCTGCCAATGCAGGAGACATAAGAGATGCCGGTTTGATCCCTGGGTTGGGAAGAGTCCCTGGAGGAGGGCGTGGCAACCCACTCCAGTGTTCTTACCTGGGAAATCCCATGGACAGAGGAACCTGGCGGGCTATAGTTCTTAGGGTCTTCAAGGGTCAGGCACAACTGAAGCGACTTAGCATGCAGCACGCTCCTGCAAATAAGCCCCTTGATAGGCATAGTTGTCTAAAACGTAGTTCTGTTTGTGGGAAGCATAATGGCTCATTTCTTTGCCTGTAGATTAATGTTGGTCATAGACTTTAAGAGTCTGGGTTGGCATTTCTCAACCAGTTATGCTTGACTGGATCCTGCCGTAGGCCTCAGAACCGATTCTCCAGTTCTGTCTGGAAATGTCATCTTGCTACCTGGTGAAGAAAGCTGCACTGCTCCCACCTGGTGGCAGTTATCTCAAATTGCCACATCACCAACCTGCTCCTCCAGGCTCACCTTGTCCTTTAGTGGTGCCCCATGTCCCTGAACTGTAGGAACCAGTCATTCCCAACTTCTGTTCTGCAGCACTGTCAGATGTCTCCTTGTGACCTAAATGAGTATTGCACAATTTTCACTAAGTGGAAAGAACATGTTTTAGCTAATTAGGGCAATAACACCGGCCCAGGTTCTGCCCACAACTAGCCATTGGGTCCTAAAAATGTGGTTCCTCCTCCCATAAAGCTAAATGCTAGGACTTAACACTTCAAGTAGCAGCACTGCTTGAAGAAGGAAATGGAACCCACTCTGGTATTCTTGCTGGGAAAATCACATGGACAGAGAAGCCTGGCGGGCTGCAGTCCGAGGGGCTGCAGAGAGTCAGACGTGACTGAGCAGCTGAGCATAGCACAGAAGCCCGGCTGCTGCAAAGTCTCCAGTTCTGTGATTGAAAGAGAAGTTCAAACTCTGTAAAAGGAGTACCCACTTGTTCACAAAGCAATTATGATTATGCATAGAAATTTTATAGTTTATCATTTATATTAATACTATCATTTTATCCAAGTTTAATTGCTTATAAGACACATCATGAATTTAATGGCTTTTTTATTAAATGTATTAATATATTAATTAAATGTATTTATTACAAGAAAATTCTGATCCTAAAAATTATAATGTAAAAATATGTAATAATGTAAAATATAAATGTATAATGTAAAAATAATATTAGAAAATATGCACCTTAGAATCGCATTCTTTTGCATGTGTGTTAGACTTCTTTCAGTAGAAGTCGATGCATGGTAGAGTTTTAAAAATCTTTTATGGTAAGTACTCAAAATTGTAGAATTAAATCCGACAGTTGAGCAGTATGAGTGGACTTTATTATAAGAAAATGAAAAATGTTGAGGTACAAAGATTAGAGAGATGACAGCTGAAATGAAAGACTGGATGGTAAATTTTAGTGTTTATCTGAGTACTGAAGCACACAATGACAGGAAATACACAAACATGCAATCTCTGCTAAATCATTATCAAAATGCACATTTGGAACATTTGAGTCTGTTCAAAATTTTTTTTAACACAGAATTATGTGTGTGCTTTATGAAAAAACGCAACAGTGCTGTATGATTAAAGTTCTCTTTGGTTGCATGGAACAGAATCCTACTCAAGTTAATTTGAAAAAGAACAGTTATTATAAAGATACAACAGGAAATACTGAGAGCATCGACAGACAGCTGCTGGAGGGCTGCTGGGTCTTCGAGGATTTCGAGTGGAATGGTTGGGACCCAGGTCGTATCACAGGCCTGAGGTCTCTGTAATCACTCCTGATGGCCCTGTCTCACCGCGGGGCTATGCCATAGCCCCAGCTCAAGTTCCTGTGCTGCTGACTTCTCTGTGTTCAGCTCCATCCAGTTAGTCATCACCTCCATGCAAAGAGGGCTCCCCTAGTAGCTCAGCAAAGAACAGCCTAGCAGTTTTTTTCAGTACCCAGGGTCAGTGTGCAGGGTAGTACAAGCTAAATTAATGCAGGTATGTGAGCAGGCAGATAGACTAAGTGTCTGATACAACTGCTGCTTATCCCACAGCTTCACCTCTGATAGCTTTGCTGCACCTTATCTACCCAAACTCTTTTTAACAGTGGCCCTGAAGACCTCTGACAGTGTTTGAAGAGTGAGGTCAAGGTTAGGGGTTCTAAGAATTTGTGGAACACCAAAGTATAACCAGTTCAGAGCACTGAAGGATTTCTGTTTGAGTTATAGTACTCTGTTTTAATGAATTATGAACTCTGTTTTACAGAAGGGTTAGTGCAGACACTAAAAAAATCTGCCCAGTAATCCTCGTGCTCCCTAGCGGCTGCTGTGGAGAGTAGCTCTTTCCTAACTGTCCGTGTCTTCTCAGCAGCCCATGAGGTGGGGGGGCAGAAGTAATCCCCCGTGTGTGTTGTTGATTAGTCAGGGGATGAGGTGAGGAGGGATGAGAAGAAAGGAAGGGAAGGAGATTCTTGAAATTGATTGCCAATTATCTTAAAACAGTTTTTGAAATAATTTCCAGGCCTGTCTAAGTATTGGACTTAGGTGTGTTTTGTTTTTTTTTTCTTAGTCCTTGGTTGAATCTAATCTCTTTGAGCCTCTGTTTTCTTCAGTGAGTAATTGTTGTCTTACGGGGAAGAATATCACCTGGCTTCACAGGATTGTGGTATGAATTAGCAAGAGCCCAGAGTGCCCAGGAGAGCAGTTGGAATGTAGTTCATTCTTTTTTTTCATCTGTTCATTCATCTGTTTATCTATTATTGTTCTCCTGTTTTGTTTTGTTGTTTTTAGATAGGAGTTCAGGAACAGTTTTTCTGATTCTTGCTACCCTATCTCACAAATGATACCTCTGAGTCCCAGTCTTAAGAATGCATTTTGTGCCAGACCAGCCCTAGGCCTAGCTGACGATGGCATCAGAACCATCAGCAGTGACATCAGCAGTCTGCAGCCACACGGTTGTTCCACTGACGTCTACAGCGTGACTAACAGGAGCCTGTGTATGCTTCTCCCCCAGGTGGATTCGCCATCGTGTTTCTGGTGAGGACAAGCAATGGAATGAAATGTGCCTTGAAACGCATGTTTGTCAACAACGAGCATGACCTCCAGGTGTGCAAGAGAGAAATCCAGATAATGGTAAGGTTGCCCATCAGACTTGGGCTCACTTGTCCACATGTCAGGGAGGGACTATGCCCTCTCATAAGAAGGCCCCGGGGAGGGGGGGGGCGCGCGGGGTGGGGGACATTTCTTGCCTTCCCTGAGAGGACAATGAGGCCTCACCCAAGATGGGAGTGAACAGCTAAGGGGCATAGGGTGTTGCTCCTGCCTCAGTCATTCTCAGCTGGAGAGTTGAGGAGTAGAAGCATATTGAGAGAACTGACCAGTTTTCAGGTCAGAGAAATAGTTTGAGGCACTGGGAAAAATGCACTTAACAGCTTGGTTCCCAGAATTATTAATAGTTCCAGAGCTCTGAGGTTGCCGGCAAACCTCTTGTAGTCTTATTATCAGCCACCAGTCCTAGCTTTCAACCCTCTTAAATCCTTCATCGTTCTGTGAACAGAGGCTTCCACACCTTTGTGTTTTCTGCATGTTGTCCTTCCCCCCAGAATGCTTCTCCTTTTTTTTTTCTTGCCTAGAAATGCTTACTCATACATACTCTGATTCCATTTATAAAAGGTTAAGAATAAGCAAAAGTGATCCATGGTAATAGAGATCAGAAAGTGGCTATCTGGTTGTGAGAAATTCACTAGAAAGGGGTATATGGGAACTTTCTGGGCCACGGACGTTGTTCTGTATCTTGTTTTGGGTAGTGGTTATGGCTGTACAATTGTCAGAACTCAGTTGGGCACCTTAAAATCTGTGCCTTTTATATATTAATTATTTCTCACTTCTTAAATCCTCAGTTTTCAGGATTTAGGTTCCTCTTGTGTTTAAAGAAAGAGACCCCATCTGTTAGATATTTGATGAAATATTTGTGGATGAAATAATGTGATTTCTTGAAATTAAATGAGTGGGTTTAGGAGAGAAACAAGATTGGCAATGAATTGATTATTGCACCGACAGGGTGATGAATATATGGGAGTTTGTTGGAGTATTTGCTTTTTTTCACTTCTGTTTGACATTACACATTTAAGAAATTTGGGTAGTCCTTTATTATGCCTTTGTATTTCTTCAGTACTTTTGTTTGTGTCAGTTATGTTCCTTATCATGTTATTTTATAAGTAATTTAGAAAGTAATTTAAAACCAGAGACTTTGTATTCCAGTACATTGCCCAACATAAAGGAACTACTTAAACTTTGGATGAAATGAATATATGAATAATGATCGTAGCAGATGCACATGTCACCTAGGGGTGATGGCTCCTTTGTGCCCTGCATTTTAATGTTCTTGGTAAGAGCATTAAGAAAGAGGTCCAGAAAATGGGTGAGAGTGGCATCGTGGGGATTTCCCCAGGCTTTGCTTGCCCTTGTGCGATTGCCCTTTCAGTGGCTACTTGTAGAGTAACAAGTTGTACAGCCCAGGATTTTAGAGAGCCTGGTAATATGTAGATCCCAGAAAGCTGAAACTATTTGGGGAGAAGCTGTTGGCGGAAATAAATTTGCTGTCATCATTGCAAAGCAAGCAAAACCTCCTCCCCGCAAGGCTGATATACGTATAGTCAGGGCCATGTGGATCTGTCCTCCTGCCCCCCTGCCACTTGGCTCCCAACAGCCATGCTCACTGTCTCCCTTTGTCCACCCAGTGTTTTCTGGATGCTGTTCCTCCTCCCCCCCACCTCTCCTTTTCCTTGCTCAGCTCTCACACTTCACTTCCCCTCTTTGCTTCTGCTCTCTCCTCTGCCCAAAATGCCTTTCTCATTCATTTTCAGGTGTTAGAGTTAATCCCACTCTTTAACTTTCTCCCACTCATTCAGAAACAAGTTTGGAGGGCTTCTTTTGTGCTGGGCAGGTATTAGAATAAAGGAGCTGAGAAGTCGTGGGCCCCTTAGGAGCTCATAAATCAATGGACCTGATTTGGAATGATATGGTTCACATTCTGGTGCAGCCATGTATTAGCAATGAGAATTTTATTTTTTAGTTTATCTTTTTCTAAAACTTAAACACTCAAATAATTGGAGTAAGCTTATTGCAAAAAACATCAAGCAATTCCCTGAGGGGTCCTCCTATGCCATTGCAAGGTCCCAGAGGCCACCACTTTTAGTGGATTCATTTGATATATTTCTAAGTAACAAGCTGATATTGCTGATTGTTCTCCCCCTCCTCCATTTTAGGCAGTAGCTATGGAAAGTAAAAAGTTAGTTTTTTTCATTCCCTACATACCCTTCCCTCCAAATACTTTCATTATTCTCATTCCCATTCTTCCAAAATAGCCATAAGTTTGGAAATCTGTCAGTTATGTTAATATTAGTTTTTATATTATTATGTAAGAAAACATTATTTTTTTGCCGAATCTTCTAAGTGGACTATTATGACTATTCCTTTCTTTTTTTTCTCCCCACTGGAATTGATCGTTGTCTTTTTTGTTTGTTTTTTTAGGTTTTTTAAATCTCAGTTTTCTGTGTGCTTTTGCACGATTTCAAACTCTCCCCCAAGTTGTTTAAATCCTTTTTAAAATACTTTCGAACACATTCAGTGTTCTGTTTTATCTTCTTGAGGAAATCTCTGTCAGTCTTCAGACTTGATGAAATCTGAGTTGGTTGCTCTGTAGGACAGTTGACTGTCTTATCTTGGAATTTTCTCGCCATTCTTTTTGCTTCTCTCTCTTGTCAGATTTGTCGCCTCCTCTTTTCGCTGTGCTTTCTCCTTTTGGCGGAACTTGTTCTCCAGGAGCTTCCTGATGTGTTGTAGGTCAGTTTTTGATAACTTGCAGGTCTGGAAGTATCTTTGTTTTACACTCACACATGTGATAGTTTGCATGTAAAAGTCTGGATTGGAAATAGCATCATTGAGATACTGAAAGCATTGCTCTACTGTATTTTAGCTTCATTGTTGAGTTTGGGAAGTCCAAAGTCATTCTAATACCTTGTCCTTTGGCTGTGACTCATTTTCTCTCCCTAGAAATTTGTAAATTCTTCTTTGCTTACAATGTTACAAAATTAATTGATGATAGATCTTGGTGGGTGCAGTTTTTAATTTATTATGTCTGTTGTCTGGTGGTCTCATTTAATCTACAAACTCATATCCTTGTGCGGGGAGAATTTCAGTTCGTCTCATTAGATGGTTTCCTTTTCTGTCTTCCTTTACTACCAGTATTTGGATGTTAGTTCTCCTGAACTGATTTTCTGACTTTCTGTTTTCTTTCTTCTATTTTTCATTTCTTTATTTTATCCTTCTACTTTCCGGCAAATTTTCTCAACTTTATATTCAACTATCCTGTTGCATTTTTTATATATCAGGCTTTTTAATTTCTAAGCCCTGCTTTTTGGTTTTGTTTTGGATTTTGAAGAAGTCCAGTTTATTAGTTTTTCCTTTGGGGGATTGTGTTTTTGATGTAACTTCCAAGAACTCCGCCTGCCTCTCAGCCCTGAAGATTTTATTTATTTACTCTTTTCTGTAAGTGTTTATATTTTGCATTTAAGTCTGTGAGCCATTTTGAGTTAACTTTATGTAAGGCATGAGACTTAGGGTGAAGTTCATTTTATTGTTTGTGGGTGTTCATTTATTTAAAAGGTGATCTTTCCTTCGTTGAGTATTTTTTTAAAAAAAAATCAGTTGGACTTATTTTTGAGGGTTAATCTCCAGACATTTCTCTGTTTTCTGTTCTGTTGCATTAATCTATGTGTCTGTCCATCCACCAGCACCACGTAGCCTTGATTACTGTAGTTTTATAAGTCTTGAAATCAGACTGATTCCTCCTACTTCTTTTTTTCCTGAAAATTGTTCTTAATTATTCTCATTCTTTTGTCTTTTCACATAAATTTTAGAATAATCTTATCTATATCTACAGAATGTTCTGCTATAATTTTGGTAGGTATTTCATTAAACTGGTATATCAATTTGGGGAGAAATGACATCTTTTCTCTGTTTAGTCTTCCAGTAAATGAATATGGCACCTCTCTCCATTTATTTACATCTTTGATTTCTTTCAGCAACATTGTGTAGTTTTCAGCATACAGGCCTTGTATGTGTCCTGAGATTTATACCTCGGTTTTCAGTTTTGTTTTGAATGAGTATAAATGGTATTGGATAATTAATTCCAGTGCCCATGTTTTTACTGCTAGGATGTAGAAAATCAGTTGATTTTTCTGTGTTATTTTGTATCTTGTAACCTTGCTGACCTTGTTTACTGGTTCTATGAATTTCTTCTCCTTTCTTTAGGATTTTCTGTGTAGGCCACCATGTCATTGAATAATGGAGGCAGTTTTAGTTTTTCCTTTCTGATATGTTTCTCTTTAACTTCCTTTTCTAACCTTACTGCGCATCTCCCTCATTTAATTATTTATTCAATCATTTATATCAGTTTGTTCTTAGGCATATTAATTTTGTCCTTTTTTTCCCCCTTCAATCTATTTGCTATCTTTGGTTCATACTGGGTAATTCCTGTTGTTTCATCTTTCAGTTCACTGATTCTTTGCTCTTTCCCTTCCATTCTGCTGATGAGCCCATCCATTGTGCTTTTTGCTTTGGTTATCGCATTTTTCAGTTCTAAAATTTCCATTTGGTGGTTCTTTAGGTTTTCCGGGTTTTTGATGACACTTCCTGTTTCTTTGCTGAGGCTTTCTGTTTGTTCATTTGTTTCAAGCATGTCCTTAATTGCTGGTTTAAGCATTTTTGTCATAACCGCTTAATCATAACTGGATGATTCTGTCTTTTTGAAGTGAAAGTCACTCAGTAGTGTCCGACTCTTTGTGACCCCATGGACTATACAGTTCATGGAATTCTCCAGGCCAGAATACTAGAGTGGGTAGCCTTTCCCTTCTCCAAGGGATCTTCCCAACCCAGGGATCAAACCCAGGTCTCCCACATTGCAGGTGGATTCTTTACCAGCTGAGCCACAAGGGAACCCAAGGATACTGGAGTGGGTAGCCTATCCCTTCTCCAGCAGATCTTTCTGACCCAGGAATTGAACTGGGGTCTCTTGCATTGCAGGTGGATTCTCTACCAACTGAGCTATCAGAGAAGCCCAAATCTGTCTTCTTGGTCACTTTCACTTTGGCATCTATTGACTGCTGTGTGTTTTCCATGTAGCTTGAGATCTTCCTAGTTCTTGGTATGACAGATAATGTCTACACTTTCATATTGTGCTATGAGCTTCTGCACCTTCTGTAAACCTCCTGTTCTAACTGGTTTCTGCTCTGGCAGAGGACTGATGGGACTTGGAAAGTGCCCTCTTGTGACTGCCAGGTGGAGGTAGAAGTTCAGGTTTCCTGTGGGGCCTCTGTTTTCACCCCAGAAAGTGCTTCTCATTCTTACTGGATTGGGGTAAAGTTCCAGTTTCCTGTTAGGCTTCCACCGATCCTTCCCTGGCTGGGAAGTGGGAGTGCCTTACTACTATCCCCTCTGTGGCTTCAGTTGATGCCATGGTGGTGGGAGTTGGCCTTGTTGCCACTTGGTGATTGTGGAAGTCTTGACTCTGCTTGGCCTCCTCTGCCAGCGCCTCAGAGCTGAAGGTCCTGACTCAGCCCTCTCTTGATACTGCCTATCGGAAGGGAAGGTTGGAGGGATTCGTTGCAGACTAGTGAGGTTGGAAGTCTAGGCTCTCCCTTTGGTCTTTACTGGCATGGCTGGGTCAGGGCTGCCGGTTTTTTCCATGGCTTTTGGCTGGCATAGAGCACTTAGTTTCTGTGAGTTCTGTCTTACTGGGTTGCCCCTTTTCTGGGTCTGTCTGGAGAGGGCAGACTTTTTTAGGTCTGCACCCATTGGTGTTTTCCGTTTGCTGGCTTCTTCAGTTTTCAGTCGGGGAAACATATGGCAAAAAGAAAACCCAGGCAGCCCACCACTGTGTTTTTCCTTGAGTCCCAAAGTTCCTATTCAGTCTGCCCTCTACTCAACATTTCAGACTTTTGTTATTAAGCCAGTTTTTAAAAATTCAGTTTTATGTACAAAATATTTAAGTGTACTTAGCAGGAGGAAAGGGAAAAGTACACCTACTTCACCTTCTCAGAAGCAGAAGTCTTCTTTTTATGCTTTTTTAAAAAGTAAATGGGGCGGGGGGACCGGGATGGGGAATACATGTAAATCCATGGCTAATTCATTTCAATGTATGACAAAAACCACTGCAATGTTGTAAAGTAATTAGCCTCCAACTAATAAAAATAAATGGAAAAAAAAAAATAAATAAAAAGTAAACGCTTGGACTTCCCTAGTGGTACAGTGGATAGGAATCCACTCACCAGTGCAGGGGACAGAGGTTCTGTCCCTGGTCTGGGAAGATTCCACATGCTGTGGAGCAGCTAAGCCTGCGAGCCACAACCACAGAAGCCCATGCTCTCTAGAGCCCGGAAGCCACAACCACAGAAGTCCATGCTCTCTGGAGCTCATGCTCCACATCTAGAGAAGCCACTGCAATGAGAAGCCCACGCAGCCCACGCACTGCAACTAGAGAAAGCTCACTCTCACTTGCAACAACTAAGACCCAGCATAGCCAAAAATAAATTACTTCATTCACTTCTAAAAATAAATACTTTACATCATTTAGTAAGGCTTTTGAAGGAAGCAGAGATAAATACATGTATTCAACTTTTGAAACAATTCGTTACTACTTTTAATTAAAAGTCCTGTGCAATATTTTTAACCCATACTAGACTCCAACTTCTGTCAAATAGAGGCTCAGCCCTACCTCTCTGAGTTATATGTGTATATAATACATATTGTTTGGATTTGCTTGAGAAAACACTGGAAGGATGGAAGAGAAAGAGGAATGGCAGAAGGGAAGAAGGGAGAGAAAGAGGAGGAGGGTTCCCTGAAGGAGATGGGGACTGGAGTTGAAAATGCTTGTCTGCTATATTTTGGTTTTTGAATGTTAATATGTTACTCATTTTTAAATTAAATTTTAAGTGGTTTTATAGTCACTTAGATGAGTAAACAAGGATCCAAAGAGCCTTCAGGTTGAGTAAGGACAAGCCATGTGCTATCACCATCATGTCCTCCTTTGGGAAGGTTTTTGGATAGGGAGCTCATGGGAGTGCCATAGATCCAGTGACAGTGGACTGTGTCATTTGAATAAAGGCATTCACCAGAGATCTGTGAACAAGATGGAGAGTCTAGGCTGGGTGCTGAATGTAATTACTACTGTTTGTAATGGTTTCTGATCAGTGATTTGCTATTAGTTCAGAGGGAACTTTCTAAGAAAATAGCACTGCAGCTTACCATTAACTTTGTTATTTTGCATTTAATAAATAACTTCTACTCTAAAGAAGTAGAAGACACACCTGTCAATTGTGTGCCTCGTATAAAGTTGGACAATATAATAACTGCATTGGATGATAGAACTAAGATCAAAATTATCCTTAAAACTGGCGCAATGGACTGATTATAATGAGTTGAAATAGCAAGGTAAGGTCATATACTTGGGTTTTTACTTTGCTCTAATCAACCTTACAAGCACAGTTCTGGGAACGTAGAGATTAAAGAGCACAAATAGTAAGAAACTTAAAAGTTTTAGTGGTCATTAACTTGATATGATTGTATAGCATGATGTGGATGCCCCCCAAAAAGAATATAATTTTTAGCTACATTAATAGAATTAATAGAGAATGACAGTGCTGGTCTGCTCTTCATGAATCAAACCAGGCCTGCATTATTTCATGCATTCCCTGGGGCCAGTCTTACAGAAAGGATATAGACAGAATGAAGTGTTTAAATGTGGGAGCAGCCAAAATGGTGGTGTGACTAAAAGCCATGTCAAAGAAAGTGGGTATTTTTAACCTAGAGAAGGAAAAAACTTCTAAGTTTTTTCTAAATAATAATATTTCAGTTGTTTGGAAAGTGAAAAAACAGACTCGACTTGTTCTTTTTGTTCTGAAGAAGACCATCTAGAGTCAGGAGGTGGAAGTTTTTAGCTGGATGTAAAGAAGATCAACAGCGACGGCTGTCTGCAGATGGGCTGAGGGCCTGTGGAAGTGACATTAATCTGGGAAAACTTCTGGTCAAAAGGCTATAGCAGGGATTCATGCATGACCTTCCTGATACTGCTTTAGATCAGTGCTATTCAAAAGATCTTATTTTCTTTTTCTTTACCCCCGTGTATATTTTATTTTTTCCCATCTTGTCATAACTACTTTTCTTTGTAAATTGAGATGATTCATCTTTTTAAATATAAATATAATTTAAGTATAACTCAGGGACTTTTTTTACTTACAATATCATTCACCCATCACCGTTTATCAAATTCCAGAATTTTTTTTCCCATCACCCTGAAAGGAAACCCCACACCTACTAGCAGTCACTCTCCATTCCCTCTACCTCCAGTCCTTGGCAACCATTAATCTGTTTTCTGTTACTTATTCTGCATATTTCTTATAAAAGGGCTCATACAATAAGATCTTATGTCTGACAACTCTCACTTAGCTTAATGTTTTCAAGGTTTATCCATGTTGTAGCGTTTAAGTACTTTATTCCTTCCTGTGTCTGTGTGATATTCCATTTTATGGGTATGCATGCATGCATGATCAGTCGCTCAGTTGTGTCCGACTCTTTGCAATCCCATGGGCTGTAACGCATCAGGCTCCTCTATCCATGGGATTTTTCAGGCAAGGATACTAGAGTGTGTTGCCATGTCCTCCTCCAGGGGATCTCCCCAGCTGAAGGGTCGAACCCATGTCTCCTGCATCTCCTGTATTGACAGGCGGGTTCTTACCACTGAGCCACCTTGGAATCCTTTGTATGGGTATACCACATTTTGTTTATTCTGATGGACAGTTGGGGTTTTTTTCACTCTTTGACTATTATGAATAATGCTATTACGGACATCTGTGTACAAGCTTTTGTGAACATAATGTTTCTTTTCTCTTGGATATATACTTAGAGGTAAAATTACAAAGCAAAATGGTAACTTTAGTTTTTGAGAAAATGCCAAACTATTTTCCATAGAAGCATCACTATTTATGTTCCTACTGGCAATATATGCAGGTTCTAACCTCCATATCCTTGCACACTTTTTATTGTTTCTGTTTTTTATTACAGTCATTCTAGTTGTTATGAAGTGATAATCTTATATTTTTGCTTTGCATTTTCCTAGTAATTAATGGTGTTTAGCATCTTTCCATGTTTTTATCATACGCTCTTTGGAGAAATATCTATTCTGATTCTTTGCCAATTTTAACATTAGGTTGTCTTTTTATTGTTGAGTTTTATAAGAGTCATCTGTATAAAATGGATACTAGACCCTTATCAGATGACCCTTATCAGATTTTCAAGTTTTTCTTCCATTCTTTGCACTGTCGTTTTACTTTCTTGATAGTATCCTTTGAAGCAAAAAAGTTTTTAATTTTGATGAAATGAAGTTTATCTGTTTTTTCTTTGATTGCTTATGGTTTAGGTATCAAATCTAAGAATCAGTGACTAAGCCAACATCATGAAGATTTGCACATGTATTTTCTTTGAGGAATTTTTTAGATTTGTGGTCCATTTTTGTTACTAAATTCAGGTTTGGCTGCTCACTGCTCAAAGGCAAATAATTAAGAAGCAAGTGTCAATAGAAAGGAACGGTGTTTTAAGGACTTCTCTGGTGGTTCAGTGGCTAAGACTCTGTACGCCCAATGCAAGGATCCCAGGTTTGATCCCTGGTCGGGGAACTAGATCCCACATGCCTCAACTAAAAGAGCCTGCATGCTGCAGCTAAGACCTGGCACAGCCAAATAAATATTTTCAAAAAAGAAAGAAAAGCAAGGTGCTTTAATCAGAAAAGCTGACAATCTGAGGAGAAGGTGGACAATCTGGGGAGAATATGTCCCGAGACCAACTCGGAAAGTTCTGGTCAACTTTGACAGTTCGTAAAGCTGGAGATGGAAGGTGGGGGAAGAAGGGAGAATCTCAGTGAATCATCATGGCAGGAGGTTGGGTTATGCATCTTTCTCCATTGTGTTCAGGCCGCTGACTCTTCAGATGTTATCTTGCCATGTGATCTGCCTGCAAGACTGCTAAGGGGACTGTTGGGGATAGAGCTAGTTATTCTTTAACTACTTAATTCTTTTTTTTAATCTGGGAAAAGAATCAACAGGTTAATTAGGTTCTTTCAAAGTTGGAGGGAAACAGAAATGGGCAAACAGGAAAGGAGCAAAACAGTTGCTTTCAGTTCCCTCTGGTCCAACATCATTCCATTTCTGTGGAATTAGGGGCAAAGGTCCATCTTCTATAACTTCTTCATTGAAGAAGTTGACATAGGGAACCATATTCTCAGAGTGGAAGATGTCAGCATTTCTTGGCTGACAGTTTTAGTTGCCTTCTTATATAGACAGGCAGAGCAAGCTACAATTACTTTAATGCCCAGAATGATTCAGATTGTTATGGGCAATAATGTTAATCCCATTCTCCTGAGGCCTGTTCTTGGAATTGTGCTAAACATAGATTCAGTACTGCTCGAGATGGAGTAGCTCATGTCATGGACACAGTCTGGTTCATCATGCAGTTAGTTTTTTTTTCCTCTGGTGGCAGTTATAGTATTTCTAAAACAACTCAGGAGTGTGCATCAGACACTGAGTCTGTGACTTTGTTGTCCTAATCATTAACTGCTTGGTTTTATATTTGTGGGGTGAGGATGCCCTGCAGGGTTCTCCTAGTTCCATTTTGAGGAGTTGTGAGGTTTATGGTGTGAGGTAGGTATCCAACTTCATTCTTTTGCATATAGATATTCAGTTGTCCCAGCACCAGTTTTTGAAAACACTGTTCTCTTCCTCACTGAATTGTCTTGGCACCATTGTCAAAAATCAGTTGGCGATCAATGTATGCTTCACTAGGATCTTGTGGCTAGAACATAAATCAGTAAACTGCTTCCCTCATGGGTGGAGTCTAACTAGGAAAAGAAAGTCATCTTAGCAGATTTATGTCCTGAAGCAAGCTTCTTATCTCCTTATGAACTTGTTTCTACTCAGAAAATGTTTTGGACCATATTTTGAGGAGTACTGCCCTAGATCTTTGGCACTTTAAGTGCCACTGACCAGGAACACCCTAGGCTCTCTCCCAAAGCTACCAGATTAGGATCTGTTTCCATAAGGAAACCTCTCCCCCCGCCCCCCCGGTAATTCACTTGCTCATTAAAGTCTGAGCAGCATGGCTCTAGAATCAGACTCTGAGTGACTTTTAAGATCTATTCTGTAAATACAGAATTAGTTAATGAGTAAGACTTGGAAAAGGGAGAGTAAATGTAAGTGTAGACAGGATTATAACTGGGACTCATGTGGTAGAAATCCACGAGGGCCTCAGATACGACAGCCTTCAGTAGAAATTCCAGTGCCATTCCAGATCTCAAAGCGTTTCTTTTCACTATTGCACTGGATTTGATAGTTTTTGTTTGCTTGTGAATTATAGTTATAAAGGAAATTTAGAGTTATAGAGAATAGGTACAGAGAAAATTTAGAGTTATAGAGAAAAGGAGTGGGAGAGGAATAGTAAGACAGAAGACTTTTACAAAGCAGCTTTGGGAAAGAAGCTTACTTTGGTTCAAACTGTTTGTGGAATCACAGTGCGATGCTAGAAGTTGGCAGCAATAGTGCTGTGTCATAAAATCAGAAATCATTGACTATTTGGGTAAATACACCTCTTTGGAAGCTTATTGTATGCAAATGCAAGCACTGTCAGCATCAGGAATTTGCAGGAATTTGTCATGCTGATGTTCCAAGGAAGAGTGGTCTGAGCAAAAGATACAAAAGGAAGTTAGTTACATACCATACTCACTTGACTATTTTGAGGTGAGTGACACTATTGATATGCTACTTAGAATGCTGTCCTCTTTGTTTTCTTGAACATAAACATGAAGGTTTTTATAGATGTACTTAGGAATTGAGGCCTCTGTTCTCTTATAAGGCTTTAAGATTCTTAGTAGAAATTTCGTACTGCAGAAAATTTGAAGCTTGGGATAGAATGCTGTTCTGTGCTACAAGCACCATTAATTCAGTTCAGTCACTCAGTTGTGTCCCACTCTTTGTGTCCTCATGGACTGCAGCACCTCAGGCTTCCCTGTCCATCACCAGCTCCCGCAGCTTGCTCAGACTCATGTCCACTGAGTCGGTGATGTCATCCAGCCATCTTTTCCTCTGTCGTCCCCTTCTCCTCCTGCCTTCAGTCTTTCCCAGCATTAGGGTCTTTTCAGATGAGTCAGTTCCTCGCATCAGGTGGAAGTATTGGAGTTTCAGCTTCATCATCAGACCTTCTAATGAAGGACCATTAATTAGGACTATAGATAAAGTTTCTGATCATCTGTAGGATCTGGGTAGAAGGCCTTATTTTCCAATGGTGGTTTCTGTGTGTGTTTATGAAAAAAGTTTTTCATCACTTCAAGCATTTAACTATGAAAGTTACTAAGTTAACTACAAACACTTTAAATATCTATTCAGTAAGGTAGGTCTTCTAATAATGTTTATCAGTGTGATTTAATGTTAATTTAAAAATAAAGTTTAGAGATTTCCCTGGTGGTCCGGTGGTTACGAATCTGCCTTCCAATGCAGGGGACACAGGTTTGATTGTTGGTTGGGGTACTGAGATCCCACATACCATGGAGCAACTGAGCCCATGCATTGCAACTGCTGAGCCTGCTTACCACAACTAGAGTGTCTTTGTGCGGCCGTGAAAGAAGGGACACACAGCACAACAAAGATCGGAGTGCAACAACTAAGACCCAATGCAGCCAAATAAATAAATAAAAAGAGTTTAGAATGACAGTACAGGGTCATTAGACTTATCACTGCTTCCATGATGTAATGTAATATATAAGCTGATCATATTTTAGCTGAACATTCACCACTCCTCTGAAATCAGATTTTGACTTAGCAAGTATACTTTTACCTCAATACTCCAAATAATAGTTGTAACCAAGGACATCAGAGCATCTTTCTATACCTTGCCTTTTCCTGAATAAACAGGTAGTAACTGAGGTGCCTCCCCTGTGGGTTCCAGCCCAGACCTCTCCTGTAAGTGTGGGGCTGGTCTTTTAACTCAAGCCAGGGAAAGCTTGATATCCTCTCACCTGTTGCTGTTGAGAAGTGCTGTCACTTTGACCCTGAATGTGAGCCTATCTCAACTTGTATTAAGATTTTCTCTTGACCGTTTTCTACATTTCCCAGCCATTCAAACAGATCTTCTCTATCACTTACAAACCAGTGACATTTTATTCTAAAATCTAAGATGTTTCTGGACTCCCAAGCCGTTAAAAGTAAAATGCCATTGTCTCCCTACAAAGAGATGGTCTTTTCTACTTGAACGTATATCTAGATCTTTGCAGAAGACATGGTGAATGGGAATTTGGCCTTGGACCAATCATCCAGTGTCGTGGCATACTGTTCTGAGATGCCATCTACAGACATTAATTATCCAGTGTGGGTCCTCTAATAGCTCTTGACCTCCTCTTGGCTCTTTCAGTTGCCTTTTATTTTCCTTCCAGATTCTTAATTATTCCTCTTGGGGTGAGAGAAACTCAGAGGCAACTTTTCTGATTTTTATTTTCCCAAACAGTTAAATACAGAAACATGAGTCTTTCTTTCCTTTCTGTGGACATTTGGAGGACATGATCTTCTGCTCCATTTTAGTTTCAAAGAAATCCTCTCTACATGTTCCTAATTCTAGCACTGTGTAAATGGAAACAAGTTCTAGAAGAGTTGATGAGGCTGAAAAGCAGCGAAAAGTACAGTCCTCTAAAACATGAGCCCTGAAATCACTTTCTGTTTAGAGAAACTTGAGTTCCAGCGGCTGCTTTTCTGTCTCATCATCTCCCTTGTCAATTATCCAGAGCAGTTGCTCAAAGCCTTTTATTTCTCTCATCAGTCTTCTTTCTCATTCCCTAATGCTTGGAAGATAATCTTGCATTCTACCCCAAAACAGAACAATGGATCTGAACGCCCTCAAATTCCCTTTTTCCCCCCAGCCTTAAACCAATATGCATATCCATCCTTATTTCCTTCCTGTTTGCCAGTAAAGAAATGTCTTTGAAAGACCAGTCCCTTTAACAGTATTCCTAATCCTGACCCTTTCTACTCAAAGGACCTTGTTCCATCAGTTATCCCCATCCTCTTCTGTGTCTTAAAGCTTGTCTCTCCTGGTTCCTTCCACTCTCCAGCGCCCAGTCCTCTCCCACCCTTTTCTTTCCCTCAGTGCTGCTCCTTTTCAGCTCAGAATGTTCGGAAAGAGTCATCGGTAGTCACTGGTTCTATGTATGCAACTCCCGTTCTTTGCAAGTCCAGTTCCATTGTTCCTTCATTTTATTCCTTCTCCGAAACTGTTCTTGTCTAGATCTCCAGTGATTGCCCCATTGCCAGTAGAAGCAGTCCCGTTTCTACCTTGGCTCTGCCTTTCAGAGACAGTAGTCATTCTTACTCCTTCACTCAGAGGAAAGTGCTAAGGAACTTTCATTTGTATGCTCAGAGTTCAGGTGTGTGAGTTTGACACTGTGAGGCCTCCTCTTGTTGTGGTATGTACTTTCCGATTAAAAGAGACTTTATCACTTGGAATAGCTGAGGTCTCCAGTCAGTATGGTGGTAGTTACTATTCTCATGGTTCTAATTGCCAAATTTGTGGTAACTCTTACAGAACCACATGTTTCTCGCTTCCTCCCTCCCGTTTATTGTTATTAAACAGAAGTAAAACAATTTATTAAAACTAGTTTAAAAATAGGGCCTTACTTTGTGCATAAATCCTATTACCCAGCTTGCTCAGTTTTCGCTCACTGACCTTGGACTTTGAACATCATTTTCAAAAAGGTTTGCCTCTATGGATGTTGAAGTAACCATACCAAGGGATGAGGCAACTTCCAGGGTCTGAATGGGTCCTGAAACATGAGAGGTGCTCAGTATGTACTCACTGAAACATTAATTCCATGAGCAGCCCTGAGATATGCTGTTCCAACCAGAGAGCTGGAAACATAACCCATCTTCTATCCCGGTTGGTTGGTTTGAAAGGCTTAATTGTGAGCAAAATGCTTGCCATTGTAGTCCCTCCAAAACTTTAAAAAGCAGTTATTCTTTTCATATATTTCCTGAAGAGAGAAAAACAGTATGAATAGTTTAAAAGTCAAGTTGAATTCACTTGTTGTTCTTACAACCAGGAAAAAAATGATCATTTTTCTGAATTAAAAACCCACATATTTAAATAGTTTGTACTGTGGCTGTCCTCTAAGCCCCTCTGCAGTGTTTCTAGAGATGAGAGTCTTCACTTCTGGCTTATAGGGAAGACTGATGCCCTGAGCAAGTAGTCAGCCTGTGACCATTTGGTTTTAGAATCTAGTTCAAGAGAGCGTTGAGCTCCAAAATCACTGCAGATGGTGACTGCAGCCATGAAATTTAAAGACTCTTACTCCTTGGAAGGAAAGTTATGACCAACCTAGACAGCATATTAAAGCAGAGGCATTACTTTGCCAACAAAGGTCCATCTAGTCAAGGCTATGGTTTTTCCATTAGTCATGTATGGATATGAAAGTTGGACCATTAAGAAACCTGAGCACTGAAGAATTGATGTTTTTGAATTGTGGTGTTGGAGAAGACTCTTGAGAGTCCCTTGGACTGCAAGGAGATCCAACCAGTCCATCCTAAAGGAGATCAGTCCTGGGTGTTCATTGGAAGGACTGATGTTGAAGCTGAAACTCCAATACTTTGGCCACGTGATGCAAAGAACTGACTCACTGGAAAAGACCTGGATACTGGGAAAGATTGAAGGCAGGAGAAGGGGACGACAGAGGATGAGACGGTTGGATGGCATCACCAACTCAATGGACATAAGTTTGAGTAAACTCTGGGAGTTGGTGATGGACAGGGAGGCCTGACATGCTGAGGTCCATGGGGTCCCAAAGAGTCAGACACGACTGAGCAACTGAACTGAACTCAGGAGAGCGTAATGGTTTAGTTGGGTTGTAGAGTTGCTACTGAAGATCTGGCCATGACTCTCAGAGGCCAGGGGAATTGTGCTCTTGACCCTGTTTCTTAGTCTGACCTCTGCTCACTGCCAGTGTTGGTCTGTGTATTTAAGTTGTCTGTGCTAATGGAAAAACCGGGCTCGCTCTGTCTCTATTGGTGTCTGTAACGAATCATTTATTTCTCAACTCTTTATAGAGGGACCTGTCGGGGCATAAGAACATCGTGGGTTACATTGACTCCAGTATCAACAGTGTGAGTAGCGGTGATGTGTGGGAAGTTCTCATTCTGATGGACTTCTGCAGGGGTAAGTACATGAGCCAGACCGTACGCTCTAATTTCTCTAGGACTTTGATTGTCAAGGGTGTGAGGTCATTGCAGTTAACGGGAACTGTACTCTAATGTATGTTGTTCTGGTTTTAAAGATTGGTAAACAAAGAGGCTGAGGAGGTAAACACAGGAGGCTCTGTGACTTCTTGGTTATTCTTACAATGGCAGAGATCAGTGGCACAAACACTGGTGGATAATACAGAACTCTAATTTTGTTAGGTTTTGGAAGGTTTGGTGCTTGTGTATGAATGTGGATGTATGAGGATGAGAATGAATGTGTTCTTTGTGATGCTTTAAAACAAATGATGAAGGCACATAATAAAGACCCGACTCCAGATGGACTAAAGAAACAATTCAGCTTCCCTCACTCGTGTGCTCTGTTCTCCACCCATACCACCATCCTTGCATTGGGAGGGAAAGAATCCTTTTTGTCTAATGGAAATGACTCTCCTCTTCTTGCTCCAGTTGTGATTGCCAATAAGGCTCCATTCAAATCATGCTGCTGTTAACAGTAGTTAAGTAGTTGAAAGCTTAGCATTTTGAGCAGTATTTATCTTGGGAAACCCAGGCTGGAGCATGAATGTATTCAGAGTTGACTGTATTTCTTACAGCTGTTGTTCAGAGGTTCAGCTTTTTGGGTCTCAGCAGCTGCCACTTATATTCTTGGGTCACTGTTTCACTGTTTGGTGCGCAGTTTTGTAATCACCCTTGGTTCCACTAACATTTTCCTTGCCTTTCAAGACACTGTCCATAAATTAAATATGTTGCTAATCCTAAAAACATGATGCTAACCAGTAATTTCAGCTTTTACTATAACAGCTGTTACCCTGACTTTATGAAATAGTACCACATTGTTTCCTCCTGCCCATTCCTTTTTGGACTGTTAAATGTTCACAGATGAGGCAGTAGGAGAATCCAGGGAGCTGGGTAATTTTCTAAGCGAGGTCATCAGTCTTTCAGCCCTAGGGATTAAGTGTTGATGTAGCATTTCTGCAGACCAGGCAGCAGGCAGTAAAGCCAGAGAGACCAAGCTGTTCCTAAAATACAGGCTATCAAACTGTCTTCTTCCTCCTCCTGGGGTCTATTGTGCAATCTGATTCTTACTAAAAGATACAGCAAGTTGAACCTGTGGCCCCATCTGATGCACAACAGGGACAGTATAACCAGGCAACCAGAGCCAGGACCATGTTGTCAGTTCTGCTGCTAATCTTGAAGACAGAATGAGGGCAACTCACATCTGAGCTGCTTTATAAAATGAAGAAACTGTTTTGAAGCAGTAGGAAACAGGTCACAGGCTGGGAATCAAGATACTGGGGTTTAATCCTGGTCAGCCAGTAATTAGCCGAATCCAGGTTGCTCCTCTGTGGACAGCCATTCATTCTCTTGAATAAGTGAAGGGGCTGAATGTTTATTACCTTTCCTCTGCTCTGCACCCCTTTCAGGAGGCCAAGTGGTCAACCTGATGAACCAGCGCCTGCAAACAGGTTTTACAGAAAATGAAGTACTCCAGATATTTTGTGACACCTGTGAAGCTGTCGCCCGCCTGCATCAGTGCAAAACTCCTATTATCCACCGTGACCTGAAGGTAACAGATCATCCTGAAGCTTTCTTACGGGGTATTTTCTACCTGCTCCAGGAGTGGGGTAAATGTTATGGGGGTATGGGAAAAGCATCAGGCTTGGTACCAAATTATGAGTTTACATTCTGCTTGGGGAGAGAAAGCACAGAGAAAAAAATAAATAGCAGAACAGTACAGTACAATACAGCTTCCCAAGTAGTACTGGTGGTAAAGAACCCGCCTGCCAATGCAGGAGACATAAGAGATGCAAGTTGGATCCCTGGGTGGGGAAAATCCCCTGGAGGAGGACCTGGCAACCCACTTCAGTACTCTTGCCTAGAGAATCCCATAGACAGAGGAGCCTGAGGGGCTGTGGTCCATAGGGTGACAAAGAGTCAGACCCAACTGAAGCAGATTAGCATGCATGTTCATACAGTACAATACAGTATCAATTTTATTGTTAAGTAGCTTTCAGAAGTTCTTTATAATCATCAAATGCCTGAACACATCTTTGTTGTTTTTCCTAATAAGCTCCCAAATTCACTTTTTTAGGGTCATGAAGAGTAATATGCTAATTTAAAGTTTGTAAACAGCAGTGTCTAGTCTTTAAAGTCTATTTTATATTTTATAAAATCCATTAATTGATAATTTAAAAATTTTGTCCTGCTAATTACTATTCCCTTGCACTGGACCTTTTAAACTGTAATCACTTGACAATGTTTGTTGAATGGAATTGGCACCTGGTTAGGATTCACTGGCATCTATGGCACTGACTATGTGCCATGTACTCTGTAAGACAATGTATGTGCACTGTCTCTTGGGTAAGAGACCTTCTTCTTTACATTTTATGGTCAGTGAAACTTAGGAGCAGAGAGGTTATGTGCCTTAACTAAGGTCATATAACTAGGAAGGAACAGTACCAGAATTTGAATCCAGCTCTTCTAATTCTAAATTGCAATTTCTTTTGATTATACTTACGTTTCAAGAAACATGCTTCACGGCTAATATTTACATTTACATCAGCGTCCTCTACTATGCTTGTTAAATGCAGGTGCTGGGTTCCTCACTGAATCTTTTGGGCCACAGTGTTTGTGTTGGTACCAGGGAAGCCTGGGAGTTTTTATCTTAGGCACCCCAGGTGGTTTTTGTCTATTTTAAAGTTTGAGGATCACAGTAGCATACTAGCTTTTCTGTTATGATGATGTTTTTTAGTTTGTTTTAATTAAGATATAGTTCACATACCATAAAATTTACTCCTTTAGAATGTACACGTTGGTGGGTTTTAATATATTTACAAGGGTGTGCAACCATTACCATTGTCTAATTTCAGAAAATTTCATCTCCCTTCACTACCACCCCAAAAGCTTCATCAAAAATTTCATCACCAAAAAATAAAAAAAATTTCATCACCACCACCCTCAAAAGCCTGTACCCATTAGGGGTCACTTCTCATTCTTCCCTTAGCCCTGCCAACCACCAGTCTACTTTCTGTTGGCTTATTCCAGACATTTCATCTAAATGGGCTTGTATGGTATGTGACCTCTTTCACAAGCAGTGTTTTCAAGGTTCATGTATATTGTAGCATATATCAGTACTGCATTCTTTTTGTGATAACGTCCCATTGTGCAGACATATCACATTTTGTTAATTACTCAGTTAGTGGACATCTGAATTGTTTCTGCTGTAGCTATTATGACTCAGGCTATTGTGAACATTCATGTACTAGGTTTCACATGAGTGCATAGTTTCAGTTCTCTTGGGTACACACCGTGGAGAGGAATTGCTGGGTCATATGGTTACTCTAACTTTTTGAGGAACTGCCAGCCTATTTTCCAAAGGAACTGCACTATTTTACATCTTGCCAGAAACTTACAAGGTTCCAATTTCTTCACACTAACACATGTTTTTTTTCCCCATTTTATTTTTATGTCCTATTGAGTGCAAAGTCTCCAAATGCCTTAGACAGCCTTCTCCAGTGTACCTCTGCTCACAGACAGCCCCTTTTCTGAGCAGAACAAGTATACATCCATGAATATTGTGAGCCTCACATCATACAAAACATAATTCTGTGCAGATAGTGCAGATACAACATGGTCCCTATGCTCATGATGTAAAAGTATTGGTGAGAGCATATAAGTGAAATATTTGAAACTGAAACTTAAAGAAATGAATTGCAAAACTCTATAGAACAAAGTGGTGAAGAGGCTCAAGTCTCTTAGTATGTGGTCGGATAATGGGATCTGGCAGTGGTGATTGGGATCTTCTGGAAAGGTTGAATTTTGAAGGACTGGTGAGATACGGGTGGTCACAGAGAGGCTGAAAAGTATTTCAGCTAGAGAGTAGGGCCTAAGGACTGCCGAGGGGAGGGAACAAGAAGGTGTTTGAAGATGAGGAAGTGGGTGAGAGCCTGGTACCTGGCTAGTTACAGAGCAGGCCAGAGTGACTGCAGGCCACTGCTCTAAGAATGTGATGACACTCCTTTTTTTTTTTTTTAAATACACTTGATTTACAGTGTTGTGTTAGTTTCAGGTGATGACACTTTTTTCCTAGTTGTCTTAACATTGAGTGAAATTCTTGGGCCTCTTAGTGTATATTTCAAAATAAGCAATGGTACCAACATTTTAGGACCTGATCTTTGTCCCTGCCACACGTCTTGAAGAAGAGTTTGCGAGGGGCCAAGAAAAGGGTTGGAGAAGTGTGGCCTGGCTGTATCAGCACTGCTTCTGTGACCTGTATGAGCTCAGATCCCTCTGGAGTCCCATTCCACCCCTCCATGTCAGATGGGGTTCGATTTCATGTGAGAACTCTGGTTCTGTAGCCATGTAACTGGTACCGACCGAGTTGTAAGCTCTGTGAGTGATAAGCATCCTTCATATTTCCAGATGTACAGGACGTGTTTCCATCCCCGTCTTGCTCTCCTCCCTGTAGTCTTTGACTCCTTTGTGACTTTCCCCTGACCTCATGTTCTCCTGGACCCTCAGGCTCCTGGGTTGCTCCTCCCATCACTTGGCCTCAGAGCCTCAGCTTCCTCTGTGCAGCGGAGACAACAGCACCAGCCTTGTTAGGGCCCAGATGGGGCTACAGGAGAACATGTGAGTCAGTGAGCGGGCACATCCTTGGCTCAGAAAATTCTGAGCGGACACCTAGGAAGGTGAGAGCAAAGAAGAGGCCAAGAGGACCACAGAGCATTGTTTTAGAGAGTGCTGCTTGTACATTTTTAAACAAAGTCTTCCTTCATTGTCAGTTTTTCAACATTTATTGGACTAAACAAGGCCTCAGTGGTCATCACTTCACACCCATAAATAGCACCTGGCCAATTTCCGGGTGGCCGGTATATGAGTGCCCCGTGGTGCTGCCTTGAGGTAGTGGAGAAGGTCGCCCATGACGGGAGCCTGAGGCAGAGTTCAGCATCCTGCCTGGCGACACGGTAGGTGGTTGGTCTCAAGCAGCCAGAGCCCAGGCTCTTCCCCCGCTGCTCTGAACAGCCTGTGAGATGTCTCACCAGGGGACGTGGGAGCACACTGGAATCTGAGGGTGAGGCCGGGCCATGAGTGAGTGGCTGCTTTACTCTCTTCCCAGCCTGCCTTAGGCCCTGGCCCTTGCCCCTCCATCACCCATCACTCGGGGCTAGGAACGCAGTAATTGCATTCAGTCAGTATTGAAGACCACCAAGTATGCCTCTGGTTTGCCACTTGTGGTTCAGGAGTCTTTGTTTCCTCTTCTCCTTGACATTGGAAACAAAACGTACATAGGGGCCCCTGGAAGGACACTGTGATTGTTCTAGAGGAGTCCTGTTGCTGTTGATTTTAGTCATTGACTCCTGTGTTTTGTTTTTTTTTTTTTTTATAATGCTTTCCCAAACTCCCCAAATCTTTAAGTGCCATCTAGATGCTTTTGCTGGCCTGTTAGATTCTGTTGATTTCTACTACTGTGTGCTTGGCGGGCAGTCACATCTGCCTGCTGCAGTGCCAGCTTGCTAGGCAGCAGTGAGAAGTCCCCTGGACCTCCTGTTGCCCTGGCTCTGTCATTGCGTCACAAGGCCTTGGCCTGTCTGCACTCCCTACCACGCAGTGTCCAGAGCCAAGAAGTTCTTTCTTCTCCTCTTGGTCAGAGAACGTGCCCGTGGCCAGTCTCTTGGTTGCTTCTGTGTGACCCGAGTTTCCACGTGATGAGGAGGCGCCCTTGGGAGTAAGTCCATGGGACACAGGAAGGAGCACAGAGCAGGCCAGCTGTGGACCCCCGTGCTGAGCCAGTGCCACCCTGTGGGGAACTGAGAAGGCCCCTCTTGCCCTGCCCACCACGTGTGTGGTCTTTCTTTCAAATTCCAGAAAGGAAATAAGCTGACAGCAGTCCCTGTCCTTGAGCAGCATGTGTTCTAAAAAATAACCGAAACAGAAGTTCTGGTCTTTACTGAATGTTTCTCCTCAAATACATTATTTTACATTTTCATTATTTCCTCCCTGTTTTAAATTGTCTCTCTGAGGATTGATAGAGATCTTCATTGCAAATAGTAGAATTGTGTTCCTGGGAAGGTCACATAAGTCAGCGCTTTCCTTTTACCAACAGGGAATCCTCTGCTCAGAAAGGCTGTGACCTGCACAGCAAACTCATTGATCAGACCAGAACAAAGGCCAAGGTTTTTGATCCTCAAGGTGGTTTCTGTTTGTTTGGTTTTTGCTATATTTTACCATGCTGTTTGCCCAAGCATTTAAGAAAGGGGATAGAAGGGTTAGGCCTTAGTAAGTACATTCTAGGTTGAAAAAGTATTGAATGTCTTCTCATCTGTCAGAAATGAGATTTTAGATCTCATGAAGTACAGTAGGATGAAGATTCTTGTCCTATTTTTGGAATCACAGGTTGGAAAACCAGCATTCACCGAGTGCTCCACAATTTCCAGTGGTAATAAACTCTGGCAGAAATGCCTGGATGCTGTTTTGTTTGGTATATCAAGATGAAGAGGTCAGGAGGAGGTGGCTTTCTAGATGTTTTATTTGAAGCTGTGAGCAGAGTTCAGGAGTGACAGCTTTAATAATCCTCTCAGGCTGATTGTGGAATAAGGTCAGTAGCTTAAACGCTCAACAAGCTTCTAGATGGGAGGTTGTGAGCAATGGTAACCAGCGTTCACCTGACTTCCTAAAGGACATGGCCACAAACAAAGTCACCACGCAGGTTCTCTGAAGCTTCCAGACGCCGGTGTATGACCCTCCAGTTGGTTGTCGCCCTTCCTCACTGAATCCCTCTCGGCCCCGGTCATCTCACACTTGGACAGTCGTCCCTGCCCTCATTGTCTCCCTTCTGTCATGTCAGTGCAGCCAGGGAGGGTGCAGTCCCTGCGGTGTGGCAGCCTGAGCCCAAGTGCCCTCGCAGCCTTGTGACCTCTGCCTACACTCCGTCCTCTCACGTGTCAGGCGGGACAGTGAGGCCTTGGAAGAATGTCATGAAATACGTGGGGCAGCGCTGGGCCCCACTTAGTAAGTGCTGCCAGCTGCTGACACCATTTTGTTACTCTCATCCCCCCATGCCTTCCTGTTCTTGGTTCCACTTAACCTGCGTCTTGCACTTTCTTCAAGGCCCAGCTTTATCTTGTCTCCTCATTCATGAGAGTGCTAGCCCATCGTATGTCTGGTCCCATGTTTTTAGTTTTCCAATCCCCAGGACGGTGCTGCCCCAGCCACAGAGGCCTGTCTCTGCTTCAGTCTCCTTCAGTCTCCCTACAGGTGCTCTCACCACTGCGCCTTCCTGCTGGCCGATCTCTAATGAGAATGCTCATCCCCCAGATTGTTCATGGTGGCTCCCCTCACAAGAGTGACCTTGCCTGAATGTGCTGTTTACAGTGGCATCCATCTTAAATGACATATATTTAAGCTGCTGAGGTTTTTTTCTGCAATATTTATCAGTACCAGGCAATTATACTTTTTTTTTTTTAAATCATCAGCTGGACCCTAAGCTCCAGTCACAGCCTTATTTGCAGAATTTAGAAAAGTACTTGGCACCTAATAGGTGGTAGTAGGAATTCAAATGTATTTCTCTAATAAAGGAATGATCTTACATGTGCACAGGGAGACTTATAGTGTGCTTTCATGGTCATTCTCTTCCTTGTTTCATAAGAACAGTAATAGAATTATTACCAGCTTTACTTTACAGATAAGAAACCTGCCCAAAGAGGTTTAAAGGTTTATTCAAGGCCAAACATCTGAAATAGTCCCCAAGGTCTTCTGAACCCCAAGTCCAACGTGGTTGCCGCACATTGTGCTCTGTGCTAAGTGTTTTGTTAGTGACGGTGCTGGCGATGATGGAGGGCAGCAGCCGCCTGCGTTTGGAGGTTGTCACTGGTGTCACAGGTCACAGAGACAGACGGCGAGGGGCCGGAGCTGTGGCTGCTGCCAGGCGATTTCACCTCTGTAGTAATCTCACCTGATCCTCCCCACAGAATTTCACGGTGGCCAAAGCAGGAATTACTGTTCTCATCTGCATCAATAGTTCTTTGATATTTCTCAGGCTTTCACTCCAGTGATATCTCTGGTTCTCTTGTCTGTTTTTGAACACACCCTTAATTTCTAACTGGTTTTCCTATGAATATAGTTCTATACAGTGGCATCTTTGTGGGAGGGAGGGAGGCAGGGTGGGGACCAGGTTAAATGTAGCATAATTCCTGAGTTCCGTCAGTCAAACTAACCAGAAATACAAACCAGGTTTTTAAGGTCTGGGTAGAAAACAAAACAAAACCTCGTTGTGCATCCTCTTTATTCTGTCCATTGTCTACCCTCCTCAACACTGATTCTGGTCCCTGGAATGCCCTTGTTTGTGTTTTGATATGAGTTGACTGTTCCGTTTTCTAGATTGTATATTCTAGGATTAGAAGTATAGCATTTGATTTGGGAAGGGACTACTCACATCCAGTAGGAGAAGCATGGTTTCATATGATCCCTGTAGGGTGGCAGAGGCCAGCAAGGAGGGTTGTTGCCGGCAGACACTGAATAAAGGAGTTAGAGGTCCCTTATGTGTGTAAAATATTGGGCTGGGTATTGTAAGGGACACATGGGCAGAATATAATTATAGACCAGAGGTGTTGATTTCTCTTCAAAGGGCCAAAGAATAAATTTTTAGGCTCGTCAGCTTTATAGGCTCTGTCTCAACTGCTTGACCCTGCTGTTGGAGCGCAAAAACAGCCATAGACAAGAGGCCAAGTAACCTATGGGCATGGCTTGGTTTGGCCAGGTCTCACTTTGTCAATCCTTTCTAGCGGTAAGTTCTGTAAATTTTTGTAGGGTGGCCAGGGAGTGTTTTCCTGAGGACTTTGACTTGAGCAAGGCCTTGAAGAATGGCTAGGAGTTGACTAGCAGAGAGGGAGCAATTGAATAAAAAGACAAACTAGTCATTGTAGGAAATGCTTAGGAAACATTGAGCAAATCAGCCTGACTATTGTTTGGACATTTGGTTTCTCATTGACTGGATTCCTATTATAGGGGCATTTCTGAACTTAAAGAATTAAGAAACCCCGTCCTTACGCTTGTATCCAGGACATTGGGTGAGCGTAGTCATCCCTACCAGGTAGGAGGGTGGAAATGGGGGGGGGGCTTTGAGTAATTATTCTGCCTCCTGCCCTGGCAGAAGGGCAATTACCTGTCCTTCTCTAGAGTTAGATTGCCTAGGTGCATTTCCTTGCTTAATCACTGTGAGCCTCATTTTCTATGTCTGTATAATGGGGATTGTTATTATATTGTTACTGTAAGGACTGAATGAGATAATCCATGTAAAGTGATGAGACAATCAGTAAATAGTAGCTTTCTTTTTAAAACCTCTAAATTCCATTGGAAATATTAGTGTTGCCTTGTTGGAATTATTTTAGATTCCTGAAGTGAGTATATGTTCAGGATAGCTTAACTGTTTCACTTTGTATAAATAGATTAATCTGATGAGCATTATAAAAAGCTGTAGATGGTAGAAATATTTGCCTGATTCAGTCTTGTCTTTGGGGAACAAGTCTCTCCTAAGAATTCTTAACCACAAGAGCATATCCACCCAAGTTTATGGTCATAGTTCACACTGCTTGGGTGGCTAAAAACCCCAAGGTCAAAACTGTAGTGCCTACAGTTTTGTGAAGTGATTGTAGGTTATTAGTTCCCTAGGTGCAGAAGTATGTTATTCCTGGAGGAATAATAGACCTTAAACTCAGGCCTCTTAAGGCTTCCCACAGATGAATTCCAAGGAACACAAATTAACAACAACAATGACAAAACCTCTCACAATAATATATCATGAGTGATACTCAGTTGGAATAAGGAATAATAAACTGTAGAGTCAGTTTTCAAAGACTTTAGGTATTATATTTATAAAATGCAGACTATAAACATTTTTATAATATATAATCCTAGAAAAATTAAACGAAAGTATAGAAACAAGAGACATCATAATTGACAAGATATTTTTAAAAGAACTACTAGTAGTAGGGTCCTGGGTATTTGGTGGCTTCTGTCTTATTTCCGATAGCCTCTCTCTGTCTCTCTCTCTCTCTCACACACACACACACAAACACACACACACACAGTGTCATGTATATTTCCCCTTTTCAGCTGATTCCATTCAACAAACATTTTCTATTCCACGCACTATGTTAGGCATTGGTAGAGAAGATGACAAGTCTCTTTGCTTGTCCTTAAGGAGCTTCTAGTCTATTCTTACCTTTGTTTTCCAAAGGCGATCAGTCTTCGGAAGGCTGAAGACAAAAGATAATTTATTGACCTAACAAGATTTTTTTGGCTACCATTTTACTGCCCACACATAGCCAGGTCTGTCCTCCAGCACACCAGTCAGCTCAGTTCACCTCTGCCAAAAATTAATGCACCTTGAGTACAGTAGTGCCCATGTTTTGGAGTTGTTATATCTTTGGTAGACTCCTTTGACACCAAGAATTTCTCTAGATTCTGGTCTTTGGAAGCTCACTCCTACCCAGAACTCCTAACTCACTGCCCAGAGAATACACCTACAAAAATAGAAGGATGGTACTTTGAGAACTGTGCATTTGCCCACAGGCCTTTAATCACTTTGAGAAATAACTAAAATATAGGAAATATTTATTAGTTCAGAAAATCCTAACCTACCATGGTAAAGAAACTGATCTGTATATTTAGAAGGTCTGAATGAAATCACTGATACCAGGAAGAACCAAGTACTGAAGGAATGTAGGGAAAGGCTGACATTTTTCTGAGGACGGCTTCAAGGAAGAAATGGCATTTGAACTAGAGTGGTTCAGACAGTAAACAATCTGTCTGCAATGTGGGAGACCCAGGTTCAATCCCTGGGTTAGGAAGATCCCCTGGAGAAGGGGATTGCTACCCACTCCCATATTCTTGCCTGGAGAATCCCATGGACAGAGGAGCTTGGTGGGCTTTTAATCGATGGGGTCGCAGAGTCAATCACGACTGAGCTACTAACAGTTTCCCTTTCACTTTTGAAAGGTGAATGGGATTTTGATAGTTGGGTAAGGAGCTGGTAATCATCGGAAGCACTCTAGACTGAAAAAAAGGCAGGAGAAAAGATACAGTCTTGAAAGTACTGTAGGAGGACTGTTTCTGCAAAGATGAGAAGTATGGCTAGAAATCTAGAAAAATGGAACTCTTTGCTTTCCCACTGTGGAATTTCCTCTTCAGCACTCTGCCTCCCACTCTGATTTTCCCCTGTTACTGTGCATCTTTTTATATTTCACTTGGAATGACCCCTGTTGATATACTTGGAGGAGAATAACTTTCCTATGCACATTAATGAGATTATCAGAAATAAAACCTTTATGTGTAATGTACACCAAATTTTCAGACCAGTATTAAATGATATCTTGGAATGGGCGGTTGCACAATGTTTTTCAGGTTGAGAATATTCTCTTGCATGACCGAGGCCACTATGTCCTGTGTGACTTTGGAAGTGCTACCAACAAATTCCAGAATCCACAGACGGAAGGAGTCAATGCAGTAGAAGATGAGATTAAGAAGTAAGCTTTTCCTCCTTTCTCTGAGTTTTATCCATTATCGGATCAGCAGTTTTACTTTCAACTTATGATTGAGAGGGTCAGGGTGAAAAGACAGTGGTGCCAGTCAGTTGCTCCTCATCTCAGAACATCAAATTGGTGGTTGGGTTGTTTGATTTTTAGGTGGAGGATAGGGAGGGGATTCACAGTCATTGATCAGTGGAGTAAAACGAAGGAATTTTATAGCACTTTATCAATGGTCCTATGGTACATAGATCTTTTTATTTTCATCCCAGAGCCCTTAAAAAGGTGCACACACCATGGAAGTACGTGATGTCTTTCAGTGGGATCACAGCAGCTGTGATATTACCAGTCAGTTGGTTGTGCTTTTTACTGAACCCTAAATTGGTGTTTATTTCTTCCTGCTCATAAGGAGCTAACCTGCAATTTAGTGGAATTAATGGTGAGTAGGGCTATCAAAGTCTCTACAGACATTGAATCACTGACTTCCATGAGAAACAGCTTCTTTAGATTTGTTACTCCAGTAAGAACTTGGGCCGTTTTCCCCTGTTGTCCAGAGTGTTAGATTTTTCCGAGGCAGCAGCACTGACCATTACTGCTAACAAATCAGCAGTGTAGAGTGCACCGGTATCCTGATCCTTTCCTGCTTCACCTTTGGCAACCCAGCCTGGGGCAGGAGGACTTCTGGTCCAAGGCCCTGATGGGCATCTGAGCCACAGAGCCCTCTGGGCTCGAGGCTCAAGCAGCACAAATTGCAGGCTTGTTATCACTAACTCTCACTTTGAAGATAAAATTCCACTTCTCTTTTCTTGAGCCAGAGAAGAGAGAAAGCTATTCTCTCAGCCCTATTCCATCAGCAAACATCCATCCACCTCCGGGCCCACTTCCTGCCTAGCCAGGGCCCATTTTCTATCCTGAGTGTCCCAGCCAGTGTCACATCTCTGTGTCGAGTTGCATCTAAGAAGATTACTGTATATTTTAAAAAACAAACCAGCCAAATATAGTGTCAGACAATAAGGATTTATAGGAGACAGTTTTGTTATTTAGGGACCCATGGAAAGTTGCTTTTAGGGTTTACTTAAAGCCTTAGTGTCTGCATCCACCTGTCTTAGAGAGGGAAGACGGCGGCCTGAGGGCGTGGTGTGTGCCATGACAGCTCTTCATTCCACCTGCACTCAACGTCCCGTGCTCTCTTCTCCCGAGTGCTCCCAGGGAACTTGACTCTACTAATACATATATTTTTTAAAAAGTATTCTGCTACCCCTGGTTTTAAATTATAGCACTGACATATTTAACAAAAAATTAATCTCTTGATTGTAGGTACACAACGCTGTCCTATCGCGCACCAGAGATGGTCAACCTGTACAGTGGCAAGGTCATCACTACAAAGGCAGACATTTGGGTAGGTGTCAACTAACCTATCCGCATCTCAGATGTCAGTAGTCTTGGCTGTAAACTCCCCAGCCTCATCCAGACAGTGCCGTAGCCAGAGTGGCCACTGTACCGCATCCCTGCCTACTTACCCCTCAGGGTTATTCTTGCCTCGAGGTGATCAGCCACTGCTTCTTGAAGCCTGTCAAAGACCATGACTTCAGACCTCTGGGAAAGTTATTCAGGTCACCTACCCATTACTTAGGTGGTTTTCACATGTGTTACTAGTTCTCAAGGGCAGAACCAGCAGAATACTTGTTCTCTTTTGAAGCACAATTGGGTAATGATGGTAGAAATAATCTGACAGGTAAATAGTGATGTTGGATTCTAAATTCAAGTTTCGAATAGGTTAATAATGCCTAGTGTTTAGATCGGCTAGTAAATGTGGATGGTGCCAGTATCTCTCAGTAGTCCCATTTTCAATTATGGTAAATAAACCTCTAGTAGCACTCCTCTTCTCTTATTTTTCAGGCTCTGGGATGTTTGTTGTATAAATTATGTTACTTCACTTTGCCATTTGGGGAGAGTCAAGTGGCAATTTGTGATGGAAACTTCACAATTCCTGATAACTCTCGATATTCCCAAGACATGCACTGCCTAATTAGTAAGTATTTTAAGGTTCTGGTTTCATATTTTTACTTCTGATCTCTAGAAATGGAATGGAAGATAAAGGGGTTAGATTCCAGGAGTGATGAGTTGGATGGAAAAATAAAGAAATCAATTGATAATGGTTGGTTGCTCAAAGATCATGTAACAGTGTTGAGTTAGAGTTATGAATCTTTTTGCCACTTGGTTTCACACCTGGGCTGGCCACCCAAGCAGAAATCCTTACTGGGCTTTGAGCATTGCAAAACATTGCTCTGCTCTCTTGGAGTCTGAAAGCTCCGGTATCAGAGGAGTCCAGCTGACTCAGATCAAGATAAGAAATTCATCTTTGCAAAACTGGAAGCAACTCAAATTAAAATGATGGCAATGCATTGGCTGAAGTGAATTCATAATTGAGACTATACCTCAGTGGAACTAGTTTTTTCCTCTCATTTAGGTTCATCACTGGATTTTGATAAGAAGCATTTAAACTCAATGTTTTAAAAGATTTTAAGATTCTTCATTCTTTTGTATCTTCATAGTAAGCATATGAACTAATGTTCATTAATAAGATGGCAGAGTAAGTAATCTTTACTCAAACCCCTGTACTGGAATGCTGAACTAACAGATTTTTATTATATTTTTACTTTGGTCAAGACGTTCAGTATCTATATTTTAACAGTCACAGACTGTAAATCCTAAATGGGGATGCGCTGGAGAAAATAGACGAAGCCAGTGTGAGTGGAGCATCTGACATTTGTTGAAGGCCTACTTGTACCTCATTTAATTCTTAAAACCCTATATAGTAAATATAATTATAGCTATTATACAAACAAGGAAACAGCACCTTAACAAGTATAGGTATTGTACACAAGTTAAGATAGTTTTAGCTTCTAAGTGACCACCTGTTCCATTATACCAGTTTTATCAATTAATCTCTTCTGTTTATTAATACAAGAGTAGGGCAATATTTGAAGAAATGGAGTATGGTATTTAATGGTTGTTGGATTGTTTTCAGGGGTAAAGCATTATATCTGTGCTAAAATGGCAGCTATATAAATGAGCTTGGAAAGAAATATGGGAAAATGGCGAAATTTGTTGCTAGAATGACAGTATTTTTTGATAATTTTTTTTTTTTTACTTCTGTGCAACAAATTTGTATTAGGAAAAACAACTGTTTATGAATGTGTATACTATGGCATCTTTCCTACACTCTGATCTATTTCACTTTACAAACTTTTGGAAGAGTCCACTGTCATCCTAACTCATATGTCTAAAAGTACATTTCCATCATTCCCCACTCCGTACCCTTTCATTTCCAGCACAAGGTTCCCCCTCTTTTCAGTTTCTGTCAGGGGTGTCACCATTCAAGCCTCGATGACTGAAATGTGACATTTTCTTTGGATCTGGCCAGCAAGAAAAAAAGAGAGTCATTCATTTCCTAAGTGGCACTCATGCTTTCTTTGAAGTTTCTCCTGTTTTCATGACATTCTCTCTGTTCTCATCACTGCCACCATAATACATTCCAACCTTGTCAGCTCATGCGTGTACTGGTAAACTGGCTACCAGCCTCTCCCCTCCTCCCATCTGTCCAGTGCACCTCACTATGAGATTAATCTTATAAAATGTCACCCTATCACATCCCTATTCAGTAAACCTCATGCTTGCCAATGGTCCCACATATTCTGGTTGCATTCTCCCCACCTTATTTCCCTTTATTCTCTGACGAGGAAGCCTCTGCCCTGTCCTCTTGGCTCATCTAGTCCTTGCAGCAAAGCGTTCTCTTGCCTTTCTCCCAGTCCATTTTTGCTCAGACTGTTTTCTTACCTGGAATTCTTTTTTTCTGTGTTTCCCCTGACTCACTAAATTTTTTCCTGTCTTCAAGGACCAGCTCAGCTCCTGCCTCTTCTGCAGAGCCCTTCACCAGGACACAGCCTCATCAGTCTTTTCTCAACTTAATGTCCAAACCACTCATTTGATTACTTAAGCAATGCATTGCCTTACATTGCTGTTTGTATGTGTGTGTGTGTGTGTATCTTCTCAATATTTTTTTTTTTTGCCCCGGGGATTTTTCCAGCTTCAGAAAGGGCAAAAGCTTAAAGGACTGGAGACAGACACGTGATCTATAGATCATGGTAAAAGTAGAGATGTATTGTTATCTTGCAATTTCTTTTAGATGGAAAACCAGCTAATACCTCCAACAAAAGAATAATAAGTAAACTCTTGAAATTTGAGTTTACATTATAATTATTAAGAACAGTCATTTGAAAAAAAAAAAAAAAGAACAGTCATTTGTCTAGCTGACAGTATGAAAGGAGGCCAGAATTTCCTAGGAACCAGAAGATGAATGTGTTAACTTCCACACTGAGAACTTGAGTCCCTGTTGTGCAGTGCACAGAACTTTAACTTAAAGTATTTTTGTTACAATTCAAAAGCATTATTTTCTTGCGGATATTTAAAATTTAGGAAAGTCAGCGCTTCCCTTTCTGAGAGGGGAGGCAGAGGGCTAATTGCCCTCTCTTACTTTTCTGAGAAGTAATTTTAAAACAACAGAATTTTGATAATAGAGAAATTATGCCTCTTAGCCACTGTAATAACTCTTTGGGTATCATTAAACAAGTTCATGTATGTTTATCTTAGGGTATATGTTGGAACCAGACCCTGACAAAAGACCGGATATTTACCAGGTTTCCTACTTCTCATTTAAACTACTCAAGAAAGAATGCCCAATTCCAAATGTACAGGTATGTGAGAGGTACTTTTTAGGGGAAGTAAACATGATTGAATTGTCCTTTAGTGTTCCTGGGGTATTAGTCAGCTGTTTAAAATGAATGTAAGTGTTTCTTGCTTTAGTAAGGGGCATTCAAGCAAAGCTAACTATGAAGCAGTTGCTATAAATAGAATCCAATTTTCCCATAGAATTTAATTATAAACCTGAGGTAATTACACCTACATACACCCAAGCACCCTAGGAATTGAGTTGGACACTTTGGGTGAAGATTGACCAGCCTTAACGCGTCAGCAGTCACAGTTCCCTGAGTCACTGGCCTGTGTGTTTACCTAGAGGAGGTTAGGCAGGCTGCTTCCCAAAGGTAAGGCCCTGGACTTGCCCTGCGCTTGGTGCAACGTGAGCCCGTTGTCCCTTTCTCCTTCATTGTAGTGGAGCTTTCCTGATTTTGCTTCTGTTGCTGACCGGTCTGTAACCTACACTCCTTTTCTTCTGCCCTCCCCACACACTTTGCGGCCCTCAGAAGGTTTTCTGCTCCTAGTCATCCTAAGCTGACGCTCAGTTTTTTGAGTACAGTGCTTGCAGGCATGCTTTTGACAGACTTGGTATATTTTTCATGTCATAGTATGATCCAGCTTTCTTGAGTATTTTACTAATAGACACTGTAATAAATAATTTCTGCTTGGAAATTGTCTTACTAGTTTCTCCATTGATGAACTTCTGATGTCACTACTGGGGTTTGAAGGTGCTGATAAATAACACTTGTCCTTCACTGCCACATTTGGAATCAGATGTGGGAATCATTCAGATGGAGCTCAGCATATTGGCTTCATTACTAATAAAACTGAATCAAAGAATGTTGCTTGACCAGTGAGCCTCCCTATCATTAGCTCTACATGATTGAGCAGTGTCCCTGATTCCTGAGGGACGTGTTCTTTCATAAGGGGGGGAGGGGAGGGTGGCCAGGCCAACTCCCTTTTCTCTCCCAGTCTTATCAATCAAGTAAGCTTCCCTCTCCCTTGGGAGAAGAATGTTTGAGAGGTGGGAGAGAAATGAGGAGAAATTTCCTAGCAGAAGCACCCTCCCCCACACCTGAAAGCATGAATGAAATGGGGGTGCTTCCTAAAGGCTACTTTCATGACCGGTTTTCCATAGTTCAGGTTTCTCAGATTAAAGCAAGGGATACTGGGCACTAACCTAACACAATGTGGTGTCTTTCGCTGTCTCACTTTCTCACTCATGATGTTAAATAACGTGGATTAGAATTGCAAGCGTTCAGATTGGTAACTTGTTTTTAAAAAATAAGTTTTGGGAAGTGGGCCAAAATAAGAGAAGGGAGTCAAAAGGGGCAAACTTCCAGGTATAAAAGAAGTCAGTCCTGCGGATGTAATGTGTAGCATGGTGACTGTACTTACTTAATAATACTGTATTGCATTTGAAGGTTGCCGAGAGAGTTAATCTTAAAAGTTCTCATCACCAGAAAAAAAATTGTATAACTACATGATAGATATTAACTAGACAAAGACTGTGGTGATCATTTTGCGATATTTGCAGATATCAAATCAATGATATTGTATACCTGAAACTAATAGAATGTATATCAGTTACATCTCAATTTTTAAAAAAAATCTGTGATATCCTTTTAAAATTTTCTTTCAATTCTCTAGAACTCTCCCATTCCTACAAAGCTCCCTGAACCAGTGAAAGCCAGTGAGGCAGCTGCAAAGAAGACCCAGCCAAAGGCCAGGTAAGAAATGTCTGAGTGAGCAAGTATCCTACTCCTTGTTGCTCCAGTAGTAGGGGAGGGCGCCTCGTGTTTCACGATTCTTCCACTGCCATGGCCAGAGGCTGTACAGAAAGGGAAAGGAAGCTCTGTCTCCTGCTGGCAGAAACTATTCTTTGGGACTGCCAGTTGGAATACAATAAAATACAGTGATCTACATCCGAAAGAGATTCGAGAGCCCTGTGGCTGTTCTCTTTGCTTGGGAATAGGTGCAGAGAATTCAGAACAGGGCAACAGCAGATCTTAAACATTGCTAGTACAAGACTGTCCTAAACTCCTGTCCTGGCCTTTGCGTAGCCTGGTCCACCACCTTAATCTCCAGGAATTCTTACTTTCTGTGGCTCCAGCGATACTGGGCAAAGACAGGTCAAAAGCATTTGAGTTGTGAAGAGCGAAAAGCCTGTGGATCTTAACTAATCCATATTCTAAGAAGCCTGCCAAGAGAAGAGTCAAGAAGCTAAGATTTTATTGGGGAAATGCCCCTGTGAGAGAAAATAGGGAGGGTGCCGAGGACGCTGGGAGCGCCATCAGAGAGCCTCCCAGCAGTGAGGGAGTGACCCAGAGATGGGGAGTTGAAGATTGGTTCGAAGTGACCTGGACTGCCTGCCTCACAACGTAAGGAAGGTGCGTCGTCGGGGAATCCTGTCCTGTAGGAATGGGCCTGCCTTAATAACCTTGTGGCTAGGATGTGAAGGCTGAGAGCAGCCTCTGGGAAGCATGGCCTCAGAGCACACAGTGCAGTGGATTTCAGGAGCACTAGTGGCTTTCAGCTGTGGTACTTGGTCTTTTACACCCTGGTAGTCGAAGGTCTGCAAGGCGCATCCTCATGGCTGCCATGCCTTCCAAACGGCAGGTTCTCGTGGTGGTCTGGGAAAATGTTTATATCCCACTTTCCTACCACACTCCCATGGCAAGGCACCTTAGCACAAACAGTATCAACAAAGCACCCTATTGGGACTTCCCTGGTGGCTCAGTGGTAAAGAATCTGCAGGAGACACGGGTTCGATCCCTGGTCTAGGAAGATTCCACATGCCTTGGAGCAACTAAGCCCATGCACCCACAACTACTGAGCCTGTGCTCTTGGGCCCACGAGCCTCAACTACCAAAGCCCACATGCCCTAGAGCCCATGAACCACAACAAGAGAAGCCAGTGCAATGAGAAGCCTTCGCTCCACTATGAAGAGTAGCCCTCGCTCGCCGCAACTAGAGAAAGCCCAAGCAGCAACGAAGACCCAGTACCGCCAGAAATAAATAAAATGATACAAAAACAAACAAAGCACCCTAAGTGGAGATGCGTGAATTTTAAGAGAATAGTATGTTTTAAACTTCTGTGTTTTAAAAAATTCTTTTTTTATACATTCTTTATGTTTATAAAAAAACATTTATAAAATGCCTGGGGTTATTTCATATGTGGTTGTTAAATAATAAGACTGGTTTTTAACAAACTTAGCTAACTGCTTCCATGATGTTAGTTTGCAGTCTGTTTATATCTTAGTGAGTCTGCCGTGCTCACTTCTGGGAGTTGCTTTTGGGGCTGATTTTGGTCTTACGGTAATCTTGTACTCGACTCAGGTATGGTATGTACAGAGGCTACAGAGATCCTTTCCCACTAAAGCATATACATTTGTAAGAATTCTATCACCCGCTGACGTTTGACTGGTACTCTCTTGTGTAAAATGGAGAACATAATACCTACATCTTGAGGTAGACATGAACATCGAATCCACCTGTGACTGTCAAACTTTTATAAACTCCATGATGCCCAAACTATTAGTTTGTATGACCCCAGTAGTGCTGAAAGAATATGCAGATCTTACAGCCAAGAGATTTGGGTCTAAATTGCCCAAGATATAATTTGCTGTGATTTCATTTCCATGATCATATTCAGTCCCTAGTGCTGAGAGGTGGGATTTCTTTCAGACTTTATTTTTAAAGTAGCCCCTATTCATGGAGGCATCATATACACCAGATACCGTACTGGGTACTTTACATACATCAAGTGACCTTCTGCCCTTAAATCTGTGAGGTTGTTGCTGTTCTCACTTTACAAGTGAAGATATGGAAAGTGAGACTTGTATGTCAGGTGCCCAGGTCGTCAGTCAGTATGTGGTTAGTGAAAGACCCACAGCTCCAGCATCCTTACTCTCCTCTGCACACGCGGTGGTGTGCCCAGGATCACACAGGGCAGTGTAGAGCCAGATCTCCTGTCTTCAACACTTTATCTTCTTACAACATATTGAGGTCCATACAAACTGACATTTTGAGCACTCTTCAGTTTCTGGAATGGTTTTACAGTTGTTTATACGTTTGATGTTCACATCTGCCTCATAATGTAGATATTATTGTCTCTACTGTATGCCTGGAGGAGGAAATGGCAGCCCAGTATTTTTGCCTGGAGTATCCCATGGAGAGAGGGACCTGGCAAGCTTCAGTCCATAGGGTCTCAAAGAGTCCGGCACAACTGAAGTAACAGCACACACACATACCCCCCACTGTATACATAAGGGACCCCAGGCTAAGAGGTTCAATGCCAAGCCTGTTATCACAGTTAGATAGTGGGGAGCTCGGAGATACAGGTTTGATCCCTGAGTCAGGAAGATCCCCTGGAGAAGGAGGTAGCAACCTTCTCCAGCATTCTTGCATGGAAAAAAAAAATCCTGTTGTCAGAGGAGCCTGGCGGGTTGCAAAGAGTTGGCGGCTGTGCACAAGCATGAGAGTTCAAGTCGAGTTTTCTCTGACAACAGATTCCATTGATTCTCAAAGTATTGCCCTTAGAAGACCAGTACAGAAGTTCTTGGCATTTGGTTTTCTACAGAAGCCTGCTTACCTCCCTCACCCAGGACTTGATCTTTCATACCCCTTTCTCCTCTTTCCCAACATCTATCCCGTTTTCCTCCCTGATTCCTTCCGCAGATTATAGCTTCCCCCAGTGTGGTAGCTTTTGTATTACCAGTTCTACCCCCGGCACGAGAGCAGGAAGCTAGTGAAAAGCCTCAGGGTCCAGAATGGCCCTGTCTTGGAGGTATGTCATGCGGAAGAAGCAGCTGCCTGGCTTCCTATTTTGAATTTTATGGAGGCTATGCCAGACATATTTTGGAAATACTCAACGAAGCTTGTTCATTTTGGCCTTCATCTCAGCTATAACTCCCAGAAGTGTATTTTTTTTTTTTATAATTTTTATTTTTATTAGTTGGAGGCTAATTACTTTACATCATTACAGTAGTTTTTGTTATACATTGAAATGAATTAGCCATGGATTTACATGTATTCCCAGAAGTGTATTTTTAAAGAACAGTTGCTGTGACCTGAGTTAGGTAGCAGCCAGCTGCCTGCACTGCTCAGAATAAGGGGAAGCTACCACCTGGGCTGCAGCACTATTTCAGAGAGCAAGCTGACCACACTCTACTTATTTGGATTAGGTTTGGCAGTGAGTTCCGGAAAGTACAAATGACAGTGACTTATATAAGGTAGATTTTTCGTTTTTCTCTCTCTCTCTCTCTCTCAAGTAAGCAACATCTGGAGGCAAGTAGTCCAGGGCTGGTACAGAGTTCTGTTCGACAAAGCCCTTGGGTACCCAGGCTGCTTTAAGCTCATCACTCTACCATCCTTGTGGTTGTTGCCATGTTCTCGTGGACTGATATGGCAGTTGTGGCCATCCCTCTTCCAAGCAGTAGGATCAGGGAATAACCAAAGAAGAACAGAGACAAAGAGAATGCATGGAGTTTCTTAAAGTTTCCAGAAAGTTCTCCATAACAATCTGTTTGTATCCCATTAGGGATATAAACAGAACTTAGATGCATGGCCATACCTGATTACATGTGAGACTGGGCAATGAGATTTTTACTCTGGGTGACCCTATGCCCAGCTAAAAATTGTTATTACTCTGAAAAAAAAAAAAAAAAACAGTATGTGTATTGAAAGAAGTAGAGTTCCTGTCAGACTCCCCACACCCTTTATCTTGAGTTACTTATTTGTTCCTTCTAGTTGCCTTATTGGATTAACTCAGTTGATGCTTTTTATTGTTGAGAGACCATTTTGACAGCTAGTGCTAATCAATTTTGAGTCCCTCTGCATCTGAAAACCACCTGCTTTGAACCCCCTTTTGCATCATCACAAAGTATATTCTAGGAACTTCTGGTTAACTATTAGGCAAGATGGTCCCAAGATCAAAAAAGTTGGAGAAACACTGCATTCTATATAATGGTCTCTTTGAGGTTTTCTATGCACATTCACACATAAATGTTCTGCTAGTCAGAAATCTGCTCGATCAATATGTTAAAACTTATTTGCCCACTTTTTTTTTTTTCCATAACACATAGTAACCCATAACATCCTGTGAAATATCCTTTGGGAAATGTCAATTAAGTGAATCTGGGTGGTTTCGGTAAATGTGGAGATGAAAGCTTATCCATTATATACGCCATCTACCCCTTCTCCATTTCCCCATACTTTAACAAGAATCCCCCCCCCCTTTTTTTTCTAGACTGACAGATCCCATTCCCACTACCGAGACGTCAATTGCACCTCGCCAGAGGCCTAAAGCTGGGCAGACTCAGCCCAACCCAGGAATCCTCCCCATCCAGCCAGCCCTGACCCCTCGGAAGAGGGCCACGGTTCAGCCCCCACCTCAGGCCCCAGGTCAGTAACAAGATTGTTTGAAACGTGGTACACCTCTTTGTTATCCTGGACAGTAGAGAAGTCTTGGGAAACCTGGTTTTTCCTGGAATGAAATCTAGAGGCACATAAAGAATAATGGTTTTCCTTGGGACTTCCGTGGTGGCTTAGACTGTAAAGAATCTGCCTGCAAAATGGGAGACCTGGGTTTGATCCCTGAGTTGGGAAAATCCCCTGGAGAAGGGAATGGCTACCCACTCCAGTATTCATGCCTGAAGAATTCAATGGACAGAGGACCCCGGAGGGCTATAGTCCATGGGATCGCAAAGAGTTGGACACGACTGATCAACTAACACTTTTCACTTTGGGACTTTCCTGGTGGTCCACTGGTTAAGACTTCACCTTCCAATGTAGGGAGTGCCGGTTTGATTCTTGGCCTGGGAGCTAAGATTCGTATGCCTTGCAGCCAAAAATCCAAAACATAAAACAGTAATAATATTATAACAAATTCAATAAAGACTTTAAAAATAGTTCACATCAAAAAAGAAAATTTTTTTTTTTTTTTTAAAGAAAAGGAATAAAGGTTTTCCTTGAGGAACAGGAGGTGAGCTGCCATTGAAATTGTACATTAAGTGACCAGCCAAAGGGAAGGCTCTCACTGAGTTCTGCAGTGGATCTCCAAGGCCACTGAAGCCTGTTGTCTCTACTTTTTCTAGTCTTGGCCCTTATTTTGTGGGATTGAGCCATCTTACATCTCCTGCATTGGCAGGTGGGTTCTTTACTACTAGCACCACTTGGGAAGCCCATGGTCCATTCATCCCATACCTACCTCTCTACTTCATGTACTTCATATTTTAAAAAAAAAATTTTTTTGACACAGACAAATGATTTCTTTAATGCTATGTCTCCTGAGGTATCTCTCACCTCTTCATGTTTTGACATTCTGTTTCTAATGAGCTGACTGAGTTTATTTTTGTGAAGACGTTTGATCCAAATTATAAGTAACTGAACTCAGCCATCACTCTTCAGGAAGCTGCTTTTGATGAATTTGGTGGGCATTTACTAATAATCAGACATCCAGACTGGGGTTGTGATACATGCATGTAAACCAGCAAAGAATGCTTTTGTCCTGCAGCAGGCTGACAAAGATTGTTTATGTACGGTAGCATCAAAGGCCAGTTGGATATGTAGATTTTCGGGGTGCTGACTAAAAGAGTGATTAAATGGGACAGCGAATAGGGAGGACTTTCTGGAGACAGGTCTTGAACCCTGTTAATGAACCGTGTTTTGAAAAGTTTAAGACACGTGGTTTGGCCAGAAGAAGAAAGAGACTTCCAGGTGCAAGAACAGTGAGGAGCCCGTGGGTCTTGGGATTATCTGTCCACGGATCACCCCCTCTTTATTGCTTTGGCAAGAGTTTCGAGGAGTTTTGAGCCCTTATATGGAGTTTATTCTCTTTGCAGTATCCAGCAATCAGCCTGGTCTTTTAGCCAGTGTTCCTCAACCAAAAACCCAGCCCCCACCCAGCCAACCCCTACCGCAGTCTCAGCCCAAGCAGCCTCAGGCTCCGCCCACCTCACAGCAGCCGCCTTCCGCGCCGGCCCCGGCTCTGCCCGCCCAGGCCCAGGCCACGCCCCAGCACCAGCAGCAGCTCTTCCTCAAGCAGCAGCCTCCGCAGACAGCGCCGCCGGCGCAGCAGCCAGCGGGCACGTTCTACCAGCAGCCGCAGCAGCAGGCCCAGGCTCCACAGGTAAGGTGGTGAATCCGACCCGCACTTTGATCTGCGACGAGGCCCACTAGGTGCAGGGGTCTTCCTTGAGAAGCCCCGGGAAGACAGAGCCACGGCACACCACTGTCACACACAGGTAGACACCGAAGCCTGGTTCAGCGGAGCCCTCACTGCACGACTCGCGCCTCTCCCCCTCTTCTCAGGCCGTGGGGATTCTGCACCTCACTGAGGAGGCTCAGCAAGAGCGCTGGTTTTTCAGGACACTCTCTTGGTTCTTTTTTCCTGACGGGACACCATTCTCAAACGGAAACAAAAAACCAGCTATTTCTTATCATCCAGTAGTGTTTAATTCTTCCTGTGTCTTAATTTAAATTGGTTTGTATATTTTTTCACGTTTTTTAATGATATATCTTTATGTCCCCTTTTATCTATAGGTGCCTTTCTCCTCTTATTTTTCCTCCTTTGCCACTTTCTTTTTTTTTAAGAACCTGGGTCATTTGTCCTGTGTAATTTCCCACATCCTGAATTTGGTCGATAGCATCCCCATGGTGCTGTTTAATATGTCCCACCACCCCCTGTGTAAACTGGTAATTTCTTGAGGCCTCTCAATATTTGCTTCAGGATGATAGTTCTTTGTTCTTCTGGTTACATCACATCAGGAGACATAGAGTAGTCTCACTTTATCTGTGGGGGATACGTTCTAAGACCTGCAGTGAATGCTTAAAACCATAGCTAGTACCAGCCTGATATATAATATGTTTTTTCCTATACATACATACCTGTGACAACATTTAATTTATAAATTAGGCACAATAAGAGATTAACATAGTAGCTAATAATAAAATATAGCAATTATAATATACTGTAATAAAAAGTATGTGAATGTAGTCTCTCTCAAAATATTCTTGCAATGTAAATTGCCTACTTGATGAGCTGAGGTAAGGTGAATGACATGGACTTTGTGACATAACTTTAGGATACTATTGATCTTCTAACCATGGGTCAGAAGGAGGATCATATGCTTCCCGGGGATCCTGGATCATGGAGCCATGTTGATGGTTGGGTGTCGGGAGCAGATGATGTCAATGGTTGGAGATCCCAGGCAGGTGCAAGGGATGGTGCAAGGTTTCATCACGCTGCCCAGAACAGCATGCAATTTAAAACTTATGGATTGCTTATTTCTGGAATTTTCCATTTAATATTTTCATATCACTGATCACCATGGGTACCTGAAACTGTGGAAAGCAAAACTGCAGATAAAGTTTGGTTGTCCTCTATTTTATTAATATTAAGATCAATCAGTGTATTTGGTGTTGTCTTGTCTAATCCAATCACTTAATATTCATCTTCAGTTTGTTTCCTAAGTCCCTTAATTCATTAGAGGTTATAATGTGCTGATACTGAAAGGTTGTTGCTGAATGATTAGACGCGGGATTCTTGGCCTCCAGAGGAAACGAATTCAATTTGGGGCCAGAGACGAGGCTTGATTGCTTAGAGCTTTTGTGTAATAAAGTTGTATTAAAGTATAAAGGAGATAGAGAAAGCTTCTGACATAGGCATCAGAAGGGGGCAAAAGAGTACCCCCCTCCTAGTCTTTAGCTGTATGTTATACAGTCACTCACAGTCTGTTAATGAAAAGAAAGGAATGTCATAAAATTTAGAATGGCACCAGATAATTCATCCCTTGCCATAAAACGATTGACTTGAATCTTGTAGAAGGGCAGAATACCAACAAATAGTTTCGTTTACATAGATTAGGGGAACAATACCTGAGTAAGTAAGTTAGGCCATTTGGCAGAACCAACTTGAAGATAGAGTCTGGGGTTCATTAACATAGCTTAAGACAACATTTCCATATGAAAAAGAAATGTATTGGTTAACTCAAGGTTTGAGAGTAGTTAGCTTCAGGTGAGACCAGGTGTCATGGCAACACAGCATTTTAAGAGAAACCTCCTTTTAAATTTGTATAGAGAAGGAAAGACATATTGCTGGTTTGTTTCTTCCTGCCGCTTAAGAGAGATAAAAATGTCTGGCACCTGCAGCCTCTTTCCTCCTTTTGGAGACCCCTGGCCTTCCTGCCTGTTACCCTCTCAGTACTCTAGCATTTTGTCTTCATTTAGGAGATGGAATTTTTCTGTAAAGAACTTTTTCATCAAGTATTTGATTATCCTGAGGTACTGTTTGTACAGAAAGGGCAGAAAAAAATGTATGACTCTTTCCCTGTGTTTACCAGTTTTCAGAATAATGAGTTTGTTCCTAGTACCATCCAAAGGTGAACAATGAAGATTTTGTTTTGCTCTTAGTATCACTATGAATTCATGCATCTTAATATTGGGTTGGCCAAAAAGTTCATTCATATTTTTCTGTAGGATACTACAGGAAAACCCAAATGAACTATTTGGCCAACCCAATATATTTGATATGTTTCTGTATATTACTATTAAAAAAATTGTTCTAACTGTCCCAAGTTTGGCCAGTGAAAGTCTCTTCAAATTGGCTCCTGGGTCCTTTGGCTCTGACTCCAGTAAGCTTTAATGTGCCTTTGTTATTTGATGTAACAGGCTGTTCCAAGATCATTCTGCCCTTGATTTGGAGTCAGCCATTTCTCTAAAGAGCTGTTTCCCTTTCATGGAAATGGTATTTTGAGACCACAGTCTTGCTTCTAGGGCTTTATTGTTGTTGTTCAGTCACTAAGTCATGTCTGGTCTTTGCAACTCCATGGACTGCAGCATGCCAGACTTCCCTGTTCTTCACTGTCTCCCAGAATTTGCTCAAACTCATGTCCATTGAGTCACTGATGCTATCTAACCATCTTCTCCTCTGTCATGCCCTTCTCCTTTTGCCTTCAATCTTTCCCAGCATCAGGGTCTTTTCCAGTGAGTCAACTTTTCACATAAGGTGGCCAAAATATTGGAGCTTCAGCCTTAGCATCAGTCCCTCCAATGAATATTCAGGGTTGATTTCCTTTAGGATTGACTGGTTTGATCTCCTTGCAGTTCAAAGGACTCCCAGGAATCTTCTCCAGCACCACAGTTTCAAAGCATCAGTTCTTCAGCACTCAACTTTCTTTATGGTCCAACTCTCTCATCCATACATGACTGCAGGAAAGACCATAGGTTTCACTGTATAGATCTTTGTCGGCAAAGGGTCTCTGCTTTTTAATACACTGTCTAGGTTTGTCATAGCTTTTCTTCCAAGGAACAAACGTCTTTTAATTTCATGGCTGCAGTCACCATCTGCATTGATTTTGGAGCCCAAGAAAATAAAATCTGTCACTGCTTCCACTTTTTCCCCTGCTATTTCCCTTGCTAGGGATATCCATTTGCTAATAGGTTGGTTATTATTTTTAGACCTTTTCCATGAACAGTTAGGGCATGTATTTGGTTTTTTTCTTAATAAAATGTATATCATGAATTCAAATTTATATTTCTAAAGCAGATTTGTAATTACAGGATTTTTAACTTCTTGGATTTTATATTTGTATTTGTCTCATCTGGAAATCTTGATTCCTAACAACATTAACATAATTCTTAATTGATTTATATTTTCAAGATAATACCAATATGGTAACTGAAAACTATTTAATATTTCTTAACTGTTTTAGTTTCTAGAAGTTTGGCTATTAATGTGATATACAAGTTTGTTTGCTTTGTTTTGCTTTTAGTTGTTGCTTTGTAATTTTGGTTTAATTTTGTTTTGTGAGAATTTAAAACATTTGCATAGTTTCAATCTACAGTATTCTCTTCCTTCCATCCCCCATAGAGAGGTATCTGTCATTTCTCTTTACAACTTGAGAGTGTTCCTAAGGCAATCTAGCATAGTTTATCCAGTCACTCCCTGTTGACAGACATTTGGTTGTTTCTAGCATTTTGCTGTTGTAAGTAAACAGCTATTTATTGACATCTGCCTTTTTTGCTAACTCTTTAACTTCGCCCCAGTAGACAAATAGTGTCTTCCCAGTTAATTTTATAACTAGCAATAGGGATATCAAAAATAAGATCCTGATTTTTGTGCATCAGTAGGCCATTTTTTAAGCTGTGTTTTTGTGTCTGACACACAGTCCTTAGCAGTGGGGAGTAGAGAAGCATTCCTATCCTTTGGAAGTTTACAAAAGAGTATAACTTGAAACCATGCTACCAGTATGAGACAAAATATCATTACGTAGTACAGTATACTGAGTGTTCTGAATGTTTAAAGGAGGAAGTTTAATGAAGAGAGCTATTGGGAAATAATTTTCAGAAAGGCTTGAGAGGACTTACTAGCTGGGCTGACATTTAGGTTATTCTCTTCAGTGTCATCATTGCTTCGTCCAGTTCATGTAGGGAAGAATTTTAATCCTGGCTATTTCAAAATCCCTTTGTAAGAGGGATAACTTCTGTGAGTGGGAGTTCATTTGTTAGCTTCTGTTACACGGCAGCATGTGAAGTCACAAGGTGTAAGTCAGATGGATACCCTCAGGCCAGGCACAGACACCCCTCGGAAGCCAGTCTTCAGTGCAGGAGGCAGGTAGTGCAGTGGCCGGAGCCTGGCAGCATAAGGTGGTGCTGTGTTTAAGCGCAATGCCCTGCAGTTCCCCTCATGAGTTTTCCGGCCAAGCCAAAAGACGCCTGCCTACCCTTGCCTTTGCCTTCAGTGCTGGTCTTAGCTGTTATTGAGGCATTTTCATCCTTTGTGGAGTATGGCTCTGAAACAGGCTTTTACTCACCTCCTCCTTCTTGGCCCCCTTCCCCCTGCTCAGTTTCAGGCAGTACATCCGGCAGCCCAGCAACCAGTGATTGCTCAGTTCCCCGTGGTATCCCAAGGAAGCTCTCAACAGCAGCTGATACAGAACTTCTACCAGCAGCAGCAGCAGCAGCAACAGCAGCTGGCCACAGCCCTGCATCAACAACAGTTGCTGACTCAGCAGGCTGCCTTGCAGCAGAAGGCCGCAGTGGCAGCCGTACCACAGCCCCAAGCACAGCCGGCCGCAGCAGCCCCGCCAGCCCCTGCCCAGGAGCCAGCGGTGAGAGTCAGCCAGAAGAGGAGCCCGCAGTGAGGGCTAGGGGGAGGGTGGGCAAGAGGCGGCAGCAGCTGGTGAGGGAGCTGCTGGACCAAGGCTTGGCTGCTCCCCCACCCTGGTGGTTAAAATATTTGATCTTTTCCCAATGTATCCAGGCAGAGGATGAAGTATTCGATAGAAGCTTAAGGTTTTAGAAAAATGATTCTAAGTTGCTCATGGAAAGTGAACTTGTTTACAAGACATAAATAAACTCACAGACATGGGAAACAAACTTATGGTTATCAAAGAGGAAAGGAGGGGAGAGGGATAAATTAGGAGTTTGGGACTAATAGAAGACAAACTTTCTCGTTTCTCACCCTAATATTAGAGCAGTGGGAAGAGCTGTCCTTTGTGTCTACTGGTGCCAGTGTCGAGCAGTCAGAGACCAAAGTAGAGTTAGAGCTAATCCCTTTCCTGTCTTCAGAGGGCAGTGTGACCACTGTGGCCTTGCCAGTCTCAGAAGGTTCATGTAGGCCCCCCACCTTTACCCTGAGTTCTGACCGTGTGTGCTTGTTCTTTGTCTTGAATGACATTACCGGCCACTTCATACAAGTATGCAGTACCTTCAAGAGCCTGCTTTCTGAGACTGTTTGCTGTGGCCTGATGCCCCTCTGGGCACCAGAGCATCTGACTATTATTTGAGCCCTCTGGTCAGTTTAGAAATTGGGCATGTTCACTTCTAGATATTGGCTGAGTTTAGAATCAGGACCTCTACACGCTCTTCTGATTCACCTCCACGGGTATATCCTCAGGCACATGATACTTTGGCCTTTAATGAGTGTCCTTAATTCTGTACTCACAGAGTGACGGTAATAGAAAACTTCATAGTGATGGTAAAGGGCATTTTATATCCCCAGTTGATGGAGTATCACAGCTATTATCATTCCCAGGCAAGTCCAACCAACAGAGGAACAAGGAAAAGTAAGAAACTGTCTTTCTAAGGATTGATTTCTAATAGAGTTTTGTCACTGATCTTAAACCAGAAAACCTACATCCCTTCAAAAGGAAACAGCGCCATAAATAGACTGTCTTCTCTGAGTCTCAGCTCAGTGTCTTTACACCTGCATTTCTGAAATAGCTCGATCTTCCTGCGGGCATGTGGTAGACAACCATTCTCTGTATTTTTAACAAGTAACAGAGTTCCTCTTGCTGATGGGAAAAGAATTAAAAAAAAACTGTCGTATCATGTAGCTGAAATTTTGTCTCATCCAGTCCTCTAATGGAATTGGAAACTGAGGCCCAGGCTAGAATGGGAATCACCCGAGATACATAGACCAACAGCAGCAGAGCTGGGGCAAGAATTGAAGAATCCTGATCTGTGTTCAAGGGGAACAGCTGGGCTCATCCAGGGTAATGGCAGTGCTGCCACTGACTGTCCACTTCTCTCGGGAACCCTCTCTGCTGACCCTGGACAGAATATCCACTTTCCTAAGAATGAACTGTGATCCTTCTCCATGTTTTCTGGATGAAAAAATACTTGAGCACTTTGTTCAGGGGAAGTTGGTTAAGAATACAGAGAGGGGACAAGAGCAGAACAGGCTTCAGCCAGGAGCCAGAGTTTCCCGGCCTTGACCCTTCCCTTTCTCCCATGACTTTGTAGGACTTACCTAGAGAAGCAAGTAAGTGAATGTAAATTGTACCGTGCAGCCCTTTCACAGCAGGGATGTGGCCATATCCCACAGGGGTTTACTACAGTCTTAATGATCAACACAGGCATGGAAGCAGCATTCCACATTCCAACAACCTAACTATGCAGTCATAAAAGTCATGGTTATAAAAGTCTGTACAACAGTATGGAAATGCTCATGGGATAATGCTAAAGGAGAGATGAAATTACAGGAAGAGTTTGTCCTTGAAAAAGACGTAAATATAAGATACCAAATATAAGGTAAGAACAATTGTACTTGAGTATTGGAGTGGAAGTTGAGGTGGTTTTTCTTCCCTTGTCTATATTCTTATATTTCTTAATGTGATTATACTTCTTTCATAGTTATGTATTTTGCTTTTTAAAAAATCTTTGGCAAGATAGACATCTTGAGTCTACCCTGCTTCTCTCCCACTGGGTTATATGTCTCCCTCTTCCCCCTTCATAATCTCATTTTTGGATGAGGAAGCATCATTGTGCAAAAAAGAGAGTCCTGAGCATGGATTCTACCCTCAATTGATCCTGTGACCTTGAGCAAGCACTTAACCTCAGGGATCTTTGGTCTTATAATTTCTAAAATGAGGGAGTTGGAATTCATGCTGTTTCAGATCCCTCTTGAGTCTTCAGTCTGAAATTCTGATTGGAAATAAAACTGCTAGACAAGGCTATTGTGGGATGTGGGTGGATGGGTGGTAGCCACTTTGAATTGGTAGCTGTGATAGGATAAGGTGTCATCATGACAGAAGCACATGTTCTCTAGTGTGCCGCATACAGAGATTAAGTGAGAAGAAGGGAAAGTGTTCTCCCAGTAGTTTGGACTCTTCAAAATAAAGGGCCTCAACAGTTGAGTACCCTTTTTAGAGTAATGAATGTCCTAAAATGGGGCTCTGGGCTTCTTCACAGAGCACTTTGCTTCTCCCTCAGAGATGCAGTAAGCTGCTTTACCCTCTGACCATAATTTGGTCAATATTAGGACCTTATATCATTTCATTCATTCAGTTGGTGAGTGGTTGTGTACTCTTACATGCACACAGCTTGCCTCAGTAAAATGAAAGCCTGAGTCAGCATAAGGACAGAAACCCCCAGGCTATCAGCATCCTGACCCAAGTAGCTGGATACTAGTCTCTGGAATCTCTCCCAGGGCCAAGCTTTGGAGACATAGAATGTAGGAGCTGACCTGCAACATGGAGGGACAGCTCCACTCTGAGATGAGAGACTGGAGGGAAGGGATAGTTCAACCCCTGAGGCATTGAATAGTCTTAAATTCCTTTATCTCTGGATTGACAGTTAAGGAAGAAAAGATTAGGTGTTCCTCTTTAACCTTTTTAATTTGATCATTTTCTTGACATGGAACTTTGTAGATTATGGCTTATGCTTAAAAACTCACCACATGGGAACGAGGATGTTCCCTCCAGTTTGTTTTTCTGTGGTGACAGTGCATCTTGCCTGCGTTCTTTTTTTAAGAAGGTCCACATCTCATATTATTAGGTCAGTCATTATCAAGGGCTTTAAAACTTTTTTCTTATTGTATCCTCTACCTTGTTCTTTGGTGCCATTTCCAAAAGTAAGATTGTAACAGATTAATCCAACTGCCTCCATGCTTACATTTTCTCAGAGGTCACTGCAGAAACAGAATCCTGCAAGACCCATCCTGTCAATGAAACAGAGTGTTAACAGCAAAAGCAAAAAAGAACTGCCATCTCTTAATCACAGTGAAATTGTCTCACTTATTTCTAACTCGTAGTCTGTGTTCTGTCAGAAAGTCAGGGATCTCTTAGCAGAACTCATTCAGCTCAAATGTGTTTTAGCTGGAGGTGAGCCTTTGTTGGCTTGTGACTCGGGTAGTGGAATGCTTGAAGCCTACCCTTTGGAGGCATTCTGAATGAATTTTGAAAGCAGAAAGTGGTCCTTTAGGAAACTTTCTAGATCTTTAGACCTAGGAATGACTTCTGCAGCCTTTGAGTCGACTTGCATATGGTTACCTTGTTTATTATTGCTGATGAAAACTGAAATGTATATATAAACACCAGGTAAGTAACTCTGTTGGTATCAGGCTCAAGGCTGCATCTCAGATTGTCAAGAAAGCCTAGACAATCTGGGTGTTATTGAGAAACTGTGCCATTTGAACCATATGTTAGCTCTCACATGGCATTTTTTTGTTATACCTGTCTGCTTATTTGATTTTCCTCTCCTCTCCCACCCCTCCCCCCTTTCTTGAACACTTTCATCTCTCTTCCTAGCAGATTCAGGCCCCAGTAAGACAACAGCCAAAGGTTCAGACAACCCCACCTCCTACCATCCAGGGGCAGAAACTTGGATCTCTCACTCCTCCATCATCCCCCAAGGCCCAGCGTGCTGGGCACAGGCGAATTCTCAGCGACGTGACCCACAGTGCAGTCTTTGGGGTCCCTGCCAGCAAATCAACCCAGCTGCTCCAAGCAGCTGCAGCTGAGGCCAGTCTCAATAAGTCCAAGTATGTACTGCTTCTGTGGGCCAGGGCTGCTGGGGGGCCATTGCTGTATAATTTTTGCTATGTACATAATTGTGTATAGATGTATGTATAGGGGTGCGTGTCTGGGTTTAATAAGAAACTGAATTTTCCTGTAGTGCATAGATCAGACTGATCTTAAAAAATAATTTTTTACTTGCCTCACTATTTCAGTCTCTCATCCATCCCATACTGTGTAGAGTGTTTCCTAAATTCTTGATCTGACCAAATCTCTCCATGCGGATAACATTTCCTTGACTCCCCATTTTCTGTGGAATAATATCTGAACTGACTGATTAATAGGTCAAGGCCTATTGTGTCACACTGGTAGAACTGCCACTCTCCTTCTGGTCCACTTAGGAAATGCTTATTTGTTCATTAAGATCCACATACACAGTTATTTTTTCTTTGACCCTTCCTCTGGTATCATATATAATTTTGTCTGAACTCTCTTTGAGCATGTATCACACTGTATTATTTGTTTGTATGTCTAGCTGACCTGGCCTGTAGGTTTGTCCGTAACAAGCACCATGGTTTAACCAGCCTTAGTAAATCTGGTGACAGGCTCTGTGCCTGACAGCAAGTAGATCACAATGAGTGTTTGTTGCGTAAATGCAGTGTCAAACCCTCGACTTTCTTGGAACCATGTACTAAAGTTAAAAATCTTTAAGTCATTAGCTAAATGCAAAGGGCATCAAGAGAGACTTTAGAAGAAATTAAGTAATGATACACAGGAGCCCAGGATGGTGGTAACTGTCTCTGTTGCTCTTTAACTGTGATGGTGTCCACTGATGCTGGACCCTGACAGATGTGAAGCAGCGGGAATAGGCCTAAGCCTCTCTGGGGCCAGTTGTGAATGTTACAGTGGTGACCACAGGATGCACGAGCCCAGCAACAGGTTGGTCTAGGATCCTGAATGAAAGAACTCGCAAATGAGGCCAAAAATCTAATAAGCGAGAGATTAAAGAAGTAATGAGAGATAGTGAATCACAAAAGAAAGAGAGATGTTTGTTTCACACAGTGGAAAGGGCCTCTGTGGAAACTTCCATTGCCTCAGGAAGACCTTTTAGAAAAATACTGTGGAAAATAATGGTTTGACTTAGAAAATAATTTGATCTTGAAACAAGAATAGATTGACCCTTTTCAACCTTCATGTGTCTTTTTATTTCGTGGGGATGGGAACCTACCTAGGTCTGCAACCACCACTCCTTCAGGCTCCCCTCGGGCCTCCCAGCAAAATGTTTATAATCCTTCAGAAGGTTCTACGTGGAATCCCTTTGATGACGACAATTTCTCCAAACTCACAGCTGAAGAACTGCTAAACAAGGATTTTGCCAAGCTGGGGGAAGGTGAGTAATCAGTACCTTTTTGAGGATATTGAACCTTAATTCTAGAGGGGTATGCTTGTGAAAATGTAGGCTTGGACCCAAGACTTGACTTTGAAGTCTGTGTGCAAATCAATTTATATTTTCACTAGAGCCCCATTGTCCTCAGGAAATCCTGGCCGTGTTGTGGGGGCAGCCGGGAGAGTCGGAAACATTTAGGACAGGTTTGGTAGCAGAGATCAGGATGATAGTGTCAAACACATTTACTCTTTGGAGGTGTGTAATGGCACCTTGTCCTAAGTGGGTGTATTATCCCAGAGGATCATAACTGCTCACCCTGAGAGTGTGACCTCACTGAATCTTTGTGATCAGAATTCTCTGCTCCTGTTGACTGACCATGGAGAGGAGATCAAATAAGTAGAAGATACTGTTTCCACCCTCAAATCCACCGGTTAATTTGAAAGGCAGGATGCCTACACACACACACACACACACACACACACCCTTCAGAAAACAACAGTATATACCAGCTAATTTGAAAGGCACACACACACACACACCTTCAGAAAACAACAGTATATATCAGCTAATTTGAAAGGCAGGATGCCTATACATACACACACACACACACACACACACACACACACACACACCCCTTCAGAAAATAACAGTATATACCAGCTAATTTGAAAGGCAGGAAGATACTGTTTCCACCCTCAAATCCACCGGTTAATTTGAAAGGCAGGATGCCTACACACACACACACACACACACACACACCCTTCAGAAAACAACAGTATATACCAGCTAATTTGAAAGGCAGGATGCCTACACACACACACACACACACACACCCTTCAGAAAACAACAATATATACCAGCTAATTTGAAAGGCAGGATGCCTACACACACACACACACACACACACACACACACACACACACACACACACACACCCCCTTCAGAAAACAACAGTATATACCAGCTAATTTGAAAGGCAGGATGCCTACACACACACACACCCTTCAGAAAACAACAGTATATATTAGCTAATTTGAAAGGCAGGATGCCTATACATACACACACACACACACACACACCCCTTCAGAAAACAACAGTATTTACCAGCTAATTTGAAAGGCAGGATGCCTACACACACACACACACACACCTTCAGAAAACAACAGTATATATCAGCTAATTTGAAAGGCAGGATGCCTACACACACACACACTCTCACTCTCTCTCTCTCTTCAGAAAACAACAGTATATACCCTGGGAAAATTCTTCAATATGATACAGTTTAAAAAAAAGTACCTCAGTGTCAACAAAAGCACAGGCTAAAAGAATGATCAGAATGGAGTGAATGATAACAGCTTTGACCAAACATTTTAGTTTCATTATTTCATGGACATCTGGTGGCTCAATGGCAAAGAATCTGCCTGCCAATGCAGGAGATGCAGGTTCGATCTCTGGGTTGGGAAGATTCCCTGGAGAAGGAAATGGCAACCCACTTCAGTATTCTTGCCTGGAAAATTCCATTGACAGAGGAGCCTGGCGAGCTACAGTCCATGAGGTTGAAAAGAGTTGAACATGACTTAGCAACTAAACAACAACAAATCCAAATGCTTTCTTGCCCTTTTTTTTTTCAGTCTTCATAGTGAATAGGATTTAATTTCCTTTGACATTCATTGTCAATTTGTGCTATCATCATGCATACCAGTTATTGCTCTGGATTATAAACAGAAGCACCTTCACAGACTATTGAAAATTAGTATTTTGCACTCTATTAAGTGACGCCCTAGTTTTAAAATTCTTCTTTAAAATTTTAATAATTTCCTGTCACTCTTCTTGTTAGTCAGCTGTTGGCTTTTACATTAAGCTGTTGTCGTTGTGCCCGTCCCTCATAACATCTCACCACTGCCATCTCTCTCCTCACTTGCTCTCCTAACTGCTTCTAATGTGGAAAACAGATCATCACACTCATTAGAATTATGTAGAGATAAATGGACTCAGTGTGAAGGCTGGAGGCATTCTGCTCTGAGTAATATGCTCAAGCTTTAGGGCTTTAGACTTCTTTCTTTCCTCAGCTGTTTCTCAGTTACTGCAGTGGCTAGATAAAGACCTTTGAATAGCTAAGGTGTTGCCTTTATGCGGTAAAAACAGTCAAGAGTAGATGTCAGTTTGGAGGATGCCCTTCACCTCCTGCCTGGGTGTGCACTGTGGGATTCTCCTGGGATGAACTGAGTGGTGTTTTATCCCTCCAGGCAAATATCCTGAGAAACTTGGAGGCTCTGCTGAGAGTTTGATCCCAGGCTTTCAACCAACCCAAGGTGATGCTTTTGCTGCTTCCTCATTTTCTGCTGGAACTGGTTAGTATGGCAGACACCTGTAACTCAAGACTTCACTGTTGTCATCTTCCCACTACTGGTTTCCAGTCCACAGATGACCCTAGCATGCCGGCGAGCCCCAGATCCTGGGGCTAGCATATTTTCCATCACTTAAAAGATTTCCTTAAAAAAAAAGGGGGAGGGAATTAAAAAATGATCTAAAGTTACTTTGAATTAGATTGTCAGAATGATCTGGCAGTAATATACAGGATTTGTTCTCTGAAGTCCATAGACATGTTCTTAAGCAAATATTTCTAAATTTCAGAAACATCACTCTGTTATTGTCTTGTAATTGCTTAGGTTCTTTGGAATGACTTGGAGGGTTCTAAGAATTGGATGTTCTATACTATATCTGATTCTGCTGCTGCTTGTTTTTGTGCATGTGTGTCTGTGTTTCTGGGGAGAGAGAGAGACCTTTTTAAATGAGACTTTTAAAAAATTCTAGAAGTAATAATAAAAACCTAATTTTCCCTTTCATTAATAAACAATATATTTTATTTAGTAATTTATAGGAAAACATAGAGAAGGTTAAAAGCCCCATGATCTCATCCTCAAGAAATTAACACAAGAAATACCATTTTGGATACCATTTTGATGTCTGTTAGCAGCATTTAACCCTTTTAGGGTCACAGAGATCTTTTGAGAATCTGAGGAAAGTTACAGAGCTGCTTCTTTATGAACACACAGGTGTCCACTATTCTGTACACACTTTTCACCCTCAATTTATGACTCCAACATGCATTTTTATAGTCACATTTTAAAGCCTGGTTTTTACTTTAGAAATCTTTTAACTTGTGTACATAAAATTCCTTTATATGGGTATATCCTAGTATATTTAGCCAAGTACCTCTTTTTTAAACATGAATTTTATGTCAACATTTTACTGTTATAAATTCCTCAGCAATGGATGTGAGGTTTTGACTATGTTCTTTGTATGGAATCTGATATCCTTCAAAATTGATCTTTTAAATTATATTGATTAATTACTGCTTTTAACTCTTTGTATTCCTTCTTCCTGCTTTCTTTATGTGTGTTAGAAGTTTTTCTAACTGCATAAATTTATTTCTTATTAGAACTTTGGCTGTCATTCGGTAATATTTAATATGTAATGCTCTCTTATTCTTGTTTTCTGGATGTTTTTAAATTTAAGTTTTGATTTCTTCACCCTAAAGTCACTTAAGATATATTTTAGTTGCATTGTGATAATATGGCCTCTGTAACCACAGAGGTAGTTCTTGCTATGGAGGAGCTTTCTGTTGTCCAGTTTGTTATTCCTTTTGTATACATTATATGGGAACTAGTTTTCCATGTTGATAAATGTTAATCTACAACATGATTTTTAATGGAAGAATAGTAACATTGTATCTAACACCACTTTTGACGAACACTTGCTGCTGCTGCTGCCCAGTCGCGTCAGTCGCGTCCGACTCTGCGACGCCATAGACGGCAGCCCAGCAGGCTCCTCTGTCCACAGGATTCTCCAGGCAGGAACACTGGAGTGGGTTGCCGTTTCCTTCTCCTGACGAATGCTTAGGTTGTTATAAATTTTCACCACATAAACATGCCTGCAGCTAAGTTTTTATTTATATCCTTTAAGATTTCCTTAAGATAACTTCTAGGAGATTATTTGCTAAATTAACATATATATGTATTTAAGGCTTTATGGTACCTATTTCCAAATCAGTTTCCAAGAATGCTAATCAAATTTTATTTCAATTAACAATAGATGAGAGTAATTTTCACCTCATTTTCCCACCCAGACCAGCTTAGAGGTTTTAGATAGAAGACACTGTTTACTGGCCATTTCTATTACTTTTGAGATTTGGGTTGTTCGTGTCCTTTTTTTTTTTTTATGGTTCTGTGTTTGTTTTGTTCTTATTAATATGTAAGAGCGCTTCATGTGTCATATATTGCAGGCATTGTGCCCACCAGTTTGTCATTTGTCCTTTATAAGTATTATCTCATCTGACCCTCTCAACAACCCTCGAAGGTTGCCATACCATTTGCGTATCACTTATGGTTGAGGTGACTGAGTACAGACTAGTCTCTTTCCCAGAGTCTCATAGCTAGTAAGTAGCAGAGTTAGGAGACTAACCATTTGGCTCTAGAACTTCCTCTCTCAGGTTTTCTGCCTCATAATAAGGCAAATTTAATAATATTTTCCTAGAAAATCATCTATAGTTTCAAAATTTTTTTTAATAAGATGGAGGAGTACATTGAAATATTCTGTAGTATTTTCTTGGCATACGTCAGTTTTATTGTGTGCGTTTGTGTTTCTCTTTTTCTTGGTAACTCTAACTAGAAACTTGCTGTTTTATTATCTTTCAAAGAGAACTCTATAGAACTGTTTTTCGGTCTTCTAATTCTTTGACTGTTGCTGTTATCTTTTTGATTACAGTTCCCTTTTTTAGGCTCACTTTGCTGATTTCAAAAAGAATACATAGTAAATTTTTTAATTCTTAAAAATAAAAAATTTTAGAGTTTTTCTCTCAATATAAGAGAGATTTTCAACCAGCCTGACTGTGGGGAGGGAGACTGTAATCTCCAGGAAGACTTTTTCACACATAATTTATTACTCCCTTGTCTCCTTGCTCCAGTTGCCCACCCTACCCCAACTTTTGAGGATTATACTGTCGAGAGTGCTTTCTAATAGCTGTGTGTTTCCCTTATAAGAAAAAACTCTCAAGTTTTAACTGTATCTCATAAGTCTTCATATGATATTTTCAGTGTTAATATTTTGAAATAGGCATTGGAGTTATTCAGAAGGTGTACATTTCAAATATTAAATAGTTAAAACTTTTTGTGCATTATTTTTCATTTTTAGCTTTGTTGTCTGGTCTGTAGGATTTTTAAGTTTGTTGGTATTTTGGTCTGGTTTAAAGTGCTCAAATTTGGATATTTAGTTTGACTATACCAAATGTACTCTGCATATAAGTTAAAGAAGCAGGGTGACAATATACAGCCTTGACATACTCCTTTTCCTATTTGGAACCAATCTGTTGTTCCATGTCCAGTTCTGACTGTTGCTTGCTGACCTGCATACAGGTTTCTCAAGAGACAGGTCAGGTGGTCTGGTATTCCCATCTTTTTAAGAATTTTCCACAGTTTATTGTGATCCACACAGTCAAAGGCTTTGGCATAGTCAATAAAACAGAAATAGATGTTTTCTGGAACTCTCTTGCCTTTTCTATGATCCAGTGGATGTTGGCAATTTGATCTCTGGTTCCTCTGCCTTTTCTAAAACCAGCTTGACCATCTAGAAGTTCATGGTTCATGTATTGCTGAAGCCTGGCTTGGAGAATTTGGAGCATTACTTTACTAGCATGTGAGATGAGTTCCATTGTGGGGTAGTTTGAGCATTCTTTTGGCATTGCCTTTCTTTGGGATTGGAATGAAAACTGACCTTTTCCAGTCCTGTGGCCACTACTGAGTTTTCCAAATTTGCTGGCATATTGAGTGCAGCACTTTCACAGTATCATCTTTCAGGATTTGAAATAGCTCAACTGGAATTCCATCACCTCCACTAACTGAGAAACACTGGTCTGGAAGAAGCACAAGCTGGAATCAAGATTGGCAGGAGAAATGTCAGTAACCTCAGATATGCAGACGACACCACCCTTATGGTAGACAGTGAAGAGGAACTAAAAAGCCTCTTGATGAAAGTAAAAGAAGAGAGTGAAAAAGTTGGCTTAAAGCTCAACATTCAGAAAACTAAGATCATGGCATCTGATCCTATCACTTCATGGGAAATAGATGGGGAAACAGTGTCAGACTTTTATTTTTGGGGGCTCCAAAATCTCGGCAGATGGTGATTACAGCCATGAAATTAAAAGACACTGACTCCTTGGAAGGAAAGTTCTGACCAACCTGGATAGCATAGTAAAAAGCAGAAACATTACTTTGCCAACAAAGGTCTATCTAGTCAAGGCTATGGTTTTTTCTGAGTCACGTATGGATGTGAGAGTTGGACGGTGAAGAAAACTGAGCACCGAATAATTGATGCCTTTGAACTGTGGTGCAGGAGAAGACTCTTGAGAGTCGCTAGGACTGCAAAAAGATCCAACCAGTCCATCCTAAAGGAGATCAGTCCTGGGTGTTCATTGGAAGGACTAATGTTGAAGCTGAAACTCCAGTACTTTGGCCACCTCGTGTGAACAGTTGACTCACTGGAAAAGACCCTAATGCTGGGAAGGATTGGGGGCAGGAGGAGAAGGGGACAACAGAGGATGAGATGGCTGGATGGCATCACAGACTCGATGGACATGGGTTTGGGTAGACTCCGGGAGTTGGTGATAGAGAGGGAGGCCTGGTGTGCTGCGATTCATGGGGGTCACAAAGAGTCAGACGACTGAGCAACTGAACTGAACTGATACCAAGTGTATAAAGCATTGGTCATTGTCCTTGAGATAAAATATCACAGTGATGACCACTTATGGTGTGGGTAGGAAAAGAGGGTCGTGGAATAGCCCTCGGAGAGTCTTCTTTGTTGCTGAATCCCAGCATTTAGTACAGTGCTTGGCTCAGTACAGACTTGTTGGATGAAGGAAAGGAGTTGCTTCCTGCCAAAGGACAGGAGCTTGGATTCGTCAATGTTTTGACAAAGGTTCCTAATCATTTTCCATCCAATTCCAGTTTTAATGCCTAATTCTAACTTATTATGTATCTTATGTTTTGTTATTTGTCTGTATGAACTGTTTTTTTTAAGAGTTGTTTTTTTGCTTTTATTTTTGTGTCTTCTCCCCTTTATGCTTACTTTGAAGACTGTAAATGGCAGTTTTTTTAAAGGCCCAACAATTTAGAAAACAGATATTTGAGTAAAATTAGGGCAGTAATAACAGTGAACATATGTTGAATACATGCCACATGCTAAGCACACTAAGTGCTTTTATTCGCTTTCTCCCTAGTGATCCCTCACAAAAGCCCACAAGAGACTGAGTGACCTGCCCAAGATCCCAGGTGGAGAATGACACGAGTAGAGATTTGTACCTGAGCAGCCCAGCACAGTAGCTGTAGTCATGAACACATCTCAGAAATCTTATAAATCAGTGACATTAAACTTTTGCAGACATTACAGAACATCTTTTTCCCTCAGTTTATGCAACATTTTTCTGTGAACATTTGGTGTTTTCTCTGTGTTCATATTTGTAATTTGAATGAAGAAGAATCTTCATTATTTACAAATGAAAGAAAATTATGTCTAAGTCCCAGAAATGAGTATGTCTCCATTTGTATGAAGTTCAGGGTGGCAATATTTTCTGGAAGGTTTCTAATCAAGCTCAGGCGGTTCGCTGATTTTAAAACCTTCTATCCAGTCAAGGGAGGAGCTAAGCAGGAAATGTGGCAATGAGTTGGTGAAGATGACACGGGTTATCAATAACATTTTTATGGTAAAAGCTGCAAAAATGTTAACTAAACTATGTCCATACATTAGAGGAGAAACAGTCAGATGATTAAAACTTGACATTGTACCTCTTTTTTAAAAATAGTTTTTGGTTGACTAATTATATACGTTCATTTGCTAAAACCCCAAAGAAGCAAGATTAAGAAACTCATAACCCTGCTCCAAGAGGAAAACATTGCTAATGTTTTACAGTATTTATGTCCATAGTTTTATTTCTGTATACATACATTTTTTCAAAACGAGTTATGCTATATATATTTTTTCATAATTTATTTTTCTTTGAATATATTTCATTGTATCTCATTTTAAAATATTTCAAAGACTTAAAAGCTGTGGTTTTTACCCTTCTCTTCCTCCATCAACCTTTAACGAAGCTTAGTTAGAAGCCCAGTTTATTGATTATTCTCAAAATGACAGAATTAGATTAGGAGAAGAGTAAGGAGTGGGTGTGACTGTAGTGGAATACAGGGAAGATTTTTGTTTGATAGAACCGTTGTGTATCATTGTTGTGGTACTTAGACTAATTTATACATAGAATCAAATTGCAAGGAACTATATATATACACACACAAATGAATACATGTGAAAACTTGTATAAATGGGATAGAGGTTAGTCAACAGAATTGCACCAGTGTCAATGATAATCAGCTTCAATTATAAGAACTCACCACTGGGGGAAGCTGGTTCACAGGGTTCTATGTACTGCAACTTCCTATTTTTCTTTAATTATTTGAAAATTAAACTTTTTTGTACATCTACTTTATAAAAGGCTAGATTAGATTTTAATTGAGAAACAAGCTGATTAATAAAATGCAAGGTACAGCATGGTGAAGTAGAAACTAGGTGACCTGTGTTTTGATCATGGGTCTGCTGGTGGACCTCTGGTTAGTCTCTTAACTTCTGGGCTTCATTTTCTCTTCTGAAAAATAAGAAAATTGTGCTAGAAAATCCGAAGATCCCTTCAAACTCTGGTATTCCTTAAGGTGTATAGATTTTTTGTAAATCTATAAGTTTGCCAAATACAGAGTGAATGCCAATAGTATGGTAGAGGTTGTCCAGAGGTTAGGGCTTGTCTAACCTTGCAATAGGCAAAAACTCTGTTTCTGTCTCTCTGTTTGCCTAGGATTACATTAGACATTTAGTGATAGAATAGGATTCAGTCCCTAAAAGACCTCACGAGGGAAATGGGTACAAAGGAAATACCTATACCCATATTCTAGATTACAAAATAGAGTTTGTTTACCTACCAAAATGTGTGATAGGGCTAGTAATTGCTGTAGGAATTCTAAAAGAGATTACTCTGGACTGCAGTATCTAAGGAAGAAGAGAAATTTCAGATGTACAGCTATCCTAGTTTCATCATTAACTGCATCTCAGACTGTGCTGCGAGGACCAGAGTATATATCTCATACATATTTTGCTATTACATTGAATTGTATCCACTCATTTCTCTTTATTCTGCCTATAAATTTAGACTTTATAATTTGAGTTGGGTTAATAGATGGTAAATACATCTAGATTTACTTGATGTTTTCTGCTTTTCTCTTTTTCCCTGTCTCCTTGACCGTTCCTTCCCCTCCAACCAACTCCAGCTGAAAAAAGGAAGGGTGGGCAGACTGTGGATTCTAACCTTCCTCTTCTAAGTGTATCTGATCCTTTCATTCCTCTTCAAGTACCTGATGCACCAGGTAGGTAAATAAAACTGAAGTTAAGTTACATCGCAGGGCCTCTTGAGAGTTCTGTTTTAAACACTCTGAGAACAACTTGCAGTCCAAGACCTAATAATAGGTACTGTTCCATATTTTTACTGTGTCTCAATAAAAGGGACAACATTCACTTGGAAGGTGCTTATCCTTAGCAAAGACAGTAAATTCAGCTCAAATTATACCAAATTGTATTCTACATCACATCAGTGTTAAGTCTCATATCCTTGACTGTGTTAATGGTAATGTAAGGCGCCTGTGTATTGCAAAGAACTTTTAGTCCAGTGTGATGATAACAGTGTGTGTGGGGGGAACCTACAAGCACATGATAGAAGGAATAAAATCATAATAGTATAGTATACTAATTGGATTATGAGTGACTTCCTATTCCTGTTTTGTTCTAAAGTGCTTTATTTTTATAAGATAAAAATGCATAATAAAGTTTGATAGGGAATGTGAGTCAGGAGACCTAGGTTCCACTACTTTCCACTATCTGAACTTGACTTTTCATCATCAAGATAAGTAGTTCTAATCTCCCCTACAATCTGCTGTATACTGATTTTTAAGTAAACAGTCTAAAAAGTAAGAAACAGTTAGCGTGGTCTGATTGAAACAGCTTTCGAAACAAAGCTTGGATGCTTTCCAGTTGGGATTCATGATGCCAAAGATTTCTCTCTGCTCCCCTCCTCATCCTCTTAGGGGAAGAGGAGCACCATGTGAGGGACAGAAGTTGCTCTTTCCTTCTTGATCAGTCCCTTTCGAAAAGCAAAGAGATCCAGCCCCTTAGAAATAACTGGCAGTCATTTTGCTGTTGATAGTTTTTCTTTTTCCTCATTCTTATCCCTGTCGATTTCTTGAACTGAAAGAATCTGCTTGGTTTTTTCTTCTCTCCCAAAATGTCAGAGGGATTTATTTGATTGATGGCTTCACAATTGGAAGGGATTGTGATGTGGAAATCCTCTGCTTACAAAACAGACCCACAGCTAGGGTACCAAGACAGTTTTTATTTCTTTATTAGATAGTTTGTTGCCTCTTCTAAGAAGCAGCAGAAATTTGCCTTAATCAGGTAGTATTGTGTGTAACTGGCTGGACCTGGAGGTAGGTCAGAAATACTTAAAATCATTAAGGAATGACTCAGGTAGGATAGTTAAAGAAATGAGAAGATGTCAAATAGAGGTCCTTTTCTCTGTTGCATCTTTCAGGTATGCCTGGCAGGGCCTAGACAGGCCAGTTTCAAGATACCCCTTCAGGTTCATGCCTTGTTCTTACCCAGATAGCCCATGAGCTGCAGAAGCTGGAAGGGTGGCCTCTTGGCACAAGCCAGAGGATGAAAGCATAAATCATACATGTTACTCCTTTGAATTCTCAAATCACTAAGCAAAAAATCCAGGCTTCTTACCACACCCACAAGGCCCTGACGAATCTGGCCCTTGGCTGCCTCTCTGCCCTGAGCTCAGAGCATTCATCTCCTCAGTCTTTCCTTCAGTAAGCTGACCTGATTCCCACCCCAGGGCCTTTGCACTTTCTGGTACTCTGCCTGGAAAGGTTTTCCTTCTTGTCAGTCGACATTTGGGTCTTGAGCTTAAATGCTGTCTTCTCAGTGAGGCCCAATGTGGTCCTGTGGGCGCTGTCAGTCACACTCGCTGGCTTTATTCTTCATAGCACGTATCGTGACATTGTTGGTTTTTGCTTCTTCATTGCCTGTTGTTTGCTTGTTCAGTCCCCACCAGAATGTCAGGTCTGAGGGAGGGGCCTTGTCTATCTTATTTGCCAGTGTACTGCCAGTGTCGGGAATACTGCTGGGCATAGCTGGCACTCACTGAGTATTTGCAGATCAGATGAATAAATTAAATAAAACCTGAGGCTGAAAGGCTTTCGGCAGTCCCATTACTCTCCATTTCTGTCCCCAACCATCAAACCCCAGACTCCTAACTCCATAGCCTTCCATGTGTGACTCCGCCAACCTTGAGCCAGGTCTGCTACCCACTGTTTGAGGAGATATAAACAGCCCACAGCCCACATGTCAGGAAGCTGCCAAACCCCTGGATGAAAGTAGTAGCTAAGCTCAGCAAATCCTCAGTTTCCTCCTTTCATGCTGCTGTCTGGAATTTGGGCTGAGGATGGCATGTGACCATTGTGTCTCTGAATATTTCATTTACTTCAGTGCCCAGGCTGTGGCACATTCAGCATTCAGTTACAGCTCTTTATCCCCATATCCTTCCGTGGCATCTCGAAATACTCCACTGAGGAGAGGACTGAGAATTTAGGGTCTCTGGTCCCATGGCAGACTGCGGGTTTGTCTCCTGCCCCTCAAAGCAAGCAGTTGGTCACTCTCTCCACTCCATGGTGGACAGCGGTCAGGTGTATTGGTTGGTTGGTTTTACAAATGTGCTTTCCCCTCCCACACTCATCCTTCCTGGTGGTGAGTCATGGAACCTCAGTCTCCTGACAACTGTGTCTTTTGTGACTTCACATTTTATTTTATGCTCTTTAAATGTTTACACATATAATTTCCTTTGTGTGTGTCATGTAGTCTTTTGCCTTGTGAATGAGGAAGGGAGGCCCTAATTCTGTGTGACTGAGCTCCTTGCTCTTTAGTGGCCCACAGCTCAAGGCAGCTAATGGTCTCCTTTGCATCCATCCCAGGTCAATCAGGCCTTTGACTAGAGAGCTCAACTTAAGGTTTAGGGAAATACAGTAACAGATTTGAACATGTAAGAGCTTGGTTCTAGCCACTTAGTAGGTAGGTGGTTTTGGTCAAATCACTCCAACCCTGTTCTTGCCTGAAAAATTCCATGGACCAAGGAGACTGACAGGCTACTGTCCATGGGGTTGCAGAGAGTTAGACATGACTGAGAGACTAACATTTCACATGACATAATGCCTCATGGTTCATCCATATTGTAGCATATGTCAGAATTTCCTTTCTTCTTAAGACTGAATAATATTCTATTGTGTTTTGTTCATCCATCTGTCAGTTGACACATGGTTTGCTTCTGTCTTTTGGCTGTTGTGAACAATGCTTCGGGGAACATGACTGTGCAAATATCTCTTAAAACTCAAGATTCTTTGGGGTATGTACCCAAAAATAAAATTACTAGGATGTATGGTAAATCTGTTTTTAATTTTCTGAGGAACTGCCATACTGTTTTCCACACTGACTATACATCTTTACATTTCTGCCAGCAGTGCTCAGAGTTTGAGGAAAGGATTTTTATAGCAACCCCTTAATACTGAGCTTTCAACATCAGTGTTCCACAAGACTAAGCAAGAATGCATTAGTTGCCCCATGAGCGCTACTTCCTATAATTAACGACTTAAAAAAAAAATTACTTCTTGGCTTACAGCACTCTGTCTTCTTTTGACAAGCAGGCAAGAGAAGCTGCATTCCCTTAATGGTTTATTGTTAAGATTGGCATTCTTCTCAGAGCTATTTGCTTGGCATCTTCCTCACTTCCTACTGCCATCTTGTGATATTAAAAGGTCCAAGGTAGATCTGAGTGTGTGTCTTTACTCTGGAAAATTTCTCTTCCCACAGAATGGGTCATGGAAGTTGACTTTTGATTCCAGCATGCAGATGTCACAGACAGTTTAGTGCCTGGTTTCTCAGTGATAGGAGCTGTTTAGAGTGGCTGAATTCTAAAAACAGCATCTCTTCTTACAAGACTTCAGGGCTCACACCCCAAGTCAGACAAGACATAAAATTTCCAAAGCCACAAAGCTATAGCAGCCATATCATCTTTTTTGATGAGGCTTGCATCTGGCTCTTCTCTGTCTTGAGTTCAATCTGCTTTATTCCTCATGGTCCTATTTCTGATTAGGGTTGGAATGAGCCCTGAGCAAGCCCTTAGTCTTACTAGACTGTATGAATAGATATCTATCCTCATTTTTTAGATTTTAAGAGAGAAATTTTACAACTTGCAGTATTCCCTAGTCTCATGCCAAAAAGTGGTTCTGATTATCTATCCTTAGACTGATTTATGAAGAATTTATTACCCTTCTTGTGATATATGTTTTCAATAACTAAGCCTTGAGAGGACAGGTATCTACATCTGAAATGGATGAATTCCTGCCTCCAACTCCAGCAGTTGCCTTCTCCTCTCTTCCCCTAGCCCCTGACTCCATTTGACTTACTTTTAAGGAGAGGAGTGGTGCTCAGAGAAGACCCTTTCACTCCCTCTTTCATTTCAAAGTTCTAACAGTCCTCTTCTTCAAAAGCAGTTTTGGTTTCCTCTGTCGAGGCTAACTAATTCTGCATCCATTTTTCTTTAGCAATCTACCTTCTCAGGCTTTTAACTATGATTTCATTGCCTTTCCAAGTGCTTAACCTGACTCATTTTTGAGAACCCTAGAGACTTGTGAAAGAACTGATTATAGTACTGAGAATATGATAGGAAAATACCACCTATGGAAAAATATGAGCAGACAATTCATAAAAGACAAAGTATGAATTATCAGTAATATTTTTTAAAGTTCACTATCATTTAATTGGTATATGTAATATACCAATTATAAAGCAGTGAGGCGCTGCAGCTTCTGCTGTCAGCTTGGTAAAGATGGAAATAGCCCAGTGCCTCAGGCTTGGTGAAGGGATCAGAAAATGGACACACTCTGGTCCTGCTCATGGGAACATTATTAGTACAGTTCTTGGGGTGGACAGCGTGGTCTTTGAGATTTTTACTTCCTTATTGATTTAGCAGTTCCTTTCTAATACTTTATCTCTATGCAGACATGAGTATGCTTAAATATTCATTGAACAATCAGTTTATATAGGAAAAGAATGAAAGAGTATTTGTTTAAAACTCAACAGTGGAGCTTCCCTGGTGATCCAGAGGTAAGAATCTCCCTTGCAAATGCAAGAGACACTGGTTTGATCCCTATTTAGGGAAGATCCCGCATGCTGCAGAGCAACGAAGCTTGTGAGCCCCAACTACTGAGCTTGTGCTCTGGAGCCTGGGAGCCACAACTGCCGAAGCCCACGTGCCCCAGAGCCTGTGCTCCACAACAGGAGAAGCTCCTGCAATGAGAAGCCTGCGCACTGCAACTAGAGTAGCCCCTGCTTGCTGCAACTAGAAATAAAAGCCTGTGCAGCAATGAAGACCCTGGGCAGCCAAAAATAAATATATCTTCCCAAAAAACACTTAACAGTGGCTATCTCTACAAGGGAAATTTAGGGTAGTTTTACTTTTATCCTGTAGCTTATCTATATTTCTGAAATTTTATATAGTAAACATATTATTTTTACACTAAGATTAAAAAAAAAAAATTGCAGTTTGTTCTTTTTTCAAATGAGAAGCAAGCTTAGATATTCCCCCCAACCTCATCCCCCTGTTCACCTGGCTGGGCATGTCTGGCTGAGTTTGCACGATGAGCAACTCTCTGCATTGCCCAAAACCTGCCACCTTGGGGCCACTCGTTTTAGCTCTAGCTCACGTCACGGAGGAGCCTCCAGGTGTCCTCCTGTGCCGTCAGTGCCAGTTCAGAGCTCCAATGTCAACATTCAGCTATTTGTCTTCTAAGCAACCAGTTCCTCCTTCCTGATTTTCCCCTCACATTGTATGATTAAACTTTTAGAGGTTGATAGCAGCCTTTAAATTTGTCTTCATTATATCAGTGGGAAGACTTAGATCCAGAGAGAGACAGTGATTTGCCCAAAGTGCCACACAGACTTTGTGCAGAACACAGGTCCCCTGGTTCTTTTTTTTTTTTTACCTTTAATGTTACTCTTTTTTAAAATCAATTTATTTGTTTTAATTAGAGGATGATTACTTTATTGTGATGGTTTTTGCTATACATTGACATGAATTGGCCACAGGCATACATGTGTCCTCTCCACCCTGAACCCCCCTCCCGCCTCCCTCACCTTTTTTTCCTCTCTACATGCTGCCTCCACCTCCCACTTCACCTTATTCAAGGAATTCTGCCTATTCTATTCTCATATCAAGGCATTTGAGTAAATTCTAGGATTCCACCCATTTTCACTACTGTAATCTCATACCTCATCTAGTCCTTTTACTTAAAAGAGACATTAATCCTCTTTTATGTGCTAAGTATTTCAATTTATAAACACACACACATTAATTTCTAATAAATATGCCCATTTAATCCTGACAACCTTTTAAAGTAGTTATTATTCTGTATTTACAGGTGAGAAAACTGATGCTTAGAAAAATTAGGTAACTAATGTAAACTCAGGCCCTTGGGCTCTTTCATATTGCTTATTTATTTGATAGGATTTTGCAGACCCCAGCTGAAAATGTACAGTATTGCAATCAGAGATTAAATAAATAATAATCTCCCCAAATCCAGAAATTTTCTCCCCTCTCCCTCCAACACACATGTAGAATCTGAAGCCGGATCTGAAAATACCAGAGTCAGCCTAGGAACTGATACAAAACTGGGATCATTTTCTTCTATTTATAATTGTCCACTGCTTTTCACATATACTGGAATAAGATGGGGTCATGGACTTCTGATTCTAACACAGAAGATGTTGAAAACTCTTGTAAAATGTTTCTTAGAAGGATTCAATCATTGCAAAATGCAATTTGTGAATTATTTCTTGGTTTCACTGGTCTGCCACTTTGTGTAACTGAGAAATAGAGTGTGAGCCTCTATGCATTTCAGGTATGAGCTGTCCCAGAATTTGGGTTTTGTTTTTGCTTCCAGGGAAGCCACTTCCCATTATTCAAGTAAAACTGTAGAAGTCTTTGTTCGTTAGGTGGCAAGTCACACGCTGGTGTGGGGCTTGGTCATAAGGTTTTGAACACTTCCCACACAGTTTCCTAGATTCACCACCCTCTCCTCTACTCTTTCCTCTGTCATAATACACAGCTTCAAAGTGTTTTTATAAAAATGTAAGGCGATAATTTGTAAAATGAAAGATATCAAAACCAGACCTTGATACACTTGGGAGGCGTCTAGGCTGTGGTTTAGAGGCTGTCAGCCTCCTGGAGCCTTTCTTTTAATTTCTCTTAAAATTTCTCGTCAGTTTCTCCATTTACAGTGACCAGAAATGACCGGTAACAGTTTAAAATGTATATTCTAGGAGTCTGTACACTTTTATTTATGGCTGTGCTGCATCTTCAGTGCTTTGTGCAGGCTTTTTCTCTCGTTGTGGCGAGTGGGGCCTCCCCTCCAGTTGAAGTGTGTGGGCTCCTCATAGCAGTGACTTCTGCTGTTGCAGAGCATGGGCTGTAGGCGTGTGGGCTTCAGTAGTTGCAGAACGAGGGCCCAGTAGTTGCAGAACACAGGCTTAGTTGCCCTGAAGCATGTGGGATCTTCGTTCCCTGATAGGGTTGAACCCATGTTCCCCACATTAGTAGGCAGATTCTTTTTTTTTTCCCATTTATTTTTATTAGTTGGAGGCGAATTACTTTACATCATTGCAGTGGTTTTTGTCATACATTGAAATGAATTAGCCATGGATTTACATGTATTCCCCATCCCGGTCCCCCCTCCCACCTCCCTCTCCACCCGATCCCTCTGGGTCTTCCCAGTGCACCAGGCCCGAGCACTTGTCTCATGCACCCAACCTGGGCTGGTGATCTGTTTCACCCTAGATAATATACATGTTTCGATGCTGTTCTCTTGAAACATCCCACCCTCGAGTAGGCAGATTCTTAACCATTGGACCACCAGGCCAATCCTGAGTTTGTACACTTTAAAGCAATTGAAGCCTTAGTTAAACCAGAAGGATGAATCTCTGTACGTAAAGATCTGGGTCCTAGTCCTAGCTAATTCTGTGACTTACTTGCTAGAAGATCTTAGGCAAATGGCTTCACGTTTCTGAAGCTGTTTCCTCATCTGCAAATGAGAAGGCTAATTGGATAAGACCTGAAGTTCCTTCCAGTGTTAACATATCTTTTATAACTTGACCATTGTGCATGAGACCATGTCTGTGAAAAGTCCTCCTCCTCTGGTTATGGAGCTAGGCAGACCCTTTATGCAGCATGGGAAGGAAAATTTGAAGTCAAGTCCAGTCTCTGCCACCTGTGACTTTGGACAGGTCACACATTCTCAAGGTCTCTGATGTCCATTCTCAGCTGCATGAATAGTCCCAAACCCAGGGGGTTTTGTGTATAATGAATGGGAATGTTTGGCTTTGGACTCTGCAAATGCATGTGACAACCTTTGTTATAATAGCACTGAGTAATGGACTGCCCACTCTCTCTGCAAGAGTGCTGGTAGTGAAAGAAGTTGTTTCTGCACAGGCTGTGGCCTGGACTCTCACTCCTTGTTTCCTGCCTAGTTTTAACTCTGACCCCAGCTTCTCCTTCCCTAGTTCCCATATTTGAATATTCTTAAGTAGCAGTGACCATACAGATTATCTGTGTGAACAGCCTGTTACTTTGAGGTTTGGTCAATAAAGAAGCCTCCTTAAACATGGCCATTTAACCCACCCCCACCCCATACTATCTCACCATAAACACACATATGCACGCATGTGCACACGTATTCTTTTACCCTCTCATGCTTTTTGCTAATGGCTAATAAAAAATTAGATTCTTGTTGAAGGACCTGCCTTTCTGCCATCAATCCTCTGTTCTCCTCCCCTTTCCGATGAAGCCAAAAGTCAGAGATGTGACGAGAGGGAACCGGGAACTGGGGATCAGAAATTAAGAATCTACCTTCTCTGCCTTCAGGGCTGTAAGAGAAGTGAAATCAGAGTGTTCTAGAAAGTTCCTACTGTGACAGCGTGGGGAAAGGCTTAGAGATGATGTTTGAGTGACTAATACGAAAAGGTTGGGGGGTACATGTCTGCATTTTACAGGTAAGGAGATCTGTTTCAGGAACAGCCCCAGAGTCACACCCACTCACTGGACTGGCCAAGACAAACAGGCCTCCGGTGAAAGACAAACAAGACATGTAGACTCTTTACCTTTTACCCGGCACTTCTTAAGATTGCAAAAGTCTGAGTGCTAGAAGTGAAAGAAGCAGATCATCACTTTTTTTTTAACATAAAAGATCCTTGTTAGGTGGGAATAATACCAAAGCCAGTGCTCAGAATAATGAGAAATTAGATTTTGGGGGAAAAACCATCTTACTTTTGCCGGTATGCAGAAAATTGCCCAAGATAGTTTTATTTTAATGGCAGTTTATTTCTGAGGTAGAAAAGAACATTGTTGACAGGTCTTTACTTAGTTAAGTTATAGAATTTGTGTGGTCTCAGTCTCTATAAGTTAAAAGGAAGTATGAGCTCTTAATTCCTTTCTTTCTATAAGAGTCTGTGATTCATTATTTTGTGTCAAGTTAATGCTCTACTTTTAAAAGGTAGGGAGTTGTTGAAAGAGTTGTCTATAAAGAGTTGTCTTGGAAGGAAACTTAGTGTGCATGTTATCACACATTAAGTTATCAGGTGTGACAAATCTGGTGGCTTCTAATGTCCTTTTGTTCTTTAGCCAAAAGACATCAAAAGTAATCCACCTGCAGGCTTAAGTGAATTTTATAAGATTTGACAGTTTAATAATGAGTACTGGGAGTGTCACAAGCTGTCAGTTGGCAGACAGTGAATGATTGTTGGAAGTTAAATCTAGGTGTGGTTTCATTGCTTCTCTTGGTGAGTTATAAACCATTTCTAAGTGCAAGTTCAAAAAAATGGGGAGAGATTCAAAACTAAGCTCAGAAAGAGATATGAACACACAACAACACATATGTGTATGTTTATGGCAGCTTTAGTAGTAGTGTTAGTCGCTCAGTTGTGTCCGACTGTTTACGACCCCACAGACTGTAGCCCCCCAGGCTCCTCTGTCCTTGGGATTCTCCAGGCAGGAATACTGGAGTGGATTGCCATTCCCTTCTCCAGTGGATCTTCCTGACCCAGGGATTGAATCCGAGTCTCCTGCTCTGAAGGCGGATTGTTTACTGTCTGAGCTACAGGGATTCCTGTGGCAGCTTTATTTTTAATAACTAAAGCTGGGAATAACCAAAAGTCCATCAGCTGATGAATGAATCAACAAAGTGAAGTGCATTCATACAGTAAAACTCAGCAGTAAAACAAAACTGCTGATGTGTACCACAACATGGAGGAATCTCAAGTGCATCATGCTAAATGAAGGACATCAGAAAAGACTGCACACTATGTAGGTAATGATAGAAAAAGCAAAGCTACAAGGACAGAACACAGATCAGTTGTTGCCAGGGCCTGGGGGTCAGGGAAAGGCATTGACCAGAGAAGGGCACACAGGTCCTTTTTGGGGTGAAGGAAACCTTCTGCTTCATTATTTCAGTGGTGCTTGTGTGTACATTTGTGAAAATTCATCAAACTGTACTTTTAAAATTGGTAACTTGTATTCTTGTTCAGTGTAAATTATACTGCAAATTTAAAAACAAACACATCTAAGGCAGCGTCTTGAATGCCTTACAAAGTGACTAGTTCATTTGGGGAAATAATCATTTTTAAACTTTAAGAGCCTTTTTTTAACAAGATACTAGCAATATTTGTTTTTATGCCGAACCTATATAAAATTTTGACCACTCAAATGTTTGCATAGGATATAGTAAATGATTGGCTTACTTGAATATCTCATTACATTTTTGCTTTCTCTTTACTTCTCTGCCCAACCTAGAAAAACTAATTGAGGGACTCAAATCTCCTGACACTTCTCTTCTGCTCCCTGACCTCTTGCCTATGACAGATCCTTTTGGTAGCACTTCTGATGCTGTAATTGGTAAAGTCATTCTCTCTGTGTCTTCTGTTGTGCATGATATGTGTGTCTGTTTCAAGAATGGCAACCCACTGGTTAACAGTTCCCTACTGAATAACCCTGCAGAGGAGTAGAAATGCTGAAAAGCCTCCTGGTGTTGAAGCATTGCCTTGTGCTGACCCAGAAGCCAGGGCTAGTTAATTTCCCTTGTTATCACTCCAAAGGAGTGTTTTCTCTGCCTCCCAGCAGCAGAAGGCAGTGCTGTTATTTATGCCTTTCTTGAAACACTGAGATTTCTAGAGTGAATTTCTTATGAATGAAGGGGAATGTGGGGAAATTGACATTTCATTACAAAAGCTTTGTGAAAGAAGTTGGTTTTGAGGTGGTCTTTACCTGTAGCAGATTCTTCTTTAGAAGGCCTCCATGTGTGCCAAGTGTCAATAACTGAGAAAACATTTGCCCCATGGTGAAGCACCAGGAGTAGAATCTTGATCTGGTGGCTTGATCTGCTTGCTTTTACATTTTCTTGTGCTCCAACCACAAGGCAGGCAAGACCCATAAAATATCTGGAGTCCCTGTACTATGGGGGCACAAAGTCCTAGAACTCAGAAATGCCATGACCCTTCAGATGGGCCTCCAGCTGAGGGGTGTCGCATGGTAAAGAGTACCTCCAGCTACATCATGGCATGGGATTCAAGATGGACCAGTTGCCTTTGCAAGACACAGAACGTGTTTGCCCCTAAGTTTATCCCTTAAGAAAAGCACAATTCCTGGAAGACATTAACATGCCTTCAGCTTATGTCTTCTGACATATAAGAGGTTTTCTTGGGTGGCTCCCGTTCTGCCTTAATTTATAAAAACTGAGAATCACCAAAACTAGCCACAATGATTAACCACAGTAGTGCCTGCTCGGTCAGGGAAGCCCAGACACTCAAATCAACAAAATGAAAGCATCTTAACGTGCTTTCCATCTCGCCCAAGATGGGCATTTTAGAGAGGTGCAGAAGAAAGCCTTCGCAGAATCGTCCCAAGAACCTTCTGATTCCCTTTTCCTCTCCTCTCTTAATGCTCTGTCACAAAAGAAAAAGCGGACGTTGCTGTTGAGAGTCTGATACCAGGACTGGAGCCCCCAGTGTCTCAGCGCCTCCCATCTCAGACGGAATCTGTGACCTCGAACCGCACAGGTCAGTCAGGAGTCTCTACAGCTGCAGGGACTAGTCAGTGCCAGCAGCGCTGAGTCAGCCGTTCCACCTGCAGCCAGTGGTCCTGGGCTTGTTTATTTCTCAGCCTGGTTAGTTCCTCCCACAAGGATGCTCTGCATCATTATAGCTCCAGCTTCTAGATGTTGAGGGATGTGTTTCCTTGGTAAAGCGTGGAGCACTTTTTGAGGCTGTGTTCTCTATAGAGTGATTCCTGAGCTTTCTTTGGTTTCAGTCTTAAGATTTTTTTCACTGGTGTAGGTTCCCTCTAGTTTCTTAATGAAAGATCTGTGGTGTAAGGATACCCCTAACTCCCCCAGGGTACTGAGCAGTCTTTCTCTCAACAGTATCTGTCATGTCCATGGGAACTCATGCTCTGTATGTTAACATTCTGTTCCCAGCCCAGAGCTTTGATCATATCTAGATGATTTGTTATTAAATTGTAGGCAAAATTGAAATCTTCCCTAGTTTTATCATTGCTTTTAACCCAATTTCAAAGTTCACCCTTAGTAGAATTCTTTAACTACAGTTCCTTAAAGAGAGATTTGATAACCTTCATAATTACCTTGATAAAAGTGTCCACTTTGCCAACTTGGAATAGAAACAATTAGAAGTCTGGGAAATATGAGAATAAACTCAACCAGGTTAAAAAAGAATTAAGATAGGAGACAACATAGTTCTTTTTCTCGTGCTTACTTGGCTGTTTTCTCCTAGAAAACTTTTGCAGAAAACAATTCATATGTTGAAATACTTGGAACTCTGAATTTTATCTTTCCTCTGTTCCTTAACTAAAAGCAAAATCATGTGCTCAGAGGAGCAATTCAGATTTAAAGAGTACTAATAAGAGACAAGATAATTCTCTTTTGAATGGGCATTGGGTTGAGTTCCAGAAAGTGCTGTCTAATCATGTCATATTCTGCTAATAATAAGCCAAGGACAACCCGCTTCTTGTCAGCTTGGATACCTCATCCTATAATAAATGTTTTCAGTGAACTTTTAGGGAAGATTTAAGTGAAACTCTAGCTGCAAAGTCCTTTTTCCCAAACAGCATTTGCTGAGAACTGAGTTGCCAAAGTTTTATTGGCATCCCAACCATTTACTTGCTTAACCAGTAACCTCCAAACAAAAAATTCTTCCATATATATTACTGTTAAGAGAAGTTTAGAAATACATGTTTCTGTAGACAAAAATCCAGAGTACTTAACATGTTTCTTTTGGTTTTCTTCCTCTCACCTTGGCTCATACGTATAATATAAATGCAATAACTAAAAAGCTAAGACCTAACCTGTGATATTGTTGTGTGTGCCATTTAATGCCGTCACTGACCTGGGATGCTGTTAATCTGGACTTAGATTCTCTCACCGGGGAAGATTCCCTGATTGATTGCTCTCTGCTTTCTAATCCCACTACTGACCTTCTGGAAGAGTTTGCCCCCATAGCCATCTCTGCTCCAGCCCATAAAGGTAAACACTTTCTTCTTCTTGAGCCCACATGTATCCTTAGAGGAGAAGAGAATTTCCCTTAACAAAAGTCTTTGCTAGTGAAGTTTTCTAACCCCCTCCTTGAGTGGAAAACTCGAGTTTGTACTCTTAGCACCTGTGTTAAAGTTCCTTTCACTAAGAATATTTAATCAGGCTGAGATGGCAGACTGTGTAAGTGTGGCTTTCTCACAGTCACCTCTAATGCAGATATCCCATGCTTTCTCGTAAAGACACAGCTGCTTGCCTTTGTAGTCAGCTCAGGGAGATGACTGACTGTCCACGAGCTGACTAATTAGATACTGGGTGGCCTTAGAACTTAAAACTGTTTCATTAAATCGGATTTCAGGTTTTTTGGTAGTGATGATTACAATAAAGAGAAAAGCACTGTTCCTCAAAAGTCAGTCCTCAAAGATTGAACTTAGAAAAGGTTTGAATTTTAGTTAACCTTGGAGTCATGATTAATTACTAGATTTCTGTTTCTAGTCTACTGTTTTTATTTCTTTGTGTGTTAATACTGATTTGAACTTCTGCTGGACAGAAAAATAGCTCGAATTGAGTTCTGTTCATTGAGTGGTTTGTGAGAGTGGCAGACAGGGAACATGGGCATTCAGTCAACTTCTTTCTGGGCTCAGACAGTGAACGTGGGTTTCTAGAAGGAGCAAATACATATAAAAGGAACAGCTGTTAGGTCCTTTCTGAAGGAAATGTAGGAAGGAAGCCTCGCTGATATGACTGAAAAATAGTTAGCCTTTAGTTTGCAATGGTAATAGCTGAGTTTTTGTTTTTATCCTTGAGAGCATTAAAATGACTGTGTTTTTATAGAACGTGTAGAGAGAAGTTTCCTCTTTAGCCAATTATGTCTGACAGGAGTGTGTCAGCTGTGATGCATAATTACAGAGAAGCATCACTTGCAAAATTGGTGCTCAGCTAGTACTTGCTTGTAGAATGGAGAAGAATTTCTAGCAAACTTCTGTGTTAAATCTCAGCGCATGCGATCTTGTGCCCCAGTATTCCTGGGACATCAGTTTGAAAGTCTGTTATCCCAATCACAGGGCAGTGAGTCCTGTCAGAAGTATTTTGTTTTGTCTGTATATGGCAGGCTGTGGTCTATAGGCTCGCAAAGAGTCTGACACAACCAAAGTGACTTAGCACTAGCACATACAGTGGATACCTCTTAAAGGGCAACTAATTATCTCCCTGCTATCTCTGGTTTTGAGTTTTTCTCAAGTTGTTAATCCAGCCTCTGTTAGCTCAATGAAGAAGATAAATGAAACTAACTCCCGTGCCTTTATGAATTACTGATGTTGAAGAGATCTCTCACAATAACTGTATTTAATGACCATATAGAGGCAGGGAGAACTCTTCCTGTAACCCTTCTCGTTTATAAAAGTCTTAACATGGCTAGCTCTAAAGCATTATTTTTCTATTTCCTCAAGTTTTCCAGCTTTACTGCTTTTATTTCAACTCAGGAAAATAAGCATTTTCATCTTTAAAAGCAGCAGTGATTGTGCAGTTGCCTCTAATGTATTCTCTCATTTGCTGATCTCTACCTCTGTTGTTTCTGCTTGTGTACTTGCATTCTGTATTAAGCTGCGGAAGATAGTAATCTCATCTCAGGTTTTGATGTCCCTGAGAGCTCGGACAAGGTGGCAGAAGATGAGTTTGACCCTATTCCTGTATTGATAACCAAAAACCCACAAGGTAAGAAAGAGAGGCTGGGGAAAAGAAAAGAGCTTGGTATCAGCTCTCTTCAAAATAGGAATGTGCCTAATGTAGAAAGGGGGGAAAGCATTAACACTTAATGAAAGAATTTGGGGGTAATAACAATCATTGTGGGCTGGACCAGTATAGATAGATGGAAGTACACATAAAGATACTAATATAGATATCTTAAAGCATGACAGTGATATTTATTTAGAGAGAAGGAAAGTATTTAATAGTTTGACTAAAAGCTGGTTTTTTACAAAGTATCAAGCTAAAAATAGTGATCTTCAGTAAATGGACACCTGAAGTTCTATATAAAAAAATGAACTGAACATTTTTTATCATAATTATAAGAATCTGTGATAAATACTCTTCCCAAAGAGATTAATAATGATGCTTTGACACCATTTTGCACCTTTTAGACATTTGTGGAGTATCCTTTTTCCCCTCTTTGTTCAGTTAAAATCATTTGAACATGCCATAAAGCACTGAATTGCCATAAGGCCATCTATGTATTCTTAAGGCATGTTTTTATTGCAGTAGCCTTAGTAACTACTTCCTCCCCAAATCAAAAATTACTGATTTTTACATTATCAGGGAAGTGAGTTGATATTATCTGGAAATTATGTACAGCCAGCAGTTCTCAGGCAAAATAGATACTCATTTGAAAATAGCATGCTCTTTGCAAGATCTCCTGCCTACAGTGTGGTATGCACACAGTGCCTAAACTTTTGGTGGGAGGTGGTGGATAACTAATTTATATGTTTAAAAATTAACATGTAAGTTTTCAAAATGTAAATTGTTGCTTTTCCAGGATTTTTTTGTTTTAGTTTGTTTTTTTTCTCCTTCGCTTATTCTGCACATCTAAACCTTAACCCTATGTGTTTTGTACTGAATTCCTATCTCTCCACTTCCAGGTGGGCACTCTAGAAACAGCAGTGGGAGCTCTGAGTCCAGTCTTCCCAACCTAGCCAGGTCTTTGCTGCTGGTGGATCAGCTCATAGACCTGTAGCCGTGACCCAGTAGCAGATGCAGTTCTGTAACCTTCATACCGTAATACACATTTTCATTACGGAGTTATAAGAAAATGATTTTTTTTTTTAAATCTGCAAATAAGGGGCCCTCTAGCCCTGATCTTCTATCCCTTGCCTTCTCCCATAGAAATGATAAGGAAAGAAAATCACTTTGGCCCTCCAGATACTCTTTGGCCAGTTCCTCTCTGTTAGTTTGCTGTGTTTCCTCATTACCCTTCTTCAGTAGCATTATCTTACATCAAGCGCTAGATGCCATGAGCTTCACCTCTGCCGGAATCGACTCCACAAGCTTAACTGTAACTGAAACTAGTGAACTGACACCTTTGTCTCATTCTTGCTAGGAATGGCCTCCCAAATCGATCCTCCCAACCCCATCTCCTCTGGCCAGATGCTGATGAATGTGTTTCTCTGTTTTTGCTTTTCTATCCTGCTGCATTATCCTGAGGACATGGCTTCTTCAGTTGGTCTTGACTCTAGGCAATAACCTAGAGATGGGTGTGTGGTTTAAGAGAGGGTAAAACTGACTGATGGTTTATGTCCGGAAAGAGAAATTGAGCCCAACTCTAGTCAACCAGCTCTGACCTTGTTTGATCATAGACTTAGCCAAGGGATTTTACACCCCATGCAACCTGCCCAGCATCCTTCCAGCATTCTGGCTTCCACTGAACCGTGATTTCTCAGATCTGGAGACGTGACCGCAAGTACTTGAGATCCTTGGATAAAATGTGTATATTATATAAATTCCAAGTATTGCCATTCCTTTTAGTGTTTAACTATCTCAAGCCGGGATCTCAGAATTAGACCAAAACAAGACAATATGGTAATATGATACCTTTTATTAGAAGACTTTTCACTGGGGGGTGGATGAGGGAAGGGAAGGAATTGTAGCAGAAACAGATGTATTTTTCTTGTGATTTTTATTTTGAATCAAATATTGTAAATTGTGTATAAATGAAGACACTGAATAGTTCTGTTTCCACTTGGCATTTCAAGTCCGATATCAGGTGTCTGTACAGGGTTTTGATCTCTTTCCCTTGTATAACTAACTACATGGCAACCCTACAGTGTAACATACGGAATCATTTTGAATAGACTTGTGTGTTGCTATAAGCTTTCAGCAGGTCCTCTGTCTTTGTAGAATAAGCATGTTGTTTATTTTCAGATAATCAGAAATAAGTATGCAGACACACTAGGCACAATTTGACTCTGGCTACTTACCTTTCTTTCTCTCTGATGTTTGAACTGAAGGATACAGCCAGTGAAATATGTTCAGTTGGTTTTCCTTGGCTTCTTAGATTAAAAAACAAAACAAAGCAGTTTCTCACTAACCTTAGAATATTGTTCATAAAATAAATAAAGGTCCCTGCACTGACGTGACAACATGCCTCATGATCACCCTCTGTACATGTCCTTCCTCACTAAAGTATATTTTTTTCCTTACATGCAAAACAGTTTTATAAAATCACCCTTTGAAAAGAAGTGGGCACAGAGAACCGCATTTGGTTCTCTTCCTAGAGTGCCATTTCCACAGTCAAAAGGGAACCTCTTAGCTGATCAGATTTGTATGAATAAAATTCCAGGTCCAGTTGCTTGTTTCCCTGTCTCGTACCTTTGTTCCTGTTTCCTCATGTTTGCACTTTAAGAGGGAAAAAAAGCTGAACAGCAACAATAGCCTGCAACATACTGTACCTTAGAGGTCAAGCTTTGACCCCAGAGGTCAAGCTTCAAAAGCCTTTGAAAGGCAGCAGAGGAAAAGTCAGAACTTTTCAGTTTTCCTTCTGACTTTAAGTACTTCCATGCCAGCTGAAACTAGATGCATGACGTACAGGCCTCTGTTAGGATAATGAATCATTCCCAGAATTGAGGGAGGTACAACCTTCCTACTGAGAGTTAAAAAAGATATGCTTGAAAAGCTCTCCTTGATTGGACAGTGAAAATGGGACTTGTCCCTTTTATGGACAGGATTATTACTGAAGATCAAAGTGGTGTTCTTTTTCCCAGACATAGAATATGTAAACTAATGAAGGAGATAGTTTATTTTTAAATAAGAATAATGTTTTATGCCTATGTTTTCCAACCTGATTTTTTCCCATACATACATGTTAGCAATACAGTGAAATATCTAGCTTCCCAATGTAATTGAAGCCACGAAGAGTACAGTTTCGAAGTTAGGTGTCTCTCAATTGTCCTTTTCATGTATTACCCATAATTACATTGAGATGTATTATCTAGTCATCTGGCTCAATAAAGCTTAATAGAGAATGTTAATGAAAGTGAACAGAGTAGAAACCAGAGACTGGGTGGAGGAAGGAAGCTTGAGGGGGGATAATGACATGACATTATCTTGAGTTTGTTCTTTAGGAGTAAGGCTTCAAAGGATAGAACTATTTTTCTGTTAAAGAAAACATGTGAGTGACTCAATAAATGGGGCCTCTTTTCGTTTATAGCACCATCCCTGAGTTAAAAGGGTTTTTTTGAGATGAGCATAGTGTGCTAATAATTGATAGAACTTTGGAACTGTAGACTGAGCTCCAAGAGGGACCTTAGAGATTATTCTAGTTCATCCACTTCATTTCATAGATGTGGGTGGTGGGAGAAGAGATCCGGGCAGGAGAGGCCGCCTGGGAGCTCCTCCTGGCCTTTGCTGGTCCCTGGCCCAGTGGCCTTCAGCAGGAGCTTCACTTCTTAGAGCTGCTGCTCCTTACTACAGTGATGACTTTGGACCAGATGGTTTTAAGATTGTAGAATTCTAGGGTTCTCAGTGTTTATTATGATGCTTTAGGAGGACTGTGAAGGATTTAGATAATCCTGATGTCCTTCAGTTATCTTCCGTAGCTCTTACTATTACTATAGTAGTATTTATATTTTAGAAAATTATAATAGGCTTTCGCTAACCCGGGTTGCTCTCTTGGTTATCTGAAGAGACCCCTAAGTCATCACAGAATGTTGGACATAGATTTTCCTTTTTTTAATACTACACACATGCATCTACCTATTCCAACAGCATCAGATTTCAATTATTGTAAACTGTGTAATTAAGGATCTGCTATTTTAAAATGGACAAATACTGTAGGCATGTGTTTCTGGTTTGCTTTTATTCCAACTGTGCAAAATAGTAACTGAACCAGAAAACATCACAAATTGGGGTTTGTTTTTTTTTCCCCTTTATAGCATTCAGATAACTAGATCACCAAATTCAAGTCCTAGTGAAAACACAGGCCTCAGAGGAGATAAGGTTTAAATGGACACTTGTGAATATGATTATAGTTAGTGATTTCTTTAGCAGACATATCAAAATTGTGACATCTAATTGAGTGTTCCCTTCAAAGGCATCTAGTTTTACTTGGGAAAATAATACTTATTTTAATTATGCTACCACCATTTATGTTAAAAATATAAGAAAATCAGTTGTATTATTATCTAATTAGTATCACTTTCAGCATCTGAATGTATGCCCTTTCTGGTGATCTTTTTTCACCACTCTTGGTTCTAAGTAACATTTGATGTTTCCAAAAAGGCAAAACCACTCCCCTACACTGAAGAGTGGTTACAATGGAAGATAGTTTGAAGAATAATCCACTGAAAATTCCCAGAGAGGACCTTATAATGGACTGTGACAACAATCAGTCTTAATTTCTTTAATATTCTGAATAAAAGAACTTGTGTGATTTTGCCTGTCTTTAGTATGGCGTAGAAAATTGAAACTGTGGGTTTTATAATACCTCTGAAAGAGGTTGTCAGTTTGTTTAATGTCATTGGATACTGGACTTGCCTCTTCCCAAGTGAGAATTATGGAATTTGGATTGCTAATAATTATAGGGGAACAAACCCAGGAGAGAACTTGTTTTTCTCAAGATGAACTATTAGTTTTGTTTCTGATCTTTTTGGGGAGCTCCCCTGACAAATAAAAGATTCAAACCAACACAGCTTTCCCCCCAGGTCAGGAACAGTTCTACATTCAGCAGTGCCGGGGGAAGGAGGTGACTTTTGGGGTTGACCTCAGCCCAGCGGTATGGAAGCCTATGAAGTCAGCTAACAGGATACACACCCTATAGATACCTTGGGCCAAAACAAAGTCTCCCATGCTGATGTTTATCTGTAGTTCCAGGAGTCTTTAACTTTCTCAGTCTGTAAGATTCAGCATTCTGTAGCCATGCACTTAAAGCTTGGAGATAAAAATGACAGGATTGCCCCCAAAGTATTGAATTCAGCTAATCAGAGGCTGCCAGATAGAGAAATTGTTAGATGGATATTTAACATGGTACCTTTGCTGAAACACTCCAGATATTACAAAGCTATCTTTTATTCCTCTCAAGAGACTAGTTTACCAACACAAAGTTAGCCTTTTCCTTTTCCCCACTAGTAATGCTTCTGGAGCTGAATGTGCTTGGATTTCTTGAGTCAGAATGAATCCCAGATGGCCTCCATTTCAAGTAACTGTAACATGATACTAGTTTGTTCCTCTTGGGTTTCCTTTCATGATGATCAGGGAGAGAGGTTCTGGGTCAGAGCTGATCTATGCAGAATTACCAACTGGTGGTGTTGCTAGAATGGAAGGTGTCGCCTTGGTTCCCACTCTGATGTAGTGGCCCCAGTTCACTCTTTCCCTGGGAGTCTCCTCTGCCCTGTTGCACACCCCCCTCGTCAAGTGTATGTGTATTTACCATAGACTTTTTTCTTGTCCTCCCCAAGAAGACAAAACAAACAGAGGTACACGAAGCTATCTTATACAGTAAAAAATGTGAAATTAGAACATTGCTACGCAAGTATTGTATAAAAAAACAAGTCTGTAAACAAATTTCTTATGTAAACATACAGAAAAATAAAGACTTTTATCTGTTCAACGGGGAGCATGATGTTCAGAGCTATAAATAACCTACAATAACTGCTCTTTCCTGATCTGAAAACCCACTTTTACAAAAAGGATTTAAACACATTCTTGAGTGACGGTAAGCACCTGTGCACGAGTACTATGCAGACACATCTGAGAGATGTGCCGAGGACGTTGTAATGAGTCCTGGCTACCCTGGCTTCACCTGCGGTCATGGAGATGAAAACCCCTGTGAGCCTGCATTTGATATGACCAGACGTAGAGTTGTAAAAAGGAGCACATATTTGCAGCTACCATCCTTGAATTTAATCTTTGATGCACCCAGGCCAATTTAATTAAACATTTTGTGTTGGCAACAGCAGTTTTATGCCCAAGGAGAAATCTCTGTCATTTAATTGCTCCATTGGCTTGAGAGAAACAGCATCTCTAGCCAGTGTTGGCTCCCAGGCGTGGGTTTTAGTGCAACTCCACAGCATATGGTAGAACCAAATGCTTGATCTTATTATCTAAGCAAAAGGTCATGGAAATTGTGCTTTTGAAGTACATTCTCCTGATTCCCTGATTCAACTCTGAAAGAGTGTAGATTTCATTTGGTGCTGCATTTCTGAAGTTCTTGGGAAGGGATGTATTTTGCTATTTGCTAACTAACTGAATAAGAAGGTTTTCCAATACCCTCAAGTCTTCATTTCCAGTTTAGGGCAAGAAGTATGTCTCTGATGCTTCTTCTAATTGTTATTTCACTTTATAGTATGGGAGAAAGTGAAATTCTGGTCACCTATAGTATATGGCTCTCAGGAAGATCCAGCCTGAAATTGCGGTCTTCAGATTTCGATTTTTCTTTTTTAAGGGAACACTGGCCTTCACTGTGTCCATCAGATAAAATTCCCAGGGGTAACCTATTCTAAATCATTCAGCACTTTGAGTTGCTTGGGAAATTAAGAGGGAATTGGTGAGAGTCTTTGCAAAATCATCAGATACTTGGGGATATGCCTTTCCTTCAAAGCATATAAGCTCTTTACTGAAATTGATGTAGTTTGAAGCCTCAAAATAGACTAAAATGGAGTTATCCCTGGTGGAAGCATTGGAACCTTAACCTCTCATATAGTCCCTACATCAAAGCAAGAAAAAGAAGTGTATTTTGACTTCTTGCTTAATTTAATGTGCTAAACCAAAAAAGAGAGAGAGAGAGACATGACTTAATTTGAGAGAATTAGAACAAAATGCCCCACCTTAAACTTCATGGTAAGGAGGATCCTTATGCTTGATAAGGGAGACCCTGACCCTGTGAGGTCCTGGGGTTTAGCTCAGCCACCCCGCCCCATCACCCCACACCACAAGAACAACTGGCTACCTTTTTGAGTTTTATGGTCACAGGGCATCTGCTATGCATAGCCATTGGTTTGCAAAGGAAATGGGCCAAGACACTGAGGTTAAATTAGTGTAAATCTTTCATCGCTCATAGGCAGATGGCTTCCAACATGTTTTTCTCACAGTACAAGGCTATCTTCACATATAAGGACTGTTCACCCTGGAAGCACTTGCTTTCCCTTCCTACAATAACACATTCATATTAAGGAAAAAAAAATGAAACCCTCTAACCGCCAACAAGATTTAATGTCTGTCTTCTGTTTACAGTTATTTAGAATTCCTCCTTCTCTTGACTGCTTTGTTTCTTGTGCTGCCACCACCAAAATTCCCTGCGGGGATGTGGATGTCTGCGCACCCCATACCCACCGCGTGTCTCTGGTCTCCAGAATGCCAGGCTTGGAGAGTTGCAAAGGGCAGTTGCTCTCAGCCTTGGTCATACTGCACCTCCTCTAAAAAGAATGGAAAGGTTAACAGATCTAGCCTTTTCAGGAGAATCCTTTAAATGTACTTTTCCAATCCTGTAGAGCAGATTCATGCTCAGAGATCAAATAGATCTGGTCTTGTTTTGAAGAACTGGAGACTAGTTCTCCTGTCAGACTTAATGTTATAGTATTTTTGTGACTGTACATTTTTAAAAAGTTGTTGCAACCTTTAGGTATGATTTTCCTATTATTCACTATAAAGTCATAGAATATGCTCGAAGTTAGCAGATTTACAGTTGACTTGACCAAGAACTCGCTTTTTAACATAAATAGTTTATATAGGCTAGGAATGCCCTTCCAGCCTCTCCAACTCTGGACATGGGCACCCCTACTTGGTACCTTCCAGCTCTCAAAATGTCATCTAATTCTGCAGGCATCCAAGACGCCCCATGTTCTATAGCAAACTGCTTTTTGGAGGTTTGTGCTTACAGTTTGATGTGACTGCATTCCATTAAAGTTTCCCCAAAACTAGCTCCAGTCAAACTAGTGCTCATTTTCATTATTGGTCCATATGGTGGCCAGAGTTCATCATTGGCTTGACTAACTGTGTCAGTTCTTTCCTAAGATATATTGCTCTCCCACAGAACTGCATCAGCACTTAGGGTTGTTTTCGGAGATGAGACGCCATGCCTTAGTTTTGAGAACTAAAAACTTTGTCCGACTGATACTATGTTAGAAAGTGGTTCAAGGAGTTTGGAAGGGGTGGTTCCTAGCACTTTGCTTAACAGATCTTATTTTGGAAAACTTCCCTGCCCTGTTGCATTTTGAATTTCCTCCCAGATACCATCATCTGGGGATCACTGTGACAGATCTAATATCAGTATGCTTGCTTGAGAAGTCAGAGTTATGTCCCTCCACATATATTGCAAGGGAGAAGGTATTCCATTTATTTCCTGTTCCCTGACTAATATGTAGGTGCACATATCAAAGTTACAGTTATAGGAAACATTTATCCTCTTCAAAAACTATTCAGAAAGTCTTTTGGCACCAGTACAGAGTTTAACTTAAAGACTCCCTAAATTGGAATTTACCAAATACATTCACAGTTTAGAAAGAGAAGGGGTGGGGCGGGGGGGACATTTGTTTCCAAAAATAATACTTAAGGTCAGAACTGTTTAAAAAGAAGCACTAAAATAAATAAGTACTGCTAAAAAAATTACAGGATTCAGAGAAACATAGTATTTTTGTACAATATCTCCTAAAATGTTCAGATCGCTCTCTACATCTCTTTACAATGTAATGTTTCTGAGTAACTGGTTTCCCAATAAATTGATTTTGATGCTGCTTCTGCTGTGTTCTGTGTGCTTAATTCAAGCAGAAACTTTAGCAGGGGAAAATCGTTTGCAGATGTTTCTACTACCTAATGGTTTGCATAGAAGGGGAGAGGGTAATGTGGGGAGAGGATGATTGAATTACCTCTGTACAGAGGTTCTGAGTCATCTATAGAATCCAAATCATGGTACCTGTAACTTCTTCCCCTGGTGGGTTGGGAAACCCATGATAACATGATACCTCTGCCCCCAATCACCCTTTTCTCTGGATTCTTCTTGCTTAGTTACATATGCCTTTTTCCTGCCCTCTTGCTAACATGTGCCCAATGACATACTTCTAACCTGCTAATATTTTTGGAAGGTAAGCTCTCTTACATTCTGATAATTGTCTGTTTGATTTTGAAAGCCAGAGCACCCTGAGGCACCTCTACCTAGATAGAAATCTATTAGCATATTAGAGTTTGCAAATACTTCTGTAATTACCTGTGCACTTTCCTCCTTTTGCTTAAAGAAGCTTATGGTGGATTCATTTAAGCAGAGGAGATCTTTGCTAACTTGGAAGACTGAAAGCAAAATTCCAGGGCAACTCCAGCTGAAGGTGATTTGTTTAATGTGATATTGATTATGTCTCCTCCCCTTTGAAAAGTGCCTTCAGCATTCATATTTGGGGCACTCTTATACTCTTTGAGTAGTGCGTATGATGTCAATCATCAAGTAATTGTATATTTATCAAGCAGCCATGTTCTGCTGCTTTTTTTCAAGGGAGGAGGTGCAGTTCTCAGACACAGGCAGGGGGGAGCAGGTGACCACAGGTCAGATCTGAACTGTGTTTGTCCCCGGATGGTATCTCTGCATCGGCCAGAACTGTTACAGTAGATGTGGAAATGAGGGCCTGGGTTTTTCATTCCATCCAGAGCCAGTCAGGTAGAGCGGGTGTCAGTGCCTGGCCCCACGTGCGCAGGAGCATTGCGTAGTTGACACTGAATGTTGTGTGCCTAACACCTTCATCTCCTTTCCTCCACATTGTTCCTCGTGTTCCGAAATGTGAGACCGTGATTGGTTGTGTTCCAATTTGTGTGCCGTTTCCTTGCCTGACTTTTCTTGTTCTGTTTTTCCTTTTTCCATTTTCAACATCCATTATTTGGTCCCACAATGTTCCTGCCGCGGGTTGACCATTGAGTGTTCCAAGGAGCGTTGAACGGACCAGTGCATTAATTCTGCATTTTGTGCTTTTCTAGGTCTCCAGAGAGAGCCCGTTCCCTCTCCTGTAATAGCTGTAGAGCACTTTAAAGAATCAACGGGTGTTAAAGGCCTTCCCCTGTACCCGGACCCCTCCCGGGTACCTGGCACGAAAACTCAGAACAGTTTAGAATCTGACTACTTGGCCCGAGATGGCCCTTCCAGCAACAGCTCTTTCCACAGCAGTGAAGAGGAGGGGACCGACCTCGAGGGCGACATGCTGGACTGCAGTGGCTCTCGCCCTCTGCTCCTGGAGTCAGAAGAAGAGGATGAGAGCGGCAAGCCTCCGCAGGGGAAGCTAGGAGGAGCCACTCCCTTCACTCAGCCAGAGGTGACTCCTGCGCAGGCCAAGGTCTTGCAAGGTGGGAGGAAGAACCAGTTTGGATCCCTCACTCAGCCAACTGCTGATGGACTCGGTGAGCCAGATGTGTTTGCCACTGCCCCCTTCAGGAGCTCACGGGTTCCCGCTGATGACATGGACATTTTTGCCAAAGCCCCCTTTGTCTCTAAGGGCAGCGTGGCCCCTTCCCAGCCAGAGGAGACGGATGTGTTCTTGAGAGCTCCCTTTACCAAGAAGAAAGGCATGGAGGAGTCAACAGTTGCCCAGAGCCCCGCCCAGGAGCAGCCCGGTCTCCTGAGTCAGACCGATGACATCCCTCTGCTCCCGGGCCTCGATCGAGCCGTGTACCCGTCCATCCGAGCTCAGTATTCCATGGCTGGCTTTGCCCAGCCGTCTAACCTCCCCTCCCACCCTGTACAAGCAGCAGACCATCTTGACAGCATCTCTTCCAGGGGCTCCTCCCTGGAATCTGGGGCCCATGCTAATGACAGAAACAAAGGACCTCAGCCCCAGAAAGAAGCTGTCTCAGGCCCCGTGGCAGGCAAACCATTCCGCCCCCAGTCTTTATCCAAATATTCCCGTCACTATAGCCCCGAAGATGAGCCGAATCCAGAAGCCCAGCCCATCGCTGCCTACAAAATTGTTTCGCAAACCAATAAGCAGTCAATAGCTGGCTCCGTTTCCATCACATCCCTTTCCTCCAGGACTACGGAGCTGCCAGCTGCTGATCCTTTTGCTTTAGCTCCCTTTCCTTCGAAATCAGGCAAACAGAAACCTTAGGAGCCATGCCTGAGCCTCAGGCCTCTGTCTCTACCCTACCCTCAATACCCACCACATCACTCCCAGCTGAGCCTTCCTGAGAAGATTTATATCAATTATTCTCTTTCAGTTCCATGAGTCAGAGCAGAACTTCTTGAGTCAACAAACTCAGTCAAGGTGATACTTAATTGAAACTCCTTTAAATTATGCTCATTGCTTTTGTTTATATTGATTTCTGGACTTTCAGTGAGCGTGTCCATCTTCACCTCCACCCAGAATTCTGCTTTCTGTTGTTTGCCTAGAAACTGTTTTAATCTCAAGCCACTTCTCAGTAAATCCAGAAATAACTTCCCAAAGGGGCCATGCTATTGCCACTTTGATTCCTGTAGTTCCTGTTCTGAGTCATGTCTAATGAGGAATTAAGATGAGTTCCTCCCAGACTTGGTTTCATACTGTTGAAAAGGGTGCATTTCAGGAAAGAAACACAAGATAAAAATTCTGTTCATCAAAAGGAAGTGTGATCCCGAAGATACTAATCATTCCTCTAAAACTGGCAATTCTAGAAGGCTTCTCTGGATCTGAGCCTGAGTAGGCCACCCTGGTCCTCATGCATGAGTGTCGGTGGGTGTGTAACGTGTGTTAGATCCTTTCCTTTGTAGAAATGCAAACAGATGAGATTTCTGTGCTGGTGTTTGATGGTGTTGAGCCTTCCCCCACATGCACACTTTAAAAATTCATGTGAGTGCACAGCTGTGTGTGTACACGTCTGTTTGCACAGGAAACATGCTTCCTTTAGGTAAATCCTGTCCCACCTTGCATACCTCCACAGTCACTCATTTGCTGGTATTTGTTCGCCTAACCTAATTTACTTGAACCCTGTTTTTATTGCATTCTTTTCTCATGGCAAAATTTAATTTATTGGAATGAGTAGGAAAATCCTGCTGGAATGGAATTTTCCAAGTAGATTATTTTTTCCTTTAGAATTTGCTGTTAACAAATTTCATTCATAAAGTCTTGAAAAATTAACTATCCTTACACAGTTTCCCCTGAGAACAATAGAAAAGAACACCTTGTTACAATTCCAACCACTGGGTTTGGGGTCTAAGTACTTTTAAAAAGTACTCAAGTAATTTAAAAAATCTTAGGTCCAAGCACTCCATGCTGTCGTTACGAAATTAATTGATCATGAGACTAGGCTACAAACTAGATTTGCTTTTTGTTTTTCCATATACTTGTCCCCTTTGCCCCTTGAAGAAGTAGAAACCTGAGACCTGTAAATAAGTTTGGGAGAATGGAAAAGAGCTGAACCAGTCAGCCATGTGAACCTTCCCATTCTTTGTCCCCTCGGATGCTGAAGCAGGTCAGATAGGTGCTTTTGAAATGTCTTCTATTTCTGGAAAGATCTGAGTTATTCTTGACTGTCCACATGCGCTTTATTATCAGTGCCTTAAGTTGAAGCTTACATCTCAGTGGGAAGATTTCTGCTGAAGATGTTCATGTTTCAACTTGCAAGTTTCCTGTAACTCGTAGTAAATGTTCATGATTTCTCCATTAGCTGGGGAAGTTAGAAGAGTTGCTCACCAACCAAGATTAATGACTTAAGAATTATGGGAAATTCATCTGAGAATCAAGCCTGAATGTCAGACTCGATTGCCATTGATTAAATGTCATGTTTTTAAATTTGAAATTCTGGGATCTTGACAGTAAAATATAAACAGATACTTCTCAAGACTTTTTCTAGTTTAGTCTCCACCTATTTCAGCTGTCCAGGTTAAAAAATAAATAATTGGCACTGGATCAGGGCTCCTAGCAGTGGTTTTTCCAACTGAGGCTTCACAGTGCCAGCCCTTCACTTTTGAGGATGCTAAATTGTTCACTGGGCTTTTCTCCCAATGATCATTTCTGAATATTCTGTGTAACAGTGGATGTTGAATCATCTTTCCAATTGATTGATTTTGGCTAACGAGTATGAAAATTTACACCCCAAATTCTTACCTTGGTCATTATCAGTTAAAGCCTGCATGAGCAGGAGTGAAAGTTCAGTTCAGTTGCTCAATCATGTCCAACTCTTTGTGACCCCATGGACTGCAGCACACCAGGCCTCCCTGTCCATCACCAACTCCCAGAGTTTACTCAAACTCACGTCCATTGAGTCGGTGATGCCATCCAACCATCTCATCCTCTGTCGTCCCCTTCTCCTCCTGCCTTCAATCTTTCCCAGCATCAGGGTCTTTTCGAATGAGTCAGTTCTTCTCATCAGGTGGCCAGAGTTTTGGAATTTCAGCTTCTATATCAGTCCTTCCAATGAATATTCAGGACTGATTTCGTTTAGGATGGACTAGTTATTTGTCAAAGGGATTCTCAAGAATCTTCTCCAACACCACATTCAAAGCATCAACTCTTCAGCACTTAGCTTTCTTTATAGTCCAACTCTCACATCCATACATGACTACTGGAAATACCATAGCTGTGACCAGACAGACATTTGTTGGCAAAGTAATGTCTCTGCTTTTTAATATGCTATCTAGGTTGATCAAAACTTTTCTTCCAAGGAGCAAGCATCTTTTAATTTCATGGCTGCAGTCACCATCTGCAGTGATTTTGGAGCTCCAAAAAATAGTCTGTCACTGTTTCCATTGTTTCTTCATCTATTTGCCATGAAGTAATGGAGCCAAATGCCATGATCTTAGTTTTCTGAATGTTGAGTTTTAAGCCAACTTCTTCACTCTTCTCTTTCACTTTCATCAAGAGGCTCTTTAGTTCCTCTTTGCTTTCTGCCATAAGTGTGGTGTCATCTGCATATCTGAGGTTATTGATATTTCTGCCAGCAGTCTTGATTCCAGTTTGTGCTTCATCCAGTCCAGCGTTTCTCATGATGTACTCTGCATAGAAGTTAAATAAGCAGGGTGACAATATACAGCCTTGACGTACTCCTTTTCCTATTTGGAACCAGTCTGTTGTTCCATGTCCAATTCTAACTGTTGCTTCCTCACCTGCATATAGGTTTCTCAAGAGGCAGGTCAGATGGTCTGGTATACCCATCTCTTTCAGAATTTTCCACAGTTTATTGTGATCCACACAGTCCAAGGCTTTGGCATAGTCACTAAAGCAGAAATAGATGTTTTTCTGAAACTCTCTTGCTTTTTTGATGATTCAGCGGATGTTGGAAATTTGATCTCTGGTTCCTCTGCCTTTTCTAAAATCAGCTTGAACATCTGGAAGTTCATGGTTCACGTACTGTTGAAGCCTGGCTTGGAGAATTTTAAGCATTACTTTGCTAGCGTGTGAGATGAGTGCCATTGTGGGGTAGTTTAAGCATTCTTTGGCATTGCCTTTCTTTGGGATTTCAATGAAAACGGACCTTTTCCAGTCCTGTGGCCACTCCTGAGTTTTCCAAATTTGCTGGCATACTGAGTATAGCACTTTCACAGCACCGTCTTTCAGGATTTGAAATAGCTCAACTGAAATTCCATCACCTCCACTAGATTTGTTCAGAGTGATGCTTCCTAAGACCCACTTGACTTTGTATTCCAGGATGTCTGATTCTAGGTGAGTGATCACACCATTGTGATTATCTGGGTCATGAAGATCTTTTTTGTACAGTTCCTCTGTGTATTCTTGCCACCTCTTCTTAATATCTTCTGCTTCTGTTAGGTCCATACCATTTCTGTCCTTTATTGTGCCCATCTTTGCATGAAATGTTCCCTTGGTATCTCTAATTTTCTTGAAGAGAACTCTAGTCTTTCCCATTCTGTCATTTTCCTCTACTTCTTTGCATTGATCACTGAGGAAGGCTTTCTTACCTCTCCTCGCTATTCTTTGGAACTCTGCATTCAAATGGGTATATCTTTCCTTTTCTTCTTTGCCTTTCTCTTCTCTTTTCTCAGCTATTTGTAAGCCCTCCTCAGACAACTATTTTGCCTTTTTGCATTTCTTTTTCTTGGGGATTGTCTTGATCACTGCCTCCTGTACAATGTCATGAACCTCCATCCATAGTTCATCAGGCACTCTATCAGATCTGATCCCTTGAATCTATTTCTCATTTCCACTGTGTAATCCTAAGGGATTTGATTTAGGTCATACCAAAATGGTCTAGTGGGTTTTCCTACTTTCTTCAATTTAAGTCTGAATTTGGCAGTAAGGAGTTCATCTGAGGCACAGTCAGCTCCAGGTCTTGTTTTTGCTGATTGAATAGAGCTTCTCCATCTTTGGCTGCAAAGAATGTAATCTATCTGATTTCTGTATTGACTGTCTGGTGATGTCCATGTATGGAGTCTTCTCTTGTGTTGTTGGAAGAGGGTGTTTGCTATGACCAGTGCGTTCTCTTGGCAAAACTCTTATTAGCCTTTGCCCTGCTTCATTCTGCACTCCCAAGGCCAAATTTGCCTGTTACTCCAGATATTTCTTGACTTCCTACTTTTGCATTCCAGTCCCCTATAATGAAAAGGACATCTTTTTTGGGTGTTAGTTCTAGGTCTTGTAGGTCTTCATAGAACAGTTCAGCTTCAGCTTCTTCGGCATTACTGGTCGGGGCATTGACTTGGATTACTGTGATATTGAATGGTTCGCCTTGGAAACGAACAGAGGTCATTGTCGTTTTTGAGATTGCATCCAAGTACTGCATCTCGGACTCTTTTCTTGACTATGATGGCTACTCCATTTCTTCTAAGGGATTCTTGCCCACAGTAGTATGTATACTGTTCATCTGAGTTAAATTCACCCATTCCAGTCCATTTTAGTTCACTGATTCGTAAAATGTCGATGTTCACTCTTGCCATCTCCTGTTTGACCGCTTCCAATATGCCTTGATTCGTGGACCTAACATTCCAGGTTCCTATGCAATATTGCTCTTTACAGCATCGGACTTTACTTTCATCACAAGTCACATCCACAACTGAGTGTTGTTTTTGCTTTGGCTCCACCTCTTCATTCTTTCTGGAGCTATTTCTCCACTGATCTCCAGTAGCATATTGGGCACCTACTGATCTGGAGAGTTTGTCTTTCAGCGTCCTATCTTTTTGCTTTTTCATACAGTTCTGGAATGAAAAGGATGGGAATATTCAAGGAAGGTTCATCCTAGAAACTCTTAAAGTAGAAGGTCATTCTAATTCACCCTTTCAGACTACTCAGGATTACCTCTGTAACAGCCCTGTGAAATGACTTTCCTTTGGTTTTTTTATCAATCCCTACTGATCATTTTTGTTCTCAAGATGAAATCAATAAAATTATAGTGATCTTATTACATAATTGAATCATTTGTCAAGTTGAGCTTGTAGTCCTTTTTTATTCTTTTATTCTTGCTAGAGACCTATGCTGGGTGGAGACTCTGTAAATACCTTTTTTGAGCAAGAAATGAATATATTCACATGCAAATTACTTTTGTGTCCTTTTAATGATGCATGAAAATTTTTGGATTATTGGATTACATTAATTATTAGCGAATAACTAATGAATTCTGTGCTGATCATCTTTGGATCATATAGGGTAAGTGCATCATTTAGAGATAAAGTGTTCTTGGGACTTCCCTGGTGGTCTTGTGGTTGAGACTCTGCTCCCAATGCAAGGGGGTACAGGTTGCATCCCTGAATGGAGATCTAAGCTCCTGCATGCCACACAGTGTGGGCAAAAAAAGTAATAAAATTTTAAAAATAAAGATAAAATATTCTTACCTGAGGCCATCCTGAATCTGGAAATCTGGGAAATTTAGCTTTAAGAAATCAGGAGTGCTCAGGGTGCTTTGAATTAAGTAGCAAATGCATGTTTCCAACAACTACAGCGAGCTAACATTAAAGAGAAAAAGAAAACATATAGTCAACAAAATACTGCACTCCTTGTTTTAGTTTGTTTTCTGTGTTATATGCATTACACATATGATACAGAATACAGAAAGGAACCTGTGACCTTTCATTTCAGTGGAGTGCAGTGAGCCACAATATGTTTAGAGATAAAACATTGACCCACAGCATGCACTGATGAACTCTTAAAGAGTCCACATTAACCAACTAACACACACGATTGAATTAATGAAGTTATCTTAAGTGTGGTGAAAAATGTTCAGCGTATCTGTTTCTTAGGCCCACACTTGCGTGTGTGCTTAGTCGCTCAGTCGTGTACTACTCTTTGCAACCCCTGACTGGAGCCCACCAGGCTCCTCTGTCCATGGGATTCTCCAGGCAAGAATACTGGAGTGGGTTGCCATTTCTTTTTCCAGGGGATCTTCCCGACCCAGGGATTGAACCCACGTTTCTTCCATCTCCTGCATTACAGGCGAATTCTTTACTGGCTGAGCCACCAGGCTCACACCGAGAGCCCTTTAGCTTCAAATCCTTATTAGATTGGAAAATGGAAAATGAACAGAATTTGATGCTAAAGCAGGTGCTGGACAGGATTCAATGATATCTTGGCCACAAATTCTTTTTCATTTTGGGCTCACTCATTGTTGAGTTGAAAATTTTGAATGTGTGGACTGATGTGTACGTATTTACACTCCCATATTAGGTCTGCGTGTAACCAGGCAACCAAGATTTCTTTCTGAACTTTTAAGAAAAATACCAATATATTATTGACCCATTATTTAATAAGTTTTAGAATACATGTACATCATTGTTTTCATCTATTTGGTGGACATTTCACTGACTCATAAAGTAGCAGATTTCAGTTTCTTTAAGATAGGTGTAATCACCAGAGTGATCTGGCAATAGAAATTTACTCATGCTGTATTTGTTTCCATAATGAAAATTCTCCAAAATGCAGGTTATATAATATGTATGCATTGTATCAAATAGAAAATTTTATTATAGGAAACCAGAGAAGAGTGAGATCTCACTCACTCTCTAGCAGGAAGGATACTACTTAAGTTGGAGCCCCTTGGGTCCCTTTAATAAGGAAAAATGTTATTCTCTGCTGTGTCTTTGGATTTGAAATTGGAGAACACAGGCCAGTCAGCTTTGGAATGGCTGTGGTTCGCACAGATGCAGTTTTATATGAACTCAGATTATTCTGGTGAAAGGTACATAGGAGAGTCACTGAAAAGACCTTCTGAGGAGATGGGGGCCACCTTCTAGGTGCCCACAGCCATTCCTGAGTTCAGAACCTCCAATCCTGCCTTCTGGAGTAAACATGAAGATTTTAAATAGAATCATATAGTTTAAATTCTTAGTTTCCAAATGACTGTCAGCTATCTGTTGATTGGTTGGTTTTAACCAGCAGAACACTTGCAAACTTGTGAAGTTCACTTAACGGAAAATTTCAAAATGCTTGAAAATAAAAAGTAGTATATGGTTGGGGATTGTTTTTGTGTTCTTTCACTATGAGATAAATTCGCTAGGTTGTTGAAAACAACTTAGCTGCTCACCTTTGATGTGGGAATTCACACTGACAGTGTCTCAATTGCCAGGATGCCTCCTTCTGTCTGACTTATGGTCCTGCTAGCCTCATTTGTACCTTGACCTTTATTAGGAATCAGGCCTCCTACATGTGATGCCCGAGATCCCATCCTTAAACTGACAGACCCAAGTCTTCTCTGGTTTTTCTCTGCTGCTGCAAGTCTATGTGGCTTTACCTTGCTTGCTCATGTCCTCATTTGACATCCCCCTATTATAACCATACCAATAAGTGGGGAATGAAAGAGAAGACTGAAGGATCATGTTGATTTTTACTTACCTTCCTTTTTACTGTAAACAGTTTCTTCTTAGATTTTAGCCTAGCCTGTGATAATATCACACTGGAATAATTCCAAATAAAAATGAAATGGTTCACCTTCCCCATATCTTATGGACTAGAAGGAAGGTTGGCAGAAGCCCAGCCTTACTCTTCAGAGACACAACTCAAAAGCCCCATGCTCTCCTAGGACGCAGGGGCAAGTTTATGCATGAAGGGACTCGAGAACAGCTTGTAAAATGTAATTTGTAATTCCATAAGAAATTTAGTCTGAGCTACTTCTCAGCAATCTCAATATGAGTGACAGTATCTTGAGTTTATAATAGCAATGTTTTGTTCTTGAAATCAAGTCAATGTTATCTACATTGCATTATAAGAGAACCATATATACACATTAGAGGGATCTGTGTGATTCCTTTTGGTAAGGAATTGGAGAAATGTTTTTTCCCCCAGTATCAGTTAAAGTGAGACTTTGGGGGCAAAAGAAGACAATATCACCTTTCCATTCTGAAATGGCGAATCAGTTGTACTCTGAGTCTACCAAAGACTCCTATTTGACGAGTGTGCGTGGAGTGTGTCGTGTGTATCCTCATGCTTTCTGCCATGGTGTTAAAGACCTCCTGATGAAGGCATCCAAAGAATACCAAGAGGTGACCGTAGGTGTTTGAATTGAGTAAATTCAGTGCTGTTTACCTACAACTTTCTGAGCTAGAACTGGAGTTGTTCTAGATGAAGGGGAGAGAAAGCAGCCACTGCTTTAGACTCATTTCCACAGTAAGCGTGCTTTTCTTGTCCACAGGGATGAAACTCAATAGCGTTTGACCTAAACACTTCGTTCATGTGTGGTATTGGGAGGGCAGTAGTGACTAGAATATTAGAGGCCTGTAAGATATTACTTTGAAATTCATAGGGAACATTTAACGTCATTTGTTAGGAGACAGAAACGGAATACAGGCCAAGGACCATGCTCATTCCTGGAAGAAGAGGTGAACTCCCTTTACTGACTATATTTTGAGTTGACTGAATGAGGAGGTCAATCCAACTGTGAGAATATTGAGGTCATTAGACCTCAGAAAACAGTATGTGCATGCAATCTCAAGGACTGTGAACATGGGAAAGGGAAAGACATTTATAGAGTCAATCTTAACAGTTTTTGCATTACCTCTTTTTTGCAGACTCTTGGATTTATGTTATTGCACCCTTCGTGTGGTCTATCATGTATCTGATAGTTTTTATAGATAATTGTTTGAGTTGTAAACTTCTGTACACTTTATTAAAATGGACCTAATTAAATGATTTACACTTTGCATTATTCTTAAGTCAAATCTTCCTAGGAATGAAGGGCTCCATATGTGCCTTTCACTTAGTACCAAGCTTTATTCTACATTTTTAAGTTTCAAACAACAGCTTTGGATTGGTTGGTTGGTGAATTGGTTTCCAATGCTGGCAGTTATTTCCTGAGACCCACCTTTCATCTGGATGTTTGTGGAGACATAAATGAAATAAGACAAGATAATGGAGCCTAAGGACTGAGCTGGGAAAATCACAGAGCTCCCTAATATGTAAACTTTCCTGTGAACTTCTAAAATGTGTTACCTGAATGTGACCTGCATCAATATGCAGTCTTCAAAAAAAAAAAAAAAAAAATATCTTAAGAGAGACCATAAGAAACTAAAAAGAGAAATCTTCGTTGGAAATGGATTATACCTAAGAAATTTAAAATCCATGCTGTGAGGAAAACCTGCCTCCTATTTCCTTTCCAAATTTGAGAAAATAACAGAGCTTTGATGAGCCTGACACCCATGAGAATTGGTAGTGGGCTGAGTTCACAGGTATGGTGTTCAAAGAAAATTCAGGGATCCAAAGAACTCTGGTATAAGATACATGAGTAAAACCAGAGTTCGCCTACTTTTTCTGAAGATTTATTTTAAGATCTGATTCATTTATCTTTAAATATACCTAATTCCACAATGTGAAGTTCTTATGGTTTTTTCCTATTTCAAGTTAGCCAAAAGCACAGTCTTCCTTTACCTGTGACTCAGACTCCTCTGGGGGAAACCCTTTCAAATGCATCACTCCCACTGAGATGCAGGAGTCAGCCTTCTGCAGAAGTGGATGGAGCTTACCTGTGGTGAGTCATCTCTGCCTTAATTGTAGCCAGAGCCAGAGTTAGAAGCTCCATTTCCCACAGGGTGATCTCTGATTGCATTCATTCACCCTTTAATGACTCACTTTTGCCAGCCCCGAGACGGGTGAGATGGGTTGTTAAGAGACCAGCCAGGAAGGAAGTGCCCTTATATTGTGCCCTAATCAAGATCCAAGGGGGAGGAACCAGAGTAAGGTCCAGGGGAAAGCCATGAGCAGATGGTTTAGACCTGTTTCTCTGGATTTGAAGGCAAAGATCTTTCCCCTTATGTTTCTTTCCTTATACTGAATTATGTCACCTTTCATGAAAGGAGACCAAGTACTTCAACTTGCTTTTATGTAGCTTAGCCCAGAGGCCCAAAAGGACTCCAAATACTCCCTTCAGAAGACAGCCCAGTTTTCTAGGGCTGAGGTTTGGGGCCAATACCATTGCTGCATGTAAAATTCTTAAAGTCAGATATTGTGAAATTAGTAGTTTTATACAAGGACCAGATCTCCCATACCTCATCCTGGTTTTGAGCAGTACTTGTTGACCCCAAGGACATATTTTATTTTTCACTCTTTAATGAAACCTCATCTTATCTGGGAGGAGCTAATCACAATTTTCTTGTAACCAAAAATTAAATATAAACTGTCAGCCTTTTTTCAGTTTATAGTGAATGTCATTCAATTTAAGTAAAATTCAAAGCAGCTAAGACTACACATAAATTGATGAAAGCATGAAATCATGGCAATTTAAATCGAAATTTTGATTTGGGAAATTGGAATTTACTGGATACAGTGGCCACAGGAGAACTCACTAGCAGAAACTATTGGCAAAATTTGAAATGAACCAAAAATTGACTAATAAATTTCCATTGTAAAATGCTTATAGAAAAGACTGGGTCCCAATGAACAGAATTACAATAAAATGGAAGTACAGTGCATAGAAAATTGATCCAAGAATTGAGCTGACTTAATGGAGTTGCTTTATAGAATTTCTTGATGAAAATTCATCAGTATTAGCCCAGTTAAAATATCTTTATTCAAAAACATTGGATAAGGGCCTTCCCTGGTGTTTCAGTGGTTAAGAATCCACCTGCAGATGCAGGGGACACAGTTTCGATCCCTGGTCCAGGAGAATCCCACGTGCCATGGAGCAACAAAATCCGTGGGCCACAGCTACTGAGCCTATGCTCTAGAGCCGGTGAGCTGCAACTTCTGAGCCCACGTGCCTACAGACCATGCTCTGCAACAAGAGAAGTCACTGAAATGAGAAGCCTGTGCACTGCAGCTAGAGAGTAGCCCCCGCTAGACGCAACTAGAAAAAGCCCGTGCAGCAGCAAAGACCTAATGTAACCATAAATAAATAAATCTTATAAAAACAAAAAACATTAGATGAAACCACCACAGAGGTTCAAAATGTCCAGGGCCTACGTAGGGGCTATCAAAGTGAAGCTGTCCAGATAGTCATTAGCTGTATGGATCAGAAGTCTAGACTCCTGACAGAGGGAAATCATCAGTGAGTGATATTTGAATGTCTGGATATAGATGAGATCAATGAAGGAGAATGTAGAGTAAGGAGAAGAGCACTTGTAACATCCTTTGGTAACATGGAATATCTACATTTAAAGCATAAATGGAAAAAACTCCACGAGAGAAACTGGGCCACACATATAGGCAGAAAAACAGAAGGTGGCACCAAAGTTGTAGGAGGAAAAATTTCAAGGATAAGCAGCAGTGTTAAATGCGAGAGAGACATAATGAGAAAAATGCTTGTTGGATTTGTCCAGGAGGAGGCTACTGATCCTAGCAAGAGCAATTCTTGTAAAGTGGTGGGGACTGGTTGCAGTGGGTTAAGGAGTAAGCAGGGTGTAAAGAACAAAAGATACATTTTAAAGAACAAGGGGTTTCATTTTATACAAGGACCTTCAATGATCCACAATTGAAGGACACAGTACAGCTGTATTAATCCTTCCCCATAAAACCTGATCCCCAGTCTTTTTTATAACTTTTTCTTAAAAGATTTATCTCTCTTAATTAATAGCTTTCTCCATATCTTATTATATCTAACTTGCATTGCAATATCATTGATATGGATGTGTTTTTTCCCCTCCAGTTCTCATATTAATAATATCATCAAACAAATATTAGATGACATTTTTAGGGTAGAAAAGGAGAATTACACTATAGTACCAGTGAATTAAAAATAAACACCAATAGTCACTGTGGTAGGCTAAATAATACCTCCCTACTCCCCCAAAATGTCTGTGTTCTAACCTCCAGAAATTGTGAATGATAACCTTACAAAAGGGATTAAGTATATGGGATAAAGTTCAGGATCTCGAAATGGGGAGATTATCCTGGATTATGCATGTGGGCCCAACATAATCAGAGGATTCTTTAAAGAGAGATGAAGAAGTTAGAGAAGAAGGTGATGTGATGACAGAAACAAGGATTGAAATGATACTTTGAAAATAGAGGAAGCCAAAGAATAGAGGTGGCCTCTAGATAGTAAAAAAAGAAAGAAAAAAAAGATGGAAATAGATTCTCCTCTCAGAGCCTCTAGAAGGAACCAGCCCTCCTGACAACTTGACTTTTTGTTGTTGTTCAGTTGCTCAGTTGTGTCCAACTCTCTGTGACCCCATGTACTGCAGCCTGGCTTCCCTGTCCTTCACCATCTCCCAGAGATTGCTCAAACTCATGTCCATTAAGTTGATGATGCCATCCCACCATCTCATCCTCTGTCATCTTTCTCCTCCTGCCTTCAATCTTTCCCAGCATCAGGGCCTTTTCTAATGAGTTGACTCTTCGCATCAGGTGGCCCAATTATTGACTTTGGCCCAATGAAAGGGACTGTAAATGTCTGACTCCCCAGACTGTAAGAGAAAAGTGTGCTGTCTTAAGCCACTAAAGTTCATGATAATTTGTACCAGCAGAAGTGGGAAATCAATCCAGACACTAAAATTATTCTCCAAAATTCTAAGAGAAGTTAACAATAGTTCCTTAATAGTTCCTATAATAGTGACAAAAGAATGGACACCTGGTGCTGAGGGATGGTGGTGAAGAACATGGGTTAAGACTCTTAAGCTGGGACTTCCCTTACAGTCCAGGGGCTAAGACCCCCACCTTCCAATGCAGGGAGCACAGGTTCCATCCCTGTTCAGGCTGTGGAAGTAAGATCCCACACGCTATGAGGTCTGGTCAAAAAAAAAAAAAAAAGACTGCTTAGGCTTGCATCTGGTCCTATCACTTCATGGCAAGTAGAAGGGAAAAAGGTGGAAGAAGTGACAGGTTTTACTTGGGGGGCTCCCAAATCATTGCGGACAGTGACTGCAGCCATGAAATTAAAAGACACTTGCTCCTTGGAAGGAAGATTATGACAAACATAGGCACCGTATTAAAAAGCAGAGACATCACTTTGCCAACAAAGGTCCATATTGTCAAAGCTATAGTTTTCCCAGTAGTTATGAGAGTTGGACCATATAGAAGGCTGAATGCCAAAGAATGGATGGTTTTGAATTGTGGTGCAGAGAAGACTCTTGACAGTCCCCTTGGACTGCAAGAAAATCAAACCAGTCAATTCCAAAGGAAATCAACCTTGAATATTCATTGGAAGGACTGCAGCTGAAGTGGCCAATACTTTGGCCACTTGATGCAAAGAGCTGACTCATTGGAAAAGATGCTGATGCTGGGAAAGATTGAAGGCAAAAGGAAAGGGGATGGCAGAGGAAGAGATGGTTAGAGACCATCACCAAGTCAATGGACATGAATTTGAGCAAACTCCAGGAAAGAAAACACCAAAGCAAACATTCTCAGAAAACATTTCTCACAAAAGGAGATAGTGGAGGACAGAGGAGCCTGGAGTGCTGCAGTCCGTGGGTTTGCAAAAAATTGAACATGACTTTGCAACTGAACAACTGTCCGTCACTTTCTAGTTGTATAATCCTGAAACATTACTGAGCTTCTAATGGGCTCAGTCTCTTAATCTGTAAAATGGTGACATTAAATGTCCATGATGTAGATTATTATGAGGTGTGCCTAGAAAAGTGGCCCAGTGTAAGTGCTCAATCAATGTTAGAGATTTCTATTTGATTCACCAGCTGTAGTGGCACCACCATGTGGTAATATCACAGTTCCCTCAGCCTACCAGCTTTAAATTGTGTTTTACCTAACAATTTTTAATATTGGCATTTATTTCAGATTTTGTACACAAAGCATAGTTGATTTACAATGTTGTGTGTTTCAGGTATACAGCAAAGTGATTCAGTTATACATACACATGTATATATTCTTTTTCAAATTCATTTCCCATTTAGGTTATTACAGAGAAAATAGACTTTTATTCACGTACCTACATGGGCATTAACAGAAAAATACAACTCAAGGAGGTGGTTAGAATTTGGAGCTTATACATTGTCTTAATAAGGTGTTGTTGCAAATAATCAATAAACAATCTAAATAAGAATAGAAGAGAGTTTTATTCAAGCCAAACTAAAGATTATACCTTGAGAAACCACCTCTGAGTAGCTGTTCCAAAGAGACTACTGTTCCAAAGAGGTAGGGGAGGAGCCAGTATACATATAATTTTTGACTAGAAAATATATACATCTTCACTGATTAAGCATAGATGTTGATAAAATATTACTGCTAGTCACAAAGGACAGATACCTCAAATTAATGATTTTAGTGACTTTCTATATATGGGAAGATGCAAGAATCTAGGGTCATTTAAATTCTTCCTGAGGTATGCATCTCAACTATCTAGGGGCCAGCTTATTCAAAACACAGAATGCCTCACCCTGTTTCGGTCCCCACCCCCCTCAGTTCCCTTCAGGGCTCCCACTGTGAGTCACAGCAGTGGGTTGTGACTTAGTCCTTTATATAAAAGATGGTGGGCAACATTCTTTGAATGGTTAAAGTATGTGTACAATGTATGGTTGACAAGTGATAAGACAGACTGTTCTAGTTAACATAAAGTTCAAGCCAAATTATATATAAGCCAGAATAACTTCCCCATACTTCAGTATGTGAACATTTCTTCCATCAAAGGGAAGGGAAAGGGGAAGAAGAAGGGGAAAAGGAGACCTATGGGAATGCAAGTGATTTTTTAGGAAAAGACAAATAGGTTTTTCAGAGAATAGAGATGATAGTTTTGTGAGAATGTCTGCTTTGGTGTTTTCTTATTCCTAAGCCAAATTCCCCTCTTCAGTGATAGGAGTCCATCTTTCCTGGCTGCTAGACTATTGGGGAGAGGATTTATAACAGCTGAATTATTTTGTGAGGCTCTATTTTTAGGTAGATAAGGGGAGTTCAAAACAAAATTCCTGAAGTGGTATATTCTGGATGCCTTCAACAGAAAGAGATAAGTATGTGAGACGGGGCAAGGCTCTAATAGTTTAGAAAGTCTACTTCCATCACTGCCTTTTCTCTGCAAAGTAAAATGTGCCAAGAATGAGGAGGAAATGGATATCTGTAGAGTAGCTAATAAAGAGAATGTTTAAAAAACATATATATAACCAGTATTTTGAATAGAATGAGTTCACTAAGTGTGTTTGAACTCAACTGTGTCTGACTTTTTTTTTTTTACTGCATTTTATTTTTTATTTCTCCATTTATTTGTATTAGTTGGAGGCTAATTACTTTAAAATATTGTAGTGGTTTTTGCCATACATTGACATGAATCAGCCATGGATGTGTCTGACTTTTTTGCGACCCCATGGACTGTAGTTCGCCAGGCTCCTCTGTCCATGGGATCTCCCAGGCCAGAATACTGAAGTGGGTTGCCATTCCCTTCTCCAGGAGATCTTTCCAACCCAGGGATTGAACCCATGTCTTCTGCACTGCAGCCGGATTCTTTACCGCCTGAGCCATCAGGGATTCTTGCCTGGAGAATCCCGTGAACAGAGAAGCCTGGTGGGCTACAGTCCGTGGGGTTGCAAAGAGTCGTACACGACTGAGCAACTAACACACACACCTGAATTGAAGTCTGTCAATTAATCACACACAAAAAAGGGAAAGAGTACCTGGAATGAGGTCCCCCAAAGTGCTTAAGAGGCAGGCAGATGAAACCCTGCAAAGGAGAAGGAAGAGTAATCATAAGAGTAATCATAAAAGTAATCGGCACAACTGGCTGTTGTAGTGCCAGGGAAACTAAGGAATGAGATTATTAAAGGAAGTAGAGACCCTCAGCATTTGACGTTCTGGAGGTCAAAAAAGATAAAAATGAAGAAAAATCCTTCAAACTCAGCAACATGGATGATGGGGGTGGTCTTGACTACAGCAGGTCCCCTCCCTGCACCAGTGGGACACAGAAGGCTGCTTTTGATGGTTTTGATCTCAGGGTGCCTCAGCCTCCAGCAGCTTGAGAAGGATTTCAGTTTCCAGCCAGAGGTTGAGGTCAGGCTGTGTCAGTGACAGCGCTGAATCCCAGACACTAGACCACCAGGAACAGTGGCTAGGGACAAGTGCCTGGCCTGTCACTGTGTGGCAATGAAATTCCACATCTAGATGGAAAGTAGTAAGTAAAGTGTTTATTAGGAGGGAAAAAAGAGTACATGTGGGTAGACACATGGGTGGGCTCGGAGAACAAGTCACACCCTCCTGGTAGTTTGAATCACTTGTATGGGGCATTTCTTCCGGGTTTCCTTTGGCCAGTTTGAGGACTGGGAGGTGAGAAACTAGAGACTAAAACTGTAGGCAACTCTTATATCACTCGACTTTGCAAGAGGAAAAAGTCATTTGAAGGTGGTTTGGGGCAAGGCAGGATTTTTCTTGTAGAAAGGAGTAGATAAGAGACAGAGAAGTTGAAGATGAGAGAAAAGATGGTTCCTAACTGGGGTATGTTCTTGGGCGGAGAAGCTACAGTGCACACTTGATTCAAGGTCTAGAAGACAGTTAAGGGTCAAGCTGTGGATGACACTGAAGTCTAAACAAGGTCAGAAAAGAACGAAGCCAATACACAGCCTTGAGTATGTAAACTGCACTCTGTTCACCCCTAGACCAGCTGTAGTCTGAAGCCCGCCCACTCCCCTAAACGCCTCCCCTTAGATGCAGTCTCAACCTGTCTGACAACAAGTGTGTTGTGTCCATTCCAAAACCAAGGGGAAAAGTGAAAGTATTAGTCGCTTAGTCAGTGTCCTATATATTCTATATATCCTATTCTCTATTCTATCTATATATATTCTATATATTCTAGAGCAGTGCCTCTCAAATGGTAGCTTGCATCAGAATCACCTGGAGGGTTTGTTAAAACCGGTTACTGGATCCCACCTACCAACACTGCGGTTCAGTAGTTCTAATGTGCAGTCTGATAATTCGCATTTCCCACTCATTCCCATGAGGTTTCTGCCTCTAGTCCACCCTCTGAGAACTGCTGTCCTAGAAGAAGCTGTATACCCCAATAAGACTCTGGAGAATAGATAATGAACTTTGTACTGTGCTCTGGAAACTAGCCAGTACTCATGTTTATACACCAGAAGGCAGCTCCGCACTAAGGTGAGCCTCTGTGCGTGCTGAATCCACAAGCCCAGCCTTACCCGGAGCCATACCGGCCTTACGGAAGGAGGGCAGTCAGCTATGGTGCTGGAAGAAGGTGAGAACCTTCTCAGGGGATGCTACAGGGTGGCTTTTGAGCTGGGGCCAGATGGCAAGAAGGATTCTACCGGAGGCAATGGGCAGGGTTAGGGATGGCGAACAGCATTCTGCTCTGCAGGATCAGGTAGTGCAAAGGCAGCATGCATCAAGTGGGAAAAGCAATGTACCGTTCTGCGTATGCGTGCGGAGTCTCTCATGCTTACTTGACACCTGCACAGGCATCGCAAGAATTTCTACCTGCCCCCCAGCCCCCGCGTTGCCCAACCTTATGAAGCAGTTAGGTAATGGTTTCAAATTCATTCAAAAAAAACAAAGATCATGGCATCCAGCCTCATCACTTTATGGCAAATAGATGGGGAAACAATGGAAACAAAGATAGATTTTATTTTCTTGGGCTCCAAAATCACTGCAGATGGTGGTGAATGCAGTCATGAAACTAAAAGACACTTGCTCCTTGGAAGAAAAGCTATGACCAACCTCAGTTCAGTTCAGTTCAGTCGCTCAGTCATGTCCGGCTCTTTGCGACCCCATGGACTGCAGCATGCCAGGCCTCCCTGTCCATTAGCAACTCCCAGAGCTTACTCAAACTCATGTCCATTGAGTTGGTGATGCCATCCAGCCATCTCATCCTCTGTCATCCCCTTCTCCTCCTGCCTTCAATCTTTCCCAGCTTCAAAATCTTTTCCAGTGAGTCAGTTCTTCACATCAGGTGGCCAAAGTATTGGAGTTTCAGCTTCAGCATCAATTCTTCCAATGAATATTCAGAACTGATTTCCTTTAGGATGGGCTGGTGGGATCTCCTTGCAGTCCAAGGGACTCTCAAGAGTCTTCTCCAACACCACAGTTCAAAAGCATCAATTCTTCTGTGCTCAGCTTTCTTTATAGCCCAGCTCTCACATTCATACATGACTACTGGGAAAACCATAGCTTTGACTAGATGGGCCTTTGTCGGCAAAGTAATGTCTCTGCTTTTTAATATGCTGTCTAGATTGGTCATAACTTTTCTTCCAAGGAGCAAGCGTCTTTTATTTTTTTTTTTCCATTTATTTTTATTAGTTGGAGGCTAATTACTTTACATCATTGCAGTGGTTTTTGTCATACATTGAAAAAATATGGAACGCTTCACAAATTTGCGTGTCATCCTTGCGCATGGGCCATGCTAATCTTTTCTGTATCGTTCCAATTTTAGTATATGTGCTGCCAAAGCGAGCACAGCAAGCGTCTTTTAATTTCATGGCTGCGTTACCATCTGCAGTGATTTTGGAGCCCCCCCCCCCCAAATAAAGTCTGTCACTGTTTCCACTGTTTCCCCATCTATTTGCCATGAAGTGATGGGAGTAGATTCCATAATCTTCGTTTTCTAAATGTTGAGTTTTAAGCCAACTTTTTCACTCTTCTCTTTCACTTTCATCAAGAGGCTCTTTAGTTCTTCACTTTCTGACATAAGGATGGTGTCATCTGCATATCTGAGGTTATTGCTATTTCTCCCAGCAATCTTGATTGCAGCTTGTGCTTCATCCAGCCCAGCGTTTCTCATGATGACCAACCTAGACAGTATATTAAAAGCAGAGACATTGCCGGCAGAGGTCCGTCTGTCTAGTCGAAGCTAGATTTCAGTAGTTGTGTATGGATGTGAGTTGGACCATAAAGAAAGTTGAGTGTGGAAGAATTTATGCTTTTGAACTGGTGTTGGAGAAGACTCTTGAGAGTCCCTTGGACTGCAAGGAGATCAAATCAGTCAACCTAAAGGAAATCAGTCTTGAATATTAATTGGAAGGACTGATGATGAAGCTGAAACTCCAATACTTTGGCCACCTGATGCAAAGAACTGACTCATTGGAAAGGACCCCGATGCTGGGAAAGATTGAAGGCAGGAGACCTGGTTGACAGAGGAGGAGATGGTCGGATGGCATCACCGACTCCATGGACATGAGTTTGAGCAAGCTCTGGGAGTTGGTGATGGACATGGAAGCCTGGCGTGCTGCAGTCGATGGGGTCGCGAAGAGTCGGACACGATTGAGAGGCTGAACTGAACAGAACTGAACTGAACTGAAGGGTTTCAAATAGCCAGACTCAGGCCTGCCGGGCCAGTTCGCAGCAGCGCCGCGAGCGGCCAGTAGGGTGCGCTATTCCCGGTGCCTTGCCGGATCTAAATTGACCTGCGCCTGCGCTCACGCCTGCGCGGGGCTTCGGCAAGTCTTCGAAGGCAGGGGGAGGCGGGGGTGGGCGAGCGGTCTGTCCTACGCCTGCGCACTCGGACTAAGATGGCGGCGGCGGTCCGCTTGGGCTGGCGAGCTGCTGCCGCTGCCGCGGGGCTGCGGAGGCGGTAGGTGGTGATCCCGGAACTGCATAGGGGTGCCGCTGGGCTTATGTATCTGAGCCGTGGTCGTCCTGTCCGCCCCCTGTTAAACTGAGTGGGGAGAAGTGCCCCTGACCTTGCTTTGAGGTTCACTCCCATCGCCGAGTTAGACTTGAATCCAGAGGTGGGCAGCTCTCGGTGAGGCAGCTCTGCGACCCAGGTTCTGGCGGACCATGCCAATCCTGGTCCCAGGCTCCGGGACCCGGTGCCTGAATCCCTGCGGTGGGGAGACTCGCAGAGACCGACTTTAGGGACCCCACCGAGGAGCTCTTTTTTAAATTGTGGCCCCTCCGTCTCCTCTACTACGTGCATTTCCTCTGCCTTTTAAACACAAAATCAGAATGTCAGACAAAATGTCATCATTTTCTCAGTGTAGCCCGGAAAGGGAACGTGACCTATCTGAGGTCACACAGCATCTAAGTGATGAACTCAAGTGCATCCAGAACCCTAGATTTACCCCGCCCACTCCTACCGACTAAACCCTTTAGGTTTCCTTGTCTTTCCTCTTTCTGTTTGCACTGTCTTTGACATCTGTCAGCATGGATTAGGCGAATGGCATCGAGGGCATAAGTAGCTGCTGTACCCTGATTTCTCGAATGGAACAAAAGGATCAAAGGGCCTAACAAAGGTTGACCTCCTCAATGTTAGGGATTTTAGTGCTAATGATGCTCTTAAAGTTGAAATGCATTTCCTAAAAAATTAGCTTTGCAGGATTTTTTGTTAGTCACCTCTTGTCTCCCCCTCTTACTCCTGGAATAATTTAACTCACCTTTACTATTTTATTGCTCTAAACTTATTTCGTGTCAGATTATTTGTCCTTTCTGCCTTTTCCGCTCTCGATGTCCTTCCATAGTCCAAGGATCCAAGATTTAGGGAGTGTGCTATAGATAAAAATGTCTTCACCCCAAACCTGAATTCCGTTTAATAAACAATTGTACTACATGGTCTAGCACTGTTTTAATCACTTTACATCGATTATCAGGATCCATCTTTGCCTTAATCTTTATGAGGTAGTTGTGAATATTAACTTCATCTTAGAAATGAGGAACGGAGTAAGTCATCAGGCTAGTGGCTAGGGACAGAAATGAAGACAGCTCCTCCTTTTTGCAGGTGAAAAGAATCAGAAATGTAAAAACAAAAAATGATCATAAATATGCTTAAAATTCCTAAGTGAAGTAAAAATTGGAATGGATGGGTGTATTAATATTTAAACTGGATTTTAAAGTAATTACCTCAGATTCTAAAATTTTCACAACAAATGTCTCTCTTTGTTTCCTTTTCCAGTACTATTTGTTTTTCCCTTCTCCTTTTGTTTTTAAGTTGTCAAATCCATGAAAAGAATAGCCAGTCAACACTTGGGAAATTTTCTAACTCTGGGTTAGAAAATTCTGATTATATTCAGGGTGAAATACAAAACAGGGTCAATATGTTTCCAATCGAAAAGCACATAGGCTGTGGACTTCTTTAGCAGTTTGGTGGAGAATAGTATACTTTCTGTTAGACTTTTGGAGGCATTTGAAATGCATTTCAAAACAAATAGCAGAGGTTATCTCTTTCCAGGGAAACATAGTGGTAAAGACTGAAAAAGAGGGAGAGTTTTCATTGTATTTACTTTTATTCCCTTTGAATTTTGAACCACATGACTCTATTACCGAGTTGTTTTTGTATCTGAAAAGGGGAAAAGTTAGTAGCTTCGCCTTCATGCATAGCTAATAGTCTTGAACTCCAGATTTTAAATCACAGTGTAGATGCATTTCTGTTTCTTTACACCAAATATTACAGTATTCTGTATACACTCAGTTTTCAAGGCTGTACATTTCCCCTTGAGCTCTTGTTTTTAAATTGTTTTGTAGATATTGCTTGCCTAAGGGAGTGGAAATAATGATGGAAAATGAAAATTCACCTTGGTTATTGTTTCATTATGGGTTTTTTTAATATATGAGAAGTAGAAACTTGAGCTTATCTCCTAAAGTCTCATTTTTGTTTTTAAATATAGATTCTGTCATGTGACGAATCCATATACAATTAAGAAACAGCTTCTGCATCAGTTTGTCCAAAGACCGCTTTTCCTACTCCCTGCTACCTTATGTAACACAGGTAAAATTTCATCTCTTTTAGAGCAAACTGCCGGAATGAAATTTTGTAGGTCATAAACAATGAGAATTTTTAAATTTTATATTCAGATGCTTATGAGAAGAATATAGCATTTTTTCTATCATAAATCACACTTTATTTGCTTACACATACCATTTGGCCTTAAATTTCAAGAATCCCAAGTATGGTGTCCAGTAAATCTGTGAAATCTTAGCACGTTGTGTAACACATGTTCTGGAACATAGGAGTTGCTCAATAAGTAATTTCTGAAATGGAGATATAAAAAGAAGTTACAAATGGGTATGAAGATAGGATTTGAACATTTTGCAATGTGACCACGGTCATGTGGTTAGGGAACCTTGGAGCAAGGGTGTGTGTGTGTGTCTGTCTGTGAGTGCCTACCTAAATGTGCTTATGGAGCTGTAAGAGTTTGGATTCAGCTCTTGGCCCATCTCCATTTCCATTGCTGCTTTGAACTCCTTATGGCTATTATCTGGAGGGTGGCCGACTCTATCTTATGGCATGAGTTGGATCAGGGCAGAGACCTTACCTCCCCTGTGTCCTGGGGCAAAAATAGGTTTGCCTTCCTTGACTGTTTCCTTGAATCACAGAGCAATTTGGGCATAAATAGTAATTCACCTTAAGCTACTTTAATTAGACTTAAATTTTGTGGGACTGAATTATGTAGTCATCTAGGCTTTCAAATTGGAAACCTACTTATTTTAGTCTTTGATATTGACTTCAGGAACCATTAATCTGTATTTTGGGGGGAGATTATGTCTACCTTTTTATCTGTTACCTATTATACCAAGCATAATAGGAAAGATTTTACAGCAGTCTTTCTCTCTTGTTGTAACCCTTATGACACTTTCAGGGGATCTTTCTGGATGATGAAGCTGAGAGTCATTTTTGAAATACCTAATTAAGTGTAATTTAGACTGTAACTGGAGTGATTTTGTTAACGCCTAGTCAGATTGCTCTTTTTGAAGTATCTTTGTTCCTTGTTAAAATTTATGTAGTGATATCATATAAGGTCATATTGTCTACTTCAGACATATTTACATTATACTTTTAAAATATTTTTTACATTTATAGTTCTTCAGGTATTTCTAAAGTTTTTTCTTTCTGTGTGTATAGTTTTACACACAAATGGAGTAAGCAGAATAAAGCCAGATTTAATTCTTTGAATATTGGCAGAGTGCCTGATATGTGCAGAGATTTTGGCTACCAATAAATTATTAAGAAAGGCCCCAGGAATGATTGATCAGAAACAGGTTTAAAAGAACCTTATTTTCTGTGTATTTACAGAATGTGGAGGCAGCTTTTTCTATCATGTTCCGTCTGAAAAATTGTTCCCTTGTCAGAGGAATTTATTGCTTGGAAGTATAAATATTTAAAATCAAGTGTTAGGTTGGCCAAAATATTTGTTTGTTTTCCATAAGACGGCTTTAACAGCGCTTAGTTGTCTTTGTTAGTGTGTTAGTCGCTCAGCCATGTCCGAGTCTTTGTGACCCCATTTACTGTAGTCCCCAGCCTCCTCTGTCCCTATGATTTCCCAGGCAAGAATGCTAGAGTGGGTTGCCATTTCCTTCTCCAATTGTTGTCTTTAACTTCATTCAAAACAATTTTGTTAGATTGTATTCTACAGCTGCCATATCAACATGCATTTTTAAAAAAGCTTATTGAATTTGAAGAACTTTTTATAGTTATTGTAATATTGAAGACGGAGGAAAAAAGAAACATTTTCAGCATATTATACTTTATTATTTCAAGAAAGGTTAAAATGCAGCTGAAGTGCAAAAAAGATTTATGTAGTGTATGGAGAAGGTAGTATGATTGATTAAATATGTCCAAGTGGTTTGCGAAGTTTCACGCTGAGGATTTCTCACTGGATGATGCTCCATGGTTAGGTAGACCAGTTGAAGTTGGTAGCAATCAAATAGAGACATTAATTGAGAACAGTCAGTGTTATACCATGTTGGAGATAGCCGACACCCTCAATATATGCAAATCAAGAATTGAACATCAGGTTGAGCACCAGGTTGGTTATGTTACTCACTTTGATATTTGGGTTCAACATAAGTTAAGCAAAAAAACCCTTCTTGGCTGTATTTTGGCATGCAATTCTCTACTTGAACATAATGCAGATGTTCCATTTTTAAAACAAATTGGACAGGCGATGAAAAGTGGGTACCATTCAATAATGTGGAACAGAAGAAATTGTGGGGTAAGCTAAATAAACCACCACCAACACACCAAAGGCCGGTCTTTATCCAAAGTGGGATTGGAAGGGAGTCGTCTATTATGAGCTCTTTCTGGAAAACCAAACAATTCCAACAAGTACTTCTCCTAATTAGACCAACTGAAAGGAGCAGTGAAGGAAAAGTGCCTGGAATTAGTCAACAGAAAATGTATAATCTTCCATCAGGATAACACAAGACCACATGTTTCTTTGATGACCAAGCAGAAACTGTTACAGCTTTAAAGTTTTTTATTTTAAAACTAAAGGAACTTTCAGACCAACCCGATACTTCAGTGTTGAGGTTATCATTTAAAATTTTTCTCCTTTATAGAATTTGCCTGGTCACCAAGTCACCAACCAATATCTTTACAAGACAGTGACTTAAGCAAAATGTATGGGAATTTTATTCTACTTTACCAAGGAAATGACTCATCATCAGTTAGCTGGAATTGTCTGGAGAAGTGCAGAAACCATCTCAGCTGTCAAATTAGAATGTTCTTTTGTAATAGTTAAGAGAAGTATTTTTATACCAACCATATGTTTTGCCAAATTTAATCATTTTCTAATTTAAAATAAAACTGTTACTTTGTGATATTTTACTCTTTCTTAAGATATGTGATGTGAGGATTATGACAGAAAGACTGATCTTAAATATATTTTTCTTTTATGCTTGGCACTAATAAGTATGAAGTAGCACTGTGCACAGTGGTTAAACAAGTGCTGCAGAATTGGCCAGGCTTGAATCCAGGCTCTGTCACTTAACTAGGTGAGTGACTTTGAGGTTTAGTTTAGTCATTTATAAGTTAGGATAAAAACAGTGCTTCCTTGGCAGGATGTAAGGATTAAATGATATAATTCACATAAAATGCTTAGCTCAATATGCAACACATGATAATTACTCAATAAATTAACCTATTTCCATGTACCTCTCTAAGATGAGAATTGGGTGGTTTTTTTTTTAAAGTAAGAAGGTTTATTTTCATCATAAATAACCAGAACCTGTTTAATAGTTTTAAACTCTTAAGACCTCGGTATTATCTTTTTGTCCTGTAAGCTGTTATCATAATTGCAAGGTAAGAAATTCAGGATTCTGTTGTTCTCAATCTAATCATGGCCTGAGAAGAAACAAAGAATTTCTGAAGATAATTTTAAAATATCCTGAAAAGTAATTCACGTGGAGTCTCACTTATATGATGATTTATAATGTCACTATACCTTTGGATAAGTTATTTAACTTTTAGTAACTTAACAAGTAATCTCTGAGTCTCAGTTTCTTTTTTTGTAAAGTAGGAACAATAATTCCTTCTTCATCGGATTGTTAAAGGCTTAAATATATTTAAAGCACTCAACCCTGTCTCTGACATGTAATGAGTAAAAATAAAATAAATGTTATTATAAATTTATTTGTTTTTTAAAAATGTTAGCACTTTGGGAAGTGATGATGATTTGTAATTATAGCCAATTTGGTATTGAGTTACCAAAGAGAATACATCAGACTCCTGAATTATGATATGCGTTCCTACTTAGGTATACGATTTTGCCAGAGTCTGTTGAGTAACAAAACTATCTAAATAATCAACATAAAATTCAGTGTAATTATCCTAAATATTTTGATAAATTTGTTTATCTTTAGTAATTCTTCTTTTGTAAGCTTGAGCAAGAAAGCTTTATTTTTTTGTTTTCTAATTTTTCTTTTATATTTTGGTTCTCTGAAAATGAACACTTCATAGTCCATAAACTTGTTAACTAATATTTTTTCCTAGAATAACATTCCTTTTTCTTTTTCTCTTTTAGTGAGATACATGTTTATTCAAACACAAGATACCCCGAATCCCAACAGTTTAAAGTTTATTCCAGGAAAACCAGTTCTTGAGACAAGAACCATGGATTTTCCCACACCAGCTACGGCATTTCGCTCCCCTCTGGCTAGGTATAGTAGTATTTTTTATTTGATTTTACCGAGAGACATAAATAACTGACTTCAGGGGTTAAGGTCGCCTTAGCTATTGCACTTTTGTGTGCATTGCATCTCTTCAGTATAAAGATTGTTTTCTTTTCAGGTAAACAATAAAGAAAAACAAGATTTGATATTAAGAAACCCTTCTCTTGAAAAGTGATGTACTTAAGAGATCTGTAGCATGACTAAATAGAATTTATATTTTTACTTCTAAAAAATCTATCAAAATGATAATATGGCAGATATCCTTTCTAAATCTTTAAAATGTTGTTTTTTAAAAAAAACATAAAAATGTGCTCATTTTATTCTCAAGGATAGCTGAATTTCTAGATGCTTCAAAATGGAGTAGTTTCTAAAATATTCCTCTCAATTATAAATGATAATAATTATTAGATGTGGCATGAATTTTTAATAAACTATTGAGTGGTGACAGTTTTTATTCATTTTTATTGAAGTATAGTTCATTTACAATACTGTGTTAGTTTCAGGTGGATAGCAAAGTGAGTTTTTTATTTTTCTTTTCAGATTATATTCTATGATAGGTTATTAAAAGATACTGTATGTAGTTCCCTGTGCTACATAGTATTCACCTGTTGCTTATCTGTTTTATGTGTAGTAGTCTTTATCGTTAATCCCGTCCTTCTCATTTGTCGCTGTCTTCCTTTCCCCTTTTATAACCATAAGTTTGTTTTCTATGTCTTTGAATCTGCTTCTGGTTTGTGTATAGATTCATTTGCATTATTTTTGAGGTTCCACATTTAAGTGATATCATGCAGTATTTGTCTTCTTCTGACTTACTTCACTAAGCATAATACTCTCTGCTGCTGCTGCTAAGTCGCTTCAGTCGTGTCTGACTCTGTGCGACCCCATAGATGGCAGCCCACCAGGTTCCTCCGTCCCTGGGATTCTCCAGGCAAGAACACTGGAGTGGATTTCCTTCTCCAATGCATGAAAGTGAAAAGTGAAAGTGAAGTCACTCAGTGATGTCTGACTCTGTGCGTCCCCATGGACTGCAGCCTACCAGGCTCCTCCGTCCATGGGATTTTCCAGGCAAGAGTACTGGAGTGGGGTGCCATTGCCTTCTCCGATAATATTCTCTAGGTCCATCCATATTGCTGTAAGTGGCATTATTTCATTCTTTTTTATCATTGAGTAATATTTCATTGTGCCACATCTTCTTAAGCCAGTTATCTGCTGATGGCCACTTGGGTTGTTTCCATGTCTTGACTATTGTAAATAGTGCTGCTATGAATCCTGGGGTGCATGTATCTTTTGGAATTAGAATTTTCATTTTTTCTGGATATATACCCAGGAGTGGGATTGTTGAATCATATGGCAGCTCTTATTTTTATTTCTCTAAGGAACTGCCTTACTATTTTCCATACTGGCTGTACCAATTTACATTCAGTGGTGACAATTTTTAAATTCACTAGATAAAGACATATTAAATGTGTGTCAGATGATAAGCCACAAAGGATAAAATTATAAAACCCCTTTTAAACTGATAGCTAGAGAAATCATTTAAAATAAAAAATGTTAAAGTCAGTCACATCAATTGAAATTTTTGGTGACCTAAGTCTGATACTGATTGCCAAGGATACTGAGAAAATAAAACTTAGATAACTGTTTCTGTGTACACACAGCCATTTTATGTGTCTCATTTAGGGGAGCCAGAAATATGCTTATCTCAAGAATGGTTTTTAAAGTTTCTGGTTAATCAATGTGCAAATTTCCTTTGACTTAAACGTGCCATTTCTTGGAATATATCTTAGAGCATTTGTTTTTTGTGCTTTTAAATACAAGCCACAGTAAGAAATATATTATGATGCACTATACATGTACACACATACACATACACATACAAAGATATACCTATATCTGTGTATACATATGTGTGTATATATATGAATCACATACATATGTGTGTGTGTATATCTATATATATGAAACAAGTGTTTGATGAGGCAATTTTTGCCTTTATAAGGTATGAAACTTGGTTATATTTCCTTTCTTATGCTTTTTATATTATTTTGTTCTGTTTTATTTTATTGAATAAAATCTTGGTTACTACATAATTCATTTTACAACTTACTGGTGGGTTTGAAAAACACTACCTGAAAGAATTACCACGTATATACCTAAGGTGTGTGCAGTGGTGTTCATTGTAGCCTTGTTGATAATGGTAGTAAGTTAGAAACAATCTAAATATTCATCAGTATGGATAGTTAGATAAACTTTGTCCATCCATAGACCAGAGATATTGAAAAGGATGAGGAGGAACCATATTTACTGTTATAGAGTGACATCTAAGACATATTGTTAGTGAAGAAAGCAAGTTGCAAAACAGTGAATACATTATGTGTTATTATGTGTATGAAAACAAAGTACAAAAATGCACTGACCAAAAAGGTATGGAAGAATGTATATCAAACTGATAACAGAGAGTTCTCCAGGCCAGAATACTGGAGTGAGTAGCCGTTTCCTTCTCCAGGGAATCTTCCCGCCCCAGGAATTGAACCAGGGTTTCCTGCATTGCAGGTGATTCTTTACCAGCTGAGCTATTCAGTTCAGTTCAGTCGCTCAGTCGTGTCCAACTCTTTGCGACCCCTTGAACTGCAGCACACCAGGCCTCCCTGCCCATCACCAACTCCCAGCAATAGTTTGAAATGTGTACATCAAACATGAGCTCACATATTTAGTATTTTTAAAAATGTAAAAATAAAAAAGCCCAAATTGATTCAGTTATAGATTGGTTGGAGATGATTTCTGTCAGATGTTCAATTGGCCAAAACCCTTTTCAAATTAATCTTTTGGAAGTCACCCATTTCTTGAGTTTACAGAATTTGTTATCTTCAGTCAATCTTATTTTTGTTTAGCAGAGAATATTTTTGCTGTAAACATGAGGACGGAAGCCAGTCTGTCCTACTGGTCATTGTGTCTCTAATGCTTAGAATAGTGTCTGTTACTCTGTATTCAAATATTAGTTGAATGCATGAGTAAACAGTAATATGTCTGACTTCAGGGAGGCATTTGACTTGTTTTTTCCTATCCTTGTAGAGAAGATGAAGAAATACAAGCAGAGGGTAGACCTACCTCTAAGGATATGTGAAAGGGCTCTGAATCTCTGTAGTTGGCATGTTTATTCAGGACATTTTTAAAACCAGCAACATTAATAAGGTGTAATTACCAGTTTTTCAGATGATAGGATTTGCTTACCTGTTGGATGACAAAATTCAGAGACATTTTAAAAAGTTTCATTAGGCTGGAATGATAGGTTAAAGCAAATAAGATAAAATCTAGCAAGAATAAATATTAAGCTGTGTGCTTAAATTTTTTAAATGCCTCGCACAGTTATGGGATAGAAAAATCTGACCTCTCAATTACATTAGAAATATGCTTTAAAATGTCAGTCAAACTTTAACAGAGTCCTAGTGTCCAGCATAAGAGAGGTAATAGTTTTTGTATTCAGAACAAGTTAGACTACCTTTGGGAGAGTATGTTCAGCTCTAGGTATTGTATTTTTTTTTTTAATTTTTAAAATATTTTCCTAATTACGCACAAGGTTGGACAACTTCTCATATGTTTGTGAGTGAAAGTCGCTCAGTCGTGTCTGACTGCTTGCAACCCCATGGACATCCATGGAATTCTCCAGGCCAGAATGCTGGAGAATACTTTTCCTTCTCCAGGGGATCTTCCCAACCCAGAGACTGAACGCCCACCTCTTGCATTTCCTGTATTGGCAAGCTGATTCTTTACCCTTGCATCCCTTGACATAGATCAGATGTCGTCTTTCATTTAGGCTTGGTTAGCAGCATGCTTTCATTTGGGGGAAAAAAAAAGCTTTGCTAATAGTGCTAGTCTAGGGTCCTACTTAGAGGTCTGTGTTTTGATTTATTGGATCATAAGCTGCAACCAAAAACTTTGTGACGACTTGCAGATTTAACATTAAGTGGCTGTGTAAAGGACCCAGCTGACATTGTCTCAGAAAAATTCCTAAACAATTTCAAAGCAGTAATTTTGATAACATTCTTGCAATGATAGACAAAGGAAAGGAGAACTGTGGCCTTTATGTCAGCTATTATTCCTAAAGTTGGGGGAAAAGGATACTGCTCTAGTGTCTGCTAGGTGTGGTACATGTATCAGTGTTTGGGGAGGGGGGCCGTATTTCAAAATCCTTTGAAGGGTTTTTCAAATTATAATCTGCCCCTCTTTCTCTCAAAAATTAGCTTTACTGAAGTATAATTTACGCACAATAAAATTCACCAATTTCAAGTGTACAATTCATTGAGTTTTGATAAGTATATACAATTGTGTATCCACCAAAAAATACAAATATAAAACATTTTTATCACAGCAAAAGATCCTTGATTTCCCTTTGTTTTCAGTCTCCTCTTGCTTCACCTCCCTGGTAACTTTTTTTTTTTTTTATGGCAATGACTTAATTTTTAAAATTTTATTAAAAAATGCTTTTTCTAGAAGGGAGGGGATATATGTATACTTAAAACTGATTCATACTGTTGTATAGCAGAAACTACAACTTTGTAAAACAATTATCCAATTAAAAAAGATAAAACCTAATAAAAAATGATCAGTTAATCCAATAACAATGTTTTTTCTAGCTTCTGTGAGATGTAATTGTCATAAAACATTGTGTAAGTTTAAGATATACAGTGTGATGATTTGATACAGATACACATTGTGAAATGATTACCACAGAAAGGATAGTTAATACATCTCTCACCCTGGTAACTGTTGATCTTTTTACCCTGTTGTTCAATTGCTAACTTCTGTCCAACTCGTAGCAACCTCATGGACTGTAGCATACCAGGCCTCCCTGTTTCTCACTTATCTCCTGAAGTTTGCCCATGTTCATGTCCATTGAATTGGTGATGCTACCTAACCATCTACTACCGTTTTGCCTTTTCTAGAGTTTCATATAAATGGAACCATACAGTCTTTTCTGTTCGGCCTCTTTCATTTAGTATGATGATTTTGAGAGTCATCCTTGTTCTTGTAGGGATCTGTAGTTCATTTCTCCTTACTGCCAAGTAATACTGTTGATACAAAGTATGTGCGTGCTCAGTTACCCAATCCTGTCTGCTCTTTGCGGCCCTTTGGACTATAACCCTGGGCCATGCTGTCCATGGGATTTCCCAGGCAAGAATATTGGAGAGCCATTTTCTCCTCCAGGGGATTTCCCCACGTCTCCTGCATCCCTTGCATTGCAAGTGGATTCTTGACTGCTGAGACATTGGGAAGATCTGATACACTGTATGGTTATTCCCAGTCTGTTTTGTCATTGCCTCGGGCTTCCCCTGTGGTTCAGTGGTGAAGAATCCACCTGCAGTGTGGGAGAATGGGTTAAATTCTTGGGTTGGGAAGATCCCCTGGAGAAGGAAATGACAAGCCACTCCAGTATTCTTGCCTGGGAAAGCCCATGGACAGAGGAACCTGGCGTGCTACAGTCAGTCCTTGGGGTTGCAAAAGTATCAGACACGACTAAGTTATTATCTCTCAATTTTTATTTTTTCACAGGCAGTTATTTAGGATTGAGGGAGTAAAAAGTGTCTTTTTTGGACCAGATTTCATCACTGTCACAAAGGTAAGCGTAGAATTATATAAAACAAGATGTGATGTACTTTTGGTTTTTTCTGAGTCCAATGCTGCTCTCCAGAATATCCATGTTTAATGTGTTTTACACATACTGTTATTAAAAATCTCAAGTTTACTTCTCATATTTCTCAAGATAATTATTTAATAGAATTCTCAAGTTGAAATTAACTTCCAGATCCCTTGTTTTTCAAGAAAGAAAAACATAAGCTTCAGAGAGTTAAATGCAGTATGCAAGACTCAACCTTGGCAGGACTAAAATTTAGGCTTCCAAGTATTGTTTTTACTAATTCTTAGCTTACATTGATAGAGTACAAAGAGAAGCTAGTAAATGATCAAATATATATATTAATATATATATATCAAATATATATACATATGACCAACAGGATGATCGAATATTTGTCTTCTCTCACAGTGAGCATTTATGAAATGGCACCTGGCACACTTTTGTGTCAGCCTGCCATCCCACAGTGACACTTTAGAGCTTCACAGATGAGAGCAGTGGGTTGTGAACTTCTGCAACACTTGGATAACCTCTTAATGTCAAAAAATCAAGCTAAATATGCTATACCCATCCAACATCTGAGATCATATTTGCTACAAAAGACTTTTGTTTTTAAGTGTACTAGATTAATGAGAAATGAATTACTTAAATTTAAACTGCATATTCTTTTAAATCTATAATTGATATATACATGCTGAACTTACTTGTCCAGTTTTGCATCAAAATCAAAAGTATTCAATGAACTCCTCTTAAGCAGTTTGGAAGGATTACTCTTACTGATTTACTTATTTTTGTTTTTTACTGTACTCGGTCTTCGTTGGTTTGTGTGGGCTTTCTCTAGTTGTAGCGAGCAGCAGCCACTCTTCCTTGTGGTGTGTGGGCTTCAGTAGTTGCAGTACCTGAGTTCAGTAGTTACAGCTCGTGGACTCTAGAGCACAGGCTCAGTAGTTTGTGGCCCATGGGTTTAGTTGCTGCAAGGCATATGGAATCTTCCTGGACCAGGGTCGAACCAATGTCCCCTGCACTGGCAGGCAGATTTCTATCCACTGCGCACCAAGGAAGGCTATGGATTGTTTCTTAAGGATACCAGTCTTGTTGACAGTCCACAAGTCCTCTAGCACAACCATAGATGAGACATGTTATAGTTTGGGTTCAAAAGTTATGTCTTCAATGCTCTTAAGTAATATACATAGGTTGAATTTTTTTAATAGTCATAGGATATCCTATATAGTTCATCAAGCAGTTATATCCTATTTTATTAAAAGAATGGAAAGTCTGTTTATTATCCACTGTAAACAGAGAATCCAACTCTTTTTACCTTATGAAAAAGTTATCATTTAATCATTTTGATATCCCCTCTATGGCGCATATACACACACCACACTTAATACAGATTTGATGAATGATTGAATGGGGATATGTTCTAAGATTGTATCTTCTAAAAGTCATTATAAGCCAGCTCCTCAACAATAACTGACATATTGTCCAGAAATGTGCGCTATTGCATGTTATAGAATATAAATAGGGGAAGAGTCCTAAAAGATTCAGAGTCTTGTTTTGTATTTGTCTCTGCTCTTGGATGAAAATGTAATGTTTTCCTTCAAACATTTACAGGAGAATGAAGAATTAGACTGGAATTTACTGAAACCAGATATCTATGCTACTATTATGGATTTCTTTGCATCTGGCTTACCTTTAGTTACTGAGGAAACACCTTCAGGAGAAGCAGGTAATGTGTTGGGAATTAATATTTAGCTTTTTAAAAAAATTGTTCTAGTTTCTTCACATTTGTCTTGATTTCTGAAAGCATGGGTAACAGAGTTTTGTTACTATTCTATATTTAGCTCTGGAACCAATTCCAGAGAGGATAAAACCTCATGTATACTAGTTTTACCCATCATTTTATGAAATGTGTGTTTACATGGAATATATTATAAAGAATTAAAAATTTCAACTATAAAAATTTCAAACTTATTTATTAAATTATGATATTTATAATATAGTATAGTATAATATAATATTTATATTGTTTTCAAAATAATATAATGCTCACCAGTTTGCCCTTCTCTCAGATTTAACAGGAGTTAACTTTCTGCCTTAATTACTTTAGAATCATTTCTAAACAAACTATTAAAGATATAAATATTGCAGTTTACTTGCCTGGAGAATCCCATGGACAGAGGAGCCAGGCAGGTTGCAATCCATGGGGCTGCAAAGAGTCGGACACGACTGAGTGACTAAGCATGCACGTGTGCACATGTCTACACACACACACAAACATTTGTATAATCACCTTTAAATGATACAGTTTAACTTCTAGATATATACTCTAAATGAGTCTGATAAATGTACACAAGACAACATGTGGAAGCATATTCCAACATATTTCAAACATATTTCAACATGTTCATTGAAATATTTAAAAAATATATTAGCAGTTAAAAGGAGTGAGCTTGATTAGGAGATACTGATGTGAGAAGATATAAAAAATATTAAGTGGTAAAAGGAAACTGAAGGGTGTATTTACATATTCTTACAAATGTACAATTTATGCAAATTTTAAATAATACATGGAATACTTATATGTGTTCTTGATAGATATATATGTAAAACTGATATATCATTTTTAGAGCCTTTAACTACCTCTGCCAAAATGTAAAAATACACAAGGCTGTTGACCCAGCACTAGAAATTTACCTCATAGATATATTTGCAAAAGTACACTGAGGAATACTTTACATGAACACATAGGATTGTTAGAAATAGCAGCAGGATTGTTAGAAGTAGCAGCAAACAGGAAACAAATGATTTAAAAACTAGCCAAATGAAGACAAATTCATACAAAAGTTATTTTGCACTTATTTGAAAATTGAGCCACATCTTTATATGCTGATATGGAAAAACCTTTTAGGTCTATATTAAATAGAAAAAAGCAAGATATTTAACAGTGAGTGTAAATATAGACATGTAAATGTAAACATGTACTAGAAGGGGGATATATACTAAACTAATGATAGTGGTTGCCTATAGAAGTGATGATGGCAAAAGGCACTTAGGTTTGCTGATGTAAGAGAATTTTAACTTAATTATATTCTGTTTATTAAAATCAAAGTTGATATAATTTAATATTAATATGTTCGTGTTTATATTGTTGCCAGAATCCTATTGTTTATCATAATGGTATTTGAATTAGCTGCATTTTTAGTTTTCCCAATGATAAAGAGATTTTTTTCCAAATAAATATAAAACCCATAAAACTAGACATATGTGAAGATCTATGTGTAACCTTACAAAGTAAAAAGGAAAACAAAAATGGACTTTCCTGGTGGTCCAGTGGTGCAGGGGGTGTGGGTTTGCTCGCTGGACTGGGAAGATTCCACCTGTCTCGGCGCAGCTGAGCCCCTGCACCGCAGCTGCACGCCCGTGCACGCTGAAGGCTGTGCTCCCAACGGGAGGAGCCACCACAGTGAGAAACTCAGGCAGCACAACTGGATAGGGGCACCTGCTCCCTGAAACCAGAGAAAGCCCACGTGCAGCAGTGAAGACCCAGCATAGCTAACAATAAAAAATTAAAGAATTTTTTTAAAAAAGAAAAAAATGAAACAAAATGAAAAAACCAGGTTTTTGTTCAGATTTGTAGAACATTTTAAAATTCCAATAAGGCTTATATCTGTACTTAGTATGATTGTCATCATGAAAACCACTAAATTGAGGGATTAAAATTTTAACTTATAAAGTAGTTAAAAAAAACTTAAAAAGTGCCTTTTTGTCTCAAAGTTTTCATCAAGATCCAGACAATGTCTTTTCCTTGCTTCTTTTCAGTCCTTGAGAAGGATGAAAGTTTACAAATGTATTGGCCAAAAAATTAAAACCCTAACACCATTAGTAGATCATGTTATTTCAGTACATTCACAGTTATCACCAAATGTTGATCAGTGCGCCTTAGTTTTTCTTCAGAGAATCAAATGAATGATCCTTCCATTTCCCCCATATTACTTATTTCACTGTACCAAGTTACATGTTCTATGCTTTTATTTTTTTAATGAGACATTAAGTTAAATCACTTTATTTTAATATTTGTACTTGCATGGATGTAAAATTTCTTTTGTTGATATGTTTTATTTGTAATTGTTTCTAGGATCTGAAGATGATGATGAAGTTGTGGCAATGATTAAGGAATTGTTAGATACTAGAATACGGTATGTGTTCGTCTTTCTACCTGATCAGTTATACTACAGTGTAGCAATGAATTTTTGATCATCTCTGAGTAGTACAGAGGAACTCTGTAGAAGAGTTCCAAAACAAGTATAAGTTAATGTAAACAAAATAGGTAACCATAGAAACTAAATTTTAAAGTCTGCAGTTTCTTTACCATCTGAGCCACCAAGAAAGTTCCCTCCAAAATTTATAACAGTCTTGTCTAAATATAGTCAGTAATTTATGTAATTTATCTCTCATGGTCACTATTTGGATTTAACATTATTATAATACCAAATTTCTTAGAAGAAAATGACTTAACAGTGTTTGGGAGAACTGTGAGGAGAGAAGGAGTACCTCTTTTCAGGCTGCTGCCCCACTTTTGCTAATAGTAAACCAACGGTCCTGTTGAGAGTTCCAAAAGAATCTAGGTAAAATACACAAAAAGTTTGTTGTTGGACACTATGATATAGCTGCCAAAGCAAATAAGATTCTGTAGAGAGGGGACACGCACTGAAGCTTCTCTTGGAGTATTTGCTCATTCTTGGTGTGAGGTTAGAATATGAGAAGATGGGCAAAGAGCAGCCACTGAGAAACAGAGAAACTGTGTTAAGTTTCAGCAAATTTGTTGAGATTTGGAAGAATGAAGCTTTGACTTTAAGGAGCAAGACCCGAGAGGAAAGAAAAATGTAAGCCTTAGCACTCAGAGCTTCTCTCCACAAGGCACTTACTTGTTTTTAGCTGTGGAAGGGAAGAGACTGAGAAGTGAAACAAAAGACAGCTGAAAACCTGAGCAGAATTTTGGCACTTCTATGGTGCTGGGAGTGATAAAAGTTGGAGTTTGGGATCTGTCAAGGAGGGTGGGGCCTCAGAGAACATCCAGGCTCTTAGTTGAGTTCTCTAGAGGACTCTACCATTGAAAGAGAGAAGCCAGAGGTAGACCAAGTCTTATGAAACTATAGGCCAGTATTGAATGAACTTAATTCCACAGAGGGTTAGCTGCTGCCACAAGATAGGATGAACCCTTTCTAGTATAATATAATCCCAAGTCACTTTCAGTTCAGTTCAGTTGCTCAGTCGTATCCAACTCTTTGCGACCCCATGAATTGCAGCATGCCAGGCCTACCTGTCCATCACCAACTCCCGGAGTTTACTCAAACTCATGCCCATTGAGTCGGTGATGCCATTCAGCCATCTCATCCTCTGTCATCCCCTTCTCCTCCTGCCCCCAATCCCTCCCAGCATCAGGGTCTTTTCAAAGGAGTCAGCTCTTCTCATGAGGTGGCCAAAGTATTGGAGTTTCAGCTTCAGCAACAGTCCTTCCAATGAACACCCAGGACTGATCTCCTTTAGGATGGACTGGTTGGATCTCCTTGCAGTCCAAGGGACTCTCAAGAGTCTTCCCCAACACCACAGTTCAAAAGCATCAGTTTTTTGGTGCTCAGCTTTCCTCACAGTCCAACTCTCACATCCATACGTGACCACTGGAAAAACCATAGCTATGACCAGACAGACCTTTGTTGGCAAAGTAATGTCTCTGCTTTTTAATATGCTATCTAGGTTGGTGATAACTTTCCTTCCAAGGAGTAAGCGTCTTTTAATTTCATGGCTGCAATCACCATCTGCAGTGATTTTGGAGCCCCCCAAAATAAAGTCAGCCACTGCTTCCTCTGTCACCCATCTATTTCCCATGAGGTGATGGGACCAGATGCCACGATCTTAGTTTCTAAATATTGAGCTTTAAGCCAACTTCTTCACTCTCCTCTTTCACGTTCATCAAGAGGCTTTTTAGTTCCTCTTCACTTTCTGCCATAAGTGTGGTGTCATCTGCATATCTGAGGTTATTGATATTTCTCCCAGCAATCTTGATTCCAGCTTGTGCTTCTTCCAGCCCAGCGTTTCTCATGATGTACTCTGCATATAAGTTCAACAAGCAGGGTGACAGCATACAGCCTTGACGGACTCCTTTCCCTATTTGGAACCAGGCTGACTCCTTTCCCTATTTGGAACCAGGCTGTTGTTCCATGTCCAGTTCTAACTGTTGCTTCCTGACCTGCATACAGGTTTCTCAAGAGGCAAGTCAGGTGGTCTGGTATTCCCATCTCCTTCAGAATTTTCCACAGTTTATTGTGATCCACACAGTCGAAGGCTTTGGCATAGTCAATAAAGCAGAAATAGATGTTTTTCCGGAACTCTTGCTTTTTTGATGATCCAGTGGATGTTGGAAATTTGATCTCTGGTTCCTCTGCCTTTTCTAAAACCAGCTTGAACATCTGGAAGTTCTTGGTTCACGTATTGCTGAAGCCTGGCTTGGAGAATTTGGAGCATTAATTTACTAGCGTGTGAGATGACTGCAATCATGTGGTAGTTTGAGCATTCTTTGGCATTGCCTTTCTTTGAGATTGGAATGAACACTGACCTTTTCCAGTCCTGTGGCCACTGCTGAGTTTTCCAAATTTGCTGACATACTGAGTGTAGCACTTTCAGAGCATCATCTTTCAGGATTTGAAATAGCTCAACTGGAATTCCATCACCTCCACTAGCTTTGTTCTTAGTGATGCTTCCTAAGGCCCACCTGACTTCACATTCTAGGATGTCTGATTCTAGGTGAATGATCACACCATTGTGATTATCTGGGTCGTGAAGATCTATTTTGTACAGTTCCTCTGTGTATTCTTGTCACCTCTTCTTAATATCTTCTGCTTCTATTAGGTCCATACCATTTCTGTCCTTTATCAAACCCATCTTTGTGTGAAATGTTCCCTTGGTATCTCTAATTTTCTTGAAGAGATCTCTACCCTTTCCCATTCTGTCATTTTCCTCTATTTCTTTGCATTGATCACTGAGGAAGGCTTTCTTACCTCTCCTCGCTATTCTGTGGAACTCTGCATTCAAATGGGAATATCTTTCCTTTTCTCCTTTGCTTTTCGCTTCTCTTCTTCTCACAGTTATTTGTAAGGCCTTCTCAGACAGCTATTTTGCCTTTTTGCATTTCTTTTCCATGGGGGTGGTCTTGATTCCTGTCTCCTGTACAATGTCACGAACCTCCGTCCATAGTTCGTCAGGCACTCTGTCTATCAGATCTAGTCCCTTAAATCTATTTCTCACTTCCACTGTATAGTCATAAGGGATTTGATTTAGGTCATACCTGAATGGTCTAGTGGTTTTCCCAACTTTCTTCAGTTAAAGTCTGAATTTGGCAAGAAGGAGTTCATGATCTGAGCCACAGTCAGCTCCCGGTCTTGTTTTTGCTGACTGTATAAAGCTTCTCCATCTTTGGCTGCAAAGAATATAATCAATCTGATTTCAGTGTCGGCCATCTGGTGATGTTCATGTGTAGAGTCTTCTCTTGTGTTGTTGGAAGAGGCTGTATGCTATGACCATTGAGTTCTCTTGGCAAAACTCTATTAGCCTTTGCCCTCATTCATTCTGTACTCCAAGGCCAAATTTGCCTGTTACTCCAGGTGTTTCGTGACTTCCTACTTTTGCATTCCAGTCCCCTGTAATGAGAAGGACATCTTTTTTGGGTGTTAGTTGTAAAAGGTCTTGTAGGTCTTCATAAAACCATTCAACTTCAGCTTCTTGAGCCTTTTTGGTCAGGGCATAGACTTGGATTACTGTGTTATTGAATGGTTTGCCTTGGAAATGAACAGAGATCATTCTGTCGTTTTTGAGATTGCATCCAAGTACTGCATTTCGGACTCTTTTCTTGACTGTGTTGGCTACTCCATTTCTTCTAAGGGATTCCTGCCCACAGTAGTAGATATGGTCATCTGAGTTAAATTCACCCATTCCAGTCCATCTAAATTCACCTATTCCTAGAATGTCAACATTCACTCTTGCCATCTCCTGTTTGACCACTTCCAATTTGCCTTGATTCGTGGACCTAACATTCCAGGTTCCTGTGCAATATTGCTCTTTATAGCATCGGACCTTGCTTCTATCACCAGTCCCATCCACAACTGGGTGGTGTTTTTGCTTTAACTCCATCCCTTCATTCTTTCTGGAGTTATTTCTCCACTGATCTCCAATAGCATATGGGGCACCTATCGACCTGGGGAGTTCCTCTTTCAGTATCCTATCAATTTGCCTTTTCCTACTGTTCATGGGGTTCTCAAGGCAAGAATTCTGAAGTGGTTTGCTATTCCCTTCTCCAGTGGACCACATTCTGTCAGACCTCTCCACCATGACCCGACCATCTTGGGTGGCCCCACACGGCATGGCTTAGTTTCACTGAGTTAAACAAGACTGTGGTCCTGTGATCAGATTGGCTAGTTTTCTGTGATTCTGGTTTTAGTGTGTCTGCCCTCTGATTCCACAAGTCACTTTTGTTCTTCATATATGTTGTCCATCATTTATTGTCCCCAAAATTACTAGGCATAGAATTTGGAAACTGAACCAACAGAAAATAAACAAATCCATTGATAACCTAGGTGTGAGAGTTATCAGACATGATCTTTAAAATGATTGTGAATAAAACATTAGAGAAAACAGAAAGTCAGATGAATTTCATCAGAAGACTGGAATCTATAAGAAAAAGTAATTCTGAAACTAAAATATACAATAGCTAAACTTAAGAATTCATCAGGTCGAATGTCACATTGGATACTGTTGGAGAGAAGATTAATGTACTGGAATGTATTAAAAGGGCAGTAGAAAATATCCAGCTAAAGCAAAGAAAAGAGAATGGAAAATACAGCCCCCAAAAATGATAGACATAGAATATGTAACAAAAAAAGTCTCACAATATCCTGTAGGCTTTTTAATATATGTAGAATTTAAATACATGACAAAAATGTATAAGGTGATAAGTATAAATGTTCTTCATATTTGGCATTATCTGGGAATTAATAAAAGTATAATTTATTTTGCTGTGCTGTGCATGCTCAGTCGTGTCCGACTCTTTGAGACCCTGTGGACTGTAGCCTGCCAGGCTCCTCTGTCCATGGGATTTTCCTGGCAAAGAATACTGAATTGGGTTGCCATTTCCTTTTCCAGTGAACCATCCTAACCCAGGATCAAACTCACATCTTCTGTGTTGGCAGGCTAATTTTTTACCACTGAGCCATCTAGGAAGTCTGCACTAATCTATATTAGAGTCTAAGAAGTCAAGTAGACATCTTATAAACAATCGATAGTAAAAGACCATATAACCAAAATTCAATAGAGGGGTAAAGTAGAATGATAATAAAGTAATACTTGTTTAATCCAAAATAATGCAAAATGATAAATAATAAGATGGTTGTATAAACCCAAATATATTAGTTAATGTACATAGGTTAATTAACAAGAAATAAAAGTGTCAGATTGCCTGTTGAAAAAAAGCTATGTACTGCCTATAAGAGATACATATCTTAACCATAAGGACAAAGAAAGGTTGAAAGTAGAAAGATGGAGAAATACATAGCATGCAAAGAATGGATAAGAGAAGACAGGTACAGTTGTACAGGTATCAGACAAAATAAACTTTATAGCTAAAGACATTAATAGCAATAAAGAGAAATCTTTCATAATAATAATGGGTAATTTCTTTGAGGAATATACACTAATTTTAAACATATGCATCTAATAACAGCTTCAGAAGAGATGAAGAATATTTGACAGAACTAAAATGAGAAATAGATAATCCGCAACTACAGTGGGAGACCAACACATCTCTCTCAGTAACAAGTAGATCAAACACATACAGTGATGAGTAAAGACATGAGAGTCTTATACATATGATTAACAAACCGTACTAAATTGACACACATGAAACATTACACCCAACAAGAACAAAGTACTTATTTTTTTTCAAGTGTACATGGAAGATTTTCTAAACGGGACTATATTCTGAAACATAAAGCAACCCTGAACAAATTTTATAGATTGAAATCATTGAAAATATTATTTTCTACAGTTAAATTAAGCTAGATGTCAGTTATCAAAAGTTATCTATACAATCTGTATATATGTGGAAACTAAACAGTGCTCTTCAAAAACACCAATGGTCAACAAAGAAATCACAAAGGAAATTTAAAATAGAATATTTGCCTGACCTTCGGATAGGCAAATTTTTTTTTTACAAGACATAAGAAAATTTAAGAGAAAGACATAAAGTAGACTATAATAAAAATAAGACTTCTTCATCAAAAGATATCACTTACCGTGAAGAAGCAAAGCACAGATTAGAAGATATTTGTAGTATGTATGTCAGAATATATTTAAAATCTTTTACATAATGTTAAGAAAGAGACAATCAAATAGAGCCTGGAGCAGTCTCTGCACAAAAGCACTGGAGTGGCAATTCATGAAAGACAGTAATCAAATGACAGTAAACATGAAAAAGTACTCAACCTCCTTATAGATATTCAGATTAAAACTGTAATGAAATATCACTTCAGATCCACTGGAATGATTAAAATTATTAAAACTGACACCACCAATTGTTGGCAAGTTTGGGGAGCAACAGGAACTCTCGTGTACTGCTGGTAGGAATATAAGTTTAAATAACTTTGGGAAACCGTTTGGCGGTAGCTACTAAATCTGGACATAAACATATTCTTGATGAGCAGTTTCACTCTTGGGTACATTCCCAATTGTAGTTTATTAGTATGCCATAGGACATTTGCAAGAATCTCCATAACTGTGCCATTTGTAAAAGCCAAAAGCTGGTATTAACCCAGATGTCCATCAACAATAGAATGAGTCCTTCCCTGGCAGTCCAGTGGCTAAGACTCCATACTCCCAATGCATGGGGCCCAGGTTCAATCCCTGGTCAGGGAACTAGATCCTACATGCTATAGCTAAGAGCCAGAGCAGCCAAAGAGATAAATAAGTAAAAAATAGATATTAAAAAAAGAATGGATAAATTCTGGCATATTCACTTAATGGAATACTCTGCAGCAGTGAGACTGAATGAACTATTACTATATGCCACAATGTAGACGAATCTTGCAAAGAGAAAAAGAAGCCAGATTAAAAAAGTTAATATTTTGTGTTTTCTAAATGGAATTTATGTTTATAAACTATAAAGTTAAAAAGCAGGCAGAATTTGTCAGTGGTGATAGCAGTTGGGATAATGGCTACCTTTGGTTGGGAGGAGTGGTCAAAAGGAAGAATAGGGGGGACTTCTGGGGTTCCAGTGTTCTGTTTCTTGGTCTAGAACATATATATGTTCAGTTTGTTAAAATTTACTGAGTTGATCATACGTGATTTATGCATTTTTTTTTGAATTATCTATATTTCAATGAAAAGTTTTAACTGGGAAAAAAAAAGCCAGCACATCGCAGTTTCCCTCCATTTACTTAAAAGAAGTGAATGAGTGTATCTTAGGTAATCAGTATAATTATTAGGAAATTTGAAATCTTAAATGATATACAAGATTTAAGATGCAATAAGCAGATAAAGTTCTTGTATGAATGAATTGGCATTTTATCTGAAAGTTACAAATGAGACTAGCTACTAACTGTTGTTATTCTTGTTTATAAAAGTGACTCTAACTTTGTGAATTTATTAATATAAAATCTAAGCTCTATGTTGTATTAAGTTTTTTCAATAAAAACATATTATTTTAAATATATCTGTGTCTACAGGCCAACTGTGCAGGAAGATGGAGGAGATGTAATCTATAAAGGCTTTGAAGATGGCATCGTACAGCTGAAACTCCAAGGTTCTTGTACCAGCTGCCCCAGTTCAATCATTACTCTGAAAAATGGAATTCAGAACATGCTGCAGTTTTATATTCCAGAAGTAGAAGGCGTAGAACAGGTATGCCAATATTGTATGACAGTTTAGATTTAGTATTAAAATGAATTTTTTGGAAAGAAAAGAAATTCATGACCTGACATTTTCTTCAACTGCTATATCATTGTGTTACCATTATTATCAGGCTCCTTCTTTGAGAATTATCTTAGTGCTAATAATTACCTGCTATGTGCTCAGCAGTTTTCCAAATATTACCTCATTTATTTTCTAGTAACACAGTTTGTTAATATTAAATAAGTCACTTTCATTTTGTACTTGGGAAACAGAGGGCATATTGCTGTTTTGACTGTAGAAAAATTATGAAAGGGAAACATCATGGAATTTTATAGATGACGTTTACAAGTGTTTAGTGGAAGAGCTCTACTACTTCATATTTTTTTAATTAATTGATTAATATTTGGTTGCACTGAGTCTTTGTTGCTGTGTGCAGGCTTTCTCTAGTTGAAATGAGCAAGTGCTACTCTTCATTTTGGTGCACAGGCTTCTCATTGTGGTGGTTTCCCTTGTCACAAAGCATGGGCTCTTGGGCATGCAAGCTGCAGTAGTTGGGGCTCATAGGCTCCAGAACACGGGCTCAGTAGCTGTGGCACACAGATTTACTTGCTTCACGGCATGTGGGATCCTCCTGGACCAGGGATTGAACCTGTGTCCCCTGCATTGAAAGGTGGACTCTCATCCACTGGACCACGAGGGGAGCCCCTCCACTGCTTCACATTTAAATACTTCTTGTTCTTAAACATGCAGGCAAGAAGCCCTTCAAAGAATCATGCTTTGTTGTACAAAGTACAGTTAGAGAGTTTTAGAGCTTTATTTATAGCCTGAGGTCAACATTTTTTTCCTGCCCAAATATATCTAAGGAATATATACTACCAGTATTTTTCTCAGCAGTAATAGTGGCCTTCACTGCAGTAATTCTCAACCAAGAGGCAAGGACTTATGGAGAGCGATTATCAAGGAAGGAAAGAGTATATGGAAATTAAAAATTTGAAAAAGCTCTTCAGGTAATTCTGTGCCTTTAAGAAGAGGGCGTCATCTCTCAGCTCCTGTGAGACTCACTCTTTTCTGGGCAGTACTGAAACCTGTCCCTGTGGTACGACACATGCCGTCTCCTCTTTGAAGTTCTCACTAGTTCTTTAGTTGGTGTTAAGCTCTTTGGTGCAGAGCTTCTGTGGGTCTCTTTCAGCTTTCTGGTAATGGATAAGTTCCTTGAGAGAGTTATAATTGTACCTAGGTCTCTGTGTTCTTCTGTAACACTCAGCCTTGTGTGTTGTACATGTTGTTTACAGAGTTTTCATTAAATATTTAGAAACATTATTCCAAATTTAGGAATATTTTACCTAAGATAGAAGTTGATTGACAAAATTTTTTTGATTGGATGGTGCTGAGATTGGATGTAAAAATATCAGTTCCCTGAAAGTAAATATCCATTTTTTATTCAGCCCAAAACAATCTGTGAGGGAATTGATTGTCTCAGATCAGAAGCAGATTCATCTAGATTTTGAAAAAATTAATTTTGGCCCCCATTATCCTCTGTATGCCTTTAAAAAAAAATAGCTAACACTTTGCTAGATTGATAAAGGAAGGTTTTTATTCACATGTCCAGGGTTGGGTGATGAATTGGCAGTAGGATTATAAACCTGAGTTAGTTTTAATTATAGTAGGTGTGGTTAAGGGAAAAAATAGTGTTAGGTTTATATAACCCTTTTCTTTTCCAGAGGAATTGGTTTTTATTATCTGAGTAATATATTAACTCATGAAAAGATACTAATCCTTTCATTTTTTCCTTTGAGTATTCATTAGTATTTTTCCGTAACTTACTTGAAATGAAAAGCTTCATATTTTTTAAGGCTTAAAATAAACTTTTATCTGAATAAGACCAACGTAATTAGTTGCTAGTATATTTTCTAGCAACTATAAAGGTGTAGTTTCTTTACCTTTTTTAGGGATTCATTTTTCTAATACATATTTTGCAGTAACAATTTGGTATATTTCCCTAGGACCATGCTTAGGGAAATAAGATGCTTTTGAAATAAAAACAAAAAAAACCCCTCAATTCTATATATTAGTCATAGAGCTAGGAATTACCAGTTCATCATGATAGTCCTCTTTGTCCACCTGTGACTCTGCTTTTGGAAACCTCCTTTGGAACAAGGAACAGAGACCAATGTTTTAATTAACTTGCTGCCCAATGTGCTACTGGAGATCAGTGGAGAAATAACTCCAGAAAGAATGAAGGGATGGAGTTAAAGCAAAAACAACACCCAGTTGTGGATGGGACTGGTGATAGAAGCAAGGTCCAATGCTGTAAAGAGCAATATTGCATAGGAACCTGGAATGTTAGGTCCATGAATCAAGGCAAATTGGAAGTGGTCAAACAGGAGATGGCAAGAGTGAATGTTGACATTCTAGGAATCAGTGAACTAAGATGGCCTGGAATGGGTGAATTTAACTCAGATGACTATTATATCTACTACTGTGGGCGGGAATCCCTTAGAAGAAATGGAGTAGCCATCATAGTCAACAAGAGAGTCCGAAAGCAGTACTTGGATGCAGTCTCAAAAACGACAGAATGATCTCTATTCGTTTCCACGGCAAACCATTCAATATCACAGTAATCCAAGTCTATGCCCCAGCCAGTAATGCTGAAGAAGCTGAAGTTGAACGGTTTTATGAAGACCTACAAGACCTTTTAGAACTAACACCCAAAAAAGATGTCCTTCTCATTACAGGGGACTGGAATGCAAAAGTAGGAAGTCAAGAAACACCTGGAGTAACAGGCAAATTTGGCCTTGGAGTACAGAATGAATGAGGGCAAAGGCTAATAGAGTTTGCCAAGAGAACGCACTGGTCATAACAAACACCCTCTTCCAACAACACAAGAGAAGACTGTACACATGAACATCACCAGATGGTCAACACAGAAATCAGATTGATAATATTCTTTGTAGCCAAAGATGGAGAAGCTTTATACAGTCAGCAAAAACAAGACCGGGAGCTGACTGTGGCTCAGATCATGAACTCCTTGCCAAATTCAGACTTTAACTGAAGAAAGTTGGGAAAACCACTAGACCATTCAGGTATGACCTAAATCAAATCCCTTATGACTATACAGTGGAAGTGAGAAATAGATTTAAGGGACTAGATCTGATAGACAGAGTGCCTGACGAACTATGGACGGAGGTTCGTGACATTGTACAGGAGACAGGAATCAAGACCACCCCCATGGAAAAGAAATGCAAAAAGGCAAAATAGCTGTCTGAGAAGGCCTTACAAATAACTGTGAGAAGAAGAGAAGCGAAAAGCAAAGGAGAAAAGGAAAGATATTCCCATTTGAATGCAGAGTTCCAAAGAATAGCGAGGAGAGGTAAGAAAGCCTTCCTCAGTGATCAATGCAAAGAAATAGAGGAAAATGACAGAATGGGAAAGGGTAGAGATCTCTTCAAGAAAATTAGAGATACCAAGGGAACATTTCACACAAAGATGGGTTTGATAAAGGACAGAAATGGTATGGACCTAATAGAAGCAGAAGATATTAAGAAGAGGTGACAAGAATACACAGAGGAACTGTACAAAATAGATCTTCACGACCCAGATAATCACAATGGTGTGATCATTCACCTAGAATCAGACATCCTAGAATGTGAAGTCAGGTGGGCCTTAGGAAGCATCACTAAGAACAAAGCTAGTGGAGGTGATGGAATTCCAGTTGAGCTATTTCAACTCCTGAAAGATGATGCTCTGAAAGTGCTACACTCAGTATGTCAGCAAATTTGGAAAACTCAGCAGTGGCCACAGGACTGGAAAATGTCCGTTTTCATTCCAATCTCAAAGAAAGGCAATGCCAAAGAATGCTCAAACTACCACACGATTGCAGTCATCTCACACGCTAGTAAATTAATGCTCCAAATTCTCCAAGCCAGGCTTCAGCAATACGTGAACCAAGAACTTCCAGATGTTCAAGCTGGTTTTAGAAAAGGCAGAGGAACCAGAGATCAAATTTCCAACATCCATTGGATCATCAAAAAAGCAAGAGTTCCGGAAAAAACATCTATTTCTGCTTTATTGACTATGCCAAAGCCTTCGACTGTGTGGATCACAATAAACTGTGGAAAATTCTGAAGGAGATGGGAATACCAGACCACCTGACCTGCCTCTTGAGAAACCTGTATGCAGGTCAGGAAGCAACAGTTAGAACTGGACATGGAACAACAGCCTGGTTCCAAATAGGGAAAGGAGTCAGCCTGGTTCCAAATAGGGAAAGGAGTCCGTCAAGGCTGTATGCTGTCACCCTGCTTGTTGAACTTATATGCAGAGTACATCATGAGAAACGCTGGGCTGGAAGAAGCACAAGCTGGAATCAAGATTGCTGGGAGAAATATCAATAACCTCAGATATGCAGATGACACCACACTTATGGCAGAAAGTGAAGAGGAACTAAAAAGCCTCTTGATGAACGTGAAAGAGGAGAGTGAAGAAGTTGGCTTAAAGCTCAATATTTAGAAACTAAGATCGTGGCATCTGGTCCCATCACCTCATGGGAAATAGATGGGTGACAGAGGAAGCAGTGGCTGACTTTATTTTGGGGGGCTCCAAAATCACTGCAGATGGTGATTGCAGCCATGAAATTAAAAGATGCTTACTCCTTGGAAGGAAAGTTATCACCAACCTAGATAGCATATTAAAAAGCAGAGACATTACTTTGCCAACAAAGGTCTGTCTGGTCACAGCTATGGTTTTTCCAGTGGTCACGTATGGATGTGAGAGTTGGACTGTGAGGAAAGCTGAGCGCCAAAAAACTGATGCTTTTGAACTGTGGTGTTGGGGAAGACTCTTGAGAGTCCCTTGGACTGCAAGGAGATCCAACCAGTCCATCCTGAAGGAGATCAGTCCTGGGTGTTCATTGGAAGGACTGATGTTGAAGCTGAAACTCCAGTGTTTTGGCCATCTGATGCGGAGAGCTGACTGCTTTGAAAAGACCCTGATGCTGGGAAAGATTGAGGGCAGGAGGAGAAGGGGACGACAGAGCATGACGTGGTTGGATGGCATCACCGACTCAAGGAACATGGTTTGGATAGATTCCGGCCGTTGGTGATGGACAGGTAGGCCTGGCATACTGCGGTTCATGGGGTCGGAAAGAGTCGGACACGACTGAGCGACTAAACTGAACTGAACTGAATATTCAGTTGGCTTTTATGTTGCTAGAATATCAGATTTTGATGCAAATGTTGTGCTTTGGGGCTGTTGATAGATTTATTCTTACTAGATTGGTATGCATTGTTGCAGAGTATTTTAGGTAAGCAAGTAATATTAAAATCATGAAAATAGAAATTTCTACTCCTTAATTCTTGTATTCTCTTTTGTTTGTTTGTTTGTTTTAGGTTATGGATGATGAATCAGAGGAAAAAGAAGCAAACTCACCTTAAACTCATTTGCGTTTTCTGTGGGCCCTGCAGTTGGACTTGTTGATAATATGTACTAAGCTTTTATTATTAATCTGCTAAGCAATTTAGGATTAATAAAATATGTCCCTTCTTCAGAGAATGATATATAAATATTGCATGTTTGCTTTACCTCATATGAGTTATTTATAACATCCTGAATCATCTTCTGTACACGTGGATTTTATCCAGGGATATTTTTATTTTTGTTCTTCATTTCTCATGGTTCCTTCTTTGCATAATGTGTGAAGCAGTTTAAAATACATTCTCTACCCCCAATCTGATTTATTTACTCTTTCAATACGGAAGTAAATAGGGAGAATCTTAAGATATTTTAAAATGGCTTCACTTTTTATGAGATGTTTTAAAATATTTTTACTGAATTTTTACCTTGTTAAACACTAAACAATTTTAGTTTTAAAATAGTATCTGGTGACTTCCCTGGTGGTCCAGTGATTAAGAATCCACCTTGCAATGTAGGGGACGCAGTTAGATACCTGATCAGAGAACTAAGACCCTACGTGGCACAGAGTGCTTGAGCCTGCATGCCACAGTGAAAGATCCCAAGTCCTGCGATTAAGACCCGATACATCCAAATAAATAAAATATTTTTTAAAAATGGTATCTGGCTAGTAGCTCCCAATGTAGTATCATGTAACTTAATACTGAAAGACCAAAAAAAAAAAAAAAAACCATAATGTTGAAAACTGATAAAGAACTTAAGTCCTAGAATGTAGACAGAATTTCTATTGATTACAAGACAGCAGGCTGAATTGAGAAAAACTGCCTTAGTGTGCCATGCCAGAAATTTTGACAGTTATCTTTCTATTAACATAATGCAAAGAGACAACTCATTGGAAAAGACCCTGATGCTGGGAAAGATTGAAGGCAAAAGGAGAAGGGGGCAGCAGAGGATGAGATGGTTAGACAGCATCACCGACTCAATGGACATGAATTTGAGCAAACTCCGGGAGATAGTGAAGGATAGGGAAGCCTGTCGTGCTGTAGTCCATGGGGTCGCGGTGAGTGGGACACAACTTAGCAACTGAACAACAACAACTTTCTACCATAGGGGTAACTTTTTTCAGATGACCCAAATAGCAAATTACACGTCTCTCTTGTTTGTGATGGGACTTACCTGGTAACTCAGACAGTAAAGGATCTGCCTGCGATGAGGGAGACCTGGGTTTATTCCTGAGTTGGGAAGATGCCCTGGAGAAGGGAAGAGCTACCCACTCCAGTATTCTTGCCTGGAGAATTTCATGGACAGAGGAGCCTGGCAGGCTATAGTCCGTGGGGTCGCAGAGACAGACAGGACCGAGTGACTTTCCCTTTCACCTTCTTGTTTTTCTATAGAATTCAGAGACAGCAATTCGTAGACAGTATCAGGGAGGGGAACATAAGTATGTTGGATCTTTGGGACTTTGTTCCTCAAAAGTATGGAGGTTAACATAGGGATGGAAACAAAAAGAACTCCAGCATTTGTGAGTGCTGGAAAGAGAAATTTTTATTTTTTTTCTTTTGGGTCATAGAAATGGGCATTGCGTTTGGAGAATTTGTTTCCTGAGCCATTATAGATGAATTTAGGTTAGACTTACTTTGGGAATTACTTTGTAAGCTGGGCACATTAACCTGCCCTTTAGCTGAAGCTACAGGAAATTGAGATTGTGGAGGAGACGCAGTTAATCAGTCTTGGGTCTGGCCACAAAATAAGTGGCTGAGTGGGGGTGGGAGATTCAGTTACTGGAATATAGGAACTCACAGAACTGAGAGGCCAAGTTATTGGAAAGATTCTCTACAAAAGGGAGCAGCCATGAAGAACAAGGAGGAAAGGTGGAGAACATTTCTCAGCACACAAAGTGTTGTAATCAGAATCTGGAAGCTGTGAAATGTATTTGGAACTGCAGGAAGCTAAGTAGGACTTGAGTGTGAAGTGGAAGGCCCCAGCTGGAATGGGGCAGAGGTAGGCAGTGCTTCGTGCAGACAATGCTGTGGAAGTTCTTGGCTGCGTACCCTTCTTACACCCAAAGAGTTTATGCTGAGACTTTCTTCTCACTGTGAGGTCTTCTCAGTTACCATTTGCTTGCCCTGTCCCCAGGGAAGATCGGTCTCACCTCAGTCCCAGGGGATAAATTATGACTAGTCTAACTCAGTACATCTTGACTCCTTTCTTCTTTGCCAGTCATTAGTCTTAAGTATGGACACAGTCGTGTCCGACTCTTTGTGATCCCATGGACTGTGCAGTTCATGGAATTCTCCAGGCCAGAATACTGGAGTGGGTAGCCGGTCCCTTCTCCAGGGGGTCTTCCCAACCCGGGGATCAAACTCAGGTTTCTCTCATTGCCAGTGGATTCTTTACCAAGCTGAGCCACCAGGGAAGGCTCTTAAGTATGGATACATGACCCAACTCTGCCTGTGAACTGAAAGAGAAAGTCTATTAGAAAATTCTGGAAAGGCTGTCTTCCTTGATTGAGAGAGAAGGAAGTTTTTATGTAAAGAAGGCTCTTTGCCTCTCCATTACATTCCTCCCTGCTAGGTACACTGTAATATGAATACTTGATGTCCAAGGCTCTGACAGTTAGCTTGTGGTCATGAAAAGCCAGTTTGCTAAGAACGGCAAAGAAAAGGGGGAAAAAAAAAGGAGACCTGGATATTTGAGGACTCTATTGACCTTTGAGCTAGTCCAGGAACCACCCATTTTCAGAGTATCATGTGAGATAAAAGGTTTTCTTGTTAAAGCTACTGTTACCAGTTACTCTCATTTGAAGCTGGTTGCCTTCTAACAAAGAACCTGGTAAGTCATGGAGAACTTTGTAAGTAATTTTACTGCTTAATTATTTGTGGCAGACAGTGCCAAATGTCGATCCTAAAATGACAACAAATTTACATTTTTATTTATTTAATTTTTTTTTCAAATTTACATTTTTAACTGAGCCACTTTTTCAAGTTATTTTTTCAATCAAATATTAATTTAGGTGTAGTTTAATCAGGTAATAGTTTTTCATTTTGAATGTTTTAAGTTATATTTAATTTCCTCCTCCTGGACAGCCCCAAAGAAAGTAATCAGTTAGTTGTTTTTCACTAAAACAAAAATAAAAATTAACCCCTCAAAATGTATAAACTTTTGTTACATGAAATATTCTTGAAAGCACTTTATGGGACATTTCAATATGTATTTGAAACAGAGATTATTGGCCAAAAGTAAAGAGAGCAACTGGAAGACTTTTTACTAAACAAAATTAGGGTGAAGCCTATCATGGAAGGAGTAATTTCCCCCTTTACCTCTCTTGAGTTCTTATGAATGGACACATAATTAAATTGATACAAGATAGATTAGCTGGAGAAAAAGAAAAAAATTTAATTCTTTTAGAAGTCTCTTAGTAATGCGACCTAAGAAGTGGCCAAAGCAGTTAGCTTTTATATTTTCAGACAAAATTGAGAGGAATTGACAGAACAAAGAAATCTAAGTTTGGGTGCTTAATTAGCAGGACTCCCCAGGTGGCTCAGTGTAAAGAATTTGCCTGCCGATGCAGGAGACTTGGGTTCAGTCCTTGGGTTGGGAAGATTCCCTGGAGGAGGAAATGGCAACTGACCCCAGTATCCTTGCCTATAAAATCCCACGGACAAAGGAGCCTGGCAGGCTACAGTCCATTGCATTGCATTAAGCCAGACATGACTGAGCACACACGCTCAATTAGTAAGGAAAAAGTTTGGACTTGGGTAGTAAGGTAGAAAGGAAGTGACAAAGTTTGTTGAGATAAACTTCTGGTCTGAATTCCCTATCTCTACTGATAAGGATGTCTTCCTACCTCCCAGTACAGGAAGGGTACCTGTCACAGGGAAGATTTATTTCCTGCTTTCGAGAGACGGGAGGGTCAAAGAGTCCCTCTTGTAATGGCTATTTCTTAAGTAACTTGAATTCAAAATAATATGTCTGAGGCATATTTTGGGGTGCCTGCCTTGAGCCCCAACAAGCCATAAACAGAATGATAAGCAAAGTATATAAAAGGAGCAAACTTTCATTGCACATTCACTGTGTGACACTGTTGTAAGCACCTTATATTTATGAAGTCATTTAATCCTATGAGATTGGTAACTTTTATTGTTTCCATGAGGCACAGAGAAGAGAAGTACATATTCCATTGCCATAGAACTTAAGGGGAAAAGCTGGGAACATGAACCCTGGGCATTCTGGTTGCAGAGCGTTTGCACAATACTATACTATTTTGCCTTTAGGGAACTGAATCCATGTACCTTTCCTGAGTATTACTATCTCAGAGAAGGGAAAAGGCATCTCTTGTCTTCATAGCTGCTGCTTTCTAGTGGACAAACGTCTTTTCCATCTGTTACTTGCTCCAGACCATTATGAGCCAAAGTAGTGCATACGGTGGACAGTTTTTAATGCAGGAATATGAAGCTAGCTGCTCTCCAGTCCAGTGGGAATTGACATCCCTTTGTGAGGGTAAATTTACACTCCTAGCCTTATGCTCTGCTTCTCCACATCAGAATCATCAATGACAATTCCACAGGTGCTTACAGTCTGCAGAATCCACTTTTGAAAGAAACTCCAGAAAACAATATTTTCTGTCACTGTACTTTTCTAGCTGTCTTTCAGCTCTAGGAACCTCCCTAGAATGGTCCACTTTTATTTTGGCTCTGGTCACATCCTAGAGGACAGAAATAGTAGACAGGACCGGTTAATCTCATGGTGTCCAATTTGTTGACAATTTCTTGGCAGTAGAATGAGTTTCTTTCTAGCAGAGGTAGAAAACTTGCCCTAGGTTCTGCCTACTGGGGAAATTTGGAGCCACCGTAGAGGGGAGTATTGGGAAGTATGTTCATTGTTCATTCTAGTTGGAGTCAGTACCTCAAGTTTGTCCTCAAACCTGAGGAGTGGACATCTTTTGATTGTGTGTCTTTGGTGACCCCTCATTCTTTTCATCCTTTCCTTTGAAGAACTTCTACATCTTCCTGACTCCATGTGGCTGTCCAATCACCATATCCTGTCTTCTTTTCCATGGAAGTGGGGCATATGACTCACACTAGATCCATCAGAATCCTTGCCTGGAATATAAAAAATGAGGATGGAGAAGTAACCTCCTTCCCCTTGGACTGCAAGCTGGAAATACGTGATTTCAGAGCTGTGGGGGGGTCTTTTCCTTGTCCATGAGGTCACAGAGAGAGACAAACAGTTCTGACACAGTTTGTGTCCCTGGATATATATGTACTTGAAACTCTGTATCTCTGTCGTTCCAATTACGTTAGCCAATAAATACCCTTCTTCAACTAGTTTTGAGTTTTCTCTAGAAATTTAAAATAAATACATATATTCACACCGAGGAAATCAGTAAGATCAACCTTGGATGTATTAGGCTTCTCTAGAAAAACAGAACTATTAGAACAGACAGGGAGAGAGAGAGTGAGAGAGAAGGAGAGAGGGAGGGGAAAAGAGAGAAACAGAACTAATAGGAGAGATAGGAGAAGAGAAAGTGAGAGACGGAAGAAGGGAGAGAGAGTGAAATTCATTTTAAGGAATTGGCTCTATGCAATCATGAAGGCTAGTGAGTCCAAAGCATGCAGAATGGGTTCCAGGCTGGAGACAGGGAAGAGCTGATGTTGCAATCCAACTCTAGTTCCTCTGGGGAATTCTTTCCAGCTCTTGGAGGCAGGTGTGTCAATGTTTGTTCTGTTCAAACTTTTAGCTAACTGGATGAGGCCCGTCTACGTAATGGAAGGCAATGTGTTTTACTCAAAGTCTACTGAATATAAACATCCAGAATATAATATTTTACCAAATATCAGGGCACTGTAGTGCAACCAAATTGACACATAAAATCAACCATCACAGTGGATAAAGTTTGCCTTCATCTCTAACTTTTTTCTGATTCCTTCTTCCATATCTCAGCCTCCTCTCTCTGGTATTACCATGCCTAATTCCACATGCCCTTATGTTGTCCCTTTCTCGCCCAGTGTTATCAGCCGAGGTAATTTGTCTGGGTCTGCCTTCCTTCTAATTTTAGAATTATCTTCACTTTATCCCCATCAAAACTTGTATTTCCTCAGGGGCTTTTTTCACACCTGGTATCCAAATGAAAATAATCCATATTTTCACTCTAAAGTGTAATGGATGATAATGACTTAATGTAGATCTCCTTGGGGAGGGAGTAGTGAGTAGTGTTCCACATTAAGTATATATGTACAGGTAGAGTTCAGGAAATGTGATAGGGAAGAAGTGAAGGTAATTTTGCACAGGGAACTTGCTGATTCTCTTATAATCTTATTTTGTGAGTAACTGTCTAGTTCTCTATAGTCAAGCCCTACCTACATAATATTTGGTTCCCTTCTTAATGCTTCTTTTTTAAAAAAGGAAAATGCAAAGATGCAAAAGTTTAGGATTTTTCTTTAGGGGACTGCCAATAGATTAAATATAGCTAGACCATAAGATGCTTGAATAGAATGGTGGGAGATGATGCTAATAAAACTGACAAGAGCGAGATCTGAATAACAAATGGTGTGTGCATGAGTCTGGACTTAATCCTGCAGGTGAAGGATACCCACTGAATTGGAAGCAGAGATAAACAGGATCTGATCTATATTTATGAAAGATCACTCTGGTGTGAAGGTGTATAGGATTAACTGGGGTAGTGGTGGAACCAAAGGGGTTCACTAGAGGGGGTCTTTCTGAGGCCACGACTGGTGCCGTCTATTCTTCTGTTTGTTACTTTCTTCTCAGAGGCCTTTGTGGCTCAACCTACTTCTTTTTCCTTTGATACTTGTTACCATCTTCTCTGTTCACTGAAGTACACTTCTCCACATAACTCCAGAAAAAGTGGGCTATACATGTCCCTGCTTCCCATATTCTTTTAATGCACAGACCTTTTAAAATACTGAGATAGGGGCTTCTCTGGTGGTCCAGTGGTTAAGAATCCGTATGCCAATGTAGGGGACATGGGTTCCATCCCTGTTCCAGGGAGATCCCACATGCTGAGGAGCAACTAAGCCCATGGGCCACAATTACTGAGCCTGTGCTCGAGGGCCTGTGTTCCGCAACAATGGAAGCCACTGCCCTGAGAAGTCCATTCACCACAGTGAAGCGTAGCCCCTGCTCGCTGTAACTAGAGAAAGCTTGTGTGCAGCAACAGAGACCCAGTGCAGCCAACAATAAAAGTTAATTAATTAAAAGTACTGGGGTATAATTGACTTATATTAGTTCCATGTGTATAAAATTATTGATTTGTACTTATTACAAATGATCACCACAATAAGTCTAGTTAACATCCATCACTGTACAGTTATAATTTTTGTCCTTGGGGATCAGAACTTTTAATATCTTAGCAACTTTCAAATATACAATATGGTCTCATCAATTATAGTCACCATCCTGTACACTACATCCCCAGGACCGATTTATCTTACAACTAGGACTTTGTACCCAGGCCTTCTTAATTTTAGTAATTTATTGCTACTTATTATTATAATCCAGATGAGGGATAACAAAAGTCACAAACATTGGGGCAAAATCTTATAAAGCCATTTCAATTATGGTTCTTTGTTTCATTAGCAAAGACAATGAAATCTCTAATGGCCTTCAGCCCATCAGTTAGCATGGCAAGAAGGCTGAGAACCATCATATTCAACAGGATCAGGGAAATGGACTTACATAAAAAGAAAATGAATTACACCTTGTTACCGTCATTACTTTTTTTTTTTTAGTTCAGTTAGTTCAGAACTTTTGTTCAGGAAAGAAAATCTTTCCCATTTCCTTAGATGTTTGAATTAGACCCAGATGTCCTGTTCCTTTCATAGATCATTTTTCTTCTCCTCCCGTCCTTATCCCCAAAGGTCCAACTATGGCAAAGCTCTGTGGAGATGGAGGTAAGACAAAATTCTTCAGGATTAATGTCTTGACTGATGGTTACAAAGGCTCTTTGTTGCAGTTGGTGGGTGAGCTTGTTCAAGGTTGGACTGGGAAAATATTGACCTTCAAAATTTCTTCCTGGCAACTGGTGCATAAGCATCTTCCAAAATAGCTGTAGAACGGACAAGACAAGCTGATAATCACGATAGATGAGCAAGCAGAAGAGGAAAGCCAGGGTCTGACAGATAATTAGTTTGAGCATGAGAACTTTGGTGACACTGGGTAACATTTTCTTTGTGGCATCAACAGGTTTTCTGGTGATGCACAAAAGTAATGTTCAAACTTTGGAATCATACCTTCACTCCTTGGCAATATCACTAAGATTCTGCCAGAACCTCTTAAATGACGGTTCTGGGGCTAATATGTACATGCACAGAGACTTTTTTGCCTCTTGGTCTATTAACAAACAGCAAACAGCTCACTGTTTTTTAACTTTGCTGTGGGTAATTAAGGAACCTATTTCAGGGCCTGAAATATTAAACGGCTTTCAGGTGAGAAATACTTTAATTAGTTAAATGTGACATTTTCCTGCCTTCCTTTGGTTACAGTGGTAAAAGGGCATCTTTTGCCTTTTTTTGAAAACAACTTTTTATTGAAGTATAGTTGATTTACAATGTTGGGTTAGTTTCAGATGTACTGCAAAGTGATTCAGTTATATACACATATATATATATATTCAGTTACATATTCTTTTACACATTCTTTTCTATTATAGGTTATTACAAGATGTTGAATGTATTAATAGTTTCCTGTGCCATACAGTATGTCCTTGTTGGTTATCTATTATACCGTATACACTACTATAGTAGCACACACTACTCTATATATACTATCATAGAATTTGGGGGTTAACATATACACACTACTATCATATAGTGTATATAGAGTAGTGTGTATATGTTAACCCCCAAATTCTAATTTATCCCTCCCCCCTTTCCTTTTTGGTAACCATAAGTTTGTTTTCTATGTCTTTGAGTCTATTTCAGTTTTGTAAATAAGTTCACTTGTATAATTTTTTAGATTCCACATATAAGTGATATCCTCTGATATTTGTGCTTGTCTGACTTCATTTAGTTTGATAATCTCTAGGACCATCCATGTTGCTGCAAATGGCATTATTTCCATCTTTTTATGGCTGAATAAAGTTCCATCATATATATATATACATATATATATATAATATGTAATGGAATATAATGCACCTTCTTTATCTATGCATCTGTCAATAGACATTTAGATTGCTTCCATACTTTGCTACTGTAAATAGTGCTGAACATTGGAGTGCATTGTATCTTTTTGAATTAGTGTTTTCATCTTTTACAGATACATGCTAAAAGGACATCTTTTTTCCTCTAAGAAAAACTGGAAAGCCCTTTGCTCTTGATTAGATAACCAACCATAGAAAGTCAATTCTGCTAAGAACACAGGACTTTTCCCACTCATTCAGAAACATTTTTGATCTCTTACTTTGTGCAAGGGTATACTAGGTGCTGGGCATGCAAAGATTTGTTCTACTCTCAAGAAACTTAGCTTTGCAGGGAAATATACAAAAAATCATAAAATATAGATGCATATTGCTTTAAAGGCGGCAGCTCAAAGAATGAGAGGTTAATGAATAGACAGACTTAAGTCTCTCTGGGGAAGACAAAACAGGTTTTCCCCAAGAAGCAGTACTTAGGCAGAGATGGGCTGGGGATTCCCTGAAGATTAACTAATACATGCAAAAGATTGAGGATGTTGAGAAACTGCCCAGTTGAGAAACTACCTGTTCAGAGTGTCAAGGGCTGAAAGGTAGAGTAGGAAGACATCAGTAGTATGAGAGGCGTGGGGTGAGAAGATCATGTGGTATTCTGTATATTACAGAAATTTTACTTGATTCTAGTCTTGGGTCATTAATCGAATTATGATAGCGCTCTACATTTGATTAAAGATAGCATTTAAGTCTTCTTAAAGCAAATGCTGAGGTAGTAAATTTTCAGAAACATCATCTCTCTCTGATTAAGTCTCTCTTGGCAGGAATGGTGCCTTAATTCATAGAATTAATCATTCATGAGCCCAAGCTAAGGCTGTCAAATCTAGGCAATTCCTACACTCCTCCTCTCCTGTTGGCCATCCGAAGCCTGGGCCAGCAGAGTTTCTTAAACCCGAGCGCATAGTGTTCGATAGTTGAACCTTACAGTCAGCCCCTCCGCCTCTGCAAAAAACGGGGGTTATGCGGTGGGGATGGGGAGCAGAGGTTTTAGAGGCCACGCATATGACTTAAAGCTTAAGCTGGGACCTGAATCTCCTGTCACCAGAAAGATTGGCCGAACCTGAATACTGCGTTTCTCCCCTCCTCTCACTCAATCCTTTGCAATTTCTCATCAATCTTCTGTCCTTTTCCCTCCCTGACTTGTTGTTGGTCCCCCAGGATAAGGCCTCCTGTTCCCTTCCTCCTTTTCCGCTCGATAGGGTGCTGGGGCTTGGGGCCCTGGGCTACACGAGGCGGACGACGCACGCTATTTGCTTTGCTAACAAGCCCATCCTCTTTACTAATCCTTTCGTCGTTCCCTGCCAGCCGCCGTGTTCCTTATTCCCCGCAGGGCAGTGCCTCGCGCTGCTCGCCCCCGGGGCGGGCGTCTCCAGGAACCTCAAGCGGATGCGGCCACGAACCAGTGCCACGTCTCCGGCGCCAGCAGGCCAGGGCCTGCGTGGGCTCGGGGGCGGGGCGGGGCGGGGCGGTGCGAGGAGGCGGGACCTGCGCATGAGCGGCGCGGGCGCGGCCCAATGGGACCTGCGGGCGGTGGCGGCGGCGGCGCGGTGCGCGCCGGGGGGCGGGGCCCGGCGGCAGTTGCTGGCAAGCCCGGGAGGCCGAGACCGCTGTCGTTGCCTCCGCCGTCGCATCCCCTGAGGGAGTCGTGTCGGCGCCCCCTTGGTATCCAAGCCCACAGGTTGCCCTACAGGCTCGTGTACGCTCCCGGACTCGCCAGCCGCTCGCCATTCGCCTTGCCAACCGTGCCTCCTGCAGCATGTGTGGTAAGGGGGCCGCGGGCGGGGGGCGTGTTGCAGGGCGGTGCTGGGGTGCAGTGCGGGCGCCGCCGAGGCCGGTGGCGCCGGCGGGAGCGGGAGTGTGGAGGGTGCGAAATCTGAGTGTTGGGCCGGGGGCGTCCCGCGGTGGCTGAGGCGGCTGGGGGCGGGGGCCGCTTCGGGGAGCTGGAGTGTGGGGGGTGGACCTCGGAGGGCACCTGAGAGGAGGGCGGGCCCTAGAGAAGATCTGGGGGGCCGAATGGGGGCTTTGCGCCAAGAAGAGAACCAGGAGGGAAGAGCAGTGTGTGTATTGGAAAAGGGGCGAGGGCTGAGGGAACTGAGGTGTGGAGGGGAGTGAATTCAAAAGAGTCTAGGTGAGTGAGGCAACCTGTGGAACATCAGCTGAGGTCTCTTGAATTTATCTCGCATGGTTCTAGGATTTATCCTTAAAAAAATACTTAATTTTAGTTGCTTTCTTTCGGGCACGCCCAGCAGAAAATAGAACTATAACTTCGATAATGACATTACGCATGATCTTACTTCCTACCTCCCCCCCCCCCCCCCCGCCCCCATGTCAACAGAGCCCAATGCTGATCAATACCTTGGCGAATGGGCCCGGAAGTGACCGTGGAGAGAGATCGTACTTCATTTATCACTTGAGTGTGCTTCCATTTGAAACACTTCCTTATGAGAAATATTGGCCTACATTTAATGAATGTTTTACCTAGAACAGCTAAAACCTGAAGTTAGGCCCTTCTATTACATGATTTGAGATTTAGTCATTTTAATAGTTACCTGAAAGTGGTGTGAGTTAAAAGGGGCTTCCCAGGTGGCGCTAGTGGTAAAGAAACGACCTGCCAATGCAGGAGATGTGAGATGTAAGGTTCGTACCCTGGGTCGGGAAGATTCCCCAGGAGGAGGGTAGGGCAGCCCACTCTAGTATTCTTGGCTGGAGAATCCAAAGGACAGAGGAGCCTGTCGGGCTACAGTTTATAGGGTCGCAAAGAGTCGGACACTACTGAAGTGACTTAACACGCAGGCACAGTTAGTTCAAAAGGAATTGTCAGAATTATATCTGAAATGACTGATATGCTCTAAAATTGGTACTAATTTGGCTATTGTAAGTAAAAAGAATTGAATTCTTACCTTCCTTATTGAGATTTACAAGAAAAACACCTTTTAAGGGAATTATGATTGTAAGAAAATTGAAGCTGGGATTATGATTGTAAGAAAATTGAAGCTATCCGGGAAAATTACTCTTTGTAGCCCTTTTCAAGAAGAACTGAGCAGGAGGTAGCTTGTGCTGATTAGTCTCTTTTTCTTGTATTTAACTTAATGCTAATTTCAGCCTCGAAAATGAAGAGCAGGTTTAAATTTAGAGCAGACTTAAAAAACTGCACAAAAAACAAACAACTATAAATAGCTTGCTGAGATTATTAGTGGGAAAGCTGACTTTAGAATCAGTTACACTTTTGCTATGTTTCAGAGTAGTAGAATGGTTTTCCGAAAGACATAATTTAGTTTGGAGCTGTGGGGTAATGAATTTGCAGTCCCCCAGTGTGCTTGGTTTGGTAATTAAGTGTTATTGAGTGATGAAGCATTCACCTAGTCAAGTACCTGGCTTTCTGGTTGCAGATCATTTCTTACCTTGTTCCAGGAAAAAGGAAGTAAAAAATACAGTACTATAAAAGAAAACATAAGATCTGGTATAGACAAGGTTCAGGTAAGAGTGGAGGTTCAGATTTTAGGGTGGAGATTAAATGTTAGACATTTTCACACAGCCAGCATCCCCATTCCACAGTGTTTCACTACTGAGGAAACAGGTGATGGAGCAAGAAATAAAGAACTAGTATTTGAGGCATATTGAAGGTCCTGCTTTTAACCTGGACAGAGTTTTACATGATTCCAGGAATATCCAGAATTTATCTCTTCTTTGGTGTATGGTTCTGAAAGTTAACTGTTAAGACAAAATTTGTCTTTGTTTTCTCCCACATATTAATTATTGAAATAAAATTTCTAGGCAGAGGAACTAAGTGGGGATGAGATTAGATGGGAAAATTTAGGGGTTTACTTTGTGAATACCTGCTGCTTGTTAAAGGTTTTAATGAGGGTAACAATTCTCTTTTGATAGGTTTTTCCAATCAGAAATACTGGTAAAATGATTATTTATCAGATTGTGTTGGGATGTTAGTGTTACTGAGGGGAAAAAAGATTTTATGGTCAAATAAATTTGAGAAGCAAATTTAAACAATGCTGAACTGACTTAAAAAAAATTTTTTTTTAATTGCAGGACTTATTGGATCATTTCATGTGCTAATAAACTTTAAGAACCTTCCAGAGAAAAATAGTGTATCTATTTTCCAAATTTGTCTTCCTCTTATTCTTGATTATTTGGAATGTACTTTGTCCTTTATAATCTGTTTTACCTTTGGCTTCAGTGAGAGTGTCAATTCACTTAAACTTCACACAGCTCTTAACAGATTTTGCTGTTTTTTTGTTTTTTTGTTTTTTTAATAAATATGGGATTATACCTTTTTGCTCCAGTGGTATATATAAGTGACATTTTTGTAAATGAGATTGTATTTAAAAGCAGTTAGAGAGCTGCAATTAAAAAATATTCTGAAATGAATCCTTAAAAATTGTTTTGTAATTATACTGTGTAATGGCTTTGGATCTATTTAAGTGATGCTGAGACTGGCTTCTATGATAAATCATAAAATTAGTGATATTGCCATTTTCTTAAACATACTGAGTATGAAGTAGGTGTGAAAGAAAAGAATTATTGCTTAATGAGCATTTTCTCAGTTGTGTTCCCTGGAAAAGGAAAAGTTAACAGGTTCTGGTAATGAGCAGTATAAGGTGGGAAAGAGTTTTGTAAAACATAAGTTTGGGTACTTCTGCTTTTGGAGATTCTCAGTTAGCAAGTTTAAAGTTTTTAGGAAGTTCTACAAATAAACCTGTTCACTTTGTTTAACCCAGTATTTCTTAAATCTCTAATTATGGAGACTTTCTTTAACTGTATGCCTACTTAGCATCCTGCAATAGAGTGTTCTCTCTGTGGTTTCAGAATTTTTGACTGTACATTTTAGGTACCTAGAAAGTACTAGAAGGTATTTGATATGTATGTATAACTGAGTCACTTTGATGTAAATCAGAAATTAACACACCACTATAAAGCAACTATACTTCAATAACAAAATATTGGTAAAAGAAAAGATATTTGAAGTGATCTCTTTGTACTTGGCACTCTGCCCTTAGGAGAGATGACTAGAACAAGGGAATTGCCTTTAAGGAATTGCTGTCTGATTGAAAGGAACAGTAAATACATGTGCAACAGGTGTGGGTGATAATTACAGTCCTTGTTCATTGCCATGTTTTAGAATGCGAGTGAAATGAATAGAAATTCAGAGACTTGTTAGGCCAGGAATGTTCCAGATGACAGGATAGGACTCTTGGTAAGGACTGCTGCCAGCTGGTAAAGAACTAGTGCATTGTGAGAGACGCCAGTGATGACACATTTTACCGAACAGTGTATGAAGTCAGAAATAATAAATTAAGAACCACTACCAGTGGGTTTGAAAGAAGAAATTGAAGTACCAGCAAAAGAGGCCAAAGAATAGTAGTTAGAGGCACAAATGTTCCAAAGTGGTATCTTGCCTTAGTAGAAAGTCTGTAAGAGTTAAAAAAAAAAAGTCATTCATGTTTAATACTGCAGAGAGATTAATTGCATTTGGCTGTAAAGAAATCATTAGAGAAGTTACACATATGAAGGTAGAAGAATTTAAGTTTGCGTTCAGGAAGAGAGCATGTATACCAATAAAAGAGACAAGATTGTGAAACTGAAGTCCCTGGTAGAGTTGAAAAGTTGATTTCCAACATGTAAGCTGTGAAGTTAAAACCAGGTGTTAACTGGTTGATTCATACCCTAAGCATTGTCTCTAAATTGACTGAAAGTTGAGCTAGATCATCAGAAAATGAAAATTCAACCCACTGTTGTGTAGGACAAGGATGCCTGGTGTGCTGCAGTCCATGGGGTTGCAGAGAGTCAGACACAACTAAGCTACTGAACTGTTGGATAGGATCCTCATAATATTTTGATGTTAACAAAAAGTTCTATATTACAAAATCAAGGACTCATTTATCAAGACTTACAAGTAGGGAGAGGTTTGTTCAAGTAGGAGAGGTTGGTTCATCGAATAGTGTGTAGAATATCTTTCTCTATTTTGAGTTTATAAGGAAGGATAAAAGAGTTTATAAAGTATTATACCCTTAAGATGAAGAGGAAGGCTTCAGTTTTACAAAGAATCTACCAGAAATGAGAAAGAAGCTGGGAAGAGAAAAATGAGGATTTAAGAGTTAGTCTAGATTCTAGACTTTAGCATAATATCTGGGGGTGATTTGAAAGTTAGACAAACTGAATTAGCAGAACTGGTCAGCAATTGGGAGGGCCTCTAGGAAAGTAGACCTCAGATGGATGGATGACCTGAAATGGATGGATTTCACTGTAGGAGTGCTCAGGGACACAGGTGAGAGCGTAATGGGCCCAGAGAGGCTGACTTGGCAAGATGATGAAAAATTGTGGTCTGATGTGATTGATCAGAGAGAAGCAGGAGAGATGGAATGTTAGAAGGTGTGCAAGCAAGGAATGCATGCTTTTTCTCAGGAAAGATGATAACAAAGTTAGACTGTGAGGGAGTGTATAATTAGTGATGTCAGGCTTTAAACACTGCTTTGAGTTCCAGGGTGTTAAATATGCAAGAGAGAAATGTTTTGGAGCTCCTTCCAGTGGCCACAAGTATTTACAATAAAGCAGGGGACAATTCAACCAGCATTTTGTAACTAGGAAAAAGATTTTGAACAGTTAACAAACAAGAAATTGAAATTTCTCTTGTGTCACTCCATATAATTTTTTCTTTGTGTTTTTGAGGTTGTAGAAAATGTTCTTTCAAATATTTCATCTTTTAGAGGAATCTTACCTGTACAGTGTGCCTCCATAATTATAGTATTGACTGTGTTTTTATTGCAAGTATCTAGTTGGTGTGTATAACTTTAATTGCAGAATTGTTTATAATTACAAAGAGTTAGGAAAGCCTCAATAAATAGATAAATGGCTGGGCAAAAAATGAGAGCTCTATTATGAACTATTATGCAGCCATTAAATAGACTGGGGTGGATGTATTGTACTGACATAAAAAGATCTCCAACATCTTAAGAGAAAAATACAGAACAATATGTGTATTATCACATTCATATGCTTTTAAAAAAACCTCTAACACCATATACATCTGAGTTTATATATGTAGAAAAATTCGTACCTGAAGGTTTGGCACAATGTGTGTGGGATTAACAGTAGTTATCTCCTGTATGGAGGTAGAAAAGAGATTTTTCACAATTCATTCTGTAGGATTTGTGTAATTTGAATCTTTAGTGATAATTTGTAACTTGTTATAAGAAAAAATTTAAAAAGGAAACAAGTGATATTGTGGTTGGATTGTTTCAGAAAATATAAAATTTGGAGAAGGAATTTGAACTCTTAATACTGATAAACTCCAATGTCTAGGTTCTCATCAGAATATTGAAGCTGTCAAGTGAAAAAATACAGAAGAGCAAAATTTCTTCCTGAAACTAATATAATATTACAAGTCAATTATGCCTCATATAAAGTAAAATTTTTTGCTCATAAGAACCTATATTAAACCAGACATAGAAACGTTAATAATTTGATTGGTCAGCTAAATTGCAGTGTTTTCATTTCAGTACAATCGAACAGTCTTTGTCTATAACTAGATTGCTTTTAAGCAGGTGTGTCAAGTCTGTGATCTAGGTCATGTCTGAATATCTTGTTAAGGTGCTTATAAGTGCTTTTATGTCATTGAATTTAAGTTGCCATTTTCTGAGAATGATGCTTGTAGGTGCAGCCTCTTGCTTCAGTTAGGGATATATTTACTCCAGGTATATTACATTAATAAGAAAGTTTCACTTTGGAAACACAAGTCGACTTGGCAGTAGAAAATCTCCTGTGCTCTTTACAGCTACTACTGTTTGTGGCATTGGAACAATTACTGAAGAGCTGTGAAGAGTTGGTTTTTAGGCTTTTATAGTTACCTTAAGCAGAAATGTTTATTGTGAGGCTTGACAAGACAAATATCAAAGACCTGAAGTAGGGATTGCTACTCTGTCATCTTGAGTTGTGAATACCTACCCTGTAAACAGCTGTAAATATGCTCTGCATGCCCAGTTGGCAATTGTTTGCGGTTCTGTTTTCCCCAAGATTACAGATAACCCCCTAACCTGAATAAGTGGGCCAGCTGTGCTCTCAAGGGGCTGGTGTGTAAATCAACAGATTCATCTTCTTTATTTTTCATTTTCCTAATGCTGGATAACTAGCTTTCTTCTCCCAGCTCTGATACTTTGATCTTAGAGAATTTCTTTATGTGTGTCATCCTTTAAATCCTTTTAGTTTCTGCCTAGTTATGCAAGGAGAAATATTGCTCCTAGTACTTCCTCTATTCTACCTCTTCTCTTTTACTTTGTTCCAATAGTGAACCAAAACAATGACAGTAGTGATTATTGGTAATAGTAGTGCTTCCTCTCTTGAGAGAAAGGGAGGTTTTAAATTGGAATTGATATATGGTATTTCATTGAATCTAAGATGCCACTTATTGGGAGATGTACCATTTTTATATGGACCACAAAGAAAGAAAATATGAATGTCTTCAACTCAGTGTTGGCAGTATCTAAAGGCCTAGAAATTGTTATGAGAACACTTTCAGAGTATCATAGGCTAAGCAATATAGTTGTCTTTACCTTAAAGCAGTGGTGAATCTTAGTATTGCTAATAGGGAATCAACAGACAATATTAAAAAACATACATACTTATGTGAAACTTCCCTGGTGGTCCAGTGGTTAACACTGTGCTTCCATTGCCGGGCGCGCAGGTTCGATCCCAGGTTGGGTAACTAAGATCCTGCATGCTGCAGTGAAGGTCAGAGATCCTGTGTGCTGCAACTAAGACCTGGCGCAGCCAAATAAAAGAAACCTTAAGTTTGTTTGGAGAGGGATATTGGTTTAGAGAATATTTCTCTTCCTATAAAATTGTACTTAGGATCTCAGGATCCACACAATGAACCAGTGTAAACCAGGGAGATTGAAGTTAGGAAAAATATCAAAGTTGAATGTTGTTGAATTACATGTATTGAAATTAGTGAATTTAATATGACATCACTCTGAATTTTCTTTAAAAAAATGTATTGAGTCTATCTATAACTTGTCTTAAAAACAATGTTTTTTGTCATTAACATTTAAATTGTTTTAAAAATTTGTATTTGATTATTGTATTTCATCTTTAATTCTCTGAATATATTATTTTTTTGCCATCAGAATTACATTTCTTTAAGTGAACAAACCAAACAAAAACAAGAATGTAGAAACACAGAACAGAGTATATAAGTTATACAGAAGTAGAAATATAATGTTGTGTGTGTGTGTGTTAGTTGCTTAGTCATGTCCGACTCTTTGCAACCCCACAGACTGCAGCCCACCAGGCCCCTCCATCCATGGGATTCTCCAGGCAAGAACACTGGGGTGGGTTGCTATTTCCTTCTCCAAAAGCAACTATAGAAAGAAAGAAAGTGATGTCGCTCAGTCATGTCTGACTCTCTGTGACCCCATGGACTGTAGCCTACCAGGCTCCTCCATCCATGGAATTTTCCAGGCAAGAGTACTGGAGTGGGTTGCCATTTCCTTCTCCAATAATGTTGTATACATGCAACTTATTACCTCAATAAAAAAATAAATACTTCATAAGTTATATTGAGTTAGAAAGAAATGCCTCAGTATTAACCTCAATAAAAAAAATAAATCTCAGGAAAAAAGGAATTACATTTCTTTTATTTTTATTTATAAAAAAATTTTTGGCCATGTTTCACCACACGCAGGATCTTAGTTCCCCAACCATGGATCGAACCCGCATGTCCTGCATTAGAAGTGCAGTCTTAATCACTGGACCGCCAGGGAAGGAATTACATTTCTTAAGGGAGAGCTGATTTAGTAGTGAATTTTTCTGAACGTGCTGCATTATTGGGATTTGGACTTCTTTAAGGCTTTCCAGAGCCCTCAGCCTGCAAAGAATTTTTGACAGTGTAATATGTTATATTAGCTAATGATTTTTAGTTTTTAAATTTTTTTTATAAGTTAATGATTTTTATTTGAATTAGGTTGTATCCTCCTTTAGCAGATTATTTAGCTTATGCTAATCACAGTGGCAGAGAGTAGGCTAGTTGAGAACGTGTGTTCTGTTAGCACATTTATAGTAAAGTTTTATTTTGGGAAAATATTTATATTTTGTGTATTGTCCATTAATGAGATAACACAGATACTTATTTGGGAATGATAGTTTTCTATGTGTTTAATCTTTATCAAAGGCCAGTGACCCATGGGGGTTAAAGGGTAGAACATATAAAAGTTTGATTTACAGTTGGGTTATTATTTTAGTTTGTACATATTCTAGATACTTTATAAAGAAACAGCAGTAACAACAAAACCCCCAGACCTAATGTGGTGTTGTGCTGTGCATGTGAGATGCTTGTACAGTGCCTGATAAATTAATAGATCTTTACAATTATTAATTTTTCAAAATATGAATGAATATAGAATTTCTATAAGATTGTGGCCTTCTGCTACCTTTTTTAGAAAAGCTCAAATAATTGTTTCATGTTGTTTTGGAGTTTAGTTTTAAAATGTGATTTTCTTTTTTTGGGGGGGGTGGTATGGTATTTAGAGAAAATTGCACTGTACTCAGAATGGTGTTCGGTATACATGTTATGATTTTTTTTTTTGGTCAAATATTTTAACACTGTAGTATTTTTGTATTCTGAAATTCTTTGATAAGACTAAACTCTTAAAGAAACATAGATTTTCAAATGAAATAAAAGCTGGTCATTCCAGAGTTCTGCCCCACAGAATTAATCCCTTTAAGAATCAGTGGCATTATAGTGTAAGATAGTTAAGAAAAAGGAAAGTTCTTTCATAAGTAAGCTACTTGAATTTATATTTCCTTATATTTTGATTTTCAGTTTTTATACATTTAAGCTATATTCTTGCTGGCCAATGCACAATCATGGAAGACCTCAGAATATTTCCATGCTGCTATTCCTAAAATGTGGAATAGCACATTTTGTTCTCTTGCCACTTCACTGGATCAGTTTATGTTGTACAAGTCCCTTTGTTTATAGTTTTGCTTTTCCAAATGATCGCTCCTTTTCTATGAATTCTCAGTTTTTCAGTCACTCAGTTGTGTCCGACTCTTTGCGACCCCATGGACTGCAGCATGCCAGGCTTCCCTGTCCATCACCAACTCCTGAAGCCTACTCAAAATCATGCCCATCGAGTTGATGATGCCATCCAACCATCTCATCCTCTGTCATCCCCTTCTCCTCCCACCTTCAATCTTTCCCAGCTTCAGGGTCTTTTCAGATGAGTCAGTTCTTCGCATCAGGTGGCCAAAGTATTGGAGTTTCAGCTTCAACATCAGTCCTTCCAATGAATATTCAGGACTGATTTCCTTTAAGATGAACTGGTTGGATTGCCTTGCAGTCCAAGGGACTCTCAAGAGTCTTCTCCAACACCACAGTTCAAAAGCATCAATTCTTCAGTGCTCAGCTTTCTTTATAGTCCAACTCTCACATCTATACATGACTACTGGAAAAACCATAGCTTTGACTAGACGGACTTTTGTTGACAAAGTAATGTCTTTGCTTTTTAATATGCTGTCTTGATTGTCTCAAGAGTGAGAATTCTCAAGAGTTATTAATATGTATTATAGTTATTTGTCCTTTACTAGAATCTGGTGAACAAGTGAGAAACCATTGCTCCTGTGATGATTACATACTTTTTAGCCCATTTTTCTTTATGATTAAATGATTTAGATTGTGAGTATTCTTCATATCATTGCTATTTATAAGTTATTTATTCCTAAATGTGTTGATAGCATGGTCATTGAAAGTAAGAAAAATTATTCTGTCTGTGTAAGTTTTGTAGGGTACATATGTTGCTTAAAATATTTAGTTCAGAAAATGTTTTCCTTTAAAAATAATGCTCAGTGTATAGAAAATAAATCCCAAATTTGCTGGTTAATTTTGAAAAATAAATTTTAGTTGATAAAATGTCATTGATGAAGGTAAGTCACCAGTCTTATAAACTTCTTTGAAAAACTAAACATATTTGCTTCAGTCTTTTTTATATGTGTAAGAATTTCCGCTTTGAAAAAATTTCACTGCCTTTGAACAATTTGAAGTGAAGATTTTGTATGGCAAAACCAATACAATATTGTAAAGTAGAATAAATAAATATTTTAAAAAATGAAGTGAAGATTTATTTTCAAAGATAACTCAAGGTTCACCTTTTTTGCACATCTTATACATTATTATGCAATATATATATTATAACTATGCCAATTTTGATTCTCTAGTCAGAATTTTCTGTTAATTAAATTTGTTTATTTGCAGGTATATTTGCTTACTTAAATTACCATGTTCCTCGCACTAGACGAGAAATTTTGGAGACGCTAATCAAAGGCCTTCAGCGACTGGAGTACAGAGGATACGATTCTGCTGGTATTTCCTTTAAAAAATGTTATAGGTGTTGCATGAATCTTGACTCTCAATAAAAAGCGTTTTTTGCTTTCGGTTACTAGACTTTTTAATAATATCCATTTTGTTGTTTCTGGTAAATCTAAAATCTGAAGAATTTTTGTTTTTTATCGTATTTAAAGGGTTTGTTCATTCAATTTCAACAACATTACCATTTATGTAGAGTATTGCTTCTTATGGGTCTCTTCTTGTGCTAAGAATGTTACTGTAAAAACAAGTTACTGGGGACATTTTCATTTTAGAACAGAGTTTTTGAAGACCTTACTCTGTAAATTTTTTTTCTTTCCTATAACTTTTAATTTCTTTTTCTCCATGGATTCCATGCTTCTGGCATGTGATCTTGCCCAAGATTATGTCTTAACATAAATGACAAAGCAAAGAACTTTTTTTTTTTTGTCAACTTTATGTTCTACTCCAACTCCTTCCCTTAATCATATCTGGGTCCCCAAGACCATCTTCAGTTTCAGTGATTCCCTCGGAGCATTCAGCATATAGTTGTACTCATGGCTATAGTTTATTATAGCAAAAGAATAAAAAGCAAAATTAACAAAGAGAAAAGGTGCATGGGGTGAAGTCTGGAGGAAGCCAGGCATAAGCTTCAGAATTCTCTCCCTGTGAAGTCCCCACACGTGCTTGATTCCCACAGCGAGTTGGACAACATGTGTAAAATGTGTACCAGGGAAGCTCATTACTAACTCTGTGGGCTGGTTGTGTAGATACCTGGTGCCTAACATGTACCAACATTTCAGGCTCTTCGAAGGGAAGTGGATCTTCAGCATAAGCCACATTGTTTGCTCCAACAGTATAAAGTGCAGTAAGCCATTCTTAATCAGTTAACATGGTGGGAACCCTCTTAACATTCAAGTTCACAGATGCCAGCCAAGGGCCAGCTTTGCAAGCAGGCCTTTCTAAGATAGCAGTCTTGGGCCTGCCATGTTAACTCTTTAGTGTACACTCAACATTGCCCTGTGTAATGGGCATTTATCTTCCTTGACTCTTCCTCGAATAATGGAAAGTCAATTCCTCAACTCCTTTGTTTTTCAAATTCTCTCTTTCCTTCACCTTTGACAACATATCTTCTCATTCTCTTCCTAACTTGATGATTATTTCTTTTTTGTCTGCTTTGGCAGCTGCTTTTCTTTCACCTATTACTTATTTTAAGTGACCTACCTTTAATGGTACCTCTAGAGTAACTTTTTCAAATTCTGTAGGAACTTCAGTAGAATCTTGAGAGCTGTGTGTCCTGACATCCCTTCCTTACCCTGCTTCTGAGGTGGTGCCAGTCTTCCGTGTATCTCCATTGTGCTGTAGTTGCAACCTGTAGTACTTTTATTATAGCCACATAACTTATATTAAAACCACGCTGTATAGTAATTATTTTTTCCTTGTCTGTCTTCTCTTGGCAAATTGGAGAACAGGAACTGAATTTTCATTTTTGTCTCTAGTGGCTATCATGGTTCTTAACATATAGTACATTTTCAGTAAATTTTGAATTGATAAGTAAATGAATTAATTAGATGAAAAAAATTTATTTTTCACTTATAAGTTCTGCCTTACAGTCATAGTTTCTAAGTAGTAGCCAATTTCTAAATCTTGCTTTTCTACCTCTGGATGATTCAGGTGTGGGAATTGACGGAGGCAATGATAAAGATTGGGAAGCCAATGCCTGCAAAATCCAGCTCATTAAGAAGAAAGGAAAAGTCAAGGCACTGGATGAAGAAGTTCACAGTAATGTACTTTGTTTTTTGTCCCCCTTCCTCTTTTCTTCCTTCTCCCTTCCTTACCAAATTATTTTTCCTCCCATATTTTGGGGCCCATTTGAAGAATAGTGATTCTTAAAGTTGAAGGGAGGGAAGAAAAGTAGTTTCGATACTGTTTGTACTGCTTTTAATGTACCTTAGTTTCAGAAATGGTATTAACTAGGGAGGGAAATAACCATCATTCCTGAGGAAGGGCCTTTCATAAGACGAAAAGTAATTTTGACAGTGCCCTTATTCACATGGCTTCACTTGGTGGTTGTCTTCACTTTGGACTGAAATGCTGAGTTTGGATATATCATCAGTCTGGCTGTTGCACCTTTCAGTAGGTCTGATACAATCAGGTAACTATCATATTTTTACCTCGTGATTTTCTTACTTCCCGAGCATAAAGTAGTTGCCAGAGATACATGTTCCGTCGTACAGGGTATACTTTATAGTATTTATTATTTTATGCTTATACATTTTATTTTTTCACAGAAAACTTGAAAGCAGATACTTTGAAGTAAATTGATTGAAAAAACATATTAAAAAATCTTCCACAAAACCCAGGAAACAGTAGGTTTTTTTATATACCTGCTCAAATGGGCCATCGTTATCTTTGTAAAGGGGTACAGGTGAAAGAGGAGAACAGTGGACTTAGTCATCTTTAACTTTTGCATAAGCCAGACATTCAGCTTTGTGGCGCAGTTGATGCTTGAACAACGTGGGTGTGAACTGTGTAGGTTCATTTATATGGACATTTTTTTTTCCAGTTGTAAATATTACAGTGCTACACCATCCATGGTTGATTTAATCTGTGGAGGTGGAACCTTGGACCCAGAAGCTGGCTATAAGTTACAAGTAGGTTTTTGATTGCTCACTGAGTCAGCACCCCAACCCCCTGTGTTGTTCAAGGGTCAGCTGTACTTGTTTAACAAATTATGACAGTATTTATTTTGAATCTGTTGTGGATAAGATTAGCTTGGAATAAAGCAGACATGCAAACAGCTACACTTCAAAAACTTGGTTATAAATATTTAATCTACTGTGTGTACTGCATCCTGTTTACCAGTTTGAATATAGTAGGTTTTATAGGAGAGAACAAACAGATTGGTTTAAGTTTCAGAGAGAGCTAGTTCCCACAAGTTGGGGAGGCTAAGAATATGTAAGGATTGGCTGCTAATTATATTTGGGCAGTGAAGATGAGAAGGGAGGACCTTCTGAGTAAATTAGCTTGGGTCAAAGTAAGAATAGGGAAGGCAAGTTTGATGGAATGGTAGATACCTTTTAAAGCTGCATTGTTGGTTAGTGAGTATGGGAGGCTGGAAGGGAAGATGGTGACCAGAATCACCATCTCTGAATGTCATCATATTGAAACATGATCCTTCCTGCAGGAAAGTGATCTTTTTTCTGGAATGGTCACTTGGAGACAGAGCTGGCGAATTTGTACCTGATGAGTCCCTTGGGAGAGCAGTTTGGCACTGTCTAAATGGGAGATGCCTATCCCTTATGGCCAGGCACTTCCACTCGTGGGTGTGTACTCAAAAGAAACACTGTGACAAGGCGACATGACAGTAAGATGGCATTGCAGCAAAGTTTAGAAGCAGCCTCAGGGTCCACCAGCAAGGGAGTGGGAGAATACGTTGTATGTGACAGTGAATGACCATATTTAGCTTTGGAAGGTGTGTACCAGATCTGACTCTGCTTTCTGAGAACCGAATATTGGAGTGAAAACAAAACAAAACAAAACCTGTGGAAGGGTATGTACAGTATTGTGCTATTAAAAAAACAGCACTATAATTTATAGTTGTGTTAGCACAATAGAAGTTTGAAGGCACAGGTGGGAAAGCTCTTGTGACTCTTTTGGGGAGGAAAGGAATGAAGTAGGGTATAAAGGAGGCACCAATTGCATTTTTTTAAATTTTATTTTAACATTTCAGGACTCAAAGAGATCTAAAGCATAAATGGCTAGAAATTAACATTTGTTAATTTGGAGTGTGTTGTTTGGATATTTGTGGTGTTTATTTTGTTATTGCCAGCAAGTGTTAGTGTTTAACCTCTTAAGACGAAAGGGAAGGAAGACATCTCAAAGAAGATCATTAGACTGGTTATTGGTAGCGTCTGACTTTGATAATACTTGCTGACATTTGTTGCTTTCTGTGTCCCAGACGCTTGACTGAATGCCTTCTGCATAGTCTTCACTGTAACTATGGAGTAGCTAAAATTATCTTCCTCATTTGCAGATGAGGAAATTGAAGCTCAGAGGAGCAGGTACTGACTTTAGATGGTGTCAACAGTAAAACCAGTGAGGTTTGGGAGCAGAGGAAAGGCAGAGGATTGCTATCCTAGATCGTGGCAACTAAAGATGTTTTTAGTGTTTTATATCTTAAAGCTGTAAAGCACAAATGGTTATATTAATATGTTAACATTTGTGCTCTGGGTGTAGGTATTTAGGTGGTTCGTTATTACCAGCAAATTAAATATGTCTGGACTATTTAAAAGAGAAAGACAACACCTGAGAAAAGGTACACAGAGAACAAGGAGCCTTGGGGGTGGCTGGGGGGAGAGAGGAGGCGCGGCGGCAGTCCAGCTCAGAAGGGTGGGCACAGGCAGGGAGTTCGCTGTCCTAGGGGTTAGGGCAAAAGGAAAGCTGATTTAAACAGCTATGAGGTGCAGGAAAGCTGAGTAAGGTAGAGACTGAGGGACTACATAGAATTGAGTCTTGAGGAGAGTATAAAAGATGTCATGAACTGTTTGGGAATTGAATGAGCTCTCAGTTTAATTAATAAGGAAAATGGGTACATGTTCCTTAAATGGCAGCGGTGAAATAGGTTTGGTAATTACTATGAACTTGAAATAGACTCAATTAACAGAATTTTGTGACCGTCAACATTGCTTGGCAGCTTGGGGTGTGGGGGGGAGAGAAAATTGATTGTAATGATATCTAGACTTAAGATTTAATGAGGGGCTTTAGAGTGGATAGAACAGTGAATAGAAACAGTCAGGATTGGAGCCATGATTAATCTGTAAAACCTGAAATACTACTTGTGGGGAATTTGTGTATTGTTGTAGCAATGATTTTTTTCTTATTAGACCTTAAATAAAGTTCCCTTGGCAACAGTGTACTAGGTATGGTAATTACCTTGAATTTGAAATGGATTCATTTTATAGACGCTTTTTACTTTCTCTGATGGACTTTCTCTTGCCAGTGTGTGGGAGGGACATACTGCTTTCAATTACAGTTAACGTTAATCCAAAAAAGCTAGTTACATGTTTTCATGCTTGTATTGGCCTGTTAAGTAGTAATAAACGGTGATCCTTACTTTTCTGGAGGTCATTTATCAGATTGCCTTAATTATTTAGAACACCATTAAATCGGAAAAGACACTGATGATTTTTCTCCATTCATTGATTGAGCTAGCCAACAAAAAATTCGAGTATTTGCTCTTTATAGCTTAGTGCTTAGTATTCAAAGATAATAAGACAAACTCCTCCTCTTTGTAGAACTTAAATTCTGGTAGAAGCCAGGTTGACAACATGTCCAATGTTGTAATAGTACAGCAGAGTGTACACTGTGGTTTTAATCTTAGGCTCCGGAGGCAGCCAGTCTTGGCTTCAAATTCTCTCTCTGCTTCCTATAGCTATGATCTAGGGCAGGTTTTATGACCTTGTGAGCCTGTTTCTTCATCTATAAAATGGGGACAGTTATACCTAATAGTACGTAATTGTATTGTGAGGATTCAGTAACAGAATGAATATCTATTGAGTACCTGTTGTATACCAGCCATTGTTCTAGGCCCTGAGGACAGAGAACAAGATAAGTAAAGTCTATGCCCAGATGGAGCTTACTGTCCAGTGAGAGAGCCAGACAACAAATAAATTCATAATATCAGGTAGAGAGCCAGACAACAAATAAATTCATAATATCAGGTAGGGGTCAGTGCTATAAAGGACAAGTATGGTAGAGGTGACATTTGAGCAGAGATCATGTGATTGTCTGTATGAGGGAATTCTAGGCAGAGGGAACACCAAGTGCATAGATTGTGTGGGCTTGGCCTGCTTGCAGCTGGAAGTCAGTGGGGCTATAGCTCAGTAAGTGAGTAATAGAGTGCAGGAGATGAGGCTAGGGAGGAGGCTGATGGTTAGGGCACAGAGGGTCTTCAGAACAATGGATTTTGCTGTTTGTTGGGAAGCCATTGGAACATTTTGCATAGGGAGTGACGTGATCTAAATTCTTCTTTGAGTGGATCACTTTGGCTAGATTTTGCAGAAGGAAGACTGGACACAGGGGCACCAGTTAGGATTCTGTTTAGTAGTCCAGTGTAAAGATGCTGGTCAGAGTGATAGGAGTAGAGTGAGGAGGTGTCTGTAGTACCTCACACAGGGTAAGTTCTCCATAAATGTTAGCTGTTATTCTTTGTAACAGGTACATTGAGAGCTTTGAGGAGTGACTGGAGAGGGTTGGGAGATGAGGATGGAAAGGGGATGGAAAAGGTAGGTGGGGGCCAGATGCTGAAGGGCCTTGTATATCGTGAAAAGGTGTTGGGGCTTTATCTTGTGAGAAAATAGTTCTTGAGTTGGTGGTAGAATTTGAGAATCTATGCATAAATCCCTGACCAGGTTTAGGATGATTCATATGGGTAACTAGAGATGCAAACCACATTTTAAGTAATTAGAAGTCTATTCAAGGATTTTAAGCATTGTTTCTTGATCATATTTGTATTTTAGAATGACCTTTGATTAGCCAGGATAAAACCCACAAAGACTATATATTAAACTGCATGGACTTTCCTGTTCAGACTTCTCAGCAGTTTGCTCTTAACGTCAACCTAATTTGATAAGCTTTGTTATCTGCTTCCTTAGCCAAATGAATTTTGTATGTAGGCAATTAAAAGGGGACATTCTTAATAAATACTAGAACTCTTTTTTTTTTTTTCTTTCTTTCCCCTGGAAGAAGCAAAAAAAGTTCGTAGGGAGAAGGAATTAGAGTACGTGCTTTTTAAAACAGAGGAACATGAGCCTGTAACCTCATGTTTTCATAGTGTTGCTTTGTTCTCAAGGACTGTTCTTTGATTTTGAAAACTCTTCATAATTGCAGTTTATGATGTGAGATACAAGCCATTTACTGGGGACCAAAGACATTGTGGTTCATAAGGTTGTGTGGCACTGAGAAAACGAATTTTTTTAACATGATACTAATTAAAATGATACTAATTTTTTTTCAAAGAAAGGATTAAATAAGATTTTTAAAGATCACATTAACTCTTTTTGACCATAAGTTTGAAAATTTTCAAATTTGTAGAAAAATTGAAAGAATAGTACATTAATCATCCATATACTTCATCTATTTTTACCAGTTGTCAACATTTTGTCACATTTGCTTTATCTCTTTGTACACACTTTTGGGGTTGTTATTGGAACCATTTACCCTAAATGTTTCAGCTGTATTAACTCCTCTTTTAACTACTGTTTGAATAAGCCTGATCTTCAGTTTTAATAAGTGTATATTCCAGATGAATAAGACTGTAATAATTTAAATACAGCTTATAGCATTATCCCTACAATTTGATTTAATATTGGAATTTTTTATTTTATCTTCTTCAGAACAACAAGATATGGATTTGGATATAGAATTTGATGTACACCTTGGAATAGCTCATACCCGTTGGGCAACACATGGTGAACCGAATCCTGTCAATAGCCATCCCCAGCGGTCTGATAAAAATAATGGTATGGACAGATTGTACACACTTTGGAATGTTTGTATTTTGGAAGCCAGTAGGTAGCACGTAGGTACATATATCACAGATAACTGGATATCATAGCAATTAATCTGTAATTATGTAAGTGTGTGTTTCTAAAAAGTAAGGACATAGCAGATTGATTTGTCTCCCAAGAGACTTCTCCTTTTCTCTCCTTGCTTCCTTGCAGTTTACTCTGTTATTTGTACTATTGAGTTTGCTACAGTCTAAATCTTGCTAATGGCATGCATCCTGTGGTATCATTTCACATGATTCATGATTCTCTATGTCTAAATACTTCTATAAAGAGAAGCTTCTCCATGTTAACAGATTGACTGCCCAGATGTACAGATTGTCTATGAATGGCAGGATAAATGTTTAATTTTTCCCCCTTTATTTACCATTTTTCAAATGATGTGGTTCTAATGGTCCAAGATGAACAGATTTCTTCATTGTTATTATAAAGTCATGGGTTTGAAATATTTTGTTTCAAAACACTGAAGTAGTTATCTATATTGATGCACAAAATTTCCCATCTTTAGTCACTGGGAGCTTCTTCAGGTTGACTGCTGAGTACTTTTGATGTGATCCAAGTAGGTCCAGTAGTCTTTGTTATTTTGGTAGTTGAAGATATTGCAGGTTTTCTAATCCTGCCCCAAACTTGAAATCAGCCAATTCTCTAAGGAACCCTAGTTCCTTTCAGTGGAAACAATAAAGACTCTAAGCCTGGGTATCACAGTGGCTGTGGTGGTGGGTGTGGAGCAGGTGCTGGAAGTAGGGGTACCACTTACAGTGAGAGCTGTGGCCTGAGGGAATGGGCGTGGCAGCCGCTGAAACACAGCACCCTCTGTTCCCTCTTCTCCTGGGGCCTTGTTACTCCCCTCTGCCAGCTGCGCTGGGTGAGCACCTTTGCTGCAGGAAAAGGAGAAGGAAAGCATTGAAGAAGACCACCAAAGGAGTAGTAGAAACCCTGGCTTTCATAACTCCTGGGGCACAGAGTCTTCCAGCAGTGTTAGTGGTGGGAGCAGCAGTGGCAACAGCATCAGTAACCTAGACAGGGCCAGTGGGCTTGAAAGCAGCTTAAACCACCTCATCGCCAGTCCAGCCCAAAGCACCCCCAGCCTCTGCCGAGCAGTCCTTGCTGTGCCAAGGCCCTTACTTCCACATCAGCCAGACCCTGGAGGAGGCCCACTTTTATAGCCAACAGCACTGAGAATGGCTTCCCATGTGATGTGCTGGCAGTTTCTTGCCTTCCGTGAAGGAACAGTTCTGTGCATGTTTGATATTTCAACTTATAGTGTTTTAAAAAGTTGCACCAAAAAATGCCTGTTGGTTTTTCAATCAGTATTTGAAATAACAGGTTAACAGGCAGTTGTTTACTTGTGGTTTTGCTGCACTATTATGATTTTAGAAAGATTTTGAAGCAGTTTATTATAGGATGCTTTTGAGTGTGGGTATCAGGGTAACCATAGGAGGAAATCTCATCTGCATGTTGAATCCATAGTTTGTCCAGTTCAGATTGGTTTCTATATAGACCTGTAAGTTAGAAATTCTACTTGATGTAAAAAAGGCCTTTAAAAACCGTGAGACCTTCAGTTTTTAAAATTCAGTACACTAGAAAAGGGGCTGCTTCCCAGGTGGCGCTAGTGGTAAAGAACCTACCTGCCAGTGCAGATAGATGTAGAGACATAGGTTCGATCCCTGGATGGGGACGATCCCCTGGAGGAGGGCATGGCAATCCACTCTAGTATTCTTGCCTGGCGGATTCCATGGACAGAGGAGCCTGGTGGGCTACAGTCCTTGGGGTAGCAAAGAGTCAGACATGACTGAAGTGACTTAAGCACAGCACAGCAAACTAGATAGAAAAGAATATCTAGTTTCTAAAAAAAAAAAAAAAATCTAAGTTTTTCCCAGAATACAGAAGGCTTGATTTAGTTTTGCACTGCAATTAATTGGTATACTACCTCTTAGTATGCAGATATTCTGTTGAAAGCAGTAGGAGAATAATCAGATCCAAATTAAACTATGTAATAAGCATCCTCCCTGATAATTGTCTTCTCTCTTTATTGTATATTTGTATTTCCAGAGAGGTCTTTCAAACACTTGGATACCCAGATAACTTATTACCATTATTCCTCCAGAATTACCGTTATTCCTTCAGAGCCTACATCACACTGCTCAGTTCTGACAGTCGAGAAATACGTAATGAATTTTTGTCTCACAAATTTGTCCAACAGTAGCTTATGTGATCTCATTGATAGTTCCACCTTGTAGTGTCAAGAATTAAGGCGTGGGCCTCCCTGGTAGTCCGGTGGTTGAGAACTCACCTTGCAGTGCGGGGATACAGGTTTGATCTCTAGTCTGGCAAGCTCCCACGTGCTCCCGGGCAGCTAAGCCTGTGCGCTACAACGGCTGAGTGCATGTGCTCTAGGGCCCGCGCTCCACGGTAAGAGAAGCCGCTGCAAGGAGAACCCTGTGCACCGCACCCAGAAAGTAGCCCCGCTTTCGCTGCAACTGCAGAAAAGCCTGAGCAACAACGAAAACCCAGCTCAGCCAGAAAATTAAAAACAACAACAAAATCTAAAAATGAACTAAGGCATTGGTGAAGGCTGACAAAGTGTAAGCCATCTGAACTGATGTCTGAAATCACAAGTACTGTGAAATTATGGGAGGATTCACTTTCTGCTTCAAGTAAGCCCCAGCAGGAACTAGAGGGCCACATTCTACCACTGAACCTGGGAAAATGGATGCAGCATAGAAACAGATGAGCAGAGGCATCTCTAGAAGAAAGTGTTTATTTAGAGATGGATTGTTCCCATGTCATTTAGTCATACTAGAGAGCCACCCAAGTTTGAATAACTTAAGGCATCTGTGAGTCTTCTTCCTCAGTGACAAACTCTCTGAATGAGGAGCCAGGATGGGTCGAGTCACCTGCTCAGGAGAGGGCTGCGGGGAAGCCTGCCGTTGTATGTGGAGGAAAGTGCCATAGAGTCCACCTGAGTCCTCCTGTCACTCACCTTCCTCTCTGCTGTGAGTCTGCACCACATACACAGCAGATCTGAGGACTGCGGATAGCTCTAGAAGGGAACATTCCTCCTAGTGAAGATTTGAGAAGGATACGGGGGCAGAATGAGATTTTTTTCATGTGACAGAACTAAAGGTAGAAGATGAGGGTAAACTACGTACCCCCTTTTCAGGGTTGGTTTGTTCCCCTAAATGGGCAGGGTTGAAAGGTCAGTTACTTGAAGTAGAAATGTAGAGTTGTGAGGGAAAGGTTCACAGGCCTGTGCTTATGGAGTAGATGGTTTGTGCAAGAATTTTTTTTAACTGCCACCTTCCAAGTTCTAAAATCATCTGTTTGACAAAGATTTTAAATCTCAATGGGTTTGATGTCAGGGAGTATGGAAAGGATACTTTGCTAATATTTTATCTAACAAAAGAGCAAACAACTAAGTACTGTAAGAAGACAAGCTGTCTGAGCTCTCAGACACACATGTACACAACACAATTCAGAAATACCCAGGAGGACCCCTGCAGGCTTAATGGATGGCAGCCTACTGAAACATGTATTTAGAACATGGAAAACTCAAGAAAACACATTTTTAAATTTCCTACCCAGCTGAAAGAAATGAAGATGAAACCATCACTGAAACAAAAGTTTTTTCCCCCAAATAAGTGCAGTTTTATAAAGTGCTAGGCTAGCAATTAATTCTTTAAATTTTAAACTTTATTCTTGGAATTTTCTTGTTAAACACAAGAAATAATCTCCATCCCATCCTGCTTATTTTCTGCAGTCTTGGAAGCCTGAGATAGATTTCTGTTATGAGGCTTCTTGATAGTAAATGGGCACCTTTTAAAACTTCTGTTAGTTCAAGCTACTAACACTTATATATATATTTTTCTTGTATATTTGTGCTCCAAAAAAAAAAGACTATAAACCAGGGAAGTGCTTATTGCACTTAGGCCTTTTCAGTGGGCAGAGCTAAGAGCACCTGTGTATGTGTGTCCATGTATACATGCATAATTTAAATAGAAAATACAGATAATTTTACACTAATGCTTCCAATTCAAATCCAGGGCTATACGGTTTTTATTTTACCTCATTGATTTATATGTTTCCTGTCAATAACACTTAAAAACTTAGTTCTTAACACCAGCAACATACTTATATGATCTATGAAATTATACATGTACAACAGAGTCATATGCCAACACTGCCACAACAGTATATTTATTGTTTTTTGTTAATTTCTTTTGTACTTAAGGGATATCCCTTTAGGGATGTATAATCAAATTACTGTGTTTTGTAGTCACTTGGACTAATCCTTCTGTACATGGTTGTGCTGCTAGCTGGGTACTGCATTCTGTTAGTGTATTTTATTTTGAATTTTAGGGATTGATTTTCTTAAACAGCTTTTATGTAAAATATTTGCATAGTTCTCTGAGGTCACACCTATAAAAAAGACATACTAAAATAAGTCTAGCTTCTATCTTATTTCCTCTTCCTTATTTCATCTTCCTGTATATAAGCATTTAACAAAATTTTTAGTGTCAGTTCTTTCATGGTTTTTAAAAATAAGTGAATACATACATATGTATGTGTGTATGTATATCCCTTTGAGGTAAGATTTTGTAATTTAATTCAGAAGCCACCTTTTTTAGGTTTTTCATACTTCACATAATTATTGGATTGGATTAGAAAGCTAACTACTGAAATTTTTAACACTGACAATCTTTATAAAAGATTCCTGAAAATGTATATCCATGATTATATTTTGAGAATTTGGCTTTACCTTCAGGCTTTGTATCAGCTATTTATGATTCTCTGTGTTCTAGCATTAAAATTTTTTAAAAGTTTTTATAGTATTATTTTGTGGTATCTTAATCAAGTGACATGTTTATTTTATCATTTGGTTTGTAGTGCATTCAGTTCAAGCTCATTTAATGCAAGACCAGAATATTAGATCTTTAAATATATTTTCATAGTTATCAAATGTTATCAAAATAAAATTTTGATAATTTGATATAAAATTGAATTGAGTAGTAACTTCTCTCCTGACTTACATGAACTTTGAATAATAAATCCACAGTAATAGTCTTTACATACACTCTAAGAGGCTAAAAATAATGTTGTCAACTCTTGATTTCACATTTTTAACATTTTTGAAAGTTAATAAAAAATATGAATGGAAATTATCCCACTATCATCTGTATTTGATCTCAGGATTTTCTGTAACCTCAGGTAAATAAACTATAGAACTGAACAACTGTTTTTTTCTTGCTAAGTTCTATAACTTTAGTTTTGAACTCATTTAGTATAAACTGGATAAAGCCTTTCTCTTTAAACTTTGGATTGTTTTATGCATAAGAATGAATGAAAAAAGAAGTGAGAATATAGTTAGTTCAACCCTTTCATTTTGCAAATGGAAGAAATTGGCCCAGGAACATGCTGCTTTTGCGTGATGACATTGGACTGGCATTTTAGCCACAACTGAAGTTGATGCCTCTAAACTCCAGTTTATTCTGTTAATCTGTTATACCCACGTCTAAGCACTGTGTGCTTTTACACATGGACTATGCTGCTGATCTACCTGAAGGTAATCTGATGATGAAAACTGGATAATACTTGATTACACCTGGAAGTACAGTGTGTTACAAATTTTTTGACTTGAGAAAAAATCTATTAATAGTAATGGCAATTTATTGTGTTTATTAGACCTATAATTTTTTGGTCATCAGTGATTTTATCTCTTTTTAGAATTTATTGTTATTCACAATGGAATCATCACCAACTACAAGGACTTGAAAAAGTTTCTGGTAAGTAAAGTGACCTAAAAAGACCACCAGTCTTTGAGAATATTTCTGATGAGAGCATTGAGGTTGTTTGGGATGTGCAGTAAATCCTATCTGGATATGATTAAATAATTCCGACAACAGTTATAGGGTATGGTGGTTTATTGGACTTTTCTTTGTTGACAGTGGAACTTTTTTGTTTCTTATATGAAAAAAATAATTTGGCTTTATTATAAATAAAAGCTTCAATAGAATTGGAATTTGGAAGGGTCTCTTTTGCACTGTGAGAGACCTTGTTTGTAATTTTTAAAAGTTTCTAGAGTGTCAGAAGACTTAAGACAGGTTGAATGAAAGCTCTGTGCCCTAAATAGCTATGTATTACATAGTCATGATAATGATGATGACCTTCATTAGTGATTGAGCAGCGCTGTCCAGATCAACTTTTCTGCAATGATGGAAACTTTCTATCCATGTACTGTCCCAGAATGGTTGCCACTGTCCATGTGTGGCTGTGGAGCTGGGATGAATGCGGAACTAAATTTAAAATTTTATTTCACTGTAAATTTAAACAGCCACATATAGCTAATGGCCATTGGATCGGATAGTGAAATATCATTATTAAAGAAAGAATCATTATGTTCATAATGAAATTAATGTTTTGTGAATGTTATATATTTCATTATATTTTAATTATTATATGGCATATATAGATTTGTATAATTATAAGTATTATATTTGTTCACAGGGAATACCTTACTATTTTAGGTTCCACATAATTAGATGGTGACCTTAATTTTGAACAGTAGGTATAATTAGTTGTATGATGGTCAAAAAAGACTAGAAGTTGGCTAATGAGATTTTTGAGGAAAAAAATTATGTAGAAAAGATTTATATACTAAGAATATTTCCTTAAATGTGTCAATTTTTTTTCCTTTCTAATTACAGGAAAGTAAAGGCTATGACTTTGAGTCTGAAACAGACACAGAGACAATTGCCAAGCTTGTTAAGTACATGTATGACAATCGGGAAAGTCAAGATACAAGTTTTACTACCTTGGTGGAGAGAGTCATCCAACAATTGGTATTAAACCACACTTTTAAAGATAGTTATTGCCAATGTTAATCACAATAAATAAACTCTTAAAATATGATAAGTAGGAACTAGCCAATTTTTAAAGTATTTTTTGCTTTTATTCCTCTATATATACAAAACTGTTCAATTTGAATAATTTTGAGACTGCTTTAGTGATTTTACTTCTTTCACTGTAGTTCAGTGTCATGGGAATGAAAAATAGTCTAAATGTAAAGAGTTTGTCGAAAAACTGCATACTCATACACAAACCCATACATACCACACACAAGCATGTATATAGTACGTAAGTTGGGGATTCATCACTTTCTCACTTCTGCTCATTCAAATGTTCTTCCTAGTCAATAACTTAGCAAAAGGTAGCTTTGGTGAAATACACACGTATTATTCTGAGATAATGTCTGCATGTCTCTGAGCCACTACAGTCAATCAGTTTTTCCTTATGGGGACTTTTACTTGGCACTTTACCTTTTCAGAAAAATATTTCCCAGCCCAAGAGAAAAGTGGTATTTTTTTTTTAAATTTCATCCCAATTGTCATACTTTAAAGATATCAAAGATACAAAAAGGTCCAAATACATAGTGACTTCCACCCCACCCTTCTACCCCTTCTACCCCCACAGCTCTAGCTTTCCCATTTGAAAGCTGTTTACTTCTCTGTAAAGATCCAACCCTTCCTCCCATCTCCACCCAAATCTTATGGTGTCTGCAGCGAAAGGAGTGAGGAAGATAGAGAAGGTAGAGGACTGTTCCTTCCCTTTACTCAAGGCAGAGTGGTGTGCTCTCCCACTGTTTTTTTTGTTTCTACTCATTGTATAACCCAGATTGTTCTGTTCCTTCCCTTTCCTACCTCATGTTCCTCCTCTATTCATTCTTGATTTCTGTAGACCCTGTCTCTGAGGAGTTTGGGTTGAGGGGGTGGTATGGTGTGCATGTTAATAATTATGTTAACAATAATGTTAATAATTATGATTGTGTGTGTGTGTATGTCTCAATATCAAGGATCGCAAAGAGTCAGACATGACTGAAGCACACACAGCACGTCAAGTTCAAAAAGAATGAAAGTTAACAGTGATGTACACTACAGCATTTTCCACAAACTAATAAAATCCATGCAGTCACTAATGTCGAAAGGGGCAGGGGACTTCCAGGGGGTTTGTTTTGCTTGTTTTTCTTTTATAGACCAGGGCATGATGTTAAGATGTAAAGTTGGGAGAGGCAGTTTGGATAAAAACTTTGAAAGGGTCCCTGCAATACTCATTTCTCCATCAAGATATGGATGTGTGTTTCTTAAAATTCTCACACATTACATCATTCAGCCTGGAGACCCTGCAAAAATGTAAGAAGCGATATCACACTGGTAAGGGAAGCAAGTGTTCCCTCTCACTGGCAGCCATGGTGGACCCTGAGGCCACCTGCCAGTCAGCCAAGCGACAAGACAGTCTTACAGTGACACTCGTCCTTGAAGGGAAACAGGATTTTGACAGTATTATATGCTCGTATTCAGGAATGAACAGTGAAAGAGGAACTATTAGCTACTTAAATAAGAGGGTTGTGAAGTACGGGCTTTGGAAAAATGTTTTTCATGAAACAGAATGAAAGCCTAAACCCAGTGTTGCTTACTTTGCCCCCTGAAATAACAGCTTTGTTGAGACAATCCCCTGGCAACAAAAAAGTCACGGGAGGAAAAGTAAGCAACTCAGGGATGAACTGTGGCTCCTTTAGAGTGATAAAGGGACTGCCCTCCATTACCAAATACCACTTTTGCCAGGACCTTTGCTACATGCATTGTTCTTGCCCCAGTTCTGGCCCCTTATCATTTTGATAAGGACCTTGTCTTATTACCAACTTAGTACTTGAAATGATAATATTGTCTGTTTGCTGTTTCAAGACTGATATATTTTCCTAGTGGTTTGGTTTTCAAAATAAATAAGACTTAATTTTCTCCCCCCCCCCCCCAAAAAAAGGAAGTTAACAGTGATGTAAAATTGCTGGGCCAAAGAATGGGTTTTGAATACAGAGCTTAGTATCTTTTCTGACTCTGCCCTTCCTTTACTAAGGCATAGTATGGGACACATGAGAAGTGTTGGTAGCATGTACAAAGGTGACTTTTATAATGCTCTGTTTTGGAACTATTATCTGTTGATCCTATTTTAAGAGTGGGCTTGTTTAAAAAGTGAATATTGGATACATCAAAGCTGGAGTAAGTGTCTGCCTGAAATTTAGGCTAATTTATAAAGTAGTGCAAAAGAGCAGTGTGTGAACTGAAAATCTTTGTGCTGAAGCCAGTATATTTTAGGCATTTATCATTTGACAGTTGATTATAATACATATTGTTAATGCACTTTTTTTTTCCCTCCATAGGAAGGTGCTTTTGCACTTGTATTTAAAAGTGTCCATTTTCCTGGCCAAGCAGTTGGCACAAGGTATATATAGATTTAATAATGACTAATATTTATATGTATTTTGAAACTTTTAAATTATAAGCTTATTCTCTTTACACTATAAATGATCCTTCACTATAATGGCTCTGCCTTTTCTAGAGATATTTGTGAGAATCATCCCTTGGTATCCATGAGGGACTTGTTCTAAAAACCCTTGTGAATACCAAAGCCCATGGATGCTCAAGTTCCCTATATAAAATGGTGTGGCATTTGCGTATAACCTGTACACATCTCCTGTACACTTAAAAGCATCTCTAGATTACTTAAATACCTAATATGATGCAAATCTTATGTACATAATTGTAAATCCAATGTATATACTAGCAGTGAGTAAAAATGTTGCCAGTGTGTGGCAAATTCAAGTTTTTCTTTTTTGGAACTTTCTAGAATTTTTTTCCCCTGAATATTTTCAATCCACAGTTGGTTGAATCTGCAGATGTGGAGCCCATGCATATGGAGGTCGACTGTATTTTTTTTCCACGTGTCTTATCTGTTGTTTTACTATTCTTCCATGTGACAGAATACCTTAACAAAGCAAAACCATCTGGCATTTGTAATTGGCCTTTTGTCTGCGGTGGGGTACCATTGTTACTTTTTGAGTTTGGAGGTTGAGTATTCTATACAATATCCATAGTTTTTGGAACTAAATATTCTAGACAGAGTCCTAGATGATTGTATGATAATTGCTTTTGCTGGGATATTCAAACCTAAGCATTAAGTCCTTCTGAAAACAGTGGGAGGCCTAAGACTTTGTAAGAGAGAGCAGTCTTTAAAAAGTCAGAGGAACTAAGGATAAAGTGCTGAATATTCATATATTGTTCATATATCAAAAGAAAGTTTCCATTTAATGTTAAAAATGAGAAACTTTAATGCATCATCATAGAACAGGGGTCTGCAAACCTTTTCCGTAACAATGCAGGCGTGCTCCGTTGCTTCAGTTGTGTCCAACTCTTTGTGACCCTGTGGACAGTAGCCCCCTAGACTCCTCTGTCCATGGAATTCTCCAGGCAGGAATACTGGAGTAGGTTACTGTTCCCTTATCCAGGGAATCTTACCGGCCCAGGGATGGAACCTGCATCTCCTGCATTGCAGGCAGATTCTTTACCCACTGAACCACCTGGGTAGCCCTTTCTGTAACAAGCCAGATAGTAAATATTTTAGGCTTTCTCGGTCATGTCGTGTTGCTTCTGTGGCAGCCTCTCAGTTGGCTGTTGTAGTGTGAAAGCAACCGTAGAAACAAGTAGAAGAATGGGCGTGGCCATGTTCCAAAAAAATAGACAAACCTGACTGTGGGTCATAGTTTGCTGACTTTTGAATATTTTTTAAAAACTCATTCTTTTGTTATATCTGAAGTCGACCTCACAGGGAGAATTTAAGCATTATTTGAATAGCATTCCCTCATCATATTTAAATTTTGTATCCTTACTGCATTATTTATAAAAATGGTTTAATTCTGTTTAATTGTGTACTAACAGACGAGGAAGCCCTCTGTTGATTGGTGTACGAAGTGAGCATAAACTCTCTACTGACCACATTCCAATTCTCTACAGAACAGGTAAAAACTATTCCTATATTATGGCATGGGGAAAATGTATAAATTGAGTGCAGTAGATATAAAGACTTGTTTTCCATAAATTGATTAAATGCCCATTTGATCAGATCCACTCATATATATAGTTCTGTCTAGACATGAAAAGGATTTGTTTTTGTGATTTCTCTGACGAGTAGAATTTTTTTCTGTTGTATATCCTTAGCTAGGACTCAGATTGGATCAAAATTCACACGGTGGGGATCACAGGGAGAAAGAGGTGGGAAATGCACTCTGCATGGATGGGGAGGAACCTTTATCCTCTTTTGTTCATTCTTTACTAATTCTTTGTTCTTGGAGTGAATGAATGTGCTGGGCCTCTAAAAATGTGCTTATTTTATGGGGAAACATATTTTGACCTTATTTTTCTAATTTGCAGAGTATATTTTGTCTGTCTGCTTTTGCCATTTAGAAAACTGCTTTTAATAATTTGTTTCTTTAAGATCTCTGAGATTTGAGAAAATGGTTGAAATTGTAACTTTTTTCCCTTTGTTTTAAATTAAAATCATGTAGGATATATTATTATAAATAAGATGCTAAGATTAGGAAAAGAGCATTGTGTGTTAGGCTATTATAGATTGAACTCCATGGTAGTTATTTGAATAATTTAGCTGAAATATGTTTAAATGGATTTTGTTTTATGCATGACATTTTACTTTCAGATTTATGTTTGATATCTTGATTGGGTTTGTTTGAATTTGGAATTTTTAAAAAATTTATGTTTGAAATTTATCTTTTCAGCCATACAAACTGGATCATTTTATTGATATAATTAGCAAAAAATGATGTGTTCTTCTAGTTTACCTTTTTACTAAACACTTTCCAGGTAAAAGACACAGGGAGTGGTGAATTCAGGAGATTGAAACCCATATTATTGATGCATAATTCTTGGCTTTTTAAAAAAAGATTTAGCAAAGTACTCTAAGCCTATTCATCCTTAGATAGTGGCTGCTTTCACTATTTTATATAGAGCAGACAGTTATTTCCTTAAATAACCTTCAAATCCTGAGGTGTTAGAATTTATTTTCCTCTTCCCCTCCAACTCTTTTTAGAAGTAAAGCTAGTCTACCAGTATAAATTTTGGATCCAGAGTTCCAGGTTTCTTTTAATGATTCTGCTTGTGTGTATTTATTACTTACATGTTAACCTTGTACATTGTCTTAGGCTACTTTTAGAAGCAATAGAAAAACATTGGCTAAGGTCTTAAGAGGCTGGAAGAAAACTTTATAATGAGACATCTTTTTGAGATCAGGGGTTGTGTTATAGTAATCCTGATTTTTCTAGCTCTTAGTAGTTAAACAGTTTTTGAAGTGCATGAAGAGGCTGTACAGGGGAAAACATGGGAGTGGCTTTCAGGCATTGCTTTTTCTCCAGGTGTGACCACTGGCCAAATAAAGTAGGATGATAATGATTGTTTTCCACTTGAATCAGATGAAATAATCAGTAGATGGAAGACATTTTACAGATTGTAACAGTCATATAGATGTATGTAAGCAATGTTCATTTAGATAGGCAGTGATACCTTTACTTCCTCTATATATTGTAATTAAGTATACCTTGTTACTTGAAGAATGAAATAACACCAGTATTGGAAGAAAGAATATGGTGAAACTCAACCCCAGTAGGACATTTTATAAGCAAAGCTAGTTGTTTTTATGTAAAAAAATATAGGTGCTAGCCTATCCTTTTGCCCATTTTTAAATTTACTTTTTCACATACAGTAAAGTTCATACTTTCTGATGTACAATTTCATGAGTTCTGTCAAACACAGTCAGTTGTATAACCACCTCCACAGTTGAGATAAAGAGCAATTCATCCCCTATAAAGTTCCTTCAGCTGACTGACTGTAGTCAATCCTTGTCCCTATATCCAGCCTCTGGCAAACACTGACCTGCTTTATCTCTCTGTAGTGTTGTCTTCTCTGGGATGTCTTCTTATACTTATTTTTTAAAAGCATGATGTCATTTCTACTGTTGGGTATGGATGGGAAGAGCTGTTTTGTTTTCATGCCTAAACCACATCAAATAATCAAATAAAAATAAAAATAATAAAAATAATCAAATAATAATTTGAAAAAGTGGAGAACTTTGGATATGTGTTACTAAGAATAGTTACTACCAAGTTTTTGTACACATTGATTTTAGAGGATGGACACAGTAGGAGTTCTTACAAGTGTATTTATAGTATTCTTGGGCCATTGTGTCCATTGGTTGTAAGGTCTCCTGTGTCCTGATCTTTGAGAAAGGTGCTTTTTTGTCTCTTGAGAATTTATATATATAGTCTTAAGTTAATAGTATTTTCTGTATTTGGCTAATTGGTCAAACTTCATTATACCTTCCAGTTTTGACTTTAGTCAAAGAGGAAAAAGAAATTCTTCATCAGTAGCTTAACAAGTTAAGTAGAGATGCCAGAATTCTAAAGTGCTAGAATTAAAAGACGTTACCATTACAAAAGGACAACACCTTATCCTGACTTAAAAGAAATGTAAGAAAATCCAGTTTTAAGAAAGGAGAGGTTTTGGGTTTACAGTTCCAGTCCTTAGCAGTAGCTACCTTGTATGGTATACACGTTAGAGAATATCATTGTTTTGTTTTTAAATCAGAATTAGTATAGCCTGAACTTTGATTTGTTACTTAGCTTTAAAATCTAGAGAAGTTTTATTTGGAGGTAATAAAAATATGCCACTAGCCTTCATTTTATTTTTCATTGCATAATTTTCATATTTTTAATGTAATTTTAATGTTTAAGAGCACAAATTTATATGTCTTAATTCCATTAAGTTTTGTTTAAAGTTAAAATTAGGCTATACATACATTAAAAAAGTTAGTGACATCATTTGTGTTTTTCTTGGAAAAGAAATATTACATTAAAAAATGCATAACATAGCACTGTATATGCCACGCTGTCTGATAGTTGCTCTTTCACTCTACGCCCTTTGTTCTTGTTGGCTTATTGCATGAAAATAGGGTGATCTACCTGGCATTGAAAAGTTGCTGGAATTATTTTGCATTGCTATGGTTTTTTTGTTGATTTTGTAGAAAGTTGTATATATTTATAAATCAGCCATGGTTTTCTACGTGTTGGCTGATTCCTTTAACTCCATGCTCTAGGCAAAGATAAGAAAGGAAGCTGCAATCTCTCCCGTGTGGACAGCACAACTTGCCTTTTCCCTGTTGAAGAAAAAGCAGTGGAATATTACTTCGCTTCTGATGCAAGGTGAGCGTCATTGGTTGATAACAGAATTTTTAGTAAAGCTTCTTATGCTGCAGGAAACCAAAAAGTCATTTTGTATAAATCTAGTCATGCTGTATAGGAGAACTTTGTTAATTAAGGTTGTGAAGGTGACCATTCTGGGGTCCTAGAAAGTCTTCTCTCTCAATTCAGAATATGTAGGTCCATCTACAAAGAAGAAATAATGGTCCTTGAGACTTGTTCTGATATATTTACTTTGAGCTCATGTATTTTTTTGTCTCTTCTTTTAGAGCCATAACCCAGGTTTTATAGGGAGGAGAGATTTTATTTATTTATTTTTACCTGTTTTTTTTTTAACTTTTTATTTTGTATTGTGGTATAGCCGATTAGCAATTTTGTGATAGTTTCAGGTGAATAGTGAAGGAACTCAGTCACATATGTATTCATCCTCTCCCAAACTTCCCTGGGAGGAGAGATTTTTAGATTGGAGAGTAGAATAGCTTAGCATCATACCAGTGATAGTATAATTGCTTAAACCTAGATTGTAGTTTTAATCGAGTGTGGACACATCTTTTTGATTGAGAAATAACTGGCAGCAAAATCACTTATATAGGAAATAGTAACTAGACTGAGACATTTTGAGAGAAAATGCAGTAGGATGCTTGGAGGCATTTATAAATGAAATTTAAATAGTAATGAGGGTAAAATGGAGTCACCCAAATTGCCAGCAGGTGTTTGAGTCATTCATTTTGTCTGAAAGTAAGGGGATCTAAAAATGAATATTTATGCAGGTTGGGACTGCGAGGGGTATATTATCTCAGTGGGAAAGCGAGCTTCACTATTTTCTGAATTTTACAGGTGTGTAGGTTATACAGTCAGTGCTGAGATATGTCCTTGCTGTCACTAAGTAGACTTGTTACAGAGTTGACAGTTTTGGCTTAGGTAAGCTGGAAGTTATGAAAGCATTTCAACAGTTTTTCTTTCACTTGTGCATTCATATTGAATACTCCAGCAAAGTCATGTACTGGGCTCAGGAGACGGCGGTGAGTGAAAATAAAAATGTTACTTGTCCTTAAGGATCTCTTCCTTAGTGGGGGGAGACCGATTTTAGTCAGTAGTCACCAAGTATAGAATTCCAGTTATGACAAGAGCTACAGAATGCGTGTGATAGAGTGATTTAACTTTCCTACTGGTACATTTCTTTAAGAGAATGATGTTTGAACTGAGACTTAAGGAGATACTAGGAGTTAACTTGGTGAAGAGGTGGAGGGGAAAAACATTCATTCTCTGCAGTTGGATCAGCCTGTGAGAGCTAGAGTGGGTGTGAGTGTGGCTGGAGTAGAGAGAGGAAGTTTGGTGGGATATGAGGCCAGAGAAAGAGGTAGGGGTTGTGGTAAAGGCGTTTAGCTATTTTCCTAAGAACTAAAGGGAAGGTGTCAGCTGGTTTGTTGGGTAAGGGAGAAACCCTGATTGGAACTGACCTTTGAGACACGTTTCGGCAGAAATGGAGAGTGGACAGAGGGAGGTCAGAGGGACCAGGGCTGGAAGTTAGGAGGTTGCTGCGGTTTCCTGTGAGGCTGGTGGTAGCTCGAACTGGTTTGTGGTGGTGGACACAGAGAGAACCTCTATTTAGGAGTTAAAACTGGAGGACTTGGTGATGGGTAGGATGAGAAAGAAATAACCATGCCTTCTGATCTCATCAAATTTGGCTTTGGTTGTTACACCGAGGTTTTGTTTTTCATTGTCTGCATTGACCACCCCCTCCTTCATTTCTCTGTAAGGAATAGCACTGATAACCAGAAATGTATCAGAGATACCGCCAGATGTTACTTTGTATTTAAACTTGGTCCTTTTGTTCTAATGATAGTTATATTTATAATAATCACCCTAGATTATTGATTGTTCTGTCTCCTGGAACATATTGTAGTGCTGTCATCGAACACACCAATCGTGTCATCTTTCTTGAGGATGATGATGTTGCCGCAGTGGTAGATGGCCGTCTTTCTATTCATCGAATTAAACGGACTGCGGGAGATCACCCTGGACGAGCTGTGCAGACCCTCCAGATGGAACTCCAGCAGATCATGAAGGGTGAACGTTTTTGTCCTGTTACAGCTCAGTGTCCTCGATGGAAAGGATACATCCTCCTTTCTGTCCTGGTGTAGGAATCTGATAACACAGAATAGTGAACAGTTCACACCAGAAAGGGGGATGATTCTTTGGAGAAAGTATCTGCTGGTTTGACCATATTCTGCTACCAACTAATTCATGGTTTGTTGTTTCTCACATTAAAAAAGAAATCAATCATTTAAATAGTACGGGGAAGCCTGGCTTGCTGCAGTCCATGGGGTCACAAAGATCAGACACGACTGAGTGACTGAACTGACATTTTTAAGATGCTTTATAAACATAGTTTGTGTTCTCTTCTTTATTCCTCTCTTCTCTTTGTGCTTCAGTTTTCTCATATATGAAGTGGAGATTGTAGGACTTAACCTCATTAAGGTTGTTTTGGGGATTAGCCCTGACAACAGTGCCTGACATGCGTAGTGAGCGCTACATAATGTTGGTTACAATTGACTATTGTGATTATGGTGATAGTGGTTTTTATAGTCCTTTCTGATGGGGTTGTAGTGAAAAACAAACTTAAGTTTATTGCATAATGGCTATATATGTCAAGTCTTTACTATATTAACCCACACTACCACACTATGAAGTAGCTGCTAGAATAGATTTAACTGGTTAAGGAGTTTCCCAGAGCCTCTTAGATAATAACGATAGAACCATTATTTGAATCTAGATCTGATTCTAAACCATAAGCTCGTCCCATTCCCCTGTTTTGCTATAATTACATATTTTAGGTGTAAAGTTAATAAAAGCATTTTTTCTCCTTACTTGCTTATTTTTCTTCCCATAGGGCAAAGTGTCATAAATGAATATTATTCTCTACTGCATGACCTTTTGTTTAATTTCATTTACTAAGGCTATATTGAAGGAGATAGACTTTTAGTTGAATACAAACTTCCTATCCTTTGGCTTGTTAATTTTTGTTTTAATGATACAATTTATTTTACTTCAGGCAACTTCAGTTCTTTTATGCAGAAGGAAATTTTTGAACAGCCAGAATCAGTTGTGAACACAATGAGAGGAAGAGTCAACTTTGATGACTATACTGGTAATTACATATGAACTATGTTACTATTTCAAAGTCTCATGGGGGTTGACATTGACAGCCTTATTAGAGTTCATTGTCCTTTATAGCCATATAGAATAACTATGGTTGCCAGCTATCAATGGAGCCCAGTCCTCTTTTAAAAGTCCTTCAGTGTGTGATTCCACTGATATGAGGTATATTTAAGTTATCCTTAGGGGCTGAGGAGAGGAGGGAATGGGGATTTAGTGTTTAGTGGATGTATATCTAAGTTAGATTTGTAGAGACAGAAGGTAGACTAGTGGTTAGCAGGGGCTGAGGAGCAGAGAGAATGGGACTTAGTGTTTAATGGATGCAGAACTTCAGTTTGGAATGATGAAAAAGTTCTGAGATGGGTGGTGGTGATGATTGTACAACAGTGTGAAGGTACTTAATGCCACTAAATTACACACTTACAGATCATCAAAATAGTAAATTTTATGTCATGTATTTTACCACAGTAAAAATAAGGGAGTAACAAGTAATAGTTGCCAGGAGCTGAAGGGATGGGGGTGGGGAATGGTGAGTGACTACTAATGGATATAGGTTTTTTGGAGGTGATGGAAATGTAAAATTAGATAGAGGTGATGGCTGTATAACTCTGAAATACTAAACACCACTAATCATACAGTCTGAAAAGGTGAATTTATGGTAAGAGGTAGCATACCTAAAATGGTTATGAAAAATATATAAGATGGCTAGAGAGTCACATTTGAAAATTGTTGTCAGTTATGGGAGTATTTGGGTTTCCCTACTGGCTCAGACAGTAAAGAATCTGCCTGCAATACTGGAAACCTAGGTTTGATCCCTGGGTCAGGAAGATCCCCTGGAGAAAGGAATGGCTACCCACTTCAGTTTTCTTATCTGGAGAATTCCATGGCTACAGACGTTGGAGGGTTGCAAAGAGTTGGACACGATTGAGCAACTAGCAGTTTCACTTTCATGGGAACATTAGGATGATCTTCCTGGGGCAGGGAAGAGTCCTTCAATGTACCATTAGAAACATTTAACCTGTTTTCAGTTCAGAGATCTTTTATTTAGCACTTGCTATTACCAGGGACTGTTCTGAACACTGAATGCTCAGAAGAATGAGATGTGGTCCCCTTATTGGGAAGCTTACTTGTATCTGTTCAGCCTAGGTTTTTTCTCTCAGTTTATAAATGAGTGAGATGTGAACTTCCCAGAGGCTTTCAAGTGTTTGTCTAATGCCTTTTGTGGCACTTTGCCTTCCTCTTTGTGTAAGGTGGGATGACAGTGCAGCTCTGGTCCTATTTCTGAAAATTCTCTCTAGACCTTGTGTCACAGGATTTTCTGCACTTGGTAAAATGAGTTTGAGAGTGACTTTCTGTGGTCATAGAAAATCAGATTTTCAGAACATTCCTTGTGACCAGTTTCATAAACAAGCTTTGGGCTGAACTTCTCAGTGTTAGGAATCAGGTTTTGAGAGATTATGTCTAGTATACAGAAATCTTTTCCTGAATTTGTGTCTTAAATATTAAGTGCCTTCTCCTTTTTGTGATGTCCTGCTAATTGATGGAGAATGATTTCTCTGAAGAAGTGTGGTTTTTGTATACTTTATTGCCTGAGACACATCATACTCTTTCTCAGCTAGAGAGATTTGTTGATGGCTGAGTTATAAGTGACATCTGTGGGAGGAGCTGAATGCATCAGGAACTGTAGGAAAGTTCTCTCTGCTGTGGTCTCCTCCTCTAGGTTCTTAGAAAGGGGAGGAATTGCATAATTTTACATAACTATTTAAAGAAAGGTAAAATATGATAAATGACATTAGACCCACAGTTTAGTGTTGAAATGTTTAAAGTTGAATTGAGAGAGAATGAATCTGTGTGGACAAGGGGCCAGGCCAGGTTCCATGATGTAGGCAGATATAGTTGTAAAGGATTTGGAAGGTTGTAATAGGTGAGAGGGAGTTGGGAGCTTTGCAGCCGGGTAGAATGCATTAGCTAAGGGGAGATAGTGGAAAACCATTAGACATTTATTTGTGAGATAATGTGTAGTCCAATTTGTCTGCCATGTCTTGTACATGAACAAGGGTAGAGAGCAGTAAGTCAAGGCAGGAAGGTGAGAGGATCTGTCAAGGAGGGCCTTGAATGCCTTCTTTTGTGTATGAAGGGTGCCTCCCTTTGTAGAAATTACAGAGCTGTTAGGAGACTTAGGAGAGGCGTGGGAACCAGGAGTGGTCCTAGCTTCACTGAAGTGACTGACTACCAGTCTCCAGTGTGCACTGGGGGAACGAGAGGCTGAGATGCAGCCACCAGTTGGAGTGTTGTCCCATCTGGGGTAAAGCGATGGGGAAGGGGAGGCAAGTGGAGGCTAGGAGAGAAACAGGAGCATTGCAAACCAGAACCTGCATCTGCTTGTGTGGGGCGACGGAGCTGTGGAAGATGGTTGAACTGAAAGAACTGGGAGAGTAGCAGTAAGTAAATACTATTAACAGCATGGAAGGGAAGTAGGAATTCGGAAAAAGCATTGTTTTATAAGGGAAGAGAACAAGATAAACTTTGAGAAGTCATGATTTTAAAAAGCACTTTTATCTATGGTATGTGTTCCTCATAAAAGTTCTATAATATAAACAGGAAGACTGTTATCCTTTTTCATTGTAAAGATAAGGAAGTTGAGGCCCTGTCAGTTTGAAGTCTTGCCAGAGGTCACACGGCCAGTCACTTATGGAGTCAGTCTGGCCTCCAGCGTTCAGTGGTGTTCCCATTCCTCCTGCCCATCCTCCAGGCGCTCCTGCTGCAGTCATGGTCTCCCTTACCAGGAGTAGGAGTCTCTCCAGAGCATCCATTCAGACCATGGGCGACTCCTTCCAGAACTCTCCCAGACATCCCTCAGCCAGCAGGGAATGGCAATCCCACTCCAGTGTTCTTGTCTAGAAAACCTCATGGACAGAGGAACCTGGTGGGCTATAGTCCATGGGGTTGCATGGAGTTGGACATGACTGATTGACTAACACAGACAATTTTAAGGAAACACTTAATGACCAGCTAACCTCATGGTCCAACCTTGCTGTCCATCATCTGAAATACAGGTCTCTCCAATAGTCTGTCTGCTTAAACTTAGTCATCTCCAGACTGATTTGCTTTTGCTTTTGTGTGACCCCCTACCTAGACTCTTAAGGTTGTTTACTCTCCCCTCCACCCCCAAATCTTTTCGGTGCATGCTGAGGTCTGTGGAAAAATGCCAGAAAGAAAACTATACATAAAGGAATAGCAAGGCCAGTCTGGCCGGAGTGGCCTCGGTGAGAGGGCAAATGCCAGGAGATTAGGTCAAAGTGAAGCAAGAAACAGGGTGTCTTCCTTCCTGAAACCCATAATAAGGAATTTGGACTTTATTCCAAAGTTATTTGGGAAGCCATTGAGGCTTTTATTATTGTTTTATATTCTGCTTTACTCATTTCTTAAAATAGAGAAATACAGTATGCCCTCTCAGTATTGAAATTTAAAAGGAAGAATATAAAGTTATTCAAAAATATACAAAACCCCATATATTGCTTCCATTTTATAACTAGTTAAGGTAGAAAAAAGAGTGGAGGGGACAAAGAGCAGGAGCAGAGTAGACAGACTGATGGTGGGTTAGACAGAGGAGGAGTCTGCTCATGGGCATGCTCATCACAGTCAGATGCTGAACTGTCTGGTAGCCACACAGAGCCTTGGACAGTGTGTTCACTTGGTAGGTGCTCAGAATGTTAGTTGAATGATTGAATAAATGCTGGATGAAAGTTTCTCACAGGTAGAAAACTAGCCATGTAGCCATGTGTAGAAGAATCCATAGACAAGGCGCCCTTAGAAGGATGCATACCTGGCTATAGAGACAGACTCATTGGAGGGTTTTGAGATCAAATTTGTTTCTAAAGAATCCCTCTAAAAGACATTCTGGCTGTGTGTGGAGAAGGGCTTTAGGAGGTGGAGAAGAGGTTGGAGAATGTGGTCCAGGGTAGAGATGTTGGACTCGGGTGATGACATTAGAGGGGCACTTTGAAGGTAGGGCTCTCAGGACTTGCTTGTGCAGTGGTTGTGGAGCAACCAGGTATGACCCTGATGTTAGGTGAGTGGTTGGCATTTACTGAGATGGGAAAGACTGCAAGGAGCATGGTATATAATTGTGTTCAGAGCACTGTTCTGGGCATGTAGTCGAAATGAACATAACTAAGACAATTTTTTTTCCAGGCAGACTTACTGAGATATAATCAGGTATAATAAAACTTGACTGTTCTTAATGTATAATTCAGTGAGTTTTCACAACTTCTTACAACATGGTCATAATCCTAAACAACCTGTACAACAGTCAAGAGTTAGCACAGATCCTTCTTAAAAATTCCCCCATGGCTCATTTAGTTAGCCCTTTCCACATCTCCAGGCACCAACATCTACTGATCTATTGTCTGTGTTCCTACCGTTTTGCTTTTAAGAGAACTTTTAATCTGAAGAGAGGAATGTAAAAATGACCAATCAGGGTAGGTTGTGGTTAATACTGTAGTTGTGTAGGCATGTTTGTGGAGTGAGGAAGGTTAATTACAAGTTTGGGGTGACCAGTTACGTTCTGACCTATTTACTTTCAAACTAGAGAGAACTGTGTTTCCTAAGAGGAATATGAATGCTTTAAAACAGCAGTGTTGTTTTCCCAGAGAGGCAGTGAACACTCCTGAACAGTGATTATCTGTTTCATATGGTTCTTTCCTAAATAATTATATCTACAAACTTTCTTTTCAGTGAATTTGGGCGGTTTGAAGGATCACATTAAGGAGATACAGAGGTGTCGGCGTTTGATTCTTATTGCTTGTGGAACAAGTTACCATGCTGGTGTAGCAGTAAGTAGCTTCTTAAAATTTTAGTTGTGTTATTTTGGTTATTAGAAAATATCTGCAGACAAATAGTACCTTCAGTAACATAGCATGTAAAACTTTTTTTTGTTGTTATTGTTAAAACATCATGTTTTCATGTTTTGATGACAAAAATCAAGAAGTTTGAGGAAAGGAATTTTAATAGCTACTTGGAATTACTTATCAGTGGATCATCTGCTTTAGGAAGGTCCTTAGATATACAGGTGGACCGCCTGCAACTGATTTAACAAAAGGCAAAGAGTGGCATGTTCTTGTTTCCTCCTGGCCTTGTGGTTCACACCACACGCCTGCTTCTGTTAGAGCAGTTCCTGGGTTTTGTGTGTCGTTGTTCACTTACCTCAGACAGGGGGATGGGACAAGTGAACCTCAATAGGATTTTACCTGGTAAGCACATTTCTGCAGAGAAAGGACGTCTTCTTTTTTGATAGACTTGACTGTTGATTTTGGAAGCTGAAATTCTGTATCAAAGATGTGTGTTGGCTGTCAGTATGGAAGTATAGGACTTTAACAGTCTTTTAGTCCAATAAATCAGATCCACATGTAGTTACCCTGTAAAGAGACAGGTTACATGCTGTTGATATCAATTTCTGTAAGTACAGAAAACCCTTACACACTCAGTTTCTGCTTTAGGATTGATTTCCAAAGTTCATGACAGTAATTTTTTTATTTGCTGAGGCATAAGTATCACTTATCTACACTTGTGGGAACCATTCATTTGATGAGTGAGTAGAACCCAACCCTTGCATCTCAGTAGGCTTTGTTCTTCTCTAAAGTACCCTCTTCTCCCTCCTTCCCCACTTCCCCCAAATTACATGGTCCTAAAAAGGAAAATCTGTGCAGTTTTGAAGGGAAGAGTTGTAAGAAAGTAATTGTTTTGAGCATTAGAAATAAAAAGAATGAACTAAAGACATTAGTGTAAATTAAGGGATTGGTTAATTTAGTAGTGGCTTAGATCTGTTATTGAATGAACCCTCTATTCAGAAATAAAAAATTGATTACATGTTTCATCTAATGCTAAGCCTGTATTGTGGGGCATAAATTATATATATGCTGTGTTAGAATTCTCTAATTTGAAAAGATGTAAGGGTCTTCTTTTGTTTGGTTTTTTGGAGACTACAGTATTAACAAATATTAAAAATCTCGTGTGGTGGTACTTCCCTGGCAGTTCAGTGGTTATAACTATAGGCTTCTGCTGCAGGGGGCACAGGTTTGATACCTGGTCAGAGCACAAAGGTCCACATGCTGTGCCACTGCAGGCCCCACCCCACCCCCCCCCACCCCCTGGCAAAAAAAATAATTCCAGTGTGGTTTAGGATACAAAAGTGTCATTGAATTAATCCTATCTAGTTATCTACCCCCTACTCTATCCTCCATACTGCAGAGTTTGAAAATAGTGAGCTTTCTTAAGTAAGATTTCTAAAGTGTATTGACTTTTTTTGAGAAAAAGCATTCTTAATGAATACATAGTGTTTTGAGGTGTTTACTTTTTCATTTGGTGTTTCTGCATCTGTTGTCTCATTTGAAATCTCTTACTGATCTGGTATTATATGAATTGTCATTTAAAACTTAGGAATTGGGAAGGTAGAGTTAATATGGAAGCTAACTCAGAACAGTGCTTTTTCCACTACTCAAAACATTTTATATGTGTGGGTGTATTTGCTTATAAGAATACATGCATTTATTATTGTCTAAAGAGATTTGTGCTGAAATGTTAACAGTGCTTATCTCCTGGGTGGTGGGATTTTTTTTTTTTTTAGTGCTTTAATCTGTGTTTATATTTTCTAACATTGCTTACATTTTTATAATCAGGAAAAGTAAAAACTATACAGTGAGTCTAAAGTATTCCAGTGAAAAAGAGTATTTGAAGTACAGTTGTCTGACCAAGGCATCTTTTTTCTCTGCAGACACGTCAAGTTCTGGAAGAGCTGACTGAGTTGCCTGTTATGGTGGAGCTTGCCAGTGACTTCCTAGATAGAAACACACCAGTTTTTCGAGATGATGTTTGCTTTTTCATTAGTCAGTCAGGTATGCTAATTTTAAAGACTTGAAAGTCATTCTTTCTAACAACTATAGCATATATCAGCAAAACTGATATTTAAAGATAAACTAGTATTTGCTGGTAACGTGACAAATATAGATTTATTTTGATATTATGGAATTCTTAATGAGTTGATAATGGCAACACATTTTACACTTAAAAGAGCTGAAGTTTTAAAGACAAAGAAGAAAAGGAGATCCTAAGAAGTAGGATCCTGTTACTAAAAGCTTTATAATTTTATCCTTTTAAGTACATGTTTTAAATTTTATATAAAACAAATGAGGGGGAAGTCAGGGTAGGGATAAATTGGGAATTTGGGATTAACATATATACTACTATATATAAAGAAGATAAACAAGCACAGGGAGCTATATTCAATATCTTATAATAACCCATAATGAACAAGAATCTGAAAAACATGTATATAACTGAATCACTTTGGTGTATGCCTGAAACATTGTAAATCAACTATACTTCAATTAAAAAATAATAAAGCAAATGATATTGTTGAAAGAGTTGTCAGTTTTCTGTTTATGCATCTGTGGAAGAGCAAATGTTCACTGCTCTGTCTGCTGCTATTGTCCAGGAGAGACAGCAGATACACTGATGGGACTTCGGTACTGTAAGGAGAGAGGAGCTTTAACTGTGGGGATCACAAACACAGTCGGCAGTTCCATTTCGAGAGAGACAGACTGTGGAGTTCATATCAATGCTGGGCCTGAGATTGGTGTGGCCAGCACAAAAGTAAGTTCTTGACTTAACTCTCATGTGATAATTTAATCATAGTGTTGATGAAATAGACTAATCTGTATCTTCTATTTCATTTCTTAGCACTTGTACAGTTCATACAGTTAACTAGTCATTGTAATTATCCTAAGACTTAAGGGTCAAAAATAGGTAAAAACACTGTCATCTCCCTTCCTCACGCTCATCTTAAGAGCTTAAAAGGGATAAAGGTATATAATGTAAGTTCATTTTGCCTGAGTCTTTACTGGCTCTCTCCATTCAACATTTATATTTCTCCTGCCCTGGAGGGGTAGGATGTGTGGTAAGTATAACAGCCTCTTCTTTGAGAATAGTAGGGAAATAGAAAAATAACAGAAACACCCAGTTTAATTCTAATAATTTTTGACATCTTTATTTACGTATTTATACTGTCCTAATAAATGTGCCAAAATATGGACATTACCTTTGAAGGTTTGTAAAGAGAAATACACTTTTGGTATAAAACTTGGTGATATTAAAAAAAGTATTATATGACACTGTCTGTTTTTTCTTTAAATATACCATACATTTGTGGAGATTTAAAAGCATCTTTATTTTTGTTAAGGCCCAGTGAGACTACTTTGCTCTTTGAAATTAGGATATGCACAATTCCTATTACAGGAAATCTTATGAAGTTGTATAAATGCAGAAAATGTTCTTCACACATGTATTATTCTTTGTGATTTCAAAATTTCAGTTTCTTGTCTGTTCTGCTTAAATCTAATATTTATTGCTGATTGTTGAATAAGATGCTTAGCTATTGGTGGATTTATATTAAAGATGTGTGGAGTATCATGTTAACATATACTAATGATATTTGGATTGTTTTTTCATTTAAAGAACCCCATGGAGAGTTTTTTGTGGAAAAGTTACAATTTTTAAGTAAAAACTCCCAAGTGAGGTTTTTGTTTCTTGATTACTTCGCTATTGCTAACACTGTAGTTTACAGAAAACTGAAGCCTGAATTTTCTCCATGTGGTAATTAACACATGTAAGATATTTGTTCTTGGGTTTCCATTCTGTGCCTGAATGAATAAACAGCCACCCTCACCAGCAGTTTGTGGATTCTTGGAAAGTGTCCAGACAGACAGCTTTTGATCAGGGGTTAGAATCCCAGACCCTTCATTCAAACACATTTGAAGCAAGGGCTTCAGCATGGCCTGTGTGGGACATGGGATCGTACTAGTGGACAGGGGCTGTTGACTTATCTTTTCATTGAATCTTTGTTAACTATGAACTTCCAGGAGAAATAGATTTTTTTGGATTTCTAATTCTGTCATTCATGAAAAGATAATTTTGCTCAGTGTTTGATTATCATTTTCAAACTAATTAGCAGAATGAAAAGAATTTTGCATTTAACACCTATATACCCATCACTTAGATTCTGCTGTTAACTTTTTCCCTACAGCTTTATTGAAGTATAATTTTCATACCATAGTATTCACAAACTTTAAGTTATACTTTTAGTAAATTTGGCTGTTTATCACCATAGCCCAGTTTTAGAAGACTTAATTACTTGAAAAAGTTCCTTTGTGCCCTCTTTCTAGTCAATTTCCACTTCTACCCCTCAGCCTCAGCTTCAGGCAAGTATTACTTTCTCTTGCTATATTATTTCATATTTAGCTTTCTAGAAATTTCTTATAAATGGAATTGTAATACATGTCTTTTGTATCTGGCTTCTTGCATTTAGTGTGAGGCTTTGAGATTTATTCATGTTTTTTTTTTTTTAATGTCAGTAGCTTTTTTTTTTTTTTTGGCAAGTCATTTTCTAAAATCATTTTGCTTTGAAATAACTATAGCTTTATAGGAAGTTGCAAAGATAACAGAAAAGTCCAGGTACTCTTCACCCAGTTTCCCCCGATAGTTGCATCTTGTATAGGAAAATAAGCATCTCTTTCTAGTATATACTTCAATTTCTTTAAAAAAATGACTCCCTGAAAATTTAATATTATGACAGTTTAGTCTTAATTTTTCTTGGATTCACTAAAAGAAAGCTGCAGGCCAATTATCACTGAAGAACATAGACAAAAAAGTCTTCAACAAAATATTAGCAAAGTAAATTCAGTAATACATTAAAAGAATCATATACCAGGATCAATTGGGATTCACCCCAGGGAGGCACGGATTTTTCAGTATCTACAAGTCAATCAGTGTGATATACGACATTAACAAATTGAAGAATAAAAACCATATGATCATCTCAATAGATGCAAAAAAAGCTTTTGATGAAATTCAGCATCCATTTATGAAAATGCTCTCTGGAAAGTGGGCATAGACAGACTCTACCTCAACATAATAAAGATCATATGTGAGAAACCCATAGATAACATCATACTCAAAACTGAAGGCATCAGTGCAAAACTGAGGGCATTTCCTCTAAGATCAGGAAGAGACAAAGAAGCCCGCTATCACCATTTTTATTCATCATAGTATTGAAGCCCTAGACATAGCAGTCAAACCAGAAAAAGAAATAAAAGGACTATAAATTGGAAAGAAGTAAGACCGTCACTGTTTGCAGATGACATAATACTATACATAGAATATCCTAAGGATATTACTAGAAAACTGCTAGAGCTCATCAGTGAATTTAGCAAAGTTGCAGAGTACAGAGTTAATACATGGAAATCTGTTGCATTTCTAAACACTAACTAAAAAGCCTCTTGATGAAAGTGAAAGAGGAGAGTGAAAAAATTGGCTTAAAGCTCAACATTCAGAAAACTAAGATCATGGCATCTGGTCCCATCACTTAATGGCAAATAGATGGGGAAACAGTGGAGACAGTGTCAGACTTTATTTTTTGGGGCTCCAAAATCACTGCAGATGGTGATTGCAGCCATGAAATTAAAAGACGCTTACTCCTTGGAAGGAAAGTTATGACCAACCTAGATAGCATATTGAAAAGCAAAGACATTACTTTGTTAACAAAGGTCCATCTAGTCAAGGCTATGGTTTTTCCAGTAGTCATGTATGGATGTGAGAGTTGGACTGTGAAGAAAGCTGAGCACCGAAGAATTGATGCTTTTGAACTATGGTGTTGGAGAAGACTCTTGAGAGTCCCTTGGACTGCAAAGAGATCCAACCAGTCCATCCTAAAGGAGATCAGTCCTGGGTGTTCATTGGAGGGACTGATGCTGAATCTGAAACTCCAATACTTTGGCCACCTCATGCGAAGAGTTAACTCATTGGAAAAGACCCTGATGCTGGGAGGGATTGGGGGCAGGAGGAGAAGGGGACAACAGAGGATGAGATGGTTGGATGGCATCACTGACTCGATGGACATGAGTTTGGATAAACTCCGGGAGTTGGTGATGGACAGGGAGGCCAGGCGTGCTGCTATTCATGGGGTCGCAAAGAGTCAGACACGACTGAGTGACTGAACTGAACTAACTATGAGCTATCAGGAAAAGAAATTAAGGAAATGATCCCATTTACCATTGCTTCAAAAAGAATAAGATGCCTAGGAGTAAGATACCTAAGGAGGGGGAAAAGACCTGTACTCTGAAAACTATAACACAGTGAGGAAAAAAATTGAAGATTACACAAGTGGATGGAAATACATTGTGTTTGTGGATTAGAGAATTAATATTGCTAAAATGAACAACTGCCCAAGGCAATCTACAGATTAGTATTATGACAGTGCCTTTCAAAATCCAATGCTATTTTTCACAGAACTAGAGCAAGTAATTTAAAAATTTGTGTAAAAACATGAAAGACCTTGAATAGACAAAACAGTCTTGAGAAAGAAGAACAGAGCTGGAGGAATCATGCTCCCTGACATCAAATTATGCTACAAAGCTACAGTAATCAAAACAGTATGGTACTGTTACAAAAACAGGCACTTAGATCAACTGAATAGAATAGCGAGCCCAGAAATAAACCCATGCACTTACATTCAATTAATCTATGACAAAGGAAGCAAGAATATACAGTAGAGAAAAGTCAGTCTCTTCAATAAGTGGTACTGGGGAAACAAGACAGTTACATGCAAAAGAATGGAGTTAGAATGTTCTCTAACACCATATACAAAACTAAACTAAAAGTGGACTAAAGAAAGACTTAAATGTGAGACCAGAAATCATAAAATTTCTAGAAGCAAACCTAGGAAGAACACTCTTTGACTTATATTGCAGTAATATTTTTTTGTATCCTTCTTCTAAAATAATGGAAACAAAAGCAAAAATAAACAAATGGGACCTAGTTATACTTAAAAGCTTTTGTGCAGCAAAGGAAACCATCAGCAAAACAAAAAGAAAACCTGCTTAGTGGGAAAAATATTTGCAAATGATATGACCAATGAAGGACTAATATCAAAACTATGTAAACAGCTCATACAACTCAGCATAAAAAAACCTGATGAAAAAATTGACCAAAGACCTGAATAGACCCTTCTCCAAAGAGTACCTGTAGTGGCCAACAAATGCATGAAAAGATGTTCAACACCACTAATCATTAGGAAAATGCAAATGAAAACTATAGTGTGATAATCAGCTCACACTTATCAGAATGGCTATCATCAAAAAGGGCACAAATAATGAATGTAAATGAGGATATAGAGAAAAGAAAACCCTCATACATTGTTGATAGGAATGTAAATTGATACTGCCACTGTGGAAAACAGTATGGAGAATCTTCAAAAAATTAAAAAACAATTATCAGATAATCCAGCAATTTCACTTCTGAATGTATATCCAAAGAAAATAAAAAATACTAATTAAAAAAAAAATACATGCACCCCAGTGTTCACAACAGCATTATTTACAGTTGCCAACTTACGGAAGCAACCTAAGTGTCCATCAACAGATGAATGGATAAAAAAGATACGTATATAAATCACTTCTTTTTTATCCATTCACCTATACACACACACATTGGAAAAGACCCTGATGCTGGGAGGGATTGGGGGCAGGAGGAGAAGGGGATGACAGAGCATGAGATGGCTGGATGGCATCATTGACTTGATGGACATGAGTTTGAGTAAACTCCGGGAGTTGGTGATGGACAGGGAGGCCTGGCATGCTGCGATTCATGGGGTCACAAAGAGTCAGACACGACTGAGCAACTGAACTGACTGATACACACACACACACACACACACACACATACACACATACACCCACACACACAGTGGGATACTACTCAACCATTAAAAAAGAATGAAATTTTGCCATTTGAAGTAACATGAGTGGACTTGGAGGATATTATGCTAAATGAAATAAATTAAAGATAAATATTATATTGTGTCATCTATATATGGAATCTAAAAAATACAGCAAGCTAGTGACTATAACAACAAAGAGGCAGAGTCACAGATTTAGAGATCTAGTAGTTACTAGTGGGAACAGGGAAGAGGAGAGGAGCAATATAGGGGTAGAGGATGAAAAGGTACAAGCTATTATGTGTAAAATATGCTACAAAGCATAATACAGGAACTATATCCAGTATTTTATAATAACTATAAACCAAATATAATCTTGAAAAATTATGAATCACTATATTGTACTCCTGTAGCTTGTGTAATATACATCAAGTATTACTTCAATAAAAATAAGTTTTAAAATATACAGAAATCTTTCTCTGTAAGCTGACAGTGGCTACTTAGAAAAGTATGGGTGTGTGCGTTTGGAGGGGGGATTTTTTTTTTTAATAATTATGTGTTAGTCGCTCAGTCGTGTCTGACTCTTTGTGACCCCATGGACTGCCAGGCTCCTCTGTCCATGGGATTCTCCAGGCAAGAGTAATGGAGTGGGTTGCCATTTCCTTCTCCAGGGGATCTTCTGAACCCAGGGATCAAACCCAGGTCTCCTGTATTGCGCACAGATTCTTTACCATCTGAGCCATCAGGGAAGCTATAAAAATACTTAAAATACTTAAAAATAATTCTACTAAGAAATGTGTAAGTATTCGTAAATATTTGTCAAACAGATGAAAACTATAAAACTTTTTTTTTTTTAAATGGACTTCGCTGTGGCTCAGTGATGGAAGAATCCACCTGCCAATGCAGGAGATGTGAGTTCCATCCCTGGGTCGGGAAGATTTTCTGGGGTAGGAAATGGCAACCCACTCCAGTATTCTTGCCTGGATAATCCCATGGACAGAGAAGCTTTGGTGTAGGCTACAGTCTCCAGGGTTGCAAAAGTCAGACATGACTTAGCAACTAAACAACAGCAACATATAACTTTCTAGACTTTTAAATTCCTAACAAATTGATAGAAACCATGTTTCTGGATGGGACGATTGTCTTGTAAATACTAAAAATGTGAAGCAGGATCTGTATTCTGTGACATAGCTCTAGTATATCAGACAACTTAGGCTATAGAAAGTGTCTAAGGAAAAAAGCAGAAAGGGACAGTGGAACCAACAGAATTAAGAATATTTAATACTTAACTGATGTTAGGGTGGAAGGACTGTTTATGCTAGAAAGTATGACATAAAGTTAAAAAATTAAAACTTTTGTGTCAATAAACACCATTGTAAAAGATTAACCTAAACTGGGAAAATGAATTTGAAATTTAACAAGAGAGATCTTTCAAGACCAACTGAAAAGAAAACAAACCCAAATCAAAAAAAAAAGCAAGTGAAGAATAATGAAATTCATTTTCAATAGATAAAACATAGATGACTGACAACCATGAAAAAATAATCTTAATTTTTTGAATTCAAGGGCTGTATGATGAAGTAGTAGTGAGAGTCTATTGTCCAGCTGTCTGGTAAAAGTTTGTTAAAAGGATGATTCTCCACATTGCAAAGAATGTGGTAAAATAGGCATATCTCACATTCACATACAGCTAACAGGAATGAAGAGGGTCTAGATAGTGTGATTGCAGGTTTTTAAGATATTCACAATTCTGTAACCTCAGGGGAAATTTTTTGTTTATTTTCATCTTTTTTTTTAAGTTAAAAATTCCAAGTTCTTAAAATGCAGTGCAGCTAATTCTGCGCATTCTTGTGCTCTTTCAGGCATACACCAGCCAGTTTGTATCTCTTGTGATGTTTGCTCTTATGATGTGTGATGACAGGATCTCCATGCAGGAGAGACGCAAAGAGATCATGCTTGGATTGAAGCGGCTGCCCGGTATGAAGACCCTCACACACACAGCAGTTATTGTCTGAGGGAGTGGGGGATGGGTGAAGCTGTGGCTTGTACCTATTTAGTCAGTAGTATCTTTTTTTTTTTTTTAAATTCAAGATGCATTTATTCTTTACAGCTTTGCCAACATGGGGACATGCTCCCGCACAAAGACAGGAGATCTTTCCATTCACTGTAACACCCTGTGCTGAAAACACGGGTCCTAACGTTTCAGCTGTGAGACACTCGTTCTCAGGACTAGTTTGCAGACCTCATCGACATTCTCCCCTTGGGTGGGGGGATAATCCAGATACAGCTCAGGACTGTGGGGTGCGCCCACATACAAGATCCTGCCTGCACCTCCTGGTTGGAGGACACTGCCTCAGCCCTGCTGAACCACACCAAGGGGGAGAAGCACACACTGCTACTGCTTTTCAACACACGACACGCTAAGCCCACACGTTCTTCTTCAGAGGAATTTCCAAGGCCGTGCCTCTCCCAGGCTCTGTACCGCCCTCGAGTCTGGCGGTGCGTGGCTGCTGGGCTGCTCACTGGGGTTCCCGCCTGTCCTGACACATGTCCTAAAGAGTCCCACCTGAGGGTCCCTCTCCCACGGACCAGCTGCACCTACAGATCTTGGTCTGCGTGAGGCTGCTCACTCTCGCCTACGTTCGCAGGCTCAGTCACCATCCTTCCCATCTTTCCTGCTGGTCGCTGTGCCAGGGGCAACTGCCCACCTGCTGCCCCTCCTCACATGGCAGCCTCGGGGTGTCCTGGGCCCAGCCAAGCACTAGGAGAGAATTAAGGTTTCGTTCTTACGTGACAGGCTTCAGGCAACTCCCACCCACCCTTGGTGGGCACTTTGTCAGAGTATCAATCATCCAGATGTCCACCAGCCAGAACACTGGGCGTAGACCAAGCCTCTCTGCTCTCTGCCACCTCATGACGCAGACGTGACATGGCAGCCACACCTGCAATGCCTCTAGGGGCAGTAGTAGTATCTTTTTACTTTGTACCTGTTCATTAAAAAACCCCACACTGATAGCACAGAAGATTAGAAACATTGGTGTTTTATCGGTTGTTACCCATGTTATTATTGTTTGGTATATTGTCCTTTTTTCATAGATTTTGCTAATATTACTTCTTAACAGATTTGATTAAGGAAGTTTTGAGCATGGATGATGAAATTCAGAAACTGGCAACAGAACTTTATCACCAGAAGTCAGTCTTGATAATGGGACGTGGCTATCATTATGCTACTTGTCTTGAAGGGGCCCTGGTAAGTCTTCTCACTTCCAATTGTAGTCTGTTGACACATGGACCTGGCACATAGTCATATTTTCAGATTGAATGAAATAGGTAGAACTTTTACAAAAGTGCCTTTATATTTATACAATTCTGATTTGTTTACCTTGAAAGTATAACAGAATACTTATTTCAGAAATTGAAAATCAAGGAAGTACACTTCATCATGAGAACTTGGGTTTAGAAAGTAACTTGGGTTAATGTTTTGTCCACATCTGAATAAAATAAATAATATATTCTCTAGGTGTGAGATTTAATTGAGGTCAAAAATGAAACAATTAGGAAAACAGTTACAAAGAAATGTGAGTACACTCATGATACTCTAAAATCTTCAAAAAGTCCTTTTGGAGTTCTAAAACTCCCATTTACTTGTTGACATTATAGAAATAATGATCAGTAAACATATTAGCTCTATTTGTACATCACAGATCCTTTAATACTGTCTGATAAATAGGACAGGGATTTCCAACAGCAGATATCTTGTGTAATATTTATTTAAGAATGGGTTTTTGAAAAACAGACTGAAGACTAATCTAGTTCTTTCCTATTAGAAAATCAAAGAAATCACTTACATGCACTCTGAAGGTATCCTTGCTGGTGAGTTGAAACATGGCCCTCTGGCTTTGGTGGATAAGTTGATGCCTGTCATCATGATCATCATGAGAGATCACACCTACGCCAAGTGTCAGAATGCTCTACAGCAAGTGGTTGCTAGGCAGGTAAGTCAAGGGCTACTGTGAGGACACAGGCTGCACATGCAAGGGATCTCAGTTGCGTAATTATGAGAATCATCCTGAAACCATCCCAACCACCAGGTCTGTGCAAAAATTGTCTTCCACAGAACTAGTCCATGGTGCCAAAAAGATTGGGGACCACTGCCACAGAGCTTCTGTTTCCTTGACTTATGCATGAGACTTACCACATGGGATTGTGAGTTTAAATAAGCCTACGTCAGTGTGGAAAATTCTTAGAGAGATAGGAATACCAGACCACCTGACCTGCCTCTTGAGAAATCTGTATGCAGGTCAGGAAGCAACAGAACTAGACATGGAACAACAGACTGGTTCCAAATCGGGAAACGAGTACGTCAAGGCTGTACATTGTCACCCTGCTTATTTAACTTATATGCAGAGTACATCATGAGACACGGTGGGCTGAATGAAGCACAAGCTGGATTCAAGATTGCTGGGAGAAATATCAATAACCTCAGATATGCAGATGACACCACCCTTATGGCAGAAAGCAAAGAAGAACTAAAGAGCCTCGATGAAGGTGAAAGAGGAGAGTGAAAAAGCTGGCTTAAAGCTCAACATTCAGAAAACTAAGATCATGGCATCTGGTCCCATCACTTCATGGCAAATAGATGGGGAAACAGTGACAGAGTATTTTTTTGGGCTCCAAAATCACTGCAGATGGTGACTGCAGCCATGAAATTAAAAGACTCTTGCTCCTTGGAAGAAAAGTTATGACCAACTTAGACAGCATATTAAAAAGCAGAGACATTATTTTGCCAACAGAGGTCCATCTAGTCAAGGCTATGGTTTTTCCCGTAGTCATGTATGGATGTGAGAGTTGGACTATAAAGAAAGCTTCAGTGCTGAAGCCTTGATGCTTTTGAACTGTGGTGTTGGAGAAGACTCTGAGAGTCCCTTGGACTGCATGGAGATCCAACCAGTCAGTCCATCTAAAGGAAATCAGTCCTGAATATTCATTGGAAGGACTGATGTTGAAGCTGAAATTCCAATACTTTGGCCACTGATGTGAAGAACTGACTTATTTGTAAAGACCCTGATGCTGGAAAAGATTGAAGGCGGGAGGGGAAGGGGCCGACAGAGGATGAGATGGTTGGATGGCATCACCAACTCAATGGACATGAGTCCGAGTACAGTCCGGGAGTTGGTGATGGACAGGGAGGCCTGGCGTACTGTACTCCATGGGGTCGCAAAGAGTCGGACACAACTGAGCGGCTGAACTGGTATCAGTGAGGCCACATTGAATTGTGCAGTGCACAGTGTGCATGTTCATGTGTTACAGCCCTGCTTTTGCTTAACCAGTGATCGTGCATGTGGTCTCTCTCCCAGGGACGGCCCGTGGTGATCTGTGACAAGGAGGACACCGAGACCATAAAGAACACAAAGAGAACCATCAAGGTGCCCCACTCGGTGGACTGCCTGCAGGGCATTCTCAGCGTGATCCCCTTACAGCTGCTGGCCTTCCACCTGGCTGTGCTGAGAGGTTACGATGTGAGTGATGGACCACTGTGGAAATTTAGATAGTTTCCTTCCAAGGTTTTAGCAATAGAATTTGATAATTCCATCATACATACATCTGTCACCTGTTGTAGTTCCATGGCCCAGTTTTGTAGGTTACATCCTGACATTTTCACACCCATGGAACCTGAAGGAATCTTGGTCGTTAGCTCCATGAGTGGAGATTACCTCCTTGGGGACCTTCCACCTGTTTTCCTTCTGTGTTTCTCAGTGGGGTAGCTATTGGAAATTCTTTGGGATTTCCTCACACATTGAAGGACTCTCAGCATTCCTGGTCCCTCATTCATTGTGACAACCACAGTGACAATCAAAACATTCTACTCTTAACAGTCTCTGTGGCAGTCACTATTATTTTTCTATTAGGAGGACTGCATTAACTGCCTCTGAGCTTTACTCTTGAGGGTCCAGTTGTACTTATCATTCCACATTTTCTGAGGGCAGAAAAATGGATTAATCTGTGTTTAAAAGATTTTAACATAGATTCAAGTCAAAAGGGCTCCTTCTGCTCAATTTCCACTTAATATAAAGAATTTATTCCAAAATCACATACAGCTAAAAATGTACTAAAATGTATCTTTCTATTGTAGTTTGTATAAAAAAATAAACACACAGAGAATGCTGGAAAACAAACAAAAACATCCCACTCTTACACATTTCTAGTGTCCCGGGAGAGGGATGCCAGCTCATAGAAGACCACAGGAGTTTTCCATGTGCTGAACTGGCTCCTTTGAAATTCTTGTTCTGAATTGATTTCAGGTTGTTTTAAGATGCATTATATTACTGTATTTCTAATCAAATTCTTTGTAGTCTCTAGTAAAGATGGTTAATGAACAAGTTGTTTTCTATTTTTATGGATTTCTTTGGTTATTTATTTGGCTGCAGCAGCTCTTAGTTGTGACATGCAAGATCTTTAGTTGCAGCATGGTAACTCTTAGTTGGCTTGCGGGATCTAGTTCCCAACCAGGGATCGAACCCAGGCCCCTACATTGGGAGTGCAGAGTCTTAGCCCTGGACCACCAGGACAGGGCTGTTTTTATGTTTGTATAAGCAAAAATAATTTGCTGATAGCAGCCGTCCCCAAGTGGCCCCCACCCCAGTTTGTATCATCTCTCAAATCTTACTCCTTTTTTTTGCAGGTTGATTTCCCTCGGAATCTTGCCAAATCTGTAACCGTAGAATAAGAAGCATCTGAAACTGGGCGATTAAACAACACAAGACACCTTTTGTATTTAAAACTTGATTTAAGATATCACCCCTTTAAGCCTTTTTTAGTAAATCCTTATTTATATATCAGTTATAATTATTCCATTCAATTTATGATTTTTGTGAAATTACCTCATATTTTCCAGTGATTTGTGGGGGAGTTTGAATAGTGGAATCTATGTTGGTATCGGTATCAGAGAGATTTAGCTCTCATTTTTTTTTAAAGGATGCTGAGTGTTGGATTTTGGGACCCTCCACTTCAAACTGAAAGGATTGTGTGTTATTAAAATAATTGGCATTTGTTTCAGGCATACATTCATATTTCATTCAGGGCAATGAAAGTGTGTTTAATTGGAAAGTGTGTTTAATTGGAATATTTAAAGCCAGTGACAATGTACTTGGATATTTAATTAAGGTTTTGCTAAGTTATAAAGAGAAAATGCCATGATTATTTTGAAATTTATTGTTTTGTTTTTAAATCAGTCTTTGAAACTTAAAAACTGAAAATTTCTTCATGGGATTTCTATCTCCGTTAACCTTAGTCTCTCAGATTTATTGCCTGTTTTCTGTAAATCAAGGTTTCTTAGGAAGCTAAGAAGTATAGTAGTGCATTGGTTTTCTCCAGTCTTTAGCAGAGAATGCTCGCACAATTTCATAGCACAGACTTTAAATCTGAGCTGCTTTGAATAGCTGACTTTTAATATGATTTTAAATTTGAAGATGGGGTGCAGATAAGTTGGATATCCTACTTGTTTTTTTTTTTTTTTAATCTCCTAAAAGTGGTTTTGGTTTCCTTGTATCTGTAGTTTCTTTTAAAAAATTACTGCTGAAGGACATTCTATCTTGTTCTTTGAAATCACCACATAGAGTTGCTATCAAATATCTGAAATCAATATACTGATGTTCAGAATTCTCTTCAGTTTTGTCCCAGAGAAGAATTCCTTACAGTTAATTTTAACTTCCCTTTACTGCTTTGTTGAATCAAACTGTAGTACCTTCATGCCAATTTGGAAACTCCTTGCAGTTGTTTGGAAGATTTGCAAGTCTTTTGACTAAAATTTGGCTAAATGTATATGATGGGCTAAAATTAGAAAAAGCTATCTGCTTTACACTTATATTAGTGAAGGATTATGTAACATTTTTCTCTCTGAATATTCTGTGTTTTACCCCTGAAATACACTTAGGAATGAAGGAAATGTAAATGTAAAAGTGATATTGAGGTGCCTTCAGCTTAGGCTAGTGTCAGAAATGGAAACTTAACAACTTAGATTACAAAATTTAGAGTAGAATACTAGTTTGACACCCAAAAATTATGAATAATGATTTCTTCACGGAGCTTTCTGGCAACATCTTGGGCATTACAAGGCAGTGTGTTTATGTTTTGGTTAAGTCCTTTTCCTTCAGAAGTTTTCATTTTTAAATTGAGAAGGTAAGATATTTAGCCTATTAAAGTTAGCTGAGCCTTTTCCATTTTCTGTGTTTGAACTTCTAGTAGCTATTGTAAGAGAAGCACAGAATTCTGCCTTGTGTTAACATTAGAGAAAGAATTGGCATATTTTAAGGTAATGCAGAAAGACTCTTAGATTGAGACTAGAAACCTGTTTTAAAAATGAAATAAAAAAAATGAAATAGGATTACTATTCATTTCATTATATAGCTACTACAGGTATAAATTGATTATCTATTTTAATTGTTTGTAGTAGTATTTTGTGTAGACTGCTAGTTTTAGTATGTGTGTAGTGTCATCCTTAACTATGTTATTTAAGCATTTTTATGAGCATGATTTGTAGCATTTCTGAAGTTCAGATTAGCTTTCTAAGTGAAACTGGTATGTGAAGTCAGTCGTTAGTTTCCAGTCTGTTTCCTCTCCCTCTTTGTGTGTGTGTTTGTGTCTTTCTCACTCTCAGACACACACAGATACACTACAGGCTAGGATAAGTTCTAAATCAAATCTCAAAAACCAATAGTAAGAAAAAAGAAGTGGTATTTTCCAAACAAACATCGTTTTTCTTCCCTACCCCTTTTTCTTGCTTCCTACACTGTTTAATGTAGTGGTTTTTAGATGCTTTTATGAATTATGAACACAAAATACTGTAATGAGGCAAACTGCTAGTAAGTGTGGATGCTCAGATAAAACCAATGTAATAAGTATAAGAAAATCATTTTTTGAGAAAGATATTCTACAAAAGTAGTCCTTCATATAAAAAATCCTTGTAGTACATTTAAAATTTAAATTCACTTGTGTATAACTTAGTACTCTTTACCCAGGCCATGAGTCCTTTTTAGGCCAAGGGTCATGTTAGCATGTAACACGTGGCCCAGTAAATGATTGTTACTTTGGCATCAGTCAGCTTTTCTGTCTTTTTAAATCACCTATGCCATAGGAATAAATAGTTGGAGGAAAGTTGATGTTAACTGTTTTTGGCTTGTTATAACTCAGTCAGCAGCATATTATGTGAAAGTCACTGTGCCAGAAACTGAAAAATACAGCCTGTTTAAAGTCCACCTGTCTCCCGGTGTACTTATCGCTCCTGGAGACTCGGGTCATTGGAAGGTACAGGGTGAGAGAGTGGCAAAATGGAGTTGAGCTTTTAAATGTTGGGAGTGAATTTGTTCATTTAAATGATGGTTCAAGTTTTGGTGTATATCATGTTCCTAAGAGGTGAAGTACATTTTGCAGAGTTAGCTGTTACCACAGGCAATAAATCCCTGTGTCTGTAGTACTGTAAGGAACAGCGGTTGTTAGATTTAGATACAAGGTGAAAACAGGCATCACAGCTAAAAGGAAACTGACACAGGTGACATGTAGGTGAGACTGTTGGTTAGAGAGCTAATAAAGATTTTCTTTAAGGTTCTTAGAAAGATGTTTCTGAGATGATATTGTCTTAACCTTTTGAATACAGATCTCTTGACCTGAGTTAATTATGGAACCCCTTTAGCTCCTTGGTTATATTCCTTTGACATATTTCTAGTAACTCTTGAAAGAGGGAAAACTATCTGAAATGTTTACCTTAACAAACATATTTTAAGAAGTCCTTTGGGGTCAGTTTCCTTTGTCTCTCTCTTTTTAATTAGGCTATATACTATAGCAGTAAAAGGGGAAGACAGAGGTTAATTATTATATGCTACAGCTTAAGTGATTTTTCTAATGAGAACAATGTCATTGAAAATGTTTATTTAAAAAGAATTCAGAGCTCACATTGAATTTATGAAGGCCAAAGAAATTGAAGGGAATGGTAAAGATAGCTAAAAAAGTGTTATAGCCACATATTTAATAGATTTTTTTATATCAGAATACCAGGTAGTGTTTTACTTGTGAAAATGTATTTCAGATTACTTTCTTTGTTTTGTTGTCTTAGAGCCTCAAGTTAAAAATTGTAACAATTAAATTATTCCCCCCCCCCCCCGCAATATTTAAAGATTGTTAATATGTCAGTGTTTCTCTAGCTTGACGAGTTTAACTCTCTTTACATCCATGATGATAACCAATAGGACGGATAATATTAGCTTTGAACTGATAGTATCCACGGTTAAAATAAAAATCATAGTTAACTAGCAAAACTGTCAAGTTATGCCATTTTAACTTGTGAATCTATAGTAACTTGATATCAATGTTACGGAATATATGATAAATAATGACTAATGAGAACTTTTTAAGAAATCTCAAATTACCTTTCTTACTACACTAGTTTTCAGAATGAATATAGAAATGATCCTGTTAGCCTTTTAAAACTGTTCTGCAGTAGAAATTTTTTTTTGCTTAAATAAAACTTTTCATATTTGTTTAAGTTATATTTCTTTTGAGCTGGAAATTTTAGAATCATCCTGGCTTTGTTTCAGTTTTCTATTGTTTAAGATGAATGTTTAGTTTACTGAGCCACTTAGTCATTTCGTCCTCATGTCTTCTCAGTCTAATGACTGTAATTCCGAACTGTGAATAAGTTACCCAAATCTTGCTGAGAATTACATTTTTAAGCAATTTGCCAATATTTGAAGTATATACTTGTTTGTCATTGTGTTAAAGATTTTACTGTACTAAGAATGTAGCCAGTATTTACTTTAGTTGTCAGTAAACATTTTTGATGCTAAAAGTTTATTCATTACTGTTGCTTTTAAAAAGAAGAAATATTACATTTATATTCAGAAGTCATGTCTTCACTCCAACATCCCAATTACTTTTAAAAGGATCATTAGATAAAACAAAGGCTCTACTTTTTCTGATGTTATGCTCTGTTAATATTATACTTATTCAAGTCTTTTAGAACTTTTTATGAGAATATGTTGTTTCTAGCGTGTATACAGTGATCAGCAACTTTTAAGTTGTTGATTGTTGCAAAAGAAGGGTGTTTAGGAGGGGTGAATAGTACAACAGCATATTCTCCAAATCTAAAGTTTCTATCATCTCTGGCAGTCTATTAATTGTAGAACAAAGAGTCCTTTTACAGGATCCTTTTATAAACAGCGAGCTAAAACTCTCTACGCTTAGTGCTTGCAGCACTGCTGTGTTTTGCAGGAGACAGAGTTGCGCCCAGCAGGCTTTGGATGAGTGGGTGTGCTGTGTTGCCCCCGTAGACTCGAGCCGTCTCTCCTCTCCCTCTTGCTCTGTGTTGCTCTGCAGTAAAGCCTGGGGCTGCCACATCAGCATGAGTCATTTTTTCCACAGGCCCATTTTTAATGTAAAATTTCACTTTGCTTCTAGTGAAAAGTTTCCTTTAAATCCTCTTCAATTCACTATCAGTAAGTATTTACTGAGTACTTTTAAAGGCCAAGAAATAATTTCCCTAGAAATTAAGAGGCCACTTTTCATTGGAGTGAATTTAAGGGAAAGTAAGTTCTTTAATTTTTTGGATGAGCAAAAGAAGTCCTTATTAAGTTTCTCTCATTATCCATGGTTAAACTGTTCTATCTCATTTTAGAAAATGCTGTAGAAACTTTATTAGCTAGCTTTAACAAGCATCCTGGAGATCAAAACTAATCTTGTCATAAGTCGCCAGGTTATAGGTCATTTGACCAGACAAAATTTATTACTGTCTTTTTGGTTAGTATGTATACAAGAGATTATTTCCACAGTTGAAAAGATATGTTTGTGGTCTTCATGTTAACATGATTCATAAAGTTCACACGTGTATTTTTTCATAAAGAATGCTGTTATGTAGCCAGATTTCCTTTTCCATATTTCAAAAAATATTTGAATATGGAGCATGGATATGTAATTGAAATATGGAATAAAAAGTGGAGCTTGTAAGCAACTGAAGAAGTGTTCTCTGGATAGAACTGTAGCTATTTCCTTCCCATTCATTTAACAATCTGCCTTTATATATGTTTATAAAAAGTAAAACATTTATGCCTGTTAGGAAAGCAATTGGCATGGTTTCATATGTTTTTAATTTCTGTAGTATAGTGAGTATTGCATTATTTCCAACAATGCAAATAAGTTATATTGTGGAACTCACAGCAATTTTACACCTGGGGGATCTTTAGGGGTTAATTTTTGCCTCTGTCACTCAGCTTTGTATGTTTTGAAATGGAGATAAATACTGTGTGATCTTAGAAGGAAAATGGCCAGAATTCCCGAGTTCTAGATCCATTGTACCTAAAAGGCAAATGATCACATGTTCTTAACTAATGTATTCTTAATTTGTGAGACCCAAAGGTTGATGTCCATTAATTTTAGATTGTCATGCAATAGGCAAACTTCAAAGGTCTAGATCTGTCAGGATCACTACAGTTTGTTTCTGCAAACAGCCCCTTTTAGGTGACACTGTTGTTGACATTAGGGAAATGCCAGTGTGGCAACAGCAAGGATGTTTTACTATGGCAAGGTCAATGTGAGATGGACTCAATTAGAAAGCTTTGTCTTCAAAGAATGCCCCACACTGGGATGGAAAATAATCTGAGACAATAAAAACTTTTCAGTTTCTAGGTAAGCAAAATTGCATTAAATTCAAGTTTCTTTCTGTGTTAGACTTGAATGTATCTAGCCAGTGTGATTTATGGGGGCTTTTGGTGGTTTTTTTCCCCCTATTTGCTTTGTGTGTAGAATTGTTTTGAAATATTGAGTATATTTGCTTTGAATTTTATCTCTTTCTGTTTTGTATTCATCCTTTGAATAAAATTGTAAATCCAATATTGATTTTATTCTTAATTTACTTTTACTGCTGCTGTGGAGAAACCAAGGAACTGTGGGAGATCTTTGTAGGTTTTCTGTCTGAAGTTCTTGGTTATTATCTTGGAATCATGTGTTACTGAAGTTCAAAGCATTTCTTTCTTTGAAAGAGACAATTTTAAAACTTACTCATATAGGTTGTCTCTTTGTGCTTTAAGTGAAGTGGAAAAATATACTGGTCTCTGAAATCAGAATTGACTTTACTGGCACAACATTAATAATTTAAATACTTTGAGTTTGTTTTCTTGACAGAAAAGACAGGTTTATATCAATTTATTTGCAAATTCCCGAGATTCCCCAAGATAGAGAAAAGTTAGCTGCCTTATGGAAATACGGAATAAAAAATGGAGATTGTAAACAATTGGAGAAGTGCTCTCTGCATAGAACTGTAGTTATTTCCTTTCCATTCATTTATCAGTCTGCCTTTATATATGTTTATATTAGTTAAACATTGGTCTCTTCAGTGTGATGTTCTTAAGTTAATGGTTCTCAACTTGTTTGGGCTTAATACGCTGAAACAAAGTAGGGGCTGCTCTGAGAATGTTGATAGTCACCCTATCAGAAGATGGAGCTGATTTTTAATGTTAATATTTTTTAAATTAAAGAATCTATAATGGCTTAGCTTGTGCTCAAATAGGATGCCTGAAAATTAGATCATTATTTAAATAGATAATCTCTTCACAAAATTTAACAGCCAACCGTTGCTTTTTTTGTCCGTCTTACCTTATGTTGCCCAGTGTACTGGGTACACCAGATATACAGATCATATGAGAAGGACCTAAGGATAGATGAGCTTCCCTCATAGCTCAGTTGGTGGAGAATCTGCCTGCAATGCAGGAGACCTGAGTTCGATTCCTGGGTTGGGAAGATCCCCTGGAGAAGGAAATGGAAATCCACTCCAGCATTCTTGCCTGGAAAATCCCATGGACAGAGGAGCCTGGCAGGCTATAGTCCACGGGGTCGTAAGAGTCGTACACGACTTAGCAACTGAACCACCACTGAGGATAGATGAGCTCAGCATAAACAACATGTATCTGTGCCTGAGCCCATGACTGCCATAGTAGTTGGCTAGTAAAATACTGGCTCCCCCTAAGTTATACTCTAAATAGCATTTTACCCCTTATTTTTTCTTTCAATGCCTTTGCTTGCTGAGTTAGAGTTTGGTCAAGAAATCATAAATCACTACTGGCATTTCCAGTAAGAAAGGATTTAATATGAGAATTGGGTTTACACAGGCATTAGGTCTGAGAAATGCAGATCAGGGAGGAAACAAATCTGCAGGAATTGCGGGGGGCTTCTGTTGGTGATCTTAGCTGTCCATAGCACCAGGGTGGGTTCTCAGAAAGATGCTTGGAAGATATTGGCAAGTCCCACATTAGCTGTCTGATGCTTATTAGTCTGTTCACAGTTGCCACTGGAGAATATTATTTGTACTTTTCTTTTTCCTTCCAAATTGTGTTCAAATGACTCTCACTGGAGAAATCGAATGGGATCTCTGTGTACAAGTATCCAGTAGGAGGGAGAATGTAGAAGGGTGGGTATAGTATATATAGAATATTCAACAGATGTTGTCCATCACAGTTCACCCTTGGGAATACACGGCATCTTTACTACCCTGGTATCCATATTTAAGATTCCAAAACACAAAAAGAATATCATGATTCTGCCTGATATGCAGCACCTATCCCTGTTGAAATAAAGATATTCTCAACTTCTTCCCAAGAAGAGATAAATTTCATGAATTTCTCTATCCATCTCTGTGTGATGTTTGTTCTTTATCCTTAAAAACAATCTCCCTTGATATAAAAGTCTTATATAGTCTTAAGTGGAATAATTGGAAGTAGAAAGGAGAAAAGTTGACTAATTATATAAATGTATACATATCAAGGAAAAACAATATGCATTGCTACTAAGTCCCTTATTTGTACAAAAGTCCATAGTTTTATTATATAAATACATGCAAGCAGATACCTACTTACAAATATGTACATTTTCTCTTCTGTTACCTGTTTTGTGCTTCCTTAGCTCTCAGCCAGCACTCAGATATTTGTGATATTTGCCAGAACCTTTTGCTTCTCTCCTTAAACCTCTTCAAGCTCCCACCCATTCTTATACTTAAGCTGGGGGGTCTATATATGTGAAAAATGATAACAGCAAAAATTTCTGACAATATGGTAGACTAAATGACCTGAGGAACTTCCTAGTACAAATTTTAATGCTGTATAAAAATGCAAAAAACCCCGCATTTCCTTTATATCGTTTAATGTGAGGTATTAAGAAGAAAAAGAATTCTAAGACACAAAAAGTAAGACAAGTACTGAAGCTGATAGTTACTCTAGGAGAGGGGGGCATTGGTTAATATCTTGCTGACTAGATCATTCAGTTTTAATGGGTCACGTATGGGAGATGGGAAATTAAGCCATGGGTTGGAGAAAGGTGGGGAAGTCAACCAAAATGGAAAATGACATGCTTGGCAAAAGAGTAAATTAGGAAATAAAATTGTCAGAGTTATTGTGAAGAAAATGTAGGCCTCAACTGAAGGTTGTGGATTAGAGAGAAAGCTGACATGGGAATTCCTTAGCACAGCTAATTTCCACGTAGGTTTTGTGTAGAAGTTTGCCATACCCCTATGTCCTAAAAAGCCTCAAACTGAATTTCTTTCACGGTGATTCCGAGTTGATGGAGTCCCAGGAAGCAACCCCAAATCCTTGCTGGAGGAGTGTGATTTTAACACAAATCTCAAAGCATTCCCACTAGTATTCCAAGAAACAAGCTCAAATCCAAAATCACAAACATGCCATCATACATAAGCAAGAGAAGAAATAACAAATGACAGAATCAAACCTTCAAAGACTGCAGAAATTGAAAGTATCAGAAGAAATGTGGGAATAAGACAGAATTATATATGTATGATGAATAAGAGAATGTCCAGGCAGAGTTCAGGACTAAAAATTAGATGTAGTAATTAGGATGGATAAATAGACATAATGAAGAGAGAATTAGGGAACTGAAAGAAGGTCTGAAGAAGGTTTGATGAAGCTAAGAGTTATAGAAAATGAGTCAAAGCTTTTCAGAGAATTTCCTAGACCAGATTAAAGGCAAATTATGGAATTTCAGTTCAGTTCAGTTGCTCAGTCGTGTCCAACTCTTTGTGACCCCATGAATCGCAGCACGCCAGGCCTCCCTGTCTATCACCAACTCCCGGAGTTTACTCAAACCCATGTCCATTGAGTCAGTGATGCCATCCAGCCATCTCATCCTCTGTTGTCCCCTTCTCCTCCTGCCCCCAATCCCTCCCAGCATCAGGGTCTTTTCCAGTGAGTCAACTCTTTGCATGAGGTGGCCAAAGTATTGGAGTTTCAGCTTCAGCATCAGTCCTTCCAATGAACACCCAGGACTGATCTCCTTTAGGATGGACTGGTTGGATCTCCTTGCAGTCCAAGGGATTTAGGGAGCCCCCAAAATCCAGAGCATTAGAAGAAATTTCATTCATAGATACATTGTTTCAAAACCACAGAAAAAGAGACCTTGAAAGCAATTAGAGATAAGTTAAATAAGCAGGGTGACAATATACTTGTCCTACTTGTCAGCCTTGTCATACTTCTTTCCCATTTTGAACCAGTTCGTTGTTCCATGTCTGGTTTTAACTGTTGCTTCGTGGCCTGCATACAAGTTTCTCAGGAGAGAGGTAAGGTGGTGTGATATTCCTATTTTTTAAAAAATTTGTGTTCCACACAGTCAAAGGCTTTAGTGTAGTCAATGAAGCAGAAGTAGATATTTTTCTGGAATTCCCTTGCTTTCTCCATGATCCAGTGTGTGCTGGCAATTTGATTTCTGGTTCTTCTGCCTCTTTGAAACCCAGCTTATACATCTGGAAGTTCTCAATTCACGTACTGTTGAAGCTTAGCTTGAATGATTTTGAGAATTACCTTGCTAGCATGTGAAATGAGTGTCATTGTGCAGTAGTTTGAACATTCTTTGGCATTGCCCTTCTTTGGGATTGGAATGAAAACTAACCTTTTCCAGTCCTGTGGACATTGCTGAGTTTTCCAAATTTGCTGGCATGTTGAGTGCAGCACTTTTTCACAGCATTGTTTAGGATTTTAATTAGATCAGCTGGAATTCCATCACCCCACTAGCTTTGTTCATAGTAATGCTTCTTAAGGCCCACTTGACTTCATACTCCAGGATGTCAGGCTGTAGGTGAGTGATCACACCATTGTGGTTATTCAGGTCATTAAGATCTTTTTTGTATAGTTCTGCATATTCTTGCCACCTCTTCTTAATATCTTCTGCTTCTATTTGGTCATTACCTGATTAGACATAAGTTAGATCATCTCATCCTATTCTCTATGCCTCTCTTATCCTCTCAGGTGTATTTTCCATCTTTCTGTCTCTGTGAATCATTCCAAATGATTTCTTCTAATCTGTTTACTCTCATCTGTGTCTAATTTGTTTTGAAGGCAATTCTTTGAGCTTTCTTTTTAAACAACTATTAAGGACTACTTTATATACCATAAAGGGCTTCCCTGGTAGCTCAGTTGGTAAAAAATCTGCCTGCAATGCAGGAGACCCTGGTTTGATTCCTGTGTCAGGAAGATCTGCTGGAGAAAGGGATAGGCTACCCACTCCACTGTTCTTGGGCTTCCCTTGTGGCTCAGCTGGTAAAGAATCTGCCCACAATGTGGGAGACCCTGGGTTGGGAAGATTCCCTGGAGAAGGGAATGGCTACCCACTTCAGTATTGTGGCCTGGGGAATTCCATGGACTGTATAGTCCATGGGGTTGCAAAGAATCGGACGTGACTGAGCAACTTTTACCTTATATACCATAAGTTTTATCCCTTTTTACTGTAGAACTGATAAGTTTTTGTGAACTTATAGTTGTGTAACAGTCATCACATTTCAGTTGTAGAATATTTTTATCTCCCCAGAAAGTTCCTTTGTGCCTGATGACAGTCAATCCACTGACTTTTAAAATTTCAATGATTTTTATCTCTCTCTCTTTAAATACTTAATATTTATTATAAATATATTTATATAATATTTAATACAAACATATTTGTGTATTTAGCATAATTATATACATACATATGTATACATGTGTGGGTGTGTGTATATATATATATATACATATATATATATATACACATTTACTTTTTGGTTATTTTTCAACTTTGGTCATTATCTTCTCTTCCTTGAAGCTTTTTTCAACCTCATTTTTACTTCTTTAAGCATGATGTAGAAATTACTTTTAAGTCTATGCCTGATATTTCCAGTGTCTGGATAGTCTGTTATTTCTGCTGATATGCACTCCTAATGATTTATTTCTTCCTGTGCTTTGTTCAGTTTGACTGTGAGTTCCCCAGTGAATTACTTTTGGGAATTCTTTGAAGCCTAGGTTGAAGACGGCTTCCTTCAGAGAAGTTTTGCATTTATTTCTGTGAGGTGCCTAAGACTCTACCTGTTCAGAATTTTGCTTTCTGCATTCATGGTTTGAGATTTGTTGTTGTTGTTGTTGTTAAGTAATGTGAATTTGGGGCTTAAATGTGTACAAGTCTAACTCCTAAAGGACCTGATTGGTCATCACTGATTCCCAATACAGTTTTACAAAGAGAGACTACCACATCTTCCTTAGAGACATGTCTCCTTTTAGACCTTGGGGAAGTAGTTCTTGAGCTTTAAAGTGCTAAGAAGCCTATTAAACTGCAGATTCTCAGGTCAACAGCAGAGACTGTGATTCAGTGAGTAGAGTTGCAGCCCAGGAATCTGCAATTCTAATAATCACCAAAGATAACCTGGCTATAGGTGGTCGAGATCCACACTTTGAGAACCATCACCCTTAGATCTCATAGCTTCATTGGATCCATTGTACAACCTTGAGCAAGAGTGTATGTGAGCATGGCTCTGTCTCCCTGGAGGAAACATTCATTACAATGTTCAGTAACCATTTATCTCTTTATGTGCATGGGCTGACCTACTTAAGTCTATTCTTTAGACCATGGTATAAGAGGGAGCACTCTGTCCTCCTGCAGATCTGATTCTGAGTGAAATAATAAGAGAAAAATACCTTGTATATTGTGGTTTCGTGATTTATAATAGATATGTATTGTCTAGTCTCTGGCACAGAGCTCCTAAGAATTTCCTGAGTGATGAGCATCATAAGATGCTCTTGTATTAATGAGGTGACTTTAGAAAAACTCCTGGTCACCTCAGGATGGTGCCTGGTGGCCAACCACATGATTAGAGGGTTAGAATTTTTAGTCCATCCTCTGATTTCGAGGGAGGGGAGAGGGGCGGGAGGTTGAAACAGTCAATAATGGCCAGTTAATTAATCAACCCTGCCTGTGTGATGAAGCCTCTGGAAATCCCCAAAGGATGGTGTTTGGAGAGCTGCTGGGTTGGTGAACACATGGAGATGCTGGGAGAGCATAGGCGTTCCATGCCCCTTCCCCGTGCCTCGCCTTGTGCGTCTCTTCTTTCTGATTCATATTCTTTGATATTCTTTGTAAATCAGTAACCTGGTGAGTAAACAGGTTTCCTGAGTTCTGTGAGCTGGTCTACCAAATTACCTGAACCCCAGGAGGAGTCCCAGATGGCCCTAGTGGCAAAGAACCTGCCTGCCAATGTAGGAGACGTAAGAGATGCAAGTTTGACCTCTGGATCGGGAAGATCTCCTGGAGGAGGGCACGACAACCCACTCTAGTATTCCTGCCTGGAGAACCCCATGGACAGAGGAGACTGGAGGGTCACAGTCCATGGGGTTGCAAAGAGTCAGACACAACTGAAGTGACGTGTTATGTACGCATGCAAGGAGGAGTCATGGGAACTCCGATTTGTAGCCAATGAGAAGCATAGGTAATACCTCAGGTTTGTGATTGGCATCTAAAGTCTTGTGGGATTGAGCCCTTGTCCTGTGACCTCTGATACTCTTTCTGAGTAGATAGTGTCAGAAATGAATTAATTGCTTGGTGGCGTGGGGAACACTCCTGCTCCCACATTGGAGTTGGTATCAAATTATTAATATAGTTATTCTGGCACTAGTGATAAAGAATCTGCCAGCCAATGCAGGAGACGTGGAGATGTGGGTTCGATCCCTGGGTCAGGAAGATCCCCTGGAGGAGGGTATGGCAACCCACTTCAGTATTATTGCCTGGAGAATCCTATGGACAGAGGTGGCTGGTGGGCTATAGTCTGCAGGGTCACAGAGAGCTGGACACGACTGAAGTGACTTTGTACACACACATTCAAATATTTACCACACTGAAGAAAGTAATGATGTAAAAGGTTTAATTTATGCAGACAGGTATTTAGCTCTTCTTTTCTTGCAGGAGTTCATGCCGTTCTAAGCAGAGAACTGAAGTTCATGCAGAGCTCTCCAGTTCATGAAGAGCTGAGCAGAGGCTTCATTTTCTTGGTGTGACACTTGGATGGAAACACATCAGCAGAAGCCAGTCTGCCCTTCTCTAAAAGGCATTTTTGGCTCCCACATGCCCTTGGCTGAGTTGGAAATGTATGAATTGAAGCCTGAGTTGAGATCGAAGAGGGTGAACTGGGGTCATGAAGCTCTTAAACACTTATTACCTGAGAAAATATCTATAAAAGGACTTTTAATCCTGTAATGTATATAACATATGTAACATATGTAATACATGTAACATATGGAAGGGGTAACTTACCAGAAATGTGAATGAGAAGTAGGTAATACAGAGAGAAGGTATTACTTATTCTCTATTAAATTAAGAACTTTAAATAGTAAGCAAAACTCTAGTAAGCCAGGTTTAAAAAAAAAAAGAAATCTAAAACGTGACCAAACTTAATAAATAACTTTGTGTATTGCACCCTCACTGTATCTCTCAGACCTGATTTCCTGGTGTCTCAACGAGAACATTTCAGGTAAAAGCCAAACAATGCTCAATCATAAATCCATTTGAAAATAATAAAGTTCTTGATTCAGTTAATTTCCCTTTTTATCAATATTATCAATACCCCGGAAATGGCTACCCACTCCTGTACTCTTGCCTGGGACATCCCATGGACAGAGGAGCCTGGCAGGCTACAGACCATGGGATCGCAAAAGAGTCGACATTACTGAGCGACTAACACTTTCTGTCCTTTTGAAAACTGGAACGTGGAATGCAATGTGGCAAATGTTAAGAAGTGGGAAACGCTTTTGGAAAATAATCTGATGTCAATGTACTTTTCTCCTGGAGTAGAGCAATCCTTTCCCCCAGGGCTTGGGCCCAGACCATCAGCCTCAGGCGGCAGATGGAGAGGGTGGATGTCACTGCTGCATTCTCTAAAGGTCTCTCCTGTTGGCGGGATTGGAGTTCCCCACTTGGGTGTAAGTGGGTCAGACATGCCGGGACATGTCTGAGCTGGTAGGCGGGGCCCCTAGATGCCTGTTCGGGTGAGGGCCTGAGCAGCCTCCTGTGGATTAGACTGGATGCTTTGACCTAAGTCGCTGGAGGCGAGGGTATCCTGAGACACGCCAGGCGCCACCACTTGGACTGGCCTTTGGATATGTGGCTGGGTTCTTTGGATGGCAGGGACATCTTCTGCTACAGACGCTAATAAGACAATCAGTGGGCACAGTAGCCTGGTTTGATGCGTGTTAATTGAGCAGAACATCAAGGGATGCGAGGGCTTCTCTGGAGTTCCACCACACACCACTGGGTCCCCTGACTTCCAGGGAGAGCGCAGAGGTGATGGGGACCCTGTGGACACCATTGAGAGAGAGGCTGCACTGTTTCACATTGGATTTGTTCAGGGGCACCTCTAAGTACACCCCTTAAGTTATTCTGTGAGCAGGTAGGAGAAAAACCCAGAATACGGATTACAGCTGCCTGTATGCTGATGTTATTTCATTGGTCCTGCAGGCTTGTGGGGCCCAAGGAAACTTTGGTTACATAAAAAAGGAAAAGCATACTGTAACTGGCAAACAAAATGTGTGTGTGTGTGTGTGTGTGTGTGTGTGTGTGTGTGTGTGTATGAGAAAGAGAGAGGGTGAGATGGAGAGAGAGAGAAAGAGAAAGAGAAATGAGTTTTCATTTAGAAGCTTTGGACGTGGTTGCAACTGGTTCCCCCACTACTTTTTAAATGACATTTTCTGAGCCTGGAAACCCAGCAGGCAGATCATGGAATTTTGGCTGGGGATGTTTTTAAAAAATGTAGGCTAGCAGTGAAAAAGGAGGCGGGAATTTGGCTGGGAGGCTTTAGGCTGTAAACCAAGCAGGGTTACCATGGTGGTGCTTCTACTGTTTATATAAACAAAGGTTTTTCCTGACAAACATACTTCATATTTAATAATCTTCAATCCACAGGGGCCTCTTCTCTTTGCATGTAGCTAGTTCAAGCCATTTGGACTTGAGTAGAATTTTATTATTTTGGGAGGCTGTTTTCAGGCACCCTATACACTTCAAAAATCAAGCGTTGAGTATTTCCACCTTGAAGTGTAAGGGAGAGAGGGGTCTAATGATTGGAAGAGAGATTAACCTGCAATATGATCATGTCACACAGGCTTCTCATGGGTCTAAAGTCTATAGGACCAGCCTCCACTGAGCCTTCAGAAGTATCGACTGCCATTTTAATTCAGTTCATGTGTCTGACAAAACACGTACTCCACCTCCCTGACTTCTCAGCCTCTCTTAAGAGCACTGAGCCCTCCCAGACAACTATGCTTCATATTGCCATTGCCCGAGATGGCACCCACATCCAATCACATGTAAAGCTGTAACAAGCTCCTGTGTTGTAAGAGGACTCATTTGGTTATTAGTAAAGAAAAATCCTACTTTTTTGAACTGAAGCACAAAAGGGGATTTATTGGTTCATGTAACTGCAGAGGCAGGGGTAGATCTGGCCCACACACCCGTATCTCCAGAGGGCCCCAGATTCTGCTACACCGGACATCTGCTAATAACAGTCTTTAGGTGGACTTAGTCCTTCTAGAAACTTTTTTTTTTTGGCTGCACAGAAACTGTAGTTTCTGACCAGGAATTGAACTTGGGCCCTTGGCATTGAGACCGTGGAGTCCTAATCACTGGACCACCAGGGAATTCCCCAGTCCTTCTAGAAACGTAAGGAATGAGATAAGGAACTTGAAGAGTGCTTTCAGGCATCCTTCCCCCAGGACCATGAAGTGATCAGGAATCTCCAAAAGCCTCTGGGTAAAGCTGTTTGCATTTTTGTTCCTCCTGAACATCTGGACACATGTCCAGATGCTCTGAGCAGCCTATGGGCTCGGAGCAGCTTCTTCAGGTGTCTCGTCATGGCCCTCTGGGATCTCCAGAGCCTTCAGGGAGCACCAGCTTCTGGGCTGTTGCCCCTTCCAGAGTTTCCCTAATAAACGGGTTCCATTACAGGGGCACCAAAGTGCATGATGTGTGTACACATGGCACAAGGACTCCAGAGATCCAGATGAATCCTGATTATGTCCCCTGGGTATCCCCAGGACCAGCCAATCTGGGGTCCATCCATTACCTTCATCATCCCAACTTCAGGGCCCCTAACAACTACAGGACCTCTGGATTCCCTGCTACTCCCCATGACATAGGAGTTTTGCTCAAGTGGTTGGGAAAAGCCCACTCGTAGGTCTTCTGCCAGGTCTGGGCTGTATGTCTGTCCCACTTGTCATGCCCTCTCCTCGGGCCATGCCTGTCCAGCCCAAAGGTGCAGCTTTGAGGCATCACGGCTCAGTTCCTGGACTGGATGGGGCTGGGATGACACACCATGATGTCCACTCTCTCACCCTTGGCTCCACTATCTCCTTCTCAAGATTCTTCTCCACCAAGTGCCCATTCCCCTCTCCCCCATGAACACCAAAGGTCCTACTCTTCCAGGCTTCCTTACTCACTACTTGTTATTTTAACGGGGAACAAATGATGCACAAAGAGACCTCTAGATTCACAGAGCTGGTTGGTGACCACAGGACTGGGATCCAGATGTCCTCATTCTCTGCTTTTTTCTTTTATCACCCCCCCACCCCAAAAAGGCACAGTGAAAATACAGATGGTGTTTTAGTTCTGACAGTCTAATTTGACAACCTTGGGGGATGCCAGTGCAATTACAGTGTCAGGGCTATTGGCACCAGGGCCCTAGGAAAGAGAGTGGCTGAAGGCAACACCAGACCCTGATGCTGGGAAAGATTGAAAGCAGGAGGAGAAGGGGATGACAGAAGATGAGACAGTTGGATGGCATCACTGACTCAATGGACATGAGTTTGAGCAAGATCCGTGAGTTGGTGACGGACAGGGAAGCCTGGCGTGCTGCAGTCCATGGGGTTGCAAAGAGTCGGACACGACTGAGTGACTGAACTGAACTGAAGGCAACATCAACTTGGTCTGAGGACAGTGGTTGATGGTCAGAGAGAAAGGACAAGCTTTAAGTAAAGTGGCCTCTGAGAGCGCCCCTATTGGCGCTCTGAACTGAGAGTACTGGGAAGAGACGGAGATCAGTGGGTGGTGAAAGGGTCACCTTGATAAGAGAAAACAGTGGATGTCACAAAGGGGCTCCCAGGGATTTGTTAATTTGGTTGGAACTTGTTGGGGTCCACAGTACTCACAATTCCTCAAGTGGGGCCGAACCAGAAAAATGTCGTTCTGTGCTGTTACTGCGATCCTCATGTACCTGCTGCCAGGTGGATGTGATCAGGAGGAAGCAGAGGGTGACTCAAACGTACCGAACCGAGAAATTTTGTTCAGTTCAGTTCACTCGCTCAGTCGTGTCAGACTCTTTGCCACCCCATGGACTGCAGCATGCCGGGCTTCCCTGCCCATCACCAACTGCCAGAGCTTGCTCAAACCTATGTCCATTGAGTCGGTGATGCCATCCAACCATCTCATCCTCTGTCGTCCCCTTCTCCTCCTGCCTTCAATCTTTCCCAGCATCAGGGTCTTTTCCAATGAGTCAGTTCTTCGCCTCAAGTGGCCAAAGCATTGGGGCTTCAGCTTCCAGAAATTGTGTTACAAAAGGTGAAAATCTCGGAGGGAAGACAGTTGCTGTGACGGGCGGAGGCCACAAGGGGGCAGTGCCTCTCCAGTCTGTTTCGGTCCAAATGTGCAAAATCCCGCGGGAGTCGGAGGAAGAAAGGAAATGTAGCCACATCGCCAGGCCTATTATCCACACTGGGCATCCGTTCCCACTGCAGATCCCGGAGGCACCCCGCTCCCTGCTCACCCGCCACAGCCCCCTCCCTCTTCCCCTTTCCAGAAATGTTTGGTAAGCAGTCACTGTTCCTCGGGCACTTTCCTAGGCTCTGCCGGCACCCGCAGTTCTGGGATCTAGATTCTGGAGGGGAGGGGCCGAGGTCTCCCAGCAGCTCCTCTCACCTGGCCACCACCTCCACCTGCGCCCGGAGCCCCAGACGCGCCCGGCCCAGCGGCAGATGCTGCAGTCGCCCCAGGCCTGACTTGAGAAGGCCGGGTGACAGAGGGCCTTCAGCCTTGCCACATCTTCTGTCTCGCGCACCCCGGGTGTGGCTGGGATAACTGAGAATGGTGATCGGGTGACAGAGCTGCAGAAGCCTGCAGTGACCACCAGGTGGCGCGTGGAGACACCAAAGGCACTGTGATCGCAGGGCCCTAACAGTTCCTTCTTTGGGGATGCCATAGGTCACAGGGACAGGGCAAGCGCAGCATAGCTTTAGAACAGTTCACTTGTCCCCTGCGTGCTTAGAAAATTCCCAAGAGTGCTCTAAACACAGAGATAAATGTTCATCTGCAAGATGGGTCCAGCCCGCCTCCCACCCAGGGTCAGGGCGGGAGTAAAGGAGCTGGTGTCTGCAGGGCAAGATCCCTACGCAGAAGACTGTTTCCCCGAGTATTTTAGACATCTGTGGTTTCTTCCTGCCTCCTTAACTGGATCCAGGAAATGACTGTTGCCTGGGACAGTTGGGTCCTGAGTCCCGGCTTCTAGTGGAAAGAGGGGCTGAAGGGAAGTGGGGTTTCTGATTGATGATGACCACCCTAGATGGGTGTATTAGTTAGATGCTGGATTTATTGGTGAAGAATCTACCTGTAATGCAGGAGACCCAGGTTCAATCCCTGGTTCATGAAGATGCCCTGGAGAAGGGAATGGCAACCCACTCCAGTATTCTTACCTGGAGAATTCCAAGGACACAGGAGTCTGGCAAGCTTTAGTCCATGGAGTCGCAAAGAGTTGGACACAACTGAACAGCTAACATTTTACATGCAGAAAGCCCTCCTTCAGTTATGCAAAGCCATGAACCGCTCCTAATTTTGGAGGTTAAAGCCCATCTCTTGTGAAAGCCCACTCTTATTCTCTGCTGGTTTGGAGTAAATAATTCAGGGTCTGATATAGCCATCCATGCCAGCCAGACATTTGCCTGACATTTGATGGCAAATTGTAACTTTCCAGGGCTTTAAAATTCAGGTGTAGAAATCAAGAAAGTAAATCCATCTTTAAATATTCTTCTCCTTAAAATGTGTTGTCTTTTTTCTTTTTGGCTGTTACCCCTTTGACACAAGGAATACAGCTGAGGGTCGCAAAGCTGGAATGTTTCTTTCTCAGTCCACAGCACAGTGGGGATGAGAAAAGAAGGTCAGTGTCCTCAAGGTAAGTGTGCTGTCTGCCTCGGCGTCCCAGGCTGGGTGTGACCAGGGCACCTTTATCTCTGACTGTAGCTAAAACGAGAGTCTGAGGTAAGTGGGATTTCACCTTGATTTGGAAGTTGGATCTGGTTGTTCAAAACAATTTGGAATTCCTGGGTGTCGAGGTAGCTTTGGGACCCTGGGTCTCATTGGTGCCTGCTTCTTGCTCCATGAGCAGTGGCCCTGGTGTGGAGAAGAGCAGACATCAGCCTCTCAGGTGGCCAGCTTGCCAGTTAATCTTCAGGGTCAGCTTGCAGGGATCAGAGGTCTGGCCGAGAGCAGATCTGAAAAGACCTGCTAGGGGATGGGGCCAGGAGAACCAGTCACACTGAACGGCAGATACAAACAGGTGTACAGTGATTCAACCTTGATCTCCCAAATGCCAAACTAGCTTGTCCTGGTTTGGCCGGTACGTGTGACTATCAGCAATGACCTGCTAGTAGAACACATTTCAATCAGCTTTACAGATCCCTGCCCACACAGGGCCCTTCCTTCCCCCTCCGCTCTCCCCAGCCTCTCCCAGCGTGCTGCCTTATAAGAACTCACCTGTGGTCCTGGCTCTGCCTTGTGTCAGCACGTGGCTGCCCTGGCTTGGGACAAGGACATTGTTCTTCTTTTTGCTATTCCATGCAAAGATGTGTGTGTCAAATAAAAATCTAGTCACAACCTGAAAGTAGAGAGTTATTTTATTTGGTGGGAATGTTTAGGACCCTGAGCCTAGGAGACAGCATCTCAGTATCTCTGAGAAAACTGCTCCAGGGAGGCAGGAAGGGGAGTTAGGGCTATATACAAGTTTGCAAGAAAGGGGGCAGGCAGCCTGAACATTAAAGATTATTGTGAGGTAAGGAAAATCAGATACCAAGTTAAGGAATTTAGCATTCTTCCTTGTAGGGGAAGATGCAGTCCTCTGGGCTCACTGAATTCATTCCTTTCATACGCACCTCAGCTGTCTGGGGCCAAACCCTGTTTCCTGGTTGTTTGCATCCCTCTATGGGGTGGCAGATGGCTGCTTTTGCATTCCCCTCCTTCCCCCAGCTCCTCAGCAATCACCATGGGGAGAGGGTGGCGGCATCTGCTGGATCCCGCATGTTGTGCTCCATTTTGGGAGACCTCCTCCACATTTGGAGGCCCGAAATCGCTGATGGCTGTGACTTTTTTTGTTTATTGATATAGCAGCAGATATTCCATTTCACAGGGGTAAGCTTTTCTCTCCATGCCCTGTGATGCGGCTGGGATCAGCTGACATATTTCATAGACTGTAGGGGAGGCTTGGACAAGCAGAGGTCTGTGAGACATGGAGTGTCCCGGTATCCACCTACCTGATGTAGTGGTACTTCGGGCCACCAGCCTGTGCTTGGGGAGCAGAGTTCTATCGTCATCCTCTCTCCCCAAAGAGTGGGCCCTGTACGCCCTCCCTACACCTTGCCTTTCAAGTGTGAGAGAGGGTGGGGGCTGGAATTCACCTTCGGGACAGACTTTACTTTATCCCCAGGCCCAGAGAGAAGAGGAAATGCCTTTTCACCGCAGCCCAGGACTCAGATCCTTTCATTTCCTGTGCTGGGACCTGCCTTTCCTAGGACATTTGACAGTGGGGCTGTTCATCAAGCCCCACCCATTGGGGTTGCTCTGTCTTCTTGCCCGGCAGGATGGACCTCACGGAGCAGCAGTGCGCTATGGTGCACTTGGAGGGTGTGGAGGATGTCAAAGTCCAGTCCCTCTGCCTCCCCGCAGCACCAGGTGAAGCTCTTGTCTGCCCAGAACGTCTGCATGCAGCTTCCTGGTGGCTGCACAGGTCCCCTTGGGGGTAATGTGTGGACATTTGCTGGACTCAATGTGGTTTTCTCAGAAAAAAGGCAGCTCTGCCTTGGGGGTGGGTTTAACCACTGACCAGTCCTTATGGACATAGACTGACACAGCCTCGTGAGAGACCCTAGGTCAGAGGACCCAGCCAAACCTGGCTAGACGCCCAAATGCAGGAACTGTGAAATAATAAATGTTTGTTACTCTAAAATGCTCAGTTTTGGAATAATTTATTACACAGCTATTTGTTGTGGTTGTTCAGTTATGTTAGTGTAGTCAAGGAAGCAGAAGTAGATGTTTTTATCAAAGTCTCTTATTTTCTCTATGATCCAATGGATGCTGGCAATTTATCTTTGGTTCCTCTGCCTTTTCTAAATCCAGCTTGTACATCTGGAAGTTCTCGGTTCACGTACTGCTGAAGCCTATCTTGAAGGATTTTGAGCATTTTCTTGCTAGCATGTGAAATGAGCGCAATTGTAACGATAGTTTGAACATTCTTTGGCATTACCCTTCTTTGGGATTGGAATGAAAACTGACATTTTTCAGTCCCATGGCCACTGCTGAGTTTTCCAAATTTGCTGACATATTGAGTGCAGCCCTTTTAACAGCATCATCTTTTAGGATTTGAAATAGCTCAGCTGGAATTCTATCACCTCCACTAGCTTTGTTCATAGTGATACTTCCTATGGCACACTTGACTTTGCACTCCAGGATGTCTGCCTCTAGATGAACAATCACACCATTGTGGTTATCAGGGTCATTGAGATCTTTTTTGTACAGTTCTTCTGTGTATTCTTGCCACTTCTTCTTAATCTCATCTGCTTCTGTTAGGTCCTTGCTGTTTCTGTCCTTTGTTGTGCACATTTTTGCATGAAAATTTCCCTTGGCATCTCCAATTTTCTTGAAGAGATCCCTAGTGTTTCCCATTCTGTTGTTTTCCTCTATTTCTTTGCCTTGTTCACTTAGGAAGGCTTTCTTATCTCTCCTTGTTATTCTCAGGAACTCTGTATTCAGTTGAATATATCTTTCCTTTTCTTCTTTGCCTTTCTCTTCTTTTCTCAGCCATTTTTAAGGCCTCCTCAGACAACCACTTTACCTTCTTGCATTTCTTTTTCTTTGGGATGGTTTTTGTCACTGCCTCCTGTACATGTTATGAACCTCCATCCATAGTTCTTAAGGCACTCTGTCTATCAGATCTAATCCCTTGAACCTATTTGTCACCTCTACTGTACAATCATAAAGGGATTTGATTTAGATCATACCTGAATAGTCTAGTGGTTTTCCCTACTTTCTTCCATTTAAGCCTGAACTTTGCAACAAAGAGGCTCATGATCTGAGCCACAGTCAGTTTCAGGTCTTGTTTTGCTGACTGTATAGAGCTTCTCCATCTTCGGCTGCAAAGAATATAATCAATTTGATTTTGGTGTTGACCATCTGGTGATGTCCATTGTAAGGTACAGTTCCGGTGAGGCAGAAAAGGAAAGACGACCTCAACAGAAGTAGGTTACCTTTATTCAGGCAAGGAGGGGCGACAGTCAGCCTAATGACCAGGCTGAGTGCCGAAAGGGATCAGGGAGGCTTCATACTTATAGGGAATTTTGTGGAAGTGATAAGGGAAACATCAATCAGGCGGGATATTTTGAGTACTCTTTTGTTGAGATGACACTTGTAGTTGGGCAGGGGGTGATAAGTCTTCTGGGCGGGTGGAGGGGGTGGTAGGTTTCCGGACAGGGGGTGATAAGTCCCAGATAGATGCAACCGGCCTGGAGCATCAGGGTGGAACTAAAGTTATGCTTTGTTTTCTCCGAAGTTAGATGATTCAGCAAGGGGCCTTTGAGACTGTTGTTCTCTTTTCTAGGCTCAAAAGACTCCTTCATCCATCTCTTGTGTTGTTAGAAGAAGGTGTTTGCTATGACCAGTGTGTTCTCTTGGTAAGACTCTGTTAGCCTATGCCCTGATTCATTTTGTACTCCAAGGCCAAACTTGCCTATTACTCCAGGTATCTCTTGACTTCCTACTTTTGTATTCCAATCCCCTATGATGAAAAGGACATTTTTTTTTTTTTTTGGTGTTAGTTCTAGAGGTTCTTGTAGGTCTTCACAGAACCATTCAACTTCATTTTTTAAAATTAATTTATTTATTTGACCCCATCAGGTCTTAGATGTGGCATGAGGGACCTAGTTCCCTGACCAGGGATCAAACCCAGGCCCCCTGCATTGGGAGCTCGGAGTCCCAACCACTACACCACCAGGGAAGTCCCCCATTCAACTTCAAACTTCAAGCATTAGTGGTTGGAGCATAGACTTGGGTTACTGGTATAGCTATAGATAAGAATACAGGGGCTCTCATACTTGTCAGCTTCTTAGGTCTGAAAACTTTGAAAAGATTTGAAGATCTACATAAGGTTGCCAGCTTCTTAGTTTACAACATAGCTCTTGAAAAATGACGGTCAATTTTTACTTCCATTATTTTTATAAAAGAAGGGTCATTTAAAAACTTTTGTCACAAAGCTATTTGTTTACATACAATAAAGTTCATCTGTTTAAAATTTGAGGAATTTTGGTCATTCTAAATGATTGTAAACTCACTTCCATAATTCAGATGTAGAATGGCTTCTTTGTCCTAAAAAGTTTCCTTATGCTCCTTCATTGTTGGTCCCCTCCTAATGTGGCCCCCATGCAAACTTTGACTGGCTTAAGAGGAAGGATAATTGATTATAGCAAAACTTAGGAAGGATGTGTTCTTGCCTGGAGAATCCCAGGGACGGGGGAGTCTGGTGGGCTACCGTCTATGGGGTCGCACAGAGTCGGACACGACTGAAGCGACAGCAGCAGCCAGCAGCAGCAATCTCAAAATAAAAGACAGCCATTAAATTGAGTATATTTAATGTATAAGCCAAGCTTTATTTATACATGGCCTTATGAATTCATAGACTAATGGCTTTCAGCACCACTGTTCTGGCTGTCAACAGTTTTAGATAAGCTAGGCTGCTATAACAAACAGTACTGAGTACAGCAGTTTAAATAAGATGGAAGAGTTTTCACCCCCTCACATTTCAAAGGTAGGTGGGCAGTTAGGGCAGCTACAGGGCTCTACTCTACAAGGTCATCTGGAAACAAAGCCTGTGAGCTGATCTGCCGACCTCCGTAAGCGACATCCTTCTCCAGGCCCGCAGCAGCTGCTGCATTTCCAGCCATCAGGAAAGGAGAGAGTGTGTCCATAGCAAACACCTTTAAGGAAATAACCCAGAAATTGAATACCCAACTTTAAAAATATTTTTACTTATTTTTTGATCGTGCTAGGTCTTTTTTTGCTATGCGCAGGCTTTCTCCGACTGTGGCTAGCTGGGGCTGCTCTCTTGTCACGCTGTCCGGCCTTTCCCTGATGTGGCTTCTCCCGTTGCAGAGCATGGGCTCTAGGTCCACAGGCTTTAGCAGTTGCGGCACTTGGGCTCAGTGATTGAGGCACACGGGTTTAGTTGCCCTGCAGCATGTGGAATCTTCTCAGACAAGGGGTCAAACCTCTGTCCCCTGCACTGGCAGGCAGATTCTTAACCACTGGACCACCAGCAAAGCCCTGACACCTAACTGTTGCTGATATAGCATTGGCTCAAATGAATCAGATGACCAAGTCTGTGGGAGGAGGGAGGCAGGAAAACAGAGAGACTGCTGGGTGACCCAATGCCTGGTTAAGAGATGGAGGATGGTACTACCAGGCAAAAGGAGACGGTTAGCATTATGCCCTCTCTTCTGAATTGCCAGTCTTCTCCTCTCTTCTGCTTCCAACCTTCAGCATTTCCAGCGCGTCTCATCTTTGAAGGCACTTCCTTGGGCTCCGTGGGCTGTGCTCTGCTTGTTGGTACCCCATCACTCTCTTCCTTCTGCCTGAATCCTGTTTACTTCTCAACCCAGGCCATGTGGCTCTCTCCCAACCTGTCTCTAAGTTTTTATTTTTTTGTAAATTATATAAAAAATAATTCATTTTTATTGAATTCATGCTTTCCTTACTGGGTGTTTCTTCAGCCTCTAATATGTTGACCTTCTCTCTTAAATATTTTCTTCCCCTCATTCATTTGATATCATGACCTCATGTTTTCTACATTCATTTAGTTGCTCTTAGTTAGTCCCTGCCCAGAATGAGTCCCCTGCTGCCTTCTGTTACCTCTGAGTATTTCCCAAGGCACTATTCTCTTTTATTGTTTTGTCTGTACACTCATCTTAGTAGACCCCCTCCTATTGTAGGTCAGTTAGGATTGTGATTGACTGCATAACAGAAACCCAACAGGTGGTGGCCAATATAAGAAAGAGGGTCATCTTTTTCATGATGTAACAGGGTGTTTGGGGGCAGGCTGTCAGTCCAGGGATATCTGGGCTCCTTTTATGGACCTGCTTTGCCCACCTGAGTGGGTGGCTCTTTTCCCTATGGTTCAAAGTTGCTTCCATGTCTTCAGGCATCACATCTACATTCCAGGCAGGAGGAAGGAGAAGAGAAAGGGCAAAAGGCAAAAGGATAATGCTAACTAATCTGTCACATTTCAAGAAAGCTCTCTCAGGAGTTCCCCTAGGACTTCTATTTCAGAAACAGTTCCCATGGCTTCTTGTATCTAGAAGAGTGTCATGGGAAGTGAGTGATGTAGCTGTGTACAGTGCAGACATGAACAATGCTGGGAGCATTAAGAAAGAAGGAGAAGATGGATACTGGATGGGAGAGCAGCGGTGGGTGCCACCCATGACTTGAGCATCTATCTGCTGACAACTCAAAAATCTGTGTCTTCTATGCAAATGGCCAATACTTATACGTCACTAATGATCAGACATGCAAATCTAAACCATAGACCTCACACACATTAGAATGGCTACCATGAAAAACAAAGAACAGAAAACTAGTGTTGGTGAGGATGTGAAGAAATTGGAAGGCTCGTACATTGTGAGAATGCAAAATGGTGTAACTGTTGTGGAAAACCATATGGCAGTTCCTTAAAAAATTAAATATAGTATTTTTTAAAAAATAGTATAAAAAATAAAATATAATATTACCAGCAATTCCATGTCTAGGTATACACCTAAAGAAATTGAAAACAGGGACTCGAAAAGAATTTCTATATTTGTGTCCATAGCAGCACTATTCACAGTAGTCAAAAGGTGGAAGTAACACAAATGCTCATTGACAGTTGACTGGATAAACAAAATGTGGTGTATATGCACGATGAAATAGTAATATATCTTATAAAAGAATGAAGTTCTGATCATGCTACAATCTGAGTAAACCTTGAAGACATCCTGCTAAGTGAAATAAGTCAGACACAAAAGGACAAATATTGTATGATTCCTCTTACATGAGGTTCCTAGAATAGGCAAATTCACACAGACAGAAAGGAGAACAGAGGTTACCAGGGGCTGGGGAGACGGAAGAGGGGAAAGTTATTGCTTAATGGGTACAGAATTTCAGTTTTGCAAGATGAAAAGAATTCTGGCAATGGATGATAGTTGATGGTTGCACAATAAAGTGAATGTATTTAATGCTTCTGACCGTCCACTTAAAAATGGTTAATATGGTAAGTTTTAAATTATGTATATCTTACCATATTAAAAATCCATATCTTCAGTTTTGAGCTTCTTTGAAAAAACCCACTTACTTTAATTTGGATACCTCTGTGCTCAGAATGGAACACCTAAAGTCCCACATGAGGCTTGAAGTTTTAGCCCTTTGAAATCACACACACTCGCTCAGTCTCGGGCCTGCAGAGCTTCACACGGCACCAGTTTCAGCCATAGGCTCATGGGAACCAGGCTTCTCGGTGACCCTGGGCTCCTTGGGGCTAGCCTAGGTTACTTCTCCTCCAACAAACGAGCAATTCTTTCCTCTTTTCCTGCTGGCGAGTTCCTATTTGGAGCTTGTGGTGTCTTTTCCTGATATGGTGCCAGCTTTGGGACAAGTGTCTGGGCTCCCGTTGGACACACAGCGCTACCTTTTTCCAGAGTGCTGCCTGTGACGAGATGTCAGAGAGTGGAATGCCTTTGTCCAGCCTCCCCGTTCCTCAGGACTGGGGGCTTACCCGGGACACGATGAATATCTAGCATCCGTCCTGGTCAGTTCTCATGCCCAGACTTGTTAAATATGTTGCAGCCTGAGGTTGTGGGGCCACTTTCTGCAAACGGAGGTCCACTGTCTCCTATGAGAAGGAAGGTTTTCTCCAAGGGGACCTGCAGTCCCCTGCAGTGTCTGCTGACATAGAGTCTGACATAATGTAAGGGCTTCTGCTTCACCCAACATTTCTACAAACACAAAGTAGTATTCAAGTTGAATGATTTAAAAACTATGTACTAAACTTTTTGGGAGAGATACTAGTTAATGGTGAGGACAGGGGAAGACCTAGATGCAGGGGATGTTTCTGGCTGTATCAGGCACAAATGTCAGCTCAGGCACACATGTGACCTGGTTTTTGTCCCTGGAAGCCTGATTAGACTGGGTATTTGTTGTCTCTTGTTGGACAACAAATAACCCCAAACTTAAGGACTGAAAACAATAATATTTATTATCTTCCAGTTTCTGTGGGTCACTAATGGGTTGGTTGTGTCCTGGGGCTCAGGACCTCCTAAGCAGCCATCAAGGTCTCAGGGCCACAGGTATTCTAGACTACCTCAGGGAAGAATCCTCTTCCAAGTCAGTACAGTTGGCAGGATTCAGCTGGTCGATGGCTGCTGGCCAAAGGCCACTCTCAGTTCCTGATCATGTGGAGCTTTCTGCCTCTCATAACGTGGCAGCTGGTTTGTCAGAGTGAGCAGCTAGAGGAGCCAAGGAGAAGGAGTGAGCAAGAAGGAACTCACCGTCTCAGGTCTAATTCGGACGTGACAGCCCATCCTTTTTGACTATATTCTTCTAATTTGAAGTCTGTCACTAGGACCAGCCCACATTCAACAGGAGGAGTGGTGGGGGGTGGGCAGGGGGCAGTCATTGGCAGACATGTGGAAGTTGCCCACCACAGAGGTCTCATTCCTGCGAGTGTATTTCATCTTACAGGGAACTTTGATCAATCAGTGGGGTCAAACAAAACCTAGGAGATGGATAAATCAGCCGACAGATCTCTGAGAAGCTCTCCCCGCCTCTGCAACTGTCTTTTCCAGTCAGGTTGATTTCAGTGTTTTTAAGCTCAGATGGTGAGATTGCAGACAGAGTGGAAGGACCAGGTTTCCTCTCTGGTCTTTTAAGGAGAGAGTGCCGCTTCTCAAGGCAGCTTCTCCTCTCTTTGTCTGACTAGCTCTCTGTGGTTTGGCTTTGCGTTGTGGTTTGTTTACACGGCTGGCAAGAAAGATGACTTAACTCATCCAGACTGAACTCAGGGCTGATTTCAAAGCGAACCATCCGTCGAAAGAAGGCATCATCAACATAATGAGCAGAAATCCATGTCTTTGCTACACATGCATCAGGGTGAATCATATTCTGTGCCTCTGTTCCCATTTGAAATGCTCTCCTGACTTCACCTATCCTTCCTGCCAGGGGCCCCTTCACGAACCTTCCCGACGATTCCTGTCCACACAGCTCTTCCTCCTTCTTCTCTGAAGTTTTAGAGCAATTAATGTCTGTGCCTTCCTGTTGACCTCCTGCCTCATGGGGTGATTTCCTGCATCTGGGCTTGATGCTCTGTCTCCGATGAGATGTCAACTTCTCCAGGGCAAGAACTGTGGTCCAGTCACACCCGCCCTGGTACCCAGCCCAGGGCACACCGTTCGTTGATACTTGAGGGCAGAAGCCTGGTCAGGTCTTACATTCTGAGCCTCCCTAAGCTTCTTGCACAGCACCTGTCCATGTACAGCAAGCTTTCCCTCAATAAGTGTAAATTTGATCTTGGTGTCTGTAGCATTTGCATGGCTGGAACCTGTTCCTGAGGAGATGGATGGAGAGGATGCTGGCCTCTTCCTGTTGGCAACGGTGGCGTGTGGGCAGAACCTGCTGTCACTCAACCTCCTCTGCTCATTTCACACAAACGTCTTTGTGCATTTCACTCACAGCATCTGGGTCAGACCTTCTCCCCTGGGGTGGCTGGGTATGCTGCCTCCATGGTGATACCCAGTCTCGAGAAATCTCTTGGACTAGGGAGGGGAACCTGAATCTTTACTTCTGGGCAAGGAACCCTCTCCTCCCCAGCATTCCTGTCTTTTGGAAAGAGCAGCTGTTTTTCTGCTTTGAAGGAAGCAGAGGAAAATGTGCGTGGGAACTGTGGGGAGAAGCTTGGCGGTTGTTCAGCAGCCTCTCTGCGCAGGCGCAGCCTGGCTGCCAACCTGGAGCTCGAGCTGGGATGGAGCAGATAGAGGGGTTGGCTTCTTGCAAGACTCATGCTGTGGATTCTGTCTTCATCTCTGCAGTTCTAACTCTAAGGACAAGGCCTGAAGTGTTCTGGTGCCCCTGGAAACAGGAGGCAGTGTGGCCCTTCTGGTGGAGCTCCTATCTCCCGTGAGCACGGGGGAGCCTGTGACTGCAGCTGGGTCTAGGGGCGTCGGGGCTGGGCTGGGGTGGGGCCAGGATTCCTCACCTTCTTGCGCAACTACATTTATAACCAGCATCTGCTGGGCTCCCCCTGTGTTCCAGGCTTCGGGTGGCAGACACTGAAAGTGGTCACGTAAGGCAGGTCGTTGCCCTGGAGGAGCCCTTACAGCCTAAGGGGAGAGGACAAGGGGCCCTCAGAGGACTGCATCCTCGCCTGGCTGCTGAGGTGCTTCCCGGGTGACGGGGTGGGTAAAGCATCCGCCTGCCAGGGCAGGTGCCTCAGAAGACCCGGGTTCGATCCCTGGATGGGGAAGATCTCCTGGAGGAGGAAATGGCAACCCACTCCAGTTTTCTTGCCTGGAGGATCCCATGGACAGAGGATCCTGGCGGGCTACAGTCCTTGGGGTTTCAAAGAGTTGGACACGACTAAGCGACTGACCACTCACGCGCTGGGTGCTGAGAGCCTAGATGAGGGGCTGTTGCAGGTGAGAGCCAGCAGGGAAAGTGAGGGAGCCCGTGCTTAAGCTGAAATTTGACAAATCTGGATGAGTTACTTGGGGAAGAGGCGTTTCGGTAGAGGAGGTGTAAGGTGTGTGAAGACCCAGCAGGATGGGACTACACGGTGTGTTGAGAGATGCCCGGCAAGTTGGACCTGGCTATAGTATGAGGGTTTCCGGCAGGAGAGAAGCAGTCAGGCTTGGAATTTAGAATGACTGCAGTGCCTTGTAAGGTGGGGAGTTGGAGGGGCCAGGAGAGCAGTGGGTAGGCAGCTGGGGTGGGTGGGGCTCTGCTGTGGTCCCCTCTCCTGAGGGAATCCAGAGAGCAGGTGGCTAAGCAGTAGGTGTTCTGGAAGGCAGCCAGGGTTTCTGCTGGTTGTGTGTGTGCGAGTGTGTATGTGAGCGTGTGCAAGTACACATGTGTGCGTGTGTATGCACGTGAGAGCAGTGCCTGCATATGTGTGTGCATGTGCTTGCATATTTAGATACATGTTTGTGCACCTATGTGATTGCATGTCGGGACTGGGGGAGGCTATGAGAGAGCCAGGGAACCCACATTTGGTGAACTTGGTACTGTAGTCTGTTTTCCATTTGAGCAAACTGAGGCTTCCAGGTATTAAATGATGTCCTTCCTTCATTTAGTGAATACTGAACCATCCATTTGAAGGGCATATTTCACATATTTAATCCTTAAAGAAACATAAGGAAGTTACTGTTATCACCCCATTTTATAGATGAAGAAACTGAGGCTCAGAGAAATAAAACTTCTGATGAGATTGAACTGACTATCGTGTATTCTATGTGGAATCTGTGATAAATGTCAGCTGGGACTTTTCTAGACAGGTGGGATTCTCATTTTGAATATCCCAATTCTCTCCCTGCTACCTTTTCTTTTTCACAAAAAGTGATCTGAGTGCTTTTCAGAGCCCTCCAAGGATACAGGCAAGAAAGACTGAGAGGACCAGTAAAGATTTCTTCAAATGATAAGAAATATATGTGCATACCATCCTCCATAAGGCAGCTCCTTCTATGACAAAGTTCATGGGAGGTAGAGGGAGTCTGCTGGGTCACTGTTTGCTGCAGGGCTGACATCCTTCTGTTTTAATGTCAAGCCTCTATGTTGGATACATGTTAACACAGTGATCATTGGAAATAAGGACGGTTGTGATACATGATGCAACCCGCACTTCCGAATTTTACTGTGTATATGGTCCATCTGGGGATACATTCTGATTCAGTGGGTCTGAGTGGGAACTGAGATGATGCGTTTGTCATAAGTTCCCAGGGATGTCCATATGCCCACATGGCAGGGTTTGAACAGGCCTTTGGGGAGAAAGACCGAAAAGGAAACAAAGTCAGGGGTGCCTGTGATTAATGACGAGGGGAGCACGGCCAGCTGCTTCAGGGAGAAGAGCATGAGTTTTGCTTTGGATGTGTTGTGTTTGAGGCACTCAGATTCTTCTTGTGGGAAACTGTGTGATGATGACCAGTGGGGTCAGGGTTCAGTGAGAGTCAGCAAGAGGTCAATGAGAGGCCAGAATTAAAGACGCAGATCACCCCCATCTTGCGGACTGCATGGATGCCTGGTGGGTGGGGAGGAAATGAAGTTATTAAAGGAGAGAGAGACAGAGTTTGTGAAGACAAAAAATAATCAGGCATAGGGTCTAGGACAAGACAGTTAAGATGTTGGTGGAAGAGAGGGATCAGTGAAGACCCAGACAAGTGTGGTTAAAGAGTTAGGAGAACAATCAAAAGAGTCAGTGACAGAAACCAGGAGGGAAGACAGTCAGGAGGAGGAGGAGAAGCAGTGCTGGGTCCTTCTGTTCCCCCAGACCCGCACCCCCATTCATCTCCTGGGAGGAGACCTGTCAGCCTGCAGTGACAGCGCTGTTGCCTTCTGGACTCTGGTTCGGTTCAGCCAATGGGGAGCATGGACTGGAAGCGGGAGGGTGAGTAGGTGTGTGTCTCCTCGTGCCCACCCTCCTCAAGCCTCCAGCTCCCATAACTCCCTCTGGTTCTGATAACTCTTCTGTCCATTACTGGGCATTACCAGTATTCTGACCATTCCTTGTGAATAGAGCTGCTTTGCAGAGGTGCTGGGTGGTTTGGGAAAACCCCCAGTCTGGTGTGTGCCCTTTGCATTCTGTCTGAACCATGAGCAATAGGGAGGGAATGGGTGGCCGGGCTAGATGCTGTCAGAGGAAGACTGGGACCAGGACAGAACACCTCACAGTTGAGAGCTCACCTTGTTTCCCCAGAGCCATTTCCCAAAGATGCTGGGCATGGTGAGTTGAGGATGGAATGAAACTGGAGGAAGTAGAGCCTACTCCTTTGAAAAGCTTGGTTTTGGAGAGGGTGAGGGAAGGCAGGCAGTCGCCAGAGGGAAGGCTGGGGTCGAGGAAGGTGATCTTAGGATTGGAGACACCAGAGCATGTTTACGGCAGACAAGAAGGTGCTGTCAGAGACGGAGAGACCAAAGACGCAGAAGAGCAAATGGATGATGGGTGGAGAGATTGCGAGGGCCTGGGCCCCTAGGGTATATCTTAGGGTGTACACGGGACACGGAAGACTCAGCTTAGAAAAGGAGGAGGCGTGTTACCTTTGTGACAGGTGAAGAAGGGTGGAGTGGGCGACGACTCCACTCGTGTGGAGGAGTGAAGGGGCATGGACACGCCTTCCCTTGGAGCCTTTGCTTTTTCTCCTGACAGAGGAGACAGATCTCCACTGGAAGGTGAAGGGGCAAGGCGTGGCGAGAGGTTTGGGAAAAGCTGCTGTAAGGAGGGAAACCAGAAACATCTGGAGAACAATGCAAGGAGGGGCAGCAGTCAGGAGGCCTTTTCCACGTTCTGTGGTCTCTAATTTCTCTTGCCACGTGGGCTACTCGTCATGCGCTGACCCGTCTTCTTTCCCCTCACAATGGCTTCTGCCACAGCATTCAACACTAAATGCACTGTAGTTGTGAAGACCCTTGCCTTTGTAGCATCACTACCTGTCTTTCAGGACTTCTCCCCCTCCCTCCCCTGTTCCAGCATGGTGTCTGGATTGGGTGGGAAGCACATGAGCCCTCATCAGGTTCTTTTGATGGCTCTGGTTGACTTCTCATTGAGGGAACAGACTCCCTTCTCAGGTCTGTGGGCATCCATCTACACCTTGCATTTGGCTCAGCTCCCCGTGGCACTAATCCTGCTTTGTCTGGAATCACAGATCCAGTGCCTACCTCTCTCTTATCCCCTTTTGAAAGGGAGAATCTGATAGACTCAGCTTAACCAATGGGTAGGTTTCACCTGGGTCAGGCCTGCATTGGTGTTTCAGGCAGGACAAGGGGGCCACATGGCACAAATACGGGCCTAGACTCACCCTTCACAGAAATTGTGGTTGGTGTTCAAGCAGTTTTGTATGAGAAACTCTTAAGGAGACTAGTAGCCTTGAAAGAGTTTATTTTACTCTATTAAAAAATTTTTTTTTGGCTGTGCTGGGTCTTTGTTGTGGCAGGCAGGTTCTTCGTTGCTGTGGGTTGGCTTTCTCGAGCTGCGGGGTGTGGGCTTCATTGCAAAGCTCAGGCTCGATAGCAGGCAGGGTCAGTCAGTCACTGCCAGCCCATGTGCTATGAGAGCTTAGTTGCCCTGTGACTTGTGGGATATTAGTACCCTGACCAGAGATCGAACCTGTATCCCCCTGCATTGGAAGGTGGATTCTCAACCACTGTACCACCAGCAAAGTCCCCTTGAAAGACTTTAGTTTATTGGACTCTGGATTGATATGAATGAGATTGTTTCAAGAAAATTCTTTTGATGATTTTCTTGGGATGGTGAGAGCTTCTGGAGGGATAAAAGGGAATTAGGCTCCCCAAAGATACTTCACCATGAGGTGGAACTACCTAAGAGGAAAAAGTGATATTTCTCTTTATTGTTATTATTTTTATGACCCCAGGAGATAGATCTGACTTGTGGGCACATCTACTCAGAGGCTGAGGTGGTAGAAATAGAATGTGGGCATGCTCCTCACCAACACCCGCCCAGAGCTACTATGCCTTAGGTAGAAAAAGTCTTAAAAGCCCAGAGAAGGGAGAAGGGCTCCAGTCTCATCCTAAGGCACAGTGGTGAGGTCTGGAAAGAGCTTGGCATTTAGAGTCAGAGCATCTTGTTGGAATCCCCACTCTGTTCCATATAATTTCAGGCAAATCTTTATCTCACTGAGATTATAAGTTTCAATGGACAACACCCCAGGATGGATAAGACATTGGGTTAAATTCACACTAAGGTGTGGCTGATGGTACTCAAACTTTTCCTTGGAGCCAGTTCTGACTCTAAGAAGAGTATTGAGCTCTGAAGAACAGGAGTGGAGGAAATACCACAGAAGGAAGATGTTAGTAAGTCTAGAGGCCAGGAATTCTACTCTGGAGATTTCTATCCTCTTAGCCTTGGCTGATGATTCTCAAGCCTGATTGCATAGGCATGGTGCCCAGTGGGCTTTAAACATGCATGTCGATGTAGAAGAAAGCCATCACTTGGAATGTTTGTAAAGGCTTTGTCTGTCACGGACTTGAAAATGTTTTCCATGAGATACGTGCCGACTTTTCCCCTTGACTGTCCACACCAATCCTGCTTGAAAGAGACGATTCTGAACACTGTCAGGGCTCTGCTGTGACCCTTCAGCCTGCTGACCCATGAGGGTATGTGTTCCCTCCATAAAGGGCCATGTTCCCTGACTTATTGCCAATTTTCTTGAAAAAATAAAAGCAAAACCTGGGGAAGCTTCGCTCCCCAAGCAGCAGCAGAGCCGCACAACAGCAGCAAGACCCCCTTAGGCCTGTTTCTCAAGGAGACGCTCCTTCATCAGGTCTCACTGCTGCATGTTTTCTTTTGTGAAGGAGTCCTGACTTCATGTCTCCCCATGGACTCTGTCCGGATGATCTCACCCTCTGAAACTGGCAGGGAAGAAGCATTCTGATTGCGTTCCAGCTCAAGAACAGAAAGGTGGTTGTTGTGCAGAAATTGTCCAGTCAATAATCAGACAAGCCCAGTCCCTTCTTCCCAAAAAGATTTGGGCCAGATCCTGGAGATGCCTTCTGCAGGTAAGGTTGACCTTGCACTACCAGGCATCTGCTTCCCACTTCTGTTTTATTTTATTTTTTTCTGGCTTCCGTTTTAAGTCCTGGTTGCTTTTGAGGGGCTCTGTGAAGGAAAGGGAGACTTGGGAGGAATGGACTCATGTGGAATCTTTCCTGTTACAAGCACAGAGAAATGCAAGATAAAATGAAAACCAAATCAGTTCAGTGGCTGGAACTGAAGAGGTAATGGAAACACATAGCTGGAAGTGGCGAGTGGCGCCCCAGCAAGCCAGGGGTGTGGGTGTGTCTGTCTGTGCTCTATTAGATGGGGGTAGGGCCCATGCAGAGATGAGAGTGAAGGCCTTGGGCCAGAGCCAGGCAGAGGCCTAAACAAGAAAGCAAAAAGGCAGAGGGACTGCAGGGCTGAACTCTCCAAGAAAGGAGGGCTAGGAAAAAAATAATCCAGTCATGAATCAGGCAGATGCCAAGAAAGTTTGCCTCTGCCTGGATGCTGGGTAGAAAAAATAAAAGCCATTTTGTGAAAAAGTGAAACCCCAAGCATTGACAGGTTCTGGAGACAACATACACTGTCTGTGAACTGGGGACATCCTAGATTAAGAAATGCCCTTAAAAGAGTGGTCTTGGTTATGTTACAATTAGGACACATACAGAAGCAGATGAAAAATCACTCTGGTCATAGGAGTTTTCATTGAAAACTCAAGTTCAGTTGAATATTAGCTTTCAGTAAAAAATTACAATATGAAAAGATCCACCATGAACAACAATTTGCAGAAACAGGAAGTGGGTGCGGGAGGTCAGCAACCCCCACCTTGACATCATAAAAAAGCAATCAGAGAGAGACCATAAATATAGGGATGTTTAAATGATTAAAGAGATAAAAAGAAAAATATAGAAACCACAATAAAAGAACAACCATTATGAAAGAGTGGGAGTAATGCTGATAATAAAATATATTTGTGTTCATGTTCAGATTTACAAATAAGTAGACTTAAACTAGGAGCTTCCCTGGTGGCTCAGAGGTAAAGAACCCACTTGCCAATGTATGAGATACAGGTTCAATTCCTGGGTCAGGAAGATCCCCTGGAGAAGAAAATGGTAACCCCAAATTCTAGATCATCCCTCTACCCAGCCTCTTCCCCTCTCCAAAAAAAACCCCTGAATTAAAAAAAAAACAACCCAAAACTCTAAAAGCCAGACCTTGGAAAGAGAACATGGGAGGTTAACATCTTGTCCTTATGTATTTCAGCCCACTGAAGATTAGCGTGATTAGCATTAGGTTAAACTGTACCAGTTAGCTTTAGGTTTGTCATGAAGATGAGAATGCAGGCACTAAAATTGGTTGCCTAGGATGCCAAAATAATCCACATGATAATGGAAAGAAAAGTATTGGACCAGTAAAATTTCTGTGAGCAGCCCCATAAGGTTACACAGTGGGAGAGAATGAATGGGAAATCTGAATGAAGTCATGAGATGGGGAAGGAAAGTTGTATAACTGTAGAAAAAAAATTGTATAATTGTACAATATGTGGTAGAGAACTTGGGTGCTGAACATGCCTGATGGTCAGCACCATCAATTTTGCTTTACCTTCTCCTCCTTCTGCTCATGCTCCATCCCAGTGTTGCTAGTGTTGCTGTTAGTACCTGGATCTAGGTTGCAACTGATGTGGTTGTAGAAAAAAGAAGAAAAAGGTTGGATAGGAGAAAAGGAAACTGCCATGATTTGAGATTATATGATGGCCAACTTGGGTCACCTATGAGAACCTGTGGGCAAAATATTAGAAAATTTAGAAAAGTTTAGAAAAGTTATTGGAAATGATCAATGTACAAAATCATTAGTAACAAAATTTAGAAAAGTTAATGAAAGATACTATTTATAATAACAATAGCAACTAAAAACTATGAACTCTAAGAAACAGACATAATAAAAGAGTATAAGACCATTAGGCGAAAAAAATCAAAACAATTTATTGAAACTATAAAATAAAACCAAAATAGTTGGAGACAAAATACTATGGATGGGAAGACTTGACATCATAAAACATGTCAATTTTCATCCAAATTAAATTAAAGTCTATTTAATTCAAATAAAAATTCCCAAGAAAATTTTCTCACAGAAATTGACAAAAATAGGTTCAAATAGTCACACAAAAGAGAATGCCAAGAATATTCAAAAAATTTAAAACAATCATCATAATTGTAATGATGATGAAGAGAGATTTGCTCTACCAGATTAAAAAAATTTGTACAAAACTATAGTAGTTTAAACAGTGTGATGTAGGAATAGAATAGAGAAATCTAACAATGAAATAGAATAGAGATTGTAGAAACAGATTTATGTATATGATAAATTTGGCTTATGATGACAAAGGTAGCATTACAAAGTAGCAGGAATAGGGCAGACTATTTAATAAATTGGTCTTGGACAATAAATTATGGAAAAAGATAAAATAAGATTCCTACCTTACCACATACACACTACACTTCTAGCTAGATTAAAATATAAACATAGAATGTAAAGCTTTAAGATTTTAAGGAGAAAATACTGTCACTGTCAAGTCTGACTCTTTGTGACCCCATGGACTGCAGCACGCCAGGCTTCCCTGTCCTCCATTAGCTCCCGGAGTGTGCTCAGATTCATGTCCCTTGAGTTGGTGATGCTATCTATCACATCCTCTGTCAACTCCCTTTCCCTTTTGCCTTCGATCTTTCCCAGCATCAGGATCTTTTCCAATGAGTCACCTCTTCACACCAGGTGGCCAAAATATTGGAGCTACAGCTTCAGCATCAGTCCTTGCAATGAAAATTCAGGGTTGATTTCCTACAGGATTGACTGGTTTGATCTTGCTGTCCAAGGGACTCTCAAGAGTCTTCTCCAGCACTGCAATTCGAAAGCATCAATTCTTCGGTGCCCAGCCTTCTTTATGGTCCACCTCTCACATCCATACATGACCACTGGAAAAACCATAGCTTTGACTAGATGGACCTTTGTCAGCAAAGTAATGTCTCTGCTTTTTAAGATGCTGTCTAGGTTGGTCATAGCTTCTCTTCCAAGGAGCAAGTGTCTTTTAATTTCATAGTTGCAGTCACCATCTGCAGTGATTCTGGAGCCTAAGAAATGAAAATCTGGTACTATTTCCACTTTTTCCCCTTCTATTTCCCATGGAGTGATGGAGCTAGATGCCATGATCTTAGAATTTTTTAATGTTGAAGTTTTTAAAAAATGTATTCTTATTTATTTATCTAGCTGCATCAGTTTTTAGTTGCAGAAAATGGGATTTTTGATCGTCGTTTTGGCATGTGAACTCTTAGTCGCAGCATGTGGGATCTAGTTCCCTGACCAGGGATCGAACCCAGACCCCTTGCATTGGGAGTGCAGAGTCTTAGCCCCTGGAGCACCAGGGAAGTCCCTAATGTTGAGTTTTAAGCCAGCTTTTTCACTCTCTTCTTTCATCCTCATTAAGAGGCTCTTCAGTTCCTCTTCCCTTTCTGCCATTAGAGTGGTATCATCTACATATCTGAGGTTGTTAATATTTCTCCCAGCAATCTTGATTTCAGCTTGTGCTTCATCCCGCCTAACATTTCACATGATGTAATCTGTATATAAGATAAATAATCTTGGTGACAATATACAGCCAGCCCTGTTGTACTCCTTCCCCAATTTTGAACCAGTCCGTTTTCCCATGTCCGGTTCCAACTGTTGCTTCTTGATCCATATAAAGGTTTCTCAGTAGACAGGTAAAGTGGTCTGATATTCCTATCTCTAAGAATTTCCCACAGTTTGTTGTGATTCACACAGTCAAAGGCTTTAGTATAGTCAATGAAGTAGATGTTTTTCTGGAATTCCCTTGCTTTCTCTATGATCCAGAGAATGTGGGCAATTTGATTTCTGATCCCTCTGCTTTTTTAAATCCAGCTTTTACATCTGGGAGTCCTTGGTTCACATACTGTTGAAGCCTCACTTGAAGGATTTTGAGCATAACCTTGCTAGCATGTGAAATGAGTGCAATAATACGGTATTTTGAACATTCTTTGGTATTGCTCTTCTTTGGTATTGGAATGAAAGTTAACCTTTTCCAGTCCTGTGGCCACTGCTGAGTTTTCCAAATTTTCTGACATATTGTGTGCAGCACTTTAACACCATCATCTTTTAGGATTTGAAATAGCTCAGCTGGAATTCCATCACCTCCACCAGTTTTGTTCATAGTAATGCCTCCTAAAGCCCTCTTGATTTCATACTCTAGGGTGTCTAGCTCTAGAGTGGGATCAAAACGACATAGGTAAAAAAGTTAGAGGAAAGAGGAAATTTTGATAAATTTGACTACATGAAAATGAGAAGATATTTGCAACCTATATAGCTAATAAAGAGCCAGTGTGCAGAATATACAAAAAGCCTTGAAAACTAATGATAAGGATCCAGGCAATAATATTGGTAATTTATAAACAATTGAGTAGGTAAGGATGACCCAAGGAAGAACTTGCTTTTTTATGTAATGAAAGAAATACAAAATGAAATGAGAAATCACAACCTTCCTTGGTGGCTCGGTGGTAAAGAATCTGCCTGCCAACGCGGGAGACATGGGTTCAGTCCCTGTCTGAGAAGAATACACAAGCTGAGGAGCAACTAAGCCCATGGACCACAGCTACTGAGCCTGTGCTCTCCTTCTAGGGAGCTGCAAATAATGAGCCCACGTGCCCTAGTGTCTGTGCTCCACAACTAGAGAGTAGCCCTTGCTCCCCTAATTAGAGAAAAGTCTGCACAGAAACAAAGACCCGGAAGACTCAGCCCAACCAAAAATAAACACATAAAGTTATTAAAAAACATCATTCCACTCCACCAGATTGACAAAAGTACAGAGACTTATAACACCAAGTGGTGGTTAGGATGTGGGGAAATAGAAGCTCTTTAAAAATGCTGATGGCAATGTAAATTCATACATCAGTTTCTAGGAAAATTTAGCAATATTTACTACAGTTAAATAGGTGCAAGCTTTGACTTAAGCAGTTTCATCTCCAGTTATGTATCTTAGAGAAACTTTTGAGTTTATGTGTAAGCAAGTTCACTGCAGGACACGTTGCAATAGTGAAAATAGAGAATCAATCTAATTGTCTATAAATAGGAGGATAGATAAATGTTTGAATAACACGACTAGGTAAAAATGAATGAACTCCTTGGGTCAAAATGATGAATTCTCAAAAGCTATTGGAAGTGAAAAAAGAAGCTGTAAGATGATATTACAGCGGAATACTAATTTTCTCAAACTGTTGGTTATGACCCATCTGTAAATTGTGAAATGAATTTAATGAATCACTGCCAGCATGACGAAATAAAATTAGAAAATGTCTGCATATGCTGATGGTAAGGAAACAAGTAATTTTATGAAAGTTTTATTTCATTTTTTCATTTATTTCATGCACACACTCAGGTATATATGTATATGTACATACACTCGTGTTTGCATGTGCATATTTATGGGGTCAAAATGTAGAGTGCATTGTTTTTACACTGAGTGTGGTAGAGAAGTCTAAAGCCTCTGTTTTATATAAAAGGAATACTATATGCTTACACAACCCGTAGAATGCATGGAAGTGATAAGTACAGTATTCAGAGAGTGGTTTCCTTCAGCTTGATGGAAGGAAGAAGACACGGAGTTAGAGTATGAAGACTTTATTCCATTTATGTTGATATATTACAAAACCACATTAATATCTGTTAAGTCTAGGATAAACGTGGGTGTCCATTACAGTATTATCTGTACTTTTCCATATGTTTGAAATGTTTCACAATGAAAAAAAAAACCTTAAAACTTAACCAACAATAAAAGCTACAGGGATTAGGTGGGGAGGAAAGAGGGACCCAGATGGTTGCAGGAGGCTTGGAGCAAAGGAACAAGTTGTGTTCACATCTCTGTGGCCAAAAGTCCCAGAAGGTTCTGGGCCTCTGGGCCAGTAGTCCGGGCAGCCAACTCCCAGGTGCTGATGTGGCCTCACTGCTGTCCCTTCATCCTGGTCTGGTATCGTCACCAATTTTATTCTTCTCCATTAGATCAGCATCTCTTCAGCTCCCTGCACTGGGCAAAGCAGCCTGGCTGCAGAAAGTTACTGCTAGTTATTTACTTAAAATTCTTTCCCTAGGATCCCATTGGGCCTCTGGCCTTGGAATTCTTCCTACCCCCAACTTTACTGAGATATAATTGGCATACAACAGTGTGTAAATTTCCATTTTTGTCCCCCATTTTTGCCATGAAGTGATGGGAGCAGAAGCCATGATCTTAGTTTTTTGAATGTTGAGTTTTAAGTCAGCTTTTCCATGCTTCTCTTTCACCTTCATCAAAAGGCTCTTTAGTTCCTCTTCACTTTCTGCAATTAGGTTAGTATCATCTGCATATCTGAGGTTGTTGATATTTCTCCCAGAAATCTTGATTCCAGCTTGTAATTCATCAGTGACAGACTGTTTTCTTGGGCTCCAAAATCACTGCAGATGGTGACTGCAGCCATGAAATTAAAAGATGCTTGCTCCTTAGAAGAAAAGTTATGACAAACCTAGACAGCATATTAAAAAGCAGAGATGTTACTTTGCCGACAAAGATCTGTATAGTTAAAGTTATTGTTTTTCCAGTAGTCATGTACAAATGTGAGAGTTGGAGCATAGTGAAGGCAGAGCACCAAAGAACTGATGCTTTCGAATTGTGCTGTAGGAGAAAGCTCTTGAAAGTCCGTTGGGCACCAAGGAGATCAAACCAATCAATCCTAAAGGAAATCAACCCTGAATGTTCATTGGAAGGACTGATGCTGAAGCTGAAGCTCCAAAACTTTGGCCACCTGCTGTGAAGAATTGACTCTTTGGAAAATACCCTGATGCTGGGAATGCTTGAAAGTGGGAAGAGAAGGGGACAACAGAGGATGAAATGGTTGGATTACATCATCAACTCAACAGACATGAGTTTGAGTAAACTCCGGGAGATGGTGAAGGACAGGGAAGCCTGGCATGCTTCAGTACATGGAGTCACGTAGAGTTAGACAACGCCTTAGTGACGGAACAACAATTGTGTAAATTTAAGGTGTAAAATGTAACATGTGATTACCATCATAAGGCTAGTTTACATCTCCATTGCTTAACATAATTACCATTTCTTTTTTTGTGATCAGAACATTAAGATCTACCCTCTCAGAAACTTTCACGTATACAATGCAGTATTGTTAACTATGTGCCTTCCCAGGTGGCTTAGCGGTAAAGAATCTGCCAAATCTGAAGATGCAGGAGACGGGAGTTCAATCCCTGGGTCCGGAGGATCCTCTGGAGTAGGAAATGATGAGCCAGTCCAGTATTCTTGCCTAGAAAATCCCACGGACAAAGGAGCCTGGGAGGCTACAGTCTACAGGGTTGCAGAGTCAGACATGCTGAGCTCATATGCACAAGCACACACACACACACACACACACACACACACACACATTGTTAACTATAGTCACCACGCTATACGTTAGTTCTCCTGGGCTATCCTGAAGGCTCAAATGATAAAGAATCTGCTTGCAAGGGAGGAGATTTGAGTTTGATCCCTGGGTTGGGAAGATCCTGGAAAAGGAAATGGCAGCCCACTCCAGATGTTCAATCTGGTTTTAGGAAAGGCAGGGGAACCAGAGATCAAATTCCCAACATCCACTGGATCATCAAAAAAGCAAGAGAGTTCCGGAAAAACATTTATTTCTGCCTTATTGACTATGCCAAAGCCTTTGACTGTGTGGATCATAATAAACTGTGGAAAATTCTGAAAGAGATGGAAATACCAGATCACTTTACCTGCCTCCTGAGAAATCTGTATGCAGGTCAGGAAGCAACAGTTAGAACTGGACATGGAACAACAGACTGGTTCCAAATAGGAAAAGGGGTACGTCAAGGCTATATATTGTCACCCTGCTTATTTAACTTATATGCAGAGTACATCATGAGAAACGCTGAGCTGGAAGAAGCACAAGCTGGAATCAAGATTGCTGGGAGAAATATCAACAACCTCAGATATGCAGATGACACCACCCTTATGGCAGAAAGTGAAGAAGAACTAAAAAGCCTCTTGATGAAAGTGAAAGAGGAGAGTGAAAAAGTTTGCTTAAAGCTCAACATTCAGAAAACTAACATCATTGCATCCAGTCCCGTCACTTCATGGCAAATAATGGGGAAATAGTGGAAACAGTGGCTGACTTTATTTTTCTGGGCTCCAAAATCACACAGATGGTGATTGCAGCCATGAAATTAAAAGACGCTTACTCCTTGGAAGGAAAGTTATGACCAACCTAGACAGCATATTAAAAAGCAGAGACATTACTTTGCCAACAAAGGTCCGTCTAGTCAAGGCTATAGTTTTTACGGTAGTCATGTATGAATGTAAGAGTTGGACTATAAAGAAAGCTGAGTGCTGAAGAATTGATGCTTTCGAACTGTGGTGTTGGAGAAGACTCTTCAGAGTCCCTTGGAGACTCTGCAAGGAGATCCAACCAGTCCATCCTAAAGGAAATCAGTCCTGGTTGTTCACTGGAAGGACTGATGTTGAAGCTGAAACTCCAGTACTTTGGCCACCTGATGCGAAGAGCTGACTCATTTGAAAAGACCCTGATGCTGGGAAAGATTGAAGTCAGGAGGAGAAGGGGACGACAGAGGATGAGATGGTTGGATGGCATCACCGACTCAATGGACATGAGTTTGTGTAAACTCCGGAAGTTGGTGATGGACAGGGAGGCCTGGCGTGCTGTGGTTCATGGGGTTGCAAAGAGTCAAACATGACTGAGCGACTGAACGGAACTGAACTGATCCCACTCCAGTATTCTTGTCTGGAGAATGCCATAGACAGAGGAGCCTGGCGGGCTACAGTCCACAGGGTCATAAAGAGTCAGACACAACTGAGTGGCTAACACATAACTTAGTTCCCCAGAATTTACTCATCTTGTAACTGGAGGTTTATGTCCTTTTACTTATATCTCCCCCACCCTCCTGCCCCTGGCACTACCGTTCTACTTTCTGTTCCTATAAGTTCAGTTTTTGTTTTTTTAAGATTTCTCACATAAAGTGATATCAAACAGAATTTGTCTGTCTCTGTCTGACTCATTCTACTTAGTGTAATGCCCTCAAGGTCTATCTGTGTTGTTGCATGTGATGGATTTCCTTCTTTCTTATTCTTTATTAAGTAATTTTCTGTGTATATATGTACCACATCTTCTTTATCTATTTGTAAATGGACACTCAAGTTGTTCCCATATCTTGCTATTGTGAATAAAGTTACAATGATTATGGGAAGGCCAATATCTCTTTGAGATTTTTATTTCATTTCTTTTGGCTATTTACTCAGAAGTGGGATTGCTGGATCATATTGTAGTTCTATTTTTTATTTTTTCATATTCCTTCATTCCCATAGTGGCTATACCAATTTACATTCCCACCTTTATTCCACATTCTGATCAACACATGGTCTCATCTTTTTGATAATAGCCATCCTAACAGGTATGAGGTGGTATCTCATTGTGGTTTTGACTTGCATTTCCCTGGTGGTTAGCCATGTTGAGCATCTATTCATTTATGTACTTGTTGAATACTTGCATGTCTTCTTTAGAAAAGTGTCTATTGAGTTCCTTTGCCCATTTTAAAATCAGTTTGTTGGTTATGAGTTGTATGAGTTCCTTATATATTTTGGATATTAGCTCCTTGTCAGATAGATGATTTGCAAATATTTTCTTCCATTCTGTGGGTTGTTTTTTTCATTTTGTTGACTGTTTCTTTTACTGTGCAGAAGCTTTTTCATTTGCTATAGTTCCACTCATTTATTTTTACTTTTGTTGTTTGTGCTTTTGTTGTCACATCCAAAAAATTATTTCTAAGACTATTGTAAAGGAGTTTCCCCTAATGTTTCTACTAGGGGTTTTATGGCTTCAGGTCTTATATTTAAGCCTTTAATTCATTTTGAGTTAATTTCTGTGAATGGTGTAAGATAGGGGCCCAATTTCATTTTTCTGCATGTGGCATCTTTATTGTTTTCTATATATAATATCATGCCATCTGCACAAGCAGTTTTACTTCTTCCTTTCTGATTTAGATGACTTTTTTCTTGATTAATTGCCCTGCCTAGGATTTTCAGTGCTTTGTTGAATACAAGTGGTTAAAGGGGTCACCCTTGTATTGTTTCTGATCTTAAAGGAAAGTTTCAACTTTTTACTGTTGAGTATGATGTAGGTTGTGAGCTTATTATTTAAGGCCTTTGTTATGTTGAGGTATGTTCCTTTTATACTCAATGTATTGAGAGTTTTTATTGTGAAAGTATTTTTGGGGAACTGTTTTTTCTACATGTGTTGAAATGATCATAAGCTTTTTATTCTTTATTCTTTTAATGTGATGTGTCACACATTGATTTGAATATGTCAAACCATCCTTGTATCCCAGAAATAAATCCCACTTAATTATGGTGTTTAATCCTTTTAATGTGCTGTTGGATTCAGATTCCTAATATTTTAAGAATTTTTGCATCTATGTTCATCAGGGCTACTGACCTGTAGTTAGTTTTCTTTTCTTGTAGTGTCCTTGTCTGACTTTAGTTTCAGGGGTAATGCTGACTTTGTAAAATGAGTTTGGAAGCGTTCCCTCCTTTTCAGTTTTTGGGAAGATTTTGAGAAGAATTGGCATAAGTGTTTCTTTCAGTGTTTAGTAGAATTCACAAGGAAACCATCTGGTCCTTGACTTTTCTTTGTGGGAAGGTTTTTAATAACTAATTAAATCTTAGTCATTGTTGGTTTGTTCAGATTTCCTATTTCTTCATGATTCAGTCTTGGTAGACTGTATGTTTCTAGGAATTTATCCATTTCTTCTAGGTTATCCAGTTTGTTGGCATATAATTATATATGGTAGTTTCTTATGATCCTTTGTATTTCTGTGGTATCAGTTGTAATTTGTCCTCTTTCACTTCTGATATTATTTATTTGAATTCTCCTCTCTTTTTTTTCTTAGGTTAGCTAAAGTTTTGTTTATCTTCTCAAAAAAACCAGCTCTTGTTTCTTGTGATCTTTTCTATTATTTTTCTGGTCTCTAGTTTCATTTATTTCTGCTCTGATCTTTGTTATTTCCTTCCTTCTTATAATTTTGGGCTTAGTGTGTTCTTTTCCTAGTTCCTTGAAGTGTAGTTTAGATTGTTTACTTGCTATCTCCCTTTTTCTTAATATAGGTGTTAATTGCTACAAAATCCCTCCTAGCCATCCTAAAGTTACTTTTGCTAAATTTTATAAGTTTTGTTGTGTTGTGATTCCACTTGTTTCAAGATTTTAAAAAGCTTTTTTTTTTTTTCCTTTTGATTCCTTCTTTGATCCGTTGGTTATAGCGGAGTGTGTTGTTTTATCTCCACATTTTTTGTATTTTCCAGTTTTTCCTGTTATTGATTTTTAATTTAAATAGTGTTGTGGTCAGGTTTTTTTGGTCTGCATACCATACATTGAGTGATTTTAGTTTTCTTAAATTTGCTAAGACTCATTTTGCGACCTGTCATATGATCAGTCTTGGTGGATGTTTCTTGTTAGGCAGGTTTTCTTTCCCCCTGCCCATTCAGCACTTTGAATAATATATCATCCTATTCTCTCCTAGATTGTAAGATTTCTGCTGAGAAATCTGCGCATAGCCATACAGGGATTCCCTTGTAAGTTACAAGCTTCTTTTACTGCCTTTAATTCTCTCTTTGCTTTCATATTAACAATTTTATTATAATGGGTCTTGGAGAATATATCTTTGTGTTGAGTTCGGGAGCCTAGTCACTTCATAAATTTGGATGTCCAAATCTGACCCCAGATTTGGGAAGTTCTCAGTCGTTATCTCTTTAAATAAGCTTTATATCTCCTTCTCTCTTTCTTTTTCTCCTGATACTCCCGTAATTTGCAGAATGTTTCTTTTGATGGTGACCCATAGATCATGCGGGCTTCCCTGGTGGCTCAGAGAGTAGAGTCTGCCCACAGAGAAGGCTAGGGTGGGATGTTTCGAGAGAACAGCATGTATATTATCTATAGTGAAACAGATCACCAGCCCAGGTGGGATGCATGAGACAAGTGCACTGGTGCACTGGGAAGACCCAGAGGAATCGGGTGGAGAGGGAGGTGGGAGGGGGGATCGGGATGGGGAATACATGTAACTCCATGGCTGATTCATGTCAATGTATGACAAAACCCACTGCAATGTTGTGAAGTAATTAGCCTCCAACTAATAAAAATAAATGAAAAAAAAAAAAAAAAGAATCTGCCCACAATGCAGGAGACCTGGGTTTGATCCCTGGGTCGGGAAGATCCCCTGGAGAAGAAAATGGCAACCCACTCCAATATTCTTGCCTGGAAAATCCCATAGTCAGAGGAGTCTGATGGGCTCCAATCCATAGTCTCACACAGAGTCGGACACAACTGAGCAACTAACACTTTCACTTTTACACTTTTACTGATTATGTAGACTTTCTTTACTCTTTTTCAACATTTTAATGTTGTTCTCCTCTGGATAATCTCAAAGTTCTCATCTTCTAATTTGCAGAATTTTTTTTCTGCTCAATTCATTTTGCTATTGATGCTCTCTGTGGCATTTTAAAATTGCAATCGTTGTGTTCTTCAGTTCCATACTGTTTTTTAAAGTGATTTCCATGTCTTTGTTAAACTTTTCATTTTTGTGTGCATATTGTTTGCTCGATTTTGTTGAATTTTGTCTTTCCCTGTTTTCTTCCAGGTCATTGATCTTTCTTAAAATATATATTTTGAAATATTTTTTGGGTAAATTGCAGATATCCATGCCTTTGGGCTTGGTTACTGGAATATTATTATGATCCTCTGGTGGCTTCATGCCTCCTTGATTGTTCATGTTCTTTAGAGCCTTGTGTTGCTGTCTTCACATTTGAAATAGCAGTTGACCCCTCCAGTCTTTACTGACTAATTTCTCCAATGTGTCCAAATGTGTGTGTGCATTTGTTTTTTTTTTTTTTTCTCCAACACTGTGTCAGAACTTTTGTGCTAGACACCTGGACTTCCACAAAAGCTCTCTTATCTGTGGGTAATTGTCTAAGACAATGTTTTCCAGGAGCTCCTGGACCACAGTTGAGAGGGGCTAGAGCTGCTTCACTGTAGGATCCATACTTAGGACTGAAATCTGTGTCTACTACCTGACGCAAGGGTGGATGAGACTCCTCTCAAGCTCCTTGGTATATGGTGGTGGATCCCACATCTCCCACAAAGACACTTTTATCTGAATGGAAGCCAAATTGTTGTTGTGGGGTGGGATACAGGCAAGGGACTTCTTATTTGGCTATCTTGCTGATGTTACTCTCTTAGGATTCTATTAGAAAAGTTTTCCCATTATTTTTATATATTTATTTTAAAGCCTTTATTGAGTTTGGTATAATATTGCTTCTGTTTTATGTTTTTGATTTTTTGGCCATGAGGCAGTGGGATCTTAACTCCCTGACAAGGGATGGAACCCGCACTCCCTGCATTGGAAGTCGAAGTCCTAACCACAGAAGTTCTCTCATTATTTAAATTGTGAAATTACATAAGGTTTAGAATAATTTACCAACACTCATGTATGCATCATTTGGTTTAATAAGTAAAAAAGTGCATTTGAAACTTCCTGTGTCTTCCTCTGCACCCCAGTACCCACTTCTCTTTCTAATTCTGATGTTGATGTTTATCATGTCCCTGTACAAGTTTATAACATACACTTTTAGCTTTAAATAACACATTGGATTACTTTGCATGTTTATAAACTTTATAGAGATGGGATAATGCCACATGTATCCTTCAACTCCTTTTTTCACTCAATATTATGTGTTCTGAGATTTAGCCACATAGATACTACTAGTTCTAGTTCATTTTTTATGAATATGACACTATTTATTTATCCATCCAGGTTGTTTTCATTTTTTACTATTCCAAATAACATTTCAGAGAACCAGGTTTTCATTTTTTACTATTCCAAGTAATATTGCAGAGAACATTCTGGTTCATGTCTCCTGGAGCACACTTAGCATCCTCCCCACATTTCATGGGTAACAGAACACGAAATGCAAACCTTCCTGTATGTTATGGTCCTGGCAGAGACTTCAAAGTCTGAACCCAGTTTTTCCTGATGGACTATTTGTCTTGTTTTTACTGATTTGTAGAAGTTTTAAAAATGTTTTCTAGAGGCCAGTTCTTTGCTGATTACAATCATTGTAAATACATCTCCAAAGTTTTTATCTTTGTTACTGTTTATTCTGCTTAAAATAATTTTAAAAATTCTAAAAGTCAAATTTGTGAATCTTTTCCTATATTGTTTGTGCTTTATGGGTCTTATTTAGGAATTGCTTCATCAAGCCCTGTTGTGGAAGGATTTCTCCTTTAATTCTAGCAGTTTATTTTTAGTGACATAATGGGTTTCAGTTTATACCCTCTGGTAGTGTCCTTTGTGCCCTGGGTCTCTTCTCATCCATGTCAACCATGACTTATGCCTACAGAGACTCAAGCAGCTCCCAGGTCCACCAGACCCATTTCATCCCAGGGGTGCTGACATCTTGACCTATCTCATTTTCTTTTAAGTGACAGTCCCAACCTTTTTTCTTTTTTTTTTTTTTTTTTAATTTTTATTTATTTATTTTTTTTAATTTTTATTAGTTGGAGGCTAATTACTTTACATCATTACAGTAGTTTTTGTTATACATTGATATGAATTAGCCATGGATTTACATGTATTCCCCATCCCAGTCCCCCCTCCCACCTCCCTCTCCACCCGATCCCTCTGGGTCTTCCCAGTGCACCAGGCCCGAGCACTTGTCTCATGCACCCAACCAAGGCTGGTGATCTGTTTCACCCTAGATAATATACATGTTTCAATGCTGTTCTCCTGAAACATCCCACCCTTGCCTTCTCCCAGAGTCCACAAGTCTGTTCCATACATCTGAGTCTCTTTTTCTGTTTTGCATATAGGGTTATCGTTACCATCTTTCTAAAGTCCATATATATGTGTTAGTATACTGTAATGGTCTTTATCTTTCTGGCTTACTTCGCTCTGTATAATGGGCTCCAGTTTCATCCATCTCATTAGAACTGATTCAAATGAATTCTTTTTAATGGCTGAGTAATATTCCATGGTGTATATGTACCACAGCTTCCTCATCCATTCGTCTGCTGATGGGCATCTGGGTTGCTTCCATGTCCTGGCTATTATAAACAGTGCTGCAATGAACATTGGGGTGCATGTGTCTCTTTCAGATCTGCCAACCTTTTTTCTTAATTAATGAATTTAATTTTGGTTGCGCTGGATTTTCATCGCTGCATAGGCTTATCTCTAGGTGTAGCAAGTGTGGGCTACTCTTCATTGCAGTGTTCGGGCTTCTAATTGTGGTGGCTTCTCTTATTGCAGAGCGCAGACGCTAGAGCACAGATTCAATAGCTGTGGTCCACGGCCTTAGTTGCACCTTAGTTGCGTGTGGGATTTTCCTGAACCCAGGGATGGAATCCATGTCTTCTGCATTGGCAGGTGAATTCTTTACCACTGAGCCACCAGGGAAGCCTGACCTGTCACATCTTGTCTCCAAAAGAATTACCTAATCTAGTCAGTGAGCTTGGCTAGAATTTTTTCAGCAAAGGCTTTTTGAAATTCTTCTCTAGAATAAAGTTAGGTAGAGATTGATAATTGGACAGTAGAAATGGTTTATATGGGTTTTAGAGCAAGATGACGACAGCCATGAAATTAAAAGACACTTACTGCTTGGAAGAAAAGCTATGACAAACCTAGATATCACTTTGCTGACAAAGATCTGTATAGTCAAAGCTATGGTTTTTACAGTAGTCAGGTACAGATGTGAGAGTTAGACCACAAAGAAAGCTGAGTGCCAAAGAATTGATGCTGGAGAAGACTCTGGAAAGTCCCTTGGAAAGCAAGGAGGTCAATCCTATATGAAATCAACCTTGATAATTCATTGGAAGAACTGATGCTGAAGCTGAAGCTCCAATACTTTAGCCACCTGATTTGAAGAGCTGACTCATTGGAAAAAAACCCTGATGCTGGAAAAGATTGAGGGCAGTAGGAGAAGGGGGTGAAAGGATGAGATGGTTGGATGGCATCACTCACTCAATGGACATAAGTTTGAGCAAACTCTGGGAGATAGTGAAAGACAGGGAAGCCTGGCATGTTGCAGTCCATGGGGTCACAAAGAGTCAGACATGACTTAGTGACTGAACAACAAAGACTGGTTTTAAAATCCTAATCAAGTCACTCATTCTGAGTCTTAATTTTTATTTTTTATCTATAATTTGGGGATTAGTAGTATTTAAAGTGAAGAATGTTCTGAGTTTTGAGTGTACAATTCTGGACACAGAGCAGTTGTAATAAACAACAATGGTTAAATTTGTTAAGTACTTAATATGTGCTAGTCACAGAGCTAATTGTTTTATGTGAATTATTTTACTTGGTCCTTAGGACAGTCCTCTGAAGTTAAATACCATGACTGTAATAATGTAGGGGTGAAGGTAAAGGTTTTTTTTTTCAATTATTTTTATTAGTTAGGGGCTAATTACTTTACAATATTGTAGTGGTTTTTGCCATACATTGACATGAATCAGCCATGGATTTACATGTGTTCCCCATCCTGAAACCCCCTCCCACCTGAAGGTAAAGGTTTTGATTGGATTCAGATCCTAGCCCATCTGCTTACTGTGTGAACTTCAGCTCTTGCACTTTGATTTTTGCATCTGCAAAGTAGAAATATGATAATAATATATTTATTAGATTTTTAGGGCTGTTGAAAAATAGATTAATAATCTAATTATATTAGTTTTAGGGCTCCTTTTTAATAAAGGGCCATAAATGAAGTGGCTTATAGAGACTTTTATCTCTGGGCTCTGTAGGCTAAAGTCAGGGCTAGGCTCCCTCTGACAGTACAAGGGAAAGATCTGTTCCAGGCTCTTCTCCTCACTTGTGGCAGTGTAATGCCAATCTTCACATAGTACTGTTTCTGTATGCACATGTTCATGTCCAATTTCCCTTTTTGAAATAAGGACAGCAGCTTCATTGGATTAGGGGTCCGTTCCACTTTAGTATGATCTCATTTTAACTAATTACGTATAATGACCTCCCTCCCCCGATAAGGTCACATAATGAGGTACAGGGCCATGGCAGGACTTGAACATATAAGTTTTGGGAGGACACAAATCAACTCGTAACAGTATACATGAAAGTTTCTCATGAAGATAGAAAGAGTTGATGTATGACGAGAGTATAGAATACTGGTACAGAGAAAATGATCAGAAAGTATTAGTTCTTGTTACTATTACCATGAGTCAGATGGAGAAACTGACTCATGGTGAAATGACTTTCCTAAAGTTATGTAGCCAACAAGTGGCAGAACCACGGCTTCAACCCTGATGTGATTGATCCCCAAACTTCTGTGCCATGTGTCTTCATCACCTAAAGAGGACAGAACAGAGAACTTTATTGTTCAAGTCTCTATTTAAAAGAAGAGGCTCACCTGAGTATAATTATGTACAAAGAGTTTATGCTTAGTCACTCCATTTCCTTCTCCAAGGGATCTTCCTGACCGAGGGATCAAAATTACGTCTCCTGCATTGGCAGGCAGATTCTCTACCACTGAGCCACATGGGAAGCCCTAAGTACAAAACTGTTCTGAAAATTGTGTTCAATACTTCAGTTGCATAGTTGCATTGCATATATATTTTCTTATTTTCAGTAACATGTTTAAGATAAAATGATTGTCAGTGTTCAAAATGAAATAAATTAAAAGAAAAATAATCTATACATCATTGTACTTTTGTTTTTCCTAGTACTTATTTATCGCATTCTATCACTTGTGTTCCCCTTTCCTTTCTGCTATTTTTTTTTTCCACTTAGTATTGCCCAGAGCCAGGACAATACCTCCTTACCGAGGCTGCCTTCCTAGCAAAGTATTCTATTGGCTGTTTTCTTTTCCTCCCCAATTAATACTTACATCCCATTCGTATAACAGGATGCTTGCCCAGGCATCCTGGGTAAAAAGAGTAGTGAGGTAAGCCTTGCTGGGGCACATGTGTCATTGCCCCGGTGGGTTCACAAAGACTCCCCCAACAGCCTGGAACTGGGGACAGTAGAGTTTGCCCTTAGGGACGAGTGCGAGATGGTCAACGACAGGATAGGCCTGGCCTGGCCGTCTTTGGAGGCTGAGACCTTTACCACCTCGTGTCGTGAGACCAAGTCTTCAAATTTCCCCCCGTTTCCAGGGTGGCTAGTCCCATCTCTCCATCAGGGCCCCACAGCAGGGTCCTCACCCACCAGGCACTGTGGAATTAGGATTTTGTTTTCCTTTTTCCCAGTGTGGTTCACCGTGCAGTTAATTCTCCCTGCTTGTGCTGAGGCGAGGCTGCTCTGGGATGTTGGAAGGAAATTTCCTCACATTTTCCATTTCTTGCTTTCCGAGACAGTTTGCTGGCAGAGTAATGGCCACTTCTCTTGGCAGCCAGATGAGAAGCCGAGATTAAGGCAGAGGCGAGAACAACACTTATGTGGCCAGTGCTATTCCTTGGCATTAAAAAAAAAAAGTCAGTCCAAATTGGGGTCATTTTTTTTTTTTTTTGAAAAGTAAAGGAAAATGCAAAATTTTAAAAAGAAAGTGATTGTGGCTGGGTGACAGATGCCATGTTTCTCTTTGCTCCCAGGTATCAACTTTCACCCTTTTGTGTCACAAGCCCTGGCCTGGGTCTCTGGTGGCTGGGCTTCTGGGTTCCAAGGCCCAGTCTTCCACCTCTTATTCCGAAAGGCCACCCTCTCAGGCCCCACGTCCCAGTGCCTGGCCACCCCTCCCTCAGATGTTGGCTACCCCGCCACAGGCCCTTAGTCACTCACTGGGTTCCTCTCTTCTTGTTCCAGGTAGCCCTGGTGCCAGAAGGACTATATTCATGTTAAAGGGCTTCCAAAGGGCTTTTTGCAACTACAGTACAATTATCAAAATCATAAAATTACCATGAACACAATATTATCATATATTCTATAGACCTCATATTCAATCCATCACTTTCCGTTAGTTCTTGCTTAAGGAATTGCTATCACTTTAAAAGAAAGTGATGAAATAAAAGCAATACGTGTAGGTGGTTACAATACAAAAAAGAGCAACATTACAGAAAGGCTGACAGAAGTTCCCATCTTTCGTGCCATCACCACTCATACCCCTGTCTTGCTTCCTAGAGGAAACTACACTTAATCATTGCTTTCTTTCTTTTATCTATTTAGTTCTTTAATTTTGTTTATCATGGTTTAATGAGTTATGTAGTTCTACAAGGCTTGTTATTAAAACAGCAGTGCATTTTCTGTCTGGGATGATGACACTCATCTAAAATTAGATTGTGGCAATGGTTGCACAACTCTGTAAATGTATTAAACCCACTGGGTTGCATACTTTACATGGACGAAAAGTGTGGTCAACTGTGTCTGACTCTTTGGGACTCCATGGATTATACAGTCCATGGAATTCTCCAGGCCAGAATACTGGACTGAGTAGCCTTTGCCATCTCCAGGGGATCTTCCCAACCTGGGGATCAAATCTAGGTCTCTGGCATTGCAGGTGGATTCTTTACCAGCTGAACTACCAGGGAAGCCCTTATATGAAATAATATAATGTAAATTATATCTCAATAAAGCTGTTCTAAAAAGGGGAGGATAATAAACATTTCCAAGAAAAACTTGCTGAAACCACTCTCTCGTCACTTCCCAATGGCAACCCATTCCATCAAGGTGAGATTTTCCTCCATATTTCTAACTGGTTTGCTTGCACTGCTATTTTTGATTATTCATTTTCTGTTGTTGCTGTTCAGTCACTCAGTCATGTCCTCCTCCTTGCAACTCTGAACTGCAGTCCACCAGGCTTCCTTGTCCTTCACTATCTCCCAGTTTTCCCAAACTCAAGTCCATTGAGTCGATGATGCCATCCAACCATCTCATCCTCTGTCACCCCCTTCTCTTCCTGCCCTCCGTTTTTCTCAGCATCAGGGTCTTTTCCAAAGAAAATAATTAAAAACAACTAAAATTAATTTTTATGGTTTATCTATTTGTTGATTCAAAAGTTAAAAATTCACAATAAAATTTATGAATATGTAATGTTTTAATTGCATATCCAATTTAATTGCATTTTTATTACATTTCATTTTTTGTTCAGTTTTTATTTTTTCCTGGAATTTTTTTTTGTGTGTGTGTGTGTGTAAAGTGTGTAATAAAGTTTTATTAAAGTATAAAGGAGATAGGGAAAGCTTCTGACATAGGCATCAGAAGGGGGCAAAAGAGTACCCTTTTGCTAGTATTAGCAATGGAGTTATATACTCTCCAATGAATCCAAAGAATGTCTGGAGGCTGCAAAGACCTCACCAGACCCACTCCCATTTTTAACTGCCTTTCTTTTTCTCTTGCATTGTCTACCTGAATTATAAGCTTAAGTTTCTAACTAAGAGTAAATTACATTAGTTACAGCTATTAATGTATTGATATTAAAAACAGAGGAAAAATTACAGATGATAAGCTGAGGAGTGTAAATGGACGAGAGAGGTACATGAAAAAGAAGAGAAATAAATATATCCAGATTCTTTTCCTTGATTTTTATTCTCTGGTGGTTTCTGCTGATTAGCTTTAGTCTGGATTGACTGCTCTTTCATTGTGCTGAACAGTTTTTATTCTGCAACCTTAAATTCTTGGGTTGGATTTGTTGTTTCCAGAATCCTGTGTTTTCCTCTTTCTTATTTTACTCTCTTATTTTGCTGGACTATATCCTCAAGTATATCTATGAAAAAGAAGTAAATTTTTCTTTTCTTGGAAAGAAAATCATCTTTGTCTAATTTTATGTTAGATTGATAGGGTGTACAATTCTCTGTTGAAATTAGAGTTTTGTCAGAAATTTGAAGGCTCTGTCTGTTCTAGTCTTTTCTGGAATTCAGTATTTCTGATGCAATGTCTGAGGTCAGTTTGGTTCTGATTCCCCTGTAGACAATTTTATTTTCCCTTTCTGGAAGCTTCTTGGATACTTTTCTTTATTCTTGGTGGTCTTGAACATATGTTTCTCTCATTTTCTCTTTCTCTCTTTCTCTTTTTTTGTGCAATGCAGTTGGTTGACCTTTCAATCTAAAGACTTGTATCTTTCACCTCTGGGATTTGGAGGTTTTATTTGAAAAATAAAGATTCTGTTCTCTCTCTCTTTTTTCTTTTTATCCCCTGGGACTTCTACAAGTTAGATGAATTAATCCTATATTTCTCTTATCTTCTTTCTTTCTTTTAAAAATTATTTTATATTCTTTTTGTTTTTATTTATTTATTTGTCTTATTTTTTGGCCATGCAGCATGTAGGATTTTAGTTCTCCGACCAGGGGTCAAACCCATGCCCTCAACATTGGAAGTGTGAAGTGTTAACCATGGGACCACCAGGGAAGTCTCTCTTATCTTCATTCTTTTATTTTATATTTTCTTTTCTTTTTTATTCTCTTTGTTAGGAGATTCTCTTGCTTCCCTGCTAGCTCAGGTGGTAAAGAATCTACCTGCAATGCAGAGGCCCAGGTTCAACCTCTGGGTGGGGAAGATCCCCTGGAGAAGGGAATGGCAATCCACTCCAGTATTCTTAACTGGAAAATTCCATGGACAGAGGAGCCTGGTGGGCTACAGTCTATTGGGTTGCAAACAGTTGGACATGACTGAGTAACTAATACACACATACACATACACACACAGGAGATTCTTTTAGGTTTATTTCCCAATCATTCTGATAATTAAAAATTTATTTTTGGATTGTTCCTTTTAATTGTAGTACTGAATCTCACTGGGCTTCCCAAGAGGTGCTAGTGGTAAAGAATCTGCCTGAAAAAAAAAAAAAAAAGAATCTGCCTGCCAGTGCAAGAGATGTAAGGATGTGGGTTTGATCCCTGGGTGGGGAAGATCCCCTGGAGAAGAGAATGGCAACCTACTCCAGTATTCCTGCCTAGAGAATTCCGTGGATAGAGGAGCATGGCAGGCTACAGCCCACAGGGTTGCAAAGAGTCCCACACTACTGAAATGACTTAGCACTGTTAGTCACTCAGTCATGTCCAGCTCTTTGCCACCCCATGGACTGAAGCCCACCAGGCTCCTCTGTCCATGGAATTCTCCAGACAAGAAAACTGGAGTGGGTTGCCATTTCCTTCTCCAGGGAATCTTCCTCACCCAGGGATCCAACCTGGATCTCCTACATGGCAGGCGGATTCTTTATCACCTACGCTATCAGGGAAGCCTGCACTGTATCTCACTATTATTTCATGTGGCTTTGCCTCAAATCTCTCTGAGGATACTAATTAGCAGTCTGCTCTGTCTGTGAATTGCCCATTTCTAATTGTTTGTGTTGGTCTTTCTCTTCACGTTGTGGGATTCCCTCAAAAGTCTAGTAAATTTTTAGTTGTTTGGTTATACTTAAGGATGAGGCATAGAAATAAGTGATTGGGAGGTCAGTGTGAGAGGGCAGAGCTTGTCAACTTGTAGCTTTTCTTTAAGGAGAGTGGACAGGAAGTTACACTTTACCAAGGAGACTGCAAATGCCCTACACTGACTATCCTAGTTTTTCAGTTTGTCTACTTTTTAAAAAAATTAATTAAGTTGTGCCGGATCCTGGTTGCTGTGGGCAGGCTTTCTCTAGTTGGAGCGAGCGGGGCTACTCTCTTGTTGTGATGCGCAGGCTTCTCACCGCAGTGGCTTCTATCGTGGAGCACAGGCTCCAGGCGTGCAGGCTTCAGCAGTTGCTGCATGCGGCTTCAATAGGTGCAGCTGTTAGGCTGTTGAGTGTGGACTCAGTAGTTGTGGCGCATGGGCTTTAGTTGCTCCCAGCATGTAGAATCTTCCTGGACCAAGGATTGAACCTGTGTCTCCTATATTGGCAGGTGGATGGATTCTCATCCACTGGACCACCATGAAAGTCCTGTCTGCTCTTAAAAGAGAAGAACTCTCTTATTTGTTTGGAGTAGGGAGGCAGTGATTAGACAGTATCAGATGACTAGGAGTTTTGCACGAGGTGGAGGCAGGGAGTAAGGTGGGGGACAACTTTTTATTATTCCATCAATCTCCCTGGTTTCGGCCCCTCATTTTACTCCCACTTTCTGGTACTTGGCATTTCTGAGTTGGAAGCCTCCCTGGAGCTGTTCAGGGGAGAGTTCTCCTTCTTCAGCTGAGGCTCCTTCTATGAGACCTGTAGACTGTTGCATCCTTCACCCTGTTTCATCTCTTGCCAACTTCTTAAGTATTATTTAATGTCTTTGAGAAATTCATCAAAATCCATGACCCATTGATGGATACTCTCACTCTATTGTGATGGATTTTAAAATATTTTTACTATTATTTAATGAGGTCTTGTAAGGGAATGACAGCAGTGAGTGTGTTATCTTGAATTAGAAACTCGGTTTTGATAGTTATAGTAGAAAGACCTTGGGTTTGTTGACAGATCTGGGTTCCAGTTATATGAAAGTAAAAGTGAAAGTCACTCAGTTGTGTCTGACTCTTTGTGACCCCATAGACCCTACAGTCCATGGAATTCTCCAGGCTGGAATACTGGAGTGGGTAGTCATTCCCTTCTCCAGGGGATCTTCCCAACCCAGGGATTGAACCCAGGTCTCCCACATTGCAGGCAGATTCTTTACCAGCTGAACCACCAGGGAAGCCCAAGAATACTGGAGTGGGTAGCCTATTCCTTCTCCAGTGGATCTTCCTGACCCAGGAATCAAGCCAAGTCTCCTGCATTGCAGGCGGATTCTTTACCAACTGAGCTACTAGGGAAGCCCAGTTATATAGTTATATACCACTTTATCCCTTCGAGCTGTGGCTTTGCTATTATGTGGAAGACAGGAGAAACACTGAGTAGGCTAAACAATTCATCTGTCTGAGGCCCAGATCACTCACTTTTAAGTCTTTCATGCAATTCATGAGCATCTACCCTATACATGGTTTTGTGTTAGATGCTGGAAAAGCAAAGATGAAGTAGTTATAGTCCCTTCCTGCCAGGTATTTGGGGTGAGGATTGTTGTTTTGTTCAGTTGCTCAGGCATGTCTGACTCTGTGACCCTATGGACTGCATCACACCAGGCTTCCCTGTCCTTCACCATCTCCCAGAGTTTGCCCAAACTCATGTCCATTGAGTCGATGATGCCATCCAACCATTTCATCCTCTATCACCCTCTTCTCCTGCCCTCAATCTTTCCCAGCATCAGGGTCTTTTCCCTGAGTTGGCTCTTTGCCTCAGGGGTGGGGGTTGGATAGAGAAAAGAATGAGGTTTTATGGTGAGTGCTATGACAGAGATATGTAACAGGTGATGTATCAGAATAGAGGAAGGTAAATCATGGCAAGTTTCACAGAGGAAGTGATACATAAGCTTCCATAATAGTTATCCAGATTGATAAGGAAAAGGAAGGCATTTCAGGCAGAGAAATCAGCATGTATTTAAGCATGGAGTCTTGACAGAGCTTGGTGTTTTCTGGAAACAACCCCAAATAGTAATAATTCCATATAACTGGGTAGAGCATAGGTGCTTGTGGAGGAATGATGAGAAGTGAGACTAGAGAGTTAACAATGGCAGCTAATACATCTTATATGAACAATGACTGTGCGCATTTACAGATGAGGAAACTGAGGCACAGAGTCACATGACCTCAAGGTCCCCCAGTTAATAAGTGGGATAGCTGGCATTAGATCCCTCCAGTCTGGCTCTAGAGCTCATTCTTTTTGTTGAGGGATTAGATGATCAAGGACTTTATTAAGGAGTTTTGGTTTGTTCCTTCAGACACACTTTAAGTTAAGGGAGTGATGTGATCAGTGTTGTCTTTTAGAGACATAAGTCTGGAGCTATCATTTGAAAGACTGTTAGGCCAGAGCCAGAGAGCCTATAGAGCTAGTTAGGGGATGACTGCACCATGTTTCAAACAATGGATGCAGCTCCTTAGTTTAGAAGGAAAATAGGACTGCAATGGAAGAGGCTATTTGTTATTGTTATTGTTGTTGTTGTGTTGTGTGCTCAGTCATGTCTGACCCTTTGCAACCCCATGGACTGTATCCCACCAGGCTCCTCTGTCCATGGGATTTTCTAGGCAAGAATACTAGAATGGGTAGTCATTCCCTTCTCCAGGGGATCTTCCTGGCCCAGGGATTGAACCACGTCTCTTGCATCTCCTGCGTTGGCAGGCAGATTCTTTACCACTGTACCACCTGGGAAGCCCCAGGAGAGGCTACTATGAAACTTATTTCAGAGGCAGTATCCACAGAACTTGGTCACGGACAAAACATGAGAGTTAGGAGAAGATGGAGTCAAGATTGGGTGGCTGAGCCCCGATGGTTTGTTTGTCGTATCTGGGAGTACACAGTGAGTGTGCTTGGGTGGGTGGAGAGGCAGAGAATGAGTCGGTGTTGAAAATGGTGCAGTTGAGGCGACTGTACAATATCCAGGTAGTCAAGTCCAGCAGTGGTTGGAAAGATGAGTCCGCAATGCGGGGGACAGATCTGTACTGGAGGTACAGAGGTGGGAGTCACTGACTCACGAGGAAAATGAAATTGTGGGGGTGGACATGAAGAGAGTGTGTGGTAGAAAGGGAGCCAAGGTCTGAGTTCTGGGAAGCATCAGAATTTATGAGGACCTTGCCTAAAAGTTGGCTGATGACATCCTTGAGAAGAGGTGGAGGGGTGGGGGCGGTGGGAGAAGTTAGGAATATTCTAGCACTGACGCTGGGCCCTATGGTATGTGGGGCTGAGGGCTGTAAGGGGAGAGCAGGTCTCTGAAAGGCAGGAGGTGAAGGCTGGGGGTGAAGCAAAAAAGAGTTATCCCAGAGATGAGGACTGCAGGAGGAAGAGGGGGAAGGGGTGGCAGAAAGGAGAGCATTCAGAAGGTTTGTGGTGGCAAGAGGACGCTTGACTGAGAGCTGAGAGACCAAGGGCACCACAGAAGGTGAATGAGGGAGGGGAAGGAGCCAGTCCAGAGTGGCTTCTCATGTGGCACATGTATGCAATGGATACCACTCAGCCATCAAAAGGAGTGAAATAATGCCATTTGTAGCAACATGGATGGACCTAGAGATGATCATATTGAGTGAAGTAAGTCAGAAAGAGAGAGACAGCTGTCATATGATATCACTCCTATGTGGAATCCAAAAAAGTATGAAAGTCGCTCAGCTGTGTCCGACTGTCTGTGACTACATGGACTGTAGTCCACAGGCTCCTCTGTCCATGGGATTCTCCAGACAAGAATACTGGAGGAGGTAAGCCATTCCCTCCTCCAGGGGATCTCCCCCCTCCCCAGGGATTGAACCCAGGTCTCCTGCGTTGCAGGCAGATTCTTTACCATCTGAACCACCAGGGAAGCCCATGTGGAATCCAAAATATGATACAAATGAATTTATTTACAAATCAGAAAAAAACTCACAGACCTTGCAAACAAATTTATGGTTACCAAAGGGGAGAGGGGGGAGGAGGGGTAAACTAGGAGTTTGGGATTAGCAGACGCAAACTACTGTATATGAAATAGATCCTACTGTATAGTATGGGGAACTATCTTCAATATCCTATAATAAACCACAATGGAAAAGAAAATGAAAAAGAATATCTATGTATCTGAATCACTTTGCTGTAAACCAGAAACTATCACAACATTTTAAATCAAGTATACTTCAAGAAAAAAGAAAAAACAAAGTGGCTTCTTTTCTCTCAGCTGTTTTCAGTCCCTAGTCTGCTCGGGGGCCTGCAGGTGGTCGTCAACCCTTATGGATCTGCAAGGTTGGACCTGGGTTCCTGAAGTGCTGATGGGCAGGAACCACCGTATACATTTACATCTACGTATTTGGCTTCCCTGAACCTGAGGACAGATGTGGAAAGAGCAATCTTGGCCAGCCAAAGTAAGCAGAGAGGCTTGCAAATCCAATCCTTTCTGTTTTCACTGGAATGTCAGAACCCAGCTTTATTCCTCCAAGCTGCTCTGGTCCAAAAGAAATGGACCATCTCTATTTGAGTAGAGCGTAACGACTGCATGCCACATATCCGGTGGGCTGGTCTAGACCACCACGCACCCTGGTCCCTGGCCACTCCGGAGCCCTCTTCCATACCCTGTGCAGGTGTCTTGATTGGTTTCTGAGTGTCTCCTGAACTTCTCTCAACAGCTCATCCAGTATTATTTGATCTTCTTTGCAACTAGATAAAAGGGAGTCTGGGTATCACACAAATACGAAATGGGAGAAGTAGAACGTATTGTATTAAATTTTTCTTTCATTAAGAAATAACTTCAAACAGATAGAAACATTCCCAAAATAATATATTTGATACTTTCTGTACCCACTGATGGTTCTGTAAGACTCTACTGAAGAACCAGCCCGTCCCATATCTTTTATTTTAAAAATAGTTATTTTTCTTTCTTTGGTTGTGCTGAGTCTTTGTTGAGGTATATGGGATCCTTAGTTGAGGCATGCAGACTCTTTGTTGTGGCGTGTGGGATCTAGTTCCCTGACCAGGTCAAACCTGGGCCCTTTGTGTTGGGAGCTCTGATTTTAACTGCTGGGCCACCAGGGAAGCCTCTGGGTTTTTTTTAAAGAAAATTTTCATATATCCAGCTGAAGCTTTCTGTCTTCCTTCCTGATGTTTCCCCTCTCCCTGTCTCTCTAGAGATAACCACTATTTGAAGTTGGTATTTATTATTATCATGCAAATGTATGTTTTCTCACATATATTGTATTAAAAACAATCTCAGTATTATTTTGCATGCTTTCAAGTGTTGCATACATGATATGAATCTCTGCATTTCTTTTATATTTTTTGGATTCCATCTGAGTGCATTTAAGATATCCATTGAAGATCATAGACCATGTTCACTTCAGCTTGCCTCGAGCAAGCCAGTTTTGTCAGCTCTGACATGAAGTGCTCATAGACTAAGAAAGTTTAGTGGCTCACAATTCTATTCCAGTCCTAATAACTCAGAGCTCCAAATCCTTAGCTCCTAATGTGGATATTGAGGTCAATTTCCTTACTTCCTTGGATAATGTTACAGGCTTTATTATCGGAAATTTGTCTTGGTCAAGGCTTCCTTGCCAAACCATTCTGTATAATGAATGAAACATGTACAATATTTTCCATAATGTGGAGGTGGGGGTGGAGGATGGCGAGAAATGTAGACCAACCAAGAAGTCAGAGTATGTAAGAATATCAGAATCTTCTCAACAATGTTTGCAATAGTCTTGAGGTCCTTTATTACTCCTGATTCTTCTTGATGAGTCTCTCTTCTTTGGCAAAAAGAGCTATCCTACTATTGAATTCAATAGGAAGTGGAGTGTTTGGGCTTTATTAAAGGTATTTCTCATGTTTTGCCAATTTTCCATGACTCAAAGACAATGAAATAAATAATCACAGCTATCTTCATCAATGACAAGCTCTTCAGCTTCTGTAAATGAATATACAATGTATAATGTAAGGTACAATGTTATCTGCAGACTGCCCAGAATTTTCAGTACAATGGATGTGTTCAGTATCTATACTGTACAGTAATGATAGCTATAAACCACTAGCCACATGTGGCTATTGAGTACTTGAAATGTGGCTAATGTGACTAAATAAAAGAATTTTAAAATTTTATTTATTTTAAAAATAATTTAAGTTAGAATGCCCCACAGACCTAGTGACTACCACACGAGACAGTACCGTTCTAGAGCATTTAGACCAATATGTGTTGAGAGAGCTTCAACAAGTCTCACATTAAATTACAATGGATTTATTTGCTCTCTAATTTCCCAAATCTATAGTTAATATAAGAAACTGGTTGGCTTGGAACTATCGTACAGAGTATTTTTTCTCCAAGAACTTCTGCTAATCTGTTATTTGCAGTCAGCATATTCCTGTGGGTTTTGTTGGCATTGTTGAGTGCCAGGTACTAGGGGCCCATCTGCTTGCACTGTCTTGTCCCTGGCCTTATGGCTCACTCGGTCCTCATCATGCCCCAGCTCTGCTAATTCTGACTCCTTTCAGCTCAGGTTGTCCTCAGCATCCCTCAGCTCCAGCACAGCCTCCCTCTGAGAGATGGGCGAGAGTGGGGATCTGGACCTACCAGACCCTGATTATAGTCCTGGTTCTGGACTACAAAAATGTTCCAAATAGGACAGTGGTATAAAGAATTTTGGAGTATATTCTTCACCCAGATTCCCATTTTTTTCACATGGTTAATATTTTACCACCTTTGCTTTATTCTTCCTTCCTCTCCTTTATAGCTATATCATCAGATATATCAGTATCTGTGCTTATATCTGTTCTTTTTCCTTCTTTTCTTCTTTTTCCTCTTCTTTTTCTCCTTCTTTATGTTGTTTAGTTGCTCAGTCATGCCTGACTCTTTGCGACCCCATGGACTGTAGTCTAGCAGACTCCTTTGTCTGTGAGATTCTCCAGGCAACAATACTGGAATGGGTTGCCATTCCCTTCTCCACTCCTTCTTTCTAGCTCTTTCTATATATTTCCGCTACAAACAGGAATATTCTCTTATATAACTATAGTATTATTATCAAATCATAAATTAGCATGACTACAATATTATTATCTATTCTGTAGACCTCATTCAAATTTTTCCAGTTGTTCCATTAATGGCCTTTATAACATTGACAACAAATATCTCCTGATCTACTATTCAACCCAGGATCATAGGCGTGTTTTCTTGTCTCATTAGTCTCCTTTAATCTAGAAAAGTTCTACAATCTTTATCTTTCCATGGTCTTGATATTTCTAAAGAGTATAGGTCAGTTATTTTGTAAAATTTCCTTCAATTTGTATTTGTCTGATGTTTTCTTGTGATGAGATTTAGCTCATACATTTTTGGCAAGAATGTTACAGAAGTGATGGTATGTCCTTGTCAGTTATTCATATACAGAAGAACAGGATATCATTTTTCATTTGTGATTGCTTGCTTAAGATCTGCCAGTTTTCTCCATTATAAAGTTTTTATAATTAATAAGTATCTCTGGTGAAATATTTTGAGACTATCTAAATATCCTGTTTTTGTCATAATTCTGCCCATTAATTTCAGTATCTATTTTTCATTCTTACTTGAAATACTGTTGTGGTTGCCAAGTGGTGATTAGCTAATCATTCTTTCTGTAGTTGACATTTATTTGTTGACATTCTATTATAAGGAAGTTTAAAGAGAAATTTTTGTCTATATCTCTATCTATCATCTACCTCTCTATCATATGGTGATCTATTTCAATATAAACTCATGGATTCTTATTGCTTTACATGAATTTTACTCTATCACTGTCACAGTTTATTATGAGGCCAAAATTTCCCAGATGTGAACAGTGGGAATCCATTCATTCTGGTTCCTTTTTTAAATATCTTGCAATCTTTTTCTGGAACAATATCTTACTCTCTGATACAACAAAATGTTCCAGTCTCACCTTATATTTTTTTTGTGTGTACCAACTCTGGAAGCACTCATTTCTTTAATGAGAACCAGCTTTCATTTTGATGATCACATGTTGTAGAGTGAACAGGAGGCAAAAGCCAAAGGAAGGAGCTGTAACAGTAAAAGACAGCCTCGTGTATGAATGAACTAGAAAAATATACTGTTTTATGGATAGAAATAGCAAGGAAGCTTGCTCGTCTGTGTTGGGTTAAGGGAGAAAATTTCTCTTGAGATTTCCTAACCATAAATCGGCACTCGTTCAAGTTTGTAACTCAAATTTATACTACCTGCTTGACTCTAAATACTTTTAGATCAAATTTTATTTTAAAATAGGTCTGGATTGTTAATGATTCCAGAAATTTGGAAGAAGCAAAAATAAATCCTCTTTGGAGAAATGTAATCACAACAAAACCCTCAAAGTTTTCCATGAATAAAGTTCAGAGGAATGTGGGCTAAGAGACAGAATCAAAAAGCATTTAAGGAGACAAGGCAGCACTCTGAGCAAAAGCCAGCAGGAACAACAAACCACAGAATAAGGCCAGCAAAATTTTTAGATATGGGAATTATCTAATATGAAATAGAACTTAAGCATGTTTAATATATTTAGAGAAAGAAAAATGGTGATTAAAAATACAAATTTAAAGTTATTATGAAAAATAAACAGGCATAGTTGAAAAACAACCAAATAGAATTTTTATGCAAGACAAATCTAAAAGCTGAAATAAGAAAACTCAGATGATTGTTTAAATTGAAAGAGAGAATTAGATATGGGTGATAAAAACATGAACAGGAAAATAGATCTGAAGAAATTATCCAGAATGCAAAACAGAGAGATGAAGTAGTAGAAAATATGAAAGATAGGTTAAGAGGCATGAAGGACAGGGTGAGGAGGTCTAACTTATATCTAATTGGACTTCTAGGAGGAAGGAGAACAAGAATGAAAGAGAGGCAATTTTTGAAGTGATATTGAATAATGACTGAAAAATTTTCAGAATTGATGAAACATGCATGCATACTGCAGTTTTAAGGTCAATGAATTTATAGCAATATAAGCAAAAATTTCCTTAGACAGATAGTAGTGGAACTGAAGAATACCAAAGACTTTGGCTAGGTCTTAAACATTGCCAGACTGTAAAGACAGATTAAAGAACCTTTCTGTTAGTAGTTCTTATTACGGTGCTCACAAACAAAAGAAAATGGTACCCATAAGACATTGGAATAATATTAATATCTTCAATATTCTGAGAGAAAGTAGCTGTCATCCTAGAACTGTATATACAATGAAACTATCAGGAGGGAAAGAGGAAAAAATAAAAGTATTGTTTGGTCAAATGAAAAAATCAGAGACTTTTTAATTAACAGATTTTACATTAAGGAAATTCTAAAGATGCACTTAGGGTACACAAAAATTTGATGGTCTACTGCAAGAAGGAATGAAATAAATCTTTAAACATGAGGCTATCTATAAATAAATGATTGAGTTTAATAAAAATTAATGTCTAAAGATGTATAAAAATTATAAAACAAGTAGAACTGAAATATTGAACAAAAATAAAAACAGGTTTGGAGCATATGATTAGATTAAAACAGTCTAAGTTCTTATATTTTTTAAAACAGGAGTATATGTAGACTAAGTTTAGATATGTCAAATCTATGGGGTGATGTCATCAAGATGGACAAATAAGACATCCCTCTCGTATTATCCCCTTAGCCACCTGTCTATGGAGAAGGTGTCTTTGCGGGAGCTTGGGATCCAGCAGCATATGCCAAGGGATCCAGGGAAGACTTGCTCATCAGATAACAGGCATACAGGCTTTGGTGAGGGCCCTCCTCAGCTTGTGATTTCTCCCATGTGGGAAGTAAGAGACTGAGTGACCACCCAGCTTCCCAAGCTGTGTGGGATGCTGCCACAGCGGTCCATTTCTCCTTTGTCCCATCCAGAGTACTTAGTTGTGAGTTGAATGATTGTAGTTGGGGGGAGTAGAGGAGAAGCTGGGAGAGAGGCAGGTGGGTCTGGAGGGCACTGAAAGGACATGTTTCCTACTAACTGCATCTTGACCTGAGGGACTCCATAAAGAAACCCACCAGTGAGGCCCTGGAGATGCATTATGAATACACCAAATGGCCTGTTGGACCCCCAGTGCTCTGGATGCCTCACCCACACCTTTCCCCATCCTGCGGCCAGCTCCTTGGGCATGCTCATGATGGTGTGAGCAAGCCTTGGCAGATGGCTAGTGGAGGACACACAGAAACCTGAACCACACTGCCAGGCCAGGGAGAGACTACAAAGCTGAGCTTTAGTTCTACTCTGAGCGCGAAAAAGAGGCTGTCGGCACTCAATCTAGTGTGCTGCAATATTGAGAGTAGGCATACAAAGTTAAGAATCCTGCCACAAGAGGGAGAAATAAGGGTAGAGCAGGAATATCCAGCTAAAACTGGTCTGAGAAAACCTCAGAATCCCTAGCAGGGCTGGTGGAAGTTAATTTCCTCCTGAAGCCAATTTATGAAGACCAAAGGAAGTGATGGCAAGTTCAAATGCAAAGACAGCAATGCAAGCCTTCAGGGAACATGAGATATCAAGGAAATATGATGTCACCGAAAGATCAGAAGAATTCTTCTGATCTGATTTACGGAGATCTGTGATTTACCCAAGATAGATTAAAAAAAAAAAGTTTTAATGAAACTCAATGAGCTACAAACAAACGAACAACCCAAATACACAGAAAGATAATTTAACAGAGTCAGGAAAACAATGCACACAAAAAATGAGAAGTTTAACAAAGACACAGAAATCATTAAAAAGAACCAAACAGACACTCCAGAGTCAAAGAATACAATGAATGAAATAAAAAATGCAGTAGAGAGCATCTACAACAGACTGAAGCAAGCAGAAAAAAATCTGTGAATTAAAAGACAATAACTATGAAGTTATCCAGGGGAGAACAAATTTAGAAGATTAAAAAAGAGTGAAGAAAACCTACATGATTTTTGGGTCACAATCAAAGGAAACAATCTGCAAATTACGAATCCCAGAAGGAAAAGAGAGGGAGAAGGGCATGGAAAGCTTATTTAAAGAAATAATGGCTAAAAACTTCCCAAATCTGGGGAGAGATTTAGACATAAAGTTCATGAAATGAATAAGTCCCCCAACAAACTCAACATAAGGATATATTCTCCAAGATCCATTATAATAAAACTGTCAAAATCAAAGACAAAGAAAGACTTAAAAGCAGCAAGAGAAAAGAAGTTTGTAACTTAACAAGGGAAACCCCACAAGCTGTCAGTGGATTTCTCATCAAAAGCCTTACATGACCAGATTGAACCCACAGAAATGCTTCTCAAGGGGCTCTGAGGAGCTCTAGTTCTTATGTCTCAGAGTGGAAAGAATTCAGTGAGTGGCAAAGTGATAGATAAAAAGTTATTTATTAAAACAGGATGCTTATGAAGTCTACAAGTGAGTGGGCAAGAGGGTGCTTGTTATCCGGAGAACGTAGTTACTAGGTTTTATAATCAGAGGAAAAGTAAGGAGGGGGAGAAAACCACTTTCTTCTTCATTCTTGTGTAGGTGTCAAGTTTTTATCATCAATTCCTCCTCCACGATGGGTGGGGGGAGTTTTTTTCTCCCTACATGGACAAGCCAGGACTGTCATGGGGGTAATGGAAATGAGCAAAAGGAGGTAACATATATTAAAACATGGTAAATCACCTCAGGTTTCAGTATAGTTTCACCTTTTCCTTATGTTTTTGTTTTTGGTGTGCAACAGAGTGGCATGTCCTAGGAATCATTGATTCACTGAGTTCCCTGGGCAGCATGTGAGTCTCATTTCACCAATGTTTTATTGTTTTGGGGCATGCTTCTGTTGCGTGGTTTTGTTGCTAACTAAGCCTTCTTGGTTTTGTGGTTAAGCAAACCCGCTTTCTTGAGTGATCATAAACTTACAGGGGTCTCTCATACTTTTTTCTTATGATCCCTCAGTGGAATTAACTATTTAATTACCTTACTTTGTCCCTTTACTCTGTTCCTGTCAAAAGCCTCCTTCTACCAGTATCCCATCCCAGTTTTACCATTTGTGTAAGTTTTAATAATTATATTACCACACCATGCCAAGGGCTCTCCATTCTCCATCTACCATCAGTGATGGGGTACTCATTGCCCACGGGATTGCTGTAAGTCACCCAGCTACAGAATTCAATGTTAGAGTCTGCTTCCTAAGACCGTTTCTTATGACAACTGTCTTAGATTCCTTGAAACAGAGTTGATGAGCTATGGGGTGGGGTTGGGGGGGGGCGCGGTACTCTCAGATTAAAAGTAAATAAGGGAGGATTGAATAGAGGATGAAGCTGATTTTCAGTGTAGCTGTAACTGAAGCCTCACCTGACTCTAAAGGGATCTCTGGAGCTGACATGGTTCTTCTGAGTTTTCTCAGTTTGAGACAAGAGGGTTGTCTGCATCTATGTATCAGCCTGTCATTGGCATGGGCTCACCCAGGAGGGAGCGTAACCTTGGCCAAGGCCAAGAACAAGTCCTAGTGAGGGAATTAGCTGTGAGCTGCCAGTAGCTAATATTCCCAGCAGCTGGGGGTTGGTATGTCGTTTGTTAGCCTTGAGGAAGGGTTCTTGGCAGAGAACCATACTATCCACTACAAAATTTCATAATATTGAGTGAGAAAAACAAGATAAAAATTGCATTTATTCTATGATTTTGGTACTTTACAGTGGGAATATGTAAACAATGACTGGAAAGAAACTAAACTGTTTAAGAGATTTTGTTTTGGTGTTGGGATAATGGGTGACTCTTATCCTCCCGCTCCATGAAACACCATCTATGAAACCATCCATGTATATTTATAAACATACATGAAAAACCTTAGAGAGTCTTATGGAAAACATAAAGCCATCCCACTGATTCCTGTCTATGAGCTGTTCAAATCAGTCGTAATGAACATCACTTTCACTTGAATGGATAAACATGCTGTAGTACATCCAAACAATGGAATATTATTCAGCAATAAAAAGAAATGAGTTATCAAGCAATGTAAAGACATGGACTCTTAAATGCATATTATGAGATGAAAGAAGCCAATCTGAAAAGGCTACACACACCAAATGATTCCAGTTACATGGTATTCTGGAAAAGGCAAAACTATGGTGACAGTAAAAATATCAGAGGTTTCCAGTGTTCAAGGGGAGAGAGGAGGAGGGATGAAGTGAAGCTCAGGGAATTTTTAGGGTGTGGAACTAGTCTTTATGATGCTGTATGATACATGATGGATACATATGCATTTGTCAAAATCTACAGAACTGTATGGCACAAAGAACGAACTGCAATATAATCTGTGGACCTTACTATTGATTTATCAATTTCTCACAAATGTACTACCCTAATGCAAGATGTTAATAACAGGGAAGACTATTCCAGGAAGAGGGGATATATGGAAACTCTCTTCACTGCTCATTCAAAGATAAAGAAAGACAAAGAAGAAAGTGAATGTTCGTTTTTGTAATCTACCAAAGGCAACAACATAAGCAGCCTTGAGATGGAAAATGACAGGCTCAGCAACCCGGGGTGACATCTACTTATCGTGGACTGAACGAAGCCCGCTCAGGCAGTTGTGAAATATCAGAGCCCAGATCTACAGATGAACAGCTGCTTTGTTGATGAATGCACTAATGGGATATCATGACAGCTTGACTCTGGATTCTGAATTCTTGCTGTTTCCTCAATGAACCATGACACGACTGTTGAGTCTTGCTCTATGCATTTACAGAGTGGCAGGGAATCTGGTCCTGTGATAGGACATTTGATAAACAAGGCAAATTGGAGCTGATTCTTCTGGTGACTGCCAGCACTGGCGCCTTTTTTCCCTTTTGGCACATACCCTAAATTCCTGGCATCTACTCTTATTTTTCCTCCCAGGCAAAAAGGACTTGACCTCAGCTGACATAGAATGTGGAGGAATGTGTATGCAGTCAGTGGATGGAGTTAGTGAATTTGCATGGGAATTTATTCAATACCACCCAGTGAGGGTCCACACTTTGAATATTTGCTCAAAGGCAGTGGGGGAGGAAGAACCTCTTTATCACTGCTGGTTCTTGGAAATAAACGTCTCAGATACAGCTTCCGTTTCTTCTGTTGATTTGCTTTAACTTGGGACTGTTGGAATTCTTCATTTGTACGTTTATTCACTCTACTACAGTTGATTAACTACTGTTGGTTGGGCACCATATGCATGATTACTACTGGAGGACTACACTAATATACAGTCTACTTTAGTGTCAGAGTGTAGGGTGTGAGAGGACCCTTTTATTTTTCTCTGTTTCTTCTTGCTATGACCATGAAAGTGAAAGTGGAGTTGTTCAGTCATGTCCAACTTTTTGCGACCCCATGGACACCAGACTCCTCCATCCATGGGATTTTCTAGGCAAGAGTACTGGAGTGGTTGCCATTTCCTTCTTCAGGGAATCCTCCTGACCCAGGGATTGAACCCAGGTCTCCTGCATTGTAGACAGACGCTTTACCATCTAAACCACCAGGGAAGTCCATAGAGAAGACAATTCTTTCCTGCCTTCCATTCTTCTTTTTGCCCTTTTCTTGATTTTCCCTAAGGGTTGGTTGGCAAGATAATAAGAACCTTCCATTCACCAGACAGGCCTGCCAATGAACAGTCACCATTAATTAGAAGCAAGAACACTTCTCTTACATTCTCTCTCCCTTTCTAAAAGCCCATCTGGAATCTCTTTCTATGTAGTGGAGATCTGACATCTTTTTAGTATTCCGTTTTCCCATTTAGAAATGTAGTACATCTCTGTTTTTGTGAAGGATAATTCATAAAGTTTTATAGTTTTCTTCCTATAGGTTCTGCACATTTTTTGGTTAGTTTTTTTCTAGTTACTGTGTATATACATATATGTGTATAATTTATACATAATTTTAAAATTTCATAATTTATATATATTTCTATTATGAATGGACAGGGCTCTAACAGGTATGCTCATTGACTGTGTTGGTCATGTCCCTGTCTACCTCACTGACCTCCTTTGTCAGCTGTAGTAATTTTTAACTTGATTCTTATATTGCTCCACTGTTGCTATTTTAGTTGCTCAGTCATGTCTGACTATTTGTGACTCTGTGGACTGTAGCTGGCCAGGCTCCTCTTAAGCTGATCCCATTATATGATCTGCAAATAATGACAGGTTTTTTTCTTCCTGATTTTCATAACTGTTTTTAAAACTTTTTGTTATTGCACTGGCTAGGACAGTAATGGTTATGGTTAGAATCCTTTCTTGTTTTTTATTTTAAAGGAAATACCCCTAATACTTCAACATTAAATATAATGTTTGCGTGGTTTTTGTGGATACGTTTTATCAGGTTAAGGAAGCTTTTCTTTTTTCCTATTACTAAGGTGCAAAGGAAATGAGATTTTTTTTTCTTTAGAAAATCAACTACCAGTTACTATTAATTAGAAGCAAGAAAACTATATCCAGGGCATAGTGCTGAATGGGATCTATTTGTTTTTACTAATGGTTCAATACTAAATAAAGGTAATAATCTTTTAAGAATCCCCTAAAAGCAAATATTGAAAAACCTATAAAGATGCTGATCTAAATAAAAAAGTTTAGCATTTTAGAGAACTGATAGTCTCAGCCAGTAATATGTGTAGTGGGCTTTTTGAAAAGGAGTCTTTATTTTGGCAGCTTTAATGGGGCAAATGGAAATGCCTGATGAAGGTAAGACATGAACTTGAATTCTCCTGGAGCTCACTGCAGGTCTATTCCTCATAAGCAGGGATTATGTCATCAAAGCAGATACAAATGTGAGTGAGTCTGAAAGTCTGTTCAGCTTCATGGAAGCATACAGTGCAGAGTCATGGAAACAAAACATGTGTTGCACAGACACTGACAGTATTTCTGTGTTAGCACCAAGAGGTGCTCGTTATATCCAATATTGTATGGAGTGGAGAAGGCAGCCAGGGGTGGTGTGAGAAAGGAGTTTGGGTATGAAATAGTTGCATGCCTATTTGAAGCAGGAAAGAAAAATTCTCTTCCCAAAGGGATGACTGGGAACCACATTACTATTCTTGAGGCTGGGTTTACTCTCCCAAAGCTTAAAGTCCATCATCATGGCCATCATTTGGAATGAGAGGAACTGAACAGGGTCTGTCTGGACTTTCCCTCAGATCCATCCCATCAGTTATCAGTACTGTTTTCAGTGAAGGCATGCCCAAATGTATAGTTGTTGCCACCAGAAGTTGAATAATCCTTTGGTCATTTGCTGCATCCTAGTAATCATACTGGGCTTCCACAGTGGCTCAGTGGTAAAGAATCTACCTGCAATGCAGGAGGCACAGGAGATGCGGGTTTGATCCCTGGGCTGGGAAGATCCCCTGGAGGAGGGTGTGGCAACCTGCTCCAGTATTCTTGCCTGAAGAATCCCAAGGACAGAGGAGCCCCGTGTCTACAGTCTGCAGGGTCGCAGAGCTGGACCCAACTGGAGCGCTGAGCTCACACGCAGTGATTTACTCTCATGTCTGATGTCTTTACCAGCAGGACCACAGAGCTGAATCAGCACCCACACCCCCGGGCCCTAGATTTTTGACATTGGAATTAATTCCAGGTGTGCATTATCAGAAAATTTGTAGTCTGGTTTGACAGCTCTTCCTTTTTCCCACTCTTGCCTGGAATCACTCCTTTCCTATTCCTGTCTGAGGGTCTCCCATTGTCTTCTTTCCCACACTTTGGAGCCTGCCTTGTGAACCCCAGGGCCAACCCTGCAGAAAAGAGGCTGTTTCTCAGTCACCTGAAATCCACCCCAGCAGGGGAGAAGCCTGATCCTTCAGGTTTAGATAAGTGTGAATGCTTCTGCATCACTTTTTTTTTTCCCCATTTATTTTTATTAGTTGGAGGCTAATTACTTTACAATACTGTAGTGGGTTTTGTCATACATTGACATGAATCAGCCACGGAGTTACATGTATTCCCCATCCCGATCCCCACTCCCACCTCCCTCTCTACCCGATCCCTCTGGGTTTTCCCAGTGCACCAGGCCCTAGCACTTGTCTCATGCATCCAACCTGGGCTGGTGATCTGTTTCACCATAGATAATATACATGTTTCGATGCTGTTCTCTCGAAACATCCCACCCTCGCCTTCTCCCACAGAATCCAAAAGTCTGTTCTGTACATCTGTCTCTTTTTCTGTTTTTCTGCATCACTTTTATCTACGAGGTACTCTGAATTCACAGGGAATATTTACCTGTTGCCACAAAAGCTTGGATGGAAATGCATGTTACCATCAATTTCAAACTGGTCTTTTACAATGTGTGTGTGTGTGTGTTTGTGCTCAGTCATGTCCAACTCTTTGCAACCCCAGGGACTGTAGCCCACCCTAGACTCTGTCCATGGAATTTTCCAGGCAAAAATACTGGAGTGGGTTGCTGTTTCCTAGCTATTTCCTGACCCAGGGATCAAACACCTGGGTCTGTTGTATCTCCTGCATTGGCAGGCAGATTCCTTACCACTGTGCCATCTGGGAAGTCCCTTTTACAGTAGGAGATCTGTAAATAGTTGTAAAATAGTTTTAAGCAAAAAGAGATGTACTCTGTATTGTGTAAAGTTTCAGGCGGAACTCACAGAGAGGAGACTGTCAAAGGGCTTGTATTTATTTATTTGCTTTTTCATAACTAATATTTATTATTTTAAATTTAATATTTATTTAATATTTTAAATTGAAGTGTAATTGACCTACCACACTGTTATTTCCAGGTGCACAGAATAGTGATTTGATATTTTATTTAATTCATTAATTTTTAGTATATTTAAATTATTTATTTGGCTGCACTGTTTCTATCTGTGTGTGTGGGAGCTTTGATCTTTGTTGTGGCATGCGAGCTCTTAGTTGCAGCATGTGGGACCTAGTTCCCTAACCAGGGATCAAATCTAGGCACCCTACATTGGGGGCGGGGAATCTTAGCCCTTGGACCACCAGGGAAATCCCTGATAATTTTTATGTGTTATGAAATGATCACAATTTGAGTGGTGATATCATCATACAAAGTTATTACAATATTATTGACTATATTCCCCATGTTGTATATTTCATCCTCAAGGCTTAGTTTTTTTTGTAACTGGAAGCTTGCACCTCTTAATCTCCCTCACATCCTTCCACACCTCCCACCTATGGCAACCACCTCTTTGTTTTCTATGAGTCTGTTTCTGTTTTGTCATGTTAGTTCATTTGTTTTGTTTTTCAGATTCCACATATCTGTGAAATCCTGTGGTGTTTGTCTTTCTCTGTCTGACTGATTTTACTAAGCATGATACCTCTCGGTCCATTCATGTTGTTTCAAGTGGCAAAATTTCATTTTTTTATTGCTGAGTAATATTCTATTGTATACACATACCACATTTGTCTGTTCATCTATCGATGGGCATTTAGGTTGCTTCATATTAGCTATTGTAAATATTGCGGCAAGGAACATAGGGTTGCATATATCTTTTCTAATCAGTAGAAGTGATGGATTGTATGGTAGCTCTGTTTTTAAATTTTGAGAAATCTCCATAGTGTTTTTCATAATGGCTACACCAATTGACATTCCTACCAACAGTGCACAAAGTTTCCCTTTATTCCACATCCTCTCTAACATTTATTTGTTGTCTCTTTTTTCTGTCTGTGCCATGAAGCTTGTGGGATCTTAGTTCCCCAACTAGGGATTGAACCTGGGCCCCCAGCAGCAAAAGCACTGTGTCTTAACCATTGGACCACCAGGTTTTCCCTGTTGTCTTTTTGATGATAATCATTTTGACAGATGTGAAGTGATATTGTGGTTTTGATTTGCTTTTCCCTGATAACTAATGATGCTGAGCATTTTTTTATGTTTCTTGGCCATCTGTATGTTTTGGGAAATTATCTATTCAGGCCTTGTGCCCTATTTTAATCTAGTTGTTTGTTATTTTGATGTTGAATTGTATGAACTCTTTGAATATTTTTCATATTAATGTCTTAACAAAGATATTATTTGCAAATATCTTATCCCAATCAGTTGGTTGTCTTTTTGTTTTGATGATAGTTTCCTTTGCTGTGCAAAAGCTTTTTATTTGTTTATTTTTGCTTGTTTCCCTTTCCTGATCACTATGGCTAGAACTTTCAGTTTTGGGTTGAATAAAAGTGGTGAGAGTGGGCATCATTGTCTTATTCTTGGTCTTAGGTGAAATGCTTTCAGCTTTTCAACATTAAATATGATGTTGGCTGTGGGTTTGTCATATATGGCATTTGGTATGTCCCCTCTATACTAACTTTGTTGGGAGTTTTTCTCATAAATGAATGTTGATTTTTGTCAGAATTTTTTTCTTCAGGGTTTCTGCTGAAATGTCAGCTGATAACTTTATGGGAGTTCCCCTCTACATACCTTGTTGCCTTTCCCTTGCTGCTTGATTTCTTCCCCATCACATATACATTTTCATAAAAGAACTGCATTCCAAGCATATATACCTTCTGCTTTCCCCCAACACTAGACCATAAACACTTTTTCTTGATTAAATATTATACCTGTCCATGACACATAGATTATCACTTAGCCACTATTGAGCACTTAGGTTATTTCTAATTTTTCTTTTATAAATGATGCTGTGATAAGTTTGAAATAGCTAACATGAATTTACTACAAAGAATTACCAATTTTTTCCTACTTCTTTTGGGAAGATATAAATGAGAGCTAAGGAAATACTAACCATAAGGGCAGCTTAAGGCCAAACTAGGCTTTGTGAAGTTTCTTAAATAAAACTCTCAGATGCCTAGAAAAAAAAAAAAAGATTTTCTCTTTAATTTTTTCCATTTTAATTACAATGAGTCTTGGTGTGGATCTCGGATTTATCTTTTTGGGGATGTTCTGTGCTTGCTGGCATGTTCTCTTTCCCAGATAGCTGTAAATTTTCAGCTATCATTTATTCAGTTAAGTTATCTGCCCTTTTTTCTCTCTCTTTTCCTTCTGTGACTCTTGTAATGTGACTGTTACTGTGCTTAGTATGGTCCCAGAGATCTCTTATACTATACTTCTGTTTTAGAATTCTTTTTTCTGTCCAGCTTTGGTGATTTCTATTACTCTGTCTTCCAGTTTGCTGACATATTCCCCTGTCTCATCTATTCTACTGTTGATTCCTTCTAGTATATTTTTATTTAAGTTATTATATTCTTCAGTTCTGTTATTTCTTTATATTTTCTAGCTCTTTAACTTCTCATTGTGTTCATACATTTTCCTCCTGAGTTCATTAAACATCTTTATCATCATTACCTTGAACACTTTATCTGTTAGCTTGTTTATTTACAGTTCACCAAGTTCTTCTGGCATTTTATCTTGTTCCTTAATTTGGGACATAGTCCTCTGTTCCTTCAATTTGCCTGATTTTCAATGTATTAGGTATATTGTTATGCTTTCTGATCATGGAGAAGTCACTTTGTACAGGAGATGTTTTATGGGACCTAGCAGCATACTCTTCTCTGGTCACCAGAGCTATATGCTCTAGAGTGACCCTGTGTGGGATGCTGGGCTCTTCTGTTATGATGGGAACATTTACTGTGGGCAGCTGGTAGGTAGAGCTGGTCCTTGACCTGGTTTGTTGCCAGGTCCTGCTTCATGCAGGGGCTGCCAACCTGCTGGCTTGTGGGGCTAGGTCTTGATATGGCTGGCTGCATGGACAAGGATGTCTGGGGCTAGTGCTTGGCCCGCTTCCAGGCAGAGCTTAGTTCTTATGCTGCTGGCCTTTCAACCCAGAGGGCCCCAGGACTGGTGCTGATCTACTGGTGAGTATGGAAGCCCTTGGTGCTAACAAGCTAGAGAAAGACTTCAAAGTTGTGCTTGCCAGTCCCAATGTCACCGTGGTAAAATGAGCCCTCAAAAATAACTGCTGCCAACATCTGTGCCCTCAAGGAAAGTCCTTGCTGGTTCTTGCTACTCTGGGAGCCTCTTCAAGATCAGTAAGTGGGTCTGACCCAGGCTCCTTTAAATTACTGTCTCTGCACTGGGTCTCAGAGTATGTGAGATTTTGCATGTCCCTTAAGAGCCCTGGTAGCCGAGTCAGTAAAGAATCTGCCTGCAGTGCAGAAGACCTGGGTTTGATCCCTGGGTTGGGAAGATTCCCTGGAGAGGAAATACCACTTTGGTATTCTTGCCTGGAAAATCCCATGGACAGAGGAGCCTGGTGGGTGACAGTCTATTGGGTCACAAGAGTTGGACACAACTTAGCGACTAAACCACCTTGGGAGCAGGGTCTCTAGCTCTCCCTTAAACAAGTCCCATTGGCTTTCAAAGTCAGACATTCTGGGAGCTCGTCTTCCTGGTGCAGGACCCCTGGGGACTGGAACCCAAAGTGGGACTTGGAACCCTTGTTTCTCTGGGGAGAACCTTTGCAGTTGTAAGTATCCTCCTGTTTATGGATCACCTACCCATGGGTGTGGGTCTTGACTATACTGCCTCTTTGCTCCCACCACCAATGTCACTATGGGGACTTCCCTGTAGTCCAGTGGTTAAGCATCCACCTCATAATGCAGGGGACATGGGTTTGATTCCTGGTCAGAGAATTAAGGTCCCACAGGCTGCAGGCAACTAAGCCAGGGCGCCACAACTACTGAGCCCATGTGCTGCAAAAAAGACCCAATGTCACTACGGTTCCTTCTTTATATCTTTGGTTGTGGAAAATCTTTTCTGCTAGTTTTCAGGTCATTCTCATTGATAGTTGCTCTGTAAATAGTTGTAATTTTGGTGTGCCCAATGGGAGAAGGTAAGCTCAAGGTCTTCCTACTCCACTACCTCGGCAACACCTCCAAAGTGCTTGTGTTTTAAAACAATGTGAATATAGGAGGCTGTAAAGCTTCCATGACTAATCTTGGGGGTGCACATTTTTGGTGTCAATGATGAGTGGTTGACAGGTCTCTTATGACTTCTTCAGAAGAAAATGAAGCGTTTTCTGTACTCTTAGCACCAATGTTTCTTTTACTTTTAAAATGCTTTGCAAGAATGCAAGCCACTTCACTAAAAAGAAGTATGTCTTTTATGAGTTGCATCCATTTTAATGTTTACAAGGATCTCTCAACTAAAGATGCTGGCTAAACAGTACTGAATGTGCACAACTAATGGAACATCTTTTAACAGAGCTTTGCTCTGCACTCTCCAGTGACTCAGGCATTTTGTTAACTGCTGCTGTTGCTTTATAAGGACATTGTGAAATGACATTTGAAACTAAACAAAGGAGATGTTGCACAGTTTTAACTCCAAAATTTAAAACTGTCCCAAGTAGACAAGGAAGGGTTTATATAACTAAATGACCATTTTAATGTTGAGCAAAAAGGAAGGAACCAAAGCTTATGCCCAGAGGAATTAAAAGGCTTCTAATCTGTTTAGGTATGATAACTTCAGGATAGAGGTGCCATGGTTCAAGCCAATAAGATACAATTGTAACCAGAATAACTTCATTTGTTTTGCATATGCCAACTCTATGGTCTATGTTTGATAATTATAAGTAACATGGACCTTGTTTACAATATATTTAGATGGACAAAGTGTTACACTGATTGTTCTACACCTAAGTGAGACTCCAGGGAAACACATTTATCTGAAGATAGAAAACTGGATTTAGTGACAAACAATTTTGCACCTGCTGCTCAATTTTGTAGTTAGCACTTGATCAATAATCTTATTCCTGTTAGTTTCTTTGTTTATTCAACATAATACGCTGGAGCATGACTCAGCATTCAGCACTCAATCATTGAAATAATTTTATAAGAAAGTTGGTTGGCAAAAAAAAAAAGAAAGTTGGTTGGCAATGCAAGCTATATATGAGATTTAAAAATTCTTCATTCCATACAGTAAATATTTTTTCTACTTCTAGTACTTTACTGGTTTCATCTGTTACAGTTAAATACAGCTGGAATTTATTTTGGTATAAGGAGTGAGGTAGGGCTCCAACTTCTTTTTCCTTCCAAATTGCTAGTCAGTTATCTCAAAATGATTTAATGAAGAATGTAATTTAAAAAAGTCCATGTGCTCAAAATGCTATTAAAGTTGAATACTAATGAAATCTTGGAAAGAAATTGTGGAATGATTTTGTTTTCAGATGGTTTTATTCCAGTTAAGATGAACTCAAGGCTTAATGAGGACTTATAAAGAAACAGATTCAGGAACTAGTAAGAAACACCATTTTACCTACAAAAAATATAAGTTGAATGTTGGACAGCTAAAGAAGACAGAGTAATCAAGATAGTAGAAGGCACAAAATAATTTGAGAAATATAATTTAATCTGCAGAATGATAGCCATTTTTATGATCACAATGTTAAGCACTTGAGCAATCTGTACTTCATTTTCATAGCAAAGAGACAACCAGTGAAAGAGTTGATTTTAGGAATTTATTACTTTTTTTTAAAAAAAGCAACTTCCAAGGTTTGTCATTGTACACATTTAGCTCAGTCTTCTATAGCAGGTACAGCAATAACTGATCCTTATAACAATGACTCAGAGGCACTGAAGATTCATAATGTCTTCTGAATTATCACAGATAGAAGAAAGAATTAGAAGAAGAGTTTAATGTTAAGTGTATTTAAAACATCATATTCTAATTCTTTTAAATTGGTTATCCAAGTACAATAATATAGTAGAGTTCGGATAACTAGAAAACGCAACTGACTAGAACATCCCATGCCCATCTGATGTGCATTAACAGACTTTTTACTGCATATATCTTTATTATAGTTTGCAAACTAATTCAACCCACTTTTACACAGCATTAATTTCTTTTTGAGTTGGTGCTGGGCTGAAAGTGTGGTACAATATGTCATCTGTTTTTTTTTTTCCTAGTTCTTGGATGAATTTCCCTCATCTGACCTGGTGTTTGAACTTTAGTGTGTATGAGACTCCCAGATAGTCTCTGCCCATTTAAGATATATTTACAGTGAAGTTACCCACAGCCAGATATCCAAGACTATTAATTAATATATCCACCAGCTCTGTTCTTGACTCTGGTAAAAGAGACATTGTGTCTCACTGGAGTGTGTGCCAAACTACAGGCCAGACACTGTGAGCTGGTCGTTAACAGAGCTAACCACTCAAGGTTCTTCTTAATGCTGTGCAAATAAGGGTCTTGTCATTTCAGTAACTATTTGTACATTTATAAAAGCAATACAGTCATGGGAAAAACCAACAAGCACAGCTTGGTAGAATAACCTGCCATGAAATTTCATTGGCCTTATAATAATTTACTACAACTGTTCCTTTTATTCACACTGGATAGGAAATGCTTCCATCTAACACATGGAATATGAATATATACAACAAAAAGTTGGTTTTTATTAAAAAAAAAAACAACTTTGGGAGGACAATAATATGAGAGTTGAAAAAAATAATTTTGTGCAGTTTCCTGATCACAATCATATGTCTGCTACCTTTTACAGGGAATGACCCAAGTACGGATAGACTTATAAACCAGTTAAAGAATTTTCCTGCCTGTAATAGCCTACTATTCAAATATTACCTTGTTCATACAGTATAGAAGTTTCTCCTTCTCCACTGTCCTTCTAAATGACTAGGGTTTACATGAAGAATCCGTTTTAAGGACAAACCCTGCTAATCCTCTTCAAAGCCATCATGTATTTGCAGTTCCCCATTTCACCAAAAAGTTTATCAAAACATCTTGGAAACTGCACAGGGGCTTCTGATTGATGTATGGTTGAGATCTTGAATGTTGCATTCTCACCTTATGCCTGCCGTCTTGGTGCACAATGTTAATTAACATCTTGGCTTTAACTTTTTGATGGCCGCAGTGAGCCAGGCGGCAGTGGTGTGGGGTGGACTGTTTTGTACCGCCAGCAGTCAAAACAGTGGCCAGGGGCTCAACGCCTCTAGGCTGTGAGCCTGGGAAACCCTTTTGCCTATGGAATGGGTCTCTGGAGTCCAGAAATGTCACTGCAGGTCGCTGCAACATTCAGACACCTGCTTCATGGAGGACTGTACTAAAGAAGAAGCCTAATGTTTTCAACATAGATAATTTGGGCCAGGATGGGGGGCAAGGGAGGGAGCCCTGGAAAACACCTCTGATTTTAGCTCTATGAGGAAGCTGTGGGCATCTCTGGAAGTGGCAGGCTGGAAGAAGGGAGGGCCCAAGGTATGCCTGGGGAAGTGTCAGTTTGGTGTTGGCAATGCGTTTAGGGCCTGTAGCCCCTCACTAAGGCAGTCTGCCTTGATCTATTTTCCCCTGACTGTAACTTTTATGTCCAAAGGTTTCCCCGTCCCCCCACACAATCCTTGTTTGCTTTCTAAAGTTGAGATAGTGATTAGGGATCATTTATCTCTCAATTTAACTGATGAGTGGTTGGCTCTTCAGACTTATGGTGTGAAGATTGTGAAGGAATCCTGGGCTCATTGGAAGATGTGCTGTGATTGATTAGCAATGTCTGCCATGGTTACAAGCGTTGGTGTGTATGCAGTGCATGCTGGGTCTTATGTCTCTGTTCTAAGTGAGGTGAAAGAATGAGACTGGCTTGGGGGGTTCTTGCAAGACCTTTGGAGACCACAGCCCAAAGCACCAAGTTTGCATTTACTTTAGATTCTGCTTTATTCTCGAAAAGATTTAAGAGTTTTAGGACTTTTAAGACCTGTGGAAAGTTGGAGGGGGAAGTAATTTTGAACAGGCTGGTGCAGCAGGCCCTGAACAATGGCTTCTGTTTTCATCCTTGGGTGATGAAGTCTAATGTTTAGTAAGTGATTATATAACTTACTGGTGACAACAGATTCAGCAAGACTTGGAGGAGTGGAGTGATTCCCAGGCATTGTGGGAATTTCAGGCAGCTGATAGTATTTGTCAGTGTGCTGAAAAGCCAAGGAGAAATACATTTGCACCAGCTTTTTTGGGTGGATATATTCCTTAGTATGTCGGGACTATTGTCTCTCAGCTCTACCTAGAAGTCTCTGGTGCACAACTTCATGAAGAAAGAAAAACAAAATCAGTGAAATTGTGTGGTAGGTGCTAGTGATGCCATTTTGGGAAGATCAACTCATATCTGTCTCTGGAAAATAGTATCAATCACTTCTTCATATCTCAAGTGATCTACATTGAAGCCAAATCTTGATTTTTCTTTTAACATAAATCATTAGCAAGTTGCTCTTCGACAATGCTATTGTCTGTTGATTTAGGGGCCATGTTGGGCCAAAGCCAGCCACCTCTAGCTGCTGATGGCCTATGAGCTTTAGAAACTGTCCGATGCTCCCACCAGTACACGCCTGTCAGTGCACACACCTGATTTCACTTACACAGCAACATGGCAACATACCTTTTCCACCTGTGAACAACCACCCTCTTCCTCACTTGGAAACTGGGAGAATTTGGAAGGAAAATAAAGTATATCTTTTTATTCCTCTGCAAATCCCAGAACATGCTTTTGGATACCTGTCTGATGTTGAGTTTCTTGTCACAATGGGGACCCTAATCTTTCCCCAAAGTTGTAGGTGAAGGGTTTTGACCTTCCTGGCTGGCATGGAGGATTCCTTGGTTTGTAGGTCTAGGGTCAAGAGATGGAGGTGGAGTGGAAGAGGGAAGGCAGCACTGAGCAACCCAGCAATATGACTTCTTATCTGACGCTGCATTTCACCCTCAGAGAAATGATTTTCATATTGGTCTCCAGGAGACCCAATCCCACTTAGAGCATCTCAGCAGTTTCACTGTCTCTGGAACCTTCTAGAGATGATGGCTGGCTGATGGCTATAATTGTGACTGTAGTTGCCTCATCACTGGTTTTCAGGCAATTCAAAATTTCAATTTCTTTCCGCTGATCACAATTGTTGGTGTATTGGTGTTACAAATTTTTAGTGTGTGAATGTCAGTGGGCGTTATCACCACTCTTTTCCAAAGTGGAAGCCTCCTCTAACTGAAAAGACTTGTTCTAACACCACAGAGGAGCCTCCTCCCCAAAGTTTCTGAGAGAACCCAGAGCATGAACTGTGGGTTCTAGACAGAAGGTCTAGGAGGAGGTCGGGAGGGGGGTGGCGCCCTGTTGGGAGGGGGAGCCTGTGGAGGAGGGGGGAGAATAGAAGGTGGGGATGGAATTGGAGGGGTGGGGGCACTGGGAGGTGGGGGAGGGCAATGGGGAGCAGGGGGTGGTGGGGTGTAGATGGGGGCAGGAGGCGGCGAGGTGGTGTGGTAGGCATTGTTGAGGGGGTACTTGGCAGGTGGATTGTTCTTGACTCTGGTGAAGTTGATACAGCGTCCCTGAAAGAGAATCAGAGAGAAAGAAACATTAGGACCAACCTAGACAGCATATTAAAAAGCAGAGACATTACTTGGCCAACAAAGGTCCGTCTAGTCAAGGCTATGGTAGTCATGTATGGATGTGAGAGTTGGAGTATAAAGAAAGCTGAGTGCCGAAGAATTGATGCTTTCGAACTGTGGTGTTGGAGAAGACTCTTGAGAGTCCCTGGGACTGCAAGGAAATCCAACCAGCCCATCCTAAAGGAGATCAGTCCTGGGTGTTCATTGGAAGGACTGATGTTGAAGCTGAAACTCCAATACTTTGGCCACCTGATGTGAAGAGCTGACTCATTGGAAAAGACCCTGATGCTGGGAAAGACTGAGGTCAGGAGGAGAAGGGGACGACAGAGGATGAGATGGTTGGATGGCATCACCGACTCGATGGACATGGATTTGGGTAGACTCCAGGAGTTGGTGATGGACAGGAAGGCCTGGCATGCTGCAGTTCATGGGGTTGCAGAGTCGGACATGACTGAGCGACTGAACTGAACTCAACTGAGCTGAGCTGGTGTTTGCTGGGGTCTTACAACAGGGCGGGTGGGAAGTGCTGGGGGCGGGCAGAAAGAAACCTGCGGAAAGCAGATGCTTTCTGTCAGTGCTCTTAGCAGAGCATTGAAATAGAACCTGACAACAAATAAGCTCCCCATTTCCTTCTGAGTTAACTCTTGGGTAGATTGATAAAGAGTCCAGGGCCCTCGAGGAGGAGAAAGGGGTCCGGGGCCCTCAAGGAGGTGAAAAGGACAAACTTTTTTTCTACATTGCTTTGTCTGAGTCACATAAAACGTTCTTTTCTTTAAGCCAAGAGCTAAAGATAACAGGAGAAAACTCATCTTGCTCAAGGGTATGTTTTTCCTTAAGCCCTGTACTAAGGATTATATAACAACAATGTATCTTGTTGAAAGACATGTTTCTCTTTTTAACAAGAACCTTCTGATTAATCTTGTTATCTTAAGAGGTCTGTTATGGGAGTGGGTCTGGTAAAAGTATATAATGCCTTGATAAGACCCAGCCAGTGGGGCACTCTCCACCCCCTTCTGATGTCTATGTCAGAAGCATTCTCTGTTCTTTGTCACTGTAATAAAACTTCTGCCACAGAAAAGCTCTGAGTGTTCAAGCCTGGTCCCTAGTCCTGAAGCTAAATCTTCTTTGGAGATCATGAATCTGACATTGTTCACCATAAGCTATCATCTTGGGGGCTTTTAAGGGAATTAAGTTGCCAAGGGAAAGGGGCAGCGTTCTCGTTCCATAACTTCTTCGAGCTGGTAAAGGACACAGACCCTAAATTGTTGAGGCCAATACTATGTCATAAAATTATTTGTTCAACTTCATTCCCCCCCCAGATTCTACCAAGGGTGCGGAAGAATAGGGGACTGGATGCACAGGGTCAGGGCAAGTACAGAAGTCATTGAATTTAATCTCCTCAACAGCCTTGCCAGGCAGGTATTATTATCTATTGTTCTGTTTCACAGATGAGGGAACTGAGGCTCAGGAAAGTTAAACCACAACTAGGAAGAGGTGGGTTTACTGTTACCAGTAGATGCAGCCGCCTGCTCCAGGCCCCTGCCTCCCTAGCACTCTGACATGGACAGTTTATCCTGCTTTTGCTTTGGCTGGGGAAGCCTTCTTCTTCCAGGTGCTGTGGCACCTGCTCGGGTGCCGTTAGATTCTTAAGAAAAACAACCTGGGGACCTTTTGTTGAAATGCAGGCATCTACTCTGAATTCTGCCTTTTCTCCACCCTTCCCAGGGACCCGGCTGGATAATGCAGAGCAGACACCTGGAACACCTACAACTGCCTCCTCAAAGTAGCCCCCTCCCCCTGGGGCGCTTCCCCTCTGCTCTTTGGAAGCAGACACCCACCAGCTCTATTCCTTAAAAAAATTTTTTTTTTAAATGGGAGGATAATTACAATATTGTGGTGGTTTTTGCCGTACATCAACATGAATCAGCCATGTGTACACATGTGTCCCCCCATCCTGCACCCCTCTCCCACCTCCCTCCCCACCCCATCCATCCGGGTTGTCCCAGAGCACTGACTTTCCATGCCCTGCTTCATGCATTGAACTTGCACTGGTCATCTATTTAACATATGGTAATATGCATGTTTCAAAACTATCTTTTCATATCATCCCACCCTCTCCTCACACAGAATCCTAAAGTCTGCTCTTTACATCTGTGTCTCTTTTACTGTCTTACATATAGGATCGTCATGTGCCCATCTTTCTAAATTTCATATAAATGCATTTATACAGTATTTGTATTCCTCTTTCTGGCCCACTTCACTCTGTATAATAGGCTCCAGTTTCATCCACCTCATTAGACTTGACTCAAATGTGTTCGTTTTTATAGTTGAGTAATATTTCAATGTGTATATGTACCACAACTTCCTTATCCAATGGACCAGTTAGACCTAATTGATAGCTACAGGGCATTTCACCCAAAAACAGTGGATTTCAGTTCTATTCTTAAAAGGTGTTTGACAGCCTTCCACTCAACACTGGGCTCCGCAAGGGATGGGAGCACAGGGCCTCTCCCCCTCATGAAGTTCTCCTTCTGGTATGTGGAGCACCCCCCTCCAATCACCTTTCCCATTCGACCCTCCCCCGCCTGTCTGGGCAGGGTAGTGGCCACCCCTGTGGGCCCTGGCCTTTTCCCAAACTTCCCATGCCCATGGGGGCATCTTCTTCTCCCTACTGTGTGTCCTGGATGCTGACAGAATCCTTCCCCAGGAGGCTGAGGCGGGGTACCCCCTCTGAGGCTGTCCTTTTCTCCTTGTCCTGCTCATTTTAACCTGGTTATAACCCAAGACAGGAACGACTCTGGGGCTTCCACTGAGGAGGAAGTGTGGATTTTTCCTGGCTTCCTTCTTTAGGATGGACACCATCCTGTGCTGTCCAGCCTGGATGTGATGTGTCTTGAGAGGCCAGGGTTTCCTTTTCCAGGCCTTTCGAGGAAGAGCCTGGGGGACTGGGGAATGAAGAGGGTGTGACTGTAGGCCTTAAAGACCAATTACCCAAAGGACAAGAGGGAAATACAAGTGTGTGATCGGAGACTTGGCTTAGGGAGAGTCATGGCGGGGCACGACGACGCAGGTTTGTGGGGGCCGATGGGGGCGGGGCCAGAGCACAGCCTGCCTCACACATGCGCCCCTCCCCGCATCTTTCAGTCTGGAGTTGGGTCCTTTTGTCCTCCACGCATCTTTCCCTGAAAAGTACAAGTGCTTGGGGCTAGTGCACTGGGAAGACCCAGGGGGGTCGGATGGGGAGGGAGGCGGGAGGGGGGATCGGGATGGGGAACACATGTAAATCCATGGTTGATTCATGTCAAATGTATGGCAAAAACCACTACAATATTGTAAAGTAATTAGCCTCCAACTAATAAAAATAAATTAAAAAAAAAAAAAAATCCGGCTTCTACTCATTCCTTGCTTTCCTCACTGAATTCTCTAGTTACCGTCTACACTCTGAAGTCTGCATCCTATAATTGCTTTATTTGTAAGTGCCCTGGCTTCCTGACTAGATGAGAAACTTCTGGAAGGCACTGGCCTTGTTTTGTCATCTGCTGCTCCACTGTTGGTTTAGGAATTACAAGGCCATATTTAGGTGCCAGCACCCCAATGAGCTTGCATTTATGAAATTAAACCAGGGACTGACCTCATTAGGTTCTGATTGGGGTCCACCAACTGCAGAAATCAGCTACCATCTTCTCATTGCAACTCCAAGATCATAGTCGGACTTTCATGAGTTAATTTTGTGACCCAGTACTGTGAATTCCTGTTTGCTCAAGTAGCCCTCTTTTTCAGCTTTATAAACCTAAGCCTCAGTTATATAGTTTATTTATGATCCTGGATACAGCTCTTTCTTTCAAGATGTGAAAGTCCTAATTTTATTACCATCTGTGATAAGTTCCTTGAATGGGTAACTCAGCGCTGGGATTTACTGTACTACATGTTCTGTCCTATGTTCCTAGATATGCCTGACCAGACCAAGATACTAGAGAAACCCATTTCCTTTAAAGCTGAAGGGAAGTTCCCTTCCTGGGGAAGGAGATGCTGATGCCTGTGGTCGAGGCCCCACGTACCTTCAGATCTCCTTTAGGTCTGGCTGTCCCACTATTCTCTCCCTCCCTCCAGGGATCAGTTGATGGTCAGGGTGGGCAAGAGACGAGGTGAATGAACCCAGAGTCTGTTTAATTATTTCATGCAATTGTAACTAGTACTTTTACCAGAGACAAAATTAGGAGCTCCCAGGCTTCTTCTATCAATACTTCCATTCATAACCCAGATTTGGATTCCTCAATGTCTTCAGAAGGGTTTGAAAGGATCCACTGAACAAAACTCTCTCACGGCTGTCAGCTAAAGATGGAGTAAAAGCAGGCAGGGTTTGGAGCGTGGGAGGGGAGATGAGAGTGAGGAGAGGAGAGATCTTCCTTGTTCAGCCCCTCTCCAGTCACCCTCACAGCCTTTGGCCATAGCAGCTGAGGGCAAGGGTGGGGTGGGGTGGGGGAGAGGCAGAGAGCACCCCTTCCTATAGTCAGTAACACCCCAAGCGTGCCGTGGGGTCCCCTGCTGCAGGGCACAGGTACAGAGCTGGCGCACTGGAGCCGAGAGCGGCAGCTCGGAGCCCGAGGGGAGGGGGCAAGCTCCCGGCCTCCGTCTGCTGTGAGTGACACGCCCCTGCAAGACGTGAGGTGGGGATAATACGCCAGCTGCCACTCCTGTCAAGATGAGGATTAACCTAACCAGCACTGGTCATGGGCTTGGAACAGTGCCTGGCACTTGTGTTTGGTAAGTGAAGTTGAGTCTAGGTGGGGAAACAGACACAGTAATGTCTATTGTGCTCAGACATAATGACCTTGTCTAGGGTAGAAGGGCCACTTGGAGGTAGTAGCAGGTTTTCTGACTCCTAGTTTAGTGCCTTCTAGGAGAACTGTGGGGTAGAACCTCTACATTCCTCACCTGGCTTCTAGAATAAAACTGATACACAGGGGTGAAAAAAAATGTAGCAATGGACACGTGACCAGAGCAGCTCCCAGAGCTCGCTCATTTCCCCACCCTCTTCTATCCCCCATTGCTGCGCCACTCCTATAACCTATTCTTACAGGACACAGTTGACTGGCAATGCTGTCACACATACTTATCCTCCCCAAAAGAAGATGCAGACACCGCATAAACAGATCCCTGGAGTCAGTTACAGTTAAGATGCAGTTAGGACTTCAGGCAGGGGTGTGGCTACAAATTAAATTCTTAAAACCTGAGCCAGAGGAGCCAACACAAACACTGTAACTCTTAGACCATATAATTGGCCTAAAGATCAGTTTACACGACATCAGTTTTTGCTTGTGAGAGGGTAATAGAAAGGCCAGATGTTTTCAGTGTCACATATGCCAGCAAATCTGCACCACTGTTTGGTTAAAAGGCTGCTAGGAAGTAGAAGCACTTAGTTCCTGCACTGGTCTCTGTAACCAGTTTAATTCTTTGCACTATTGCTTTTGGGTGGTTTGATTCAGAGCCAATATTTGGTTTTGACCTCAGTTTACCTCATTGCTCATTTACAAAGTAAAAATGCCAATTATTTTTACACGTTAGCAATAAAATGTCCTGATTAAATTTTAAGAAGAAAATGCAACAGTATTTCCTGCTAAGTGGAGGCACAGCAGGATGCTAGGTGGTGTTCCCTCTGAACTGAAAAATTCTACTTTGATTTGGTTGCATTTAATGGTGTTGGGAGGATTCTTAGAAATGTCCAGGCACGTCATCCACTTTTTTATTATCAAACCCCATCAGCTAAGTATTATCATCAGTGTACAGAAAGGAAGTCGACTGAGGAGGTAGAACTATTTAGAGAACGTGGTCAAGACCATAGCTGGTAAATTGTAGGAATGGGATAAAACCTAGCTCTGCTTGCCCTAGGCTCTCATTCACCAGCCCCCCCCCCCTTTTATTGTATTATCCTGAATATAGACTAAAAGTGCTAATAATGCTGTTGAAGCACTTGTAGATAGTATCATATAATGTAGTACTTGGCCACAGTCCATCAGCTGTCAAGGGATCTTTCCAGAACCTATGTCTGGTCAATTCACTTCTCAGGTCACCATCATTCAATGGCTCCCACTAATGCTGAAGCTGAAACTCCAATACTTTGGCCACGCAATGGGAAGAACTGACTCCTCTGAAAAGACCCTGATGCTGGGAAAGATTGAAGGTGGGAGAAGAAGGGGAGGACAGAGGATGAGATGGTTGGATGGCATCACCGACTCAATGGACATGCGTTTGAGTAAGCTCCAGGAGATGGTGATGGACAGGGAGGCCTGGCATGCTGTAGTCCATGGGGTTGCAAAGATTGGACACGACTGAGTGACTGAACTGAACTGAACTGAGTGATCTTTAAAGTAAATTCCAAACACCTCCCTCCAATAGCATACGCAGCCTTCTGTGATCTGGTCTTTGCTTACACCTTTCAATTAAATTCTTGCTCTTTTGTTGCAGGATGTTTAGCTGAGCACATCCTAAGCTCTCCACAAATATTTATTTAATGTAGTCTGTACTCTGCCACTTGGTTTTCTTCTCAATATAAACTTTGTTCCCCAATGTGCGGGTGAATATTTTTGAGGCTCCATCTGCTTCCTCTCCTTTTGAGATCTTCATAGCAGCATGAGGTTCCAGTTTAGGCTGGCACTCAGCGAATACTGCTCACATCTCCAAGTGTCTCTGAGGTGTAGCAAGCCTTCCTAGGAAGCTCGGATTTTTCCTGCAAGTCCAGGTTCTCAGAGGACCAAAGGTCCATCATCTCACAGCTCTGTTTACATCTCCTCAGTCATCCTGCGATGGTTTCCTTTGACCATAGGAGTGGCAAGAATTCTATGTATTCCCTTTGATTTCCACACTTGAAATGTTCACATGTTACTTTTAAACATACCTTTTTAGGTTACTTTTTATTGATTTATCAAGGGAAGTTGGTCTTCAATAAAACTTTCTATCTAAAGTGGAGGGGACACACTCTGAAATGATCACGGCATAGGCAGGATGAAAGATCTTATTGACCAGGTTCTGGATTCTTCCCAGCTTTGAACTGCAGACAGATGGTCCAGGAAGAACAGGCAGGAAGCTGGGGGTGTGGGACTGTGGTCTGTCTGTCCTGCGGGTCTGGCCTGGCAGGCAGAGCTCTACCCCCAGTTCTGCCTCTAGCATGTGAAACCCTGAGGCCCTTTCTCTCTTGGGTCTCAGCCTCATCATCTCTGGAACAAAACTGTTGTGCTTGCTAGATGATGTCCAAAGACCCTTCAGCTCTAATGTTTTAAAATTCTATCGAAATTCAAACTGCCTTGGAACTCTTTAACTTGGATATTTTAATCCGAAGTCTTCAGGAGCACCCAGTTTGCACATCTTTTTATAGACTATTTAGTTTGGCTAACTCTTTGTATTGCATATTTTCCATTTGGTCATCAGATTTATAGAACATTAATAGGCTGAAAATTCAGAATTGGATTCTCTATGCTCTGCTCTTTTTTGTTACCATGGTAAGGATTCAAGCTTGCCTGTGGGTTCTGAATTTGGGTTTGCGGGAGATGTGTGAGAAGAGCTGAGGTCTGATTGTGTGCAGAAGACTTGCCAGTGGTGAGCTCATGGGTTCTGAGTGCTGCGAAACATTTGTTTGGGTATCAGGCACCCTCAGTGGAGAGGGAGCTGGCCTTCAGAGATGGTTAAAAATACGCCATGGCTTCCACTGATTAAACCAAATAGTTTCCTACGAACAGAGGTCACTTAAGGAAATTGGATTTCACAGGAAGAATATGAAAATAATCAGACGGAAAATGGAGAACACGTCTGCCAAGTTTCATCTGACAAATACCTTTACTCTCTGGTTTAGTTCCTCCATTGATTGTCCTGTTTGGGGGTATTTCTCAAGTTACAAATGGATCAGGTTTCCAAAGTTTGTTTTATGTCAGTTGTTTAGAATTAGGAGCATAGTTCCTAACTTACATCATTCTTGTAAATGGGGGTTGGTTCTCAGGCTAGACCACAAAAAGCTCACTGGCGTGTTGAAGCAACTGATGTAATTCTGCTGAAGTAGATGCTCTGGTGATAAATGAGACACATGAACAATGAACGCATGGAGGACTGGATTTGAAAACTGCATCATGCCTTTTCTTCTGCTTGAATCTCTTCATTTGTTAAGTCATTTGTGCATTTCTTTCCCACAAATGGTTTTTGAGTGCTAACCATGTCCTGAATACCTTATAAGGTGCTACAGACAGTTCTGAGCAACCAAACACAGACCTGGCCCTCAAGAAGAATATAGCCTAGAAGTGGAGGTGGGCAGCAATCAAACAATCCCACAGATAAATGGATCTCAGCACCCATGGGCTTCCCTGTGGCTTAGATGATAAAGAATCTGCCTGCAATGTGGGAGACCCAAGTTTGATCCCTGGGTTGGGAATATCCCCAGGAGGAGGGCATGGCAAGCCACTCCAGTATTCTTGCCTGGAGAATCCCCATGGGCAGAGGAGCCTGGCGGGCTACAGTCCAACTATAGCTGGACATGACTGAGTGATTAAGCACACACACAGAACACAACATTTGTGTTCTGTGGCCCTGTCCTTGGTCACAGTTGACTGGACAAGGGAGTGGACACCTAATTTGAGGTAGACAGATCAGATTCTCTCTTCTGGGAGTTTGGAACTGACTAAATTTGCAGGCAGTCATTCAGTTAGGGTTGATCTCCGTTAGGAAATATAAGTGGAAACTGGGGGATGGCCATCTATTGCCACAGTCAGGGAGAAGCAGAGTTCTGATTCTCTTACAAATGATGAATACTTTATTTATTTTATTTTTGGCTGCATTAGGTCTTAGCTGCAGTACACGGGATCTTCATTACAGCAGGCAGGATCTTCTGTTGTGATGTGTGGATTCTCCAGTTGAGGCACGTGGGCTCAGTAGCCCTGTGGCACATGGGATCTTAGTTTCTCAGTCAGAGATTAAACCCACCTCCCCTGCGTTGCAAGGCAGATTCTTAACCACTGGACCACTAAAGAAGTCCCTGATTCTCTCTCTTAAAGATGTCTCCTATCCTTCCATTCATTCCTCCATGCTCTCGCTGTTGGCTTCTCTTCTATAAATTGAGCCACTCAGTGAACCTGTCTTCCTGCTTTCTGCCTTTCTCTTTTCCAGTGACATTTTGGTTTCCATGTAAAATTTATATGTAGTGGGCAGGAAGAGAAGAGGGCAACAGAGGATGAGATAGTTGGATGGCATCACTGACTCAATGGACATGAGCTTGAGCAGGCTCTGGGCATGGTGAAGGACAGGGATGCCGGGTGGGCTGCAGTCCACTGGGTCACAAAGATTCAGACATGACTTAGTGACTGAACAACAAATGCACATAGACATACACATGTATGCACAAACATGAATGAATAGAACTATATATAACATGTATGTGGACTTGCCTAAAGAATTCACCTGCAATGCAGGAGATACAGGAGATACAGGTTCAATCCCTGGGTTGGGGAAGATTCCTTGGAGGAGGAAATGGCAACCCACTTCAGTATTCTTGCATGGAAAATCCTGTGGACAGAGGAGCCTGACAGGCTACAGTCCATGGGATCACAAAGAGTTGGATACAACTGAGTGACTGAGCATGCATGCAATAAGATATATGTATGCCTGTATATAGGCTTCCCTGGTGGTTCAGATGGTAAAGAATCTGCCTGCATGTGGGAGACCTGGGTTCAATCCCTGGGTTGGGAAGATCCCCTGGAGAAAGGCATGGCAACCCACTCCAGTATTCTTGCCTGGAGAATCCCCATGGACAGAGAAGCCTGTCGGGCTACAGTCCATGGGGTTTCAAAGGTCGGACACAACTGAGTGACTCAGCACAGAACATGCCTGTATATATAAACATTCATATATTTCTATATGTAAATATAAATATATATAATCATATACACATTACATAGACACACAGTCAAGGTTGTCTTCCTGCTTAAATTCTTCAGTGTCTCCCCACCTTCTACAGGAAAATATCCAAGTTCCTCAGCACGAATTGGTCCTGCTCCCTTGGTATTTCTTTCTGCCAATTTCATGTGCTTTTCTTTTTTTGAGCTTTGGTCCATCACTGGAAATGAAGATACCACACTCTGGCTTTTCATTTAACAGCATCCATTCATAGGCACAAGTCAAGGACAGGGACAAAGTTGCAGAGACACCTGTCTTGCCTTCTGCCTCTTCCCTAAAGTCAGAGCCGAGGGCGAAGAGAAGGGTGTGTTGTGAGTGGTGATGCCAGAATTCTTTTCTGCTCCCTTTTCTCCACTGCACCCTTACCCTGTCTATAAATCTCATATAATAGCCTGCCTTTTATGTGCTGTTCGTGGAAAAGCATCCAAGGTCAATTCCTTTAGTTATTTGATGCATTTTGCTGACACACATACTGGCCTGCTCTCCATAATAACTTCTTTGGATGCCAAAACTGAGGGTAAGATGAAAGCACGAAGGAAATATTTGGTAACAAGAGCAAACTAGAAAAATGAAAGGGTAGAAATATATAAAAATGGCACATCTTGAGTGGGACACGTGTAAACACGGGGTTTGTTAAGAACGACTGAGATAAGACATTTAAGGGCAAAATTCCCCCTTTTTTTCTGATTACCAAGTTCTACAATTTATTTGTGGAAAGTTTGGAAAATGTACAAAGGAAGGAGGGAAAAGAGGAGGGAAGAATTTCAATGATCACACTCAGAGTTGTACTCATTCTTTCAGATCACACACATACATACACACACAGAGAGTGGGCACATGTTTACAAAAATGGTATCATCATGTATCAAAGTTTTTTAAATAAAATGCTATGGTCATTTCTCCCCTTCCATTTTCAATGGTTGCATAATCTGTCACGTGAAAATACCAAATGCAATTATTAAATTCTTTATTGGGCATTATGAGTCTATTTAATTTCTAACTATCCTTATATTTCTAAAAAAAACTTCTGAAAATTGTTAATTTTTGATTTGGGATTTTTGCACCAATTTTCACATGTGAGATTGGCCACTTTTGTTCTTTTTATCATCAAGGTAATAATTTTCATTAAAGGAATTGGGAAGATTTTCATCTTTTTTGTATATTCTATATTTGTGAAATAGCCTAAGAATTATTAGTTCACTAAAGAATGAGAAAATTCTCTCAGAATCTTTATGGACATGTTATTTTTCTTAAGTGCAGCTTTTTGATGGTTTTAAAAGTTTTTGCCACAGATACTGACCTATTCAGGTTTTATAGTTTTTCTTGAGTCTATTTCTATAATTTATCCTTTCTTAGAAAATCATTCATTTTATCAAGATTTTTTTAATCCATTGCATAGATCTATGCTTTGTACATGGGAAATTCTTACAATTAATGCAAATCTCTTTCTTTGTGATAATACCCCTTTTCTCATTATCCATATTATACGTATTTATATATCCTGACTTTTCTGAATTTCAAAGATTTGTCAACGATACTAGTATTTGCAAAGAAAAAATTTTAAGACTTATTTCTCAGTTCTACTCATTTTGCTTGGTTTTCATTAATTTGTTCTTAGACTCACAGATTCCTTGTTTTTTGTAGATTTGTTTCATATTCTTTTCTAATTTTTAACTGAATGCTTAGCTCATTGTTTTCATTTTTTTCTAACAATGAAAAGAATTAAGGCTATGATTTTTTCCAATTCCCATTTAGGTTTTAATTGTGGTGTTCTAATTGTCATTATTTTCTAGAATCCCAGTAATTGTCATTTTCATTTCCCCTTAGACTCAACAGTAATTTATGAGAGTGTTTTAAAACTTCTAAGGACTTTAAAAAAGAGTTAAATTCTTATTCCTAACTTCCAGGCATGGTTTGTTTATTTGTATTTTTGGTGGTGATATGGTGGGAAAAACGTGGCCTGTAAAATTATATTTTTTCTCCTCTTCCTAGTTTTCTTTGTTGCCTAAGTTATAGTAATTTTTCACAAATTGAAAAAATACTGTGAATTTTCTAGTTGATGGGTACACTGTTAAAGAAATATCCGAAAATCTACTTTTATTAGATTAAAGCCTCTCTATCTGTTGTTTATTTATTTTTTCATCAGCTTGATCTGTTGAAGTCTAAAAGTGGTATGGGTTTATTAATTCCTCTATACTTCAGTTTTAAACAATTGTATTTGCTCAAAGTTTGCTTTGCTGCTTTAGTCATTGGGCCACCCAAGAGCAGCAGGGGAGGGGCCTCTCTCAGAGCAGTCTAGGCAGAGAGTTCTGTTCCAAAGAATTCTCTCTTCCCGTTTGGGTAGCTTGTCTGCAGGAATGGCTGCCATCAACTCCTTCCTTCCTCTGGGTACAGGCTTCTCCCCCTGGTGAGGAAGAGTCCATTTTTCCACTCCCTTGAATCTGGTTTGTGATAGTTTATTCATTTAGAGTTATTTGTTTATTTTTGGTTGCGCTGGGTCTTTGTTGCTGCTCACGGGCTTTCTCTAGTTGCAGTGAGCGGAGGCTACTCTTCGTTGCCGTGTATAGTCTTCTCATTGCAGCAGGTTCTCTTGTTGAGAAGCACAGGCTCTAGACGCAAGGGCTTCAGTAGTTGCTCAGTAATTGTGGTGCATGGGCTTAGATGCTCCTTGCGGCATGTGGAATCTTCCCGGACCAGGGATCATACCTGTGTCCCCTGCATTGGCAGGCAGGCTCCTATCCACTGTATCACCAGGGAAGTCCTGTGATAGTTTTGAATAATGAAGCATAATGGAGATGATGTACTGCTTTGAGACTGATATCAAGTGGCCTGGGAGTTTCTGCTTCCTGTTTTTGGTGCCCTGAGACTCGGTGTAAGAGGTCCAGACTACTGTAGTGAAAGGCCACGTGGAGATCACTGGGCACAGAGAGGTGAGTGAAGAAGCCTTCCTGGACATTTAGCCCAGTCCATCCTGATGATGAGCTCTAGCCACCATCTGACTGCAACTTTATGAGAGACCAGACCCCAGGTGAGAATTATACAGGTGAGTCAGGTCAGCCCACAGAACTGTGAGAGAAATAGCAAGTTATTGTTTTAAACCACTATATTTTATTTACTTATTTTATTATACAAGCTTGAGGAGGATAGCATTATAGTTCAATATCTGTGTACACTACAGAGGAATCACCACCACAGGTCTAGTTACCATCCATCACTATACAATTGACCCCCTTCGTCCTCCCCCACCTCTTTCCCCTTTGATAACAACTAATGTGTCCTCTGTATCTATGAGTTTGTTTTTTTTGTTGTTGTAGGTTGTTTTTTAGATTCCACATATGAGTGATAGGCTATGGTAGCTGTCTTTGAGTTATTAGCTAAGCATAACATCCTCAAAGTCCATCCATATTGTTGCAAATAACAGGATTTCATTCTTTTTTACGGCTGAGTAGTACTCCACTGTGTTTATGTGTATGAAAAGTAAAAATGAAAGTGTTAGCCTCTCAGCTGTGTCCTACTCTTTGCAACCCCATGGACTGTAGCCTGCCACGCTCATCTGTCCATGAAATTCTCCAGGCAGGAATACTGGAGTGGGTTGCATTCTCTTCTCTAGGGGAACTTCCCAACCCAGGAATCGAACCTGGGTCTCCTGCATTGCAGGCGGATTCTTTATCATCTGAGTGCATCTGGGAAGCCCGTTTATATATGTGTGTGCATATATATATATATATATATATATATATACATATAATATGTATACATACACACATATGTATACACATATGCACATATACATACATACATAGCAGATCTTCTTTATCCACTCATCCACTGACAGACACTTAGGCTTTTCCCATATCTTGGCTATTGGAAAAAAATGCTTCAGTGAACACACAAGAGTCTATGTCTTTCCAAGTTAGTGTCCAGAAGTGGAATAGCTGGGTCATATGGTAATTCTGGGCTTCTCAAGTAGCACTAGTGGTAAAGAACACACCTGCCAATGTAGGAGACATAGAGATGTGGGTTTGATCCCTGGGTTGGGAAGTTCCCCTGGAAGAGGGCATGGCAACTCACTCCAGTGTTCTTCCCTGGAGAATCCCATGGACAGAGAAATCTGGCAGGCTACAGTCCCTAGGGTCACACAGGGTCGGACGCAACTGAAGTGACTTAGCACATGCACAGAGAGACACACACACTATTTATTCTTACTTTTTTTTGGAATCTTACTACTGTTTTCCATAGTGACTCCACCAATTTACATTCCCACCAGCAGTGCACAGGGTTCCCTTTTCTCTACATCCTCTCCAACATTTTTATTCCTTGTCTTTTCCATAATAACCATTCTAACAGGTGTGAGGCAGTATCTCATTGTGGTTTTGATTTGCATGTCCCTGATAACTAGTGGCATGCCTGTTGGCCATATGTGTGTCTTTTTTTTTTTTTTTGTACTTAAAAAGAAACTTTTTTTAATTGGAGGATAATTGCTTTACAATGTTGTGTTGGTTTCTGCCATACAACAACGCAAATCAGTCAAAAGTATACAAATGTCTCCTCCCTCTTGCCGCTCCCTTCCACCCCCTACGTCATCCCACCCCTCTATGTTGTCACAGAGCACTGGGTTGAGCTCCCTTTGTTACACAGCAACTTCCCACTAGCTAGCTATTTTACATATGGTAAATTCTAGTATAGTCAATGCTACTCTCTCAATGCATCCCCCTCTCTCCTTCCCCTGCAGTGTCCAGTCTATTCTCTATGTCTGTGTCTCTATTCTCCCCCTGCAAATAGGTTCATCAGTACCGTTTTTCTAGATTCCATAGGTTCATCAGTACCATTTTTCTAGATTCCATGTGTGCTAAGTTGCTTCAGTCATGTTCCGACTCATGTCTGACCGATGTGATCCTGTGGACTGTAGCCTGCCAGGCCCCTCTGTCCATGGAATTCTCCAGGCAAGATGGGGAGGGAGATGGGAGAGAGGTTCAAAAGGGAGGGGGATATATGTATATGTATGGCTGATTCATGTTGAGGTTTGACAGAAAACAACAAAATGCTATAAAGCAATTATCCTTCAATTAAAAAATAAACTAAAAAAAAAAAAGAATGCTGGAATGGGTTGCCATGCCCTCGTCCAGGGGATCTTCCTGACTCAGGGATCAAACCCATGTCTCAATACATCCTGCATTGGCAGGAGGGTTCTTTACCATCAGTGCCAATTACATGGTATTTATTTTTCTGTTTCTGACTTATTTCAGTCTGTTCATCCACCTCACTAGAAGTGACTCAAATCTGCTCCTTTGTATGGGCTGAGTAATATTTCATTGTATATATGTGCCACAACTTCTTTATCCAGTCATCTGTTAATGGGCACCTAGGTTGCTTCCATGTCCTAGCTATTGTAAATAGTGCTGCAATAAACATTGGGGGTACATGTGTTTTTTTGAATTATGGTTTTCTCAGGGTACATGCCCAGTAGTGGGACTGCTGTGTCATATGGTACTTTATCACTAGTTTTTAAAGAAATCTCCATACTGCTCTCCATAGTGGCTATATCAATTTACATTCCCACCAACTGTGCAAGTTCCCTTTTCTCCACATCCTCTCCAGCATTTATTGTTTGTAGATTTTTTGATGATGGCCATTCTAACTGGTGTGAGGTGATACCTCATTGTAGTTTTGATTTGCATTTCTCTAGTAATGAGTGATGTTGAGCATTTTTTTCCATGTGTTTATTGGCCATCTGTATGTCTTCTTTGGAGAAATGTGTTTAGGTATTCTGCCCATTTTTTGATTGGGTTGTTTGTTTTTCTGATATTGAGCTGCATGAGCTGCTTGTATATTTTGGAGAGTAATCCTTTATCAGTTGCTTCATTTACAATTATGTTCTTCCATTTGAAGCTGTAGGAATTAACTTTCCTGTATGTCTTCTTTAAACTCAGAGACTGTGATACCTTCAGCTTTGTTTTTATTTTTCAAGGTTATTTTGACTATTTGGGATCTTTTGTGATGCCACGTAAGTTTTAGAACTATTTGTTTTAGTTCTGTGAAATATGCCATCATGCAGGCATGCACGCTAAGTCACTTCAGTCATGTCTGACTCTTTGTGACCCCATGGACTGTAGCCCATCAGCTTCCTCTGTCCGTGGGATTCTCCAGGCAAGAACACTGGAGTGGTTTGCCATGTTCTCCTCCAGGGGATCTTCCCAACCCAGGGATCGAACCCACGTCTCCTGCATTGCAGGCAGATTCTTTACTGCTGAGACATGGGGGAAGCTTTTGTAGCCATTATAGTTTATTTATTTATTTATTTTCATTTATTTTTATTAGTTGGAGGCTAATTACTTACAATACTGTAGTGGTTTTTGCCATACATTGACATGAGTCAGCCATGGATTTACATGTGTTCCCCATCCCGATCCCCCCTCCTGCCTTCCCTCCCCATCCCATCCCTCTGGGTCTTCCCAGTGCACCAGCCCTGAGCACTTGTCTCATGCATCCAACTTGGGCTGGTGATCTGTTTCACCCTTGATAGTATACTTGTTTCAATGCTATTCTCTCAGAACATCCCACCCTCGCCTTCTTCCACAGAGTTCAAAAGTCTGTTCTGTACATCTGTGTCTCTTTTTCTGTTTTGCATATAGGGTTATCATTACAATCTTTTAAAATCCCATATATATGCATTAGTATACTGTATTGGTCTTTATCTTTCTGGCTTACTTCACTCTGTATAATGGGCTCCAGTTTCATCCATCTCATTAGAACTGATTCAAATGAATTCTTTTTAATGGCTGAGTAATATTCCATTGTGTATATGTACCATAGTAGCCATTATATTTTAGAGTGACTTGTCACAGAATGGTACTGAAACAAGTGGTAACTCATGTCTTTGCCTAGAAGGATCATTCCTTTTTGTGGAGCTGAGTAAAGAAATTGTTGTGGGTTTCTCTTTTTTTGTGGACTCAACTTGGTATCCTTCAAAGGTGTTGGTAAGGACCATGATCTTTGCTCTACTCGTTGACTGATTGGCGAGGACTTCAGATGGCTAGAATCCATGGGCCCTCAGGAGAAAGATAAGCCCACTGAAGAGAAAAAGATATAACTCCAAAGGAAACCATCACAATTTTCCCTTTTTGTTCTCTTGATATTACTCTACATTTTTCATTATGAAATGTAGGCTGTTATGGTGATGAGAAAAGGCTGAACTGGAAAGAAATAGGCAAGATGTTGCAATATTGAAAGGCTTTCCCTTGTCTATACACTTGTGCAAGCTTACTTATGTGAGCTGGGCCTGAGATATCCCATCACTTACTCCTATGCTGCCAGTGGGTAGCTCAAAGTTGAAAGGTCTTCCCTGCTTCTGCAGTCAAGTGAAGTACCTATGTTCCAATTGCCATTCCAGCATTGAAAGTCTTTAAACATTTTTATAAGTACCCTGACAGAGAGGAAATACAGTAAGATACAGTAATCCTGCCACTCAAATGTGGATAAATAAATTCTGTCCTAAGGTTACATGAAAGTCTGCTAAGTGTGCATGTCTAAACTATGCCTAAAGTTGCAATGAATTACTTGTCATGCAAATGAATGTATTAGTAAGTCCACGTAGAGAAGGATTCACTCTTATGGCTTCTGAGGAAGATCAATATGCCCTTGCGGTCAACAAAGACAAAAACATACACAGTGACATAAGGAACTGCTTTACAAATGAAGTTTCCCATTTGATGCTACTCCTACTTATGTCTACTTATGTCTCCTACTTAAATCTCCTACTTATGTCTCATTGTTATATAAAACCTTGATGTGTTATGTCTGTACCTGTCTTGTTCTGACACATCTTAAAAACAACAACAACAAAAAAAGGAATAGGACCAGAGAAAGGAGATCCAGGAAAAGTGATCACTGGCCAAAAGGACTCTAAAAATTCAGAGCATTCAGGGTAGCAAGACAAAGATGTATGCAGAGATTCCAAGGGTCATGCACTTTAGAGGTGGAATTAATTGAAAACATTTGCTGATTCAAGAGGAAGCGAATGGTGCTGAGTGGCAGGACCTGATGTAGCATGCCCTAAATATTGTTTCTAAGTTTTGCTTTTCTACAAACCAGCCCTTGGTATTGACCATTTTCTCTTCATTGGTGGTATCAAGTTCAATGTTGGGTCCGGCTAAGCAGTGCAGCAATTATTTTTCCAAAAAGCCTGGTTTTAATTGACATTTTGGATGGGTCTCAGTAATAATGTTGCTTTCATGCACTTTTCTAAAATTTAAGAAAACACTGTGGCATGGTCATGCTGAGTGAGTGAAAGTCTGACCCAAGATGAACTAATTTTATTCAGAGCCTTCTCTCCCTTTCTGTCTCTTCCAGTTAACAACCTTGAGGATATTTTCCCTGTCCTTGTCCCTAATCCCAGTTAAATGACTCTGACTACTTAGAACTATCGTTAATATAGTCTATTTATTATTTTATTTATGTTGAGATATTTGCCTTAAAAAATAGGGGCCAGAAGATAAACTGAGATTGCCTTGCCAAAAGCATTATTTAGCTTGGATGTGAAATGTAAAATTACGAAATTACTTATTCATCTAGTGCATAGCTCCAGCCTCATCCTGCTCCACACACACAGGCTCCTGGATGAAGGTCTGTTTTCTTCTTTTGCACAATGTGAGGAATTCCATCTTTAGGGTGAGTTCTTTTCCAATGCCTGTAGTTATCAAAGTGCTTTTCCCAAGTGGAGAGAATATTAATTAAAATATAAAGAACATTTTGCTTTTGCGGCTACTATACTCTTGCCAATGAATGGCTGGCACCCTAAATGGGTATGTGTCCTTTAGATTCACAGCATCTCACACATGTACTGTTCTTCTATCCTGTGACCTGTCATAATGTCTAAGCTCCATATTTGAGTGACCAGTTGCTTATCATGAGATGAAAGCGTTCATACTAATTGCATCCACCATTCACTGAGCCAGCCTTAGTACTAGTTGTTTTATATACATCATCTTATTTTGTGCTCCTAATAGTACTGTGTGTGTTAGTTGCTCAGTTGTATCCGACTCTTTGAGACCCCATGGACTGTAGCCCACCAAGTTCCTTTGTCTATGGAATTCTCCAGGCAAAAGTACTAGAGTGGGTTGCCATTTCCTTCTCCAGGGGATCTTCCTGACCCAGGGATAGAATGCAGGTCTCCTGCATTGCAGGTAGATTCTTTACCATCTGAGCCAACAGGGAAGCCCTAACAGTACTATTAGTTAATATTAATACTGTGATTTCAAAATGTAGAAAAGGGCAGAAAGGCTAAGTAATTTGTCCAGGGCCTTTCTGCAAGTAAATGATGGAGCAGAGATATAACTCCAGCTCTGCTGAATGCTAAACTCTTTCTTTTGAGCAACATGTGCTTTTTAGATTGGAATGAATCTAGAGCAGAAGGAATCAAGAAGCATGTCTACTTAAAGAGCTGGCCATCAGTAATATTATATATTTGAGAATTGGCTCTGGGTCCTGATATGTCCCTGTTCCCACCATTCCCTTCGAGCTTTCCACATCTCTATTTTTAACTTCCTCAGAATTTTAGTGCCCTCCAGCTGCCCTTCCTAGGGAAGGGTTCCATATATCCCCACTTTCTTCTAATCAAAACTTGCTTACCATTTCAGTCCTCTGTGCTTTCTATGTGACAATCTCTAATATGATGCATGAGCTGGGACCACTATGAAGGTTTATTCCTTAATAGGCACTTTCTTTTCATGTCTGCAAACATATACTGTAAAAAGCAATGGTTAACTGTCTCCCACATCCATTTTCACTTTCTTTCTTCAGGGGTAGAACCTAGGAGTTTCACTGGGCACAGGACCACACAGTAGTGACTACACTTCCCAGCCTTGATTGCATAAATTGGTTGAAGAGGTGGGGCAAGTGATGCTGAAAGCTGACCTAGTGTGATGCAGGAATTCGCAGGTGGGTGTGGCTTCCTTTGTGTCGAGGTGTGGCCACATGACCTAAACTCTGACCAGTTGGCTGTGAGCAGAAGTGGTGTGTATAAATTCTAGGAAGTGCCTTAAAAGGAAGGGACATACCCTCCCCTGTTCCTTTCTTGGACTATGCAGATGAAAGCCACTACACTTGGATTAGTGGAGACACAGACAGAAGGAACCTAGACCCCTGACAGCATAGAGCCACCATATTGAAGCCGCCATATTGACTTTGAATGGCTTATCGCCAGAAGGTTACATGTGAGAAAAAAAAGTTCTATCTTCTTTGCTATTTGTTTAGTTGCTAAGTCATAACTGACTCTTTTGTGACCCCATGGACTATAGCCTGCTAGGCTCCTCTGTCTGTGAGGTTTCCCAGGCAAAAATACTGGAGTGGGTTGTAATTTCCTTCTCTAGGGGAACTTCCTGGCCCAGGGATTGAACCTGTGTCTCCTGCCTTGGCAGGCAGATTCTTTACCATTGAGCCACCTGGGAGGCCCCTATCTTGTTGCCCCTAGCTTGTATTGTTTTGGGATTTGCTACATCAGCTGAACCGCTAACCTTAATATTGTAACTCCTAAAGGGAAAGTCCCAAGATAGTGTTTAACTCTAAAGGGGTGGCACCAATAATGGGCATTTGGGGGGCTAAGGCAAGTCACTATGGTGACGTGCTGGAGCAGGTAGGCTTTGGGAAGCCTCTTAAATGTTGACCATGCAGTTGGCTGCCCACTTCAAATTTACACAGGCTGATCCTTGCCCGGCTGGCTCCAAGCTGCCACTGACATTTTCCTGGACTCATCTGCTTTTCAGGTAAGGGCTGCCGTGATCCTGCCAGAGTGCCTCTTAAATTGAAACCAAAGGAAGACAGTAGTCAAGGCCCTGAAAGGTCATGGTTGATGTCTGCCATTGCCAGCCGAAGAAATGGAAAATTTATAGCATTCAAAATCTGGGATTCATTTAGGAGTAAAAATCATTAAGTTATTCAGCCTCAAAATTAGTTTCAGGCCTCCACTGGGCCCGCGTATTCTTCCTAACTATGACACAATGTAGAGTTGGATCTGAAAGGGGACCCAGTATTGAAATGCCTCATCACTGTGGTACAGGAAACACCTCACTAATTCAGGCTCATTAATTAAATATTTGTGATATTTAATTCTTCCCTGGCTGGTCTGAGCTTACATTCTGTCAGATCTGGGAAGAAATGGTATGTTAGACTGATATTTAGTGAGAGTAGAGCATAAATCATTAAGAGGAAAAAAATTATACCTTAAATCCCTTGGAAGGAAGCAGGATATAAAATATAGGAAAGCTTCTGTGGATTTCAGCACCTTAACTGCAAATAAAGGATGTTGCCCATGACCAGTGCATTTTATTTGTTCAGTGGAAGTGGACTCAGTAGAGAGTTCACTCTCAGTAGAGGGTCTACTCTTCACTTGGAGAGATTTTGGTGGCACTGCCTGCTTCATTTCTATCCATTTAAATGGTCCCTCCCAGTTGTACAAGCCCCTCCCATGGCAGCAAAATGTCACCCAGGTGCCTGCATGGATCTCTGATTCTGGAATTCTTCTTGGCCTCCACCTACGTTACATTGATGCAACTGGTTTTCTGCATTTCTTCCTTCTTGAACACTCTTCTGGCCCCAGGCTCTCTCATTTCTATGGGTTGATGAGACCTTTGAAACTAGCTTGACCTTTATTTCCCTTGGCTGCATGATCTGCTCCAGGTCCTGCCTAAGTGACCAGGCTTTCAGCAGGCCTCACTCAACAGGGGGCAGAGAACGATCTGGAGCAGAAGATTACATTTATGGATAGGAATGCGGCTGCCCTGAGAAATGTACAAGTCAGGCTTTTGTTAATTTGCTTTGTGTTCCTCTTCCCCTGTGTGCATGCATGCTAAGTTGCTTCAGTTGTGTCCGACTCTGTGTGACCCCAAGACTCTCAAGAGTCTTCTCAGCACCACAGTTCTACAATCCCACTCCTGGACATGTATCTGAAGAAAACTCTAACTCAATACACACACCCCAATGTTCATAGCAGTACTATTACAATAGTCAAGCCATGGAAGCAACCTAAATGTCCATTGACAGAAGAAAGAATAAAGAAGATGTGGCATGTATATATATCTAAATCTAATACTACTCAGCCATGAAAAGAATGAAATAATGCCATTTGTTGTAACATGGATGGACCTAGAGATTATCATATTAGGTGAAGTAAGCCAGACAAAGAGAAATATGTAATATTGCCTATATGTGGAATCTAAATAAAGAGAGATACAAGTGAACTTATTTACAAAACAGAAATAGACCTATAGACATAGAGAACAAATTTATGGTTACCAAAGGGAAAAGGGAGAGGAGAGATAAATTAGGAGTCTGGGATTAACATATGTGTGTATGCTAAGTCGCTTTGGTCATGTCTGGCTCTTTGCAACTCTATGGACCACAGCCCGCCAGGCTCCTTTGTCCATGGCATTCTCCAGGCAAGAAAACTGGAGTGGTTTGCCATGCCCTTCTCCAGGGCATCTTCCTGACCCAGGGATCAAACCCCGGTTGCCCCCATTGCAGGCAGATTCTTGATCTCCCAGTTTGAATCAGCCTTACTGGGGCTGAAGGAGAAAGTCCTGAGTTACTCTGTTCATGTAGAGGGCTATCCTTCCAGTGAGAGCACTTCTTCATAGTTCCATTTTAAGGATGAACTGAGAAGGAAGTCAGAAAATTCAGAACCCTCATCTCTCCAGGTTGGTAAATTAATAGAAGGGGAAACCTACCAAATCAAAATGAGAAACCAGTTAAGAAGGGAAGGGAGACTATAGAGGATTTAGAAAGGGAGATGTCAGCTGAAGAGTGACAGACAGCATTTGAGTGAGATTGACAGAAGAGGTTGCTTGTGATGTTATCTACAAAGAGGAGCTGGCTGAGTAAGGCATGGCCTTCCCTCTGGGTCTGTCAATGTCCAAGCTGTTGGTAACTCAGTCACCCTTGTCTGTACTATTTTATTCCCTATCCATGTATTCCTGAAGTGATCTCAAGCTGTGGTTCACTGTCCCACCAGGGCCTTCTGAGTAAAGGTAACCTGATGCCATCTCAGAACTGTTCTGGACTTGAAGAGAGCCATTTCCTTGTTTCTCTTGGAACCACAGGGACCCCCGAAGTGTGGAACATGGTTAGTGAAGGGGCTTTTTCTGAATGCAAATCACAAATGTATGCATTCTTTATATAAATGAAAAGATGCCACTTCTCCTTATACCTGAAGGTACATTAAAGAGTACAAAAAGGAGCAGTTCTAGAAAGTGATTATGAAACCAATTTATGCAAAATAAAACCTTAGAGAAGGTTCTAGGCCATGCAAAAGGGGTTTATTGACCACAAATGTCAGAGTACTATCACTTCACTTCCCTTTTTATAAATGAGAAGAACCTTTACAAAGTTTATCTTCTTGATATGCCAGGGCTGGGACAACGGTGCTCCTCTGCTCCAGTCTAAGGAAACCTACGCAAGGATGCCGCCTCCCACCTCCGCTACCTTGGAAACCAGACAAGGTGCCTCCAACACCATTGCACTCCTCACCCCTTTCCTCAGCATCCAGTGATTTTGGGGTCATTCCTTATCCACTTTCTGGCCTGCTGTTGTTCAGACCAATACAGAAAGCCTACTAAATAGTCTCTAGGGGAAAAGACAGTTTACTTGGGTCATTTTGAAAAGTTTCTACAGTTTATTACTATTGTTATAGAGAATAACTAATATGTTTATAACTTTGCAATGGGCGCATGTGGGGACAATGACAGTTCTGTTCACTCTGTTATTAACACTAGGAAAACATCACTGTCTACTCAAGAATATTGAATAAATATTGTACACTGGCGTTTTCAGCTCTCAGTGCGTTTCACTTTTGAAGGTTCAAATCTTGGGTCAGCCTGCCAGAAAACATTACCTCATCATACTCTGTCACTGAGAAAAGAGAAAAAAAATCTGAACTAAATGAAGATTGAATTTCATACCAAAGTGCTGAGTCCAAAGACCTTGGGGGATCACTAGACAAAAAAAAAAGACAAGAAGACCCGAAAATGATTTTGAATGATGTGACCTTGCGAATGAGTGTCTTGGGAGACTTGGGCCACAGATGTGAAGATGGTGCTGGATGCAGCGTAAGCAGAAGTGGTCAAGGCAAAGAACCATCATGCTCTCATGTGACCAACCACTCATGCCTCTTTGCTTTGATGCAATGAACTGGAGCATGTTTTACCCTCAGAAAGTCTAGCTCAGATATCACAGACCCAGTTCTACAATCATCCCTTCAAGCATGCATTTGCAGCTTTCTCTCTCTTCTTAAATTCCCACTTCTTTCATTAAATAAAATCAATTGAGGACATTAAAAACTTTACAGAACTAAGATAAAAGAAAACCTCAGGCTCATGATCCCAGCTTGAACAATGTTAATATTTGGGAGCTATATGATTTTTTCCACATTTCACCATTTTCACATTTCAATGGATCCGCCTTTTTCTGGGTGATGCAATAGGAACTAGAGATTTTTTTTCCCCCCTAGAGGAGAAAATGCCATCCAGGTAAAATTAATCAACTGCCAACAGTCTCTCTTTGATGAACTGTGCCATGATCTGAACTAAGACCCCACTGAGTGCCTTTTAATTTATTCTTAGGTCCCCCTTTCACTCTCACTCACATTAAAAGTTGAATTATGATACAAGGACAAGATGAGGCTTTATCTGGATCATTTTAAAAGAAACAATCTTTCATCTGGGTGTAAGGGCAAATAAAACTCCCAAACTCTGATATCTGGTGAGATTTTACTGTATTTTAGGTGCATAAAGTTGTATAGATACTTTTGAAATGTGTCTTTAAGTCAGTTTCATTGGAACTTGATTGTCTGGGGGTATAGTGGCCACTGAGTTCTGGTCCTCTGTAATCACATGTGTGCTCAGTCACTAAGTTGTGTCCAACTCTTTGCGACCCTATGCACTGTAGCTCACCAGGCTCCCCTTCCACGGGATTCTCCAGGCAAGAATACTGGAGTGGGTTGCTATTTCCTTCTCCAGGGGGTCTTCCCAACCCAGGGATCGAACTTGTGTCTCCTGTATTGGCAGGCGGATTCTTTACTGCTGAACCACTTGAGAAGCCTCTGTAATTGGAGGGTCTCTTGATAACTCCTGGTCAGCAGGCCACTGTTATAAATGTATAGTGTCACTTAAAAGCCCCACACTTTTGGAAAAAAGGCAACAGAAAAAAAATGCCTCCCCCTATGTTTCCACTTAGTGTATACACAAATATTGCTTAAGTCTTTTTTGTGACATTCCATCCATCTTCTCTGTTCTGCACATGATGTGTTATTTAATACACCTTCATTAAGCTGTATTCCCAAGACATATCACATAAAATCACTCTTTGTATTTGAGGCAATGATGATCTCTTTGAGTTTCAAAACAAATTTGATACAGGAGAGCAGAATCATTGGAGCATAGGGACTTCTAGGGGTCAAACACTCCACCCTGAAGTTTCACAGTTAGTGATGATCAGCCCCCAACAATCTCTGTTCAAGGAGAAGATGCTGGACTCTGTCTTTACAATCCACCAGAGGACAGTCAACTACTTGTTACATAAATCCATCCTAAGAAGCACATTCAGTTGAAGCTAAGACATGGAATACATATTTTGAAAAGTTGTTTTAAAGAAATAGAGAACAGTACACACACCTGATTTCAGGGTGATTCTTATTTATAATTCCTAAATAGTTCACGGGAGCCTTTTGGGTTATAGATACAAGCTGTGATCTTCCCTTGTGTCTCAGACTTGAAGGTTTCGAAGCAGTGTCTTGTTGCTCCTCAACATATGAGAAAACTCTCAGCTAATTGCTTCTTTTCCCAATTTTAAGCATTTCTCATCAGGCTTCTCTGGTGGCTCAGATGGTAAAGAATCTGCCTGCAGTGTGGGAGACCCAGGTTTGATTCCTGGGTTGGGAAGATCCCCTGGAGGAGGGCATGACAACCCACTCCAGTATTCTTGCCTAGAGGATTCCATGGACAGAGGAACCTGGTGTGCTACAGTTTATGGGGTTGCAAGGAGAAGGATACAACTGAGCAACTAACACTTCCATCATTCCAGGCACACTGGGATCATTTGGTGGATAAGGAATCATAGTTTCAGGGGATGATGCTATAACTGTAACTGTTTAATTTTGCCTCAGAAACTCTGATGCCAGCATGGCCTTACCTTGTGGATCACTTCAGTAGTTCCACGTGAAGAGCAGGGAGCAGGAATCATCATTTCCTTATAGGCCGGAAAAGCTGAGCCACAGAGGGGAAAGAGAGGGCCCAAGTCCAAGGTTTCTTGGACTCCCTATGTGGGGCTGTCTTGGCTTCCTATGTGGATATTTCTGTTAAATATTTTTGCTGTTTCAATAGGTGAAACCACCATCAACATGAATGTTAACCAAAACAGACTTCAAGTTAGTTGGCCTCCCATTTCTTTAAATCATGGTTCTAACTCTGAGAATTTCATAAACACAAAAAAGGACTGTCCTTAGGGCAGACAGTTTCTTTCCAATAAAAATTTCCTTACAGTGGCCTGCTTTGGTTCTCAATAGCTAAAAAGCTTGTACTTAAAATACACAGGGAGGATAGAGACGATTCAGGAAGAACTCAACAGGAAAGGGGAACTTCCTGGTGGTGGAGGGGCTGTGGCCAAGTCCAGAGCTGCTGGTCTGGGCGACTCCTGCCACCAGTGGACAACAGGGCACATGGACATTTTCTGCCACGTGTCCTGATGACTTCTGGCTACGAGTGCTGCCTGATGCATGGGAGAATGGAGCCAGGATAAGAAAGGGAACTGGACAAGCTGCAACAACAGGCTAAATTAAATAACTTAGGTATTTAGGATTAAAAACCAGGTCTAGCACTTAAGAAAACTGATTCTGGCATGGGGGAACCCCTGGCTCAGTCACAGCTGGGGTGAAGAGGATCTGGTGGTTGCAGACTATCTGATCAATTTGAGTCTGCTGTGTGACGGCCCAGGGAAAGTGAATGGATTCGTAAGTCACACTGGGAGGTCAGCGGCCCCTCACTCAGGTGACCAGCCTGCTGCTCTCTGCTCTGTGGTGATGAGATCCCACCTGCCAGGAAACTGGGGGCACCTCAGTCAGGAGGCTGTGGGCAAATTGGGACGCCTCCCAGGAGAGCTGCTCAGTCATAAGTATCACTTGGGATCCTTGTCAAACACACTGATTCCAAACCCTAGATCTACAGAATCATGATTACCAAGGCCATCTATCATTTCTGGGCTTCCCTTGTGGCTCAGCTGGTAAAGAATCCTCCTGCAGTGTGGGAGACCTGGGTTCGATCCCTGGGTTGGGAAGATCCCCTGGAGAAGGGAAAGGCTACTGACTCCAGTATTCTGGCCTGGAGAATTCCATGGACTGTATAGTCCATGGGGTCGCAAAGAGTCTGATACGACTGAGCGACTTTCACTTTCACTTCACTTCTATCATTTCTACATATACTGAAAGCTTTCTGATACATGAAGATGATTAATTTGGTAAGAATATAGCACAGTGCCTGGCTCATAGTAAAGGATCTAATTATTAGCAATACAAAAAATGGTGAATAAATAAAGAACAAGATCTACTCTTAGCCAGTTGATTAAAGAAGATTTAACTGATACCATTTTCATCAGTGATGTGTGTCTGTGTGTGTTCCTCAAGCTGGTAGACATTGATGTTAACTAGGTTCAAAGTCCCTAAAGCAAAGTGATGAACTGTTCTCCTTTTGGAGACTTTCTGGTAAGTAGGTTGGGGAGATACATATACACAGAAGAGTTTTCTAATCACAGCTTATGAACTGCTCTGACTAAGCCTCCAATATAAGAGTAGGACTACCAAAACCCTAGTAAGGAAACTGGGGACTTCTTTACGAGAGGCTGGCTCTGAGAATAGATGTTCATCTGTGATGGATGAGGAAGTTTGATCTTTGGTGATCTTTAGTCTCACTGTTTTAATTTTTCAAGCATTGATTAAGTGCATGAAATAAAAAAAGCATAACAATCTCTACATTGTAACCATTAGCAGAACTAAGAATGAGTTCCCTGATGTCAACATAGGGCAGCAATTGAGGCTCCTGGTTTGTTTTAATCAGAACCGAGATTTTAGACCTGGAGGCCCCCCACCCCAATTAAGTGGTGATCTAGGTGGGGCAGGGATATTTAATAGGCCTTTTGTCTTCTGTTAGCCTTTTATTAATGCTGAAAGGTACAGAGGTCAGATGTTCTCAGCTGTGTTTCCATCTACGCTGGGTTCCTGGCTGCTGTGGTTTTGTTCCGGTTATGATCTCTAACTCTTGCTGAAAGTTGGTCAAAGTCAAGGCCGGAAGTGCTGCCCCTTCTAGCAAAGCCTCAGGCTGGACTAGGTGCTTTGTGAAGAAGCAGCCTGGCAGGCACCACCTCCCTTTCCTCGCCAGCAGCTTTCTGCTCTTAACTTACCCTTGTTACTTTCATATCGTCCAGCGAGGAGGGCTTTTTCTAAAGGATCTCAATCTGTGACTGTGGCATATTGAATTGATTACTTTTAGACTGACAAAACACAATGGAATCTCTCTATTGACTTATCCTTAATATGAAAATATACAGGGATACCCAACTCCCTAATTTTTTTCAGTTTGAAAATAAAACTTCAAGTTCCCAGCTGTCATTTATTACTATTGCCCTTAGCTCAAGTATTTAAAAAATAAATGTGCTTTAGAAATTGACCCAGGACTTCTAAAATCCACTGCAGCTGAATTCTGCCAGTTTAATTTTAATCAACAAAGGTATAGGGTGACTGTCCAGCAATTTTCCCACAAGGGCTGGGAGCGTGGATTGTGATAATGTTTGCCCTCTGGATGGACATTTCTTTGGAGCATTCTCTCTCTTGGATCCTCTGGATTTTCCTGAGTCCTCAAGGAGACAGAATCTCTTTTGAACTCTCTGGGGATTAGGAGCTACACTGAAGAACTTGCCCATGAAAACCATAGATCTTCTGAAAAGTGACTCCAGGAACCAGCTGGGGGCCAGTCCTCTGGGATCTCAGCCTGACCCAAGAACAGCAAATTCACAAACCATGTGGCTGAAAGGGGACATTTTTTTTTTTCATGATTTTTTTTCTCTACAAGAATCCAAGCTTTATAGGAAGACTGTCTTTTCTGTATATCTCCTGATGCCTGGGAAAATGAATTGTGTACTTAGGAGCATACTCCTCATACACAGATCCCCTCTCTCTGGGCCTATCCCTTGCCTTGTCCCACCCTTGACCTCCAGGAATTGATCAACAAGGTCATTTCCTCATAGTGACAGTCATGATGTGTGCCAGCCACCATTCTATGCACTTCAAGGATCATGCTGCATTTAGTCCTTACAACCTCCCGCAAGCTCATTTGGCAGGTTCAGTGAAAGTGAAGTCTTAGTCACTCAGTCGTGTCCAACTCTTTGTCACCCCATGGACTGTAGTCTGCCAGCCTCCTCTGTCCATCGGGATCCTCCAGGCAAGAAAACTAGAGTGGGTTGCTATAGTTAGCCAAACCCACGCAGCGTGTGGGAGAGTTAGGTTGCAAATCCAGCCGTGCTTCTTTGTAAAGTCTTGTTCTTCTGCTCTCGGCTAAGCGATTCTGAGCCCTGGATTGGTGTTGCCGATACAGAAATAATTCCACTAACTTGAACTCTCCTTGCTTCCCGCTGTGCTCCTGTAACAAGCAGGAGGATGAAGGAGCCATCTCTGTGACCTGGACTTGGGCCAGTATCTGGGACAGGAGCCCCTGAGGCCCTAAACTCTTTTGGTGGGAACTGCTGACTGGTGAGATGGACGTCAGTCCTTGGCAGGAAGCTCGAACAGGTCATTACACAGATGGTTTGTGAGTTCCAAGGACAGGAAGCAGTGGTCGTCCCCTTGAGCCAAGGTTTGCAGAGAGTGAGTTGGGGCCAAACCTCATTTTTTTTTTTTTTTTGCAAGTCTCACCAGAATTATAGATGGGGGCTGACAGATGTAGTTTATCTGCATTTCAGCAAATCATTTCACAGTGTGTCTCATAGCACATTTGAAGAAAAGATGGACAGATGTGGGCTGGATGTTTAGCTGCAATTTAGATGGCTCAGAGAAGGTTGAACAAACAGCATCCGGAGAGTGTTGAATGCAGCAATGACAATGACCATTTGTCCTGAGGGCCATACACAGGGTCAAGGGTGTAGCCAGCACTTAGTAAATATTTGTTGGTTGCATTAAACTCAGGGGGGAAGTCTTTAGTGGCCCCATGAAAGGGCTCTTTCTTTGATTTAGCAAACATTTACAGAATAGATGAGTTTGGGGAGTGGAGGGAGCAAGGTCTGACCTTCAGTGGAGGGAGGGAAAAGTCAGGTCTATTTGCTTTGACCTCTGGAGCCCAGCCTCACAGACGTACTGATGACAGAGGACAGCATGGGTCTTTCACTGTGTTTGGACCCTCTGCTTCACAGCACTTAGGAATTCTGAGGGGGAGGTTTGGAGACTACTGTGGGAAAATCGTGTGTGTGTGTGTGTGTGTGTGTGTGTGTGTGTGTGTGTGGCTTTCCGGCTCATTGCCCATCTAGAACCAGATCATCTCCTCTTATCTGTTTTTCATATTGGCTTCTGGTAAGACTCAAAGAATTCTCTTTTTGGCTCAAAAATGTTTGAAAACCACAGACTCTGATGGTATCTAAAATTCCTTCTAGCTCTAAAAATTAAGTGGTTCTTTAAAAGTGTGTGGGAGGAGGGGGTGCTAAAGGCAAAACACACAGGTAAAAAACAGTGGCTTTGTTTCCCGTTTCCCTGTCACCTCCTGGTAGGGTCAGTCTCCTTGGCAAGGCTCTCAGAGGGTCCCCACCAGGAGGACCGCCGGCTTTTTTCTTGGTAGTGCTCCCTCCCGGCTCTTTTTAAGTCCAGCTAGCCTTCCTGTATCAAGCTGCCTTCATAAGTATAAATGACTGACAGCTTCCATTTACTTAGTGCAGATATACGGATTGCTAAAGACTCACTCTGAGAGAGATCTCTGATGGGTACAGTTTCAAACAGTGTGGCCAAGTGAAGAATTTGAGGAAGGGGGCGAGAGATGTTTGAGGTTAGTGGAGGGTCCATGAATTTGAGTGAAAGTGTGCCCACTTGCCCAGGTTCATTAGTTCATTCAAAGCTACTTTTAGGGACTTCCCTGGCGGGCCAGAGGTTAAAAGTCTGCCTTCCAGTGCAGGGGACGTGGGTTCGATATCTGGTCAGGAAACTAAGATCCCACATGCCAGGATAAATAAACCTGCACACCACAATTAGAGAAGAGCCAGTGTAGCGCAAAACAAAATGAAACAAAAACTACTTTTATTTTATTTTTTCAAAAACTACTTTTAAAACACCTACAGTGGGCTAGCATTCTACTAGATACTAGAGGTAAATGTTGAGTAAAAATTAGCTCAGTTTCTATGCTCATAAAGTTTACAGTCTAGAGGGAGACCATGACTTTACTTAAAAATTAATTAATTCAACAATTATTCCCTGAGTGCTCACTATATGGTGGGATATAGCAGTGAATAAACCAGATGAATTTCATGCCCTTTGGGGCTTATATTTAAATAAGTACATGATTAAACTCTGAGATGAGTGTGTGCGGAATGTTAAAATGGAAGTTCTGGCTGTGTTCCACAATGCAAGAGTTTCTAAGGAGGTGTCTTGCCATCAATGAAAGTTTCCATGGCAACATCTGTAAACTGGCCCCATGATGCACGGACCCCTCAGTTGGGGTCTATAAATGGGCCGGGGTAGGGAGAGGGGTTTGGAGAGTTGCTGTGCTTGTGTTGTGAGTCCCCAGTGGACCTGCCAGGGAGAGAGGTATGGGGAGACGGGGGGGCTTCCCTTCTAGACTGGTGAGGTGAGTGAGGAACAGAGAGCTTGGAAACAAGTTCCCTGAAGATGGTAAGCACAGAGTTCTGGAAGCAGCCATAGCAGTGGAGTAGAGATGGCTGCCATGGGCTTGGCCTGGCCACGTGTTGTCTGAGTGTCTCCTGTGGAGCAGATGTAGACATGCAGAAGGATCCAGTGTGGAGCCATCTTGGATCCTGACTAAAGCCATCTAATAGGACAGAGGGAGTAGGAAGCTGGAGATGAACCATCCAGAGGTTGTGGGAGCAAGTAAACCAAGTAAACACGGGGCTACAGAGACATCACCCACGTCACAGGAACTGCCTGAGAGGATCCAAAAGGAGTTCCAGACACATCAGGGGAAAACAGAGCCAGCATTTAGCCTGGGCTGCGCTCAGCTTAATGTCCAAGATCAAGGAAGATCTACTCTTTCTCTTATCTCTGCTCCCGGTCCTTGCTCAAAAGGTGTAAGAAATTGGCTAATAAGCTGGGGTGGGACTGAGGAGGAGAAGAGTGAAGTAGAGAAGAGAGGAGAGACACCCAAACTTGCGCTTCATGGGGAGGCCAGCCCAAGGTGGGGAAGGGAAGACTGAATACCGGATGAGGTGTGAGATTTTGATTGATCTCTTAGATTGGACTTTCTGGTGGCTGAATTTAGGTTCCTCTTTTGATTGCAGATCTGCCTATAACCTAAGAGTGGGCCTAGGAATTGTGGGGCCTGCTAAGTTCGCGTCTGGTGGCAGGAGGAAAATCTCTCAGTGAATGAAGTATACAAGGGGTGGAGGGAAAGACAAACCGAAGTTTTATCTTGATCATGCACAAGTCATCTTGTGCCATGTTCCAGGTACCAGAGCTCAGAAGGAGATACTTACTAAGCTTTGTGGGGCTGGTAACAAGGAACTGATCCAGCTACAGGGCAGGGAATGGCTTGGTCTTCCTGACCCTGCGGATGCATGGATCATTTTCTCTTCTTGCTCACAAGTCCCAGAAAGGCTCTCCTGGACTGGGCTCTTACAAACGCTTGGTTCTTTACTCACTTCCAGCTCTTTTTCTCCGACACGGCTGGCTGTTAAATAGTGTGGATGGCTCTGGCTTCAGCCCTGCCCTGGCTCAGCTCTGCCAACTGTGAGTCCCCCGGGGCTGGGGGAAGGGCCAATTTCTCTCCCACGGCCCACGTCAGCCCTTTCCGCTCAGGGTCCACTGTCTCTGTCATGTCCCATGGCTTCTGGGACATGGGGCCCTGTCATCTGCTTGCAACTTGTAAAAGTCAGAGGAAACACTGACTGGAACCCAGGCCTCCTGGCATTCAGGTTCTTTCCACGAATCACTTTCAGGAGACAGATTGAGGTATTGCCCTGACACTCTGAAATGGAATTTATGCACATGCATGAAAGAAACACATCTGGGCATTTAACAGAGTGTTAGAGACAGGTCTGGCAAACCCGCCAAGCCATGTGCTTCCATAGGATGAGCTTTTCCAGGGTGGGACTCTGGCAAAGCCCTGGCCTTAGCAGAAAGGACCTAAGGTGATGGAAATGGACTGATGTCTTACCAAGGCTGGGCTCTTTTGGAAGCTATCTGTTTAATCTGATTCATAACGTACACCATTTTGCTTGACTTCTTTTTTTAAGAGTATAGGGGAAAAAAAGAGGAAGGTCAGGTCCCATAAAAAAAATAGTTTTGTTAAATGGGGTGGCCATGTTTGTGTGAGTCAGAAGCATAAAGCAGACGTGGGAAGGTTTCTTGTGTCTCTGTCTCAGGCAGTTGGCCATTTGGCTGAGAAAGAGATCACAGACTCTCTTGCCAGGGAGGCAGAGCTTAAAGTAGTTCAGAAAGTGAGTGCCCAAGGCTACAGATTCAAGGTTTAAGCTCAGTTTCAAGGCTCAAGATGCTCTGTGTTTCAGGCCTCTCCCATGTAAAAGGAAGGCACTGGCTTTAGCAAGATGCTCATATGATGATCGCTTTAGGGTTAATTCGTACTTTGTTATTTATTTTGCTTGATATTTATCATTAATTGTATATGGTGTTATGTTATCTGGGTTTCCCAGGTGGCTCAGTGGTAAAGAATCCACCTGTCAGTGCAGGAGATGCAGGAGACATAGGTTGATTCCTGGGTCAGGAAGATTCCCTAAAGCAGGAAATAGCAACCCACTCCAGCATTCTTGCTTGGAAAAGTCCCAAGGACAGAGGGGCCCGGTGGGCTACAGTCCATAGGGTTGCAAAGAGCTGGACACAACCTGGCACAACTATGTTGTTGACAAAAACCAACAAAGAAAAGGGTACAGATGATGTTTTGTTAATAGTGTAAAGACATACTTAATTATGTTAATTATTAAGGCACAAGTCAGGTTAAGGGGTCATAGCTGGGCCACTCTCAGGTATGGCACCTCCAGTTTGAGCTGGTGCCCTACAGTTGGGCACTGGCCTCCTGCAAAGTGGGCCTGGGAACCAGTCCCCTCCCTGGGGGCTGCTGTCATGGAAGGAAAACCCAATGGATCTTCTTTGCTGCAAAGTAGTTGACGTATGATTCCTAGCTGTGCTTCTCCCGACACTGAATGAAATACCACGTCTAAGATCCTGGAGGACTCCCTTTCCCTCTGTCACCTCAGAGCTCTTCTCTCCTCTTCCTCCACCTCCATCATCCCGTCCTCCTTCTCCCTGGCTCCTTCTCTTGTCCTCTCTTCCTTTACTGCCTTCCTGTTTCTCCTCTTGTTGAGCACCTACCACATGCGGGGTGTCAGAGGAAGTTGGGGTGGGGGGACCTCTATGAAATGCTAGAGGAATGGGACATGAAGCAGGGTGATGATGGAGCAGAGGAAGAAGGCATCTCGGAGACCTGGCAGGGACTGGCAAAGAGGAGACAGGATTTGGATTGAGTTACAATGAGAGGACAGGAAAGGCCAGGATCATTTGGGTTAGGGCATGTGAGTGGAGGTCTAGATGCAGGAATACATAGGGCCTGTCCACTGAAACAGTGTCTCAAAGGGCAGACTGTTTTGTGTAGGACTCATGGAGAGGCGGGCAGAGTCTGACCCACTGTGCAGGGTGAAAGGGGGCCAAGGGGGGTGGGGGGAAATCTGGTCAATCCAGCACTTTCCAAATTTGCCTTCCACGGGGCACAAGTGATGCTCTATCAAAACAGACCAGTCATTTTCAATTTTGGGAATATGGCATGATACATTCCATGGGAATTCTTTGGAGATTCCCAATGCAATTGGCTCATGAAAGCATCTTTGAAGTCTTGCAGATTAAAAAGCAAGACAAAACCAAATCTTTAACATTGTCACGTGCAGCATTCCCCAAACTTATTTGATGCCTATGAGCAGCTGGGGAATAAGTGTCCATAAAACACATCTTGTGTGCAGGCAGTGGGAGCCAGTGGAGGTTTCAGAGGGGGCATAGTTCATTGCTGTCAAGAAGTCAGAACTCCCTCACATCAGAGAGAAGGGGGTGTGGGTCATAGGCAGATGTGCCAAACACCTGCCGCTGTGGTTGATCGCTTTCTGTTTTCCTGGGCAGAGGCTGGCTGGCTAGTAGGTAAAGGAGGGCGAGTTCTCATTCCTTAGCACTGAGAGCATTAATGAAGGCTCAATGTGCACGCCAAGAAAATGTTTTCTCTGGCTGAAGAAGGGGCTACATATACATATGCACGCACATATAAACTTGCTGACTGGCAACCCTGTTGGTCTTACTTTTTTTCTGTTGTTTTGTTTAGCCAAAGCCTGAGCATCCTCGAAGGAAAAGCTGAAGTCATACCTCCTATCTGCAGTCTCTTTCAACCAAACTTGACCTCTGGCTTACCCCCTCCACTCATGATCTCTCCATTTTACTGTCAGCAGCAAACAATCACTTTATGACACACCACCTGATTTCTTCCCCATCCGTTCTGTACCCTAATCAGGAGTGCCAACCCCAGGCTGGGCCCCCGTGTGCGTGGTGCATTGGCTGATGATTGGCATATATGACAATGCATTCTGCTTTTTCAGCCTCCAAATGGCAGCAGGGCAAATGAATGTGGAAACGACTCATCTTCCTGCCAGCCCCCATGTGAGAAAAAACAGAATCACATCTCTATTATTTTCATGGAAGAGATTCTGGAATACAGTAAGGTCTCACTGTTCATTTCTGATTCCAGAGCTTACCAAGCATAGTCAAGAGGCTGACAGCGAGGCACGACAAGAATTCACAAAGCGAAACCAAAGGGTGACATACAATGGCACTCTGCTGGAGTTTCCTTCTGCTTTCTGGGCGTGGTGGAAAGGCCCCTACTAGGTGAATGGGATGTGAATTTCCAGGACAGAGTGTGTTGGGAAGGACACTGCAGGAGGTGGAGGCAGCTAGAGGGACAGCCAGATGGAAAGAGGGATGAGCACCCATCAGCTAGTCTCATCAGCTGTGTTTCCACAATACTTTCCTCCTTTCTCTTTATTTGGCTGCACTGGGTCTTTGTTGCACATGGGCTTTCTCTAGTTGTGGTGCACAGACTTAGTTGTCCCAGGGCATGTGGGATCTTAGTTCCCCAACCAGGGATGGAACCTGCATCCTCTGCATTGGAAGGTGGATTTTTAACCACTGGGCTGCCAGGGAAGTCCTTCTACAATACATTCAGATTGCATTCACTCCTCGCCACTTGTGCTCTATTCTTGCCAGGCCATCACCACTGCCCCTCACCCAGCTCTATCTGCAACGAGCTCCTTACTGGTTTCCCAGTTTCTGCTCTGGACTCTACAATCCCTTCTCTCCATCGTATCAAGGGCAGTGTGGATTGAATGTGAATCACACCATGTCCCTCCTCTGCTAACCCTCTCCTCCATGCAGTCTTCCTATTAACACACAGAGTAAAATCCAGTCCCTGGTTTACACGCCCTGCCCTCCTGTCTCTTACTGCACTTGCTGCTGGCCTCTGACTTCCTCCAACAAGCCACGCTCTCTCTAGCCATACAGGCATCGCACTGTTGCTCCTTTCCTGATCTTGACATGGCCAGTTCCTGCTTGTCATTGACACCTTACCTTCAGTGCCACCTCTCCAGTGCCCATCTCTCCAAAGAGAGGGCTTTTCTAACCACGCAGGCTAGGTGTCTATTTTCTTTCTATGCCACAACCCTACTTGGCATAGCACTTAACACTTGGGTACTGGGAACCCTAGAGTGCAGACTGCAGGGAGGGACCCTGGCCTCCTGGTTCACTGGGGCTTAGTCTGACAAATAAATGTGATGAGTGAATAAACGCTAGCTTTTCCATGTATCAGCCATGGACTCAAGAGGCTCTTGAGTCCTCTGTAAAGTGAATTTCCTCCTCTGTAAAACAGGGATGAGAACACTTACCTAAAAGGGTGATCAGAGGAAATGCATTCAAAATAATTACACGTTATGAAGCTCGTGGTAAATACAAGTTATTTCCCAAGTCAAGTCAGTATTCTTTTTGGTAAAATGGGGATAATATTTGCTTTCTAGGAATTTTTCAAAGATAAAGCAGATAATCCAATAAATGTACAAATATCTAGAACAAAGTTTTAAATGCAGCAAACCCTTTCTTCCCTGTGATGATAGAAAAAGGAAGCCTTAAAACAAAACCCTTCATGCTGGTTTGGAGCACACAAGACTTATGGCTCCAAACAAGAAGTTTGGATTAGGAACTGACCCAGAAAGGCAAAGTCACAGATGACCTAACAGAAAACCAGGAAGGGCAGACCATGACCCAAAACTCTGAAATTATCCTTATGTGCGCTAAATAGAGATGACTGGAAGATGCAGGGCCTGTATGAAATCATGTGGTCCCTCTTTTCACAAGTGTCTCGCAGGCTAGTTCTCTAGACCAGCACAGCCAATAGAAGTGTCACACAAACCACATAGGTAATCTTCAGCTTTTTAGTAGCTCCATTTGTAAAAAATAAACAAGTGAGAGTATTTTTAATAATAGAAACAGAATGTTATTTCAACAGGTGACCAATATAAAAATGACTGTTCCAAACTGGGAAAGGAGTATGTTAAGGCTGTATATTGTCACCCTGTTTATTTAACTTATATGCAGAGTACATCATGCAAAATGCTGGGCTGGATGAAGCACAAGCTGGAATCAAGATTGCCGGGAGAAATATCAATAACCTCAGACATGCAGATGATATCACTCTTATGGCAGAAAGCAAAGAGGAACTAAAGAGCCTCTTGATGAAAGTAAAAGAGGAGAGTGAAAGAGCTGGCTTAAAATTCAACATTCAAAAAGCTTAGATCATGGCATCTGGTCCCATCACTTCATGGCAAATAGATGGGGAAACAATGGAAACAGTGACAGACTTTATTTTCTTGGGTTCCAAAATCACTGCAGATGGTGACTGCAACCATGAAATTAAAAGATGCTTGCTCCTTGGAAGAAAAGCTATGATCAACCTAGACAGCATAGTAAAAAGCAGAGCCATTACTTTGCTGACAAAGGTCCATCTAGTCAAAGCTATGGTTTTTCCAGTAGTCGTGTATGGATGTGAGAGTTGGACCATAAAAAAAGCTGAGCGCCGAAGAATTGATGCTTTTGAACTGTGGTGTTGGAGAAGACTCTTGAGAGTCCCTTGGACTGCAAGGAGATCAAATCAGTCAGTCCTAAAAGAAATCAGTCCTGAATATTCATTGGAAGAACTGATGCTGAAGCTGAAGATCCAACACTCTGGCCACCTGATACAAAGAACTGACTCATTTGAAAAGACCCTGATGCTGGGAAAGATCGAAGGCAGGATAAGGGGATGACAGAGGATGAGATGGTTGGATAACATCACCGACTTGATGGACATGAGTGTGAGCAAGCTCTGGGAGTTGGTGGTGGACAGAGAAGCCTGGCGTACTGCAGTCCACGGGGTTGCAAAGAGTCGGAAATGACTGACTGAACTGAATTGAAGGAGATCTTTTACATTCTGTTTTTCATGCTACATCTTTGAAAATCCAGAGTGTATTTCACATGTACAGTACATGGCATTTCTGACTAGTCACATTTCAAGTGCTCAATAGCCACACGTGCCTGGGGGCTGCCTTATGGGACTGTGCAGCCCTACACTTTACTTTTTTAGAAAAATTTGCTTTAATTTTTAAATTTTGCTGTGCCAGGTGTTAGTTGTGGCATGTGGGATCTAGTACCTTGACCAGGGATTGAATCCAGGCCCCTGGCATTGGGAGTGTGGAGTTTTAGCCACTGGACCACCAGGCAAATCCCTAGATTCTACTTTTGAGGTGTTCAAGATCTTTTGCTGCTTGTGAAAGGGGAGGTCACAAATAATTTTGTAAAACACTCCATTTATTTGTAAAAGACTCCACTTATAAGTCCACTAAGTTGCCCACTGTTTTTCCACAGTTGTAAGAAAAGTTCTAGTTGATTGTTTCGCTGGCCAGTGAGGAGCTTAAAAGAAAATTTAAGAGTTTAAATTCCTGTCATGGAAATACTTTTATCTTCTGATCTCCATATACTCTTTAAGGTATGTAAAACTGTTTGAAACTGTGCCCATCTGTCTGTCTGTCTGTCTGTCTATCTATCCTCTGGAAGTGATAGGAAGCTTTATACTTATTTAAAATCAAATCACACCCCCTTTCTCTCACCCTGTGTTTCAGAGAAAGATTTATGAGAATCTGTGTTTCTTCAGGGTGGGACAGTTTGGTCCATGGCTTGCAAAGCTAGAGAATTTCAAAAATCAAATTGTTGTCTTTAAAAAATATCAAACTTGGAACTGGATTAGAACTAAACACATCAATGGAATGAGCTTAAGAGAGCAAGAAAATGATTACAAGGTAAAGTTATCCAAAAACTGTTTTCCCTTGACTCATAAATCTGTTATATAGTCTCAGGCTTTTTGGACATAGATGGGTGAATTATAAAGGACAGGCATCAAAGCTTGGCTGTGTCCACCGAGGATCAGAACAGTCATTTCACCATTGGCATTTACAGTAATCTTGAATGCATAGCAACATTGCTGGATGAAACTGGAATTTTCACACGGGTAGGTTAAATCTTTTGGAAGCTTCCATCCGTGTTGCTTATTAGTGACCTTGTGTGGGATGTAGTCACGTGGGTTGTTGGCGTGTGTGATGTGAACTGCTTGTAACCCTAGTTTTTTGCTAGGAGGTTCTGTTGTGAATCATTAGCAAACACATTTTCAACTTTAGGCCACCAGTGGAGGATCTAGTGCAGAACAAGCCAGGGCAGCTGATGTGGTACAGTGGGGACCATGGGCTACGGGAGTTCTGTACTTATTCCTGGTTTGGAGGGATGCTTACTGTCTACAAGCACAGAAGGTAGCCTTAGTTCTACAGCTGCCTTGGCCATTTCTGGAGGACCATACATCCCCTGGGCCTACAGACATGGTGGAGCATCGAGGCTGTGGCTTCATATATTTTGGTAAGTTTGTTTCCACCACCAATTGGAAAATATTCCCTCTTCTTTCCATTTCTCTCTACCTCCATGCCTAAGAAGTCCAGCCCTGCTTGGTCAGAACTACTTCCCCTGTTAGAAGGAAAGAAGGGAGGATTCCACAGTGGACTTTCCAGTGGACCCACTTTGATTAATGATCCCAGTAAGGGGCATGGATGTCTGTTATGATGTCCAATTTTCCAGACTCTGTGACATTCAAGAGTTTCCCATTACAAATCACCTTGAGTGAGCAGTAGAGAATGTGGAAAAGCTTACACAAGACTTACTCCTATTTAGAGCTTATATTCGAGTCAGAGTCACAGAGGCCTTGGAAAGTAGGTGCACTGGGGATTGAGGCCAGTGACTGGGTGTCAGCTGCTTAGGGCCACCCAGTCAATGGGGTGACCCAATCCAGATGTTGGCGGGATACAGGAGTGCACGCAGGTGCTGAAGGCTAGGAGTGAGTGCCCCTGGAGCTAACTCTGCCGTTATTATGGATTCTGAACATAGCTCTGCTCTCGATGGTCTCAGCCAAAAGAAAAAATGGAAAAACACTAAAAACGTTAAACAAATATCACAAGAATGAATTTATAAAGTATGATGAGTAAAGTCAGAGAGTCATGTTCCTCTCACATTTTCTATTCAAAAAATTTAAAAGAAAAGTCAAAGTTATTAATAAATGGCAATGACAGAAAGTATGATCAGCAATTATAATGAAAGTTTAATGTTTTAATAATGCTTAATCAGGTGGTGTAGTGGTAAAGAAACTGCCTGCCAATGCAGGAGATGCAAAAGATGTGGGTTAGATCCCTGGGTCGAGAAGATCCCCTGGAGTAGGAAATGGCACCCTTCTCCAGTATTCTTCCCTGGAGAATTCCATGGGCAGAGGAGCCTGGTGGGCTACCATCCATGGGGTCACAAAGAGTTGGACACGACTGAACACACACGCAAACTGTTGGTGTAGTAAGGTGTGTGATATGTGTGTACACATAGGTGCATGTGTGAATATAACTGAATAAACTGAATGCTCAGTCAACCTCATTTTACCTGAAGATGACCCTACAAGAACACGTGAACTCTCCCTCTTTGTTAAAGGTGAGGATTTTTTTGAGACACCTTTGGCCACTACTATGGAAGGAACCTTATAAAAGTTTACAAATAGCTGTGAACTGGGGGTCACAGAAGAAGTCTTCATAGAACAAGAAAACAAGTTGAATCATGTTCTCAGTGCTGTGAGGGAAAGGAAAGGAAACGTCCCTTTCCTCAAATCAGTTACTGTTTCCTCAGGGAGTGAAATATCAGTAAAGCCTTTGAATTAAAATGGTGTGAAATTTTGGGGCACCAGCTGTGAGCACAAGAGGAAGGAAGGACCATACAATGAGCAAAAATCAGGGGAAAGCCTCGGAGAGCTGGGCACCCGAAAGACGCGACCAGTTGTAAGGGTGGAGAAGGCAGAGCTGGGAGGCGGAGTGTGACTGTTCTCCCCTCCCCTCCCAGGGTCAGCCTGGGCCTTCTCTTTCAGCTCACTTGGTCCTTCATACATGCTGTTTTTTCCACCCAAATGCGTTTCCCTCACTTCGCCAGGAGAGCTCATCCTTTAAATCTCAGTCCAATGCTCTGTTTTCAAAGTCTTCCCTGGTCCCCCAGCCTGGATTAAATCTCTGTGTTCTAGGCTCCCATGAAACTTCAGATGCTCCCCACAGTTCCCTACCACTCATCACATCAAGTTCTAATTTAGTGCTTTTCTGACTACTCTGATGTGCATCCCACAAGGGCAGGGATTGGCCACATTCATGTAAATCCCCATTGCCTGGCATGGTACCTGCTGTAGGGTCGGAGCTCAAGACCAGTGCATGGGTGTACTCTTAGACACAGTGTTGGTGATAAAGGGAGAGGCAGGCAGTGGTGGAATCAGTAAGAGAAAATATGAGGTAACTTGGGAACACAGCACGCTGAAAGGAGGGCAGGTCACTAAGGGAGGCAAGCAGTGGGTATGCCATCTTGGGCAGAGTATAAAAATGGAACAGTGTTGGGAGGTGGGTGAAGGTAAGTGGACAGGAAAGGAGGAGTTTGGGTCACAGGGACCAGCTCTGCCTCCCAAAATTCAGTCTGGTTTACCTTTTCTTCAAGGGATCAAACCCAATCATGAGCTCCACACTCTTCTCCTGGCCTGGGGAGAGGACTCAGGAGAGCCAGGCTGTGCAAAGGGCTGGAGGGGTCTGGTCCTGCCACTTCCACTAATTCCCTTTGTAACTGTGAATGAAGCAGGGATCTTAGTATGAAAGCATTAATGTTACTAATATGAAAATAGGAGATAAGTAAGGCAGTGATGGGGAGCATACGAGGAAATGTACTTGGGAGTGTTTGGAGGTGTCCTCATCAGCTTGCTAAACATCAGTTTCCTTATCTTGAAAATGAAGGGACTGAGATCATGAGGAACCTCCAACCCATTCCTGAGACTCAGGGTCAGGTTGAGGTGAGGTGGTAATGGGGATACTGGGAGAAGGTGTGTGTGTGTGTGTGTGTCTACAGCAGACTGTGAATTCTGGAAGGATATCCCCTAGGTCAGATCCTGCCACCTATGATTCAATCTAATACTTTTGGACCAGAATAGAACTCCCCACCAACCTGGGTTAAATAAATCTTAATTGAGGCCTATGGCAGAGATGTAGACCATTCACTAGAGATGATTTTTTTTCCAATGCCCTCAGCTGGAAGAGAAGGCCCATAGCTGCCAAGGGGCTAGACATAAACATCACACTTGAGCAAAGTAGAAAACTTCCTACAGTGTTATACACTTGGATGAAATTTGACCCTAGAATCAAGCCCAATTTCCTTCAGCCCTGACTCTGTTTGGCAGGAAAAAAAAAAAAAAAATGAGATCAGAGAATTTCAAGAGGGGTGTCTCTATTACCCAGCCCTGCCTTCTTCAGCCCCCAAATTCTCTTCTGTTTGCTATTTGCAACCTGATACCAGAACTTGACCTGTTGCTGCAGCTGTTTGGGAGATGAGGCAATTCAAAGGTGAAAGTCATCAGCCAAGCAATAAAATGATGATGCTGATGAGTATGGAAATATGTATGGGTGTGGAAAAAAAAGGGATTCAGTTATGGGGGATTGGAAGGGGAGGGAGAGACCTCAGCCACATCAGATACCTTCATAATTATTTTTTTAAAGAGACCTCCAACTGGGAGCAGAAAGTTAGTGCAAAGAAAAAAAAAAAAAAAACAACAACAACTCAAGATGGTATATTTTGCAGCATCAACTTTGGGTTTAACTTCTCTGAAAAAAGTTAACTTTGCAGGTTTCGGGTACAGTTTGGTTTTTGCTGTGGACAGAGGATGTCTTGAACTTTTTCTTTTGTAAAATCAGGCGGGTAAGCCAAGAATTCTAAGTACTTATGTTCCTCTCCAATGAGACAGTGAAGGAAAGATTTCCAAGGGTGAGAACTGAATAAATACTACTGAGAATTCAAACATCCAGGGAAGGGGCTCAGCCAAAATAAATCACACCCTCTAGGAACATTTCCTATAATTTGCTTTTTTTTTTCTTAAATGATCTAGTCTTACAAAAGTTTATGAAAGGTCAGAAGTCAGTGGCCAGCAAATTGGACTTTCTCTCCAGATCTATTGGGGACTTTACATCTTGGTGTCAGACACTGATAGAAATTTTGAAGATCCCTGTTTTCTCAAAGTAAAAATCAATATATTCTATGCAAACTTCTTTTCCCCTACTTTAAAATAGAAAGTCTACTTTTTCAGCGGTTCTGTGAATTGAATTAAAGAGCAGAGGGAATGCAAGGATTCTTTAATATCTGCAAATCAATCAATGTAATACACCACATTAACAAATTGAAAGATAAAAACCATATGATTATCTCAATAGATGCAGAAAAAGCCTTTGACAAAATTCAACATCCATTTATGATTAAAACTCTCCAGAAAGCAGGAATAGAAGGAACATACCTCAATATAATAAAAGCTATATATGACAAACCCACAGCAAGCATCACCCTCAATGGTGAAAAATTGAAAGCATTTCCCCTGAAATCAGGAACAAGACAAGGGTGCCCACTCTCACCACTACTATTCAACATAGTTTTGGAAGTGTTGGCCACAGCAATCAGGGCAGAAAAAGAAGTAAAAGGAATCCAGATAGGAAAAGAAGAAGTGAAACTCTCGCTGTTTGCAGATGACATGATCCTCTACATAGAAAACCCTAAAGACTCTACCAGAAAATTACTAGAGCTAATCAACGAATACAGTAAAGTTGCAGGGTATAAAATTAACACACAGAAATCTCTTGCATTCCTATACACTAACAATGAGAAAACAGGAAGAGAAATTAAGGAAACAATACCATTCACCATTGCAACAAAAAGAATAAAATACTTAGGAGTATACCTACCTAAAGAAATGAAAGACCTATACATAGAAAACTATAAAACACTGATGAAAGAAATCAAAGAGGACACAAACAGATGGAGAAATATACCGTGTTCATGGATTGGAAGAATCAATATTGTCAAAATGGCTATACTACCCAAAGCAATCTATAGATTCAATGCAATCCCTATCAAACTACCAATGGTATTTTTCACAGAACTAGAACAAATAATTTCACAATTTGTATGGAAATACAGAAAACCTCGACTAGCCAAAGTAACCTTGAGAAAGAAGAATGGAACTGGAGGAATCAACTGCCTGACTTCAGACTATACTACAAAGCCACAGTCATCAAGACAGTATGGTACTGCCACAAAGACAGAAATATAGATCAATGGAACAGAATAGAAAGCCCAGAGACAAATCCACGAACCTATGGTCACCTTATCTTTGACAAAGGAGGCAAGGATATACAATGGAAAAAAGACAACCTCTTTAACAAGTGGTGCTGGGAAAACTGGTCAACCACCTGTAAAAGAATGAAACTAGAACACTTTCTAACACCATACACAAAAATAAACTCAAAATGGATTAAAGATCTAAATGTAAGACCAGAAACTATCAAACTCCTAGAGGAGAACATAGGCAAAACACTCTCCGACATAAATCACAGCAGGATCCTCTATGACCCACATCCCAGAATTTTAGAAACAAAAGCAAAAATAAACAAATGGGACCTAATGAAACTTAAAAGCTTTTGCACAACAAAGGAAACTATAAGCAAGGTGAAAAGACAGCCCTCAGATTGGGAGAAAATAATAGCAAACGAAGCAACAAAGGATTAATCTCAAAAATATACAAGCAACTCCTCCAGCTCAACTCCAGAAAAATAAATGACCCGATCAAAAAATGGGCCAAAGAACTAAACAGACATTTCTCCAAGGAAGACATACAGATGGCAAAAAAACACATGAAAAGATGCTCAACATCACTCATTATCAGAGAAATGCAAATCAAAATCACAATGAGGTACCATTACACGCCAGTCAGGATGGCTGCTATCCAAAAGTCTACAAGCAATAAATGCTGGAGAGGGTGTGGAGAAAAGGGAACCCTCTTACACTGTTGGTGGGAATGCAAATTAGTACAGCCACTATGGAAAACAGTGTGGAGATTTCTTAAAAAGCTGGAAATAGAACTGCCATATGACCCAGCAATCCCACTTCTGGGCATACACACCGAGGAAACCAGATCTGAAAGAGACACGTGCACCCCAGTGTTCATCACAGCACTGTTTATAATAGCTAGGACATGGAAGCAACCTAGATGCCCATCAGCAGACGAATGGATGAGGAAGCTGTGGTACATATACACCATGGAATATTACTCAGCCATTAAAAAGAATTCGTTTGAATCAGTTCTAATGAGATGGATGAAACTGGAGCCCATTATACAGAGCAAAGTAAGCCAGAAAGATAAAGACCATTACAGTATACTAACACATATATATGGAATTTAGAAAGATGGTAACAATAACCCTATATGCAAAACAGAAAAAGAGACTCAGATGTATAGAACAGACTTGTGGACTCTGGGAGAAGGCGAGGGTGGGATGTTTCAAGAGAACAGCATCGAAACATGTATATCATCTAGGGTGAAACAGATCACCAGCCCAGGTTGGATGCATGAGACAAGTGCTTGGGCCTGGTGCACTGGGAAGACCCAGAGGGATCGGGTGGAGAGGGAGGTGGGAGGGGGGACTGGGATGGGGAATACATGTAAATCCATGGCTAATTCATTTCAATGTATAACAAAAACCACTGCAATGATGTAAAGTAATCAGCCTCCAACTAATAAAAATAAATGGAAAAAAAAAAAGAGCAGAGGGACTAAGAAAAAAGCCTTATATAAAGCCTATTGCCTATTGTGCAAGAAGGAATTGACCTTTATATAAAGACATAAATACAGTAATTTGATTCTTTTAGTCACTGCTGAATTAAATATGAGAGAGGAATTCTGAGAAGATTTTCATGTGTGCAGAGATCTAACTTCTTTGAAATCAATTGTAGTTTTCAGGGTAAAGAAGGGAAGAAAATGAACTCCCATCTGTTTGAATTATTTACACTTGCCATTTTGTTTCATCCTGACAAACCAATATCATTAATTATTAGCCTATTAACTATTTACCAACACATTGGATCCTTTGCTTTCTTGAGCTTTGGTAGAATGATTTTAACTGGGCTGCTCTACAAGACAAAGATGCCTATGGCCAAGTTTTCTACATACATTAAAAACAACAAAAAACTCTATCAGTTTTCAAAAAACTCTTATCTTGTCAAACCAGAGCTTTGCAAAACTTTTGAGAAACTGTGCCTGAAATCAAATGTCTTGAAATACAATGTAATTTGGCACTCTAATATTTATCCCTGATGAAGACTAGCTCAAAACGGTTACAGTGTAAATTTTTCAGTCCCTGTCATCAGGGTGGTAACATCTCATCCTTGTTCCCCCTCCAGCCTCAGGAGGTACACTCATCCTCTGTATCCCATCCTGAGATGTCTCCTCTCACTCTGCAGGTTGGCCATGGGCACTAATGGGCTGCAGGCTGGTCCTGGAAACCTGCTACCCCGACCTTTCTACTTCCTGTCTGCATAAGTTCCAACTTTCCTCCAAAGCCCATTTCAAGTCTTACCAGTCCAGGAGAAGGTCTCCCATCCTCTCAGATGATTGCCCCTCCTCTGTGGCTCTCATTCCCTTCAGCAATCTTGGTCTGTCCGGGAGCTACCTTGACCACCATCTGTTCTGTCTCCTCAACCTTAGCCATCTGTTCTTTGATGTCTCACACTTGCCTTTTCCCCAGAGCCCTTCCCAGCACCTCAGTAATATTTGCTGAAAAGCATCACACTTAGAAAGTTGGGTAAACATTTCCTGCTCTCAGGTTTGCTCCATTCATTTTATTTTCACCAATCAGTGTTGTCAGAACAGAGGCATTTACTAGAGATGCAATGAAGCAAATTCAGAGGAAAACTGAAGTGAGGAGTTTCAAATGCAAAATGTTACTCAGCAGATAGGAAATGACTGATAAGAGCCTCAGGGTCAGGTAAACTTTCTACAGAATGTTAACCAAACAATTTTGTGTGTTGTGGATGCTTGCCCAAGTCATCCATTTTCACCATGTTTTTGAGATGTGTCTTAGAATGTGCTGGTATTTATGTACTTGGATCTGCTGTTTCACCAGCAAGCTGTTCAAATGGGGATGTTCATGTCTTTACATAGACATCCATGTGTTTTAAAACTGCCAATATTCAGGAAGAAATGTCTGACCAGCACACATAGAACAGTGGTTTTAATGATTTTAATTGCCTAGCAATTTGAAAAATTGTTTTCCCCTTATGTTTATAGGGCTAAAATTAAAGAATCAGACATTAAGTTATATACATGCATGATCACAAGTGAATAAAGAAAAAAGATAATATAGGGTAAAAACTCTATTAACTATGTAAATGCTTTCTTGGTGAGTACAAGAAATGGTGAGAAGGATGTTACTGGGAATGATAAAGTTGGGGGAACCCACTGGACTGAGCAAAATTATCTAAAGCAATCCTTGGGAGGAAATGAGTTGCTTTCTATTTTCATATGATGGGGGCCATCACTAGCCCACAGGGTGCTTTTGTATGAGTCAGGAAGAGACACTCCTCTCTGAGCTGGGATGCGGGCCTTCCCAGGGAGCTTGACCAGTGATGTTCTGGGTGGTCCTCTGACACAGGGCATAGCCTGCACATCCAGGTGCATGCATTCCCGGTAAACAATTCTTTGGAAAATAGACATGGTTTTAAAGAGCACAGTGGACTGAAAAGTGACCCTGCTAGTACACAATAGAGTGAGAGAGTAACTCCAGAATTGTTGGTTTAACCTAATCCTGACCAAGGACATTTGTTGATGGCTTTGTCTATGAAATGCAGGGCTCTGCCACAATATTGATAGATGACAAGTATCTCGCTTAAGTATATAACCTAGTATAAAACTAGTAATTGGTAATTGACAGATATTATGGGATTAATTTATCAGGGAAGTGGGAGGCCCCACTAACAAAAGAAGTGGGAGGCCTCCACTAACAAAACAAACTACCCCAATGCAGTCAGCGCTGCCCTTTAGGTGCCATGGGTAGAGAAGATCATTATTTCCATTCTGCCACTGAGAAACAAAACATACAGCAATATAATCTAGGGACCCAACAATGGGCTCTCTTGCAGGTGGAGTTTTGAAGTGAAATTGCTTGTAACATGGCATCCCAAATTACCATGTTTCTTGCATGAAGACTCTGGAGAAGGAAATGGCAACCCACTCCAGTACTCTTGCTTGGGAAAGCCCACGGATGAAGGAGTGTGGTGGGCTACAGTCCATGGGGTCGCAAAGAGTTGGACATGATTGAGTGACTTCACTTTCACTTTGCATGAAGAAGAGATACCCACCCTGGGACTGCAGCAAGTGGGGATGCACGGGAGAGGCAGAATTCCGGAGGTGCGGCTGGTTTCCTCCTCATCCTCCCCTCAGACAGTCCACGTCTACCTGCCCTGCTTGGCTGGCCTATCACAGGGAAGACAGAGGCCACTGAATGGGGGAGAGCCCATCTTGGACTCTGCCATTGCGGTCACTAGGGAGAGAGGCATTTCCTGGCCTCGAGGTCTTCTACTGGAGGGCTCTTGCCCTCCAACAGTGAGCTCTTCAGTCTCAGCCCCTCCTGGACTTCCATCATGAGCCTTTCATCTTTCTCAAGTCCTTCATCCTGATCAAAGAGCCTCTTTCAGGTCCAGCTCTCCTCCAGCCACTGCTTTGGCTCTCCCTTCCCATTTTCCACTAAGCCTCACTCCTGCCCCCATCGTTGCACTGAATCCATGTCACTAAGACCTCCAGGACCTTCTTACTGCTGGTAATTAGAGGACCTGTCAGCTTTCATCTGAATTTCCCATACCTGATGTTGTTGACCCCAGCCTCCTCCGTGACGAACCATCTTCCCTTGGCTTCCATGACCCAAATTCTCCTGTCACACCTGCTCTTTCTTTGGCTGGTCCTTCTTCATTTCCCTCTTGTTCTCCTTTTTCTTTCCCTGCCCCAGCTCAAAGGATGTGACCCTGGGTGTTCAGCACTCAAGCCACTTCCCTTCTCTCTCTCCATCCTCTCCCTGGCTCTGCATCTATTCACATTGGTCTCAGCCATCATGATGTTGACGCTTGTCTTTGCCTCCTGCCCAGAACTCTCACTAGAGAAAAACTGCCTCCGGACAGGTCGTGTGATGTCAGGGGGAATCAGGGCACACCTTCCACTCTCAGGTCCTGTAGGTGCACACCCTGCACGTATATGACTCTGAGAGTGAGCATTCCTGAATGTTTGTGCCCTAGACACTCCGTGGTACTTACACTCAGTTCTATAAGTTAAAAAGCTAAGTCCTCCTCTTCCCTCCCAAAGCTCGGCTTGTACCCTTATCCTGCTGAATGATGTCACAGCTGGCTCAGACCAAAACCTGGAGGTCCTTCCTGACAACCCGCTCTCTCAACCAGCCAACTGCCAAGTCCAGTCATTCTGTTTCTTCAACATCTCCTAAATCCAGCCTCTTGCTTCCTCCTACCACTGCCTCCGGTCAGGCGGCCACCATGTCTACACTGCAGCTAGCGTGACTTTTCTGAAACACAATGTGACCACAACTATGCCTAAAACACTTGGAAGTGATTCTACATTGTCTCCAGAGTGGGCTCCATGACCAGCACCCCCTCCACCCCTTCCCTCCACTCCTCGCACTATCCTCCACCAAACCTTGCTCCTCAAGTCCCCTGAAGAAGCCACAGGCCACCCCCAGGTTCTTGCTCAAGATTCCTTCCCACAGAAGAGCCTCCTTCCACAGTTCCGCTCTGATCATAGCCTCAATGCCACTTCTAGAAGCCAGTTTTGATCCAAGGCGGGTGAAATACCCTTCCTGGGTGTATCCCCTCCCCCACCCCCAACCTTTCACATCCATTTCAGAGCCATCACACTGGTGTTTGGGGCCTTGACTGTTGGTTCCTGCTTCTCAAGGGACAGGGCACAGCTTATTAATTGGTGAACTGCAAACTCAGTGCTCATCTCACAGGAAGTGTTTGACAAGTATCTATATTTTTTTAATATTAGCAGCTTATTAGGAACTCTCTTTCTCACTTATACTAGTAACAAGACACTGGTATCAGTATTTTAATCTAGACTTGGTTAATCTGTATAATTACAAGAAAATAGACATTAAATTCTTAATAAAAAAGGACTATATAGAAACTCTTATGTTTTGGAATATATAGAAACTTTTAGGTTTCTCTATTATTCAACAAGTATCTATTGTATGCATGAAGGATTTGAGGAATCCCAGTGTGGACTTCAAGTCTGAAAGTCCTGAATTAAGCCCCAGATCTGCCCTTCTCAGCTGTGTGTCCTAGGGAAAGTTAATAGCCTCCCCCTGAGTCTTAGTTTCTGCTCTATACAATAGAGATAATAGTGCTTCCCCTTCTTGTGAATGGATCTGTGCTTCTATGTATGCATGTGTGGTAAGCCACTTCAGTCGCGTCTGACTCTTTGTGACCCTATGGACGATAGCCCGCCAGGTTCCTCTGTCCATGGGATTCTCCAGGCAAGAATAATGAGTGGGTTGCCATGCCCTCCTCCAGGTTATCTTCCCAACCCAGGGAATGAACCCATGTCTCTTATATCTCCTGTCCTGGCAGGTGGGTTCTTTACCACTAATTCCACCTGGGAAGCCGCTGTGCTTCTATAACCATCTATAATTAATACAATGCTTTACTCTTCTCTTTCAAATCATGCACTGAACTCCAGGAAGTCAGAATTAAGTCCTATTCTAACTGGCATCCCCGGTGCCCAGCCCAGGGATGGATTCCTAGGTGGGAGCACGGTAGATGAAATTTGATGAAAGAATGTTTGAGGGAAGGTAGCCAAGATGAAGACGGAAGAAGGAGGAGATCACTCAAGGTACATGAAGAGGGAGAAAAGAGAAAGCAAGAAACAGTGGAGACACTTCGAGTCTGCTTATGTTACAGAAGGCCCATCTGCTTTCGAAGGACTGGGCTGAGGACGCTCTGTCCCTGGAGATAACCTGCCCAGATCATTCTTGCCTCTGCAACAGTAGGAAGGCATGCGGCCCACGTGATTGGCCCAGCTCCCTTGCTGGAAACAGCTGTGCAGACGGCAGCCTTGGGGAGCTCAGGGAGATTTCACAACCTCCGCGGCTGCCCTTCAGAGGAGTATCATATGTTGTTTATGTACATCTCCATCTACATGTGTGTTTCCTGGGTCTCTCCTGATTGCAGTGAGGCTCAGTCTTGCAAAACAAATTCAGAGTGTGCCTCATATTTTGTTTTTGCAGATAGCGATGGAGCGATGGAATGTACCAGCCTCCCCATGCCAGATCGGAGAGAAACTGAGGAGCTGAAAACAAAGACAATATCCAACCCCAGTGGCTCCTCCCAGAGCATGTGCAGGGATTGGGACATTAAAGCTGGGGTTAAAATGCCTGGGGAGGGTTAAGACAGGTTGATATTTTAATTCCATCTGGGAAAGACCCAGGAGTCAGAGTTATATTTTCTCTTTTCCTTTCTCTTTACCCAAGCAGTAACAATATTGGAGCAGGAAGAATCTATGCTTATTGTCTGGTGATTGTAATCATCCATTTTCCTTATGCCTATGAAACACAGGATAGAGTTTTTGAAGGGATGTTGAGAGTTGCCTTCAAATTGTTCCATGAGGGAAACAGAAGATGCTGCCCAGGACAAGAAATAGAGAATTGGATCAAATCACTGATTGTCAACACTAGTTGCTTCTTAAAATGACCTGGGGAGCTTTTAAAACTCCTGTATCTAGACTTCATCCCAGAAAAATTAAATAGAACCTGGCACCAGGGCCTTAAAACTCCCCAGATGATTACAACATGCAACCAGATTGAAAATCACTGGATTCCGTGAACTCTGATCTCTAAAACTCCCTCACATTTCTGTGTTTGAAACTAGCAATCTAGGAACAAAACCATCTGCATCTGGCAAGATTTTTCTGCAACTGGTTAGTATTTAATTTAATATTTAGACTTCTGCTAGAGCAGTTATTCCCCAATTAGGTTAATAGGTGTTCTGCAGAGAAACATAGAAAGTAGTCACTGGTGGTCAAATAAACACAGAGGTGCTGACTTCAAGTCCCCAGCAGTCAGGGTTAGAGGGATCTTGATGGACATCTAATTCCATTTATCTCATTGGTTCCAAAGTGTGGTCCCCAGATCAGTAGCATCAGTATCACCTGGAAGTTTGTTAGAAATGCTAGTTCCCAGGCCCCTCCCCAGACCCGCTGAGTCAGAAACTCTGACAGTGGGATCCGGCAGCCTGTGTTTTAACAAAACTTCTAGGTGATTCTGTGCTCAAGTTTGAGAACTAGTGATCTGCTGCAGGAACTGTTTACTATGTCCTGGCCCAGTGGTTTGACTGGTTTTACCCCTGTTTGGTAACATGGAGCAACCCCAGTGATGCCTGTGGAAGTCCATTTGTTGTTGAAACTCGTCTTTCAGTTTTTTAAGATGAAATACGTGTTAATGTAACTTCTACCTGTGGCTTAACTTCATGTCTTCTCTGAAGTCATATTCTGTACTTTAGAGACTTTAATGTTCCAGGGCTTCTGGTTTGATATAACATATAGCTGATAACCGGAGAAGGCAATGGCAGCCCACTCCAGTACTCTTGCCTGGAAAATCCCATGGACGGAGGAGCCTGGTGGGCTGCAGTCCATGGGGTCTCACAGAGTCAGACACGACTGAAGCGACTTAGCAGCAGCAGCATGATTGATAACTCCTGAGGGCACTTCTCCAAAATTTACATAAAATACCCAGGAAGATACAGAAAAGGTACCAACTCACGACACCACCAAAAACTAAAAGTGACAGAGTAGAAGTAATAGAAAATTTCTGTGAAAATTTATATCCTCTTGGACTAGACAAGATTGTTCTAGTTTTGACATCAAAGGCAGAAATTAGAAACATTCATAGATTTAACTATAAATGTTAAAATTACCTATAAAATTATAGGTAATGTCACACACACACACAAAACTAGACTTTAGTCTAGTTTCATGAAGTAAGCATCATATACTTAATGTATACCACTGGATCTTCAAAACATTTGACTAATAAATGAACGAGTATGAGTTAAGCAAATGACCATATAAAAATCAAAGCTAAAATATCCAATAGAAAAATAGGATAGAGGAATATATAGGCAATAGACAAAAGGGAAAATAGATATTTGAAAGATGTTTCACTTCAATAACAGAAAATGCAAATTAAATTAGCACCTGTCAAATAGGTAAGATTAATAATGTTAATGGGAGATGGGATTTTCAAAGATGCAGGCTCTAGTGTTTCAGTGTTTCAGGCAATAATGAATAATGAGCCCAACCTGGCAATTTATGTCAAAACTTTAAAATTTTGCATGCTGTTTGATTGATTGATGAGACAACTGCATGCTTAGTCCTAAGGAAACATTCATGAATGTGCACAATAATCTGGCAACAAGTATACTGGTTACAGATAGCTTCATTTGTAAAAATAAACACTCTAAAAAGAAGGCAGGCTGAAATATAATGTCACAGTTTGCATTTAAAATCACATCATACAATGATATGAAGTGGCATGAAAAGATTATTCCTTGAATACAAGTAAGTGATTAAAAATATTAATGAAAGTGAAAGTGTTAGTTGCACAATTGTGTCCAACTCTTTACGACCTGACCCCATGGACTGTAGCCTGACAGGCTCCTCTGTCCATGGAATTCTCCAGGCAAGAATACTGGAGTGGAGATGCCTTCTCCAGGGCATCTTCCTGGAGGGATAAAACCTGGGTCTTCCACTGCAGGCAGATTCTTTACCATCTGAGCTACCAGGGAGGCCCAGAGAGAAAATGTTAATAGTTTATAAGAAGAATGCTTAGCATGCTGACCAAGTTAAAAAGCTTTCAGCTCCCTTTAAGTCTGCTGCCTCAGACTGAACATTCCCAATTCCTTCTGCCATTTGTCCTTGAATGGTGAGAAAATTTTCTGAAGTCAGAGAGGCTCCCATATAGGAAGCCTTGGGGACTATCCTGGCAAATGGTCATGGGACACAGGTTCTAATTTCCAGACTTTCCTGCTACGTCTCTGTGAATATTCTCTACTTTGGCAAAACCCCCTTTAAAGCCTGGATCTGGACAGCAACCTTTTGTGTTTACAGGGGTACCATGGGGACAATGAATAATCTTACCAAGGTAACAGTTCAGTAGGTAGAGATGATGGGAAAGATATCCCAGGCAGAGAAATTAAGACTGTACAAAGGCACAGAGACAGAGACGATTCTGGCATGTTCAGGGAATGGTGAGCAATTCTAGGTGGCTGGAGCCTCTGTGGAGTGATACTGGAGCCAAGGGGAAAAAGTAGTTCAAATGACAAGGAAAGCCTTTCTAAATCAAGCTAAGGATTTGGGGCTTCTTCCTAGCCTTTGAAAGACTGAAGCTTTGGGATGGCATGCTGAGATCCATGTTTTTGAAAGAGCAAAGCGGTGGCTATACACTGGAAGCCAGGGGATGGTTTAAGCAGAGGATACCATATGGTTGGGGCTTCCCAGGTGGTGCTAGTGGTAAAGAACCTACCTGCCAATGCATGAGATGTAAGAGAAACAGGTCCGATCCCTGAGTTGGGAAAGTGCCCTGGAGGAGGGCATGGCAACCCACTCCAGTATTCTTGCCTGCAGAATCCCATGGACAGAGGAGCCTGGGGGGCTACAGTCCACAGAGTTGCAAAGAGTTTGACACGACTGAAGCAACTTGACATGCAAGCACCATATGCTTAGTGAACTTATTAAATTTTAGGATCCGATGTGTTGCTGGTTTGCTACTTAAGTGGCTTCTTTGGTACTTCCCCTTTTATGTTGGCTCAGGCTCTCTTGGTGGGCTCCAAAACACAACAGGACTGTGGGCCCATCCCAGGCAGAAAGAGGAAGATGGGTGGTGGCAGTCAGAAAGCATTCATGTCTCCTGCTGTCATCCCATTCATGTTTTCCCTGACCCAGGGCTTGGACAGCTCCCAGGAGGTGGGCACCAATCCCAGGGAAGGATGTGACTCTGGGCTCAGGCCTCTCCCAGCCCTCTGCTCTGTGGTGGGGGCTGGAGGCACTCTGCTTTTCCAGCAGCCTCCGAGGCTCTCCTGGTGAAGCCCATGTCTGCCTCTGTAAAGCTGGGGTGGGTTCACTGGGGAAGGATGGAGCAGTCAGGAACTGAGAAGGAAGAAGTGCCAGGTTTCTGTGAGATCAACATGTGTTTGAAACAATTCAGAATGTAACTGAGAATGTAATTAGGTGATGTTTGTTTTTGTTTTTGTTTTAAAGGAAAAACTCAGAACCTGTGACTCTTGTTCATGAGCACATGCCTGGATGTAGTCATTTTGAGTTTATGGAAAATGTGGTCAGCCCCATAAATCACTGCAGAGGAATTCTTACAGAGTCATCCACCGTGCAAAGAAGGCAGGTCTGTAGTGAGTCTGTCGAAGTTATGAAAACAGAACCGAATAAGCACATAATAATAAGCTATAGTCTTCTCTTCTCCTAGAATTCTTTCCTGAGTTGCCATAAAGTGGCTTTGAATTTCCCTTCCTACATAATCTATGGTCTTTCTTGTATATCTCCATGTGTACAGCTAGATGTCTGTGGCCATCACCATGATTACAAAGACATGGTTCTCTCCATCTCTCTCTCATGTGTCTTAAACATTTTAGCAGGATTCCTGTAAAGAAAGTCCATTTCAAAGTAGGCTGGACAATTGTACTTTGCAACACCTCTGAGAACATGGTCACAATTGTATCCTAATTTTCTGACCTCCCGTCCTTCCCATCTATTATTTTGTGTGCCTGGAGAATGAAATTTCAGGGTGAGATTGTATTTCTCAAAAGCACACAGAATGTCTTCAATTGTGAAACACAAACTTTCATTCAGAATTTGTAAATAAGAGATTCAATCTAGGTGTGATTCATTAGAAGGAATTCCATCCATTTTCATCTCATTTTTGTTAGACTTATCCAATCAACCATTTGCCCTCAAACAGTTTTAGTTCTTATATCTTATTTATCATAATATTTCTCTTATCCTTCCTCTTTGCTACACTCGATTCTCTGGTTGACCCAGTTTATAAGTCTGTTTCTGGCAAACTGGTCAGTGAAGAATGGAATGTTAACAAATTTGAGTGGAGATGTTTTTCAAGTGCTCTGAAAAAAAAAAAACGGGGTTGATCATGGACAAGCATGTTCTATCACAAAAATAGTACTGCTGAGTCTGAGGAGTTTACCTATCCTATTGCTTTTCTCTTAATCCGTCAGATGCGTCTCATGCAGGCTAAAAAGTTCCTTAATTTTCCACAGAAACCGTATGTATAACTTATAAGGCCAGATAACACGCTGAGTACAAAGCTGATGGCCAAGGCTCATTTCTGTTAGCTGTTTGTACTTTAAAATCTGCTCTAGCAATGTGTTCTTGTTGACTTCCAGACAAAAAACAAATTCTAGAGATCAAGAAGGTCAAGTTGGCCCAGGATTTATATGCCCTGGGTGTTTTTTTTTTACATCATACTTGCCTGCTGTCCCTGCCGAAATGTGGAGCAGGAACAGCTAGCTGGCAGCAGTCTGCTCAGGCTGTGAAACTTTAGACCAAATCCTCTCAACCACAAGCCACCTGTTGTCACCAGGTGCAAAGGGAGGGTGACCCGCCTAACTGACCCTGCTCTCAAGTTCTATTAGTTGTGCCGTGTTGCAGAGTGGGCAGGGTAAAGATGCAGGTACATCTGACATAATCAACAGTCATACAGTCTGAATTTCTGCATCAACCTTTCACAGACAGAAAAGCACAAGGTAACTAATCATAACAATGTTTGACTGAGCATTACTATTTAATGTGTTCAAACGTTAAGCCAAATGCTTTACAAACATTACTGGCTCCAGCCAGCCACCCTGCAGTAATTATTATCAACCACTTTACAACATGAAGAATGGCATTCAGAGAGGTCACGTGACTTGCTTAGAGTTTTTCCAGGCAGGAAGGAAGCAAAATTCAGACCCAACTCCACCTGATTCAAAAGAAGCCCCAAATTAGACACCTTGATTTTGCTTTTGGGTTAGTGTGTCTGATTCCCAGAGCAGCGTATGAAAGATGCAGGTTGTGGGTGGTTGAGGGAGGATTTGGTCCCAGGCTTTGCTTTGTAGATTTTATAAAAGAGAGATTAGCTCTTCCCAGAAGAGCTAGCAATGGCATGATTACGGCAGAACTGAGGTTGTTTCCAGCGTTGTTATTATTCAGCTTGTCCTGTCCTCTGTTTCCTCATTTACAAAATGAGGACTAAGGCCTCCGTGGCCTCCTCCCTGTCTATCTCCTTCCAGTTAGAGACATTCTGAGCTTGGCCCTGACAGTTTCGGGGCAAATCCTCATTGTGGAAGACCCTCCTGTGATCCTGGATCAGACAAACCCAGCACCTGCTGGACGATGGGGGAGTTTTCCTATGGTCCCTATTCCCTGGCTCCACCTTATGGCCCTGGCATCCTGCTTGTGACCACTGGCCAGTGTGGCCGAGAAGCAGCAGCCCTCTCTCTGGAAGCTGCCTGAGCATCCCTGCTTTATTAACTCACCGTACCTGGAAACCCAGCAGCTCAAGTCCTAGAAAGCTAATCTAACCTGTTTCGGTCAAAATCCTTTTCAGAAAAGCAAGTCAAAACTCAAGGTCTTGTAGAACCCAAATTTTGAAAACTAGTATCTGATTTGTCACAACATAATATGATATCTGGATTCATATAACTGGAGTTATTCCAGCTCAACAGTCAGAGGGAGAGAGAGAAAAAGAATGCATGTATGCGACATTGTTAACGAATCCTACCGTGTCTCCTGGTTGCGGACGCATCACAGACACGCGATCGTAGCCTTTCCTTAGTAGGACCCACAAGGCATCAAGTTTTCCCTGAAATGAAACAAATGCACCAAGATTACATCTGAAACCAGACAGAAGGCCAGCACAGACATGAACTTTCCACGCTTCTTCAGTCATATGAACCACACTTCACCAGCGATGCAGTTGTCATAGGACGTGACTCTCTAGTTCAAAATGTGGGTTTCAGCAATGGAGGAGAAGAGATGCATCCCAGAGAACCGTGATGCTCATGCAAGAGACACCTGCGGCTAAAGCGCAGCCTCAGGTGTGCAGACACAGAGGAGTCATCCAGCCAGTTGCCCTCATTGCATTTCTGGGCATCTCCTCATCCTGCAGGTCAAGCTTTTCAACTTGCACTAAAGTTTTTTCTTGCCACTTAGTGTCCCGAGTTTACAAATGAAACAATGAGGACAAATTTAGGAAAATGACTGAATAGAAGTGTGGGTGGGGCTAGATCAATGAAAGGGTCCTGGGGGGGCAGATCCATGGCTGTCCCCATAAGAGGCTTCAGAATCCTGGGCTTGAGGGACAAATGACCAAGGATCACGGATCACCACAAATCACAGCCCCCTTTGGAGTTGTAGGTGATTGGCTGAATCTGAGAAGATTGAATCTGTGAGGGCTAAAGTTTTCATAGTACATGACAAAGGAAGTCTGATGATCTAGTTCCTTAGACATGCTGAGTGGAGCTGGCTTCTGCCACTGCAAACACTAAAAACACAGGGAAAAAAAGACATTTATTTAGCTTTGCTCTCATTATTAACCCTGGCTGGTGACTCCAACAGGCAGAAGTCACCTTTATTTTGTCTGATTTTCCTTCACCACCAGGAAATCTGCTCACCTCCACCTCCAAACATGACATTTAGCCTCTGGAACTGGTGACTACGTTCCCTTTCATGGCAAAAAAAAGGACTTTGCAGATTTGATTACTGTTGAGTCCTGTTCTAAAGCCACAGGTGCGAGCCCTGTACCAAGGCCACAGAAGCGGAGCCCAGAACCAGGTCAACAAGCTAACTGAGCCCCTTGGTAACTGTTGCCAAAAGCCCCCGATCATCACTAACAGGCCTCCAAATTAGAAAAGATGCCCACTCTAGTAAACACTCTATCGCGCCCCAACCAATCACCTAACACCAACCTTCCAGCAGGAATTTTCTTTGTCTGGAGGCTGTAAAAATCGGCAATTAACCCACAAAAACTGTCAACTCTTCTTGGTCTGTCAGGTCAGCCCACTGTGTTTGCAATGCCTCCTTGATCTCTGCTGTTTGTTCTTAATAAACTCACTCCCTTCTGAAGTGCTGTGTGTCTGGAAATTCTTCTTCAAACTGCGCTCGAATTGCCCCAACAATTACGTTAAGGATCTTAGACTGGGGACATGATCCTGGATCATCTGGATGGACCCAAGCTAACCACATGGATTTGTTTATTATTTATGTATTTCACAGAGGTCCTTAACAGAGGGAGGCAGGAGGATCCGAGTCAGAGAAAGAGATGGAGAAACAGAAGCAAAGTCAGAGTGATCCCATGTGAGAAGGACTCAACCCATGGTAGCTGGCTTTGGGGAGGAAAGGGGGCCACAAGCCAATGAGCGGGCAGCTTCTGGAGTCTGGAAAAGATGAGGAGATGGATTCTCTCCTAGAGCCTCCAGAAGGAGTGCAGCCCTGGCCTTGCTGTCATCTTAGCCCAATGAGACCCATTTTGGGCTTCTGACCCCTAGAACTCTAAGACAATAAATTTGTGCAGTCTTAAGACACTCAGTTAGAGGTAATTTGTTAGCGCAACAGTAGGAAACGAATGCAGCCCTTATCACTCCCTGACAAAGACTCTGTTTATTTGCTTGGTATTTCTCTCTGTCATCTGGAATGCCAGCTCCATGAAAGCCGAGGTGCTGCTGCTTTTTTTTAACTGCTGTATACCCAGCCCTTAGCACAGCTTCTGGTCCTCAGTAAATACGTGTTAGATGAATGAATGCATCCAGTGCTGCTATGTGCTGGGCTAGGTGCTTTTCTGTGTGTCTGCTCATTTCATTCTCCCAGCAGTCCCAAAGAGTTATGGGGAAGGAATCAGAGAGGTCAACTAACTTGGCCAGAGGCACACAACTTGTAAACTGGAAAGGTGTGACTGGATGCCCCCACCATGTCTTTCTAATTCTAAATATTAAAAAAAAATTTTAATGGCATTTATTAATTTTTAAATTGAAGTATAGTTAATTTACAATGTTATGTTAATTTCTACTATAGAGCAATGTGATTCAGTTATATACATATCTACACTCTTGTGGCTCAGATGGTAAAGAATCCACCTGCAATGCAGGAGACCTGGGTTCAACCCCTGGGTTGTGAAGGTCCCCTGGAGAAGGGAAAGGCTACCAACTCCATTATTCTGGCCTGGAGAATTCCATGGACCATTCCATGTGGTCGCAGAGTCGGACATAACTGAGCGACTTTCACTTTCACTTCACCTTCTTTTAAAATACTCTTTTCCTAATAAAAATAAATGAAAAAAAATACTCTTTTCCATTATGGTCTATCACAGGATTTTGAATATAGTTCCCTGTGCAAAGCTCATATACTTTCTACTATACCAATTGCAGCTTCTTCCTTGTGCAGATCTGGTCGGAGCACTTTCACTTAGATCCTCTAGAACAGGGTTTCTAAACTGAGGGTTGCAACTCTTCAACCCCTCATGAAATAATTTTGTATATTAGGGTATGAATTAATAGGAAAGAAAATATTTGAGTTAATGGCACATGGTGAGGATAAGTATGATTTGTGAAAAATGTGTATCAGATAAACATGCATGGGTGTGAGTATTAGTGTATGAAGTGAATACACACATGTGCACACATAAGGATTTACTGGGCCAACATGTATTCCTGTTGGGGTCTCATGAGCATGTTTGAAAACACTGATCTGTAAGTGGTCTTTGAAGGATAATGCTGAAAGGCTAAGAGAGTCTAGAAACTTCAAGTTCCTTGCCACAAAGCTTTCATAGTGGCAGCATCGATTTAAGAATGCCACCTTAAAGAGTTGGTGTTCGGAAGTTATTTTCTGGTGGGTTTTATTCAGATATGAAAAATGTGCTCTGAAACCTTTATCAATGGTTGCTTGAGTTCTTGTGGGTTCAACTCTGTCTTGCTAAGCGTAATGTTTCTCATCTCTCTTGGCCAAGTATTTACAAAAGCCTCTAAAAATATTCTGGAATGACTTCAGAATGCTGGGAAGGACTGCTGCTGTGTTCAGCATGGTTTTTTGCATTAAACCGTTTCAATCATTATTTAAATGTTTTCCTTTAAAGTTCTTTGGGATAAGCATTTATATGTCAGGATATAAACAGGTGGACTTCCTGGACGAATGCCTCTTTTCTTTTCCCTTTTTTTGGGGGGGATTCCTGGTAACTGACTTGGTAAATCATCCCCCTCTCAGTATTCTGTGCACTGATCACTCAACTCCTTGACAAATGAGGTGCAATGAGATGGGGCTAAAAGAAAAAGTGGCTCTTGAGGAAATGTTATAATTAACTCAGCAGAAATCCAAAGTTCCAGGCAGGGAAAAGGGGCAAAAACCACCTAGATGTGCAACACCAGGAGAATGGGTCATGTTTCTTTGTGGCAACAGATCATAGAGTGATATTTAAGCACAAAATGACTGGCTTTAGACTATATTTCAGGGCTGCCCCTCACCAGTTCTGCTCCTCACCAGTTCTGCTGTGGCCTTGGGCAAACTGTTTCATGTCCTTAAGTCTTACCTTTCTCATCTTTAAAAAGAAGAGAGATAAGAATATTGTCTACTCTATGGATTTCTTAAAAGGCTTACAATCAGATATTGAAGTAAGATGTGTACATGCTAAGTTGCTTCAGTCATGTCTGACTCTTGGTGGACCCATGGACTACAGCCCGCCAGTCTCCCCTGACCATAAGATGCTCTGGGCAAGAATACTGGAGTGGGTCCCCGAGTCCTCCTCCAGGGGATCTTCCTGACCCAGGGATTGAACCCATGTCTCTTATGTCTCCTGCATTAGCAGGTGGGAAGCCCTTGAAGTAAGATACTTGTCTCACAGAAAGCATTCATTCAATGTTATCAATGTATTAAGCCTTAGGTAAAGTCATTAAAATGATAATTTGAAATGCTCTGTAGAAATATGGAAATGAATGTAAGATGACGAGTAAGAATCCAATAGTTTGTACTTCACAAGCCTGGAGCACCCGTCCTCCACTCTGTCCTCCAACCCCATTTCTGCCTTTCCCCCTGGCTTCTATGACGGTGTCTGGGAACCCCCAAAACTCCACCACAGCTGCTTCGCTAAGGCTTGGCTAAACCTTGGCTCTGCCTGCTCCTTCTTAACTCTCTCATATCCTTTTCAGCCTCTTCTCCTCTCTGCCTACACTTGATCCAAGGGTGTCCCCTCGGTGTCCCCCCTCTACTAGACTCACCCCCAGGCGGAATGCTCACCCCGCCTACTTTCACCTGGTCTCATGGGTCAAATTTCCACCTGTCTGCCCATGGCTCATATAAGCTTCCAATCCAATTACCAAATCTTAGTTGTAAAGTAAACATATCACAGGTATAAAAAACCCCCAAGCATCACATATCGAATAATTTTTCCCCAACCTGCTCCTCCTTTGACACCCTGCCTTGAGTATGCCGTGGAGCACCACCAACATCCAGACAGGCAATGACCAGACAGGTCATTCTCATCTCCTCTCTCTCTGCCACCCCTTCACGTCCAACTTCGGCCCTGTCTGGTGGATGTTCTGTCTCGTCTCCCCTCTTGCCTCTTCCTGTCCAGCCCTGCCCCACTGTCTCCTCGGCTACTGCCTTGGCCTTGATCATCTGTCACTTATCCTGAGAATAGTTTCCTGATCAGTCTTTTACCTCCAGGCTCCCAGTCCTCTCTACTACTTGATTAATAACAGATTTCGTGGCTACCTGGAATGGATGCTTTGTTGTTAATAAAATAAATCAAGAAACATCTTTATTAGCAGTGTGAATTTAGGCAAGTTACCCCTCTGTGCCTTGATCCTTCCATTTGTAAAACAGAAGGAGTAGTAGCAGTTTCTAATTTTGAGGATGTTGGTAAGAAATGAAGGAGTGAGTGCAAGGAAGGCCCTGGGGACTATGCCTGACTCGTGGTACATGCGTCACTCAGCCCTTCATTCAGGTGAGCTGCTATCATGAGCTGTTCTGGCCAAAGTAAGACCAGCTAGTTCTGATTGGAGCCTCAGTGCTCTGAATTTTGAAAGTTCCACAAATGAATCCAAAGTCCCCATTCTGTGTGGCACAGCAAACAGTTGGGGTAATCTATACATCCTATACCTTGTACTTCTGTCAATACATCAGGTAGCATTTTATGCAAGAGCTGAAGTAAGCTTTAGAATAAGTGTTTTCGGAATCAAGAGGATAAAAAATAACTCTTAAAAGTCAAAGAGAAGTACATAACAAGGTTCCTTTGCTTGATTTTCTGAGAGGAGGCAGAAGTTTTGTCATTTCAAGACAGTAGCTACTGGGCTTATTAATAACATCCCTTTTGGGGCCAGAAGAGCCTCAGGAGAGTCTTCCAAGTCATCGGTGGGCTTTACTCACAGCCTGGCAGGAGCCTCTGAGTTGACTCCACTATTTCTCTCAGATCTGAGTGTCCTGCATGCATGGCCCTCTCTACAAGGTGTGTTTTAAGACACAGGTCCTCACTCCCCAGAAGGAATGCTTCTGTGAAGCTTAAAGATTCTCCACCATTCTGGGAACCCTCTACCAAAGTGTATTAGCTGACATTTATATATATCTTTCTTTCATATGAAATTGACACACTTTGACTATCACATGAGAAGTGTACCAATTCCAGGTTCCCCAACTCAACCCCAACCTGATAATCAGTATCTTCCAATCCACAAAGGCTGGCAAACCAGGAATTCTCCATCAATGCTCACTTGTTTCTTCCTAAACAAGAAGACCATGCCAGGAGGTTTGTGAGGTCCATTGCTCAACGCATCTTGGTGCATGGACTTTGTGGCTGCCTTTCTTTCCTTTTTTGGGGGTGGGAGGAGGGGTGGGCAGGCAGCAGCTGTATCTTCTCTTCTGGTTTGTCTGCCTCAGCTACTTGGAAGTTAGTCAGAAGCTGGGAATTTTGAGGGTAGTTCAACTTAGAGGGCTGTGAGAGACTAATACTAATTTTTTATACCTTAAAATATATGGTAAATATTGTGACTCATGCATCTCCTTAAATGAAACAAATGAATGCGTAAGTTAGAAACTTCCCCTACACATACCCACACAACACTCACACATGGTCATTTTTTTTTCTCTCTTCTTTCGGTCTTTGTTTAAAACATGTTTGGAACCATTCTAAAGTGTAGCCGGGAAGGGACAAAAAATGCCTGTTCAATGTCAACAGCACATCTGACAACATTTAAGGCTTCAGCGTGTCTCACTGGACGGCATAGAGCTTCGTTCAGGGCAGTTCAGCGCTGAACGCTGCTTGATTACAAGGTCAAGGTGCTTAAGGCCAGGGATGACAGGTTTGCCTGAAAGAAAATGAACAGAAGACCACCGGCTTCCCTGCGCTGTGAGCAGCGCAGGCCGGTCTGGCTCTTCTGCAGAACACAGCGGTCTGCAGGGCCAGCCAGGGTCTGGCTTTTGTCCTTCGGCTGTCATTTCTGTCATTGCCAGTCAAAGGGAGGAGCTACTGGAAAAGGAGGAAAATCATTTCTCTGAAGGCTGCAAGCCTTCCAGCAAACTTGAAAACAGACCTGGTTTTAATCTTTCTGGTGGCCATACATCTGGGCATTACTTAACTCGCCTGAAGCGGTCAGTCCCAATTTAATGAGAAGCACGGGATTGCTGTAAATCCAGGGGGTGAAAACCGAGCAAAGAAAAATTCAGGCCAAATATCGGAAAATGTCCTGATCATGAGCCTGGAATGAGGAAAGGGTGAAGTGTGGTCAGTGTGGTCAGTGCCTTAAATGAGCCTGGGCGACGGCAGGGAGCAGCCCGTGTGGACTCCTTCTCCTAGGGAGCTCCCCTGGGGTGTGCTGAGGCAACGGGATCCCCTGCTTCTCTGGTCCTCAAATCTACTTCCTGGAATGCTTGAGAAACCAAGTCAAATGCAACTGGTTTAAAGGTGTGGGATTCTGACCACCTTCACTGGGGAACCAGGACTCTTTCTAGAACTTTCTGAAAGTTTTGCCCTGGGTGGAGATGTTCTCCCTGTTGATAGTGCGGCAGAGAGTGGGCGGGCCATCCTCCATGAGCTGCCTGCCCCCATCCACTCTCTGCAATTCTCTGCCTTCCTGGTTCCATGCCTTGGAAGTGCAACCTCAACAGATGGCATCATTTAGCTTCCCTTTGGTCTGGCCAACAGGTAGCACCAGAAGATGACAGCAGACAGATGAATGGATAAAGAATATGTGGGGCACGCACACGCGTGTGTGTATGTGTCTGTGTGGGTATATATAGAGTGTAATATTACTCAGCCATCAAAAAGAATGAAATAATGCCATTTGCAGCAACATGGATGGACCTAGAGATTATTACACTAAGCGAAGTAAGTCATTCAAAGACAATACGATATTACTTATGTGTGGAATCTGAGAAAACATGATATAAGTGAATTTACTTACAAAACAGAAATAGACCCATAAACATAGAAAATGAATTATGGTTACCAAAGCGGGGAAGGGGGTGGAGGGATAAATCAGGAGTTTAGGATTAACATATACACAATACTAAATATACTAGATATAGAATAGATAACCAACAAGGACCCTACCATATAGCACAGGGAACTATACTCAGTATTTTGTAATAACCCATAATGGAAAAGAATCTGAAAAAGAAAAAAATATATATAATGGAATCACTTTGCTATACAGCTGAAACTGATACAACATTGTAAATCAGCTATACTTCAATTTAAAAAGGGAAAGAAGAGGGCAAGATAACGGGGAGGTTGGTACTTGTTCCTTCTACTCTCTCCCCGACCCCCACTTCCATCAGTGGCTGCTTTCTTATAGGGCCGGGGTTTGCAAACATATTCTGTATAGGCCCAGAGGGTAAATATTTCAGGCTTTGTAGGTCAAGAGGCTATTATGTAGGTGCTAATAAAATCATTAAAAGATACAAAAACCATTCTTAGCTTGTGGACCATATTAAAACAGGGAGCAGGGCAGATTTAGCTTACTGATTCCCTCTCTATGGCCACGCTCCCACTGGGTGACCTCTACTCCGGGACTGCAGCTCTCACTGGATCCAGTAACACCTCTCCTCTCCTTGCCCTTCAGGCCCAGGGATGCCATAGCTCTCACTGTGGAGTGCCTGCATGCCTCCCCATTGCCGTGGATTCTCTTAACCCTGCCCAGATCTGTGCAAATTCGACCCTCTGGAGTGTGCCTTCTGTTTCCTGCCAGGACCAAGACAAATCCAGCGAGAGGGTTCAGGAAAAGGAAACAGAGTTTACGGCACAGCTTGAGGCTGAATGCTTTGTCCAAGGCCTAGTGGGTGTGTATAGACATTGTGGCTAGAATGGGGCTCATCGTGAACCATGCATGAGGTTATAGTCCAAAGGCTGAAGTTCTGGTGGACAGTCTGCTCTTCTGAACAGTGTACATTACGACCTTTCAATTCTGTTCTGTGCTTCTACTCTCAAACTTTCTTGTTCTTTCCCTTCCCTTCCCTTCTTGTTCTTGTTCCCTTCCCTTCCCAGATTGTTCCTTGACAATCTGGCCCAGATACACATAGGATGACCTCTTTTTCTCTCCTTGCCTCAAAGAGATGGCAAGAAGAATGTCACCTTCTTTGGTCTGAGAGCACCAAAGTGATCTGGGTAAGTCACAGGAGAAAGTCTATCTGGCATGATGCTCTGGGTGTGGTTTCATAATTACATTCCACGCATCAGCTCTATTAACTAGAGGTGGAGGAATCCCTACTCCATGCCAGGTACAATGCTGTTTGTGGGTGATTCAAAGATGAGTTAAGCATAATTGGTGCCTCCAGCAGGGATCAAATCTGGTTGGGGGAAGACTCAAAAACAGGAGCAGTCACACGAACGAACGAACGAATGAGCGAGCTGTGCTAAGCCTTTGTGTGAGCTGCTCCAGCAGCAGGAGGAGCATTCATGCTTTCTCATGTCCTAACAAAGGGGTCCTACAGAGGTGCCTAACGAGCCCAGCAGCATCACAGGTTTTTTCCAGCTGGCTTTTTTGGTGATCCCTTAACATGCAGTTTTCCAACCATCCAACATTAATCCAGCAGCTGTGTTTGGGAGAACAATGGACCCATGTGAAATTTAGGATGTCTCCGAGGCATGATTGTGGTCACTTTGCCATGCACCACGGTTCCTGCCCTCAGGGAGCCTTCTCTGGAAGGCTGGCTGGTACCTTCGGTGATCCCTTTTTAACTGGGCCCCAGCCCTAAAGACCTCCTGATTCAGCAGGTCAGGCTTGGGGCCTGAGGGTGTTCATTTCTAACAAGCTCCTGGGGGATGCTGATGCTGCCCATCCAGGGACCACACTTTGAGAACCAGTGTGCACACACACAGACAGTGACCAAGGCTGAAGAGCAGGGGCTGGGGAGGAGCGGTAACCGAGGCAACAGTGGGGTCTCCCTTAGGGAGTTTGGATGGGAAATTCGAAAAGGGTGAAAATTAGGGGAAAAAAGGAGTTTCCCTTCATGAGAAAAAGTGGGCAGGTCATAAAGGCCAGGGAGACTTTGAAAGCCTTTTGTGAGACTGAATCATGAGGTTTGAGACATTAGGCTTGGGAATTTGTGTTTTTAAAGCTCCTACAGGTGACTGATTCTCAGCCAAGTTCGAGACCCTCTATAGACTCAATATCCAGCAGTACCTGGCACACAGTAGGTACACAACAAATATTCAATTCAACTGACACTAATTCCAAGTGCGTGTTGGGAGTATTTTGATATTTCTAAATCTAATTGTCTATATGCTCATTTGTTTCATAAAACTCAGTCCTGGACCACTAGTTACCAGATGAATAACATGCTCTCAAGCAAATACGAATTCTTCAAATAGAATTAAAGCTCTCTCAATATCCAAGATTACAGAGATGAAACCCTGGCTCTTACCAAATATGTTGTATTAGTCACAAGGTACAGATTTCTGAAAACAACATAATAGAAAATCCCCTTTCGCCTTCATCTGAGATTCTCCTTGGCTCCTTCCTGTCTGCGCATGCATGCACGCCACTGCATGTTCCACATTAGAATATAATTAGAAGCAAACAGCTGTTAGTCAAGCAAACTAGATTTGGGCCACATTTTTTCCAGAGTTCAACCCATTGCTCTAGGAGAGGGGGTGGCTTATCTTAAGAATCTCACCACTTGAAACACAACAAACCAAAATGACAATTCACTGAGATTAGTTTGAGAATGAGGTAATTCAACTGAGCAGAGACAACTACTAAGAAAGTTTCCTCCACTGTTTAAAATGGTTACTTCTTTTGATTTCATGGGAGAAGAGCTGCTCTGAAAATAGCAAATATCTCAGTTTATCACTGGAAGGAGAGTAAAGCTGTATGTGGGTGGGTGGGGGGGCTGCTGATGAGATCTGGTTCTTTTTTTAAACTTTTTATTTTATATTGGAGTGTAGCTGATTAAGAATTTTGTGATAATTTCAGGTGGACTCAAAGGTGAGCAAGGGGACTCAGCCATACATACACATGTATTCATTCTTCCGCAAGGGAGCTGGTTCTTATATTGAGTCTTTCACCTGAGGCCTTGGCATAGTTCTGTCTGCAGCACAGAGCTGGAGGGTGCAGATCTGAATTGGAGCCTTGGATTCCAGACAAACCCAGGGAGAGCAAAGACTCTACCACTCTAGTATTTCTGGCAGACTATGTCGGTCTTTTTGGCTACAATTTTCTAGTACTCTTTGATGGCTGGCATAGTGCACATGCTTATAGGGAAGACCAAGGAGCAAGGGTGTTGAATGAATCACATGAATTCAAAGACATCTGCACCCATGAGGAAGAGAAAAGAGGCCTTCAGGAAGCACTAACTGCCTCCAATGACTTAAATTTCCCAATAAGTCAAAAAGGCTTTCAGTTAAGCTGTGGAACTGTGAGGGGGAAGAGAGATGCTGGAGAAATAAGACATTTTGCTCAAGCCAGGGAAAATGAGTACTAGACTCATGGCCAACACAGCCCACTACACTAGCACATGGCTTGAATAAAGGGAAATGGGCTTCTGTTGTGGCAAGAAGGATAGATATTGGGCATTAAGGAGAATCCAGCCATTGTTATTAGACTATGGAAAGCCTACCAATGAAATTATTGAAAGTTATAATCATTCTCTGGGGTTACTATCCAAGTCACTTTCTTCAAGTCCACTCTCATTCCACCACTTTGCCATGGGGATTTTAAGAAGCCCAGCTCCTATTGCTGGGCATATACTGGGAAAAATTGAAAACTTTCAAGCACCCCAGTGTTTACAGTAGCACTATTTACAATAGCCAAGACATGGAAATAACCTAAATGCTCGTTAACTGATAAATGAAAAAGAAATGTATATAAATATATATAAACACAATGGAATATTACCCAGATGTAAAAAAAAAAAAAAAGAATGAAATAATGCCATTTGCAGCAACATGTATGGACCTAAAGATTATCATAGTAAGTGAAATAAGTTAAAGAAAGACAAATACTATACATTATCACTTATACGCTGAATCTACAAAAATTATATAAATGAGCTTATTTAAATAACAGAAACAGACTCACAGACACAGAAAACAAGCTTATGGTTTCCAAAAGGGAAAGGGGGGGAGGATAAATTAGGAGTTCGGGATTAACAGATAGAAACTACTATACATAAAATAGGTAAACAATAAGGACCTATTGTGTAGCACAGGGAACTATACTTAATATTTTGCAATAACCGATAATGGAAAAGAATCTGAGAAAGAGTATGTATACATGAAACTGAATCACTATGCTGTATACCTGAAACTAACAAGACACTGTAAATCAACAGTACTCCAATTAAAACAAAAAAGCCCAGCTCTCACCTTGATATTGTGGAAACTGAGAAAGTATACATTTAAACTTTCAAGTCCATGATTTGAGAAATTTGTTTCTTTGTGATAAGCTGGATTTTGGTTTGCTATCATCTCAAGAGATTCTGGTTCTTTCTATGTAAGTGTTTTACAAGGAGTGAGGATGGGTTTTCGAGTAGAAAGAGGCACACCTTGATCGGAGAATACCACTTCCGGGGAGAGGAGGGTCGGCGCATGTTGTTGTTGAGATTTCGGGGTTCAGGGAATTCGTACTCCTGCTCTGGCATCTTGACTCTTGCATTCTTTGCCTTCTCCAACTTAGCACCTTCTTCTGTGGAGCCCTTTTCTCCCCAACGAACCTAAAATAAATAACATACAAAAAAACCCCACAAAATGACAAAATAAAATATGATGCCCCTGGAGAACAGGGATCACAAACAACTGTATGATGTGCTACCCAGTCCTCATTTCTTTTGGGTCATGAGGACCAGAGATGATGGGGTGGAGTAGAGAGAGAGAAAGGGGGAAGGGCTGGAGGAGCAGCAAAAGCAAGCAAGGGGCATGGATATTTGGGGGAGGAACCATCCAGGATGTGGGAACAACATACGCAAAGGCATTGTGGGCAGAGTAAGAACTTTGGATTTTATTCCAGTGATAGAAGAAACCACTGGGGTGGGGGTAGGGGGGACTTGAGCTAATGAGTGAATTGCTCTGACTCACAGTGGACAAGACACCAGGGTGCATAGGTAAAAGGCTATACTTGTCATCTCTCCATTGATGCCTCACAATTCACATCCCCATTAGACCTTAAGTGTGAGTTTTCAGCATTTTGCTTCGGTTTTCTGTCACTGAGTAGCCAGCATGTAGACATGAGTAAGTGAAGCTGTCCTTACCTCCATCCTTTTAATGCCTCCAACGCCTCGGCCACCATAATAAGAAGCATCTACCGTAGGCCACTTTTTCTTAGGCAGACCATCATCATCTTCTTCCTGCAGAGAGATTGCGACACATGAAGGAAGCAAAGCACCATTGTGTCCGCTATGGCAAAGCGGATGGGAGCAGACTGCCTGGGTTAAACCCTAGTGCCACCATTTACTGGGCCTTGAGCAAATCACTTAACCTGTCCAAGTTTATTTTCCTTATCTGCAAAGTGGGAATAAGAGCAGTACGACCTGGTTAGATTGTGTTGCATTCTTGGAACATGTTCTCTTCTGCATCTCTACTCCTTTATAGCGTATCTCATCTAATCCTATCTACATGTTAATGCCTTGTGAATTTACATCTTTGTCCCTGACTTCTCTGACCTCTTTTGGCACTGACATCTTCTCGGGGACTAATCAACTTCTCAACAATACATGTCTAAAAGAAGTCCTGATTTCCCCACCTCAGATTGGTTCCTGCCGTTGTCTTTCCCCTTGCCTGGGAGTCATGCTTGAATTCTCTCTTCCCCTGCTTCCCCTTCCCTATCTCATCTCAATTTTCCAGCAAGTTCTACTGACCTTAATTCCAAAAGACCCTCAATTCATGGCTTCTCCAACTCAAGCTCCATCACCACCTCCACCACCCTGGTACCAAGGCTCCATAAGCTTTCTCTTGGGTATGGAGATAGTCTCCTAACTGACCTCTCTTACCTATAATCCATTCTCCACAAAGTAGCAGAATAAATTCCAAACCTCAACTCTGATTTGAGAGCTCTGGCCTTTACTCACCTCTCCAGCCTTCTTCCTTCCACACTCCCCTCTCCCAGATACTCTGAGTGCATTCCCTGGGCATCCTTCTCAAGTAGCCCCAGTCTCTTCATCCCATCAATCTATTTTATTTCTAGTTTTTGCTCTTACAGGGCTTCCCAGGTGGCTCAGTGGTAAAGAAGCTGCCTGCCAATGTAGGAGATGCGAGTTTGATCCCTGTGTCGGGAAGATCCCCTGGTGGAGGGCACGGCACCCCACTCCAGTATCCTTGCCTGGAAAATTCCATGGACAGAGGAGCCTGGTGGGCCACAGTCAATGGGGTCACAAAGAGTTGGACACAACTAAACAACAGAGCACACACATGGCTTGCTATTTATTTATTGTCTGTCTCTCCACATTGCAATGGAAGTTTCAAGAAAGCTTATGTTTATTTGTCATAGTTACCATTGCTGTCTCAGCTTTTAGAACAGCACCTAGTACATGGTAGATGCCCAAGAATTATCTGCTGAATTTACAAATAAATTAAACAACATGATTCAAATAAAGCAGTTAACTAGGTGTCTGCAACTTAGCTTACTGACAGGAAGTTAGCATTTACAATGCTTTTTAAGATGAAGGGAGAAAACAAGAGGAACTTGTAAGCTTATGGATGGAAAAGGGAGGGATAATTAGCAAAACTCTTCTTTATCTTGGCGCTAATTCCTGTTGTGGGGAGAAAAAGTCACCATCGACAGTCCTGGATGGGCTAGAGGGTGGTGGCATAATTTCCCTTCTGGGTAAGGAAAGTCTGCAAAACAGATTAATGTGCTCAGAACAAGCTCACCTCCCACAGCCTTGGGTTGGAGGCATTTGGGGAGGCAGGGTGGAATCCCATGTGGGGCCACTTCTGTGTGGAAAGGGGCAGGAATGGGACCGGGTGCATGTAAGGGTCCGAAGAAGAGAGGTCAGAGCCAGAGGTGACAAAGCAAAGCAGGAACACAACACGTTAAGACCTTCAAGGTGACCTTCTGTGCTTCTGATGGGCAGGCTTCTGTTTAAAAATTAATATATCTAGAGGACAGTGATCACATTCAGGCAGCTGGCCAGAACGGGCCAGTCTGCGTGTGTGTGTGTGTGTGTGTGTGTGCGTGCACGTGTGTCTTAAATGAACCTGTCCTCATTGGACGTGGGGCTGTGAGCCCTGAAGGTGCAGTGGATTCTGTCGACCCTTGTATTCTAAATCTTGCAAAGAGCCTGGTGCACAGGAGGTGCTCAATAATTGTCAGTATCGAATTCGTGATAACACGCCTGGATTTATGTAGCCTTTAATATGTATGTGCTGGCCACCCTTCCGAGTGCTTGACATGTATCAACCCAGTCATCTCTCAACCAGCCAGTGATGTAGGTGGTGCTATTACACCCACTACAGAGGAGGAATAGAGAGGTTAAGTGACTTAGTCACCAGCTTGGATGTGGCAGAGCTGGATTTGAGCCCAGGCAGCCACACTCTTGTTTGATTGTTTCTCTGTGTTGACAAAATTCTAGGTTTTGGCCTTTTGTGTTTTGCTTTTCCAATCATTTGATG